>NW_024429198.1:27439861-29902361 GCF_017639785.1 Mesocricetus auratus | reverse complement strand
AAGAGCCCTGGCTCTTGTAGATCAACTGGGTTCAGTTCCCAGCACCCACATGACAGCTCACCACCATATGTAACTCCAGCTCCAAGAGATCTAATACCCTCTTCTAGTCTCTAAGCATACCAGGAGCCCACACAGTGCACAGATATATATGTGCAGGCAAAACACTCATGTGCATAAGATAAAAAATAAATCTTGGATAGAAAGTGGATACATTTTAATGAGTAAAGCAGACTCCAACGAGGGGCCGGTGTGAATGAGTCCAGTCACACCATCCATATTAAGCAATCAGCTCACAAATCCATGAGCCAATGCTACCCTTCCTCAGACCTTGAGGACCCTGTTGTCTGCTTCTCCTCAGATCAAGAGTCACTGAATACAGAACCTCCACTCTTGATGGCAGGAGAAGGATGAGCCTGCATGAGGAAAGTCTGAGTTAAAACATGGCAAAGTCCAGGAAGTGGCTTCTGATTAACGCTAGCAGTATCTGAGAACACTCTGAGATGGGAGTGGGACTTGGGTGCTGCTCAGGATGAGTGCTGGCTAGTCAGGCTCTCTAAGATCTTCACCTTCAGGCTTTCTATTTTCCCTCATGTGGTCAGATATCAGCAAGGCTGCCAGTGTTCAAAGAGTCCTCAGTGATGGCTCTTTTTTTCCTCAAGGGATTTAAGTGGAGAGGTTCCAGAACGTCCATGTTAAAGTGTCCCATAGCCAAGATACTCATTTACATTAGTGATTGAAGCCTTCACTGTGTATTATGTGAACTCAATGCCCAGGACTAGATCAGGGTCCAGAATTCTGACTCCATCCTTCTTGTGGGACTCAGAACAAGTCCCATGAGCCGTATAGCCCTACCCAGATGAATCTGTTCCACTATGGTTAGCTGATGCACATACAACATCCAGCAAAGACCCAGACACTGGATCCCCTCCAAAGCTGGCTCCCCACTTCCCTCTATGTCCTCTCTATGATGATTTTTATCTTAAAGTCAGCTCGCCCACCTTAGCTGTGTGGGGAAGACAGCAGAGGAGAAGGCACTCCTGGAGGAGCAGCTAGGCACTGAGTGTTGGTGGTCACAAGGCTGATTTGATCAATCTCTGCTTCACCCCCAGACTCTTCAGGGTCTGTCTGATAAAGATAAAATAAAAAAAACCAGAAAGGAGACACAAAATTCTCAAAGGAAGGAAAGCATACACACACACACACACACACACACACACACACACACACACACACATATATATATATATATATATATACACACTCATATATAGATAGATAGACATAGATATAGATATACCCTTCTGCTGGAATTTTCTCTTAGTCATTGTAGAGTTTGTACCGCAGAAGGGAGAGCACCCACCATAATGCAGGGGTAATCAAAAGCTGCACCACGATGAGTCTGAGTCTCCACTCCCAGTGTGTTAGGTGGAATATAAATAGAACAGAGTCCATTAGAATAACTTGCTATCGTCATGAATTATAGATGCCGCATTGCTGCTTAGACTTGTCTCCCAAACACTTAAAATGGAGCCCCATGTGCTGGTTGATGGGGGATGAAGAGCTGCCCTTTTCCTGAGAGTGGGCTGGGCTGAGCCTGAGTCGGCTTCCCCTCCTGCATTGTCCTGGGAGCAGAAGGCTGGCTCTGCACAGCAGCCCGCAGGCGGCACAGGACGCAGACCCCACTGAATGACTGCGGGGACATCGGGCCATGTTTCCTCCGTGAATCCAAATTGGTCTCGCAGCTGGAGAGGCATCAGTGGCTGATAATGGCCTAACAACCTCCAGCACTAACAGATACGACCTCGTGGTGCTGACAGGAATGTGAAATGCAGAGGCCGAGTGTGTGCTCATGCCACTGCAGGAGCTGGAAGCCACCTGGAAAATAAAGCCTTCTAGAATAACAGGAGTAAGGCCAACCTGCAGGTGACAAGGCGCGCCACAGATCCTTTGAAGCGTAATAGCTGATTCTCTTCTAGACCCCCAAGAAAAACATGTTTACAGAATACTCAAAATAGAGGTGAACTTTGTCGGGTAGGCCAGCCATTAAAAGGGCTGAGCCTGCAGAACAGCCCTGAGTGATCTCATTTTATTCCTGTGATACAGAGGTGAGTGAGCCAGAGCCATCCAAGCTCTGAGTCAGTGGCAAAGCCTTCTACCATCACCCCTGGAGACCAGCAACAGCAGGTGATATTTCCCTGTGTGTTATTTTCTAAATGGAGTCTTTGTACCCAAAATTCAATGACCACACATTCACTATGGTACTTGGTAAACATTATCTGAGCACACATTCACTAAGGACTGGGAGCACAGGTGACCCATGTGGAGTTCTTGTCACCTTGAGACAATGATATAGAGACCTAGAGTTCATTACTGTAGACCAGAAGATGACTCGGAGTTCCAGAGAGGATGTGATCCAGCTGCCTCAATGGTGAAAACTTCCACATGAAAAAAACTGCTTCAAGCTTCAAGTTGCTTCATGTTGAAAAGATAAACAAACAGGAATATTCCAGTTCCAGGCTGAGTATTTAGTCCTGGCCTGATCAGCCAATCCATGACTATGGTTCTGGAAACATCTCTTCTCTATGCCATATCAATGCCTTCATGACATGAGGATCAGTGCTGTCTTTCATGGGCCTCCTACACTCCCAGGATCAACCACATCTTAGCGACCTTTGGTGGCCCACACTAGCATTTAAACAGGCCTAGTGGTGGAGACTTGAAGAGAAACGGTCTCCTTTTAGTTTCTACAAACTGAGAAGTTGCTCAGCACCTGAAGTGGAAGGTGCTTCAAGAAATATAAAACAGCCAGGAAGCAAGTTCAGTATGGGTTTGAATATAGCATACTTTCAAAGCAGCCTTCATGTGTCTTTCTGTGTGAGCAGCAACATCAACATATAAAAGAACACTGGGCTTAATTTCATCATGAAAAATTCATGAATAGTAAAAACAGGGTCTTTGGGGGAGTTGGTCTTGCCACCCTCTGGTGTTTCATTTTAGGGAAGAGGGTTGCCTTCTGAATCTCTAACATCTAACACCTGTGGAAGCCACAGAACAGACATGCACACACACACACACACACACACACACACACACACACACACACACACACACACACACACACACACACACACGGGCCGGGGCATCATCTCCTTTTGCCCTATAGCTGGAGAGATGATCAGTTATGAATGTTTACTTACCATGCAGAGGACCCAAGTTCAATTCCCAGCTCTCATGTTGGGAGGCTCACAATAACATAAAACTCCAGATCCAGGCAATCCAACCCTCTTTCTGGTCTCCTGAGGTACTACACTCATGTACACGTGCGCGCGCGAGCGCACACACACACACACACACACACACACACACACTAAATTAAATTAAAATTAAAATTCAATACGAGGAGCCCACAAAGTCCCGTTAAAAAGTATGTGGTGGGATTTTGCAGTTTTAAAGTAATGCTTTATCCTAACACTCCATATGTACACTTAAACACTTCCATGCTCTCTGCTAGTGACTGTCCCCACAATGAGCCATAGTCACCTAAGGGAACAGCGGCCATAACAGAACGAGTATCACTGATGGAGCCTATGAAGAACCGCTATGGCCCCCATGTACACTACTTATGTTTCGTTTTGTGGGTACACAAGACCTGGCAAGCAAAAGTGGTTTAAGCAAGAGAGTTGTTACAGCTCGGGATTTAGGAGTACAGTCCAGTGTGGAGGAGGAATCAGGAGGCAGGTCAGAGATGGGACTCATCATCATGGGCCCAACTCATAGTCAGGAAGCAGAGGGGGAGGAAGGCTGTCCCCCACTTTCCTTTCGCCCTTTTATTCATTCTGGTTTGTAGCATGGTGCTACCCACTGTCAGAGTGGGCCTTTTCCTTCTGGTCAAGTATCTCTGAGAACACCCTCACAAACACACATAGATGCATGTCTCTAGGATGGGTTGAATGAAATGCCTGACTACTCACTCTATCCTCAGTTGGTGACACTGTTTGGGTTAGTTTAGGAGTGTGTGTTGGCTTTAGCAACAGGAAGTATATGGCTGAGGCAGAATTTGACAGCTTAAAAACAAGGCATTTGAAGCGTGCTCTGTCCGCTTCCTGTTTGTAGTTAAAGGTGTGAGATACCTGGTGCTTCCACCCCACCATCACTGACCTTCTTCTCTCTGAAATGGGAAACCAGATAATCCCTTTCTTCTGTATGTTGCCTTGGTCATGGTGTTTTATCACCGTAGGAAAAGATAAGCAATCCAGAGGTTGGTACCAGGGAGTGAGCTATTGCTGTGACAGAATGACCATGCTGTTTTGGAGGAATGTGGATAATTGAGGGACTTTGAACTAGAGAATCAGTTGAGTTCTTAAGCAGGGCTTAAAGACCATCCTTGTAGGACTTTAGAAGTCAGCAGTGCTGAGAGACTTGCAGGCTGTGGAGGTCCATCCCATGAGGTTTCATGGAGAAACAACATTAGCAACTGGGCTTGTGGTGGTTTGAAAGAGAATGGCCCCCATGGGTTCATGTTTGAACACTTGGTTCTCGGTTGTTGGAACAGTTGAGGAAGGATTATGAGATGTGGCCTCGTTGGAGGAGGTGTGTCACTGAAGCCAGACTCCAAGGTTTCAAAAATCATTCCACTCCCCGTTAGCTCTCTCCTACTTGCAGATAAAGAGGCGAGTTCTCAGCTGTCCCTGTTGTCATTGCCTCTTCTCCACTGTTACACCCTTCAGAAACTGCAAGTCCAATTAAATACCTTCTTCTTTAAGTTCACTTGTCATAGCAATAGAGGAGTGACTAGCATAAGGCCATAAACATTTTTAAATATTGTAGCAAAAAATGTGACTGCTTTCTTCCCTTTTCCCAAAAACTTATCTGATGCTAAATTTGAAAATAATAGACTAATTTCTTTGGTGGAGGAGATTTCAGGAAAGCATAATATTGATTATATTGACTCTGCAATGTTGTTAATAGTAATCACTCTTAACAGGTCACAATGAAAAAGACCAAGTGTGTCATGTGTCAGAAAGAAATACAAAATGTACCAAAAGCACACCAGAAAATTCAATGTTGGAGCTAAGCCTTATGCTGAAAGAGACAAGAAGATTAAGAAGAGGCCTCCTCTTCATAGCATCAAAAGGAAGGTACCCTCAAGGGAAGACCCCACCCAGCTAAGTTCCAACATGTGAAAGGAAAAGGCCTGTGAAATTTCTGCTCCATGAACAGAACTACAAACAAAAGCTGATGCAGATGAGATTCAAGGGGCCAGGGTACATCCCAGTCTGGCAGCCACATTTGGGAGTGTGCTCCTTTTGGTGCTGTCTGTAAAGTCATAAATGCTGGAGGAGTAAAGAGGTATGGAAACTTCCTCCATAGCTCCAAAGAGATGCTGAAGTCAGATGTTTTTCAGGTGAGCCTGTTTTATGTCCCTGAAAGGCCACTGCATGAAGCTGTGGAAATAAAGTCTTGGACCCCAAGACATTGGAAATGCCAGAACTGTGGGATATATGCCCAGGAGAGCTGCACAGAGGGAATGAAACCAACCCAAGGCAGAGAAGTGTGATGCAGCCAGCCAAACTGCCAGGGAGGAGTCATTTAAGACCTTGGTATCAGAGGTCTTCAGTGGAACTACTGGGTTTAGAGTTTTCACTGCTGGGTTTTGGTCTTGCTTTGGTCCAGTATTTCCTCACTATACCCCATCACTCCCTTTTGTAATTGTAATGTATGTACTGTGCCATTGTACTTTGAATGTGTGTAATTTGTTTTTTAATTTTACAGGGGGTTACAATTAAGGTGTTGCCTTGAGTCTCGGAAGAGACTTTAGACTTTTATATGTACAGAGACCAAGAGACCAAAGGTACTCTTGAAGTTGGATTAAATGTACTTAGAATTCTTGTGTTATCATGTAACTAGGGGGACTTCAGGCATTAGAACAAGATACCTCCATAGTCTCAGGCATTTGAATACTTGAATACTTGGTTCTCAGTTGGTAGCTGTTTGGATGGTTTTCTTTTTTCCCCCACAAAGGCAAAACCAAATAAAACCTTCCTTCGTAAGTTGCCTTGGTCATGGTGTTTTATCAATCACTGCAATAGATGAGTAACGAATAATACTTACCCACAGGCCAATCAGATAGAGGAGATTGCTCAATTAGCATGTTCATTTCTTAGATATGCCTGGGTTCCTGTCAAGTTGACAGTAACCAAACAACACATGTTCCCATTGCCACAGTCACGTTCACATTCTACCACAAGTCCACACATACATGTGCTTGAGCACACATACACATATCCTGTGCAGATCTACAATGTACACACACATTCACAATGTACCCATCCCACCACAAGTCCACATCACATATTCTCACATACCTACAACTCTCTTTCACACACACACACACCATGTACACAGGAATGAACACGTAACGTACACACCCCACCACGTGACACATGTATGTGCATGCTCATATTCATGCATCCCACACATAGACCCACGTATACACACTCATGCACGTATCCCATTCCGTGCTATTATCAGTTGTTTTTCTATTGCTATGACAAAGCAACATGATTAAAGGAAGGGTCTGCTTGATCTTATGGTTCCAAAGAAATACGAGTTCCTCATGTTGTGGAAGTGGCCGGTATGGTGGCCAAGAGCTCACACCTTGAAATAAATGAGCTGGAAATGGCTTGAATCTTTCAACTCTCAAAATTTGCTTCCAGTGATACACTTTCTCCAACATGGCCACATTGCCTAAGTCTCCTCAAACAATTACACTAACTGGGGACCAAACATACCCAAGAGTATAGAAGGTGTTTCTCATTCAAACCATCATAATACCAACTTGTATACAGGTAAGCTTTACAAATGTACATATTCCACACAGAGACCCAACTGTACTTATTTGAATCACAGAGACACACATGAACAGGCATGCACAATATACATCCATATACATATGCATGCAGTTGTCTTGCTATGACCACAGGCACAGTACTACACACACATGAACATGCCCTAAACATATGTTCATTGACACAGATGTGAATAAACTCACTTTATGAAAAGATTTATATGAAAAGCTGACTGGTGTTTACAGAGGCTGTGCATTGTACCCACAGCACCGGGAAAGCCGGCAGCGAGGCTGGATAGGAACACCTTCTGTCCAGATTCCCAGCAGGGTGCACAACCATGCATGGGGACCACTCTTTTCTCCAGGTGCAGTCATGGCAAAGACAGTATGAGTCCTGTACTTAGAACACAGCCTAGCTACAAGTAACATCCCCTGTCACAGTATCACTGCTCTGTTAGAACATGTGTCATTCCACCCATGAAATGATCCGGGCAGCAACTTCTCCCCAAATTGCTTTCAGCTGTCATTTAAAAATAACCTTCAGGAGATCATGTCAGTTCATGAACTATATGTCAGAGTTCCCCAGGACAAGGCAGGAAGATGACTGGGTCTCACTTGAGGAGCAGCAATGGCACAGCTTCCTTCGCCCATCCAAATGCACAATGCTGGAAATGACCTTGTTCAGGCTCCAGCCTGTGAGCCGAGAGATCCGCCTGACCCATCATCTCTCCATACCCGGAGCCCTATGCATCCTTCCACCTTGATCTTGTTAAAGAAACATAAGGATCTGATTCCTCAGCAGACGGCAATTGGATGGCCATGGAGTGCTCACTCATGTGAGGTAAATTGCCTCCACAGAGCATAAGCATTAATTTGCCCCATTGTAAAATGGCATTGACTATATGTGACTTTTTAATGTCTTGAATTTCCTACCTGCTTATTAGCAGCTCTCAAAATACTCCCTGTCCTTGGCCTTAGAGAAGAGATCCTCCACAGAATGTAGTCAAAACGTATGCCACCTAGACCCACGCACCACACTGTCCTCACCAGTGCAACCCAACTGTTACAGAGAAATTAGCTCCAGGCTACTGTCACACTGTTGCTGGTGGTTTCTTTTCAGCTACATCCTGCCACCCTTCTCAGCCCCAAAGAAACACACAGACGTTATATTAGTTATAAAACTGCTGATTGATGGATGACCAGGGCTTCTTATTGGCTAGCTCTGTCTTAATTATTAACCCATTTCTATAAATTTATGTATTTCCAAGTGGTCTTAATCTTGTGGGAGAAGGGTCCAGACCTGCTACTCCTTTGTGGTCTACATGGCAACTGCTTTGGTGGGTTCCCTCTGCCTACCTTTCGCGGAATTCTCCTGTCTCCTAGTCCCACCTATCTTCCTGCCTTTACTGGCTATAGGCCAAACAGTGTTTTATTCATCAACCAATAAGAGAAACGTATATACAGGAGGACATCCCCCATCAGTCTCACCAGTGTTACGTGCTGTGGTCCTCATAGCCCTGCCTGTTCTTGTCCAAGATGATGATTGGGAATACACTTTCCTACATCTCTGCCCTACTCTGTGTGGAATCCAGGCAGGATGCACTTTTCACTTTGGTCTAAGGATACCTCCTCTAGTGGATGTGACTGGAGGGCAGTGGCCTGGGCTCCACCGTCACCTTCACCCCATGTGCTTTCTAGTCACTTGTATCCTTTCCGTCTGGCCCTCTTCCATATTCGACTCTGTACACACACAGCTCAGTTTCTGGATTTCTCCAGAGAAGTCATTGCCTCCCGCTGGTGTTCAAAGCATGGCTGCATTTTCTGCAATGTTTAGTTGCTCTTCTTATCACTGCATGGACACGCCCGACAAGAGACATCTTAGGGAGGAAGGATTTCTTCTGGCTCAGAGTTGAGGGTGTAGTCATGACTGAGGAGAAGGTACATGCTAGATGACAGTCAAATTAACCATTACATGAAGAAAACATCAACACCCTTTTGTGTCTCAGTCAATGTCTGAAGCAGCTCCAAAGCTGAGACACAAGGACTAGCTTCAAGGGAGAGCCCTGGGCAGGACTGTTCCAAGTTGAACAGGAACTTACAGTCATGATTGAGCTGGTGTGATATGCAACTAAAAGATATGCAATTAAAAGAGTCCGTCAAAACTCAGGGTACATGAGCATCTAAGTGTGAACCATCCAGTCATCAGACTATCTCAGGTCTCCACGATGAACCTCACACATGCACAGCTAACTGGGCTTCCCTGTGCCGGCAGACGAGGCTCAACTGTACATGTTCTTCTGCTAAAACTGTGAGTGTTGAAGACCCGTGTCACCATGAGCATCTCCAAGTGATGGGGACCCATGGTGATGACCTCAGTAGCTAGCCACACTGGATTAAAGATTCCATGCCGCCTGCTGCTTTTAAAGTCATAGTCGCTTCTGACAAACTTAGGGAGGATTTCATCAAATGACTCGTTTATGTTAATGGTTTGGTACTTAGGAGACGGTGAGGTTTTTATTATTTTAATTATGTGTACTCCTGTGCATGTGAGTATTGGTGCCCCAGGAGGGTAGAAGATGGATGGCATTAAGTCCCTGAGAACTGGAATTACAGGTTCTTGTGAGGCACCCAACATGTGTGCTTAGAACAGAACCTTGCTCCTCTGTGAGAACAGCAATGTCCTTACCTGCTGAGTCATCTCTCCAGCCCCTGTTGCCTGTTTGTTTTTCACCTTGTAGACCAGGCTAGTCTAGCACTCACAATATAGCCCAGGCTGACTCTGAATCCTTGTTCCTCAGCCTGCCAAATGCCGAAATTACTGATGTGTACCAGCATGCTTTGCTAACATCTATGATTGGAAACTTACTTTTCCCATGTTACTATGGTGAAATGGTATCTATCTAATCTAGCTGCTTTAGGCCAATAAGGAATACAATTTCATGTAGTTTAAATTAATACACAGGTTGATGTATGTTCATTCTTTATGAAACAGGGTCTCATGTACCCTAGTCTGGCTCTGCCTCTACCTCCCAAGTGCTGGAATTACTGTGCATATCTCCATGTCGATTGACCTGACACTGGAGCTGGAACCCGGGGCTTCCCTCCTTGACAGACTGACACTATCAACTGAGCTACACCCCCAGCCTTCACTTCTTCTTTAGCAAAGAAATAAAACTGTCAGAAGCACTTTTATGTATGGTCTCTTGCAAAAATTAAGCACCCCAAGGCAAAGTCCGTGACCCAAAGCTTGGACCGCTGGGGGCACCCTGCAGAACCCCCCCCCACAGTTTGCAGAAGCAGGTGAACTGAGATTAGAAGTCAGCCGGCATCCGCCTGTTCGGGGAGTGTGGAAATGAAGTCTTGAAGAAACTGGGTGAGGAGTAGAGTCCTTTTGACTGTTGCCTCTTGCTTTTTAATGTTCTCAGAAACGGCTGCATCTTCCTTGGTCCCTCAAGGATTTTTAGATAAAAAGAGAGGTTTTATCTTTGCATGTCTATAAGCAGCGGAAAACTCAGGAGACCAAAACCTACAGGCAATTCAAATAAACTAAATCCGATCAAGGTAATATCAATGCCAGAATTAGAAGGAACCCAGAGAGAATATCAATAACCACATTAAAACAGCAGGCTTCAACTGGAATCAATAGGCAGAATAAACAGAAAAAATTAAGTCGCAAAGTGTTAGTAGATAAAAGCCTCTCGCTCATTAAAATTCTGTGTGTCTTTGTGTCTCTTCATCAATCCACCTATATATCTGGGCAAGTGTATCAAAGTTTGCAATGTAAAAGAGCGATGAAATAATCTAATTAATTTCCGGTGTCATTCTACATATTTCTTTCTAGTTAAAAACTGCAATATTAATAATGGTTTTCAGTTTAATAAAATATCTTTATGTCCCATTAACTCATACATCATCTTGTAATAAAAGACATTTTCTATCAAATAGCTAAACTTCAAAAGAGGTTTGCTTTGATGGGGAGGGGGGATCAGGTCCATTCCATTTGTACCGAATAACCTCGCTCCATTTTGCGGGAAGGCTGGTGTCTTTAGCTGCTGTTCTCATGAAAGGGATTCCAGTGGGCAAAAAGTAAAAGAGATGGAATATATTGAAGCCCAGGAGCGAGGAGGTGTGCTTTTTACTTCAGCAGGCCAGGGACCATGGCTTCGGAGCAGGCAGCCAGTGCCGGAATCCCTAGTGCAGGTGCTGGCTCCAGGCACCCAGAGAACACAGGTTCCAGCCTGGGGCTGGAATTTCGGGAATGTTACCACAGGACTGAAATCCCAGCTACAGGACAAGAGTCCTTTTTAGTTCTCTCTTTTAAGTCTCAAATCCTGCTCGCTGACAAGTTTTGTTGAACTGACAAAGAATTTAAAAATAATTTACTCACTTGCCACAGTACCTAAATTCTATGCTTGACACCAAGATTTGCCATCGCGGAAGCTTGCTTAGGGCCTGTGTCAGTGGACCCTTTCTGCCTTCCTCTCTGTCCCAGGCCCAGGCAATGTATGATCTCAGGACATTTAGTATATCATAAAACAGCATGGCCACCAGCTTCAGAAAGATTCAGGAACCCCTACCCCTAAGGGCAGGAGGAATTTTAGCAGCTTCGAAATTAAAATTGCAGTCTAACCAATGACCTTGATGAAAGGGCTTTGCCTCAAATCTTTTCCCCCAAAGAAACTCAGGTATGTTTTCCATTCTGAGAACAGCCTTTGTCATGGCCACATTCTTGAGAAGGACAGATTGGAAGGATTGTCCCAGGGATATGACCATGACACAAGGACAGGCTCATTTTTAGCCCTCATCTGTTCCTCTGTTCCTCATGGGCTAGAGTATGACTCCTTCCTTCCCTCCTTCCTTCCTTCCCTCCCCTCCCCTCCCCTCCATTCCTCCCTTCCTCCCTCATGTCCATTCAGACAGTTGTGAGCTGCCACGTGGTTACTGGGAATTGAACCAGGGTGCTCTGGAACAGCAGCAGTCAGTGCTCTTAACCACTGAGCCATCTCTACAGCCACAGAGCTTTCTTAATAGTGGAGAGGAGCACACAAAATGTCACCAGGTGAGGAAACAGCATCACATCAGAGAACATGAGCTTCGAGCAGAAGCCACCCCTAATCCTTTCGACTTTCCTGGAAAGCCTGTCAAGAGAAGGGACATTACTCTGCCACAGGAGATGGGTCTACTGGAGTCTCTAGAGAGATAATGCTTTCACTGGTGTAGAATTTGCCGTTTCTTTCATATTCTTTCTTTTATCTTCTTTCAGTCTATTTCTTTCAGGTAAACAAAGCTTCACTTGAGTTCACCCACACAGCAGTCACAGGACTTTGCTAGGGATTTTCCCAGGATATTCTGAAATCAAAGTTCTTGATATCTTGGGCAATTCTTTCCGCCTCAATGAGGAGCCGCTCCGCCCAGCAGTGACTTCTCACCTCAGTGGGTAAGCACATTGCCAGACATCCCAGATCTCACCACACCTGGGCATCTGTAAGAATGTGGCTTCCACATAGAGGTCACCTCATGGGCACTGTCTGCTCCCCATTGCCTCCTGCAGTATCACTGACAAGTTGTCCAGAGAATCTCTGCTTGAGGTCACATTTCCTCTCAGCCGCTTTCACCCTTTCACCCTTCTATTTCTATTCTAGAAATGTCTGATCTTTCAGAGAAACACTGAGGTGAAGAGGGCCATTGAGGCAGATGGGACGGGGGACGGGGTTTCCACATCCATGGCGGTGTGTTCATAGAACTAAAATCACTTGCATATGAAGAAGAGATTCTTGCTCTCTATTTCCTTCAGTGCAGCAAAACTTTAAAAGTGGTCTATGCCAAGAGTATCAGTCCAGAATGACTGGATCCCAAGATGTATGTGAGCAACTAGAGTTCAGTGATTCTACAGGAAGTTCTCTGTCAGAGGACACACACACACACACACACACACACACACACACACACACACACACACACTAGACAACACTGAGGCTTCAAACGCTAAATCTGAGGAGCGCCTAGCCTTGAAGACGAGTCAGAGTCCTCCACAGACCGTTCACTCTCTGACTAAGGGAGCCTTCTGTTTCCCACATGTCACAGGCCTCCATTGCAGCCCACCTCGAAACCTCTCTGCTTGCCGTCTCTATCTTTGGACTCTTCTACTGACCTACAACATCTACTGTGAGCTTCCAGGCTTCAGGTCCTCTTCTGCCCCTTCCTCTGCAGGGTTATGGTATTGGCACATGCTTATTGACCTCCTCTTGTTTCAAAGCAGCTGAGGGTCAGGAGGCTGCTGCAAATGAGCCCAGGAATAGAATCAGGTCAAGGGTTTTTAAGCCAGTAGATCTGAGGCCACACACCCCAGCTTCCCTGTGTCAGAAGGCAGGAGACCAGGGCCCAAGTGAACCCATGTTTCATGGTCATAATCTTTACAACACCATGATGAAACCTCTGTACCAAACCCTAGCCACTTTACCATTAAGCCTTCCTTATTTACAAAGTGACAGGGTAAAACACTTTTTGCAAAGTCAGTCCACCTTATAAATTTAGACTAGAAATTCACCTGTTCTACAACAGATCGCATTTGTCTCTTGTTTGATCAACAATAAAGATGTGTCATGAGCACTCCTGATCATTTCTGTGCCTACTGAGACCTATCACTGATCAATTTCCCCCAGATGAAGCCAAAACCACCTCATAAAACTGTGAGAAGAGGAGAGGTCAGTGAAATTTGCATTTGATTGTCTTGTGTCTTGCTAGAACATTAAAAACAACCATGAAAGTCACCTCATGTGATTGGTACTCACTGCTTTTCTACCAATGTTGTGAAACCTGGAAATCTGGGAATTAGAAGCTTGGTATTTGTGGTGGCCATTTTCTCTTGGCAGATCTGTGCAATGGCCAGGCAAATCAAAGCAGTAACAGAAGTGAGGGTGTGGCCAGACCAACCTGAATTGTGCACATGGCAGGAATTACATAAAGGAGATCCTGTCCAGAAGGAAATAGTGCTGAGGTTTGTCAAAACGTTTCCCAGAGTAAGGGAAACGGAGCCACTGTTTGTGTCCTTATCTTCTGCAGCATGGAGGGATGACAGGTTTGGTTTCTGATGGGGAGGTGACATTTACAGCCCATTGAACTGGGTGGGAAACAAGATACACCCAGGTGACACACAAGACAGGTTGCACATACACACACACAGGAGGCTCTGCGTGATAACCTTTCCCTCTTGATGGCTTCCTAGATATACTCAAGAGTACCCACAGCTGAGAAGACCCCCAGAAGAAGTGACCCAAGTCACTGCCATATTCTTTGTCCTGAGGACACCAGAGCATCAGAGTCCCACAAGCACAGATCTCTCACAAAGTAAGGCGCTAGCCTTGTTCTGAGTTCTCAGTGAAGAGACAGAAAACACCCTGACATCCTCTCTTGAATCAGATCTTTCTACAACAATATATGTACGTGTAGATGAGTACACTTCATTCCTAATCCAGGTAAAGGATGTAAGGGGGCATGGAGAAATGGCTAAGAGATTAAAAACACTGGCTGCTTTTGCAATGGAAGTACATTCAGTTCCCAGCACCTGTATGGTGACTCACAACCATCTATACCTCCAGTTCAATGTAAACCAATGCCCTCTTCTGACCTTCTTTGGTACCATGCATGCTTGTGTTAGATATATACATGAAATGAAATAAATGAAGCTGAAAAAAAGATGTCAATGAACTTAAGAATATATGGACTCATACAAGCTCAAGGAAACTATAAAGCAAGTGCAATGCTCCCACAGTTTTAAGCCAGATTGGGTTCCATAACCAAGAAGAGGGAGCAGACATGGGCCCTCATTCCTATCCAAGGAACTGTCTGCAATTGACATCTACTGGCCAAAAGAAATATTAGTTTTCACCGATGAATTTTACTAGGTATATATATTAACAAGACTTCAGGACAGGCCCTATTCCCAGGAGTAGTTGGCTAACACAAAATGAAATGAGCAGTGTTTTTGTCTCATTTTGCTTTGTTTGGGGTTTTTAGTTTAGTTTTATTTACTGGTCTTTTGCTTGTGTATTGTGATTCCTGTTTTGTGTTGTTTGCGTACGTGCGTTTCTTGGTTCTTGTTTGTTTTTGAAAGAAAGAGAAAGGACATAAAGTAGGGTAGATGGGATATCAGGGTGATCCAGGAGAAAGTGGAGGGGGGGAGTCAAAATATGTTGTATGGGATTCGATTTTCCCCAGAATTAAGGCCAACAATTGACAAGTTGAACTGTGTAAAACTAGTAGCTTCTTTAAGCTAAAGAAGTCAGCAATCAACTAAGTGAAGAGGGAGTTCACAGACCGGGAAAGAATCTTTTCCAGCTGTGTCACTGACAGAGGTCTAATATCCACTGTAACATATTGTGACTGTATACAAGGAACACTATATACAAGTAAAAAAAAATAAACCTTTTGAAAAATGGGCCTGTGACTTGAATGGAGAGTTCTTAAAGAAAGAAAACAAAAAGGCTAAGAAACATGCCAAAAAAAAAAAGAAGTGATGTTCACCATCCCTAGTTGAGAAAGTACAAATAATAACTTTGAGCTCTCATCTTACCAGAGTCAGAATGCCTAAGAACAAAAGAACAACTACAAGTTCTGAAGGAGAATGGAGCAAAAGGAAACCCATGTTCACTGTTGGTCGGACTGCAAATTAGTACAACCATGATGGAACTCTGTGTGCAGAATTCTCAAAAAGCTAGAAATAAATCTGCCACATAACACTGAAATTTTTACTCCTTGGCATATGCCTTAAGATCTAGACACCCTACCCCACAGATACTTGCTCAGCATGCTCATTAGTTTAAAAAGAGGTCATGAATTTGAAGGAGAGCAAGGTTGTGGTGGTGTGAATAAGAATGGCCCCTATAGGGTCATTTATTTGAATGCTTAGGCACAAGGGAGTGGCGCTATTTGAAAAGATTAGAAGGAGTAGAAGGTGTGGCCTTGTTGGAGGAAGTATGTCACTGGAGTTGGGTTGTGAGATTTCAAAATTCCAAGTCTAAGGTTCTCTCTCTCTCTCTCTCTCTCTCTCTCTCTCTCTCTCTCTCTCTCTCTCTCTCTCTCTCTCTCTCTCTCTGTATCAGGATGTAGCTCTCAACTATTTATCCAGGATCATGTCTGATGTAAGCCTGCATGCTGCCATGTCCCCCAAAAGCTATGATGATAACGGACTAAACATCTGAAACTGTCAGCAAGCCCCAATTAAATTCTTTCTTTTATAAGAGCTGCCATGGTTATGGTGTCTCTTCACAGCAATAAAACAGATACTAAGACAGAGGGATATGTGGGAGGGAGGAACGGGAAGTCATAAATGGTATAATTATAATCTCAAAAATAAAATAAAAATAATTTGTACAATATTTTCAATTAAAAATAAAATAGGTGCTAGCTAACTTTGCTTGTCAACTTTTCCACTGACAGGAGTCACAGCTGAGTGAATGTAGCACCATGCAATGTGCTGAATTCCTGGACTAAACAGATAGGAGAATTGGAGGAGTCAGATGAGTACCACATTCTCCTTTCTCTGCTTCTTGATCCACCAAGATGTGATCAGGAAACCTCCAGCTCTTTCCACCTCAGAAGAGAGATGCTCACAATACCATTGCTTTCCCACCATGAGGGGCAATGCTTCCAGACTCTGAACTCAACTACATCCTCCCTCCCTTCAGTCATCTCTTGTCTAATCTGCAGTCACAGAAACGAGAAATGTCACTATCTGCACACACGTGTCTTCATCCCACATACACAGGTATCTTAATATTGGTATGTCATGGCTTCCCTGAGACATACAGAGAATGGTGAGCTCCAGTCAGCCAACTGCAGCTAGCAGCTGCCCTTATCAGATGCCTGCTTACCTGCAAAGCTGCTGATACCAAAAGTTTGACCTTGGTCCCCAGATCAAGAAAGAACTGTCCTGATATTCTCTAAGAAGCCAGGTTTCTGTGCATGTGCTGCTGTTCTAGTCACACATCTGGCCTGATTCTCTGACTTCCTACCCAGGCCCACTGAGCAAAGACACACGCCACTGAGGCTTGCACATGTGGGATAGATGCACAGGAAAAGCAAGTTGTTCAAGGCAGCAGGGCCTGGTCCTATGACCTGGGGCCTTACATCCAAATACATGAAACTTCCATTGAGTTATAGAGGAGACCGGGATCAAGCCGTCTGTCTGTCCTGAGAGAGCTTAGCAGTCTGTCCTAGTGTCAACTGTGACAGACACCATCATCTCCAGTTCAGTTGCCATCTCCTCACTGACACCTCACAGGAAGGAGCAAAAATGTCACCTTTGCTCTAGGCGTGGATGTGTGCGAGTGGTTAATGCCAAGACAAGCGTTGTCAGAAGTAATGCATTTAATATCATAATTGAATACTGGAGTGGCTGGAGAGCTGGCTCAGCCTGTAAAGTTCTTTCTGCACAAACATTTGGGCCTGCATTCAGTACCTTAAACCCATTTTAAAAGCAGGGTATCCTGTGCTTGTAATCACAGTTCTGGGAAGTGGAGGCAGAAGGGTTCCTGGGTCTAGCTGAATTGTTGAGCCTCGGATTCAAGTGAAAGACTGTCTTCAACAAGGTGGATGACTGTTGAGGAGTAACACTGGATGTTGACTTCTGGGCTTCACACACACACACACACACACACACACACACACACACACACAGACATGTTTACCTGCAAACTCTAGTGTACCCCATCATTCGAATACACCTACATGCACAGACAAATACACACCTACGCTTGAACACACACACACACACACACACATACACAGACATGTTTACCTGCAAACTCTAGTGTACCCCATCATTTGAATACACCTACATGCACAGACAAATACACACCTACGCTTGAACACACACACACACACACACACACACACACATACACAGACATGTTTACCTGCAAACTCTAGTGTACCCCATCATTTGAATACACCTACATGCACAAATACACACCTACGCTTGAACACACACACACACACACACACACACACGTAGATTAGATATTGGGGGCTGCTTGAAAAGCAAGTGTCACTTAGAACTGGAAGGTTGCCAAACCAAGATGAATGGTTTCTCCCACTGTCTCAGCCTTCTCTTAAAATCCCCAAACGCCTGCCTGGACTCACACTGAGGATTTAACCACCACCACCACCAACAAACAACTTTAACAACACCAACATTACCAACACAAAACAAAAACAGGAAATACGAAAAATAAACGATAAGAGAGGTACGCAGGCCAGTAGAAGATCAGCGGACTCTACCTGAGTGACAGGCTACTCAGGGGTTAAAGGTGACTTCCCACTGCTTTATACCAACACATTAGTCAGATGTATAATTAATACATTTTAACTTCAACCTGTGTCGTACTGTAATTAGTCTTATGCTACTAACAGGTGAGAAAATTCCTGTTTGGCCCTCTCATCAATCATCCTTGTTTTTCTCAGTAGGTTCCTACTGCAGCTCTCTGCCTATAGGGTCATTCCATGAGTTCACATCCCAACCCTGACCCTCTTCTCAGGCCCTGACCTCTGCTCTGAGTACTCCTGTGCTAGAGCTGCCTGCCACGGAGGAGCAGTTTCAGTCACAGGGATGTGGCTTCCTGAATAGTGGCTATTCACCATGTGTGCAGCCATGCTGATGGCCTCTTTAGAAGAAGGCTCTGTTGATGAGCCAGGATGAGCTAAGTGGGACAGCAACAGGAATCAGAGTCCAGTCCTCTGTGTCACCCATGACCCAAACTTCAGATCAAGTCCCCAGACAGCCTTCAGACAGAGACCCAGTTCTCCTTGACTGGGGTTACCAACTGGCCAAGGCCAAGAAAAATAAAAGCTGTCCGTTGAGCTAACTGGCCTGAGTATAAAGATGGCAATGAATTTGTTTGCTACCCCAGGGGTTGCTGCAACTTTAGGGGACTCTCCATCCCTCTCCCTCCAGCTCTTTAGTAGTAGTCAACCTCAGGGTGCTGAGTTTAGCCCTGGAGTTTGTCTACACAAAAATCCAGCCCAGCAAACCTGGATGGATGTTCCCCAGGATGAGATGGTATCCCCAGGCCAACCAGAAACCAGCACAGCCCTGGTGATTCACTGATTGGGAGCAAGGACATAGTGGAGGCATGTACACCCAGAGAGGGCAGATCAACCATGCCCCAATTTACAAACCCAAACACATATTCTTCCCCTTCTACTGCTTCAGCCAAACAGGAGGTTCCTGGAAGCTGTGGACCTCTCAGCTCTACACTTGAGGCCCCCCTGCTCAGTGCCTGGGATACAGCAAGTACTGAATAAGCGTTCCTCACTACAAAGGGAGTGCAGCAGAGCCTGGGAGGGGAAATGTGGTGAACCCCTGTCTACAGACAAACACCAATAAATATGCAAATGTGTGGTCTAATCAGCTCTTCTTACTTTCCAATTCAATCCCAGCAACCCAGGAGGTAAATCTCTATAAATTGTGGCAGAATATGACTTGTAAATAGCATTTTTTAAATCCTCAAAGCATAGCCATACTTTTAGGATGTATAAATTGTTGATGTAAATGAGTTTATGTAACGGTTTCACAGTTCAAAAAATAACACTCAGGGCAATAATGGGAAAGAGGTATAATTCCAAAAGGATGAAGAGATTTGGTAAGGAAGGTTGTGCTGTCAGCTAGCTGAGCTTTCACCACTGGGTGCTGAACGAGTCAGGTGTGAAGGTTAGATGCGGATTGGTCTGGTTTCGTCTCCAGCTAGCTAGCCAAGGTGCCTCCTCTGCTCAGGGTCCAGAGGCTGCATCCTTGGGTTTTTCATTGAATAGATTCCCCCTCTCTTCTCTCCAGGTACTTTTATACTCTTCTGGGGATAAGGTCATGAAGAACTTCCAGACCTGAACCTTCCCGAGGAGGACCAAGTCCCAGGGGTGAGACTAGCTCAAACAGAGATGTTGAGATGACAAACTGCCTCCCCGGGGAGCATGCACCAAACAAGGAATCGAGCCTGTAAACCAGCTAAAGGAAACACTGTGGAGTCACTAGAAGTACAGCAGAGACTTGGGGTTCAGACAGATCACATTTGTGGAGTGGTATGAATAAAGTATAAACCACTCAGCATGGTTAGGATGCCAGGGGGCAGTGGGCTCAGGGCATAGAAGTCAGGGGAAAGCACATGCCTTGTATCTGGAGAGGCTTACTGAAAATGTGTTTTAAAAAATTCTGTATGCTAAGAAAACCCTTAATAAAAACCTTACCCTCGATAGATTGGAAGCTGTAGGAAAGAGCTGTTATAGCTCCACATAGATTCTGGCATTTTAATTTTATTAGTTACCATAATCTCAGCTGTGTGGAATTAGAGGCCAAGGTGTGAACGCTCCACATGTGTTGACAGTGAGGGGAGATCAAATTAGGTTAGTCAGAACTTGCCTCTCCTTACACTTTTTAAACTTTTTAATTTACACATAGCAATTGTCCATAATTATGAGGCATGTGTGGAAACTCAACCATCTACACACTGATCTTGCCAGATCAAGGTGACATCCATATGTGTCACAGCTCATCACATTTGGTCTTCATTTGTTCATAAAAGATGTAGCGGGTTTCTGTGGGTTGTCATTGCCCCTTTCTACTGTGGGGTGGTAGGAGTCACTCCTCTCACACAACTACATTGGTGCCTGGCGCTCAAACTCTCTTTACCCATGTCCCTCACTCAGTCTCTGGTAATCTATGGTCTACTTTCAAATGAACAATTTTTAGCTTCCATGTGAGAGAGAATCTGTGATGGTTTTCTAACTATAACTGCCTTATTTCACGTCACATAGAGACCACTCCACAGTCCTGTCCATTTTGCCAGAAATAACAAGATTTGACTCTTTTAAAGCGTGAATAATATTGCATGTATACATATGTTTCATGTCTCAAATACATCCATTGATAGACACCTGTGTGGATTTTCTATTACTGCCATAGTATAGAGCACTTTAATAAACAAGGGTTAGGTCACTGTGTGCTGACTCCATTTCCTGTGGACATGTACTCATGAATATGATCACTGGGTCATCTGGTAGACCCTTTTTCAGGTTAAACATTTCTATTTTCATCAATATAATCAACTGTCAATTTAATAGTTTTTGTAGTGTGAATACTCACATATTCAGTGTGACCAAAGCTACCCCCTTTTCCCACCTCCACAACTTTCCTAGGAATCTGCTTCTACTCTCAGGTTGACACTTAGTTTCTGTATGGGTGGGAGAGTGTGGCCTTCCTGCCTCTTTGTGTCTGGCTGGTTTCATCTAAATCATATCCTCCAGTTTACTCATTTCACTGCAGATGGCAGGGTTTTGTTTATCTTTATATCTGAATAGTATCCCTTCATTTACATATACTACTTTCCTGACTCATCCGCATGCTAATTACCCCAGGCTGGCCCGTTTTCTTTGTTCTGACAATCAGTACTGTAGTCAACATGGATACACAGGAGTCTCTTAGGTGTTCATTGCTACCAGATAGATATCTGTAGTGAGATGGCTGAGTCATATGCAGATCAGTTTTTAGATTTGTGAGGTACCTCTGTTGTAATTTAAGAAAAGCAGCTCATGAAAGAAAGACTCTGTGCAACAGGGTTCAAGCAGAGGGTTTTTTTTTAATTAGGGGAAGGGATCATAAAAAGGGAAAAGGGGAGAGGGAAGACCAGCCTCCAGGCACAAGAGCAGCAGGAGAGAGTGAAGAAGGGCAGAGAGAGGGAGGGGGGGAGTGAGGGAGGAAGAGAAGGAAAGGCAGGATGAGAGGTGGGCAGGGCCCTTTTAAAAGGGAACACAGTGAACATGCACAGGTGGTGCTCTTAGTGGTTGCAGCTGAGGGCATATCCTGTCAGAACCCCAAGGACAGACCAGTACAGATGCCTGAATAGTAACAACCTCCATTCTAACTCCAGAATGGCTGTGCTAGTTAACTTTCATGCCATATCTTACAAATGTTTTATTTTTTCTTCCTTGCAATAGTCATTCTAACAGGAGCCAAATGATGTTCATTGCAGTTGGGCCTGCCCTTCCCGAAAGTTAATAAAGTCAACCTTTTCTTTCCTCACATTTTATTGGCTACTCAAGTTTTTTTTTTTTTTTTATTTTCAGAAACATCAACTTGTATCGTTATCTGTAGTTTTGAGTTTTCTGAGCTGCCAAGGTGTTTTGGAAATTGACTTTCTGTCAGATAAGCTGTTTGCTGGAGTGACCTCCCACCCTGGGCTCTGTTGTTTTCCTGTACCATGCAGAAGCATCTTAGTTTGATGGGACCCCACTTGTCAAATTCTGTTTTTGTTGTCTGTGCTCCAACGATACTCTCCAGAAAGTTGTAGCTTGGTCCATGCTTGAAGTGCTGCCCTAATGTCTGTTCCTAGTAATTGCATGGCTTCCAGATTCACACTGAGACCTTTGATTGACATCAAGCTGGGACTCCATTTTCTGTCCTCCAGGTGTGCACATCCTTCCCAAAGCACCTTTCCCTGGTAGCTGCCCACTGGGAGCCCCTGCCTTCCCCAGGGTGTGTCTGGGGAGGTGTTATCCTTTCCCCAGTGTCAGTTTCCATACTTTAGAAATATTATTTCAGTTTTTGAAATTTTTATATAGTTGAATTATTTCCCCCTTCTTGCTCCTCCCTCTAAACCCTCCCATAAACCCAAGCTTGCTCCCTTTCAAATTCATGGACTCCTTTTTTTCATTAATTGTTGTTTCGTTGAGAATCAATTGGCTGTGCAGTCTCTTAATTAAAAAATAACAAAAATCACTAGTGAATTAGGAAAGATATTACTTTTTTTTGAGACAGGCTCTTATTCTGCAGCCTAGACTGGCCTTGAAATCACCGTGTAACCTATGTATGATCTCAACTAATGAGAATGCCCCTGCATCAGCTTCCAAGTGCTGGAGTTACCTGTGTGCACTGTCATAGCTGGCTAAGATTTTAAACTTTCTACAACAAATGCCTACACATGTGTCTATATGCACACATGTATACATACATATATATATATGTTCACACATATTCATATATGTATACACACGTGTTTACTTTCATGTATAATTATTGTTCCTTGCAATGTCCCCATCTCTATGTGTGAAAGTTAGAATACTGCAGCAAGCATGGAACTTGATGCTGGGCATAAATAGGCACACACCAGTCCCCTCTGACAGCTGTAACAGCCCAAGCTTGCCCACAATCCTCACTCACAGGCCTGTATGGCTTGTGCTGGGACCATCCCTTTCCCAGTTATGATTCCTGGGCAATGACTCCATTACCTTTTATGTGACAAATACCTTCCTTTGAAAATTAGATCATGTGGTCTCCCTTTCTAAGGAATAAAGTATATAATGTGAGAAAGGAAAACCCAAAAGCATTACTGGTTTTATGAAGGCTTGGCAGGAACAGTCAAGTGAAAACATACAAGTTTCTAGAACTTGCAGGGACATGCACTCTAGATGTAGGTGTGAAATACCAATATCTTCTGCTGAGCAGCTATGATCAGCCTGAAAACCTGGTGAAAAAAGGATCCTAATAACGATTTTGCAAATCAACAGAAAAAAAGAGGAAATAATCCATTTTCCTGAGTGATAAGGCTCCAAATTGGAAACCCAGGCAAAGGGATTTATACACTTTAGATAACCGAGTTACAAAAGGCCTGATTTTACTTAACCTAAATTTCTATAAAAATAAAGTCAGATAATGTTCAGGGAAAGTCTGTTTATAGGGAATGCATGTCCAATGCCGGTCTAAAAGAACTTTGCCACCTGAGTTATGAGACACAACCCTGTGGAATGGACACTGCCGCTCTGTCCACTCCACAGGCGGCAGTGTTGTTATGAAATGTGAACAGCAGTAATGAAGTTCTGAAATGTGAATATGCACCAGCATTTTCGCCAAGAGGAGGAGGTAAGGCGGGGTTTACCTGGTTGCCTAAGAGGGGTGACTCTGGCCAGAGAGGTGAGGTAGGATATAGACAAAGCACCAAGAATAGACTTTGGGAACTATGGCCAAAGTTGAGTCTTCACTCTGTCCCCAGAGCACATGCATTCCCCAAGGATCTTCATGATGTTGGGAGCTCATGATCCCTCTAAATTTGTGTATGCATTGCTGGCATGCACATTTTCTTGGTGGAAAGTCCTTAGCCTCCATCAGCTCTTTAATGAAATGGCCCTTACTCTCACTTTCAGCAGAAAGTAAATGATTGAATTTGAATATGTCTAAAATGTATCAAAGAAATCAGTCTCTGCTCTCAAGCTCTAGAAAGATCCAGTGTTGTTTGTCTTCCCTAATCAGAGACTCATCAAGGAGTATCTAGCAAAACTGTATCCTCAACTCCTATTCTGAGGATGGTTGGGTAGATTCTAGCCTCTTCAGCCTTGAACTTCTTGGCTGGTGGGTTACTCTCCCGTCTTCCCTAGCCAGTGGTGATAGAGGGATGGAGAGTTCTGACTCAGGTTGGCCCACACACCCTGGACCAGTGTCTTGAAGAACTGGCTCCCTATCTAGGAAGAGGGACTGGATGAGGATGAAGATTTTGAGCTACTGTGAACTTGAAGATGCTATGCCTGAGTGGGAATGTGACCCCTTCTGTGCTGTGGAGCACTTGTTCTCTGTGCAGACTGCCTGGAGGTGTAGCTGAGATAACCCCAGGCCACACTGAGGCCTGTGTTCTCCTGTTGTCTTACACGACTTGCCTTTGGTTTGTGAACTGCACTGTGAAAATTGACTCTGGCTTCCCTGGGTGCAGAATAACCTCCAATCAAACTTAATTAAAGTGAGACTAGTCATATTTACCTAACGGTTTTCTCCCAGGCACTGTTTTTCTTCTAATTGGGACTTGAGGGCATCCCCCAGCCAGGGTGCCTTGGGCTACAGAGCAATGGCCGCTGCTGGCAACCTGACAGGCAGCTAGGTTCCCTCGGGAGCCACCAGCCCCAGATTCATCCAGAGGGCTCTGCTCCTCACTTCCATTCCAGCCACAGTGACTGTGTTCAGCATGAGGTGACTATGTCATTCCTGAACAGCGACTGTCACTACAGCTGGAGATGGGTGTGTTCATGTACACATCAGCAGACCCTGACTTCACTGAAGGCCACCTCACTTCATTCAGAGAAGCTCTGTCCACTTGTCCCTGGTCCCAGAGGCCAACTTTAGAAAGGAAGGAAAGGATGGAAGGGTGTGTTATGCAAATGAAGAGCCTTTAGACCCTGGATGACATCTCTCTGATCACCCTACCTTTTCAGAGATTATGAAACCAAATAAATGAAACTATCCCTGGGCCTGGTGACATAGGCCATTAACACCAGTTGCTTGGGAGGCTGGGTTGAGATGACTAAGTTCTGTGCTAGTATGGATGGTTTAGTGTGACCCTGTCTCAAAACAAATAAAACAATAAATCAAAGAGGTGGGGGCATACGTAACTCAAGGGTAGAACCCTTGCCTTACATGTGCAAGAGCCTAGCTTCCAGACATTAATGCAAAATCAGTCAATCATGCACCAATCAGAAAAATTAAGCTTGAGATAATACACGCATTGTCCCAGCTAGACAGTTCAGAGACTTTGAGTTTCCTGGGACATTCAGGCCTCCCAGTGCTGTCTCCCTGGTGTCACAGTCAGCTGTCCACATGAGGGTTGAGCCCCACCTACAGTGTCTGGAGTGACTGCATTATCCCTTGTCAGAAGCTGATACTTCTGGCTGCTCCACTGGCTCAACCCCACACCACAGTGACCCACAGAATCTGAGTGGCCAGAAGCCTTCAGTGACTGACTGTTCCATGTGCTTGAACCTTCCTCGAATGTGTGGTTGGTCAACATGCTCGGTATTACATCTTTGACTTCCAAGATAAACAGACTTCCCTATCCACCTGTCCTTCCCTTTGTGTTTGGTGTTGCAGTGGTCATATCCCCAAATTATCCCCTGTACTTCCTATGGCTTCACTCTGCATTACAGGGCTGCCCTCTGGGCTTGTGAGAAGCAGGACTCAAACCAGGAAAGATAGATTTTTTGGAAAAGGAGCTCCATGACTTTTCATGTTCTCAAGGTTTTGGAGATTCAGGTCTTCCCCTTCCCCCACGGATTCCCTCATTTGCACAGAGCATTGTGTGTGTGTGTGTGTGTGTGTGTGTGTGTGTGTGTGAGTGAGTGAGAGAGAGAGAGAGAGAGAGAGAGAGAGAGAGAGAGAGAGAGAGAGAGAGAGAGAGAGAGGGGGACAAATGGACTTAATAAGTTCTGTTACTCCAAAGAATAAAATAACAGGCCAGTGACACCAGGGCAGCAATGACTAAGTGATAAATAACATCTTGCATCTTTTCATATCATTCATTATCTTTCCTCCAGCCTGACTGTGGATACTGTGTCTCACTGAAATCCAAGCCTGGATCCCTGAGCACACTGGGAAAAAGCACACCCGGAGGAGTTAGTCCTAAGGAATGGAAGCAAGGCTGGGCCAGCTTTCTGTAATCAACCATACCCCACAGGATGCTCCAGTGCCAGGATCCCACAGCCTCAAACCTCAGGGAAGCACCCATGGGTCTCCTTCCCCGATGCAGGGGGGCACCCATGGGTCTCTCCCCCACCTACTCCCAATCAGGACACTGTCTGCCCCCATGCAGTGCAGCACCCACAAGTCTCTCGTGCCTCCAAGGAGGACAGCAACTGTCTCAGCCTTGACTTAGTTGTTAGAGACCCAAATTTCTCAGATGGAATGTGACTAAAAGGACATAAAGATGCAGAAGTAAAAACTGTGGATCTAAAATAAAGCCCTGGGGAACTTTCCAGGAAAGAATGCAGAGAAGGAGGGAGGAAGAGGAAGAGGAGACAGGAAGAATGAAGGGAGCGAAGAGGTGGAAATATTTGAAAGCAATGATTGAGAATCTTTTCTAAACTAATGTAAGACAGAAAACCATCTAGCTAGAAGGTTCTGAGAACACCAAACAGCATTAAAACCAGAAAGGAGTGGGGGGAGGAAGGAAAGGCAAAGAAAAGGATGGACAGAAGAGGAGACTAAAAACAAACAAACACAACAAGTGATCATTTGCCATGAACATGACACAAAACTAAAAGTGAAAGAGCGAGTCAGAGGGTGGATAAATTCAATGTATAGCAAATCCAGAAATAATCCATCTTCAGAGGCCACCAAAGCAAGAAGGGAATGGTGCAAACAGAGGAGCAATATCACAGAGCCAGGGCCAAAGAGTACAGAGAACATTTTAAAGTAGACACTAAAAAGGTTTTTCAGAAGTAAAAGTTCTTGTAATCTTAAACAGCAGCACACGAGGAAAAGGTGCCATGCGTTAGAGCTTGGGTGGAGGGTTTTTCTTTTAGTTGAGGGGAAAGTCAATTGGAAAAAGGTAAAGGGGAGAGGGGAGACCAACCTCTGGGCACAGAAGCAGCAGAAGAGAAGTGAGAGGCAGAGACAGAGAAGGAGAGACAAGCAGAGAAGCAGAGAGAAGGGGGATAGGAGGTGGACAGGGCCCCTTTAAAAGGGAACACAGTGAATGTGCACAGGTAGCTGCAGCTGAGGGCGTATCCTGTCATCTCCAAGACAGGCCAGTACAGTACCTGAATAGTAACAAAAGTAGTGTGTATGTGTGTGTGTGTGTGTGTGTGTGTGTGAGAGAGAGAGAGAGAGAGAGAGAGAGAGAGTCACAGAAATGCTTAACTAAAACTACAAAATACTATAAAATGCAGAATAGAGAAAACAAGGAAGTAGGGAACAAGGGTACCAAACTTAAAAGCGTAAGAAATAATGTGGTATTAACCTGTTTATCAGCCAAGCAGTCACATGCCCATGTGAGCAACACTGAACAGTCTCAGAGGGTTGTATGTACATACATGTGCACGTGTGTGTATAAGTGTGTAGCTGTAACGATAAACTACACACTTGTTGAGGGTATAGGTAACTGTTTATTGTGAAATTACTTACAAGAGAAAACGGGCAACCAAGACGAGTCAAGTAGCTTTCCGCCACAGAACCGGAAGCCGAAAAGAGAGAGTGCGGCTCTGCTGAACAGTCTTTTATCAAACCTCTGTGCATGACTCTATGACTCTAGTCACGCCCAAAAGTGGGCCTGGCTAGCGGTGTGGTTCACCGCCCTTTCATTACCACATCCGTCTGCGCCTCTAGTGCCCCTCATGGCTAGGTGCAGTCCTAAAGTCTCCTCCTACAGGTGTGTATACATGCACTAATAATTAAAAAAAGAGACCATACATTTCAAAGGGAGAAGCGGGGACACTGAAGGGATTGGAGAGAGGATGGAGAAGTGGGAGCAGTATGGATGCAGTGCTAATGTGTGAAGCTTGCAAAAAATAAAATGAACGTTATTGTGAATGTCAGTGGTCAAAGTCCCTGCAGAGCATGGGTGTGACAAGCAGACACGTGCCTACAGAAGTGTGTGCAGCAGTGACAGCCAGGGATCCAGCGTGGCTACACTTTGAAATATTGTTTTTATTCAGTTTTTCTTAATGCAGAATTTGGGAGCTGAAGGATGGCTAAGGAGTTAAGAGCACTTGTTTTCCTTGCAAAGGACCCAGGTTCAATACCCAGTACCCATGAATCTATACATATCACACATATCAATAACTCCACTTCCAGGGTTTCTGATATCATCTTTTGACCTCTGTGTGTACCAGGCACACAAGAGGTACACAGGCTTACATGCCAGCAAAAACACTCATGCACACAAAGTAAAATGAATACATTTAAAATAAAATAAAAATGCAAAATTTTGTTTTTTTATTTTCAAACAATGTTGCCAGCACACAGAACACTTCACTCATTGGGAAAAAGAGCAGTGTCACTAACACACACACACACACACACTCAAAGCTGAATTACTACAGGAGAAGTACCTTTAACTGAAGAGTTAAGACTTCCTATTGGCTCCCTCGAGGAGGGATTTATGTTGACACATATAGTCATTCTGATGTAACTACCATATTGTTCGGCCACTGGGATTCATTTTCCTGTTCTCCTTCCTCTCCACCGCCAGCATAGACTTAACCCCCTAAACTGATTTTAAAAGTCTGTCAAATGGACTTTGCAGTGACTTCATTTTGGAGGACATCCTCAAAGGTGCTGAGATGCTACTTACAGACTGGATCCCCAGGCTAGCAACTGTCATTTTAATTTCAGAGTCTGAATCTGAAAAGGTGCTAACAGGAAATGTCAACTCTCTAAACTTCCTGTTGCAGTCAAGATCAAACCTCACAGGGTTTGATAGTGGCTTCCTGGTTTTGGTAATCCATACACAAAGGGAGTTTGTTTGTCACTGGATATTGTTAACGACTGTCGGCCCACGTGCAGCCAAAATGTCATGATTGTTTTTAAGTATTTTTAATAAATCTGGAGGCAGTTTTAAAAACACAAAGGCAAAAATTGCTAGAATGGACCAACAGGGTGAGAGCAAGTTATATGTTGTCTCCCCAAAATGCAACTCAATATATTACAAATAAATAAAAAATGGAATGTGTGAGTAGCTATTTTAATTCAGATAAAGCAAACTTCAGAGCAAGGAACAGGGAGGGATGGGGACAGACACTCCAGGGTCAGTACACCAGGAAGTCATTACTGATACTCAACAATTTTGTGCTTAATAAAAAAGCAAACATGTGAGTTAAGACTGATAGAAACACAAGGACAAACTGACAGGTGCACTGCCACGGATGAAGATTTCAACACACTTCTATCAAATAAGAGCGGACCCAGCAGGTAGAAAATCAATCAGGACATAGTTGAATTAAACAAACACCAACAATGCATCTATTGACCTCTACAGACTACTGCACCAAATGACAGCAGAGTACACACTCCTCTTGACCCGTGATGGAACAGTCATCAAAATAAACTGTATTCTAGGCCAAACCCAGACACCTTAGTGGACTTAAAGGATAGCAGTGTCTAGGCAATGATCAAATTACAAATAATCATTGATACATGGCCATAGAACAACACACTTCTAAGTGAGACAGAGTTAGAAAATTTTTTTAAAAATGTTCTGAACTATGAGAATGTGAAAGTGCAAATCAACAAAAAATTGTTGGCTACTCTAAAAGCAGTGGTGAGAGCAAAATTTATATTCCATGCATTCATCTGGAAGAAAAGAAGATCTGAAAGCGATCTTCTAACTTTTCTAGCCAGTTTCTTGGGGAACCTGAACAGCAGCAGTAAATTTTGTCAAAAGTAAGGAGAATAAAAACATAATAAAAATTGGAAGAGCCATCAAGGGAATAAAAGCCAAATAAATAAATAAATAGATAATAGAGAAAGCAAACAAGCCAACATAGAGTATAAAAGCTCTATAAACAATAAGCTTCTTAGCCAAAGAGGACATGGATGCTTTAATCTCAGAAACAAAGTAAGCAATCACTGTGGGTTCCGTATACATTAAGAGGATATAAAGAAACACCAGGAACAAGTTTTGCTTGCTAGCTTACTCAGATGAACTGTAACAATTCCTTGAAAGAGAAAACCTCCTAAAACTCCACACAAGAAGATAGAGGCAATCTGTGTTTGTCTGGGTATATGCATGCTCATTTGTTAAACTTGATCAATATTTTATTTTTTAAATTCTTGATTATCTGGGAATTTTATACAATGCATACCAATCATACTCACTTCCCATTCCTCCCACCTCCCTTCTACCTTCCCACCCCTGTACACTCCATGCTCCCCCAAATATGCCAAATACAATCTGTGCTGCCCATATATGCATCAGAGCATGGCCAAACTGCCAGTGGCCAGTTTGCCAAAGATAACTGAGTTCTTTCCCATTTCTTACCAGAAGCTAGCACCTTTGAAGAGCTGCACCTCTGGCTCCCCATCACAATCTTTAAGGACCTTTCTCAAAGGCCTCCTGTTTAGACCATTTCTCCTTTCCTTGGGTTGGGGAGAAATTCTCACAGAAATCCTTCACGTCTCCACAACAAATTTTCCCCTGCCCACAACAGCCAGTGGATCATAGACCTCCCTATGGTTTACATGGCCTCCTGAAGCTGCATGAACTATGGACATCAACATGGTCCCAGCATGGACTGTGGACATCAATATGACCTCTGGTGGCAGTACAGACCATAGACATCTACAGGATCTCAGGCTGCACCACGAATGACTTGGCTCCCAGGTGTTGGCATGGACAATATTGTAAATTACTTCTAAACAAGTGTGGGTTTGGATGAATTTATTAAAGAATTCCAACAACAGAGACATTATATCATTTGCCCTTGAAATGTGCCCCATATAAAAGATTTCCCTACTCATCCAGCAAGCCAGGAATTACCATAGTATCAAAATTAGACAGATCAGTACAGAACCAAAAACAACCTAGAGTATCTCATAAAATGGATTTAAAAATAGACAAACTCTAAAGAAATTTGCAAGTGAGTGTGACAATTTTTTAAAAGAGTGATATACACCAAGACCAAATGGTTTACACTTCTTTCAGGGCTGGTTAAACATAGAAAAAACTAAATTAATATGATTATCACATCACTGAACTAATACGGAGAAGAAATCAATAATCAAATCAATAAAGGCAGAAAATCATCTGGCAAAGTGAACACCCAGTCATGACTTTATTAAAAAGACTCAATAAATTAATACACTGCTAAAAGTCTTGGATAATATAAAAAGAGAAGGAAATTAAGCAAATAGTACATGAGCCAGAAAGAGAATGATGCAACTGTCTACAGAAGACATATCTATCTACAGAGAAGCTCCAAGACGTAGCAAAACTTTCTTGAACCAAGGTTGACATGACAGGATACAAGACAGCACTCAAAGTCAACTGTTTTCTGTATAACTACAATGAAGAACTACAGTTGGAAGCACGAAATAGGACAGCAACTACATTGTCATGTAAAGGGTTAATTTCTCAGGTCTATATCTTACAAAATGCACTGTACAAAAGGAAAAAATGTGCTAGAAGGAATCTAAAACACGAGAAATAGGCCTACAGCCCATGTGAACAGACTAGGAGAGTCAATGGTGTTCACGCGCCAGTTTTCTTCATGTCCATCCACACGTTCAACGTGAGCTCAGTGAAAATGCCAGGTCATCTGAATATCAGCAAACTTACACTAAAGTACGTGCACAATGGAAAACTCTCAGATCAGCCAATACAGACTGAAGGAAAGAAAATACAGTGTTGGAGAAACATTGCCCATCGTAAGTACAGGGGCAAATCTAGATGACTTTGCATCTAATATCGCACAGAACACTTGAGGAGCTGAAGTTATTAAAGCTAAAAGCCTTTCTTTGTGAAGCACAGTGAAGAGAATGGAAATAACACAGAGAGTCGGAGAAAATGTTTACAAATGAAGTGCCCTGCAGAGGCCATGTCCAGATGCATAGTCTTCATAAATCTCAAAACAGAGGAAAAGAAAGGAATAAAGAAAAAGGTGCAATGTCTTTGTCAGTATTTTGTTGCAGTGAAGAGACGCCATGACCACGGAAACTCTTATAAAGGGAAACATTTAATTGGGGTTGGCTTACAGTTCAGAGGTTTAGTCCTTTACTCTCATGGCAGGAAGTATGGCAGCATGCAGGCAGATATGGGGCTGCAGAGGAGCTTAGATTTCTACATCTGAATCTGTAGGCAGCAGGAAGAGAGCAACACTGGCCTGGGCTTTTGAAATTCCAAAGTTCACCCCCTAGTGACTCACTTCCTCCAACAAAGTCACATCTCCTAATCCCTCTCAAGTGGTGACATTCCTTGATGACTGAGCAATCAGCTGTATGAGCCTGTGGTGGCCATTGTTATTCAGACCACCACAGGCAACTTAAAAAAAAAAAGCAACTCAACCCAAAATGTGTGAGAGATTCTGACAGACACTTCACCAAAGAAGACCGGTGAAAAGCTGTCTCACCTCTTATGCTATCAGGGAGATGAGAATTCACATGGCATCATTATCCACCTGTCACTTAGGACACCAAATTCTTGGAAAGTACAGGTAACAGGAGCTCATTCATTTCCAGTGCTGGTGTCTGCTGTGTAAGGCAGCCACAGAGAGAGATCGTTCACCAATGCTTCTTGGTATTTATTCAAAGGATTTGAAACATTGTCTACACATAAACCTGTGCTTGATACCACAGGATCTAAGAGACAGATGGCCTAGCAGTCAAGGATACTTGTTGCTCTTTTTTTTTTTTTTTTTTTTTTTTTTTTTGGTTTTTCGAGACAAGGTTTCTCTGTAGCTTTGGAGGCTGTCCTGGAACTCACTTTGTAGACCAGGCTGGCCTGGAACTCACAGAGATCCGCCTGCCTCTGCCTCCCGAGTGCTGGGATTAAAGGCATGCGCCACCAATGCCCGGCCATACTTGTTGCTCTTACAGAGGACTAGAACCCGTATCAGGAAGCTCACAACCATCTGTAAACCTACAGTTCTATAGTATGTAACACCCTCTTCTGACTCCTGTGGGTAAGCATACACGTGTATTCATACAAAGCACACAGAGACACATAAACTAAACTAAAAAATGTATCAAAAGAAAACCTTGAATACAGGATGTCCTCCTGCTAGTAATTGATAGATTGATAGGCCAATTATGTCATATCAAGACAAGAAATTGCATTCACCCACCAAAAAGAATGAGCCATTCAAAGCCATGGAGAGATGGAGGGACCTTAAACGCACATTCTCTACTGAAAGGAGCCATGTGGGGGAAAAAAACTATGAATACATGTCACATTATTTCAATACCATAGTATTTTGGAAGAAGAGTGGAGATGGCCAGTTTCATCCACTGGACCTTTGAGGGGAATCGAGGGCTCCAAGATGGAGCACTAATCATTTTGATGACTTAACTGGTAGAGGTTATAATTTGGATTTGCTAATTTTAAGTACTAGTGGCCTTGTGAATATACCCTGGTTCATGGTTGGATGACTCACATGGGAATCACCAGTACCTCTATTCAGCCTTGACTCAGCAAAGGGAGATATATGTCTTCATCCATCCTGCATCCTCCGGAACTGGAGAACCTCAAGGGTACCAGTCACTCAGCTGGTGATTCCTGAGAAAACACAAGAGGGAAATATTTATCTTCCTTCTGTGATCATAGAGCCAGGGGGGTGTGAGAAAAAGAACATGTCTCAAGACCAGTGCTGAACATCAGATATGCACAGTTCAGGAATGCTGATACTACCTTATCATCGGAAATACGACACTGTAAGTCATGACTTTTTTAAAAGCCAACAGTCTAGTACCTGGTTAATATTTTGAAGATTTCATGACTCCTAACCACGATCTGATGCAGCTAAGGGTGCTGAGTTGAGTTCTAGACCTATGATTTGTCTGATGTGGCTGTACTGTAGGACACATGCTGCTAAGAGGTGCCTAGCACAGTACTCACTTTGGCACCAGTGGGCGCTGGCACACTCTGCACATGTCCTGCTGCATGGTGACAGTGCTAGCTTGACTTTCACAGTGCTGGACAAAATAACAAAGAGTGCTGAGTGGCTCTGGGGAGTGTATGGAAATTTGGGGTTTGCAGGGATTCTGCTGAGGAGTAGAGTTTTTCATTCCAATTTGTATCAGTTGTATGTGTTCTCCAGAGGACTTAGCCTTCTCCTACAAAGGTTAAATATTTTTTAAAAAGCTTAACACCCTTCAAATTGCGCTGGCCACAAAGTTTAGAGTATGTCCACTAAATGCTAAGATCCAGAAACTTGGCTTTACGGTGGCCCTGAAATGATAGTGAAAAGGCCCATGTGGCGCCACGATCCTCCTTGCCCTCTTGAAAGAGTTATTTGTGCAGATGTGGTGCTGTTGGGTAGCAGGGACACCCTGGTGGCCCTGCTGGGTGAGAGAATGGTCGGTACATCCTGGGTCTCTGTGGAGCCTAACTCTGCCACGATCTACATGCAGCTGGCACTGTGCTCTCTACAGAGAGCTGTGGATTTCTTGGCACACTTTAGTGCATCCTTCTGGTTGATCATCTTCCGGTCAGGAGGGAACCCATGCCTGCTCTCAGCTGTATGTGTAAAACATGCGTCATTGGCTTGTGTGGGAATTGGATGCATAACTTGGAATTCAGATGGAATGCAGCTCTCCTTCAGTCTGGAAATGACTACAGGGGACACAAAGCATTTCACTAGGCACATTGGTCACCACAAAATCAGACACTCTGGCATCCTGGAGCCACACAGAGACAGAGAATTTCAAATGAGCAGACTTGGAACTAGAAAGAAAATGTTAAACTCAGAGACCAACTTTTTCAAATAGTCAGCTTGCAGGCTCCATCAGAAATCTGGGAGAGCCTGAGACGCCATGAGGTTGATATACAAAACCCAAAAGACACAAAAAAGCTGCCTGCCACCAGGAGAGTCAGTAAAGCAAGGAATGACTGGACCACAAAGCAACTCCTGTTGAAGATCACAGTCAGACAACGTCTCCTCTGCTTCAAATGAGACTGCAAATGACAGAGATGAAGGGAGGAAAGAGGTGAGATGGTTTAGTAGAAGACTCAATACCTACATCTGAAACAAGAAATGAGGTTATGACCCTGTGGTCCTTCAAACCAATGAGGAGAAAATGCCACCAAAGAGAGCCCAGAAAAGCACAAACTTTACTTCCAGACAAACATGGCTACACACTAGGTAAGGGTGATGACTCCTCATTACAGAGTCTCTTTGGGCAAAGAGTGTGGAGTGATGGCGGGGAGGACAGAATCCTCACGGTGGAGGCTTCTCAGGCATTCTGCACACTGAACTCTGTCCTGGAAGCTGAGGCAGGTGGGAGACTTGGAAGGTAATGAGGAGGGAGTCATATCTTGGATCTGGTGGAAGTCAGTGCAGAAATCCAACAGTGAAGGTGAGGATAGCACACTTCTGTCTCGGTGGAATTTGTGAGACCAGACAAGAAGCGACAGAGCAACACTGGGAGTGTGATCCCAAGGTGCTAGTGGTGGATGACTGCAGTTAAACTCCCATGTTTCCTGCTAGGGAGATGGTTCAGTGCACAAGCTGCTCCTTCAAAAGACTGTAGTTTGAGTCCCAGCACCCCTATCAGGCAGCTCACCAACACCTATAACTCAGCTTCCAGGGTTTGGTACCATTTTCTGACCTCTGTAGGTATCACCATGTATCTGCACTTATACACAATTAGACACACATATATGCACACAAACATATACACATAAAAATAAACTAAAAATTCCCACGCAAGTTGAAGTGCAACAGGATCACAGGGCTGATCTGCTTGGGAGGTGCCACACACCTATCATTGAGCATTGGCTGCTGAGTATGGAAGACGGGATGGCACGGACTGAGCACAGAAGCCAGGTACAGTCAGCATCCACACCTGCAACCCCAGCACCTGGGAGCATCAGAGTTCCATACCATTCTGAGATGCTCGTGCGCTCCTGTCCCTTTTCCTACTACCGAGTCGAGTTGTCTTTTCCAGCCTTGATATGATGGCATATACCTGGTCTTACTAGTAACTACTTATGCTGTGTTTGCTTGATATCCCCGGGAGGTCTGCTCTTTTCTGAAGGGAACAAGAGGAGGAGTGAATCTGGGGGATAGAGGAGGTGTATGAAGGGGGTGGGAGGGACTGAGGAGAGTGGAGAGAGTGGAAATTGTGGTCAGGGTATAATGTATGAGAGAAGAATAAATTTTTTAAAAATAAATAAAAAAACATAACATAAAACAAAATTCATAATGATGTGCCCTCTTGGCCACCTTTCTGATGATGTTCCAATAGTGACTTAGAAATCAGGCATCTGTACTGGCCTGCCCTGGGGTTCTGACAGGATATATCCTCAACTGCAGCCACTAAGAGCACCACCTGTGCACATTCACTAACTTCCCTTTTAAAGGGGCCCTGCCTACCTCCTGTCCTTCTCTCTCTCTGTCTGTTCTTCCCTCTCTCTGTCTGTTCTTCTCTCTCTCTGTCTGTTCTTCCCTCTCTCTTCCTTTCTCTTCCCTCTTTCCTCTCTCCTGCTGTTCTTGTCTCCAGAGACTGGTCTCCCTCCTTTCCCCTTTTTATGACCCCTTTCCCTAGTTAAAAAGAGAAAACCCTCTGCTTGAACCCTGTAACATGGCATCTTTCTCATGCCACTCATCTTAAATTACAACAATGACCACGTTTGAATAAGATCCCACCCATAAAACAAGTCCTTTAGGGCTGAATGCCACAGCACACACCAGCAGTGAAATACTGACCTGAGTTATCAGTGTCAAAACCCATGTAAGGAAATCAGCATTTGAAAAATGTGGGTGACACAGTGGCCATTTTCTCAACAGCCCACCACATAATCTTGGCCCCTTCTTGTGTTTCTCTTTTCCTCTATTGGTATCATGTTTAAAGCTCCCTGTAGTCAAAATTGCCTTCCGGAGACTCTGATACAGGCTGTGGGTGCCAAGATGGTGCCTGCACTGGTTGCAAGGAAGGGAAATGAAGGCCTGAGGGAGGCAGGCCTGTGTGGGATTTGCAGTTAGGAGACAACCAGCAGACAAGGCAGTGAAGCCTAAGGAGGTTTACGCCTATAGTGGTTATGAGCACACCTTTCTCCCAAGTTCTCTCCAGGAGATCTCCTGATCTGCATCTACCGTGAAGGAAGAACTCCTTAGGCTATGACCAGAAAAGGTAAATACAACATGGTGCTGTTCATCACCGCTGGTTCACTTACCTTCAATCATAATTTCCTGTCCTTTTTCAATTCTGTTTTCTCTCTTAGTAAACCAAGTCGCCGGGCTATGGTGGCACACGCCTTTAATCCCAGCACTCGGGAGGCAGAGGCAGGCGGATCTCTGTGAGTTCGAGGCCAGGCTGGACCGATAGCCTCTGAAACAATACAGAGAAACCCTGTCTCGTAAAAACCAAAAAAAAAAAAAAATAGTAAACCAAGTCATAGGATACTAAAAAAAAAATGTTACTTGCTACATCTGTGCCCATGAACCATTTCCTATACAGCTTCTCTCATGACTCGGAACTGAAGAGGGAATGAAACAATGTAATTATCGAGAGCCCAGTCCTGAGCTTTTCTCTGCAGCGTTATCTGTTTTGCCAAGGCACCCCCTGGACAGCCAGCGAGCGTCCTTGTGATGATAGTTAGAAAGTCCTTCCGTTTCTCCCCTTTTCTGCTGAGAAAGCTGCTTCTTCCTTAGATACCTTATTATGAAGATCATACCTACATAGCCTGACACTTCCCTCCCATCAGAGCTATGATCTAGACCCTTCATAACTGGATTTATCCCCTCCCCATTTGGAATCCACCAGCTAGAGACATCCTTTCTATTTCTGAAGTCCTTGGCCTGTTGCCCACAGCTTTTAAGTATGTGTGACAGATCCCACAAAATCCCATCAAACCAATTTGTCACTTTCTTCTGTAGAGCAATGCTCCATGAAGGTAATAGAGCTGAGACTGGGGATCCTACAGCAGTGGACATCCATCCTTCTTCTTAAGTTCCTAGGGGTATAATCTTGACCGTTTCTGAATTCTATGAGCTTAACACATGACACATGTGTTGGGTATCAGGGAATGATACCAGTGAATGGAAGGTGATGATTTAGTAAATTATTTCAGAGGGGGGAAACTTCAAGACAAGTAGAGCCTGCATAGTGTATCTCCACTTCTCCTCACACCATTAGTGTAAGCATCACAAGGCACAACTGTGACCTCCACGCTTCAGAAACACCCCTCAGTCAACAGAACATGTCTACAAAGATATTCTTATCTTCCTATTTCTGTAAGTACTGAGGCAGGGCTTCTGCTTTAATTGCTTTCTGTCACCCCAGGAACCAGGATGAGGAGCTGAGCTGGGGAGGTGGCTGGATAAGAATTTTTTATATGTGTCTGGAGAGAGCATAAGAGATATTGCAAGGGATCTGACTGTTCCTTGAATTGGCCTATGGGCAGCATGACTATGCCAAGGCACACATGCTAAGTGGACCTCTTCCCTCCCACCTTTCCCAAGCACCTTGAACTCAAGAACCTCATGTAAGTCACTTGCCCAACTTCCCCACTGCTTGTGTGGTCAAAAGAAGCACACCCTAGGACTGTTGCAGAAGGGATCCTGAGGCTGCTATCCTCAGATAGCCCACTACCGGACAGACACACAGCAGTACAGACCTGCCTGTCCTGTACTGGTGAAAGCTGTTAGAAATGTAGAATGAGCTATTCAGGGAAGAGGAGCTGTGCTGAGGGCTGGAGTTTCCTGCCTTCCAAACTTACATTCCTCTCACAGCTGCTCCTTGACTGATATTGTCTGGAGATTTTTAAGGTCAGGTTAGAATGTTGCCAGGGTTTTGTTTGTTTGTTTGTTTTGTTTTGTTTCCGTTTTGAAGTGAGTCTGCCTTTGCTTGTTCCATGTCCCTGTAGTTAGATACCAAGTGCCAGGTAAGAAGAAACCCTGAGGAATAAAATGATGGCAAAACTCCCATTACCAAATGGTAACACTGGACTAAGAGTTACTTTCACTTACCCATGGCAGCGACAGCATTATCATAGGCATTTCCCTGCATCAAGCAAGCCAGGCACCTGCTCCAGCATCCAAGGGAAAACCTGAAGCTGGCAAATCCCACTCACAATAGCATTCAGGCTGGAGCCTGAGACTTAAAGGCCTTCATTGTTTGGAAGGATTATTTATTTGCCTTTACCAGCTTCAAAGAAATGTGAGTCTTCACTCCTCTATTGATCCTGGTTGATCAGATTAACTTTGTTTTGGATCCCTATTGAAACAAAGACAAACAGATACATTTTAGGCACTTTCATGTATAGCTTTGTTCCAATTCAGAATTCTTACTGTGGCCCTACTTCCTTGTTTTAAAGATTACTAGGCGGTTGGGGGAAAATAAGGGAATTACCATAAACTCTGCTTGCTAAATACCAACACTTTCAGGCAAATTATCTCAATTGTAAAATACTTCTGCATACCAAGTAATTATATGCAATTAAAACCCCACTGTCAGTTTACTTTCCCTTGTTAATTTGTAATAGAATTACCTGTACTCGGGAAAACGCAAAGATTAGCAAGCCCTGGAAATCAAAGACATCTCTCAACACTACAAAAATGAAGCCAAACATTTATCCTGCTCTTTGGGTACTTCAGATTTCAGATAAAATTATTTAATACTTTCCTACCCTTTAATGAGCCCTCAAGAATCTGAAGTATATTTCCTTGGAGACAGAATGTTCTCAGGCCTTCTATAAACACTCGGAGGAGGTTTACTGGGACATGACTCAGATCCTCAGGCTGGGATTAGCATTCATCTGGAGGCCCACACTGAAGTCTTCTTGCCTAGCTCCCTTCTTTCATTAGAGGCTGATGAACCTGTCTTTAACCCCCAGATCACAGGTCACCTGCTACCTCCCCTAGCTCAAATAGAGTCAAGAAACATGGATGTTAAGATCTCTACCAAGCTCAACAATGGAGACACACCTCCTCAAGCCCTACCACACTGATGGTGGAGCCCAGGCAGAGAGGGGTCTTCACCTCAAAACTACTTCTCAGGGAATATGTGGATCCCTCTGCCAAAGCCAGAGCTGTTTATAAAGAGTTTTTACTTCTGTATCATAAAGCTGCAACCAACCAAATTCAAAGAGAAAGCATTGCTTTGGTAGAACATTAGGGTTGAGCACACACTTGGGTGAACAGGAAGGAGATCATCAGGTCCCCTTAGTCCAGGGTTCCCTGAAATAATCCACCGAAAGATGCATGAAGCCCACAAGCACCAGTCACTCTTGTAACTGCTGCTATTCAGTAGTCCAGGAGACCACCCGTTAAAGTGGGGTAGCATGCGTGCTCTATGAAAGGCTAGGAAACCACTTGTTCCATGATCCTATGATCTAACATTAGAAATACAAACTCCCTTTGTGTTTTACTACATAACAGACATGACTCAGTTTCTGCTTTGACCTCTGAACGTGAAGGACACATCCTTCCGAAAGCCCTGTATTCTCTAAACATGATGGACACAGTCTTCCAGAAGTCCTATATTCTCTCATTCCTCAGACAACTGTGTGGAATGATGCACTGCCCTCCCTCCTCACTCTATTGGCCTCAGACAAGCAAGGTCATCCATAGCCAATGCACAAGGTGTCACTGGGAGAAAGGAGTGGGTAGGCATTGCCTACCAAAGGCATCAAAGATCCTTTGAAAACTAGGAAGAGCAGAGCAGAAACACCCAGGCAAGTATTTGACCATAGTAAATTGGAACATGAGACCAGATGTCCAAAGGTGTTATTGAAATACATTCCATTAGAAAGTAAACCTGATATTCATTTTTTTAGTAGATCTTCATAGTAGTAAGGTTGCTTATCGGTATTTTCAAAGATAAGTTGCAGAATCAGAAAGAAAAGCTTAAGAACCTAGCCGTGTAACTGATATAGCTACTTGTCCTCTGCACACCTTAAGGTTCATTAAGCAACTCAGATTTAACCTGATGGGCTTCTGCCATGGGTGGGACTAATTGAGATAGAAAGTCCTCTGGAAACTCAAAAAATGTGACTGCTACAAATAAGTACATTGTAATAAATTGTAATAAAGCTCAGTGGTCCTTTTTTTTTTTTTTTTGCTACATCTGGGTGTCTAGAGAAGACAAAAATCTCTAAAAGTATTTTCAATGAAACTAAGTAACAAAGGCACACAAAACAAATCTTGTAAATATCTGTCATGTTTCTATAACCATACAAAAAACATAGCATCACATGTAAGTTGGTCCCCAAGTGATAGCCATTTTTTTGGAATGCAAATCCTTGAGTATCTCCCTCTAGGAGGCCTAGAGAGATGCCCTGGATAAATGAAACACTGGAGGAGAGTCATCATTTGATTCATTGATGAGGCAGATAAGGTGGAGACATCTAGAATGACCCTGGGCCTGTGTTCATTCAAAGCAGGTGTTGCATGCCAATCAACCACTGCAGTCTAGTTGGAAAACACTGGTAGAAGGTTCTACAAGGCATATTGTAGAGATGAACTGTTGAGTGCTCTAGCTGTTAGTGTAACTATTGAGTGCTCTAGCTGTTGCTGGTGTAACTGAGGCACATAGTTGAACTGTTCTTTACTGCTTCTGAACTCAGACAATCACACAACAAATGGCTGTTTCTCCAAGCAAACAGAGTTTCATATTTTGATAACCAGTTGAAACTGATGTAAGAGAGAAAACACAATGCAAAGAAGCCAGTAACAGTGTCAACATGTGTGTTCTAAATGCTTGCTTTGCTGATTGCCAATGAAGATGTTTCTTGTTCCTGAGCACTTAAGAAATGTTTACACTGGTAGAAATTTCAAGGAGCCTGCTGGCAATTATTATGACAACGTTTTGAAATGGGTGTATCTCATTTGTTTCAAGAATCTGACTTCTAGGAGGCCAACATGATGGCTCTGTATATAAAACCACTTGCCGTACAAGCCTGATGACCCAGTTCAATTCCTCAAACATACATAAAAATGATTAATGCGTTTGCAAGTATCTGTAATCCCAGAATTCCTGCAGGATGATGGGAGGCAGACACAGAAGAATTGCTTGGAAGCTCATGGGCCAGCCAGTGTGTAATATAAAGCACACTTGAAACAACAAGAGAGACCCTGCCTCAAAAAGTAATATATAAGGAAACAACCAACACCTAAAAGTTGTCCTCTGACTTCTATGTACACACAGAGGCATGGGCATACATGGGAAATGCATACACACATACAGATAATAATAATAATAATAATAATAATAATAATAAGTAACATAACATACAATTAGATTATAAAAATTCCCAAACCTACTCAATGTCTGATAATAAAGGACTAGCTAAGTGGATTTAGTTTCTCTGACTGGATGGCATTGGTCTAGGAACGTTGTATAATGTAAGGAATTGTTTGAGGTACTCTAACTGAAAAAAATAATCTGGGTACAAAACAGAATACAATCTATACAATTGTGACTGCATTCCTGATACAGCAGGGAGGATCTTGCCTAACTGTTAGCACTGTGTGCGTGTGTGTGTGTGTGTGTGTGTGTGTGTGTGTGTGTGTGTGTTTATTTAATGTGCCCAAATTATTTTACCAAAGGAAAGGAAAATCAATGACAGAGGTACTCCCTCCACCCCATTCACCAGAATGTCTTTTGGAGAAGAGACATTTGTAATAGTAACTGGTGCCCAGGGAGTTGGGTGGACACTCCCTTGTCAGCCTTTCAAGCCATTAAGGCAGGGCTTGTGTGTGTCCTTAGAGAGATAGATTAATTGACTCTTGGCTTAATGTGAGGATTGCTTCTGGATACCCAGCGCCTTCCTCCTCTGTGTGCAGTGCAGCACCACCCCACATCTACCCTGGTTCTAATAAAAATGACACAGACCCCACACTCTGGCATACCCCTGTTACAATAAGAACAAACTAGAAACATCAACAGGGAACCCAGTGGACTCGGCTTTGCCAGGAGTCTGCCCGGAAGCAAGATGGATACTGAGGCATTCTCAGGCAGGAAAGTGACCCTCCCGTTGCCTCCCATGATCCTCCAGCCCCTCTACCATGAGGGTTTCATCTGAAAGATTCCAAACCACAGTTTGAAATGGGGCACCCTTGGCCAAGAGGTTGCCTGAGTGTCTCAGGCTTCCTGGGTACGCTGTCTAATTCTGTCCCGGCAGGAAGGCCAGGTGAGAGAGCTTCCCAGATGATTTCTATGCAAACTTGTGATGACTAACTTAGTGAATCATGTCAAATTTTAAATTTTATTTTTATTTTATTTTTTATCAGCTGCTGGATAATTGAAGGGGAGAAGATGCCCAATTGACATCCTGCCCCAGGCATCAGCATGACTTGCCACCGTCGTGCCTCCCAAGACAGATGTCAAGAAAGAGTGTGGCTTCCTACAGAAGTGGTACCCCGCTTCCTGTCAAAACTTCGCAGCCCTCTCCTGCTGTCACATTTCGATCTTGTCTCTGCTCCATCAGCTCCCACTTCCGATAGAAAGTAAACATCCCCAAAATGCATAATGGATGACAATCAACTTTGAAAAGAAATGACCCTCAGATTCCCTTAGAGGTTCTCATTTTGACATGGTGACATTAGTCACATATCTTTACCAACAATCAAAGCCTCATTTACCAGCATGATGAAGTAAACCCGATTACAATTTTTCCCTATTTAACTATCTTTAGAGAAAAGTATCTATTTTTAGATAAGCAAATGAAAAATGAACCAATCCAGTACAGTCCGACTACAAATTTGGCACTGTCAATCAATGCCCTGTGTTCCTGTCTGCATCCCAGAGAAGTCTCCCCTGTTTACTGTCCATTCAATCACACAGTGGACTCAGCTCTGACCTGTTTGTGTCAGGATCCCTACTGCAATCCCGAATTCATAAAACAACCAGACTGCAAAGTTTGCCTTGAAATCTTAATGCCCAAACCCCAGGTTTCTATAAAGTTCTATGAGACTGGTCACTGGGATACAATGCACTTAAGTTATTTTAAGTCTAAGTGAAACAGAATGTTCCGCAACCATAGATATAACAAATATCGGGGCAGGATATGGGAGAAAGGGCCTATGATGTGATGTGTGATTTCCTACTAGCCAGATTGAAGCAACACCAAGGGTGAGGATGGACACACACCTTGCAATTATTAGGCAGCTTCACACCATTATGGTAGCCAGTACAGAGGTTCCTCACCAAGCCCAAAATAGATGTGACCCTGAACCCCCACTCTGCGTAATGCAGCCAAAGGAAATGAAGTGTGAGCACCTGTTACTGGAAAAGGAAGGCTTGATAGGAGCATGCAGGACACATGTGCAAGAGTGTTGGCTACACTGAGTCACAAACAGTTATGACCTGACACGTGACTGGTGGGAACTGAACACAGGTTCTCTTCAAGAGCAGCAACTGCTTTTTAACCGCTGAGGCTTTAGCCATCAAAAGTCATATCTTGATATTTGGTCAATAAAATGCAGAAAGTAAAGCTGTTCTCCCTAAAGGGCTGGGCAAAAATGTCCCCTTATGGTACAGGCCTGGCATTCCAATTACTCTTGAGGCTGAGATACAAAAATAACAAATTCAAGGCCAGCAGGGCTATAGAGTGGGTTCAAAGCCTGCCTGGGCAACTTACTAAGACTATCTCAAACTTAAATGAAGAGGGAGGAGGTCTTGATGTAACTGGGAAGTGAAAGTGAGTCTACAGCACTGGAGACAGAACAGACAAGCACACCCTTCCCCCGATGGTGTGGACTCTCCAGGCAGCATCTGCTTCTAGCCTCCTCACCACCACAGCCCACGGTATCCGTAGAGGCATGCAAGCATCGTGGGGAGGGGATGAAAAAGAAATCTGTGCCGCTGGAACTGGATCTGACCCACGGTCTCAGCTTCTTGGTCATTCTCTCCATGTGTGACTTCAGAGCTTGTGTGCAGCCGTCATCCGGCCTTAAACTGCCTTGATCTAACAGCTCAGGTGTTCATGAACCTCTTGGCATCCCTCTGACTTCACAGCCTCACCTGCTCCTTCTAGATGTTTACTGGTTTCCATATTTCTCCGAGAGCGAGCAAAGCCCACTTCACTCCTGTGCCACAGGCATCCATCATGATGACTGGGCTTCAGAGTCTCCTCCTGCATCCCTGGATAAGCCCCGTGCTGTGGCTCTACCTATATTCTCCAAGGATTCATGCTTGTCTGAGACCATGGAATGCTTTCTATTCATGTTCTCTGTGTAACAAATCCAAGCCACCGCCCAAGCCTTGGGGAATGCATGCCTTCCCTTTTCACAGATTCATAGCTGTGACTATAAAGTCACAACTGCCTATGTCTCAGAGCACACTCAGGACACAGAAGCAGCACTTGTGATTTGGACCGTGAAGGTCCTCTGTTAAGAACTCTGAACTAGGTGTTGCTGTGGGTAGAGGTATGATCCCCACAGTGCAAATGTGGGGATCTGGATCCCTGGTATGTCTCACACTTGTTCAGAAATAAAATCTTCATAATATAATTAGGGAAGGTGAAGGCAAGTTGGAGGATGGTGCGCCCTGGTCAGATGTGATTGGTGTCCTTACAGGAGCAGGACCTTAGTCTTGGCATAGTTTTACATGCCTTGTAATCCCAGCACTCAGGAAGCTAAAACTGCCTTTCAGGTATCAAATTCAAGGTCAGATTGAGCTACATAAACAACTAAAAAGTAACATTAAAGAGAAAAACAGGGATTGGGGGACAACGTCTACCAGTCAAAGACCACAAGATTGCCCCCCTCAAACACCTAAAACTGGGGTAAAGAGGCCTACAGCAGAGCCCCTATCCCCCACAACTAAAAGAACTCGGCTGCTGACAGAAACCTTGATTTGGGGCTTCCAGCCTCCGACCTGTGAGATAAACTCAATCTGTGTTATCTGGTTGTAACCTCCCTGGAAGTTGAATCCAGTGAAAAAATAATAGTGTAAGATCATTCAGTGCAGTAAGGGCTACAGCAGCTTTCTACAACTGTGAGCAGAGTAGCAGACCTAAACCATGGAAGGGATGATTCAGTTTGTGAAATTTCAGAGGCTCTGTCCATGGCTCTTTGACTCCACACATACAGGTAGGGCATTACAACTCCAAGAACATGGTGAAGAGGTCAACCAGGGCCCAGAACCCTCCCCCAGTGTCCTGCCAAGGTCTTGTCTCTTGGTGACTTTGTTCTTCCAGCTAGGTCCCTCCTCATAATGTTTCTAGAACCTTCTAAGACAGTACCACAAGCTAAGGACCAATTTTCCTGATGAGCATTTCACATTCAAATGCCAACAGTAAAGGGAGAACGGGATGGAAAACAAGGACAATAAGTACAAATCTTAGCTGTGCACTAGGGCTTTAGAGTCATAAACAGGATAAGAAATAGCAAAGGGCTACAGAAACTTGGCACTCAGACAGATGAAAATGGACAGCCTAACATCAGAAGTGCTGGGAACCCAAACCTAGGAAGGCTCCACTGCCTGTGAAAGGCACCTGGTTAAGCTGGTTCAGAGTAGGACAGGAAAGGAACTTTCTTCCTTTCCCCGACTTGCAGGCTGCTTCTGCCCCATTGGCAGTCAGCAGAGAGAGGAGGGCCATGCAGAGCCCTAGGAACACACTATGCAACGGGAAGCTGAGTTTAAATGTAATAGCTGCTGTCTCACCTAGTGCATCCTTCTGCCTTGCTGAATCATTAGGTGTCTGTGCGTGTGGCACTTAATGTCTAATTTAAACACTTAAGATACTTAGGCAACTAATTTATCTTAGCTTCCCCCACAGCACACAATGCTGTATATTTCTTATAGTAGCTTTCCACAGGCTTAAAAGAATAAATAGATAAAGGAGAATTAAGGAATACATGTTCGGGGAAGGAAAGATGGAAGGAGAGGAAGGAGATGGAAGCAGGGCTGGTGGCAGGCTGGGGAGGAGGGCCCTGGTGAGAGGTCACCTAGCTTGCCTGTCCCTCACTGCACACATGGCCTGTTGAGCAAGAGCCAAGGTTCTAAGCCAGGGTTTGTTACAAGCCACTTAACCTTAGCGGTAACGCCATGGTCCAGCTTTTGGACTGATCAGTGATCCTTCCCCACCACTGTCACTGACACAGCAACCACGAATGGGCTGACAGTGGGGCACAGCTACTGGGCTCGAACTCTCTGGACTGGAGTCATTTCTTGGCCAAGACTACAGTATATTCACCTCATCAGGAACTGTGAACTCAGGCGAGTTCTGCTGGTGGTCATGGTGGCTGTAGAGCCACTCTGGTGTACTGATGTGAAATGATTGCTTGGACATTTCTAGGCCAGAGACAATGTCATGGTAGTGACACTGACTTGTGCTGCAATTGAAGAGAGTAGTGCTGCATTAGACATAGTCTCTGGATGCTTCCATCAGTGGGTTTTACAAACTGGATGCCTGTAAGGAAGGCAAACTAACATTTGTGGAAAGGACCCTGTCAGTCACGTGGACATCTGCTGAAAAGTCACCTGATGTGGAAGAAGGGTGGACAGCCTGTTGGCTGTTTGAGGGCATGGAGGACGGTTCTGGAATGAAGGGACCTATAAGAGACTCTACGGAAGTGTGGGACATGGGTTAGAAAGAGACTTTGCCTATGATGGCTTCCCACTTAACCATGGGTATGATACTTCGAGCCAATTTACTTTTGGGATGTGTCTGTTAGAAGACAACACTCGATCCTCTTCACTGCCCCTCCTGACACTCATCTGGCCTTTCCTTTGGGAGTACCCAAGGGTGTGTGCACACAGAGATCTCTCAAAACTCATAGAAGTTTGGTAGGCCAGGAGGCTAGGAGGGTTAAGCCACAGCATGCATTTCGTATGGCATTAGAAAATGAAGATGGGGTGTAGAAGGACCCAAATGATAACTCCAAACTGTGGAAGCTGTCCAGAAAATGACCTGGGCTGATAAGTGAGAAGACAGGTTATAACCAGATAGGTCAAAGACCCTAGGTCCTAACTGTGTTTATCTGTAAGACTAGCATTGGGAGATGCTGGTAGACCACAGATGTTTCCAGGATTTCTCAGAATTTTTCCAGATACCCACTAACCTTTAAAATGCTAGTTTTATTGGACATTTTTGTTCAGATGATATCCCAAAACTCCAAAAACAGATTTCAACCCATTAACCCTTGAGGTCTCCTATGCACATCCCTCCACATCCTGGCATGTGTTAAGCTTTCCACTGGGTTATGTTTTGTAGCCATGTGTTTGTCAATAAATGTTGCAAGGGACTTCTATCATGTCAGCTTTTAGCTACATCGATATAAATGTTTGTGGGATGCTATGAAGTCCTATCATTGTTTGGTCTAAATTTCAAACATTTTTGGAAGTGTTAAGTACAAATACGACATTCATGTTTCCCATCCTTCCGTCCTGTGAGTATCATCTCCTCTGGAGGACTGACTAGACTAGGAACTCGTTGTGGCTTTGCTCAGATCTGAGAAATATGTTATCATTGCTCAGCTATTATCTCAAGTCCTCTCCAGTTGTTACTGTCACTTGTTATTTGGAAGAATATGTGAAGAAAATTCATAAATAAGTCTGCTAGAGCATTCACATCAGCCTGCTTGTTTGGAGGAAAGATGCCCTGGCAGCCATAGTCGAATGTGATTAAGTTCATATTATAAAAAACCCACTATTGACTGTTAAAGTGCCCATTTCAAAATGCGTGGCTATGGTAAAACTCAAGAGATTCTCAGAAGAAACAGAATTTCATAGTTCTTGTCAACGTAAGTGATTTCCCACTACGCTGCCCACACTTGAACTTAAAGTATGTGGTGAACAAATCGTCCAGGAACATAAAGTATGGTTGGTCTTGTTTTCTCTTTTCTCTTCAGCATGGCATTCCTTCTCCACAGACACACCTCCCCATGCATGTGTAAATGTTCCTGCAGAAGCTCCTACCCACCACAGAAAAAGCAAAAATGAAAGGTACCTCAACCCAAGGGAGCAGGAGACAGGTGGGTCAGGTTCCACAGACAACCATAGATTCCAGCAGGCCCACTATCTGTAATGGGAGTCTTTTCACTAGACACACTGTGTTGAATAAATCTGGAAACAGGTTAACCTCAGATCCTCCTACAAAGGACAGCAGCTGAGCGTCATCTGTGCTCACCTTTGGAAGAAAGGGGATATGGTATAGTGCACCGTTTAGGATCCAAAGGTGGCTCAGATTGAATGAACTCTGTATTAGGGTAGCTTCCATTTCCAGAGTTTGGTACCCACACGACCAAAGGACTTTTCACCATCAGGAGAGGTTGGAAAAGGAAGTCTGGCACTGGGGGGCTCAAAGTAGTTCCTAATGCAAGCACATATTCATAGCAAAGGCAGACACAAGTGAGTGCTCTCACAGCCAAGGCTCACACTGCAGGCAGTGGGAGTGGGGGAGGAGGAGAGTGTGTATCACTGTATACATGAAACGCTTACAGCATAAACTAGATTTACATGATAAAAAGTCAGCAAACATCAATTCACAAAGGGCCCCATGTACACAGCAGAAGAGAAACAACCTTTGCACTGATGGAATGATGCCACTCACCCCTTGGTAGTCCATGCCCGGATCCCTCTGTTTTGCCTGTCCAGGAATAGCTACAGACCCTGAGAGGTAAAGATCACACCTTAAACTGCAAAGGTCTTGCTGCAAGTTATCAGAAGTCTGCCTGGTACTTGGCAAACAAGACAGTCTACCTTTTAAACAAATAATTCATTAGGTAATTAAATTCAAGCGAGATTACACTAATTAAATATACACTGCTGTTGAATCATAATTTCTATGTGCCCGAGTTAAAGATGAGCAATCTGTTATTTCAGAAGAGAGACAGAGAGACAGAGAGAGAGAGAGAGAGAGAGAGAGAGAGAGAGAGGGAGGGAGGGAGGGAGGGAGGGAGGGAGGGAGGGAGGGAGGGAGGAGGAGGGAGCACCTTAAAATAAGTTTCTCATGGGTGGAGGAAAAGACACAGAGGGGTGGGGCTCTTGTCTAGAAATTGCAGCTAATTTTCTAGCTTTGCTCAGGCTAGGGTTGGTGGAACAGCCACCCCATTCACAAGCCCCATGCACACCCTGCAGGAAATCAACCCCACCCTCCCTGAAAAGCAGCAGCAACAACAACTGCCATATCTTCTGGTCCTAAAGGAAAGCCTCCCCCAACCCCACCCCCACCCCCGCCCCCAGATTGTTGCTGGCCCAATGGATGACCACAGCCTTGGAGGGATATTAGAAATCTCTTTGTCTACAGACCTCCACTCTGGCCAGCTCCCTCTAATGACATTCTGAGCCTCCACAGCATCGTCATCCTCCCTGACGTTCACAGGGCTCAGAAGTCCCACTGGCTTTGATCTGTGATCTCAGCTGCCGGGAGCTGACAGTCCTCTGTGTGGCAGTCCGGGTTTCATTTGTCAGACACGCGTTTGCTAGCTTAGGGGAGCAGGAAGCAACACCTGTACTGCAAGAATTTACATGGCCTTGCTCTGGGATGGGATTGATTTGGGACGGGTGAAATACAAACACAAACTAATTAAAAACTGCATAATGGAGCCCTACAGGAACACGGCGGGAAAACAAATAAATACAAGCGCAGCTGGTGCTACGATTGCGCTTCTGCCCCTCGGCGACCGTCGGGTGACATCAAATTATAAGCCCTGAAAACCTTCATTCACACCATCGTTGGAGGCATAATGGGAGTGATCTGGTTAATTAAGGGGAAATTTATAAAATATTTACGTGTGTGCACACGCATGCAATCCTCATCCTCCGTTTCCGGGGACGCCGATATCTTGTTACTCTGGACTGATCCACTGAGGTCTAGTCTACTCTGCAGTCCTTAGTCCCCTGCGATTTCCAGGCCTGGATCTGCTGGCACTCGGAAGTGCAGTGCTGGGTTTTTCACTTCAACACAGGCCCACTGGCGGGGCTTAGTCCTAGCCAGGAGCGATTCCTGCCACAAGGGGCTTCCTCCCTGGCCAGGAATATCAGTGAGTTTGGAGCATTTCCTTCAAGGTTTCCACGAAGTCACTAGTGCAGTCTGGGCCGTTTATTCCTCAGGATTGGCCACGGGGGCACAATTCCTGCAACTCTCAACCTACAGGGAGACTCCCCACCTCTTCCGTGCCATTGCTGTGTGTGAGTCATGTCATGAGCACTGGTGTGGTGTCTCCAGAGAAAGCATTAGACCCATCTTAAAGGGTCCTGGACGGTGGGGATAACACCAGAGTGTTAGGTGTGGAGGCTGCAGTCAGTCTAAACCTGCCTGCTGGGGGGAAGTTGCAAAGCCCAGATGATACCTAACAGGACTTGTAAATCAGAGTGGCAAGTAGGGTGAAGGGTCCCTGTCGCTTTGAGAGACCTCCACTGTCCTCATTCTCTAGAGCCCCAAATAGTCGCTTTGAATAGCATCCCCAGCCATTGTTGCTCCTGTAGTGAAGCCGCAAGCTGTCCCTAAAAGTGACTTCTAACCTGGCCTTCCCTGCACAGCATACCCTGGCAACGAGTAGGCGATTTTTGAAGAAACAAAATTTTAAGGTAGAAGGCTGTTACCCTGATTAATCTTAATTTTAACTAAACAAATCCCCTGGGGAGGAAGAGTGAGAGGAAGAAGGGACTAATCACCAACAAGGAAGCCCGCCCTGGGAAGACAGCACTAAAACCCAACTTTCTCTCATGTAGAAAAATTTCCCCCAAAGAGCAAGTTTTCATCAAGCCTTAAGATCCAATAAAAACAAAAACAAAACAGTCTGATCCTAAGGTGGACATGGCACCTCCCCTTAACCCATCTTCCCTAGCGTCTGTGACCCCCCCCCACATAGAGGTTCACTTCTGCTCCAAAAGGGTCAGCACAAGTCCTGCTGACCCACCCGAGAGTCCCAGCCCCCTGCTCTGCACTTGTCTCAAGGCTCTGTGGCTTCCAGACCTGATCAAGGACTCCACCAGGTGCAGCTCTGAACCCATCTTGCAGAGACCCTTACGTCTAAATTTCTTCTGCTTGCTTTACTTAGGATGACTCCTAAAAGATGATTCTCTGGTCAGAGTCTCCCATCATTGTCATCATCAAGTCAGGGATGACTGCTTGGGGTTCAGGAAGAAGACACCCCTGACTAAGGGGGAACCCATCCATGGGTTCTGGTGGGGTGGGCAAGTGAAGTTCCATGACCTTCACAGAGGCCTCTCTATTCCACACTGCTCCCATCCTGGGTTGAAAACAGGGAGATAGCAGATGTACCTAGCCTGACTTGGACAAGTGTTGAGTCACCTAACAATGATATTAAAATAAGACCCCTATAGGATTTCTAGACTTGGAACCCTTCTCCCAGCATGCAATAGATGCTATCAGCTTCTTGGCCCTAATTTTCCAATGTATGTTAAATATCAGGGAAAAAGGGACCTCTTAGCAACCAGAGAGGCAGGGACTTCTAGCTTCTGCTGGAAGATTTGGGGGTTTTATGACTTTGGTGTTCCCCCAGTTGCTGTCTATACCTCTCTGTTGCTCCCCAGGACTACAGTGCAAATCTCAAGGTGAGAGGCCAAGAAAGAAAAGAGGGGCCCACAGTCTCTGCTAGCTCCTCCCTGAACTGGTTTTCAGCATAACTGTTGTTTTTTGTAACCCCAGCTCTGGTCCACAGCAAAGAATGGACAACAGTCAACTTGCCCACCCCAGTCCAAATCAAATCTGTACCCTTGCTGCTGCCAAGACTGGAAGGGAAATTACTAGATTTGTTCATCTGGGTCCTCTTGAATTATCCTGTCAAGTTTCCACTCCATTTCTTCTGTTTGGAGCAGGCTACTTACATAAAGCCTAGAGAAGCAGGCCTGCTGTCCCAGTGGAGGCCAGAACCAAGTACCCCCAGCTCCCTCCCAAACACCTACTCCTAGCACCCTACCTGCAAGTCTGGTGGGAAGTTGTAGGGAATGGTGGCAAGCTGGTACTCCCTCTGCCAGTGCTGGCAGGGAGATGCCTTTTGGCTGACTTTCCCTCCTCATCCTCTGAGGTAACTTCTCAGGTCTTATCTTACCTGCCTGTTTACTTGTCATCTGAAATGAGGCTCTGGGCTCACTGAGCCAGAACAATGGCCATACCATTTCCTCCAGAACTTCCCTGCAGAGTTGTTTGTTTAGAGAATGTGGAAGAGACAGGATTCCAAGATTGGATTCTGGTAGAAGGTGAGTGACAGGCTGGGAAACAGGAAGAAGTCAGTTTTAGGAGCTTTGTAAGCTAGAGCCCTGGGTATTCCCTCATAGTACCTTCCAGTCTGGGTTTCCATGGTGGCAGTGGTGGTATGAAGTATGCAGGGACAACGGGAGGAAGAAGCCTGAACAAAAGAGAAGACCTGAACCAAAGCAGGGAAACCAAGCCCAATTTTCCAACTGGTAATTAGTAACTACTTTCACCAGCTGTATTGTGGCTAATTACAGGCAAGGCTCAGTGTCTGTTCTCAAGACTCGTGAGGTCTTCCTGATGTTGCAGAAGTTGGGAATCCAGGCAAGAAGGTGGGCATTAGCTGGTGTCCAGGGGCCTGAAGCCCCTGGACAGCAGCAGCATAGTGTGCAGGTTGGGGTTTACAGTCAGGTTTGCCCCTGTAGTCATGCATTCACTAGGGCTAACACAAAAACCTGCAGTTAGAGCTCCACCATGATGTGTCACACTAAGGTCTGTGCCACCTCATAGACAGTGGCATGTAAAGGGTCCCTGGGAATAAAGGCAGGTATCTGGACATTTTGGTTCTGCACTTTCAGGACCAGCCTAGGGACCCCAGCACAGAAGCACTCCCCTCTAGCCATCCCTGATGAATGACAGAGGACGGTGCATTCAATGCCTGCCCCCAGAACCTAGAGGCCAGGCTCCACTCCTAGAACTTCCGAATTGAATTTATCCAGTTTTCATTCTTCTAGCTTCAGAGATAAGAGCTGGGCAGGGGAGAAGCGGGGTAGGTTGGGGTGGGGTGGAGAGGGAAGCAGGGTGGGGTAGGGGGTGGGGATCCAGGCCTGGATCCTGGAGGCTGTCTGGTTTAAAGGCTCCTCGCAGCGCCTCCTCAGGTACCTGAGCTCCACACAAGTTTACTCTTCCGCGTCTGCATACCCAGCGGACAAGCACCAGCGCTCAGGCCAGGCAGGAGTCTCCAAAGCTGGAGGAGGAGAGTAGATGGCTTCGGGCAAGATTAGCCAGTCCTTTTACCTTGCAAAGGTCCATCCCCTCCTCTACTCCTTCCCTCCTCTCTCTAGGTTTCCTCCACCGCAACCACTTCTCAGCTGGCTTGCCCATTTTCAAAGTTTTTTATTTTTTATATTCGGAGAAACCTATATTCGGAGAAACCTACAGAGTGCGGCCACATCCCGCTTCTCCAAGTGCAAAGAGGCCAGCCATTTCCAGAGGATCTGTTGATAGAAAGTGGGGCCAGGGGGACAACCCACCCTGAATCCGAGGTGTAACGCCCAGCGTTGATTAATCCGAGCACTTCAGGCAAATATGTCCCACGGAGGTGCGGCAGAGCCAGCTACAAAGAAGAGACTGCTTGCCATAGACTGTCCCCTGGCCTCAGGCCTCTTTCCCTGCCGCCCCAGCTGCAGAAACGCAATCCCAGAGTTGCTTTTGTTAAAAGGGGGTGGGGGGGGGTCAGATTTGGAATGCAAAACCGGGTATCAGACAGCTGTAAACCGGTGTCGACAGGTTGTCAAAAGCCGCGGGGGCTGGTTAGGAAGGAGCCTGCGGCCTCCGGACCCACACCATCAGCCCGGCCGCGCGCGCCCACCGGAGGATGAGGTGGCCCGGCGGGCGCGGGGCACCACGTGCTCGCCGTGAGGGGCGGGAGCGGCCAGAGAGGGCGGGCTGGAGGCAGGGAGGGGGCGGGAGGGGAGCCAGGGGCGGGGCCTGTGCTCAAGGGGATGCCAATCAAAGCATCAACTTCAAATTGTGTCTGAGAGCCCCGCCGCCGAGCGGAGGGCGGCCGCCGCAGTCGGCGCGCGATCTCGGATCCGGGCGCAGCCGGGAGCCGGGCGCCGCCAGCGAGCACAGGGCCCAGGAACAGCGATTGGCCCCCGCCCCCGGGCCGGCTCGAGCGCGCCCGGCCCGTGGCCCGCAGCTCGTTCGCCGAGTCCCTTCTGATTCCTAGCGGGCCTCCCTGTCTGGGCTGTTAGTGTTGCCCTCCGTCACCGCCGACCCCGCGGACATGTCCTTCCCGCAGCTGGGCTACCCGCAGTACCTAAGCGCCGCGGGCCCGGGCGCCTACGGTGGAGAGCGCCCCGGGGTGCTGGCTGCGGCCGCGGCTGCAGCGGCCGCCGCCTCGTCGGGCCGGCCGGGAACTGCGGAGCTGGGAGCAGGCGCGGGAGCGGCCGCAGTTACCTCGGTGCTGGGCATGTATGCCGCGGCGGGACCGTACGCGGGCGCACCCAACTACAGCGCCTTCCTGCCCTATGCTGCGGACCTCAGCCTCTTCTCGCAAATGGTGAGTGCTCCTGGCTCCCGAGCGTCCTCCAGGCCGGCGCCGGCGGGAGATCGCGACGCCCGGGGACCGCGGGAGTGATTAAGCCCGGCGGGAAAACCGAGTTCCCCCCCAGGCAGTGTCTAGGAAAGGAGCGGGAAGAGTCCTGCCGTGGGGATCTGGCGGCGGAGGCCGCGTTCCCCGGGGACTCGAGAGTGACCACAGGCCCAGGCAGTGACCCCCGCGGTCTTGGGAGGATGAAGACTTGAGCCTGAACAAGGGTCGCCTGATAGTGGAGAGAAGCCTCAGGAGCAGGCTAGAGACGGCAGCAGGCACTGGAGGTCCGGCGCAAATTCGTCTGGCGCGGCCGGTGCGACAGGGCAGGTCCGCCGGGTTCCCGCAGTCAGGGCCGTTTAACCTACTATGCCCTGGCCAGGCGTCCGGATTCGCCATGGCGCTGCTTGAGCTTTCCGTTGGGCCCAGAAGATTTTGCTTCTCCTTCTTTGGCAGAGCAGAGATAGTTGCCCTTAACTTTGCCAAAAGGAAGCGGTTAAACCTAGTGGAGTCGGTCAAAACATCTTAACAAACAATAGGCATCCTCAGAGCCGAGAGGTCTCTTAAAGGCGTGTGTAGGAATCGTAGGGCCCACGGATTAAGAAATACTAAATTGACATAAATTCCTGCTTCCGAAACGGTGTTTGCCTTTACTTTCCTAAGTTGCCAAAGTTTTCATTTCATTTGAACCGAAAGAAAATCACTTCTCTTCCCGCGGTTACGTAAGGAAGAATTAAAGGAACAGCGTCCCAGGGCTTAAAAATAAATGGTGCCCTCCAATCTCCGGTCCCAGTGGGTGTCAGATGGGGGTGGGGGTGTAAATTTAATTCTCTGCAGGAGCCTTGGACAGTCTGTCCTTCCAAACGATCAATTTTCCTTGGTCTGACTAAAAGGTCGGGTCGCTTAAACTTGAGGCCTTTAGCAAATTGCGAGGTGAGCGCGGGTTTCCTGGAGGCAGTCTCTGCTGCCCTGCTATTTTCTGGATAACACAATTTCCAGGAACCCCAAATTATCCGGTCCCCAGAAAAACATCAGACCAGATCCCCTTAAAACGCTGGCCTCCAGCTGTGCAGGAGCAAAGCGGCGGGCGCGTTTCCCCGCAACTTTTCTCGTAGTTTAGAAAGAAAGCCCATTTCTCAGTGCTCAGGCCAGCCGCCTCTCTGATGCTCCCTAACCAGGAAGATCAATCCCCATTTTGTCCGGACAGCCTGAATGTCCTGGGAGCGACGGGATAGTTACGAGGTGCTCTTTCAAAAATAATTCCCAGCAGAGTGAAGGCAAAATTTCTCCTTTACGATCACAACTAAAATACTTTCGAGAAGAGAGAAGTACATTTTACAACGACAAAGCACTAACGAATTTGAGCCACAGAAGCCTTTTCCGCGCGGCCACGATCTCTAAACCAATTAGTCAGATAAATACACTTTTCATAACTTTCTTAGTGCTCCGAGTTCTCCTTTGCTAATTTGGAAATAGGACTCTTTTAAAAAACAAAAAACGGAAAATGAAGGGTTTGTTGTTGTTGTTGTTGTGTCTTGGGGTGTGTGTATTTAACAGAAATTTTGAATACAGATGTGAGCCATTTGGGATCCCTGGCTGTGTGCTTGTGGGGGAAGGAGGGTCTGTTCCCACTGTGGTGAGGTAGGGAAGGGTCCACAGGAGGTTTTGTTGTTGTTGAGTTTTGTTTTCTCTTTAAACTAAAGGGAAAATAAGATTTGTCCCCTAGGGTGTTTGTGTTACCTCCAGGTCTCCTACGGGGTTCTTGGAAAGTAAGCCTAAATCCAAACCCTCAGTGGAGGCCTAGCTTTCCAATCTTTCATGATTCGGTATTTGGAATCCCAAAGATAAAATTGTGAGTGAGCGTCTGTCTGGGCAATTTATGGTAATAATGAGGCCTAATGAGGCTGTTAGAAAGATAAAATGTTATTTACCAAAAAACCTGATGGGATAATTTGACTTGCTGTGTTTTACTACTGATGATAAAAAGAATATTGATTGCAAATAAATCATGGCCTCTAAATGCCTGCAAACAGTTTGTGTTTGCTCGGCCGCAGATCAAAGTCAAACTTAAGCATAGATAAAGTAGCCGAGAAGAGGCCCAGGAAACTGAACCGGTTCCCCTGAGCTGCAGCCTGTGGCTCTAGGGCCTGGTGTTAATATTTTACAGGATAAGCTTTCCTTTTGTATTAAAAAAAAGTGTTTTGTCATTGTTGCTGAGGATGGCCAGCATCAAAATTTTAAATAACCTGTCACCACTACAGACTTCTAAGTGCCAGTGAACCATTATATGCAGATTAATTTAGGAGAGCTGAGGAGGACTCTGCTTCCATTTTAAATTAGTAGTGAATTTAGACTGAAAAAAAATACCCTGGATGTTTTATTTTGATTGAGTCCTTCAGGGTAGGAAGGCCTTGGGTTCTGGGTGCCTCACTTTGGAGAAATCGTTTCATCAGTCTATGTAAAAGGTTTGCCGTCCCAGCTAGTGTAAGCTGAATTTGTAAATTTGAATTTTGTGGAGTGGTGGTGTTGGAGACCCAGCGTCCTGGGAAGACCGCGGTGTGTGGGTGTCATGCTGTGTTCTAAAAATTCAGGACTTCCAGAAGTTTTTCTAGAGTGAATGGCAGCAAAAGAAGAGATCTGTTTAGTGGAGGAGATGCAGTGACTTGCAGTTCAGTTTAAGACTTAAGACTCGGTCTGAGTTGACTTATCCAAATAGAGAGGGTGTGTGTGTGTGTGTGTGTGTGTGTGTGTGTGTGTGTGTGTGTGTGTGTGTGTGTGTGTGTGTGTGTGTGTTCTGGGTCTGGTGACTCAGGCGCTCCAGAGGCCTCCAGGGTCCACTGGAGCATGGTTCTTCCTTTCCTAGCTGCTGGAACTCATCTCTCCTCTCTTTTCTCCCTCTATTCCCTTTCTTTTCTCTCTTGGTCTACGGTTGCTTCAGGGCTCTCAATATGAACTCAAGGACAACCCAGGGGTGCACCCAGCCACCTTCGCAGCCCACACGACACCTGCTTATTATCCTTATGGCCAGTTCCAGTACGGGGACCCTGGACGGCCCAAGAACGCCACGCGCGAGAGCACCAGCACGCTGAAGGCCTGGCTCAACGAGCACCGCAAGAACCCGTACCCCACCAAGGGAGAGAAGATTATGTTGGCCATCATCACCAAGATGACCCTCACGCAGGTCTCCACCTGGTTCGCCAATGCACGCCGCCGCCTCAAGAAGGAGAACAAGGTGACATGGGGGGCGCGCAGCAAGGACCAGGAAGATGGTACCCTCTTTGGCAGCGACACGGAGGGCGACCCTGAGAAGGCAGAGGATGATGAGGAGATCGACTTGGAGAGCATTGACATCGACCAGATCGACGAGCGTGATGGCGACCAGAGCAACGAAGACGAGGAGGACAAGGCTGAAATTCCTAGGGCACGCGCAGCCCCTCCCGCCCTAGCTCGGGACCAGGGCTCGCCTCTGTCGGCTGCGGAGGCGCTCAAGTCCCAAGATTCGCCCTTGGGCCTGGCTAAGGAGGTTCCGGAGCCCGGCAGTACGCGTCTGCTGAGTCCTGGCGCCGCGGCGGTCGGCCTGCAGGGCGCGCCGAACAGCAAACCCAAGATCTGGTCGCTGGCTGAGACAGCCACTAGCCCCGATGGCGTGCCCAAGACTTCTCCACCGCCACCGTCCAGCCATCCCAGTGCGCACGGGCCTCCCAGCGGCGCGCCCCTGCAACACCCGGCCTTTCTGCCCAGCCATGGACTGTACACCTGCCACATTGGCAAGTTTTCCAACTGGACCAACGGCGCATTCCTCGCACAGGGCTCGCTGCTGAACATGCGCTCCTTCCTGAGCGTTGGTGCGCCACCCGCCGCACCCCACGGCCCACATCTGCCCGCACCACCACCTCCACAGCCGCCTGTCCAGGTTGCCACTGGAGTGCTCCATGGTGACAAGGCCTCCGCACGTAGCAGTCCTGCACTTCCAGGTACTGAGCCAAAAGTTTGTGTCCGCTTTGTGCCAGACAAGAGACCTAGATATGAGTGTCAGTGGTGGCGGGTAGGAGTGATGTAATGCAAGGATCTAGGCCCAGGTCTCTGAGGTGCGGAGTTGCACCCAATGGCTTGTCCCCCGGGGAGGGGTAGGGGCAGACCTTGGTAGCAGGAAATGAACATTAGTGAGGAATCTGGGCATAGGGGCCCCTCCAACCGGCTCACCCCACTACCTATTCCCCTCTCTTAACACCGTGCCTCGTCTGTTCCCTCACAGAGAGAGACCTAGTCCCCAGGTCGGATTCGCCCCCACAGCAGTTAAAGTCGCCCTTCCAGCCTGTGCGAGACAAGTGAGTGCTTTTTGCTTTCACTCTGGGGCGGGAAGGAGCATAGCCGGGTGGCAGTAAGGGTAATTGGATAGCACTACCCGTCAAGCCTGCTCCAATTCTCAGGTTCGGCGAGTCTTATGGGCCGAGGTCTAGCTCCAGCCCCGGCTCTGCCTGAAGAAACCTCGGTACCGTGGCGCTTGATCTGTCTACTCATTGCTGGTGTCTTCTTGCTGTGTTTCTCGTGCAGCTCGCTGGCCCCGCAGGAGGGAACGCCTCGGATCCTCACAGCCCTCCCGTCTGCCTGATTGAGGGTCGTCTCTTACTTTTGCGGGGGAGGGGAGGGGGAAGGGTTAGGGAGGGAGGAAACGAGGGAGGAATTAAGACAAACATTTGGGACTTGTGTAAAGGACAAACGTGATTCTCACGCATCGCTCTCTGCAGAAAGGGGCTCATCCCGCCTAAGAGCTTGTGGGGTGGGCAGACTCTGCCTGCCGCTCGGGTTGATTATCCGATTCGGTAAATGCCCCCCCCGTGTATGTGTCTTCTTTTCTTTGTTTCTTTTTTCTCCCTTTCTGTATATAGCGTGATTTCAGATTGTAAATAGCGCGTCAGCGAACTTGTTTAAATCATATATTTTTGTCTAATAAACTAAATGAAACGATGTCCACGCTGCTGCAGCTGTTTGTCCCCGTGCTCGTGCGTTTTGGGGGGAGGTAAGGGTGTATGCAGCCTCGAAATGCTGGGCCAAGTCCAGGGGCTCATAGTTATGCCAAACAGGGCTCCTTTGGGAGTAGGGCCTTGGAACGGTGTTCCCACCAAACAAACTAGCGTGTCAGGAGCAGTCTTTCCGTGGTGGTGGTGGCTGAATTTGTTCATTTTGCTCCTAGGCCAATTTCTTGTTGGCAGTTTAATTCTTTGCCACGCTTAGACAAGCGTTTATCTGGAGCAGCCTTTCTCAGAACGTAAATGGCTTCAATTTTCGGCAGTTTACAAAAACGATGCTTTAAAGTGGATCAAAATGGGGGAAAATGAAGAGAATTTCCAATCATACTCCCAAAGGGGAGCTTCGGGCTCGAAATCAATTACTCACTAGTAGTGTGAGTGGTGCGTTTTGGCGGAGGGTCGTTTTCTGGGCATGGCATGGATGTAATGGAGTATGAAATATTGCTCGCAATGCGTTTATTTACTTGGTTAAATGTGAAGAGGAGAAAGCGGAAGGTTCATTTAAGATCCTCATATAGTCTAGCGAGGTGGGTTGCGCTTTCGGGGTTCCGGGCGCTGCAGCTTGTGATTCAAGCGGCAGTGGCTTCGGAGAAAGAGGTACTCGTAAGAGGGCGGGCCGCGGGGTGGGGGGGGGTGCGGAGAGCTCTAGGGGGTTTCGAAGGGCGCTCCTCTAAACCCGGGTAGGGCGATCTGCGGGACCGCGCACCAACTGAAGCGCTGAACGAATAGTTCCCTGGAAGCCAGAGATGGGCTGGAGGAGGCTGGGAGCCACTGTAACAACAATGGGGAGGAGCTGGCATTCGGTGCTCCGCTCTCCGGTGGGAAAGGAGCTTTGAGAACCACAGCTGAGACTTAGAAGTCCAGCCACTCCAGCTCCGTGGTTTACTAGCCGGTCGCGTGCAACGCTCTCCAGCACCGTGGGAGGCTTTACTAACCCGAAGCTAGGACTTTCGCGGCTCTGATGATTGCGGCATTTGTGATGTCTTTGCAAGCAAACACTAAAACTGCGGATGGGGACGTAAACTCCGCGCGTGGGGGGGTTAGTGGGGGGAAAGTCGAAGTCGTGTAGCCCCTCCCCATCTTGAGCTCAGCTCTTCCTAGTAGCTGAGGACTTGCTGGCTCGCTCTCCCCAGGCTGCATAGGAAAGTCGGTGCGTGCACGACAGGGTCTGAGTAGGGGAAAACCGGGTATTTTTCTGTTCCTTGCGTGCCTGGAACAGGCATTGTCAGCGCCATTCCGCACCCAGGACAGTTTCCACTTTCTCAAGTCTTCCCACCCTTGCCCACCAGTTGGGTGGGGATTGGGTTTCTGGACCTCCAGACTGGAGAGAGGCTCAGATCAGAGCAGCTGCCAAGGCAAGTGACTACACCGCACGTGGGATGACGCGTCAATGCGCGGTGGATCCCGGGGTGACACAGCAGCTGAGGAGCTAGGAAGTCCAGATAGCTGGACCTGGGTCGGGTGGACTCCCCTTTGCTAAGCCGGTGGGAGCTTCGAGGTCTGAATGGACAAGCTCGAGGCGCCCTCTATGGTCCAAAAGCAGAATGGGGCCTTGACCCCTGCTGACGGTGTATCTGAGGCTCCTTGAAACCCTGGGGCACTTGGGTCTTGGGGCTCCCTGGACAAGAGCATGGATTTGTAGTGACAAGGCTTAGTGCTTGTTCCTGGGATCAGCCATGTGTGTGAGTGTGTGTGTGCGGTGTGTATGTCTGGGGGACTGCCGGACCACTGGAATTTGGAGGTACTGATGAGTTTGCTGAGTCAAAACTACCTTTTTACAACCCTCTTTGTGAGTTTGCATGGAGCCTCATGGCCCTGGATTGTTCATTTCAGAGGCTCTGCAATGGGGTCCCCGATGGCCACTGTATCTCCAAAGATACCTGACCAGCTATTTCTTGTGTATGGAATGGGGAATGGGGTACACAGGCATGTTTGCATGCTGTTCAGACCTCAAAAATGTGCTGGGAGGTGCGATCTGGGTGACTCCAGGAAGCGGCAGACTCACTCTGGTGGCCTCCTCCAGCCTAGGCAGGTAAGGTTCGTTTTTCAGATCTCGGAATCTACACGCTGCGTGAGTGCCCGCCCACCTCCCTGTTATCCCCCCCCCTTTTCATGTATAAGATACTTTGGGTTCCCTGCTGTCATGTACTGAGGAGGCTAAACCAGCAGTTTCCCAAATGACAGGATCCTAACAGCATTGGAACCCTAATAGTCTGGAAGGTGGGGCTGAACAGTTTGGGTCCCCCCCCCCCAGAGAACTAGCCTTCCATTGTGTACACATCAGATCTCTAGACAGAATTACTTTTCTTCAGTAGAAAACTAAAACCGGACTTTTAGTCAAGCCCCCAAAGTGTTGTTTTGTGCTGTTTGCTTACGTCTTTCTCTACAGTTGCTATACAACATACGAAGGTATCTTCGTGATGGATGCTTCTCGTGTTAGTGCCACGTTCCTTGGGAAGTTTTTGCCTGCTCAGGATGCTTCTACCCCACAAGACCCCAGAGAGGTGGCAACTCTGTGATAGGAAGTGTGGAGACAGGGTGGGTAGGACTGTCCACAGAACTGGTGGTCTCTGCTTGGAGCATTCCCTACTCCCTGTGTTCTGGATGGACTCTTTGCTGCCCAACTTCTTTGGATGTTTGCTGGAGGACATGGAAGGATGAGAAACAACTCTAGGGCATCAAGCTTGAGGTCCTAGGCCAGCATTCCCAGCCTGGCTCCTGTGTGTCGGGCACCAGCACCCTTGGCTGACCTGCTGGAACTTGTGCAGTCTCCCTGCTCTCACCCGGACCCCTTTCCTCTGATCCATTATATAAAAGCACATTTATCTGCCCGCAATGTGGAGAATTCATATTCATATCTCCATTATAGTGGTCTGACACTGATTAATGTCATATGGGCCTGGCTCGGAAGGGCGCCACCCGATGAATCATGCCCTGCAGAGTTTCCCTTGTCCTGTGGCCCAGACACAGGCAGAGAATGTTGAAGGAGAGAGAAAGAGATGGAGGACAGGGCCAGACACAGCACCTGGGGGTGCCTTAGGTCTGGCTCCCAGTCTGGCTCCCAGATCCTCCAAGATCCACGAGTAGGAGCTCAGTGCAGTCTCTGGTCACTTCTCTCCCTCCTTATAACCTGGAAGTACTTCCATCAAATACAAGTGTCACCACCAAGGAGGCGCTCGGCTTTCCAAGGCAGAGACTTGGGTTTGAGGACATTGGCTTAGGAGTTTGGAGGAGTATAGAACAGGAATGTGTTCCCAAAGTGATTGGTAATTTGCTAACTTAAGTTACTGCAAATGGAAATGCTGAACACAGTGAAGGCAGAGCCTGAGAGGGTCATGTGTTGGGTGATGTGACAGGGGGGAGTGGGGCCCAGGATAGGAGGAAGCACAGTGGAGAACACGGGACACGGATTCACATGACCAGACCAATTTCTAGGCATCTCTTACCTTAGAACACTGTGGGAAGAGTCAGCCAGGCTCTCAGGTCCCTGGAGTTGGGCAGGGAGTCTGTAGGGTACAGGACCTGGGTTGGTGGGTCCTGAGGAAGAACAAGGATGACGTCCTCTGAGGTAGATGTTATGAGGACATGTGAAATGGATTGGTCATAATGTTGGAATCCAGGGTAGGAGCCAGGAGACAGAGGATCTGAATGAAGCTGGGCCATGCCATGGAAATGTGATGGAGCCCACCCAGTTGGGAGGATTTCTAATGGCCTGTGGGTGGGTTAGGGGGTGAAATGCCCAGGATGAGAGCCCTACCCCGAAGGCTCTTTGCAGCTACAGCACAAGGCAGTGTCCTTGGTTGAGGCTAGCAGTGAGTGGTCAATGCCAGATCTCCATGCACACTCCCGCAGTAATCCCGGGAAGAGTTCAGCTGCTGCCTGAGCTTTGCTGTCTCCCCTGTGCCCCCATGGAGCAGGCCCGCTCTAATTATGGCTCCAGAGCTGGAGCTGAAAGGCCTCCAAAGGTCATCCCATGGAGGCTGCTGGAGACCTTTGTATCCTGGAGACTGGTGACTGGCGACTGGGGGCAGTCCCCCTTCCCTCTCGAGAAAGTGGGACCTGCTCAGGGGGTGTATGCAAGGGATGTCCAGTCAGTCCAGCAATCTCAGCAGGGGCCCCTTCCCTCTAGGAGGTGTTGGAAATAGAAATGTCCAATCTCTGTAGCTATCGCCTTTATACTAAAGCAGTAAATTGTCTCTTTTAAGTCGTTTTCATTGGCTAGAAGAGTTTTGAAAGTTGCCCTGCCATCATGGTGGAGGGCCCTTGTGTAGCCTAAAACCCTGAGGTTGTTTGAAGTAGGGCAGAAGAGAGGAGAGCAGCCCTAAGTCTGGAAGGACACACAGAGTATGCTGGCTTCTGAGAGTTTTCTGAGTCTTGTCCTGGCACACGGACCTTAGCAGGGATAGTGCTCACACAATACCCTGGGGTGTTGGTCTCAGCTTTGGTGTGGGAAGTCACTCTGATGCCCCTATCAACCTGTAAAATAAGAGCACACTCACTGTCCTGTAGACAGCAAGGGGTCCTTGGCCAGGGCCCAAGTACCAGCCTTTTATTTTTTTAAGATGCTGATGGTTTTCTGAAAACTCCTGGGCTGTTCCTGGTCCCCCAGTCCTTTTCCCAGCATCTTGAGCATATTGGTTGGACAAGGGGATGCTATGGTTAGGCTGAGCAGAAGATTGAGGAGGGGGTAAGCTAGTGAACATACCGCACAAGGCCACTTCCTCTTCCACACTGCCCAGCATGCTTCTGGACTCACAACCACAGTCTTGCCCTGGATCATGGATTGCAGGTTAAATCTCTTAAACAGAGGGCTTTTATTTTGAATTCCTCTTCCAAATTCATCTTATTTAATTTCTTTCCTTCTGCTCCCCCCTCCGCCCCAAATAGAGAAGAAAGCAACCCAACCTGTTCTCAAGTTATTTTCCAGTTGTCGGGGAGACAGCCCTTTGTCTGTGCTGCGGAAGGTCAAAAGATGGGAGACGGCCTGACTTCCGAAGTCACACTCTGCAGAAGACCAGATAGAGCTGGTCACTGTCAGTCTTGGAGTCATTCCTGTGTCCTCCCATTGGCTTGTTTGTTTGTTGTTGTGCTTGTTAGTGACATTTAAGCATATGCTTAATTGATGGTTCCTTGGAAAGCTTCAACAATGTCAGGAAATATTAAAAAAACGGCTGCGGGAGGGTGGGGAAGTGGAACGGGAAAGGTGTGGGCTGCCCTGAATGTTAAAAAGATCTCACAATGAAGTGATTAACATTTTTATGAATAAAATTAATCACACATTAGCTCAGCAGTGCGTACATCTGAAAGCCGAGTGCACTTTGGTAGCCCCTTGCTGGCACCCACGAACTTTGGGGGGGAGCTCCCGGGTCCACCGCAAGCTCTCATCCCTCAGGGACTTGAGAATAATGGGGGGCGTTAAGTCAGTAATAGATGTCTAATTTTGAGAAACTGACAAAGAAAACAATTAAAACATATAACCCTCCCCGACAGGACTGTTACAAAAGCAGCCATCTTTTTGGGGCTCACAGACTCTTGAAGTCTCCTATCCGTTCTCAGACATGCACAGACTGGGGCCACAAAGGGCCTCGGAAGGTGAAATGGAGCCCGGAGGCTGAGTCTAGGTCCCTAACTGGTAGCTGATCTTGCTGACCCGTGCTAGGTTCACTCCGCTGGCAAAGTAGGAGAGATTGGAGGACAAACTAGACCCTCTGTCTTATTAAAATCTCAGCTCGCTCCCAGATAATGAAGTGAGATTCCTCCTCTCTAGCACGGTTTTGCCTTCTGCATGCTTTCTAATCTCTGGCCACTGTGGTATTGGGATTACTCCAGCAAGCTGTACAAAGGGAGGCGAAGCCATCTGAAGTGTCACTCCGCGGCCGTGGTGTGATGCAGCTGCGTTGCCATATTTTGTTGATGCCCCCAGCTCACGTGTGCAGCAGAAGGTGAAATCAAAGCATCCCGTCTCCCTCAGTTCTGCACATTATTTTTCACCGCTGTGGCGAATCTCTCCAAGCTCCGTGAACCAATAAAACAACGGCCCCTGTTTGAGTTGATATATTAATATTTACTGAGGATTTGCAAGGTCGGGGCTAAATGTCAGCAGATTGCTGGGGCAGTCCCGTGGGGAATAATTAAACACATCTCACAGCAGTTCAGCTTCCTAACATCTTTATTAATCTTTTTTCCCCTTCCCTCCTGAAAGAGTACATTGAAATATTGCTTCTGCAACCTCAGAGAAGCCTCAGAAGAAGTTTAATAATAAAACACTGTGTTGGCGGTGTTTGCTCCCGACAGTTTCCTGAGCTCTTCCCTGGCAGATGTTGGCGAACAGGGGAGCTCTGATGTGTGAATTATCACCAAGCTGTTGGCATTCTCACCTGTCTCACCATCAGATTTATCCTGAACAATTTGCCAAGCATGATAATATTGTTTCTGTGATTTGATCCCCGGACTGATGGTGCCTGCGTGGCGCATTCTGCTGCACAAGGTGACTGAGGGCTGTTGGCTCTCCAAAGCCGCCTCCCTAAACATAATTATAGTATGCACTTTAGTACAAGTTTGACAATTCTCTTTAATAAGCTTCATAATTAGTGTTGGGATAGCTCATTACAAGTCATTGCCTGTAGCAGTGCTAGGCCAACCCTCTTCTGCAATCTGATTTATTTTTTACCAGGCAGCCGGAGCTGTCTGGCGTTTTTGTTTATATAATAGGGTCCTGCATTAAGCCCTCAGTGTAAAAACACCACCAGGAAACTAATTACTTCTGTGTGGATACACCACAGATGCGTCCTGTTGATCAGAATGGCGTATCTATCTCTGACTTTGGTCTCCTGTGTTGACTTGTATAAAAGCTGAGAGGCAGCAAGACCAGTGTGCTAGTCTCCACTTGGTTTCAGCCTGGCATAATTCAAAGCAGGGGGTTGTGGAGGAGGTCATATTAGGTGAGCTCAGGTTTCTGGAGAACATTGCTCCTCTTGACCTCTTCAGATATCTGCATTATTGGTTTATACTTGTGGGCATTAATTTGCTCCCAGTAAGTGGGGAGCGAGCAGATGGGAGTCCCCATGAACTCTGGCTGAAATATTCTTTTACAGTTAAGTTCACCAGTGGGTGTACCCTCTCAGGAAGACCTGTCAATCCTCCCAAAGGTGACATTCCCGCCTCTGCAAGCTTCTGCAAAGTGGGGCCTGTCCTAGCTGCCTGCCTTCTTGGATGCTGAGTACTGGTTTTGGGGACAGTCCCTTGGTTGAGTGTGTTTCCATGTTGCTGGGCTCTGGGTGTTTCCTCTGAGCTGTTCACAAGGGAATTCAAAAAACTCAGAACTTTTCTTCTCGCCTTTCTTAAGATACCTGACTGGTCTGGTTGTGAACTATTCCTACTTGGAACATTTCAGAATATTTTTGGGTTCTCCATCCCTGGGTTAGAGCTGTGACTTGCTTGTTCAGTTCTCCGCATGGAGACTCATGGTGGACCAGGATCTTGCCATTTATAGGTGTTATGATTCCTTTGTTGGCTCCCTCCTCCTGGGAAGATCCAGAGTGTCTGCTCTTGTAGCCATGTCTGAAGCTACTGCTGGTTTCTGTGCTCATCACGGCTGTGGTTTAAGTTTGCAAATATAATCAGGGAAGTTGGCAGACAGCACTGCAGTTATGAAAGAAAAGATTAGTGATGGCTGTAGAGATAACAGGGAATCAGGTTTGCTCAGCACCTGAGAAGTCAGAGACTAACCGTCTCCAAGGAAGCATCAGGCATTTTGTACCTGTACCAAGAAGACTTAGAACTGCCAGTTTATATGCACAGAGACATGTTGAAGGGGGAATTCTGAAGAAGTCTGTGACTCACCAGATGATGACATTGCCATGGCCAGTGGATGAAGGTTACCCCACATCACAGGCAGGGGTCAGTGCCCAGTAAGAGAAGCATGCCATACCTTGCCCATCTGCAGTAAAGGCAAGTCCTTGGATGCTGGCTTCATGCCCCTATGCACAGGGAGTCTATGGTTCAGGAGAGTTACTCAAACTGGGGGAGAGAGAAATCTGAGAGGACAGAGGGGAGGGGAGAGAAGAAGAGGGGGAGGAAAGGTAGAGAGCGGAGGGACAAGGAGGCTGGCTCTGGACTTTCCTCCAAATGAATTGTAACTTTGTGTCCCCTTCCTCAGACATTTCTCATTCCCTCAGGTTCTGGAGAAGCTCTTTGTAGAAGCTCATCACAGAGTACTTGCCTTCAGTCTTCTCCCCAGTTTTTGCAGGATTAGGGTGGAATTCAAGAATCTGAATCTTAGGTAGGATCATGTTGAGGGCTGCAGTAGAGCCAACCTAAGGGACAGATTGCCACCTGGGTCCTGAGATGCAGGTAATCACTTCCTGTTGCAAGATTGGCTTGTGCCACTTTTCTGGGTTAATTGATACTTGGACTAGAACTGGAAAGTTCTGAGCAAATGGATCTTGAATGGTGAAAATAACTTGTGGTAGCCACAGTAGGATTCCCTGGAGTGTGGTGCAGTACTTGTCCTCTAACAGTCTCTTAGAGGCCATGCTAGCTCTGGCAGACACTGGACGGTTACATAAAACCGCACATGATAGATCATTATAAAAACTCTGCGAGGCCTGCAGACCATTTTTCCGTGCCTCACAGCAAAAGAGGGATTGTAAAACTCTGCCTCGCCCCCCAACTCATGGTGGGAGGCGGAATGCATTGCAAGTGGTGCCGTTCAAGCAGTGGTGGCAGTCTCTCTGGGCTGTCTCATGCAAGGCTAGGTATGAGCAGAGTCTCCCTTCACCTGCAGGTCACTGGTCGCTTGTGCAACTAATCTGCACCTGTGCAATGCTTTCTTCCATTCTCTTTTAACACTCACACATCTGCCAACACCAAAGTATTGGCAGTTGTCGTAAGACTTAGCTAAAGGACGTATGCAGGAGAATCTCCTACTGAGTGCACGTGAGCACTGAGGACTGCTGATGGGACCTCAGTTATACAAGTAAGGAGAAGATTGGAAATGTCAGTAAGAAAACAATGTTGTGAGATATGCAGATGATAGCCCAGGGCTGGTGTGCAAGGCAGGAAAACACCTCGCTGGCAGAGGGTATCTCAAATATGAAGTCCTTTGCAGCCAGGGGCCTCCTTACCTTCCTTTCTCTGCACCTACAGTTGGAAGTAATGATAGAAAGTGTGTGTGTGTGTGTGTGTGTGTGTGTTGTTTTCTCTGTTGTTCTCCACTTTATTTTTGTGATGGGACCTCTTACTGAACTTGGAATCTCCATTTTTGTTCCAGCTGCACTGGTCGGCTTGACAAGCTAATGAATGCCCTCTCTCCACACCCCCACCACTGGAATTGCAGATGATTGTTTTTTAATTTTTATTTTTAAATTTAAATTTAAATTGGAAACAAGGTTGCTCCACATGTCAATCCCAGGTCCCTCTCCCTCTCCCTCTCCCTCCTCTTCTCCCTCCCCTCCTCCCACGCCCTCCCACCAACCGCCCATGCCACCTCCTTTCCCCAGGGAGGGTGATGCCCTCTGTGGGGGTGTCCATAGTTTGCATTTCTCATTGTGGGATGAACCCCCAAAGTCTGTTTGTATGCCAGGGATAAATACTGATCTACTACCCAAGGCCCCATAGGTTGCCTAGGCCTCCTCACTGACACCCACATTCAGGGTGTCTTGATCAGTCCCATGCTGGGATTCAAGAGCTACCCCTTGTTCATGTTAGCTGTTTCTGAGGGTTAAACCAGCCCAGTCTTAACCACTTTGGTCATCTGTCCTCCCTCTCTGTCACTGGGTTCCTTGAGTTCAGCTCAGTGTTTAGCTGTGGGAGTCATTGCAGATGATTTTATGTGTTGTTGAGACCTGAACTCAGGTCTTTTTGCATGAGGAAGCACTTTACCCACTTAGTCACTTTCTCAGCCCCAAAATAATTTCTCAATTATGTTTGAAATCAGCTTCATCCGTGGGACTGAAGTTGATTCTTTCCCCTGGGAAATCTATCTTATTCCTAAGAAGAAAAACTGGGAGAGAAAAAAAAACTATAGTAAAAACATTCCCTCATTCTCCCTGAACATCAAATATTTGAAGGAAACAACAAAAAAATCTTGATAAGATATGCATACATGAATCACAACACATGGCTTTGGTTTTCCATAAAATGCCTCCCATTTTGAACCCCAAATATTTTCAGAAGTTTGAGGCATTCAAAGCCTATGCATTTTGGGTACACCCATCCATACTTTTGAGGGGTTGAGTTCAACACATATGTTTCTGATATATTTACAATTATCAAAGTCCACTGTTCATTTGGATGGCTTTTGATGCTCAAGCACCCCTTTGAGGCTCTTAACATCATAAATCATTCTAATTTTGACAGCCAAAGGGGACATCTCTTCAAACTTCATTTGTGTGAGCTAAAGCCAGTGTATGGAGCTGTAACAGTTCACATAGTAACTAGGTGAAGTCCATCTCACAGTCGTAAACAATGTCTACATACAGCCTGCCTCCAACAGTTCCTCTGAGCCCATATTCAGGGGTTATGGATTGCCTATGCTGACTGCAAGTGTTGGTATTTACCAGTCTTCCACTGAATCATGAGATGCTGACTATAATGAAATTTTCTTAGCGTGGCTGTGACAAGATGGGGCTCTTCTGTTATCAAGCAGTAGTCCTGCATATCTGTGAATTCCAGAATGAATCCGTGTGTATCTGATTCTGCTATTATCCCTTTTGTCCCTTGGGACTGGGCTGGCCCAACTGGCAGTCAATTGTTGTTATTATTATTTTTTAATTTTAATTAAAATTTTAAATCATTACTAGGGACCAATATTTATTTTCTTAAGAATATTTTTATGCTCAAACAGGACAGGTTGGCTTGTCACTGAAAACATTATGTGGGCAGGTCAAAGATACTGGCTCTGTGTGGGCAGAGGAATTTGATGCCCTGTAAGATCAGATCCAATAACTCACCATTTCCCTTTACTTCTCCTCAGACGTCTTCTCTCAGAGCATGGAGCATCTGTTGACATTTCTTCTCCTCACATCCAGGATGAGCAAGGGTACACATTAGGCACTCTGAGGGCTTTCCACAGACATATCTCTAAAAGTCACAGTAGATCAGTGGGGAGTGGTCTCTCACCAAGGGGTTAGCCAAGAGCTTAAAGACAAGGGGCTGAGGCATCATCCTCCTGGGATCGTCTGTCTGAAGGCCTTGGTGCTCAAGAGTCACAGGGAAGGAGCCCAGGCAATGAGCCAGCAGATGCTGCCTCTGCTCTTTCTCCCATCTTGTTTTCCTTACCTCCAGATTCGGCCATTAGTATTTTAATCCCTTCAAAGAATACCATTAAAAAACACACTGTCATTCTTCTCAGTAGGCTAAGCAAGCTGTGGTCTACCAGTGAGAGCTCATTTTCCTCTTCCTCTGTGTGGCCAAGAGAGACAAGGGACACAGCTGGCTTGGGTTCATTGTTATGTTTTCCAAGGCTCACTGTGGTACTTGCTGAGCCTCAACACAATGAGAAAGCCACGTGTCCTTGCATTCCCTTTATGGACCAAGGTTCTCTCTGTTCTGTAGTCCTGCCTGGAATTCTCATACTTGTAATGGCCCAAAGGCAAACATGACATGCAGGCATGTGTGTTTATTATGGTGCTGCAAGTTCTGTGCAATGGGGTTTTCTGTCCTGCCAGAGCAGCATGCTGTGTTATGGCCAGTTTCCATCTGAGCAGAGGATTTATTTTCAGTCAGCAAGAGGCTTGGGAGTTTTGATGATGGCTTTTGTCGGCTGGAGGGGAAGCTGATGCAAGCCCTTGGCTCTTTGGGTGCTGCTGCTTGTTTTAAGGACTGCACAGAGGCCTGTTCTCCTGGGCGGTTGAACCTTACACTGCAGCAGGTGAAGATGGCAAGTCAGCTGTGTCAGGAAGGTCATTCCAACAGAAACTGGTCAGCTGCACAAGGTTTTCATCAGAAAGGCCAGAGTTACTCCAGGAAATGTTGGGAGATATCTGCCAGTGAGAGTATTCCTGCATGGGAGTGGAATTACTTGATGCCCTGGACTTCACAGTCTTTCCTGCTTCTGGAATTGTCAATTAGTTCAATAGAAAGACTTTCGGGATGTTTTGGTCTTCATTGTCCAAGTAGCTCATGTGTATGTATATATGTGTTTGTGCAGATGCATCTGCATGGCTTTTGTGTGTGTGTGTGTGTGTGTGTGTGTGTGTGTGTGTGTGTGTGTGTGTGTGTAGGCATTTATCTGGAAGTCTGTGAACCTGGTTTGTGTTCTGTCTCAAGTCTTTTGCTCTCTAGCTGTCATCCTCACTTGGCAATGCATGTCTCTGTCATGAACATGAAACCTGGGAAAGTATTACAACAGCCTCTGGTGCTCCAATGCAAACTTAGAACAAATGCTCAACCCCAGCCCCATGTACACATGACACAGTTGCTGAGTGGGATTAAGTAGAATAGGAAACAGAAAGAAGGACGTACACACACACACACACACACACACACACACACACACACACACACACACACACCCTCCCTTTGTAGTTGAGAGGCAAATTACTGAGGAACCAGGCCCTGTTTTTCTGTCTGTTCTCTCTCTGGACTCCATCAAAGCTGCTCATGTTCATGGCTGGGCAAACACTAGGTAGTGCATTCCAAGCTTCCTAGGATGAAGGGTTAGTGTGGGCAAGGAGCAGTCATAGTGACTGTAGATCAATAGGAGTTTGGAAAGGCCACCACTTAGCTATAGGACATCTACTCTTTTGTTGTAATCAAGGTTTAATCTATGTTGCAAAGGACCCAATGCTTGTTTTAAATAATAAATGGGTATGCATTTGGGAGAGGAAATGGGTAATGTGGGCATGGGAAACAAGGGTCAACTTTGATACTTTGAAACATATTTCCAGTACAATTCTGCCATTGAAGCCCTCAAACCTTCCCTTCCCCTCACTGATCATGGGCAGAACTGTTCTTACACTGGGGTGTGCAATCCACTACTAGAGCCATGAACTCAATTTGACAGCAAACAAAATGGATCCATGTGTTTATAAGATTGTACTACATATGGAGATTTCTCCTGTGCTGATCAGAGAGACAGAGGGTGCAGAGGAAATGGCCTTTTTCATCACCAAGGTGTGGTCTGCTCACGCCAAGTTCAACAGAATCTTTTTCTGATGGTCAGCTTTCATGGCCTGACTTCATCCCCCAGCCTTGGGGCCTGACCCCCCAGATGGCCTTCATGGACCTTGGGGTTGGTCCAGGACAGCCTCTGTTGTGTGCTCCCTGGCATCAAGCTTCCCAGTGTTTCTGTCCTCATCACTTTATGATCATCCTGGTGCCGCATCTCTCCACCTTCCCCATTGGGTGGATATTGGCAACACAGTCTTGTGCCCTTTGTAAACATCAAGACTCATAGCTCTTCCAAAAGGCTGAAGGTGGGTTTTAAATGAGTTAACCAGACCCAAGATAAATGATAAATAGGTGTTTATTAGGGAAGAACTTACACAGATAAGAGTAAATAACCACTGAGATCTTCCTGCTCCAGAAGGTGCAGTCTCTGTCCTTCAGATGCTCTCCACAATCCAAGAGAGTGTAAACCAGCCCCTCCTGTACTTTATAATGGGTCATGTCTGTACCTGGAACCATGCCCAAAGGGTGTGGCCACCACTACAAGGTCACTAGCAAGGCAAGATGCCACTACAAAAGGCTGTCAAAATTCACTTTGCTAATAGCAACTGCTTAGTTTCTGGGCCTATTCCAGGCTTTTAGCAAAGAAGATGTTCAATGTATTCTCATTTACATCATGAGTCCTACACGCAGTCTGAACCACATTCTGCCTGAAAGACAGCTGCCTCCCAGTGGTGGAGGTCTCCCTACAGAGTGCCTTGCTGGAGTAACAGGCAAAGTGGGTCCTGAGGTAAGGGCTCGCTGCTATGGTCTCACTCTGCCTTGATGCATCAGAGACCATCCTTAGCATAGCCCAGGTGGTTTCCAACCTCGTGTGGTGGTGTAGGTGGTCACATGGGGAGTATTGAGGAAACTGGTGTGCAAGTTACAGGATGACCGGCATCACAAGTGAACTGCAGAAAATAGGTCAGGTGACACTGGGTGAAACCCGTGCGGAGGTATCAAGGTAGTAGCCTCCCTCTCGAGACAGTTCCCTGGTGTGGTATTTGTCTTCCACACTCCCCACTGGCTGTGCGCATGTGCAGTTCCCACTTCACACCGCCTCCTTGCAGTGCTTTGCTTTCTGAGCCTCTTCTAAGAGCATTCGAGGGAATTTCCGTGAATTTCAAATATGAACACTAAGACCCCCGGAGACAAGCCTGGCTGATGCCATTCTGGGCCCCAGTGCTTTATTTCCTGGCAGATGTGGCACCCGTACTGGAATGTCCCAAGGGCCTCCAGTGACTGGGCCTTCTTTTCTTGGTTTGGAAACAAATTCATTCAATTAACTCTTTGCCTTTTGGTCGTGGTGTACCCCGAGAGCATTGGTCATTCCTGAGCCTGATGCCTCCACCCCCAGGCCTAGGAGAGAAGTGTCATGGTGGGAAAGAGTGACAGAGCCTTCCTGTGGGCTGCAGGGTCATTATTTCCTACATGTTTCAGATGGAAAAACTTAAAAATAAGAAAAACCGGGAACTGTGTGCTTCCAAGTTTGGTTTCCAATCTCCCCTCCCCCCTCCCCAGTTAAATCCTTGGGTGAAAACAGTTAGCCTCTCTATATTTCAGGATACAGGCAGGACCTTGTAGGAATCTTATTTAATTATGTGCAATATTAATGTTATATTGATTATGTTATTGCCTGTAAATCCAGTTGCTTAATAAAGCTGCAGGCATTTTGTAATAAACTTTCATTTGTAGTCAATTAAAGGGTGTCAAGGGGCAAGTATCTATGTGAGGAGGGTGTTGAAGCTAAGGGGAAAGGTCCGAGGATGGAGGGACATGGGGTCTGCAGAGAATGGGTTATTTGTGCAGCCCTAGGAATGCGTATATGGAAGCACATAGACTTGGGTTTGTAGGAGGGAGAGGCAATCCCGCTGCCCTTATTTTTAGCACAGGGGACTGGAGATTTGCAAAGGTCTGGTCATACCTTCAGCTCTAATGCTGCACCAGAGCAGCATCTGCAGTGGGCAGGATAACGTCTGATCTAAGAAGTTAAAGGAAGTGATAGCTGCCAATACCGAGAGCACGTGGGGGTGGGAACAAAGCATATTTCTACTGCTAGTCATGTTCACATCCAAGTCAGAGGAAATGCCATCACCCTGCCACAATCACATCTGCCACCAATATCAGGCCACATGTGGGCTGCCTTTTATCTCCCACCAAAACCTCCTGGTTTCAGCTCCGATGCCGAGTTCGGGTCACTGTAAAGTGAGGGGATTTGCTTGTATTCTGTCTTGTCTTTCAAGGTGTGCTTGAGGTGTGGGTTCCAACAAGCAAACATGAAACCAATATTAATGTTTTATAAGTGGCTCTTTGACAACAGACCACAGGAAATAAAATAGTTGCTCCATAATTCAGAGAGATAGTCAACCTTTTCCATCAATGGATGTCATAGGAAAGCCATATAGTTGTGTTTAATTTTTCCTGATGCTAGCCAAATGGTTTACCATAGTGACTAGCTTTTCTAAGTATGTGGCCACTCACCTGCAAGACTGATCGCCTAGTCTCATGGTCAGCAAGGGACACAGTTACAAAACTTGTAATTGTCACAGGGATATCAAAGGCACCATGATTGGGGCCACTAAGATGCTCTGATTCCAGCTTCGGCTCTTGTCAGTGCTGAACAATTTTAAACTACACAGTAAAACCTAGTATTTCCTCCATAGTTCTGAACTCAGTTGAAGGGACTAGGTTGAAGATTTTTCTAGAGAGAATGGCTGCAGGGGCTCTGTCTGGTCAGCAGTTTAGTTCACTTATGGCTTTGAAATCTGAATGCTCTATTGGGTGGTAGCATGATGGGGGGTGTCCTCCCTACATATGTTTCTCTTATTGGTTGATGAATACAGCACTGTTTTCCCAATAGTGGCAGGAAGATAGGTGGTACTAGGAGATGAGAAGAATTCTGGGAAAGGTAGGCAGAAAGAGAGACCTCGAAGGGCTACCATGTAGAGATCAGGAAGATAGGACGTGCCAGTTGTTCTCTGGTAAGATAAGACCATATAGAAATACATAGGTTAGTAGTTATGGGTTAATAATTAAGACAGAGCTAATCAATAAGAAGTCCTCGCCATTGACCAACTGTTTAATAATTGATATAGTGTCTGTGTGTTTATTTGGGGCTCAAGGGTGGCGGGACCTGGTGGACACTGAAGGAAGTGGGGCTTGGCAGGAGGAAGTGGTCACTGTGGGTGTATATTTGAAGGACATTTCTGTCCTTGGCCACTTCTTGCCTTTCCTCTGACGTTTGTCTTCGTGCCTCAGTCCCGGTTTATCCTTCTTTCTAACCATGATGGGCTGAACCCTCTGAAACTGTGAGCCAAAATCTAACTGTCACCTTTAAGATATTTTTCTAAGGTCTTTGATTACAGCAAGGTCTGACTGACAACATGGATTGTATGGCTGTGTCAGGGAGCTCTCTTACTCCCTGTGCTGCAAGATTGGTCACAGCACTCTTTAGATGCATGTGTAAAGCCATTGTCCAGAACTCTGTGAGGCCTCCTGAACTGAAGGCAGTTCTGTATGGAAATTCTCAGAGTTTTCTTGCTGCATTGCTGTCTGTGTCCCCTTGCCAGTATGCCACAGAGTTTATGAGACAATGGGTGCACCCCCTCCCTGTTAAGGCAAACCCTGTCTCACAGGCCACTCATCTTCTGGATGTGGTGTTCCACTCATCATGAGGCAACTGGACCATGGGACAGCTCTTCTTCCCATCTTAGCTCTTGAGTGGCAGTGAAACTTCTTGGATCATGCTTTCAGGACAGCCCAGAGTGTCAAGATTCAACCCCCAGGATTGCTTCCAAGGGCAGAGCTTCATTTGATGAAGTAACTCATCTGTAGGGGTCCATTTCACCACATTGCTTCATCCAGTTATGATTCCCAGTGGCATTAGTGACAAAAAGAAATGGAAAGCATCATCTTGCTTACCTATGGGACGGGAATAAAACAGAAGTGTTTCTAAGATGTCATGGGGATAGCCTGATGCAGCATTTTCCAAACAGGGTCTCAGAAGGACTTTGCATTAAGTAGGAAACTAAGCAGAGGTTAGAAGACACTAGAGCAGAAGAAACTTCTAGAGTCCCAGGGGCCCAGGTGAAAGCTTGAGTGAGTGGTTTGTCTTCCACACAGTTACCACATCTTGATTACACACAATGGAGATACATCATGCTCAACAAACTCTTAAGAGATGGAAGAAAAATCAACACGCTTGAACGTAAGTTATGTTCACCCTGATCGTGATCAAGAAATGGTTCTACCTACTCTTAGCTTCCTACAAAGGGGGTGGGAATTTAAATCCTGAAGATACTGCTCCCTGGTCAAAGACACCATATTTCCCTCAGAAGAGAAGACACTGCAGGCAGCAGCACCTCCCACAGTCCTCACAGCTCACCACTCACATCCAAGCTCCTGCTGTGCACTCCAGGGATTCAGTAATGCAGTGCTGTGTGTTTCCCAACAGCTATGAGGGGGGAGCTGGGACATTCCCACAACAAAGAGGTGAATAAATGTTACAAGCGATGGCTGTGACACTAATGTGTTTCTGTTAGATGCCCAATGACAATGGTGGGAACTTACTACATTTCTGAGTTAATCCAAAACTCAGGATATGGACTCGAAGCCACACCTCTGTTCACTACATAGGCTGTGTGAGTCATCCGAGAGCAGGAGAAAGCTGTGGATGCTGCTTTCTCTTAAATAACAAGATGCTGCTTAATGCTGCTGATGTGGACTGGTGTGGATGTCTAAGGTCACTTAGTGACAATTTACAATTAAAAAAAGTTTAAAAATGTGATAGTGTGGTCATTTGACAGATAATTTTCATTTTTTTTCATTATAGAATGAATGAGACTAGCTCTTCCTGAGTTCTGAGTTTATATCTAGAATATCTTTGGCGATGACATGATTTGTGTGTGTGTGTGTGTGTGTGTGTGTGTGTGTGTGTGTGCGCGCGCGCGCCATGTGTATATATGTGTCTGAGGGCATGGGTGTGTATGTATGTGTGCTTGTGCGTGTATATCATGTGAGTGTGTATGGGAGTCTACATGAGTGCATGTGTGTGTATGTATATGTGCATATGAATATATCCTTGAACTGCCACTGACTGAGTTGCCTCTGGGAGATCTCAGGTGAGTGAAAATTGATGAACTCCACATCCAAGTGCCATCTGTGCCCCATACTCACCATAGCTAAACACAGTGAACCTGTAGGTACATATTCTGGGAGTCAACACTCTTAGCCACCAACTGCTTGTCCTGTGGAGGACAGAGACATCAAGGCCTTCTGTGCCTTAATCCACTTGTAACAGGATCAATAACAGAGGTCAGGTCTTCACTGTTCTCCATCCTTCAACTCTAGATATCAGGCCAGTTTCTCAGGGAAAGTGCTCCTCATGGCATCCGTGTTTGAAAACTTCAACTGGAGAGATGGCTCAGCAGCTAAGAGCACTGGCTGCTCCTGCAGAAGACCTGTGTTCAGTTTCCAGCACACATGTGGCAACTCACAATCACCTGAAACTCCAATTCCATGGTATCTCATACCTCTTCTGATGTCTGCAGGCTCCTGTATATACATGGTACCAACACATACACACAGACAAAACACACAAAATAAATATTTCTAAAAACATTTAAAAATTTCAACTTAGAAAATCCATGTTTTGACTATGAAATGGGTCTTCAGAATGATGTGGCAAAGAGAGATGTCTGCTCCCTTATGTTCAGCATTGGAGTGGGTAGACTACACATCATCACTATGACAACTGTGGTGAGACACTCTTAAGGATAACTGCCATTTTAACATCTATGGTGTTTGACCTTAGTAGTAAACTTAATTGAATCTGGGATCAGGCAAGAGACACAACTCTGGGAGGGTGTGGGAAGATATTTTCAGAAAGAATTATCTGGCCTGGCACTGATGGCGCATGCCTTTAATCCCAGAACTTGGGAGGAAGAGGCAGATGGATCTCTGTGAGTTTGAGGCCAGCCTGGTCTACAGAGCGAATTCCAGGACAGCCTCCTAAGCAATACAGAGAAACCCTGTTTCGAAAAAAAAAGAATTATCTGAGGTATGAGGCTCCCTATCCCCACATGGGCACATTTTCTGTAAGCCCAGATGGGAAGAGGACTAAAAGGAGGGCCGTTCAACCTTTACCCTACAGCCTTGATGCCTTGCTGGTGAGTGCATCCACTTTGTCACCACAGTGTTTCTGACATTCTCTTCTGACATGAGAACCCATTTTTACCTCCCTTCCACATGGATTGCAGGCCAGCTTCTCTCAACAGTCCTCCAGGCTGTCAGCAACAGGTTGGGACAGCTGACAAACCCAGTCATCTAGACTGAGCGGCTGCCATGTCCCCAGCCTCACCTGCGTGAAGACAGTCATTGTACAGCTTCCCACGCAGGAACACGAAAGTCAATGGGATACTTGCCCTTTGTAATATATTTGCATGCCATTGGTGTCATTGTTTTAGTTCCTGTAGAGAACCCAAACTAACACAATGGTCCTACTTACCTCCGAGGACCATTCCTGGGTGTTCATCTGTGAAGGATTCTCATAGCCACATTCGCTATAGAGCGTCTCACACTCAGCAGCAATAAAACTCAGCTTCATGGAGGGGATAGCACGGAGGTCAGATGCTGCTGTGTCTCCTGTAAACACTAGGGAAGCTGGGGCAAGTCACTCAAGTCCCCATGGAGTGTTAGACTGGGGTAGAATCACTTCGTGCAATCACTTCAAGCACACTTGCTCTTTGCAGAAGTATAAAACGGCGCAGACTGTGCATGAGGAAAACATACACACAGCACACACATGCGTGTGTGTTCATATGGGTGACAAATGTGATGGAAGAAAATCCTTATTATAAAAACGACCCTTTCTTTAGTGTGTATAACACGCCTGTCATTTCTAACTTACACTACTGTCACTTTAAAGGTTGGTTGTTACCAATTATGTTTGTGCTATGCTCTGCAATCTGGCAGCTGTGTTGACCATACCTCTATGAGAGGTAATGCTAGCAGGTAGCCCACTTCCTGCTGCCATGGGAAATAACCCCTAGAGATGACTGGAACGCTATGACCCTTTTGCCCCATAGTACAGCCCTATAAGGCAGCTGTTTCCCAGCTCAGTGAGCAGCTGTGTTACATGTTTTTTGATGTTGTTGTTTTTTGTTTTTGTTTTTGTTTTTATTTAACCTGGAAGAAAGATGAAGCAGTGCTTCATACTTCTCCTCAAGGTCCTAGGATGGATGTCCCATAGCCATAGGGATCACATAACTGGCATCTTAACCATCAGATTACTTTTTTCATTGACACAATAAAAATACCTGATAAGAGCAACTTTAGGTAGTCAGGATCCATTTTCAGTTGTAGTTTTGCAGGGTCAATGAGGATGCCAGGGTGTGTGGCAGCCGCCTGCTCATATCTCGGGGAACTTGTTGCTCACTCCCCATACCAGTTCATCCACTTAGAGGATCCTGAACTGCATGAGTGGTGATGACCCTATAGCCTGGACCTCTTCATTAGCTTCATGTCCCCACTGGCTCATGAATGGGCTTTTCCAGCCTGGCAGTCCCACCGTAAGCCTTGATTTCCTTCATCGAATCTGTGCCAAACCCATTCTGCCCTTGAGAACCAATGGAGGGGACAGCTTACTTCCAACTGTGCAGACTGACATCTTGGAGCCAGCCTCCAACTTCTCTCACCTTTGTTCGGGTCAGTGCTCTAGCACCGGTAACTTTCCCTGGTCCAATTCACTCACCTCCTGATCCTACGCACACTATTAGAAAGCCATGGACTCTTCCTACAGAGTGATCCTGGGTGGCCCTGGAAGCTGGAGTGGAGTGGGGGGACATTTAACAGTGTAAATCCCATGACCTAGTTTCCATGACTGTGAGCTGCCAGCAGCTGTCTCTTAAGGGAAACATCACATCACACATTTCACCATGGCTTATAATGAAGAATGAGATGTACCTGTTCTTGGAATGTGGGAGAAGTCACACCTTGACTGAAGCCATCAGCCTGAGCCACAGAACAGTCTTTCATTCATCACACGCAGTGCAGCTCCATGATGAAGCGCTAGAACAGGGAATGGCACCGGAGCTGAGGTCTGAGGGAGGGCAAAGAGTGACAAAAGATGCTGTCTGACCCTTAGCGCAATAGCTAGATGCCAGCCTGCCAGCAACGACAAGTAACATCTCACCAGACACCGCTGGTACTAGTTCTGAGACCTCAGCCCTCAGAGTTGTGTAAGGTATTTGGACTCTTAGTTGACTCACTGTTTCTGAACAGGGCTTGAAGTGACGGATGGCCTCAGATATCCTTACAAACTCAGTTCCAGCAAAGTTCCCGCACACTGTTTCATCACAGCTCTGAGAGGCAGATGCCATTGATTCCCATGTTACAGGAGAGGACAGCAAGGTGCTGAGGGCTTGGGCATCTCCTGCAAAGCTACAACTGTATTCTTTCTGGCAACACTTTGGAGAGGAGCAAAGAGCATGAGCCATTAAGAGCATACACAGGTATGTCTCCATTGCCAGGGAACCCAAGCCATTTAAGGACTTCACACTCATGAGTCCATACTCAGGGTCCCAAGCTATGAAGGATTAGCACTACTGGATGGATATGATTATGATGTCCTCAACTTTCACTTCAGCAAGATGAGCAAAGGAATACTCCACCCGGATGGAGCTCTGTGCTTAGGTCCTAGTGCCACCATGATCATGTCCATGTATGACACAGTGCTCATGCTCAAGTAGGCAGTGGGCACCAGACACCTTGACATGTACGTACTCAGGCTGATGTGGTGCCTGGCTAATAAGTCCATGTTCCTTTCTTCCTGCACAGCCTGTCCAGCTCCAGCCTGCCTGTGTGCATTATTAACAGAAAACACTTGGCTTCACTTTTCCCCGGGACCGGTGAGGATTAATAAGGAGAGTTGAAAGGTGCCTTTGGGGTAAAGCAGCCTGAGTGGGAGGAAAACAGCCCTCCTGAGCTCAGATGGACTTGCATTTCCTGTGGACATGCCCAAGGCTGTTTCTGTCTGGCTTTCATGGTGAGTTATGTTATCCGGATCCAGGCAGGGAAAGAAGATGGCACAAGAGGTTAAAAGGAGTGAAGGGGAAAATTGATTTTTCAATCGAAAGTGTCGTGGCATTGATAACAGAGTGCCCAAAGATTGTAAAGCTGCCTACATCCGTGTCCACTGCAGTCACCCAGAATTCATTTAGCGTTTTCCTTTCTTCCTAATGAAAGGATCAGGATTAATAGCTAGCTAAACAAATTTATGTGGGATTGGGCACTCTGTAGCTACAAATGAGTAATTGTTGCAGCTTATCACTGTGGTCTTGTTAGGCACAAATGTAAAGGGAATTGAGAAGCTGGACAAAGCCAGGCTCTGAAGCAGAATTGCTATGTGGGAGTCACAGCCCCAGTCTCACAGAACCAAGCCCAGCAGCAGCCTTCTACTCTTAGACAGAGGCAGGATGGTTCCTCTGTGACGGTCTTCTCACTCTGGAGTTTCTGTGCTGGAGCTTAGGGTACAGGCAGGACTAGGGATTTGGCTCAACTATGTTTCCTGGGCAACCACATTACTATGATTTTGGTACCGATTGAAAGATGATGAAGGTCGGAGGGAGATGCTGCATTCCTTGGTTCCTGCGGATGGTCGGCTACAGATTTCATTCACACATTCACACACACTGGCTTGTTGACTTGGCGAAAGGAAACTTTTTTTTCCCCTCTGGAACTGGCTGTTCTATTTTAAACATTTGCTTTCACCTTCAAAGGACTGACTTTATGAACATAATTTATAAACTTTTTGGTATATATGTCTTTACTGTAAAGGATCTCATACCCTTTTTAAGCCTAGGCAGGAAATAAGAAGATACGCTGCAGCAAATATATACTTTGGTAACATATTTAGGCTTAATGTATTACATTTCATTTGAAGCCAAGTTCATGGCTTTTTTGTTGTTTTTATAAACTATGACTGGTCATAGTTTTGGATCATTCTACTTGACACTCACTGCAGGGTTTTCAGAAAACCCGTTCTCTTCTGGGTCAGAGCTAAAGTCTTCCCTGGCTCACATGTGCAGCACTCTGTGAGCGGGCAGAGAAGAGATTGAGGGCATTGGGTGCTTGGGTGCTGGACAGCGGAGAGTCTGTCTGCCTGCCTGTCTGTCTGTCTGCTTTGCAGTTGTTCTTCCTCCAGACCTTGGGTTGGTCCTAAGCCCCAGGGCATAGTGTTAGAGGTGGGCATTTGAAGAATGAATGGGGGTGATGCTTCCCAGATGAGATAAACTTTGTCATGAGAAATCTGAGGAAGCAATGATACCTCTTCACCCAAAAGTGCATGTCAAGAAAGCACCATATAACCAGAAAACAGCGTGGTCTCAGTCTACTTAAATCTACTGTAGTAGAGTGCCACAGGCTGGATACTTCATAAAGAAGGAAGAGTTATTTGATTAACGGCCTGAAATCTGACTTAAGATTTGCACCTGGCAAAGTTGGCCCCCGACGCTCACCTGCACAAGTGGGAGAGCTGGCCCTGACAGCGCAGGGGCAGGAAAGTGAGCAAGCCAAACTCAGCTACCACCCAGACCCAAAACTAGGGCTTTGAGTTGGCCCGCTCCAACATATACCTCGTCCATTAACTGCTGGAGCATGTCAAGGGGCCAGTCCTGCAGAACCAAAGCTGCAGGATCTCCGTGACACATGACAACAGCAGGATATCCATGAAGGGTCCTGGTGAGGATCCAGTATGATGATGTAGCAGAAGCCAGAGGCCTCGAACCAGACCAGTGACTCACTACAATGAACATTTGCAAGCAAAGCTGGGCAAAAGGGAATACTGTGTGACACACCACCGTGACACACTGCAGCTTCCAGATCAAGATTTATTTTTTGTCTTCATTTTTTCCTTTAAAATTTCTTTAATTTTAATTTTAATTTTTGGGGGGGCAGGAGCTTGCAAGGGCAGAGGGTAGATAAGGAGGGTTGAGAGATAAGTGGGTATATGATATGAAATTCACAAAAAAATCAATAAAAGCTTAAAAAAAGAGTTGTGCCTGGCACAGACTGTAAGTAGAAGGCAAAATGGCAAAAACAGACAATAAAAATAAAAATAAAGAGAAGCATGTAAGAGAGGGTTAGGGCAGATTTTACAGCAAATATATTCCTCATTTACCAACCTAAAGACATCTTAAAGTTCCCCCACCAGCATTGTTATTACTGGAGATTAACCAATCTAGGGCTTTAGGGAACCTTCAAACACATCAAGACTGTCACCATCCACCAGATCTGTTGACATCCTGAACTACGGCTGCCCAGTCTTCACAGTTCTGAGAAGCGAATCTTTGCTGTCTCTCATTTTTCCTGCCTGTAGTGCCTGATTACGGCAGCCAGAGCCAGAAGATCACAGTGTCAAGGCACAGGACATCATCTGTAGAATTCACTTTCAAATCTTCCCTCAAGGTTAGGTGTGGGCAAGGATTGCTCCTCATTGCCATGGAACACTGGTAGGGAGAATAGTGAGTGTGTGCAGAGGTCAGGGAGACCATGGGAACTCGGAAAACGGCCTTCTCTATTTCACTGCAGCTAAAACTTGTAAAATAGGATCTATTGAAATATAAACCCAACAACCCCAGCAGAAGGGTCTGAGCCCCCAGGCTGTCCTACAGTCTTCTTTTCAGCCCTCTCCGTGAAGCTTCCCAGCATTGAACTTCAGATCTATCCATCACGTGTCAAAATAAACGCAGCTTCCTGGTTACGGAATATCTTCTCATCCCTCATGCCCACAGACTTCACAGCCATCCCTACCTTTAGTCTGCACCAGAAGAAAGGAGCTGTGATCTCAACGTTGCAAGCTTTTATTTACCTTATCTGTAATATAATTAATAGATGACTGCTTGGAGATCAAGGTGCTTTGAAAGGGAGTGAGACAGGCTTGTATGAAACTTGCTCTTTTGAGTCCTTCCAGGCCTCTATCAAAGTCTGCCTGATAATTTCATGTAAATCCTGGTGTTCCCAACCAGAGTGTTTTAACCTGCACATACCATTCTTAACACACTACATTTCAAAGACAGTGAAGGCTGGTAACGTGTTATGGAATTACATTAAAATTGCCCAGTAGAAAATCACACCGATTTCTTAAAATTAATATAGAAGCGCATTACAAGTCATTCTCCCAGGTCTCGCACAAACTCTCAAAAGGACTGAAAGTAGAGAACGTGTTTCCCAGGGTCAAAGCTTCTGGGTTCCTGCAGGTAGAACCTTGTCTGGGACTTTTCGATTCTGGACCCTCTGGGACATCTTCCGTGATGACGTCAGTGCCACTGTTCACCCATGAGCCATAATACATCTGTTTACACCCTTCCTCCAGTGTGTACCTAGACATTGATGTACACGTTTTGTCTGCTAATCACAGTTGTGCACTCTTTCTCTGCTAACCATCTTGTCCCCTGCCGTTAAAAGGAGAGCTCATTAGGGGATAAAGAAATGGTTCAGTTGGAAAGTTGCTTGCCATGGAAGAGTGAGGACCTAAATTTGTCTCCCTGGGACTCACATAGAACAAACAGCTGGACATGGTAGGGAGAGAGAAAGCTCAACAGCAAATGCTTGCTATATAGACATGAGTACCCGAATAAAAGAAAAAGCCAGCCAGGCAGGGTGGTTAGCTCCGTTCACATGGTTTTTGTTTCTGGCTTGCAGTATAGATTCAACAAAAGTGGCCATAATGTCTCACTGGATAACAGTATGGACTTGGCAGTGATGGGCACGGTACCTTACTGGTTGACAGTGTAGACTTAGGATTGATGGACATGGTACCTTACTGGATAACAGTATAGACTTAGCAGCAAGGCATATGGTACCTTACTGGCTGACAGTGTAGACTTAGGAGTAATGGGCATGATTCTTCAATTAACTTGAATCAAGTTAATTCACCTGCAAAAATACTGCTTCTCAACATGCTCACATTCATAAACCCAAGGACTAAGATGTGGCCATTGTTGTGGGGAGTCAGCCCTCATACTTACTTACTAATCCCACGGAGCAACTCAGCAGCTCCTCAGGGACTTCTTTAGAAGGTAGGGCAACTTCTCCCTGTTACTTAGCCTCTGGGGTCCTGTAAGTACTTCTCCACGTACCCACCTACTCTGTGATGCTATGGTGCATACAGTATCACCAAAGCACAGGGAACCAGCCCAGGAGCTCTAGGACTGGAAGAGGCAAACTGGCAATTACCTTAGAGACTTCTAATAATTGTTTTGCTCCTACAATCCCAGATTTGAGGGCAACCTTTGAACTTGCTCATTTTGCATCACCCTTCCCTGGCTTCAGAATTCAGCCATCAGATCAGACCTACCAAGTAACTCTAGGCATCCTAGTCCAGCAGAAGCTGTTGTCATTGCAAACATGTTCATCTATGTGTCTGCATGTACCTGGGTCTACAGGTGCCCATGGACACACACACACACACACACACACACACACACACACACGAAGCTCCCAGGTTGCCTGACCCTTTTGGAAATGTTTACCTTCCTGGGCATAGACCTGAAGTCTAGATGGTGAGGACTCCTGTGCTCTTGCAATTCCTCACCTCTCCCCTCCTTTTGTCTGTCACTTTTGAAATCACTCTGGGCACTTGTTTGAATATAAACTCCTCACCCAATGCCCTTGTGAGTGTCTGATAGACTCTACTGCTGTCTGTGAAATTTAAGTATTAAGGATACAGGGTGGCAGGCAGTGTGGATTGCTTCTTGCTTTTCCTGAAGGGAGAAACTTCAGCGAACAAGGAGCTAAGCTGTACAGTAGGACTCTCAGTAGATAGGAAGAACTGGGATCATACTTTTCCTCCTCTCAGGCTTGCTTTTCCCTACATCTGGTTGCCCATGGTTAGCAGCAGTTAACGAAGATCAAAAGATGACAATTAGGAAGAGATTGATGGGGAGTAGTTCACCTGGGATGCTCAGTAGTTTCTGACCTGATTATGGAATTTCTATTTCAGGGACAGTCTGAGCCTGTAGATCTTAGGTGCTCATCTCACAGCAAAGTAGAGCCCAAGAGTAAAGGAAGAGGAAGCTCTTCGTAGAAAAGGTGCTGTACAGAACTGGAGACCAAGGACCCAAATGGAAGAAGCTTAATACACAATTTGCTTTGCACAAAATGTAGGCATCCTCATAAATGTGAGTGGCATTCTCTAAGTCCAGTGCATTAGCTCTTTGCAGAAGCAGACCTGGAGGCAGACAGGAGTTTCTTTATCACTTGGAAAATGCATACCACTAGGCTCAGAACCCTATGGAAGAGTGTAGGAGTTGGAGGGTGATCCTGTCATCAGGACATGTTCATGAAGTCACTGGTGTACTCTGCAGATTTGAGACAACTTGGAGAAAATACCCTGTCTGGACTTGCACTGCACACAAGCTTCTCCACAGGGTCAGACCATGCAGATATAGGGCTGGTGAATCATCAGAATCAGAACATGCAGAGACAGGGCTGGTGGATCCTACTAGAGGTATAACACTGAACCCCAGAGACCTTTCCTCAGCAGTCCTGGTCATGGTTGTTCTTTCCATGCCAGGGCTGTGAATTCTCTTTCCCTCAAAAGAAAGTGTCGGGTACTCTTGAAGGAGATATCCAAGAACCTACTGGGACCTCAAGGATGCTGGCTTCACTAATATTCAACTTATCTCCTACAACAATGCTTTGTTGTTGAACTTGAGGACCTCATGCTGGGACACGCCAATCCCTCGGACACCCACTTTGACCACACAGGATGAATATCCATCTGTGAAGTTGGTGACTTCCTTCTTTTTGCGCCATGGCCTGCACATCTCAGATGGGTGGAATTCCTGGGTCTGCCAAGGGTGTGTGATAGCCCAAGGCTGCTGTATTCTGGCTTTCATCTTGCCACTGGATTGAGTTCTGAACCCACTGGGTGATCTATCCTTTGTCTATGTGAAAAGTACATTCTTCTGATCCATACAGGGACACACATCACGTCCCTGAGTCCCACACTACAGTATGCTGCAAGCATGGTCACCACCCTTGAGCCATGCCCCTCCCTCTTGAGTGGCCATGAGTCCTTATTTGAGGTGTTATGGGGGATGTGTTTCTGTATATATATTTCTCTTATTGGTTGATGAATAAAACACTCTTTGGCCAATAGCCAGTAGAGGCAGGAAGATAGGTGGAACTAGGAAACAAGGAGAATTCTGGGAAAGGTAGGCAGAAAGAAAACCCGAAGAGATGCCATGTAGCCACCAAAGGAGTAACAAGTCTGGGCATTCTCCAGTAAGCCAAGACCAAATGGAAATACATAGATTAATAGAAATGGGTTAACAATTATGACAGAGCTAGTCAATAAAAAGCCCTACACATTAGTCAACAGTTTTATAATTAATATGGTGTCTGTGTGTTCATTTGGGGCTGAGAAGGGCAGCAGGACCTGGCGGGAAGAAACTCCAGTTACAGAGATGTGCAGAAACTGTGGCCAGGCCCCTTTTCCTATACTGCTCTCGACACTCACCTGTCTACCTCCCTGATCTGCCTTCAGAGTCCCAGCCTACCTCAGAATGTCATCCAGAGCCTCACTCCAGGCTAAAGAGAAGGGGAAATATGTTCAGAAAGAAGGTGTTAGGTGGGATGTGGAGAGACTGGAAGACATCAGGGGCCCGGCAGACAGCACCTCAACTTTGCAGGACTTCACCAAGGAGTTTGGGTCTTTTGTGGGTGGGAGCCACTCAGAAGAAAACCTTTCTGCGTATAGCTTGAAGACCAACAGCAGCCTTAGAGGCTGATGTTGATGTTATCCTAGAACAGACCAACCCACTGTGATCCCCAGAACAGGAGCCGCCCAACCACCCAGAGCCAAAGGCTTGCGTGCTCTCTCATGTTCCCACCAAGCTTCCTTGGATTCCTAAGTACAGCTCTGGAAAGAGTCTTAGTGAATTTTGATTTATTTACACATATTCTCAATAAACCCCTAGGGTGTTTGCGGTACAGAAAAGCGTCTAGTAGGAATAGGAATATGACTATGTCTTGTCTGTCTCCCCAGGAAATGGTGTGTGTGTGTGTCTTCCTTCCACACTGACGGTATGCTAGAGTGACCCCGTGAACAGACCAGTGTGTTTTCAGTGCTCATCTGTCCACAGAGCCATCAATCACTCACCTGTAAAGCACACCACTCATCAGGAGGTCATTAGGCATGAAGCAGGCTCTGTTACCTGGTCTTGGCCCCCAGGAAGCAGCGGCTGTTGTGGGAACCCAGAAGAGAGTCTTGGATCTTTTTCAGGAGATGTTACCTAAATCCTGGCAGTTTCTAGAGCTTTAGGCAGTGGTGGATTCCAGAGGGACCCACAAGAGCCTCTTCTCCTATATGGGTGCATACTTACTGATGTTATAAAAGCACAACTCAAAGTCAGGTTTTCCCTCTCTAGGACCACCCATGCAGCATTGCCAGGCTGACACCTGTTCACCCAGCTCTCCTTGTCATACTGTGGAGCTGCTTCAATGCCCTCCAGTGTTAATGTTGGCCTTAGGTTCCCCCACCTCCTATCCTGCCTTGTCTTCCTTCTAATTTTCCTTTAGTGACATATGCATAGCTTAGCATCAGGATCCAAGGTCTACGGGTCCTCAGTTAGGCTGTGACCTGAGAAAATCCAGGATAAACCCTGTTTTCACTTCCCCATTGACAAAGGGCAAGGGTCACATTAAATGACACCTGATGTCTCTGCACTCTAATGAAGGCTCTGTTCCCTCACACGGAACAGAATCAGCGATCAGGGTGTCCCAGAAGAGGTAGGGCCTGTGAATGCTTTATTCACCAGAGAACCAGGAGCTTTGAAGAAGCCCGTGACTCATAGATGGGGAGTCCCAGATAAGACAATAGTTTATGTTACATAAAGAACAACTTAGGAGATTTATGCATTATTAGCAGGGAGTTTAGTACTTTGTCAAAGGCTCTCCTTCTGTTCTAGTTTCCGGTCTATTGTGGTGATAATGAGCTCTGACCAGAAGCAACTCAGGGGAGGAAAAGGGGTATGTCATCTTCTATCTTTTTTTAAAATTTAAATCAGAAGCAATCTTGTTTTACACATCAATCCCCATTCCCTCTCCCTCCCTTCCTTCCCTGCCCCCCACCAATCCCCTATCCCATCTCCTTTTTCCTACCCAGGGAGTGTGAGACCTTCCATGGGGGTTCTTTAAAATCTGTCATATCATTTGGAGCAGGACCTAGGCCCTTCCCCCTGTGTCTGAGAGAATATCCCTCTATGATGAGTGGGCTCCCAAAGTCAATTCATGCACTAGGGATAAATACTGATCCACTTCTAGAGGCCCCATAGACTTCCCAGACCACTCACGTTCAGGAGATACCACCTGAATCCTGACAGCTTTAGGCAGTAGTGGATTCCAGAGGGACTCACAAGAGCCTCTTCTGGAAGGGTGTATACTCACTGATGTTCAGGGGGTCTGGGTCAGTCCTATGCTGATTTCCCAGCTATCACCCTGGGGCCTATGAGCTCCCCCTTGTTCAGGTCAGCTGTTTCTGTGGGTTTCTCCAGCCTGGTCTTGACCCCTTTGCTCATCACTCCTCCCTCTCTACAATGGATTCCAGGAGTTTGGCTCAGAGCTTAGCTGTGGGTGTTAGCTTCTGTTTCCATCAGCTACTGGATGAAGGCTCTAGGATGGCATAGAAGGCAGTCATCAATCTAATTATAGGGAAGGGTATTCAAGGTAGCCTCTCCACTATTGCTTAGATTCTTAGTTGGGGTCATCCTTGTAGATCTCTGGACATTTCCCAAGTGCCAGATTTCTCTTTTAACCTATAAAGGCTCCCTCTATTAAGGTATCTCTTTTGATGCTCTCCTCTATTCTTTCCCCACCTCAATCTTCCTGATCCCTCATGTCCCTCCTCTCCCCTCCTCTTCTGCTCTTCTCTTTCTCCTAACTCTCTCTCCCTCCCCATGCTCCCAATTTGCTCAGGAGATCTTGTCTGTTTCCTCTTCTCCAGGGGACCATGTATATCTCTCTTATAGTCCTCCTTGTTTCCTACTTTCTCTGGCGGTGTGGATTGTAGGCTGTTAATACTTTGCTCTATGTCTAATATCCACATAGGAGTGAGTACATATCGTATTAGTCTTTTTGTGACTGGGTTACCTCGCTCAGGATGGTTTCTTCTAGTTCCATCCATTTGTCTGAGAATTTCAAGATTTCTTTGTTTTGTTTTGTTTTCCACCGAATAGTACTCCATTGAGTAAATGCACCACATTTTTTAAATCCATTCTTCAGTTGAGGGACATCTAGGTTGCTTCCAGGTTCTGGCTACAATAAATAACACTGCTATGAACATAGTGGAACAGATGTCCTTGTTGTATGAATGTGCATCTTTTGGGTATATGCTTAAGAATGGAATTGCTGGATCTTGAGGTAGCTTGATTCCCATTTTCCAGAGAAATTGCCATACTGATTTCCAAAGTGGCTGTACAAGTTGTCACTCCCACCAGCAGTGGAGGAGTGTTCCCTTTCTCCACATTCTATTTAGCATAAACTGTCATTGGTGTTTTTTATTTTAGCCATTCTGACAGGTATAAAATGTATCTCAGAGTTGTTTTGATTTGCATTTCCCTGATGACTTAGAATGATGAGCATTTTCTTAAGTGTCTTTCAGCCATTTTAGATTCCTCTATTGAGAATTTTCTATTTAGTTCCATACTCCTCTGTTTAATTGGATTATTTGGTGTTTTGGTAACTAGCTTCTTGAGTTCTTTGTGTATTTTAGAAATCAGCCCTCTGCCAGATGTGGGGCTGGTGAATATCTTTTCCCATTCTGTGAGCTGTATTTTTTGTCTTGTTGACTGTGTCCTTTGCCTTACAGAGGCTTCTCAGTTTCAGGAGATCCCATTTATTAATTGTCGGTCTCAATGTCTGTGCTACTGGAGTTTGCTCAGAAAGTAGTCTCCTGTACCAATTTCTTCAAGAGTACCTCCCACTTGCTCTTCTAAGAGGTTCAGTATGGCTGAATTTATGTTGATGTCTTTGATCCATTTGAACTTAACTTTTGTTCATGGCGATAGGATACGGATCTATCTGCAGTCTTCTACATGCTAGCATCCAGTTATGCCAGTACCATTTGTTGAAGATGCTTTCTTTTATCCATTGTATAGTTTTAGCCTCTTTGTCAAAGATCAGGTGTTCACAGGTATGTGGGTTAATATCAGGGACTTCAATTCAGTTTCATTGGGCTATCTGTCTATTTTTTGTCAATACCAAGCTGTTTTCAGGAGTGTACTTCTATAATAGAACTTGAAGTCAGAGATGGTAATGCTTCCAGAAGTTCCTTTATTTTGTGCGGGATTGTTTGGCTATCCTAGGTTTTTCTTTTTTCTGTATAAAGTTGGGTATTGTTCTTCAAGGTCTGTGAAGAATTGTGCTGGGATTTTGATGGGGATTGCATTGAATCTGTAGATTACTTTTGGAAAGATTGCCATTTTTACTGTGCTGATTCTACCTGTCCAAGAGCATGGGAGATCTTTCCATTTTCTCATGTCTTCTTTAATTTCTTTCTTTAAAGACTCAAAGTCCTTGCTATATAGGTCTTTCATTTGTTTGGTTAGCGTTACCCCCTAGATATTTTATGTTGTTTGTGGCTTTTATAAAGGGTGATGTTTCTCTGATTTCTTTTACAGCCCATTTATTATCTGTATATAGTGGGGGTACTTATTTTTTTGCATTAATCTTGTATCCTGCCACTTTGCTGAAGGTATTTATCAGCTGTAAGAGTTATCTGATAGAGTTTTTGAGTCACTTATGTAAACTATCCTATCATCTGCAAATAGTAAAAGTTTGACTTCTTCCTTTCCCTTAATCTCCTTTTGTTGTCTTTTTGCTCTAGCTAGAACTTCAAGTACAATATTGAAGAGGGTGGATAGTCTTGTCTTGTTCCTGATTTTAGAGAAATCATGTTGAGTTTCTCTCCATTTAGTTTGATGATGGCTGTTAGTTTGCTGTATATTACTTTTATTATGTTTAGGTATGTTCCTGTTATCCCTGATCTCTCCAAGACCTTTATCATGAAGGGGTGTTGCATTTTGTTAAAGGCTTTTTCAGCATCCAGTGAGATGATCATGTGGTTTATCTTTTATAGTTTGTTTATATGGTAGATTACATTGATGGATGTTGTATGTTGAACCATCTATGCATCCTTGGAATGAAGCCTAGTTGATCATGGTGGATGATTTTATGATATGTTCTTGGATTGGATTTGCCAATATTTTATTGAATATTTTTGTATCAATGTTCATTCTGGGCATTGGTCTGTAGTTGTGTCTTTGTGTGGCTTGGATACCAAGGTAATTGTAGCCATATAAAAAGTTTATCAATGACCCTTTTGCTTCTATTGTATGGAACACTTTGAGGAGTATTGATCTTAGGTGTTCTTTGAATTTCTGATGGAATTCTGCACTGAAACCATCTAGCCCTGGGCTGTTTTTAGTTGGGAGACTTTTGATGACTGCTTTTATTTCCTTAGAGGTTATAGGTCCATTTAAATTGCTTATCTGTTCTTGATTTAATTTTGGTAAGTGTTATCTATACAGAAGATTTTCAAATTTTGTGGAGTACAGGTTTTCAAAGTATGACCTGAAGATTCTCTGAATTTCCTCAGTGTCCATTGTTATGTCCCCTATTTCATTTCTGATTTTGTTAATTTTCATGTTCTTTTGGTTAATTTGGATAAATGTTTGTCTATCTTGTTGATTTTCTTCTAGAACCAACTCTTTGTTATATTGATTCTGTGTTTTTTCCTTATTTCTACTTTATTTATTTCAGCCCTCAATTTGATTATTTCCAGGCATCTACTCCTCAAGGGTGAGTTTGCTTCTTTGTTCTAGAGATTTTAGTTGTGTTGTTAATTCTCTAGTGTGACTAGTCTCCAGTTTCTCCATGTAGGCACTTGTGCTATGAACTTTCCTCCTAGCACTGTTTTCAAAGTGTCCCATAAGTGTTGTGTCTTCATTCTCATTGAATTCTAGGAAGTCTTTAATTTCATTTTTTAATTTTTCCTTGACCCAGGAATGGTGAAACTACACATTGTTGAATTTCCATGAGTTTGTAGGGTTTCTACAATTAGTGTTATTCTTGAATTCTAACTTTAAAGCATGATGGTCTGATACAGGGGTTTATTCTAATTTTTTTTATACCTGCTGTGGTTTGCTATGTTGCCAAGTAGGTGGTCGGTTTTTGAGAAGGTTCCATGTGGCACTGAGAAGGTATATTCTTTTGTGTTTGGATGGAATGTTCTGTAGATGTCTGTTAAATCCAATTGGGTCTTAACTTCTGTTAGTTCTTTTGTTTCTTTGTTAAGTTTCTGTCTGATGGACCTGTCTAGTGGTGAAAGTGGGGTGTTGAAATCTCCCTCTATAAGTGTGTGAGGTTTTATGTGTGACTTGAGTTTTAGTAATATTTCTTTTATGAATGTGGATGCCTTTCTATTTGGGGCATAGATGCTCAGAATTGAGACTTCATCTTGATGGATTTTTTTCCTCTGATGAATATGAAATGACCTCCTTCATCTTTTGATTTTAGTTTGAAGTCTAATTTGTCAGATATTAGGATTGCTACATCAGTTTGTTTCTTGGTTCCATTTGATTGGAAAGTCTTTTCCCAACCCTTAGCACTGAGGGTCTGTCTTTGAAGTTGGGGTGTGTTTCTTGTATGCAGCAGAAGAATGGATTTTGTCTTCGTATGTATTCTTTTAGCCTGTGTCTTTTTACAGGTTAGTTAAGACCATCAATATTGAGGGATATTAATGATCATTGATTGTTCATTCTTGTTTGTTTTGGAATTGTTGTTGTTGTTGGTATTATTTGTGGACCCCCCTTTTTCTTTTGATTGCTGGTAGAGTGGGATTCTCTAATGCCTATGTTTTTGTGAATATAGTTAACTTCCTTGGGTTGTAGTTTTTCTTCCAGAACTTTCTGTAGGGCTGGGTTAGTGGATATGTATTGATTAAATCTGGTTTTGTCACAGAATATTGTTTTTTTCTCCATCTATAGTGATTAAAAGCTTTGCTGTGTATAGTGGTCTGAGCTGGCATCCGTGGTCTCTTAGTGTTGGTAAAATATCTATACAGGACCTTCTGGCTTTCAAAATTTCCATGGGGAAGTCAGGTGTAATTTTGGTAGGTTTGCCTTTATATGTTACTTTTTCCTTTTTTGCTCTTAATATTCTTTCTTTATTCTGTATGTTTGGTGTTTTGATTATTATGTGGCGAGGGAACTTTTTTGTGATCCACCCTATTTGGTGTTGTGTAGGCTTCTTCTACTTCCATTGGCATTTCTTTCTTTAGGTTGAGACAGTTTTCTTCTGTGATTTGTTGAATATGTTTTCTGCCCATTTGAGGTGGTTTTCTTCACCTTCTTCTATACCTATTTTTCTTAGGTTTGATCTTTTCACAGTGTCCCATATTTCCTGCATATTTTGTGTTAAGAAATTTGTTAGACTTAAGATTTTCTTTGGTCAATGAATATATTTCTTCTAGTGCATCTTCAATGCCTGAGATTCTCTCTTCCATCTCTTGTATTATGTTTGTTATGCTTGCATCTGTAACTCCTGATCATTTAACTATCTTTTCTATTTCCAGCATTCCCTCAGACTGTGCTATTTTTATTGTCTCTATTTCAGCTTTCAAATCTTGCACTGTTTGAATTGTTTCCTTCACTTGTTCTGTGGTTGTTGTTGTTGTTGGTTTTTTTTGGTTTCCTTCAAGAGATTTGTTTATTTCTTGCAATTTTTAGTTTGTCTTTTTCTCCATTTATTGAATTTTTTGTTTGTTTTTTCTTCCATTTCTTTAACAATTTTCTTATTACCTTTTTGAGGGTCTCTATTATCTGCTTCATCTGTGTTGGGAAGTTCAGGTCTTGCTGGCGTGGAATCCCTAGACTCTGGTGGCATCATATTGATATTTCTGTTGTTGACAGTGTTCTTATACTATTATCTTCCTTTCCCTTCTTCCAGTAGGTGCTGGTGGGTTATCTCCCTCTCCTGGTGGCTATGGATCCAGGGTTCTCTTCCGGTGGGTGCAGGCAGATCCAATACTCCGATGGTTCTCCTCTTCATCATGCTCATGCTCACCCTCACCTAGCTCTCCCACATGTCTCAGGACCACCTCCCTAGGAAATGTTACTACCCACAAGCAGTCTGCTGCGTTAGTGTACCCAGTAGATGAATGGTCAAGTTGCCTTGCCCTCATAGGACTGGCTGATATCAACAGACAATGGGCTTTCACCAGGGCCTTTGTTCCTATGACTGCAATCACACATTATAATGGGTGCAGCGCATTGCCTTTCCACTATAGCAAACCAGTGCCACCAGAGGCCTTGGCAGGGCAGAGCTATTCAGGGTCCAGAGCTCAGTGTGTATTGCTTGGGGGAAGCTCTGGGGCAGACTCCTTGGGTGGTCCTAATGGACCTTTGGGAGGAACCGAAGGAGATTTGGGTCAAGGCCTATGTGTGAAGGATTCTATGGGGACACTAACTAAGCACTGCTGGTCTGGGGCTCCTTGTTAAATTTCAGATCTCTTCTTTACTATCTATAGTTCTGGGCTTTGCAGTAACACAATGATGTCACTTCCTACTTCTCACACTAGGTGAACCACATGTGTGGAGCTTTCTGAGAAGCAGATGCAGCCCTGGCATGTAGACAGCTTTATCATACACTGCCATTATTGCCAGCTTTGCACTCATTTCACTATGAAGCTCTGGAATCATTCTTCCAAGGGGATATTTCTCATAAATGGCTGCAGCAGGGTCAGGAAGTTCTAGAATCAGGAATGAGTTTTCTTTCTGAGCATTAAGACCATCTGTCTGGTGCCAACTCAATCAGTTGGATCTTCCCCTGGGGTAGGCAGGGACAAAGGACAATACTGTAGCATTGTGAGTAAGGAAAAAGACACAGTGTGCCTTGTTCTTTCTGTGTAGCTAATTCTGATTTTTGTAACAATTTGTAACACATTTTTGGGACATTCAGATAACCCCAACTAAACATGCAAACCACATATTGCTATTCTGGGAAACAGTATTGAAAGCATGGCTACTTCTGCACAGTCTAACTCATTATATTTTTATGAAATTGGTTAGCACTGGGCTATAAAACCCAGTAAATAACTCCTAAGGGCAGGGCCATTTGTTTACAAATATTTTACGAACTTAATTTGGGGGATGGCCAAGCATTCCACTAATTTTTTTTTCTCTGTATACATGTAAACGTTGTATATCTTGTCCCAGTGCTTTTCCTGACCAGCAAGAGGAGGCATCATTTCTGCCTGTACAGTGCCTCATGCAACTTTCTCAGTATTTTCTTCAGAGAGCCCACAGGAGTCACATGGATCCTGCTTTGGCTATTAATAAGTGTAGACCCCTAGAGCCATCTCAGAGGCTCCAGCCCAGCAGAACCTGTCATGTTTTTATTCTTGGAATCCAGACAGCTGCTGATGAACTTGAGCCTCCAAATACCCACTTGCACTCAGTCACACACTTGTACTTCAGCTATGCAGGGATCCGATGGTCAAGGTTAGCCCTTGCACTGAGGGCTGGGTATAAAAAGACAAAATGGACATGGATAGATTTTGAGTTGTTGCTGGTGCTGTAGTTTAAAAAGAAGCATGAGAGGGAAAGATGCCATGCAACAGGGCTCACGTGGAGGGTTTTTATTAGGGGAAAGGGAATGTAAAAAGGAATGGAAGGGGAGAGACCAGCCTCTGGAGATAGGAGCAGCAGAAGAGAACAGAGGGGGGCGCAGAGACAGGCAGAGAAGCAGAGGGGGAGGTAACAGATGGGCTGGAGAAGAGAGAAAGAAAGATTGGAGGTGGGCAGGGCCCTTTAAAAAGAGAACTTAGTGAGTATGCACAGGTAGTGTTCTTAGTGGCTGCAGCTGAGGGCATATCCTGTAAGAACTCCAAGGACAGGACAGTACAGATGCCTGAATACTAACACCTGGATTTCAGGCTTGAGCCTGGTCTCTGCTCACCCAGTCTCAGGAGTTCTGTGAGCCAGGGGTGACTCAGAAATCCTACAAGGACAGAGGAGTTGAAAGGGAGAGAATAATGCGAAGATGGCACTCACCCAGGGACACTCTCTGTGCAGGGGTCTTGAGCCCCTGGTATCCAATGTGGCCAACGGTTTTAAGGTGTGGTTGACAGCATAGCAGTTCTGTTAACCCTATGCCCTCATCTTACGGTGAACAAACAGACGGCTTGGGGAGAAAGACCTGCCCAATCACATGCAGTTAAGAAGTAGCAGGACTACTACAATCTTGGCATTAACACAGTCTCCCAGGGACTGTGATCTCATCAGCTTCCCTTCTCTATCCTTTTCCAAAATCTGCAAAACTGAGGAGCTAGGACTAGGCTCCAGAACATGGCCTCCATGTGTGGCTCACATGTGAAGACTTCCAGGCACACGTGGCCGAGAACTTCTGACCATGCAGCAGGATTTGATTCCTGCTCCAGTGGATGTGAGGAGTTCTCAGTAGTGCCACATCCACCCACCTACCTCACAGCCTGGAAGACTGGGGAACATTCCAAAATGACGTTATAATAGGTGATGACTATGGAATAGACTCTTCTAGGAAACACAGAAAGATGTGAAGAACCCATGCCCTATAACGTGCCACCAGTATAGCTGAGTTCTTCCACCAGATCTAGTAAGGGATGGGGTGTTCAGGTTTGGTACACATCCAGTGTAGGATGAGGATGAAGAACAAGTCACATTCGAGGTGCCTCTGCTTTTCCTGGGGTTCATCGCATGCCATATTGTTTAAGGTACATAAACACCTAAAGGATTCATCTATTTCCATCTCAAAAACTTTAGGTGGGGGAGACACCCAAGCTAAAGTCTAAACAGTGGGAGAAGAAGTTTTATGTGGGCATCTAACAGTGTGTGAGATTACTGTTTCTGTGTGTCCTAGGGTAGCTGTGAATGAACTCATCTGTAGACCACAGCTTCATGTTCCAATATTGAAAGACTGGACACTGATGTTGGAGATGCACAACCAGTGCCCTTATCCAGTCTCCATTATCATCTGGCTTATTCCTACTTGTTTTCTTTCCACAGGGTGTGTGTGTGTGTGTGTGTGTGTGTGTGTGTGTGTGTGTGTGTGTGTGTAGTGTTGCCCAAAGCTTCTTGCACAGCAGACACATCTTCTCCCTCTAATGTGCCCCTTGATGCATTCTTTCTGAGTTCCAAAAGGCCAGGTAAAAGCATGTGGCTTACAGGGAAAGACCGGAGACTAGGGGACCCTGGCCTCTCACTGTGGGTTCAGGTACCATAAACATGGTGGCTGAACTCAGCCTTGCACCCCAGTGTGAGGAAGTCTGGAAATCATATTTTCTTCATTGCACTACACATCCAGAGAGGCAGGATCACACAGCCTGCTTTTATGAAATATTGCCGTAATTATAAAAATGCAGAAGTTGCATATGCTGCGCACCTAGAATCTCACTCTCCATAAACTCTAGTTAGAACTTATGGCTGATGGAGATCCCACCTGCCACCCACACCATCATGGTCTAGTGACTTCATTCACAAGAGAGGGGAAGGAGAGGCTGCTGAGCAGACGAGCCTTTCTGCACAAGCCTTTCGTGTTGTATCTGATGGAGACGTCTGGGTTTGCACGCTTCGTGGTCTTCATCTGGACCCAGATAGGAAACGCTTTGTCAAGATTTAGAGCCCAGGAAATCAGTCCATTACGTTCTCAGTAGGTGCCACTTATACGCCTTTAAGCCACATCTGTCGAGATAAAACTCCATTCCCGAGACATTTGGCTGCATGGAGGCTGCACAGTTGTTACAGAATGTGAAGTGTTAGGACAAAGGGAAGTGATAGAAAGCCTGATTTTTCTCAAGGCTCCCCTTCTAATCCAGAGCTTGAAGCAGCATCGCATGCTGCCCTGGTGTGCGGCTGCTGCGGACAGTCCTTCTGCCCCAAGAGCAAGCTGGCCCTGAAAATAATTGCTAACTATGATTGTAGGGAATACATTTTTTTTCCAAGACCAAGTCATACACCCTGCTTAATGTGGTTGACCTATTAAATGGATTGCCACTTTGAGAAGCATAAATCACAGAGGCACACCTGGAAGTGGCTCCTGTCCCCAAATCTGTATTTCTACCATGGTCCCTAAACCATAGATTGTTCCACTGAGCTAGTGAAATGTGAACACTGCACCATAAGCTGTGAGTACCACCTTGGATGTGGCTGGAAAAAAGTAATTCTGGGTTCCGGACAACTTGAACTGTGTGTGTGTGTATGTGTGTGTGTATGTGTGTGTGTACGTGTGTGCATGTGTGGTTGTATATGTGTGTGTGTGTGTGTGTGTGTGAGAGAGAGAGAGAGAGAGAGAGAGAGAGAGGGAGAGAGAAAAAGAGGGAGGAGAGAGAGAGGGAGGGGGCATCTGTATAACGTTGACACCCTGTGAACATGAAAACGAAATTTTTCATCTAGGACAGATATGAAGTCCATAGACAATATCTCCTCAACAGGTCATTATTAGAGACACTCCCATGACTCATGACAGTTGATATGCCAGTGTAGATGGGGAGATCTCACAAATCCTGACCCCTAGACAAACAAAGAGCCACAAACAATTAAGAGCTTCTGAGAGAGGTAGACTTGGTCTTTTCCAGAAATGAGTCACCTAATTGGCTAATAGTCATAAACCCATGGTCACTATTTGTGGATGAGCACATTTAGGACCCGCTGTCCAAATCATTTCTTTCATGTACTGTGACATACAGCCACCACATTCTACACTGGGTCTGTTTGGGGTTCTACTCTTTTATGTCTCATGTACAAAAATATCCTGTGATCGTTATCATTCTGTGTGTCTCATTTCTCTTGTATAGCATATTCAAGGTTCATCCACATTGTTGCCAGTGGCAGAGATCACCTTTCTTCCATTCTGGAATGTTATAAGAGAATGTTTTGTTGTCAGTTGACAGTTGGGCTGTTTCCATAGCTTGACCACTGTGAATAGAGATCAGGGACCATGGGTGCTGACATCCCGGGAGACATATATTTCATTTAATTCAGTTGCATAACCATGGCAATTGCTACTGGCTTGTATGGTAGATTCATTTACTTATTTACTTCTCAGAAATCTCTTTGTTGTTTTCTAAAACATCTACACCATTTTTATTCCACACTAATAAGGCACAGAGTTTCCTCTTTCTCCATATTGTCAGCAGCATTTTCTGTTGTCACACACCCAATGGCTCTCTTTTAACTGTGGAAAACACCTGCAAGATTGAAAGACAAAAACCATACCAAAGGAATTGTTAAAGGGAATCTCAGCCTCAACCTATATTTCCTTACCTTCTATCCCTGTACTAATTAATCTCTTTAAGCTTCTATTGTCTCTTTTGTACTTCTTTTTCAGAAATTAAGCACATATTTGCAGTTCTTTTCCATACAAAGTACAAGGATTCAGGCATTATTCCTGTCTCCTGGAAGAATACACTCAGCCAGTACCCTGGTCAGCCCAGGGTTCCATGGAGTCTGCAGGTAAGTGCAGATGACTCCCTTCAAAGAATGACCCCGCCTACTTAATGGTTTTTGTGCCTGCTCATGTCTTTCTGCTCTCTTCTCTTTCCGGCTCCTCTCTTTCTACTCTCTTTCCCACTGTTCTCTCTTTCCTGCTGTTCCCCTAGGGCAGACCTGACTTTTCCTGTTTCCCTCTACCCTCCTGTCCTCTCTCTGTCTCTGTGTCTCTTTAACACTTTTCTCTTCCCTTCCCCCTACCTTATCTGTTCCCGGGTGGCCAACACCCATCCCTCCCTTCACTCCCTTTCCTAGTAAACTCCATGTAGGTTTGTTGAGTTTTGCGGTTCATGTTTCATCACCCACAGGAGCTGCAGCAAAACAGCACCACCAAGAGTGACTGCATGCTTTTCTTTACAGTCTCTCCCCATTCCTTTTCTGTTTCTTTATGGTATGACATTGTGAGAGGCATCTAGCCTATGCCCAGCATTTCTCCTGTGTGCAGACTCTGGTCAAGCGGCCACAGAGGGACCCGTAGTGCTAGAAGTTACCATAAGACAACAGGGATGATGGGAGATTTGTTCAGCAGAGATTTTATGAAAATGCTAAGCTGAGTCTAATCACTATTAAACAAAAAACACACCAGATTATAAAATATTAGGATTCCCCCTCCCCGGACCATTCCAATTGTCAACATCAAGAAGGACAATAAATAAGAGAGGGATGGAGATAAAGGAAATTGGATACACACCCAGTCCAATTTCTACTGAATCCTTATTTTGAAGAAGCAAATCAAAAAACACTAAATGTCCTGGGAAGTTTAACAAACTGGAATATGAGCCACAGCTTAGATGCTGTTACAGGAGTGTAGGAATCCTTGAGGTGATGATGGCAAAGGGTGGAGCATCATGGGTATTAAGGATTCAGGCATTATGCTGGTCTGTCCTCACCTGGCAAAACGCACTCAGGCAGTACTCTGGTCACCCATGTGTGAAAGACCCCTTTATTAGTAAGACTTCCATTCACTTACGTTCTCTTTTTGTTCTCTCTTTCCCGTCCTGTCTTTTCAGCTTTCTCTCTCCCGCTGTTTCCCTAGGGCAGACTGGAGTTTTCCTGTCTCCCTCTTCTCTTCTGTCCTCTCTCTGTGTCTCTGTGCCTTTTCACTCCCCCCCCCCCTTTCTAATAAAACTTCTCACTTAAGCTCTGTCTGCCTGGCGTGTTTGTCCCTCTGCCTTAGTCAACCTTGCCTGCCATTGAATCTGCCAAGGTTCCCCACACACTTTATTCCTAACAACGGGTGCATTGGAGGTGCTTGTGAGGGTCCATAGCTCAAGTGTACAAGGCCAGCACAGCTTCTCACTGAGTCCCTCTATCCGTAACCTCTATTCTGAGAATCCTGCTGGGGGAAGACAGAGGAGGTGGGTAATTAAGTATCACATGTCCTAAATGGCAAGGTGTTGACAGCTCCCATAGGCACGTTAACCGATGGACAGCTTCCCTGGAATGGACCTGACCCTTGGGCATGTGACACCAGCAGCACCTCCCAGACACCCTGGGGCTCAGAAAGGCTGTGATGGACTGCTTGAGACCGACAGCATGGAAAACACTGGAACAAACCCAGTCAACTGTGTGTGTTTCTTCTGCGGGACTTCTCAGTGACTGACATTTTTACTGCAGGGTCTTGGGGTGCAGCCCAGCACTCTTACACGTCATCTCCCATGATATCAGGGTGTCCTGCTTCTCTAGAAATGCAAGTGACTGAAACTATTTGTCCTTCCACTGATGTCTGAGAGCCATCTGAGCTCTGCCCATAACCCTACTAGGCTGGGTGTGTGACAGTGTCCCCTGGCATCCCTCAGGGAGCACTGGCTGCACACTGCAACACTGCCAGTTGCTCTTAGAGACCCCTCCTGGTAGTTGGGGAAGAGGAAGATTGTTGTCCTTGCTTCTTTTCTCTGAGTTCCCACATTCTCAGCTCCTCAAGAGGCCTTTTTCCAGAAGGTTCCTGTCACTCAGGTCTCCCCATTTACTACTCAAAAGCTCTCTCTGGATCGCTCTGATGATCCTGAAGTACCCACAGGTGACAATACAACTGCAGGTGACAGATGCACATGGCTCAGTTTCCTGGATGTCCAATACTGTCAAAATGCAGGCTCATGTCACCTGTGCCTATGCCTTATGTGCCAAGCAGGGCAGTGTGTTCAGGGACAGTGGATCTGTGAGTGCTTACCTGTCCTCCATGTGCCATGACCTTTTGGGGAAAGGGATCCAACAGGAAACCAAGTAGCAGAGATACCTCCCACTTAAAGATAAGAAGTCCATGCAGAGTAAATTCCTGTAAATTGTAGAAAATACGAGATACGAGGCAAGCAGTTTGCATGGCGTGAACAGAGTCTGACTGAAGACCAAATCTGTGTCCCTGTGTCAGGGCAAGCTCCTCCAGCCAGCCCCTGATTTCTTCCAAGGCTTCAACCTCGGCTCCTCCTCCCATCAGGGATATGCTGCTGCTGCTCCCTGTGGAGAACGTGGAACACCCTTTCTTCACAGTTGCTTCCTAAGGAATGGAGGGACCCAGAAAGATGCAGAGGAATGGCATTAAATATATACCAACAGCGGGAGTCAGACTGCATCACTTTTGTCCCACGTGGAAGGTGCCGGCTGACTTGTTTCACGTCAGTGCTGAGCCTGTTACCTTCTCTCCCTGAGAATAAATTGGTTCATTTTTGCAGAGTGCCTTTGAAAACGCACGGTGCTGTAAAATGGCCAGAAATGGAGAGGGTCCCCCATGAATACCTGGAGGAGAAAGGGCCAGTAGGAGCTCGGGCTTGTCGTTTGCATAGCAAATTTCATGATTGCCTTCGGAAATTATGCTTTCTTATTTATAAGTCTTGTCAATGAAATTAATTGGATGGAGTCACCAGATGGCCTTGGATTTCGTCTTTTACTGCTTAGTCCCATCTTTAGAGAGCCTTTGTTAAGTGGGACTGGGGCATGTGAGGGTGTTAAATGGGGAAAAGGGAACAGCAGTCTAATCCATGATTGTCACGGCCATCTATTTATTTGCTCAGTGAGGTGAGGGGGAGAGTATCTCATTTAGGCTTATTAAAGGGTCCAAAAGTGTTGCACTCCCTAAAAGGGTCACTATAAATATGCCACGCACTGTATTTCATAGGGTTTATGGGAAAGGAAATTGAAGTCTCCTAAAAATAGAATTGAATCTTGTCCAAACAATATTGAATATACCAAACTAGTGTCTCTGCTATTATACCGAATGGGTTGCTTTTCTAAGCGCAGTTTCGTAAACCTTTCATTTGTTTTCATGACTTCCAGGCTGTCTTATATTTCTTCTATAAGTGTCTTGAAGTTATCAGCCAAGATGATAGCACTTTTGAAAACAATAAGGAAAAGGCTCATTTGTAGCAGAGCGGCCCCTGCTTCCTGCCATTGTCACTAAGGCAGTAAGACTTTCCCAGGTAGGTTCAAGAAGTCAAGAAAAACGGACCACTTGGGTCAGGACAAGTCTTGCTTCTTGGAGAGGTGGCTCCCACTCCCTCAGGTCCTTCTCATGTTCTCTTCTCTGTGAGATCTGCTTTGGATCTTTTCCTCAAGTATATCTTCTGTGTTCCCTCCACCAGGCTGTCTTTTACTTATTTAATTGCTCTTAGAGATGAGGCCCTTGGGCCTGTCCTCTTCTGATGCCATGGCTTTCCTCTATACTCCATAGTTCATAGACCTTGGAGGGCAAGCCCTATTTGTCTTTGTTTACCTGCTCCCGGACAGACCCCACATACAAAGGAAGAACCTTACCAGTGAGCAAACATAAGCTGGCCTAGGGAACACAAAGGAACTCTGGACCTACCCTGGAACCTCTTCCACACCTACCCTGGAACGTGGACCTACCATGGAACTCCTTCTATTCCTACCCTGGAACCTGGACCTACCCTGGAACCTCTTCCACACCTACCCTGGAACCTGGACCTACCCTGGAACCCCTTCCTAACACCGTCTGGGGCTTGCCTGCATGAGTGTGACCTATACAAATTGCCCCAGTCCCCCAGTGAGGGAATGCAAGGGAGTCTCAGGCACTGTTTTCCTTCTTTGACCTCAAATTCTCATTCAGTTTTAATATCTTAAGTATAAACAAACTCCTAATGGGGGAACCCTAAAACTGCTGGGATCCTTGTCTTCTGATAGAAAGCGATGGGATGGGAGGAGGCAGGGATGCATACCCAGTAGGGAGAGGGAGGCTGGGGAGCCTGTCTGCCTGGGTTGGCTCCTTACCTGTTTGAAGGCTGCTTCTGTGTGTGTCACTCCTGCGCTGTTAGAAGGTTAGTCTTTTGTTAAATTATTTAGTGCTTTTGTGGGTGCCACTCAGACTGGGATTAAAGCTGGAGGCTCCTTTCTTGGCCGCTCTGGGAGGCTGCTACTTGTTTGCTCCAGCAAGATCTTGAGGAAAATCAGTGCAACAGAAAAAAAATTAGCATTTGATACACATTAATCCCATATCAATGGCATTCAGTCCAGATAATAGCAAGAGCAATGCTTCTGCAAGGGTCCCCTTATTTATCTTCCTCCTCCGGTTCCAAGTTTCATCCGCTTACATCTTTACCATGAAGGTGACACATGCTTCCGGTGACGTCAGAGTGATTCCTTAGTAATGTATGAATTACTTGTGGTGATGTTGGAGAGGGTTTATGCATCTTTGTTATCTCAGGATAAAGCCTCTCCTCTAGGTAAGAATGTGCCCATCTAATATTATTGATGGTCTTCAAAACCACAGGATGTCCCTCAGGCAAGGGCTTAGCACCTCCTGGAGCTGTTCACGAGGGCTGTGTGTCCTTACAGGATCCAGTCCTCACGAGAATGCCCTGTCTGCTCCCTAGATCCCTGAATGTCAGATCCCTTCAGTCCAGCCCACATTCAGTCCTTTTCAACAAAGGAGCTGCAAAGGGGTTCAGGGTCTGATTGTGTACAAAGGAAGCTGCAGACGGCCTCCGTCCACAGGGGGCTAGCGAAACCCAGCCTGGTGGGATTTACACACGTGGTCTCTTAATGTTTCCAACACTTGAGGACATAACTGTCATTGAAGATTTACATGCAAAAAAACAGAAACCCAAACAGGTCAAAGCACAGCTATGTGTCCGAAGTCAGTCAGCGAGCCATACAGGGGAAAAGCCATGGGATGCAGATGCTTCATTCTCAATCACTCAAAAACTGAGGAGAGAGGTCTGGGGCACAGACCGACTCTTAAGTACCTTCTAGTTTGTTTTTTTTTTTCTGTAAATTTTTTTTCCAACAGGGTCTTACTATACAGCTGTGACTGGCCTGGAACTCATTCTGCAGCCGAGGCTGCCCTCAGACTCATTCCAGACATACATTTAAATACAGGTTCATAAAGCTTGGAAAGCCGACATGGAGGGAGCAATTCTGACCTCTGACCTGGAAGAAGAAAATGAAGATAAGTGAACCCGATGAGTGTTCTAACTCTCCACCAGTCAAATGAATTCAGTCCTTCCTGTGCTGTTTGTGAACCATCCTTTATCCTTTCCTGCCATTGAATTCCTCCTTACCACAACTTCTGTCATGGTATTGGTAAGCTGTGAACTCTTTAATGTCTTTGTCTTCAAGCTAGACAGTTCCCCCTCCCTGTCCTCGAGTACGTCAGGGACAAGAGATAGCTCTTCTAGGATGTGTCCTGCATCATTAGTGATCATTGGTATCTTTAGATAAATGTATGAGGAAGACAGTTTTTCCCTGGAAAGCCTTCCTGGATCCAAGCAACCTGGCAGGCCCTGAGATAAAACTTGGGAAAGCCACATAATTCAACATCTATGGTCCATACAAGGGTCCTTCCTGTTTTCTCAAGGGGCCTAGGAGTCTATGGTGCCTAGTAATTTTAGAAAGACCAATGAAAATCTAAAAGGCCCCACAGAGATGGACACACAAACATGACTTTGCTAACGAAAAAAAAAGTTCTCCATAGAATTACAAGAGCCGCGTTTGTGATTCACTGAAGACAGAACTCAAGCCTGTGAGTTGAATGAAGGCAGAAGAGAGACCCTGCAACACTGAGGCCTGACCCTTGCTTCACTCACAGACAGAGATGATGAATGTGCAGATGGAGTCGGGGTATAGTGTACCCCTGCATACATACATGATGCACCATGATGAGGATGGCCACAGCCAGATCTGCTTTAACACAACTGTCCACTAATTTATGTCCCACAAATGCTTTGGAACTCTAGACTACATATGAGTCTTTTTAGTGCTGAGGAAATTTATACCTGTGTGCCCTCTTTAGAAGCAAATCTCCCAAGCGAGAAATGAAGACACAATTCTTCTCACTCTCTGGCAATCCTGGAAAGAGGTTCATGAGTATGGACATCTTGCTAATTCCCTCCTGTGTTTCTTTTCCTGCTCACAATCTTCTGAAGTTTTATTGTTCTTCACTGACATGGTGGCTGCGTATATCTACAGAGTATGATGGGTTGCTCAACGTACATACTTATTAATGTATTAACATAATCAGATCAAGCCAATCACCTTGCCTACCTCTTCCTACATCTAGAAGACTTGAAACCTACTCTTTGAGAATTTCTGAAATATGCACTCTCGTTACCTACAATGACCATGATGTGCTGGAGATCCCCAAGGCATATTCTCCCTTCCTCTCTGGAACTGTGTGCCTTTGATTAATACCTACCCTTTTTCACTCCTCAGTTCACAGTCTCCTTTTAGCTGGACCCATCAATCAATTCCAGTATCCACTTACCATATCAGTCTCAGTTAGCTCAGACCTGAAAACGATTACTGGAATCAGGCTACACTTCCAACAATGACCCATTTTTATTGACAGGGCAGATATTTCCAATGAAACAAATGTTCAAAATTCCTCCCGAATGAACATTAGCCCCTGGGAACGAGGGGTGTTCACAGCAAGGCTTTGTTCTGTCACTGCTGAGCCATTCCTTGCTTCCCAATGCATAGCCCTCTGGTTCTGTGAGCTATGCTTACAGATTCCAAAGGATACAAGCAGAAGTTTCATCCTCAAACTGTCAGTTACAGAACAAGGGTCTGAATCCTGGGTCAGTTGGTTGTTTAGATTTGAGACACATCATTCACTTTCATTCTGTTGGAAACCCCTCAGGACTGACTTGATGGTCAGCAAGGGCAGGAGGGGTATCATACCTTTGCCTGTCCTGGACCCAGATCCTGGAGCCAGGCTTTGATTTGGTTGCACAGTACGGTACAGGCATACACTAGCCTCTTCTATTTTATTGAAGATGCATTTCCTGAGCTCCACTAGAATTATGACTGCCAAGAACCTCCCACATGTTACGTGCTGGTGGGGTCCTGGGTCCTGGTGCTGGGTGGGGTCAATTTACACAGAGATCCACTGCTCATCTTTCAAGATCACCATGACTCCCCACCAGGGAAGACACTCTTCTCTCTCGTGAGCACTCAATACATCAGGGGAACTGAGGGGAGAGACCTTTGCTGCTTTCAAATGCTTCCAGAAATGTGACTGTGCCCTCCCCCACCCCAGGTACCTGGTGTCTATTCTCTTTAAGACTAGGAATGTGAAATAAGAACCAGCTGAGGGCCAGACCTGCTGGGCAAACAGTTTGTATTTGGGAGACTTCAAGAATATTTAAGGTAAATGCTAGAGATTGGATTTTATCCTGGTTGGAATAGTCTGAGGAAATGAGTGGGGGATTGACTGGGAGGCCAGATGCCTCTATGAACCCAGACCCACCACCCTGATGAGACTGGTCACTGTCCCCTCGGAACCTCTGCTTTCTTGTCTGCAGGATGGCATACTAAATGACACACATGTTCAGCATGCCGAGAATTCACAAGGACCCAGATACTCCTATGCAGATCATTTGGACAGTCTCTTTAGAACCATGAAGGCCCATGTGTTTTTGTTGTTCAAAATCTACACAGGTTGGCGGCACTTTGACTTATAGCTGGCCGTATGCTACTATGTCAACACCATGGGAGCCTCTAAGGGAGAAGCTCAAAGTTGCTGAGCTCGGTGATGACGGAGAAGAAAGACAGCTTTATCTGCACGGATACCACTCCCATGCCAGAGTAAGCCAGAGGTGTCTGAGGACATCAGCATGGGGATGGCTCTGGGCAGCCCAGTTACTTTTCCTTCCTTCTGTTCTCTTCCCATCCTCTGGGCCTCTCCTGTCTGTTGCTGGTAGAGAGTTCATCTGATAGCCAGAAGCCTGGGTGCCTTGTGGGTGGCAGGCTGATGATGTTTTCATTGGAGCCAAGTCTGTTGCTACAAAGCAAGAGTCAACTGCCATGGCATTTAGAGGGGTGGAGGGCAGGGGAAGGATTTTGAATTTCAGTGCTTCCATGGAGCTTGTTAGTTTTCTTTCCTAATGTTATTTTCCTTTCCTCTGAGAGACTCAGGCACAATTTTGGGATCTTCTTGACTGATTTGTTTTCCAAGTTAATTCTGGCATAGCATGAGTTATTTTAAGCTTACTTTAGTTTCTAAATGATACTCATTTTTTAAAGTTCATGCTGTGGAGAATGGTTTCAGTTGACCTGCAATATCTGAAAATTCAATGACGCCTAATAGAGATCTGGTTTCACTCCTCCAGGGTCACTCCCCTGAGGCACTAAGATCTCATCAAGGATGATGTGGCTAGGATTGTGCATGTAATCCTGAGGTTACACCAGTAGTTTGGGCCTATTGTTTAGAGATGTACCCTAGATGTCTACACATTAGCTGGTGGCGTGGCATATGAACTCTGATTTTCTGGAGTCTTCTCTTTTCTAAACTAGGGGTTGAGGAGCTGGATCAGCAGTTAAGAGTACTGACTGCTCTTCCAGAGGAGCTGGATTTGATTTCCAGGTGCCACATAGAAGTTCACAACTGTCTGTAACTCCAGTTCCTGGTGACTCGACATTCTCTTCTGGTCTCTACAACTAATTCATGCACGTGCTGCACAGATGTAAGTGCGGGTAAAACACCTATACACACCAAATAATAAAAAAATTAATTAGAAGAGGGAGGAATTATCATAATACGTGGGTTGCTCTTATGGCTCTGGAATCTGCCCTTAGCATCCACCAGTGAGTGACCATGTGCTACTACTAACTTAGCATCACAATGACCTAATAACCAACAGTACAATTCAAGAGTTTGTTTAGTTACTGGTTTCAAAGGCATTTCAGTCCATTGTAGTTGGAAGGCAGGGCAGTGAGGCTGTTATCTGTGGTGACTGCAGCCTGAGCTGGGGTGGCTGTTTACATGGATAGGGACAGTAAGCAGGGTGAAGAAATGTTACTCAGTAGTGAGTTGGTGTTTTCAAGGTGTGTGGTTTCTAGAAATTTCCCTGAATTTTTCTGTGTTGAGCACTGCTCAGTGTGAGACACACTCACACCAAACACATGGGGCCATATGCACCGAACAAATGCCTCCCAGCACCAGGGATACTGGAACAGTCCTATGTATTCAACATGCTGTCCCACGTGAGGAGTTCACTGCTGCTCTGTGTCTGAAGAAGATGTTCTCATGGGCAACCTGAGCACTGCCCACTGGAGCCACAGGGACACCCACATGAGGATAGTCCTACAGAGTGAGGCCCAACAACCAGCAGCCTGGCTGAAGTGCTTCCCTGTAAATCCCAGGCCAGCAGAAGCCGAGGCTGGGTTTCAATTTAACCAAGTGAAATGTCAACTTCTTTTTTATTATCAGGAACTCTTTTAATAGATTTTCAGTGCGAGCCCTTGGGTCACAGAGAGAAGTACAGGACAGGGAGATTAGCCCAGTACTGTCATCGTGCTTGCCAGAACCGGCTGCCTCTTCCCTATAAATAGTCAGCCCTGTGCACTTTGCAGGCTTTTCAAACCCATTCCATAACCTCTACTTGGGCTCTTTAGAAATCATTCTAACCGAATGTCATGAAGTTTACAAACCAGAAGATGCCTTGGAACAATATGCCCTAGTCTAGGTAAGTAATTCTCACTCTTCCCTCAAATGCTTTCCCTGTGTCCTGGCCAAAAAGGTGCTAAGGTGTGTGGGTGTGGGATATTGCTATCTAAGTGCAATGGACCAGAGCATCACAGAAGTGACCTTCTCACGAACCTGCCAGTTTGCAGTGGAGGGAAATCCTTCACTCCCTAAGGATCTTTCACGACCTGGGGTGAATAGCCTCAGAGCCTGAAGAGGCAGGCCTCAGATTGTCAACTTGTCTGACCCCTCCCTGTGGTTCTGTATCCTTTCTGTAGTTTGGTCAGATGGTTTGGACTAGGAATTCCTTTTTAGGCTCTTTCAGCTGAATTTGCTTGACTTTTCTTTTCTGTTTTAAATATATTCTCTCACAATTCCATTTATATATACACATATGTGGTCAAAGTACATTATATGTGTGTATATGCATATATAGTTATATTTAATTAGTTTTTAGGGAATTCTTATTATGAGTTTTGATGGTAGTTACTCTCCCAATTCTTCTCAGACCCGCTCAGATTCTTCTTCCACCCGATTTGAGTATTTTTTCCTCACCTCAAAGCAAGTTTATGCTTCCAGATGTTCTTGGATATGAGGCCTTTCAGTGGTGCTTCCTTGACTTACTAGGGTCTGTGCTTTTTGAGAAAACTGTCCCCTCCTTCTCCAGAGGATAAACATTAGCTACAGCTCATCACCTAGGGGTGGAACTTCATGACACCCTCCCATTCCTTTGTTGGGATTTGTCCTGTCTTGAGTCTGTGCAAGGCTTTTGCTGGCACAACCACAGTGCATTCATCTGTGCAGGCGCCCTGTTGAGTCCCAAAGACCCTTTTCTTGTCACCTTCCACCTCTGCCTCCTAAAGTCTCTCCACAGCCTCTTAGCTCTTTCCTTCTCCCACTACAATACCCCTTCCTCTCTGCACACCCCTCCTCTTGTGTGCAAGGAAGCCTCATTCCTCCATGGTAACCACCAGACGTGCACTTGCTCATTTTTATATTCTACCTTGAGTGAAGACACAATAAAAGAGGAGAAAGTCTATAAGTATTTCACTTCTTTTTCCTGTTTCTAGACTAGTACCGGGATCCATACACATTATAAGCAAAGACTTTTTCATGTTTTCGTAAACGTTGTCAAAGGAATACTGATAATACAAACAAATGGCAATGAGACAACTTGAAACTGTGCTACAATTTAATAAACAACACCACTGGTTAATCGGGACTCTGATTGGCTCGTTACTCTACTACCTGCTACACTGTCTAGTGGGTATTCCTTGTCTGCTTCTACAGTGCCCATGCTTGCTTGGAGATTTCTGAGTTGTATTTTCTGAATTGTTTGAGATGTTAACCCTAGTTAGTACATAAATCTGTCTGTTCTCCCTCTCTCCTCTGTGTGTGTGTGTTCCTGTAGATGCAGTCCTACATGGTGATCAGATAACAGCCTTCAATATTATCTCTTAACAGCTCTCTGCCTTTTTGTTGTTGTTTTTAGCAGGGCCCTGGAGCTCACTAGTGGCCTAAGATGTCTTGTTAGTAAGATCCAGGATATCTGCCCACCTACTTCTGTGTCTTCAGTGCTGGAAATACAAATGTGTGCCACTACACCAGGGGATTTATTTTACTTGAGTCTGGGATTTGAACTCTGGTCCTAATGCTTGTAAAGGTAGGGAATTTATCTACTGAACTATCTCCCACTGGCAGCATATCCAATCTCTCGTCAGTTGACACATGGTGTGTGCTGTCTTCTGTTATAATAGCCTTCTAGTTTCCTTTATGGAAAACTGTCCCATCGATGAAGGTGGGGCCTCCCTGGAGTATATGAGCATGATGCTGCTGGTTGACTTGTCTTCTGTATTTGAGGCTATACTGAAGATGTTTTTAGTCAGTCTTGATAAAGTGTCTCTGATGAGTTATTGTTGGACAGACTAGCCATAATGGTGCGAAGATAATGAATTGTTTTCCTTGAGGGATTTCTGTATATTTCTTAAATGGTAAGTGTCTTTTCACAGTTCATTTGTTTCCTGTCTTTCATATTTAACCCCCCTGTTCATATCTTTTGATGATTTTTCTTTTAGGTTGTCATTCCCTTAATTACATTAAGAAGGAAACACAGTATAAAATTTAAGATAGGAAGCCTTTGTGTTTTTGACCCCGTGTCTCATGTTGCCCAGGTGGCTCTGAATTCTCTATGCAGCTGAAGGTGACCTTGAATTTCTATAACCCTCTAATTCTGAGTTTCCAGGCTTGTACTACAGCACCTGATTTATGCAGTACTGGGGGTCGAGCTTAGAGTTTTTTGCAAGCCAGGAAAGCACAGTATCAGCTGAGCCCCACCCCAGCCCCGGTGTTCTGAAATTTCCTTGTATGTATTGCAATTATTTCCTGTCAGATTAGGGGGCCCTCTCACTCATTTCTCTATAGAGCTTTTAATAAGTTCTTCATCCTAATGTGGGCTAATTAATGTATATTTTCTTTGGAAGAGGCAGGATCCTCATATTAAAAATGTTTTCCTTATAGCATAGTAAGTCATAAGGTTGTTCATAAAGATTTCAATGTTATTCATGTGTGACTGATATCTGCTGGAATTTACCTTCACCAGCATCTGACTCAACTCTTCTGCTGAAAATGGGGGCCTCAGCCATGTTGATGGACATAGATGGGTGGAGACACTTCTGGGACCTATTTTCGCCCAAGGTCTGCTCTGACACTTGGTCACTGCTGTAACCAAAAGCTATTATCCTGTATAAGACGATGTAAACACCATTTCTTCCGGAATGTTCTCTTCCTGAAGCTTATCCTCAATGAATTGTATCTAATGGATATACTAATTAATAGATGTGCTAATTAATAGATGCACTCATCTACTTTTGGTGAGTTTCAGTTTGTTCTCTCAATTTTGGAGACAGATATATCCTCTACAATCACGTGGGGTCACTAGAAGACGCAAACATGAGTGCTCATAATTTCATCCATCTGACAAAGAGGGAGAAAACACACTGGAGGGAAGACCGTATCTTCAACAATTGCTGCTAGAAACCTGGAGGTCCACATGAAGAGAAATGAAATTAGACTTGTATCCATACCCCACACAAATATTAGATCAGAACAGAACAAAGACCACCATTTGAAACCTGAAACACAAAAACTGCTCGAAGAAAACCTATGCAGTGGCCTGTATGACACAGACCTAGGAGAGGACCTTCCAAACAGGTCTCCATTTGCCAGGGAATTAAGGCCAACAATTGACAGCTGGGACCTCATGAAACCAAGAAGTCTCTTCACAGTCAAGGAAGCAGTCAGTATAGTGAGGAAGAAACACACAGGATGAGAGAGAATCTCTGCCAGCTATACGTTGGACAGGTGATTAATACCCAAAATACACAAAAAAGCAGAGTCAAGGAAACAGATGAGCTATGGATCCAAACAAAGAATTCATAGTAGAAGATATAAAAATGGCCATGAAATACTTCAAAAAGTGTTCAACATCCTTAGCCATAAAGGGAAACAATTTCCAGGCTTTAACTTTTTTTAAGTAGATTTTTTTTGCTGTAATTATTTTGAATTTCTATTATTTACAAGATTATAATTGACATAGTTCACTGATGAATGAGATATCTTTACGATTGTGGACATTTTTCCCTACTACCCTTTCCTCCACAGAGATTTATATTTTGTGTGGTTTCTGGTACATTTGGAGTTATTTCTTCCGGATGCTTTTTGTTCTCACCCCACACACTCACACATTGGTTTGTTGCATCATGCTCCCCCCATACATCTAGGTATTACTTTCTCTCTGTCTTTTCCTTTGGAGAGTTTGGATTACTTTGTGGTTTCCATAGGATTTGTATCTAGAGTGTTGTGTTTGTTTGAAAGCCAGTTCAAATCCTTTTATTTTCTTTATGAGGTCTGTAGGAGTGTGGGACATTCATCACTTTCTCTTTTGGATTAATATGTATTAATTTCTGATGCTCTATCTTGACATTTTTCTTAATGTGGCAGATTGACTATACTCTGCTTCATGAGGCAGTTCTCACTTTGGGAGACTATAGTATTCACATCAACTGTTTCCACATCTTTTTGCCTGCCAGGTGTTTCTCTGAGGTTTTTTTTCCCTGATTCTTTCAATTTTTATTCTGCATGAAGACATTTTCCCATCACTCTATTCCTTAAGAAGGGGTAAGGATGATAGATCCCTGGGTGAAATCTCGCCACGCAAGCATGAGGACCTATGTTCAAATGGAAAAACCTGATTAAACATCTCAGCAGTCACTGCACACACATCTAGTTCCTACACTGGAAAGGGGGAGAAAAAGGGATTCCAGGGCTCCCTTCCCAGTCAGACCAGAAAAATTGTGAACTTACAGTTTAGTGAGAGGTCCTTTCACAAAACACAAAGTTTGTCCTCTGGCCACCACAACCAAATGGACACTTGTGCATCTGAATTTATACATGCATATAACAGTCCATATACACATACACAGAGAGAAACACCACCACACACATGCATGCATGTACACACACACACACACATACACACACACACACACACACACACACAGGGCCAGCAGGCGACTCTAGCTGTGACTCTAGGTTAACAGGACTGTAGATACACACATACATACACATGAACACACACACACACACACACAGGGCCAGCAGGCGACTCTAGCTGTGACTCTAGGTTAACAGGACTGTAGATACACACATACATACACATGAACACACACACACACACACACACACACACACACACACACGGTGCCAGCAGGAGGGGCTCTGGCATGTGGTTCTAGGTTAACTGTCCTCTTTCTGTAAAGCAGATGTTCCCTTGCTGTTTGTTGAAGGTCAGCTTTGAGAATGGGTGATCTCTGTGGAGGAAAGTTCATAGGAAGCCTGTCCCCTGTTGCCTGACAGTGACCCATATATAGCCCATTCTCCCCCCTCCTCTGACAGTGAGTCACAGAAAGCCTGTCTCCCATGTTTATCTGACAGTGGCCCATCTAAAATCCTTTCTTCACTTTCTCCTGGTGGTGAAATCCCCAGTTTGGAAAAATCTCCTCTTTGCTCTGGTGTGTAGACATGACATCATGTAACCTTAGCTCTTGAACTCCCTGTGTAGTTGAGGATGGCTCTAAACTCCTGATCAACCTGGTTCCTCTTGAGTACTGAGATTACAGCCATGCACTACCATGTCTGACCAAACCTAACTCTGAGTGCATGCCAAGCATGAAACACTCTACCAACTCTACATCCTCAGTTCTCCCTGTGTTCTTGAAAGCATACGTCTGGGTATTGGGGGATGACAGTTAAATTTTACTTCTGCTCACCCTGGAACTTTTCTTGTTGTCTTTGCTCCTGTCTAAGTTGTCACCCAGAGAGAAGAGCACGGTGTGGGGCAAGAAGCCAAGATCCTCCCTTGACTTAGTCTTTAACAGGTGCACTCACTCTTGAAGGCCAGAATGCTCCTCTGCAGTTGGTTCTTTGTTAGTACAAGGTTGGGCTATTGGCTTATGTGTATCCCCAAAATGAGCTACTCATTTGCTTAGGTGTTTTCATTGATTGGCAGCGACTGTGTTCTAAATAATTGTGGTTTTATTCCAGTCAATATCGCTTGCACTTACCATGCACCAAGTGAAAACTCTGGCATAACTGCTAGGCTAATTGGACATTGGGGATTCTTAGAAGTCTTTATAATGTGGAAATGCCTACATAACATCTGTCCCAATATCCCTGTATCCAGAGCTCCTTTGTAGTTGCTACATCTTCAGGGACCATGGATACCAGAAGTAAAGAAATTCAATATAAACTGCACTTTATAGAAAACTCTTTAAACCCAGGTAGCATGTGTGATCAGAGCCTCGGCTAGCTGAGGTACCTACTTATCCTACTTTGCCAAAGTTCCATTAAACCCCATTCTTTTACTTCCCAGAGTGAAGAGTTCAAAGCCCTCTCTCTATTCACCAAAGGTAATTACTCATCAACTTCCAGGGACAGCCATCTAGGATCCCTTCTCCAGAGTCCAGGGTATCTAATACCCTCTTCTACCTCTCCTTCATCCTGGCTACCTTTTAACTCAGTGCATGCACCAAAATCCCAGGATGTCTGTAGCTTCAGCAGAGGTGACACATCAAAGTTTAGTGAGAGCTCCAGTGTTCCTCATCCTTCCTAACAGACTGAACTCAGATATCTTCTCTAATGTGATCATCTTTCTGTCTTCCTGAGATCGCATATACCATGGTGGTACCAAAGATCACAGCATCTGGTGGTACAGCTGCTTTCGATTGTGTGAGTGAACTCCACACTACTAAGAAAGAAGTTTCCCGATGTTACTCTCAGAACACACTCTGTTCTTATGTGGTACATGACGGTGTATTTATTGTAAATTTAATATTAATAATATTTATGTATATGTGTGTGCACATGAAGTGTGTCTGTACCTGTCTGTGTTTGCGTATGTGTACAAACAGAAGTATGTGTCTTTCTGTGTGTACACCTGTGTGTTTGTCTCTGTGTGAGTACTTCTGTATATGCTTTTCATATAGTTTTTTTCCTTGCATGGGCAATTTCCATTTAAGACAGAATGTTCCAAGATCTCTCACTCTCTGTACACTGTCCATTTATTGGTCTCTCTGTTTCTGTCTACTGCAGGAGGAAGTTTCTCTGATGATGGCTGAGCAAGACACTGACCTATGAGCATAGCATAATGCCATTAGGAGTCATTTTATTGCTACATTACATAGTATTTGTTTTTTCCCTAGACCTGTGGCCTAATTTCAGGTTCTCAGCCACTTGAGCAGTGTCAGGTGTATCTTATGGAGCTGGTTTTTACATCCAAGCAAATAGCAGCTGGTTATACACACATCTTCTGTGCCACCATTGCAGCAGTGTGTCTTATAGGCAGGTCCCTCTTGTAGATGGAAGGGTTTGTAGCTGTGCTGATGTTTGCCTTTCTCCTTTGGTAGTGGGCAGAGTACCTTGAGTGTCATGAGCAACAGCCAATAGAGGTGAAGGCTCTAGGTAGGTTCCAGCTCAAATTCTCTGTGTTCAATGAATTGTGTAGGTTTTGTCTTCAGAAGTAAAATCTTACCATCAGTTTGTGGAGAGAGAAACCAACAAATGTTTCAATAGCCTGGGTTGCTTTAGGGGTTTCTGTGAGGCCACTGTTGGTCAATAATTTGATTATAAGTAACCCGTTCCTGGCACTGGAGGTTTTATGTAGTGGCTAGAAATATCTAGTTGGGGCTTTGTTTCCCCATTATTTGGTGATTCCATTTAGATTAATTTCATGTATGTATATATTTTAGGAAAATTTTAATGGCTTAGGTTTCCATATAAACCCTCAAATGGCCCTCAGATTTAGCTGCCCATCCCTAGATTCTGTTCCTTGTATCCCCCCTCTGTCTTTCTCCCCATCTGATTCTCCTGTTCCAATTACCTCACCTCACCATATCTGCATGTGACTCTATATTCTACTTTCCTTTCTTAGAGGAACTCATCCTTCCCCGACTCGTCCCTTACTCTAAAGCTAGACATTGTGGTTGTACAGATTGTAGACTGCTGATGGGATACTTATAGTCTAACATCCAAATATAAGCAGATACATACCAAATTTGTTCTTTTGGGTCTAGATTGCCTCACTTGGGGTGATGTTTTGTAATTCCATATATTTACATATACGTTTCATACCACATTTTCCTTATCCATTTGTCCATTGATGGACATTTATTTAGACTGTTTCCAATTTCTTACTATTATGTGTAGAGCAGTAATGAATATGGCTGAGCAAATGTCTCTGTAATATGATGTGGAGTCCTTTGGGTAAACATCCAAGAGTAGAATAGCTGTATCTTGAGGTAGATCTATTCCAAGCTTCCTGAGGCACACTGATTTCCATAGTGGCTGTACAAGTTTGCAGTCCCACCCACAATGGATGAGTGTTTCTATCACCCCACATCCTTGCTATCATGAGTTGTCAATTGTTTTATTAATTTTGGCTGTTCTGATTGGTGTAAGAAATCTCACAATAGTTTTGATTTGCATTTCCCTGATGATTAAGAATGTTGAACATTTAGGTGCTTCTCAACTATTTGTGTTTTATCTTTTCAGAATGGTTTAATTCTTAGCTTCAATTTTCAGTTGGGTTATTTGTTTTCTTGATGTCCATATTCACTGAATATGTAGTTGATAAAAATCTTTTCCAATTTCGTAGCGTCTTTTTTATGTTTTCTATGTGTAAGTATTTGTTTAGAAACTCAAGGAATCACAAATAAGCAGAGGAGGAAGCAAAAACAAGAGTAACTGTGTTGATGAACAGGAAAGGGGAATAAAGTAAACTATGAAGGATCCCAAGAAGGAAAAGGAATCATCAGAAGAAATGTAACAGTGACAGAGTCACACTGAATGACTGAAATGGATCTTGATGGTCCTATTACAACCATCAAGGACCTGGATTCTTGTACTCTCTCCAGTCAAGATAGAAAAGCAAAACACATGGTCATGACTGAGTTCTCAATATCTACTCAGAGGACCTGGCTGACACGCAACTGCTTTTGATGAATAAATGCCATCTGCAAGAAGCCCCCATAACCCTGTTGGGGTCTGGTGCATCAAGAAAATTAAAATGTTCTAGAAAAGTTTCCCATCAGATGAGGAAAAAATAATTCCAGCTGTATCCTTCATTGACTAATTAATATAGTCATTGGAAAACCCCCCTTCCAAGATTTTTAATTAATTGAAATGTTACTCCATGTACTGCAGAGCTCTATAAGCAGTGGTCTCTTGGGAGGTAGTTTTATTGCACTTAGTGGAAAGGAGTTAGAAAAGAGGTTGAGCAACTGTGATTCTCTCCTTATGACCTTGTAATTCCTCATCTCTGCAATTCACAGTTCTAGTGAAGTGTATAGCATCATTGGGGTGCATTCCTCTGAGTTAGAAGCCCTTCTCTCTTTCACTGCCCCCAGCAGCTCCTGGGTCCCTCTAGGGACACATCCAGATTCTTACTGAGTTATTAGTCTGGAGTAGTTCCCGTACAGGACTTGTCTGCTGGCGGAGAGTCCCTTCCCTCCCACCCTGTCTGGAACATTTCAGGGGAACTCTTGGCCCTGACCCCACTCCCAGGATGGGGTCTCTGTGTTTGCACAGTTAGTTTCACAGACTCCATGCACTGATTTTCTGTGTGGGGGCTGTCAATAAAAATGAATAAAATTTTAAAAATCAGAGCATGGCTGTCTGGGGGAACTTATGCGGGACATGCAGCTCTCCCCGAACATAGATGTGCTGCAGCGAATTCTGGGCATATTTAGAGAGACTGAGGACAGGGCCATGTTTCAAAGACAGAGATGTAGAGGGTTGCTGAGACAAAACAGGACAAATTCTTGGTTACAATAAATACGGAAGAGGAGAGTCATGGGCTATACAGTTTGGGGTACCTTTCCTCACAGAAATTCCTTGTGGGGCTGCAGTGGCTGTTCTGAAAGTCTGTGGCTTTGGTGGAATCGTTGATGACAGCAACCATTGTTGGGTTTGTTGGGTTATCATGTGTCTGACCCCTCCAACCCCCACCCCCAGCTTCCTTCCATTCTCGTTAACATTGGCACAAGTGACCCATTTTGGTCTTCATGACTAAATTTCTTCCTCTGTCTTGGAATACACACTTCTCAGAAGCCTCATCACCCAGATATTCTGAGGGTCATAGGATGGTGAAGGCCATGGTGGCATCATCTCTCTGCTCCATTCCCTTTTCTCTGACCAGAGTACACTACTCTTCTGGCTCACAGGAGGTTACACAGTATCAAGTTTTGGGGAGTGCCTTTTTTCTGGTCAGAGGCAGAGCCACCTCTGACAGTGTTTCAGGGAGACTTCTGATGCTACCATATTGCTCCAGGAATACTCTTGTCCCTTTAAAGTAGTGAGTGGTATTCCTTTCGGCTTAGCTACCAGGCAAGATTCATGAGATGTCCACCCACACCAGCCACCCAGCCATATTCCCTGGAGGGAGAGATGCCAGCAGCCACAGGGTGCCGGTCTGCAGTTTCCTGGCATGGGGCCACCTGCCTTTTGGCTGTAATGGTGCCTTGTAAATGTGGTGGTTGGTGGTTGATGTGTGAGTGGCAGAAGTAATAAATAGGCTGTTGTTGCTGTTACGCTATTTAATTTTAGAGATGTTTTCCCAGTGCGCTGATGTAGAAAAAAATATCTGCACAAACAAATTATTAGTTTTACCAGCCCTCCTCCCTAATGTGTTCTTCATCTGCCAAATCAGGATGGAGGCAAATGTTGGGAAGGAAGTGACTCTGCCAAGGAAAAGTTTGAGTTCAAAATGGTAACAAGGACCGGTTGCCTTCCTACTTCCCTTTCCCCTTTGCTACCATGGTGCACTTGTCATCAGACAATGCAGATGGGGCCAAGGTACTGTACAAGCTTTGTAAGGCCCTTCAAAAATGTTCGTTAGCATATATTAGTTATACGTGAAAATAGTCTTCATTGTAGCATTCCTATGTAAGTATATAATGTATTTTGATTATGTTTACTCCCGATCTGGGATCCTTTCACCTTGTGGAGAGCCCTCTTCTCATGATGGGCTTTCAGAGTAGGGTCCTGAAATTCCTGCACTGATAGTGGGAGGACAGAAGGAAGACAAGGAAATACATGTACATTTGCAGTTAATATTTATTCCATTTATTTTTATTGTAACTTGGCAAAGTATAATTGCATGACTTTTTGGGGAATACAGTAAGACATTACCACACAAACTCAAACACATACTATAATCACACACATGGTCACACATATTCATAGACTCACACACACAGGCAAGTGCACATTCACTTATGCTCACATATGCAGGTGAACACACACATACACACACGCACGCATGTGTGCCCGTGTGTGCAGACAGGCAAGCAAATATCTGTACACCCAGCACAGTCTTTTTAAGTCTAGCATATGAGTGTATCTATCATCTCCAATGCTGTCACGTTTTTGTGGTGAGGACACTTTTAATTTTCTCCTTAACCAACTTTAAGGTATGCACTCCTCATTATTAATTATAACAATGGTGCTGAACATAGAGTTAGACATGTTTCTTCTTCCAGACAGAAATGTGTGCTCTTTGACACATACTTCCCATCCCTTTTGCCTCCCCCCCAACCTTGGCAAAGGTTAAATTTAACCCAGACCTGTCTATTGCTCTTCACTTTGTCTCCGTGTTTCCCTGGATCACACCCTTTCCATGTCTGCCAGTGTGTTCACCCAGTTCACTCTGGTCCTTTGATACCTGTGGCTGCAGGCACATATTGTTTTATCTTATAATTTCTAGTTGCTAATGATGTCAGGCATCTTTTCTTGCTCTGTGGCCCAAGTTTTCTCTCCTTTAATCTTCTGCCTCTTCTCTCTGTTGTATTTTTTTTTCAAATTTCTGATTTATGGACATTTCTCGCATTTTCTAGATAAATGCAGTTCCCTGTTGGTTTTAGATACTGTGAATATATTCTCTCACTCTATCTGTTGCTGACTTTCCCCATGTGTTTTTCATTAGAATCAATCCTTATTTTAATGTAATAAATTCGACATATTTTCCTTCAATTAGCTCATTTGTTTTCAATTATTCTTGTCTCATGAAAATGTATTATAACATATAAATTTTACTTTACATACCATTGTAGATGTTTCCCACACATTTTAAAATGAGTTTTATGTCATTCATTTTCAAGCATTTCACAATTTCCTTTTCAGCTAAATACATGTTGCTGAGATTCCAGAGTTAGGAGAGGTTTTTCAGTCGCAGTTTTTTATTAATTTCTAGTTATATCTGCTGTAGTCAGAAAACAAACTTTTGTAGCATTGTTTTACACATGTATTGGGGATCCATTTGGTTTAGTTTATAGTGATTATCTATAACTCTCCCAATTATACTAAAAGGGAGACTGTGGGTACTGTTGGGCTACAGGGCTCGCCTGGCACCCACAGGGCCCTGGGTCCCACCTTAAGAAAACAGTAACAATGAACACAGTGCTGCTGGCACCTTCTACGTCAAGTTTTTTTTTCTATCACAAACCACTTTCTGAAATTCAGTAATGGCACACTGTTCTGAAATTTTTGAACTTGATTTTTATATTCATCCCTGGTGGACGGATAAGAAATAACGGTGAATAGGCACCAAGAATCCAGGAACACATGTCCTGCTAGGCTTTGGCCCAAAACCATCACCCTTGTTTACTGGCTGTAGCATTTGCTTATGTTCCTAATTTTGATGTGGGGTGAGGGAGCTAAAATCTCACACGTTGTATGCCGTCTTCTGTGGTTTACCTATTTCCTTGCTTATTTTGTACAGTTAGTTACAATTCAGGACTGGGGAAGAACAGAGATGAAATCATCCAAGGAGGGCTCTCAATGCCAGGTGACACGGGGACAGCACCAAGGCAACTCTCATGCAGCCAGACCCTCACTCCTCCTAGAGACTATCCGCAGCTCTAAACACAGGATGCTCCTCTGACCTGTGGTGGTGTGGGTTGAGTTTCTCATGAGTTGTTGAGTTTCAATAAGACATTTCCACACATGTACTAGGGTAGTTTACAATTATCTCCAGTCACCATATTAATTCTCTCTCACTTCCCAGATGGTCCCATTCCCAGCACAACAATCTTCCTTACACTTGCTTGCATTTTATCTGTATCTGAGAGAAAACATGTGACCCTTGTCTTTCAGAATCTGGCTTATTTCACTAAACATGGAGGCTTCAATTTCTATCAATTTTCCTGCAAATGACACAGTTTTCTTCCTTCTAATGGTTGAGTGATAGCCCCGTGTGCCACCTTTTATTTTCCGTTCACCTGTTGATAGACACTTAGCTGATTCTTCACCAATTTATTTCTTCAGTCCAGTGCTTGCTTTACATACCCCTGGGAGCTGTCATTTAGCACACGTTTGTCCATACCATTTATATTTCATTTTTACTATTGTAATGTTTCATTTCCCTTAAAGATGCTTTTGTCCTGATATTTAGTCAAATATTAAAGCTGTCACTTCTGCTGCCAATAGGACAATATTCCCATGGTGTGCACTTTCAAACCTTCCGTTCTTGGTTTTATGAGTGAGAATGATGGATGTATCCTTAAATTCACTTGGGAGTTTTGGTATTTCTATTGCTGAGTTTAATGTGCTTTTATCTGTTCATTGCCATTATCTTTATACTATAATTCATTCCTATGTACCTAGTTTAGTGTACTTGTTTATTATTTTCACCTTTTTACTGTGTGGATGAGGTTTAAGTTACAGGTTAAAACTACACAATTTATTTGTATGGTTTGGTGGGTTTCTAAAACTGGAAACTTCTAATTATGTTCATTGACGTCTATTGATCTTCCTGAGCTGAAGCCTAGTTAAGTTACAATAAAATGCAGAAATCCAAATCCTTAGTTTGATGAGCCTTGACAGGTGTGCACACCTTGGGGACTGCCTCCCCTAGTATCATTCTGAATGTTGATATTCCCCCAGAAGCCCTGTGTCCTTTCAAGTCAGTCTTCCCTACCTCCCCTGGGATGAGAACAGTCAGACTTCTGTGGCCATCTTTGCTTCCCTCATATTTCTAATAAAACAAATCACCCACTGCCAGGTCTCTTCAATCTTCCTTCTTTTATCTAACATATCTATGTTGAGGTTCATTCATATTTTCAGTTATAATCACCCACTGCCAGGTCTCTTCAATCTGCCTTCTCTTATTTAACATATCTATGTTGAGATTCATTCATATTTTCAGTTATCTGTGCTTTATGGGTAAATAATATCCCATCCTTTGAACATAAGTAATAAAGTAATTAAAATATTTCCTTTATTGGGATCACATTTAGGTTATTCCCAGCCCAGGCTATTACGTGTAAAGTCTTCTTTCTGGCAGAGAGAATGATTTCAGGTTTGCAGGCCCCTCCAGGGAACACTCATCAGTAAAACTCATGTTCTTAATAACACCCCTTCTTTTTCTGTCTTTGGTTTTGTCGGGGTTCTTTAAAAGTTAATACACTTATTCATCTGTGTGGGATTCACACTACAGAACAACGTGTGCGAGAGTCACAGAACAACTGTGGAAACCCCGTCTTTCCTTCTACCATGTGTGTCCTGAGGATCGAACGCAGGCTGTCGGGTGGGGCAGCAAGTGTCTACATCTCCAGAGTCATCTCACTTGTTGCGTAGTTGGTCTTCTCTGCAACAGAGCCCCATGCTTGTAGCTCCGGCTGGCCTGGAACTCATAGCAATCCTCCTGCTCCAGTCTTGGTTGCTGGGATTAATATAGCCACCAGCCTCTCTATACTGGCTCTTACTGGAATTCTTTTTGATTATCAAAGATCTTTAATTTTGGCTAAATTAACGCAAATTGGTTTAGGTTTTGCTACTTTTGTTTTGTTGTCCTGTTCTCAGAATCCTTCCCTCCATCAAGAATGTAAAAACCTCCAGCTCTGTGTTTTATCTAAGGCATGTAATTTCTCTCTCACCATGTGATCTACGGCCAACTTTGTGCTAACATTTTGTGTATGGGGTGAAATGAGATCCATGTAAATGCCCTCATCAGGCTGTCTGTAGTCCAAGGATACATAGTAACAATACAATGTTATAAATACTTTCTCTCCATCTCTGATCAGTTGGAACCTTGGTCAGGAGTTGATTGACAGAGATAGAGGCTGCCCTGGCTCTGGAGCTGGCTTCCAGTGGTGACCTCCTGCAGAGCCACAACAAGACAGCAATCCATCCATACAGGGGCTTCTCCATAGGCATGAGAAGGTTCCTCTATGCTAACTGGTCTCAAACATGCGAGCCTTTGGCCTCATTCCTCATAGTGCTGGGTCCAGATGTGTACCACCACACCTACTATGATTTTAGCCACTGTGAATTCTCTATATTTTCATGTAGATAATAGAATTAGATTCTCTACTTATTTTTTAAAGGGCTACCATGGTTTTCATTGCTTCTAATGTATCCACTTGAAAAAATATGCATATCTCTTTACTTCTATATATTTCTTTAACCTTGTTTCTTTAAAAATTTTGCTGGTTCATTCATTCATCCATTCACTTTTCCTCTCTCTCTCTCTCTCTCTCTCTCTCTCTGTCTCTCTCTGTCTCTGTGTGTGTGTGTGTGTGTGTGTGTGTGTGTGTGCCCGCATGTGCATGTATGCACCAAGGCATAAGTTTAGAGGTCAGAGGATAATTTTCAGGAGTTAGAACCCCCCGCTTCCATCATGTGGTTCCTAGTGGTTGAGTGTAGGTTGTCAGGCTTGGTCGATAAGCACTTTTACCCACTGTACCATCTCACTGGTCCCCAACCTTGTTTGTACACACCTATGTCTTCTGTCACCTAAAGATAACTTTCTGTATCCCTGGGCTGCCATCTCTGTCCACAGTAAGAAGGGAGTGCCTGAGTTCTCAGTGATAATGAATGGCCTCTTCCTCCCTTCCCTGTTACATCTACTTTTTTTTTTTTTACTAACTTCTGTGATCACCCTTCTAGCCATACCTTTTTTTTCTGGAAATCTCTGGCACTTATTTGATCTTCCTCCACTGTGTCTTCCCAGTCATGTTTCATACTTCACTGTCTCCTTTGTTATGCCTGAGCATACGTTTTTAATTACTTAATTTAATTAATTTTAAAAGAAAAATAAAATCTGGATGTGCAGTGTCAGGTTCACACGGTATTTTCACACGTTTAAAGGTTTGTCTGTGTCTTCTGATATGTCATGCGGCTGGGAAGAAGTGACAGTCATCCCCATTCCTGTGTTGATCATGAAGCCACCGTGACATGTCTGTACATTTGACATCTTTCGTTCTTTGTACAGCGTGTCCAGTGTGGGTTTTCATTACTTAATATGTGTGGTCTCCTCTGATGATCAACACCTTGAGAGTTTTTGCTTCTATTTCCATCAAATTTTCCATTATTATTTTCATATCTCTGTCTGTCTGTCTCTCTTTTGCTCCCTTCCCCTCTCTCACTCTTTTGAGATAGTGTTTTTCTGTGTAGCCCTGGCTATTCTGGAACTCACTCTGTAGTCTAGACTAACCTCAAATTGAGATCAGTCTGCCTCTGCTTCTCAAGTTCTGGGATAAAGGCATGTGTTGCCACCACCCATATTTATTTTTGTCTCTTGTTAGACACCTGTCCCATGGAAATGATTACATCTCCTATCCTCCTGCTGAGTGCATTTTCCTCAGGCTGATTCTTAGCCTTTTTTTTTACAGCTTTTCTTATATTTTCTCCAGCTGATTCTCTGCCATACCTGTGTCTACTTTGTATCCTCCTCCGTAGACTAAGTTCTTGGCCTCAGACTCCAGGCTAAGAATTCAGATTCTGCTGCCTGCTTTCTTGGCTCTGCACTGTAGAGGATGTTAACTTGTGCCTTGGTTTCCCATCTGATGGGCACAATACCAGCATCTATCTCACAGGAGGCATCCGTACACACACGTAAATTGCAAGCAGAGGCAACTCGGAGGCTAGAGAGATGTGTTTTCCTTAGTATCCACTTTAAGCTATTTGGCAGGTGCATTTTAAATCTGCAGGCAGCCCCAATAGCTCTGCATATTGATCACCCTGACTGTCGTGAAAAGCTTCAGCTCTCGTATCCAGGGGTCTTTCCCATGGGTAGCTGGTACCATGACACCTGCTGATCTTGGTGGTGTGACTTGCAGGTGGACCCCTCCTATTTCAGGTCTTCATTTCAGTGATGGGATGTGCCCAAATGCAGGTCAGGGACATAGTTCTCAAGATCCCCCAGGCTCTGATTTCAAAACTCAGTTGTTCTTTCCATTGTTTTATGCTGTTCTCCCATCTGCAGCCACCTGTCCTAGTTAGTCATGCTGCCCTCGGTTTAGAGGGAAAGAACCCAGGCTAAGCCTAGGGTAGAGTAAGGGTCAGCTCCTGTTTGTTCCAGTTTCACTTTCTTCTCTCCACCCCCCTTCCTCTCTCGACTTCTTTGCCTCCAAAGGGTGAAGAGGTACACCAGAGAAGGCAGTGACACATAAGAACATTACTTTTCTGACAGAGATATAAAGTTAGAGTGTGTCCCTGATGTCAGTGGTATCTTACAATCAAGTTGTTTTAGTACTATCCCTTGGGCTGCTCAGTGTCTGTGAAACACTGGCCAGAACAGGTTGCAAGGTGCTTAGAAAATTCTGCTGTCAGAACAGAGCCCCATGGAAGCCCAGTCACTTCCAAACCCATCTCACAACATAAGTGATAGCTGTACAGCATAACAATCTGTAGCTTTAGTTAGAAGAAAACATAACTTATTAACATTGCATTACAGTTTCTATTCCTGTGATAAAACCATGACCAAAACAACTTGGGGAAGAAAGAATGTATTTCAACTTAGAATTCTTGGGTCAAACACCACTCCTGAGTAATTAGGGCAAGAACTCAAGGCAGATATCTGGAGGCAGGAACTGAAACAGGAGCTATGGAGTAATGTTGTTTACTGGCTTATTACCCATAATTTGCTTTCTGTACTCCAGGACCACATGTTCAGGGGTAGTACTACCATAGTGGATTCCATCAATTGTTGATCAACATAGTGCCCCATAGGCTTGCCTAAAGACTAATATACTCCAGCCATTTTACCAATTAACATTTCTTCTTTCCAAATATGCCCAGGTTTGAGAAAAATCAACCAAAACAATTATCTATATTTCCATCCATCATTTATCATCTATCTATCTATCATCTATCTTCATCTATCTACATCTATTTATCATCTGTCATTATCATCTACTCTTAATAATCAGTCAGTTATCCTTGCATTATCTAGTTATCACCTGTCTTTCTATCCACTGCATTGGCTGTCTCTCATTTATCTGAAAGGTTTGCTGTACAATTTGGGGATTTACAGTGAATATAGTCAATCAGATCTCAAAAATATGAAATTTCAATTAACTTAAAAGGAAAGAATTCAGAGCCAGATAAGTCCCCAAAACTTAAAACTGGATTTCAACAAGTACATAAAACTTTCCTAATAATGTGAATAATCAGAACTTATTTATTGCTGCTATCAGTACCTTTCAGCAAGCATTAAATTATATGAGCCATTAAGTCTGTGTGCAGGGGCTGAGGGTATTCTAAATCTTGATTGCAGAGGTAACTCCTAGTCTACACTTTGTATAACAAATCATAATATTGGAGCAGAAGCAATAATGCCCACAAACCTGACTTATTAACTGTTTAGTGTTCAATTGAATTTCACCACTCTATGCACACTGCTGGAATCTGTGTTGATAATTCTTCTAGAAGCAGATAGCAGGTACAGTTTTTGGAAGGGGGCTCTTCTCTTCCAGGCAACTATGCTGTTTTTATTTTCTGACTTTGAAAAGTATAATAAGCTTAGTTTCTAGCAGCACCTTCTCATTCTCAGAGGGAGCAGGGTGTCCATCAGTCTCTTTGTGGGCCTCCATTTTTTACTTCCTTCCTTTGTGATGTGATTCTACAGAAAGCCTTGAATGAAGGGCTTCCTCAGAGGTTCCAAGTGTGGGTTAACCTTGGATGCATGCAAATTTTTTAAAATGCTGAAATATCCAAATATTTCTACAGCAGTCTGGCTGCAGCATGGTGACTGAGGCCACTGCCATATCTAGTATTTGCAAAGCTCCCAGCGAGAGAGCTATCATTAAGCCTGAGATATTCCCAGCTATCCAGCACAGCTTTTGTATTACATATTTATAGCATGTAGTAAACTTCAGCTTTACTTTCAGAACTGAAGAGAGGAATGAGAAACGCATAAAGAGAGTTAACCCCATCAAGGCAGCAAGACAGAGAACTATCCTCATATAGCCAGGAAATGGTAGGATGTGTCCATATATAGGACCCCTCCTAAACAGGGTAAGGGGACTTCTAAAATGGAGAAGTCATCACTCAGTCAATTTTATTATTGTACTTCAGTGAATTCACAGTGTAATTAGTGAGTTTAAAGGGGGTACAGATGGCTGGTAATCCTTCCAGCACTAAAACATCTCTTTTCCCTTAAAGAAAATTTTAATGAAAGCTGTAATTAGAAGGAAGAATTCTGCCCATCCTTAAAATGTCTCAATAGGGTATTCTGCTAACTCATCCACACAACACTCTCCAGAGAGCTGGACCTTAGGTATTCTGGTAGTCAAAATCAGGTAACCATTTATTCATTATTAGACCTACTCTGTAAGGTCTAACATAAAACACTTAGATGTAGAAAGCCCATCTCCTAGTAACAGAGTTTCCTCAGGGAGCCACTTCTCACGGGTAGCCAAGAGACTCAAAAAGTCTCATAAGCATCAGGACCACATGCAGCCTTCACAGAGCCACATGAGCATCAGGACCACATGAAGCCTGGACAGATCCACATCAGCATCAGGACCACATGCAGCCTGGAAAGATCCACATCAGCATCAGGACCACATGCAACCTTCACAGAGCCACATGAGCATCAGGACCACATGCAGCCTTCACAGAGCCACATCAGCATCAGGACCACATGCAGCCTGGACAGATCCACATCAGCATCAGGACCACATGCAGCCTTCACAGAGCCACATGAGCATCAGGACCACATGAAGCCTGGACAGATCCACATCAGCATCAGGACCACATGCAACCTTCACAGAGCCACATCAGCATCAGGACCACATGCAGCCACAACAGATGTGTAACCCCTTAGGCTGAAACCCTTTCTCAGTGTTTCAGCAGAATCGGTGCTTTCTTAGAATCAGAAATCTCCTCCCTTGGTTCATTTACTGTGACTTTGAGTTACATAGTTAGTTGTCCAACATCTGTCAAGAGACAATCAAGACCCAGTAATTCAGATATAGCATTGTCTAAGAATTGTCAGAGACCAGGTATTTTAAGACCCAACAGTTTTATTAAGTTGCCCATTTTGGCTTTTTGAGGGACCCACCACCCAGCACCCAAATACATCACACATGGAGGCTTATTCTTAGTTATGAATACCTAGCCTTAGCTTGGCTTGTTTCTTGCCAGCTTTTCTTACATTAAATTAACCTGTCGACCTTTTCTATCTGGGCTTTTATCTTCTTACTTCTGTATACCTTACTTTCACTTTTACTCTGTGGCTGACTGGGTGGATGGTCCCTGAAGTCCTCTTCCCCCTTTTCTCTCATTACTTCTCACTCCTCATTTCTATTTATTGCTCTGCCTGCCAGCCCCACCTATTCTTGCTCCTGCCTCCATATTGGCTGTACAGCTCTTTATTAGACCAAGCAAGTGTTTTTGCCAAGAAAAAATCACAGCTTCACAGAGTTAAGTGCAGCGTAAACAAAAGTCACGCACCTGAAAATAATATTCTACCACAGCCTATAAAGCATACTATGGTGTTTGATGATTTACAAATATATTGATTTAAAAATTACCACTATTTGTGTATGTGTGTCTGATGTAGGTATGGTGGTCCATTGTATCCTTGCTAGAGCTGAGGAATTCTAAAGCTGTTTAATTTCAGATCTCCAAATTCTGAGGCCTTTAGACTTGGACTGAGGCCCACATACTTTCCAAGCTTATGGACAGTGTGCTACAGAAGCTATATCTTTATAAACAGATTAGTCCTCATAATGAATCTCCACATTGTCAATCTTCTACCATCTATTTGCCATCTTCTAGCTCTAAATATCGATCATCTATCTATCTGTCTATCTATCTATCCATCTATCTATCATCTATCTTTCTATATGTTTATCTATCTTTTATCTATCATATATTATCTATATATCTATGAATCTATAATCTATTATCTATCATCTATTTATCATCATCTATGTATGTATGTATCTATCATCTTCTCTTCATCCACTCACTATCTATGCCATCTATGTATTGATATACCTATCATTATCACCTATTTATCTATCATCTACTAACCTACTTTATCATTTACCTATTACCTACCTATAATCTGTCTATCCATTTAACATCTCTCTACCATCTGTCTACGTATCTATATCTATGCATCTGTTTATCATCTATCTATGTATATATCATCTATCTATCATTATTTATCCATTCACTCACCATCTATGTGTCTATCTACCTATCATCAACACCCATTTCTCTATCGTCTATTAACATACTTTATCTACTTACCATCTATCATTTATCATCTCCACCATCTCTCTGTTTTTCTTTCTCTTTTTTCCATGTGCTGTGACTCAAATATATGATATCTTCAGTAGTTGGGTCTTTCCATCAAGTTCTTGAGAACAGCCTGTAATGCTCGGGGATCTGTGGGAAGCCATTGACCAACAACTCAAAAATAAGTAATCCATGGCAATTCCTGGTACTGAGCTCATGACAATTTAACCCTTCTAGTTCTCTTTGATCTTTTATACCACTGTCCTTTATCTTCTCTTATTGAACACCATGCCATTCTCAGTACTACATCTCATGGAGCAGCTGAGATCATAGCATATTCTGATTCAGTGGGTAGCATAGGCCATGCCTTTCAAAGCGCCCACTAAAAAAAAATGGTGGGAAATGACACTAGCCTCAGAGACAAGCTAAAACAAACAAGGTTAGAAAAGAAGGGATTAAAACTACACTGAAGGGGTTAAGAGGAATACAGGATGCAGACCTGAAACCAAGGAGGTTTAGTGCAGAGCAGACAAACTGATTCAACCAGCAGCCATGCTGCTCTAGTCCTGGTCTGTGTGTGAGGCCTGCTGAGTTCCTGTGAGACACAAAGATAGGGAGATGCCTAGGTAGAGGATTTGTCTGCAGTATGTGTGGCTATAAGATTGAGAGCAGAAACAGCCTGTGGGCATGTGCCGTTTTAATGTAAAAGCAAGTTTTAAAAAGGAGTTTACAAAATTCCATAGTTTGGTGACCACATCAATCAACAGACTTGGCTCCGAACAGTTTTTGCTCTTTCCCCAAAATCAAAATGTATTTCTACAGAGGAGTTTACAAACTGCTGTGGTTTCTGGTGTCACTTAATCTCCTAGAATCCTAGCTGCTTCATCTGTAAAAATCGAGCAACAACAAGGACTAACCTACCAAACTGAAACAAACAAGGAGCAGAAAACAAAAGTCAACTTCCAGGCATTGGATAAATAAACGGAGATTACACTGCTCTTTGTACAGATCTGGCACGTTGCACCTCCAGGCTTGTTTACGCTCATTCCTTTGGATGTGCTGAGGACTTGAGACACCACTAAATTACAAATTCTAAAAATGTTCTGAACCACGTCACTGTTAATGGAAAGCGGATGCTTGGATGCTTCTCAGGGGCCTCAAGTTGGCAGCGCCAAGCATCATTCAGCTGCTGCACAATTTTGTCCTGGTTCCTGCAGGGGCGCATGACTATGTGGGACTCAGTAAGTCGTTTAATTAATGAAAGTAGAAGGAAGGCTGAAGAGTGACAAGTTCAAGGCCAGCCTGGCTTCACAGTGAACCACAGGCTAGCCTAGGCTACATAGGGTGATCCTGCCTCACAAGCTGAGGTTGGTGTCTAGTTCTGTGATCTGTGCAGACCCTATCATATAAAAGATCCTTTCACTTTACCAGTAGCACACACATGCATACATACATGCATGCATACATACATACATATACATGCACACAGATATATAGATGCACACATATATATTTACATCCACAAATACACATAAATACATACATAAACCCATGTATGCATGCATATGTACACATACACATGTATACCCATACATGTACACACATATACACACATGTGCACAGTGTCCTGGTTGTTTTGTAAACTTAGCATAAGCTAGAATTGTCAGAGAAATGGGAATCTTAGTTGAGAAAATGCCTCTGTAAGATCATCCTGTAGGTGACTCTGTGTGTCATTTTTTTATTAATGATTCACTTGGGAGTGCTAGGCCCAGAGAGAGCAGTACCACCCCAGGCAGATGGTTCTGTGTTATATAAGAAAGCAGGCTGAGGAAGCCATGGGAAACATGGCCTCTGCTTCAGTTCCTGCCCTGACTTCCCTCAGTGATTGAGTGTGATTCAAGAGTTGTAAGCTGTAATGAACTCTTTCCTCACCAATTGCTTTAGATAATGGTGCTTTATCATGGCAATAAAACCTTAACTAAGACACACACACATAAACACACATGAATGCACACAGGAACACATGGATACACATGTGTACAAACATCACACACACACACACACACACACACCAAGGAATATTATGTTGCCTGTACATGTCACCCACAGCTCAGGAAATGAAAGACCATAGTGGGCTGTATCAGAGTTTCTATAGACAGTCCTCAGCAATGAGATGATGTTAAGTATCAGCCAAAATTTCGCATTAAGTTGAGAAGACACAAAAACACCTATGCCTACATTCACAAGTTAATAGTGAGTATTATAAAGTACAGTAAATACTCAAGGTAGAGTCTAGCCATACTTTTTCTATAAAGGTTCAGTTTCTTAACACAAAACAGAAAAAGGGCACATTTCCCTGAAGGACCCTGTGGGAAATTAACGAACCCGACACACAATATTAAGACATTTTACTAAATGCCAAACATGCTATAGGCGACTTTTATTTTTTCAATTATGGAAAAGTAATTTAGGAATTGCTTTTATGACTACTTGACACCTCCCTCTACCAACCTGTGGCTAAGCTTTATTGATCAGAAATCACCATAAAGTTTCCTTCTCCAGGAGCTCAAGTCCACATTAAGGCATTCATGTCCCCTAGTGGGTCAGTTACAGCATCATGTGGTTCTTACATGGCCCCCTACCCATGGAAAGGTTCAATCTTCCTAGCTGGCCTCAATTCCTCGTGGGGGACCGTGAGCTGCGAATAAGTCTAGACTTCTCAGAGTTTATATTGTATTAAGATTTTACTCATAGTACTTTCACTATGATGTACAATAAATATAAATGAGGTGGGGGTACTGTCAGAAATCAGAGCCACAGAATTTCTGGAAATATTAACACTCAGGGGGGAGATAAGTGGCCTTTATTATTGTTGTTAGCCCTTAGTGTAATGACAATTATCAGGGATCTAATACATTGGCTGAAAGTCGATTTGCCTTAGATTCAATGAAATATTAAGGTCACCCCTGAATATGGCATAAATGTTTGGTTACTACAGACCTGTGAGTTACACTAAGTACAGTTTAGATCTAGCCGCCCCTTCTTGTGTCATGGTTATTACTGTCATGGAAACACTCTGGATTTGTGGTTAAACCTGTAAGTCTTCTACTTAAACATTAATTTTTAAAGCTCTGTTTGAGAATAATCGTATGCTTGTTTTCAGAAATGCAGTGAAAAGGAGTAAATCTGTAACTGCTGAGAGTTTGTTGGAGTGGGGACTGGATTATCCCCAGAGGTCTCTGTTTTAGGTAAAGGGGGTTGTTCATTTATTTCATGAAGGTTTTAGGGGAAACTTCTGATTGGAGGGTCATTTATTGCCCAAAGAGAAATCATACCAAGAGTTCATTCTGTTTCTTCCCAGATCACACTGAAGTCACCTACCAAGGAGGCCCCCTACTTCAGTATGTGAAGTACTCGAAGATGGACGTCTTCAGTGGTTACTGTAGAGCTAGGGAGATCTCGAGGATGCGCTGTACATGATCAGGGTCCCTATAATGAAAGAGTTGACACAGAAGCAAGACTCTGTGAGGATGTAGGAGAGAGAAGATGCCATTCAGTCCATATTTTTAAGGGGCCTCAGGAAAAAACAGTATCTCCCAACCTCTGTCTCAGATTTCTTGTCATCAACATAGTGAGATAAGTATGTTCTATGGTTTCAGTTCTGATCTGTAGCGGTTTTGTTTGCTGCTTCAGCAAACTCATTCAGTGGTCTGCTGGGTCTGTACTGACTTCTCTGAAGAAGCCCAATCTAACTTACTGACAATTCTAAAGTTGATAATGGCCTTTTTAAGGAGGCTCCACAACTTTGGATTAAACTTTATCCGCATGGGGGAGGGTAGCTACCATGTAACATTCACCATTTTCTTTTTTGGATCCCAGGGATGATTGCGTTTATCTTAAATTCATTTACACAGAGCACCCGCTTCGTCATTTCCTGGATTCTAAATCCATGTTATATCCCCCAGCATTTTCCTACAAATTCAGAGACTCCTAGCAAGCCTGGGAGGCAGGTGTCAGGGCTATGATCTGTAGATCAGGGCATGATGGCTACATCACTCAGAGGAGGTGGCAGGGAAGGGAGGGAGTCGGAAACCTGGCAGTTGAGGCCCCAGTGGCTCTAACCTCCTGATGCCTCTTCTCAGATCTGTTTACTACCCAGTAGGATCCTTCACCGCCCATGCCTGGAGGGGATGTTAGAGACTATCCCTGATCTTGTTTTCCAGGTCAGGAGACCTAGCATGGGGCTCTTATAAAACCTCTCGACATCTTTATGAGGACTGAGAATCAGCCCCCAGTATTGCCAGCAGGGCTTGATTTCATTTCAGCTCCCTGAGCTCTGGGCTGGGTACCCTGGTATAGTGGCATCTTGCCTTGCCAGTGAACGTGTGGTGGTGGCCACACCTTTGGGGCATTGTGTCAGGTGCAAATGTGACCAATTATGAGTTAGAGGAGGGGCTGGCTCAAACTCTTGGGTGGCAGAAGGGCAGAGACTGCATCTTCTAGAACAGGAAGACCATGACAGTTATTTACTCTTATCAGTGTGCTTCCCTAATAAACACATATTTATCATTTATCTTGCATCAGGTGAACTCCTTTAAACCCTGCCTTTACCCTGGTACAATATGCATGAGGAGCTGAGGGCCGCTGAGGGAGCTGAAGGTATGCCCTAGATGGCCACCAAGGGGAATGTTGAGTGCGTTCTTTCAATCCCTGGCATGCTGAAGCGTGTGCTGGGAGCTGCTGGGGTCATTTCCTGGCCTGGTAAGGCTTCGTGCTTGTTCCCTCTGCTGGATTTTGCAAGTGATGGTGTGACAGGCTGGGTTCTCCATGAGAAACTCAGTACTCTGGTTTGGATGTGGTATGTCCTCCAAAGTCTCAGGTCCTGACAACTCCATTGTCCAATCACAATCCCATTGTGATTTCAGAGGACATTTCTAGGAAGCAATGGGACCCCTTGTGACCCAAGCTAATAGGGAGGGCACCGATAATCTTTTGATGGGTTCATTATTTGGTCATGGTGTTGGAAGGTAGTGAAAATGAGCAGAAGGGACCAAGTTGAAGGAAGCAGATTGCAGGAGTGTGTCCTTGTACAGCAGACCCTGGTCTTTATCCCTCTGCACTTTATCTCTGCTTTCAGGAGATGAGCAGTACTGTCCACCATACCCACCCTGCCATGGCATTCAGTTTCACCACACATTTATCAATGGGGCCAAGGAACCAGACAGAAACTTCTGGAGTGTTTACCTCTAATTAATATTTCTTCATATGTATATCATATACATATGCATATATAATATATACAGCTATTCCTCACAATTAGAATAACTTCATAAAAAGCTCAATATTCCCCCAAAGTATCGAGTGTGAATTCCCTTTTTACCAGTAAGATTGTTCAGGGCTACACACACACCCACACACATACACCCCACACACACAGAAAGAGAGTCAGACAGACAGACACAGAGACACATAAACAGAGAGATACACATAGAAAAAAAGAACCACTCACATACATACATACATACATATACAGAAGCATACATATTCACATATAGAGAACACATATGGAGACACACAAACATACACAAACACACAGATACACATATACACACAAGCTCACACACTACCACAGAGAAAGAGACAGAGAGAGACAAACACACATGCTCACACTCACACATATTTATACCCATAGACACACATGCTCACCCACATAGTTCCACTCACGTGCACACACATGCAGTGGCTTCCATCTGTACTCATCATGTCACAGGAAGAGCTGCCGACTCCTCCTGTGATGTTCAGTTAAGTCTACTGCACAGTGAGTTTCCCCACTCACTGCCATCCATACATTTTTCATTCATTGTTTTGTAGCGTGTGGGGACAGTACTAGCTGCTAGGACACTGCTGGGTGGCATTGCTATTTCACTATAGCCCACTGGCTAGGGGGCAAGCAGTGGATAAGATCAGGACAGTGAGTGCGTGAGCCACATAGGCAGCCTCGTCTGGGATGCACTTGGGCCTGCTCTCCTGGGTTTCAGTCACAATCTGTTCCATCTTCAGCATTCTGTGAAGCCAGGCTGGCTTCTTGATGTTTCTGTCTGTGTTGCTCCATAAAATGCCTCTCAGTGCTAGACTCATGTGTGTGTGTGGCTATGGATGTTTACTTGAATGTATGCATACATGCGTGTGGGTGCATGTTCATATATGTGTGCATGTAGAGCACAGAAGTTCACATCGGATGTCTTCCTCTGTCCTTCTCTACTTGACTAACTAACAGAGTCCCTCTCTCCCCCTCCCTCCCTCCCTCCCTCCCTCCCTCCCTCCCTCCCTCCCTCCCTCCCTCCCTCCCTTCCTCTCTCCTACCTTCTGTCTCTCTGACCATTGAACCCATCAGTTCAGCTAGTCTAGCTTGCCCTGGGAACTCCTCCCTGGCTCTGCCTCCTTGGTGGTAGAATTACAGTCAGATGGCCATATCCACCCAGGTGCTTATGTGGATGCTAAGGGTCAAACCTCAGGCCTGAGGCATGCACTGCTGTCCCAATATTTTGTTTTCAGCTCAGAGTTTTGTTTCTTACTACACTCTCTTTTAGGTCTTCTGAATTTATGTATTTGTTAGAGTGACCAAGGCCCCTAATAGTCTAATTCACTGAGCAAAGCAAAGCCGACCCCTTTCCCAGCCATTTACAAGTCATGAATGCCCTCCACCCTGCTCCATTCTGGACATAAATTGCCTTCCAGGTTGACTGGAGACTCCAAATTTTGACTGTATCTGATGATATTTTCTCAGGCCACGGTCAGGTATACGTTGTGGAGAAATCTCACTATCTGTGAGCCGTTACCCTCTATTCTTGGCTGTTTTTTTTTTTTTAGTCGTCACACATTAAAAAAAATATTTCCAGGAATGGAAATTGTTAGTCCCCAATTAGGGCCATTTCTTCACTGTGGTTTTATGTGATTTGATTTTATTTTCAAAATGTCTGTTTACATTATGCATGAGATCATTCCACGTGCCCCTGGGATTTGCATGATACAGGGACAACTAACTGCTTTTGTTGGGGTCATTGGTGGAGTGATACATTGTCATGAAAGACTTAGGGACCGTTTTGAAAATTGGCCTCCACTGCTACTTGTGCACACTGCAGATCTGGAATGGGGTTGCCAAGTGCCTATTGTACTGTAAAGTTAGGCATCTGTCCCCACTTACAGGCTGCATTGCCGGTTGTTTAACACAAAGATTGCCCTGCTGCCTGGCTCCTGAAGACAAAACCTGAGCACTTGGGCCTTTGAAACTGGAAATCCTGACGTTTTTTTTCTTTCTGACTGTCACAGCTGCTTGTGATGGGGTTGAGTCTGACAGATATAATGGGATGGGGAAAAAAATGAGAGCAATCCAGAGAGCTTGGGGAAGTTGAGGAGAGCGTGCCCAAGTGATACAAGATTTGAACATAAATCCCCCCGAGAGAAGCTTAAATGCATTTTGCTTCAAAAACTGTATCTGAGGGTAGAGTTAATCACTGTGGCCGGGGCTGTGTAACAGACTTCAGATAGTTGGGTCTGGAAGAAGCAGAAATGAAATTGTCTATTTAGGGATGTTTTCAGCCAGACAGTGTTCAGTTTCAGGCTTAAGCCGAACCACAGCCTCTACCTCTCCCTGGATGGGAGCCTCTTCGCCAGCCAGGAGCAGTTTTGGCATTATGAAAGGTTATCACTCCGCCTATTTTCTTTTTCAATTAAAAAAACCCATGCTCACTTACATTTTTTTTGGACAAGATTTCTCTGTGTAGCTTTGTAGACAAGGCTGGCCTCAAACTCACAGAGATCCACCTGCCACTTCCTCCTGATTGCTGGGATTAAAGGCATGGGACACCATGGCCTGGCTTGCTCACTTGCACTTTTAAAAGTTAATTTTTCGGGGCTAAAGAGATAGCTCAGTGGGTAAGATGATTACCCCTGAGTCCGGTCCAGAGTCTCCTGTAACTCCTGCTCCAAAGCACTTCTTTTGGCCTCTCTGGGCATTTGTACTCTTGTGTGCATGCACATTTATTTGCATGGTCTTGTAAATAATAATAATAATAATAATAATAATTATTATTATTATTATTATCATTATTGTCTATAGCTCATTGATGAGTATGGGGGATCAAAGCTCTGTGTGTTGCTTTATCAAGGCACTGAAGCCACAAATGTCACCTCCAGATCTGTAACTTGGAAGCAAATGTTGTGGTTATACTGTGGCTAGACACTGGAGTGCCATGCCTGCTGCTGACATTCTATGCTTTGTCCAGAGAAGAGGACCATGGGCTCATCAGTTTCAACATGTGAACTGTTGTATCTTCCTTTTTCTGGTTGCAAAAGTAAGGGCCACATGACCATTCTGATTGTAGCTGGTGGTTGTGTGATGAGCTAACATAGTCACTTGGAAACAGTCTGTGCAAGAGACTGCTCAGAGCCCCAACTCCGGTCATTAACTGTAGCTCCCTGACAAATTGATACCCAAGCCATCCCTCCCGAATATCAGACTGATTCTTAAGTACTTACCAATCTTAAAGTATGGGTAACGTGATACTCCGTAACTAGGCTCAACCAAAAAGCAACCATGGCCTTTGTGTCCACCAGTGGGAGTCCACGGTAGAGGTAAAGCTCACTCTAATCATCACAGTGACCCTGCAGCTGGAATGTGATACACAGGTGTCCTGATGAACAGGGAGTGTAACCCACAGGGCTATGAAGAATAGAGGTCTTGGAAAAACTGTGATGCATTCTGAGCAGAGGCTGGCAAGGCTGGTGTCAGACTCATAGATGCTGAAGTCCTCAATATCCAGCAAGTAGGAACTGATGACAGTTGGTGCCCCTGTATTCAGACACACACTAACAGAATTTCTTTTCTTTATTTCATGGCAAGACGTCCTTGTTTACATCTCCTATTTCTCTGCAAGGTTGAAAACAGCCATTATCCAGGAAGCCCTTTTTTGATAGATAGCTTTTTAGTGTTATCTATGTCAGGGGAACTAATTTCTCCCAATCTTAGAATGCTAATTAGTAACTTTTAAAGAATTAGGAGGCAAGACTATAAAAGTGTGGCCACGTACCCTGTCGTCCTTCTTGAGATGTGGCCGTGCACCTTGTGATATCTCATTTGATGTGTGTTTATATCCTAGCTACGTGCTGTCATCACCTAAAGCTTTGTGGTTCTAGCAACACAAGTTTGGAAAAATGTGCTTAAGTTTCAAGTAGAACATGTTAAGCATCCATGTAAGGTCAAATTTTGTATTTAAGGTTTTATGATGGGTGGTATCCTTCTGTATATGTTTCTCTTATTGGTTGATAAATAAACCACTGTTCAGCCAATGAGGCAGGATATGAGGAGAATTCTGGGAAAGGTAGGCAGGAGCCTACCAGAGTCACGGTGCTGCCGAAGGAGTAACACCATGCTGGGCATTACTAGGTAAACCACAGCCTTGTGGCAATATATGGATTGATAGAAGTCGGTTAATAATTAAGACAGAGCTAGCTAATAAGAAACCCTAGTCATTGACCAATAGTTTCATAATTAATATGGCATCTGTGTGTTTATTTGGGGCTGAAAGGTGGCTGTGGAACCAGACTGCCAGGACAAAGAACCTCTCATTACAGTTGAGTGCATTTTAAAATCACCGACTGGAAATATCCCACCTTGTCAGTTTAGCCTAATCCTCTCCATAGATCTGATTAATAAAATGCATTCATCTATAGGCAATGGGTGAATTTCACCTCACAGAAAGCACCATATCATTCATCGGGCAAGAATGACGTGCACTATAAAGTGCAGAAGGAAGGAAGATCAAAAGACCAGATGCTAGTGTGCTTTGCTGGTCTGAATCCCTGGTCTGAATCAGTCCATTAGAAACCAGAGTGGTGGGAAGTGAATGTCAGAGAAGGCTGGGAATGACACTACTTACTGGAGAGACGGTTGCAAGATTCACTGTGTGGATTTTGGAAGGTAACTCACAGAGCATCCATCATGGCACAAAGGCTACCTCCAGGACAAAGGCACACAGGTAGCAGTGGGATCGGGGGTTGGGACTTGGTTGCTTCTTCCTCTAAACAACAACTCATTTATGGACCTGACACCACACCCCTAGTGTTCTTAGAGAGTTAGAATTGAACTGTTAAGGCAGAGTGGTCTCTTTGGTAGTAGTGGGAAGGGGTTGATATTCCTGGTATCCCACTGACTATGTTCAAAGTGCCCCCAGGTGCAGAGGTGCAGTGGAAATTATTATGAATCTGCTGAACATCTGACCTAATTCATGCACATTTGGACTTTTAGTCTGAAGGGGTTTGGGCAGGCCTGGAGTGATGACATATGTGATCCTTCTTCTGTGTCCCCATCCTGGCACCAGCTATGACCCTCCTGCTCCTGCAAGTATCTGGGGAACCTGTCAGTGATGGTTTTAGTTGCAGCCTGACACAATCTAGAATCATTTGGGATGGGACTCTCAGTGAGGACGTTTTCTAGATCAGGTTCGTCTGTGGGATATTGTTATCTTAATTATATTCATTGATGTGGGAGGACACAGCTGGCTGGGTGGCACAATTCTGTTGATTTGGGTCCTATATTTTGTAAAAGTGTAGGAAGTGAGTAGCAGGTGTGCATCATTCATTCTTCACTTGCTCTTGACTTGTGACTACCTGTTCACACACCCTGACTTTGCTTCCCCCAAATGATGGACTGAAACTTGCAATTGTGAGTAAACCCTTTCTCCCCTAAGCTGCTTTTTGTTGGGAATCTTTTAAATCGCTGCAATAGAAATGAAACTAGGAAGCTCTCCCTCCCTGTGGTATAAAGCCACTCTGGAGACATCCTCACAGACTGTGGGAAGTTGTCTTTGTGGGGCTGCAGTCCAAGTCAGCCCACTTGCCCGGTTTGCACTTGAGAGAGCGAGTGTGAACTGCAAAAGGGTAGATAAAGATGTCAAGAGAAAGAGAGACACAGGATAGAGTCAGGAGGGCAAATCCATTGAACACTGAAATGCTTCTAGTTTATTCTTCAATATTCCTTAGTTTCCAAGCAAAAGGGGTGGGGGGGCATAGCAGAAGACTTCTGTTATAATGTATAAAGAGCAAAGAGACTTACTTCCCTTAGTCCTCCAGGTAATTGGTAGCCATACCCATTATCTGGCCTTCAGGGTCAAGAGTGAGCACACCTGAGCCCAAGTCTGTTGTTATTTAGATAAGACATCTGCTACCAAGGCCGAAGCATCCAGCAGTAGCCAAGGGTTCAGATCTTTAGGTCTTTTGACTTATTAAGGACAGTTTTGAACTCTCTGACTTTGAGGCAAGATGAAGCAGACCCATCTTAATGGGCTCCAACAAGAGACCCAATAAAAAGTGAATCTCCCGGGTGACTCCAAGTCTGGTCAAATTGGCAGTGGAGAATAACTACCACACCGTGTATTTTTAAGAGTTGGAAGATTTCTGCTGAACTTTGTCCCATAGGTTCCAAGCAAGAGGCAGATTATTGTATTTCACAACTATGGGAAGATTTTTTTTCTCTACCCAAATCACCCTGAGGATGGGACGAATGTCTCTGTGGTGGGGGCATCATTTGTGATTTTTATATGCTAGGATCTGCTTCTCTTTGCTTCATGGGTGCATCTAGAATTACAGCAAACCAGTTTCTATGTAAATGGAGACTGATGGTTGACATATTGTGGGGATTCTTCTGTGGGTACCTGTTCTTCAGTTAGGGGGATGGATATGCCTGGCCTGTTGGTGCACATCCCACATAGCAGAGACCTGACAGGTGAGTTAACGTGTAAACAAAACACGTCAGAATTAAGCAACCATGAATATTTCATTATGGTGTACAGCTATCACAAATGCTATCACTGAGACAGGGACACTATACAATATACACTATACAACTCATGACCATGGGCAGAGCTCACGGTCTGCTCTCTGGAGCAGTGGATGAGTCTGGTGTCTCCATTTGATCCTCATTCAAGGTTTCCAAAAAGGAGGCCATGCCTTTCTGCAGATTCTCCAGTTAGCCTTTGTGAGAAGCCCCAGGGTGTGGTAATCTATCTGCTCCAAGATCTTTGTCACTTAACCATAGCAGGGTTCTTCCTACTGTGAGTTCCAGGAAGCTGAGGGCTCCCTCACTGCACACTCTCAGGTGGAACATCTAGTAAACTTCTGCCTCAGCTGGGGGGCAGCCTTCTCATCACAGTTGGCTTTTGGTGTGCCTCTTCTGTACCTGCCCACAGGGCCTGCTAGCCTCAACTGTTCAACATGAAGAAGACACCAAACATCTTCTCACCCATGGCATCTGACAAAGGAGGCCTCATTTCAGCTCAGAGATGTGAGTGAGGATTTAATCAAGTAGCAAAAGAGAAGCCAGGCGGTGGCAGAGCCTGGAGGCCGTTAATCATTCACACATTCTCATGGGTTCAGAGTGAGGATTTCTCAGGTGTTTCACCTGGAAAGAATGTTCTCTGCATAAAACTGCACTGCTCATAAACCCCTCTCCCCAACTCCTCTTGGCAAGCACCCAGAGCAGGGTTTCATGCCTGAGGAGAGATGTGTGTAGCAGTATGCACAGCACAGGGCTAGCTTCAATCTCTTACATTACCATGTGACACCAACTGTCTGTTTCCCATAAGGTAGTTCAAGTTTCACCACCTGCAGGTAGATGTTTGCTTTACTTAGTTGAACTCTCTTCCCACATCAGACAGACTTATATTCTGGTTTCTCACTTACTGGCTGTGTTAGAGGAGGCCAGTGACCACAGTGCCTACAACCCATGCCACTGGCTGTCCTCATAAGTAAGAGCCTGTCAGATGACCTTGGGTCTACTCTTAAAGCTTCAGAATGAACATTGCCTCTCAGGGAAGTCAAGAATCTCTGTCACTAGCTTTCTTTGATCCCAGCATCCTGGGGAACATGTCTTCTGCCTCCACCCAAGAATGCAGATGGGCCCTGAGAAGCACTTCCTGCCTAGCTAAACTGGAGTAATGAATTTCTGCTGTCCTTGCTTTATGCTCAGTATCTCAGTGGTCACAAGGACATCCACCACCCAGGAGGAATGGTTACTGTCATGTTTTCAAACCATGGTGGATATTTACCCATTCTAAAGTTATCATCCCTTTTCTTTTCTTGGGATTTGGCAGACATCACATCTGGGAGGTCTGTATATAGTGAGATATTCACACCCACCTCATCTGTAGTGCTGACCACACCCAGTTGGGCGTGGTTACAGGTGAGGACATGACCTGTTAAAAGGATTAAATTGGGGCTCAGAGTCCCTTCTTTGGATTGCAGAGAGCTTACTGCTGACAGGGTTTGCATGCTTGGAGCAGGAGCCCACAACCGTCACTCATTTCCTATATAAGTTATTTCCTCCTAATAAACTCCACTTCATCCTAGTCGTCAAGCATCCTGATTTCCACATCCAATAGCTGTAGACATGGGCTGTCATTCCTTATAGCCTGCTTTTCCAGCACCACCTCCATCTTTTCTACAGGACAGCACTTTCTTCTCCCCTTTGGTGGACATCTCCTGAATTTCTCATTCCTAGTCACAGCTCCTTTTCCAGGCCTTTGGTATAGAAGGAATAGCTTTGCCTCCAAGATAATCCTTCTTCCAGAGAGATCACTGCCTGGAGTCCCTGTTGAGGGTAGATGAGCTAAGCAAACAATCTCATTCCTGGATATTGGAGGAGGTGTCCCATCTTTTCTAGAGAACTCACCTTCTGACTTCTAGTGACCATGTCGTCAGTAGACTGAATTGAGCTCTTCAGAAGCAGGGAAAGTAGAACGTGTATATGATCAGAGTTCACCTTGGGAAGAGAGAGTGTTATAACGAGGGACTGATTGTTTAGGGATAAACCACTGTGTACTTTCTAGTTTCATATTGATCTGTCCTTTCTTTACCCTGGATGCTAAACAGCAGCTGCTTATACTTGAGAGGAGATATTCATTTACAAATCCACACAATCAGTGTTGATTGCTTATCACAGGCTACAACTGAGTTTGCAAAGTTGAGCAAACTCAACCTCGTTCCTCTATACAGTGGTTCTCAACCTCCCTGAGCTTCAGCTCTTTAATACAGTTTCTCATGTTACGGTGACCTCCAACAAAAATTATTTTGCTGCTACTTCATAACTGTAATTTTGCTACTGTAACCATAATGTGCATTTCTGCATTTTCCAGTCGTCTTAGGCAATTCCCGTACAAGGGTCATTTGACCCCCCACAAGAGTTGTGAGCCTCACATTGAGATCCAGTGTTCTAGAGGGTAGGGCATGCATGGACAGTCTCCATCTCAGAGACTACACACTGCACCTGAAGGCAGGGGTCACTCAGTGCAGGAACTGAACTGTCTTGTTCATTGTATTGACCAAATTTAATAGATCACATTTTCTCACAGTTTGGGCTTTCTTGTCCTCACCTTTATAAACTTTGTGATGGAGATGTAATGGACCTGTGTTTCAGGGAGATACTCTCCTTGAAGATCAGGAAGTACTTTTGGGCAGTTTCAGGGTCTACAGACATGGAGAAACTACTATGCAGGGAGAATGATGACATGATCTACACTGATAGTCAGAATGATGAGCCCCACAGAGAGGCCTCAGTCCTATAAGTTGAGCCATATAGCCAAGTGTTTACAGTTTCATGTGGCCAGAATATCACATCCAGAGAACCCATACTTGCCCTTAATTGTACAATGAATACAGGTACATAGACAGTAACACTAACTACAAAGAACGTTTGAGGGCAAGCTAAGGATCACTTGCTGGTTTTGAAATATTTAGTTCAAAGATTTTAATTACCTTTATATCAAGTGTTCTGTAAACAATTCAGGTGACTACAACATATGGTATTCAAATTCTTACCAAAATCGCTGCTTCCAATAGAGTGTTACTGAAGTACATTAATAGGACATCAATTCTAATTTTAGATTGCTTTGTTAATGTTGTTAACAACATACACGAGGCACAGGAAGAGATTCAGAACTAAGTCAATGAATCACCCCTTTGTTGCTGTGTTCATCAGATTAAGATGGCAAACAGATGATTGGAGTGGCCAGCATGGTATGACAGCCAATGGGGGCAGTAGAACTTGATGGACAATCTTAAGATAAAACCAGTCTTCTTTTTTCTCCTGTGTGTTGCTCTCAGAATAGTCATAGAACTTTCTGGAAGGCAACATCCTCCTTAAAAAGAGTGAGAAGCCAAGGCCTTGCTCCCACATTTCCTGGAAATGATTATGGGGAAATGTCCAAATACTAGAGCTTGTGTCTTTTCAGCCCGGAAGTAATGATTTACCCCATGAATGAAAAACAGATGCTTGCAGATATGAAACCCAAAGTGGGCCATTTTTGAGGGTCTCTAGTTTCCATGAGAAATGGAAACACACAGAAAAGACCTCATCCAGTCATGCAAATTTCTTCATCCCTGGGAATGAAAGTTCACAATAAATCCAGTTGTTTTTTCCTGCCCCTTCTTACCATACTGTAATGACCTGGTTCATATAACTTACTGTGTCTGAGCATGCCTTTTGTGGCCAGACTGAAGCCATTTTGAAAACTGTTGGCTTCTTCCCAGGAAACCATTGCTAGAAGGTTTGTTCCTTTGTTCTGTTGATGACCTCTGTGTCTTCCTGGAAGTGGGAGTTTTCTCCAACGATTGGTGCTTGGTGTAGGATGGTGGGACTTTTTTTTTTATCAAAGATTTGGATACAAGGCACATGAGGGGATCAGAATCCTACAGAAGCAGGTCCTTTGGACTCTGATGAGAACTTCGTAAGGTAGACAGGGAGACTCTGATTGCATCTGCAGAAGCAGATCACAGAGTGAGACTGTGACCTTCGTGAAAATAAGATGAACGTGGTGGTTTTTATCTGCCAAACACCTCTCTGGATAGTCTGGACACATGATTTCAGCAGATGAAGCTGCTGTGTGAATCACAACCATTAAGTTCTCATTAAGTGGAAAGAGTTCTGAGTGGGCTGGTACCTTGTAGAATCCATGAGTTAATGGAGGAAGGTGGACGGAAGGGAAGAGAAAGAACAAGGAGGGAGAGAAGGAAAAAGGGAAGAGTCCCTTCTAGTTCTAACAGCACTGGAGTCTACAAGATAAGCCATGTTTCTGTTCAAGGTATAGAAGCAGGTTTGTCATTTACAGAGTATCAGCCAAGGATGGGAGAATCTTCAGATCCTTTAAAGATGGCTGATCTTCAGAAGGCTGATGGGAAAGCCAGAAGGAAAGGAAATGGTGGGAGGCATGGGGAGGGGAGGAAAGGAGGACGGGAGGGAGGAATCAATAAAGAAGAGGAGGAGGAGGAATGATGAAAGGAGAGGGAGAGAGGGAGCAGAGAGGCAGGGTGGAGGGAAGAAGGCTTTTCCTCTGCCACATGCACACAACAGCTGCCCCGTACTTTACCAAGGCAGCTGGACAGCGGCGTCTATACAACCCCTGGCCTCACATACTTTATGCACTAAAGGAGCGATGGCCAGGTGACACACAGGCAACCCTTCCGGTTTGTTTGCCTCAGGAATCCTGGGCATCAAGAAGGTCTATGTTTATATAATGAATCTAACCAGAGAGGCAATGAAGAGCAGTGTTTGGGAAGGGGAAATGGTGCCCCCCCCCATGCTCTCAGCTTTGGTAGTTAGTTCTCACATTGAATACCAGAGTGCTTCTAACAGTTTGTTCCTCCCTTCCCCAAGTGCATCAAGTTCAGCTCCTGCACAGTGCAGTCATCCCCCATTCCTTGCTAGGTAGGACTCAGACCCCAGAAGGTGCTGGAAATAGTCAAGACCATCTGACCTCAGACTGGATGGTGCGTCAGCCATCTCGGCTGTGCCCCTGTCACCTGTCAATAAGGAAGAGAGCAACCCCCAGGGCAGAGACAGGTGATTGAGTCAAATTAATTAACATCTGCATCTTTGGCAAAGACTGTTACTGAGGATGACTCTGCCCAAACATCTGAACACATGTGAGTATCAGTTCGTGGCAGTGTTGGGTTCCCACAGGCAGCAGCTCCCACCAAGTTGCTATCAGGTGCATTCTCATGTCTGCCCGGGACTCTTTCACTCCTTGGTGAGTGCAGGCAGCATCCTGGCATGCTCTCAGCCCAGGCTCTCCCCCCTTCTTTTCTTCAGATCTTGCTTTGTGTTATGGTTCCTGGGGTGGGTGGTTCCAGGCCTCTGCTAGTTGCTATGCAGTCTGGGGTGGGGCGGGCAGTGACCCCTCTGTGAGAATATCATCTGGGGATGATTTGTTTTCTTACTTAGACTATTTAACTGACTTCCAGAGTGGCATACAAAGTCTGCAGCAGTGATTTCTACAGCCCTGAAGATCTCTCTGGGTGTTGGGTTTTTATCCCTGACTTTCTTATTTGTAACCCTTTTTATTTCCTAATATCCCCTGTGTCTGAAAGTGTGCTATAACCTCTGACACCAGGAAGTCAGTCAATAAAACCCAGACTCTTTGATCCACAGGATTATGGGATTGCTTCTTATGCAAAGAGAGACATCAGGATAAGCAAATACAGAAAGCAAAACCCCTCAGGAGCAAGGGGTTTGAAGGAGCTGGAGAAACACTTCCAGAGAATTCACAATGCAAACCTTCCTGGATGTTTGAGCCTCTTCATCAGTTGGAAGCTCCCAGACAAGACAGGCTCCACTGGGGGTGCTCCTGCCCTGTATCTGCTTACCCTGTGGGCATATTCTTTTGCTTAGTGACAGCATCGAACAACTCCAGGTTTCTATCCTGTGGGCCACACACAGGCTCAGACTCACCACTGTAAGGGGTGAGACCTTTGTGACTTCCATAACTCAGACTTCTAGAAACCCACCCAAGGCACAGAAACTCCATCATGTCTGTGGCCCCTCCAAGAGTCCAACTTGAGGAATTCAAAGTCCCCAATATAAAGTGCAGGCATTGGGCCACAATCCTTGCATGCCCTCATTTATACCTTATATTTTCTCTAAGCAATGTATATCTCACTACAGTGTTAGCCAAGTAAATAGCTAATGTACCACATCTGTTACTTAAGGAAGCACAGAGAGGAAAACTCCACTTGTGTCTAAGGCTGTCACAACATTTTTGAAAGTTTTAAATCTGAATTTAGTTGAAACTTCGGGTGGGATACACATGGACACATGACCACAACACAGATCTCTTCAGACAGGACAAATTTGCCTCTGTTGTAGCTCTTCACTGCTGCAAGCTTTCTATTTGTTGGGATGTCTGCAATTCACTTCCAACTGAAGACTCTTGTTTACTTTGAGAACAGGGTTGGCAGAGACTATGATTTAGTAAGTCCCTCTTGCTGGGAAGGGCTTTCTTCCAGTTTCTCCCACTGTGTGAAAGGGACATAGAGTCACTGAACATCTGTGAGGATGCAGAGTGGAAATTGGAAAAGAGCATGGCTTCTATGCAAGTCTGGGCAGACTCCACTCTGGCCTCGGAGACATGTGTTTCTGTATTAGTTACTTTGCTGTGACAAATACACCCAACAAAAGTCACAGTGATGTAAGGATGGAAGGTCTATTCTGGCCATAGCTTGAGGGCACAGTCCATCACAGTCCAGAAATCTAGGTGGCAGAAGTATAAGGTGGCTGGTCGCATTGCAGTCATAGCCAGAAAGGAGAGAGAGGTCCAGGACCCCAGCCTATTCCATGTTGCCCAAAGTTAGGCTGGCTCTTTGCACCTTCATCACGACAGTCTGGAAACTCCTATGTGATTCAAGATCCTGCCAGTTAGCTACCGTGTGATGCTTGGCTTTCTCTATGCTCGGCTGTGACATTAAGGGTGTAGGGATATGTGTTTTCCTAACTTGTTCCAGAGAAACAGCCTTCCTAAGGAAGTACACTTCCCTAATGAGTGGAAGAACAAGAATTAGCAGGGGATGATGCTGTTGAGAACATAGGGAGGGGGAACGTTTGTGTTAAGGTAGTTATGTGCATGTGTGTGCATTTCTGTATTTGTGTGTGGTGGTGGTGTACACACATGTGAACTTGTGTTTACTGAGGCCAGAGGTCAGCATTAGGTGTCCTCTTCAATTAATATCCATCTTATTCATTGGGAAAATTCCTCCCATTGATCCTGAACCCCAAAGAATTGACTAGTCTGGGTGACTAGTGAGCCCTAGGGTTGTACCTACCAATACCACATCACTATGTATGGCTTGTTGCATGGCAACTGGAGACCTGAACTCCCATCTTCAGGTTTGCATGGTGATGTCTTGTTTTTATTATGCTGAGCTCCATTTACCCTAAGGAGCACATTCTAGATTCTCCACATGGAGGAAATGCACAGGCAGCATTCTTTTCCCATACTAAAGGTCATATAGAGGTGTCTCCAGAAACCACTAGGGAAAATATACCACAGTGGCCTGCAGTGGCAAGAGGGCAGGACCCAACCCATTCAGGCAGCGGAAGGTATGTAAAGGATCATGGGATGAGCCAATGTAAAAGTGTATAGTTGGCCTAGAGATGCCTAGAGAGTCATGTGGGCTTGAAGTTGTCAAAATATAGGGGAGATGAGTCGGATGGTAAGAAAGACATTCTGTGTTACCCAGAGATGACACCACAAGGAAGGGCGGCTGGGGAAGGCATATGGGCGGTTCTAGGGAGGACCCAGCCAAGGAAATTGTAAAGGTCACAGGACCAATGACTGATGGCTGTGAGAATCTCCATTCTATTGGTTTATTGCTTTCTTCAAGGGTGACAAAAATACCTATAAAAAGAATAGGATTCAACATGTAAAATTAGAGGTCTGGCAGTGAAGTTCAGGTATGGCATGCTTGCCTTGCACACACAGTAAACAGCTTCATCAAAATCAGTACTACCAAATAATAAAATTTCAGGAAAATTATAGTGATTTGGAAACTACCTTATGACAAGTGAAACACAAACAAGGCTACATTTATAACGTGACTTTCTAGTCATTTACAGGAAACATATTCATGGAAGCGAGAGATTTTTGTGCTTTTACACCCATATCCTAATTACGTGCAAAGATTTAATTAAAATTTATATACATTTTTGCACAAGAGCTATGCTAACTTCATGTATTATATTAATATTATTGATATAATGTGAGGCATAAGAGTGTATATGTGTATGTTTATATTACCCTAATTTAGAATAAGCATGTGTTGGTAGTAAATTTCATTTGTGAAAACCTTCAAGCCATGCCTGACACTCTTCTTAAGAACTTGCCTCTAAGTAAAGTCAATTATTTCCCAACAATCTCAAAAGAAGCCCACCTTTATGAGGAAAATAAGAGGATGGATATATCCCACAGATTTAAAGCATGCCCTTTGAGAGAATACTCATAATGCCCCTGCAAATTGTCACACAATGTTATCAAGGAAACACACACTACAGTCCAATGCATGCTCAAAATCTACCTTTGTTAACACATGAAAATACTGAAAGATCATTAAATACGAGAATGCTCCATAATACTATTTTCGAGTGGATTTTTACATTGAATTAATTCATAAGCCCGTGAAACTATCAGGTTCAGGAGCCACTGAATGTTCTCCCACAGCAAGCCAACCTCGTTACTGCAATGTGGAATAGGCAGGGAGAACATCTCTACCTTGGAAGCCCAACCATTGCAGAGGCTTCTTCCTCACCATTTCTTGGGGCCAGTTTTGGACACTGGCTTTCTATGATATCCATCCAACTCTTCGAAACTCTAGAGGCTGCTTGTGTTACAGACCTCTTTGTGTGAGCGTGTTTGCAGGTGGGAAGGTCTGTGTGGACACCAGTCTGTCCACATCCCAGGAGTGATGTACACAGTCTCATAGTCTGGCCTGGAGGGATGGGCTTGGTGCAACAGTGTACCAAGGATTTGCTGATAGTCTCAAAATTAGTGCCTGTGATGGGTAAAGTCAAAGGCCTGGGGCTGTAGCTCGGGGGTAGAGTGCTTGCCCAGCATGTGCAAGGCCTCAGTATCCCACTCCAGTGCTTCTACGAAAAAGTAAGAAATACCTGTGAGGACTGATGGGTTCAGTGATCTAGTGGCTGAGAATGCCTGGTCTACATGGACTCAAGGGGCAGTAGTTAATGAAGAACTGGAGAATGTCAGAGAGTCCATAATGAGAAAGACAACTAGAATGATAGATTGTATCCACCTACCCAGGGTGAGGCAAGCCTCTCTAAACAGCAAAATAGGAAATCACAGATAGAAATAGTAAAGCTAGACATCACAAAAATATACAACTTACATTTGCAAAATGCAATTAAATTTAAATACATAGCAACTTAAAATATTAAGAGATTTAAAAAACAACATGGGTAAGAAACCTGTGATATATGAAAATTATCTGTACATGTGACATTTTATCTTACTGCTACAGTTTCATATTTCAAGTGTTTCTGGGCTATCTGCATGCCTTTTTTTGTAAAGGGAATATGTATAGCTTCTGTCAGTTGTATATTGAAATGTTTCCTTCTGTTCAAGATATAGAGAAACACAAATCTTTGTTAATGATGCTCAATTAAATAAATTAACAAAAGTGACCCCAAATTAATTATGGAGATTGACCATCCTAGTGAAAACCAGAAACATTCCTTCACCTTGCTTCATACATTCTATTTTTAGTAAGTGCTCCTGAATAAATCTTCATGTCACCCTCCCTGGGGAAATGAGGGGATAATGGGGGGGGTTGGGGGGAGGGCACAGGAGGAGGGGAGGGAAAGGGAGAGGGACCTGGAACTGACTTGTGAAGCAACCTTGTTTCTTATCTAAATTTAAACTGAAAAATAAATAAATAAAACAAGGAAAAAAAAAGAAAAAAACTTCATGTCTGTGCTAATGTTGGCCTCAATAATTATACTGTGCTGAGGGTAATGGGTGGTGATGAAAGCCATGTGTGAGGGCATTCTTTGGGCTAGGAGCATGCTAGCCACAGCATCTGGCTTCTAGAGATAAAGAACAAGACGATGGCTCCTTGGCCACTGGAACTGTAGGCCCTTCATCTTGTTCCTATTCTCTTGAACCTCAAAACCTCCCCTTAGAATTCCCACTCTTAATGACACAAGCTCTTTCATGTCCTTATGATAAAATGTACTGTGATATTTGACTTCTGTGAAGACAAGTCACCCTGTAAGGTGACTTCACTCCCTGTGTAATGGCGATGGATCAATCAGCATGTAATCTTCTCCCTCAACTTGGCTTCTCACTCATGCAGGGCCACGCTGGTGTAGCTGTCCCTATCAAACATTTACACTTTGACTTTCCTTACAAACTGTGTACTTGTGGAATTTAAATTTCTCAGCTGCTTTTCATCAACAAGCACGCTACTAGATCCACAGCTCACATTCAAAGGGGGAGCTCATTGGCTTTGCCCCTCAACCCTTCCTGTACTCCACTCTCCCACAAGCCCCTTCTGTATGTCAGCTGCCCCATCCCTTCTTGTTCTTCACAGTCCCACAAAATCCTGCTAAGAATGCACCTCAAAGTGACCTTGTCACCTGCTGCCACCTTGGTAATCTCAGGACCCCGGGATCTTCTTAGTCAAAGAAGTCTGTAATGGGCAACAACATTTTGTCAACACTAGTTATCATTTTAAAAGTTCATTTGCAGGGCTGGAGAGAGGGTTCCAATATTACGATTGATTCTCCAGTCTTCCAGAGGACTTGGGTTCAGTTCCCAGCACTTATACTATGCAACTTACAACCACCAACAACTCTAGCTCTAGGGGATTCGATGCTTCATTTTGATTTCCACAGGCACAAGCACACATGTGGCATGCTCTCATAAAGACACATACACTCACATAAATAAATAAAATAAGATGAAAATTGCAATGGTTATCAGTCTGTTTTCTATAGTAGTTAAGTCTTGGAATAAATTTGCATGCTGAATTTTTATTGTATTTAGAAGTCACTGGTATGTTTGGAAGTGAACTGTGGCATTACTTGGGCATATTTAAGGGGATTAGCAAGCCATTTTATCTTTTTTGTTTGTTTGTTTTTTGAGACAGGGTTTCTCTGTAGCTTTGGATATTGTCCTGGAACTAGATTTTGTAGACCAGCCAGGTCTTGAACTCACAGAGATCCCGAGTGCTGGGATTAAAGGTGTGCACCACCAATGCCCAGCTAAGCCATTTTATCTTGTGCAATAGCAAGTTGAAATACAAGATTCCATTGGTTAGGATGGGACATTACCCTTGAGTACCCAGCTCTCCAGCTTCTCAGGAGGCCTGGCTGACTTGGGGTAGAGTGATCACTCTTTCTCCCAAGGCCCCTGCTTGTCCCCTCGTCATACCTGGCAAGTGTTTAGAGTTGCTCACATCACACACCTCTGTCCAGAATGGATGACCAGCCACTGGGATGCTCATCACTGCCAGGTCCATGCCCTACTCCATTAGCCTCCCCAGTCAGCTGCTCAGGCTGCTCTCCATATGTATGTACTCATGAAGAGCGCATAGACCTTGCCAAGTTCTAAACACTTTTGGAGACACCGTGTAAGTTATTTCCCAGTAACTTAACCCTCCCCAACCCCCAGCAGCCTGCTTGAATCACATTATCATGAAATGGGACAATTCCCAGCACTGGGATTTGTATTGTGCTTATTTCTAAATATTTCAGCAGCATTTCCACCACCACGTGGGTGAAACTCTGTGGCTCTTATACTCTTTCAGGGAAAAAAGTCTCTCTTTAAGCAAAAACAAACACGTGTCAGTCCAGGCTGAGAAGCTGGAGGACTGGCCTGTCGCTGTTCATGCTTTCCAACCTCCAGAGAATGAGACAAGATTAAACTGTTCCATCAGTATTGCTTCCTGGGTGACTTCAGAGCTTTTGGTCTGAGGGATGGGTCCCTTCAGTGGGCAGTCGCCACCAGCAGTGACATTGGCATTTCAGCCGTTTAGTGCTTGGTATGAGAAGGCCTACTTAAGCATCACTTCCTTCTTTCCATCCTTCTATTTGGAGGTAAAGAGCAAAGCACAAAGTGATGAAGCATTACAAATGCGTACACTGAGCATTTTTAAAAAAATAGTAAATGAAGGAAAGAACCAATTCTGTATTAAGAAATGATGAACACTGAGGATGCCACAGTAGCTGTGTGACCCATTTGAAGTTCATTGACTTTTCTGAGCCTCTGATTTCATTCCTGATGAGAATTATATGTAGGGCACACCACAAAACACAAGCCAGCTGTTCAAGTCAGGAAAGCCACCATAACGCCTACCTTGCCGAAGCGACCTCATATACGTGCAAAGTAAAGAACCACCAGCCCTGGCTGGAGCTCAGGCCAGCTACTGCTTTTCCTTCCCAAGTGCTGGGTGGGGGCGGTAGAGAAGAGGAAAAGGTGTGGCTGAGTCAGCAGAGGCAGACCTATGCACTGGAGTGAAGAGAGTAGGTGAGCCTAGAGGAAGGCTTCAAAGGAAGGCAGAAGGGAGATAACAACACCGAGACACTGGTGTGAACCACGGAGATGCCTCTCCACCCCGGAGTCCCAGGGACTTGGGAATGCTGCTGGCAGCCTTTGATAGGATCCTATCCTCACAGCCGACTGTGCAGACAAACCTCAGTCTTTCCTGGCAAACAGGATGCATGCCCAGTAAAAGCAGGGCTGAACCTGCCTTATGGCTTTCTGTATGGGATTCTTTCTCACTGGACGGAGCAAGGCAGAGCTCGGGAGGAAGCAGAAGGCAAGACCTGGAATCAGCCAGTTTCCCCATTGGTGGGTTAAGTACTTAGTCTCCTCCTCATTAAACTTTCAGGAGGAATGCGGGATTAACACTGCAAACACATACCAACTGGCTCTCCACTTGGCTTTAGGAAACTGATGCTGCGTGGGACTTGCTGGGTGCTGCTGGTGTATACAGATGTCCCCTTAATCATGGGTTCCGAGACTCTGTGGGGTTGGCAGCACTTTACAGCAGCCACAGGGTTTAAATGCTGAAAGAATCCTTTTCCGTTAAGGTCCAGGCTGGCCTGAAACTCTCACTTCTCCTGCCTTCACACCCTGGTGCAGGGATCCTCAGGTACAAGTCACATGGGCCTGAACTCTTGAAATGTCTGAATAGGTCTTTGATTATCAGTACTCAGGGCTCTTTCCCTCAGCATTACAAATGTGTACAAGGCAGATTTTTGTTTTAAAACAAAACCTGTGATTTCTAATGTGTTAAAATCTGTGTTTTCCTAACCACCATTTGCATATGCTCAAAACTGGAACTGAAAGTGTTAACTCACCAACTACTCCGTTTCCACAGGACTTGTTGAAATCATCTATCCATTCTCTCAATGTGCAGGTGACCTGGTACTCTGTATCCACAAAAGCCAGGGCTACCAGACACCCACCAGAAATGGTCTTTAAAAATAATTACAGAAGCAACAGGAGCGTGCAATCAGAGAAGGAACGCTTTAAAGAAATTATTCAGAAAATATTATACGCCGGTGCTTTGGAAAGATTCCAGCCCTGGTAATTGCATCTTAATACGTTAGTTATTGTATAATTGTTCAGAGATGAAAGTTTCCTCATAGTTTAAATTCAATCACAGCATGGTATTTTTCTTTATTTAAATGAAGTAAATGCAGCAATTATCACAACATAAAAAAGATGCTTAGTTTTAATCTGAGGAAGAAGTGTCGCTGTGTGCTTTCAACAAAGTTCCCCTGTGCAGATGGCTGCTTTCACACGGCAGCTCCTGCCATTTACCAACATAAAACAGAGCCTTGGATGTACTGAAGCCCATTTTGCATGAAGTTGGAGAAGTCTGTCTTTCGAACACGATCCACAAAGAGCAACTTGCTGACTTTGTCTCTTCTGCAATCCTGTCATTTTGTTGTTGTTGAAATTTTCTTGTTGTCTTTTGTCAGGTCCTCTACCCTGCATGTCCAGAGGAGAAGAGGGGTCAGAATATCAGGCTGTGTTGAATTCTGAGCGAAGGCAGGGCCGCCCACATGGGCTGTTTTCTTCTTGGGCATAGGATCACAGCCGCCACTTCACCCTTCACCCTTTGAACAATTACCCACAGCCTGTAGACACCCCATGGCCCTGGGCCCCAAAATCAGAGTCTAGGAGCAGGAGGGGTCTCAGAGGAGACAAAACATTTTGGATAATGACAAATGACTGGCTGTGGCCCCAGCATGGGAACACAGACCCAGAGAGCTGGCAGTGGGTACTTGGCAATCTCTGAGCCCCATGTCACTCTGGGAAAAGCTAAACATTCCCCATGGTGTTTAGAAATGTTATAGTAGAGACTATTTATAAATGACTAAACATAAAACCACTTAAGCCTTCAGGTCTCCTGCTGGATGGAGAAACAGAAGAAGGAATGACCAAGCTACTGTGTTTGTCCCCAGCCTCACAAGTTATGAGTATAGGGTTCCCTGAGCTGGCCTCAGCGCAGCCCGTGAGCTATCCCTGAACAAAGATGCCATGAATGCCACACCTCAGATCTCACCGTTTGGCCACACAGGCTCTTGTCTCCTGTGTGAGGCCAGTGGTACCATAACATTTTTCCACTCTCCCTGTAAGAGGAGAATGGAAACTCTTCAGTTTCTCTCCAGAGAGAGGCCAAGGTATCAGCCATGTCATCCAATAATGGTCTCAACCAGTCCTAGCATGAGCAAGGAGGCCTTGAGCACAGAACTCAGCTAGAGAAAAGGACAGAAGACTGGAGTGTGCTCTGTGGGGAAGCCTCAGAAGTGAGAGGTGGTCCCAGAATCAGTTCTGAAATAATCGCAGATTCTCAGAGCCTTCCAGGCTCGCCTGTGTTGGTGTGAACACATCCACTTCTTAGCTGTCAGAAGCCACTCACCCATTTGATCCCATAGCCGAGACACACTTTAATGTGTATGTGTGTATTTCAATGTTGATGATGCAAACACAACTTAATTTTTTTTTACTTTGTGAAAAAGCATCTTATTAGGACATTGGGCCAGCTCTCATTCAGAAGTTGCTACCAGGGCTAAGCAGTATGGACATGTTGTAGGATGTTTCTTTAAATACAGGTCATAGATGGGCAGCTACTAGGGTGAGGATGTTTCCATCACTGTGGACTTATTCTAGAAGTTTTTGCTTGACCCAGGTAAAGCCTGAAATGATGGTATTAACAGACCTGCCCAAGCTTTGGAAGCTTCAGCAAATGCTGGTCCCCCTCAACCTGGTTCTATGTGGTTTTTTGTTTTCCTTCATTCTTTCTTCCATAGCATGGGCTCCCATGCAGGGGACAAGAGCTGGGTGTTTAACTTGGACTGTCTGATCTATATTTCTTGCAGTCTTGGAGAGACTGGAGAGCCTTTTGATGGATCATCCAGTTCTTTGATTTCTTGGTATACAAAGAAACAGAGGAGAGAAAGTTGACCTAGGACATAGGCCAGGAGAAGATGACAACCAGTCATCATTCCGAAATTACCTTGTTTTCCTCAGACAAGGCAATTGGTGCAGAAAGGTTTTGGGCTACCTCCTGGAGACATTGCTGTCCTCCTGTCCCCTGGGAGTTCCTGAAGTGCTGGGGGATGATCTGGAGTGGAAGACCTCATTCTATTGTGGTTTACTGAGTAGGGAGTAGGACCTTGAGTGGATGTCCACTCTGAGGCCACATTCTCACCACAAGGTGGGTACACACTCTAGTGGGAGGAGAGTCTGTGGAATATTTTAGGAACCCGAGAAATGGCAGAGGAGAAACTGGGGCTAGAGAGAGGCAAGTGATGACATGTAGGGATCAACTGGGTCCTTTCATGATGTTAGATAAGCGATAATGTGGGGAAGTCGTTAGTTCTCATCCTGTAAAATCTACACTTAAGACAGTAAATCAACAGTATGTGCATCCCAAATGAAGCCTCCGTTCAGGGACATGTTAGAATGAACGGTGCAATGCCCAGGGGTGAAGCCTAGATAATCACTGCATTGTGATGCATAAGCTTGAGCTGCTATTTCACCTCATGTGCATCTGGAGATCAGGGAGCAACCAGACTGTCTTGTGGGAAATGGACACACTCTACACCAAGGCCCATTTGCCTTGCTGGAAGCTTCCAGTCTGCAAAAGGTCAGCTGACTGCTCTGTGGGATGCCTACCCTCCAGGCATCATAGATCCTCCCCAGACCCCAGATAACCCTTGGTGGTCCTTACCAGTGGCACCGCCATATAGCTCAATAAATTAATGTTGTGCGGGGGGAAGTTTTCACAGACTCCTCATCCATTACTGAATAATTCTTCATAATAAGAGCACTTCCCAAGTCAAACAAAGCCGGAGTGTGACTCAGAGGGCTGCCGCCCTGAGTGCATCAGGGTTTATTTTTCTTGTGAAAAAAATAAACTATTACTTTGATTAATAACTTCGGTGGAATGTGGGTCAAGAGAACCGCTGAGTGCATCCTGCCAAGAGAAATTAATACTTGGTCCTCTTCAGACATTCAGTAGATCAGGGGCCCAAGGACCGGATTTCAGGTCTGGCATGCATCAAAATGGATATCCTAGTTTTCCAGGTGGGAGAGCCACTTTGGCTTCTATGGTCTAGAAAATGCACAAACCAAAAGGCTTGTTATAGTTCCTTCTTAAGATCCTTTACATCTGCCCTTAAACAACAGCTATTTAATAATTTAATGTGCTTACAATGCCCACAGATACTCTGACATATTAATGGGCACTACCCTTACTACAGAGCTCACTGGCAACCTGAACTCTGCTTTAGAGAATTCTTTTCTGATTAAGAATATGGCTCCATGCTGAAGAATAATATCCACCTCTCCATCCTGCCTAAAGTGTGTGGGCTGTCTACAGCCCACACATCTCCAGTGAAAGCCTGCATGCACTGCTTCCTATCACTTTCCAATCAAGTATCTGAGATAATGAAAATGACCATTCTCATACTTGACATCACTCTTCATTACTGGGATTTATCCCATGCAGACTGGATTGACACCTGGCCTGAGAGAGATGATCCAACAGCATTGACTGATAAGCATCTAGGGTTGGGTGGCTCACTTGAGGAAGCTGTGAAGGGTCCTGTGTCACATCCTTCAATACAGCCCTCTTTACGGTGAAGAGATGGGCTACTTTTCTCATTTTTCATGTCCTGAATTTTTTTAAATGGAAATTTGAGCATAGGCTACGATATAATGACAGAGTGTGTAGGATGTATATCCTGATTCATTTATTTTGGGCTTCTCAGCTCTTTTCCACAACCTTTCATAACCAGCATGTGCCTTTGTAACTGCTAAATTCACACAACACATTCCAGCACATTCAGAGAGCAACGCAGAATCCGTGGACTGTTTTCTCCTGTGCAGGTGTAGCGGGAGGCACAGAGGAGAGTGCAGGCCTGTAGGGGTTACACCTGCTTGTGCCTCCTCTCTCCTGTGGGATACACATGCCTGCACAGGTTGGTGGTGTGTCTCCTGCTCCCTTGGTTCACATTATGGATGAATAACTGACATGATGCAATCTGGAGAAAGGCTAGATTCTGGAAGCTTCCATGAGTGGTCCCTGCTTAAATGCAGTCACAAATTGCAAGGTCACAGGCTTTTCATTTATAGTTCCTGTCATCTCCCTGGTCAGTTCTAAGGTCAAGGCGGCAATGTGAGATCAAGAGATTTTCTTTGTATTTCTTTCTCTCATGAGGTGGTTGTAGGTATCCTCCCCAGTGATGTCTGCAGTATCTCCTAACACATGGCAGTGAGAAGCTGTCCACTCAAATGCAAGATGCTCAGGGGCCAAATGGAAATTCCAGCCTAGCACTTCCTGACAGTAGCAGATGCTGTCACATGCAGAGTTAGGGTGAGGAGAGTATTTGACATAGGTAATAATTATATGAATATTAACCTAGGATTTCATATCCTGAGAAACAGGCAATGTTAGGTCAGTCACCTAGAATTAGTATCTACCTTGACCATAAAAGTATACTTCCCACAGGTGTCTCTGAAAGGAACTCCATTGTGGAGAAAGGATTGATTTTCCATGAGCTTCAGAGTTAAACAGAAGTGTTAAACTGTTTTGGACAGCTGCTGGTTCCACAGGGCTAAGGTGGAGCCTTGTCAAGAACAGATGAGGCGCTGCCTCCACAGCCTGTAGAGTTGGCAGGTAGGGGAGGTAGCTCAGATAGACACACAGACAAGCTTTCAACAGAGTAGAAGTCAGAGCTGCAGAGAGGGGCCAGGTGACACACGGGGTGGGCTGGAAAATGGTGGGATGTGCTGTCATCCATTTCTGGGAGTTCTGACAGTATGGGCACTGCATACTGCATCGTAGTCTCTTCCTGGGGTTCTTCAACATGTCCAAAAAGATCCAAAGAAATCAAGGGCAGACTAGGGGTGGGGCATGTGTTCCAGAGCTGAGAAGCAAGAACTAGCATTGTTCCTATGTCCGAGAAGCTCATGTCCATGGGTGGACATCAGTCTTGCATCCCAGCAGAGTCCCAAACTGACTCCCTGTAAGTGAAACTGGTGCACAGACAGGTTTTTAAGGTCCTGGTCCCAGAACTGTCTTCCATTCCCACCTCCACATTGAGACAAGGCCATGACTGTTCCCTGGTGCTCAGGGCTGTGGTAGCAGTGTCTAGGAATCTGTCTAGGAATCTGCCTTTCAGCCACTGGGAGATGCTCTGTTATGTACAGCCTCTATGTGTAAAAAATTCTGCCCTTTGGTAAATGAAATAAATTTATTCTTGTGAGAATCTAATGACAGAATATGAACTGCCTTCTCTGGGAGTTTCTCTTGAAAAACACACACACACACACACACACACACACACACAGAGAGAGAGAGAGAGAGAGAGAGAGAGAGAGAGAGAGAGAGAGAGTCACAGTGTAAAGAGCGGTCAGTTACCTGCATGCTATTTGTTACTCACATTGTGTTGTGACACAGTACTGTCAACGCAACAAAAAGTCATGGTAGGGCCAGGTGTGTACAAAACTAATCATAGAGACTTCCGTGAAGACTTCTAGGGGACTTGGCATTACAGGTCTTGTGCAAGGGTAGCTTCACACAGATGCAAGACAAAAGGAACTAAAAGGCAGAGAAGTACTCAATTCATTGGTACTCAAGTCTTTCCCAATCAAAAATGATATTTTGATAGAGATGTCCCACTTAGGTCTAAGCATTCCCCAGAGTCCTGGTCTCTGAAACTTGTTCATTTGTGACTCTCTGCATCATTGCCATCTTCTGAGTAATAATAAGTCACTGGGAGACAGTTTGGTACCATATCCATTTAGTAGAGTAGTAGTAGTAGGTTATCCCCTAGGCCTATGACCTGTCTGCCTACATAATTGTGGCAGGTAAAGGTTTTATCTTGTGGAGTTGGCTTTAGAAGAAGTGATTATTGGTTTGAGACAAGAGAAAGACAGTTCTTAGGGAGAGGAGAGAGAGAGAGAGAGAGAGAGAGAGAGAGCAAAAGGACAAAGACACAGTGTGGGAGACCATCAAGACACTTAGATTTAGGCAGAGGTAGTCCTCTCTCTATAGTTCATGTTAGTTACCTATTTGCCTTCTTCTCCTGTTACTCTGAAATCATGATGAGAAATAAAGCGTGTTAGCAGTGATAGTCACAGCTGATGATTCCCTGCAGACTCCAGGTGAATAGATCTGTGGATTGGCTTGGCGGTAATGTAGCCAGAGTAGGGTTTCACTGAAGTGAGTATGTATGCCCAGCATCTTGGAAATCTCTTCTGTTATTAAATATGGCAATATTGTCCCAGCAAAGAATTTTAATTCTTAAAGGCACTAGTTTGTAATACTGAGAAACTAGGATATTCAAGGATGTGGGAGAAAGACAAAATAGGAGTCTGAAGAGATGACACAGTGGATAAATGTGTGTGACTCCAAAGTGAGAACCTGAATTCAGTGCCTGGTGCATATTCATTAGAAGAAGAGGCACTACTCTTACATAAGCATTGTGTCAACACCAACTAAATAAACAAGCAATTAAAAAGATTAACAACATTGACATACAATAGTCCCTGAAAAGGCATCCATGACAGACATTGAGAATGGCTACCTCCAGTGTAGCGCAAACTCTAATTGGTTTTAATAATGAAAACCCCGAGTCTAATATAGAGGTAAATGCTGAAAGATTAGAGAAACAGAGCAGCTAGCCACTACTGAATACTCAAACCAAAGGGGTGATTCTGTCCCTATGAATCTTCAGACTAAATGTAATGAGTTCCTGTCTCTTCCTACCTTATATTCCTCTCTCCACCAAGCCATATAACTCCTGTCTCTACCTCCCTGGAGTTGAGATTAAGGGTGTGACTCCCCAGTACTGTGATTAAAGGTGTGAGCCACCATTGCCTGGATCTGTTTCTCTTTTAAACTGAATCAATTTCATGTAACTCAGGGTGGTCTTGAACTCTTAGAGATCTGTCTGTCTCTGCTTCCTGAGTGCTGGGATTAAAGGTGTGTGTCACCAATGTCTGGCCTTTATGGCTAACTAGTGACTACCTCTGCAGTCTGATCTCTAGACAAGCTTTATTTGTTAAAGCAAAAACAAAATATCACCACACCCCATAATACTTTCTTCTTTTTATTCAGTCCAGGACTCCACTCAAGTGAAGATACCATCAACAGTTAGGGTGTGTCTTCCTTCTTCAGTTAGCTGAAGTTATGAACTCCCTTAAAGTCATGACCAGAGGTTTGTGTTTTCAGTGATTCTAGATCCTTCATTCTAGATCAAATTAATTATCAATATAATGAACACAGTGCTTGTCCTGGTATCTCTCTGACTGATCTCACACGTGAACTTGACTCTACATGATGATTTATTGCTGGCCAAACCATTTGACCCTCTGTGGTTGTTGGTGACACTTAAAGACCCTGTCTTTGCAAGAAAGCAAACCTGTCTGTATTGTTTGGGTTCTGAGAGTTGAGACATTGTTTTACACTTCCTCTAATATGCCCACCTCAACCCAAGAGCTCAGAACTTCCCTGGGAAAACAGGAGTCAAAATTTTCCATCAGTGCCTGATAGTCATTCCTGGACATGAAAACAGCCTGACAGTCTTAGTGTCCACCGCATCCTTGGTTTGAGAACCTGTGTTTGCTTGGGGCCTGTTGGCTTGTGGTACACACAGACTCACTCTTCCTCCATAGACAGTTCAGTCCTTTCCCTCCCTGCAGCTGCAGGGCCCAAGATGCTTTATCCCATCCCATGGTTCTCTAGCTCCCATCCTTCCTCCTCTCCTCCAATGAGGCTTTCTTCTCCCCAAGGCTACCCCTTATGAGGCTTCAAGCCTACATGGCTCTGTCCAGGGTCCTGCCTCCTCCTCCCTCACTTTTGACCTTGCTCTTGAATCCAGTTGAAGAGCTCTCCTCCTCTTTACCATGAAGTCTAATCTGACACCATTGGTGCCTGTGCTGTGGTAGTTCATTGGATGCTCTAATAACTGCAGTCTCCTACATGCAGGCAGTGCTAAAACCTAGGGCACACCAACACCTGGCTCTCCCTAGTCGGCCTGCTTACACTGAGGATGTAGTCATCTTTCCTGGCACACCCTGCAGATTGCAGAGAGAACTCTAATGTGATGCAAGCCACCTGATAGGTTGTGCAAGGGTGCAGTTATCCCCTTGTTTCAGGTTTATATAACAGGGTATCTATATTGATGTTGAAGGAGCAGAGGTGGGGACAGTGTAAAGAAGACACCCTATCCATGACAGAAGCAAAAAGACAGGTTGTTGCTGAGGCAGTGATACCTGTGGAGCCCAGACGTCCCACCAGAGCACATCCCAAGAGTTCAGAAGGCAGATTGACGTGAGCTGGGGGTGGCCTCCAGGCTGCAAGGTACAGTGGTTCTTTCTAAAAGGCAGGTTATGGGCGGTCTTGTCGCAATGTTTTGCTGAGCCAAGCGAGGGGTGAGTATGATTGGAAGTTGAAGGTGAATCTCAGGATGTTCTCAATCCAATTCAAATGGGTGTGAGAGGCAAGGCTCTGCTCTGTCTGCTTCAGAACGAAAACTCATTGTGCATGGGAGATGTCAGCTCCAGAGCAGGTGTATCCACTGAAGATGCTAATACAAAACCCACAGTGTGGGTGAAATCTGATATGACAAAACACTAAATAGTAATCCTTCGCAATTGTTAGGGTGTGCCTTCAAGTGGCTCATGACAAAACATGGAAACTGAAGGTCTTAGCTCCTGAAAAAACCTGTATCACTTTTTAAGGTAGACAGGCTTGTAGCAAACTTGCTCAGACCCTTCCTTTAAAACTCAATATTTAACACATTCCATCTACACTTGAAATGGCACATACAATCCAGGCCCTAAAATCTAGACTTTGGGAAAGACATAGATTTTTCTGAGTATATGGAATCTTCTCTAGGAACATCTATATATCAGAAGGGGTGTGAACATTGCACCTGTTCAGGATTCTATGCACACTCCTCGAGTGAAACATCATCTTCAATGAACATTCTTGAAGCTGGGATAGCAAAGATGTGAATGGGCCATCCAGCACTTGGAAGCACACTCTCTAATTGTTTATGTTTTGCCAATGTGAACTTCTCTCTTTGGAAATAGCCATAGGTGACACCAGCCACACCTGATACATTGAAATACATGTCCACAAGGGGCCGGAGTAACTATAGGTACTTTTAGAATTATAAACAGCATGCTATAACAAACAATTTAGTCCACAATCAGGCCCAAACATAGTGAGTACACAGAGAATGGAGTCAACATAAATCTTTTTCTACACTGACTCCTGGGTACATGTATCACACAGTCTATTGTTATTTACTCTTGAAAAGTCGGATACTGTAAAAAAAACCAACAAACAAAAAAAAGTACCCTATGATATATAAAATCCAGATACATTGCTCAAGAAGCTTTCAATTACCATAGATGGAGAAAACAAAATATTCCATGACAAAGTCAGATTTAAACAATACATATCCATGAATCCAGTCCTACAGAAAGTGCTGGAAGAAAAACCTAGACCCAACGACACTCACAAAGACATAGGCAATAGATAATCCCACTTTACCAAACACCAAAAGAAAATGGAAGGAGATCCTATACACAACAACACCACTATCAATAAATCAAGCACAAACAAGAATTACCAATCAATAGTCATTAATATCCCTCAATGTCAATGGTCTCAATTTGCCTATAAAAAGACAGACTAGCAGAATGGATACCAAGACAGAACCCATCCTTCTGCTGCATACAAGAAACACATCTCAACATCAAAGACAGACGTTACCTCAGAGTAAAGAGTTGGGAAAAGATTTTCCAATCAAATGGACCCAAGAAACAAGCTGGTGTAGCAATCCTAATATCTAACAAATTAGACTTCAAATTGAAATCAATCAAAAGAGATGAAGAAGGATATTTCATATTCATCAAAGGAAATGTCCATCAAGATGAAGTCTCATTTCTGAACATCTATGCCCCAAATACAAAGGCACCCACATTCATGATAGAAACATTACTAAAACTCAAATCACACATAAAATATCATATGCTAGTAGTAGGAGACTTCACCACTCCGCTCTCACTGCTAGACAGTACCTCCAGACAGAAACTTAACAAAGAAACAAAAGAATTAATAGGAATTATGACCCAAGTGGGTTTAACAGATATCTATAGAACATTCCACCCAAACACAGGATATATATATATATATGTGTATATATATATATATATATCTGCTTCTCGGCACCATATGGAACCTTCTCTAAAATTGACCACATAATAGGAAACATAAAAAACCTCCACAGATACAAAACAAATGGAATAACCCCTGTATCTTATCAGACCACCATGCATTAAAATTAGAATTCAACAATAACACAAATCGCAGAAACTCTACAAACTCATGGAAATTGAACAATGCACAATTGCACCATCCCTGGGTAAAGGAAGAAATAAAAAAAGAAATTAAAGACTTCCTGGAATTCAATGAGAATAAAGACACAACATACCCAAAGTTATGAGATACTCTGAAAGCAGTGCTGAGAGGAAAGTTCATATCACTAAGTGCCCACATGAAGAAACTGGAGAACAGTCACACTAGAGAATTAATAACACAACTGAATGCTCTAGAACAAAAAGAAGCAAACTCACCCAGGAGGAGTAGACACCAGGAAATAATCAAAGTGAGGGCTGAAATCAATCAAGTAGAAACCAGGAAAACATTGCAAAGAATCAATGAAACAAAGAGTTGGTTCTTTGGGAAAATCAACAATATAGAAAAACCTTTATCCAAACTAACTAAAAGACAGAGAGAACATGCTAATTAACAAAGTCAGAAATGAAAAGGGGGACATAATAACGGACACTGAGGAAATCCAGAGAATCATCAGGGCACACTTCGAAAACCTATACTCCACAAAATTTGAAAACTTAAAGGAAATGGACAATTTCCTGGATAGATATCACTTGCCAAAACTAAATCAAGAACAGATAAACAATCTAAACAAACCTATAACCATTAGTGAAAGAGAAACAGTCACCAAAAGTCTCCCAATCAAAAAAAGCCCAGGCCCAGATGGCCTCAGTGCAGAATTCTACCAGAAATTCAAAGACAAGCTAATTCCAATACTCCTCAAAGTGTTCCACACAATAGAAGTGGGAGGCTCACTGCCAAACACTTTTTACGAGGCTACAATTACCTTGGTACAATTACGAGGCTACAAGCCACACAAAGACACAACTAAGAAAGAGAACTATAGACCAATTTCCCTCATGAACATCAATGCAAAAATACTCAATAAAATACTAGCAAATCGAATTCAAGAACACATCAGAAAAATTATCCACCATGACAAGTAGGCTTCATCCCAGGAATGCAGGGATGGTTTAGCATTAGAAAATCTATCAATATAATCCACCATATAAACAAACTGCAAAAGAAAAACCACATGATCATCTCACTAGATGCTGAAAAAGCCTTTGACAAAATCCAACACCCCTTCATGATAAAGGTCCTAGAGAGATCAGGGATAACAGGAACATACCTGAACATAATAAAAGCAATATACACGAAACCAACAGCTAACATCAAACTAAATGGAGAGAAACTCCACACAATTCCTCTAAAATCAGGAACAAGACAAGGCTGTCTAACCTCTCCATATCTCGTCAATATTGCACTTGAAGTTCTAGCTAGAGCGATACGAGAACAAAAGGAGATCAAGGGGACAATAATTGGAAAGAAAGAAGTCAAACATTCACTATTTGCAGATGATATGATAGTTTACATAAGTGACCTGAAAAACTCTGCAAGGGAACTACTAGAGCTGTTAAATACCTCCAGCTAAGTGGCAAGATATAAGATTAACTGAAAAAAAATCAGTAGCCCTATTTTATACAGACGATAAAAGGGCTGAGAAACAAATCAGAGAAACATTACCCTTTACAATAGCCATGAACAGCATTAAATATCTGGGGATAATGTTAATCAAAGAAGTGAACGACCTGTATATCAAGAACTTTGAGTCTCTAAAGAAAGAAATCAAAAAGGCTACCAGAAAATGGAAAGATCTCCTATGTTCTTGGTTTGGTAGAATCAACATAATAAAAATGGCAATCTCTCCAAAAGCAATCTACAGATTCAATGCAATCCCTATCAAAATTCCGGCACAATTCTTCACAGATCTTGAAAGAACAATAACCACTTTATATGGAAAAACAAAAGACCCAGGATAGCCAAAACAACCCTATACAATAAAGGAACTTCAGGAGGCATCACCCTACCTGACTTCAAGCTCTATTACAGAGCTATAGTCCTGAAAACAGCTTGGTATTGGCACAAAAAATAGACAGGTAGACCAATGGAATCAAATTAAAAATCCTGATTTTAACCCACACACCTATGAACACTTGATTTTTGACAAAGAAGCTAAAATTATACAATGGAAAAAAGAAAGCATCTTCAACAAATGGTGCTGGCATAACTTGATATTGGCATGCAGAAGACTGCAGATAGATCCAAGTCTATGACTTGCACAAAACTTAAGTCCAAATGGATCAAAGAGCTCAACATGCATCCAACCACACTGAAACTCTTAGAAGAGAAAATTGGAGATACTCTTCAATGAATTGGTACAGGAGACTACTTCCTGACCATAACACCAGCAGCACAGACACTGAGAACGGCAATTAACAAATGGGACCTCCTGAAACTGAGAAGCTTCTATAAGGCAAAGGACACAGTTAACAAGACAAAAAGGCATCCTACAGAATGGGAAAAGATATTCACTAACCCCACATCTGACAGAGGGCTGATCTCCAAAATTTACAAAGAACTCAATAAGCAAGTCTCCAAAACACCAAAGGATGCAATTAAAAAGTGGGGTACAGAACTAAATAGAGAATTCTCAATAGAGGAGTCTAAAATGGCTAAGAGGCACTTGAGAAAGTGCTCAACATCCTTAGCCATCAGGGAAATGCAAATCAAAACAACTCTGAGATACCATCTCACTCCTGTCAGAATGGCTAAAATAAAAAACACCGAAGACAATTTATGCTGGAGAGCATGTGGAGGGAGGGGAACACTCCTCCACTGCTGGTGGGAGTGCCACCTCATACACCCACTTTAGAAATCAGCGTGGAGATTCCTCAGGAAAATGGGAATCAATCTACCACAAGACCCAGCAGTTCTACTCTTAGGCATATATTCAAAAGATGCAAATTCATTCATACAACAAGGACATCTGTTCCACTATGATCATAGCAGCATTATTTGTAATAGCCAGAACCTGGAAGCAACCTAGATGCCCCTCAGCTGAAGAGTGGATAGAGAAAATGTGGTACATTTATACAATGAAATACTTCTCCGCAGAAAAAAATCAACAGAATCTTGAAATTCGCAGGCAAATGGATGGCACTAGAAGAAACCATCCTGAGTGAGGTAACCCAGTCACAAAAAGACAAACATGGTATGTACTCACTCATATACGGATTTTAGACATGGATCAGGATAGTGCCAATCTCAATTCCACTGACAGTCTGGGATATGCATGGTACTCCATAGAAGAGGAATGAAGCAAGATCTCCTGAACAAATTGGGAACAAGGCGGGAGGTGGGGGTGGGGTGGGAGCTGGGAAAGAGAGAGAGGGAAAAGAGGACGAAAGAGTAGGTCATTGGGAAGCAGGAAGGTTGAGTTGGGGGTAGAATAGGGTGAGAACAGAGGGAGTTGTAGGTTTGAAGAGAGATCTGGCCCCAGTGAGACCTCTAGCGATCTAAAAGGATGGCACCAACTGGCAAGCTAAGCAATAGTGGAGAGACCACCTTAAATGCTCATTCCTGATAATGAACTTGATGTCTACCTTATATGCCATCCTAGAACCTTCATCCAGTGACTGATGGAAGCACAGGCAAACACCCACAGTATAACAGTGAACTGATCCCATGGAAGCCAGTGACAGAGAGAGAGGAACGATGAGAAAATTGGCAAAGAACAGGTTAGCGAAACCAACAGAGGTAGCTGATCTGAACAAGGGGGGAGCTCTTGGACTCCAAAATGACAGCTGGGAGGCCAGCATGGGTCTGTTCCAGACCCCCTGAGTGTGAGAGTAGGTGAGGATGCCTGGGCAACCTATGGGGCCCTGGGCAGTAGATCAGTATTTATCCCTGGCATACAAATGGACTCCATGTATCCGTAACACAAAGAGGGATAATCTCTAAGCCTGGACTCTTAGGGGAGTGCCTGGACCTTGCCCTGAGTAAAATGACAGACTCTGGATATCCCCTATGTGGAAAGAAGTGGGGATAGGGTGGGAGACTGGGGGGGGTTGGTGGGGGTTTGGGAGGAGGGGAGGGAGAGGGAACTAGGGTTTACATGTGAAGCAAGCTATTTAAAATTAAAGTAATAAAAAATGCAGACTGAGGGAGAGCAAGCTAGTAAGCAGCACACTTCCATGGCCTCTGCACCAGCTCCTATCTCCAGATTTCTGTCCTGTTTGGGTTTCTGTCCTGAAATCCTTCAATAATGAACTACAATGTGATAGTATATGCCTAGTAGATCCTTTCTTACCCAACATGCATTTTGGTCAAGGTGCTTTGTCACAGCAATAGAAACCCTAACTAAGACAATTAGTAATAATAGCTTGAAATGCTTGGGGAGGTCTTTGAAAAGTCACTGACCAATAACTCCAAAGGAAATATGTAATTCCTGGGATTGTATTCTATTGAGATGCTATTTGCATACCAATATGACCTACTATTTATCAGGTTGAGGTAACAACTCAGTAAATAATAAGTGTTCCCATTGTAAACATGGTGATTTAGGTTAATTATATTACCATCCAAGCATAGAAAGAAAGAGCAAAAACAAAAAGCTGAATTTTGCATCTTTACTCTCTTCTAATCACACATTGGAGAAACTGAGAAAAGAGGATCCCTGGGGCTTGTGGGCCAGCCAGCCCAGACTACTGGGCAAGTTCCAGACCACTGAAATACCCTGTCTCAAAATACAAGGTAAATGGCAGTAGAGGAACAACAATTAAAGATATCCTTTGGCCTCCACATATATTCTTATTCATGTGTGCGCACACACACACACACACACAGGCACGTAAATATAAACACATACACTTACATATGTCTAGGCACATACACACACAAGCACCTATTCACTCACACACATATGCCTTCACACAAGCATACACACTCACTCACAAATAGACTCTCACACCCTCCCTTTTATAAGATGAACAACTGATTGGATTTTAGTACTTTTGCAAAGCCATACAATCATCAACACTAATACTAAAATGTTTCTCATCACACCAAAAAGAAACTGCCCATTCTTCTACAAATTTTACAATGTTTGAAGTCCTAAGTTTATTGGATGTCCTAAGACCTTTCTGTAGGATCTGTAGTAGCTACATTCAAATGGGAAAATTTCTATCATAAACATTTACAGGATAAACATTCAGCTAGCTAAAGAGAAGCCACTCTGCTCTCTAGTGTGTATTGTCATACAAAATAGCAGTTGGAGTGTAGAGACATTATGTATGCTGCCAGTGATTCACTTGGAGGCCAGGAAACTCAAATATGGTGAAAAAATATTATCTTGATAAATACTAAGTGTGTAGGAAATGTCATTAATCTAAGAGAGTATGCCGTCCAGCTACCAATCACAATTATAGATTATCTATTCAAGCATCCCTGAGAGTGTGTTCTCTTTGCCTTCCTTCCCTGAGCTATGATAGAATTAATCTAATTCAAGTTTTGTCTCATAATTTCAAGTCAGACCACCCTCTGGGCATCAATCCCAGACTAGCTTTATCAACAGCAACACAACTCTGACAGTTGAAGCTTGCATCTAAAACACACAGTGAGGGAAGCTTTCAAAGAAAAAAAGAGCCAGACATTGACTTTCAAAATAGCCCTGTCTATTGCATGCAATCTTGATAAAGTGACTTTCCCATAAGGGGCTGGCTGGATGGGTGACTGATAGCAGAGCTGTCTTTCCTGGGGAAAAGGTGGAATCTCCAGGTTACATCAACTCACTTTCGTTGGAAACAAAAGTGTAAGTGAAAGGCACAAGTTAATCCTCTTCTGCAGTACCTTGGCCTGGGAGGACACCTTCCCTGCTTCTCTCTTATGGGGGAAGCCAGGGGACCAACTCCTGGGGTTATAGTGGACTTGGCTGCTTTTATGTCATCTTTGCAATGTCATAGCCTTCACTAAGCTGCCTTGTTCCTGTGATCACTGGGAGCCATGAGGTTCCTAACCTTTTCTTCAGAATAAAATCTTGCTGTAATAGAACACTGAGACGGGTGCTTGTGACCAGTTCTCTTAAGTCAACATAATGTAGGGTCCATTATGCATTGGCTAAAGACTCAGTGGTTACTTTTCCTGAAGGAGAAGTCTCTGTTTACAAGGAGAGAATTTATGCACAATTTCCTTGCTAGATAGTTACAAATAAGAAAGTCGGTGATTCTACTTCTCTCACTTTCCTTCCTTCCTTCCTTCCTTCCTTCCTTCCTTCCTTCCTTCCTTCCTTCTTCCTTCCTTCTGCCTGCCTTTCCTTTGTGCTGACTGCAGCTGGGACATATGAAGACTCAAACCCAGGAGATGAAAGTGATCACCCTAAGCTTCATGGCTGTCCCTTAACCCCTGCATACATTTTTCAGGACAGTTTGACTGCATGTTTACAGACTGTTGTGGTGAGCATAGCACAAGCTTTGTGCGGCCCCTCACTGTTTCTGTTTCCTCTTCAGCATGGTCCTGCAATGGTTATCTCCAAGAGACCCTGATTGCCCAAAGGATAAAATACAAGTAGTGGAGAACCACTTCAAAAATGGTCAACACCTTAGCTGGTGGGGGAAATACAGATTAAAACTAATTTGGAATCTCATACCACTACAATCAGAATATCTAAAATTCTAAAGAGAAATGATGACAAATTCTGGCATGGGGCTGGCCAAAGAAGAACACTGATTCACAGATGGTGGTAGTGAAAACTTGTGCAGCCACTGTGGAAATCAGTGTGGATGGTTCTCAAAATGCTAGCAATAGATCTAGTATGAAATACAAGTTATCACTCTTGGGCAAATACTAAAAGGGCCCTATAACCTACTGCAGATCATCCATTCATTTTTGTTCTAATCACAAACCAGGAAATGTAAACAGTCGAGGTGTCCATCAGCTGATGAATGGAAAATGAAAATGCAGTGCATCTATGCAATGGAATATTATTTGTCTGTTTATAGAAATGAGATTCATGGGTGAATGAATGAAAGCAAAAGACAAAACTTCTAAGAAAGGTAACCTAGAACCGAAAGACAAATGACTCATTTCTCTCATCTGTGGACATTACCTTTGAATCTTCAGGTATGTGTGTATCTTTAGGACTATTTTTAGAGGTCAGATAATTAGTAAGAAGTCATGTTTGGGGAAATTTTCAAGGGGGAGAAGTTAGAACCCAGTGGTATAAAGGTGTAAACGGAGAAATAGGAATGGTGAAAATGGGTGAGAGAGGAGGGGAAGGGTAGAAGAATACAGTGAGGGATAACTTGCACTGAAGACCTTCCAAAAAAGTCATATAAAAATTACCGCTATTGGGCCCTCCTAAAACACACACACACACACACACACACACACACACACACACACACACACAAATATAGAAAGAATTTAAGTGGAATTACCTTATAATGAGGCAATAAGTGTCCTACTAGACACCACAGGGTAATGAACAAAAAATCAAGTGCAGGTTTGTGTTACTTCATTAGGAGTTGTTAGAGAAGCCCAGGTCCAGATGACCTCAGTGCAGAATTCTACCAAAAATTCAAAGAACAGCTTATACAAATTCTTCTCAAAGTATTCCATGCAATAGAAGCAGAAGGGTCTTTGCCAAACTCTTTCTATGAGGCTTCAATAACCTTGATACTCAAGCCACACAAAGACACTACTAAGAAAGAGAAATTCAGACCAATATCTCTCATGAACATTGATGCAAAAATACTCAATAATATACATCCAAATCGGATCCAAGAACACATCAAAACAATCATTCACCATGATCAAGTAGGTTTCATCTCAGGGATGCAGGGATGGCCTAACATATGAAAATCCATCAATGTAATCCACCATATAAACAAGCTGAGAAACAAAAATCACATGACCATCTCACTAGATGCAGAAAAAGCCTTTGACAAAGTCCAACACCCCTTCACGATAAAGGTCTTAGAGAGATCCGGGATAACAGGAACATACCTAAACATAATAAAAGCTATAAACAGCAAACCAACAGCCAGCATCAAACTAAATGGACAGAAACTCAATGTGATTCTACTAATATCAGGAACAAGACAAGGCTGACCACTCTCTATATACCTTTTCAATATTGTACTTGAAGTTCTAGTTAGAGCAATATGACACCAAAAGGAGATCAAGGGGATACAAATTGGAAAACAAGAGGTCAAACTTTGACTATTTGCAGATGATATGATAGTTTACATAAATGATCCAAAAAAATTCTACCAGGGAACTCCTACAGCTGATAAATACTTTCAGCAAAGTGGCAGGATACAAGATCAAATCAAGAAAATCAGTAGCCCTACTAAATACAGACGATAAAAGGGCTGAGAAAGAAATCAGAGAAACATCACCCTTTGCAATTGCCACAAACAATGTAGAATACCTTGGGGTAACACTAACCAAACAAGTGAAAGACCTGTATTGCAAGAATGTCGAGTCTTTAAAGAAAGAAATTAAAGAAGACATCAGAAAATGGAAAGATCTCCCATGCTCTTGGATAGGTAGGATCAACTTAGTAAAAATGGCAATCCTGCCAAAAGCAATCTACAGATTCAATGCAATCCCCATTAAAATCCCAGCACAATACTTCACAGACCTTGAAAGAACTATAATCAACTTTGTATGTAAAAACAAAAGACCCAGGATAGCCAAGACAACCCTGTTCAACAAAGCAACATCTGGAGGCATCACCATCCCTGACATCAAGCTCTATTATAGAGGTGTAGTCCCGAAAACAGCTTGGTATTGGAACAAAAATAGACAGGTGGACCAATGGAATCAAACTGAACACCTTGATATTAACCCAAACATGTGTGAACATCTGATCTTTGACAAAGAAGCTAAAAATATACAGTGGAAAAAAGAAAGCATCTTCAACAAATGGTGCTGGCATAACTGGAGGCTGACATGCACAAGAATATGGATAGATTCATGTTTATCGCCTTGCACAAAACTTAAGTCAAAAAGGATCAAAGACCTTAACATAAATCCAGCCACAGTGAACCCCTTAGAAGAGAAAGTGGGTGGTACCCTTGAAGGAATTGGTACAGGAGACAGCTTCCTGAACATAACACCAGTAGCACAGACAGTGAGGTCAACAATTAATACATGGGACCTCCTGAAACTGAGTAGCTTCTGTAAGGCAAAGGACACAGTTAATAAGACAAAACGGTAGCCCACAGACTGGAAAAGGATATTCACTAACCCCACATCTGACAGAGGGCTGATCTCCAAAATTTACAAAGAACTCAAGAAGCAAGTCTCCAAAACACCAAAGGATGCAATTAAAAAGTGGGGTACAGAACTAAATAGGGCAGTGGTGGCACTCATCTTTAATCCCAGCACTAGGGAGGCAGAGGCAGGCAGATCTCTGTGAATTCGAAACCAGCCTGGTCTACAAGGGAATTCTCAATAGAGGAGTCTAAAATGATTGAGAGGCACTTGAGGAAGTGCTCAACATCCCTAGCCATCAGGGAAATGCAAATCAAAACAACTCTGAGATACCATCTTACTCCTGTCTGAATGCCTAAAATCAAAACACCTCTGGGTGTTGGTGGAACAAGCCTTTAGTCCCAGTACTTGGGAGGTAGAGGCAGGCGGATCTTTGTGAGTTTGAGGCTAGCCTGGTCTACAGAGCAAGTTCCAGGACAGCCTCCAAAACAATATAGAGAAACCCTGTCTTGAAAGACAAAACAAACAAACAAAAACAAAAACAACACATAACAAAAATAAACCTACCAAAGACAGTTTATGCTGGAGAGGTTGTGGAGAAAGGGGAACACTCCTCCACTGCTGGTTGGAGTGCCAACTCGTACAGCCACTTTGGAGATCAATATGGACATTCCTCAGAAAAATGAGAATCAGCCTACCACAAGACCCAGCAATTCTACTCTAAGGCATGTATACAAAAGATGCGCATTCATACAAAAAGGACATCTGTACCACTATGCTCATAGCAGCATTATTTTTAATAGCCAGAACTTGGAAGCAACCTAGATGCCCCTCAGCAGAAGAGTGGATAGAGAAAATGTGGTACATTTATACAATGGAGTACTGTTCAGCAGAAAAAAAAACCCCATGGAATCCTGAAATTTGCAGGCAAATATATGGCGCTAGAATAAACCATCCTGAGCGAGGTAACCCATTCACAAAAAGACAAACCTGGTATGTACTCTCTCATATATGGATTTTAGACATAGATCTGGGGAGTGCCAGCCTATAATCCCATGGCCAGAGAGTCTGGGAAAAAGAACCTTCATCCAATGGCTGTTAGAAGCAGAGGCAGATTCCCACAGCTTAACACTGAGCTGAACTCAAGGAACTCAGTGACAGAGAGGGAGGACTGATGAGCAAAGGGGTTAAGACAGGGCTGATTTAACCCGCAGAAACAGCTGACCTGACAAGGCGTAGCTCTTGAATCCCAGACTGATGGCTGGGAATCCTGCCTGGGACTGATCAAGACCCCCTGAATGTGGGTATCAGTGAGGAGGCCTAGACAATCTGTTGGGCCTTGGGTAGTAGATCAGTATTCATCCCTGATATACAAATGGACTTTGGGTACCCATCCCACAATGAGAGATGCACTCTCACCCTGGACTCTTGGGGGAGGGTCTAGGACCTGCCCTGGATGAAATGACACATTTTGGACACCTCCATGGAGGGCCTCACCCTCCCTGGGGAAAGGAGGGGATATTGGGCAGGTTGGTGGGAGGGCGTGGGAGGAGGGGAACAAAAGGGAGAGGGAACTGGGATTGACATGGGAAGCAACCTTGTTTCTAATTTAAATTTAAATATAAAAATAAACCGTCAAAAAAAAGAGTTGTTAGAGAATGAGCTCCCATAGGTTTCCCACACATTACTAATTATTTTAAGTGATCTTGATTATTCTCCAGAACTTGGTGCTAAGACCTATTCAACAAGATATCATGTAGCAGAGTCATAGGACATGGAGAAAACAAGCGGGTACTGACCTCAAAACTTCCTCTATATTGGACACCTTTCATAGTCCTGGCAAGTGCTATACGTGCTTTCAGAGGAAAACAACTCATCAGTATCAGGCAGCAGTGAAGTCTGAGGTATAATAGCAACCTTCCTGGTAAAACTGATACAACTGTGGCATGGATGCCGTGGGTGTCATCAACCACTTTATAGTTTGAGGTGAGGTTCACTTTACAAGATGAATCCCATACCTGGCACCATTATCATGGCCAAGAGCACAGGACTAGACAAGTCCTAGATCCTAGGTAGAAACCTATTGCTATTACCCTAATAGCAATCCTGATGACTTATCCTTATGTCCATAGTTAGTGCACTGATCAACGCAAACTTGTTTATAGTAAATGTGATTCACATACAGACTCACTACTGGACAACATACAGACTGCAGAATTAATGACCCTAAATGGGATAGAAATATCACATCCCTCCTTTCAGGGCTCAGAGATCATTGTGAAAGGTTTGGAAAGTTTGTAAGAACCAGAGGTGGATGGCCACGAAGCAGTAGCATTTTATGTTCATGAAAGGGAAATTACGCATCAGAACTCCCAATGTTTGTGAGATCATGCACAAAACCTGAATAAGTTGGCACCAGACAGAACCCACTGTATGGAGGGGAGATGAGCACAATGTCCCACCCCCAAATGAGGGGCTATGATCAATTGATGGCTGCCAGGATAATGAAAGTCAGTTTTCTCTAAGGGTGTGTGTCTTGATAGGTATCCCAGTGCAGTCGAAGATCATATGCTCAAGAGTATATGATGAGCAGCAGAAATTGGACTATGTGGATTATAAAAACATTTGAGGGCACAAAGTTGATTGAATAAGAAGCAAGGGAGGAGCTGACGGAACAACTGGGATCAAGTTATATTGTATTAAATTCTCAGAACTAATGAAACATCTTAAAGAGGAGGAGATATTATAGTCATCATGTTCTATATGGCTGATGCTATGCAGTCATGAAGACCTGAATTTGATCTTGGACCATGATCATCCCAGTGCTGTGGGGATAGAGACTGAAGGATTCATGAAGCTCCTCCACTAGTCAGCCTCAAGTTCTTGTCAATCTCCAGGCTAGCCTCAAAAGCCCAACTCCTGAGCAATAACAGCAACTCAGATTTTCTCTGGCTTCTGCCTGTATGTGACACACAGACACACACACACACACACACACACCTGCATATGAACACACAAAAAATACATACATACACACACACCTGCATATGAACACACAAAAACATACATACATATACACACACCCCTGCATAGGAATGAAAACACACACATACACACACACCTGCATATGAACACACAAAAACATACATACACATACACACACACACACACACACACCTGGATAGGAAAGAAAACACAGACATACCTGCATATGAATGAATACACACACACACACACACACACACACACACACTGTATACAATAAGACAAAACAGTAAGAGACCTCATGAAGAACAGGTGAATTCTACTTCAGTAGTGTTTGAAAGTTTAGACTGTGTGTTCCCCATTGCTTCCTCTTGAAATGCACAGGAGGCCTGAAGACGCATTTGAAAGTTAGAGTTGCTGCTTTCATTAAGCCTCAGTTTAAAGAGAAGTCTTCATTATGTGAAAATAAAATAAAATCTCAATTTTCATCCTCATGGAGCCTGGGGACACAAGCAGATGCTCTACAGCACTTTGTCACAAGACAGAGAGCACATGGGTGCAGCGTAAAGGGTACTGCGAAGCAATGTCTGCCGTGCTCGGTGCTAACTGCTGCCTGAGACTGCCGCGGAGTCTGGCAACAGATGGCGCGTAAGTTGCTGTTAAGCTTCAGTCTCCATTTCCTTTGATGCACAGTTCCAAAGACAGCTTTAAGAGAACTTTCAAAGCTAACTTTCCGGATTGCTGGGGTGCGTAACATTAAGGAGGTATCGCACTAAAGCATGAGAAATACTTAGGTATGCCTTTTATGTGTCATCTTTGGGGGACTAGATTATGTTTTGGCTTTTATCAGTAAAGCTGTTTTCTAAATAATGTGTTTGTGCACCCCAGGCTCTACCATCATTTCTTAAAATTTCACCCTTTTATCTGAACCCTGACAGGGAGTTTGCAATGAGAAGGCTGCTGCAAAAGTGTGGTCACTCAAGTCTGTGATGCCTTGGTATCGGGGTGTTTTCTGTACTCACCAGTAACTTCTGGGACAGTGGATAGATCTGGGAGCCGAGGAGGCCAGTCACAGACATTTGCTCTCCCAGAACCTCACATCGTCACCAGGTCAAAGTGCACTCAGCAGTGCTCCGGAGATTGGGTTGAAATACTGCCACATCAGCTGAGACCACAGCCTCTGTGAATGTAACAGGGCTCTTCCAAGTGTCCGTGTGTGTGTACACGTTATAACACACATATAGAATTGCCAGGAATGAATATGAACGACTACATTCCAGAAGCTTTCCACTCCCCATTTCATGCATTTTCCTCAATGATATCCCTCTTCTTCTGTTGCGAGTGTCCCATGGATTAAGCAATAGCATGAGAAGAGACCAGAGATTCTAATCAATAGCATCTTGCCCAGGCTGCTTCTTGTACACCTCTGCAGAGACCCATGGAGATGGATTAACCATTGTGACTCTGAGTGAGTGTCTTAGACAACACCAATGAGCGTGTCCTCTCGTTTTTGGCTGGGATGAGGAACCTTGAGCATGCCCTACTGATCCAAACTGTCCTTGAGGAAACTTTCTGTATCTGCCCATGTGCTGAGAAGGAGCCACATTGTGTTCAGAAAGTAAAAACACAGCTCCCCTAGCTAGAGGCCATAGGTGACATCTGTGTGGGTGTGGAAATGATTGGTCTGCGGTATTTGGTGGGAATGGAAGTAGGGAGGGGAACTGGGTGTCTACCTTGAGACAATCAAATGTTTTCCATTCAATTCGTCCCAGTTCCAACCTGCCCTTTGTTTCCACGCCAAGGAGGCAAAGGTCCCTTGATTCACTTGTAAATGTAGATGGACATATATATTTGTACCTTTCGGTGTGTCTATGTTTCCTCTGTAAATACCTATATGTACAGAGTGAGTTTCTGTGTTTATGATGAGTGTGTATTGTATGAGTGCATCCGTGTGTGTGGAAGTCAGAGGACAAGTCAGGATGTCAGTCCTCACTTTCTGTTGTGTATTGCACTGTCTGCCAAGCCACGTGACCAACCATCTCTGGGGATTCTCCCATCTTAAGCCCCCATCATCCCACAGAAACACTGCTATTATCGGCATGTGCTATCATGGCCTGCTTCACACAGCTTCTGGGATTCAAACTTGAGTTCTCACACTTCCACAGTAAGCACTTTATCTACTGAGCTTCCCAGACCCTATGGATATTTTCCCCCACATTGATAAGTTTGTGTGTATGTGTATGTGTGTGCGTGTGTGTGTGTGTGTGTGTGCATCAAGTCATTATCTGTATCTATAGCATCAACACAATCTCTATGTCAATATCTGTGTCTCTATCCATCTATCTAGTCACTTGATTATCACTATCAAGTTCCTTGCTGGCATTTACTTGCTGTGAAACTGTCTGACGTATGCCTCAGTATCTAGATTTACATAGGTCGTACCTGCAATTTTACCTACATGTGTCTCATCCAGCTGTGTCTATTCCATGTGTGTAGCTGCACTCATTTTTTCATATTGACAAATATCCATAAAAAGGGCCACAGGTTTCTTTCTAACAATTGGCCCTTTAAGAGATGTTTTATCTTCTTAATATTGATTTTGGAGGAAAGTGGAATCCTAAAGAGGCATGGGATGCCTGAGCCTGGCAACTAATTATCCCAGTGAGTGTGATGTGTGTGAGGATACCTTGCCTCCACACACTTGGGGTTTAGAGTAGAGGTAGTGCTGGCCCTTCTCTTTCCACAGGGTTGTGACTTGCTCTGAGTCAGCTTACAATGCTGTCCCAAGACTGAGGCGACTTCTCCCTATTCTCCAGTGGCAGCACCCACTTCCTATGCAAGCCCTCTCTGTCGTGTATGTGGGTCGATGAGCTGGTGAGTTCTGTATCCCTGCTATACTGAGAAGTTGGAAATGCAATCTGCAGGCTGTCACTTAAAAGGAGAGGAAACCCGGGGAACACCAAGACTTTTGGTGTTTCTGAAAGGGCTTTTCCCGGTGAAATTACTTCTACCTCTCAGTTTGTGTGTCAAACACAGCCGTTCTAAATGGCACATGTTTCTAGCAAAAGGGATGGCTGATACTTATGCCCACAACCTGCAACTGGTCGAGGAAGTCCCCAGAAAAAGGGGCGATCTTTCTCAGTGCTGGAAACTCTGAGCTGTCGACTTTTCTCCTCATTTTATCATTTGATCCTGACCTTCAAGGGACAAAAGAAGCCTGGTGCTAACTCCATTTCTCTGCAAACAAGGACTGTCTGTGTATGATACGGTTAATATTGATTATGAATCATGTCATCTCAGCAAGCTCTACTTGCCCCTTCCCCCACGACAGAAACCATCCTCTGCCTCTCACCTGCTTTGAAATGGCAATGTTTCTTCTTTTGAAGAGACTCAACACTTCTAATTGTATTTGCTTAGATTAAAAACCAGGATGATATCAATGCTGGGGACAGAGCACAGAAGGCAAGGACAGTGAGCCCCTATGACAGTGACAGTGACGGTGTTGATCTGATTTACACTGCAGTGGTGGCTCACTCCCTGCCCAGGCTGAAGTCTGCTCAGGTTCCTGATCATAAGCACAAGTTATGGAGAGTCCAGGCAAGGCTTCTGGTCACTTGTTCTGCTTCGGTCTCCAGACAACTGCATATGTGGCTTTAGGAAGTGTGCAACTTTGATCTGTGATGTAAACTTCCTCCATGTTTCCCCTCTCCAAAGACAGTAAGGATGTCAGATGTAGTGAGACCACATGGCCCCTTGGAGTTTTCATGGTACCTTAACTATCCCAATTGCCACCGGCTCATCTGGGGCTGATGTGATTGTAGGCACGTTACTCCTGAGGCTACAGAGACTAGCTGGTCCCCATCCAGCTGACTTTAGCATAAAAGTAAAATCGAATCATAGCAGTGAAATTTTATCTCACCTCTCTTCATTCTCCATGAGAGTTAATAAAGGAGGCATTCCTCTCTCTCTCCCTAAGTAGCATGAGAGATATGAAATTGAAATTAGCATATCTCCCGAACCATTAAGTCCCAAATAGTTTCCACTAAATTGACTCAAGGGTGAGTGTGGTACTAGACTCCTCTATTACACCTTTATTATAAAAGTGAGGATTTTTCAGCCAGAGAAAAGCAAAGGATAACAGTGTGGGGCTGGAGAGATGGCTCAGCCGTTAAAGGCTAGGCTCACAACCAAAAATATAAGGATAACAGTGCGAAGTAATAAGGGAAAAGTCACGATAAGACCATGATCATAAGTCAAAGTAACGAGAACCATGTCTCCCTGAGGCACCTTCTGCCCTGGGCTCTATGCTCAGTTCATTGGCTATACAGGAGCTAGGTGACACTAAGGAAGAAGACCATCCTGTCTACAATGCAGGCCGATATTGCGCAGATGGATGCACAGAATAGACACACCCAAAATCTGCCTAAAGGATCTAGTGTCTTGTGGGGTGTGGAGTCCGTGGGAGAAAGAAAGGCAAACTGAAAAGCATTCCAGGAGACGGGAGGGATGTCCAATAGAAAGAGACATTTTCGGGGATGGCGAAGGGATCTGGGAAGTACCACAGGGTACACAATGAACAGTGCCACGGGTAGGAAACAAGGCTAATTGAGAGGTAGGGAAGCATTTTGAAATATTAAATCTAGGAGTTTTGTCTGAGCCCTCAAGCTGACTTGTACCTCAGTGGCCTTTGAAGTATGATGGAGTAACCTGACTGGGGAAGCATGAACCACCAGCCTGCCTGCCCCACTGCAGGCTTAAGGAAACTCATGAGGCCTTTAGCAGTCAGAAAGTGGAAGATGTGATGAGCCCTGACTGTGAGCTCCAGCTATGGAAAATGTTGCATTTTTTTCATAGACTCACTGCGCTGGTTAGAGTGGCAGCAGAGACAAGGTTAATGCTCTGTGGAGCAGCTTGGATTTCAGATGTCTCTGAAAGATGTGTGCCGGTTCCCAAGAGGATGTCCATAGTACCAGAAGCGGAAAGACCCACGTGGCTACATGTCACATAGGAGGATAATACCAACTCATCACAGTATTCCAGCATGATCTTAGTCTCACCGTAGCTTGGGGGTTTGTGATTCTCTTGGGTTTCAACCATGTTCTGAAAGTGGTTGAGATGCAACTCCGCCCACCCAAAGGCTTTTGTCAAGAAACCGAATCACACTACAAACAAAAGCACTGCAAACAGAAGACTGCTCTCAAAGTCACCTCCAAACATGAAGTTCTCCTTGTGGGTCAGGAACAGCAGCAAGTCTGTGGGCCACAAACCGGCCAATAAGAAGAAGGTACCTCTATCTCTGCAGTCATTTCCTAAGCCAGGGTTACCTGCCCCACACTAGAGGAAAGCTGGGCTGTGTAAAGAGGCCTTCTCAGCCTGGGCTGCTCTCAAGCACTCCTTGAACTTTCGGTCAGATTCTGCAGGTCACTGTAGGGTTGCATCATGGCATCACCCCAGGGTTCCATGTGACAGTTGTAGAGAATGTGAAAGTCCATGGGACAGGTGAACACAGAGCATAGAGGTGTCATGGAGTTGGGGTCTAGAGATGACCACAACAGAAAGGATCTGCCCCTTGACCAGAACCAACTGACCTCATTCATTCTTCATACCTACAGCCAGCGGCAGAGTCACCACTGAAAACAGCAGTGGGAGAATAGGAGTAACTTCCTGTCTCTAAGGAAGCCAGAAGACATGCTGTGGGATTTGTTCCAGGAAATTTCACAACTGAGGCTGAGGTCTCAAAGTTGATAACATTAAACAGGAGGGTGAAACATCCTTTAATTGCCATTTTAGGCTCAAAATTGACCAAAGAAGAATGGTATTATCCCATAAAAGGCAAATCCCACTTAATGTCTCCCTTTTTTCTGAACTGAGAAACCAAGAACTTATTATTGAAAATGAAATTCGGCTCTTTTGTACTCACCAGGAGGGTCACATTATCCATAAATTCCAGGAAACCAGGGCAGTGAGAACAGTGTCTCAGACTCAGTGGTGGCTCTTTGCAGGCATGCAATCATATTCTAGTAAGTACAGTATTATTCTCAAAGTGGGGAATCTGACTAAAAATGAGATAGACAAGATTCTCTCTCTCTCTCTTTCTCTCCTCTCTCTCTCTCTCTCTCTCTCTCTCTCTCTCTCTCTTTCTCTCTTTCTGTATCTCCACAGTATGATATTCTAAACTTTAATAGTATTAAAGGCCTGAAAAACAAAGCTTTCAATTCTAGGTGAAATGCCTCCAAAATGAGCTGTTGATTTTTTTTAATTATATGTGTAAGTCTTCATATCTGTTCATTGCACATACTCAGTGTCTCCTTGAGGCCTGAAGAGGACATTGGATGCTCATAAGTGGAGTTACAGACTGTTGTGATCCACTGGGTGCTGGGAATGGAACCTGGGTCCTCCTCATGAACAGCCAGTGCTCTTAACCACTGAGACATCTCTCCAGGCTCCCAGTGAGAGCTATTAAGTTAGTACAGGCATATGTACATCTAAGTTAACAAATGAAAGCAATAGGTGCTGGTCATCACTGTGTCCTGCTTTTGCGAATTACCATCTTCCTGGTCAAACCAGCAGTTTTCAGCTGTCCTAAGGGATTTGTAGGATTTTTTCAATAAACAATTTACACGTTTGCACTGGTCTCTGAAGACCAGAGTGAGGCCCACTCTACGGCATAAGCACATGACCTATCTTGGGTTCTGCAATTCCATTGTACACTTAGTTATGTGTAACTATCCCAAACAGGCCAGGTGAGGATGGCTTAACAAAGACTGGGGGAGGGATACCACCTCTGGTGTGTATTTTAACTTGGGTGTGTACACATATGACTGCTGGGAGCTTGCCACAGCTCTTTTGTTCAGTGTGAACAAATGTGAATACGTACATTATGATATGGATATAAAAGGGAACCCTGTCCTAGAACCCAGGAGAATGAGTGAAGTTGTATGGATAAAGATCTATGTACTGTAGGAATTTATATAACGTTATTAATCTTGCATATGGACATGCTCGCCTGCATGTGTGTCCATGCACATACGTATTCACATGTGTGTCAGGGTGGAAGGTACACTTGGGCGTCATTTTCAGCCCTTTCTCTGATGGTCTCTGCTCCCAGTCTCCCTGCCCGTCCTTTCCCCACTCTATCCTTTTGACCCAGAGTTCTCTCTTTACTTTGTTCTGTTGTCTTCCTCCACCTGGCTCTGTCAAAGGCCTTTTCTCTAGTCTTGACGCTGGCTTCAGAGACAGATCTCTCACCACCTAGGGCTTGACAAGAAGCCGAGGCTGGCTGGTCAGTGAGCTCCAGGCATTCACTGATCTACCTTTCCTAGTGCTGGGATTACAACCAAGCTCCACCATGTCTGGTTCGTGTGGAGGAGGAGGGTTGGGGAACAAATTTCACATCCTCATGTTAGCAAGCACTTTACTAACTGAAGTATTTTCCCAGTTCCTAAATTTCTTCCATCTGTATGCCTATGCTTGTGTGGGGTGTGTGTGTATGAGGGTGTGGTGTGTGTGTGATATGTGTGTATGTGTGGTGTGTGGTGTATTGTAGTGTGTGTATGTGGAGGAGGGTGTGGTGTGGTGTGTGTGCGGTGTGTGTGTGGTGTGTGGTGTGTGTAGTTGTATTTGTGGTGTGTATGTGTGGAGGAGGGTGTGGTGTGTGTGTGGTATGTGAGTGTGTGTGGTGTGTGTGGTGTATGTGTGGTGTGTGTGGTTGTATGTGGTGTGCTGTGTGGTTTTGTGTGTGTGGTGTGGTGTGTGGGGTGTATATGGTTGTGTGGTGTGTGTGTCTGTGTGTGTGAGTGTAAGTGCACACATGTGCACATACACGCCTGTACTGTGAAGGTCTGAAGGTTTTTGCCAGGTAGCCTCAGTCACGTGGAGCTCCTTTCTCTGTGTAGTGTCCTTAGCCCCACGATGACACTGCACACTCTACTGAGCCTACACTGACTTAGTTCTGACTGCATCTTACAGACGTCATTATCTAGGTGGATGACCAACCAGAATTTCACTGCCTCCACTGATCAGACCTGCCATTGACTCAGCATTACTGACAGGGGCACACGACCTTCTGGAAGGATCTCTGTTGGTCATGTTCTCAGGTGTCTCCACCCCACAGTACTCTCCACTGTCGTGGAACAGCCTTCCAGAAGACTGTGCCATATCTGCCAAATCTCTGCTTTCATCTCCACAGTGACGCATTCCCTGGCCAATGTGTGTTAATAGTGCGTCTTCTGCTCTACCATACACTCTGACATTGCTATTTACAGGCTGTGTGAAGAGGTGATCTCCACAACATGCTTCTCTGCCACTCTTCTATGATCGTGCTATAATGCCTGGCCTGACAAGGCATGTCTACTGATGTGGTAGAGGTATGCATACCGTTGGAGTAACTAACCATTCTTTAGGTCCCCATAGACGAGAGCAGATCTGTACCTAGCACAATTATTGGGCCAAGAACCTGTGGGTATACAGGCTGTAGCAGAGAGCCTATTACTATTATTCTGCTAAATGTACATTTTATTAAACTAACTTCTGGTAACTTACATTTATCTCCCTGGGACAGTGCATTTTTGCCTCTCATCAGAAAAGCTTCTAATTGCAGCAGATGGCAAGTAACACAGAGACACACAACAGGCCAAGGCACAGAGAAGAAGTGATCGTGTAGTATTCAGTCACAAATGTAAGGTAGCATGCCCTCTTCTCCCATAACCCAGGAATCATTGCAGGAGAGGGAACAGAAAGAATGAAGACTTAGAAGTCACAGGCAGTAGATGACTAGAAAGGAACAGTGTTTTCTGGACACAGAGGCATAGTTGCACACATGGACTCACAGTGATCCTAACAATATACATAAGACCTGTGCAAGATCCACTTGGAACAAATACCAGCGTGGAGCCTGGAGTGGAGCACAGTGTCTCAGTCCTAGCTGGGGAAATGCTGGAAACAGATGGCCTCAGGGGAAAGGAGAGCCAGTTTTCTATAAGAGTAAGGTTTCTGGTAGGTTGGTCATGTTCCAGTGGAAGGGTCTCTTACACATGGGCAGCCAAAGCTGAACTTGGTGGACTTAGGATATTTAAAGAGGCTACAGAGTTGGGTGGGTAGGGAAGAAGTAGTGCATTGATGGGGATGTCTTTTATTGGTTGATGAATAAAACATCATGGCCAACGAGGGAGGAAGTATAGACAGGGCTAGGAGACAAGGAGAATTCTGGGAAATGTAGGCAGACAGAATTACTTGGCTGCTGAAGGAGTAACACCATGCCGGGTAAGCATTAGTGGGTAAGCCACAGCCTCATGACAATACATAGCTTGATAGAAATAGGCTAATAATTAAGACAGAGCTAGCCAATTAGAAGCCCAAGCTACTGACCAACAATTTTATAACTAATATAGCATCCGTGTGTTTATTTGGGGCTCAAGGGTCATGAGAGCAGTCAGGACAAAACCTTTCATTACAGTATTACAGTATATATGATCAAAATGTACTGTCTGAAACTATCTAAGGACTAATTAAAAACCCGAGAGGTCGAAAGAAAAGGAACTGTCCCCAGTCTGATGGCGCCTCCACACTGACAATCCACTGAATCCCACTTCTGTTGAGTGAACAGCTGCTCACCCAGAATGGCTGCTAAGTACTGAACAAAGCCAAAAACACTTCCTGTGTAGTAACCAAGACAGGACTTGCAGGGTTGCTTTGTGTCTGTCGGCCTTGGAACATTCTCATTGGTATTTGGACTGTGTTAACTGAGATACACAAGCCACGTGTCAGGAAGGAAATGGGAGTTCTGTCTCTCTGCCCTTTTCAAGTGGAAACTTCCACAGAGAGCAAGGAAGTAGAACTACATCCCTATGTAGCCTTACTTGAACAGACACTGGATGTCCATTATGAAAGTTACAGCTTTCAAGCTCAGAAAAGGCAGTGGTTCCCTTGAAGCCATATGTGAAGTACTTAGTACCCAGCTGAAGATGCTACTGACACACCCCGTGGAAGGACTGAGGCCCTGGGAACATGCTCTTGGAAGTGATATTGGAACCACCCCAGCCTCTTTCTCCACATCTCATGACTTCCCTACTGCTATGACATAAGCTGTGCCACTATGTGCTCCAGCCATGTTGGCATCAAAGCAAGTGGGACAGGTCACCGTGAACTCAAGAATGCCAATACATGTGGGACAAAAGTCTTGTTGGAAAGACACATGCATAGAGTCAGGTCACTTATGAAAGATACTTCAACCCCCAACCCACAATGTAAGCACTGAATCTCCTTATTTGCCAAGAATCATGGAACATAACTAATGTGCAATTTTATTACTTCCTGTGTAAGTCATTTGGAGAATGTTTTTTCTAAACAGCAACTGGACTGGGTGTTTATGGAGCTGCATTTAGACATGAATGTTAGCCCCTCCCCAGCAAAAGTCTCTTCCTGTCTTGTGATCCAGGACTCCAGCTTTGCCCAACATTACTTGAGTTTCTTTGACTTTGCCCTCCAACAATGAATTCAGAGATACTGTGAGTTAATGTCAGGAGACATAATCTGCTGTGTTTCTCCTCAATTTTTAGTAAACACTTTGAAACCAACTACCAAATATCAAGGAAAATGGTCTCATCTCTCCATACCTGACCTTGTCCTCCACTTCTGCTCCATGAGACCCTCATACTCCACCCCAGAGCTGTCCTTGCTACAGGATCATCTGGCCCACCAGAAAAGAAGCATGCAAAACAGAAGCCATGCCTCAAGCTTCCCTCTTTCTGCTTCTGTCTGCCTGAAGTCACACCCATAGGGTGTGGCTACCATTATAGGTTCACAGACAAGATGCCTACAGCCCTCCTTCAGTTTCTTAAGAACATTGAGCTTACAGGGTGTTGGTGGAGCACGCCTTTAATCCCAGTACTTGGGAGGCAGAGGCAGGTGGATTTCTGTGAGTTCAAGGTCAGCCTGGTCTACAGAGAGAGTTCCAGGACAGCCTCCAAAACAGAGAAACCCTGCCTCGAAAAAACAAAACCAAAAACAAATATACAAAAAAAAAAACAGAAAAACATTGAGCTTCTTCACTTCAGGGCAGGACCCTGAGAGCTCCTTCTTCTATTTAGCATTCTTTGCCTTCTGCATTTTCTGCATTTCACTTCAGGTCATTCCCCACCCACCCTAGAGCTAATGTTTCCCACTTTGTTCCTATCAAAATAGGCTGTGTCCTTTATAAGGGATTTTAATAAAACCCCTTCATTTCCTCCACAAGATGACAGTGGCCATTGAAACACTGAGTGGCAGACTTCACAGAGTACAATATCTGACCCCCCACCCCAACTTACAGTCTTTAGGTATATCACAGTATACACACTGATCCCAGTGCCTGAGACCAGAGAGCACTATATACATGGGTGTATGGGAGTGTGATCATGAGTGGATATGTAGCTCAATAACTGATGCTTGATGCGTGGATGGATGGTGGACGGATGTACGGTTGTGAGTGGAAGCCTACGAAGGTAGGTGAATGGTTTGCAGGTTTGATGGTACTGAGTGGATATGAAGGTGGACAGTTTTGGGTGGACTGGATTTTTTTTAAATAAAGAAAAGTGTTTTAGTACTTTAGGGAGCTCTCAATCCTAACCACATTAGAGGGCAACTCACCTTTGCTCTTTTAATGTAGATCCCTGAATTTCCTTCACCTCCCTCCAATTTAATTTTACTTTTGTGCACATTGGAGTAAATGCTTTTGAAAATACAGTAATATTACTTTAGGAGTAGTATCTTAAAAGGAAAGAGTGCTATTATTTAAAAAAAAAAGCCCATATCATCTCTTTCAAAAGCCAGCTTCCACAGAGGCTGTTTTGGGCAATTGGTGTGAGCATGCAGGACTTCTGCCTACTTGCTGGCTCTTGCTGAGAGGACCCTGGTGAGTGTAGAAAACCAGTTTCCATCTGTGTGGATGTGTGTGAGCAGGAGCGAGCTGCCTCCTCCTCATAGGTCTGTCTCAGTGCATTATCTCAGCCAGCCACAGTTCAGATCCTTATCACCTACTTAGACTTGCTGTGTTTTCATCTCTTCTTTAGACAGATTTTTTTCACCCTTGGATGATGGAGAAGGGCATCTTCAGGCATCCTCACCTCTCATATTGAATTGTGAATTTGTCGTGGTGGATTAGATTAATCAAAACAGCCTTAGAAGAAAAATCTCCACGGTGTGCCTCTCTGACTCAAATAATTTCTGTCAAAATTTTAATATAGACACGACTTCTGCAACTCACTCTCACATGCTGTTTTCCTATATATTGTGCAGCTGTAGAGGCATTTATCCCCACCCTTAGTGGCCTGAATTTAAGATACTGTTTAAATAGATACCTAAGCAGGGAAGGATTAGAAAAGACCATGACAAGTGGAAGCATTCAGAATTCAGACTTGTATTTAGTTGAGAGCAAAACATTGAGGCTGTGCCATTCCACAAAACCTTGAAAATACACGATCAGAAATTTTTGAAAACTATCTGAATAACTGGTGGAGTTGTAGACAACAAAAGAATGTGCAAACACATCATGGCACGTTTGTGGTGTTTCTTTGTCCCTCATGCTTTTTCAGCCAGATAAAAATTTGACTGGTAAAACCATATATGGAAAATATAAAATCATACTTGGAAAACAACTTGAAAAGCATTTCCTATTATAAAAAATTCTTGTCTTACCTCCCAACACTCATAGAATTTTATGACCATTTTTTTAATTTTAGCATTTCGAAGTGTTTTAAGGTTAAAGACAATCTTTCCCCTCCTACTTAAAAAGTCACATATGTTTATGCTAGCAATTCTGAAAGTATTCATAAGAGTTCTATAAGATAACCTGCAGTTGTGGCACACACATCTTTCTTCAAATTGGCACTTAGAGTAATATATGTATATAAATTCCGTGTGCAAGTATGAATGGTACATAGCAAATTCTTATGTTCTTATGTTTCAATTCTTCTTCAATGATCCTCACATACATATCTATTATATAATAAACCATCTCATGTGCTTTTGCAAAATAACAAGAAATGAATGACCATGTCTGGGTCTATGCCTCTGACACACATGTCAATATCCCTTAAGAGAATTTTCTAGAAACAGAGTTGATAGGGGCTTGATATTCACACTTGCCAACAGGTGATTATGTCCAATTGTTCTCCAAAATGTTGCCTTAATCTATACAAATGCCCTCAGTAAATGAGGGTTTCTTACTCCCTTCTTAATCTTGTCACCTGCATGCATTGGAAACATTGTTAGTTTGAATATTCATATTGGACATGAAAATAAAATATCTATTAAAATACTGCGATTTTTTTTCATGAGAGAATTGATCTTTTAAATTCCTTCTGCTAGTAGTCACTTGATTATGTTATATATCACTTTTAATATTGTGGAATTGGCTCAAATTAAGAATCAAACAATTATAAACACACACATATACAACATATGTAACCACTCTAAACACAATACATATACCATATCCACCAAGTGTTTTCTGTAATGATGTGTTCATAAGTGTGCAGATTCATGTGAATACATATTTACATGTGTGTTCAGGCCAGAGGACAGCCCATCGTTCTTCAAGTGTTGTTCACCTTTTTTTTTTTTTGAGACAGAATCTTTCATTAGACTGAAACTCTTCAATAGGTTAGGCTGGCTGTCTTCTGCCTTTCCTTGCCTCCCAGTTCTGAGACTCCAAGTGTGTCACCACACCTCGTTTTTTTTTTTTTTTTCTTTAATGTTCTTACTGGGAGGCTAGACCCAGGTCCTCATACTTACTAGGCAAGTACCTCATACTTACTAGGCAAGTACCTAATCTACCAGTACAGTTTTAATATGACATTTACATGCTTACCATTAGGCACCTTGGATAGCTCCCAAAGATCCAAGTAAGTTTCTGGACCCTGGTAGAAAGGTAAGTATTACTCTATGGTGATGGGAAGGATACTATAAAGTGTGTTGTAGAATTTAAAAGAAGTGTGATGGTAAAGCTCATATTTAAGGCTGCTTGCTTGCCACTGGCAGCTTCCAACTTTGGATGCCAACTGACAATGCTACATCAGGACCAGCCTTTCGGCATCTTTTAGAAGCAGCACGCCAATGAGAAGAAAGGCCACTAGAAAAGAAAATCCCTTACTGTTTGGAATGCTAGGAGCTACACATGTTCAGGGAAGATTCTATGAGCTGTGGTCTTGAATGAATACAAATGAGAAAGTGAACTAAGCATGTTCACACCTCTCTGCTCCTGACTACAGATGCAGTGGGAGGAGCCACCTCAACTCCTGTTTCCATGATCCACACCCTCTGTGATGTACCTGCAACTTGAACTGTGAGCTGAAACAAACGCCTTTTCATTTCAGTTGTTTTTGTTACAGCAGCAACAAAGGAATCTTAGATTCTCCCCATAACTGTGTCTGTGGAAGTGTCTTTGGACCTCCCTCCTAACATGTGGTCTTGGTCACATCCTATTTCCCTAAAATGCAGAGTGATCACTTCCTTACTTCTTGGAAGTCAACCCTTCCATTGTCCAGGATCTGTTGTGTGGATTCTGTGTATATGTCACTATTTCATCTGCCTACAGGAGCTGTCCCTCACAGGTGTCACTTTCCAGCTCACCAACAGCGAAAATGGTCTGATGGCCCTACACTTAACTATAGGCATAAATGCAATAACTTAAGATGCCTTGTTGTAAGACTAAGACCAGATTTGACTTTCACACTTCCAGGCGCTTATCTAGGCTTTTATGCCTAAGATCCTCAATCAAAACCTCATGTCTATCAGACAAGGTACATCATCTCCTGGGTTCCCAGCCTCATGACCCATTTCACCAGGACACACATTGAGTTATGTGTGGTGTGGTACCTTAAGATACACATGCAGTAGCATTAGATGTTCACAGCATGACATGTCCTGTGATGTAGGCGCATGTGATCACAGAAAGCATAAATGAAATCTATCTTGGCATCGTTCACCATGCACATGACACAATGACAGAGATGCAAACTGGAACTTGATCATCAGTGAGGTCAAAGCCTAGTATTTCCTGCCACATGGCTGTGCCTGTGGCTTCTTCACTGGAGTTGTGGGGAAATTACAACTCTGGGTTAAGTTCCTTTTTTGTTTGTTTGTTTTATATTAATTTATAAATACTTTGTATTCCAATCCCAGTTTCACCTCCCTCCTCTCCTCCTGCTCCCCCAACCTCCCCCTCATTCCATCTACTCCACAGAGAAGGTAAGACCTCTCCTAGGAAGTCTGATAAGTCTGTCCCATCATCTAGTTGAGACCGGACTAAGGCACCTCTCCACCCCCACACGCATTTGTGTCTAGACTGGGCAAGGTATCTCCCCATATAAAATGGGCTCCACTAAGTCAGTTTGTGCATTAGTGTTAGATCTTGGACCCACTGCCAGTGGCCTCATATATTACTCCAGCCACACCATTGTCACCTATATTAAGGGAGTCTAGTCTTATGCAGGTTCCCCATATTTCAGATCTGAGTCAGTGATCATCATGCTCGTGACTCCTTTTTTTATATTATTGCTCCTCCCTCACTTGGATTGTACTCCAGGAGCTTGTCCCATTAGTTGTGGATTTCTGCATCTGCTTCCATTTATTTCTGGAAAAGGGTCCAAGCTTCTCTGGGGTTATGGATTGTAGGCTGAGAATCTTTTGCTTCATGTCTGGTATCCACTTATGAGTGAGTACATACTATATTTGTCTTTCTGGTTTTGGGTTACCTTACTTAGGACTTTTTTTCTAGTTCTGTCCATTTGCCTGAAAATTTTAGAATGTCATTGTTCCTTACCACTGAGTAGTACTCCATTGTGTAAATATACCACATTTTCTTTATCCATTCTTCAGTTGAGGGCCATCTATGTTGTTTCTAAGATCAGTTGTTACAAATAATGTTACCATTATGGAAGAAGTCCTGTGATTATGTCAATAAAGCACTGTTGAGCCAATAGGAATCTAGATAGGTGGAACTAGGAGTCTAGGAGGACTCTGGGAAGGAGAAACACAAGAAAGTCGAGATGTAACGCCATGGGGTAGGAAGCCCGGAAACTTCTCCGGTAAGAGACATACTTAGATTAACAATTATGGGGTAATTACTTAAGTCAGAGCTAGCCAGTAAGAAACAAGCAAGGCCAACAGCTTCATAATTAATATAGCCTCCTGTGTGTTTATTTGGGACTGATGCGGCTCTAGAACCAGGCTGGCGGGAAGGCTTCTGTCAAAGAAAAAGCTTCTCATTACATACCATGAACACAGTTGAGCAATTTTCCTTGTGGTGTGACTGTGCCTCCTTTGGGTATATGCCCAACAGTAGTATTGCAGCGTCTTGAGGTGGTTTGATCCCTAATTTTCTGAGATATCACTATACTGATTTCCACAGTGGCTACACAAGTTTGCACCCCCACAAGCAATGGAGGAGTGTTCCCCTTTCTCCACATCCTCTCCAGCATAAGTTGTTACTGGTGTTTTTTATCTTAGCCATTCTGATAGGTGCAAAATGGAATCTCAGAGTGGTTTTGATTTGCATTTCCCTGATGACTAAGAATGTTCAGTATTTCCTTAAGTATCTTTCTGCATTTGAGATTGTTCTGTTGAAATAAAAAAAATCGTAGTGCTTACATGAGCATATCCCCAAATGAAATATGTAGATATAAATCTAATAAAATATATAAGAATATCATTGCCCTCCCTGGTGAACAAAAAGGGGACTGGATAGAGGGTCTGTGGGGGGCAGGGGAGGAGGGGAAGGAGAGGGAACTGGGATTGGCATGTAAAACAAAATTGTTTCTAATTTAAATAAAAAGAGGGAAGAAAATACAATATAAAACTATCTATAAGAAGGAAAATATAAACCCTGATGAGAGAAACCAGTGAAGACCTAAATAAATGAAGATACGTACTGAGCTCCAGGATAGAAAGACTCAATACTGAGATATAGTTTTTCCCAATTCAGTGACCGAAATCCCAAGAAATTAATTTGGTAATATCAGTAAATTGATTTCAAAGTCCATATGGAGAAATAAAAGACCAAAAGCAGCTAACACAGTACCACAGAGTAAAGATGAAGTACCTGATAGTACTTGACTCTTAAGCTTCCTATAAAGCTGTGGTAAAGACATCAGTGTGACACAAAATTTAGAGATCAATGGAAAACAGCAGGGGGCCCAGAAATAGATTCACGTGATCAACTCGTCTCCTGTGAAGACTAAGCCAATGGAGTTGAGAGAGAACTAATACCTTCAACAAATGATGCCCAAACATCAGGACATCTGTGGACATCTGTGTGGCCAAAAAATGAATCAAAATAATTCTCTCACCCTTTATAAAAATTGACTGAATATAAACCTCAGACCTAAATGGAAAATTACTAGTTGACACCATGGGGAAAAAAGCCAAATGGTCTTGAGTTAGTCAGAGGCTTCTTAATTTTATTTTAGTATAGGTTTTCATTCTTGGAGAATTTTATGCTTGCATATAAGGTCCTTTTATATAATCTAACTCCCAGTGTCCTCTCTCCAATTCATACCAAATTTTCCCAGTCACCGTTCTTTCCCACTTTTATGTGCTCTTGTAGGAACTCACTAGGAGTTTGCTTAGTGCTGCCATTCTTTACATATGTGTAGGTCTATGTAGAGTAGGAGTGGCCTTTCTCCTGCCTTCAGAAGATACCAGTTACCAATGGTTTTATAAACACCAAAGTTGAGACACATGAAAGGATAAAACGGACTTCTTTAAAATTGGATGCTGAGTTGGGGGCGGGTTGATGGGGTCTGGGGGAGGAGGGAAGAGTGAGGGATCTGGGATTGACATGTGAAGCAAGCTTGTTTGTAATTTAAATAAAAAAGAAATAAAAAATTTAAACCCAAAGGCATCATGAAGCATACAGAAAATGATAAGGAGGGATAGGACTTGGATAACATAATTTCAAAAGATAAATAAGCTAAGAGATTTCTATCTAAACTTTAAAAACTGGACAATAAGAAAGACCCTGATTGAACTATGGACTGAAGGTCTTAACAAATACAACACCAGAGAGGGCCTATCGGTGGTGGCAGATCAGTGCGCTGAAGGATGCCCAGAACAAGGGATGCCCTGGAATGCTTAAGAACTGAGTGGCTAGGGACTAGTACACATCCATTTCAGTTGTCCAACTGAACAGTTAAATGCTAAACACTGACAACAGTAAGTGAGCTACAGCAACTCCTCAGTCATTTCAGTAGGACTTCCAAATGCACCCTTACTGTGAAGGATAGTTTAATAGCTTCACGCAAAGTCAAACATATCATTATCTCAGGATGCTGCGACTGTTCTCCTTAGTAGATTTCAAACCAAGCATGATAAAAAAGTCCAAGCACCTTTGTTCAGAATTTGCAAACTACGAAGATGTCTTCCATAGGTGAGAATAAACAAATCTTAGTTTATTCAGAAAATAGACTATCTCTCATTGTTACCAAGTAATGCCAAATCATGAGAGGACATGCAGTACCTAAAATACATATTCCCAAGTGAAAGAAGCTACATATTCCCAAGTGAAAGAAGCCAATCTGAAAAACATACATGGTGTCTGATTACAACTACATGGCAGTGGGTGAGGTTACAGGACGACAGATCACCCAGGAAGCTATAGGCAGTGAAATGACTTCACGAAGTGGGGAGGTATCCACATGCCCCTGTACAAATCCACAGAGCATACAAAAGCAAGAGTGAACCTTAGTGCAAAGAGGATTCTGAGTAGCTAAGACACACTGATCTAGATCCATCATCATGCATGCCCCATTTCAAGAAAGATGCTGGCAGTGGAGCAAATGTTGCTGTGGGAGCTTTGGGGAAATCTCTGTGTCTTTCAATTTTCCAAACTTTAGCAGTACTCCAATGAAGTCCTGGTGGTAGAAGCACATGGAGACTGCATGCAGTTGAGTCAAAATGGAAAGGTTAGACCAGACAGCGGAAAGGAGCCTACAGATGTGTAGTACCCATCTCACAGAGTGTAGGAGAAACTGCAGCCAGACTACCCAAGCTAGCTGCAGTCTCCCTGTCTCTGGTGACAAGCCAGCCCACATGCATATGTGCAGCAGGCACTTCCTTCCTGAGCCAAGTGGCCAAGTATGCCTCAAAGCCCTGAGACTGCTGATGATGGGAAGACACCTGACCAGAGACACCAATGAGGAGGGGACAGGGTAGCAGAGTCAGCCAGCTGAGCCAATGGGACCTTGGGAAGAGGTATACAAACAGGTCTAACTTAAAAAATGAGTTTGCAGCCTGTTCTGCTACTCACTGACTCCCAGTGCCTGAGTCATTGGGTGCTGCATCTTCTCACCTCCTCCTCAAAGGGGTATTCAAGCAGGGTAACCCACAATAACAGAGCGTCTGAAGACCCAATGCAAAGTGAATGCCATAGTAGCTGCCTTCAGCAAGGTTTATCAGGGTTAGCTCCTACTGTGATTCCAAAGTGGGAGAAAGCACCAGGATGAATGATAGCAAATGGAATTGCAGTGTCACTCAATTGAGTAGTGCTCAGTTTGATATTTAGCCAAAGTCGAGGGCAGAGAGGGAGGAGCTGAGTGGTGTTTGAGGGGGAGCCACACATGGCGGGTAAAGCTTGAGGAAGGAGCACATGGTGACAGCATTATTGAGGAAGGGTTACAGTCTGGCAAGGAGACAGATGAGCCTTGGTGATGGACAATTGGATCCTCTGCTCCCAATGGGATTAGGTCGAGGCAGGGAGGATGCAGTGGGAGACAGACAAGGTCTGTGCTGACTACTAATTGGCATCTCTTATTTAACACAGAAGCCAATGACACATTTGCATGCAAACTTGGGTTGGGTTCCAAGCTCAATGAAAACCTACTGATGGGGGAAAGGGTCCTAAAGATGCCTCTGTGAACTGCAGATCAAACCCACACCCATTTCTGATCCTGCACCCAAGAGCTCTGGTGAGCAGTGGGAGGATTCAGAAAAGCCCCATGGTGTAATGTTGCTCCAGGCTGTGGCACCCGAGGACAAATGATCATCTTACTATGGTCAAGGGGGAGGACTACTTTCTGAGACAGTGTCAGAGGAGCACCAACTGACTTCACAGGCTTGCCACCCTCTTCAGCAGCCGGGAGAGATGCATGTCTCCAGCCACACTGAAAAAGTGGTGGGTAAAAGCCTTTGACTAGCTTGATGTCAACACACTTGTGTGTGTGTGTGTGTGTTTGTATGTGTGTGTGAAGTTATCATTCACACACCTGCTTCCTATGTTAACAAAAGCCACTCGGGATTCCATGGAGTCTGACAGGAAGGCATATCACTTTCTCAAGCAGATTTATTCATGCCATTGAAGCCCTGGAAAAGTGGGTTACTAACAGTTTAAAATAAAGGATTTTCTTCTCTGGAGTCTCATGTGGGTCCAAATTAGTATTCTGTGCTCATCTTGGGCATGGAGCGATGCAAAGTCTTTCATGTCTAAAACCCGGCGATCAAGGGCAGATCTCTGGCTGGCCCGGAGTTGGGACAGAAAAGAGGCTTCACACACAGGTTCATCATTGTAAGACCACAGCAAAAATGTCCCCTGTGACTTTTCTGTTGCTGTTGCACAGAGACATGTTTTTTGACATTTTTTAGAATTAAAATTGAAGTGTTTCAGGATGTAGGTTGTCATTGAACCGTGTTTTATGTGGAGGAAATGTAGTCTTCAAGCCCTCATCCTAAATTGCACAAAGTTAATAGGAGTTCAGTCACTCTAGAATAAATGAGTACATTAAAACGGAGCTGAGGATTTGGGTAAGTGGCAGGTTGGACCATGGCTGCTTCTATGTGAAGATACACATTATGTCTCCTCTTCCTGTTCATCTGTTCAGCAAACTGTGGTCATTGCTATAGTGTTCAGTGACTTTCTGCTCAGCTCAGAAAGGCTGTATGGTTTAGATAGTTTCTGTTACTTTCATTACTGGGGCAATATATTCCACACAAGTGACTTGAGGAGGTAAGGTTTATTTCAGCTCACAGCTCCAGCGTACTGTCCATCATGATGACGAGATCATGGTGGCAGAAACAAGAACAGCTAGGAAGCAGAGAGCAGTGAAGGCTTGTGCTCACCTGGCCTTCTTCCTATGGAATGGTGCTGTTACCTTAGGGTGGATATTCTTACCTCTATTAGCTCTGTCTGGAAAATCATTCACAGATATGCCCAGAGGCCTGTGTCCTTGGTTATTCTAAATCTTCTCAAGGTAACTATCAGTAGTAATCATCACAGAAACTAAATGTTCTGAAAGACCTGTGTGCTAATGGCTTGGTCTCTGGCCTTGAGCACTCTCACTGAGGAGGGACTGTTGGGAGGTGAGGCTTAGTTTGGTGAATTTAGGGGACTGCAAGGACACAAGGACATGCTGGATGTGTGCTGGATCTTTGTCCCTCTACCCCTCTCTTAGGTCCAGGATGTGATTCCCACACAGTCATCTGTCCTCTCAAAGTAAAACTCCCCAGGTCACATCAGTGGAATCACACCTCTCAAGGTAAAAAGGCCACCAGAGTTAGCTGTATTCTTTTTAGTTCAATTTCAGGTATCTCTCATGGTGATGAGAGCTGTCATCTGCACAGTTTATCTTAGATACCTTGACACCCACCATGATACACGATAGGATGCAGGCTACCGTCATTTCACAGAGAAGATGGCTGCCGTGGGGTTTCTTGAATCTGTGGGTCAAATCTCATCGGTCATCCTTCACTGTGGGCCACACCCCACTTCATGCTTGTTATTCAAAATAACACTGAGAATTTCAGAGTCCACAAAATGGCATTTCTTCTTCTAAATTAAGAATCCTTTTCATGTAAACTTTCAATCTTCTACCAAAGGAAAGACAGAGAAATTTCTTAATATGTTTAGTTTGTACTGAATTTTTGAACCTTAGTTTTTCAAGCCAAAGTTACATAAAAAATCCTATTCTTGAGAGTAATATTCTTCCCTAGGGAAGAGAGTCCCAATTGGTAAACCAGTGCCAAATGATTAGTCTTAAAAACATACACACAAGTAACGTACAGACTGAGCAGTGTGTGTGTGTGTGTGTGATATGTGTGTGTTTATGTGTATGAGAGAGAGAGGGGGGTGTACATATAACAACAATTAATAAAAAAGGTGACATGAATTTCAAAGAAAGCAAGGAGGGGTATAGGTGCACTCTTGGAGAAAAGAAAAGCAAGGCACAAATGACATAATTACATTATACTCTGGAAAATAATAAAAAATATATGTAATAAAATAATCCCATTCTGTGTTGACTCATCTGAGTAACTGTATTGTATAACAGTGTAAAAACTTAATAATGCTAATGATATCAATATAATCAATCAGAAAAACAACCTTCAAAATGTTCCTATGCTTTCCTCCCATGTTAAAATAAAATTCTAATCCTAGAAGATCTGATTTAAAAGAATTATTGTGGCAAATGCAAGATTAGATTTTGTTTCTTGCTTTATCCAGGAGGGCATATGTTGCAAGCATGAAGATTGACCAATAGGAAGACTGAATCACTAAAAAGTAATGAAGCATGTATCAAGTGCATATTACACACTCAATATAAGACTAGTGATTTATAAATTCTCTTTCCCGAGCATCACAAGGGAGAGATTTGTAAACACAGGGAGCCAACTGTAGATACCACACAGATTTCATGGTGTGAAAATAAGTTCCAGAATTTCCAAAAGAACAGATCTGTTTACATGGAATGTGAGCCAAGAGCTATTTCTTAAGTGTTGGCTCAGAGAACTTCCACTACCAAGTTCCACAGTCTGCACACAGCGTGGCCAAGGAGAGGTATGGCCAAGCTCCTGGTATCTGAGATCCTGCCTCCTCTCCGAATACTTTCCACCTCTCGTGCTCTCATGTCACGTTGTTATGTTGTGTGAAGAGAGAGGCTTCTGTCCTGCTGAAAAACAGTTGGGGAGTGGTGTGATCCTGGAAGTTACTATGTGGCCCAGAGGGAGGATGGAGGTACACAGTTTGCTTCTTCAGAGGCACAGTCTTAGCGAAGGCTGTTGCACAGGGCAGACAGTGGGTTAGAACAGACCAGAAGGGCTGTGGCCTCATTCCTGCTCTCTTTCTTCCTAGATTTCTACAGAGCTTCAATAAAAGGAATATTGAAGCCAGGAAGACTAGATAATGACTGGAAAATGGGTGGTCATAGGGTGATTGGGTAAGGGCTTCCCAACTCTATTTATCAGGGACTGTCACTCCAAAGTTATTTTGTAGGCTTTTATAATTCACACTTTCAATGTCCCCAGAGAGCTATCTCCTCCAATGTAAGAATGATCTAAATGACCCAGACCTTGGAGCATGTTCTTATTCGGAAATGGGTTTTGCAGATATCATCAAGCTGAGCTGAAGTCTACAGGCAAACTATAATGAGGAGTGACACCATCACCCACTCACACACAGAGACAGAACCAGAGACTGGAATAAACTTGTCACAAGACAAGGTGTCTGCAGCCATCAGCAGTAGACAGGCAAGTTAGGCTCTTTCCCTGATTCCTGCTGAGGGGGTTCAACTTGATACTTTGTCCAGACTGTACAGTGCAGAACTGGGAGAGAAGAGATTCCTGCTTTTTGAAGGCCCTAAGTTTGTGTGATGGTATCACAAGAACACACACACACACACACACAGCATCAGGTGGATGAGGACAATGAGTTTGTGCAGATTCAATTGTAAGGATAAGAAGGTACAGGAGTCCCTTAGGACAGCTGCATCCCACCTTTAGATGTAGCTGTGATTTGATCCAGACTTGGTAGTGCACACCCATTATCCTAGCAACTGGAGGCTGAGACAGAAGAAATTCAAGTTAGAGAATAGCCTCGGCCACTCAACAGGACTCTCTCTCAAAATGAACAAACAGAACTTGGGACAATCACAAAGGTCCCCTGGGACACTCTTCTTTCAATAGTACTCTGCAAAGTCTTCAGTACATGCTACTGAGGAATGCTGAGACTGAGTAGAAGAAATAGTCATCTCCATGGATGAAGCCCCAGATTGACTGTCCAATACCAAGACCTAAAATCATCTACAAGTGACCATATATAGATTGAGCAGGCTGTATTTATATATTTAGGAATGCATACATATACATACATACATATGTGTACAATTATATATACAATTAAAGAAATAAAGATCATGAATTTGAAAGAAAGCAAGGGGGCACATGGGAAGGGTTGAAGGGAGGAAAGAGAACCAGAATATGATGTAATCATATTTTAATTACAAAAACAGAAAAGCAAAAGAAGAAAACCCCTTAGTGTGGTCAGAGGCACTCTGAAAGCTTTACAGAAGAATAACTTTAGAGGTGATGGAACAATTAATTATAAAATGGGAAGGCTTGAGTGATTTGTGTTTTTTTAAATTAATTGATAAAAGTATTGTACAAATGAGTTTGTTTCCTTGAAACCTGCCTGGGTCTTTGGTCTTTCTTTCTCAGATAGGATTCCTCAGAACCTTTGATTACCTCAGTCAGGCTCAAATCTCATGTATCTTTGCCATATGTCTATCCACATGCCAGCCAATACCATGAATTAAAAGTTTGCCAAGAGCATTCCTACAGAATAAGTAATTTTCTCAAATGTTTGGCTTTGTAGAATCGCTGACAAAGCAGTTCCTTGCACCAGGCAATATCTACAGTTTCCACAGACTACATATTTGGGTTATGGCAGCCATGGAACACTGAAAGTGTTTGAACACACCACCTTGGTCCCCATTGAAACTCCCCCAGTGAAAGCTCCCTGGGAACCCACTTGCTGTTTCCTTGGTGACACTGTCATCTGTGCTCTCAGACTTGAGATTCTTTGGGGACCTGAGCAGACATTGTTGTTGAGAGGATAGCTGGCTGTTCTCACATTGTTTTCTATGCTGGGATGCAAAGCCCTTTCCCAAGCAGAGTGTAAGGCAATGCCAAGTATTTTCATCCCCTGCAGCTCCTAACAATGCGGACCAGTCCATGGCTCGCTCACAGAAGTGGAGGGGCTCTTCCCAGTTAGCTGCTGACAGTGCATCCAAGAGGACGGCTTTCAGATAATAAATGAGTGGCTAACACTCCCAGTGAAACTGAGGGAAACAAGCCTGAACTGAATAACTATGGCCCACCCCACTGGCACCCCACTGGGCAAGACGTGAGTGTCTGGATGCTCACAGAGCAACTGTGGGGAGAGGAGCATACCAGTCACTCTGAAGTCAGCAGCACTTGTCCTGGGAACCCCAAGCAGGACCTTAGACAGAAGGCCCTGAGTCTTGTAGAAACCTTGTCTCATCTGTTTTCTTTTTCTAATGGAATTGCGAAGTGGGGCCTTAAGTGAGACACTCTGCACTGGTTTGGAATGAAGTGATCAAGATTTCCCCTAGGAAACCCAAGTATCATATGGTGTTTTCCTGTAGGAAGGGGTACTGTTGTTTTGTTTTTTCAGCTGATTTTGCAGAAAGCAACAGAGCTCAGCCTGGTTGGTGTTCCACGACAGTGCTAACAACCCTCTACTTGCTGTCCTGCAGAATGTTCTGCCCTTCCAAGAGTCAGATACTCAGTATAATGTTCCTGGAGGAACTATGAGCATGCAAAATTTCACAGTAATGAAAGTGATGTCAACAATGATTGTCTCAGGAGGTGGCTTCTATTTCTGAAATATTTATTACATTATTTTACGTGTATTAGTGTTTGGTGTGCATATGTGTGGGGCCAGAAGAGTGTCTTGAAGGTATAGACAACTGTTAGTTGCCACAGGAGTACTAGGAACCTAACCCAGGTCCTTTGCAGTTAAGAAGTGATGAACCATCTCTGCAGTATGTTCTGGTTCCATTCTCTAGAGTGAAGATGGACAATGAGAGTCAAGCAAAAAGCCATGGGCTGGATTCATTTCAGGAAAGGGAGCTTCCTGATAGCTCAAATGTCACTTTACTTTTAGCATGGGACTTGGGGCTTGCTCCATGTCCCATTCCTGAGTGTAGCTAGCCACATCCCACAGTTGCCTGGTGCCAGGAAATATCATCTGGCCACCAACAGGTGACATATGAAAACACCACCTGGAAGGTGTACAGTTCCTATTGGCCACTAGCATTTTCTCCAGGAAGTCTCCTGATGTTAGACTGGGGTAGGAGAAGAATGTGAAGCTGTTCCCAGTTAGAACACTTAGGATTGCCATACTCTTTGGATCCATTCAATTATTTTATTGTAAGTTATTCTATAAACACCAAAGAACTGTGCTTGAAAGTACTTTATTGCTATATGATTAAGAGGTGATTGTATTTTAAATAAATTCAGAATATCATTATAATTTTAGTTTGTTCTTGTCACCACAGTAGTCCTGAACTGTTGGTTAGAATTTAAAGAGACAGTTTTACTTTTTCATTTAACAAGTGTACACATCAGTCAAATTATCCTAAATTTAATTGTGTGTAATAACTACGAATAACTTGCTTTAAAGCATATTACATATAAAATTGCTTTAAACTATTGTTAAAATATAATGAACTTTAGGTACAATTTATATCACCAGAGATCAAATAATTTGTTGTTTTGTCCTGATATTTCAATCACATATAGTTTACATATTACATAACTGACTTGCCTCTAAAAATGTTCAAGTTCCTTCTCATTATAATACACAATTAGATAACAGTCTGCTACTTGAGCAACTTATTGTTGCCATCCTAAGTGTGGTTAGGATTCTGTCTCAATGGATTGAAAACCAAGGTTGGCTACTATATACTTCATTTGAAATACAAAAACAGAAACACAAAGTTTATTTTATGGTAATCAAGTGGTTTTTGTTTGTTTTAAGATCCCTCCTCTTCCTCCTCCTTCTAACTATGTGTGTGAATGTTTAGTCTGCATGTATGTCTGGACTCCATGTGTATGTAGTGCCCACTGGAGCCAGAAGAGGGAGTTAGATCCCCTGGACTGGAGTCACATGGGTTCTGGAAACTGAACCTGGGTCCTCTGCAAGAACAGACAATGCTACAGGGCTCTTAGCCAAGGAATCATCTTTCCAGATCTGGATTATCAAATTTTGTGTCAATCAAATGCTTCCTGACCTTTAAAACATTAAACTTCTGCAATTTTCCAAGTTATTATAAGTTTGTACTCTTTATAAAATTATCTGGATGGATATTTGTGTGCATTTTGTGTACCACTTTAATTTAGTAATAGTACATGTTGCAAATTATCAAATATGTGGCTATTTCACTTTCCTAGCCTTTGTAGCATTATTGAATAATATCTCACATTTCTTACAATTCTGCTTTCTGGTGGAGCATAGTAAGGATTTTTCCTCCCTTTTGAAAGGGAAGCCCTTTCTGGAAATATAGATGTGGAATACAGGACAGAACAGTGCGTACGTGCATGTGGGTAATGTGTGCATGTGTATGTGTGCAGGTGGGGGATCCTCAGGTATAAATAATAAATGCCTATGAAATGTCAGCCTTTTCATTTTATACTGTCATAATGAGCTCCTCTGCTTCAAATTACGAGTATCTACAATGTGAAATGTTTGCTACAGTTCACAATACAGTCTGATAAACACCTCAATATTTATGGTCAAGAAAACAATTAGTAGATTACTCAGATGTCACTTTTCAACCATTTCAGCCAATATCTCATCTATTTATTGATCTGTCTGTCTTCTATCTGCCTATTATCTATTTATCATCTTATATCTATCATTTATTTATAATATCTTATCTACTATTTATTTATACATCGCTGTCTTCCACTCAGGTATGTGTGTGTAGTTATTTATCTGTCTGTCACTTCTATTGTCACTATGTCTCTGTCTACTTATTTTATCTTTATATATACAGAGCTATCTACCTGTTACCTCCATTGTCATCATGTCTCTTATCTATTCATCTACCCACCTGCATACCTGTAGGAAGGCACAGAGATGAGCACATATACTTCTACCCCTTTCCTACTTTTGAGGGATTGATTAATTAAAAACACAATCTACTAACAGTTGACTCATTGGTAAACCATCCCATGTTTCAGCATGAATTTCAGCTCTTCTGACCCACTGGCCCCTTTCTGTGCTGATTCTTGCTTACTCTGTCTTTGTAGATTCTGCTTACCTTTGTATGTCTTAGGTGGAGAGTACTGCTTGAGGTTGTGTGAACCTGTGAGGAGGTTCACTGAGAAGATAGATACATGTGTGTGCATGTGTGTGTGTGTGTGTGTGTGTGTGTAGAGAGAGAGAGAGAGAGAGAGAGAGAGAGAGAGAGAGAGAGAGAGAGAGAGAGAGAGAGAGAGAGAGAGAGAGAGAGAGATCGAAGACTGAGTGAGTCCTGAGTCTTTGGCACATTCGGTAAGTTCAAATAAGCCACCTTCCATGGGTTGAGGTAACAGTGAAAAGTTGTTTGGTTTTTGTTTAACCATCTGTTTTCAGGGATAACAGAATAGACTCACCATGTCCCAGGACAATTGCAGAGGTCTTCCCAATAGCAATTTCTGTTAACTATGGGTGCAAATCTGACCAAATTCCAGTGTTCAGAGTCTTCCTACCCAGACACAGAAGTGAACTGAAGACCTAGTGTGAGGTCATGAGCCTTATGATTTTAATAAATGAAAGAGATAACTGTAGACCACAGTGTCTGTCATGCCATGTTTTTAAGATCACTTGTCTCATCAGGTAAGACACTAGGCCACCTACCAAATCATGTTCATGTTAGAATGGAAAGAAACTAATAATGATGTATATTCATAGCTGATGTTTAATGACCATGTGCTCTGTTCCAGTCGTATTGTGTATGACATGCAAGATGTCTCAGCCCCTGCCATCTGATCCACGGACCCATGCTAGGCACCAGTAACAACACCTTAAAAATGGACAAAAGCTTTTTTAGCTGGTGAGATATGGAGCTGAAATATGAGGCTGGATTGGCACTGGGACAGAGTGCCACCTCTATTGTATTCTTAGGCTCTCTGTGCCAAAGTCAGGTAGCTCCACAGGAGATTCTCAAGCTGGTTCTTCCAAGGTGAGTGCCCATGGCAGCACAAATAATTTCTGTTGGATTTTCTCATTTATACTAATGAGGGCTAGAGTTTGTGGGTTCAACTGTGTTCCCCGTGTGTCTGTGGAGACCCTGCAGGTCCCCAAGAATCCTGCTGGCACATTCAGTCTTGGGACCTTTATTGAAGCTCTTTCCATGAGCAGGGACTGGATGCTGTTCAGTCTCTTGTGGGTCTCTTGTGTGCACACTAAAGTTTGATGGCCACCGACTTAAATAAAGCCAAGGAAATTGCAGGGAAAATATGGTTTGAAATGCGAAGTAAAGCCTTTATATGAAACCATAACATTTTTTATGGACTATGTCACTACCCAGTTTTAAAAAATTAAATAAGCTTAATGTTGCTTATGCTGTGAAACATAAATATCCAAGCTATTCAACACCAATAAATGTGGGTTAAAGTACAGTGCTCAAACATGAGTGGGATAAAATAATTTCATAACACTTCCAAAATGTTGAGAACACTTAAGTGCCATGCTCAGAAGGGGAATTTGGTGTACCGGCAGAAAGGTAGGCGTGATAATAATGGAATGCATGGTGCTCCATGTTACTCACCCTGCCTAGCACACTGATGGGCTAGTTCACATACTAGGAGGCACACTGATTCACACATTCCTCTTTGTGATGCCTACCGAATGAAGCCTTGCTGAGGTCCACATTCCTGCCTGGAGTTGAGATGACTAGTGGGTATTTTCTGTTTCCCAAAGTCCAAAACTCATAGCGATTTGTTATATGACTTATCTTGTATACACAGCATGTCACAGCTTCTTGTTTGGTTGCAGGTAAATGGATAGCACTGGAAGAAACCATCCTGAGTGAGGTAACCCAGTCACAAAAAGACAAACATGGTATGTACTCACTCATATATGGATTTTAGTCATGGATCAGGATAGTGCCAGTCTGCACTTCCACTGACAGAGAGTCTGGGAAACAGGAAAGAACCTAAAAGATATGCATGGTACCCAAGAGAAGAGAAATGAGGCAAGATCCTCTGAACAGATGGGGAACATGGCGAGGGTTAGGGGGGGAGGGGGACCTGGGAAATAGAGAGGGGGAGAAGTGGAAGAGAGAGTAGATTGTGGAGGAACAGGAAGGTTGACTGGGGGGGGGTAGGATAGGGGGAAGAGGGAATCATAGGTTAGAAGACAGATCAGGCACCATTGTGACCTCTAGTGATCTAAAGGGATGACACCAATTGGCAAGCTAAGCAATAGTGTAGAGACCACCTTGTATGCCCATTCCTGATAATGAACTTGATGTCTATAACCATCCTTGAGCCTTCATCCAGTGACTGATGGAAGCAGAGGCAAACACCCACAGTTAAACACTGAATTGAACCCAAGGAACACAGTGACAGAGAGAGAGGAGCGATGAGCAAATTGACAAAGAATGGGCTGACAAAACGGGCAGAGACAGCTGATCCAAACAGGGGAGAGCTCTTGGACCCCAGACTGACAGCTGGGAGGCCAGCATGGGACTGATCCAGACCCCCAAATGTGAGTGTCAGTGAGAAGGCCTGGGCAACCTATGGGGCCCTGAGCAGTGGATCAGTGTTTATCCCTGGAATACAAACAGACATCGTGTATCCATAGCACAAGAGGGATGCTCTCTCTGCCTGGACTCTTAGGGGAGTGCCTGGACCCTACCCTGAGTGAAATGACAGACTCTAGATATCCCCTATGTGGAAGGAATTGGCAATAGGGTGGGAGGATGGGGGGATGGTAGGGGGTGCGGGAGGAGGGGAGGGAGTGGGAACTGGGATTGACATGTAAAACAAGCTATTTAAAATTAAAATAATAAAAATAAATAAATAAAAAACAAAACAAAAAGATTTTTGCTGCCAATCTGACAGAACTTATAAACACTCAGGCATGGTGGGGGGGGGGCGTCATATTCCCGGACACATCTATAAGGGTGTTTCCAGTGAGAATCAAATGTTGAGGGAAGATCCACCTTGCAAATTGTTATAATGTCACCTGGGCCATGGTCCCAGACTGAATAAAAGGGGAAAACAGGAAAAAAAAAGATGAGTAATTGCATTCTTCTTTCTCTGCTTCTTAACCACAGACTCAACATGGTGGACCACCTCAATCTCTTGCTGCTATGCCTTCAGCAAAATAAGCCCTCCCTTCTTTAACTTGCTTTGATCAATTGTTTTATCATAGAAATGAGAAAACTGATGAATAGAATTCCCTTCTTACATGTGTGTTACTGGTGCTTTCTCTGAGGCAAGTTGGCCTGATCCTTACCCTCCCTCCACCTTGCTGGGGCTCAGGTAAAATTTAGACTTGACTCCACCTTGGCCAAAGCCATCAGGTGCCTGTTCTGGGAGCATTCCCAGTTTACACAGACCCAGATGGGTATGTGATATTAAGTGTTGAAGGGGGGGTGGTGGCAGATACACTTGGTGTCCCCTGGCTGTGTAATTGCTGTGACATACAAATGAACCTGATATAATTAGGTAACAACTATAATCAAATAGTATAATCACACACATGATATGAAGCATGTTTGGGTCCTAGTCATTGACTTCTGGGTGATCTGGATTCCAGGTGAGCAAATACACTTTTCTTTTTATTCTACTTTTGTTTCTCTGACTTACTTACCAAAACTTAACTTCTCAGAGGATGCCTTTAATTAATTTTTAAATGTCAGTGTCTATCTGTTCTCACCTTTGCTACCCAGCCATATCATTGCATTAGAGACACAGAACCATGGAAATGAGAACTGGAAAAAAGACAGAACCCACCAACCTATGAGCCCTGTAGATTCTGGAACCTACTGCTATGAATCTCTGTCACTTGACAGTTGTAAAAGTCAAGAGAAGAAAATGCTTTTCAAATAAAAATAAGCAATACTTGGCCACCTCTTCTCCGAAAGACTTAATAATGAGATTTTACTTTCTCCAAAGTTACACAGAGCCACATGAGGCTCTTCAGCAAGTTGAGTGCCCTTGCTCAACAGTACTGTCATTTACTTAACTGTCCTCAAAGAATTTCTGAGGGTTCAGTCTTCGAAACATAATGGCCGATGTTAACTCCAGTCAGGGCCATCTGTGGCTTAAGATTTATTTTATCTACAAATTGAGTTGCTGCTTCATCTGCAGACTTGAGACCTGTGACTTGCTTCCACACAGCTGAGAGCTCTCGCTTTCTGGGGTCTTCATTTCTTCAAGGCAGGCAGTCGATGTACTCACTGTCATCTGGGGTTGGCTCAACTGGGCCTGCAGACCAGACATCTGGGCTCCGGATCTGGGTTTGAAGTGCATCCAATACCTTCCAGTTCCATCAGATAAAGCTTTACCTGTAGAGCCTCAGCTCTCGCTGTCTTTCCGGGGATGGCACAGAATGTTGTTTCTTTATGGTGGTTTGTGCTTATTAAATATTAAAACCAAACATTACCACTATAAAAAGACACTTTAAGCCATGGGCATTTTCCCTGGTAATGAAAGTTGACTTCTTTCTGCAGGGCACACGTGGGAGCTCAGAGGAACTACTGATCTGGAAATATAAGCAATATGGAGCAGGCAGGGAGAGCTCAAGCTGTTGTATTGGAAAAGAAGTCTCAGAGCATTTGAAAAACTTTACTTGGGCACACATATTCTACAGAAAATGTCTACGTTCACATGTGAAGGGTCATGTGAACTCCATGCCACTGCTCTGTGGCAAACATCACTGTCTGTGCACCAGGCTTGACTAGATGCAAGTTCTTCCATTAAACCTTCTCATTACACACATGACTCTAGGAATTTCCAAGCCCTACCTCTGATTATTAGAGACTGTGGCTCTGGATAGCCAGCTTCCAAGTCTGCTGGGAACTCTTAAGAATGGGATCATCCCTCCCTTAAGTAGCGTGTCTTCCTGCTAACAAACTACTGAACAAAGAGGGTTCTCGAACTGTATACTGGTTAAAAGTGGTTGACAGAATGGAGCCCCCAACACACTCTCCAATGAACTGGCTGAATGAACCAAACAGTTCTCCACAGGATCCACAGAACTTCAGTGGGCATTGGGTCACTGCAAGAATTTCATGGTCCCATAAAAGTCTCTGTGGAGCATGTTGAATTTTAATGGGATAAATTATTAAAGAGCAGCCAGCCACCAGTGTAATCTAACTCTGACCTGGACTCAGTCAAGGGCGAGGTACACATCTGTGGCGGCCGTGGGAAAGCTCAGTCATGTGCTAAACATTTCTTCCTTATGAATATGAACAGGGTTGAGGTGAGAGGAGGACAGCCTGCAGGGGCTAGGGGCGGGACTGAGAAGCATGGTGGAAGGTGAGACAGATTGCCCTTGCACCAATCATCCACCTGGCTGGGTTTGACGGAGTAGTCCTGGCCTCAAGTCTACAGGTGGGAAGAAGAGATGCCAGAGTACGGGAGGCTGGAGCTACAGTGGCTGAGCTCATCAGTGACGCAGGAGACCCCAGAACACACCACACTTAGAGTTTCCGCGTTAGTGGTTTCTGTGAGCACTCTGATGTTGACCCCCGGATGCCACCATGACAGATCTGCTTCAGAAATCAGACCATGATGCGTACCCATAATACAAAGTCAACTGCTTTCACAGAGGTCTTATTTGGATCTGTATACTAAGTGTCTGGGGAATATTTGTCAAAAACTATCCTGATAGATTTTTTCAAAGAGTTTTTAAAAGATTTTTGAGAGCAGAAAGAGGATGGGATAGGGCATCGGTGAGGGCAGGGGAGGAGGGGAGGGAGAGGGAACTAGGATTGACATGTAAAACAAGCTTGTTTCTAATTTAAATAAAAAGGAAAAAAAGAGATTAAAATATAATTGCATCATTTCCTCTCTTGCCTTTACTCCCTCCAACTGCTCCTATGTACCCCTCCTTACTCTCTTTCATGTTCATGACCTATCTTTCTTTAATTGTTGTTGTTGGTAGTGGTGGTGGAGGTGGTGCTCGTATGTGTGTGTGTGTGTGTGTGTGTGTGTGTGTATGCAAGTGTGTATTCCTAAATACACAAGCATTAGTTTCTCAGTATAATGGTACTCACATGTGTGGTCTCAGGGATGACCATTTGGTATTAGATAACCAGTTGGTATGTACTTCCTCGAGGAAGATTATTTCTCCTGCTCACTGCATCCCTTATAGCTGCCTGTATTCTTTGACTAGGGTTGAGACCTCCTGAGTGTTCTCCAACCCTACCCCTGTCCATGTCAGTATGTCTATTGGTATCTGTTTACTGTTTAAAGGTGGTGGGACCTTGGGGAATGGAGCTGATAATGCAAAAGTCAACTTTATCTAGAGTCTCAGATAATTTATATTTTGCGTGTTCAGAGAAGTCACACAAGTAAGGCCTGTAGTCACCAGGACAGGCTAGCGGCCCACAGCAGACCAACTGAACATGGCAGAAACATGTTTTCCACAAAGGCATAAACAAATAGCGCTAGTCAGTTGTGATGAGCAATCTGAAGTCAACTCACTCCTATCTGATATGACTGGGAGGGGCATAAAAGCATAATCCAAGAGAAATTGTTTTATTGTTGTGTTTTTTTTTTAAGAAACTGAGGTCACGGATCTTATCTAATTTTCTTCACAAGCACCAAGAATTCTCCTCGTAGAACTCCGTTCTTGGACCATGCTGCCATAGGTATCATCTTTGTTCATCTTCCGTTTAGACAGTTATGTTGGTGAGACATTTTGGGTGCATCTTCTGACATTGCAAACAGCAAAACCCTGACCCTCTGGCTCTTAAAATTTTTCTGCCCCCCTTTTGAAATTTTTGAGATTATAGTGTAATTACAACATTTCTATCTTCCCTCTTCTCCCTCCTCACCCTCCCATAAATCCCCCGTTGTTGTCTTTCAAATCCATGGCCTCTTTTTGCATTGATTGTTATTACATTCATATTTGTTTATGTATATTCATTTATTTCTGAAAACAACCTGCTCAGTCTGTATAATGTGCTTAAAGGCATGTTTTCAGGGACTTAGTATTTGTTAATGGGCAATCATTTTGTGTGTTCTTTTCTGGGGAAGAGTATTCTCCCCATTCTCAGCACTATACACAGGGTTACTGTATTATAACATTTTTGAAGGTGAAGTGCTAATGCTCTGATTCCTTTTGCCTTTTCAGACACATTCATTATTATTTTACCATCCTCTCCTTCCTGTCTCTAATTTAAACCCCCACCACCGGTTTTCCCATGTCCCACTTCAGATCATGTATGCCTTGAAATTCCCCTCTCTATTGATCCTACTCCCTCACCCCAGAAATGTTCCTTAGCCTCAGACAAGATAGAGAATGTGACATTTGTCTCTCTGTATCTGGGTTACCTCATTCAATATGATCTTTTCTAGTTTGACCCATTTACCTGAAAATTTGTGATCACATTTTATTTATAGCTAAATAATATTCCACAGTGCATATGCACCACGTTTTCATAATATACTCATCAGTTGGAGGATTTTTAGATTGCTTCCTTTCTCTGGCTATTGTGGACAGAGTAGCAATGAGTACACATGAATAAGTATCTGTGAGGTAGGTTGCCACTTCTTTTGAGCACATGTAAAGGAGTGGAATAGTTGAGTAATATGGTAGATTTAGTTTTAGTCTCATGAGAATTATCCACAATGATTTCCACAGAGGTTGCTCCAGTTTGCAATCTCACCAACAGTGAAGAAGATTCCCCTTTCTCTACATCCTCCCTAGTATTTGTTATTGGTCATTCCCTTTGTCATTCTACCAGAGGTAAGATAAAAATCTCAAAGCTGTTTTTATTTGCATTCGACTGATTACTAGGGATGATGGACAATTTTTGAGCTATTTCTTAGCAATTTTCCCTGTCTTTTGAAAAAAACTTTGTTCAGGTTCCAGCCCCCCCCCTGTTTTATTGATGAGCCATTTATCTATTTGTTTACTTGTTTGTTTATTTATTTATTTTGAGTTTTGGGGGTCTCTATAATATATTGAATCCTAGAATGGTAACACCACCCCCAGCTTTTTTCTTTTTGTTCAGGATTGTGTTAGCTATAAAGGGTCTCTTGTGTGTCCATATACATTTGACAGTATCAATTCTACCAACCCATAAACATAGGCTTTTTTTCTATTGTCTAGTTTTTCTCTCTTTCCTTGAGGTTTTAAAATTTTCAGTGAAGCTGTCCTTCAACTCCTTGGTTAGCTTCATTCCTAACTATTTCATTTTCTTCGAGGTTATTGTGATTGGGAGTGTGTCCATAATCTTTATCTGTGTTTGTTTTCGGTATATAATAAATGATTTTTACAAGCTGATTCTGTGTCCTTCCACATTCTGAATTTGTTTATCATCTCTACAGGTTTTCTGGTAGAGTATTTGGATCTCAAGTATAAAATTGTATTACCAACAAGTAGGGACAACTCGATTCCTTCTTTTACTATTTGTGTTTCTGTAATTTCCCTCTCTTGCCTTATTGTTACAGCTAATGCTTTGAGAATAATATTGAAAAGAAGTGGGGGCAGTGGACAGCCCTGTCTCATGAACAGTGACCAACTATGTGTCATGAACAGTGGCCAGCCATGTCTCATGAACAGTGGCCAGCCATGTCTCATGAGCAGTGGACAGTCATGTCTCATGAACAGTTAACAGTCATGTCTCATGAACAGTGGACATCCATGTCTTATGAACAGTTAACAGTCATGTCTCATGTTCATTGGACAGACATGTCTCATGAACAGTGGCTAGCCATGTCTCATGATCATTGGATAGTCATATTTCATGAACAGGGGACAGACATGTCTCATGAACAGTGACTAGCCATGTCTCATGAAGAGTGGACAGCCATGTCTTATGAATAGTAGACATCCATGTCCCATGAACAGTGGCCAGCCATGTCTCATGAACAGTGGCCAGTCATATCTCATGAATAGTGGCCAGCCATGACTCATGAAGAGTGGACAGCCATATCTCGTGAGCATTGGCCAGCCATGACTCATGAAGAGTGGACAGCCATGTCTCATGAGCAGTGGACAGACATGTCTCATTCCTGACAACAGAGGTATTGCTTTAAGTTGTTCTCCATTGAGGATGAGGCTGGCTCAGTTTCTCATATATAGCTTTCAGTATGTTGAGATATGTTCACTCTAGTTCTACTCTGTGGGATGTTTATAATGAAGGCAAGTTCACTTTAGTCTTACTTTGTGAGATTTTCATCATGAAGGTATGTTGGATTTTGCCAAACCCTTTTTTGCATAGACGGAGATGATTGTGTGCGTTTTTAAAGTCCATTTATGTGACTCATTACATTTATTGACTTGTGTATGTTGAATCACCTCTACATCTCAAGGATAAAGCCAACTACATCGGGTGGATAATCTTTTCGATATATTTCTGAATTTGGTTTTCAAATATTATAGTAAATGTTTTTTAATGTATGCTCATCAGAGAACTGGCCAGTAGTTTCCTTTGTGGTTGATGTTGTGCCATTCCCTTGTTTCGGTCTTAGAGTGATGCCAGCTTCAGAAAAGAGATTTGGGAGAGCTCTATCTGCTTCTATGCTAGCCCATATTTTGCACATTTTATACATATATTCTTCTCAGTTCTGAGAAACAACTACAACCTTAGTGTGTAAGTGTAAAAAGACACTGTGATGATACTTTTCTGAGATTCCCTGTGAAAATGCTGGCTTGTGACTCCTCTAATACATTTCCAGTGACCTATTAATGTCCTTTTTGGGCACTCATGGATGAGTTAGATAATTTCTCTGGGAGGTGATGTCCTCATCTGTAACACACATGAAATGAACAAGGAATCTTGCTTTAGGAAGAAATGTACATTCTTATAATTCACACTATTTTAAGTGGAAATTGAACAGCCAATTTGACGAAGGGTGGGCTTGCCATCTGTTGAGTTCATTCTAGGAAGGTTTTTTTCTTTGCATTTTTGCAGTCAATTTCTCTATGTATTTTTAAAATCATTTTACTACCAAGTTGTGAATTTAGAAATTTAGTAAATGTTAACAATTCTTGAGTCTGATGAAATTGTTCTGTAATTATTTAGTCTATCCCATAATAATCTCTGTTGGCATGGGATACTGCTTATTTCCAGGCTCAAACTGGCTCTTGGCTCTCTGTCAGTGTGATTGTGACTATGGTTCCTTGAACAACAAAGTTACTGCTGAGTAAGAATGTGCCTGCAGATTTGCTATTTTTTTCAAAGACAAGTGAGAAACCCACAGTGTCATACATGCAAAGAATGTCCCATGTCATTAAGTCAGGGACAGATCCTGCTGATGTGTTGTTAGAGTGATTGATGAGCGATTCCTAGAAGCCTTCTGCTAGTGACCATTTGACCAAGGTGATGCACATGGGCCTCACAAAGCTATGATCATTTCCTTGGGGACTGGACTATTAACCCATTCCCAGGTATTAAAACTGTAGTAGAAATCTCTAACCAGTCCAGCACAAAACATTTCTATCTAAAGGCCATAGTAGGGTTTCTGGAGAAACCCTGATGTCTCTTGAGTGGTTCACAATAGTGTTTGCTGTCAAAGACCCCATATCTGGAAAATCATACCAGCTACCAAAGGCAGCTTGTTGATATCCTTGCCTGATGTGGGACTCCCCTATCAGTAGGTGCCCACTGCCTTGACAAGGAACTGGAAAATTTGTGAAGAAAATAAAAGTATGCAAAATTGTATGATATCTGCTGCAATGGTTAAGCATAAAATGCCCCAAATAATCTAATTATGCAGCAAAATAATTGGTGTCTCTCCAAAATGACCCATAGGCTGCCAAGTTTAAATCACTAATAATAAACACATATCTAAATAAAAAGAATTCTCTGGATTCTAATTGTTAAACAAAAGACAAGAAGGCAACAGAAAACCAAGGAGGCCTTTGTCTTGGCCATGAGAAGCTAATGTACCTACATCTGGCTCAGGTGAAACAAGGACAGTTCTATGCGGTCTTGAGGTGACTGTCTGACACTTTAATTCTTGATTGACTCTCACTGTACTTCATTCTTGAAATAGTCACTTGCAAATGTAGAAGCTAGCAGAAGGCAGTGGTACAAATGAAATCTGATTATCAAGAGTGGGAGTCAGGACTGAAAAATGTGGTAAAGAGATGACGTATCCTGATTGAGAACTAGCAGGCAAGGTATTACTGTTGTTTGAAAATTAAGTCCTTAGTACACAATAATGTTGATTGGTTTTCCTCAAAACTTGAAATTAATCTTCTCATTCTCATGTCTAAAGCAAAGCAAGGCAGCTACTCTGCCTTTCCCTGGGTTGTTATTAGCCAGTGCATAAACATTGCTTTCCTCTGACCTCCTCCAATTCTGTTTGCAATGCTCTTCTAATTCTAGGCAATTGCAGTGAGTTTCACTTTGAAGATTCAAATTTAACTCATTTAAATAAGTGGCTCAAAATGCTAAGTCTCTAAGCCAGTTTTCATTATTATGTTATGTTTTTGACACCACAAACTAATTGACAACATCACAGATAAAAATCTTTTCAACATTTGGCCTGGACTTAACCATCTTACTTCCAAAAATCAAATGTCATCACAGTGAGCATCAGAGATATTGAGGAATTCTGGGGACCACTGGCTCTTAGGAAATTAAATATTAATGGCAATTTACGTGATGCTATCCGTTTTCAATACTCTCACACCTAAATTTTCTGGACACACTACACAGCAATGCTTTATCAAGCACAATTATTGCAGAGTAATTGTGCCATCTATTAGCATTACGATTCTCCCAAAATCGTTGACCACGTGGACTTGGATAACCTATCAGGGAGCACACTCCTGGGAAGACTGATTCTGTCTCTTTTAGTAGCCATCAATTATTTGTAGCTCTTCATCTAGGGGTAATGCCTTGTGAATTTCCCCCATTGTTCTTGGTATACCAACTGGTGTTGTTATTATATGGGTCTTGTTTAGGCAGCCTTATTTCCGAGATATCACAAGTGCAGTTTTCCAGTCATGTATGGAAGAATCAGACACCTGGAGCCTCCATCTTTTACAATCTTTCTTGCCCCTCTTATTCAATGTTTCCTGAGCCTTAAGTGTAAGGACTGTGTTGTAGATGTATAAGTTCTGGCCAGTCACCCCAATGTTGGGTTTTCTGTGTATTTTGACAAGTTGTGGCTTTCTGTAAGGGTCTTTCTGCTTCAAAAAGAAGTTTCTTTGATGAGGAGTAAGAGTAATTATCTGTTGGGGCAAGGATCAGTACTTATAATGTAGTTACAAATTATACTTACGCAGTTTGGTAGGGGGCATGGGAGGATGGGCAGATGCAAGGTAGAGGGAACTGGGATTGATATGTAAAATAAGATTGTTTCTAATTTAAATAAAAATTTATATATATGAAATGATAGTTACTTAAGAAATGTTGCTGGTTGTCTAGATTTATGGTATTAGACATGAATTCCCTCCTATTGAGTGGGTAGTAAGTCATAGGCAGCTCTTGATTGTCTTCAAGATGTGCCTTGATTGTACACTTAATGGATATCTTGTCATGCTGGTCATTGTGGTTCATAGGTGTCACATCTGGGTAGAGTTAATGATTGTTTTTGTTCTTTATTGGCAGATTACCACCTTCCAATATTATGAGAGTTAGTCCTCGGGAAAGAGGTTTTCAGGTTACTTCTGTTCTGATCCCTCACAGTTCTGTGTCTGAGGTATGTGGAATTATTTTATCAGAATATTTCACTTATTTTCTGTCTGAGGTTGGTGACAAGCTCACAAATGTTGCACAACTTACAGCAGAGCTATTAATCCATAGTGTTATAATGAATTGAAAATGATGCAAACCCAAATGATATTGAACACCTTCATAAATTCAATTCTGTAGCCCACCAAGCATGGACTCAGCCCTGCAGCCCACTCTGGGGTACAGTTGCTCTCCTGACACTTGTAGAATGACTAAAAGCTATGGCCATCTCTGCCGCAGCCTGCTATCATGAGAGAATCTTGCCTGGGGCAAAGGTCAAATTTCAAAATTTGAATATTGGCTCCACTAAGGTTGTATTGATTCTGCACCATCACTGTAAATTGGAACTATTGCTGGAATCTCACTTTTGCCTTGTGAAGTGGGAACCTGGAGGCATGTCATCTTGCTTGTAGATTCTCACTTATGGTCTAACAAACCCTGAGCAGCTCCTTGCCTTAGACAGACATGGTCATTGACTACTGGTGTGTTCACTTCCCACCAAGCAATCTCTGTTCTCACACCCTCTATGTAATTGTTTGGAATCAATGGCCACACAAGCTAATGATCATTCTTGAAGAGCATGCTCTGAACTGATAAGGCAGGTGTGTATAGGAAAGAGCAGTGGGCAAACAGACAGGAAGTGTTTCCATGGATTTGGCTGATGGCACACAATAGTGTGGTAACTCACGTATTCCTTTGGGATACACACAGTTCTCTGATGTCACTTGATCAAAGTTCCATCACCACATGTAGTTAGAGGATGTGTATAACCTACAAATGGCCTCTTAAAAACGTTCCAGTGTTAAGGGAAGCTTTATCTTGCTAGCCGCTTTGGTATATCACCTGCCAGTCACCTGGGCTCTGCCACATTGTAGTCCCCAAATAACACACAAGACACTGTATTAATTATGAAGCTGTTGGCCTTGCTTGTCTCTTACTGGCTAGCTCTGCTTTAAGTAATTACCCCATAATTGTTAATCTAAGTATGTCTCTTACCAGAGAATAGTTCCGGGTTTCCTACCCCATGGCGGTTACATGTCGACTCTCTCGTGTTTCTCCTTCCCAGAGTTCTCCTGGATTCCTAGTCCCTCCTATCTAGGTTTCCTATTGGCTCAACAGTACTTTATTGACAAATGCACAGGACTTCCCCCCAACATCTCCTCTTTTCTGTTTAAACAAAAAGAAAGGTCTTAACTTTAACACAGTCAAATTGTGTATAACAGAACAGTTATCAAATAAGAACATAGTTACAATATTTTAGCAAGATTTAAAGAAAATATCATCCATCCCATTCTTGTGAGTCCAAAGTTCTATATGTAGCTTATCTTTTATCATCACTAAGGAAAACTATAACTATAACTATCTGTCTTAAACTCCATCAAATACCACAGAAGGATAATATGTAAACACTAGGATTGAAAGAGATATCTTACTGCCTGGACAGTCACCCGAAGTTCCTCTGTAACGTTGGGGCATCCATCTTCAGCCCATAGGCCACACTGTGTCTGGAACACTTCTCAGCAAAGCAGGAAATTTCAAACTGTCCATCTCCATCAGCAGTCTGTCAGTCATTTTTCTGTGTCCTGCAGAATTTCCCGTAGACTCTTTCATGAAGCAGGAACCCTGTAAGACTGAGTTCAGCAGTCACTTTCCTGTGGGTCCTGCATGTCCAGATTATACAACAACAGTCAAGCAGTACAGGCAAGAGCAGTTTCTTGCCCAAATGGCTAATCTTGCCATGTTGAAAGCAAACTCCATAACAAGTTTCTTTGATGCCCATCTTCCTCTCAGACGTAATTGGTGCTGCCAGGAGCAGACATTTCTCATTGTCAAGAAAAACCCTAGACCATTTTAAATGCCATTTTCTGAAGGTCTTTAAGAGGTTTGAAGACTGTTTATCTATCTCAAATATATTTCTGTATATCTAGAAAACCTAACTTACCTAACTACAAATTCTGACTATTATAAGTAACTATCTATAGTCTATATTTAATTGTGCATTGCAGTTTAAAAGATCAGTATAAGCACAATACTTAATCAAGAGGAGAAATATACACATCACAAAATTGACCTTGAATTTGTATCAATAAATGAAAAACAATACCCATAACATAATTCCCTTTTTTATCATTAACAAGAGATCGGCTGTGATCATTAGCCACTTATAAACAACCCCATTTAAATTAAAACAAAGATTTATAAACAAGATGGGAATTAGGACGTCGCTCATTCCAAACTGCTTCGTGCTGGAAGAGGGCGCTGTTCATACCACGGGGATCATGACAAAACTCAGAAACCTGTATAAGTCCTTATTTTCAGGGTCTGTAAAGCTGCATCATCTTAGCTGTTTGAATTTTTGGAACATCTGGTCCACTGCTTCCGGGGGTCTTGGTTCGTCAAACCACAGAAGCCTGGAAGGAATCCTCAGCTTTTCATTTTCTGTGGAAACATAAGTAAAATCTCCTTTCCCAAGTAACATATCCTTATACTTAAATTTTGAAGTCAAGGCATTTTTAAAAGATAGAAGTTGGATTAATTCAGTAGCATTTATAATCAAGTGTACTTTAGCAGCTGTTCCTTCCTGAGCAATCAAAACACTGAAAAACGCAATAGCATACAGTATCCAGACTCTCTGTGTATTTTCCATCTTTGCGTGGCTTATTTATTTATCTATTGTTACTTTATTTCTTTCACTTTTATTTCTTTTTCTCTGAAACAGGGTTTCTCTTTGGAAACCTGCCTGCCTCTGCCTCTGGAGTAAATCCTACCGGCATGTGCCACCACAACGCTGGCTTTTGTATTTATTTACCACTTTGACGTTTCATTTTCTCTCTCAATCTCACGTATATTTTTAAACACACTGTAAACCTTTAGAGGCTTTGTTCATCCAAGTCTGACTTTACTGTAAATCTTTATGTTTTTCTGGCCACGTGTCTTATCTGTAAAACCGTGGCTGTTTTAAACTGTCATTTTTTTTTTCAAGATGGCGGGCGTAAGCATGATTCCAGCTTACCGCCTCAGTCCATGCTGACATCCAGCAAAAGCTGCCACTTCCAGCTGTAGGTACACACCTTTTAATCGTTAGCAGAGTCTCTTAAAACAACCTTGCTGGTTGTTTTGTTTGTTTGTTTGTTTTATGCTGAGTCAGGAAGACTCCGGTAAGTGAGCCACGTGAATCTCGGCTTGTCGATAGCAAAACAGAGCCCACCTGAGAAAATGCTGCTACCAAAAATCTGTGCTTCTCTCTGTTCTTCTGTTTCTAAAATTCCTTTAAAGCTTTTGTTGTTTTGCATGGAAATTCAATCCCACTCCTGACAACCATTCTGTTAAGAGAAGATTTTTCTTTCCTTGAGAGGAGCCTTCCCGCCAGCCTGGTTCCAGATCCGCATCAGTCCCAAATAAACACACAGGAGGCTATATTAATTATGAAGCTGTTGGCCTTGCTTGTCTCTTACTGGCTAGCTCTGCTTTAAGTAATTACCCCATAATTGTTAATCTAAGTATGTCTCTTACCAGAGAATAGTTCCAGGTTTCCTACCCCATGGCGGTTACATGTCGACTCTCTCGTGTTTCTCCTTCCCAGAGTTCTCCTGGATTCCTAGTCCCTCCTATCTAGGTTTCCTATTGGCTCAACAGTACTTTATTGACAAATGCACAGGACTTCCCCCAACATTCCAGTCTGGAGCAATTTCTGGAAAGACATGCTTCACAGGCGAAGAGAACAGCCCCTCTATTCACCTCCGTGAAAGAACACCCCTGGGTTCAAGTCCACAGCATCTTAACAGATCTGCCCCTCTCTTTCCATCTTTGTTGCTGCTCAAGAGTAGACTCCACTGGAGAATAAAGTATTGCTTACTGTACAGATGCCTGTAGAGAGAATTTTAATTGATCTTAATAATAAAAAACCAGGGTCAAATATTGGGGTAAGTGCTGAAATATCAGAGAGGTAAAGGAGCCAGCCACTAGAGAGACTTCTTACCTCTAGCAAATCCTCAGACTGAATGGGTGAGATCCTGTCTCCATCTGCCTTGTATTCCTGTCTCCAGCTCCAAAGTACTGGGATCAAAGACATGAGATCCCAAATTCTGGGATCACAGGTATGTGCCACTACTGCCTGGCCTCTATGGTTAACTACTGGTTAGCTCCACCCTCTGATGTTCAAGTCAGCTCTATTTGTTAGAGTACAAACAAAATATCACCACAGATGCCTGCCAACAGTTTTTTAAAATTTATTTTTATTTATTTTTCTTCATTTTGCATAGTAACCTCAGTTTCCCTTCATTCTCCTTTCCTGCCCTCCCACCTCCCCCTCTTCCAACCCCACTAACCAATCCTCAAAGGGTGTAAGCCTTCCTTGGGGAGTCAACAAAGTATGGCGTACCAATGAGACAGGACCAAGTCCCTCCCCTATGTATCAAGGCTGAGCTTGGTATCCCACTGTAGGAAGTGGTTCCCAGAAAGCCAGTTCATGCACCTGAGATAGGCCCTGCTACCACGGCCGGGGCTTCCCGACAGATAAAGCCGCATAACTGTCACACACATTCAGAGGATCTAATTTGGTCTCATGCAGGTTCCCCAGCTGTCATTCCATAGTCCACCAGCTCCCACTAGCATGGGTCAGCTGTCTCTGTGGTTTTCCCCATCATGATCTTGAACCTCTTATACATATGATCCCGCCTCTCTCTTTCTTCAGTTGAACTCCAGTACTTGGCTGCGGGTCACTGCATCTGCTTCATTTACCGGATGTAGGTTCTGTGATGATGATTAGGGTAGTTACTAATCTGTTTAAAGGGGAAGGCTTTTCTTAGCCAGAGCACACAAGAACAGGCAAATCTTTTCATCAGCCTCCAGAAAATAACAAATACTGTCGACTAACTGAAAGACCTTGATAGTGTCTCTTCTCCAGGGCATTCCTTTCTTCATCCTACCCAGCTGCTCCTACACTGTGTATCATCCCCATATTCCTGTGTAATTGCCTTGGTGGTAGATTCTAGTTTTGAAATAGTTTTTGGCTAAACAACTTGAACTGCATGTGATTCGAGTGCCTCTGTCAATTCTCCGGGATGTGCAATTTTGACTGAATTTCTACATTTCGAAAAAAATATGCCTGGGAATATTTGGGATGATAATTAGGAAAGCATAAAAGCTCAAGCTTGAAGGATCCCATTTCAGAACAAGACTCGGGCAAGTTACAACGTCTCTGTGCATTTCCAGTTCGGGGCCCAGCAATTAGCTTCCATATGTTCCTAGCTTTTCATAATTATAATGTATTATGCGACACTGCACTTTTTTCATTAACTCACCTCCTAGTAGTAATACAGATTTATATCTTGCTTAGTAGTGGATAAAGTACATGAAAGTAATAAAACTGCATTTAAGTACATATTTCATAATTCTGGATTATCACACCATTACTCCTGGTTAGGATGTGTTCCACACAGGCACTCGGGAAGACGAATGCAGCTTTGCCTGCTGTGTCACAGGGGAACCCGAGTGTCAATCCAGTAAATGTTAGATAGAATTTCAAGCTGAAAAAGGCTAGCAAGCTTCACCATCAATGACAAACAGAAGTCTTATCTGAATGACCAGATTTCTCAGTTGTACTTAGAAAGGTGCAGTGTTATTTCCAACAGGGCACTGGCATTCTGGGCCCCGGGTGTTTACCCAGGGATATGGCTTGAATTTGAAGTGTTCCCCTTAGGCTCGTGTGTTTGAAGACCTAGTCTGCTGGTGTCACTGTTTGCGGAGCTGGGATGTGATGCCTGATTACAGGAAGAAGGTCATTAGGGTAAACTGTAAGGTTGTGTCCAGGCCACACTTTCTGTAAATGCCAGTTGAGATGTGGCTCTCGCTGCCACGACTTCCTCACTGAAACCATGTGATCCCTGTCATAATAGCTTTTTTTTCTTTAAATGGTTGGCTAAGTGAACACTTCCTCTCTTAAGTAGCTTGGTATTGGATGCTTTATCATACTGTAGTCATTCTTTGATAGATTAATATAATCTATCTTGAACATATTCGCCTTTACCCAAATTCTTCGCAGAATTCATCTCTACTTTCCTACTCACCCAACTTCATCTTTCTTTTTAAAAACAAAAGCAAAAAAAAATACCATTCAAATTTGTCTTCTAAAGTACTTGGGTGTGGAGCCAGACCTGAAGTGTGGTAGACATTAAATAAAACTGACTCTTGGCCGGGCGGTGGTGGCGCATGCCTTTAATCCCAGCACTCAGGAGGCAGAGGCAGGCGGATCTCTGTGAGTTCAAGGCCGAACTTTTTTGTAAAACCAAAAACAAACAAACGAAAAAACCAAATAAACAGAGTCTCCCTCTTCTAGCACCTATCACTGGCAATATTCCCTTAGGTAGGTCTGGGACTTTGTACCTATGCTTGGATTTTGTCTGGCTCCAGCCTTCACAGGTTTTGTGCATGCTGTTGTGTCTAGATAACACTACTTCCTTGAAGTCATCCATCTCCTCTGGCTCTTAAAAATCTTTTTACCTAGGCCATGATGACCACTAGACCCGAAGGCCGGTAGTGTGTTACAGAGTTTCATTTACAGCTGAGCATTCTAAAGACTCTTATTCTCTTCACATTGACCAGCTAAGGGTCTCTGCTAATGTCCTTCCATGATACAAAGTAGCTTCCCTGATGAGGGTTGATAGACGCACTAGTTTGTGGATGTGTGATAAGCCAGGGGAATTTGTTTTATTTCTATGTCCACTTAGCAGAATAATCGTCAAGTGCTGGTGACTTTAACAAATCTAGCCTGGAAAGCAGTGTCAGGCCCAAGGCCTTGCTTGTAATTAGAAAGTGTCTTCTTATTCCCGTGACTTTTATACCACTATTGCTCCTATGGACATACCTTGCCAAGTTGGTTTGTTATCATAGCTCACAGGGTTCATGTCTAGGTGAGACTGGTGACTACTTTTCTCCTCTGGTGGCATGCATAGCATGTTCTTGTGATATGGAAGAAAATTAGTCGGGATGAAGCTGTCAGGTCAGTATCAGCTTGGTGGCTCCACATTCTGTGATTCAAGCATGTGGTGTCTTCACCAACAGGGTCTTGTTGTCAAGTTCTGGAGGGAAACCAAGAGCAATAGTCTGGGACCCCACTGAATAAATCCTAAATTGGTGAAAATAAATGGAGTCAAGTATGTGACTATGTCATTAGCTACTTATGCACAAAGTTAGGTGGCATCATCTCCATGCCATTTGTACATTTATGTCGGTGAGAATCTCTCATGACTAATGATGCTATATTCAAATAAGTGAGTACTGGAAAAGGGGCCCCTGGGTTACCAGAGAAGACAAAACAGAAAGCTATTCAAATATCAGGTTCACAGAGGCCTTATCCTGAGAAGACACAGAGAGACACTGATTGACTCAGCCAGCACTCTGCTTGATCTTTTAAATTATTTCCTTTTCTTCTTGTGTTTAAATTCTTATACTACTCACCTTAGTATTTCCCCAGTCTCCCCATCACCCTTAAGTTTCACTGCTTATTCCTTAATGCCTGTGGCCCTAGTTTTTAGTTAGCACTGTCTAACTCTCTCCTGAATGGAAATGAGTTATTTATTCCTCATGATTGTGGGTGATACAGTATACATGCAGTGATACTTTGAAAATCCATCTAGAACTCAAACACACAGTTTCCTAAATATCTTCAGGAACAGTTGTCATAGTTGTGTTTTAACAAAAATGGAAACAACTCAAAAGTCCTTCAGCCTATGGGTAACCGAGTAACTGAGGATGATCCTGTAGGTGGGTGGTCACTCACTTGTGAACAGAGCAAGTGCTGACCTGGGCTGCCTCATGGACCAGGAGGCTGGGGATGAGACAGTGACAAGGCTGTGGCGGGACAGTCAGAGATGGCAGAGCTTCTTTGTGATAGGAAAAATTCTCCCTCAACAAGAACAGCGCTGTTATGTACTCAGAAGCCACCATGTCATCCCCTGTGACCTGTAATAAAACAGGGATGCTTGCGGTAGCTGCTTTAAATGTCAGTTAACTGTCACCAAAACAACAGGAGAAAACTCTGCATGGAAACATCAGCTCGGGTGGGGTGGGGGCAGTGGTACTGTTCTCTCCAGTATAACTTTGTTACTCTACAAGCTAACATTCTTGTTCATGTGTATTCTGGGGGGGTCAGTAGGTTATTAATTGTTCTGCAAGGAGTCTCCAGTGCTTGGAGACAAACATGAAACCGTGGTGCCCATGTGGGTGTAGTTGTTAAGATTACATGCTGAGGGTGAATAGAACATAGGGGCTTGGTAGGATACTGGCTGAGCAGGACAGGAGAGAGCTAAGGATGAGCCCTGGGGTGCAATGTCAGGAAGGGTAAAGTGGGGTGAGGAAGCATTTGGTTGGAAACCTACCCTCTCCCCTGTTACCTCTGCCAAGAGTTCCTTAGCATTGGAACCAACTATCCTTCTGATTTGGGCATGAGCAAATCTGCAGCTCAGCAGATGTCTAGTGTACAAAGGAGAAGAAACTGAGGCAGCTGATAAATTCTGGGAGACTGTATGAAAACACATCACCCCTCTTAGGAAACCCATGCCCAGCTGTGCCTAGTACTCTAACCCCGTCTCCTGGTATATATTCCTAAGAGGTGCTGTCACAAACATGTGTGGTAGTTCATTTTAAGATTCTGGTTTCCAGCAAAAAGAGAATGGAACTCTCATGCTGCTTATTGCTAATGCTTAGAACCACCAAACCAGATGTTAAGGCCCAAGACATGAGCCTCCGCTAGCAAGGTAGCTCTTGGACTACAGCATAGGCATGCTGTGTGATGACCAGGGTTCTAATACTACACTAGCTATAATTGGTATACAGAGGACAGGAACAACCAGACAGAAAAGAAGGAAGGAAGTAAAGAAGGAAGGAAGGAAGAAAGGGAGGGAGGGAGGAAAGAGGGAGGAATGGAGGAAAGAGGGAGGGAGGGAGCAAGGAACGACCAGACAGGAATGAAGGAGGGGAAGAAGGGAAGGAAGGGAGGAGGGGAGGGAGGAGAGAGGGGAAGGAGAGAGAGAAGAGGGAGGAGGGGAGGAGGGGGGAAAGAGGTACCTAACCAGTACAGCCTCCTTACTTTTGGCCACACAGTCCCTATAGAGACACCCAAACACTTGACTCTAGATCCAGCTTCTATGAAATTCCAGGACTTTGAAAGACAGAAGAGAGCACCCATGTGACAGAGGTCAAGGTCCCCAGAACCCTAGCAGCAAGCAATGGGTAGAGAGCTTTCTGCAGTTGTTATGTGTGACGAGCCACATTTAGATTTAAGAAGCGTTATAAATAGAAAGATGGAGATGGAGATGGAGAAGAGCAGGCAGAGGTGGAGAGGGCTTAGCGACTGATGCCACTTCGTAATCTTCCTGAGAGCAAGCCAACAGCCACCTCCTGGTAAGCCAAGCGGGAGGCCTGGCCATGTAGCTCGGTTTCCCCCTTGCTTTTGGCAGATCCTTCGCCTGCTGTAGATTGAAGGAAATAGGAATAAGCATCTTTCGACCACAAACAGATGTGCTTGATAAAGAAAATGTCAGCAAAAATACTAAAGCAATGTGTCACAGCGGCTTTCTGACAGATAGCAGGAGAAGGTAAGGAATGTTCTATCATGTCCGACAAGGTGTTCTTTTTGAGATTTAAAGATCACTGTGCAACTTTAAACATGTTTGTCACTTTGCCTCTGACTGCAGCTATCTGGGGCTTCACACGAACTTTATCAGCTAGGCATAGGGGGAAAGAAAGCAGCCGGCTCCCATTTATCTCAGCTCGGTCCCCTTCAAAGCCAACAAATAAATTACAGTGTACATTTGATACAAATTGATTTCTTAACTCAAATAACAATGTTGTCCTCCCGGTCGGGCCATGTGTCACTCACTCGTGAGGCTGAGTGAAAGGCCCAATCCGTCTGGGTGACAGAAATAGGCCCAGCGCTCCTCACCAAGGAATGCTAATCACCAGGGCTGGCCCTGCCTTTGTGGGCCAGCTGCGATAAGGGGAATCAGCCTGCCCTGTCACCATGCGACCGGTCATCACTGCGATTCAGCAGCTGTACCGGCCCACAGCTGCCATCCTATTTCTTGTGGGAAAATAAGATCCGGCCACTGTAGCTAAGATGCCCATGGCTGGGACAGTATGTGAGCTGCAGAGAAAGGAGGCCATTGAATGTCCTCGGCTGATGTTATCTGTCGCAGGAGAAATGAGATATTGGCAGGGGCTGTTGAGTTGCTCGCAGCTGAGCAGGTTAATAAGGTGCGGAGCAAGGCCACAGGCTAATTGGATTTGCCCAACCTTCGTAAACAGTGGAAGCCCACTGCCAAGGAAGCACACCCAGGCTTCCTCTTTGTTTAGACTGAACCCAGGAGAGGTGAGTGGTACTGGTCTTTGGAGGCACAGAGGTCTTCCTCAGGCACCGTGGCCCATCTCCAGGCTCCCTCAGAGGAGCCGGCTGCTCTGATTTTAGCTGGAGTGGAACATACCGCTCCTGGTCCATAACTCAGCACTGGGTCCCAAAGCACTAACTTATGGTGAGAAGGAGGCAGGTGTAAGGGCTTGGGGTAGCAGAGCCCACAAAGACTCTTGAACTGCCCTGCCCATGCTGGGCCTCCAGGGACGAAGCTAGCAGTTTCCTTTCTCCTCTCAGCCATGCTGCAACCCGCTGTGCATACCTGCCACAAACGGCAGAAGACAAAGGAAACATCCATGAGGTTGTAGGTTCTCATCATCATGGTGTTTCTTAACTCTGGAACTGTGAAGATGTAAGACACTTGGGTGTTTACTATGAGGGGAAATTGACCTTGCACTTAAAAAGTAAGAGGTTGCAGGATGTTACCACGAATGTTATGGACATGAGAACTTTTATTTAGGGTGTATTGTTTTGTTTGTTTTAATATACTGGAATTGAGAGGTGAATTTTAATTTCAGATGTAGTAGTGACATGTTTATTAATACATATATTGGTATTTATATATGGAAGTTGATATGTATATATTTTCTTTAAATTCTATAACATTCAAAGCTTAAAATAGAAACATTTTCATGATTTCTAGTCACAAACCAGCAATATTATCCATTAAAAGTTAGGAGAAGATATGATCTGGCCCCCTAACAAAGTCACTTTCAAAGGGTCAGATGGCAAATGTACGATTTTTTAAAAAAATCTCTTTTGTTAAATACAGTAGGTTGAGGAATCATTGGAACAGTGAGAGAGCTTGAAGTTCTGGAAGGAACATAGCCTAAGTGGGTGGTGTGATCCAGAGTTCTTATCAAAAACCTGTCATTCATTTGAGGAGCCTGTGGAGGTAGCTAGGATATCAACAGCCCAGACAACTGAGAATGGAGTGTTGTAAGTCGAGGACACAGTCACAGGGGCTAAGAACTTAGACTTGATTGTGCAAGGAAGGAAGGCCTGAGACTCATGCTTGAGAGCCACTACCTCAGGAGGGCCAGGTAGTACCACTATGGGAGCAGGACTTTTCTTCAATTACATGATAACTAGTTGCTGGGAGCTCTTCAGAAGGTCTATGCCATCTTTCACTTTCTTAGATATTCTTGAGTATGTCAATAAAGCACTGTTGGCCAATAGGGAAGCAAGATAGGTGGGACTAGAAGTCCAGGAGGACTCTGGGTAGGAGAAACACAGGGAGTCACGATGTAACCTGCCAGAGAAGTAAGATGTCCAGAACTTTTCTCTGGTAAGAGAAATACTTAGATTAACAATTATGGGATAAATACTTAAGTCAGAGCTAGCTAGTAAGAAACAAGCAAGGCCAACAGCTTCATAATTAATACAGTGTCTTGTGTGTTATTTGGGGACTACAATGCGGCAGAGCCCAGGCGACTGGTGGGGAAAAAACCAAAGCGGCAGACAAGATAAAGGCATCTCTCTACATTTGAGTTGCTCAGTTGAAGACTGATTCAAGCATATAATGATAGAGACAAGGAGGCTATTAGAGGCTCCTTAGTAAGCCAACTTGGAGGGCAGCAGGAGTGTCTTTTCTCAACAGAGGAAGGCAAAGATGTGGTTTCCCTGAGGGACAAGGTATGGGTCTAGGAAACAACAAATCAGTAACTCAAAGACCTGGGAGACAGGGTAGTCTGTCCCTGAATGAACTCGAAGATGGAAAACTGAGTTCTGCCCACATGTATTTTTCCCTATAGAGAAGCACATTGTTTACATTTAAAATTTATGGATTGATCAATGACTTTTAAGGATCTTGATTGCATCATCCTTTATGCACAAATAACATACTGGGGAGGTGGCTGGAACTCACATCTTGGCTAAGCTCATGTTGCAAGATTTTTACTTAATGATCATGGGGAACTTTTCCATAACTATGATGGCCGTCTCTAGTTTGAATACCAGTGTAAAGTGCTGTGGAAATTACATGCCATCAGTTTTGCCAGATAACAGGCAGACATATTGCAAAAGCATCTCATCATAGTTCATTGCATACACAGCACCTGGTCTTTAAATATGCCCTGGACCTGCTGAAGATTCAGATGTGAGAGGAACAAGTTCAGAAAGGCCCAGGTCAATCAGCAAGAGCTCATCCCCTTTCTATAAGTCCTCTGTGTCTAATCATAATTCCAAGCTAAGATAGAATGGAGGTAATTACTAAGACCATAGCAGGAAACCCCATGATGCTCTGCTAAGAGCAGAATTCTCTTCTCAATTTACCTGATCCTCTGGATACCCCAAAAAGCCAGGTCTGGGTCTTATTTTCTACATGTAGAGATAGAAGCTTGGAGTTAATGACTCAGGGTCATACAAAGAGGATGAAGAAACATACTCAAGGTGACAAGGGCCACACTACCATGATCAAGGACTCTCCTGAAGACACAGGCAGACATCCAGTGTCTCCCAAGGTGCTGCCCACTTCTGCTTTGTGTGTGTGTGGGGGGGGGTGGGTCTCACAGTCTAGTTCTGCTGTGTTTGCACCCTGGGATAGATCTAATGCCAAGGCATTGCTTTGAGGTGAGCTGGTTTTTATATATCTGAGCTAATAAAAACAAATCTTGAGAGGAACCTTTTTTTAAGGGCATTTGCCTAATTACCTGCTGGGGACATTTTGTCCCCAAAGCAATCACAGTACCAAATGTTCTTCCAATTCCGGATGTCTGCACCAAAAAAATGGAAAATATTAAATCAAGCTTTGCTCTCCTGAAAGAAGGCAGTCTATTGAATAAAACGCAATATTCTGGAAAAGAGCGCTTCCGTGACAGAAAGGATTGCAGTCAGTCAGCATAGACAAAGAAAGGAAAACAATTTAAACCAAACTTTGCTTCAAATTAAAATGCAGGTTTAGTTTTTGAGGGAAGAAAAATCAGCTCTCACCATAAATGTGTGTCTGGAACAAAACTGTCTAGTACAAAATTGGCTCTCCCTTAAAGTGCGCTATGTGTAATGATTTCTTCCTTTAACGGTTGAGGGTTTTATTGTGTTTAGATACACATCAGTGCATTGTATATACAAAAGGTGCAACCTAGAGCTATGGGGAGTGCGGGGTGCATTTCAGTTACCTAACAAAAGCATCCAAATGAATCACCAGCTCTTCTAGAGTTACCTTCAATGCAGGAACTTTCTAAGAATTTAGTAAGATCCTTCGTAGTCAGCTGAGGCTGTCCAATAAAAATATCAAAGACTGTGGCTTAAACAGCATGTAATTATTTTCTCCTCAGAACTCTGAAGGGTGAAATGTCCAAGGTTGAGATTCTGGAATTACTGGAGTTTTGGTTAGGGCCTCTTCCTAGATGACGATGGCCACCTTCTAGGTGTATGTTCAAAGGGTTAGGTGGAGAGCTCTGTAGTCTCCGATTATAATGACAGACACAGGTCCTGTTAGATTAGGTCTGCAGCCCATAATCTCATTTAACCTCGATTATTTCAGTAACCTATTGATAGCATTTTGCAGGTAGGGAGCGAGGGTTTGAAATCTTAGGGTCACAATACAGTCCTCTGTGGTGTCCATTTAATTGCATGCAGCATTGGACAATTTTTTGTTAGGTTGTTGCTTATGTGAAATGACCTGAAAAGCATAATTCCCTCATGTTCCACACTGATATCCAAGATTTGGAGTATTACCAGAGGCCCTATTGGGAATTGGAAAATTTCTGTCTGAGGGACTATATGTATAAAACTCTTGGCTTATGGAAAGTGAATTCTCAGTGACATATTTCAGTCAACCCAACCAATCTTCCAAACATCAAACCCTGCCTCAGATCCTGCTTTACCTGAACTTAGTCTTGCACCTTCAGTCTACTCAGGTTGTTGTTTTCCTTGAAGAATCCATGTGCAATTAAAGGTCATTTCTCTGGGTGTGATACATGTGTGTGTGTGTGTGTGTGTGTGTGTACATGTTCGTATGTGTGTGCAAGTATGTTTAGGTGCACATGTTGATGTTAGGACTTGTCCTATTCTTCACCACCTTAATTTTGAGTCAGGAACATATGTGCCTGATCTTGCGGACTTGGTTAGAGAGACAGGCAGAGAGACCTTGGGATCCTCCTCTTTCTGTCTTCCCAGTATGAAGTGGCATGTAAATTTATCCTACCATGCCCAGCATTTACACAGTCATAGATCCAAGCCATGCCCTTATGCTTGGACAGAAAATCCCTTACTGACTGAGCTATCTCCAGCTGCTACACAGATATACATATATGCAGAAGTTCATCTATAGTGGGATTCTTCAGCATAAGAACATGTGGTTATGATACCATGTTGCAAAAGGAGAGCCTTCCAGCAGCTTGAATGATAACCAGTCAGTAGGATGCATACAAGACTGGATAGAATCTACAGCAAAGTTCAGTGCTGAATATCCTGGGCTTCACAATTCTAATTAAGTAATAAAGTGCTGTTCAGAACAAAATACAGAATTTCATTATCTGCTGGGCTTCTAGACACAAACTTCTGGCCTTTTATGTTCTCTGTAGACATGCAAGATGGACTTTGTAAGGGAAAACAGAGTGTAGTGTTAAACACATTTTTTCTTCATAGATGACATGATGGAACTCTTTCAACCACAGGTGATTGATCCCAGTGAGTGATCAATTTATAGTCATGTAACATTGGAAACTAGGACAAAGCTACACAACTTGTCAATAAAAGCTGAAGTCTTTATTCTAATCCTACACAGTACATGCTTATTCCCCCCCCCTAGGAAAGAGACATTCACCATTTGGGGGGCTTAAATGTTTGAAGTAATTTTGTTTGAAATGGAGAAAAGATCAGATTGCTGACCCTGCAGAGACACACAGGGCAGTTGAAATGGTAATTAAGAAAGCTATGATGTAAATAACATAGGGATGCCAGTGGGATGTAAGGATGTCCCACCAGGAATGACATGAAGCAGGAATGCTCTTCAAGTTGGGTCCTCTCATGTCTCAGAATGAAGAGTGTAGCTCCTGGGACAGTGCTCAAGGTTCTTCCCTGAACGGGAAGAGAGTCAGACTATGAGCCTGATCCCATTGACCTCTGCTTGTTTCCAGTGACTTATGAAGGCTGAACCCCTGGACACACAGAAGGGGAAAACTGGAGAGCCAAAAGGCCAGAGGTGCACTGTAGCCAGTCTACAGCAGGAGGCATGAGGAAGGCTGCAAGTAGAGTTGTATTGGAGATACTCTTGGCTTTGTTTGTTTTTGAGATAGTGTCAAGTATCCCAGACAGGCCTTGGACTTGATACATAGCCAAGGAAGAGCTTGAACTTTTCCTTCTTCCAATTGCTGAGAGGACAGATGTGGGTCACCATATCAGTTCTGTCCAGGGCTTTATACATACTAGATCAACAGTCTGCTGGCAGATTACATCTCCAGTTCTTATGGGAGACTCTACTCAAAGACAGTTTCCAGTTGTACAAATAGGATGTCTCGTGTTTTGTATACACTGAGTATCATGCACTCTGTTGATACCTATGAGGGTAATGGCAATGTTTTAAATGAATTATCACACTACAGATGCTCTCCCCAATTCTATGGTGTATGCATGTGTTCATGTTGGTGGAATTAGAGAAAAGACAACTAATTAACTGATTTTCTGCTTTTTACCATACTTGTTATTGATCTATAAGTTAATAGTTTTCTCATAGTAATAGTACCAAAGGTTTATTTAATTACATGTTAGTATATGTGCATGCCAACACATATGTGCATTATGTGTAAGCTCTTGAATAATAAATCTGTGCTACATTTTTAGACATGTAAACTCTCACATAATACATTTCTAGCCAGGTGTGGAGGCACATGTCTTTAATTCCAGTACTTAGGAAGCAGAGGCAGACACATTTCTGTGAGTTCCAGGCTAGCCTGGTCACCATAGTGAGTTTCAGGACAGTCAGAGATATACACTGTGAGACCCTGTCTCAAAAAGAAAAGAAAAGAAAATTATTTAATTTTCTCTTCCATCACTAACACGATAGTTGCTGATAATTTTGTTCACCACCCAGCCTTCTGTAGTCATCGTGGAATCATGGAATCCACATATACTTTCACACTATGTCTGAGCTACCATCTCTCCAAATGTGAAATTCTGAGATAATCTCAGAGGCAAATTATACCATTCAGTTCAAGTTTTCTTTTTCAAATTTCTGAGTAATAGAAAAAATAGCTGTGCAAAGGAATATCCTGACCCCATTTACTTTGGCAAAACAGAAGATAGATTTTCAGTGGGTTATGTCCCCGACAATGAGGGGCTGGCACTTGCCTGTGCAATACTCCTTAACCAAGAGCAACCTAGCAGATTCTTGCAAGAAATGAAATTAATTATCTCAATTTGCCACATACACAATATCTTAGGCATTAAGTATACCATTAATATATACAAACACTCTATGTTGTTCAATGTTTTATTAAATTCACTTATCTTGCCCTCTAACTTTTATTAAATTATAGAATAAAAAGCACTTCTAACATATTTTATGTCAGATAATTTTATTTATTTTTTCTCTCCTCCTCTCAGAAATATAGTCTCCTCACACAATATCTAGAATAGGTTCAGATTTAAATCCAGCTAGAATTACCTGAGTACCTACCATGTACTAGACAGCATTACTTCATAAAGGAGGGGATTCCTTTAACCCCACTCCAGTTCTATGCAAGAACAGCAAGAAGGGACACTGTGTCCCTTAGACATTTCACATATGAAATTGTCATAATTACAGACTATAGGGGTGAGCCCCACAAAGCTATCTGCCCTAAGGGCGAGGATAAGGAAATTTAGGACAGGTGGAGATAAAAGGAAGTGAAAGAGAAACGAATCCCTCTTCTCCCCTTCTCCTCCCTTCCCCTGGAAGCCTGCCACACTTCTGACTCCCTAGCCTATTGTGTGTGAGTTCTTATTCTGGTAAATAAATATATTATATTCCCTAGTGCATTGGCCTTCCACATCAACAGACCTTAGAGAAGAGTTACAGGTTTGGAAGTGAACAGGAAAGTTATTATTTATATCTCAACAACTGAGAAAATCAAGTCCAATTTTAAAATGGCAAAGAACTTAACACTACCCAAAGAAGAAGATATACAGGTGGGTAAGTGCATTTAAAAATATTTGGCATCTTCAGTCCTTACTGAGGTCCTACATCATGCTGTTAGATGTTCATTGCCAAATACGAACACACACATGCGTGCACACACACACTCACTCACAGAGTGTTGGCAAGACATGGAGAGATTATTATTCTGGTGTCTTGCTGGTGGGGAATGTCAAAGAGTGCATGCAGGTAGACACGGGAAAATAGTACCGCAGCTTTTCAGAAAGGTAAGCCTAGAATCCCCTTGTTATCCCGTAATCTCACTTCCCATGGAAGTGGAATATGTAGCCTTAAGAATCTAAGGCTGAAGTTTATACAGCCATTTGCATAGCCCTTGCTTAATGTGAAATTGTTCACAGTATCCACACAAGGGAAACAGACTGTGGTCTAAACCATGAAAAAACTCACATGATAGAAAAATACTCTATGAGTCTTTAGGGGGAATGGAATATTCATATAGGTTATATGTAGCCCAAGCTATCAAGAGTTAACCTTCCAAATGTTGGAATTTTAAGTGCACACCGCCTTATCTGATTTCCGAGCTCTGTGTATTTCAGGCAAGCATACTATCAACTGAGCCACATCCCACCTTCCTTCAGTCTTGTTTTGTTTTGTTTTTTGGTTTTTCAAGACAGGGTTTCTCTTTATTGTTTTGGAGCCTGTTCTGGAACTCGCTCGGTAGACCAGGCTGGCCTCAAACCCCCAGAGATCTGCCTGCCTCTGCCTCCCCAGTGCTGGGATTAAAGGAGTGTGCCACCACACCCAGCCCTTCCTTCAGTCATTTATGTGAGAAAACAAAACTCTGAGTCATTCTACAAGATGAATGTGTAACACTCTGAAGATGCAAGTGAAACAAGCCACACACAAAAGGAGAAGTGCCAGATAGTTCCCTGTGTATGAGTACTTGGAGTCATCAAACTCAGAGGGGGGGAAAGTAGGATAGTGTATGCTAGATGCTAGAAAAAGCTGACCTGGGCAGACAGTGCTTTCATGGGAACACGGCCTCAAATGTGGACGATGAAGCAGATGCCGAGATAGATGGTGGTGATGTGTGCAGAACATTAGAACTGTCTCAAGGCCATTGCACTATACACTTAAAATAGTTAAAATGGGGTGTCTTTGTTATAGATCTTCACCAATATTATTTATAAAATCTCTATCACATTCAGAGTTTAGGGAAAAACTAGATTAGAAAGACCATAATGTGAAATCATGGGGAGCATATTTCAAATTTACACAGCTCCTCGAAGCTAACCTAGGAGAGTGTGACTTTGAATCATTTAGTTGTCTACTTAAATGACAGCTTAAGTGGCATGTGTAAATACCAATGATGCGCTATAGAGAGGTTTTGACTGTGCCAACTGCTAACTGGCCCTGTGGGAGGGAATTAGTGCCGTCTCCACCACCATAGTCATAACCATGTAATGGGCTCACACTCCCCAGGGCCTCCTTCTGGCCCTTCTCTTTCTGAGCGGTAAAGCTGTTTTATTACAGAGTTCATTTCACACCCTCTTCTTCGTGCTTTCCACCTCTGTGCTCTGGGCCAATCCTTTCTCTGTACTCTGAGCCAAACAGACTGAGTTGTCTGAGAATATACTGTGACCAGACTGGTACAGGTCTATCTGCTGAGCCTGGACCAGAGCTCTGGGTTCCAGAGAGTGTGAGAGAACACACCTGTCACCCTGTGTCTGTCTTAAAGTAACATGTCTACATTACTTCAACACAGCATAAAGCATAATGGCCAGGTGTGTTGCCCATATGAGGATGGTGCAGAATGGTTGTTGGGGCCCTCCACATTCTTTTGCTTCGCTGCCTTTATTCTTCACGGGATGGGATGATATTTATTGATGAGTTGTGAGCCGAGTGTGCTCTCTATTGCAGTCCACTGAGAGACTTCCAAGTGTTTAGCATAGGATTATTCCTTACAATTCCCCAAAACAAAATTTTAATGAGGATAAACAGATCTGTAACTCAGATTTACTTCTCTTTCCACATCCTATTTGGTGGTGTGTCAACATGAATATCGGTGTTGAAGAAGAAATAACTGACTCATGTGGCATTAGCTTCAAGACAGAGAGAGAGAAAAAAAAACATGATTGTTGATCACATGAGATGGAAGAGTCATATTCCAGGTGGTATTTTTGAAATTTTAAGGAATAATTCTGGCTAATGACAATAATATAAAAGATTATAGACATATATTATATGACAACAATAATAAGACAAGATGGAGGCATCGGAATTACAGAAAACAGGGCAAAGGGCACTGTGCTCTTCAATTTTCTCATTACTGTCGACAAATACCTCACAAGAGACAACATGCAGGAGGAAGATCACCAGGCCCATAGTGTGAGGGTGCAGTCAAGGGACTTCTGTGCCTCCCAGGGAGAGGAAGAAGGGAGAAGTTTGAGAAGGAACTGGGGCTGGGCTACTACATGGATGCTACCTCTTGTACACAAGACCCTTCTTCTGTTAGCACACCTCAAGTTCAAAGGTTCCTCAACCCCCAAAACAGTACCACTAGCTGAGGACCAAATGTTGAACATGGGAGTCTTGTGGGGGGGGCATTTAACATCCAAACTACAACAGGTGGCCAAAGAACCTCCACAGGTCTTTCACAGGGCTGAATCACTACAAGTGCCATCTATGGGGATGTTGACAGTGGAAGAGAACTTGAATATGGGAGATCTGAATTTTCTACTTAATTTTTCCATCAACCTAAGACTCTTGAAAAATCAGTAGAAAAACTGAACTGACAACTTGCTAAAAGTAAGGAGAACACCCAATAAGTCCGTGACAAGATGACTCAAATCCTTAGCCACTGACAGATGCAGGTATACTGTATGGAGACACAGCCACAGACAACCAAGTCATTTGAAACCAAGACAAAAACAGCAATGCGAAGAGATAGCAATGCCTGACTCAGCCTCACTGATGTTGAGAATATTATGGAATGACTAATCTGGAAGGGTCTGGTGGGTTCCTGAACATGAATCAACAATGTGACCCAGCCATGTAGCCCTTATGTAATCACCCAAGAGCTGGAAAGCACACATTGACACAAGTACAAATGATAGAGCCGCATGATGCATAGCAGTCAGGATCTGGCATCTACCCAAGGGCTTGTCAAAGGGAACTGGGTAAGTACACTTGGGCATTCAGGACTCATGCAATGTGTGACCCTCACCAAGGCTCCAGTCATCCACAGTGACACACAACTTGGGTGATCCCAAAAGCATAGTGCCAAATGAACTACAACAGAGAGAGCAGCACTCAGAACGGTCTTGGAATATCAAGTGTGTAATTTCACTGATAGGACCTTGTCAGGAACGTGACATTTGCACAGAAAGTTCAAAAATCACAGTACAGTTGTCAGAAGTCAGCTTGGAGGGCAGCAACTACAGAAGAGGCACGGGGGACTTTTTCTATTTGACGGGAGCAGTCTGTCTAGAGTGTGCTGGTGACAACTTCATTGCAGACACTTGTCAAAATTCAGAATCCTGTGAAGAGAGAAATTTGCTTTATGTAGATTGGACCTTGGCAGAAATGACTGAAAATGAGATTCAGTGGAATGAAGGGGATGCTTCTCCCATTAGATTAGACCTTTTCTAAGTTTGTTTCTTGGCCAGTAGTACCATGGTGCAGAGGAGAAAGTCTGTGCTGTGGGGGTGGTGGCAGGAGTCTCCTTCTGAAGATGCCAGGTGGGGAGGCAGTGATGCTTCTCAGTTGTATGATAGGAGAATACATTGAGGAGCATCCTTATCTTCTTGTCTCTCCGCAATCTTTTTGGATGTCTTCATTTGTAAGTTGGTTGATCTTGAAAACAAGTCTTCTCTGGTTCGCGAGTGTTCAGGATTACATTTATCCCATTTATCCATAAGGGTTAACTGATGTTCAACTTGGTTTTTTTTAGTATAGATATTTTGTGAAACAGTCCTTTCTTTTTCTTTTTCACTCTTAAAAATATTGCACTCAAAGGAAATTCAGTAACATTTAATTTAATAATGAACCTCACATCTTGTACATATTATCTGATATGCTTTTAAAGATTCTAAACTTTGAAAAATTTTAGGATTTTTTAAAAACACGTGAGATAAAACCATCCCAATCTAGGGTAAAATAGCAACTGAAAGTCATTCTTTAAACACATCATTTCTTCTCTTATCTTCTCAAGCCCATAGCCGTACAGCACACTGTGCTTGCATACATGCATGCAGGCATGTGCACACACATACACATACACACACACACAAGCACAAATACACATACATACACACACACACACACACACACACTTCATTGTTCTTGAATAAATGCTGTATTTCGAATCCTATGTGGCTGTGTATCTGTGGATCACGGTAGTAACCACTGACGCCTATTTGTGGGAAAGTCACACTTTGATAATTTAATCAATTAACAAATGGATTTTGTCTCTCAGATTCTTTAACAGCCTCATGACAGCAGAAGCGAGCCCTGGCTTGTGCATTTTGTGTGGAGCCTAGCCCGAGGATGACCTCCCTACCATCAAGCAGAAAGCAGAAAGAGCATTTATGAGCCCGCTCCGCTCTCGTGAAGCTTGAGTAGGCAGATTCATGAAATTCGCTGAGATTTGGATTAAATTTAAACCATTCTATGCATCTCCCCCTTTGATTAAGGCTATGTGTGCAGTGAAAAACCTTGCATTTGAATAGAACTTGGGTCTTTAAGAACTTCCAATGTGCACAGATCTAAATTGAGCTCCTCACTTGATCCGAAAGTGCACTGGAGGTCAATTTACATTCAGTATTAAGTGGGGACAAAGGACGGCCTTCCTTTCCATCTTTTCAGAATTTCAGCTTTGGATCAGAGTTTATTAATATCAGGATCAACACAGAGGCGGCTCACTGCAGTAGCACTTATTAAATTATGAGACGAGAGGTCTTTAGATGGAAGACAATTGGCATCAATGCAGGAGGGAAAGCCCTTGTGCGTGTGCACCCTCATGTCCCCCCTCCGATAAAAAAGAAGTGCTTACCCAGGTGACATGGAGTGGCCTTTCAGAGGCTTAGAGAGAAATGTGTCTCTTTTCTTCTGCTCTCATCAGGGACACAGTTTATCAGAGCGCTTAGAGAAAAGCTATTTCTTACCCGACTATGCCAGCCTGGTTCTTTGCTTTCTTCACAGCTCATTTCTTTCTGTCCCCAGGTCCCCCCTTTCGGTGGGATCCCGAGAAGATGTGTTGGGACCATCCTGAGGCTCAGAGCTTATTTCAATAACTGTAAAAGATTTCGATCTTTCTATCTAGGAGTTAAGGGATAAGAAGATAAGAGTGAAGGTCCGCAGAGGAGCAGAAGTGCATCTCTACACTCAGGATATTGCTGGACCAGGCTCTTCAAGCAGTCTTCACTGCCCCGACTTTAAGAAAATTGCATTTGTTTATTTCTGTGTGTTTGTGTATGTGTGCATGTGCGTGTGTGTGTGTGTGTGTGTGTTTGTGCTTATGCACATGCATGGGCTGGTGTAGAGGTCAGACAGCAACTTTCATGAATTGATGATTTTTTTTCTCTTCTTCCACTTTGTGAGTTCTGTGCATCACACCCAGGTTTTCAGGCTTGACGGCAATACCCTTACCTATGATATTATCTCACCCCAAGTAGTTTTCATTTTTATTTACTTTTAGTTTTATTTACACATAAGTGTATATGTTTGGGTATTTGCACATGAGTACGGTTACCTACAGGGGCCAGAAGAACGTGTCAGATTGCCTGGGACTGGAGTTACAAACATCTGTGACTAACCTGACATGGTGCTAAGATCTCAGGTCCTCAGTGAGAGTGACATGGCCTTAGCCACTGAACCACCTTTCCAGACACTGCTCTGACTTTTGTGTTGATGCAGGAACTCCAGAACTCTGGCCATAAGTGGAACTGTTTCAGAAATGAAGACCAGACTCTGGATAGATAGTTAAGAGATTTCTGGGGATACATAGGAATTTTTGCTATCAAAAGTTGGCAAAGTATTGAAATTTCTGACCATGTTTACCTATTATCTAATTAGATGCTACCTAAACAGTTCAGGCCTGGGACAGTCACAAGCACACCTGCTTCTCTTCAGTTTCCAAATGAAAGCCCTTACTTCTCTTCTGCCCTACTCTACCTGCCTGTCGGAGAGAAGGTGGTGAATGTCTGTGTAGCCACAGGCAGTAGAGACCCAAGTGAGGCCACAGAATTGGAGGAACTGAGAAAACTCGAGATGCAAAATGGCACAAGGAGCTACTGGGATGTGTCATCAGGGCACCAAAGTAAAACACCCTGAGTCATCAAAAGATGTCTTTGAAAGAAGCACGCCAAGGACAATGATGAATCTTCATCATTGTGAATGAGCAGCCAGAGAGTGACAGCACCCTGCATCTTTATAGTCACTTTTGTTTGTAAGTAAGTGTCACACTCATTATCTATAACAACTCAATATTAGAACATATTCTCTGTGCCATAAAACAGATTCAATGTGTCCTGGAAAGAACAAATCTGTCTGTAAGTTTGTGATAAGTCTGGAAGAAGGGACCTGTTCTTCAGGAATGGAGTTGGTTGTGGCGAGGGATGATTGCTTCCCATTTCCCTTCCAGTAATGATCTGCACCTCTGAGGGACACTGAAGAGGAATGTCACCTGTTGTCAGCCTGTACACATCGATTGGTTGCTCTTAGATAAATACATCAGCTGTTACTTATTCTTCAGCTGTGTTGTCGGACTGCAGGTTAGATGCTCAGTACCACCCACAGAACACTGGGATTCCGGTTCAGGTTGGGCTTTAGACTTCTGCAGAATCTCTGTTGCAGCTGAATTACTCATGGCACCTCCCCAGGGGAAACAACAGTCCAAGAATTAAAGGCATTTGTGAAAAATTGAAAAAGCAGACAGTTTTGGAAGGTGATACACTGGACAGGACTCGCTGCCTGGCACTTGGCTTCCAAACAGTTCCTCAGGATCTTGTGTGAATTTGACTGTTGCATGGGCTTGCCCACTGTCATAGTTGTTCATATTCTCACACAAATTACACAGGATGGGTAATTTACATAAACCATCAATTCAATTCTTTCAGTTCTGGAGACTGAGTTTGAAGGATCAGGCCACAGCATGTTCAGTGACTGGTCAGGGCCAGTCTCACGGAGTGTGTCTCTAAATGTCCCACGTACTCACAAGACCTTCTAGAGACCTCATCTCTTCATGCTAGTGATGAAAAGTTTCACCAATGGATGAACCAATAAAATAAAATGAATATAAAAGGGGGATATGAAGTTAAGGGGGAGATGAGATGGGGTGGTCCCCATGAAGGTTGCAGTCAGGGGTGATTATGATCAAGGTAGACTATATACATATATAAAAGTTTCAAAGAATAAATAAGTTGAAACAAATCTAAAGGAAGTTGAAAGATCAATGTTAAATGTTGAGGGACACATGAGAATACTAACTCGTACACGTCATTTTCCCCTTTTGAAGGCTGGCTGCATAGCTGCTCTCTAGCTATGTCTATAAGGATCTGCTGTTGGTAGCACACACCTTTAATCCCAGCACTGGGGAAGCAGAGGCAGGTGGATTTCTGTGAGTTTGAGACCAGCCTGGTCTACAAGAACTAGTTCCAGGACAGCCTCCAAAGCTACAGAGAAGCCCTGTCTCAAAAACCAAAAAAACAAACAAACAAACAAAAAAACCAAAAAAACAAACAGCTGTTACATAAACTACAAGAAGTTCCTACATGACCATGCTCTTGATATGCATGATGTGAATGTTTCTGGTCACTATTGCGTTGGCTTCATTTGGAGCTATTTATGTATGTTTCACCTACAGTGAAGTCCATAGTCATGGGAAAAACTTCATCTGCTTGGAAATCTCATGCATATGTTCATGGAAAGCTCTTCATAGACTTGGAAGTCTAAAGCATGGGTTCAGAGAGAGATCTTCATTGGCTTGGAAATCTCATGCATATGTTCCTAAGCACTCAGAAGGCCCACAGAGCATCTGACACCTGCTGGCAAAGTAAGAGTACCTTCTACTAAGTCATACACCAAAAACCCTCAAAAGCTCACATCTCTTGCTCCCAGTTCTTCTCATTTAGAGTTCCTTGTGTAGGGTTGAACTCCTACACAAGGTGTTCATGTCCACTTTGGTGTGTTTAAAGTGTTTTCCTTGAAGATATACCAAATGGTTCTCCAATAACAAATTGTCATTCCTGAAAACATACATTCAAGTAATATTATATGGCTGTAAACATACACATGTATACGTGAAAAGACAATTAATGAAAAAAAGGAGGCCATAAATTTGAAGGAGAGTGGTGAGTGATATATGGGTTGCTTTAGATAGAAGGAAGGACAGGGAAGAAGGCTGTAGTTATATTATTACCTCAAAAATAAAAAAAAGAGCCAGGTGATTATGGCACATGCCTTTAATCCCAACACTTGGGAGGCAGGACTGGAGAATCTCTGTGAGTTGGAGACCAGCCTGTCTACAAGAGCTCTTCCAGGACAGCCTCTAGAGACACAGAGAAATGCTGTCTCAAAAATACAAAATAAATAAGACAGAATACTCAAAAATCTCAAATTATGCCGATCTCCTCACTGATGCTTTGTGGTTTGGGGAGTAAGTAGGAAAATAAACTATTAGCATAAAAATAGGTTGCATGTATTAACTTTTCGTGATTTCATCTTTACATGCTGACTTGCATGTTTAAAACCTTTGTAGTTGTAACTTAAAGTGTGATGAGTAAGAATGGGTTAAATTCACATTATCAACTCCACCTAAAGAACTGATTTTATGAATGAAACTAGTGATATGGCATTTATATGGGACAGATTATCCATGAATCACCTGATTTTTAAATTCTGTGAGGGTAATTAATGGATGTTAGTTTTTTTTGTAAGGGTGAGTTTACGGCTGTGGGGTTTGGGTATCTAATATCCATTTAATAATGTAAATGTTTATTTACAGACAGATTTTATTAGTTCATGTAATATAAAATATACATCTGAATGTTTCTTATTGGAACACATAACTAGAACATGAAATGCTAGGTTTTGTTAGTAAAAACCAATACCCCCTGTCTGAGTAAGAGTGACAACCTAATGGGAGCTAAAGCAAAAGTAAAAGGAGAAGAAGGAGAAAGAAGAGGAGATAGACAAGAAGAAGAAGAATGAGGAGAAGGAAAGGATGGGAAGACAAGGAGAAGGAGCAGGAGGAGGAAGGGGTGGAAGACAACGATGCTGCAGCTTTAGACTCACAGACTAAATCTAGAATGCATCCCTATGCTAGATTCATGTTTAGATTGAGTGGGCCCCAGGTGGTGGCACCAATTGTGAGCTATCCAAACATGGGGAAGTGGGTCTAGCTGGCAAAAGGAAGGCAACAAGTGCTGGATTTACACTCCGCCTCTGGGTCCTGCCACTGCCTTCATCTTTGCCTTAACACTCACCCCTCTTCCATGCTTCATACACTGAGGGCTGCTCCTGTCTTCGGTTCCCTTCATATTCTCCTGTTCTTCCCCCTGAGACCTGGTTCCCCTGGATTCCTTGTTCTTGCTGCCTCCGTTCCTGTGGCTTCACAAGGCTTTAGTTTAGTGCCTTACTAATTGGTCTGCAACCCACTCAACTGAGCACTCTGAGTATGTATGCTTCTCCAAACATTAATTTACTATTTATTTATCCCTTGTCTTTACCCTTGCAGTGGAACAGCTCTCTTCAACATGACTCATCACTACCCTGTCACTGAAGGGATGGGAGATGTTCCTGAGTCCTAGATAAAATGAACACCAGCTGGAGGACAGTTCACCATTCAGACACTTGCTATCAGGGCTCACATTTGCTTTGGCAGGGTCCGGAGTAGAATAGTTGGCTAAGCATTGGGAGAGTGCTGTCCTGTGACGTTTCTTTCACTGGAACTTTGTCTATTCCAGTCTGAGGTGCTCTTGGGAAGACTGAAGAATATGGTGGTAAGTTTCTAGAAACATCTGGAATGCAGTTCTTTTTATCAAGGGAAAGGTCTATGCTTCCCTGACCTCTGACAATGTCTCTAAGCTCCTGAAGATAGAATAAGTTGCCTGGTAGAATAAGAAAGTTGGTGCAAAGCAATTCTTTTCTTCTCACAGTGAGCATCCAAGGAGGATGCTTGGCTGTCAACAGCTCAAAGCAGATGTGGGAGGAGTTCAAGGAGTAATTCTTGGTTATTGAGTACTGGGGTCTGACCAGTATCAGTCCAAAGCTGCAAGAGCCATCTGTTCTGGACTGATGTCTTTAGGGTTGTGTTCAGAACCAGCTGAACAGCCTCGGGTCTGACCCTGAGTGGGAGAGTGTGTGTAGATTAGGCAAGTCCTAGAAACCCAGCGGTGTTAAGAATGAGACAGAGACATCTTGTCATTTCAGGAGGGCTCTCAGTCAATACTGGAGACTACGGTTTATTCAAGATCCTCTTAAATAGCTTTCCAAAAGTGGGGGGACTGACAGAAGACATCTATTATCATGTATAATATGGCTGACTAGGAAACACTTCCTTTAACCCTAGAGATGGTCCTAGAATGCACGTACACAAGCCCTAAGACTCTCTGTAATGGCCTGTCTCACCAGTCTTTAGACACATCCCTCTAGTCCCCAGGCACATCCCACTAGCCCTCATGATGGGTTTGGGACCTAGGTCTATTGTTACACAAACTAGAAATCATTCTCCACTGTGGCCAGGCCATCCAGAGGTTACCAGTAGACGTCTAAAAGATAATAGGAGATTCGACCTCCTGGAAATGAGCTGAGGCCCATATCCGAAATATCATCTTCCAGCCCCAAAAACTGAGTGTCAAGAAGTCCCTTTCAATAGTGGTGTAGCCATTGGTAAGATGCCCTTAGTCACATAAGTAATTGCCCATGTATGCTAATGCCGGCAACTTTAATTAAATGCAGTGATTCACACAACATAGAAAATAAAGCTTGTTGGGAAGAATACATTCAGAAGGCACAGAGTAGAAGAAGGATAAGAGAAGTTAATGCAGAAACTTGATCAAAATAATACATATATATATGTGACGTTTAAAAAACTAATATGAATAAATAGAATCAGTTTGGTTCAATACAAAAGGAAAGACAAAGACATGACACCCTTATATATGCTTGCTGAAGGGAAGTGGGGAGAAAGCAACATGCTGACCTTCAGTCTTCCATGGGTCAGGGACAGTTAGTTCATGCATGTATAATTAGCCAGTGACTGAGAGAGCACACTATCAAGGAAATGGACAAACAGGGGAAGGGAAAGATATCTATTCCTCAGAGTTCTCCATGCTTGATAGTGGTGACTGGGTATGTGGTGGCCTTTTCACCCGCCTGTTTCTCAGCTAGATCAGCCTCTACAGTAGCTATGTATTTCATGTGTGTGTGCGTGTGTGGTAGTCTTCTTACTAGTGTTCTTAATTTGGGTTAGAACATTGCTTTAAAGTTTCACCCCGTGTGAAAATATCACGATGCCCCACAAAACCTTTCTGCACAAACAGGAGCTACTAGCTGACACTGTTCACAGTTTGGAGAGAGCCAGGGTTAGACATCTGGTAGAGGCTATTGCATCACTGAGTACTGACATCTGTTGCTCACGTGTGAACACGCAGCGGCTGGAAATGTAATTAGATTTATGGCTCTGTTTTAAGTAGATTAGCTTTTGCAATATTTGCTTTTAACCCACTGCATTTAATATTATTATCTAGATGTGGAATTGCCATATAAAATAACTCATGGTACTCAGTCCAATGTATTGTGTTGGCTGGCTTTCTCTGCAGGGACAACTGTTGTGATTTCAGTGTGAGGTGCTCCCCATAGACTCATGTGTTTGCATGCTTGGTATTCAACTGGTATCACTGGGAACTTCAGTGAGTGGAGTTTTGCAAGTAGAGGAAGGACTGGGGAAGAGGCAGGGTTTTGCGGGTTTATAGTCTGGCCTCACTTCCTGTTTCTGGTCTGCTTCTTGCCTGTGAGACAATTGTCCAGCTGCCTGCCTCTCAGGCTGCCATGCATTCCCCTCCATGATGGACTGACTGTGGGCCCTAAACTGAGCCAGAATAAACCAGTTTTACTTCAGATTCCTTGTAGTCAGGCATTTGAGAGTAGCCATGAGAAGATAACTAAGACAACAACCAAGACTTGGTCAGATTAAGATGTTCCCCTGAAGAGACAGGCTGAACTGAGAGTTCTTGCCTCCAACACTGACTGGTCTTGGGCATAAAATCTTAACAAGGCATCCTCAGCTGGCAAGCATCTACCACAGTGGGATTATTGAGTCCAGGATTCTACTAAAGTATCTTTAAATCAAAGCATAGCAAGGTGGGGTTTCTCCTGGAGACTCTAGGGAAGGTAAAAGTCATCCTTACTGGGGATGAGTTCTGTATGGTAGTCATGAGAAAATACTGCAGACTAACCAGCTTAGTCAGCATAATGGCACTTCCCATTGCTTAAGGGTTGGAAATGTGAGATCAAGGTGTGACAGCCTGGCTTTTCCAGATGGTGTTGATATTCAGAAATCATGTTCTCTCATGTCTTCAAGGGGACTTTCCTCATGATATGTCTGTCCCCAAATTTCTTCCCTTATTGAGTTGGTACCTACAGTGAAAAGTCAACTTAATTTTCCTGTGTCTTTGAAAGCTCTGCTCTCAAATGAAGTCTTTATAGGCCATCAAACAGAGGCTCCTGGGTTATTCCAACACTGCAGTTACATTTCTATTCAAAATCCACTGCCAGGCAGAATAATGAATGAAGTCACCATGTCTACTTGATATTCTAGCATAAACTTATGGTCTTGGGATCCAGTAGAACATAGTGTCAAAGTGAAATATTCTGCCTCTTTTCCTAGTACCTTCCACCCATGGAAGCTGTTATTTACTGTAACTACAGTATTTCTATGTATTGTACTTGTGGTATCAGAAATCTGAAACATGTAGTGCTTCCTTGTCAATTAGGTTCTATCTCTAGTGGAATTTGAGTCGCAGAGAACACTGGGAAGGGAAGGGTTCATAAAAGCAAAGGACTGTACTTGAATCAACGTAGTGTTTTGCTTTTTCAGATTTGGTGGATCATCAAGTGGAGGTACCTTCCTCTAAATAAAACCATCCAAACTGATGGCTGAAACAGCAGCTATGCTGTTGTCTGCCTCTAAATAAAACCATCCAGATTGACTGCTGGTACAGCAGCTGCGCTGGAAATCACAAGCTCTGGAGGGCTCTTTTTGGTGGGACTTCTCTGTGAAGGCCACAGTCTTGTCCTGAATTAAGCAGGACTTCTGCTTCTAGCCCATGATTGTAGCCCCAGACACTGTCAGCTGAGGCAGGAGGGCTGAGATCAGCCCCATTCACACAGAAAGATCACTTTAAAAATAAGAATAGAATGAGTCCACACTCTCTTGAGGGGTACAGTAGAAGGCCAGACATGTCTACACTAACGAAGACAACTTTAAATCTGAATGCATGGATTATCTGGTTTCTTAATTGGCAGACTGCTCAGTCACAAATGACATCATCTAGTTAAAATCCAGTAAATTTATCGTAAAAACAAGGTCATGTCTTATGTCTCCACAAGTCAGGCAAATGAGAGAGTCTGGCATTACCAAGCCTGGCCATAGCTCCAACAGAAGTCCGCCCTCTTTGTCCCTCCATGCTAGATCCCTCCAAAGCATACGTAGAACACAAAGGAGTATAGTGGCCCCTCCCTGTGACGAGCAGAGTATTGCCTATTCTACTGAGGCTTTGGCACGTGCCTCTCTTTCCCTTTCTATGACTCACTGTCTCCTTGCTCAGGTGGATGCTGTGGAGGGAGGTGAATTGCAGGTACCAGAATGTGGTAGAGTCAGGCACCCCGCTGCTTCCAAAGGCAGTATGTGGCTGGAGTGTACGATTAAAGGAGATATGCAAACACACTCAGTACTGAGATCCGTGGCTGGCTTGCCACTGCTGTCTTTTGCTCTTTGAATACGTCTGGCTTCACCAGCAGCCATTTCCAGATACTATTTGTATTTCAGAGCTGGTGTGTTCAGTCTTAACCTTCCTGTTTATGTGTATTCCACCTTTTTATGCTTAAATGTGTAAAATGTAAAACACACATATACACACACTCATATACACACGTAAACACACACTCATACACAAATACACACTTACATATACACACACAAACACACAAGAACACACTCATATATATATACACACACACACACATAAACATATATATTATCATAAGAATGTTGTGCAAAGAGGATGAAATAATGGAGGAAACAGTGTGAAGATGCCTGACAATCTGGGGTCTTTACAACTGGAGAGAAAGCTGTCTGAGGCTTGTGAATGCGTGCGAACAAGTTGATCAGCCTGGAAGAATGCAAGGATGCAGTTAGTAAACGGCTGTAGGCACTTCTGAGGGGGCGTCACATTTTGAAGCTACAAAGGTCCCCTAAATAGCTCTTGGGAAGTGACCCTGCATCCCATTAAACACAAAAATTCATCACAAAGGACCTGATGCCAGAGGTAAACCATTTCAGTCTCAGCCCACTTCAAAATGCCAGGAGTCTGCACGTCTGCACTTGATTAACCTGGAAAGACCAGACCAGACAGCCTGTAGAGCAAAGACGTGTGTGTGTGTGTGTGTGTGTGTGTGTGTGTGTGTGTGTGTGTTTTACTTGAAGAAACTTTTTCTTTACACTTAAAAACACAAAAGCCTTTTCTCTTTCCTCTTTCTTTTCCTCATTATTTTGTGTCTTTTATAAAGGCATTTTTTAATCTCTCTTTTATCTTTTTCTCATGCCTGTGGCAAACGCACATGGCTTCCCATTTTACACATGTGCCCCTTGCAGCTTTATCTGCACACAGCTTACCACTTTCCCATTCAAATGGCTGGTGTCGAATCAAAGTCAAATATGAAGGTCAGGGAGGCAGGGTTTGGTGCACTGTGGGCTGACAGAAACGGTGCTCACCTGACAGCAAACACAGCAGCAGAGGTGCCCAGCTAGGCCCAAGAGCTGTACCAAGCCCAACTGGAGAGCAATTCACACCTGCCATTTGACATCTTGGGACTAGAGGGAAACAGAGCCTGGATCCTGCTGTCTTTAGCTATTACAAACACCACTGTTGAGGAGATGGCTTTGCTGGTAAAATGGACACTGTATAGGCAGGGAGACCTGATTTCCATCCCCAGGCAGTCTATACTCCCAGCTCTGGGGAGGTGGAAAAAGGAGGAATCCTGTGTCTTTCTGGCCAGCCAGAATAGCCTAGTTGGTAAACTCAAGGGCAGTGAGGACCTGTTCAAACACATGCATGGAAATACAAAAATAAGTAATAAAAGGTGGAAAAAGGTTCAGCCATTAAAAGTGTAAATTGCCTTTTAAGATGCCAGTAATACCCTCAGGTGGCTCACACCTGCCTAGAACTCCAGTTCCAGGACATCAGATCCCTCTGGTCTCTGCGTCATAGGGCTCTCTCTCTGTCTCTGTCTCTCTGTCTCTCTCTCTCTATGTTTGTCTCTGTCTCTCTCTTCCCCCTCTCTCTCTGTGTATGTCTCTGTCTCTCCTCTCTCTCTCTCACTCTTTCTCTCTCTCTCACACACTCTCTCTCTCTCTCTCTCACACACACACACACGAATAAAACTAAAACAAAAAACCCAACCACTTTAGATATTTAAAAATCATGTTAAAAATTAAAAAAATAACCACTATAAATATCAAGGTGTATTTGTATATTCATTGGCAATAATATTAACAATACAGTTTTTATACTTCTTAAAATTACTACCTGGTAACGCTTCAGGTAATTTGAATTTGAAACTTAACTGGAGCTGATGAATATGTCTTGTTTAGAAATCATTAAGACACTTTTATAACTTGCATACTTGTAACAGCCGTGACATGTCATACTTCAGTCACAACAGACAGATGAACTCCTGATGATTTAGCACTTTGTTATGGAGATTGTTTTGTTCAGGTGTCTGGAGTCTTGAGCCTGATGAAAATGTGGCACATTGCAGAAAGGGAATTGCTATCCTAGTTTCTTTTCTGCTGCTGTGAGAAATACCATGAGAAAAGAGCTTAGTTCGTCTCAGACCTCTAGGCCTTTGACCATTATCACAGTAAGTTGGGGCAAGCACTGGAGTAGAAACCACGGAGGAAGCTGCTTCCCAGCTCACTCTCTGGCTTACTCAGCTCACTTTCTTGTACAGCCTGATCCCACAGCCTAAGGGAAGGGTCTGTACACAGAGTCTTGGAGTTTTCCATATCAATTCTCAATTAGGATTGTCTCTCACAGACATGGCCTCAGCCCAATCTGCTTCTTGAGCAATTATTCCCAGTTGACTCCAGGTTATGCCAAGTAGACAATATAAACTAAACAGGAAAAAATGTTCATTTTTCATCAGTAGGGATTAGACATGACTTTGATGCTGATATATTTTTGGTGGATCTGAATGGAATCCTGGGGTCTGGTCCAACTTCTCACAGAGGGGCCCTTGTAGCCTGGAAGGTCCTCAGGAATCCTAGGCAACCTCTGCACCTTCAGAGTGCCTGGGCACTGCACACAGGAGACCACTTCTCCAAATCACTCTCAGAGCTACAGTGTAGGCAGCCAGCTCCCAGCAGGTAAAGTTTCTCAGTAGAGACTAGCCATTACTCCTCGATTTCACTGAAGACTTCAGTAGGTTGCCAAGTACAGTGACATGGTAACTGGATCCAGTGCTTCCCTACAAGGACATCTTTTTAGCTAGGAGCCTCTGCTCTGTCTACAAACATCTCTTAAGCCATTCTGTAACCGAATACCCCATACTCACCTGAATGGGCATATTTATATCCAGAGTGAGGAAAAGCACAGCTCCTAGAGGTACGCAGCCACCGATGCAGATGCCCCCAGTGTCCCAGAACCAGCTGCTGGGAGGGGTTCACTATCATGTAGTCCCTGACAGCAGGGGTGGGAGGGGAAAACTCACATGATGATGGACTGTTGAATCCATATCTCTTTTCCTATTTACCCTCCGAGGGAACTGTATACATTCTGGATGGAAGGGAGATCTTTATTCTCTTCTTGCCCTCTGAGAGTATATCTGGGAACCCTCCACATAGCTTCCCTGCCTCATTGTTTTTGAGAATCTCATGAGTGGTGCCTAAAATTTTGTCAGGAAACGTGTACCCTGACTAGGATACCTAGAACTAAGGGTTCTATGGCCCAGAACCAAGCCATCCTGCAGACCCAGCCATTCTGCAGACTCAGCCATGTTGGTATCTTAATCTTCGTCCTTCGCCTCCTCTCTCTGCATCTGCACAAGGGCTGCAAGTAGTAAAAACTATTTTTTCCATGCCAGTGAGTCAGACACAGAGATGAAAAAGTGGCTTTTAACTCTACCTGTTAGACTGCATGCCTGTTTGTATGTGGTGCTTATGGTTTCAGTTAACATGAAAAGACAGACATGTTTGAGTGTGATTTATGTAGAAGTGTCTGAGGTACTCTTTTCTTTAGAGATTGCATAGCTTATGAAGCCATTACAGGGGCACTTGGGTTAACAGCATGCCATTCCACAGCTGATTAGTGGCAGAATTAATAGAGACAGCGAACTTTCCCTTGACACGAGGCTTTTCTGCCCCAGTGAGTACAATCTGCCTCTGTGAAACACTAGTATCAACACAGGGAGGCAGTGTATTCCCCTTGTTTCCTCAATAATGGGACGACAATGTTACTTCGATCATGAGTAAAGAGTTATCTTCGCTCCTGAAGGCATCTCCAGCCCAGAGTGAAGCCACAGGCTGAAGGTAGAATTTTTGTTTCTGTGATTAAGAACTTCTGGTCAAGGTCACTAGCCATTTTCATTTGCTCTTGTGATAGAGGAACTCTCAGTGAAGGTGACTAGCAACCCCAGCAGAAATCAGGTATGCTTCCTGACACTGAGGCTGGTCTTCCTGGAGACACACTGTCTTGGGGCTGCAGCTGTGTGTCTCCCATTCTGCCTTCCCACAGGAACTAACAAACCGCCCAGCACACCAGAGCGCCGCAAGCTGAATGCACCTCACATGATGGCCTACCCACAGATGGCTGTAGAACTCTGACTATATTCTCAGCTGCGCCAGTCTAGAGCAGTCATGGTTGAGTGAGGAAAACCCGACGATAGCTCAGAATCAGCTGGAGAACTGAGCTAACATCATGTACATAATCTCATAGCACACCAGGGTCATCTGAACCTCATTTTTCTCCAACATGGAGGTCCCTTGTCTTCACTTGTCTCTGAGCCTCTGACAAATACAACAGATTGGCCTTGTGGCTAATGGACAACCTCCAGGAGCGAAGATAGGCCCCCGTTGCTGGGATGACAGACATGTAAGGTCACAGCTGAGTTCTTCATAGATGCTTGGGTCTTCAAACTTGAAGATCTTCTGACTGAACCATCTACTCAGCCACCGGAAACCTGGTGTTTTCACTACACCAAACCTTCACATATGACGTGAGGAAGTCAGGTATGTCAGCACACACAGTAATTTCATTTATCAGGAGGCCAAGGTGTTAGGTTATGAGTTTGAGGCCAGACTCGGATACATAGTTAGACCTTACTTCAAGCCCTGCCCCCATGCAGATAAATCATAAAATGATAAAATTAAATGACACAGAAATTAAAATCAGAATTGGAGAGAGAGATTCAATTTTAACACGAGTTAAAAGGAGCTGAAACAACTGTATTATTATTTTTAAGCAAGGACTTCAGAGCATGGGAATTTAGAGGTGACCAGGGACATGTTCCACAATGATAGTGGCCACCTCTCTAAAATAGAACAGCATCTATAATCCTCACACCCAGAGTCAGATTATTCAAGTGTAGGAAGCAAAGATTCACAGATCAGAACAGAAAACACAGATGTGACAGTTAGACCTAAAAACTTCACAACCCCCTCCCAGAGAGTTATACATCCTGGGGGAGGAGAGAAGCAGAATCTAAACCACCTTAAAATCTTCTTGGTCTAATTGACTTGTGTAGCTGGCTCTGCCCATCAACCTCAGGGCACACTGTTCTTTCTTCTCATGCTAAGGGGGACCACAGGAAACTACATGCTATGACATGAAGCACACCCTAACTGATTTTAAAGTACCACATCCTACAGACACCATTCTCGAGACTCATTGAGTCATTTAGAATGCAATGGCTGGAAAATGGGTAAATATTTCTAGCTTTTCAGGAATTTTGGAACACATGCTCAGGAGTAGCTAGCCAAGGAAAACATGAGTTGCAGGTTTTTTATTTTATTTTACTTTTATGGATTTATTTAGGACTTTTAACGTTTTTATTTTTTTCATGTATTTTACATCCCAACTGCAGTTTCCCCCCCTCTTGTCCTCCCATTCCTTCCCACAGCCTCCCCTCTGTCCTGCATTCACTCCTCCTCTGTTCTGTTCAGAAAGGTGCAGCCCTCCCTTGGGTATCAACAAATCAAGACATATCAAGTTGAGGTAGGACTTAGCTCCTCCCTTTGTATTAAGGCAAGCCAATCCAATATAGGGAATAGGTTCCCGGAAGCCAACTCTAGTGTTAAGGGCAATCCAGGATACAACTTCTAGATAGGGTCAGATAGGTTAGGGGCGGGATGGAGGGGGAAAGTAATGAAAGAGATGCCTTGATTGGGGGGTGCATTTTGGAGTTAGCAAGAAACCTGGTGCTAGGGAAACTCCAAAGAATACACAAGGATGGCCCTATCTAGGAAAACTCCAATGGATACACAAGAATTACCCAGCTAAGACTCCTAGCAATAGTGAAGAGGGTGTCTGAACTGTTCCTCTCCTGTTATCAGATTGGTGACTCCCCTAACTATCATGTAAGAGGCTTCATCCAGTACTGATAGAAAAAATTGCAGAAATCCACAGCCAAGCACTGGGCAGAGCTCTGGAAATCCTGCTGTTGAGAGGGAATAATTGTAGAAGCTAGTGTGTGTGTGTGTGTGTGTGTGTGTGTGTGTGTGTGTGTGTGTGTGTTTGTAGGTCACAAGGGAACCCACAGACACAACTAACCTGGACTTATAGGAGCTCACATGTTGGGTCCCAACCCCCATGGATTTCTGTGCATTTCTTGAGAGCTGATAACCACAGGGGCGTCCTGTTCTCTGATCCTGGCTTACAGCTCCTGCCTTGCCCACCTGACATCCATATCCAGCATGAGGAAAACGCGAGCTCTTACACATGGGATTTTTTTCCACTGTGCTGTAAGTCTGTATATAAGGCTGCTCACTCCTTACAGCAGACACAGAGACCAGGCTCTCTCTCTCTCTCTCTCTCTCTCTCTCTCTCTCTCTCTCTCTCTCTCTCTCTCTCTCTCTCTCCTTGCAATAAAGGTACACACATGCATTCTCCTGGCAATGAAGACGGCAGATGCATTCTCTTGGCACAAACAGTTCTACGTCTTGTCTTTCCTTTCCCGATACCTCAGACTTGTTCATGGTGAAGATGCCACACACACAAACTCTGCTATGGAGACTTCATGAACCAACCTAGGCCCTCTACATATGTGTGACAATTGTGTTGCCTGGTCAATTTGTGGGAATTCAGGCAGTGGGATTAGATACTGTCCCTAATGCTTGTTTTACTTTTTATTTTGGCTTTTTGGTCATATTGTTTTTTATTTATTTTCCTCTCCCTTTTGTGGTTTTGTGTGTTCAATTTTTGAAAGAGATACAGATGATAGGTAGATAGATAGATGATAGATAGACAATAGATGAATAATAGACAGATAGATGAATATAAGATAGAAATATTATAGACAGAGAGATAGATGACAGATAGATGGATAGATAAATAATAGATAAATGATAGTAGATAGATAGATGATACATAGTAAAGTTGGGTAGGTGGCAATGTTGAAAGGATATGGGAGGAGTTGGTGAAGAGAAAATCGTGATCAAAATATATTGTATGAAATGTTTAAATAAATAAACATATTTAAATAATTTCTGATTTAATTAAAGTCTTAAGAAAATTTTATTTTAACTAAATTAATGTGAAAATATGAGTAGTGTGTCACATAAAACAGAGTCAGTTTTTGAAGTTGGTGGCACAAACTAAGAAATGTCTAAAGAAACAACCCTAAATTTCAGCTTAACAACCATAGAAATGGAGATGTAAATTCTTAAGCAGGCAGAATAATGGAAATCAAAACAGCTAAAGCAAAAAGGAAGATAATTGAAAACAAGAAAGATTGTCAACCAAATCTAAGCTTTTTTGGAAAAGACTAGTAAGGTGGATAATTAGCAGTTGGAACCATGAGAAACAGAGAAGTAAAACATTAGCTATTCCAGATATGAAAGTGAAGTAGGACACCGTATGGCATAGTTCCTGATGTAATAGGAGTTAAAAGCATAAATGAAGAAGCTGGGCACCATGGCACAGACTTGAATGACAGCTACTCAGGAGGTTAAAGTACAAGATTCCAAGTTAAAGTCTGCTTAGGCTGCAGAGTGAGTTTAATAAAGCATGGGCAATTTAGAAAGAACTGTTTCAATACTACAGATGTAGCTCAGCAGGAGAGTCCCTGCTTACAGTTGATGGGTGATGTCCTTCTGTATCTATGTTTCTCTTACTGGTTGATAAATAAAACACTGATTTTCCAGTAGAGGCAGGAAGATAGGTGGGGCTAGGAGATGAAGAGAATTCTTGGAAGAGAGGCAGAGAGGTGCCAGATGGAGACAAATGTAGCCGCCAAAGGAGTAGCAAGTCCAGGGGCATTCTCTGGTAAGTCAAGACCACGTGGAAATACACAGATGAATAGAAATAGGTTAATAATTAAGATAGAGCTAGGTGATAAGAAGTCCTAGTCATTGGCCAACAGTTTGTAAATTAATTTGTGTGTTTATTTGGGACTGAAGCAGCAGTTGGACCAGGCTGGAAAGAAACTCCAGCTACATTCAATTCTCAAAGTCTTTGATTCTATCTTCAGCACTGTAGAAAATAAGTAAATAAATAAGACAATTGAGAACCAAGAACTCACAAATTTGATAATGCAGGCATGGAGGCATAATTCCTGAAGAGAAACTATCAAGATCCAAGAGCTACAGGACCTGAAAAGCTAACTGTTCTGAGACCTGTCAACAGCAATGACAGATGTGGTAGGTATCTATAAAAGTCTAGTCAAATTATTAATTAAAGTAAGTATTTGAAAAAGAGAAAACATATTAGAGAAATGGTTGCTAAAGAATTCTACCAAACACTAACAATAGAACTTCCCAAGTGTTTTCCATGACATAGAGACAGGAAGTGCTTTTCCTCTCTACCTATGAGAGAAACTTCACCCAAGTTCGCAAAAAAAAAAGGCAAACTATGGACTCATGTCTCTCATGAACATAGCTGTGTTATTTCCAATGAAGGTTGACAAATAAAATCCATAAATGTATAATAAAGACAATATGTCTTTTTGTTGTTGTTTTTTGAGACAGTGTTTCTCTGTGTAGCTTTGGATCCTGTCCTGGAACTTACTCTGTAGACCAGGCTAGCCTCGAAGTCACAGAGATGTCTGCCTCTGCCTGCTGAGTTCTAGGATTAAAGGCATCCACAACCACTTCTAGGCAAGACAAATATATTAAACAGATAAGATTTATTCTAGGTATGATGGATTGACATAAGTAAAAATTATTAATATAATCTCTAAAACCAGTGAAAACATATAATCATGTACATTGATGTGGGAGGGAAACATTGGATAAATTCATTATCCATTTAAAATAAAACCTCTCAACACATTACAATTTGAGAGAAACTTTCTCAATTTAACAAAAAGCATGAGTTTAAACACCTAGCTTCCTATATGTGGTGAGTAGATGATGTAACTCCAACAAAGGATCAAGGTAAGGATGAGAGAGGAGGGAGGGAGAGGAGAAAGGAAAGGAAGCTAAAGACAGAGAGGAGAGAGGAAGGGAAGGACAGTTAGAGAGAGCGAGGAGGGAGAGAGGGAAGGAAGGCTAGAGACAGCAGAGATGGAAGGAGGTAATGAAGACTAGAAAAGAGAAGAGGAAAGGAGAAAGGGAGGGGGAGAGAGACAGAGAGAGAAAAAAAGAGATTGAAGAAAGCTTGAGGTATCCCTAACCCTTCAAGTCACAACTCCAATGGCCTAATGAAATTCTATTAGGCACCATCTCCCAAAGTCCCCTGTATGTCCCCCCAAACAATGTCAGGATCATGATTTATAGCATCACATCTCATTATACTAAAGGTATGACCAGTGCGGTTTTTGTACATTGTGCAGTTATTGAGTTCATAGAAGACAAAGGGACAGGAAACTTCTGTCTTGAAGGATACATGGCTGTCTGTTTGTAAGCTTCTGAAAGTCTCTCTCTCTCTCTCTCTCTCTCTCACACACACACACACACACACACACACACACACTAGCAAACCTCCTGTAATTAGAGCAAATTTGCAAAGTATATGTAAATCCAGTTGTTTCCCGTGTGCCATCATTGGAAAACTAGAATTGAAATAGAAATTGAAAGCAATGTATTGTGTAAATAAATACATATGGGAGTATAAAACAATAAGAATGTGCATGTGAAAACCTGCGTGCAATACATAATGACATAAAACAAAGGGTTCCTAAATAAATAGGGAGAAACCCTGTAGCTGTACCTAGGAAGATTCAGTATTGCTAATGTATCAATTCTGCCCAACTCAATTGATTTGTAGATTCATTTTCAATGCAATATCAATAAAGTCCTGGTTAGCTGTTCTGGAAATATTGATAGTCTCTACCCAATGTTTGCATGGGATGCAATAAATCAAAAGAGCCAGCACAATACTGAAGGAACATGAAAAAGTTGGGCAGCTCAATTCCTCCACTGTCTGATATCTAATCTTATTTCAAAGCCCTGGCGTGAGCCAGCCTTTCTTTGGGGATCAGATAGACATGGAGATCAATGTAACATGGGAAGAGTTAAGAAGCACACCCACACAGACATGGTAAACTGATATTAAGAGTCTCAAGGGTGCTACAATAGAGAAAGGAATGCCTTTTCCACAATCTGTTGGAGGGACTGGATATCCTTATGCAAAACATGAACCCAGATAGACTTCACTGTCCAAAAAACTCAAAATAGATTGCAGATTTACATGTCTATGTTACACAACACTTCTAGAGGGAAAAAATGAGAACATCTGAGACCTTGGTGATAAATTCTTAGACACAAATTAGAAACACTACCCATGAAAGAAAAAAAAGTCAGATTCCATTAAAATTAGAAACTTCTACTCTGGTTAGCACTGGTAGCACAAATCTTTAATCCCAGCTACTAGAGAGGCGGAGTAGGGAGAATGTCAAGTTCAAATAGCTTGGCATGTTGACTCTCAAAATAAAAAGCAAAAATGAATGGCTATATAGATAGATCAGTGACAGGATGCTCGCCCTACCTGTGAATGACCATATGTGAATCTCCCAGTATTGCAATTAATTAATTTAATTTAAACTTCTACTCTATAAAAGCATTTGTATAAACAGACTAGGTGAAAATAATTGTAAGGCAATGTTTGCTGAAGTATTTGTAAACAGCAAGCAGAAAGAAATTTAAAAATTCTTGAAAGTGGGCATTATATAGGAACAAAATATTCTCAGATGAAATATATAGATGGAAAACAGAATGCAAGCTTTTGTTAGAGACTTGCAAATTTAAAGTATATTCTCAGGGTGTACGGGGATGACTCAATTGGTAAATGCTTACTATAATCATGAGGACCTGAGTTTGACCCTTGCCAAGCACATAGAATTGGACTTGAGATTCAGTGCTGCAGGAATGGAGATGGAGGATTCTTGGAGTATGTTACCCAGCCAGTCAGGCTAGTTGGTGAACTCCAACTTCAGAGACAGCCTGTCTCGAGAGGAGGAACTGAGAGGAACTAAGGAAGATATCCAAAGTCAATTTCCGGCTTCCATACATGCAGAGAAACCTGCACACAAATACATACAAACACATACCTGTAAGAAAAAAAAATTCCCAACTCAAGTAATTCCACTGAACATGGAAGCCTTAAAAACTTTCATTTATGACTTTTAAAGGGTTTTGTAGTATTAGTTAGATAAAGGTGAGCATTGGATTCCAATCCCAATAGCCAACACACCTACGCAGTATGCATCTGACTTGGAAACCTGAGTCCACACGCCAGGATGTTTGCACAGGAGACAGTTTAAAAAAACTAATTATCCAAATCCAGAAGAAACAAAAATTCTGTCCTTCAGCAATACCAATGACCACTGGGATTGTGGTCAATAAGATCAACGGGATGGTAAGCACCAATAAAAATAGATTAGGAGCCATGTAAAGGCATGAATTATTTTAAAATTAATATTAGTGAAAGAAAGAAATATGACCTATCACTGGTTATCTGATTTTTCAGGGATGCTGGAAGGAAGGGATATTTATGTATGTCATCCATGTTTGGCATAGTGCAACTGTCTCCTTACAGCTCAAAAGGTAAAGACTGGAACAGGCAAATGATCACCTTGGAGGTGAGGAATCCCTGAGTGAGTGTGGGACTATGTAGCAGAACCATTTCAGACATGTGGAGTAGCTCCACTAAAGTGGATCAGTGAAAACATGCTGGTGTGAGAATCTTTCTAAATGGCTGGACACATTCAGATTTTGGAAAGCAAGCCCTGGCATAAGCAGTGGATTCTGATTTTCCAGTTTCACCTGGGGGAAGACTACAACCATAGTGTATGGCCTACCACAAAGCCCAGGTTACTGACTGCTACAAGCTATAGAGAAAGGGTTATACACTCTATATGATACTGAATTAGGGATGCAGAGGTCAGCATGAATTCATGCATAGCTTAATACAGATAGATTACATATGGAGAGAGCTTCGGCAACACATGTTAATGGATTTGTACATGCTGTTCTGAATTAAATTTGCTCCTTCAAATCTGGGAGCTAGGACTCCATACTTGTACAGAAGCAATGACCACACTTCACACTGGTTCCTGTTTTTCTGGGTCTCTTCTGCAGTGAAAGGGACCAGGGTGTCTTAGTGAAATGGCTGACTTATTTGAGCATCATGGTAGGCAATATTCTAGATAAGCCTTAAGATTTTTATAGCACAAGAAAATACAGAAGTGTTCAATGGACACACATGCCTCCTGCCCCCCCCCCACACACTGTGCAGGGGTACATCAAAGGGACACCAGAGCTTACAAGGAAAAATCACAACAGCTGGAGTGAATTTACTTGAGCAACACACAAAAAAGTTTTGGATTATATCTCAAAGTATAAAAAGAATGTTTATGGTCCCACAATGATGAAGATAATTGGCTGTATATATAAATCAATAAATGTAAGAAACCAGAGATATCTCTTGTGCAGAAGGATCCCAAAGAGTTCATATAGTGCTTCACTACACAGAGACAGAGCTAAGTCTCATTTCTTATGTCCTAGCTGTCTGTAACAACATTATTAAAAATGATACAACAAGGAAAGTAGCTTCACTGTGAGGAAACTAATAAAGATTATTGAGGACTGATACCAACAACAGTTGGGACATGTAGATAGGTGGCACTGGACAAAGGAAACAACTGCATCTCCATAGCCACATCACAAAAGCCACTCCAGCAAAATACACCAAGAACATTGAAGTGAATGATGTTCTACCAGTGAATGTGACCAGTACTCCTAAAAGTTACAAGACAATCAAGGACAAGGGACTTTGAGAAACTCAAGGTGTGCAGCCACTAATTGCATCATGGTATTATAGGCTGTGAAAAGACTTCTGGGCACCCTTGGAAGATGTCACATAATAAGGTAAAAATTCAACTATAAAGGACTTATAGTGTGGAAATGTGGGGACCATCTATCCTACCATTTCAGTTTTTCCTCTATGTCTATAAATAGTTTAATGTCTAATGTATGCTTTAAAAATATAAATTTGTCAAGCTGGGCGGCAGTAGTTCATGCCTTTAATCCCAGCCCTTGGGATGCAAAGGTAGGTGGATCTCTGTGAGTTGGAGACCAGCCTGATCTACAAAAGCTAGTTCCAGGACAGTCTCCAAGCCACAGAGAAACCCTGTCTCGAAAATATATATTTGTACAATTTTATATGAAACTTATGAGAATATCTTCTCATGAAAATGTGCAGCAATGATGATGCACAGCTAGGGACAGATGAGATCAGTGATGATGGAGAGTGGTTAGGGATAGATGGGAGAAATGATGATGACACACAGCCAGGAATGGGTAGGAAGAATAAGGTTGTTGTTGCCATCTGTGGTTTGCATAGGAAAAGTCCCCCAAAGACTCAAGTGTTGAAAGAGGAGTATTCAAGACCATGTTCAGAATATTGAGTCTGGAACATGATTGAATCCTAAGGCTGTGACCTAGTTAATGGATCATTCTCACAATGGGTTCATAATTTGATACTGAGGTGACACAAGCTAAGAGGTAGGGCCCACTTAGCAGAGCATAGGTGTGTAGGCCTTGGAAGGGTATATTGTCCACATGGACCTCACCCCTCTCTCTGTCCATCCCTCCCCTCCCCTCACTTTCTCTCTAGCTGCAGTGGCTCCAGTTGGGCATGAACCTATGAGCCAAATGAGTCTTTCCAACTTTAAGTTACCTTCATCGCGTGTTCTTTTTTGTTTCAGTGAAATTAAAAGTTGTGTACTATGGAGAGTCTGTATCTGGACTATGTCCTAAAGGCCCATGTGTTGATGCCTTTGTGTCAAAGTCATTTTCTCACTGCTATAACAATATACACGAGGGCAAAGAACAGTTCACTTTTGGCTCACAGTTTGATGATACCTTCTATCATGGTAGAAAGTGATGCTGGTCACATGGTACCCACTGTCAGGAAGCAGAGAGAGAGATGAATGCTGGTACTTAGCTCACCTTCTCCTTTTTATTTATTCTGAGCCCCCAGAGCATGGATGGTGCCAACCACATTCAGGGTTAAGTCTTTCAACTCAATCTTCATGCAAATACCTTCGTTGATAGGGATGTCTTGTTTATATGTTTCTCTTATTGGTTGATGAATAAAACACTGTTTGGTCAATAGCCAGTAGAGCAGTAGAGACAGGAAGATAGGCAGTGCTAGGAGAGGAGGAGAATTCTGGGAAAGGGGGGGGGAGATGTCATGGAGGGATTGGGAACATAGGATGTGCCAGGTATTCTCTGGTAAGATAATACCATGTAGACATACATAGATTTATAGAAATGGGTTAATAATTAAGACAGAGCTAGCCAATAAGAAGCCCTAGCTATCAGTCAACAGAATAATAATGATATAAGCCTTTGTGTGTTTTTTGGGGGCTGAAGGTGGCGGGACCTGGAGGGACAAGAATCTCCAGCAACACTTCATAGACACATCCAGAATGGTGTTGCCATGGTGGGTCTGCATCCTTGTCAAGATGATAGGATTACAAAATCACGGGCTTAGTCCCAACCTATGGAAGGCCAGAAACTGGTGGAACCTCTAGAAGAAGGAACTTGGTGCAAAGAAGGTGGGGCCATTGCTTTTACAGGATAGTGATTTCTGTCCCCCAGTCAGTCTCCTTCTATGCATCCTGGTTGTCACAAGTTGAAAAGGCCTCCTCTACTACATCTCCCTTCCATAGAGCACAGTGCTAACAAAGGCTCTGAGTCAAAGGGCACGTGACTGCAGAAGGGAACCTCAGCTGCTATGAGCCAACACTAACTTGCCTCTGCTAGCTTCCTAGGTAACAAAGTGTGATTTCCCATCTTCCCCAAAGCTTGAACTTGACTGGCGTTCTTATTTGGCTTGGCACAGCAGTTGTAAACTGGCAGAAGTCAATCCCACTTCATTCTGATGTAATCCCCCACTGTTGTAAGGTGAGTTATTGCTTCTTACAGCAATGTCTCTATTTAGTTGCATCAAATACAAATGTCAGGACCTGGCCCTCAGATACCAGCCCCCAAACACTTAGAGTGAAATTGCTACAGGAATGATGGCAGAGCAGGCTGCCGTGAGTCTAAAGGCTGCAGGAGTGTTTGCAGAGGTGTGCCCTCCTCAATTAAGGATGACCTGTGGAAAAGAGCATCTGGCCTGCTGAACTCCTCACCTTCTAGTCACCCAGCTTATTTAAACTTAATTATTTATAAGATTGAGGCTGGGGATTTCTAAAAGGGTGCCCCTCACCCACCTTGCTGAGACCTCTGCCAAAACGCAGCGTGAGTTTTGTTTTCTTTCAAAACTCCCATTTCTGTATAATTGGATTAGCCCACTTTGAGTATGGCCAGATGTGGCTGCTTTCTGTAGCGGACAGATCCCTCTTATGACCTCGGGCTTCCCCCATGTGCTTCTGGGGATGAAATGTAGCTGTTGGTTGGAAACACCTGCAGAGTACTTGCTACTTTACGAGTGGCAGTGATGGTAGGGAGAGAGCAATTGCTCAATTAAAACAGCAAATGTTCAAATGCCCATGGTTAAAGATCAATGCATGATGACCTATTGCCAGTAGCAACATGGTGTTTAATTTTGAAAATATGTAAAGAAGGAAGAAGTAATCTCAAGTAATTAGGTGCTGGAGAGTCAGCTTAACCGTCTCTTGTCTCCTTTCTGAAATGTTTTGTTGTTATGAATCCAGTTTGTTCTTTTTCTAGTAGCTTCTATCTTTCTCTCCAAAACATAGCAGACTCACAGGTTAGCAGACACTTAGCACAGCCTAGTGGACGCTGCAAATGGGAAGACTGTGGAAACACAGGCAGCTTGGGACTCATCCTGAAGCCTAACATGACACACATGCATCACACAACAAAGAAAAACAGCAGTGAGGAGACATCATAGACATTGCCGGGGGGGATCTGTGCCCATCGTTCATCTTACAGATGATTAATATATAGAATCTATAAAGAAGTCAAATTTGTAAACATGAGTAACAACCAATTATCCAGTCAGTAAATGGGTTAAAGAGCAAACAATTTCTCAAAAAACAAATTCAATAGCTAGCAGATCTGAGAAATGTGTCCATCCAGCATCCTCAGCCATCACTGAAATGCAAATCAAAAGCCACTGGAAGCCTACCTCATTCTGTCAAAACAACTATCACAGGAGAGAATTGGTGAACGTTTGCTAGGGTGGTAGAAGGAGACCACTTATACGCTGCTGGTGGGAATGTCAGCTTGTGCAGCCACTGTGTAAATCAGCAAGAAGTTTCCTCGAAGTTAAAGAGAAAGATTTACCTTCTGTTCTAGCTGTATTGCTTCTGGAAACCTGGTTTAGAAATCCCAGCCAGTTAGCTAGAGGGTTACTTGCTCATCCATGTCCATTGCCTCACTATTAACCATTGCCAGCTCATGGAGTCAGTGTGGGTGTCCACCAGCAAATGGATAGATGAAGAATGTATACACAGTGGATCTTTATTCAGCCATAAAGTAGAATGAAATTATGTTATTTTCAGGAAAATGAAATAGAATGGAATTGAAGATTGTCATAGTAAATGAAATATGTCAGACCCAGAAAGACAAACACCACATTTTTTCCTCAGATGTATGATGTAGATGATTGAAAGACAGATAGATAGATAAATAAGTGATAGATGACAAATGATAGATGTAGTTAGGTGAGATACATGATTGATAGAAGGCAGATAGCTAATAGATACATGTAGGTAGATGATAAATAATGAGTGATAGCTAGCTGGACGATAGATGTTCACACATATACAGAATGAGAGAAATAGACTATCTTCTGGGGTGAGTAAGGGGACAAGTAGGAATGGAGAAGGGACAAGAAAAGGTAATGGAGAGGGAGCACTGCCAAATAACAAATATTCTTGAAAACTATCATTATGAAAAACGCTTTGCACAATGAATGAAATGAAAAATAAAAAAGAAGCAACAGCTTGGGCCATGCAATAATGCAGAGAGCAAAACCAGAGCTTTAGGGGAAACTGACAGAAGTTGTATTTTAGGCTGAGAAATGGGACTGGGGGAATACTCATGGAAGTGACATTCAATCTGTCTAGATTTCAAAATCTGTTCTGAGCATCTTGGAAAGGCTTTTGGTTGTGTTGAAAACTACAAGTTTATGTCTAAATAAAATATTTAAAATCATTTGATATTTAGGAAACTGAATCTGGAATTGTTGGCTAATCGAGATTTTCAAATCTTTTGCAGGATGTAGATATTTAAACCAGTCCTAGAAGATTAGTCTGCACATACAGCTCAGGAGGGTATCATGGAGAACACAGCCACAGAGGCCAGACACCATTGTTTGGGATGAAGGGATGCTCTACACATTCAAACATCCATGATCTTCCAAGCAACTTTTTAGAACATTGGCTGGTCCTTCTAAAGGAACTGCCAACCTTGGTGAGCCCAAAGGATCAGTAGAAGTGTGGAAGACACTGTACAGCTCCTCACATCTTGGGGACAATAAACTTTCCAGCACCTGTCACATGGCCCTACATTTTACTAAAGTGCAGCCTTCAGAAGGACCCAGAAGAACCATATTTGGTCATCCACTTCTGTCCACATTTATTAACTCTGAGTTCTGCCCACTTAGAGGTACCATTTTGTAGAGGAAGGTGGGTCATTCCAGACTCCTTTTTTCTGTCTTGGTTATTTGGAGCTGATATAAGTGGATTTCTCAGAATGGAATGAAAAAAGATTATGTTTTTTTCTACATGTTCAGACCAAGTGTCCATAACTGAGGGGTTGGAATCTGGCCAGACTCATATTAATCCCATCCCTTATGTCTATTCTATTTTATTTTATGTCTATGACTATTTTTCCTGCATGTATGTATGTACACAGTGTGTATATGTCTGGTGCTTACAGAGTACAGAAGAGGGCATTAGGTTCTCTGGACCTGGGGCTACAGACGGCTGTAAGATACTATATAGATGCTGGGAACTAAACACAGGTTCTCTGCAAGAGCAGCAAGTGCTGTTAACTACTGACCAATCTCTCTAGCCTTGGCCAGGCTCTCTGGATGCATTGCCACATGGTGAAAGATAGACAGACAAATAGAGACAGGCCTCAGCTGAAAGCTTCAGTTAAAGTTGTTAGATCTACCACAAGGGTGGAGCCCTCATGGCCTAACCATCTTCAAAGACCATACTTCACCATATCATTACATTGTCAATTATATTTGGCCTGAGTCTTGTTTGAACAAGCATTCTCTAGCCACTGACCTCTTTCCCTAGTCAGCATTGACTGTCACCTTGGCACACACTGGAGTCACCCGAGAGGAAAGCCTTAATTGAGGAATTGCCCATGGCTTGTGGGTGTGTCCGTGAGGGACTGTCTTGATTGTCTTAATAAGTGATGGAGGGCACAGCTGACTGCAGCTGGTAGTCCTGTGTTGTATAAGGAAGCTCTGTTGGTGGACTGTGACCTGAAAGTGTAACCCAAATAAACCCTTTCTTCCCTAAGTTGCTTCTGTTCCGAGTGTTCTATTACAGCAACAGAAATGAACCTAGACTGTGCCTATTCCAATCCATTTTTCCTACAAGGTTTCAGGCATGGTCCTGAGATCCAGCTTCTCTCGTTGGCTCCTCTGTGAACGTCAATTCACAGAATTTTAGTCATGTCTGTAATTTGTAAATCAATTTTTAAGTGCCACTTGAACCATTTATAAATTGTTTGGGGATATATGAGATTTAGGTTATCTAAAGTTTGGCAGCAAGGGGCGGGGTAACTGGTCTGTTTCTCTTTGGTGATTCCCCTGCTCACAGTAAGTTTTGTGCTTTTTTTGGATAGCTTAAACTTGAGGGGATCTGTTGTTTAATTCATGAGAATCCTATGTATGATGAATAAACTAAGAGAGGAGAGTGCCTCTGCCATTCCTGTCTTGCTGTTTCCAGATCAGAGTTAGTCTGATGTGGGGCTAGAAGCCTGAGTCCATAACCCCAGGATAGTTCATCACCGACTTTCATAAATATTCCCTGAAAGGCACACACTGCCTTTCCCCATGCCACTGGCTCGGCCGCCTTACCTTCGTTGGCTGCCTGAGCCGTCTGTGTGTCTTTCGAACCAATATTCTTGACAAGCACATACTATTTGTGCTCTCACAGGTTGGCTGCCCCAGCAGTGTGTCCAAGAACAGGCAGACGGATATAATCTACCACATGCTCTGTCAGTTAATGCAGGACTGGGAGACACCATTGCTTATGGCTCTACCTCATGGCCTAATGTTTGAGTGTTGGTCTGCATCTGTATGGAAAAATAAAGAAAAAAAACCTCAAATTGGTAAGGGAACATATTGAGGAAAAGGCGAGAAGTTGTAGGAGCAATGTTAAAAATATATGATCATATTCCATTGCATACTGGTCATCTGAACTCCTCAAGAGCAAAGACAAAAGGTCCTAATAGCTAAGATGGCTAATTTTTCTGTTTCTTAACTTGTAAAAACTCAGTAGTTTTGAATATACCATGACTGCATAGCCTCAATTTGTACATCTGTTTGTGGTTTTATTAGTTTGACATTCAAATCTAAAATCCTATGCTCACCCATAATTTTACAGAGCATAATGTCATTGAATTTAAGATATCATATAACTATTCAGTAACATTCCTATCAATCAGAGACCCTTGTCACTCGTCCTACTTTTCCTCTTCCTGTAGGCAAGACCACCACCATGTGGTTTATTACTGAGAATTATCTTGGTGGGGATTATTAGCAAACATAAAATTGAGATGTGTAAACACTGATATTTCTCTTTTATAAGTAGAATAGTTCTGCTGGATGTATAAGTGTGAAGTGTTTTGTGTTTACAGATAATGTAGCTTCCTCCAAATGCCAAGGAATTTAGTTTCCAGCTGTGACAGGGCCGCTCTGTCACACCCTTCACGTGTGACTTTTAATATCCTGATTATTCCTGGTGTTGTGATCCAAATGTAACTCAGCCTACTTCACATCCTAAAGTGGAGAGCATGGAGAACCAGAAAAGTGCAATGGGATTCTCTGCCCTGCTAGGATTTCAGCCCTAGGGGGAGACTGACTGAAGTCACTGTGGTGGCAAAGGTGAAGGATGCTGTGGAGGAGACTGTCTGTGTAAACAAGAGGCTAACTGGAGAAGACTCGTCCCATGGCTTCAGAGGATGAGCAGAACCAGGCGGGAACAGTTTGAAGGAAAAAAATCCACCTTCATTTAGGACAGCAGTCAGAAAGAAAGAACAAACTTAAAGAATGTTGGGGAGTCTTCTGCATCAATGCAACTACTCTCCAGTCTGCTAGTGTCTTTATGTTCAAGCACAAACTTTTACAACTGCATGTGTGTGTGTGTCTGCATATGTGTGTGTGTCTATTATGTATGTGTGTGTGTTAGTGTGTGTGTGTGTAGATAGATGACAGAAAGACATACATATATCATTAGCAGATATATAGAAAGAGGATAGGGAATAGAGACGTTATAGATAGGTAGATGATGGGCATAGAAATAAATGATCTATAGATACATGATGCATGATAGAAAGATTATGGATGGGTAGACATAGGCAGTGATAGGTATAGATCAGTGATATAGACAGGTAGATAATGGGTAAATGTTAGATGGATGATAGATAGACAAACTGATAAATGATAGACAGATGAAGAGACACATGGTAGTTGTAGATAGATAAATAATGCCCAGTTATTGGTGGATAGATGATAGACAGATAAATAGATGATGAATAGACAGGTAGATAGATGATGGACAGGTCAATGATGGGATGTATAGATTGGTTCTACATTTTGCACTGTGTATTGAGGGACCTAATGTGCTCATCTGTGGTGAGAAGCTTCATTGCACTGGCTTATTCATTCTTAAATTTAGAATTTCTGTGAGCCTACAATAAGAAATAAGAAGTTGGCATGAAACATCCCTGTAAGTACAAATGCCTGTGGCATTTCTGTGCCCATCTCAGTGTGAAGAGAGAGAGAGAGGAAGTAAAATGGGAGTGAGTGATGAGAATGGAGAAGGGAAGGAGAGAAAAATCACACCATCTCTGGGGAGGTTTTGCAAATTTATCCAACCTCAACATCGTTTAAGCACCGCCGTGTCAATAAGCCAACGGTGCTGAGCACTAGTTGTTGGCACTCTATCTGCTTTTCTGCTTGTCTATTTGTCCCTCTGCTTGAAGTTGCTCCTTGTCCAGTGTCTGGTCCTGTCTGAGTCCTCTGCAGGCAGCAGGGTGGGGTCCAGCTTCTCAGAGGTGCTCTGTGCCTGAAGCTGCCCTGCTGCCAGATGAATCCTGCATGCTGCTCACAGGAGGACAGAGGAGTGTCTGTTCTCAAGCACAGTTTATAAATATTCTTTCGAAATTTTGCAACATGTTCAAAGGCATTTTTAATATTGCTTTAATTTAATTCTGGCAAGGACAAATGTGTCTGCAAGAATTCCCCCTAAATCCGCATTCGTAGCTTCTTACAAACAAGGGGTGGGGATGGAGAAGAATGCCAGCGATGCCTTTCATATTCTAAGAAGACACCAGATACAGATTTAGAAAGTCATGCTAAGGACACATAAACACATGGGTCCTACACGGGAAGGTCAAAGGCCTGTGACTGGATGAGCAACACAATTGAATGTGCCAAAAGACATCATTTTCTTTACTCTGTCCTCCACCCAGTCTCCACCTGTACACTGATGGAAACCAGAGTCTCCTAAGTGTTTCCAGACCGTCCTGAGGTGAGGCTGTGGCTTCTCTACACGAGGTCCTGCTCTTCTTTCCACTTCTCAGGCCTTTGGGAGCCTGACAACCCCAAGAGACACTGTATACCCAAGAACACAGGCAAAGACTGGGGTCCTGGGACTATGTCCTGCCCTCTGGCCTTGTCACATCCTTGCCCAGCCGCACCTGCCTCCTCCTGCCTTTACACATCTGCAGACTCTTGTGGCCAGAGGTCCTCTTAGCACAATGGCTGGCTCACTTCCCTTTCTCAAGTCCCTGTGATGAAGCCTCTGGGCTACAGTGTTCCCTCCAGGCTTCTTCTGAGCATCCTCTTCTCCACCAGTCAGCTGCTCTACAGAACAGACATCCTTCAGTCTGTCCCTAAGTGGTCCCCAAGTTTGCGATTCCAGGAGTGTAAGCAAGGCTCAGGTAGGTTCCTTCCAGAACAGTGAAAGCACAGGAGACTGTAGAATTATTTCTCCCTTGGGCTCTCTTCCACGCAGGGATAGGATCCCAGTCTGCTATTGCTTTAAGGGAAAAATATGGAGATTCCTTGTCCTTGTCACCCATGATTCCCGAAGAGAGTTCCCTGACTGGACCCTCTTGGGATGCTCTTTGAGGCCAGGTTGGTCCTGTTGGGAGCCGGGCATAGGATGTAAGGATATTCTTTCTTACAATAGTATCCCTGTTTATTACAAGTTCATCTGTCTTCATGAGTCTCTCTCTAGGAGCATCAGTAGTCCTCAAATTCCAGAAACTTCTCTACATTCCTCCTCCAGGCAGGGATGTGTCAGAAGAAAGAAACATTACATGCTTACAAGATCCACAAAGAAAATCACAGTGGCCGGGAGATGGTGGCACATGCCTCTAATCCCAGCACTCAGGAGGCAGAGGCAGGCAGATCTCTGTGAGTTCGAGACCAGCCTGGTCTACAAGGACATCCTCCAAAGCCACAGAGAAACTCTGTCTCAAAAAACCAAAACAAACAAACAAGAAAAAAAACAAACAAAATCACAGTGAAGACTCAATATGTGACACATACGCTGCTATGGTGCTCAGTGGTAAAATCCTTGCCTAGCATGTGCAAGGCCTGAAGTTCACATCCCAGTATAGCTAAAAAATATATATAAATAATGAATATGAATTGACAAATAATGACATAATCATATATACATGGGCAGAAGTTGGTGCACACCTTCTGGTCATTTTTTTCTTTTTTGTGACATGGCAGGTTCATTAAAATCCTCTGGTCACTGGAGTAGCTGAATGGCTGTGAATTAAATTGCTGATCTGCTGAAGTTCAAACAAGCCCCCTCCTGTTCTCACCACTGAATGAATAGCACGGAGAGCCGTGGCCCCTGTAGACCCAGGGTTGTGACCTGCCCAAGGACCTCCCAAGAAGGCAGTAGCAGAGGCATGACTAAACCAAGAGCATCAGCATAGTGGGGTCGAACAGGTGCCCTCCCTGCCAAGGAAACAGGGAAACAAAGCCTAAGGCAAGAACTAGAGGGAAATTATGGTGCTGGTCCCAGCATGTCTACAGTCTCAGAGAGTTTCAGTGTTCACTCTCTCCACAAGGGGACATGATCAAAGTAAATCTCAATATTTAGGGTCCTGAAATACCACTCAAACCCTTACCATGATTTAGGTAAGTGTATAAATGTGTGTGTGTGCGCACGTGTATGTGTACAAGTGTGTGAGTGTATGCATGCATGCAGCAGCTATGCATGTACGTGTGTGTGTGTGTGTGTGTGTGTGTGAGTGACTTGTTCATAAAGGGACTTTTTCTGGTTGTGGTTGGGATGCAGATTCTCCGCATCAGAGTGACTTATCTCTGTCTATAATAAACCAGGAGTTCTGAGAGGTCATTTGCTACCTGCAGCTCTATCTTGCTTGCTTAATGCCCACAGAGAGCACAGTTCCAGGGGAAGCCTAAAGCAACCTGGAGATGTGTGAAGCGCCTGACCATGCAGGGATCCCTCCAGAACCTTCTATAGCTTTCAGTGGCAGAGAGAGACTATGACAAAGAAGGCTGTGGTTAAACAGCTTCCAAGCAAACTACTTCACTGTCGGAGGCGGCTCGGCTTTGACGCTCTCATTCGTAATTAAGCAATAATCCCCCAAATGCACTTATTACCAGCAGTTAATGACGACTTTGTTGGTTAACAGCTCAGCCTGGAGCTGAGGATTGTTAACACTCTATCAAGCTCCCTGTTATGAGGGCTAAGGTTTTATTCAAACACACTTGCACCACAGCTGGAGAGCAGCATGGGTACCGGGCATCCCCAGTGGCCAATGACCAACCTTTTCCACTGCTCGGAGCAGCGAGTGCATTCCATCGTGTTTATATAACAGCTGTTAACTGCTGCTGACTGGTGCCACTCAGATGGGGACCCGTTTGACATGGGTTCAACTGTTTCCTCCCTTGTGTCAAAGACGTTATTTGTTGCTGTTTGCTTGTTGGTTGCTGCCAGCATTTGAGCCCTGCCGTATTTGACCTTTAAGACAGGGGACACCAGAAGGGAAAAGACAGAAAAGCAGAGTCTTCTTACCCGTGCACATCACCAGCTGCCTGCCCACCTCAGCCAGGACACAGCACTGACTGAAATAGAAGCCCTGGGCATGTCCATGTTTAGTTCCTGTCACCTTTTGTTCAAAAAAAGCAATTAGAGAGACAACACAGTCCTTCTGCACAACACCCCCTCTCTTACTTCCTTGTCTCTCTGGGAGTCTTGGCTTAGTGCTAGGCCTGACAAGAGTTTCCACTCATTCATATGAGGGGGGATACCACTCCAAATTCAGGTCCTGGACCTTCAAAGCTCTGCCCGAGAGCTGGGCCTTGTTGTGGGGGTCATAGAGGCCTACAGATTCCATTTTCTGCCAATGCTGGGGCAGCTCCTCCATCTGGGACTCTTGACTGCCCTGGCTTACTTAGCAAACACATAGGACTTGAATCACTCAGAGAACTGTGCAGGTGTCCAGTACCCTTGTTCCATAAGGTCTGTGACCAAAAGACACCATATCTTTTCTGTATCCATTTTTTCCCTCATTGCTCTGACAAAATACCCAGCAAAAGCAATTTTAGGAGGGAAAGCTTTATTCTGTCTCACAGTCTGTAGGTGCAGTCCATCATGACTGTGAAGGTATACTGACAGGAGCTTGGGTAGGGGGTCAGATGGCATCAGTAGTCCTGAAACAGGAATGGGTGCTGGGGTTCACATCACTTTCTTCTTTTTATTCAGTCTACGTCAGATCCCATGGAACAAAGCTGCCTGCATTCTGGGTGGATCTTCCCTCTTCAGTTAAATACTTCTGGAAATAAGCTCAAAGATATACCTTGAAGTACGTGTTTCCATGATGAGTCAAACTCCCCCTCCTCAAGAGTTGACAATGAAGATGAATCATCACACCAGACTTTATAAACTTTCACTTTCCAGGGATCACCCAGTGACTGTTGACAAGAAAATGAAATACTGGGATGTCTAAGATTTCAAACTCATCTAAGGTTTCACTGTTTTAAATTTCACATTATTCTATTGACATCCAATGTCTACTGCAATGGTTTCTTATGAGAGGCCACTGGAGCTACAGTGCTCAGAGTAATGAGTCTGGTGAGCAAATAGAGGCTGCAGCACATGGCTCTTCCCTTGGGAGACATGGACTCTGCTAGTCACACACTTTTGTTCCTCCCATCTCCCGAGTCAGCCTCTGACTCTGATCACATTTCTCTTCATACGCATGGCCTCCTCTCTTCTGAGGCTCAGAAGAGACTGGTACCATTAATGCTATTCTTAGTACCTGAGCACCTCAAAGTCCCCTAGGTTCCCTTCACTCTGAACCCTAGACTTGACCTTCACCCTTCTCGTCACCGTGTGCAGACACCTGGGGGGCAAACGTGCAGTCTTCTTCACACAGGTCACTCCTCCGCTTCCAGCCCATGTTCATTGTCTAACACCTGTTGGGTGTCCCTTTGATGCAGCTGCAAACAGAAGGGACCCTTTGCCCCCAAGAAAGGTCTCCTTCCTCCCCCATCAAATCCTTTCTAAGCTTAAGAAACATCTTCATTTGCCAGGGCATCTCCGTCCTCTTTAGCTCTGGCAGTCTTACTGCTGACCCTTCTCTCCATGTGAGGTCCGGTGCTCACATATCATCATCTTTTACTGTCTATGTAGGGATTTCCACAGCCACCATTTATGTGTTTGCTGAGCGGCACCCACACCATGCTATCCCCTCTGTGTGTCACAGTGTCATTCACATGGATGGCCCCTAATTCTTCTAACAGTCTTTCTTCCGTACCACTGCCTCAATTAGCAGTGGCCCCATTCTTCACTCAACCAATAGCTCAAGTGTGGAGTCCCCTCTATTCTACTCCTTTTATGAATCACACACAGTGAATCACCACCCTGAGCTAATGTTGTCTCTGCTACATCTCTCATGCTCTCTGTTCCTTACTGAAGTTCCCTTATTGTTTCCTGTCATGTGGTAGTCTCAACAAGGTTGTCTGAACTCAGTCTGCCTCACTCCTTCATTCTATCTTTGTCCCCCTATGCCATCTACAGGTTCCATGACCAAGTCTATCTCTCAGCCCTAACCTTAACTCTATCACATCTGATAACCATCCTGTATTTCCTTGAACCGTTCTCATTGCATACTGGTGTTACTGCTGGGGACACAAGAAGCTCAGTACAGTAGCAGGTGCTCCCCCAAAGGGTACAGTATGGTTGGAGAACTAGGCACCCACAATTCCAGTGCAAGATAATCACATGTGTCACAAATGGGAAGAGAGAAAGAGATGCTGAGGAACCATATACTATGAGTGACATGATGTTTTCTTTTGTTAGGAGACTTGGCCAAAAAGTCTTCCCTGGGTTATGACCTGAAAGATGAAGATGGGTGACAAAAGGGAAGTAGGAAGCTGATCCCAAGAAGGGGAAATGGGAACCAGATCTGAGAAAGAGTGTCTGTCACTGAGATCCTAGAATAAGATATTGAATGACATTCAAGGAAATGGCTGGAACCCCAAGAGGAAGTTGAAAGGCACACTGGATGGTATCATCCTTGGGCCTCGTCTATCTGATTAAAGATTTGATAATTATCCAAAAATCATCGAATAAGTCCCCATTCTGTCTTTGATCTCAAAGAGCTAATACATTCCTCTAGGAACAGCAAAGTCAGCCTTGAAACTTCCAAGATCTCACCAGGGCTCAAGAGATGACTCAGTTGGTGTATTATTTGCCATGCAATCACTAGGAACTGGAATCAATATTCAATACTCCTGTAAAACATGCAGGCCAGAAGCTGACATCTCTCACAGCCCAACTTCCAACATAGGGTCACTAAAAGCCTAATCCCATCAAGATCAGGGGGAGAAACAGAAACAATAAATGCCAACACCTGTCGTTTTCCACCAATTCCCCCTTGAATGTAGGATAGAGTTTGAACCTACTATCCTAAACAGCTATATTGTGGTCTCTTCAAGAGGCCAGATGCCTAGGATACTGATGAAGCTGGCTGGGACTCTAAACACCAGACACATGCTGTGTGGTCATCTGACTGAAATCCTGTTTTAAAAAAGAAAGGCCACATTTGCACAGAGTGGCTATCACACTAGGACCCATGATATCAGCCATGACAAAAATGCCCCTAGAGTTAATGCATTTTCTTATCTTTTGAATGGGGTTCAAAGACATTTTAAAGGTTTTGACAAGTTTGAGGCCTGTGACTAAGTAAAATTTCTTAACTTGTTGATATCAGGACAGACCAGATTTTACAGTATCTCAATGAGATAGCTCTGGAACAGAAAACACATAGAATCTTGTGGTCCAAATCTGTGACTTCATTTTCCCTACAGCCAAGTGGTCTATGGCTTATCTGATCTATGGAAATCTTCCACCTCATTAAACTCCTCTCTGGAGAGGGAGTCTAACCAGGCACAGACAGGCAAATGATGTAGCTTATTTAGTAATTCAAGGGACTGGAGAACTGACTAAGTGGATAAGAGCACCTGTTGCTCTCCTCAGAGGATCAAGGTTCTAGGCCCAGTACCCATACAATTGCTCACAGCCTATGTAAGTCCATTTGCAGTTCATCAGACACTCTCTTTGGACCTCCTCAGGAACCAGGCACAAGCATGGTATGCTTATATACATGTTGACAAAAATACCAGTACACATAAATACAAATAATCATATAAAAGAAAATAATTCTATTCTAAAGCAAAATTCTTAACATAAAATGACTTTTCTTACTGTGTTTTTTTAAGATCTAGTCCATGGCTGTTGTTTAGCTCTTTGGGTTGTTCAATTTGTTTCCAGTGCGAAAAAGCAGAAGGAGACATGGACCCTGAAATCCTGAAAATAGTGCATGGATTGAGATGCTAGCAATGTCTGCATGGTCCAGAAAGTAGAGCTTGATCAAGCCTTGTGCATAGATGACATCTGACTCCTATCCCGAGACACACACGAGGTTGGTAATCTCTGTCCTGCTTATCACTTTATCAGTCATGTTTCCTAATATGACTTAGATGTTAAAGATGCCCAACTGAGAGGACATTGACCCTCCTTCCACATAATGGACACAGAGCCAGAGAAATGCATAGAATGAGGAACTGAATTCTTTTGGTAAGATAGCTGTAGTGTGGTGAAAGTCAATGTATGGTTCATAGGGTGCCCAGAAGCGCAGCAGCTCATCTGAAATGCTATTTGCACTGCTCAGAAGCATCTATAGACCCCACATCATGAGCAAATCCAAAAAGAAGTCATAGCTCTCCTACTTGTCACTAGAAATTAACTCCAAATCAGCATTTTGAGGGATTGGGAAGAACTAGTGATTTTGAAATACAGATATCTGAAGCCAAGCTTGATAATCTGTGAACTGCACATTGATATCAAGTGTGTGTATGTATATATATTTATACATACACACATGCAAGATTACCATGTCTGTGACATTATTAAGACCTCATTATTCTCCTTTGTCTTCAATGTGAAGCTCATCATTTTTCCATCAGTCCAACCTTCCAAATCAAAGGTGAGCCCATGAGTGCACACTCTTCTTTATCACATTTCCAAGGCTTTCCTTCCCTTGATTTCATGCTCATTTATCCAGCCCCAATAGATCCACGCCTGTGCATAATCAAACCGTTGCATCAAACACTGAGGGAGTCTGCAGTGGGCAGAATATATCAATTAAAAAGTGTGAGGTAGGAGATACAAAGGCTTTTATGTGCCCGCATGTCCCTGAGCTAGATTAGAGTAGCTGGAAGCAGGCTGGGTAGTCGTCACATAGCCTGGGGAAAGTTTGTAGGCAACATTCATTTGCTCAGCCAGCACACTCAAAAGACCAGCCCAGTCCTGTGTTCCCGGTCATAACAAACACCTGCTTGAAGCTGAGACAAATTGCCAAGCTGGAGAGTGTTGAAAAGAACCAGGCAACAATCACAGCATGTAAACACCAGCACCCGCAGCCCTGTGACCAAGGTCTTTGCTCTACAGCTGCTTGGTAGAGATCGGACCCAGCTGGGCCCTTTTCTTAGAAAATTCTAAGAGTGTTCGACCTTTGTTGTCAATCACACTGAGATGTGTCAGGTCCAATTCAGACCCAGGAATCAGATTCAGAATTGCCTTGGGACTATCCCATTGGCTTGCTGCATGAGGTTCTCCTTTGCCTTGGGCCCATGCCTAGAAGTGTCTAGACAGTTGTTACAGCATTAGGGTCAATGAAAGTGCAGAATCCCTCCAGGGACCTGCCCAGGGTAAGTCTTGGCATTGTGATGGAGAAGTGGTTACTTTGCAAAAAAAATGCTTCTTTAGGGACTAGAATCACCACCTCTGCACAACCACATACAGAGCAATTCAGACATCTGGACCAGCTGTGAGGAAGATGTAGCAAAGTTCAGAAAAGGCATAAATACACTGCAAGGAAATCTGGGGTATATGCAAGCTTGGGGCACAGGAGACAGCTCAGTCAATACAGCATTGCTTTCCAAACATGAGGGCTTCATTTCCATTCCCAGAGCCCAAATAAAAGTGCAGAGTGTGTGGGCCTGTGTACTTTCAATCCCAGCACTGGAGAGATGCAGACTGGTGGGTGACAGGGGCTCATTGGCCAACCAGAATGTAGTCTAATTGGCAAATTCCAGGCCAGGGAATGACTACTGAGGTTGTCCTCTGGTCCCCCAGGAATGAACGTATGTGTGTGTGTGTGTGTGTGTGTGTGTGTGTGTGCACTAAAATAAGTATATAATTGCAGATTCTGATGTAATGAACTATTTATAAGATGAAGTCAAGAACCAGGTGAAGGTGGTGGCTCACACCTTTAATCCAAGCACTTGGGAGGCAGAGGCTGGCAGATCTCTGTGAGTTCGAGACCAGCCTGGTCTACAAGAGCTATTTCCAGGACAGGTTCCGAAGTTACACAGGGAAACCCTATTAAAAAAAACCAAACAAAACAAAACAAAACAAAAAAAAAAACAAAAAAAAATGAAGCCAAGAAGAATAGGAACAAGGACAAGAACATGATCTCAGAGGGAGGTAATGTGTGAGGGGCCCAGGGCATGTGAGAAAGTCCTGTTAGCTGTGACTGTCTCCTACCTGAACCCATTGAGACCAGGCGACTGATGGGGAAAAACCAAAGCTGCTGGCAAGGAAAAGCCTTCTCTCTACAAGTATTGTTATCCACATATACAAATATATGAATACATAAATAAATACAACCTTCTGATTCAGTTTTATATTGCTTATAGCCTCTCTCCCCTAACTAGAAGCCTTATTCCTAGGGAAGATGAATTCTTGTTCTCAAGCAGTCATTAATTTCCTGTAACTTTTCCTCCAGGGATAGGACCCTGTGCACCCCCCCCCCTTTGGCATTGCCATGTCAACAAGTGGTGTCATTGTGCAGGTCTTTGGGTGGCCATAGTGTTAAGAATTATCTGGGTCTTCCTCTTTCTGACTTTTTCCTCAGCCTTATGCATAAGGTTTGTGTTGAAATATATTCTTTGGGCACCACATGGTTTGTTGTTCTCTGCAGTTTAGCCTGTTAATCTGCTTCAGAAAGAATGCTTGCTGATGAGGGGAGTAAGGATGAATACGCAGAATACAGTTAGGAATTCTATTGGTTGTATCAGGAAAGTGAAAGCAATAGGCTCTCATCTTAGATCCATGATCCCACTAGCCACTAGTAAGTTGACTAGGTTTATAATATCAGGCATGATTTCCCTCCTGCTTAGAGGTCATTAAGTCCAATGAGAAAACTGTTCATTACTGCCAAGATAAGGGTGCCACTATCTTGCATTAGTGGTCATTGTACGGTCTATAGGTGTTAAGGGAAGCTTTTTCTTTGCTAGCCGCTTTGGTTTGTCCCCCGCCAGTCGCCTGGGCTCTGCTGCGCCAGCCTGGTTCTAGATCCGCATCAGTCCCAAATAAACTCACAGGAAGCTATATTCATTATGAAGCTGTTGGCCTTGTTTGTCTCTTACTGGCTAGCTCTGCTTTAAGTAATTACCCCATAATTGTTAATCTAAGTATGTCTCTTACCGGAGAATAGTTTCCGAGCTTCCTACCCCTAATGGCGGTTACATCTCGACTCTCCTGTGTTTCTCCTACCCAGAATCCTCCCGGATTCCTAGCCCCACCTATCTAGATTCCTATTGGCCAGACAGTGCTTTATTAGCATAAGACTTCCCCAACATATAGGTGTCACAGCTGGGTGGAACTATTGGTTGCCTCTTTCCCTTGTCAGAGTGTATAGTGTCTTCTGATACTATGAGAGCTACTCCTCAGGGAGGAGGCTACCAGGTCAGATCCAGTTCAATCCTTTCAAGTCCCTTGTCTCAAGTATGTGGCATCTTCATTAATAAGGACTTACCTTCAAATTCTGGGATTTTACCAAACACAACAACAATCAGTCTGGGGTCCCTGAGACTCTGACAAACAGCTCAAAACAAGAACAATGTTTCCCATGACTTGTACTGGATTTTTTGTTCAATAAGCTATGAAGTCGTGAGCATTATCACCACAAAAATATATTTTATATAATATATATTTTCTGCATGTGTGTAAACACATATACTTATACCTATCATTTGCGATTTTAGGTAAATATAAAATAACTAGACTCCCTATGAGGTTTCAATACATTCACAGCATTATTTATCCCTCTTCCCTTTCTCCCTTCTTTATTGTCCTTCTCTCCTCCCCAGTTTCAGGACATTGCCCCATTTCTTTCTGTATTCTGCTAGTCCCCTCTGTAACATCCCCTTGGTGACTTTTTACTTCCCTGTGCTTACTACAGCTCACATACTCACAACTGAAGATTTGTAGCTAGGAACTGAGGAGAGAGAGAGAGAGAGAGAGAGAGAGAGAGAGAGAGAGAGAGAGAGAGAGAGAGAGAGAGAGAGAGAGAGAGAGAGAGAAGTTTTTCTTTCTGGGTCATAGTTGCCTCACTCAATATAATATTTTCCAGTTCCACCCATTTACCTGAAAATTGTGTATTTGTACCACATTTTCACGGAGTTACTTTCGTACTCAGTCAATGAGGAATTAAGATGTTATGGGCATCCACACATATGCATGTGAGTTTTCACCTCCTTTGGACAGATACCAAGATGATGAGATCACATGAAGTTTCTTCAGTTTAACAACAACAACAACAACAACAACAAAATAACATGCCAAACTTCCATCTGTATGACTGTAGGACATCAATAAGACTCCCTCTAATACCACCCCTTCTCCAAGGAGTTAATAGTCTAGATTTGGGGCTTTTTAATATGTGTGCAATGCTTCCCTCTTGTCCTAATTCACGATGTCCCAACAGCACATGTTGTTAAAGGGATTTCCTTAGTTCCATGTGACTTATATATTGTCTTTAGTGATGGGGTCAGTGAATCTACACCATGTAAAAAGTTAGGAGTATCATGGCTGATCCCACCATCACTATGGCCAGAAAGTCTTCTTGTAGAGAGGAGGTAGAATCTCCTGTTCTTTTGCTACCTACTCCAGCGAGGTGAAGACTGAAAATGGGAAGCCAAAGAGGAAAGAGACCTTGAGGACATTTCTCAACTGTGTTTCTGGATGGGGATATGAAATGTCATCAAAAGTATTCAGAGTTAGATTTACTGAGGCAAAATTTAAAGAGTAAATTAATGAAATTTTGGAATAACAGACTTGGATTCGAAATCAGTATGCATGTAATTCCCATTTAAAAGAGGCCCACCCATATTAAGAACTATTATTTTCTTTGCAGAACTTTTATGCAAACTGATTGAAGTAATAAGTGAAAAGAGCATCCAAAGGACTCATATAGCCTAGGCCAGCTTCAAACCTGCTATATAGTGCTAGGATGTCTTTTTATCTCTGATCTTCCTGCCTCCACTTCCTTACCGCTGTGGTTATAGATGTGTGCCACCATGCCCAATATACACAGTGCTGCGGATCAAACCCAGAATTCTATGCCTGGTAGGGAAACACACCATCAGTTAGGCTCCATTTCTGTCTCCATGCAGTAACAGTACATAACCATAGTGAATGCTAGGTGCCACAGTATTGGTGACGTGTACCATCTACCCGTGACGTAACAAATATCTCCAGTCTCCAGTCTCCAGTCTCACAGTTCAGCTGCCTGCAAGTCACCTTGGTCTGACTTATGCTGCTGTGGCCAAAAATGAAAGCCATTCAACAAAACTCATACCAGCTCAGCTACTTCCTTAAAATACTGTGCTGCCACTTGTTTTGTTTTCTGGGGTGACTGTTATGGGAGGCGTCTGATCCTGAATCCTTGACTATGCACTGGTCCTGAGCAATCCCTTCCTTGTGATGGTGTGTAGTGTATCTTTAGTCAGTGCTCTTATGTTTCTGGTTCAGTAAAAGATAAAATCCTTTTTTTTATTTTTTGGTAAAGGAAGATGCACAGCTGCTTTCTCATGCATGTGCAATATAGATATGGTCTTAAGGATGATGCAAAAATCAATAGTGAGATGGGGCTGCTGTCACTGGACTCACCGCGTCTGTGCTCATATTATCTTCTCCTGAGCACCCGAGTTGCCCTGTATGTCCCTCTCCCACTTTTGAGCAGGGCTTTGTCTCTACTGCCATGTTTCTAATGCTTAAATTAGGCTTTGCTTTGTTCTGCTGACCCTTAAAAGACAGCAACCAAGTCTTGAAGCTGCAGACAATGGCACACCGGTGAGTGTGTCAGATGTCTTTAGTATGAGTCTCAGAAGCAGCTCTGACTGACTGACGGCTCTCATAAACGCTGCCTTGAGAGCAGCCTCACCACTCACAGATGCTGGCTCTCCTCTGCAGAGTGGATCATCCATTGTCAAACGCATTAAACAGCACCAGGAACTTGCAACCTAGCTGCAGCCCAGGGTAATGTGTTATTTCAAACGTATGAACCCAAATGAGGGCTTATTCTCTCCAAATTGAAATTTATAGTTTCATTTTAGAGCACTAACTTGAATATTGACGGAGCTTAGGCGCGCAGTGATAAAATGGCAATGGAAAACACAGCGGGCGGGGACAGGCAGGAGGAGTGATTATGGAAATGTGTGGCCTATGCAAAAATTGGATCTGGAAGCCTGTACCAATTGCTAAAAACTCAGGGCTGCCATGGGGCTTGAGGCAACAGTGCTGGGACTGCAAACATTTTATTTGCTTTTACACCATGTGACTTTAACTTAAAGGAGAGAAAGAAAAAGAAAAAAGAAATAAAGCCATTGGTTACTGTCCATCACATCTTCTAAGACAGAAAGCCTTGAAATCCTGTAGGCCTCTATGGGATCAAAGTTTGGGTGAAGGATTTGCTGGCCACCCTGGCAGAATTGTTAAGCTACTTGATTTGGCTTTGGGGGCAGTTCTAATTCAAGAAGATTCCACTAACAAACATTTAGGCTCATGCCTTGCTAATGGGTCCAAAAAAGAAGTGTAATCTGTCTTCAAGGGGCCTGCATCCATGTAAGCTGTGGAACAAAGAGAAACGGAGGCCCCTCCCAACCAGGCACAATTAAAAAGATAGGTGAGCAAATTTACAAACAAATCAGGAGAGCTCCACTCTTTTACCAGTCCTAATGCATTGTTTATACAAGTTCCTCTATAGATATGGACAATGACCGTCCAGACATCACTGCTTTCAGAGGATGCCTTGTGTATTCTATCTGCTTCCAAGATCATGTCGGAAGGTGTTATAGCACCATGTCTCCCCTGTCGAGTACCAGGACACACTCTCATTGGGCCAAGCTAAATAGCACTGCTTGGGAAGCTCTAGCCAGGCTGTGCTTTGGGAGTGGGCACATTCTAGATCATGCTACGATGAAGTATGTACCAGAAGGTTTCATTCTTCCATTCAAAACACATGTACAATATGACAGGGAGCCAACGAGCTCTCCATTGTTGAAAGCCTCATGCAAGACAGGCATGGAGGGATAAGAAAGCAATGACAAGGCAGGCTGTGACTCTGATGAATGTGTGCTCCTCAGGGGAAATATGTATGACCTAGGAGCAAGCACAGGATGAAGAAAGAGTATTGGGGTCAAACAGCTCAAGGTGTCTAGCCTCACACTACCATGTGGGGTGAGACAGACTTCCAGCCTCCAAGCTAGAGACAACAGCCAATTTCCAACTTCCTAGTAGGTTTCCAAGTCCACCCCAACAGACCAGCATGAAGAGTCTTTCCATAATTTACCAAGGATGGGATGGAAGTACCATCAGGTTACCACTCAGGTTGTCCTTCTTACATCCAATAGCCCATCGTCTACCTTCTAGGGAAACAGACACTAACTTTCCCAAAAACATTTGGAAGGAGCTACAGGAACTTATCAATGTAGCAAGCAACAGATTTCGTTTAAGACTCTGGAACAATTTAACAAGAATTAAACAAAAAGTGCTTGTTAACAGTCTAAGATACTTTTGTGTGCTGATGGGATAACATGGGATCCTGTTGGTGCACCATCCAGCTTGATAGGTAGATTCAAATAGACACCAAGCACACAAAATCACATTTGTTCTAACATTTCTTGTTCATGATAGTGTTTATTATGAACTGAACATTCTTCTTACCTAAAAACTTGTATGTTGAAATCCTAAGCACCAATTTGTGTTTATGTTTGGGGATGAGACATTTGGGAGGTGGCCAGGACAAGAGGTTAGAATACTCTTGAGTAAGATTGGTGAGCCATTAAAGTAGTCACAGAGAGGTCTCCAGCCTCAACATGAGGAGAGCAAGGATATGCAGAGCATGAATCCTCACATAGTCAGATATGCCTTGGCTTTTGCTTCCCTCAATCCCAGACCTGTGGGGAATACATTTCTGTGATTTCTTAAGTTGCCCAAGATGGAGCTCTGTTATAGTACCCTTCAGGGATTAACTAGGATCGTAGCCAAGAATACAGGCAAACCCCTTCTTTCTTCATCTCCTTTGAGTTCTTTTATTCTTTTAGGTTATTTAAATTTCCCATGGATTAAGATAACCTTGGAAATTTATAAGTGTGACCCAAGCAAAATCACCCTTTAAAAGTTGTAGTAAAATAACCATTTTTTGAACTACTTAAAGATAATCATGTATTACTTAAAATTATGAGCTTCTGTAATAAAATATAATGCATTATAATATAAATTTATATTATATAAATAGACTTTAAATTTAGTGTATTCATGTATACATTATATATATATTGTAATGTGTAATGCACATGTATTTCTAGATTATAATCCCAAAATTGCCACATCAGAGCATTCAATACTGAATACTGGTGGCTTGTATTTATTTTGCCTTTGATCACCCATGAAATTGTCAGCTGGAAGGTAGTGACATTAATGTTGCAGTGCTGAAACCACGCAATGAATGAGTAGTTATGAAACTGTCTGGCTTGTATTCTATTTTGTGCTTATAAATATGTATATATATGTGTGTGTGTATGTATATAAATATATATGTATTTACATATATTTTAATTTACATATAATCCATTTTAATTACTGGAAGTATGGATAACTGCATTACTTTCTTTTCAAAGTTTCCCAAACTTTACAAGTATTCATGCAGATGAGCATTTTTTAATGCAATAACTTGTATCCATTTGGATTTCAGTGTATTTTGATGACAGAAACCATTCAGCCTCTGCATTTAATATTTTTGAAAATGAAAATCAATGTTTTCCTCTGGGCCACTATATTCTTGTACTTTGTTACTATTAAAAAGAATAATTTCAACATCCCATGCATGAAATTTCATTAATTTAAATGTAACTAAAATGAGTATCAAGTACTGATATTTGTTTCATTGAAACTATAAGGTACATCACAGAATCTTATGATTATTTGAAAGGTGTCCCAGTCATGTGAGGTCATGTTACTTAGATTAAATCATGAGCAGTTGCCTTCTTAAATGCCATAAGGCTTATACCAGCAACTTTATGTGGCCTACCTCAATATTTGATTTTTGAGGGCAGGGGTATCTTTTAAAGATTTGATAATTATTGAAAGTGAGCATTTTACACACTTCTTAAACTTACTGAATGAATATCCTCAACGAATGGTGAACCACTCTGCTCTCCTCTACATACACACGCAGATCTGTGTGGCTCCTCTGGTAGCTGCCTTATTTAAAGGATGAATCAAATATTTATGATGGACCAAATAAAGAAGCTAGGTAATGGCAGGTTCCTACATCTGGGGACATCGTTGTCATTGTAGAAACTAGTGAAAGAACTCTGGCCTAATTTCCTCTGACTCTTGATGAGTAAAAATCACAGGGAAATGGAAGCTGACCACAGGCAGAGGAAATCAGCAAAGACATAAAATCATTGCAAATCATAAACTTATCAATATTTCACTAGGCAAGGCTGGGGCTCCTCACTCCTTTGGAATCAGAGGGTGTTATCCTGAAGTCTTCATAGAGACAGAGAAGAGTCCATCTCAGCTGTGTATCAAGCATTTAAGTTTGTGTGGATATACTTCACAGGGATTGTGGGGTCATGGAAATATTTATGCTCTATCATGACTTATTAAGCCAGCAACCCATGCTCAACTACTCTTCAACATACACCAACAGTGAGTTACATGGAAATCTAGGTGGAGCACTGTTACAAGCCTGGTCTTGGCCTTGATCTTGACTCCCTGGTAAATTCACCATCCTTTCTGATGCCACAATGAATCATGTTCTGTCAGGCACTGCTTGACTTCTTGTCTCCGGAGTAAAGGCTTGAAAACTCAGAGACCTTAAAATATTACATTTGCATAAAACCACAATAAAAACTAGACTACAACCTGGGTAAGCATGGGATGGACCACTTTTTCAGCCTGCATTTCCTCTAAGAAATATATATAATCAAGTGTGTAAAACTTTTGAGATATAATTCCTTGTTCTGTGATGAATTCCCCTGAATGAAGGTAAATAAGCCAAGAGAAATAAATAGGATGCCCTAATTAAGGTTTGGATTAATAGTACTCATGAATGGAAGGGACATTGATGGATTTAGCCATTCTCTGGGTTTGGAGGGCTTATGCTTTTTTTGTCATTTGAGTTTTTCCTAAGGGAGAAAATATTCTGCCACTGTGTATAAAAGTGGAAATAATTTTCTCTATAGAAAAAAGTCTTCTGTGTGTCAGAAGTTTTGTTAAAGTAAAAATGATCAGAACAGAAAAAGAGTGGTAAATTTGAAGATCAAGATGTAAAGTATTGTAGTTATGCACAGAAATTTGCACACATGTTCACAGGTACACGTAAACACACATGCATGCACACAGACACAGATGCATACACACACACACACACACACACGATACGGAAAGTCCTCCTGTGTATATGTTTGTCTTATTGGTTGATAAGTAAAGCACTGTTGGCCAAAAGGGAAGCAAGATAGGTGGTACTAGGAGTCAAGGAGGATTCTGGGAACTGTAGTCAAGTGTAGGGAGTCATCATGTGATCTTGGGATGGTAGGACTAATGAGACTGGCATCCTCAGTAAGATAAGACCTTATAGAAATATACATATTAATACCTATGGGTTAATACTTAAGGCAGAACTATCCAATGAGAAGCCCTGGACCATTGGTCAACAGCATTGTAACTAATAGAGTCTGTGTATTATTTGGAATTGGTAGGACACTGGGACCAGGCTGGCGGGAAGAGTTATGGTAACACACACACACACACACACACACACACACACACACACACACACACACACACACACACACAGCTTCTTTTTCTCACACCCAAAACACACTAAAATAAAATCATTTCTCTCTTTCCACCTTATGGGTCCCAGGGACCAAACTCAGGTTGTCAGTGTCTCACAAGTGTCTTTCCTCTTTGACCCATCTCACCAGTCACAAGTTCTCTTTTCAAAGTTCAGCTCACAGAATCTGTTGCCAAATGGATATTGATGCTGAATGTTTGTGTGTCCCTAGGGGTTGACATTAAGGGCTTGACATTATCATTCTAAGTATGGTTCTTCCCCTTTACATCCCAAATCACCACACTAAGTAAGGCTGAGCCACCCTGCTCTGTCCAGAGAAGTGCCTGGCCTGGAAGGTGCTACGTGGTCTTGGGAATACATTCCTTCAGGATCCAGAAGAGTAGGTATGGGTTCATGCCCTCATAGCCCCAGCCTTCTTTATAATTATTGAGGCACAGTTTCACTCAGTTGTCCTGACTGGCTTGGAGCTCATTCTGTAGCTAAGTCTGATCTTAAATTTGTGATCTTCTTGTCTCATCCTTCCAAACAGTTGGGATTGCAGTCCTGGTGGCTGTTATTAAATGATAGATCCCAAACAATACTTTGACCCAAAAGTGATATGTTAAGTGTGATGTGCAAACCAAAATATTTGGCTGAGTATTTCTGGTGTCTCTCGTTGGTGGAGAGCCAAATGTACAATAACAGGGCAGAGGATCCTAGTGACCACAGAAATGGAGACAGCCTGACTGGCAATGTTTCTATTGAGGACTTTCTTTAAAATTTACAATAGTACAAAAGTCTATTCATTCAGTAGAAGGAATACTCCACAATTCAATATTGGATTTGTTTTACTTATGTTAGTGAGACTTTTGTTGATGCTGGACAAGGCATCTAAACACACTGCCTGTGTTTCCTAATAGTGATAAGGCAAGTGATGGTCTGATAAGGGCTGACAGTGATCCAGCCAGCCTCAGGACAAGCTGACCACATCTCACAGCACAACTTCTAAGAGAGTTGGGGTACTGGATTTGAGAGGGTCACTGTGAAGAAGGCGGTTTCTGGGCAAGTCTCACAGAGCTTTCCTTTTATGAAGTACATAAAGCAGGAAGTGACATCAGTGCTTGAGAAACGAGCAAAGACCAGCAGTGCCCTCTCTGCGGTCACCATGGGACAGGGATGCATCTCTGAGCACCCTCACCTCAGCCCCTATGGATAAGCTTCTTGTGCCTTATCACAGTACCACAGGGTGGAGCCAGGAGAAAGCTCCCAGATGAAGGTTCAGAATGAAGATGATAGAAGCAATGACTGGGATATACTATCTGCAGATTTGCAAGCCTTGTTGTTGCAACCAGAGCAAACTGGGTTCCAGGCCAAGCTCCAGCTCAACCTGTCCTGCATTCCAGCACACTCCAATCTCTTTCCAAATGTGACTATGTATTCCAGGCACACTTGGCTTCATTTCCTACCTTTTCCTTATTAACTCACTGTACAACTAGTGAACAAATGCTTTGGCAACTCCATGGATGGAAAATATGGGGGAAACTTTGGCTTTCACGTTAGAAGCCCTTCATAGAATATTTACAATAGAAAGACATGGGGAAAGGGAACTTCAAGCCTTCTGCCCCTTGATGACACAATGTCTCACAGAGAGCTCCTCTGGCAGACAGAAATGAGGCCTTCTGAACCCTGACCTCGTGCCTAGGAGCTTGAGGCATCACAGGGGCACTCAAATCCACAACTTGCAGCCTTGCTCAGCATCTGCCCTCTCTCCAAGGACATGCCTGATGACTGCGGATTGAGGGGATATATCTTGTTTATAGACACAGCAAATACTTTCCCAATGCCTCCATCTCAGAGTGAGAAGCCTCAGCCTGTAATGAGTATCTAAATTGTTCCAGAATAATAAAAACTCGAGTCAGAAGTTGAGGGAAAACCTTATAAATCCAAGGACAGTGGAGAGTCCATTGACTGACCCTCTCTCCATATTTTTCCTCAAACCACCTCCCCTCAAAATACCTCGTAAATCTTCTCTTCTCTCTTCCTGTCTTCTCTAGAAGACCTCCCCAGTCCTCCAAGAACACTATCGCTAATCCTGGTCAATGAATCTGGCTCCATCCTTTGATTCATGGTGGTATTATTGGCAGGATAGAATGGCTGCACAAACAATTCTCTTGCAGCATTTCCCAATTCCTGTCTCTAAGAAGGAAAGGCTTTAACTCTAACATAGTAAAACTGTATACAATAAGAACAAATACCGCCGGGCGTTGGTGGCGCACACCTTTAATCCCAGCACTTGGGAGGCAGAGGCAGGCGGATCACTGTGAGTTCGAGAACAGCCTGGTCTACCGAGCGAGTTCCAGGACAGCCTCCAAAGCCACAGAGAAACCCTGTCTCGAAAAACAAAACAAAAAACAAAACAAAACATAAAAGAACAAATACCAAGTAAGAAATGCATTCACAATGTCCAGTCCATTAGTATTTGACAAGTTCAAGGAAAATACTATATTATCTATGCTAACCTCATGAGTCAATATTTTTGTACCTAATTTACTTTATATTATAACTAAGAAAAACTGGAACTATAGTTATCTAATCTTCAACCCCATCAGAGACTCAAAAAAGATATAATATTACGAGGTAAAAAGCAAGCAACTTCCAAAATTAAGAAATGACAGAGATATCTGGCTGTTTAGACCGTCAACCCAGGGTTCCACTGCAACACTGGGGCATCTGTCTTTGGCCTGCGGGTCTAAAATATCTGACAGACCTTTCTGTGAAACAAGAATTTTGAAGTCCTGTCCTGATTTGTCTTGGTAACGTTCTACAATCTCCTTTTTTGGGTCCTACTTGTCCAATTTGGACAGCATGCTGTCTGCAGTCAAGGCAAAGGCAGTTTCTTTGCCCAGTGACTAACTCTGTCAAAAATTAAAGCAATTCTATATAGAGGTTTTGTGATGCCAATCATCATCTTTTGGAGTAAATTGATGCTGTCTGCAGCAGATGTGTCTCACAGTCATGAAAAGTCCTATACCATTAAATCATTAAAATGCCATATTCCATAGGTCTCTGAAGTATGTGAAGACCATCTATCTATTTAAAATATGTCTCTCATTGACCTTGAAAATATACTTAACATGACTGTAAGTTTGATTGTTATAGATAACTAACTATTACCCTGCATTTCCTTATTATCCTAAATAGCTTTCAAGGACTAGAACTTTATCCTACATTTTTAAAATGAGCCTGATAGGTACATTTAACAAGAAATAGAAACATATAATACAGTGTATTAAAAATAAGCTTAAATTTGCATGAATATACAAAATTCATACCAACGTAAAATATTTGAGATTAGTAGTTGCCATTTCAGTTTGAAAGCAGATTCAATAATCTACCCTTTTATCCTATATTTTCTTTAATGAATATCTAAATTGTTACAGAATAAAAACAACACAGGAGTTGAAATTTAGATAAAGATCTGATGATTCCAAGGATAGTAGAGAGTTTATTAGCTCATCCTCTCTCTACATGTTTTTCAAAATATCTTCACCCTGGAAATCCCTTCTTCTCATCATTTCTAGCAGTCCTCCTCTGTCCTCCATGGACTCTATGGTTAATTCTGGCCAGCCAATCACTGGCTCAATACTTTAATTCAAGGTGGCATTACTGACACATTGGGATGTCTGTATGAATAATTATCCCACAATATCAGTGCAATGACAGTCATTCTGGCAGAGAAAGGCCAGCAACAGTGCCTTTGAAGAATAGTCAGGAAGTTCGGGAATCAGAGGGTGGGTTCTGGGCCTCTGCTCTGGCATTCAGGACCCACCATGTTTGCACAAGATGTATAAGACACCTTCTAATACAATGTCTTTTGCCCACAAGCTATCATTTCAAAATCTTATGTTTGGGAAAATGATACCTGCATGAAGGTAGGAAATGTAAATTCCCATGTCATCAGGCTTTTAAAATAGGCAATAAGGTACTGCCAGGTTACTTTAAAAATGCAAATCAAAGGAGAGTAAGAAAACTGCTAGAGAACCATGGTAAACTTCTGCAACGATGCACTCTGCCTTGCAAGGAATAAGAACTGAGCAGGTATGTCTACTTGATTGAGCTGTAGGAAGACAAGCACAGAAATTACCAGGCAGAGGAATTCTGGAAGATGCCACATTGTGGAGCCCTTCTCTTTTATTACCTTGGCCTAGAACCAAAACAAAATAAAAATATGTCAGATTTCAAGCCTGGGGAAAAGTCATTAGTGCTAGCAGGAGGTAAAAGAAATCAACAGCATTGGTAAATGACACCATGCAAGCCAGATTCTTTGTTAAATATTAGCTACAAGCAGGTAAGATGGATTTCAGAGCAAGGATAAAATCCAAATGTCAGATTTTGAAGTTATTGTTGCAGTTATTGCCTGCTACAGATTGGATTTTTTATTCAGGAAAAGTGTACGGGAAGAGGGGGAATGGAGAGGGGTGACTATGCTCTGGGGACAGAAGAGAGGGGGTGAGAGAGAGGGAGGGAGAGAGGAAAAAGAGATGGGAGATGGACAGGGCCCCTTTAAAAGGGAACCTAGTGAATGTGCTCAGGTGACTGCAGCTGAGGGCATATCCTGTGTTTCAGAGGACTTCTTCAAATAACCCAGAGCACTGAGTAAAATCCCCATGAATACAGGATACCATTTGGTAGTCATATGTGTAGTGATAGCTTGTAAGAGAAGAAAGCTTTGGATCTGGGAGATGCTCAGCCAGTAAACTGCTTCCGTGCAGTACATAAAGAGCTAGGTGAAGACTAGAGAGAAAACCCAGTGGTTAAGAGTGCTTCCTGCACAACCATGGGGATCTGAGTTCAAATATCAGCACTTACTTATAAAGTCAGCACTAGTTTGGGAAAAGAGACGATTGTCACTGGGGCTTGATGAGTACAAGCCTACCCTCAAGCCCACAAACTCTAGGTTCTAAGAGGTAGACTAAGGTAGAGAGTAACACAAGACAATGCTCAATGCTCTCCTGACCTCCAAGGACAAGATAACCTCCAGATGAGAATCACTGGAATAGAACCCTCCAACCCCTAGCCATTTTATATGAGGCTGATTTTAAAACCTTCCCATAGCTGCACTCAGTTCAAGGTTAGACTATAACTCTGACATGCAATTAAGTTGGCTTTTATGATTGACTCTCAACATCCAGAGGCTCAGAGTCCCCAAGAGAGGTGCTGCACTCCCCTGTATCCATGAACCAGAAAGAAATGGGGACAAGTAATAGTTACACTCACCTGTCAATCTTAGTTGGATGGGAAGTGCCTAAGTGTGATGTTCTCAGAGGCGTTGGTTCTTGCTTCCATAATTGGTTTTCTTAGACTCTGTTGAGTATGTAAATGGAAACATTCTTAAAGAAGAGCAAGCAGTGATGTCCACAAACACAGAATCGATTTGAGGTCCTTTTCATCCCTGCTTGCATCTCCTTGGCAGAGCAGTGGTGTCTGTTGACTGTTCATTGATCTATGTTGCCTGTGCCTTCCCTGATAGCTGGTAGATGTAGGTGAGAGTGACTCACTTAGGTCAGTTGACCCTAAACACTTCATGGATATGCTTTTAGCTTCATGGACAAGGTAGAAAACACATTTCTTCCATGATATGTTCTGTATTGAGTGCTGTGGTTTTGAGTCCCAAGTCTGAAAATGACATCAGGGATAAGGAAATAGTGTTCCCTGACTGCCCGGCTGAAAGAGGCCACCCAAGCCTGCAAGGAAACCAGTACGGACTTTTGAGTAACCCACACAGCTGAGGACCAAAAGTGTTCTCTGTGAGATTGACTCAGTCTTAGCTATACCCAATACTGACCTTCCAAAGCAACCCTTCCTCCAGCTCTCCTCCTTGCTGGGTTGTGGTCTACCTTGCAGACAGACCTACGGGGACACGGGAGTGCATTCAAGTGCAACTTGAGGCTCTGGAATCTCCAGCACCATTCTAGAAAGGTTAAAAGCATTTTGTTTTAAAGGTCAGACTCTATTCACAACCCAAATTGTGTAATAAGTCTATTTAAGCCCAAAGCACTTCTTGAATCAAGGAAAGAAATGAGTAGCTAAGTGGGCAAGGGTACAATGAAAGAAGTTTGAAAGCATTTCCTAGGGGGCCAGTCCAAAGCCTCTGATGAAAAGCTGAACGTGATCATGGCTCGGGTAAAATGAGAGCCTGTTATGTATTACTTGTTCAATAAAAGAAGAAATGAGGAAACTGTAATCCAGAATGTTTTCAAAAACAACTGTTTTAATTTGTCAGAGACCCCCCCAGGAACCTCACCCCTTAGTCATACATGAGCGTGAAAAACGATGCCAAAGCTCTGCACACAATTCACTGTTTCACACGACCTTGTGTTTGTAGTGCTAGTGGTTTTCATTTGAGCAGTTTTGTATTCTCATTTCTAAATAATAGTTTTTTTGAAAAACAGTGTTTTGAAGGTTGGAACTTGCTGGAAGCCCTATGCATATCCTAATGAATGCAATAAAGGCCTATCCTGTTGTTTTTGTGTTGACAGGATTTCAATGCTCTGCCTGTCCCTGCTCATAATTTCCCTTTTAAACTAAGTTTTTAATTGATTATAAAATGACTTAGTTTGAAAAAAATAATAAGAATTTTAATAGTAGTGGTTTTAGCTCAAAACATTGATATTTTAATCCGTTTTTAAGTTTTCATTCAATATTGAAATAATTGAGCACCTAATGAGTGGCTAGAATATTTATGTATTAAATTATTTGCACATAGTGTCCCATTTATTAAAAACAGTGACCCTCTCAGGCAAGTTTGCTAAATAACAGAAATACGGGCTTCTACAAATTTATTGAAATTTTATATGTAAATGCATTCACATTCCCTTTTAAACTCCATATTAAATCATATTTTAAATGTCTTTTAGAATTTCATGGCATTTATTTATAATTTGGATTAAAAAATAAAAATATTCCCTCAAGTAAACTGTAACTCAAATATATACGTTTCTAGTTTTCCCAAGTGTATAATTCTCCAGTTTAAAACCCTTCTTTTATTGTCATAATTTTGTGCAGTAATTTTTTGATTCTAAGGTACATGGTTCATACTACTGAGTTTCTCTCCACACTAACAAAATCTAACCCTGTGGTGTCAATAAATTTATTCCTCCATGGTCATGACAAATCTGCTACTGTCAACACCTTGATCTCTAATTAAGTGTATATGTGTGGAAATGTGTATGGGAGTATAGATGCCTGCAGAGGCCGGAGATGGTGCCAGATTCTTCCTGAGCTTCAGTTCCTGCTGGTTGTGATGTAACCAATATGGATGCTGGGAAATGAACTCACCTCCTCTGTAATAATGGTAACTACTCTTAACCACTGAGCCATCTCTCCAGCCCGGCCATAAAATTTAAAATTACAAAGGTTAGCAATTCTGCAAGTAAAACTAACTTTCATGCTCATTTACCGCTTAAACTTCCTGTTTGGGGATCCATTTAGGTTTGTGTGCAGCTGTGAATACTAATTAACAGGCATCATGCTTCTGACCCAGCCTTTCTCTCAGGGTAGGACCTGGTGAGCTGTAGTGTCACACCACAGCTAGGGGGTTGACGCTGACATAGTCAAGACCTCCAGCATGTCCACTGACTCAGTCTGTCTCTCAGGGTTGGACCCAGTGACCTGTAGTGTCACACTGCAGCTAAGGGGTTGACGCTGACACAGTCAAGACTTCTAGTGCGTGATTCCGTGGGGTCTTCTCGTGTTACTCTCTAGCCATATCCACTTCCTCTCACCCCTGCCCCCATCTGCTCTCTGTGAATAATCCATTTCCCATTTCTAGAGTTTTGTTCTGTCCTTAACTTTGTATTAAGAGAACCAGGCCTATCCACAAACACATATGGAATACATAGAAGTCCTCTCATTGTTATCAAGAACACTGTGGTGGGGTGGAGCCATAGATGTGTATATGATGGAAGGCATTTTGTCTATAGTGAATAACACTGGATATTGAGTTCTGAAGGCTGTAGCATGCCTTAGATTTTATTTCTAGTCTAATTCTCGGGGTTAAAAATGATATGCTTTGTGGTACCTCTATGTTTAGTTTGCCAAGGAGCTGCCAAACTATTTTCCAAAGTGTCGGTGACTTTTACTACTTGAAATGTAGCCATGATCCAATATGCAATCTTCATTTAATTTATATTTTATTAAAATATTTAGTTCTTTTCTATTTATTTCTGAATTATTTCAGTGGAACAAAGTGGTTTAAAATCATCCAATTGTTCTTCACTCCAGAAACTGTAAAATCCCCCTAGTCACTTTCCCAAACCACCCTCCAAAGAACAAAGCCAAACATCACAAGACGGCCAAAACTTGCCAGTGACATGTTTGACTTCAAGAATCGAGTTATGCTGATTAGAGGAAGAAAGCCTAGGGTATGCTCCCATGACAGACGATGCCCAAGGTCTATATGACATATATGAAAAGCATCACTGGGCAGGGGGAGCATGAGGGAGTGTGTACCTTAGGATAAGGGAATTAACCAAAGGAGCACTGACCATGTCGTGAGGCTTGAACTGGGACACAGTGTTGTAGAGAGGATTGTATTAGAAAATTTACAAAGAAATATAACCTTAATAACTGTTGATGAAGTTTGTTGATAAGAGTTGTGCCTGGCACATGATAAGGCCTGGGTTCAATCTATAACACCACTAAATAAATAAATAAATAGATAAATAAAAAAATAAATCTTGTAAGAGAGGGGAAAATATAAAATCTAGTAAATGGAAATTTTAGAACTTAAAACAAATACTGGAATATAAAAATATAAATCTTTGGAGGAACTTTCCAGTTCAACATTCATGTAAAGAGCATAGAATCAGTTACGTCTTATTGCATGAGTCCTGACTTGCTGATGGGGTATTGCATCAGAACACAGGGGCTGTGGTCCCCTATTTGTGGTAAGGAAAAACAAAAGTCTGTGGGAATGTAAGGTAAATAATAATAAAAGTTTCTGTCTGTGGGTCTGTCTGCCTTTCTTTGTCCACTGCACCTACAGCCTCTCTGTTCCTCCTCTTCCCTGATGGAATGGACAGAAATGAAAAGCAGGTTCTCATCATTTTTTTCCAGTGAAGGAACTGCACGTTAATTTCATGTTTGCAGGCAGAGATAATGTGCTAATGTATTCTCGCCGGTGAGTAAAATAAATCTCTAAGTATATATCATTAATAAAGACATATGAAACCTTCATATTATGTCAAATTATTAGAATTAAGGAGCTGGTGAGAGGGCGGGCAAGCCAATAAAGTTGAATATGCGAAGCGATCATTAGCACTTGGTGTGATAATTGAAATTTGCTTTGCTGTAATTTCATTAAAAATTCATAATGGGTCTAGTCTTCCTCCTCTTCCCAGGGAGACGTTGAGCAGACTGGGTAAGGATGTTCAGGACATGCACTTGCTGTGCAGCAGGGCTTTGAGGGGGAGGCAGAGGACAGCACTGAGAAAGGTGCACAGTGCACTATCTGGAATATTCTTTTTGGATCCCAGCTGCAGCTACTTCCTTTGAGATATCCCTGTCTCTAATATTAATCAGTCCCGTCTCTTCGAAAAGTTCTGTGTTATTGCTAAACTCATAGTCCTGATCATTGATTTGGTCAGTCTTAAACCCTTAACAATTATTCTGGACAAATCGATGTTTTAAACTATTTTGTGTCTTAGGAAATATGTTCTATATTATATAATATTATCTCAAAAAGTTACATATGGGATGAAAATAAGTACCGAGTGTCCCACACACACACAGCAAAAGTCTGTGGGAATGTAAGGTAAATAATAATAAATGTTTCTGCCTGTGGGAATGTGAGGTAAATAATAATAAATGTTTCTGTCTGTGGGTCCGTCTGCCGTTCTTTGTTCACTGCATCAAACAAAGGTCAATGGTATCAACAATTTATGCTTATAAATATGACAATTTTACCATTTTAAACCAATCAAATCTCTGTCCCTACACTAGAAAAAAATAGGTGTGTGAGAACTTACGAGCCAATGCGGATACCCTGGTGCAGGAGACTCCAGCGTACTCTTTAGGAGACTTGTTTCATTTTGTCTCACGAACATCATCAATTCATGCGTTTGTTTTCTGAAGCTTTGGGTGTTGAGTCTGCAAACCCAGTTGTGGTTCCAATATTTCAAAAATCCCAGGACTGTTCCAGTGTCAGGAGGGCTCTGTCTAATTTAAAATGCATTTTGCTGAATATATTATCCTTTAAAAATAAGTCCTTTGTGTTTTAGGGACAACTTGAGCATGTGTTTTTAATCCATTTAAAGTGAGCTGGCGACAGTGTTTATTTACAGGAGCTCTAAGAAGGAGGCCCTGAGCATTTGATTTCCCAGCCATCTGAAACTTTTATCTGCAGAGAAGGCATCTCCATTTGTAACAGGAAAACCAGCTAGTCTTGCTCATGTACAGCTGAGTCTCTAATAAATCTGGCTTTCAAAATATTTTGGTATATTCTAAAAAAATTAAATCTTCATGGTCATTCTCATATTAAAGCTTTAAAATATAAATATTAGTTTCTATAGTGTGTACATTGATCTGTTCAAAACTGCCAAGGTTTTTAGATTGATGACACAAGCCTTGCAAGGACTTCATGATCACTGTCACAGAGATGGAGTTGGACCCATTTACACTCCTAAAATGGGATTCAAAATGGCCAAGTCAGCATTGGACAGCATGGTGTTATCTATAGACAGAATGATTTATGTTCAAGACTGTTCTATTTAGCAAAGAAGAATTAATAGTTGATTTGGTCTCAAATCAAACTCTACTAACTTGCTTTTAGGTATAATATGTACAGGCAAAGTGTTTTTATGGAATACTTGATACTTAAGGGGTATGTTGAATTAAAGGTGCAGAATTTAAATACTACATTTGATGTATCTGCACAGAACTCTCAACATAGAAAGTATAAGTCCATTGACAAGATAAAATGTGCAGTATTAATTAAGCAAGGATTTTATATAAATTCCTTACCTTATTTAAATGGGTTATTTTAAATTTTAGTCTGTAAAATCTAGGGAATGTGTAGAGTCCTATTGGGAAAGGGGTATTTAAGAGGTACCTCCTTCAAAGACATCATGAGCTGGAAGAAAACCAAATTACACTGCAAACACCACAATGAATGGGACTTTACAGGGTCTTTAAAAGCTGGCTAAATATACAGCATGGTCTGGGTGAATTCTTGGTATCCACTCTTGTTTGTTTATGCCTGTGTAAGCTAAGATTTGAGCCTAGGCTGCGCGTTCTTCATCCACTGTGAGGGCATAGCTCTCAGCCTCCACGGCTTATCTCTCCAATGAGAAACTGGGGATAAATATTTGTTCCTATCATCTACAAGCTGCTAGGCAGCCTCTCCCCACAGGAGTGGATTTGGCATTTGATTATACGAAAGACAGCCTGGAAGGCTGTGTGATGCTCCTGAAGATGGGCACATACTTGTCATGCCTGCAGGTAACACACTTCACACGACACCAACTCTGCCCTTCATGGGCATTGCTTCTATGTGCCAAGACCAAGAGTCCAGTCGTGCTTGAAGCTTGCAACATTGGTCTTGATCAGGTTACATAACCTGTCACTAGCTGGTAATAGCACAAGTGAACACATGAGCTGCAGAGTCCATCTGAAACCACACCAGTGGACTGTCCACAAGCCCAGGGTGATACCTGCATCACAAACACCTTCTGCTCTGCAGTCAGTCAGTCCTTGGGTTGGGTGGATTCTGAAATGGGTGGTTAGAGACTCTTCTGATTACTTTTGATTGCATGGTTACTTTTTTTTTATTGGAAAGTCACACTCTCCAGAATGACACTTGGATACATGGGACAGAATTCTACTGTAAGAGTGCAAGTCAGATTCATTAGGTTCAGACTTGAGGCAGGAAGATTTGCTAGACAAATGCACTGTCTCTCTGAGAGCCTCCTGTACTCCATTACTCTAATAACTCACACAGCTTGAGGGGCACTGGGCTGAACACTAACTCACCTTTTATAGTTTGCCCTTGAGAGGGCTCAAGCATTCCCAGGTTGGAGGTTTGGCAGCAGCAGATACTTCCCTGTAGTATATATCTATTGCTCAATGTTGCTCTCCTGGTAATAGGTTTTAATTTGTGTATGTTTACCTTTTCTTTTCTTGGAATATACAGGACATTTGTTATTATTGTATGCACTTTTTCATCAGGCTTAAAACCTCTTCTTTAGACTAAAAGTAGTATTGTAGCAGTCTTGCTGGTGAACATGTAATGGGAAGCTTGAGGTGTGGCTTCCTTTTGCTCAGTCTTTTCTCTTGGGTCAGCTGATCCCATAGGAAGGCAGAGAATCACTCCCTTGGCTCTTTCTGAGTAAGTGTTCCCCAATAAACACCCATTTACCATTTATCTTGGATCTAGTGAAATTATTACACCCAGGCCTTCACTAATGCACAACAATGCCACTGTCCCCCTTGTGAAGTGTGAAGCAGAGGCCTAGCTCAAAGCCACAGGTGGTAACTCCATCACAGATGCAGCTTGCAGGAGCAAGATGCTGCCCAGCTCTCACAGGATGTGAAAGACCACTGCTTTCTAATAGTAATCCAGCCACGACCCTGGATGGTGCATGTAGAAAGGGCATCTCATGGCTGTACATATCAGGTGTGAAGAACAGAAATCTGTGTTCAGAATCATTTCAGATCGGGAAAAAAAATACTAGCTGGTGAAACCAATGCTCATTGCTTCTTACAAGCTAGATGTTGCTGAGGGGTTTTGTTAAAATTGGATGTGAAACATCCAACAGCATCAGGTGTTTGAGTACCTGGTGTAGCTGATGGTGATAGATCAAGAGTTTGTGGGATATTGGAGACTTGAGGTCTAGGTGAAGAAGTGGGGCGCTTTGGAAGGGTCTGAAAGGTTATAACTTGTCCCCAACATTTTTTCTTCTGTCTGCTTCTTGTTCTACTGTAGTATGAGGAGGTAAGGAGTTCCAGATACACATTCCCTGTAACTGCCATGAGCTGTTTGCTGCCATGCCTCCCTGACACAACGTGTTGTTTTCCTTCAAATGGTGAGTCCAAAGTAATTCCTTCATCCTTTAAGTTGCTTTGTTGGGTACTGAGTCACTATCAGGGTCTTGGTCTACAGGTAGGGGATAGGAGAGAATCATGGAAAGGCTGTGTTACAGGGAGATTTGTACAAGTGAGCAGTGTTATACACAATCCTTCCTCTCAAATCCATAACAGCTGTTAGGTTACAAAATTTCACTCACTGAGATGTGTTTTCAGAGGCTGGACCAGAAGCCCCAGCCCTTGAAGGTAAAACGCAAACCCTATTCTCATTTCCAGTTTTTCCTGAGATACAGAATGTAGACTGGAGCAAAGCTAAGAGGCCAGGAATATTTCTATTTAAAGTATGAATGAGGGCAATAATTGCTATCAACACATTGCATAAGTAGAGTGTATTTATTTTCGCATTAGGATAGGATTAATAGCTATAGTTTATGTGTGTGAATAAACATATCAAAGATGTCAGTTCTTCATCAAAAACTCGCCATTTAAATGCAAATTGCCGTAACTCTTTGCAAGCAGTTTGAGAGTGAATAACGGCTGTCATAAGAAAACATATCTCTTCCCCTACACACTTTTAAATTTGCAGCAATAGTGGTGTGTATATGATCTGTGTTACCCTTGCTTAATACTTTCCTCATGGTTTCTAAAAAATTGCTCTCCTTTGAAATGGGTTAATTGGAAGTTAACTCACTTTGTACCAGTTGAGTCCTTAAGGTGCTAGGGGGAAACTGAATTAAACTGGGTGCAAAAAAATAGTGGAGCAGGGGAGAATAGCCATAAGCTCAAGTTTCCTGGGGGTATCTCACAGATCATGAGCTGCTCATCAGTAAGGGCAATTCACTCTGTGTTTTAGTTCAATGGCAGGATACTCATACTTGGAAAGTAGTTGCTCTCTCTCCATGATAGCAAGGTAGGAACATATCAGAATAAGAGTCACCACAGGTATAACACACACACACCCACCCACCCACCCATCCATCCATCCATCCACCCACCCACCAATCATCCATCTACCCATCAATCCACCCATCAGTACACCCATCTCTTCATCCATCCATTATCCACCATCCATCTACCCACTCATTCTTCTATCATCCATCCACGCATACATTCATACACACATACATGCACACACACGTACCTATCCATCCATCCATCCATCCATCCATCCATCCATCCATCCATTCTTGCATGCATCTGCCTACCTACCCAGCCACCCATCTACCTACCCACCAACCCAACCATCTATCATTGCCAGTGGCCATGTAAGAGGAGCAGCAGGTGACAGTTGATGTTCAAGGAGAAAACCCTGACGGATGAATCTCATTTAGGCAAGGCCGTGTAATTACAAATCCCAGAATGCCTTTTGCTTGTGTTGTGTCTTTACATGCTTGTTGTAGCAGTATTCCTCTAGTATCTAGCAAGGTGTGAGTGGATGTGGGGAGATCGCCACTGCCTGTAATATAGTGTGTTTATCTCTTGGAAGCATCCATTCTACTAGGCATTTTTATCTGTGGATTGTAAAAAAGATGATTCTTCCCCAAGCTGTACTATCTAACCAATAATAATGATAACTTACACAGGGTTTAGATGATTAAAAATAAATACAAGGATATGCTACACAGCCAGGGCCTATGAGTTTCATCTAAGGAACTGCACAGACAGTAGCTCAAGTTAATGATGAACAATTGAGTTCCAGTAGCCCAGACAGTGTGGATTCTTTTAACCTTAAAGTTGGGAGATGTGTTCACAAGTTTCAGAGTGCATCACAGCTGAAACAAAGCTTTGAAAAGAACAATGTTTGACAAAATGTTTCTGTTAAATACTTTTGGGGTTCAAAACACAAGAAGACAATCTAAAGTTTTAGAAAGGCACATAGTTGAATGTCGAACTCATTAAGGTCAGGGAACAAGAACATCCACACATCTACCTCCCTTCCACCCACCCATCTACACCCATCTCAGCCCATCTATCTGCTCACCTTCCATTCATCATACATCCATGCATCCATCTACCCACCTTCCTCTTCATTCATCATACATACATACATACATACACATGCATACACAGATATGAAGAAATCTTACCATCAGATTCACTTAAAGCCATTCAACAAGCTTATAATCTTACCCTTGGCAGGGATAAACACAAAATCCAGAAAAAAATGGCTGTATCAACAGGTGACAAGGTTTAGGAGGATTCAGTTCAAAATAACAGAACTAGATCTTTATAATCAAAGATTTTTCTCCCATCAAGTGCTCAGGACCAAGGCAATGGTGTGGCCCCATGTTCAGATGTGCTGTGGTACATACATTGTACTTTCTTTCTTCTTTTGTAATACTCTTCTGGAGGCAAAGACAAGCCTCCCATTGGGGCAAGACTGTGTCTTGGAGGTCAGGGAGATTGTTAGGTAATTCTTAAAACTATACAATACAGGCCCAGCTTTCCTCTCAAGATACTTTCACTTGTTGCCAGAAGGTCACTGCCCCCAAACATCCTCTACCAAGAGTAGCATTACATGATGCTGATGCTCAGAATGAAAGGGATACGGAACTGTTTTGATTGACATCAGCCTGACCTCCACCAGATTAAGCTCTGCTTTATGTGTCTTGACAGATGGCTCATCTCTCTGAGAAGAAGTTGGCCTTGATGCAAAGTTATGAGCTGTCACCTTTGCATTACTTCCTTGCAGCCCCTGGGGGAATGGGTGGCAGATAATCACCATGGTTTTAGGCGAGGCACCTGAGGTTGAGGTTAGGGACTTGGTCATTAAGGGAACCAGCATCTGTTAGAAGTACATCGTCACCGATTTGATGGGGACAGTTGACATCATTACCAAATCCAGTAGGGAGGTAGATGTGTTTTAAGAAATCAGAAAACACACCCCATGAGTAGGGTTGATTCAGGTAAAATATGATGACGGGCAAATACATAGATATAAGACAGTAAAACAGCTAATTGGGTGGCACCTGCCTTTCCTTCACTTGGTCTCAGCTCCATTTACCAACACAAATGGGGGAAACATTTGTCCCCCAAAATATTTAAAAGTGGAATTTTCACTTCTCCTACATCTTTCAAGTACCTTAAAAAGAGTGTGTCTTTAATGTTGGTATGTATTTGAATGTTAGCCTGCAACCTGCCAATTATCAATAAAAAGAACACAGAAGAAAGATTTTTCAGAATGAGTCCAGACCTCTAAATGTATGAGGGCTGGAATGTAGTTCCCGAAACTTTTCAGACTGAAGATTTATGCGCTGAATACAGCCTGAGGATAAGGGCTTGCAGAGTCACAGAGTCTCACGTCCCACTGTGCTGAGCAAACTGTGACTCCAGGGCCACATCTGCATATGACCAAGATGGGCAGCATGTCTGGGAGAATGTGGGTCAGAGTCTAGCTCTACTCACAACAGAGGCAGAAGGGTAGAATTTTACTTTCTCAAAAGAATATTTTCCCCCAAGGACTCTAATTTTGTGTACATGGCACAATCCATATGTATTCATCCTAAAAGCAGATGGTGCTCCTCAAGCCTCCCAAGTGTAGAACATACTCAGTTTTGCCCCTCAGGGGTCCTGTCTTGACAGATTACCTAGTGCTCTGGTCTTATGAAAACCGGTGGGCCAGATGAGCAAGGCACCCTGCCTCCTAGTCACTTAGATACTGTTTCCCTTCTCTTGGTCATCATGTCCACCAAGCCGACATATGCAGATGAATGACTTTTCCTCAAACCTCACCTCTTTCATCTACAAGGAAACCCCAATGGTGAAGGGGACTTGGGAAGTGAAACTGCAGGTGTAGGCCTTGAGTCCCAAGAGGAAGGTGTGAGGCATGACCCTGTACCTCCTCTTAGGTATCTGGAAGGCTTTTTGGTGATACTTAAGTCACACAGTGCCATGTCTCCCCCACCTCCCACCCCCGTTCTGTTTGGTTGAGCTTATTCTACTTTGTCTTATCCTGTCAGGACACTTTATCCTCTCTCTTTCCTTTTTTTCTCCAGTTATGTTGGATATATGCTTATTTGATTGTCTCCTTTGCTTTATGCCAGCTTTTCAGTTTGATGTAGTCTCATCTAACGATGTTTTGTTTATTTTGGAAATTTTAGTTTAATTACAGCATTTCTCTCTTCCCTTTCCTCCATGCAAAAGAAGATCCTAAAGCTGAGGGAAAGCCTTCAAGTTTATGTGTGTTATGATTCCAGTCAGGTGCTCATGAGACTATAGAACCCAAAGAAATACAAATGCCCAGTGTATCCTAATGAGCCATCTAGGACAAGTGTTCATGGTGAATAATTGTCCCTCAGTTATGCTTTATGGTATCTCCAGATAAAGATTATGATCTTAAATCTGGGATCCCTGAGATTTTGAACCATGATAGTGTCAGTCACCAGTTCATGGTGACATCAGGACGGATTCTAGGAAATACTTGGTATTTAACCTAGATTTAAGGGACTTTACCTGGCATATCATGATGTAGTCTCTACGTGATGTTTTGTAAGCTCCAGTTCAGTTTTTCTCACCAGTGAGAATGCACTGGTGTTTTCCTGGTGATTATCAAATGCTGAGAGGAAGATGAATAGACTTAAAGCTATCAGCCCACCCCCTTCCCAGAATGACTGCGAATATGAAGATAAAACCACTCTTGCTCCTCTGAATCAGCTCTCAAGAGAGAAAGAAGATATTCTCCAAGTACATCTCTCATCACAACAGAAACGCAGAACATTTTTCTAGATCAGATATCAAACTACTTCATTCACAGAAGCCACTAGAAACTTCCCGAGGAACTATCTCCTGGAGATTCCTCACTCTACAGAAAGAGACAGAAACTTCTAAGTGTTGTAAGCTGTCTGGGAGCAAAGAGGAGCCTGGTTCCAGAATGTGATCAACAGGCAGCCAATGACCTCTTGCCCTGGGCTCTTTGCTGTCTATGCAGCCTTCTCTTCAGGAAGCCCTTAACCAATGTACAGAGTGTCCCCTGGAAATCCTATTATCTCAGTCAGGTGCATGTTAGAACTGGCTGTCCCTGGCCACTTATGTCCAGTACTTCCACACTTGAAACTCCAGCAATAATTCCCACGTCTGGCTGGTAATGTGGCCATTTTGTAAAGCACACAGAAGTTTGCAACATGTGTGAGTTTGTGATTAATCACCTGTAACGATGAATGTGTTTCTAATGGGACACTACAAAAGCTGCAGGAGACCTCCCTAGGGCATGGAAGCTTGGATGGGGACATCAGGTCTGTCACTGTTTTCTCCATCTGATGATGTCAGCAGAGACTCTGCAGCATCAGACTCAATTTAGGACACGATGCAGTTCCAAACCCATGTGAGGTGCTGGGTCGGCCAGGTACACAGTGTTACACATGTGAGCAAGGTGCACAGGGACATGATTGTCACCATTCTCCCTCACGAATCAAACAGCGTCTGGTGCCTAGTTAGATAATTTCCATGTGATAAAATGGTCTCAAAACTCTTACACAGAACTGCCCTCCTGGTTTTCTGATAAAGTTCCTACTTACAACAGCTGTTGGTAGTGGAAGTAGCCTCATAAACAAGACAGTAGTTCAGGCTCCTTGGGAACCTGTGTCCCAGTGCCCCTTTCTAGGAGAAAAAATTACTTCCTCAGGATGGATGCTGCAGGATCAGGCATGTTGGATACAACCAAACCCATGGTGTAGTCCTGATGACACCCCAGAGATAGAACTCTGAACAGGGTCTGGATAGAATTAAAACAAAAATTCAGCCAGAGTATCCAAAATTACAGCAATCAGACACTGGTGAGAAAGAAGAATGGGATATGCCGAACAGAAACCACTTAAACGCCACGCGACTCCACAATGAAAACCTGCACAACTGTTTCTGTTTAAAGCCAATAAAGGTAAACACAAGACACCCGTCCCTTCCTATCAAATTCATTACTTTGAGCGACAAAATGACAAAATGATTAGCAGTTAATAAGGCCCTGGCTTAGAAGATTGACTGGCATCGCATTCCTCATTTAATTTCCGTTTCTCTGAGCTTTTTCCCCTCTTCCTTCCCGCACAGAGGGAATTAACATTATCACATCAAAGGCTTGCCTTTAAATGGGGGAGAAAAATCGTTTAAAAGGACACAGGCTGTGATTATTCAAACTAGGATATTTGCACCTCGTGTGTATAAAACCATATCATGGTACAACTTCATTTCACTCAAATTGCTGTCAGTCACTAATAGAAGAAATTTGCTCGCATTTTATCAGCGCCATTGTGAGGCGTCGGGTGGGGGAGGGGAGTTAAATGTGAGATCTGATAAGAAGCCTATGAACACAGAGCCTGGTCACGTGGTGCTATGCAGGATGCAGGCTGTTTCCCAAAGGAAGGCGTAATATGCAAATCTCTCCCCTCCCTCCCTTTTCCTTGACTTCTCTCTGTTCTTTGTCTTTACTTCAGTTCCCATCCTTTTCTGAAACACTGGACACCCAGAGAGAGGAGTGACCACCTCTACTGGGTCAGGGTGTAACATTAAGAATTTGGCAGAGTCCTGGGTTTCCTTTCTGCTGCTGGGGAGCTGCTCCTGGGGAGTCATAAGTAACTGTGAGACTGGGACATTCCCTTGACTTGCCAATTAAGGTTTATCCTTTCCAGTAAAGGATGTTTGGTTTGTTCTGGCACAGGAAAGGATAGGTCATGACTTACACTTGTCTAGGCTTTATTTGAACCAAAATCTACCCTCTCCCAGGAAGGGAAGAGAGAATAGAACCATGCTGCTTTGACTGTAGTAATCCCATTTTCATATGTTATTTGTCAGCCCTGTTCTGTAAAACAAACCATTTCACAGAGAGGTAAACCAAGTCTTAGAGAAGGTTTTTAAAATGCAATGTTAGAGTGTTTATTTCCTTTGATTTCTAGCATCAGTAGGCAAATGGTTCCTATGCTGACTCCACACCTAATAAAAGTTTGTCTTTTCTATTGGAGTGGTTGGAATCTGTTTGTGAAATTACCAGGGTCCTAATGCCTAACCCAAGCATAGCCAAGACAGAACTGAGTTTAGTCTTGACATTTGGTGTACAGCCCCCTCTAACTGCAGCTGTGTTCCAATTCATAGGACAAATAGTTGGTTTGTCAGATGTTTGTTCTAACTACTTTTTTTTTTTAAATGAGAGGGATGTGACTTGACTAAAGGCAGAGAAGGCTCTGTGGGAGTGAAACATTCCTCAGCCAGCAGAGCCTGGCTACCAAGGATTCAGGTGGATTGGATCAAGTGAGACTCCAGGAAGGGCAAAAAGGCAAACAATAAAATAATATCAGAACAGAGTGGCCCCTGTCAACAGGTTTGATGGTGAGCCTTGTTAATTCAGGAAACTGCAGAGTTAAATTAGGACAGGCCCTGGTGAAAAGCAGAAGTACATATTGTCCCAGCAAGATAAATTTCCCGTGCCTGCCCTGATACACTGGGCAGTGACAGGTTACCGCTGAGAGTAGTTCATTAAAACGTCCAACTCATAGGGAATTTTAAAAATTTATAAGGCTTCCTCTCGATGGTGGGTCAAGTTCAGTGGGCAAGGGAAAACAGTGTGATAGCTCCAGGGATTATTCATGGATTAGTAATTCAACAAGTTAGTATTTTAAAGTTAAAACAGGGCTATCTTCACAGTCAAAATCGTAAATGTGCAGAGTAGGTCGGCACCTCCTCTCTGCTTTATGGCTGCAGCTCTCACTGTGAGACAAGTGTGTACTGAGTGAAGGGACGCAGCACTTGCCATCTTTAGTGAAGCTGCGCTCACCTCTCACCAAGCTTTAAACGAAATGCCCTGTTCCCAGGACATCAGCCAAGCTGTGGGACGGTTCTGGAGACCCCAGCAGACAGACATGTAGCTCAATGACATTCTGATGTGGTCTGGTTTCTTATGATTAACTAATGCTGTCTGGTCACCAATAAATATGGCCTTTTTATGATGTGTGTACTTGCTAGAGTAGGCAGATCTTGCCCTATGTAAACACCTGCAGGATATAGACACTAAGTAGCCATGTTACCCCAGCGACAAAACCTCTGCTCAGTTTCTAGTTTCACAGGAATAGCTCTGAATCTGCAGAAGGAACATATCTATCTGGAACTACCTGGGATTTTGTCATGGTGATAAAGTGCAACACCGAACTTGGGTGCTGGATCCCGTTATAAAGACACAAAGGTGTAATAGCCAGGAGAGGCCTGGTCATCAACCCATCCTCTGCTGTCTTGCTGCAACTAAAGTAGCTGTATGATGCTTGCCCTATGCCAATCACTCGTAGGGAAATAGTTAACAACACTTCTTTTAAAAACTTTTTAAGAATAAATTTTAATCGCCATTGGTTACCAAGAAGAATTTAAAACAAACTCTGGTTAATTTGGGGGTTTAGTGCCTGTTTCTTTGCAACACTGAGAGCCAAACTCAGGGCCTTCTGTACCTTGGACAAGAGCTCTGTCTCTAAGCTATACCTTCTCTTCTATTCAGTGTTTTAGCACACAGATCCTGACTCAAGATTGACTTCCTTCCATGAAGTCTCATTTTTGAGCATGTGACACCTGTTGGAAGTTACTTAGGAAAGGCTGGCAATATTTGAGGCACATCCCATGATAGTCTCTTAAGAAGCAAGAAAGTTTACTACCTCATTGTGTATGGCAAATCCTATGAAATTAGAAGCCGCATCACTGTAGGGATCCTAAATCCAGGATAGATTTGTGAAATAATTTAATATTTAGAGTTTGGGAGAAGATATAGAAGAGCTAACCCACTGGGAAAATCAGCTCATCAAGTTGAACAAAATGGAACTCCAAAGGGTTGTTTCAAGGTGGAGGAAAGATGGGTATGGGCTTGTGATGCAAGCTGCCACTAAAGCTGTGCAGCTGATCCTCAGGCTACAGTGAGCCAAGGGTAAACTGGCAGCATAGAAAATTGGCAGGAGTTGACCATAACCTGTAGGTAGGAAAAGCAGAAACCCTGGGGAAGTGAGCAGCTGGTGAGAACTGAAAATCTTTTTACTGAAGGAACATAATGATAGAAGAGAAGGGATCCTGTCATCGCCTTTCCACACATGTGTGATGCAACTGGATCGTATTCACACCCATTGCTTTTCTTGTCCTGCACATTCCCACCGACCCCCTTCCATTTCCCAAGTTATCTCCCTTCAACTTCTACCCACTTGTGGACGTGTTTTCCAGATAGAGTTGCTGGGATGCCTTGGGTACCTGCTGATGGGTAGAAATTGATCTAGGAAAGGTGTTAGGAAGCCTGATGATGGTACAGATGGGGAGGGTAGAGGGAAGTAGAAGCATGCAGTGATTGAGATGCATTTTGAATATAGAATCCCACACAGACACACCACTGGACATAGACCCTTATAGAGAGGTATCCACACTGAGATTGCCATAAGCCCTCTAACAATAGAGTTTTGAGAGTCTTTTTGTTCATGTGCCATGAAACCCAAGATGTAGAAGGGGACAGTGCTGTAAGAAGGGGCTGACTATAAGGATGACAAGGTCCAAACAGTCAGTGTGACCTGGGCATCATTAATAAAGTATATGAAAGTAAAACAATTGTGACCAGATATTGAAGGCTGGAGAGACCTAGGAAGGAGGGTTTATCACTGAGTAATATACAAAGAAGCATAATGATACTGCATTGATAACCACTCAGTGCTTAAGAGATTATTAAAATAGAACGTGTGGAGCAGTCATGTCAACCTTTCAAAGAACACATGCCAACAAATTAAAATCCAAACGCCATGATGGACAATGAGAGAAGGAATTATTGCACCAATCACAGAAGTCTCAATGTTGCATTTGCTCCAAATCTTTCAAGCTTTTTAGTCCATGGCTACTGCCCCATGGCTCATTTTCAAATTTTTAACCTTATTTCTGGGGGTGGTCAAGAGCAGAGGCAAGAATTCCCCAATAGTAAGAATTCCTCATTGTCATCTGTCCTCACTACCGATTCTACATCAGAAAACTTTGCAGGGTCTTGTTGTTGTGCTCAAATTCCGAACCCCCAAATCACCAAGAGGCCCATTTCGATACAAATGCAAAGAATCTTTCATTTTAGTTGTTTAATGAGGTAACCCCATTAGCTCAGGCCTTTCATCCATCCACCTCAGCAGATGGCTGGAGAAAAAGATCCCAAGAAACCATGAGGCAGAGATCTTATAGGGCAGTGTAAGGGGAGCATCTAGGGGTATGCAACTGTCTCAGGATTGGTGCACTTCCAGGCTTGGACGACCAGCTCTGTGTTGATTGGTCAACTGGTTATTATGGTCCATAGGCCCTTCCAGGGTGGTTGTTATGCTCTGCACATCACTGTTGTGCACTGTCAGTAAAGCACACCCAGAGCTGTAAAGCACAGCCCTTCCAGCTAACTTCTGATTGGTTCCTTGCCAGGAACCTCCTAGTGTCACAATAGGAGCAGCAAGGTCAGAAGAGCACATGTTATCCTGTCATGGCTCTTAAAACGGTGGTCTTGTCTCTTCAATGTCATGGTGCCTTGGATACGTTCATGAGTAGTCATTAAAAGCTGTTGATTGTGGAGGAGCACAGATCAAAAGAGGGAGTGGCCCAAAGCTGACGACCAGTGCCATTACAAGATGATGCTGGTTGGAAGCTACAGAGGCCAGGCTTCAAGTGTTTGCTAAGAAAAACAATTGACTTCCCAAACTCACACTTGATAATGTCATCACACTCACAGACTGTGCCCAAGAGGGCTAGAACACTACATATATCACAGGAATACCTTTAAAATTATTGGGTAATACTTTTCCTGCCCTACAGTTTTTTTACTTTAAGAGGGCTCTGCTGTTAAACAATAAAGGAGATCTTGCTTGACTTGACTCCCTGTTATGCCTGATTGTCTCCGGATTTCAAGGAGGCTGCAAGAATGGCAAACAGCACACTCCACCATTTCTGACCTCGACCCAGGGAGCCCTCAGAGACCCCCAACAGTTGATGGAGGGTCCCTTTTGACTTATCAAATTCTGTGAGCCCTGCATTCTACATTTCCCATTAGCTAATTTTTTTTCTCATCTGTTTTTCCATGATTGCTGATCAGCTTTCTCTGAGCCCCAAAGAGCAGGCTGTTTGTTTCTCCCTTCCCCCGTAATCTTGAGGACATTTCTGAGTCTTTTAAGCAATCAATTGTGGCCTCTAGGTATCCAGCCCATTAAAAGAACTGCTATCTATCTATTGCTGAGCTTAAAAGGAGCAGATATATTCACAACTGTTTTCCTTCGGTTCCCGATGGGAAGTCTGATACTCAAGTTCAGCAGATGTTCTGCCCTTTCTCTCTTCCACAGAGCTGGCTTCCCCCACTAACTTTGCCTTCCTGAATTCATGTCAGCTTGTCACAACTAGCTCTTAAGTTGAACTAAGTGTTCACATGGATTTATTTTGGAAATTCACATTGTGCTTGAGTGCAGTGGGTTCAACTGTTCATTTCCCACAGTCTGAGTCTACTGCAAATGGGAAGTTTTAAGTTCTAAATGTTGAATATCTCAAATGAAATTTAAATGACAATAAAATGTCAAATATGACATCTTATATCAGTTGGGAATAGGTTCATTCTCAAACACATGAGCTAGGTGTGCAAATATTTAATAGGAAAATCATAGATAGGAAAAGATCAGCATTCCCCTGGTGGGTGGTAACTATCACCCTACCTGGAGCCTAGCTAACCTTTCCCCTCCATGCCACCTAGGGATGTTGCATATCCATTCAATTCCTGGTTTTTATTTTTATCTTCACATTGGTTTATTTCTGATTTTCTCCCACCAGCAAAACTGGAAGATTCCATACTACATAGAAAGACACCTCTGCAATTGACAGTGATCTAGAAGTTAGTTACAGCAGTATACTCAGAGGAGCAACTAGGCAGGACATACTGCTGTGCACACTATTGATGATAGCATGAAAGGAGTCAGACCTTACTGTGGGCTGCAGTTAAGGCTAAGGACAGGATGGAAGTCTACTTGTGTGGCCTTCTAGTGATTCTGCCTTCACCTGTGGTGATAAAACACAAGTCTTGGGGAACTCTTTCCAGAAAAGGTGGTCAAGACAAGCAACCAGCAAGAGCTGCCAGCCTGGACATAACCCAGCAGTAGGTTTGGACAATGATATTGTCATATTGCTTCTGCTCTGATTTAAGTCCAGATGCTCTGTATGGAATCATCCTAGTGCCATTTATTTATTGGCAGCTGTTTATCAGCTGGGAATGCAGACTGGGAAAATAAGGTGTTATTAAAGTGTGGTCACTACCCAACTGGTCATGTACCACCTTCTGATGTGTAGGGTGCTGGGCTACACAGGTCCTCAGCTGGAGTCCATGCAAAGGAGAACTCATCTCAAACACAGCAGACAGAGGTTCACCAAGACCAACTGGAGGAATGAGGATTCCAAAGCAGTGGATGTCTAGGTAAAAATGGAAAGGTTACAAAAACTTGATTATGGATGCTGACATGTGGACCACAGCACTTTACAATCTTTCAGAAAAACACAACTTTATGAGGTTCAAACGCCGCAGAAAGACTCTTCACATGGAAGCCAGCAATGCGCACCCAGTCAGCACAGTCTGAATTGCAAACTTGAGATAGTGGAACACAGTTGATATTGAGGGGCTCAGAACCTGCTCTGCCTGCTGAGGCAAGGAGCAGGGGCTATGTGCTGGCTGTGATGGGCTCATGGGCTCTGCGCTACGGCGGTCATTATGAGCATATTTTCTTCTTGCAACAATCTCTCTCAGCATTCTAACTCAGCTGAAGTAGAGACAGAATGTGAATAGGTAAGTGCATGCCATATATGCATACAGGGTTAGTTTATTACAAAAGTACATGCATGCACATTATTTTGAACACAGGCCTGTATTTATCCATAAACTGTTTATGATAGTGTGTGAAGAACGTAATTGGAGTGATCTCATGGTCACTGGGATTCACAAATAGAGATTCAAAATGCCGTCCCTGACAGGTTGATCCAGGAGAAAGACTGTCCAAAGAAGAGGGCCAAGAATAAGGGGTGTGTGTTGTGTCTGATTATTGTTGAGGCTGAAGAGACTGGAAAAGAATGGCCAACCTCTCCCTGCCAGTTGATTCCTTGTGTTCTGCATTTGTTCCTTTACAGGGTGAGTTCTCATTTTTGTCACTGATTCACCAACCCAAGAAACATTAGGACTCTGCTTGGAAACAACCACAATCGCCTTCTTTTTGTGATATTTGTCCACATAAAATTACCACCCCACCTTAAAATAGTCAGAGCCTATAAGCCCTAAAGTAATTTTTCTTTGCAAAAGTAATAAACTCCTGTAAGTGGGAAGAAAGGGTACCATTCAAACTCCCTCTTAGAGTAGCCTGTGCAAAGCTTCACTCCCATAATTGTACCTTGTTTTAAATTCATATGTATTCATTTCATAAATATAGTCCATATTTTATACTGATAAATTTATCAATAGAAAAAAGATACCATAGGAAGATATAAAAAATTACCTGCCAAAATAATGATTTATGCTGGTTTTGAAGCTTCCTCTCTATTATTCATGTGCATAAGACATTTTTTACCCATTTTGACATTTACTTCACATTATAAAAATGTGCTCCTGTATGCCAATATCTTCATTTGAATAGCAGGTAGGAGGGATGCATGAGGGCTGGCATCCCTATCTGACAGTCCCTGGCAGGTGAGGCCCTGTCATCATTGCTCACCAGAAGGATGGACCAGGGGCAAGGATGGGAGTACTACCCATGCAGTGAGAACTTTCCACACATGCTCCAGGCTGTGGGGACCAGGGAGAAAGTCTGCACCACCAGGAAGGCCTGACAGGAAGCAAGGTTATTTGTTTTACTGATGAGATAGCATTTATTTGGAAGATCAAAAGCAATATGTTGCCACTAGTATTAACTTCTTAGGTGAGATGACTTCAGCATTGACAAACTGGGAATAGAGGAAGAAGGCAAATTTCTGAAGAATCAGGAATGCTCCTTGGGTTGTTTTCCACCAAGTAGCACCCAGCAAGGGGTGGGGGTGAATTAAACCAAGAGAATTCATACAGGGGCTGTGAAGGCTCCCTGGTGTCTGAGTGGTGAAGGAGTAGCAAATGGCTGCCCAGCAGGATCCCTGCTGGAGCAAAAGAGGCACCTTGGAAAGAATGGAAATCCAAAGGGAAATGGAACACTTCGAATTCTGAATTCAGAGGCAAGTCCTCTAGCAGCAGAGAGCCTCTCATGCTGGGAGACTTACCTGGAGTTTTGTGGGGCTTCTATATACACCTCCAAATCACAGACTGGAGCTCCACCACACTAGAAGCTCCACTTTGGGCATAGGTCACCAGTGTCATGAGTACATACTAACATGCGTGGTACAGTGGGTCATAGTCTATGATACTTCCACAAAAGACACCACGCTGCCCCAGAATCTTGTTACCCATCTGGACTCTGTCGTGAGTCTTCTTATGTCTCCTCTGTGTCTGTTTGAGGTTCACATAGCCCAAAGGCTTGGGTCAGACACGCTTGTTTATATTGCTGGGTCTCTAGATTGGCATCATAAATTATCTGTTCCAGCACAGTCCTAATCAAGGAACCTTCTGTGGTACTATTCTAGATTAGACCGTTTACATGGCCCAGGTATACAAGAATCCCAATCCCTCCCCATGATGTCCAGCCAGTGAAACAAGTTTTCTATGAAGAGTATCATGATGGCTACTAGTATTCTAAGATATGTTCTCTAGACATTTGTCTGAAATTCATCTGCCATGAATAAAGCACTATTTTCCTATGTCTACTGTCGTTGGTGACAGTTTTTATTAATAAAGCCATGCTACATGGACTCTTTTTTGGTTCTGTCTTAGCCATAAGAGTTATTAGTATATATTTGTTCACACAAATGCCTCTTGCTCACGCTCCCCTTGGCCATCTCCTAATCCTGATTCTGTGTCTGATCATTTTTGGCGCTGAGGAAACTGGAAAAGAATGGCCAACCTCTCCCTGTCAGTTGACTCCTGGTGTTCTGCATTTGTTCCTTTGCAGAGTAAATTCTCATTTTTGTCACTGATTCAGCAATCAAAGAAACATTAGGGCCCTACTTGGAGAAAACCACAATCACCTTCTTTTTGTGATTTTTGTCCACATGAAGTTATGAATGTTGACTTATGCTTGACCTGTGAAGTTGCACACAGAGAGATCAGGTCTATTGATAACAATGAACATCATAAATAATCTTTTGTCCTTTATTCACCTGTGTGATGCCTGCATAATGCCTGGGATGTGACCTATTGTATTACCTCAATTCTGGTGGAAGCACATATTTTACACACCAGATATTCATTGATTAACGTTTTTCAACATGAAAAACACATCCAGTCTAGCAATTCTACACAGAAAGTTTATAGTTAATATTGTTAATTCACCACTGACTTGTATTGCTAGAGCTGTATGGAACACAAATTAGAGTTGGTACAAAAAGACACCAAAACTCAAGTCATGGGTCAGAAGTCAATGATCAGTCAAATCAGTCTTGAAAAGGAAGTAACCCCAAATTTCCACCTCTCCACAGTAGCATAATTCTGCTGGGGAAGACATAAGTATGCTCACTCACTCAAGAAAAGGTGTAGATCTGGTTCTTCCAGGGTGACAGGGGTAAGGGTCATAGAGCAATATTAGTGAATGACTTACCTGTCTGAATCTAGAGTTTCATGGAGATCCACTATGACCACAAGGTTACGGGCAGAATAGAATTTTCTGAGGTTAGAAATTTGGGTTAAAATATATGGAAAATTAAAGTTGGATTTAGACCTACACTCACTTCTTAATGCCTCCAGTAGCATCTTTACCTCTCCCATTTTTTTTACATAGAATTTTATTATTATTATTATTATTTATTTTTCAGTTTAAATTTAGATTAGAAACAAGGATGCTTCACAAGTCAGTTCCAGGTCCCTCTCCCTTTCCCTCTCCTCCTCCCATGCCCTCCCCCCAACCCCCCCATTATCCCCTCATTTCCCCAGGGAGGGTGAGGCCCTCCATGGGAGTGTCCATAGTCTGTCATTTCATTCAGGGCAGGGCCTAGACCCTCCCCCAAGAGTTCAGGGTGAGAGTGCATCTCACATTGTTGGATGGGAGTCCAAAGTCCATGTGTATACTTGGGATGAGTACTGATCTACTGCCCAAGGCTCAATAGATTACCTAAGCCTCCTCACTGACACTCACATTCAGGGGTCTTGATCAGTCCCATGCTGGATTCCCAGGCATCAGCCTGGGATTCAAGAGTTAACCTTTGTCAGGTCAGCTGTTTCTGGGGGTTAAACCAGCCCAGTCTTAATCCCTTTGGTCATCAGTCCTCACCTCTCCCATTTTTAAACAGTCTGGTCCTTTGTTTCAAACCACTGTTTCCCAAGTGATGACTTCTGATGGCTATGCACAACATGAGCCTGGATATTTTCTTCATTCATGACAGTTGATGAACTAATGCATATTTGCCTACTGGAAATCCCAGTGTCAGTTATAATATGACTTGAGGTTTAAATTACTATGTTTAATGTTGCCTCAGCTTGGTGGGATACAATACACCACTATTTAATAAGCACTGGTCTGGATATGGCCATGGGGTGTAGAGAGAATACCGTCTCAGAACAATGACTGGTATTTGTGTAGTTAGCACCTCATCCAACAAGTTGAAAATCTATAAAGATCAAACAGAAAAATTTCCAGAGAAGATGGAATTTTGCCTGCTATAAGACAAAGATATTTGAAATATCTTCTAATTTCTTAAGCTAGCTCTTTAAAGTTTCTCCCTCCCTGTCTGTGTCAATGCCATGCCTGTGTCCATGTGTTTGAGCTTACATGTATGTCCATACCTGGACCTATGTCTGTCTATATGTTTATATCTCTGTTTATATCTGCATATATTTCCATAACTATTGCTGTGCCTTTCTATGGCTACATTTATTTATATGGCCATATCAATGTCCATTTCCATATTTGTATCTATATCACATATGAAAATATCATGTGTGTATCTTAGTCATGCAAATGTACATATTCTGTGAGTTTCTTTACAGAACAATATAGAAACAATGTCTGTGACTTGAAATTATTAAAGATTTGACCCAATATTTCTAATATTTTCCACAGAGAGTGTCGCACCTGCTGTGCGGCCTGCATCCGAGAATGTAGTGAGGTTGTCGGGATAGATGACACAGAGACCGGTCGGTTGCTTTAAGAAAAACTTTATGCTTCCCAAGTCAGCTTTAGGAGGAGATTCCAAGTCCGCTTAGGAGAAGTCCCTCCAGGAAAAAAGAGCTTCCCTTTTTAAGGACTTCTGTCATCCATCTACATACAATTCTTTCCAGACTTCTCACCCTCCTGGCTGGTGGTTTAATCTCCATCCCCAGAATTGGGGGGGGGGGACGACACAGCAGGGGAACAGGAAGAGGCATCTAGCCATAGGGGGTGTGAAAGTCATGGTATCTCAGTGAGTGAGCCCTTATCTGAGCCCTATCAAGAGCTTTATAGCACTGAATTGTTTTCAGTAAACATTACACAGCTGCCTGCTCCCAGGCCGAAGGGGAAGTGGGTTTCTACTCAAGGTCTGGTGTCCCCACAAGAGAGTATTAGGAGTTTCTCACCTTCATAGTCTCTGGGTGGAGAATGGGTATTTCTCTGGCTTTGCTGTTTTGCTTCTGATAGTACTTATTTGTGCTAGGTGCTAACTTTCTATTACCCTATATAAACAGATGTAACTCTCACATTTACTATTTTATACTAGAGGACATTATTTTATACTTTCATTTTTACACACATGTGAGCCGTGGAAGGCAAATGTGTCTGGCAGCTTTGGGTCATTTGGGCTGAGTACATGAGCCTGTACTCTTTCTTGCAGTTTTCTCTTTTTCAGGACTGGGTCAGGCTGGTTTTCTATGTATCAAGTACCTGCGAGGCGGGGCATCATGGATGTGCTCCCCTCCTCCGTCTTCACATTGTAATTGCAGCTGACCTGAGTGATTGGCGAGGTCTGGCAGTGCAGGTGTTGACCACTGCCCATATGACTTCCTGGACAGGTGCTTTCCTGTGTAGTTGATGTTGGTGAGCATGTCTCTGTGTGTGTCCTCTCTCCATATGCTCACATGTACCTTCCATCTCTTTAGCTCCATGTCTGTCTGTCCACCTGGCCAAACTGTGGTTACAAAAAGAGTGGTTTTTGTATCAAACAACACTTCTATTTTCATCTAATTAATACTTTATATGAATCAGTTATCATAGTAGACAATGTCTCCATTTTTTACCCTTCATCAATGGGCAAATGAACTTTGTACTCTTGTATTAAGATTGTCTCCTGTGTGCTCTGTTTATATGTGGGGAAAACAAGAACTACACTGCGTTCATCAGTTCAGTAATGCATGATTGATTAGTTAGATGATAGAAAGGTAGATAGACGTGTTGATGACAGACAATAGGTGGATGAAAGGAAAAGCCATAGAGAGATGGAATTCAAGACTATTGAGGTAAATAAAGAGATCAGTAGATAGATAAAGGATAGATGGATAAATAAATGATAGATGCATAACTAGATCATATAAAATAGATGACATATGGATAGATGATTGACAGATGATAGACAATTGATAGATGATTGATAAGTAGATAGATGGGAGATAGACAGATGACATTCTCATAAAGACTGTAAACCCCGTCTGAACTCTATTGAGTTTCGTGTATGGAGACTCAAATACATGCCTAGAAACACTTTTATTTCACCTTTCTTTAATGACAAGAAGAATACACAAGAACAATTTGATATAATGAAACACATCTGCATTGAGTTCAAATCTTCTTGCACCTCAGCATAAAGCAGCCAAAGGCTGCACAACCCCTTCTTCCTCTCACTCTAGCTTAAGCAGATGATGACATTTTTAAATCCTTGACCAAAGACACATAAATATGCAATACTATGATACGCAAGTACCTTCTCAGCACTGAAGATCTGGTTTCGATGTGATCTAATATAGACTTCTTGAGAGAGATAGAGAAGTAATGGATTGATGAGGCATGGCTATCACTCTTCTGTCCTAACACTTACAAGGCAGCATTTTGTAACAGACTCAAAATTGAAATACAAGGAGGCATATTGCCTTTTAGAATATGTCAAAAATAGCAGGTGGTCCCAGAACAACCCACTATGAGATGACCATAAGTGGTCTGTGATTGCTGGTGACTAACAGACATGGCTATGGGTGGCTAGTGACCACTAGAAGTAACCTGCTGGCACAGATGGGACAACTGAAGGTAGTTGGAAGTAGAGAGGCACCTTCATAGTGGGCAGTACAGCTTTCACTGTGATTTTATGGGCAAAACAATTCCTTTTCATTCTGTAATAATATGTGTGTTCAAAGATGACTCCCATCCCCCACCATTACCTGTGTGAGTGCCCACACAGGTAATGCTAGTTTTATCATTCTGACCTCGGAGATCAAGAAGCCAAGGCAAGCAGGAAGCCAGAACAGGGCACAGAGCTGCCCTGGGTATGAACATCATCAAAACCTCAGTGAGCTGTGTTCCCACTGTGACAGCTGCAAACCCTTAGAGCCACTCCTGGCCTGGGCTCATCAACCTCATTCCTGACAAGGGAGTTATTGTCCTTATCTATTTTCCTTTTCTTTCTCCCTTCCTACCTTTCTTTTTTATTCTTTCTTTTACTTTGCTCATGTCTGCCCACTTATCAGATATAATATCATTTTTTGTACCATGTAAAGGCCTTTGTTATACCCATTTTTCTGAAAAGTTTACCCCTGATTTAACAGAACTTGTACTGCTTTCTTTCTTTTTAAAGGGACATGTGAGGCACCTGAAGGAAACTGGGGTACTGCTGAGTGCTAGATTTTCTCTCATCATCTGAGGAACATGTGGTTCACCTAATGCTTGGGAGGAAAATGCTTGGATTTGGTGCAGCTCGGGTTCTGGTCTCTACTACCCAAGGTGGATGAGGACACAGAGTCTGCTGTAATCACTGACTCACCAGGGTTGTGGTTGGTGGAGTCTCCAGACACTTGGAACAGAGAAGCGATGCCTTCCTCTACTGTCTGGCCCAAATCACATTCAAGAGTCTCTCACTGAGCAGAATCCTTGCTCCCAAATCTGGCTCAGGTGAGATAATTACCACGAGGCAGAAACCCTGAGCTCCCCAGCCCAGGCACAAGCCATTGCTCAGGATTCCCATACTCCCATTTAGGTATGACTTTTCACAATTCTGAGAGTATCACCTAGGAGACAATCCTCTTGATTCAGCTAGGACAGCCCATGAAACCCTCAGAATTTCTGTGCAAGTATAATCCCACTGCAGCAATACATTGAACTACAGCAATACTTTGAACTACAGCAATACATTGAACTACAGAATGAAGAACCTCAATGTCAGTAGAAAAACTTAGATTCAATTTCACATCCAAGCAACCATCTTTCCCCATAAACACCATGTATCCCTACTAGGTTCCAGGCAGGCAACAGACTCTCCCATGCAAGCCATCAATCTCCATTAAGTGGAGCTGACTATTTGGAGGTAAATCAGTCACATATTTTGGGAATAATTTTTATTAAAGCACCCAGATATAAAAAGAGAAGAAAAGTCAATACCCAATCAAAATCTACTTCAACTAAACTGAGAAAATGCATTTTCCAGCCATGTCAGACAGAGGAGAAATTTTTGCTCAACTCTGCTTTCTATCTCAGGAAACATCTCATTTGCAATTCCTTACTTTTGTTCTGGAAGAGTAAAACAAGGGGGAGGGGTGCTTTCAAAGTCAATCCAAGTTTTTCATAGTGACTCATACTCCAGTTTATACAGAATATACTTAAATAGAGCGAGCACATGCTTCCTAGGCCTTCAGATCACACCAGGTGACAGGGGTATTGTGCAAAGTCCTTCACCAACTACTTCCCTCCCACCCAAAAGTCATTGCTCTGTGATAAAGAAAAAAAATCACCTTCCCCTAAGGTTCCTGCCCTGTTCACCAGCAGGTCCCCATCCTTCTGTCCCTGAAGGCCATGCTATCATTTTCCCTGCCAACAACAGGGTCACCTCTCTGCCTGACTCTCCAAGCCCTACTGTTCAGGTGAAGAAGAAATTCACGGCTCTTGAATAATGATAGGGGTGGCAAATAAAAAAAAATTAAGTGCCAGCAACAACAACAAAATAAAAGGTGGGGGCGGGTATGGGAGAAAGGGCTCCTGGAGAACGTGAGGAAGATAAATAGGGCCGACGCTCTGTTTCTTTGTCAGCAGCACTCTGGGGTTATTTGAAGCTCTTATTTATGCTCTATAAGCAGAACAATGCTGGAGAAGAAATGATTAAATACTGCCTCTGTGAGCAGCAGACATCTCATTGTGGCGGTGGGCTCACCGCTGGGTGGTTTTGATAAAGGCAATATGAGTTGATAACTGATAGAGTTTGCCAGGGAGTCATCTGGGGCTGCTGACAGCTCCCGAGCTTTAATAAAATCATTAGAATGTAAATGTTTTTATTGCAGAATAAAGAGCCTCCAGCGAAGTTGACACTACTCTCCCTGGCTGAATGGGAGTGCCCATTAGCATTCAAATGATATCATGATGGGCTGGTTATCTTTATTAAAATTTTTCAAATCGAGTCTTCATTTTGCATGATTGAGTTTTAAACAAATGCAATATGCAGTAGGCTGGCGAGCTGGCCTCAACACTTCTGAAATAATTAAAGTGTTCCGTGTATTTTTTTTAAACATGTGTTTCATAAGAAATGAATTGGATTTGCTATTTTAATATGACAATATCTAGTTAGCTTTGCATAAAAACTGGGCTGTTATAGCATAATTATTGAAAGTGTACAGCTTTTAAACATATGTTTCATAAAGCTGAATTCAATTTTCTGAAATCTGACAATGCCAGTCACTTGGCGAAGTGTAAAATCAAGAGATAGCTTGATTACTCAGAGCAATCCTGCAGAGGTCTTGGTAATTGATGGCAGCTTGGGTACTCCCGTGTAGAGTTTCTCAAGGAAGGAAGTCTCTTTTCTCTCCCTGAGGGAGCCTAGCTACTATCCTTTTGCTCAGGACCTTGGCCACAAAGCCATCAAAGAGCTATAGAATTTTGAGAGGAACTGAGCACAGCTGGTCTTCTTCCAAGTGGAGTAGATGATTCACGGAGGCCAACAAGGTCCATTGGGTTTTGAATTTCCATCTATATTCCCCTGGTTGGTTGCACTTTGTGCATCTCAAGCATCCTTGGAAGTCATCTTGTGTTATAGGATCTGCAAACCATTGTTAGCAAGATTGCTATGGATGCTCCTTAGTTATGAGGAGTTGAAGAAATCAATAAAAGAAATGTTCCTTAAAAAAATTGAAGTAAGTGGGGGTATTGATTCCCTAGGCACAGAATTTAGGGAGGGGATGCTGTTTAATGGGGTGTTTGACGAACTGGTCAGCCATGTGTGCGCATGGGTCAAGGGTCTTTTTACCTCTCATCTGAATGTCGGTCCTATTTGATTCCTTTTTATGCTGCGATGCAAAAATATACTTCAGGAACACGACAGTGACGCTGCAACCTGGGTAAGCATGAGAGCACACCCCAAACTCTGTAATAGTGTCTGTGTAACCAGGGTTTCAATCATTAATCAGGTGGTTTGATCGACAGATAAACTTCTATTGACTAGCAGTATTCATAGATACAACGTCAATGTGTATTCAAACAATTATAGGGTTTGAAAAATTAGAAGTTTATAAGTAGCATATAAGTGATGTTTTCATGTTGCTAACTTCCAGGATTAATTAAAAATACTGATTTATTTCAATCATCTGCTTGTAAAGTAGAATGTTAAACATTTGCAGTCCATCAAACCACACATTTTTGTATCCATTAATTATAATGATTGGGAGGAGAGTTGGTGAACAGCATTAAAAACAAAACAAAACAAATAAAAAAGAAAAACAGGAGCCTTCTCTACGGCTCCTTGGAAGATGGGTGTTTGGGAGGCAGGTATTATAAAGGTCTTTGATGTCACTGAAGAGAGGACAAACTGTAGAAGGACAGCTCTAGGGGCTCCTGAGGACATTCTATAATCCTGGAAGAACCACAAACATGGAATCTTTGACAGATATCAGAGAGATAAAGCAAGGACCAGCAACTGAGAACTCAGGAAGGAGCTTACGGTAGTTTTCTTGTGTAACATGAGTTTTCTTTGGCTTGGCTTGGTCCCACTGACCCTCTCTGCCTCAAAGAAACACGCAGGCACTATATTAGTTATAAGCTGTTGGCTGAAGACTTGGGCTTTTTATTATTAACCCATAATTACTAATCTATGTATTTCCTCATGATCTTATCTTACTGGAGGAAAGTTCCAGGCCCCTTACTTCATTGGGGTCTACATAGCGTCTGTTCAGCGTTTCCACCTAAAAGAGAGAAGAGAACAATTTCCTGCTTGTCCCTGCGTATTTACTGATTCTGCCCTGCTACATTACTTCCTGCCTGGATCACATGGCAACTTCTCTTTACTACATTTCCCATAAACCTCCTTGACTCCTAGTCCTACCTATCTTAATTCCCTATTGACCAAGTGTGCTTTATTCATCAACCAATGAGAGAGACATATTTACAGAATGACATCTCCCATCATTTTTAGGGCCAGAGGGTGTGGCTCTCCAACACATCAGCAGTTGAGACACAGACAACCCCAAATCTGATGTGTAAAGTGAAAAATCACCTGCTCCTTCCTCAAAGCTGACCTGACCAAGAGAGAGGAATGGGATGACAGAGAAGAAACCAGACTTCTGAGAAGTTGGAAAACATCTGCCAACAGCAAGCTGCAGACCGACACTCCAGTCCTCAGCATCAGCAAACTGAAACCAACGCTGTGAAGAAAGACCACAAACAGAACACCTACAGGACACTTACAGAAGGTTGCTTTCTAGGGGAAGGCAGGTGACTCTCCCCTGCCACACAGCCCCTCAAGCTCCAGGTGACATTCTGCTAAGGCCTTCAACTTCTCTATGGCCTGTGGGGGCTCCCCTCAGACAGAAGTAACTGGTGGTCTTAGACTCATAGCCAGTGGTGTGAATTCTATTTCAATGTTCTTCATTCTTTTCTCTTTCAGGGAGGGGGAATATTTACAAATGAACTCTATGTTAAAAGACTCATGAGAGGGAGGAAGATACAGCATACTACTATAGCCAAACATGAGCTGGTGATGAGTGACACCAAAGATCTGGGACATTCTAGGTAGAGAGAGGAGTGGGCTCTAGCCATTGTTGCTGAAGGCAGTAGTCATTTCTCCATGGTTGGTTCTAAGGTGCTGCTCTGAGAGCTGGAGAAGGCTTATCTTCTGAACATGATGCTGAGGCTAAGTGAGGATGTAGTCCTGCCAGCAAGGAACACTTGAGAAATGAACAGAGACCAACGATTGGTCACCAGTGGCTACAGGTACAGCAGGAGCTCCAGAAGCGTGGAGTATGCCAGGTGTCTCAGCATAAGATACAAATCCGCTAAATCCAACAGACAACCCAGAATCAGGGAGAAGCAATGGAACTGAGCATCAGTCTTTTTCTTCTGGATCCATACCCAGCACAGTATCTGCAGGTCTTCCCTGCAGGGAACTCAGCACACATGGGAGCCCTGGTTTAACATGCTGTGTGCTCAGATGCTAAATTTCCATTCACATTTTTAACCATTTTTTTCTGGACATACTTATGGAGCAAGGTTTCATGATCTATCTGACATGGACATCAATTGAGTTGCTCTCTTAGAGTTACCATTCAGTCATGTTCTATTCATGCACCTTGCGTGGAACAGTACAAGAAAGTAGAAAGTGATCTCCTGACCCCAATAAATTGTCTTACAGCATAGTTGACACTTGCCTTCAACTATTACACTTACACAGAGGTAGGTCACAATAGGAGTGTTCGATGATGGGGTTTGGTTCGCCCTGACTATGGGAAGATCTCATAGAGCAACATGCTTATGGGATAGTGTTCTAAATTGAATTATAAGATGGTGGCATGGGTTAAATGGCTATGGATGTTGTTATTGATATCATTGGATATTTAACTCCCAGTCTGAGGAAGGGCTCCCACTGGCCTGCCCTTTAGCTAGGAGGAGGGGAGGAGTGGATTTACAGAACTGTGGACTGAGCTAGAAGGTTCCTAAGCTTCCCAGTGATTTCACATGGTGGTTCCAGATGTGGTCTGTGCCATCTGGCACTGGTGCCAAAACTGTTGATTCTGCATGATCACCTCACTTTGGAAGTGGAAGAGGCTATGTACACAGGAGTCTGTGTAGGTGTGCAGGTGGAAGCAGCAACCAGGGTACCTCTGGTGCATTCCAATCTTAGAGAAGGTTGATATGCAACTAAGTGTGCTGTTTTATTTTACTAACTTGTGTCTTTGGGTTAACACACACCAACTGACCATGTATTTGACTCTAAAGTCAGGAAGGCTGGCCATATAAACAATATCATGTCCTTACTCAATTGTCCCTCTTTCTAAAACATTGTGGTCTTTCCACACTGATATCATTAAACACAGGCTGTCTCAGAAGTGACAGTACCAAACAAATTTCCAAAGGAAAGGGAAGGGTTTGTTTCCCTGCCAGCAGCTGGCTCGGGAGAAGACAGTCCTGGAGTCTGCGGGTAGATCCATTTCCACGACGGCAGGGATACCAATTGTGTAACCCAATCTCAACAGAGATTTCTCTTTATCTTAATGACTAGTGAAATGGGTGGGCCTCAGATTTCATCTCAGTTTGGAAACATTCCCAACATTTTGGAGATGTTTACTCCAAATTCGGCCAACTCTATAAACCACTTCAGAACTCTAAAATCTTTCTGGGAATTACACCAGCAGTGTGTGTGTGTGTGTGTGTGTGTGTGTGTGTGTGTGTGTGTGTGTGTGTGTGTAATCCTTCAGGCTTATTTCAGGCTTATGTGAGGTTCTCTTCCTTACCCCCACATACTGAAATGAGAGAGAATCTCATCCACATTAAGTGAATATGAGGAAGAGAAAAAAAAGGAGACCAAAGACTGAATGGACATGAGGAAGAGAAAAAGGAGGAGGCTCTCAGGCCTCATGTCTGTCCTCCTAGAGAAGGTTTATGAACTCTTTACTTGTCTCTGCCTCCCACAACACTCTGCAAAACTTCAGGGCTCTGGTCCTGGTGTCTCACTATGTTTTATCCTCAAAGCAAGACAAGTGTAGACAACACTACAGCAGCATTCTGAGAACATGGAGGCTTAGGGCTACAGGTGTTTCAGCTTGCCATATCTCTGAAGATTTTATTTTTTAATGTTTGCAGTCTTTTCTAATTCTGATCATTTTGTTATTTGTCTAAAGCTCAGAGCATTCACTGTCAGGGTAGAAGTCCGTAAATTATACCTGATGGTCCTGACACTCCTTAGTACACGTTGGTTTGGATGCTTGAATTTTAATTTGTGTTTTTTAAGTCTGATGGCTTTATTGCGTTCAAAGAAAATGCAGAGTTATAGAGTGAAGCTCAAGTCCATGTTGTGCAAGGATGGTGGGGAGTCATGGGAGATCAAGCATGGATCTAGTCGGATCATGTCCACACCTCATTGGAGAAGGAAAGAAGCCACCTGAGGAGTCAGAAGAGAGCAGAGACCGTAGATTTAGAACAGATAACACAGAATCTAAGCAATGCAATCTCATACCACCACAGTGTGACAGAGTCCCATCTGCAGGAAACTCAAGCTGAGAACCTTTGGGAAGCTTGTTCCCACCAAGAGAGCTTTCAGTGGCTGGAGAGCCATTTTGTTCTACCAAAACCCACACAGTGAAACCAACAGCTAGCTCATTCTCAGAGATGCCCAGAGCTCTCCAGAGCCTCCTGAAATGCACAGGGCATCTTGTGGGAAAACACATCCAAAGGAGCATGAAGGACCCAGGAGAAGAGAAGAGGAGGTTCAGATCCATGTGCACATGCCCCAGCCCCCTCCGACTCAGGTCTGATAACAATGCATCCTGGGAGCAGCTTCAGCACTTCCCTTCTGGTCCTCTGCTTGGAATAAACTAAGCAAAACAAACTCAAAACACACACAGGCTTCAGCAAAGCCTGTGACTTATCTCCTTTACAGAAGGGGCTCCCGCCAATCTTCACAGACTGGAATGTTAGTTTGGAGAGTCTATTTATTTGTTTATTAAGTCAGCCAACAAATATTTCTCGACAGCCATTCTTGTGTGCTGTTGGATTCCATGCTTTGGAAATAAATAAAGATGGAGCAGGAAATTACCTTGTGTGAGCATGAGGAGCAAAGAGAGGGTCAAGTAGCTGCATAGATTCAAGAAGCCCTGAGGCCATGGGCATGACCTGAGGAGCCTCCCCCCAGTGGAGAAGGAGGTGGTCTGGGCTGGAAGGACTGGTGTGTTCCTCTGCACTCCAGTCCCTCATTGCTTATCCCCCCAACACACACACAGAAATCATGCATCTTAGTAATTCTCCATATTTACTTTACATGTCTTACATTTATTATAGTAAAACATTTATATGTATGGTTTTTAGGTTTGTCAAAATTTCTACAAATATATTCCACCTTTTGTAAAATCAGGATAAAAGAAAACTGAGGTTTTAGAAGACTTTAGTGAAAAAATAAATAAATTCTGATTTTCGTCAATTCTACCAGTGTGGACTTTTGTTGACTTTGCTTCCCTCCAATTACCTTGCTTGAAATGGAAGACACAGTAAATTTGAAATGAGTTGTTAAAGGTCAGATGTGGTTGTGCATGCCTGGAATCCCAGCATCTGGGAGTAGAGAACTGAGGGTTGCCACAAGTTCAGGGCCAGTTAGGGCTATCTAGCAAGGCCCTAACTAGATAACCTCTATCAAAGATAAAAGTAAATAAACAAATAAATTAGAATTGTCAAAGTAAGTTTTCAGAACAGTTCTCTTCTATGAGTGAGAGTCCCCATGGGTGTGAGGTTCTGATGAGGGAAAGATAACAGGCAGTGGGGTGAGGGAGGGGTTGAGGGAATGGTGGGAAACCCTGTTTTAATTAACTTCAAGCCTGGCTTCTGTGAGAATTCTGAGGGTTAAATCTGTGGCTATGTTTTTTACACTCAGAAGTCCTGTCTGGTGGTTTATGATTTTGGGTCAGGTGTCCATACTCTCACTGATACAATTCCACATATCTGCCATGTCCAAATGTTGCTTCCAGGGTCACCTCTGTCCACAGCTGAGTGGCTAAGCTATTAGATGGCCAAAGTAAATCAAAAAGGAGAGAAAGGTGGCCAGTTGCCACCCAGGAGGGATTAATATTGCAGACCATCCTGGTGCTTTGGGAAGTCTCATGCTTTCTGTAATGTCCATGCAGATACAGTCACCTGGAGAAGGCCCCCTTCTTCAGAAAATTCCCTGAGAACCTCCGTGGTTTCCTTCACATCCTCATCCCTCGCCAACTTTTAATGACTTGATCATACTTCATTTACTTCATTCTCCTTTTCCTTTTCCTCTCCTTCCTTTTTTCCCTCCATGGTTTTGAACGGTCCATCGGTAACATACAGATCTCACATGTGTTATGTCAACACTGCAGGAAATGTCCCAACTATAGCTGATTTCCTTCTCTCCCTTTACCCTACTCACCATAGACACTATGGTCACTTGAGAGTACCTGTGCTTCAGTGATGTCCACAAAGTTACAGTGATAAAAACACAGGAGTTGAGACTGAGGACGCACCCTTCCCTCAACACACACACACACACACACACACACACACACACACACACACACACACACACACCCCACAGGAAAAGCCTTTTGCATTCAAGACATTTGGAGCTGCAGACATTGGATTTGCTGCTCAGCTGGCTTGGTTGCCAGAGTAAAACACAAGATCACACGAGCAAAAAGAAAAGTTCCCTGTTTCATGTTAAAAAGTACAAATATTACATTATTGATTCAGAAAGGAAATGTGCTGAGCAAAAACTCAAAGTCCAGCTGAAGCAAACCCCAAGGAGAGCTTATAGGATGGAATGAGTATAGTTTTAGAACGGAAACAGATGTTATTCTTCATAAAGCCAGAAAAAAAAAGGTTCCAATTTTTGCTCAAAGTAGCAGCAGGCAGGCACCTAGACAAAGGGGTTCATGAAGGAAAAGTCCAGTTGTGCCTGTTGTTGAGAATAAAGCAGGAGGGGGAAGGGCAGCTCAAATCTTGCTGAGTAACAGGAGACTTGAGGGAGAGATCCCACAATGCTATGGAGGAGAGGGCAACCCATGAGGCTCTCATTTCACGTGATGATTGGAAGACAAATGGCAAAGGAAGACCCACTGGACGGGCAGTGGAATCGCTGGCTCATTCTTATGCACAAGTTCTGGAGGCTGAGACACACATCCTGCCTTCCTCTTGCATAAACTCTCCCAGGCTTATGTCAAGTCAAGCGGGCAACTTTTTCCCCCCTCAAGTTTGAAAGATTCTTTGCCTTCACTCATCTGTCACCGCTGTCATCGGTACTTACAGTATTCCACCTGCAGAGCGCGGTGTGCTTACTGAGGTCTTTTATCCTACCCATGTCAAAAATCGTTTGATACCCAGTGTAATTTTCAAACAAAAGATTCCCAAGGGAGAGCTTTAAGCGCGGCCTGTTTTTAACCCTGCTTCCCGAAAGAGTTAGGCAGAAACATTCCCGCTTTAGTTCATTTCCTTCTAAAGCAAAGGCTGGCTTCTGGCATGGGCAATTGATCCTGGAGAATATTTCTGAGGAGGGTTTGAGGACTTGTGCTGGGTTGACAGAGGCACAAAGCTTGGCCAGGTGGTGAGCAGATTGCAGCATTCTCCAGGCTGTGGTCAATGGTGGGTTTCATATGCATCTTTGTTGTCTCTTAGAGTTTGATTCACAGGAGGCCAGGCCCTTGACACCCGGGAACCAAATTATTTTTCCAAGGCTTCATTTAAGCCACCATAAAAGAGGCTGGGTTCTAGGGCATTGTCTCTGTTTCTGCCTTGCTGGTGTGGGAGACACAGAACAGAAGAGGGGAGCAAGTGAGAGAGAGAGTAGGTCTGCTCAGTCCTGCCCTCATAGAGAGGGACACACAAAGGACTCGCATTTCAGGTGTGAGATAATGGTCCTTATTCCCATTCACCAGCTCTACCCTAGATTGACTGCAGGCTGTTAACACCAGCCACATTAGTATCTGTCTCCATGGAAAGTCACCTTCTACACTCTGTAGAACAGTGGTCTACACCCTGAATATGACTACAGCCCTGAGCAGAAGCAAGGATTTAGTTAGGGAGGCCAATGAAAAGAAACTCTCTGAAGAATTCCATAGAGGCCAGCAACTCAGAATACAATCTCACTAAAATATTTCCCTATGACCATGGCAAAGAATGATTAGTATCTACTTCTTCGTTTATGTAAACAATATGTGTTTCTTTCTGTCTGTGGCTGTGTATACTCTGGTGCAGGCGCCCATGGCCATCAGAAGAGGTGACTGGTAGCTGGAGTGGTAAACAGGTGAAAGCCACCCGATGTGGGCATGTGGGTGCTGTGAACTAAATTTGGGCCTGCTGCAAAATCAGTACCTTTTCTTGATGGTTGAGCCTTCTTGGTAGCCCTTGAATGACTGTTTTTATTATATATTTGTACAATAATATATATTATTTATACAAAATATAATACACACACACACACACACAATTCTCTGTATAGCCCTGGCTGTGGCTGTCCTGGACCTTGCTCTGTTGACCATCCTGCCTTGAAATCTGAGATCCACCTACCTCTGCTTCCAGAGTGTTGGGATTTAAAGGTGCGCACCCTCACCTTCCAGTACCGAATGACTGATTTTTTAAAAGTCAGATGAAAATATCTGACTTCAAAACAAGTTTGAACACATGCAGTGCTCTATTAGTGTTGATCCTATAGATAATCTCAGGTATCTATGTGTATTTGGTGGAAAGACCTGGTGTGTAATGGGTTGACTAGGACATGGGTCCCAGAAAGACTGAATACAGAGGAACATCCTGCCTGGGATAGACAAGCATTTGCTATGGGACAGGCCCGAGTTCTCTGTTTCTAGGAAGTGACTCACTGAACCTCAGACAGGGACAGTGGAAAGTAGCTAAGGATGAGGAACTTGAAACACCTGTTCTGTTGTGCTGCTTAGTGTTGTGTCTACTTGGCACAAACTGGACTCACCTGAAAATAAGAAGATGCCCTCCCAAATTGGTTTGTGGGCATGCCTTTGGGTCATTTTCTTGATTAATGGTTGATATGAAAGGACCCAGCCCACTGTGGTGGCACCATTCTTGGGCAGTTGGTCCTGAATTGTACAAAATATTAAGCCATAGTCCCTGCTTCAGTCCCTGAATCTGGGTTCCTGGCTTGCCTTCCTCTGATGATGGACAGTAATGCATAAGCCAAACAAACACTTTCATCCCCAAGTTGATTTTGATTAAGATATTTTATCACAGCAATAGAAGCTGAATTAAGACAGGATCAAAGGTTCAAACGTAGACTCAATGGAATCATCAAGAAGACCTACACTCCTGGTTTTCCAGGCAGCTTCTCACACTAACACAGTGAGGAAACAAAATGTCAGGATTGAGTTCTTTTATAATTGTAGCTGTGAACCAACTCATTCTGTTCTAAAACTCAGACCTTCCACCAGTATGTCACACAGGTCATACATACATAGCAAACCAATGAAACCGGTGGATCAATTATTACTCCAAGGATGTGACCTAGAGTGGAAAATGCCCTAACTGATGCCATCAGTACTAGGAGGTCCTGGCCTCAGCGCTAGGATCTATGGTGCCAGTGTATGATTTGAAGACTGCTAAGATACCTTTATGTTTCCATGCCATTGTACTTCCACACCCTTGTGAGCCAGAATCACTGAAATCCTCCCAAACATAGGAATAAAGCCCTGCTATTTTGTCTACCAGGTCAAAACAGGTAATGTGGATTTTGCAAGCAAGAAATTAACATACCTCAATGTCTTTGTCTTTTCTTCTTTATTTAGATCCTGCAAATCTGAAATGGAAATACAAGCTTGGCTTTCAGATAGCAGGCTTCTTGACTTAACGTCCTTCTGTTTGAAGGGGCTTTACAGATATGGTACCCTATTAGTTACTAGTGACAGCCTCCTTTCCCTCTGCCCTCATCAGAAAACACACACACACACACACACACACACACACACACACACACACACACACACACTTAAACAGTGCCAAGGTGGTATGTTGGAGTCTTTGTGCTCTCCATGAGAAAAAAGTAACCACGAGGTAAGCTTCCTGAAGATTAATAAGTGACTCTCCCTTACCACACCACATAGGCATCAGGAGCCTCTGGTTTTCTGTGTGAGCACAACACACAAAGGCACAGGTTGCAGGCAGCCAGGCATGGCTCTGCTTGGCAGGGGGTGAACAATGTGGGAAGGTACATTTGACCCAACTTTGCAAATGACCACAATAACCCACACAGAGGGACATAAGTTGGCATAGAAACACAGTGTAATAGACCTGCTCACAAAGTGCTCAAGGGGACTCCGGGGACCTGCCAGGCCATGCAAGAAGAATAGTACAAGCTGGAAGAAGCTCAGCAAGATTAATCACCACCGCGATGCAGATTTAGCATGTTAGGTGAAAAGATAAATGTGGAAAACGCTGTGTCAGAACCCGTGATGTGGCCCACATGGCAGTCCAGGGTCAGTAATTGAACTTTACTCTAATTATCCTGGGGAGAGAATATTAACTTATCGTCGCAGTGAGGGGAGAGTCCATAACTCATCACGGATGGGGCTGTTCATCGCATTGTGTTATTGAAATATGATGGCTCCATTTTTATCCTGTCATAACGACATCTGATGTGCTTATTGTCTTGCTCTGTGCCTCTAGGGGATGGTGGCATCATGAGCAAACATTCTTCCTGGCGAAAGAGCAGCACTTTATCATGCCAGTTTTGGCTCGCAAAATATGCTTGCTAACTCAGAGACAATTTGGGGAGCAAAGCTGTCCCCCTACCATGATGGCCAGGAGAGGGGCTTCCAGCAGGCAGTGGGGAGACCATCTTCATTCTTGCGCTTCCTCACAAGTTCAGATGCTTTTAGCTCATAGCCTTGATTATGTGACCTGAGTCTTGGCAGTCTCCAGCATGCAAGCCTCTGGAATCTGCTCTTGCTGCAGGGTAGAAGACTGGAAAGGAGTTAAGATTTATTAAAGATGTAACTCATTCTTTTTCCTTGGTCCAGGCATCAGAACACACCCTCACTACTTCCTGCAGAGGATGTCATACAACTGAGTCTACAGATTGGGCATCCACAGTCCCCTAGGTTCCCTGTCTACCTTGATCAGCGTGAGATGTTTTATTCCTTCTTCCTCACATTTGTTTTTGCAGTCTGAGAAGCATTATTCAGAGATTATGAACAAATTCAGGGACAAAGGCCCCAACCCATACACTCAAAGCAAATGCACTATAAAATTCAAAATGTGAAAGTTCTCAGGAGGTTTGAAGTGAGATTGTAGACCACATCTGAGGGTTGGAAGGAATAAAGGTGCATCCCAAGGAACAGGACAAACTCAGGGTAGCACTGGACTCCTATATTCTAACCCCAAAAGAGACATGTGAACAAAAGATCATATTTGGCTATGAATTATAAAGCAATCAAGCAGGCAAAAATGGATGCAGGCTGAGAAGGAACAAGGAGAGACATCTCAGAATAAGTGAATGAATGGATATTTTAGTTATCTGGAAGATGGCAGTAAAAATGAAAAACAAAAACAAAAACAAAAGCAGAAACATGGCCCTCAGAAATGCTCAGTCCATGCCTTCCTCTGAGGAAGTCTACACATTTGACAGTTTTCTGGTTTAACTGAGAACAGAGAGCTGGTGCCCTTAGAAAAGGAAGTTACTCTGAAATCATCCTCCTTTGGGTCTTGGGTTCCCTTTGCTCCAGTGTCTCCTCCTAGGACAGAGGCATCCTAACTATAGTGGGCTAAGCAGAGGTCAAGCACTCTCTGGGAAACCTCGTCAAGTCTGCTCACTGTAGCTGTCACTACCAGGTCTTGAAGCCCTTGCAAATCTTTGGAAGTGAGAGGGCAGTCACATTTTATTCCAGTCACACAAGGAAGTTCCTACATCTTCTGGTGTCCACCTTCATAGCCCTGGTCACTGGAGCCAGTGGAGTCAGAAGCTGAGGCTGTATCTTAAAGGGAATATGGAGTCAGAAGCTGAGGCTGTATCTTAAAGGGAATATGGAGTCAGAAGCTGAGGCTGTATCTTAAAGGGAATGTGGGGGGCAGCCTGTGCCTGACTCTGAGTGTGCTGGAGTCCTGGGAAGACGATGCATGGGCTTCTACACCACATTTGCGAAGGCTTTGTGGGCCTTGAAAACACCAAGTAAACTTGTCTACTACTGTATTCTGCTTATTGGACTTTATAACCAGTAGAGTGACTCACATTTAATACCCTCAAGCTGACTTTCCAATGGAGAAAAGGGAGGACTCTTTTATCTCTGGGTTTTCTGATCAGTTACTACCTTCACATGAACATGAATACTCAGGTTAAGGTCCCTGAGAGCTGTGGAGGAAAACTACATGGAGTTCTGGGTCTTGCGGGTATAAGGGTGTTAAACTGCCAGTGACTGAGTAGAGGGGCATCTGAGGTCAACAGAGTTACACAGGCACAGCAGTTGCTGGCTTTTCTACAGACTATCTACTGCAGTGCAGGGGTAGCAAAAGTCGCATCATCAGGTGTCTGTCCCTTTGTCCTTGGGTTGCTACACTGTCTTGATCAGACGAAAATCAACATAATTTCTACAAACTGCCAATCCCAGCTAGGAAGACCAAAGATCATTCCTGAGACTGTGGACTGAATGTTGTCCTCACTGTTTCCTAAATATAATGTTAAAAGCTCACTTCTCTTAGAGATGTCTCCATCAGTTGGGAAGACAAAATAGTGCTTTAAAAAGACATTAGACTCATATTTACGTGAAAGATCATGACAACCCGGTAAAGCCGGGCTGCCTGTACAAGGTTATATATTTTAAAGGGAGCTCATAATTTATGTCTTAAAATTTTTCTCCTACACAGTTGCAGAGTGTAGTGGAAGCCTTGACATGTATAATGGAGCAGCAGAGATCTCCTGGCTAAATGGTATGCAACATTCCATAAATTATGGCCTGAAATTTGTCTTAGTGTTCCAGTGTTCTTGTGACAGGTTTTTCTCTCCGAAAAAAAGGAAAAAAAATATGTGAAGGGAGTGTCAGAAGGCGCAATCCATCTTAACCATCTTAAAGGATGACTGGAGCACTGCTCTGGGGTACTCGAGATGACCGTGGGATGATACTCACCTGGTGGGTTATTTCCTTCAGACTGTTATTTAAAGCAACCCTAGTCAGCTATCACCGGCTCCTTGCCCATCAACCAGACAGGAGCCTTCCACCTTTACTCAAGACAGCACCAATTAGCTGCCTGGCATCTGTGTCTAGTATCTCCTGCTTTGATGCTCATGAGTCTGGTTCCACCTGGGGTCAGGAAGTCAGGAAGCTTCCCATTTCCTTCACAGTTGCATCACATTAGAGGCCAGGTCATGTGAGTAACAGCAATGGATGTGCTGTGTAACAGTTCTGAAGAGATAGCGAATGTAATTTGCCTGTGGTTCAGCTGGTCTCCTGAACAGAAAGTTGCAAGACATCCTGGACCTGACACAGAGGGACAGAGAAGAGATTAGCATGAGCCTAGGTAGACAAGATGGAGACTTGAAAACCCTGCTTGTAAAGGGCAAGAGAGTGGAAGTGAATCCAGTTTCTGCTGGTAGCAGCCAAAGACAATGAGTACACACAGATGTGACCCTGGGTTAGTGAAAGTCTTCACAGGATCAGAGTGGATGGTGGACTTGTCCCTCAGGCTATGATTTACTCAGTCTGTATGAAAGATACTCTTCCAAAGAAGATTTTGTTCAAGTCTCCCTTTGTGGATCACAGCCTTTCTTGCTGACTCTCACTGGTGGTCATTTGTCAACACTTCTCCCCTTCTCTCCTTGTGCTCCTTGAGGGTCTCCACCTCTCCTACTCTGACACTTCCTCTCTCCATCCCTTCTCCATGGCCTTCAACACACTCCTTCCCTCTCTCATAGTCCTGCATTCTGTGAGAGTAGCTCTACACATCTCTAGCTCATTGAAACCCTGGCAAGACATTGAAATGGGGAATTTGTTAAATACAGAAATCTTCCCAAACTTACATCTCTCACACATGCACACAAACATTTCGGGTGTGTTTCCTGAAAGGATACTGATGTCAGAGGTCTGATGTGAAAAGAAAAACCAAACACTTTCCTAAAGAAACATTAGGTGGAGAGAGAGCCCAGATTACAGATCTTCACCGGGTACCTCACGGTGACCTGAGGGAACCGTGCAGAAGAGAGGGAAGAAGGATTGTAGGAGCCAAAGGAGTCAAGGACACCAGGAAAACATGACCCACAGAGTCAACTAACCAGGTCTCCTAGGGACTCACAGAGACTGAAGAAGTGAACAGGGAGCCCTTCTGAGTCAGTGCTAGGTCCTCTGCAAAAAAAATTTTGTTTGTTGGCTTGGTATTTCTGTGAGACTCCTAACAGTGGGAGTGGAGGTGTCTCTCACTATTTCACATGCTCTTGACATCCTTTCCCTCCTCCTGCGATGGCATTCCCAGCCCTGATTTGAGCATACTAGGGTATGTATCCAGTCTTATTGTAACTTGTTAAGCCATGTTTGATCTCTATCGTTGGGAGGCCTGCTCATTTCTGAAGGGAAATGGGGGAGGAGTGTATCAGAAGTGAGGGAGGGACTGGTGGAGTGGAAGGAAGGGAGACTGTGGTCAGGATGTATTGCGTGATAGAAGAATAAAAGACAGAAAATGGCCATCAGGACGGTGAAGAACTGCCTGTGTCTAGACGACCTCAGTCCCTTGAGACACTTTCAGAGTCCCTGGCTAGCTCCAGTCACAGCTCTGACCTGTTTCTACTGCCATATGAAGCTGGACTGTGCCCTGCTGTTGGCTTTCCTCTCAAAGGGCAAGGTGTCAGTCACAGTTCATTAATTGGTACCGTTTAGGTTCTGATTTACTGATAAATCTCATTTGAACAGGAAATAGGAGTGTATGCAGACTTGGGGTTTTATTTGTTGGTGACTGTTGGTTTCCTTGTGATGTCTCCCATAGTTTCAGAAATTTGAGTATTTGTCTGGCATTTGGTGGTGCTCTTCTGGAGGCTTAGGAGATGTGGCCTTGCTGGAAGAAGTACATTACTGGGGGTGGGCTTTTGTAAGTTTAAATCTTTGAGCTGTTCCCAGTGTGCTCTCTTTGCTTCATGCTTGTGGCTCAAGATATGAGGTCCCAGCTTCCTACTCCTGGTGCCTGGCCTGCCATCTGCTGCCATTCTGACCACAACATACAGACTTTAGCCCTCTCTAACTATGAGCCAAGATAAACTCTTTCTTTTATAATTTGGATTGGCCTTGGTGTTTTATCTATCACAGTAACAGAAAAGCAAACTAAGACAGTGATTTGAAAAATTTTTAGAAATAATATTTAACTAAAGTCCCTTTCTATAAAAAACTTCAAGAGCAAATACTGTGATAAGCATCTTTGAGAATGGAGAGACCTGATTGGAGCCCAAGTAGCACATGAAATAGGTCTCCTTCATGAATTAACTACATGGAAAAGCACAGTTCCTTCCTGCTCAATGAACAAATAAATAAATTGACTAAATAATTTGATCACCTTTCTGGCCTTATCATCAATTTCTTCTCTATGACTAATATTTATAAAAAAACAACTAATCTAAAATTGTTATGACAAGCATTTCTCAATCATAGGCAAAACTTGACTTCAGTGTCTTAGAAATCTGGCATTTACTGCTGAAGTTTTTTCATTAAAACCACTCTATTAACATATAGCAATAGAGTAGGTGTTCAGTATGTTCCATTAGTTTCTGAAAGGTATGAAGCCCAGGTCTTATGAAGATTTCAAAATCAGCTGTGAAAAGCTAAGAGGACAAACAAGCAATAAAGTATCTTCCAAGAATGTCTGTAGCTGATAGTCATGGAAACACTCCATGTAGAACTTGCTTGGGATACTGTGGGATGGGCAAAGAGAGTGGATGCATGGTCTTCCATTCAATTTTGTCCACACAAGAGTAAGAGCCATGGAGTGTGAAGATAAATTTTAAAGAGCAATGCCAGTGCCAATAGACTTGCAGATGAAGTGCCAGCAGAATCCTGATGTTCACAAGTGGCATTTGTTGGAACTCCTAGCTATAAGTATATGATTGATTCAGACCTAGGAGAGCATTCAGAAAAATGCACAGCTTAGGGGTTGGTCCCTCCATAGGTCAAACCCATGATAGGTAGCCTGTGGAAAGAGGGGTCTGTTTCCCTTCAGGTGACCACATGGGACTGAAAGATGGACCTGAGGGCTGAGTCTCTTGCTCACATTCTTTAGAGAAGACATTTCCTGTCACACCACAGCCAGGTTGCCCCTTCGGCAGACAGAGGCACCCCTCAACCATGTAAGCCTAAGGTCAGTCACTGGAAAGCCCCATGGGTGCAGAAGCTTAGTGGGCTGGACATTAACAAAGTGTTAATATTGAATGTGCTGAAGTGGTGTCTGTACTCCTGAAGGATCCCATAGTTGAATCAATGTGGAAAAGGCTTTGAAAAAGCAAAGAGCAGAGTTTAGTTTACATTGTTAGTTTAAAACACTTATCTGGAGGGGGCGTTCAAGTTTTAATCTCTTTAATTCACTAAAACTCAGGTTATGTAAGGGCAGGACTATTTGAAAGTAACCAAGTGAAGAAAGTTAACAAAACATATGGTGTAGTGACAGTCTGAACTCTACACTGCAGAGAATATATAGGACAAAAGACCTGGGATGGAAGCTGGCAACCATAGCAACCACACATGAGGCAGGGATGTTGGACTTGAGGATCCAAAATATGAAGAGCATCTATAAGGCACGATGGGAGGAAAGTGGAGAGAGTGCATGCGCAGAGGTGGGGTGTCAGTGGAGAGGACACAGTGTACAATGCTGCAGGGTGATGGAGAAATGTGTCCAACATCACAAGTCACCATTTGTTCATGAACACTTCCAGTGTCTGTCTTGAGTGAGGATCACTGTGGCCCTTGGACTCATGAACCAACAGGGCTGTTTACCCTCAGGAGAAAAACTCACACTCTAACTCACATTGACCCGGAAGGGCTTTCCTGTCAATTCAGAACAGAGCAGTGTGTTGTAGTTATTCACTATCTCGTGAATAGTAGCCTCTTCACAGGAGAAAACCCCTTCGACTGGATGCTGGTACAGTTTTCCCTGGCTATCTCAGTCAAGGACTCCTAATGGAAGTCTTCACCTTGTACCACTGGGAAAGCCTATGCTTCCTGGCTCTTAGCAAAATCTTCTAATACATCATCTCCATTCGTCTCAGAAACATGAAAACAGCTGAGCTACCTTTCCTAGAAAGACCCAATATTATACTGATTAAAGTGAAAGACCTGTCTTTGGAGGACCCTACAGAAATACACACACACACACACACACACACACACACACACACACACACACAATGAAATTTCATGCCAGTTAAGCTGAAAACAAAATAACACAATTATCTCTCTCTGAACATCTCTTTCTGCAATTATAAAATTATTCTAATATTTTGTATATATTTTATACCTTCTAGGAATATATTTTTCACTCTAAACATTCATTAATGTGTAGCTTCTAATTTCTCGGTAGTGGCCTTTACTTCTTGTAACAGTGCTCAATGCAGATGGGTTGTTACAGGCTTTTACAACGGCTGTTTTCTGAGATATGGGCCATTTCTCACATCTCAACGGATATGACAAAGAAAGGAACAGAACTCAGGAGAAGCCACCACACACCTTGTGGTTAATGGAAGGCTGAGGGGGTGTGGATGGAAGACATTCACAGGAGATTGTAAGCACTATCTATCACATCTCTGTCACCTAATTACTTCCCCTCCTTATGTTATGAGATGTATTAATAAGGTTTTGAAGTAAAATAGCCTGCTGTAAATGTTACCATTTCGATGTATCGCTGACCTGACCCCCATGTCAGTAATCACTGGCCGCAGCATCTCCTGCAGGAGCCACACACACCGGCCCCTCTCTCCTCCGTCCTTGCTGTTTGTTATGAACTCAGTTATTACATATGCATAACAGATGCCAGCCAAGTTCAGTCAATTGAGAAGCATTTCTTTTCTCCCCTCACAGCAGCAGAATCAGTTTCATCTCTTTGGGGAAAAGCGGTTCCATTTACTTCACCGACTGGAATGTATAAAAGCCTAATGTCAAGAAATCCATTTGCTCTTTAATAAAAGTTATCATAACGTCTGGGACTCTTGATTTATGGAGAGGCCACTGTCACCTCGACAGCCTGCCTCTTTCTCTTGCCACTGGAAACCCAAGACAGGTCATGACATTTACACTAGGTCAGAATAATAAAGTCACTCAGATCACATTCCCTGACAACAGCTCATTTGTCTCATTTAAATAATGAGTGTGATTGGTGGAAATTTCAGGCTGCAAACTTAACACACACAGGAAATGACAAACACAACCAGGATGAATAGCCAGCTAGGCAGACATTGGTGTGTATGGTGGCCTGCAACTACAAATGGTTGCTCTTACATTTACTTATGTAACCCTCCCAGAGCATATTTGATAAAAGACCAGATGGCCATGAGACAGGAAAATGAAAATATTTGTCTAAGCTTGTTCTGATAAGGGACCTACTCCTGGGTGGCAACCTCAGGGGTGGCGAGGCAGGGCCCTTCTGACAAGGTATTGTTCTACATGACCTTCCATATGTGGGCTCTAGTCTCTGTGCAGAGGCAGGACACCCACTCTGATGCCATGTTCACTCTGCAATTGGAAAAGCTCCTAGGAGAAACTGAGTCACACCATTGGAACAGACAGACTTCCACCTTTGGTGGTCCCCAGGAGTGACTCCTTCTGAATGCAACATGGAGTGGGAAAGGCATGTAGGCTCCTTGTGATCTTTACAAGCAGAGTCAGACTCCAGCATACAGCTTCCAAAGAGGCTCAAGGAATGAAGGGTGTGTGTCGTGCGTGCGTGTGCGTGTGCGTGTGCGTGTGCGTGTGTGTGTGTGTGTGTGTGTGTGTGTGATGTTTCTGGAGGGAGGGAAGATTGCATGATTCATGGAGGGAGACTACATACCGTGTAACCACCTCCAGCTGTCCCCGGAAACACTCTAAAAGCTCTCTTCATACCTCTTTTTTAAAAAGAGCATAATGTCACACTTAGCTAGCTCTTAAGAAATCCAGGGTAGTGCACTGCCACATATGTGACCCTGGACACTGCTCAGCACAGTCCCCTGACATGAACTGTTTGAATTCACTGAGTATCTTGCTTTGTCATCCATCACCTCTGGCTGGTGACAGTCCAGTCACCCTAAGGCCGCACTAGAGATTTCACTGTGCTGTGAATCACATCTGTGTCCTAGCCCTGTGAATTGTCTGCCAACTGAGCCCAAGTCTCCTCCTGCACTTCACCTTTACTCCAAGATGGAAGTGGTGAGGCAGGTGGGACAAGATAATGTGGTGAGAGCCAAAAAAGCCAGCTTGTGTTTTCAATTCCCTCCTAGCTTCAGCCTCTCCTCTGTTCACTTGGCTGCAGAGGTCACTGGAGGACTCCCTTTGAGGACTTTTCACAAACTTTGGTGCCACTTGGTGGGATTCAACTCTGGCAACATTGACACTGACCTGCCTCTCTTTTCCTCGGTTCAGAGACACACATATCTGTGACAGCCTCACTGTGGTGGTTTGAAAGAAAATGCCCCACAAAGGGGGTGGCACTGTTAGGAGGTGTGACTTTGTTGGAAGAAGTGTGTAACTGTGGTGATGGACTTTGAGGTCTCCTATGTTCAAGCTACACTCATAGTGACTCAGATCATTTCCTGTCACCTGTATGTCAAGATGTAGAACTCTCATCTCCTTCTCCAGCACCATGTCTGCCTGCATACCACCAAGTCCCCACTATGGTAGTAAAAACTCAAAGCCACCCCATTAAATGTTAATGCACTGGTCATGGTATCTCTTCACAGCAGTAGAAACACCAACTGAGACACCAACAGTCCTGGTCATATTTGGGGAGACAACAACTTGGATCCTTTTGTTTTTCTTCATAGAGTCCAATGTGCCAAGAGTGACTTTAAGGAGAAATAACATGGCCAAGGATGGAAGGTGATCCCCAAGTGAAGCCCACCATGTCTTTTCTGTTCTCGTCCCCTCTCCTCTGTCCTCCCTGATTCCAGACACATTGCTAACTGTTATCATGTGCATCCTATTTCCCCATTTCCTTCCATTGACCCTTTCTCTTTACAAACCATCCACTCTCTACTCTGCAACCCAAGAACTTCATCTCCAATTTAGATATTCTACCATGATCCAAGTATTTACTCCTTATTGTGAACTGAAGTGTTTTCCTTGGATATTCCACTCTCTTGCCGTGCATTGTCTTCCTTGTTCCTAGTGGGGAGAGGCTTAACATCTGTCTACTCACTGAGCCATAGCACACAAAGGTTGACTCCTGTTGCTGGGTTCCTCTTTTGGATTAATTGAATGACAGGCTCTCTTAGCTAGTATCCAGGGTAGGTAGACTCTGGGTCTCTGTTTCAGTCTATTCATTCCATGGCCTGAAGAACTTTATGACTTCTGTTAATCACCTCTTCCCCACTTCTGCCATCAAACACAGCTTGGTCCCAAGCTTACCATATGTTGCCATCAAGTTCCGAACTAGGCCTCTCTTCACAACATCTACCGCATCACCTATACCCTGGTAACTGTATTGTAGGCCCAGCCTCTCATCAAATTTTCTGCATGCAGGTCTTTAGCCTACAGTGGAGGACTACACCTTGCCTTGTGTTTCAAGGTTACCAACCAATAATATTTATAGATGAGAAGAAAGAAAGGGGACAAGTCAGAAGGGAGAAGGGGTAACAATGGCTGAGGAATGTCACCAGGTTAAGACTCTTCACACATTTGAAGGACTCAGCCTTGTCTTTTCATATTTGTTTTTCTACTGTTCAGGTCTCTGTTCTTTCACTCTCTTGAAACATACACGTGCTCCCCTACTCCATGACTGATTTGTCCAGTAGACAATGCATTATAGGTCTGGGTTCTTTATCTTTGCCCAGCCTTGCCCTTAGTCCACTCAGTAAGAGCTGAGTCGTCCACCTCACAGTGAGAACTATGTTTGTTCTTAGCATCATGGTTGGCCTACATGAGAAAAGCAAGGAGCAAATAACTTACATTAGTGTTCCATGAGAAGAAGTAAGCTGGGAATCAAGAGTACATAGTTGTAAGTAAAACTCATTGTACATTATAGTTATATGGTATTTGAGGATTTCTTGGACCTGGCAACAAAAGATGACCTTTAACCACAAGACTGATGACATGAAGCTTCACCCCTCCTTAGGGCAGTGTGTGTGCAGTTAACAGTTCCTGGAGGGGGTGTTATTTACTTCAGTGGTATAGTCTTTGATAAGGTAACTATGTGCCAGTAAATGACCCTAAATGCATGCTCATACATGAAATCCTAATAATCTTCATAGGTAACAAACAAAGGGGCATGAAACCAGGAAGGGGGCTTGATGGGAAGAATCATGGGTTGGGTGGAATATGGAGAGGGGTGAGAGAGAGAGTAATGGGAGTGAAAAATGAGAAAAATTCATTATATACATGTATTAGGTCAAAACATGAATGTTAAGAAAGAAAAGTTAAAAGAGAGATGAGCTAGGCACGTGAGTCTTAGAAGTATCAAGTCTTCTCTGCTTTGAGTGAAGAGAAAAAGCTTGGTGGTTAAGCAAGGGTCTTTCCACCTCTCCACGTGTACCTGTTCTGACAGCCTGTAGGCCCACCACTGGATCCTGGTGTCCCTTCCTGTAGCTAGTTCTTTGGTCTGCCATGATTTTACTTCGAAACTGTTCTTAGCTGATAAACCTTCACAGGGAAGGCACCTGGCCCCGAAATGGCTTCTGACTTGACTGTATTACTGTAAACCATTTAGCTGACACTGAACGACTCTCTGAGACCAAATGGATTCATTCTACTCTCTCCCAATGCTGTAGAGCCAATGAACTGAAGTAGTTCTGCCCCAAATCAGGAAATGCTAAAATAGAAAATTTCTGTTCACTCCATGATTTAATTAGTGTGTGGATACCTAAGACCCTGGTCCTGAGAACACATGCAGGCTAAGTCATCTCCCACAGTAGTTGGCACAAAAAGGGGATCCAAGTTTAAATGAGGCCACTGGGGCCATGTCTGGCATGGGAAGCAGCGGAGCTGGAAGATCTCCACGGATGGACTCAACTGATGTAGAAATGTTGTGAGCTTCACAGGGCGTGCAGGCCCCCAGGAAGCCTCAGACACACAGCAGCATGCTGCCCAACAGTAGAGCCTGGTGGAGTAGGAGAACCCAAGTGCCGTTCGCTAGCCTAACAAAGCATGAAATGTAGTGGGGAAACCCAAGAGCTCTAAGTAGCTTGGAGAATATTCTAGACTAACAGCAGCTTCAGGACAGGAGCACTGAGGGTGGGCAGGAGAATAAGTCAAAGGCATTGTGTGGAGAGCTGCCTGTCAGGGCGCTGGCTGAGGTTTCTGTCCCTGTCTGCTGTGATGACAAACTATATTGTTAGGAAACCTAAGATTTTTTATTTCTGAAATCATCTCAGCACACTACATACTGACAATGAGAAGTCTGACTCGGCAACACAAATAGTTGGTTTTGTGCGAAGCTGACCAAGAAAGCTCCTCACCCTCTAGAACACTGGGTACTCAAGACATCAGAACCTGTTCCATGAAGACAGAGAAATCAAAACTTACAACCATTAAATATAAGAATTTAAATTCCACTGCTAGGTAAACAATATTTTGGACTTGAGATAAATATTCTTATGCCCAGCATACATCATTACTGCAGTCATTTTATTTAATTTCAGGAGGGAATTCTTTCTCTCTGAAAATTATGCAACTTCAGTAAGTAAGCACCTAAAATGATCACTTCATCAAACAAAACAAAAGAAAACAAAAAAAAAGTAAAAGAAAAAAAAAAGGCGGGATGATGGTCATTATAATAGCTATAGCATTTTGGGATAATACTGAGTCCAATAAAAGCCTATGAGGAATTTGGTTACAGCCTTCAGCATGAATGTAATCAGAAGGTTGCCTTTGTGTGGGGCTGAGATGTCTCAGCAAGTAACATGTTAGCAATGCAAGTTTGAAAAACACAGTTCAATACCCAGTGTCCATGTAAAATAGCTGTCAAGCTTGGTGGAACATCCCTACTCCGGGGAGACAAGGCCAAGTGGATCTCTGGGGCTCCCTAGCCAGCCAACCTAGTCAAACTGGTAAGGTTTAGGGAGAGGCCCTGCCTCAAAAATAAAAAGGGGACTTTGTCTGAGGAATGAATGCAGGTTGGTCTCAGACCCCGACATTCAAACACACATGAACAAGGAACCACACACACACACACACACACACACACGAGAGAGAGAGAAGAGAGAGAGTGTGTGTGTGTGTGTGTGAGAGAGAGAGAGAGACAGACAGACAGACAGACAGACAGACAGACAGACAGACAGACAGACAGACAGAGAGCAGCCCTTTTGAATATGACACAGTCTACTGTGCTGGTACAAGACTTGAGTGTCTATGTAAAGAGAGGCTGGGACAGCCTGGGATGAAGCACCTCCAGTTCACTGTGCCTGACGCCAGCTCTGACAAGAAACTTTCTGCAACAAGGCCTCAGCAAGAGCCCAGGCTGAGGGGTGGGCTCCTCACACCCTGAGGCAGACAAGATTGACCTAGAATTAGGCCTCCTCCATCTCTGCCTCTCCCTTCACACCAGACTCTGCAGCATCTCCCTGCAAACAAAGCTCTTGCAGTAGAAGGGAATAAAGGTTAAAAATGAATCCATCTTCCCTGCTCTTGTCTGATTTATTTGCATTCTGTGTGTAATTGGTCCTGACGAGCCCACTTCTACTAAGGGAGCTAAACGTAGTTGAAAGATGAAGAGAATGGCTTGAGACACCAGGCTGGAGTGATACCGCCTGAGTAGCTTTATTGAAAATGCTTACCATAAGAAGTGTCAAAGACACTCAGCACTCCTGTCCCGAGGGATCAGCACAGCTCCAATCTCAGAAAACTCTGGGGTGCTTTTTTGTATGGGCAGAGGCTTATCCAGGGGAAGCTGAAATGTTAGTCTGTTAATACTTAAATGTTTCCAACATGTTTATATGTGAATCTCCCCTCAAACAAAACAACTGTCTCTTATTCTGTAAAATGCACTTTCCTATAGAGAGCTTTGGAGTCTTTGAAGAAAGAGTGACTTAACTGTCCTATGTCCCCATGCCTGCTGGGTCCTGCAGGTCAGTCACACAGGCCTCTCATACGAAGTTGCCTTGAGGTCAGTTCTCTGTAGGCAGAGGCATTTAAACCGTCCACTCAAACAAGTGCCAAAACAGAAAATAAACAGTTGCTTCGTTTCGCATTAAGCCTTTTATCTTTAGGCTGAGGTGTGGAGCTTATTACCAGTCTGGCCCTTAAGACCTTCCAATACCTTTCCCTGGAGAGAGCAATTAGGTTAAAATTCTTAGAGTATCACTTTTAAAAAACTAAGTGCCCAAATGCAGTGGGATGAGAGGAATATAAATAAATGTCACACGGGCACATGCCCCCTGCTACACATTTGTGTGATGATTGTTGATTGCCTGAGGTGCTTATGTGGGCAGACCAGTGCACCCATAAATATATCTGTTTGGGATGGCTGAGGGCACATCTCAAGATCAGTAGGCACATTTCATTGAGCTCAATGCTGAGCCAAGTCTCAGCCTCCAACTTAGCATCAAGACATCAAGGTGACTTCTGTATTTGGTAGCATCTTGCCAGTCACATCCAGACCACAGAGGTGAACTGGCCCTGTATGATCGGTTTCCTGCTGCTATGGATGCTCTCAGCCACATACAAATCCAGGCAGAAGCACCAGAGGAAGGTCTACTTGGCCCAGTTAAAATTTCTCCCATCCAGAAATTCTTCAGATGTCCAGGACTTCTGTATGAAAGAGATTTAGGCCTCCTTTCATTTATTTTTATATTTGTTTATTTTCATACGTGTTTGTTTGAGTGGTGTGTGTGTGTATGTAAGAAATTAAGAATAGGTCATACATTTGGAAGGTAGTGGATGAATGACATGAGAGGAGTAAGAGAAGAGAAAGGACTAAGTGGAAATATAAATACAGTACTCAAGTGTGGAGTTATCCAAAACCATATGCACACAAACAACAGAGCAAGACACAGCAGGTTGTATTGATATGTATCTGTGTACACACACACATAATTACATACGTATGCATGCATGCGTGTACTTAATAATAACAATCAAAAGTCAAAAAGGCTGTTAATGAGAGATGGCGGCCATGGAGATGGCTTCAAGGAAGGGCCTCTGGTTGGACTATAGGAAAGAGAAGAAGGGAGGGAAGCAATGTGACTCTGACTAATGCTGGACCATAAGAGACTGTGCACCCACCTCAGCGGATGACAATTTTGGAAGCAAAGGCATCTTGCCTTGAATGTGTTTTGTTTTTTAATTACTTATATTCTGAGATTATAATATAATTATATTATTTCTTTCTTCCCTACAAACCCTCTCATTATTCCTTCTTGTTCACTTTCAAATTCATAGCCTCTTTTTAAATTAATTATTGTTACATACATACATACACACATACATTATATATGTATATATGTACATACATATATATATGCATATACATTATGTATTCCTAATTACAACCTGTTTAATCTGTATACTGTTACTTGTATTTATGTTTTTAGGATAGACCATTTGGTACTGGATAAACAATCGCCATGCTCTTCAAAAATTTAGGATTGTCAACTGAAAATACTGTCTGTGGAAACAGTTCAATTAGTTATATGAAGTGAAGTAACGTTATCTGTGTCATATGTTGACTAATTTGCAACTGTCTCATGCTTCTTATAGGGAGGCACAGCTGAAGCAAAGCTATCTGGGTGGCTCCCAACCTGTTGAGAAAGCTGAGTGAATGAGGCAGAAACCAAATATCTGCCTGATTTTCCTTCATCTCCAGTTTGAGGAGTATCTGCCAGGTTTTGTAGAAAACAAGTTTAAAAAGTATAGAGGTAAGTTCATCCTCCCCACCTGGTTGCATTCATGACATTTGGGACTTCAGTGTATGAGAAACCCTGCATGATGCTTTCTCATGATGAGCAATGGGAGGGGATGGCTTATGGACCCTTCCTGAGCCCTGTCCTCACTGTAGGACATCGAGAGCCCAGATAACCAGGAATGCTGCTGAGCTGAGATGTGGTGTGAAAGCCACCCGGCACTGACAGGACAAGTGACTGTGCTTCCTGACACCAGCAAAGGCTGAGCACTGAAGTGGAGAGTCCCCACCCACCTAGTCAGAAGATTTGCAAAGGAAGTCCAACTTTCAGAGTTACATCTGCATGCAGCAGTTTGCCTTCATGCTCATGTGTACAAAATGCAAAAGCCAGGATAGCTGTGGTTGAACTAATCCACTTGCTGCCATGTGCCCTTTGAAGAGTGGGGAAGGTAACCAGTATGGCTCTGGAGACATCTGACTCATGTTGAGCCCCGTGATTGATAGCAGCTAGAATCTCCCCAAACTCCAGGCAGGGCTCTGCTGGAACCTACAGCCACCACCCTAACTCTGATCCAGAGGCGCAGGTAGTCTCAGCAGGGGTGTGCGTATCCACTGGAATAACCATCTCCATGTCTCCAATGACAGTGATAACGGCCGTTTCTTTAGATAGCACTACAGCTTTTGTCCTGAAGACTTGTCAGTGTTCCTTACTTGAATTAGTACCACATGGCTATCTAGGCACTGTGATCAAGCAGAAAGAGCCTTCTTTCTCTAAATTTTTGCAACAATTGATTTTCTAGCTGGATCGCAGAGTGAGGCAAGATGTGGAAAGCATGCTTGACTTCATAAACATATACATTATTATTTTATGTTTGGCAATAATTCCAGGTTCCGGTCAAGTCCACAAGGTTACTACCCTTGTAAGTTTTGAGAACACTCAAGAACTTGTACTGAAACCACATGATCAGAGCACAACATGATGCTCATGGGTCAGGCTCTAGGGGCTTTGATGTGGAGCTAGTGGTATCAGTATGGAAACGGGGTCTGTCTTTATTCTAAGATGGAGTAACACAGAGCCAGGACATGGCGTGCACTGCAAAGAGGAAGCAATTATAATTTATGACCATTTGGGGACCAGACCCAGTGAGTTGAAGCTGCAGATGCCTTCCATCTGATGCGCTTCAGTTTCTTGCTGTGTCTTTGAAGCTGGGCTTCCTTTGGAAGGTGGTACAGTCTGCCTTACACAGTGCTAACCCCTTCCACAGAAACAATACTGCAATGTTAGTCTCTATTTTCAGCCATAATTGCGTTTAGATTCTTAGGCAAGCACCATGAGATGTGTTTTCACATCCTAGTTTCTCAGATAAAGATCAGGGCGTTCAGGTGTTGAACATGGACACAAAAGCATGGAACTAAGAGGGCCATGAGGGGAGAGAGGTGACAGTTCTATTGTACCCCTGGAGGAAATGCTGCATACTATTCTCACTGAACTGTAAGGAGCAGACAGGAGTCTGCGAAGTTATGACACAATTTCTGAGACTGGTTCTTCCAAGTCACCTTCCTAGGTGTCCCAAGTCCACTTGTCAGTTTGGTACATACTCCACATGGGTTACTTCTTTACTTGAACTATACAGCTAACATACCTGAAAGAAGAACTCTGTCCTAAACAGGAGGTAGGACTGGACCCCCTGAGTGTCAGTGTGATCTTTTGTGGGGCTCTGACCTGCCTTTAGATGCAGAAAGCCTTGAGAGCATCCTATTGTCTCTGAAGGTGCTGTTCTCATCAGTCCCAAAGCTTGGTATGCAGGTTTTATATCTCACTTGACATTTGAAAAAGCACCCATGAGAATTGCACGTCAGTCTTCGGTAGGAAGAATGGAGAGATGTGAATGTATTGAAGTCACACCGGCGGTAGATGACCTAAGACAGACCCACTCAGCGTGAGCCATGAACATGGAAGTCAAGCTGAGAGGAGGTCAAAGTAATGAAGGGTGTTGAAGGAGAATGTGAATTAGAGAATTCTACACATTGAGATGATGCCCAAGAAAACAAGCCAGCTTTACTATAAATATGAAGAGTCACCGTCACGCAGAACATAAATCTAACTGTGTATCCAGAACACTGAGTTCAAGAGACAAGCTGTCCAAAGTCCAAACCCTGATGACTACAGGACAGGCTTTCTTGAGGCTATTGTTTTCTTCTAGGTAACACGGATCACCTTATAGAGACTTAGAAGCAATCAGGAGCATGTCTCTGTTTAGAGCATAAGCGAGGCAAGTGTGGCTAACTACTTCAGCCAGGCCTCATTGCAGTGAGGCCTGTGTACACCTTTTGCTGAGCTAGCACAATTATTGATGAGACAAACGGTTTTCACAGGTCCAAGATGTCTGGTCTCCTCCACCATTCTGAGGTATTAGGCATGAGAAAGGAGAGGCAGACTCTGACATAACCTCAATAATGTAAAGCAGTTTCCCTCTTGAGCCATAAATCTCAGTGAGAGTCTGGGGAGGGATGCAGTCACCAGGTTTCATCATCGAGGCTCTCCCTACCCCTCCTCTCCTTGCTTATCTCCTCATAGTTATATGATTAACACACTGTTTTCTGACACTGGGACCTGTCACAACATTGTTTTAGAATGAGTTCAACTCCCAAACATTTGACCTGTGTGTGCTCATCAGTTATATCAGTGTACAGACTCATCCTAATTCAATCGCTCATGACTCAAGTGGCCTTCCAGGGAGCACATACATCCACTGAGAGGAAGATAAAGGGCTGATGATGCAGGACTTGATGGTACTGAAACGTCTGCAATAGAACTCTATTCCATAAAACCAAGAGCTTTGAGTAAATGATGCCAGGGACTGGGAGGACAAACTCCACACTCATAAATAAAGAGCAAGAGCCCTAAAACCTGGTGTTTATGAGTGTTCCATTATTTTTTATTTTTATTTTTAAATTTAAACTAGACTTCATATGTCAATCCCAGGTCCCTCTCCCTTTCCCTCCCATTCTCTCTTGCCCTCCCACTAACCCCTCCCAATATTTCCCCCTTTCCCCAGGAACGGTGAGGCTCTCTATGGGGGTATCCATAGTCTATCATTTCATCTAGGGCAGGGCCTAGACCCTCCCCCAAGAGTTCAGGGTGAGAGTGCATCTCTTATTGTGGAATGGGCACCCAGAGTCCATTTGTATGCCAGGGATGAATACTGATCTACTACCCAAGGCCCCACAGACTGCCTAGGCCTCCTCACTGACACCCACATTCAGGGGTCTTGATCAGTCCCATGCTGGATTCCCAGCCATCAGTCTGGGATTCGAGAGCTACCCCTTGTTCAGGTCAGCTGTTTCTGGGGGGTAACCAGCCCAGTTTTAACCCTTTTGGTCATCAGTCCTTCCTCTCTGTAACTGTGTTCCTTGAGTTCAGCTCAGTGTTTAGCTGTGGGAGTCTGCCTCTGCTTCCATCAGCCATTGGATAAAGGTTCTGTTTCCCCAGACTCTCTGTCCTTGGGATTATAGGCTGGCACTCCCCAGATCTATGTCTAAAATCCATATATGAGGGAGTACATACCAGGTTTGTCTTTTTGTGACTGGGTTACCTCACTCAGGATGGTTTCTTCTAGTGCCATCCATTTGCCTGTAAATTTTAGGATTCCATTGGTTTTTTTTTTTCTGCTGACTAGTACTCCATTGTGTAAATGTACCACATTTTTTTATCCAGTCTTCATTTGAGGAACATCTAGGTTGCTTCCAAATTCTGGCTATTACAAATAATGCTGCTATGAACATAGTTGAACAGATGTCCTTGTTGTATGAATGTGCATCTTTTGGATATATGCCTAAGAGTGGAATTTCTGGGTCTTGTAGTAGGCTGATCCCCATTTTTCTGAGGAATCTCCTTACTGATTTCCAAAGTGGCTGTAGGAGTTGGCACTCTCACCAGCAGTGGAGGAGTGTTCCCCTTTCTCTACAACCTCTCCAGCATAAACTGTCATTGGTGTTTTTGATTTTAGCTATTCTGACAGGAGTAAGATGGTATCTCAGAGTTGTTTTGATTTGCATTTTCCTGATTGCTAGGGATGTTAAGCACTTTCTCAAGTGCCTCTCAGCGATTATAGACTCCTCTATTGAGAATTCTCTATTTAGTTCTGTAGCCCACTTTTTAATTGGATCCTTTGGTGTTTTGGAGACTTGCTTCTTGAGTTCTTTGTAAATTTTGGAGATCAGCCCTCTGTCAGATGTGGATTTAGTTAATATCTTATCCCATTCTGTGGGCTGTCATTTTGTCTTGTTGACTGTGTCCTTTGCCTTACAGAAGCTTCTCAGTTTTAGAAGGTCCCATGTATTAATAGTAGTAGCCCTACTATATATAGATGATAAAAGGGCTGAGGAAGAAATCAGAGAAACATCATCCCTTACAATTGCCCCAAACAACATAAAACATTTTGGGGTAATGCTAACCAAACAAGTGAAAGATCTGTATTGCAAGAACTTTGAGTCTTTAAAGAAAGAAATTAAAAAAGAGATCGAAAATTGAAAGATCTCCCATGTTCTTGGATAGGTAGGATCAACATAGTAAAAATGGCAATCCTGCCAAAAGCAATCTACAGATTGGACACAGTCCCCATTAAATTACCAGCAAAATTCTTCACAGACCTTGAAAGAAAAATAACCAACTTTGTATGGAAAAACAAAAGACCCAGGATAGCCAAAACAACCTTATTCAACAAAGCAACATCTGGAGGTATCACCATTCCTGACTTCAAGCTCTATTATAGAGTGGAAGTCCTAAAAACAGCTTGGTATTGGCACAAAAATAGACAGGTAGACCAATGGAATTGAATTGAACACCCTGATATTAACCCATACATGTATGAACATCTGATCTTCGACAAAGAAGCTAAAAATAAACAATGGAAAAAAGAAAGCATTTTCAACAAATGGTGCTGGCATAACTGGATGCTGGCATGTAGAAAATTACAGATAGATCCATGTCTATCACTATGCACAAGACTTAAGTCCAAATGGATCAAAGACTTCAACATAAATCCAGCCACACTGAACCTCTTAGAAGAGAAATTGGTTGGTACCCTTGAACGAATTGGTATAGGAGATCGCTTCCTGAACACCAGCAGCACAGACACTGAGTGCTCCATTATTAATTCTACTTGTCAAATGACTACTGACCAGCCCCAACACAGTGACTAACAGTGGGTAGGAACAAACCAGCTCTCCATGTGTGTAGAAGAGTCAACAATAAGTAGTGATGACTGGTTCCCTGTTTCTGCTTTCTTTGAAAATTATGTAAATATTATAGTTAAATAGATACACATATGTGTACACCTAGATATTTAATTATAGTAACTCAGATCCAAAACAAGGCATACACACTTATTACTAGGTCACTATTACCAAGGTTCATCAGATAAAATGTATTTTGCAATTTCAGTCTAAAGGCTCATTCTCATTGGCCAGTGACCAGACACACCTACTCAACCTTACAACCACAGGAGAGATAAAAATGTCTCTCTTTGATGACTTACAAACTGCCATTCACATTTCTGCACTTTTCCCTTTTCTGTTAGTCAGAACTTTTTACATGTATAAATCATCTTGTTAAATGTTTCTGAGGGCAGCTGGCCTCTTCCCACACCTGGACCAGGGAAAGGGCTCAAGTCAAGAGAAGTGACTGATGAGAAGATCTGTTCAGAGTCTCAAAGGCTCTGGGGAGGGGGCACCCAATGAGCTAGAGGCTGCAAGGCTAAGAAAACTATAAACCATAATTAAAAACTGGATCTTAGGCTGGTGAAACTTCAGTGGATAAAGGCTGAGCTGAGGTTAATGCGTGGAATCCACATAATGGGAAGTGAGAACTGACTCCTAAAAGTTTCCTTCTGACTTGACCGTGCAAGCTGTGGCACATGAACACACAATAAATGAGTTTAAGAAACGCTCTCATATTGAGAGATTAATCCCAGTCAGGGAGGTGACCTGAGACTTAAGTTAGCCTACAACAGAAAAGGAAAGTTACAAGGAAGTCAAATCATCATTGGGTGACAAAATAAGGAAGAGAAAAAACAACAATCAGTTGGAAAACATCTGCAGAGTCCCAACTCCAGGCTACAGCATCTCCCAGGGTGTGTGAAGTACACTCAAAGTACTGAGACAATACTGTTAAGTACCAACTCTAGACACAATTTTATTAAAGGCTGTTGTGTGGGGTTGATGGCCTCTCTCATATTTTGAAAACATTCATGAATTGCATTGCTAGGTAAAAGCAAATGTGATCAGGTCCTGAGGGTGGCCGAGGATCTACAAGCAAATGGTGTTGCATGGCTACCGGGCACAGCCTCCTGACAGACAGCAGTGGCTTCAGGTGAGTGGAGCAGTTCCAGGACTTGGCCCTCTGGGTACTTCCAGGTGCACCTTCCTCACTCTGGGAGAAGCACTGCTCCATCCTCACCTGTTACTCAGCCCACAGTTTGTCCTGACCTGTGGCTGTGGCCACTTGAAGGCCTATTAGTCAGTTCTTCATCTCCTGGAATGAACAATCTTGACTTTTCAGAGATAACAATGGTGACCAAAGCTCTGTGTCAGCTGTGTCCCTTCCCCCCTTGACCTTCAGACCATCTACCGCACTTTCTAGCTTCCTAAGTTCACTCCCAGACAACCTGCTTGTTCCCTGGATTCCATACTCAGCCTTGGGCTCTTATGACCAGGATACAATCCTCTCTAGCTGCACAAACTGCAGAGGCAGGTGAGCTTCCTGGCTGTTCCAACACAGGTCCATAACTAGGGAGCCTGAATACTCATTTGGTCTCTTGTGGCTTGGAGACTGAAGGCTGAGATCAAGGTTGGCCTTTCTGAGTTTAGAAGGAAATTCAAATTTAAAATGGAGGGAGGAGCTGTCTAGTCACTGAACCTTCCTTTCTGCAAACTAGGAAATGAGAAAACTATTCAGGATTTTCTTTTACTGGGTGAAAAAAAAAAGCCACTTTCTACTGTCACCAATAACTGTACTTTTGCTTTCTTCAGTCATAGACTGACAAACATCTCTGAACTCTCCTTACAATTCCATGGGTAGTAAGTTTACCAAAAGCATTTAAAATTTTTTACCTGAATATTTCCATATCATGTTTTTGGAAGAGCAGCCTGGGCTCCTAACTGCTGAGCCATCTCTTCAGACCCAGGACTTGCTTTTAAAAATCGAACTAACTGCATAACTTTATCAAATGGCTGGTAAGTTAAATGTCCAAACAAGTTGTATCTTTTCCCTGTGATGAACTTAAAAGTCATAATTAACCCTACTTATGAAGGCAGAGAAATGATATTAATTATAAGTCCAGCAAAAGTAGTTCCATCTAGGTAATTAAGTTAGTCATTGCCTCAAGTATATATAAGTTTTTGTAGTGAGGATATTTGATAATTGGTCTCAGCAATTTTGAAATACACTACACCTCATGATTTCTATATCCACCATGCTTGGCAATACATATATAGAAGAAATTTAAGCTTTGGGTTATTCCTCTTGTGTGCCCAGGCTCTGTGCTCTTTCCCCACACCCTCCCATCCCCCCATCCTCTCCCTGATAACCACTCTCTACTCCCTGTGTTTTGGAAATTAATTCTTTTATTTTCCATGGGAGAATGGTGTGGGGGCAACACTGTTGAATCTGACTCATTTTGCTAAGTGTAAGACTCTCAGTTCTGTCTACGTAAGCACAGTTGGAATCTGCCCTGTTCCAAAGCTAATCTGCCTGTGTCCTTCCATGTGCAGGGGGACACAAGTTGACTTTGTATCTTTGCTGTTATGACTGATGCAATGGCCTCTCCAGCCACTGGTAGTTGGCAAAGTTTACTATGCCATACATGAAGCCTCTATTATTGGCAAGAGTTGGGGAGGGGGGGTCTTCAGTCTAACTAGGCAGTTGTTGGTTACCTCCAAAGTAAACATGACACTATTGCACTCTTGGGGGTGCACTGCTGGACTGGTCATCATTGTGGTTCCAGCCTTCCAGTTAGGTGGGACTGTCGATAGCTTCTCTTTCTTGGCGGCTTGTATTTCATCTTGAGATACAAGGACAGCTAGTCTTCAGGAGGATGTGTCCAGGCTGGTTCCTGCTCCATACTACCAAACCCTGTGTCAAGTGTGTGGTGTCCTCAGAAATAAGGTCTCAGTTTCAAGTTCTGGGAGGAAGCTGAAGACAACAGCATTAGCCTGTACGGTTGGATGCTTGGCTTTTCCAAGTTACTTAGGACTGATGTAAGGCCACGCGTCTATTTTCCCAGTTAGTGGCAAACTCTTCTCTGTAAACCATTGCCCTGTATCTTTTTGCCATGTTTTATTTTCTGCAGGTTTTATCATGAGTCCTCTAACTCATTTGAGTTATTTGTGTATTGAGCATGAGATAAGGTTCAATTTTGTTCTTGAGCATGTGGATTACTCAGCATGTTTGTCAACAGAGGCTGTATGTTTCCCAGTGCATTGTCTTGGTTTCTCTGTCAAAATCCAATGGCTGTGCAATGTGGAGTTGTTTCCATGATTTTACTTACGTTCCATACACTTTAACTCTGTTTTCATGCCATACTATTTTAACTGTTTCAAATTAAGGGGTGTGATGTTCATTTCCCACCTTTGTGATCACTGCTCTCTGTTTCCATCTTTCTTTTGCACCACCTATTTCCCTTCCTCTTCCCTCCCCCTTTCTCCACCACCTCTCCTTCTTCCTCCCCCACCTCCTCCATCCTTCTTTCTTCCTCCTCCTCTTCCTCTTCTTCATCCTCTCCTACCTCCTTCTCATTTTCCTCTCCTTTCTTCTCCTACTTTTTTACATTTTAAGATCTTTATTCTTCTTCTTCATGAAACGATGGACTTTTGATAGACAAATTCATATTTAGTTGTCTTTAGACAGCATTATAGGCGTTAACTTTGCCAGTCTATGAAGCTGTATCTTTTAAAATTTATTTTTATTAACATTATTTTCTGCTCATGTGGTTTTCACCCACTAATTTTTGTTTTTAAGTACTTTTATAAATACTCAAGGAAGAGGGTTCTCTTAATTTTTAGAATACCCAATGTTAGATTATGGAGAAGCTAATGATTTTGTCTGTTGATTTTGTGTCTTGAAACTTTGTTATATTTCTTTATCCATTATTATTAGTTTTAATGGAATATTTAAGAATAAAATCTCCCATCTCTACTCTCCTGACATTGATGGATGTCTTTGAAGATAGATACTTTTACTCAGTAGCTTTCCATGTAGTGAATGTTGCCATTTAATTTATTGCCTTACTGTTCTGTCAATTATCTGTAAGTAATATTTTTGGTAGAAATGTAAAAGACAGTGTTCTTGCCTTGCTGTGGATCTTGGGGAGTAAAGTGTTCCAGCATTTCAGCACTGAGCATAGCAGCTGCAGATGTATTGTATAAGGTCTTTATTTCACTCAGGCATGCTGTTTACATAGTTAATTCATTGAGTGGCTTCATTAGGAAGAGAAGTTGGATTCCATCAAAACTTTCTTTAAACACCCTGAAATGAGCCTGTGAATGTGCCACAGCACACAAATGTTTGTGCTTACATTTACAAAGGACCAAGCCCCTCCTTTTCCTGCATCATTGGAGGCTCTCAAGAGTACTCCCTTCTCAGTTTCTGAATTTTTTGTTTTTTTTTTACGTGTTTTTGAGAGACATTTCTGTAAGTTCTTTAAATGTTTGGTAAAATGTCACAGGAAGGCTGTCAGGTCCTAGGTTTTCTGTGAAGGAAGGTGTCCTTGCTATTCAGTCTCCTTAATTTTGGTTGAGATTTTCATTTCTTCTTCATGATTCATCATTTCAACATTTGTCTGGGAACTTATCAGTTATTTCTAGCTGTCTATAATTTTAATATGTAAAACTACCTTGTGACCCTTTGAAGTTCTACAGCATGTCTGGTCTGTTTTATGTTTTGTTGTCAAATTTACATCATTTAACAAGTTGTATATGTCATATTTGTCATTAATAGTTGTCTTTGATCCATTACAGTCTGGGGTAATCTCAGCAAGGCTTTCTATTGCCTCTGTGTTTCCTAGTAAGAAGTCTTTTGATTCTATTAGAGAATGGAGGACCAGGCGTAATAAATTCTGATGGTTATTTCCCTGGGAAACATTTTATTTCTCTATGATTTTGGAAGGACAGCTTTGATTGGCAAAGCTCTCTTTGGCAAGGTTTGGTTTTACTTTTCCTTTAGCACTAAAGTAGGTTATCTCACCTGCCACTTCATATGCTTTATCCTGAGAAAACTATTGATCACCATGCTGATAACCTTCTGTATATGGTTTGTTCCTTGTCTTTTGAAGCCCTCAAATACTTTTCATTGTCTTTGAGTTTTGATATTTTGATTAATATGTATTTTGGAGAAATGTTCTTTAAGGCTATTTTCCATGGAGATTTTTGTGCTTCCTATAGTTAGGTACCGATACATTTTCCTTGGGTTTAAAATGTTTGGGGTAAAAAAAAGTTTGGGACAATTATTTCATAAACTGTGCTTTCTGGTTCTTTAAAAAAATGCCCCTTCTTGGATAATTTATACATAATAAACTAGGTGGCTTTAGTGATTTTATGTAATTCCCGATTTTACTAATTTCCATTCTTTTCCTCCCTTGACTACATCATTGCAAATGTCTCATCTGAGACTTTGCTTTTGGCTTGATCAGAATTGCTGTTGAAGATTATTCATGCTTCACCTCAGTCTTGCAGCCTTCTTTAATAGTTCCACTTAAATTAATATTGTTCTTACTTATTTGTCAAATTTCTCTCTGTGTACATTCTTTCCAAATTTAATTAAATTTTTATCAATATATTCTTTAAGTACAGAAACTTTAAGAGGCTCTTTAAACTACTTTCTGACCGGTTGCTGGAGTTTCCAGTCCCACCAGGTCCCACTACCCTTCAGCCCCAAATACACACACGGAAGCTATATTAATTATAAAGCTGTTGGCAGATGGCTAGAGCTTCTTACAGGCTAGCTTTCTGTTAATTATTAACCCATTTCTATTAATCTAAGTATTTTCACATGGTCTTGCCTTACCAGAGAAGGGTCCATACCTGTTACTCCTTTCTTGGCTACATGTTGGTTCTTTCTGGTGGGCTCTCTGCCTTTTTCCCCAGCATCCTCCTCATCTCTAGCCCCGCCTATTTTCCTGCCTCTACTGGCCAAACAGCGTTTTATTCATCAACCAATAAGAGACACATATATACAGAAGGACGTCCCACATCACTAACCCTCTTATAGGTTTTTTGGGGGGAGGAATTGATTAGATCTTTTAGAGAAAACCACAGTTTCCCATTCTACCTTGTGTTGGTGTCAGTACCTGAAGAGACAGCTGCTCCTCTCAGTTCTCACAGGTGGCCTCAAACACACCCCAAGCTTCTCTCTTTTGTTGGCCTTGTGACCACAGATGGCTCTTATGGCCATGACCCTGGAAAGAGACACAGCATTTGTTCAATTGCAGTAGTAGTTTTGGCTGCAGGCTTTGTACATTCAAGTGGGCAAGCCGGGCGGGCACCTTGAGAGGTCTGGTGTCCTCTCCAATAAGGAACTAGTGACATTTGAGTTCAGGAGGTGGTGGACATCTTTCAAGAAAGGCACAAGACTGCGTGGAGCAACTGACGGAGGCCTTCTGTGTAACTCTGTAGAAATGTGTCCCCACACAGTACTTCCCTGAGCACTGTTAAAAATTGGGTGTTGCAGTTCAGGTTCCTTTTCTTTGACATCACTGGGGCAATCATTGTTCTCCCTGGCTAGGATCCATGGCTAGGTCTGATATTTGTCCTGGAATCTGCCTCTCTGTGATTCAAGTCAGACAAAACCCCTACCTCCTGCAGAATACCAACACAGCTCTGTAGTAACCCACAGTGTTTGCAGGCCAGAGACAGTATCACCAGGCTCAAGTTCAAAGCAGTGGCAGAGAATGCTTTGTTAGGATCTTTGTTTTCTCTTGACTCCACAGGGGGTCACACTGTCATTTTCTACTGTGACCCCAAAGAGGCCCAGAAGGATTCTCAGGAAATGACTTAGGGTGCTGGGAGATGGAGAGTCTGGTTCCCGGTTTCTTTCCCTCTGTAGAAACTGTTATGTCTGAGGAATATGCACTGGGTGCCAACTTGAAAAGAGAAGCAGGCATGGCGATTTCCTTAATGCTTTCCATGTATTTTGTTATTTGTTTTTCCCCCCATCCTGTGAATCACACCTGTGCCTCATATTCAGTCTCATTTGGCAGAGGGGTTGTTCATTTCTACATTGCTGTCCATGGAATTTTCTTTGAACACTGTTGAATGTTGGCGCCTTTTGCTGCATCAATCTGTTGATGCTACTGCAAAGTCTCCTTGTCTGTGTTTCATGGTGTATTTGTCCATTGTTAATAGAAGAAAGTGTGTGTGTGTGTGTGTGTGTGTGTGTGTGACTAGCAACACATTGCTGCTGGCCAATCACCTATTGTGAAGCAATTGTTGCTTTGCACTGAGTCAGCAAGGCAGTTATGGATGGTAGTCACTGCCACAGTAGAAATAAAGAAAGTACTCCTCCTATTGGAACCTGAGGAGCTGAGGTGAGAGAAACTAGGACGCAAGAAGGTAGAACCGTGTGTCTTTCAAGTCTGATTTTAGACAAATGAGAGGCACAGAGTCATCCACACTGATGATAAGTCCACCTGGGGCCCAGTACGCAGCCAGGCTAGGGAGACACAGGAGGCCGGCACAGTGCCTGGGAGATGGTAATTTGAGTTTTCCAGAACTGTGAAAAGGACTCAGAGATGTTGCTTGAACAGTTGAAGAGGGGAAAGCCAGACTGAGCTACCTAGGTATTTTGCCTCTTCTGTAAGGATGACTAGAAAGGCCTGTTTGTTGTTAACCTTTTGACCTTTCTCCAATCTGATACTGGGAACTACAGTTTTGACTGATTTTTCTCCACTTATGAAGGAAATTAATGTCCTTTTGGATGGTTAACACTGTTTCGTTTCCAGTGGGATGCGCTGTATCCTTTTGGATCATGGGCCCTTTTTATGTTAGCTGGCATTTTTTTCTATTTTGTCAATACTGTTTTATCCTGCATAACATGCACATATATACAAATGTACTTGCAAAATGTTTAGTGTTTCAAGCACCCATTTTTCACAGCAAACCATCCATGTTATTTTTTATTGTTATGTCTATTTATGAATGTGCCCTTACCATACTGTAGCTCAGTTGTGGAGCAGAGGCTAGTTTGCAGAAGTGGTCCTCTCCTTTTCTCGTGGAGGTCCTAAGGATCAAAGTCAGGTCACGGGGTGAGCGCTTTCACCGGCTTGTTCCTCCATATTCTCTTTTACCACTGATAAAGACTCATTTTCCATCATAAGTTTCTGATTATCAAATTTAGAACTTACACTGTTTTACAGTTTGATAGACTAACCCTTCGTGATGACTATTGCGTCTACCATTCTAACACCTTAAAATCCACCTTCCCCTCTCATTAACGCCACCTTTAACCATCATTTGTGGCAGCTTCCAGACTGGCGTGTTCACCTGTTTAAGGGCATTTGCCACTCATTTAGCACACCCTGAACGGTGTTCTGATTCTACAACTTCCTTGCCAGTGCTTTCTTAGCTTTTCTGCCTTGTATGTTCTTCCATATGAACTTAATTGGAGCAAGGAAGATGGTTCAGTGGATTAAGAGCTTGCTATACTCATAGAACAGGGGCTTATCCAGTCATCACCAGAGAAGCTTCCTCCAGCAGCAGATGGGAGCAGGTACAGAAACCCACAACCAAACATTATGCAGAGAGAGCCTAAAATTGACATCTCCATTAGGTCCCTCCCCTTGGAGCATGGGGAAACTTTCCTGAGAAAGTTTGCAGGAGTTAGAGGGGATGGAGGAACCAGGAGAACAGGGCTCACAGAATCAACTAGTAGGGGTCACATGGGCGCACAGAGACAATGTCAAGCACCAAGGTTACAAGGACCTGCACCAGATCCTCTGCATATATGTTATGGCTATTAGCTTGTCTCTTGGAGGCCTGCTCTTTTCTGAATGGAGATGGAAGGGGAGTAGAGACTTGAGGTGGGGAGGAACTGGGAGGGAGGGAATACTGTGGAGAGAGAGAGAGAGAGAGAGAGAGAGAGAGAGAGAGAGAGAGAGAGAGAGAGAGAGAGAGAGAGAGAGAGAGAGAGTCCCTGTAAGCAATGGGACATCTTCCTGAAAATCATGCTCAACCTGCCTGGAGGGAAGTTGCACAACTTGCGATCAAGTGTCCCCTCTAGTCACATGCCCTGGTTCATCCTCAGACCACTTCCCATTCCCTGTCTGAGGAACAAATACTGCAGGGTTTGAGTAAATGATCATTTCTGAGTCATATGTGCAACATTCCCCACCTTTGTATCATGGGCCAGTTTATCAATTCAGAAAGACACAGTTCAATATGACAAATGGTGGCATTGCAACCAAACCCAAGTCTGCAGCCTTAATCAGAAATTTAAAGGAGAGTTAAAACTGTTTTGCTGTGGAGAAGGTCTCTTCAGTTGTAATAAGGTTTCATTTTCTTTTGTTCTCTAAGCACATAGACATGTACACAAGTGCAGTCACACACTGGCACTTGCACCACACACACACACACACACACACACACACACACACGTGTACACACAAAGGCATACTCATGAACACAGATGTGCACACATAAGTGCACACATAAACCTGTACACACAAGCACAAAAACTCAGTCGCAGGGAAACACACATATGTGTGTGTGCACATGTCCACATACACACACATGTGCACACACACACAGAGTAAATTCAGATGTGCATACACTGACACACAGTCATAGCCAAGGACTGTCAAAGCTAATGTGGGCATCCTTTAAAGTCAACCTTTCTCCGTCTCTCACTTGATTTTGTCTCTTAAGCCTCGGGTATCAAGCCTTTCTTTAAGGAATCATCCTGAGGGTAGAGACATGGATCAACTGTTAAGAGTTCTGGCTGCTCTCATAGAAGACCAGGATTCAATACCCATGGCACTCACAACCATTTGTGGCCCTAGTTCAAGGGTATCCAAGACCTTCTGACCTGAGTGGGCACCAGGAGCACATCATGTGCAGAATAAACATACATGCAGACAACTCACTAATACTCATAAAATACAATTAAAATTTAGCAGGTAGTGATTTCCACAATTATCTCACATCTCCCCATCTTCCTGACTGGAAAACACTATTGCCTTTCTAGAAAGAGCCCTTGGAAGAAACTGATTCAGTTCCTACAAGATGAACAACTATAGTGAGATGGAGAGAAGCTTGGTTAAATTCTGTCAGCAGGGAAAACCCAGGAAACTGGCACGAAGGAGGCAGGGGACTGAGGCAGGGGATGATCTGTGAAGAAAGGAGTGGGCACCCACCACAGATGTGTGCTCTGTTGCTGTTTAGGGGACTAGGAGTAGGGGGCGGGGAGACATCAGGCTCAGCTGACAAGATCGGGGACTCTTGAGTGGCAGGGCCGTGACCTCTCTTTCTTTCCTCTTGACAGGAAATTTTATGCCCAATTTGAGGAACTAAGAAGTGTTCACTTTGTCACTAAGCCACGTGGTGCCAGGCACTAGGCACCTAATAAACGTAGGCGAATATTAGTAAAAGTGAGTAAACGCCATTGCTTTTTAGTTACTATAAAACAATAATAAAACTACAGCACCATAAAACAAACATAGACAAATACTGTAAGCTTCCCCTCCAGAGGGTCCCCTTCTGGCCAGGCTTCCTGGAGCCAGGTACAAGGCATGTTATAGACCCATTTCCTGTTGGTACTCAGCCCACACAACTTGTGGAATTTTCATTCCTTCTCTACACCTTCTCTGGGTGCTGCAAGAGCTAAAATGACTGCTAGTTCACCAAACTTAGCTGTGTGTGTCCAACAAGAGCTGTCTTCTGTATTCAACAAATGTGTAATGGTTTTTTTTAACCCACAGCCAGTTAAACTGTTTATAGTCTGTCTGGGCAGGAAAACAAAATCCTGAAAGAAGAAGAAGGAAAAAATAAGATTAGCATTTTATATGCGGAACTCACCCTAGTTTAATTTCTTATTTAGAATTTGAAATATTTCATTATAACTTGAATTTCACTCTTAGAATACAATTAGCTTGTTTGTTTTTAAGGCAGAGCTGAGTAGAAAATTTAAAACAAAAACATATTTTAGCAATGAAATTATTGATTTCCCTCAAGAGTGTCAAAGAGTGGGGGGTGAAATTAAAGAGGCTTGTTTGTTGATTGATTGTTGTTGAGTGTGTGTGTGTGTGGTTGTGTGGCTGTGTGTCTCTGTGGGTTTAATTCTTAATTCTCTCTGGCAGTTAAAGATATAAGAGTAATATATATGTTGGTTGACTTCTTTTGAATGTGCTTGTTTAGCTGAGTGATCACTGATCCACTTCAAAGCCCAGACTCTGTCTTCATAACGAAACCCAGAGCAAGACATTCACGTAGGGAGCAGCCTGCTTTCTTCATCATAAGGCTTAACTATGTTCATCAAAAGACTACAGTTGCCATGTGGCTGACCTCTACATCATCTGCTCCTCACTGACAGCTAAAGGTCCACATGGCTTTCAAAGGGCTGGCTCTCCACTTTCTCCATGCCACTCTTCTTTCTCATCAGAGTCTTTGCTGGGGTAGACTGACTTCTCTCAGTGAGGGAGAAACCGGGAGGTCCTCGTCTGCCTGCTCGCAGCCCTTTGAGCCCTGGGAAAAGAGAGTGTGAGAGGCTATGTGGAGTCACTAGCCTGTTGCTCTCTAGACTTCAGCCCTGGCGGTGAGAACTCGTTGATCCATCAGCTGAGTCCAGTGAACCCCTCCTGTGTCAGCATGGCAGTACTGTGTCCCCCTTCTTTACAATGTGGTGATGCTGAGTCCAGTGAACCCCTCTTTGTCAGCATGGCAGTACTGTGTCCCCCCTTCTTTACAATGTGGTGACGCTTGGTTTCTGATATGCCCTTTTGTCAAAGGCATGGAGGAGAAGCATGGTTCCCTGTTAGCATCACATCCACTTGCTGATTGCTTCCTGCTCAAAGCAACTGAGATGGGAAAATAACATTCCTAATGAATAGCCAAGGCTCTGGGGGAGTGTTTGTGTAGACTAGTGATTACAGTATGTACACCTGAGGAGCTGATCGATATCCATCCAAGATTTAGCTTCAGTCTGAATTATAAGACATTGGGATAATTTTATGCCTTCCTGTCTTTATTACAAATAAGGACAGAAGCTGGGAGGTTGTGGTGCATGCCTTTCATCCCAGCACTCGGGAGGCAGAGGCAGGTAGATTTCTGTGAGTTCGAGACCAGCCTGGTCTACAAGAGCTAGTTCCAGGACAACCTCCAAAGTCACAGAGAAACCCTGTCTTGAAAAACAAACAAAACAAAACAAAAAGCTAGTTCCAGGATAGGCTCTAAAAATACACAGAGAAACCTGGTCTTAAAAACAGACAGACAGACAAACAAACAAACAAACAAATAAATGGGAATATCAGCCACTTTGGGACTACTTACTTGACACCATGGCAAAAATCTAATGAAAAATAGTTGGTCATAAATAAAGAAGGAACTAAAAGCTTATGCGGCACTAGTTTTCCAGTACTTACTATCTCAGTACTTACTACAGAAAAAAAATTCTAGGTACTGTAGCAGCCTCCTGGATGCAGCAGTATAACTAAGGAGTTCTGCCTCATTCCTTGCAAAGATTCCTGCTGTTCTGAGGTGACAGGAGCTTTGATGGTATCATGGTGTTTGGGGATCCTGTCTCCACATCCCCTGTGTCACAGAACTTGGAGGCTACTTTCCAGTGAGGAGGCTTCTTCACAGGGAGCAAGAAAGAAGGGGACCTGCTCCTTCTTCATTCTGCCCTGCATGGATGGTGGAAAACCCCCATGCCTCAGGCGAATCATTCTACCCTCCTTGAAATCAGCTGGTTTAGAGAAGCCTTAGAGATCATTCCAGGTGTCTGTAAACTGGGAGCTGAGTTTAGAGCTCTAAGAGAACCTTGCCAGGTTGCTGAAGTATGTAGGTCCCTCTCTAGTGCAGCTATCAAGAACTAGGCCAGGGACAGAGCCTTGGAGGCCATGTCTTTTAAGGCAAAGCTACCCAGAATGCAGCCTGCCCGCCATGCAATATTCCTGGGTCGATGGTTCCTTCTGGCGGAGGTGCCTCTCAAACAATACCTATGCTTCTCTTCCTCCAGAGCCTGATCTGCTCTCCAGGCCCCATCTTCACTGTGCGTGCAAAGACCTTCCTTTGGTTTCTGAGCTCATAATGGCAATCACATTTCCATAGAACATCCCTTCAGTCACTCCATCCTGATTTCACAGGCCCAGAGCCCATATGCCTCCCATTTCCCAGGATGTGTTTTCTGACAGATATCCTTTTAGATGTGCTGTAAGCCCTCAGCCGGAACCGCATAGGTGACTGGCCTCACCTTAGAAGCTGGGCGAGACTTCTGGACAGAACTTTGGGAAATTCCTTTTTCCTAAAGAAAAAAGTTCTTGGATTGACACAATACTTCAGGTTCATAAAACAGTGGATATAATTTTGAGTTCCATTCTTTTTATTGTCCATAATTAGAAAGGAAAAGCTCGAGATTCTATGCTTTGAAATGCTGGCACATCTAGCTTTGACTTTGACATGTTGCTTTGGGAACACACGGTTCTCATGAGTCAGTGGATGTGATTCTGGTCCTTGGAGCTGCTGCAGGAGGAGCTCACCATGTCTGTCTAATGAGTGGAGCTTGTGTTTCCTGATTGGAGGTCAGATCCCTGCTAATGAGGAACATCCTGCTGCATGGCTTATTTTTTCGAAGTTGCATCTCATCAGCTTCCTAAGCTTTCAAATCCCTCCAATGGAAGACTTCCTAAGGGCAGGGTAAGGGAGAATGCTACTGTTGTCTGAGGAAGTGCTGCAGTGTGCTCTCCACCCCCACAAGCTTGCTGCTGCTTCCCAACAGAGTTCAGGGCTTCCTTGAAGTCCATAATGCTGCTGCTCTGCCTCCATTGGGGTTGGTGTCTTCCATTTACACTGTTGCTGTCTGTCAAGCTGCTGTGGTTCAGGATGATCTAGACAAATTCTGAGAGAGTCCTGCCTCCTTACCTCCAGCAACAGTGTCAGCATTGGATACCAGGCATCCCTGGAGTAACTGCAGTGGCCAGCACAACATAACTGACTTCTAGGTTTGCAATGTAAGTCTTGACATGGAGGCTCAAGGCTTGGTTTTAACCACAGAAGTCCCACACTGACCCCCAAGATGCACATAAGCCTTGGACCACACAAAAGCTCAGGAGGACAGACTGAGAATGAATTAGAAGTCCAATCCTGATTCTCCTCTCAGTCTTCAACATCACAATTGTCCTTAACAGTTGGGATATTCTAGAGGGACTATCAAGCTATCTCTGTGTTTTTCTGAAGAAGCAGAAGAAGAAGGAAGAGGAGGAGGAAGAGAAGAAGACAAAGAAAATGAAGAAAGAGGAGGAAGGAGGAGGAGAAGAAAACTAAAGAGGATGAGGAGGAGAAGAGGAGGAATACAAACTTAAAACAGATTCTCCCCTAACTCTGCCCTCTAGATCTTTACCTGTAGAGTTCATTTTCATTTTCTGCCCTTCTCTGTGACATGTTACATTTAGAATCTCCGTGTTCCAGAGGTGAGATGCTAGACAGATAGAAGTAGTCTCTGTTTACAGTAAGGGAAGTTTTCAGTGACCTAAAATATTTTGTTAGGAAAAACTCACCTGTCATTTCCAGGGCCACAAGTCTGAGCAGCTGTGCATGAACATTCCCAGAATTCCACTCAGTTCTTGGACGAGAATGTTACCTCTCACTCAGAATTCCATGTAGCATCCAGAGGTGTCTTCTCTGACCCATGTGTGTACTGCTCCATAGAAAGGAGACACACGCTGTGAGAAATGCCACACTTTCACTCTCGAGTTTGTTAATGTTTTTAAAAATTACTCCAAAATTTAACCCCCAGAAACAGCTGACCAGACAAAGGTTAACTCTTGAATCCCAGGCATCAGCCTGGGAATCCAGCATGGGACTGATCAAGACCCCCCTGAATCTGGGTGTCAGTGAGGAGGCCTAGGGAATCTATTGAGCCTTGGGCAGCAGATCAGTACCCATCCCAAGTATACACACAGACTTTGGACTCCCATAGAACAATGTGAGGTGCACTCTCACCCTGAACTCTTGGGGAAGGGTCTAGGCCCTGCCCTATATGAAATGACAGACTATGGACACCCCCATGGAGGGCCTCACCCTCCCTGGGGGAATGAGGGGATAAGGGGGGGGATGGGGGAGGGCACGGGAGGAGGGGAGGGAAAAGGAGAGGGACCTGGAACTGACTTGTGAAGCAACCTTGTTTCTTATCTAAATTTTAAAAAAAAAAGAATAAAAAAAATCATAAAGAAAAAAGAAATAGACTTGTCACTACATACTGATCAGTAGAGTTGCAAATATTGATGTTACCTTTTAATTCTTTCTGTATTTTCTTATGTAACCAAAATTACAAGGTAAGAGCACATTAATAATTTTGCATCATGAATAATTTTAAATTATATTTTCAATTTAACAATAAAATATATTTTCAGTGAAAAAAATTACTCCAAAAATTTTTCTTGTCTCACTGGGATATTGGGATCTGAGACAATAAACAAAAGAAGGACCCAAAGATGCCCTTGTGGGAATGCCACCAGGGAACATTGGCTCTGGAAGAGCAGAACTGGTCAGTCTTTTTTTTTTTTTTTTTTTGGTTTTTACTAGACAGGGTTTCTCTGTATTGTTTCGGGGGCTATCGGTCCAGCCCGGCCTCGAACTCACAGAGATCTGCCTGACTCTGCCTCCTGAGTGCTGGGATTAAAGGTGTGTGCCACCACCGCCCGGCTAGAACTGGTCAGTCTTAACAGACCTCAGTCACATTAAACCCTACAAGACACATGTATGACACAGTCACAGTCACAGGCAGACCTGATGTTGCTGCTCTGAAAAACACAGCTTAAGTGACCCAGTGTGTCTGTTGTAAGAAATCCTATGTCTTCCTAGTTATGGGTCTACATTTGCTCTTCAGATGGCAGGCAGGTAGGCAGGCAGGTGAACTTGACATACAAGGCAGAACTACTAATCGAAACTTTTGAGTTCATGTTTAGTGGCCAACCTATGACAGCATGGACATGTGTAGACGTCATAGCAGTGTACAAACAGGCTGCATCCTGGATGGGACCCAAGCTTTCTGGAGCTGCTTGTTGCTCTCCTGGGTGTCTCTTTGTGTTTCTTAGCATGAAGAAGAATAGATTGGCTCCAGTTTCAAGAAGCAAGGAACATTTGAGGTGAGAGAAGGCTGAGGGATCCATGGACCAATGCTTGCAAACACTCTATTGTAGTTTTTTTTTTTTGTTACTCTTCTGTGTCCCACCACCCAGCTCCCAAATAAATACATGGAGACTTTTCTTACTTATGACTGCCCAGCCTTAGCTTTTCTTGTTCTAGCTAGATTTTCTTAACTTAAATTATCCCTTTTTCCTCTGGGCTTTTACCTTTCTCTATTCTGTATACCTTTCTTTCCTCCTTACTCCATGGCTATTTGTGTGGCTGGGTGGCCTTGCCTCTTTCTTTCTCCTTTTCTTGCTTCCCCCTTCTCCTCTTCTCTTAAGCCTATAATTTCTCTCAACTGGCTATTGGCAGTTTACCTCTTTATTCGACCAATCAGGTATTTTAGGCAGGCAAAGTAATACAGCTTCACAGAGTTAAACAAATGCAATATAAAAGAATGCAACACACCTTTGCATCATTAAACAAATATTCCACAGAATACATGAAGGTAACAAATCATCAATTAATATCCCCAAATCACTCTGGGTGATTTTGCTCCATCTGATAAGGGTTAGAGCTTCTACAAAAACTGTGAACCTTCTGTGAAGTTGCTTCCAGTCCTCTGTGGTACAACCCTATGACTTCCCGGGTGTCCTCAGGGTGAGTTGTTAGTTCAGTGGTTCTGCTAGCCAGCTCCTGAAGAGTCCCCAAGCCACCAAATGACAGCTCCCCAGGCCCACGGAGCTGTGGAAATAGCCCCCAAGTCAGTGGAGCACTTCTCAGCTGTGTCAAATGTATACCATCTTCCAGGTTCTGTTTATTCTTTCTGAAATGCCAATTTCTTATTAAAATCAAAATAGAACAGTCACTTTCCCATTTTGGATGTAATCAGAAATTAAAAATATTAACTGGCATCAGTGGCTGGGTGAATTTACCTACTCATATTCAGAAAGGGTTTGTATGTGGAACCAGCTTGTTTTCATGATAAATTTATTTTAAAATTTTCCTTGGGCTTGGGATTTATACTTCTGCCTTCAAATCTGTGTGTCAACACCATAATGATAATAATTTAATACCTGCTACAATATCCATCATATGGCGATGCTCAGAATGGTCTATGTAAATTGCCAGCAATGCCAGGCCTACAGAGTCCTTTAACAATAGAGAAGGCAGAGATATAAAAAGTGGTAAAGGGTAAAGGTCTTCATTTTTCCTCATCCCATTTGATGTGCTCAAACCCTGTTTGCCAGAATGTTTCCCAGTATAGATGTGACTATAGAAGGAGGCAAAGCCAGTGTCCTGTGCAGGGGGATCCAAAAGTCTCCAGAGTCAGATTCAGCAGCACTAGGATCATATTCACTGGAGTCAAGTGTGAGCTCACTCTCAGCAGCCTTCCTCTGGGATTTCTATCATTAAATTGCAAAGCCTCTTCACATGATATTGGTTTGAGAGGGCAGTTCAGAAGATGGCAGGTGGTTTGTCTGGTAAAGGCACTTCCTGCCAAGCCTGACAATCTGACTTCTATCCATGGGACCTACATAATTTCAGAGAGTTCTCCTTGAACCTCCTCATTCATGCAGGGTGTATGTGTCCTTGTCCCTGCCCATACATACTCCATACATACTCATGAATGTTCATACACAGTCAGACAGTCAGACAAACAGACAGACAGACAGACAGACACACACACACACACACACACACACACACAGTGTGGCTCATCACTTTAAAGTAAAAAATTATAAAATGTGTATGTAAGGAAGAACCTGACTGGTTAGAGTCAGTGTGTCAAAAGGAAAAGACTAATGGCTGATGGGTGTACTCATTGTTGGGAAAACAACTTGGACACATACTTTGTGTGACCCATTCATGTGTGAATGCTGGGTTGATGGGGATGTCTTCTAATTGCTGTGAATATAAGTTTCTCTTACTGGTTGGTGAATAAATGCTGATTGGTCATTAGCCAGGAAGGAAGTGAAGGCAAGGCTACCAACCCAGGAGAATTCTGGGAAAAGAAATGCAGGAAGTGAGTTGTGGGAGAGATGCCATGTAGCTGCTGAAGGAACAACATGCCAGAAAATTAAAGGTAAGCCATAGCCTCATGGTAACACATAGTTTAATAGATATGACTTAGTAATTAAGAGAGAGTTAGCCAATGAGAATCCTGAGCCATTGGCCAGTTTATTTGGGACTCAGTGTGTTTATTTGGAACTAAATAGATGCAGGACCAACTGGGACAGGAACTCCATCTTCACTGAGTTGTTGGGTATAATTGAGAAATAGAAGCCAGGAGTTCAAGAGAAATCCTGGCAACATTGGTTCCTATGGAGGCATCTGCATACAGGACATGCTCTTCCAGACTAGTGAACAAGTCCCTGCAGGCCAGCCACATGCCCCATTTGGGTTACATAGGTACTTCACCACAGTGTGATTTCCACTTATGCCATAGTTTGAATCAGTCTCAAGACCCTGGGATTCTTTTTAAGTGCCTCTATAGTAACATCTTGGTGAAGGCCTGTTCACCTGCTCCTGACACGAATCCTTTCTCAGGCTCCCTGATCCTAGCCTTTCTCTCATGTGCTCTCCCGACATTAATCACACCTCCTTCAATTGCTAGTAACATCTCTCCTGCCCTCCCATATTGAGACATCTATAACTGTGTTTGATCTTCAGGTTAGAGTTCAAATGCTCTACAGGGTTCTTCCTTTCTAGCTTAGTTTCGACCTCTCTCCAATGTCCTGGGTCCCTTTCCAATGCATCCTCGCTGGCTGTCTTCTTACCACCTCCATCCTTCCTACCACGGTTTTCATCATGTGTCCTAGCAGCTCTAGGTTCCCTGGATACTCCCTGACCACACAACTGTTGGGCCCTTACCTGTTCTCACTCTATCAGACAGATTCTTGAGGTCAGAATGGATGTCATGCATGACTGACTTCTGGGATGGTCCACAGCAAATACATCAGGGACATCTATTTATAAGATGAAGAAGGATAGTACTGGGCCTTTTGAACAATTGAGAGGTGGGGGAGACAGAGTGAATGGCAAAGAGAAATGTAAACACCAGCTATTATATTATCCAGAAATGGAGGGTAAGGAGCTAATCCTCCAGAGGGTAGAGAGGCTGAAAGGCAGTCTTAGGGCTCAAAGAAGGCATGTGCTGCTACTCTCAAGTTCCAGGGCTGGGCACCAAGTGCCACACAGGTTCTTGATCCCAGTGTGTTTCCAAATGACCTGCAGCATAGGTCATGTTATGAAGAAGAACATGAGTCTTGTGGACCTACCTGACATGAGTCAAGGCTTTGGTTTGAAACTCTGGATGGCAAGGTATGGTGGGGTAGTTACCTCTTCCCAGTGCACTACATACATGTGAAAGCTCTCAAGCTTACACACATACATACATGCATTAGCACACAGATATACACACACACACATGCAGAAAAAAGAAAACAGATACACAGGCACATACAGACAGACATGCAGACACTCAGACACACAGACATGCACATACATTGAAGTATGTCAACACACACACAACTACACAGATACAGACATATACACACATGTAGACACACACATACAAGAACCTCTCTCACACATCTACACATATACATATGCACACCAAAGCATACAGACCACTGTCACACACACTCACACAAACTGGCACATGACAATGTAATTGTTACAGGAATAGTAAAATCATTACCGGAAATAAAAGCTTATTTTACTTTGTCATTCTGGAGGAACACAGTTCTTCAGACACCTTATGTGAGAGAACTGGTTGAAATGGTTACTTACCTGCTAGTGATATATCAATTTAGGAACAGAAGTGCTGAGTTTGGACACTTTAATGACAGTGATCATGAGGCCTTATAAATTCCATCCACTTTACAAGTTACACATGGTATACTGTGTATCATGCAATTCTCTAACCTCAGAGGTTGGTTCTAAGAAACACTAGTGTCCTATATACATTATAGAAGTTAAGGATGTTGGAACAACTCAAGAAGGGATTGTGGCACTGAGCAACAACCCTATGTAACAAATGCTGGATACTCTTAGGAACAGCACCCCTTCCCTTCAAGGGGTACTCAGATCGTCCATAAGCCTGGTAGCTCAGTCTGTATACCAGGACTTGAGAGTGATTAATGAGTTGGCAAGAGTTTAAGAAGGTTACAGGACTCCATACATCTGCCTTCATGACGAGATGCTTGACAGCCAACCTGGGAGTGACATCCAGGAGCAGGGATGGGTGTCAAGGAGGAAAGTGACCAGCTGTTGCCTGTCTTCAGTCAGAAGGAGACATGACGGAAGTGAGCTTAAACTGCTTCATGTGGCAATGATTTAGGATATTAAGAACTTCCTGAGGCTGGGCTGGGTTACCTCAGAAAGGCACACAATCCTCTTGCCTCAGGGTCTGCAAAAAACAAGTTCTGTCCAACTCTATTACAGTGTGGGTGTTTCTTCAAACTCCGAGTTGAGGAACCAGCCAAACATGCACGGTACCAGAGGAAGGCTATGGGAGATACTCTACAGTGACCCCCACCATTTTTTCCTTTTCCTTCCTCCTTCTTCTCATCTCCTTCTTTCTTTTCTTCTTTCTCCCTTTCTTTCCTTGTCTTCCCCACCCTTACCATCTCATTTATTTTTTCTTCAATATTTTAATTAAGAAAAGCAAAATTTCATTTTTTGTTATGGTACAATGAGTTCTGACAACTAGTCACCTTCAAAATCAAAATGTAGAATTATTTTGCATTTTTTCTTTCACCAATACTATTTATCCCTCAGCACACATATCACAAGATTTGAAAACCATTAGAGATCAGTAACAAATTGCCCTCCTAACTTGTATGCAGGAAGACACGTTGGAGCTTCACTTGGCTGGGTCCTGAGGCTGCACATTCAGTTTTTAGCCATTAGAATTTGTGCCCACAGATGAAAATGTTTTACATAATCCCAGATATCAGTATCTGTGTCTATCTATCTATCTATCTATCTATCTATCTATCTATCTATCTATCTATCTATCTATCGATCAGACATGTAATTTCACTGCCGCTCAGCCTTGCAAACAGAGTCTGCAGGGATGACCAGGGTCTGCCCCCCTCCACCTTCCCAGGGAATTCTGTGCAGCTGCTGAGAAAAAAAAAAGCTTGATTTCAGGAGGTGCGCTGGGGAGGAAGCTCTCTAGGATCAAATTTTAGACAGCTTCAGGGCTTGAGCGTGGAGTCAAAAGAAATCCCTTTGCCAGTGATTCTGTTTCCTAGGACACGCAGCTCCTGCCAGATAAACAGGGAATATGAGACACTAGCGAGATGGAGGGATTAGTCCTGTAAGGAGCAAATGTTGATCTTTCCTCACCTGCTTTTAACAACTCTTTGCCCTGCTGAAACATTTTCTTATTAAATTTTAATCAAAAGCACAAAAACAGGTTGTTTATCATAGGAAAGGCTAACTGTGTTGTAAGCATCCTGTGCCTTGCCAAGCTTCCCAGTGCTAGAGCAGCCAGGCTCCCTGATCTTAAGTCAACCAAGCTTATCGGTGCTAGTTACTCCCACTCAAGAGCACACAACTGCAGGACAGACAGACACAGAGTGCCTGAAGACAGACTGAACAGAGTAAGTTCATTTTTGTTTGAGGCTGGGCATTACCTTCAACATGAAGATTAGCACAGGAAATTTTGACAAATGTTGCTGAACTTTTAAATTTCTCTTTGATTGTGTTTGTTTGGTGGCGGTTTTTGTGAGGTCTTAAATGGGCTATTTGAATTTTTAGGACAGAGAAAACTAAACAAATGGATCGCCCTTGTGGCCTCCAGCATCTCACACTGCAAGTCCTTTGCTTGTTTATATGGTGGGGTGCATGACGTCCAACAACAACAATAACAACAACAACATGTGTTTATAGAATTTAGCTTCCAGATGCAAGTGTTCAGCCTTTCCCCAGCCGAGCTGTTTATTTGTAAGAAACACTTCCAGGTCTAGTTCTTAATACTCAATGTTCTTGAGTGGCTGAGAGATGAACACCAGCTTCAGAATTGGCGTAAAACAAAAACAAAAAACTCAGTGTAAAGCTCCGATCACTGTCCTGTCATGGGTGACAATGCTACTTCACAATAAAACACCAACTCAGAGGGGGAGGGGATAATCAGTCACCTGTGACAAGTCTTCTGTGATTGGAGCACTTCAGACTGTGAACCACTGACAAAGCCTACCTTCTGGCTCAGAATCACGGCACCTCCTTTCCAAAGAAGGGCCAGTGTAGCAGGGAGGGCAGAGGGCAGGAAAGCACAGGAAGGGTATGATGACACTGACTGCACATCAGTGAACCCCACCTACTAGACATAAAGGTCTAGGGTCAAGATTCCTTTCTGACCTTTTAGCCTAAGGTCTCTTTCCTTGAGTTTGTTCTTCCTTCACTTTGGTTATTTTGTATTATATAGAGATTATTATTATATTTTATAGAGATATTATAGAGTTGCTAGGGCACCCTCACAAGGTCAAGGGTTTTTTCCATACCAGGAGCAAAACAGAATTGTACTTTCTGTAAACTGAGCAATGGAGATTGTTGGAAGGTGTCACACAGTGCCTTGTTTTTGAGTCTTCCTTGAATGTGAGGCAGTGGCAGTAGTTGGCCACTACTAGGGTCTGGTGTACTTTAGAACTGCCTTTCTCAGGCTGTCCTGCTGGGTTGATTTGCATTAGCATCATGGGGAATGCTCCAGGAATGTCAATACTTCACCTCATGACTTCTGCAGAATCAGAAACTTCCAGACAAGTCAGAGTTCCTGGAACATCCATATGAACCAGGGCTGACTTGTGAGCACAAGGAGGGGTCACTTGAGAGATCTGGGCAGAAACATGGTTCCTCCAAATTTCACAAGCCGTAGCACTAGTACTTCAGAAATTATAGTGTGGATGTAAGATGGGAAAGAATGTGATTAAGTTCAGTCTTACAAGAATGAGCTAACTTATCCTGACTAGTCAAGACACAGATACACACAGGATAGATGACCTTGTGAGGCACAGGAAGAGGATACCATCTATAGGATCAGGAGTGCTGAACTTCACCTCATGGACAAGATACTCACTTTCTATAGCAATGAGGACACACATTTCTGTTGTTAAAAGTGCCTAGTCTGTGACATTTTGTTAAGGCGACCCTACTAGACTAACATCATAATGAAGGTGCAGTGTCACAAGAAGTCTGTGAATGTTGACCTTTTCTCCTGGGGGCATTCAAGATGTGACTCTAATACCAAGATAAGAATTCTCCCCTCACCTGTTGAGTTCTTGGTTACACAAAGAACATGCTTTCCAGGTGCTCAGGTCCATATTTCAGATGAACACACAATCTTTACAGAGATGTTATAGTTTGAACGTGTTCCCCTCAGAATCACCCCGATTTCTTGGTCCTCAGCTGAGAGCAAGTTTCAAGGTGAGGTTAGGTGGAAGAAATAGGTCACTGGGTGGTCTTTGAGGTTTCTTGGCCCCTGACCACAGAGATCACAACAATAAGAAAACTAACTGGCACAATAGGTTTGTGTATGATTAGTGACCATTGGGGACCACAAACCTGGCTACCACAGCTCCTTCAGGATGCAGGGGATGGTAAGATGCCATATAGAAAGCAGGTAGTACAAATTTTACACATACTTAACTTCAGGTTCAAATCCAAGTCTTTGTCTTTTTCCAAACAATACAGCCTCTATGAAGTCAGGAGAGCTTGAGACCAGACTGGCTCATCCTAAAGCTTAGTCACGTACCTACAAATGCTTTACATTTCATATACAAACCTCACCACTTTTAAAGTCAGGCGTTGATCTGCATGATGCAGAATTAGCTGTCTTAGCAGGTCAGGTGACTTTCCCAAAACCACACAGTTGTAAAGTTTAACTCCATGCTCAAACCTTGCCCTGCTTGATGGCCTGCTGTCTCCAGAGTCCCATTCCCTCTCTGTTACTCTCAATGACTTCAGACCTATCTCAGAGCAGTAAGAGAACACCCTAAAGATGGATTCTGGATGTCTTTAGAGCTGATTGTACAGTTCAAAGTCAAGATTGGATAGCAGAGACTTCTGGCTCCTTAGCATTTGATGTTGGAAGCAAACTATGTCAGGTATGACAGTGTTAACTTAAGAGTTTATTTTTTACTCTAAGTATGTAGCTGGGAATTTAGTCAGTTTCCAGAATAATGTGTTCAAGAGGGCTTTAAGGTGGAAAGAAAAAAAATATGGGCCTTTCCTAAAGTCCTTAATCGTGATCTTAATGTGTCCTTAATTTTCTTAAGTTTTCATTGTGAAATCCATCTGAAAGTGATTCCGATGAGATGAGATCTGTTGCTCACTTGTTTGCAACTTAAATAGCCTGAAATAGTTGTAAATTACCCAACAAAGGGAAATGGTTTTTCTCCAAGTGGCAGGAGAATGAAGTCAGGCCACTTACCTCCCTGTTACCTCTTTCTTCTGGACTCACTTCAAGATGTGTGTGTAGGGTAAGTGCCAAGAAGCTTTACCTTTTGGATTCTGAGAGTTTTAGATGAAAGTGGCCCATGTTTGGACTGGATTTTCAGTTGAATTCCCTCTTAATCTCATGCCTGCTCTAACAATCTGTCTACAGGAGGCTCGTGTTTTCGTTTTTCCTTCATCAGCCTATATTTCTCCATATTTCCAGGACATTATTTTTTACTCTTCTGTAAAGATTCATAAGCTAAAGCAAACAAAAGCAGGCAGATAAACAAAACACAATAAATGCGTTTGGGATCACTGCTGCTTATTGAAAATAGAATCCAGAAGTGGCCACTCTGCAGGATTGCATGAGTCAGCCCAAGAAAGCAGGACATTTTCTTGGAACGGAAGTTCCGGCCTCATCCCATGTCTGTCAGCACCCTCTGCCAGAGTGTCTGTCTGAAATGAGATCCTTTCCAGGGAAAAACAGGCTGTGGGGTTCAAGCAGGGGCCAAGGTCTATCAAACATCGTCCTCTGTTGGTGAGAATGGAGAACAGAGAGAACAGAGGACATAATGCTGGGTGGGGGGTGTCAAGGTAGCTGTCACCAAGTAAGAGCCAGTTAAACTGTGAGTCTCAGGTAACTACACAAATTCTCACATTAAAACCATACTGACTTTCTGTCCCTAGGTAGTGAGTATTTAGGAAAATGCAAAGCAGCTATCTGTAAAGAGGAAGCACACATTGAAGACCAATTCTTATTAGATTAAAGGAAGCGATGGATGTCTGGGTTGGCTCTTAACCTTTCAGCTGCTGTGAGCTCTCCACAGGAACACCTCATAAAAGGATTCAAGACTAGAAAAGCATGGGACTGTATTTTAATCACAAGTTCCTATGACCGCTTCCCTTTGAAGGTCCCCAAAATATATTTCCACCCCACATCTCCATCTTACTCACAGACAGCCATCTTTCTGTCTCAACAGAGTCATTGAGTCACCAGGCTCCACACTGAGTACCACAGCATTCCCATGGGAGAATATGGTGGCAAAAGACAAGCTCACATGGCTCCTGAAGACAGTGAGTTCTGATAGGATGAAATACCCATCTATACAACAAGGTGGCCATCCTGTGTACCCTTTGGTATCTGATGCTCAGTTGAAAACAGAGAGCATTCTGGGGACCCATTCAACTGAACCTGTCACTGTCAAATTTACTTATGCAAGACATTGGGAGATGATGCATGGAATCTTACTTTAAAATCAATCAGGTGTTGACAGCAAATTTGGGAGGGAGCAGGGAAGGGCAAGAAGTTAGGGGTAGGAGTGGGGTGTGAATTGTGAGCAAAATAGATTGTATGCATATATGAAATTCTCAAAGAATTAATTAAAATGCTAAAAATAATCCAGGGCATAACATGTGTCTTATATCAAGGGATATGTATATATTAGTGTCTTAAGCATATTGTCTTTCCTTGTAACCTATCTCACTGAGTCATAAGTCAATGTCAGAACATCATTCCCCATATCTAACCTAAATTCTTCATGCTGTCATTAAAACCCATTTCCTTTCCTTTCATTCTGCTTTTGGTAAGGCATGAGAATGTTTGCTGGCCACCGCCCACATGGGAGTATTTTAAATGGAAGTATGGAGTCGCTTTCAACTCTGGCATCTTTATCAGTAACTGCAGCTCCTTTAGTCACAGATGACATTGCTGTGGACCCTTTGATGTGCTGAAATGTTAGGGTAACCCTTCCAATGCCTTGAAGCAAGAAGTTTTAACCAGCAATCAACAGAAGTCTCTTACCTATTCAGAGGCGTCAGTGCACCAGGATATTTAGACAGGAAAAATGAAGAATACAGACCCATGTGGAGTGCTCAGTGGATTCCAGCAGAGGGTATGGAAGCTTTGGATTTGCATGCTAAGATAGGCCCTGGCTCGGCAGGAGGCGGAGCCAGTGGCTAGACTCAGTTCCTCAGTATGTCTCCTCTTGTTTATTATATCTTATACTATGGAAACCAGGTTAGACAAAACGAACAACAAATAAAACAACTCAGGGATTTTCTTATTTGCATTCAGAGTGGCTCATAAAGCAGCAGAGACAACTCACGGGAACTGTCTGAGTGTGCTATGGGTTGGTAGTTCAGGAAGAGAGCCTCGAGAATGAGCAGCAGAGGAGTTGGCCATCAGCAGTTGGCAGCGACCAGTTGAAAACAATCATCAGAGCCGATCCTCTTCAGACTACATGAGAAGCAGCCAAACAACTTAATGTGGACATTCAATGGTCATTCTACATACAAGGTAAAGTGCAAGGAAAAAAGCACTGTATTAAGTGGAAGCCTCATGAGCTGACCAAAAATAACAATAAAATCATTTTAGCTGCCATCTTCTCTTATTCTGTACAACACCAACAAACAGTCTCTTCTTCAAATTGGCAATATGGAACAAAAATGTTTAGGGGAAATCCAGAGAAAGCCAGTTCAGAGGCTTGGCTAAGGATGAGCTCCAAAGCACTTCCCAAACAAAAACTTGCACACAGGAAAAGTCCTGGTTCCAGTTCTGGGGTATAGCACAGGACTGGTCCACTAGAGTTTTATGAGCTGCAGCAGAACCATTTTACCTGAGAAGAATGCTTCGAAAATCAGATGCCCTGTAAACCTTAACACCTGTGGCAGGCATCTGTCAGCAGACAGGACTCATTGCCTCTCCAAGAAAATTCCCAACTTCATGTCTCCCAATGAACCCTTTGAAAATTGGTGGGAGGCTGCAGATATGGCTCAGTCCTTAAGAGCATGTGCGACACTTGCAGAGGAGTAGAGCCAATTTGCAGAGGAGTAGAGCCAGTTCCCAGCAGATTAAAAAGGGTGTTTACACAAATCTAGTTTCTGGGGACCAGGCTTTTGTGAGTATACACACACACACACACACACACACACACACACACACACACACACACAACTAAAATGTAGAAGGAAGAGGAAGGAGTGGGAGAGAAGAATTTTGCCTCAGCTACTCACACTTAGCTAACCCTGACAATTAACTACCACATCTTAAAGCATCTCACAGGTGATTATAGGGAAAATAGTCCCGCAACAAGCAAATGCAGAAAATGTTTTCCAAAGCTGCTGTGTGATGCTTTTGTTCTTTGACTTTTTGAAAGCCCCAAATAAATCAAACATGGAGGCTCATTCTTAATTATGAATGCCAGGCCTTACCTTGGCTTGTTGCTAGCTAGCATTGATTATCTTAAATTAACCCATCTACCTTTTCCCTCTAGAATTTTCTCTTTTTCTTCTGTATATCTTACTTTCCTTCTTACTCTGTGGCTGGGCGGGTGGCTGGGTGGCTGACTGGCTGGCCCCTGATGTCCTCCTCTCCTAGTTCTCTCATTGCTCCCTCTCTCTTTGTTTCTCCTTCTTTTCATTCTCTCTGATTGACAGCTCCACCTATCCCTGCTCCTTCCTTGCTACTGGACATCCAGCTCTTTCTTAGGACCATCAAGTGTTTTATACAGGAAAAGAACCACAGCTTCACAGCGTTAAAGTCACACAAAGCATTCTTCAGACCTCTAAGCATAATTTTTTATGCATAAGCAATTAGAAAACTTATTTCCCATTGACAAAAATATGTTGATTTTAGTGTTCCTATTTTGATTAATAAAGATGTGTTTGTGAGCCTAGTTATAACTATTTTAAATTCATGGCTCTAATGTGTAATTTCTTTTGTATCAACCAAGTTTATGCTGGAGCTGGGCCTAAAGATAAACAGAGGCAGGGAAGTAAAAGAAGTTCATGGTTGCTGCTGCAGTGAAGGTCTGTGCATGCCCCAGAGTTCTGCCCACCTGCTGTCTGCAAGAGGCAAGTGTCCTAGGTCAAGGTTCAAGACAGGGGAGGAGGAAGCGTATGCTTAGGTTACACACCCCCAGGACTCCTCAAGGTACTGCTATGGACTGCCAACTGTACCACTTGCATGGCTATAGAAATAGCCAGGGAAAATATGTGATCTCTATTGTATTAGACCCTGTCATATTTCCTGTCAAATTTCTTCAGTTACACTGCTCTTTGGGACTGGAGTCATTTCTTATACGTTCAGTCCTTTTTGCTTAGATAGTGGGTATTTTCTATATAACTTGCATCATGAGATACACAGATCTCCTGTATTCTGGGGGTCTAGAAAGAGGCAAGGAAGCTTAAAATTGAGAGAGGAGAGACAGACAGACAGACAGACAGACAGACACACATACACACACACAGAGAAAGAGAGAGAGAGAGAGAGAGAGAGACAGAGAGAGACAGAGAGAGACAGAGAGAGAGATGAAGCTCTGGATTCCAAGTGCACATAAACCCTGCACAGTGATGTTCTCTTGTAACGGCAGCACCTAGGATGTAGAAGTAGCACAATTAGGAATGTAAGGTCATGAATTTGAGGTCATTTCGAGATTTATGACACTGTTTTCTGTTCTGTGTGATATGGAACACACAAAATGACCTTGTTTCAAAAAAAACAAAAAGAAAAAAAATGTTACATCACAAAACCCTGAAACAGGAGTCACCAAAGCCAACTTCATTCATGGAGAGGTCGGTACAAACCAGATCAAGCCAGAAATTAAGCATCCAGGACTGTCACATAGCAGACCACAGGTGGTACAGTTGTTAGTCACTCAGTGCAGGAACTCTGGTCAGGACAAGAAAGTCAGTGTCTACAGAAAAATCCTTCAGTATCTTCTCCTTGATCCCTTTTCTATAGAGTCAAAAAAAGCAACAAAATAAAATAAAAACAAAACTAAACAAAAATCCCTGCCTTTTAATTTCAAAACATATTTAGGGTAAAATTAACAAAAATTAAATTAAAATTAAAAAAACACATTCTGAGAACGATGACTATGTAAATAGCATAAAAATCCAGATGTTTGCTTTGCCTCTAAATCAAAGATACACTCAAATGCAGCTGATTTTAATAACTATTTTGACCCATAGTTTGTTTGAAGTGGATCACCTGTTTCTCAAATGCATTTTACTTCTATTCCATTTCCCTAGGTGATATTAAAATGGGAAGAAAGAGAGCGAGCAATGAAGGAAAGGAGAAAACAAAGTGTACTGGTAGGTTCTAGATTTACACAGAGTTAAAATATTGGTATTCAAAAAGAAGACATGAAGTTGGCATGGACCTGCCCTGTGGGGGTTCAGGATGTTGGTGACAAAGAGTAGGGGGTATGCATGAACAGTATACATGAGGGAGGGATGCTCAAGAGCCTGTCACTTCATGGAGGCGCAGTGGCCATGGGACCCTGGGGGATCTCTGCCCTCCCTGTCTTATCTTCATTTTCACATAGTTCCCTAAACTCCTAAGGATTTAATCAGTGACAGGATGGAGTCAGTCATTTCTTATTGAATTACTGCAAATAAAACAAAACAAAACAGGGACTCATAGATGTTACACTACACATTTTCCAGAAAATGGAAAATGAATCCTAGACGATGCTGCTCACTCACAGGTAAGGCCAGCAAGAATCACCCATGCATTCCAAAGAGCCAGAACTCTACAGTGTGTGCTTCTCACCTGAGTGTAGAGAGAAGATGATTCCTTGTACGGAAAGCTGGAAAGCTGGAGCCATGGGGAGATGAGAGCAAACTCTCCAAAGTTCTATTGAACTGGTCAAAGATGCCATTTTGTTGAATAGATAGAGGGAAAATTTACAAAGGTCAATCAATGTGTACTACATAGTAATGCCAGGAGGAGCTGCTGAAAGAATGCCTTGGCTGTGTGGAATGTAGGAAAATGGGCTGGTTGGGTCATGTCATATGGATCTTCAGCACAACTGGGAGAACAAATAAACATGGGAAAGCCAGTTTTCTTTAGCTCTGCGTCCTGTGGTAGGTAGGAAATGCTCTGAGGGATAGCCATAATGGCACAGGGAGGATTGATTTTACTCTGTAGGGAAGAAGGAGGTGAGGGAGATGGAGGGAAAGAAGAAGGAGAAGGAGAAGAAATAATTTGGGAAGAGGATGTGGAGGTGGTGGGTGTTCTGGGAGACACTGGACAGAGGACAAATGGATGGATATGACCTAAATAAATCATGTTCCTGTGTGAAATTATCAAACAATACGTAATAAAAAGTAAGATGTAGGAGGAATAAAGTAGTTGACAAGCTTCCTGGCCTCAATTTTATTCTAAAATAAGGAGATGTGACAGTATTTATTTAGGTGCTTTCCTGGCATTTGAACAGGGCCGTGTGTATGCTAACTTTCCCATCGACTCTGGAGCTGTCCATATCAGGGCAAGATTTGGCTTGGGAAAGAGAATGAGATGAACCATGTGTACTTTCATATCCGGCCATAATGAGACTAATTAGGGTTGAGTGGTTCAGGGCAAGGGGAGACAGAGATCAATTCCTAAGGAGCTGCCCTTAAATCTGGATCTGGGGGTGGGGGGGGTTCCTCAGAAAGGGTGAGTCAACGCAGGCAGAGAACATGAAAACTGGGAATTCAGAGCTCACTCGAGACTGAAAGTGATACCTGTGTCCAATAAATTAAGCATTTCTATCAAAATATCTGGGCAAGTTTAAAACACCATGAAGTATGTTCATTGTTGATACACTCAAAGAAGAAATAATATTCATTTCCCTTCGTTTTTATTAAATTTTTAAGTTATTAACCGAGGGGATATGTATCATTTTACCGCTTATCAAAGGTCCCATGAAAGAGCAGGAGAAATCACATGACTTGTAAAGCACATGGTTCTGGGTTTGAAATGGGGAAAGCAAAACAAAAAAAAAAATAAGGTGAAAACGTAACTCTCTTTTGGTAAGACTCAAGGTGTGGTCAAATCAAACCTCCAAAAGACCCTCTGCAGACTGTGACCACATTGGAGAGTCCCTGAGAAGCTTCATTTCAGAATTCAAAGTCAAAGGCAGGGGGGGAGGGGAGGAAGAGGGAACTGGGGTTGACATGTAAAACAAACTTGCTTCTAATTTAAACAAAAATAAAGGAAAAAATGAGTAGCATGGATCCCTTATTGGTTTTGTAGAGTTGGATTTGGCAAGGGAGAGAAGAATGCTATGAAAGAGAGGGGAAATAACCAAAGAGATAAAAAGTGGGACTCACAGGCAGAAGTGAAGAATTGATCTTGCTTGAGTTTACAATGTGTTAAGTATTAACACATGAAGACATACTAAAGTAAGGTATTTATTAGATGAAATATAAATAAAAAAAGCAAGAAGTTGGCCACTCAAAATTAACTACAAACAATTTAGCACCACTGCACCAAGCAAAAAATAAAAAATAAAAACATGAAAGAAATATAATCATCGTGTTAAACAAATGTCCCTGGTATAAAGGAAGGCTAAAAGTTCACAGAGGGAACGAAATATCCTCAGATGAGGAGGAAAATATGTGCAGAGGAGTCTGCAAGAGCTGTGGTCGACTTGCACGATACGTACACCAAACAAGTCCCATGCAGGCTGTAGGATGTGCACTCTCAGAGTTAAGTTCATAAGAGCCAGGGCAGAGGCTTCAGCCAGAGCTGTCTGTGCCTCATGTGTCCTAGGTTACAGAACTTCCGTCAGAACAGCCAAGGCTTTCTGCTTGCATTTCCTTGATGGTGTGTGATTAATCAAGTGTTTAAAATGAATCTTTTACGATAATATTTAGAGAAGAATGTGTCTTGGAATCAGGAGATGGAAAACGTCTTAATTCTTGAGTTAATTTTGAAATAAAAATAAATGAATATTTTAGGTTCAAAGAAGATATTTTAGAATTCATATTATACAGGGCTTTCTGAAACTGTACACCCAGGGGTTAGTTTAACACTTCTTCCTGAAGCTGAGCATAGGAGGTCACACTCAGGTCTTCTTGGGCTTTTCTCAAGGTGGCAAGAGAGGTTTTATTCTCTGTTGTCTCTTCCCCTAGGGTCACTGAAACTATCTGACAGCCCTTTTCTTCTGTTATGACCACCTCTACAGCTCCTGCTTTCAAATATCATCTCACTGGGGGCGAGACAATATGACTTTGTGTGTATGTGTGTCTGCTATGTATGCACATGTATGTGCATGTTCACATGCATATGTATGCATATGTGTGTGGAGAGGTGCCCATGCATTGGTATGGAGTGGGTGGATGTGTAAGACAGAAGCTGATGTCAGGTGTCTTCAACCACTTTGGATTTTATTGTTGCAGGGTCTCTCACAACCTGGAGTGTATCTTTAGCTAGCTCTCCCATCCTGGGGATTCCTTGTCTCTGCCTCTTGAGTGTAAGGATTACAGGTGCATTTACGTGGGCCTAGGAATGTGAAATGCATCCTTCGGGCATATGTGACAAACTCTTTAGCTAATGAACCCATCCCCTCAGCCCATCATTTGACTTTTGAGCAAAAATAATTCAGCTTATAATCATATTATTATAGAGAAACAAGCTTTTGTTTTATATTGCTGATCATCTTTGGTCAAGCATTAGACACTAAGTTTTCTGGTCTACACCAGGGTCAGACGTAGCTGACCATATCCTGTAAACCAAATTCACCCACCACCTCCTGTCAAAACTAAGTTGCTATAACTTAGGTATTTCCATTCATTTATGTGTAGCCAATGACTGCTGGGTGCTTCCTCACAGTGATATTTCATTAGAATGAAGATTGGGCTCTAAGTTTATCAGCTTCAAAACCCCTGGTAGCATCAGAGAGTGGTCATGAGACCTGATAAGCACCATGGGCTTAGCATTTTGTTTCATAGAGACAAGGACACCAAGCCTGACCAGTGGGGTACTTGCTGGGTGTGGCTCTTGTACACTTGAAGTGTGACCACCCAACTGAAGTAGGCTGTAAGTGGATCTCAAGTCTGCACTGAAGACAGAGTCCTTTGGTTCCAAATAAACACAAAGAGACACCTATTAATTATAAACTGCTTGGCCAATGGCTTAGGCTCCTTACTTGCTAGCTCTTTCTTAACTATTAGCCCATAACTATTAATCTTTGTATTTCTACATGGCCTTATCTTCCCAGGGAATGTACAGCATCCTATCTTCCCAGTAGCTACATGGGGTCTGCCTGGTGGTTCCTCTCTGCCTTCTTATTCCCAGTATTCTCCTAGTCTGGTAGCCCCGCCTATACATCCTGCCTGGCTACTGGCCAATCAGCATTTTATTAAGCCAGTAAGAAAAAAATATATTCAAAGCATACAGAAGAACATTTCCTCTATCAATGCACTAAAGGAAACTATGCAAAACACCTTACTAATAAGCTTTTGTCTTGAGTACAGGGTAATATTTATTGGATGCACAGGGTTATTGACAATGTATTCATGAACTTAAGTTGACCCATTATTTTCACTATCTTCTATGGCTATAGGAAAATCTCCTGGCAGACATGGTTCCCATTTGCACCCCTCATTATGCTCTGTGGACAGAGGACCCTCAAGACTCTTGTTGTAATTTCAGCATGAAAACCACATTTATAGCTGTTTCTAGAAAGGGTCTTTGAGTTAGAAAGTTTGGAGTTAGTGTTTACTGTTCCTTGTTCAAACTGTCTGATCCTTGAAAGCTAGATGCTGCTGCTGTAGACCATGTGAGGGTCAAATTGGAATGTTCTTCATGTTGCCCTCGGGATAAGCGAGGAGTGCTTCCTGAAAGGCAAACTCAGTGGGGTGAGCTGAGGCTCCCAACTCTGGTGTTTTCTTTGTTTCATTTCTGCCATCTCCCTGTTTTCCCTGGAGGGGGATGTATACCGAGATGGCAAAGAAGGTCATTGTCTATCTTCATTTCCTTCCTTGAAAAGCAAAATTCAGCAAGAATAGAATAGAACTTCCTCTTTCCCCTGGGCTGCATAGGGAAGGGTGCTCCAAACTAGTGAGCCCCACTGGGAGTTTAGTCAGGGGCCCTAACATTTGGCAGCTTGGTCCTTCTGATAGCCTACATAAGAACTTCAACAGAGAAGAATCAGTTGACTATGAGACTGGGGAGAGTGAGAGCCCCACACAGTGTTCGAGAGGGTCTTCAGCATAGAGATGGTCAAGGAGCACAGTCTAGGAAAGCTGGTGGAATGGAAAATTAAGTGGATGGGGAATGACTAGGAGACATTCTGGGGAAACACACTGGGTTAAATAGGATTGTGTCCTAGGGACCACCAAATCAGACACAGTGCTCAGTGCTAACACTCGAGGCAGAAAGAATGATAGGAATGATCAAAGATGTCTTTGTCACAGCATGTGCCCCTCCCCCTCTCTTGCACATGCTGACTCACTCTAGCTCTCACTCTCTTCCTTTCCAGCACTAACTCTCCCCCTACCAGATGAGTCCAAACTTTTGAAACTGTGTCACAGCTTGACCATCTACAAAAATTGTGACGCAGCATTAGCATCCAAAAAAACTACATCCCTCAGATTCTCTTCACCATTCCCCGGTATGTAGAAATACAAAGCCATGAGGAGTTCTGTAAATATGTTCCAATGTGTCCCTAGATATGGCTGCAGTTCTGGGACCTTCTGAGATAAGAAAACCAAATAATCAAGTTACAAATGAGTCACAAAATCTCTTATATGGTTTTAAGTAGATTTGTGATTTTTGTTTTGTTTTGTTTTGGGTTGGGCCCCATTCATCTTTATCCATGTCTGTGTACCCCACTACCCGACTCACCACACCATTAAATGCATTGTCCTTCTCTCTCACCCAGGGGAATACTTCACACACTCAGTCACAGAGACAGAAGAGAATGGTCTACACTGCCTGTGTGGATGTTGTCCTTAGAACATACTCTGATGATATTCACTGTGGTGAAATCACATGGTATCCTATATATTTGCCATAATTCCTGCTTGAAAGCCATTCTGGCTACATCTAGTTGTTTGTTTCATGGCAGTACCCAGACACCAAAACCTCCTCCCCAGATATGGGAACAAGGCAGGTTTTCTACTTGCTGACAACACTAACACCCTCACAGTTTTAAATGTAGACTTGCCGACATATTTGACTTTCTAGAACAAATTCAAAATTCTTAGATGAAATCTGACTTTTGTGTTCCCTGAGACCCCAGTGTTCTCTTTTATTTTGATTTGTTGGTTTCTTTTCTTTTTCTACAGTAAAGCACAGACCTAAAGACAGAGAGGAGATCGTACAGAGAAAAGTGTTTTCAACTCTGAGATGATTATCAGGTTGCATGGTGGATGTTCACAGGATGAGCTCTGCCCATGATAATATTTCCCTTTTTCTATTCCATAGCAGTGCTGCCCCTTCCACAGAGTGCATCACTGATCCAACAGCAGCTATAATACCAAGTCTGTGGCCATATCAAGACAGTACTGTGTCCAGCTGCTCACCCCAGGGGCCAGCAATGGAGATTAGCAGTAGTCCTTCTGTACTTTTCTGAAACTAACCTTCTTGAACCTGGACTTCACACACTCATCACATGCAACTATCAATAGAGAAAATTTGATGCCCAGCCCATTGGACTTCTGGACAGTGCCACCAAATTACATCCCCAGACTCTCTTCTTCATTTCCCAGTATGTAGAAGAACAATGCTGTGAAGAGTTCTATAAAGTTCACTCAGTACATCCAGAGCTCTGCCTGGACTTCTTAGGCCTCCTGAGGTTCCTTGCCTTGGGACAAGAGAAACCCAGGGTGCTGGTGAAATTTGGGAAGCCTGTAGGAGGAGTGTGATCAGGCAGGGTCTCATCAAGGAAACAATGGCAAACATTGTTCCCCACCATGCTTGCCAAGTTCCTTTTCTTCCAGAGGGTCTGAAGTTCCAAGTGAAGTGTTCCTTGGCTTTCTCGTGTTGCCCAGAAAACCCTAATGCTGAGTTGCAAGGGATCACACCTGGGAGGACATACCTTGAAAGTAGTTACAGAAGTGCTCCAACCACAGTGAGATGGGTTCAATGGCCTCTTGTCTGGCCAGGAGATGACAAAGTCATGGTTCCCAGAATAACCAGGAGGGTGTGGCTATGAAACTAACAGGGACACATTAGATTAAATTTTGGCTCAGTTGCCAAAACCCAACATGAACATGACTGGGATCCAGTAGCCCATCATCTCTAGTAACTACATTATAAATTCTGATGTGTGTGAAATAGAGGTTCCTGTTGCTCCATTATTCAAAATTGCCAAGAGAAATGTATGCCCATTCTCAAGGTCATTATATAAGCACTGCAAAAAAGAAATAGGGATACTGCCCAGGAAAAGGTGCCTGATAATACCAAAGAACTTTAGACAAATGATTAGATAAAACAAGAAAGGGGAAATAAGATGGAATAAGCATGTGTTTACCAATTGACCTGTTCCTTGCATGGGCATTAACACACTATGAGGTATTCATTTGGAGTCACAGGAATCACACCTTCTGGCTTGTAACAGACAACAGCCGTGGAGCTGGTCTTTTGAGGATCCTGCCCTTTAGTGATTCCTAAATGTCTTTCTGACATTTTCCTTGTAACTATCAAATGCTTAAAAATGAGTGTGTGTGTGTATATGTGTGTGTGCGTATGTGTGTGTGTGTGTGTGTGTGTGCCTGTGCATGCATGCCTCTCTCTGTGTGTATATGAATGTGTGTGTGTGTATAAACCTTCAACTTTTGGGGACAAAACCATACATTCCACCTTATTATAAATTATAACTTCATGTTGTTTTACCTGTAACCCTTGCTATTGCATTCTAAGGGGTAATTTTATTAACTCTTTCTGTATTCACATTGTCCAAATGTAAGAGTGAACAGTTTGCAATGGTAATTATCAGCCTCAATTATGCATGAAATTCAATTTTTAGAACCGTTTACCTCCTGTTAATTATGGATCCTCTAACAGAATTCTTCTGAGGCTTTCCTAGGTCTGATTGAAATCGCTTTGCAAACAGATGCCTCTGTGATAGCCGTTACGATGCCTAGGTGGATACCCCTTGGTGCCCCATAGGCTTTCCGGGGGTGTAGGAAAAAATGGTCCTTTCAGATTCTGTTTACTTTGCAAGCATCACCCTTGGCAGAAAATGTCTGAATTCTTCATAAGAATCACAAGGGAAAGTCAGCCTATACCCAAGAGGCCATGCATATTAATTTATATCAGAATATATTTATTTAGTGACTCCAGCTACTAATGACAACACCTCCATAGCCCTCATCTCTTCTTCTTCTTGTCTCTCTTCCTCCTTTTTCTTTCTTTTCTTCTCTTTCTTTTTTAGTTTTCCCTCTCCTTTCCTTTTATTTAGCCTACACATTTGTGGCCCAACCTAAGTCAGTTTCAGTGGTGGGTAGGAGGTTGGCACAGATGCTCTGTAAAAGCCACAGCCCCGTGTTCCAGCGTTCAATCCCATGTGTCTAATTTGTATAGCTGAATGTCCAATAAATAAAACATTCGAAAATATTTTGTAGAAAATTTGCCCTTCACTGTATTGATTTCTATCAAAGCTATCTAAAAACTTCTCAGGCTTGACCTTTTCTTCTTAAAGACAAAATATCCCCCCGGCAAGTGACAACACTAAGATGTGAGAACATGGAAGCCCTTCAGGTGCTGTGTGTGTCACTGGGAGATAATGGATGGTGGCATCCGATTGGGAGACTACTCTTGCCCCACGTGTTCCCAGGATTTTCTATGCACACTTTTGCAGGGTGTGGCTTAATGTTTCACGCATATCTCCAAAACACTCCAAGGCTTTTCTACGACTGAAGAATTGTTGACACAGCCCCATTCACCAATATGACAACCTTGCAAGCATTATAGTACCCAGAGCAAATGCTGGGAGCATTGGCCTGGTGATTGTATAGAGTCAGTCATGAGGATCAGACTCTTTGAAGTCATCCACATATTCCCTGTGGCTTCTCTGAGTACAGTTGTCATTTGGCCATGGCACAACTAGAATCTATCCACAGGACTAAAACTAAGCAGAGTTGGGGAACAATAGACTAATTTTCAAAGATTAGTGACTGAGGGAAATCATAAAGCAATAAAACTATTATTTATTAAAACGTTAAAAATTCAAATGGAAGCAAGGTATTCATGATTAACAAAATATGAACTTGTGAGCAAAGGCAGGGGGGCACTGCCAGCATTCCTTTCTACCACAGGCTCCTGCTTGGCTAGGTACAGATGATAGGAGTCTCCAGTTCTGGTACAAGTTCCCTAGGATGACACCATGGAATTTGGCAGTGCCTAAGCTGAAGGAGGAGATGCCTGGAAAAACTTGCATTTTTGACAGGAATTATAAATAGCATAGCCATGGATCTACATACATTGACACTCATATACACATCTGCATAGATGTAAATACACACACACACATATATATAAATAACCATAAGTATACTTATGACATATTACCATATGAGTTTTCTGTATTGTTTTGTGCATTTGCTAAACAATTTTGAGTCAGCTGTTCATTCACACATGCTTACATGCAATTTCTCTCAGTGGTGGGCCTTTTTTCCCACCCTGCAATTTCACAGTTCCTTACATCAGCCTTGAGAGATGAATAGCACTGCACCCCAGACACTGAGGAGGAGTCAGGAGCCTGTTCAGTTAGGACCAGAACCACAAGCCACTTGGCTGCGTGGTCCTTGGGGACCAGGTTACTGTTTAGAAGAAGACTTCAAATTCAAATTATAACATCTGCTCTTAAGTCATTGGAGCCATAATTGGTGTCTCAGCTAGAAGCAAAGCCAAGTTTGTTGAATTGCATAATTAAGAGGAAATTGGCCAAGGTCTGTGAGGAACTGGTGCCATTGAGAATCTGTTGCAGGAGTATTTCTTGTCCGGCCAGGTACTGCTGCCTGGTTCAGCCCCAAATAAACACAAGAACACTATATTTATTAAAAAAAACTGTTGGTCAATGGCTAGGGTTTCTTACTGGCCAGCTCTCTCTTAGTTATTAACCCATTTCTATTAATCTAAGTATTTACACATGGTCTTATCTTACTGGAGAAGGGTCCGGGCCTGTTTCTCCTTCCTTGGCTATGTGGCACCTCTCCGCCTACCTTTCCCAGAATTCGCCTCATCTCCTAGTCCTGCCTATTCTCTTACCTCTATTGGCCAAACAGTGTTTTATTCATCAACCAATAAGAGAAATATATATATATATATACATATATATATATAAATATATATATAAAAGAACATCCCTCATCAAAGGTCCAGCCCTTTGGGCCCTTGGCAGTCAGTGAGGATCAAAGGACACAAAGACCCGGCACACAAAGTACTGACCTCTGGGGCCCAGAAGAACCATTTATAGAAAAACTCCTCTGTGCCTATGTAATTAAAAGAATGGATTCCCATGAGCTGGAAGGGTCAAAAAAGGAAGGTAATCATATAAAGGCTGCTAAACATCTGTGGAGACACATTTCCAGTCTTACCTGAGGACGGCAGGAGAGAAATGGAGGCGGTGTGGAGACTGGGAAATTTCAGCAGGCTCTTCTGGTGAGAAAGGGGAGTACAACCACATATGACCAGAACAAGGGGGAGCCATGGCTCTGAGAGTAGACTACATTGTGGAGGCCTCCACCTGGTGCCTCCTTTAGCAAAGTTAAGCTAGCTGCTGAATTTCAAACCTCCTCTGTTGGCAGTCTCCTGTCTCAGAAAATAAGAACGTTACTAATGGTGGCACTTGAGCAGTGATACTAAGTTTAATGTACATGTGGGGCTTTGAGTTGACACACATTCAATCGTCAAGCTGAGCGTGATGTTTTAACTTCAGGTTTATTTGAGTGAAGATCATGAGTCTTTGACTCAATCTGGGGGGATAGTGACCACATGGTAATCGGTGGGAATCTGTTGTTTTCAGTTTAGAACATTTTTCCACAAAAGGCCCCATTTTCCTTCAATGGTAGGACTGCCTTCAGTGTTGGCCTTTATTGATTCAGCTAACAGAGAGCCCAGCCTGCAGTGAGTCAGTGAGAGGCATGCCTTCAATCCTGGGTGGCAGTGAGAGAGATGGGATGCCTGCCCTCCTGGAACTTCTAGTCACAGAGAAGTGAGGAGCAGCTGCCTGGGTGTGCTGCAGACCTGGGCAGGCAGCAGCGTTGAACCAAGTCCCACACAGTTCACCATTGCAGGCTGCACAAAGTTGGGGAGGCCTGTGTGGGCAACTGGATTCACATAGAGCAATTACATCAGTCAGGAGTCTTTACTATCTACTCTCAGTTTTAGGAACAACACCCATGCATCTGTCAGTGGTTTCAGCAAAGATGTGTTCCCTGAAAAGCAGTGTAATACCTTAAAAAGAAAAAATGAAAGTAAAAAGTCATGAATCATATGGATGTGTTGTTCATGTGCTGGGAGCTCCCTTATCCTGACCGTGGGTTTGGTCTTGATATTTTTCTTACCATCCCCCTGGGTTGGTTCCTTCTGAACCAACTTGAAGGCTAGTTTGTTTTATTTTCAACTCTTAGATTTTAATAAGGAAATTAGTTGCTTTGATATGGCATCTGCCGATGTTTATGTGTATTGTGACCTTTTCCAAGTGTGTGTGTGTGTGTGCATATGAGAGAGAGAGAGAGAGAGAGAGAGAGAGAGAGAGAGAGAGAGAGAGAGAGAGAGAGAGAGAGAGAGATTTCAAGGACCTTTAAGATCATCCAAAGCCTGGAAACAGATCTCCTAAGTACTAGTTCCTCTCCTGTGACAAATCTCATTCTCACATCTGTGTACAATCCTTGTACAAAGAGCATTCAAACAAACACACATCTTTAATACCCCACATCATACAATGAAAAGCAGGCCCTTTCTCTCATTCTAAAGACACCTTGATGGAAGAGATATCTCAGCAGGCTTTCTGGGGCTCAGAGCACTGAAGGAAAAGAAATCTGAGGGCTCTCAAGTCAATTGCAAAGTTTTCTGAGGAAACAATGCAGAGCCTCTGGGCTCAGCCACTAGGCAAAGAGAAACAAATATTTTCTACCAGGGTGAGCACGTAATTGATGCTTTATCAATAAAACAGAGAGGAAGTGGCAATGCCTGCCTTGCTGAATGCTGCCAGCTCTTTTAATACCAGTAGAGACTTTCTGAAGATTCCTGGGTCTCATCCTTCCCCTACAGCAGATAGATGTCTTCCGTCTGTGACAGGAGCCCAACGAGGGCTCTGCAGGCTGCTTTCCTGTAGTGCTGCAATGCACTTTAAAGCAACCCTTTGAAGCATTCACATTAAGAACTAGGAAAAGCACAGATTCAGGTCCCTGGCTTTGTAAGTGAGATGTGGTGTGCAGAGGCATGGAGTGACTCATCCTAGGACCCTCAACCTGGCAGAGATAGGCTGAGTTATCAGATCACAGTTTCTGGCCTTTGGTCCCCATTCTCTTCGCAGTTCAAATCTGTCACCACAAAGGGAACACAAACTCCAATGCCACTCACACCTGCCTCTTCTTCCACACCCCAGTCCTCAAAGCTGCCATCTGCCACTCACAGGCCTACAGAACTGCTTGGCTCCCCTAGGCTGGGTGGGTCCCACTTTCCCCTGAACCATATAATATCATTTACTTGTTCAGATTATCAGAAATGTCTATTTGTGCACTCCTTTCCCCAAATTATCTTTGTAGGAAAAAGGCTCTTTTTAACCAAGCTTTCTTGATTTCTACAACATCTGTATCCATCAGCAAGAAAGGTACTGAAGTCTAACAGCACACAGTGTGTAAACACACTCACAGAGAAAGGTACTGAAGTCTAAGAGTTTACAGTGTGTAAACACACACAGAGAAAGATACTGAAGTCTAACAGCACACAGTGTGTAGACAGCACACAGTGTGTAAACACACACACAGAGAAAGGTACTGAAGTCTAACAGCACACAGTGCATAAATTCATACATAGAGCAACATCTACTTAGCATCTTACATTCATTCTCTCCCTCCATCTTACCTTCCCTTATTACCTCTCTGTCCCTTTTCTTAGTATTGAGGCCTGTCCTTGGGGTTCTGACAAGATACTCCCTCAGCTGCAGCCACTAAGATCACGACCTGTACCTATTTAGTATGTTCCCTTTTAAAGAGCCCTATCCACCTCCCATCCCTCCCTATCTCTTTCTCTCCCCCTCTCTTGATCTGTTCTCTCTCTCTCTCTCTCTCTCTCTCTCTCTCTCTCTCTCTCTCTCTCTCTCTGTCTCTCTCTCTGTCTCTGTCTCTCTCTGTCTCTGTTTCTCTCTCTCTCTCTCTCTCTCTCTCTCTCTCTCTCTCGCTCTCTCTCTCTCTCAGCACAGTAGAGTCTCACATCTAGTCCAGTCAATTCTCAATTTCACCGGGATTTTCCTGCCTCAGCCTTTCTAGCACTAGAATTACAGTCATGATCTATGATCTAACTCTCACAGCTTGCATATTTACCAGAGTGATAAAGTTTTTAGTTATACCATGACTTAGGAGAAGAACTGAACACTTACATTTGTGACTACAACTTGATTGACATTTGAAGAGGAACCCCGGTGTTAGAAAATGATCCGCATTTTACCTGTCTCTGGGTCACTGTGGAAGTGTTTTGACCTCTGAAGTAAGTTCTTTAGAATCATACAGACTCTGAAGAAGCCCTGTCCCATTTGGTACATACAATGAATGCTCCTTTATAAAAGATAGGATTGCATTAAAAATTTAGTTGCAAAAGTAATTTTTAAATTATACTTATTATTTTACTACAATATAATGATATGCTATCAAAATCTCAGTAATTAATTTTGTGGGTATTAAGAAATCAATTATAAAGATTATATAGAGGGCCCAAAATAGTAGCTGACACAAAACTGAGGGACAGACTACATTTAGAGGACTAACCTCTAAAATATATAGCAAGACCAGACAATGTCTTCATCTGGTATCCACATAAATGTCTTTATAAAAATGATTGTGTCCACTGAGAACATGCTTCTTGGGCTAGACACTATCCTTGTTAACACTATACCTAAAATAACCCAGGCATCCCAGAGCCTGCACTCAGATATTGACTTATGTGGGATTGATGGCAACTGATGGAGGCTGGAATCACCAAATAAGGATGTGGGAGCATTACAGGCTATGGTATCATATGTCAATAAAAAACAAACAACAAACAAAACAAAAAGTTCCATTACACTTAGCAATTAGAAAAACCTCAACATAGAATAAAGTGACATTTGGGATTTTACAAGGATTCATTTTATCCAATATTGCAAAGTTATGCACTCCTGGGAAAAGAGTTTTGTCATAAACAAACACACACACACATGCATGTATGCACAGAGAGAAAGAGAGAGGGGGGAGGGAGCTTTAGCATCAACAATATTCTTTCAAGTTCTTTTAATGCTCTTTGTGACCAAGAAAATGTGATTTTTCTCAAGCCAGTAAACCTTGGTAAGTGTTCACGCCTCCCTCTGGCGCACCTCATGAGTTAGTTTGTTGTTAATTTGTAAGAAACAACTGGTTCAAGTCCATGCATGCTGGCCTAACCACAGGGATCACAAGTAAGGGCCGAAGGTAAAAGTTCAAAGTGGAAGAGTCCTGTGCAGTCAACAGAGGAACATTTCCCATGGCACCTGAGAACAACATGGCACAGCTTCCATGCCCAGCAGGCTGTCACCCTTGTCTTCCTTCCAGCCACTTTTCCAATGATTCCTTCTTGCAATCCCAATGTCGGGGGTGGCCTAGCTCTGGAAAGGGAAGAAAGCTCAGGGCTACAGGATACCTGAGGTCGTTTGCTGGTTAAATAAACAAGTCTACAAAGAACCATTCACAGATAACTTGGGCAATGTCCTGACCTGAATCATAGGCTTTCTTCTGCATGATTTTTGATACAGAAAATTCACACTGCAACTTCGGATTTCTTTTTTTTTTTCACGAAGAGAACGAGTGTGTGCGTGCACTCCAGTGAGAGAGGGAGAGAGAATTAATATCTATTGTTTCTTCCTTAAGAGAGAGGAAAAGAATTGGGTAATACTGGGAAGTAGCAGCTTCATCTAATGCCAGATGCATCTTAGCAGTGGAGAGGACCATATACAAGGACATGACTGATTCAACAGATATCCATCATTCCAGGTGAATGAGGAGCTCCTGCCATCTCAAGTCCTTTCTCAGCAGTCTGCACCAGCAGCCATGTTAACACAGGGGTTCACCTCACATGGACCCAATGATTCCAGATGGGGAATGCTGGTGTTCTGAGCCTAGAAGACAAGTAAGAAGTTGTCCATTCTGGGCTCTGCAAACCCTGCTGATCATGCTGTGCTGGCTGGCCAAGTATTGGAACTTCTGTCTTTGGTTTCTTTATCCACTTTTTGGGTGACACTGGATAGTTTATGGTTTTAATGGAAAGCAAGTGCTAATGTACAAGACTTCTCAGGGCTTCCATATGTAGAGGAAGGGAATCTGTGGGTGTAGACATCACACTGAAGCCTTGGTTCACTTATCTTTGTCTTCCTCCTTAATGACAGTTAGTGGCTATCATGACAGTGCAGTCATTTATGCCTTTCTGGCAGGATTTTTTCAGCTCAGTGGGGTGACCTATGGTCTCTATCCTCCTTCAATTACACATCACAGAAATGCAATTAAGTCAGCTTAAGAAAGATAGTGAAATGTGTTTATGCATTTACACATGTGCATTTTTGTGCTGTACCAAACAAATAGGAATGCAATTTTAGCATCATTCTAAGTTCTAGCATAATGTGTGAGTCCTATGGCATGGCCTCATGGCAAACTCTATATAGCTCCCTCAGTTGCATTCCTCTGTCTGCCCTTAGGTTGAAGGTAGAGGCACATCTATCCCTATTTAGAAGAATCCTGCAAGCCCAGCATTGAGCAAGTTTCATGAGCATGTCTTAGAAGGATGCCATTGTGAGAGCGAGGGGGTAATTAGCAAGATGGGGACTGGCAACTCAGGAGAACTGCTGTGATAAGTTTAGAGAACAGCGAGTTCAGACTCTGAAATACTGTCTAAAAGTGTTTGAAGTAACAACGAAGTATTGGGAATGTAGTCTCTTTCTCAGGTGAATTGTATCTGAGCATTATAATGCAGTTATAGTGGATTCTTCCTACCAAGGAGATACCATCATTCCAAACTCATAGAAGTTTCTAAATCACTACATGAGAGCAATGCTGGGAGAAAACACTTTGGTTTTGTGATTGTTTTTGTTTACCTGCATGAAAAGAAAACAGCATTTTTTTCTACCGTGTATGTGTGTGTGTGTGTGTGTGTGGTGTGGTGCGCATATATGTACATAAACACATGCACATACATATACATATTAATCCTGAGGATTTCAAGATATGCCAGGAAAAATTACCTTTTAATTAAACAATGTAGTTCTCTGCAGAAAGAGAAATTAGTGTCCTGATACATTTTTGGTCTGTGTAGTAATTTTTTACACTGCTATAACGGGATAGAAAAATTTCTCAGCAGGGACTCTGTGCAGTGTGTTCAAACATCATAAGTTGTCATCCCATTCTGGTCATTTAACTGATGTTGTATGTCCCGACAGATCTGTTTGTGCGGGTTATAGCCATCACACTGATGGGGAATCCAGACCGAGGCTTGTGATTGTGTGGTTCGAAGATCTCTGTGCTGTACTCGGAGGCTGTGATTCTGCACACACATGCCAGGAAAGCTCAAGATGTAATGCTAAGAGGTATGACCTGCTTGGCCTCTGAGTTTGAAAACTGCCAGAAGTCTGTGTATAAGCAGGACACTTCTCTGAGCAGCACTGGTTTCGGCTGGTTAACAAGTCCCTGTAGTAGCCAGAGAAGCCTAGATGCTTCCCCGAGAATTTCAGATCTGCTGCGGAACCTCTGGAGAATACCTGTCCATCAGCATCTCCTCTCTAAAGAGGCAGGTGAGGTCAAGCTCTCAATTACAGCCTACAGCTTCAAGGGAGATGCTCTCTCACTGTGTTTGCTGCAATTGCACTGAAGAAGAAAACCTAGAGGTTGTTTGCAAGATGTTACCTGGCTGGACGTGTGGTGTTTTATTCTTCTGAGGGTCTATACCGAGGCATTTAGATACTGTGAATAGTCTCCTCGTTGGCTGCTGTGGCTTCAGCCATTCTCACAGAAAAGGTCCAAGGAAAAATGCCATTGTGTTACTCTCCCCATGGAGATGTTCAGAAAGATGTAATCACCAGGCAGACTAGGTAGCTTCATCCTAAGGAAATCACATCTCAGTGAAACAGTGACTTTACTAGGGTTACTACAGGAATATGAGTGAGACCTACTTACAGGAGAGAGAGTGACTCAAAGACAGCTGCTTCATCAAAAATTTCACCCCAGCATGGCTGATGGCTCTTGGAAAATTGCATCACAGAGGGTTCCCGAAGGGCATGAAGCAGTAACACCTCAGCTTTGCCTTTCCAAGAGACTACTTTTTCCTTCCACAGTCTTGGAGAGGAGCCTCAGTCGGGAGTCTTGTAAGCCTCTTGGTTTCCTGAGCCTCTGGAATTTATTGGGTGTTTGCGTCCAAAAGAAATAGCTTTGCAACAGACACCAGTTTGCCATCTGTTATCTTCCCATGCCTTATAAGGTAGGAATGTGCCCAAATGAAAGGTTTAATATGTCAAAGATCATAGTTTTGCAGGTTCTTTCTAAGCTGAAAGAATGCAATTGTGCGTCACTCTTCTTGTTTACAAATTTAACATTATACATTATTAAGTATTGCCATAAATTATATGATATTCCATATTGTTATTAAAATATTAAATATATTTGACTTAAATATAACCATATATTTAATTATGTGCATTTTGTTTACATGTGTGCATCCATGTTGGGGTGTACACGTACATGCAGATACCTATATGGTCTAGGTCCTGGATCTAGAGGTCCATGTGGCTGTCAGTGCCTGTTGTGGGTGCTGGAAATAGAACTTGGATCCTGTGGAAAAGCAGCTGATGCTCTCAACTGTTGAGCAATTTGTCCAGCCCCAGATAGTCTATTGAATATAGAGAAAAGTTTAGAGTTTCACTCACACAGAATCAATGGCTAGTGCCACATTTTCTGAGTCATTTAAGAAAACGTGTACTTTAGGGGGTAAGAGCTAAATCATCTGCAACAACAATGAGGCAGGAGAAGAATAGGCAGGTCTATATTATAGGAGATCTTCTGCTGAGAGACAATACGATTGTCCAAATTCTTTTCCCCAGTCAGTCCTAATCCAAGCATTCTTCTCCCACTTTACTAACCATCAGGCAGCACCATCCAGCCAGGGATTAGAAACAAATATCGTGAGCCAGTCATGGTGACAGAACCTAGAATCAAGAGGCTGAGGCAGGAGGATCTGAAGTTTGATGGAATATGTAGTTCAAGGTCTGCCTATGTATTGTTGCCCTGTCTCCAAACAAGCAAACAAGCCAGGAGCATTAGAACCTTGTTTGGATTCCCTACCTGCCCAGGACCACTCCTGTCATGTCTGATAGTAGGCACCTATAATATTATAAGCTGAAATACTCTTTAAGAACAAAACAAACATCCAGTTCATGTTTCCGTGCTCTGTATCACCCCCATGTGTATCCGGGCAGCAGTCAGAGATGTCCACAAACTCTTTGTTTCACACTTGGAAACTCACAGGCAGTGGATACGAAAGGCAGCCCGAGAAATTCTTGTTACCTTATGTGGGTGTGGGGAAAAGTAGCCTTTGGGGGTGGCTGTAATGGTTTCTGCTCCTGTAATGAGTGATCCTCTGTGGTGGGCAATTCTCCTGTAATGGGTGATTCCCCATAATGGGTGATCCCCTATGATGGGTGATCCCCCTGTGATGGGTGATTCTCTGTGATGGGCAATCCCCCTGTAATGGGTGATCTCCCCTGTGATGAGTGATCCCACTGTGATGGGTGATCCCCCTGTGATGGGTGATTCTCTGTGATGGGCAATCCCCCTGTAATGGGTGATCTCCCCTGTGATGAGTGATCCCACTGTGATGGGTGATCCCCCTGTGATGGGCAATCCCCCTGTAATGGGTGATCCCCTATGATGTGTGATCCCACTGTGATGAGTGATCCCACTGTGATGGGTGATCCCTCTGTGATGGGTGGTCTCCCTGTGATGTGTGATCCCCAGGTGTGTGATTTCACTATAATGGGTGATCCCCCTGTGATGGGTGATCTACATGTGCTTCATCTGTAAATAACTAATCTAAGAAAAGTCACTTTGTTAATTGACTAATTAATTAATCATTTAATTACATTTCTGTGATTTCGGGAATTTGCCCTTATCAACCCTAAACTGAATTCTTGGGCTTTTTCCTGTTCTGGTGAGTAAGCAATGTTCTAAAGGGTCTTTGGGGGAATCCATGCATTGCCAGGTCTGAGCAAACATCTTTTCAGAGGAAATGTCTGGAGTGTTAAACTTGCACTCACAGACGTGTGGAGTGTCCATTTCTTACCTTGACTGAAACTGGCTTCTGTGGTTCATCTGGACACTGAGAATAGTATGTTCAATGCTTTCAGCATGGCCATGAACCCAAGCTCATGGATGACACTGGCTCCACTGTCTTCTAATTCCTGTGAGTGAGGGAGGAATATTACCAATCTGTTGTGGAAAAAATTGAAAGAGGCAAAGGTACCTTGTTCTTAGCCAAAAGGATTTCTCTTGGTATTTGAAAACATTTACTATCTTTCATCTTGTCTCTGCTTGGCCTCCTCAGCCCCATGTTGAAACCAGATGCCTAAGACCCACATGTTTCCTTTCACTCAGTTCTGGTATAGTGGAACCTCAGTGCAGCACAGAGTTTTATCTGTCTGTCTGTCAATTTATCATCTAACTATCTGTCTATCGTCTGTCTGTCTTTCTGTCTGTCATCTATAATCTCTATCATATGTCATCTATTTATGTTTCTATTTACATATTTATCATCTATAATCCATCTATAAATTTATTGCCTTTTATCAATGTGCTATCCATATATATATCCTAGCTCTATAAAATATAAGCATTTACACTTTCACTGTTAAGGCAACCAGAATGTTTTCTGCTCATCAGCAAACATCAGGGTCTTTGTGACTTGTAAATTCTGATAAATGGTGATGGAATTTTTATACCATCACAACCTCCTATAACATTACAGAGTAAGCTTTCCTTCCCGTGGACACAGAGTTTTTGATTCTAGTATTTTGTTTTCTACATTATCATACACTGAAAGTGACTCCAAGTGGTTCCAGTGAAGACTGTGGTGGTGATCAGGACTCCATACCTGCTGGAGAGCAGTGGAGGCTGCAAACACTCCATATACAACCCCTCTGTCTGTGGCCTGTCTTCACTCCTACAAGAAGCATGTACCCCCTAACAAGCAGTAGGCAAAGCCCAGAGAAGCCAGGGAGTCCGTGTCCTTCATCTTCCTCTACTCTGTCCACATTTGGTGAAGACCCACCTATAGCCTGCAGCAGCTCAAAATTGCAGAGGCTAAGTCCTTGTCCTGTGTGTGCTTCTGACCTTCCCTTCCCATTCCACACTCTCCCTTCAGGGTACCCCACTTCACCCACCTGCTTCTTTTACCTCATGACCGATTTACACCAGACATTCAGGGTTGTGTTTGAGTCTCAAGGCAACTGCTTGAGAATTAAGGCATACTGTATATGGATTCACAGTTATAGTAACAAGATGCCACAGCTAGCAGTCTGTCATGGGGAAAGCATTCCTTCCAGGAGCTACATGTCAGTCCTCCATGAACAAACCCTTAAGCTCCCGTACATGGGCAGTTGTCACAACTGAAATGACAGAAGTTAATTACTACCTTGACAAGACTGAGGTCTTGATGCTCACTTCTAAACTGAGTGTTCCCTAAGGTCAATATTACCCCACACTAACATGTCTTTGAACCATTGTTTGTATTTTATTCCAACTCCTAGTTCACAGTCAGAGACTACCCTGTTTCCCACTGCCTGATCCACACTGGAATTTTGAGGTATGGTCACCCCTCTATGGCTTCCGCGGATCTTCTTAAAGAGCTACCTTAATTTTTCACCTACCTCCCTTCCAAATTAAGTGACCAGTAAAGTATTATTCTCCAGAAACAACAAGCTTTCACAAATTTCTGTTTTAAGCCAAATTCAGGTTTGGAAAAAATCAAGTGGAAATTTTGAATGCTTCCAAAAAAGAGCAAGAACATGACGACCCTAGTCACATTTGTTTGAATGGTTCCCTTTGACAGTGAGTATTTGACCCACCAGCACTGATCAGGTCTTTGTCACTTCATTGTTACGATCTTAGCTTTATTCTGATAGATTTCTGTGTTTAATTTCCGTCAAGACAAGACACAACAGGTAAAGTGACAGAGGTAAAATCACAATACCCATACTACCCATTATCACTCAACGCGGCAATCATTGAAACACACATGTGATGGGGGTCCACGTGGGCTCCAGGAAGAAAAGCAACCTTATCCCGGCTTGCATTTATGATAATGAGAACGCTTCAGACCCTCCTGGGTATGCTGGATACACTCAGCCTCCGTTGAGGCCTGAGAGAAAGACATGCTGTCACATCCCACCACTTTGGCTCAGACATTTCAACTGGTTGATGCTCCTCAGTCCTCCTAGGCTTGCTGGTGACAGTGTGACCTTCAGCAGCGCAGCCCATCCATCATGCTTTGAACTTTATACTTCATTCCATACTCATTTCTTCTTGGCAAGGAAACCTTTGTCTACAGCCCTGTTTACCACCCACGGGGGAGCTCCAATCTGTGTAGCTGTGTAATGCTCAGGCGGCCAAGTATGGAGGAAAGAGGACCATGTGCGTACATGGTACACTATGGAATGCCATCTCACATCCTAGCTGCCTTCTGCCCACCGTGTCTGTGGTAACATCCTATCTGCTTCCACTGCTGGTCTTTATCTTGAGCACAGTGGCTGACTTGGTAACACTGTTTCCAATCAGAGGAAGGCTTTCTTTGGCAGCTGTTGTAATTTGAATGTGAAACATCCCTCACAGGCTGATTTATTTGATCACTTAGTCCCAGCAGCCAGCACTGTTTGGGGAAGTTTTGAAATATTCAGGAGGTTGGATAAGCTGGTGGAAGTGGGTCAATGGAAAATGAGACCCGTAGGTCCCAGTTTGGTGTCACTTCTTGCCGATGCTGGCCTCTTGACCTCACATGGCTGCCATGACTTTCCAACCTGGAGCGCCCATACCCAAGAGAAACAAGCCAGATAAAAACAATCTTTCTCTCCTTAAAACGTTTCTAGTCAGGTATTTGGTCACATTGAAGAGAAAGCAGCGGATATAGGAGCACTCAGATTTAGGTTTGTCCACATAAGCAGTCAGGAAGAAATCTATCCTGAAATGTTTATTTGGTATAATATGAAGCATAGGTTGTAAGAAAGCCACAAGCCAAGGCCCTTCTGAGGTTCTGACATAGCATAGACAAGACTCTCCTAGAATGGACTAAAGGAATCTTGGAGTAAAATCTCCCAGATTCATGACACCTTCTGGAGCAGAGATTAAAGCCAGCTACGAGTGAGCATAAAACAAACAGAAACTCCAACACTGAGACCAAAGTGAATTTGGTAACCACTTCTGCTCTTTTGCAATATAACTGCTTATTGATACCGACATGCTGTTCCTAGGGTGTAAGTTGAGCAGGCACTTTTGCTTCCTGCCCTACTCCCAGTCCCTAAATAATCACGTAGAAGCTTAATATTAATTACAAACTGTTTGGCCAATTGTTCAGGCTTATTGCTAACTAACGCCTACTTTTAAATTCACCTATTTCTATTAATCTATGTATTGCCATGTGGCTCATGATTTTACCTGTGGTCTAGCACATCTTGCTGCTCTGGCAGAGGGCTGGCTTCTGCCTTGACTCCACCCCTATTCATGAAGTCCTCAGTTTGATTGTTCTGCCTAATATTATTCTGTCATGCCATAGGCCAAACAGCTTTTATTATTAACTAATGGGAGAAATACATATTCACAGCATACAGGAAGGTCATCCCACAGCACCGGAGCGCTGATGGCAGTTATCAAAGTATGAGTGCTGACTCTGTATTGAGGTGCATGTGGCAGGTGTTCCTCCAGAAGGGACATTGGACATTTGGTGAAACCACCTTGCCTGTTATTCTTTTCTTAAGTGTAATAAAATTGCTCAGGACCTTACTGCTAATTTTTTCAAGTATATGCAGAAAATTAGGAAACATTCCTAGGAGGTCATACGTATTCTTTTTAAATGTTGGATCTTACAGGGAAATAAGAGATGGAATTTCTACTTGTTCTTGAAAGCCTTCTATATGTATGCACATCACATGTAACCAATAAAAACTGCATATGTGGTCAATAACACATTGGTATCATATAATTTTGCACCATTGACTAGTTCTATTGTCAATACTTCTACAATCAAGTCTTTTCCCACAGCTCCGTAATTTAGGATTCACATATGATTATATGAAATAGGCTGGATGAAAGTTTCTCAGCTTAATTGTGAATACCTCAGACTCATACATCAAATAAGAAGTCAAAAACAGAGTTTTACATAGATAACAGACAACAGAACCAACAAACTAATGAGGGACTGTTATCTGTGGATTTCTTTTTCTGAACAGTCTAATTTCCTCCAGGTTTTCCATCTTCCCTATTGTCATACATACATACATTGCATACATATGAAAGTTAAAATATTTCTTTGTTAACATTAATGTTTGAGTTTTCCAGAGAACAAGGGATTTCCTGACAGCAATCTTCAACTGCTTCAGAAAGAGAATGAGGATCCACTTCCTTGACTTCACCTGATTCGACTGGAGGCATCTGAACTGCCCCACATCATTGACTCCATCTGACAAGCACTATCCTGAAACTGGCTTGAAACTACATCACTCTACACAACTCTGGACCAAGAAACTGAAATAGTACATCTTCTACAGTCTGGCAAGAGCTTCAAGATGAGAGCTTCAATCAACACTAGAACCCCAGTCAGGAACTTCAATCAAGCATCTCCTGCCATACAGAGACTGTCTGATCTACTGAGATTTTGTTATACTAACATTTTTCTTCTCACAGGTCCCCATGAGATTATCATCATCCCATCTCAGCAGGAAGTAGTTTTGAGAATTCTACGCCCCCTCTCCCTACTATTGATATTATAAGATAGTTTACACCTGTTAGTGCTAGTTTTCAATTATTTTAGGGTTGGGATTGGAAGGAGGTATTCATATTTGGGTGTTTCTTTCAGATAAGTTTAGGTAGATAGAATAGATGTTTGATACATTTTGTTCATGGACACAAGTTAGTTGTCCTTTTTAGACTAAAAGGGGAATTGTAGGAGGAAGTCTGTATGCCGCCATTAAACATATGACTTATTAGAGGCGCATACAGATGAGGTAATAAAAGGGCGGTTTACCACACCGCTAACCACACCCACTTTAGGCAGGACTAAAGACGTATACGGCTGGACATAAAGACGTATACGTACGTAGGCGGAACTACGTCACTAGCCAGGCCCACTTTTGGGCATGGCTAAGGGGCGTTACGGGGGAAGGTATAAAAGACAGCACACAGGAAGTCTCGGTCTCTTTTCCTGGAGTTCGGCTTCCGATTCGGCAGCCGAAAACTGCTTGGCTCATCTGGGTTACTTGTTTGGTATCTTGTGAGTAATTTCTATGATAAATACTTAGTTTTACTTTCAGTAATTGTGTGTCGCTTATTGTTACAGCGTCCGTTGGAGCGTACAGTCTAATGAAAACCAAGAACGATGTGTTTGGTGAGGTTCTTAGATACATTTGCAGACAGAAGATTGATTGATTGGAATATGATTAGACAGGTCAATAAGAATCAGGGAACTGATTGACTGACTTGCAGGATACCCAGGTGACTCACTTCCCATATCACTTATTATTTAGCAATATGGAAATTTGTGAAGTTTCCTCAAAAAGCAAAAGTACAGCTACAACAGACTGAGCATATCAAAAGGCAATGCGATGATTATGTCTACTATACAGATGCACTCTCATGTTTACTGCAGCTGTGTTAACAGCAGCTGTGATTTAGAACCCATCAATATCTTTGTGGTGGATGAAGGGATGAATGTGATATGCATATACATTAGAACATTATTTAACTATTAAAAAATGGGATCCTGCCATGTACAGTAATAGGAATGAAACTGGAGGTGGCAAGGCTGAGTGAAATAAGTTGAGGACAGAAAGACAATTGCCACATGTCCTCACTCATGGAAGGCCATCACATGAAAGTAGAGTATAGGCTCAGGGACAATTTTTAACAGGAAAGGGAGTGTGGGACCTAAAAAGTGGGTATGCATGGCAAAATACAGCTGGAAAGAGAGTAATTCCAATGTTCTCTAGTACAACAAGGTGATTGTGCTCTTCCTTAGCTCACCCCTTAAAAGTGAAGATAGAAACATACAAACAAAGCAAAACAAAATAACAGAGAGATACTACTCTCCTGACTCACAGGGACTGGTCATCCTTACTGAACTATAATGCCTCATCAAATAAATGTATTCAGATTTATGTGCCAACAAAACAAAAACTACAGTTTAGGAAAATAAAGCATTTCTTTTTGTGTGCTTCTTGAAGACATTGATTCTGGAATCTCTGATCTGTGCCTATGAACACACACCATCGTATTACCTGAGGAGTCAGTCTATGGGCACAGGTGGACTGATGAGATCTCTTTCTAAAATCCAGCATCATGGACATGGGGGTCATAGCTTTTCTGGCCTTTAGTACCCTGGACTTGCACCTGAGCCTTCTATGCTCTCAGGTCTTCAGTTTGGTCTGAGAATGGTATTGTTGCCTTCCCTGGTCCTGAGGGCTTCACCACTAGTTTTCAGGTTCTCAAATCTGTGGTAGCTTGCTGGTGAGTGTCCTGCTGTACATATAGCCATGGTAGCTAATTCTTTGGAAAAGTTATTTCTGATTCTCTGTCTGCCTTGTGCACATCCCCCATCAACTAACACAAGCAATATTATATATTTAATAATGTAATATATATTTTTGCATAATATGTGAATATGTTCACATGTCTACTCTGACTTAATAATCAAGCCTTGAAATTTATGTTTGTATTAGTGGAGAGAGACAAGTAGTAGATTGTATCCAAGCATTCACATGATTAATGTTGATGAACTTTTTGAAAACTGTTATGTAAGAGCACATTGGTTCTCACATTCTGGGGAAGGTCCTCACAACAGATGATGGCAAAGCAGCTTGCAGAAGTGGTCCTGATAAGGGACCAGCTTGAAAAAAAAAACAGACACATATAAGTTTAATATGGCCTGAACGGAGTATGAGGACAATGGGAGGCAGAATGACCAAGGGGTACACTAGGGCTATACCATCAGCACCATTTCACAAGAAAGACCTGAGAAATTATTCCACCAAGTGCCTGGCAAGAAGAAGACAATTCTCCCTGTAGTATAAATCCCAGTGGGTTTTGCTGTTACTCCATCGCCAGAGAGCAAGCATGTATCCTGATCCTGAGTCTTTACTGTGACACATACAGTAACTCATCTCCAAACAGCACCATGTGAAAAGGAATCGAGAAAGTGCTTAGGTGGCCCACTCCAGGATCTATGGTGTCTGTGGCTTTGGCAGCATGTACCCTCCACACATATGACAAGAGTTGCCTGCTTCTGTGATCTTGTTACACAAGCCTACAACTGTGATACATTCATAAGAAACTATCAAAAAAAACCCAACTAAGTGATATTAATAAGACTCCTGTCATGGTCTCTTCAAGATAGTCAAGGTCATTAAGAACATGGAATCTCTGGAAAATTGTCACAGTCAATAGGACAGGGAAACTGGGTGATGTGATGTGGTATCTTGGAAAGGAAAAGATACAGTTGAAGGCCTCAGATAGCACAGGAACACTTGTCTGGCTTGAATCCAGCTCTGGGTTCAATTGCCCAGCTGGTAAAATAAATTAATAATGAATAGGCAAATGACAATGGGTACAAATTGATGTACCATGTACCAGCATGGAGCAGAATGTTGAGGATAAGGAAAACTTCAGCCAAAATGTGGGACGTATGTTGTTTTTACAACTTTTCCTGCAATCCAAAGTCACAAAAACTGGAGTATTTGTTTTGATGGGTGATATGTAATCAGTTGGGGCAATTTCCAGGAAGGAGAGAACCATGATCTTCTCAGGGGCAGTTGAGCAGGAGAGCAGAACCAAGAGTACTGAAAAGACTCGCAGGCAAGTGGGGGATGTGGAAGGCTGTCATGAACAAACAAGATGGTTCTGTCACATGCTTTGGGAAGGCAGGACATGAACCGTGTAGTTTGCATAATCAAGTAGGGGTGAGCCTCTCCTCTCAGCACTCACATTTTTCTGTCCTGGGCCAAGAATTCCAAGGAGGCATCAGTATGAATAATTAAAGGTTAGTAATTCAAGCGACTAGATGATTGAGAAGCTGTGAGGGGACTTTGTCATCCACACACGTGCTTCTTCATAAGAACCAGGAGGATAGATTCTTTTTGGCTCTATTTTGGTCTCCTCTTTTCTTCTGGATACTGATGACAATGATCATAATGAGCATGTTGTTGTCATGAAGGTGGATAGTGAGGCCTGTGTCAGGTCTGTACCCACCCATCAAAGCCACTGTGCCTTGTAATCCTCCCTTCATCAGACACTTATGAAGAATTCCATTCAGATGTTGATTTAAGACTTCAGAAGTATACTGTGAACTCTCAGAAGTTGAGTAAGGATTTGGGGGTGGGCTCACAATATAAAAATTTGTGGAACAGCAGAGATGGGAAGACAGAATAAGATCCTGTGGAGACCAAGTGCAAGAGAACTCAGTGGTCATCGAGGGAGGTGCACAGGACAACAGAATATTGGTATTCCCAGTTATGGTGGAGAAACCAAAGTTCTCTTGGCTATAGCTGGCTCAGTGTGTACTTGTCTGTGTTTTCTGGTTAAACTTGCTTGCCTGCTAAGCCATGTAGCACCCTTTTCTATCCTCAAATGATTCAGTAGTGGAATTAATGTCCACATGCTTGCAATGTGTTCCTGGTAAAAGCTGGGACTTTCAGGGGATGGGAAGATTTTAGAGAGAATCTCCGGGAGAAAGACAGGACTAAGATATCCACACAGGTCCCATTTCCCATTGGTTGTCTAGTAAGTAGGCAAACTGCTTATGTTGCATGAGAAACATCCAACATTCTATGATTCCTGCCTTCTTTTATAGTGTTAAATTTGTTACCCTGCTAAGTCATTTGAGGACAAAATTTTACAATTTCTAGTCCTCAGATACAGAGTGAACAGATGTAAAACTCCTCACTGTATGACCTTCACCACAAACACTCTGGGGAGGCACTTGTGTTCTGGAAGAGCTATAGTCTGATAGAATTTAAGGGGAGACTAATCACACTCCTAGACTGGGAATGTCCTGGCAGCAATGGGGTTGGCTTGGTGGCCTGCAGTTTTCAATCTGATGAGAGTGGCCCACTTTCCTCCATCATAATACATAGGAGGACAGGTTCTGTTTCTAACTCAATGGTCTGTCTGTTACTCTGAAACACTTCCTCCCAGAACAGAGTGACTTCCTAGGGTAAAATAACATCCTGGATAGTTTCAGGGATTTCAATACTGAGCTACAATAAAACTCCCTGAAGAGAAGAGTTGTCCAACCAATCAGACTTGTGTCCCAATGTACCAGAACCATCCCAGCTTTTGAAACACAGAATTCTGATGTTCTGATAATTCATAAATATCTTACTTAACCCCCCCCCGTGACCTGAAGGCTCATTATCATAATGACCATCCCAACCAGGAAACATGGGTGCCATTAACTCAGTCAAGGAGTTCATGAGTAATTTCATATTGCACTAGTGATTATATTAGTAGTTAGAGACTGAACTTCTATGCCCTTACTTGTTAGAAAAGACTATGTGGCTTTGCAATTGAACAGTGTTGTTGGGGTTCTTTCAACTTGAATTTTACTTTATTCTAGCTTCTAAAGAAATCATACTGACAGTTGCCAGATGGGCAATAAAGAATAAAAGCATAGCTAGCTAGAACTGTGGTAAGGCCTTCATGGAATAAGGACTATAATCTTTTATTTATCGAGATGTTATGTTAAATATTTGAAGAGATCAACATTTAATTTTAAAAAATCTGTTGAGTTTGAAAAGAGTTCATGGATTATAGATATCCAATTAAACAACATCACAATGTCTACCCCATCTTTCAATGGAGAAGCTCAAACCATACACAGCTCAGCTGCAATTAAAGTAGGAAGAGGGGTGGGGCTTAGAGCTCAGTGTATGTGAGTGTGAAGTTCAGAGAGCAGATCAACAAAACACATGTGAAAAACCAAGCATGGGCTAACATCTGTAACCTAAGTGTTCAGGAAGCTGAGGCAAGAGGATCAGGGCTTGTTGTCAGTGATGCAGCCAATTTGTGAGCAGCAGATTCAGTGACAGAGCTTCTCTCAAAACAAACAAACAAACAATGCAACAAAAAACAAAACACGAGACAGAAATGTAACTGAGGAATTGAGGGAGATGCCCTTTGGCCTCCATATTCCTATGGTATTCATATACATGTGCTCCTGTGTGCATTAGAGTGGGGGGAGATGTGTACATGTACATGCATGCTCAAGCATGCGTGCGCGTGCGCGCACACACACACACACACACACACACACACACACACAAAACCAAAGCAGCATGAATTAAATTTGATCCAATGTTTTAGCCCCTTGAGAAGGATGACCTGACACCTTTGTCTTTAACTCCCATATAGACTTTGAACCTTGAAGTGATATGCTAACAATGCCCAAGGAAGGGAGTGTGTCTTCGAGTCTTTGGCTTTGGGGACCAAGTTGCATTGTAAAATAATCAAGGGCTGTTCAGGTGGAGACATGCAGCCAAGTGACCACCACCACCAGCTCCAACAGGTAAGGGAGACCACTAGTATGCTTCACACAGTACACAATACACAGAACACAGCCTCTAACCAGCCTAAACCTTCCCTCCATAAAACATTGTCTAGCTGTTAAGTATCTCAAGCTTCTTTTTTTTTCCTTTGGCACGTATCAATAGAGAGTATTCAGTGAGAACTTATTCACTTCTACTTTGTAAGTCAAGAGATAGTCTTTATTTTAAGTAACAGCCTGGTTAACTGATGTAAAAAATTAATTGAAGGACTTCTGATGCATGCAGAGAAATTCCCAACAAACAAATCCAGACTGTGTAAAGGAAGATCTGACTGGCAGCTTTCCAGCAACCAGCTCCTCTGTGAGCTCCCACCTCTGTAGCAGGTGGGCCAAGATGTTCAGGTCTTACATTTGTTGTTTGCTGGGGGTGTACAAAGGCTGTGTGACCAGCAGTGCCTCCTTGAAGGAGTGCCTTGTCTCTCCACCTCTGACCACCATTAGAGGGTGGTTAGGAGGACACACAGGGAAGGCAGAGCCTATAGTCTACCACTACCTTGCATTTGGAGCATTGCTTCCACTGCAGGTGGGCGTCACGTTTTTCAACATTGATTAGTGAGGGGAAGTGTATTCTTTTAAGTCACAGTTGTGGAAAATTCACAGTCCACATAACAAGTTCTTGTTAATTGAGCTGTATTTAATATTATTTGTCCATTTTAGCGTTATGAAGTTGTCACATGTAATGACATTAACTGCTTCATAAAATGCAGCAAATGTTACCGTGTTTCTGATGAATCACTGTAGATCCTGTTAGCAAGGAGTCCAGAGACATCTTACCTAGCTTTATCTCATAGGTGAGTGTCTAAGTGACCTGGAGATAGATCATGGAGGTACCTGACCAAAGCTATAGTTTCTACTCTTGACTCATCTTGATCTTTGTCATAAAAAAGGCTCTGGAAAAACCTGTGCTATCCTGGGGCTTCTCAAACACAGAGCACAGTCACTGTTTCTGATAAAGGTGAAGCTGCCATCTTTCTTTCTTGTTGGACTACTCTTGGGATTCTGTGACTGAATTCAATGCTGAATTTTTTATTTGACACAAGTAGCAGAGGAACCACCAGTAAAACAGAACACAGAGATTTTCCCGCCCAGGCATTGGACTGCCTGAGTTTGCTATTACAATGACTCATGGCCTGTGGTGCTGAGGCAACTTTGGCTTTCAACTATCAGAACACAACATACAGGTTTGCATTGCTCCCCATGCACATGTGAGCACCATGCCATAGCAAGGTGCACTAGACTCTAAGATCTCCCTTTCTAGGAATTTTGGTGCAGTGACTTGTGAAAGATTTGTGCTTCTATGGAGTGCCTACCTTAATCTCCCAGTCTCCTTCTGTGATAATATAAAGTTTCTCTTATACTGAGCTTAGAGAAGGAAGACAGCTGCACAGTAATGACTCTGCTCCCAGGAAGGGGTATCTGAGCACTTCAGTGTATAGACAGCAGGTGTTAGCATTGTAGACATGTGGAATTGTTCCGTTGCAATAAAAAAAAAATAACCACCCTGGGCAGTAGATCAGTATTTATCCCTGACATACAAACAGACTTCCTGTGTCCATAACACAAAGAGGGATTATATCTCAGCCTGGACTCTTAGGGGAGTGTCTGGACCCTGCCCTGAGCGAAATGACAGACTCTGGATGTCCCCTATGTGGAAGGAAGTGGGGATAGGTTGGAAGGCTGGGGGGATGGGGAGGGGAGTGCAGGAGGAGAGGAGGGAGAGGGAACTGGGATTGACATGTGAAGCAAGCTATTTCAAAATTAAAGTAATAAAAAATAACCACCTAGACAAGAAGTCACAACATAAACATGACTAACACAGGAAGTTAATTGGAAGAGGAGAGAGAAGGAGCAGAAAAAAGGGGCAGAGAGGGGGGGCAGAGCCTGGTCCCTGGGTACAAGAGTAGTGGAAGAGAAAGAGAGAGGGGGAATGGAAGACAGAGAGAGAAAGAGAGAGATTATAGGAGGTGGGAAGGGTCCCTTTTAAAGGAAACATAGTGAATGTGCACAGGTGGTGCTCTTAGTGGCTGCAGCTGAGAGCATATCCTGTCAGAACCCCAAGGAAAGGCCAATACAGATGCCTGAATACTAGCAGGTTCCACACTATCTCAGCCCCAGCAAGCGATGTACTGTTTGAATCAGCCATAGGCATGTGACTGCTTTGGGTAGGCAGGATGCTTTTCCAAGAAACCAGTGCACAGTCTTGGCTCTGACTCTTGAGGCACACATGCAGCACTGGCTGTATATAACATATGTACTAGCTCTACAGATTCCTAGGCTCAGGGAAAAGGCTCTGCAGTAGCCCAACTAGGGATTATATGACTATCACAGGCAGACAGTGCCTCAACCGTAGGCCTTTTGGATGGGAGAATGCCATGACCTTATGTCAACAGATCTGCACACACTCTAGTAATAGCTCAGAGAAGTTTGTTGGTGGCTACTCTAACTCAGGCACAGGGACTCTTTGCTGCATTCCAAGATGTTTTCCATGTCATAAAGACTAGGAGTCTTTGATAGAAAGGAATATTGCTGACCAAAGTTTTGATGGGACTCTGATGTCCTCTTTTCTATACCTTACAACAGGGAGAGGTCCCTTCCACTGAAAAGCTTCTCCTTGCAGGGGAAGAGTGGACAAAGCCATTTGTATCCTTCATGTTGTGAGATGTGGACCCCTGGATTTCTGCCCTGCAAGGCTGCTGCTGCTCCTCTGAGGTCCACCAGTGATGTCATCTAGGAGCTGTTCCTAATATGTAGTTGCTTCCAGTGTTTGGTATTGTTCTAGAAGTTTCTACATAGCTTTCTGATATCATTCTTTCCTAGTATCAGGGCCCTTTAAAATAAAAATCATCATCCCTGGTAACTCTACTTTTAGTCAAATTTATATAGGGTACCATCACTGGTAAAGGATAATAAGAACAAAGAAAAATACAGAATGAAAATTAAATTTTCATCATTTTCAGAGAATGATTATTGGAATTTTGAAAATATTTTCAAAATGTCCAGACAGATTTTTAGAAGTCTTAACACAAATTAAGAAAGTTGCTAGATACATTCTGATAATACAAAGGCAATCAGGTTGCTATGTTCAAGTGTCAAATGAGTAGAAGTTAAATTTAAAGGTAAAATATCATCACCAACAGTACCAGGGTCAGTAGATGCCTCTGCATTTCAGTAATACATTGTGAGGATTCTGTAAGAAAATATAAAACTTACTGAGGCATCAAAGGAAATATGCATGCATTAGTAGATACACTGTATTTCTTGATATGAAGACATATGGTTATTTTATTTTAATGTACCCAAAATATGGAGATCTTAAAAGCCTGGAGTGGAGCCTGGAGTGAAGTTAAACTTACAAATTTCATTTCATTCTAAGTCTACAGTCACTAAAACAGCATAACATTAGCATAGGGACAGTGACTGTGCCAGGTAAGCAATTAGTTTTGTGTAGTGACAGCCTCCTCCCACACTCCCAACTAGACATTCCGTTTCTTAATGGAAGCATAGGATTTCACAAAATGACAAGAACGCTCTCACATCAGCATTTAGATAGCAAGAGCATCCAGCAAGATTCAAAGGTATCAGAAAGTTAAACACTTGGTGTAGAGTGAAGGGAAATGTCACATGAGGACCCCTACACAGTCGTTACTGGCTGGTTCTTGTTCTCTCACATGTTCCCTCCTGTTTCTGGACCCTCTACATACACTTCAGCCCTTTCCAGAACCTTAGCCACAGGGGCTCATGAGGCCCCAGATGAGGGCAAGCAGGTGTCACAGAGGTGGAAATTGTGTCCCTGGATGTAGAAGAAATTGCCAGTTCTGGCTCTGCTACTCAGACTCACAGTGCCTGCTTCCTTGGTGCTACCTCTTCCCATGCCTCCCCCAACAGGTGTCCAAACAGGGTCACCATCAACATCAGAGTGTGCTGCAGACTCATTTATTAAGGAAGTTAGGCCTGTCTTTATACCTCCTCTCAAGGTCCCATTGCCTCAGGCGGCTGACTTTGCTGTGTTGTCCTTTCTTCATAGGTGACTCTGGTCAGGTGTCTATCAGCAGTCTCTTGGCTCTGGGTACAGAGGTAAGGTTTGGCTCAGGGAGAAAGTGCCTGCTGCACAAGCTCATACAAGTTGACCTGTGGACCTGGACACCTAGGCAGGGCAAGTGCGGCTTGGATAGGCTGGCCAGCAGTTTCTCCTACACCTGGAACCATGTGCTGTTGATCTCCGAGACAATACATTGGCCAAAGCTTCAATTCAGTTTTTTAATACTGGGTAACACTTTATCGAGACAGAGGGTACACGGAAACAGAATGTCCCTGTAGAGTGCTCAAGCTTCATTAGTATTTAATATGACTGGTTCTATGGTTCCTCTAGTCCACAATCTGTAAGCAGTGCAGGACTACCAAACACATAACACTTATCAGGTGCTTCAGTGTAGCTGGAGAAAGCTCAGTTACATGGGCGACTGCCTACCGACTGCCTGTGTTTACTACCACTTTGATATTGTTCGTTTGTTCCCTTTGACTTCAGTGCAGAAAATAGTGTTTCTTAGCTGATGCAGTGAGCATGACTCATCAGCAAAACAAACCACACACATGACTTTATCAATATAAATAACCAGGAAAGAATTCCCCAAACCAGACTGTACAAGCATGCATTTGGCTTCACAGATGAGTGGGAAGAACTAGCTAATGAGTAGAATGGGAAACACTCATGATCCATGAATAAAATATGTACATTTATGTTTCTACATCATTCTGTATGCAAAATTAACTCAAGACAGATCAAGAATTTAAATGCCAGAAAAAGAAACTTCAAATTGTTTAACATGAAATATCTTCTGTGTAACAAAGTAATTCTCAAATACTACATAATCAATTTAACCATTTGAGAAAATACAAATCATTTTGGTCATATTTAAAATTTAAGATTTTATATATTGAAAGATTTTTACACAGAGTTTGAAATGTCAGGAAACTGAAAAAAGTTTAAGCACAAACTTAACATATTTTGATTTAACTGTTACCTTTTATAGAGACCTGGAGAGCTGGGTGGTGGTGGCCCATGCCTTTAATCCTAGCACTCCGGAGGCAGAGCTAGATGGATCTCTGTGAGTTTGGTATAGCCTGGTCTACAAAGCTACACAGAGAAACCCTGTCTTTTAAAACAAAACAAAGCAAAGCAAAACAAAGCAAAGAAAAGAAAAGCAAAACAAGAGAGACCTGGGGATGTAGCTTAATTCTTCAGATTTTCTTGCTCTACACAACACCTTAAATTGCAGGGGCCAATTCCCAGTACTGTAATAAATAAATATCCAATAATTGATAAGAATAGGATCTATAATTTCCTTTAAATTTCCAAATAAGGGACTAGACATTTTTACAAAGGATAAAGGTAATTGGATGCAAATACATAAAAGGAAGTTTAAAATTGTTTGTGCTGAGCACATACAAAAACCAAGAACTGGATGTGCAATCACCTTAAGCAGATTCTATTCTGATGTTTCAAAGACTTTGGGGCATACTTTGGAAGTCTCAGTCCCAGGACAGGAGGGTTTCTGTAATGAGCAAGATTCATGGAACTGATGCTATTTCTTGGAAGACCTTGGGTGATGATTTTGGGTTCACTGCTTCCTCAGTATTTTCCATTAAGCCAGCTTATTCCCCCCCACAAAGTAGGTGGGCTTGCCTCAAACAGAGACCAGCCTTAACACCAAGACTGAAGTTATCTATCTATCTATCTATCTATCTATCTATCTATCTATCTATCATGTATTTATCTACACTTTTGTCCCCATAGACAAAAGAAATAATGAGGGTATATCAGGAAAATATTCTTTAATAATTAAAGCATCCTTGCATCTCTATATAGACATACATTGTTAATAATAATGTGGTTAATAATAATAATAAAACCAGCTGGAAATAATGAACATAATGAGCATGAAACAAAGAATTAGCAAATGTGGGTGAAGATAGAGAGATGGAGTGGGACTTCACGTTACATATCCATGGTCATCAAGGTCAAATTTGTATTTTGATGGAGGGTTCATGAGCAATAATAACTAAATAAGAACAGGAAATGTGGATCAAAAAGATAAAAGTATGTTTCAATTATATATATATACACACACACATATATATATGTTTAATCTTGAACATCTGTGATCCATCAGAAAATAACAAGACTATAGATTGAGGCAGGAGAAGAAACATGAATGGTCAGGTTACTTCCAGAGTCATGGTTGCCCTTAGATTAACCAAGAAAGCAGAAATAGCTAAGCTATAGTTTTCCTCTCCATATAATCAAGTTCAACCAGCCTTCAGTGCAGATTAGGTACCAGAGTCCTTGAAGACTGTCCAACAGATTTAAAGGTGCACATCTGGTTGAGAACCAGAAGGAAGGAGCTGAAATCATTCAAGTGGATCCTGGGCCTCTCTAAAAGTCATCTGCAAGCAAGCAGAGTTGCCATATGGCACAGAAAATAGGAAGATAAGGTGAAGGGGACTCCATAGAATGTTTGAAGAAATATATTTTATGTGTATGCATGCATGTATATGTGTGTGAGGGAGTAAGCGAGAGGGGTCTGGGATGCTAGAGTTTAAAGAGCATCATGCAGCTGGCAGTGCCTGCCTCATCAATCCACATGAAGATGTTAGTGGAAGAATCCTGTTTCTGTAGGGGAATATTTGGGGTTTATTGGACTTGGTAGGCTGGGGTCCCCGAGAGTCATCAGGAGAAAGTTTCAGTGATGTGTGCCTTTTATGAAAAGGGGGATGCGTGGAAACTTTTCCTCCTTGTTGTCATTACTGGTCTGGAGAGCACATGGATTTTCTAGAGAACACAACCGTGGTAGCTGGTAGGGGATCCAGGGGCCTCCACGAGCTCATTTTTTTGGACAGTTCATATGTGTCTCTGCCTTTGTAGAGCCGCAGTGTTCAGTGATTTCCCACCATTGGTATTGTGCTTTGGTTTGTTTGCTTTTAAAGACAAAGTAATGATTCTTTGACTCTTCATCTAAAAATCATATATATATATATCTATATATGCATATATATAAGTGCATATATATATGCTCATGGTGCTATAATGAACATTTAAAGGTTATTAACAATAAAATTAACATTGATACGCATAGGAATGATGAAAGATCAGGTTAAATTTTTAGTTTTCCCTTAATCTTGGCTTACATAATAATTATTGCAATAAGAAATGATTTTCTGGTTTATTAATTGTTTTATTGTTCTTTGGAACAAAGCTCAAGAGCAAAGTTTAAAATTGCACTATAGTTCAGATCACCATATCCTGCCTCCTCAAGGAATGTGCAACACTTAAAAGGCTTTATTTACCATATTTTCGTGTCTTCAGAACAATTTTCTTTTAACCCAGGTCATGTGTTTATTTTCAGACTTTTAAGAAGAAATCAGCCACATTGGAATCGTTTCTGGACAGCATGCCTGGCATGAAGAGAGGAGAAGGGCTGTCCATCCTACTTGCCTTGCTCTCCACACTCTGAGACAAGCAGCCTCCAGCAGAGAAATGTTTGTCAAGTTCAAGTGGGAGGCCCGTCAAAGTTTTTGAAAGGAACTCAGAGTAGAGGGAACGTGTCTTGGGTTTGTGAAAATACAAAAAGGAACAGACACTTGAGAGACTGTGATTGGGGCTCTATTCTGTCAGGCTCCCTGTTCTGGAAGACAGCAGAGGCACTCCAAGAGGGAAAGGTCAGAGTCCAGTCAGAGGTTGTCTGCCTCCCTCCTCCTGCTTCCCACGGTAACTCAGTAACTCACTTCTACAGCCTGCACCTTTTGACAGCATGGGCAGCAGCATCCGCAATGCATAGCCTGTGAGACAGGCTATGGGATGATTGGGCATGGGAGGAGGGCAGAGAAGTATTGGATCTGGTGGGGGTGGGATGGACTTCTTAGCCATGAGGGAACCACACGAGGAATGCTATGCAGGGCTGGGCCATTGGCAAAGGGCTCTGTGGATTCCCTAGAGCCCAGTAGAAATCAAGCCCTATAACCTCTTAAGGTGGAGGCATCCCAAAATGCTACTTAGGACTATAGAACATATGAGTTTAAATGTGCTCATTAAACCTCACCCCAAAATACTAAAAGAGAAGCCACTCCCATGTTGTGTGAATTCAGCGCTTGCTTCCAAAAGCAAAGAAAGGAGTGCATTGCGAGTTCTTACCCTTTGCACTGTGGCAAGAGTGAGCCGCTCGCTATCCATCTCCTCTGCGCTGTAAGTGGGTTGGAACTTGTTAAATGTCTCGGCTCAGGACTGGGAACACGTGAGTGACAGGACCCTCAGCTTTCTTTGATTCTGAACATGAACATAAACCTTTGGACGGATGGTGTGACTGTGGCCCTAAATGTCTGGAATGTAGACAGGCATTTATGATAATTAGAAATAATCAAGTCCAGACCAAGAAAAGGGTGCTAGCGAACATTCAGTAATTTGTAGCTAAATGACTGTGGGACCCTAAGGTAGACAATCCAGGTGGTGCTTCCTGGTCTCATAAACACTTGATTTAAGGGGCAGTGTTAACCTGGAGGTTTATGATCACACCACTTATTAAATTGATTGTGTCTGCACTCTCTCTAAAAATAAAAATGGAACAATATTTTGGTAGCTGAGTTGGATGGTTGAAAGCTATGCCATACATAGCAGAGTGGAATTCCACTTCGCCACATGGGGGCTGTAGCCTTTGGGATCATGTGGGTTAAGGACCTTTGGGAATCCAGGGGACCCAGATTCTATTGAGAACTCTATATATGGAGTCTAAGAGTGTGAGGCCCCTGCTGATTGTTTTTGCTTTTATCAGACAGGGACAGACAACCATGAGGAAGGCTGGAGAAGAGAGAGGGTCGGGGAGATATTTATTTAGGAATCTTGAATATGATGACACAAAGACATGGATCATCTCCTCCTGCTTCCTTCACTCAGCAGATGGGACACAGGAAAGGGCTAAGGATAGACACGGACACCAGAGGATTTGAATATCTTGAGTGATAGTTAGAGAAGATGTATAAGGCTCGGGGTGTTCTGAAAGGTGAGAGAAACAGCATTCCTCATGAGCACAGACCCTGGGAGATGGAGGTCCTACTCAAAGATACAACTGCTGCTGTCCTCTGGATCTTGGGCAGCCAAGCTCCCCTTCTTTCTCTGCTACAATAAATCTTCCTGCTACCTGCTTCTGTTTTGGACCAAGAACTTTCCAATTTTAAAATCACAACCAACCACACAGATATCTTGGAAGTGAAATGAAGGTTGCATAACACAAGAAAATGATGGCAGATAAGTAGGTAAGAGGAAACCCTGACCTTCATGGGTATGTTCCACGTCAAGCTGCACTGGACCTGGTCTGACACCTGTTGTCTGTATTTGTGTAGCTCACAGATTTCTAAGGCAAATGAACAGACAAGATTTGTCCTTTACTAACACAATACTTATTTTAAAGATCATCAGAGAATGTTCATGAGCAAAACTCTACACTAGGGGTGAGAAGATGGCTTGGGGATTAAGAGTGCATAATGCTCTTTCAGAGTGTGGTTTCAGTTCCTAGAACCCACCTCTGACTCCAGCTCCAGAGCATCTGACATCCACTCTGGCTTCCACTAAGACCTGCACTCACATTCACGTACTCACACAGGGAGGCACATGGGAAAAGAATAAACCTTTTTGTTCCCTTTTGGTTTATCATGACAGGGTTTCTTTGCATATCTCTGGCTATCCTGGAACTCTGTAGACTAGGCTGGCTTCAGACTCACAGAGATCCACCTGCCCCTGACTCTGGAGTGCTGGGATTAAAGGCATGCACTACCACTGCCTGACTTGCAATAGTTCTTTTAACAAAACCTTTACTCTAAGCAAGGTTGAATGACATATCTACACAAATCATCATGCCCGAGGTTACACAAGAATTCACCATGTCTATCCTTCTATTTTCTGTCCAAAGAATGCTGAGAACTGGGGATTGGCCTTCTTTTCTTCCTAATGAGGATCATCTTACCCCAGACAATGCTCTTGACAAGGGACCAAACCAGCATTGGCTCCCAGCTTGACTCAGAGTAGGGAAGGCTCTTCTGCAGATGGTAGTAACATGACACTTACCAAGAGAAACACAGTCTAAGAAGTTCATTGATGATTTTCCAATTGAGTGTGTCACTGCATGAACCTCCACAAAGCTGAGATGACTTTGCTATCACTAGTGACATCATTTTCTGAAGTCACTGACATACACACAAAGCCTGGCATAACCTCTGAATGATGCCAAAATTGATGCCCAAAGCTAGTGGGATACCAAAATGCCAGTATTGGCTACTTCTCAAGATACTGTGGGAACTTAGTAAAAGTCATTCTTTGTGTAGCCCAGAGGAAAATATTCCTTCTTGGTAGGTCTGTATCTGGGCTTTTCTGTAATTAAATGTCCCCAATTTAGAAAGTTTCCTAAATAAAATATTACACCCTTGTTTAATTGAATGTTTGTATAAGTTAAATTATGATACAAATGAACTAATTTACATGATAGATGGCATTTAGACAGATTGCATATTACATTGAAGGTATATCTCTGACTTGTACTGTTGGGAAGACAAAAAAGATGCATTTTTGTGGCAAAATCACTTTAATATCTAAATTGTATTATCATTTCATTTTCCTAATGACTAAATTTGACTTATACTTATTTCTAATTCTAGCTTTTAAAACTCTTCTATATGGGTCCGCAATGCTGTATCTTAAACGAAATTTTCAGTCTATAGGGAAAATAACCCAAGTTTTACATTTATGTAAATTAGGAAAATATGCTTTCTATAAATCTTTTCAACATCTTGTTCAAAGAAGAAAGAAGAGTTTCCTTGATGAAGGGTGAGAACTACTTATACGTGATTATGAAAACAGAAACAGAGTATAGGGAGGGATTATGCTGGTTCATTAATCTAGTAGTTGCTGCTTTTCCAAGATGCATGACTTCATTTGTCCTGAGTAGTTGCCTAAGTTTCCATTACTAGACATGGTTTCCTTCCTGCTGAGTGGGTCTTACATCCCAGAGAACCACAAGCCATAAACATGCTGAGTAGTGGAGCCTGGTCACAATGGATACATCTACAAAACAACTCTCACATCAGGATCAGAGGATGAGAGAATTTGCTGTGAGACTGTGTCTCCCAGGGACAGTGGAAGCTGCATTCCTAAAGGTTCACCACCATGGTAGTCTAACATGAGCTGAACAAGGGCAATAAGACCACCATGGCGGTCTAACATGAGCTAAAGAAGGGCAATCAGACCACCATGATGATCTAACATGAGCTGAACAAGGGCAACAATAGTAGACATGCAAACATGTACTAGTATTTATAAAGAGAATACATATATCCACTAAGGAACTTATGGCTAAAAAGGACAGGAAAAAGTACTCAGTGAGTACTCAGCTCTACACAACTAAGTCAATGAAGGATTGCTGAGAGCAGGAGAAATTATCAACCCAGTGAAGAGCACACCAATTTGTTATTCAATGCCAAATTGCCAGCCCTGAAAATATAAACATACAAGTAACATTATTTAGACTGAGAAGATTATATTTATGAATATATATGTATATATGTAAAGGGAAACCATAAATTTGAATAGGTATCTGAGAGGATTTTATAGGAGGAAAAGATAAAGGGAAATTGTATTATTTTAATCTCAAGAATAAAACAAATAATAAAAAAAGAGAATAAGGTCTCCTAATAGAATGTTATATTTACACAATGTTTCCATATCAACCTGATTGTTAGTCTTTAACCCTGGAGAAACAATGGGATAATCTTAATCATAGTAATCCAAAGACCAACCATGAAGGTTTCTTCTGTACTAGTATTTATAAAGAGAATACATATATCCACTAAGGAACTTATGGCTAAAAAGCAAAATCACTAAGAGGAAAACTTGTCCTTTCCATAGAAGAATTATAAAACAGTAGCCAGTCAGTCTTTCTACCAAAAACAGACTTTTTTTTGCCTCTTTTCGATTCAAAGTCCAGAATCACTTATGAAAAGTTCATCTTAAGAGTTGTATCTCATGGCTTTCTAAGTTCACTTCTATTTCAGACCACTGCATGCCTTAGGGGAGTGTTGAGACTCACTGAGCTGTGCTGGTCAGTGGAGCAGGCCCTGCTTATCTTCTGCTGGACAGCTTCTTTCTGGATCCCTTGAACTTGGAAATTCTCCTTAAAATGTCCCATTAATTCCTATTAAGGAGCTACTAGCAAAGAAAATGGAGTGTTAGCTTTTATCAATCTGCATGAATAAATGTTAACCGCCCCTGCTGAAAAGGCCCCCTTTGAGCTGCACTCATGCGAACACAGCGAACGTGGCGGCAAATCATTCAGATTAATGCACTCGACCTGTGCAAGGGCTGCAGATGCGGATTAGCATTATAGATTTTAATTTGAAATAATGTCAGTTTTCTCAGCCCATGTCGCGGAGCACGAGCTGCCATCTGCTTGTAATAATGAGCTTGACAGTTCCTGGGAATGGGATTTGCTGCCTCCTTTCCCTGCATAATGTCCTGGGCATTGATCCTTGTAGTAGGTAGAGCAGTTGCAGGCCTCACACTTGATCCTTACAGGGCAGGCTGGAGCAGAGGTTCCCTCAGCTGGAATGACACACCCAGCTCAACACGATGAAGCCTCACACTGATCATGATACCCAGCCTTCTTCAGTGGAACTCAATACCCAAGCAACCAAATGAATGGACCAGTCCCAGCATATGCAGTAGCAAAGCATCACAGCCTTCCTCTTTCTCTTCCTCCCTGCAGCATGTGAGATGAAATTTGTTGGGTTAGTAACTCAGAGGAGTCTTATGGTTCAGTCAAGATCTCTTTGCTTGCTACCTGTGGTGGCAGATATACCCCAATCTCAGAGGCAAGTGTATTGCAAGGCCAGCTTGGGCTGTTGATGGGGGATGTCCTTATGTATATATGTTTCTCTTATTTGTCGATGAATAAAACACTGTTTGGCCAATACCAAATAGAGGCAGTAAGATAGGTGAGACTAGGAAACGAGGAGAACACTGAGAAAGGTAGGCAGAGAGAGACCAGGGACCAGGAGGATAGGACACACCAGGCGTTCTCTGGTAAGATAAGACCATATAGAAATACACAGGTTAGTAGGTATGGGCTAATAATTAAGACAGAGCTAGCAAGTAAGAAGTCCTAGCCATTGGCAAACAGCTTCATAATTAATATAATTCTTTTTGTGCTTATTTGGGACTGAGAAGGCCAGCAGAACCTGGTGGGACCAAGAAAATCAAGCAACAGGTTAACAGGTTATATTGGGTTGTATACATAGATATAGGACAAGACATATCCACTGAAAATTCGCCTCCCATCCTGGGCAGTGGGGGATCACTCTCTTTTGTGCTATTTCCCAGCCATATGTAGATAACTACATTGAAAGTGATTAAAATTAAATGATGTGCTCAAAGTAACTCCTTGGGGACCAAAGACCTTTCATTTACACAGTGAAAGGGTAAAATGGCAAACAAAAATAAATGATTTCCTGGAACATGATTCAGTTTTTGAAAGGAAGGAATCAGTGCTTATTCTACAGAAAGAATGAAATGAGATCTGTTATATTGACTGGTCTAATCTAGTCCTGGAAAGACAAAAAAATGCCAAGCTCCCCTGATATAAGGAACACAGAGTTATGTATGGCTTTATAACTGAAACATTTCAATGTGGCAATTTAAAGATTCTGTAATAAAAGATGCTGCTGCACAGTGCGGATGCACTTATTTTGGTAGAAGCACTCATTCATTAAAAAACAATTAAGGCAGCAGTAAACGTTAGTGCCCTGTTTTTGCTGTCTAACTTCAAATAAGCATGATGGGCTGGCTCTGATGAGTTCTATTTTCCTCTAGGCAGAGAGCTCTGCTGGACACAGAATCCCCCTGGCAGAATTCTACTGTGGATCAGGCAAAGCAAGCACCTGAGCAATAAATAGTCCTGTGAATGGAACACAGTAGGAATTCTGTACTGGCATCCCTGAACACAGGATCAGTGTCCCAAACCCTACAGATGCAGCCAAACACTGAGACATGACTTAGTAAAGTGAGATTCACCAGGGGGAATTTCAATGACATCTGTGTGTTCTGAAATGTATTTTTCATTTTTGAAATGTTTGCTATTGGCCTGGTTGAAGTCTAACTATAAATGTCACAACCTAGAGTCACGGGGGAAGAAAGTCTCAATTTAGAGTTTATCTAAAACACATTGGCCCATGGGAATGTCTATAGGATATGGGCTTGACTGTTAATTGGCCACTATGGGCATCACCATTCCATAGGCTGGTTCCTGAACTGTTACATGTAAAGAAAGTGAAAAGGGGCTGCATGCGCAGGTGAATTCATTTCTCTCTGCACTTGACTCTGAATATGATGTTGACAACTGCTTGAGTTCTTGCTGTGACTTCTCTGTGATAATAGACTATAACCTGGACTAGCAAGTTAAATAAACCTTTATTACCCTTACATTGCTTTTTGGTCAGCATGTTTCATCACAGCAACAGAGATGTACGGAGGAGAACCTGAAAGGGATGGTCGCAGTCAGTCCTGTGATGCCACTCATCTTCTCAGACTATGCATTAGGAAGGCTGAAAAGTAAAACTTGAGTATCAGTGTGAAATTAAACCATGTGGTGCACCTTCCACAGTAACAGATGACACCCTTGGATGGGACTTCCCCTGCAGAGGTGGGCCGATTGCACAGACAAATTGTTTCCATCCTGTTCTGACACTGAAATGGGGAGAGAATGGCTCTGTGGCTGGCTGGCATGTAAGTGCTAGACAAGGATGTGGGGCAATGATGCAGTGTCAGTGACATGAGATTCTGAATATGTTTGGCCCCACCAAACTTAGACTTTCTGTGCTGTATTATGAAGGCATTACTCATTTACTTATGTTTATCGGTTGCCTTGAGTATAGAAATATATTTTATTATCTTTCTATACACAGCTCCTAATTGAATGTTTGGCATTTACTAGTTGCTCACTAATTACTACCAGAGACAGTAGCCCAAAGTGGGCCTGGGAACCCTCATGCTCTGAGGTCATGCTGGCCTTTAACCTTCAGCCAGGCCAGACGCTGATGTGCTGCATTCATCCGCTGAAGACATCGTCAACCTTGCTTATATCCACTTCCACATTTTCCCTGCTTTCAAGAGTAACTTTTCTCATTGCTCCTTCATTTTCTTTCAATTCTTTGTTTGTAACAATTTATATATGCGTATAATATGCTTTGATAAAACCCATCCCAATTATTTCCACTCCAGTTCCCAGTTCCCCCAATGTTCTTCCATGCCAACTACATTCTCTCTCTCTCTTTCTCTCTTACTCTCTCTCTTTCTCTCTCCCTCTTTCTCTCTCTGTCTCTGTCTCTCTCTGTCTCTCTCTCTCTCTCTGAGTTCACTTAGTGATGGCTGTGTATGGATATAGAATAATCTTGGAACGTGGGTAGTAATTGAACCACCAACAGGAATCTACAGGAACTTCGTGGTAGGACTGATGCATGAGGATATACAATTAGGGCAGAAACCAAAGGCCTTAGGCCACCAACAGAGGCTGAGCTTGCACATTGAGACACTGAGAGAGGTAGATAGGGAGAAAACTGCAGAATGGATTCCATGGTGAACTGGAAAATGAGTATAGAGTATTTCCTTCCAGAGAAAGGAAGCCAGGGGTATCATGGGAACAAGTAAAGATGGAAAACAATTTTGTCTGAGCACACTAGAATTGGGACATGGTATTGGCAAGGTCCTGATTATTTTGCATGGGTACTTGACTTTGGACCCTTTCAGGCATTCGTAGACATATATGGGGAATGCAATGCTGCATATTGAACCAGCACAGCATTGTAGGTGGAGATGTATAGTGGTTTCTCAAAGCCATGAAGGCCTTCCCAAATCCAGCACTTCTCCTCAGAGATAGCTACTGTTGTTGTTGACAGTGGCATCATCATCATCATCATCATCATCATCATCATTATCGTTTGACCTTTTCTCATCCCAAGAATTTTCCAGCTACGTTAGGTGAAGACCAGAAAGGGCACAGCTTTCTTGTTGAGAGTCAAATCCTGAAAAGATAATGTGTTCAAAGATGTTATCTAGATATATTAAATAACACAAGCTTTTTGTGTTAGTTGTTATTGTCCAATAAGGATTAAGCTCTTCAATGATTTCTCTTCAAGAAAATATTCAATGAATAAATTTTGAAAATCAATAAGATGAAATAAATTGCATTTTCATCAGAGTAGAAGTTGCAGGTGTTACAGACACTATGAGAACCCAGAAAATGGGCTCTGACCTTAACGGGAGGGAACATATTTTCCTGGATGTGCTACTTTTCTCATTGGTGTAACAAAATGCCCAACAAAAATTACCAAACAATAGTAACTTGACAAGAGTTCCTTTTGGCTTAGCCTTTCAGGATACAGTCCATCATGGCAAAGAAGACATAACAGAAGGATTGTGAAACAGTTGATATCACCTTGCACCCATAGTCAGGAAATAGAAAACATGTACCCTGGTGCTTACATCAATTTTTTTTATTGTAGGATCATGCTCTCTGGAATGGTGTCCCACACAGTTAGAGTGAGCCTTCCTCATCGACTAACCTTCATATAAATAGGTATGTCTCCTAAGTGATCTAAGCCTGTCAAGTTGACAATTAAGTGGGATCACTCCAATATCTATCTGGATTGCTTTCAAAGTTACAGAAGCTCTGGTGTCATTGAATTTAGGTCCAGGCCTTGTTTGTTACCTACACAAGGTGGCTGAGAAGACAGATTCAAAGAGTTCTTATGGTGCATCAATCATCAATGTCCTTGGAATTACAGGTCTGGAGTGGCACACAGTACCTGTAACTGTCTGAGATCATGAGATAAAGTGTGTAACATTGAAATTTAGAAAAAAATCTGATAGAACTGAGCCTATCGTGTGATTTTGCAAGGAAATCCACAAGAACTGTAATGTCTAGAAATCATCCCCCAAAGTTTCATAACTAGCCCCAGTTTTTAATTCTACTGAGATCTGAGTGTGACTCAGACATGAGGATTCTGTCATTCATCAATGTAAAACAATTGATTCTTTAAATTAAAAAAATTTTGGCTCCATGATAGAGAAGGTATTTTCTTATATGAATTGCCTTTGGTCATGGTCTCAGGAACCAAAACTTCTGTAGATAACTGACAAGTTCATTCATTAACTAAGAAACCTCAATCGATATGCATATCTGGGCACCCTGTTGGAGGTGACAGAAAACAGGACAGACAAAGATAGGGAGGAGCAGGAGTAGGGACACAGAATCCCAGTATGACTCAAGAGTGATGCAATTTGACAGTGTGGTCAACTAACTGTGATGGGAGCCAGAAGAGAAAAGGATCCAAGGTGACTTGTGGCCAAGGCAGTCAGGTATTAAGACAGAGACATTTGGTTCGATGACCAGCAGGCATGACCTCTAGGTCTACCACTTGCTGCACAAAACCTCCAATAAAAGGCTTGACCTTTGTTTTCAGTTGCATGTACGTAATTCCTAAATGACAGTCTTCTGCCAGGTTGTACTTAAGCAAGGTCTTCCTTGACCTTATAGTTACTGTTCCCAAGACCACTAATTACAAGTACCACAAAACACAGTTTTCCTGGTGTCAACATTATTTTGTCCTGACTGTTTAAGACTAGCTATTTAAAGGGAGAATTTTTATTTGTTTTACTTTCCTAAAGAGATTCTTGTCCAAAGCCACCAAACAACAGAACAATCGATGGTAAGGCAAAATTCCTTACATTCATATAACGAGTCTGAAAAAAGATTTTACTGTGCCATAGTTCCAGCCAGTCCTATTTAACAAGAGCACTCTCATTACCTGGATTTTATTGGGGAGAAATTAGAAAAAGGAGGAGATTGTCGACTCTTATGAAAATTCATTTTTAACAATGCCAAGTTGTGTTTATGATGGAGACGTCAGAATCCATAATTAAATCATATAATCAGAGACACAGGTATAACTTCCATTGCCCATTACTGCTGATACTGACTTTAAACACTTTGAACACCCTCGGGAATGATTTTCACCTCTTTGAAAGACTTTTGAGACATTAGCTCACCACAGCATTCAACCACCTGCCAAGTGTGTTTACGAGTGTCTCTAACCACTCCAAGTAATCCTCAACCGCAACACAGCTTTTGAAAAAAAAAGTACTGGCATTAAATGATAGGAAAGTTTCTTGTAAGAGAAAACTTAAGGTCATGCTATCAAATAACAGACTGGCTGAACCATGAGAATACAGAAAGAACAGGGAAAAAGTGTTGCTAGCCAGGCTTCATGAGTTTAAGATGACTTGCTATGCAACATCCTGGGACAAGGTAGCAACCCAGATACCTATTTCTCACTAGGCCACATCTTTGAAGGTTTGAATGAACTTCCTGTAGCTGCCTAACTAGAATTAAAAGAAATTAGACTCCAATCTCCCCCACAACCACACACTGAAGGCAACCTTTGCTACTGGGCATTGGTTTGCCCTTCCACGAAGTGTTCCACAGAGACCAGCACACTGAAATACAGCTCTTATAGGTGTCTGATTGTCACAAAGACCTCAGAGCTCACTGCCCATTGAGCTGCACACATTTCTGCTCCACCTTCTCTTTGTTGAATTTGTTGGCAGTGGAAGTACCCTGCCGCTCCCATTATCCTGAACTGCAGACCCTGAAATTAAGTCCTCCCCTGTGACCATGCACACATATTGCTGACTGATTCAAACAAAGAAAAGTCATTAATTCAGCCTTCTTGGATTTGGAAGTTATTTGTGAAGATAGAGAAGGGAATGTCTCCTTCATTGATTTCCAAGTCCCCCATGTTTGGTTTCCAAGAAGGTCTAAAACATTTCCACCATGACAGTCCCTCACAAAGCCAGCCTCAATCAGATCAGCAAGAAGGTTTGCTCCTGTAAATTTGTACCTACAGGTCTGTGATTAATTATCCAGCGTCAGTCCAGACGACATGGAAAATGTTGTTGTTAATGGATCAAGTAGTTCTTTCTGGTATGACCTTGTCTTAAATGATTTGACAGTGATCCATACAATTGCCAAGGTGTTCACCAATTCTCCTCATAATGTGACAGGTGATATGAAGCTCTTTGGAATATACTCCACTTAGATGTCATGACAATCTAAATTTCTTTACAATAAAGACTAGTATGCCATATTATGGTCTATATCTAGATGGCAAGAGGACCCTGGGAATTCAGACAGAAGGCCCCTTCTTGTAGGTCTTCAAGGTACAAAGCAAATTATGATCTTATGTCACATCTGTGCTTTGACAGTTTTTTTTTTCTTTCTTGATGTGTTAACAAAAGCAAACATAGGCAAGAACTAAATCTTAGAAAGGACAGTATTTGCAAGAGGCTGCTTCCTGGCACTGTGAAACCTCTGAGCTGTGCTTTCCTGAAGTGAGTTACACCTGTCAGTGCTCAACACCCTCGATCAGGAAATTCTACAAAAGAATGTGGCTGCCTATATGATGGACAGGAACATGGGAAGCCTGGGGATCTCTGCTGTTCCTCCTTCTCTGGGTCACACAAACAGGGAAACTCAGAGAGGAACAAACACCAAAGGCCTGGGTGTCCAATAAGGGCTCTCAAAGGAGATTCACTCAGAGCACTAGACTCTGGCTTTCACACTTAAGAATATTTGCAATGAAATCACCCTTCCATGACTCTGCAAAGAGTTAAATCACATTTGGTGGCAAAATAAATTACAAGAGGAAAAAGATATTGGGAAGAAGAGAAAAAGAAGGAGGAAGAAAGGAGGGAGGAAGGGGGAAATACAGAAGAGTAAGGAAGGAGGGAAGGCGTGTCCCAGTTTAAGAAAAGTGGCACACCAGAGAAAAACACCATGCGGCAGCCTTCAAACAGAGGGTTTTTGTGGTTTTTTTTAAATGAGGGAAAGGGATCATGAACAGGGGAAAAGGAAGGAGGGAGACCATCCTCTGGAGACAGGAGCAGCAGGAGAGAGGAAAGAGGAAAAAGGGGGAGAGAGGGGGACAGACAGAGAGAGGGAGGGAAGGAAAGAAGTATTGGAGGTGGGCAGGGCCCTTTTAGAAGGTATGGTAGTGAATGTGCACAGGTGGTTGTGCTCTTAGTGGCTGCAGCTGAGGGTGTATCCTGTTGGTACTCCAAGGAACGGCCAGTACAAGAAGAAAAGAAGGCTGAGCAAGAGGGAGAAGGGAGAGAAGAGAAAAAGGGGAAGAGAGAGGGGAAGGAAAAGGAGGGGAGGAGGGAGAAAGGAAGAAATGAAGAGGAACAGGTGGAGAAGAAGGAAAAGCTGAGGGGGAATGGCAGGGAGAATGGGTGGGGGAGGGAGGAAATGAGGAGGAGGAGGAGGAGAGGGAGGAGGAGGACAAGAGGGGAGGGGTGAGAAATGAGGACTTTTCCCATTGTAACAGAGGAGGGAACCCCAAACTTCTGTTCATTTTATCCTTATGTCTGAAGTCACTGCCCTGCTTCTTAGTGACCCCCTCAGAGTCAGTGTAAAGTTTTCCTTCTGTCATTATGGAATCCCAGAAAGGGACTTGCTTGTCTCTGTGCTTCAGGGTCCCACAGGTCCCCCTTACATTCAGTGGGGTTTTAAGGAATGAAAACTTTCTTGGCAGCCTGCGCTGAAAACACAAAGACACCAACTAACAAAAGGACAAGTTAGTCACCAGGTTAAAGTCAAACATTTTTTTTAGAAACTGAAGGATTCAAAACTCCTTTTACTTTACTGCACAGAGAGCAACATTGATTCCATGGTACTGAAAGTTTGGATTAAAGTGAGACTACATCTGCAGCTTTTTGAATGTAGGAGTTACTTTTGCAGTTAAAATGATGTTTATCTCACCAGCTTTAAGGTGTGTCTGTGTATGTACGTGGTGTGTGTGTGTGTGTGTGTGTGTGTATGTGGTATGTCTACATGGGGTGTGGGTGTTTGTAGAGAATGGAGAAAAATTTACCCAGATAACACTATATTGTCCATGGCAATTCTTATAAAGAAAAACAGTTCATTGGAGCTGGCTTATAGTTTCAAAGGTTTGATCCATTATCATCATAGTCATAAACATGGCAGCATACAGACAAATACAGTGTTGGAGAGGTAGATGAGAGTTCTACAAGAAGCAGCAAGACACTTGTGCTATATTTGGCCTAGCTTCGACACCCGAGACCTCAAAACCTAACCTCTAGTGATGTACTTCCTCCAACAAAGCCACACCTGCTCCAACAAGGCCACACCTCCTAACCCTGCCACTCTTGTGAGCCTATGAAGGCAATTTTCATTCAAACCACCACACAATGTCTCTTGTACACTTATCCCATTGACCGAAGAATGCAATGTCTTACAGGAAGTCAGCCAATAGAAGAGAGACAATAATCACCAATCCCACGTCTATTTTTCATTACTTTTAGTATTGGCTTCAGATTGAAATTGCACTTGGAGAGCTTAAGGCAAGTCCATCATCCTACACAATCAGGAAGATCTACTTTGTCAAAGCTCTTAAGACAGTATCCCGGTTTGGCACTTAGTTTTGGCTTTGTCCTCTAAAGGGAAAAATTAAACCACTCAAATGACACAGTTATACAATTCTTTGGCATAAGACCAAAGAACCCAACATCCCAATCTGTAGGTCCTTGCCCATCATGGTTCACTGCTACTCTGTTCACAGTAGCTAGGATATGGAAAGAAAACCTAAATGTCCTTAAACTAGTGAATGGCTAATGAAAATGTGGTGCATATACGCCGTGGAATACTATTCAACTGCAAAGAAAAGGGGAATCATGAATTCTCAAGGTAAATGGATAGAACTAGAGAAGATTATATTGAGTGAAGTAAACCAGGCCTAGAAGGATAAATGCCATTTCTCTCATTAGAGGTCCCTAGATCCACATCTTCAGATGTAAGTACTTACCATGGAGTAACTACAGAAACCAGAAAGGCAAAAGAGGTAGCCTTTAAGGTAGGGGAGAGTGATAGAGAAGCAAATAGCGGAAATGTAAGTGATCTGAAGAGGGAAATAAAAAGACTGGAGGTTGGCTCTAACTAAGAAGGAGATCTATACAGAAGGAAGGAGGATAAGGTAACAGTCAGGACTTCTAATAAGGGCATATGGAATCATACTATTAACTCTTTACCTAAAAGGACCTATAATACAGAAAATATACAAGCGATCTAAAGCGACCCAGCACCAGGCATGTGAAGTCATCATTTGAGTTTGGTGGCAGTGATGTCCAAGACACCCCACAGCATTATGGCATTGGGAATTGCTACTGACCTTGGTTGGCCCCAGTGGAACTTTGCTGTTTGCCATTTGAAAGACATTAATCACCGCATAAGTTCCTCTGCATGTAATTTGTCCTGAGTGGGTATGTCTTACCTCTACCTGGTAGCTATCTTTAAAATGCCAAATATCAAAGTTAAACCCTCTGTTTTGCCTGTGGAGAAGGTGACCCAAATGCAGAACCACATGTTTAATCTCTCAGAGGACTGTTACTCTTGCAGAACCTTCATATATTCTAATGGCTCTGCTTCAAAGTTCATGACTGAATCTCAACACCCTTAGGAGAACATTCAAGATTCGATTCATGTTTTAAACCGATCTTCCTATGATGGTGGTGTGGGGACTTAGATGTGCTGAGAATACAGTGTGCCCTTTTCTCTGTTCTCTCTCTTCCTTTGAGTATGGAGTGTCTCCTGTGGCAGAGCCGGTGGTGGGTATGTCTTTGGTTCTACATTGAAGTGTGATGAGAGATTGAAGAATGTCCCTGGTGCTTGTCTCCCTGGTGTGACCAAATACCTGCAGCAATGTAAAGGGAAAGGCTTTTTCTGAGCCCACAGTCTGAGAGTTTGGTCCATCATGGAGATTAAGGCATGGTGGTGGGAGGGGAAACACATCCTGGTGTTCAGCTTGCTTTCTCCTCGTCCCCTTTTTATTAACTCCAGGTCCTCTACTCGTGGGATGGTGCCACCCAGTTCCAGAGAAAGTCTTCCCTTCTCTAGAGACATTTTCTCAGACATATAAAAGGGTGTGTTTTGTAGCTTGCCCCCAAACCAGCCAAGTTGACAATGATCATCACAGCAGCCTCACCATCACAGAGGAGGACCTCTCACCTACAGGGTAAGATGAACCTGGACATATTCCTTCTAGACTCTTCCTGCACATCCCTCAGGTTCCATGTGCCTGCCTGACTCTGAAAATACCTTTCCTAATCATCACTGAAGAAATTTGGGTTAAAATTTCATACCAGTGACACTCTTGATGCTTCTTTTCAATGTAAATCACTAGATTTCAGGCCCCTGCAGTAGCAGTTGAAACAATACATCCCTATACACACATGCAGAAACACACAGGCACACACACACACATTTTCATGGATCTCCCTAAACATAGCTACATCTGCATCTGTGGTTTCATACTCATCTTTGCTGTATGAAATTCTTTTCTACGTTTTTAGAAGAATGCATTTTAAAAAATGGGACCAATGTTGTTTCTGAATTGGCAGACAGGGACTGGCTGGCTGACTGGTGGGATTCTGAGCTGTGATGGTCAATGTGTCAGGCAGCTTAGTCACAACTTGGGATCTGAGTGGGAAGCAAACAGACAAACAAGACCAGTCTACCACAACCGGACAACTAATAATCCTAAAGACACAGAGGCTGTGGGGTATGCATGTGCGTGTGCATGCATATGCATGTTATATGCCTATGTGTCTATGTGAGTGTGTGTGCATGTGTGTGTGTGCACGTGTGGCTGTATGTGCATGTGAGTGTGTGTGCATGTGTGCCTGCATTTGCATGTGAGTGTGTACATGTGTGTGTGAGAGTGTGTGCATGTGTGAATGTGTATGCATGTGTGCCTATGTGTGTACATGTGTGTACCTGTGTGTGCCTGTGTATGGGCATTGTGTACATGTGTGTGCCTGTGTGTGTATATGTGTGTGTATTGTGTGTATGTGTATGCATGTGTGTATGTGTGTGCATGTGTACACACGTGTGCCTGTGTGTGCATGTGTGTGTGACTGTGTGTGCATGTGTGTATGTGTGTGTGTGAATGTGAGCATGTGTATGTATATGTGCCTGTTTGTGCATCTGAGTGTGTGTGTGTGTGTCTTGTGTGGCTGTATGTGTAAACGTGTGTGCCTGTGTGTACATGTGTGTGCATGCATATGTGTATGTGTGTGCATGTGTGTACATGTGCGTGCCTGTGTATGTGCATTGTGTACATGTGTGTTCATGCATGTGTGCATGTGAGAGTGTGTGCATGTGTGAATGTGTATGCATGTGTGAGAAAGAAATCAAACCATACGATGACACAGAGTTGCCTAGGATGAGATGGAATAAATCTGATTTCTGGACAGCTTCACGTGTCTTGGAGTTATTGGGTCAAGAGCATTTAGAAAGCACATTAGGCTCCATGGAGTGTGGGTTAGGCAGGTGAAACTGTCTGAATATTCTTCCAAGAACGACATCCATGAGCCCCAAGGCTCCCATGAGATGAAGGGAATCTTGCTGTCAGAAGGCAAAACACTCCCATCAGTCCACTTGTGTGAGGTGAAGACAGAAAAGAAGGAAGTACATCAAATAACACTGTCTACACGACTTGTGCGGGTGTCACCCCCTTATCTCCACTTCTTGCTCATCACGAAAGGAGGTGCGTCATATACTGACCCGCCTATCATAAATCAGAGCCCCAAAACTCCAAAAGGTATGTCCTTTTTCTACAGCAGAATTCTAGATGAGAACAGGAGGTCTTACAGCTGACACTGGCAGGCATGCTACTCTCTTGGAACTGAAATTCACCTCAAGCATCCAATGTCTTCTGGATTTTCCTTAGTCAAAAGAAAAACTGAAGCTGTCAGAGCTCAGGCAGGAATCCCTAGCCAGACTGAGCAAGCAGACCCCAGGATGCACTGTGCACTCTCCAAGTGAACACAAGCCGTGTTCAAAAGCAATCAAATGGAACCAGCCACTTTGCTCTGGGAGGAGAGAGTCATTGAGGCTCGGTGAGGGAGACTAGGATAGGTGATACTGCCACATTTCTTTGAGAGAATGGTCTGCACCCACCATTGCTGGCAGGTAAAGCAAGATGAATGTGATTGCCCGATACCAGGTCAATGAGCTCACCATTGCTTCAGTTGCATTGCTAATGTCATTAGATTCTGTGGGAAGACTAAAAGCTAACCATTAAGTAGCTCCCCTACATTAAACGCCAGTCTCCAGACAGCACTGTGCTTATATGGATGGACTAGAGTGAGAATAAAGCAAGTTGTGTCCCAGGAGTGACCAGGATGATGACAGCTTTCAGCTCTCAGGGCAAGGAAATTGCCCATTGGATGCTGGGCTTCTGCATACCTGAGTCAGGGTTCAGTGAAATCTGCAAACCACTCTACATCAAAAGCTAAGATAGAAAATGTCACTTAAGTGGGTGATTTGTCTCTCCAAAAAAATATGACATCATAATGAGAAATTCTCATTTCTGGATCTGGTTGGTATTTATTAATTTTTCCCTTCCTTCCTTCCTCCCTCCCTCCATTCCACCTCCCTTCTTTCCTCCTCCTCCTTATTTTTCAGAAGAGTCTGTTTAAGAGAATAAGCTTCCAACAACTGGCCATGCATTTTCCTATTTGTTCAAATCAGGATACAGTATAAGGCTTATGACATTCACTGTGCACAGATGTCCTCAAAGTTTGGATACTGGAGCCTTGCAGGATACTCAGTAAGGCAATAGTGGTCAGAGAGACGCACAGATGGTCACTCACCTGCTTCCTCCCTCAGGATTTCAGCATTTGAGACATAAAGAAAAATGAGTAAATGGTTTCTTTTCTGAGGATCGATAATGAAGTGCAGGAGAGGGAGGGTGTGTCCAGGTGAAAGCACCTCAGCTGCAAGCTTTAAGAGTTCTTGTGAAATTTAAAAGGTAAAAATGGGATTACTCGTTTCAAAACTACACCAAGCTGAGCGAGGGAGCGCTCTAGCCTGACTTCAAAGCAAAGAGGGCGATATTTGGCTTGCTGGCTCTTGGGCACTGCAAGAGGTCTCTTTCATGTCTAATTAGACAACACTCATGTTGAGGACAATATGTGCTTTGATGACTGTCCATTAGACTTCTTGCAAGCATCTCTCAACGTATGAATTATGATCCCAAAGCAACCTGACAACTGCTGATAATGATTCAGGAGGCTGAGCCAAATGAAGCCAGTGGATGCTCACTGTCTTGTTGATTTGCCCGGCACCTCTCCACAGGCAACGGTCGAGACTGGGAGTAATCAGGGATGCTGGCACAGGTCCAGTCTTGAAGAATGAGTATCCTTCCAGAAAGCAATAGTTTGACTGCACAGGGAAAGAAGTTCGGGGTTGTTCTCATTCCTCTCCATATGTATGTGAGTTGATGAAAAGCCTCTTGTTGTGATTTCAGAAGCATAGGAAATGGAAGAGAAAATATTAATTCCTGAGATAGAGAGGAATTAATTACGTTAATTTGTGTGTATGTGTATTTGGTGGGGGGGCATGTTACTATGGAGGCCAGTCAGGAATCTTCCTGACTTTGTAACCCTCTCCCTTACTTTTTTGAGAATTCTTTAAATTACCCTGGTGTTCACTGGTGTGCTCAGAGTGGCCTGTAAGTGCCATTGCTTCCTAGCACTGGGGTACAGACACATGAACCACTGTATCTGGCTTTTATATGGGTGCTGAAGATCCAAACTCAGGTACACATGCTTGTGGGAAGAAACTTTACTGTCTGTGTCCTCTCCCTGGGACCCCCCATATTCTCTAAAAGCATAAGAAGGTATTCATTCACACCAGTGACTGAAAATCACCCACAAAAGGTGGTGGATGCATTAGACACCAGATGTACATCTTTCCAGATGTCCTGTTACTCCCCATTTATAAAAGCAAATGAATATTCCAGGAAGCATATCAGGGTCCAGTGTCTTCCTTTAATTAAGTTTCCATTATAGACCCTAAAGAAAATGAATCTTAGCAGGCTCCAAGTTGAAGTTGAAGAATCTTTTCTTTTTTTCTTTTGGTTTTTCAAGACAGGGTTTCCCTGTGGCTTTGGAGGCTGTCCTGGAACTAGCTCTTGTAGAGACCAGGCTGGTCTTGACCTCACTGAGATTCACCTGCCTGTGCCTTCTGAGTACTGGGATTAAAGGCGTGTGCCACCACCCGGCTAGATTCTGAATCTTGATGCTGCTCATGCTCACCTGTAAGAAGGAATGGCTATTAGTGCAGAAGTAACTCAAAGGACCCTTTGAGAAATGATTGGATCTTAACTAATGCTACTGAACTATACAGGTGGTGAGTTTGAACAAGGCTGAGGTGTAAATGTTCATCATAAATGGAGGATGGTGGCTCTGAGGCAGCAAATAATGGGGCAGTCAGAGTGACAGACATGGAGCAGCAGATTCGGTTTAAAAGAAGAAACCAGAAGCCATGTAATAAGCACAAACATGTGTAAATGCCCGCTCAGCCAGGCACAGTCTTGCAATTAAATATTCAAAAGAAGAACCAAATTGAGGTGGCCACTTGTGTACTAAGAGCACCTCTCTTGTATGTGAGACTGTCCTAGAGGAAGGGCTGCTACCCTCTGCCATGGCTACTGAAGAGGAAGCCTCTCCAGACTTCATTTTGCTGACACTGAGGCTGAGGTCACAAATCACATGTAAAAACGTCAGCTGAGTCATCACATCTGCATAAAGGGAAAATGATGCTAACCTAAGCATCCTTCAGGCACTCCCACATCTAAGCCCCGCCCCCAGGCTGTACCCATCTACCACAGAGATCATCTTACCTGAGGTCTGTGGAGACTGTGGGAAGCCTCTTGCCTTCATGAGACTATTGGGATGCAGGTACAGAGCTGCTTCCTTCAATGAAGACCTAGTACCCAGGTCAGGATGCTGCTTCCAGCTCAGGCGGGATCAGAACAGAAAAAGGTTTCATGCTTAGAAATGTATACATTTGCTGCTGGTATACCAGTAGTTACAAATCCTCATGGAAGGGAAGTTTAGAGCAGAAAAGTTGCTAGATGGCACAAACTGATCCTCACCTATTACGATGGCTTTAATCATCCCCACACTGCTCCTCCAGGAGTTGTAGTAAGTGTGATAACTCCATGTGCCTAGAGGTTTTGCTTTTCAGAGACATTTGCATACAAATGTTTTTGGTTTGGTTTGATTTAAATACTGAAGTTGATGTGTACATATTCACAATGTAAGAGAATGGGTACAATAGGGACAAGGTTGCTGTATGGATAAACGCAGTGATATGAGGGCTGGTGGCTCACAGTACACAAGACTGCATATGTCTGCTTGGCATGATGTTGCCCGATTCTGTTTGGAGCAGTGGAGAATGTGTCCTGTGGAATAGTGTCTGTGAAACCACTTTGTTAGTTGCAGAGATGATATTGGGTGGACACTTCCTAACAGGATTTACATATTGAGTATTCCAGGGAAGGAAAGCCTTACCTCTGCCTGGCCAGGGCCTCTCTCATTCTGGGTCCTAGTCTCTTTTCTAAGCAGTCTACTTGAAATTTTCCTGCTCATCAGTAATTCCTTGGTGTTGTATGTAAACCATTCGCTCTGCATCTTGTGAGGAACCAGGTCCTCTGTGCCCAGAAGCTTGTACAGTGTATAATGACAACTACTGAAAGGTAAACATCATCAAAATAACTGCGTACGCTCATCTCTCATGCTCAAGAAACATTACTGAGCTGATTCTCTAAGCCTAGAAGGCAGATGTGTGGTGCAGGGTTCAGATGCCGCCTTTTGTTTTCAGCATTGGACTTGGCTAAGAGCTACAGAGCTCACCTCTGCAAAGACCTGTGGCCTTGGGGTCCTTCAGTAGCCACACCAGAACATGGGAAGATGATATTGCTCACAACCATGCTAAGTGTCTGGAATGGAGGTGAGGTGTAGACAAGGGACGATTGCTGTGTCCCCTGTATACGTGCATATAAGGTGTAGGTGAGCTGAGAGGTAAGGCAACAGAGCAGTGTTTACAGTATTCATCTGTGGGCTCAAGAAGCTGGGAATTTCTCCAGAGCATCCCACTCTGCCGAACCAAGCCCACTTCTCAGCACCAACTTGCTCTCCTGCCAGATGTCAGCCTTGGCTTCCATTACACAGCAGGTAGTGAAATCAGATATGCGCAGGGCATCTGGGAAGGACCCAAAAGAATAGCACAGAGGGGGGAGTCATGATGGAGGCCAACTTGCAGGACACCCACCTGCCTCAGTTTCCCCAACATGCCAGATCCTGTAAAATCACTCAGCACTGCCTTTACCCACAAGACACAGGAAAATCCATCCTCCATTCTGAGGCCACACCCAGGAAGTGAAGAAGGCTCAGTGAGAGAAACATTGGAGAAAAGACAGCCTGGCAACACTTCTTCCTGAAAGTGAGGCAAGAGGCTATGGGAAGGTCTTCTTCCTCCTTCACCCCTAGAACAGTAACTGCTCAAGCATTCAGGGGTCTCATTTATCTACAGCAATGAAATCTAACACCATTTCCATTCTTCCAACATATGACATCTTTCCTCAAAACAATATTTGATGCTCCTGGGGGGTTCAAGTCCATTAAAAATTAAATTATACTTGAATTGTTGAGAAGGGATGGGAGAGAAGGAAAAGGATCAGAAACATGATCAGGAAGACCCTAGAAGCTCTCTGAGAAGAATGTTTAGCCAATCTCCAAGCTTGAGATTCTGTCAAAAAGTTTGTTGAGAAATAAGATGGAGGACGCCCTAGAGACAGGTTGTAGTTAAGAGCACCTGCTGCTCTTTCAGAGGACCTGGCTTAAGAACCCAGCACGTCATGGTGGCTTACATTGGTCTGTAACTTCAATTCCAGGGGATCCAATGCCTTCTTTGGGACCCCACAGGTCCAGTCAGACACATGCTGTATATCCATACAAGTACACAAAGCACCTAGTAAAGCGACAGTAAAAGTAAATAGATCTTTGTTTTTTAAAGTGGAAAAACACCCAGAATTGACCTCTGGTCTCCACAAAGGGATACATAAGTATGTGTGCCAACACACACATGCATACTTATACACAGGTTACAGGTACCACAAATATGCAATCACCCAGTACAATTTTAATATTTTTTCTGTGTGTTTTCTATAACATTATCAGTGAACATGCTTATTAGATTTCCATTAAAATATCCTTAGTAAATTTGAACATTGAGAAACAAGCATTTCTAGTTAGCATTGTGCTAGGCAATGAGAGGGACTGTCATACACACACACACACACACACACACACACACACACACACTACTAAGCTATGGTGTATATTTATTCCCCCTTAATCACCCATCACATCAAAAAACCTGCACTTTTCCCAACGTATGTTACAAAGCAGAATATTTGAATAAAATGAACATATGAAATATCTAAATTGCTGTTGATGATGGAGATACTACGTGTATAGTCAAATCACAAGCAAAGAAGGTTTGATTTGGGCTTCGTTACCATGACTGACTCCTGATCTTAAAGCATCATGTTTTCTCAGCATCTGTCCCTTAACGATGTGGGTAGCAGAGTTAGTATCCAAATTTGTCCTTGTCTGTCTTGCTACATCTATCATATTTGAACTGACTGGGTGTCTTGAATTAACCATGTGACTTCATGGTAGTTTATGGGCAGCTGCTAATGGTGACAGGCAATGTAAACCTCTTCAACCTGCAGATACCCCTCCCAGGCAGGACATCAAGGGGTTTCAGAGAGAAGCTGAAGGCTCTTAGTAGGTCTGTGTTGTTCCTCTGTGTAGATCCCTCCATTCCAAATGTGATTTCTACATTCTCCAAGTGCTCCTTCAGGCCATGGGGGCTCTGCTCTCCTGTTCCTCACTCAGTCCTTCTCCAGCATTCCAGGCATGCAAGCACAGTCCACTTGGCACGGGTGCTAAGTTCTGAACCTCCCTGCAAGCCCAACCCCGCTGTCCTCACATACAGTTCATGCCATGCACTCATATCCCCAGCATCATTCCCATGACCTTAAAGGACATCATCCTGTCCCTTTCTCCTGGTTCCTCTAGAGTAGGCTCCCTTTAGGAAGACGTACAAGAAGAAGCACCCTGCCCTATGACAAACGTCGCCAGGGTCATGTCTTCAGCTTTTACTGCACAGCATGTGGGTGGATTATCCCAGAGGCCTGCTCCTCCAATGCTGGCCCAACTACTCTAAGTCTACAGTGGGTTTCATAAGGTTTTCAGTTTCAATCTTTTATTTTTCAAATATATATTTGGAGCAAGAATCCATTTAAAAGAAATATCCCAGTGCTAACACTGTCGAATGAGGCAGCATCTGCCCTTCAGCACCTCAGGCACAGTTGTGATTTTGTTATTCTATATTGAGAACAGCTAAACTCACTCCTACCTCAAAAAAAAGTGGCTACTTTTTATATAGTGCAGGGTCGGTGTCTCTCCCAGAAATCTTTATGATGTCAGCAATTTACAGTTTTCCTACATTAGCTAATGCATAACTTAAAGGAGGAGGGGTAGAAGAAAGAAAAGGAGTAGAAGAGGAGGAGGAGGAAGAGGAAGAAGAAGGAGGAGAAGGAGAAGAAGAAGGAAAGTGGGTCAGTAGTTGAGAGCAAAGGACATGGTTTGATTCCCAGATTCCACAAGGTTGCTCATGAGCATCTTTACCTCCAGTTCCGGGGGCCCAACGCCCTCTTCTGGTCTCCCCAGGAACTACATGCAAATGGTGTATATACATAAATGTAGACAAAACACCCACATACATAAAATGAAATATTTTTCAGTATTAAAGGATTAGAGAAACAATTGCAGCATTATTAGAGGTATTGTTCGATTGTTATTTCTTAATGAAAAAGTGATCGGTTTGTAACCCATGGGGCTCTGTGTTTGCATTGGAGAGTGGTGTGAAATCAACTCATGCCCAAGCTGGGGAGATGAGAGATATTGACTTCTTTGGTGATTCAAAGTAGGTGCTGCCTGCTCCTACCTTGTGTTGTTTTGTTTTGTGAGCTACTCCATGTGAATGGCAGTTTCCCGTGCATGACAAATGAAAGCAAGCAGCCAGCCTTTACAAAGATCTCATAAGCCAGCGTCTCTGACTTTGTCTCCTGCAAGACTATGGGAAATCTGGTTTTCTCCAACAAATTTGGACCCCAGCTGTGATGCGTGAGTCCAACAGCAAGAAGCAACTGTATTTAACCTTGAGGCAGAGCCCCCAGCTGACGCCTTGTATTAACAATATCAGAAACTAAATGTTCACCTTTTTCAAAACACTTACTACCTAGCACCTGAAATGGAACATTTCACTGGGTCCTCCTCACAGATCTAAATGATACACCGGTGAATGCACATTGACTTCTCTAATGACATCAATTAAAAGGTAACAGTGATAATGCACAATGTGGATGAGGCATCCAAGTTGAAGATGCTATCTACACAATATTCTCACTCCCGCGCCTCTTGGCTAGGCTTAGTGTTCAGCAAAGGGGAGTCCCTCCACAGCAACAGAAAAGAAAAACCAACAACAAACGGATGCCAGGCAGGGCCTGGGGAGGAGAGTCCAATTATAAGTGCTCTGTCCCCAATCTTAAGGACAACTGCGGTCAGGGACACAGTGCCCAGCCATCTAGTAAATGGCACTCAGATGCCTGAGCAAGGAAGTAGTGGTCAGCATGGAGGCCCAGGGGCTTCACAGTGTGAAGGTATGCTGGGTTCTGAGGACAAGATAGGAAAAGAATATTAAAACTCACTGCTTGGAAAATAGCATTGAGTGGCAGGGATGCCGCTGGCTTACACATTTAGTCACTCCTGTCCTGGGGTAGGGGTAGGAGCCCACAGTGCTCTGTGTAAAATTTGGGTGTGGTGTCTCCAACCTTAACTGAGATATTGCTCTAGCCTCATGTATCCCGTTTCCATCCCATCCATTGGCGACCTATCTGTGAAAGAGTTTGATACAGGAGGAGAAAAAAAATGACGATGCCACATCCCATTCCAACTTAATGGATTTCTTCAAAGAGATATAGTTGATCACTTTCACAATTTAAAAATGCCAACTTAAAAACAACAGTGTTGGGGGAATAGTGTATGCAAAGTACACTGTTAACAGAATTTACACATAAATGAGATGGTTTTCTTCCCATCATAGTTCTTATTATAAAGAAACACTGAGAAGTAAATTATCCGCAGAAGACTATAATACAAAAATGTATTAAAAGCTGTAAGAACTAAATTGAAATGTCAAACATAGTTATTTATATTAAAGCCAGCGTAACCCAGCCGAACAGGTGGTGGGCCCTTCCCACGCTGTCTCTGCATTTGAAGAAGACAGTTTTTTGCCCCGTCTGGGTGATTCCGGCTGTCAGCCTTGTGTGGGACCCTCTCCTGCAGTTCCCTCAGTGTTGCTAGCTCTTGAAGGTCAGTGTGTGGCTTTGTTTCTGCAAGACGGAATTCCAGAGCTCAGCGCCTTTCACATCTTGCTGGAGTTCTAAGCTACCTTTGCGTTTGAAGACACAGGGTTGATTCCCAAGTACAGAGACATGTCATCAAGATGGCCAGTCCCGAACAGGACTATACTGCAGCTCAGGGGTGGCTCTCATCCAAGCAGCCTTCCTCACCTTGCTTCTCACCCCCCATCCACCTCCTGCCCTACCTCTTGTACACTTGGTGTCCCCAGCCACACCCCAGGGTCACTACATCTGCCCCGAACAATGGAGTCCCAGAGCATGAGGCATGTCCCTTTGACAGAGGGCTACGCCTACCGGAGCTTTTTGGGTTGAGAGGAAGTGGTGATACTTGAGCAGGACATGGCTGGGTTGCTGGATCCTGACAACGAGCTATGTGTGCGCTGTAGTGTGTCCAGCCTTTGTGTGCCCGGTACTGCCCCCCTGGGATGACCTTGCTGAGCAACCGCCTTAGGAAAGCTAGCTGAGCAGAAAGGTTTGGAAAAGGCCTCTGACTTCTCCTATTTAATTACTAGTTTCCTTTTCCTGTGGTCACGGGGAAAATGGAATGACAACACTCACCATGTAGCTCGCAAAAGCTTTGAGTGTGTCTAATAGAGCCACTGGTGACAGGCACGGTGGGCGTGTCTTTTGTTTCACTTTGGTTATCACTCTCCAAACAAAAGTGGCCATTCGTACTACAAAGGGCTTCAGAAACAACAAAGAGGACAGAGTTCGGGTGTCACCCCAGAACCTCACACAAGAAAAACTTTATTTAGGCTTCTTCCAGGCAGAAATACACAGATTTTGGTCAAAGCTGAGATCTGCTCCCTTCCCAGGGCCTGCCACCTGCTATCGTTTTCTGATCAGATATGTTTTCATTCCAATGTGTACTTAGTTGCACCCCAGATCGTAAGTTGGCCCAGTATGTATTGCAGAACTCAGGGATATCTTTGTGGGTGCTAGTGATGTCCAAACAATGCAGTGATTTCTCCACATTAAAAAGATGATGCAGAACCTGCCACAGCCAAGGCATTACATCAGGACCCTGTGAGTCCATTGATTGATTAATGGTGATGTTCCCTTGTTTGAATTATGGCCAAGGCCCTGGCAGCACATACCTCAGCCCTGGTCTTACATAAAGATGGCCTCAATAGTGAGAATAGTCATCTCTCAGAAGCCTCTCTGGAAGCACCTCTGCCTTTACTGCTGTAGACCATGTCTAGAGTCTAAAAATTAGTGATCTACAAGAAAATCAAGCCATGTATTACTAGGTGACATCTTTTGTTGCTTCAGTGGAGTATGTCAAGCATATGACAGGGGTGAAGGAAAGGGAGAGAGGGAGAGAGAGAGAAAGAGAGAGAGAGAGAGAGAGAGAGAGAGAGAGAGAGAGAGAGAGAGAGAGAGAGAGAGAGAGAGAGAGAGAGAGAGAGAGAGAGAGAGAGAGAGATGGGGGAAGGTGGTCATTTTGTCATCAGACACTGAGTGTCCACTACAGTAGCCCTGTGATGGGCTAGTCCGTGTTAATATAGATCCAGTGAATTGGGAGCAGGAGGAGGGACGCTGCAGACTAAGAAGCGGTGGGGTTGAGCATTGCAATATTGTACAAAAAGCATATGAGCCACCATTGACACACTTTGGAGACTGATGGTATCAGTCCTGTAAGTACAGTCCTTACCTATTAGCCCTGAGTGGAGGGCACTAATGAGTAGATAGATATACTAAACCAGAAACCTGGAAAAAAGGAGTAATCTCTGAGTTATCCTACAAAGGGATGCAAAGAAGTCTCTCTCTCTCTCTCTCTCTCTCTCTCTCTCTCCCTCTCTCTCACACACACACACACATACACACACATACACACACACGCATATGCACACACACACACACAACTTGTCATTTAATAATGCCCTTGAAGTACATGCATATGAAATTGGAAGTTTATCATAAACATGGAGGATTTCATGTCACCAGGGATAGGATGGGATCCAAATACAGCTTGAGTGAAGTCTTTAACACTTCATAATAGAATACATTTGAACAAAATCATTTTTGGTCAGCAGACAAGTCCCAGTCAAGTGACTTGCAGCCTCTGTATGGCCCTTGCTGAGGTTCCCTCTTGGCAGCAATACCTTCTATGCTTCCTGAAGTGAGTGGGCTGGCACTGTCTTCCAAAGTCCAAGGTGCTTCTGAACTTATAGAGTTCCAGGCTTGTCTTTTCTCTCTTCCAGGCTCTGTATCCTATTTAGTTGCCATGGCTCCTGAAGTTTGTCTTTGGTATATGTTTCTCAGACTTCTCTTTCATGACCTTTGAAATCTTGAGGATTAAGGAAGGACTTTACAAAGCATTGCTCGGCCAGGATTTGGGTAATATTTTACTTGTGGTTTGGCTGGAGTTTGGGAGTCACTGAGAGGAAGATCTCAAAAGCTAAGTGCTATTTTCATCACAGCTTATTAAGGATACGCACCATCAACACGATTCATTGTCATTGTTTTCTGACTTTATCAGTTGGTCTAGGGATAGTCTCAGGATTCTCCTTCTGTCTACATCCACTTCGCCTGCAGCACATTCCACATCTAAGAGGGAGCAGGTCTCTAAACACCTCAGGTGTCATTTAAGGTTCTTCTTCACACAGGAGATGTTTTAGTCCTGCTGTAGGGCAGCTGCTACCATGGAGGACTGAAGATTGGATGTACATGGCACAGAATATGCTCTCTGCCAGACAAGCAGCCAGGTTAATAAGGCTTGTTAATTTTTGTTTCATGGTCACAAGATAACTAAGGAAGTGTGCAAGAGCAATTGTTTGTCTTTCAGTGGACCACATTTATGGTTCCAGTACACATTTCCACTGCTTCACAACCACCTGTAACTCAGACTCCAGGGACTTGACCAACTCTTCTGGTCTCCTTGGACACATGCACACGTGTGCACATAGTCTCACACAAAGACATCATTTAAAAATAAAAGAAACTAATTTTTTTAAAAATAGTCAATATGCATGTATATGCATATGTGTGCACATTTAGATGTTCAGGAATGTGTGTGAAACTCATTCTTCTGCTGAGGATGAGATAATATTGGACATTTAACAACTACATATGTTATAGAACTCATCTATGAAAATACGAAATTGAAAGTTAAAACTTTTGCAAATTTTCTTGTGATGAACATATCTAAAATGCTGAAACGCTGCACCTTCTTTTTACACCCTGGCTAGAGCTTCAGATAAGTACTACAGTCAAGCATCTCTTACCATGCAGAGACTAGCAACAAAAATTACTGCTTGAGGGGACCCTCAAGACTTGTCATTGCTTTAATATTTTTCTCCTACAAGATCTCATGAAGTCATCATCATCCCATTTCAGGAGGAAAGCAACACCTCCTTTCCCTAAATTTTGCATTAAGGTTATTTTGGGTTTATTCTTTCTTTTCTCTCATCGCTAAAAAGGAATAATTCATCTGCTTAGGGTTGGTTTTAAGTTGTTTAGGGTTGGGTAAGGAAGGTGATATCAGACTGGTGTGTCTTTTAGATAAGTTTAAGGGTATGGATGGGAAAGGTATGGTTAGGATGGGATGGATATAGGTAGATTAACATATTTTCTAATGAACTAACTTTAGCAACAGCTAGCTATAGACTACTAAAATTGTTAGATTCTTGTATGTTGACTGTTTAGGGTCTTCTTTCTGTTTACGATGTTTTTACACAAATATGAAACTATCTTGATGTATATACATTTTATATTGATACAATTTAAGATATTTTATCATAATGCACTTTACAGTTCTACCTCTAGCCAATACATTTCAGTTTTATCTCTGTTATTGGGAATTATATATATATATAGTTACATTTTTTGAAGTCATTGCCCATGTTAAATGATTTTGTGAAGCTTCAACCATTGTACAACTATGTTTCTGAGAATTACAGATTATTATCACCCATGTTCCTTATACCTATGAGATTAGTCAGACATAGATATTCGATCTTCAAACATTTCATAGACCTGCAGAATATGACATTTAAATGTTTTAATATTAGTACACCATTGACTTGAGACACAATTGCTTCTGACAGCACCAAGCTAATCCTGAGAAAATGGTGGGCACTGATGACAAAGCTTCTGGAGTTCAGTCTCTCCTCTATTAATGATCTCTTGGGCAAATACTGCCCCCACCTTGACCGCTGACTTTAGACATGCTGTTCTAACTGAGCTTGCAGGAGATAAACTTAAAGAAGACTGCTGAACCTTGGCAAGTCAGGGTAATACAACCTTTCAAACTCCCTGCTTCTGTGTTGGTCAGTCAAATACTCCAGGCCTTTGCCTAAGCTGCTTGCCCCTATGCTGCAGTGAGACTTTGTGTGCCTGATGTTTCTGTCTTCCCTGCACCTTTGGGAGTTGCTCGTCTGCACTTCCTGCCTACCCTAGTATTGTTATCCTCCTCCTCAGGTCTTTGATGAGGTTGAAGGTTAGACTATCACAATTATTATTCTCACTTCCTGGCTAGAAATATTAGGTATAAGACTTAAACTTTCCAGCTTACGACAACTCTATAGTAATATCTGTTATACCTTTACCTTAGGACTAGATATGTAGTTCTTGTCATTTGCTCTTGTTGCTTCACTGGCAATAGGTCTTAAGTGTGTTTGTTCTTACTTTTCCTTCTCATAGAGCACACTTGATGTTTGCTACCTTTGTATACAGTTTTGTACCAAGCCTAAATCCTTTTTAGACTAAAAGGGGAATTGTAGTGAGATATATACCCCCTTCACCTGTAGTGCTGACCATGCCCGTTTTGGTATGGTCACAAGGCGGACATGATGGAGGGTAGGATTAGGTCTGGGTTGGGGACCCAAGTTTGCTCTCTCTTGGTTGTGGTCTTCTGGTCAGGTCGTGGAAAGCAGCCTGTTTGGATCCTTGGAGAGGAAACTTAAGGCAATCACCTGTTTCTCCCTGAATAAAAATGCATTAGCCTATATGGAGCCTAGTCCGTGAATCTCAATCCACACCTCTACACTGAAAAACAAAAAAGATTAACTCATACTTTTTAAGTTTGATCTTATTTTGAGTGTTTTTTGGATTGCCTTGGATCATTTGAGTGGAGGGGTTCCTGGTATTTCTAATTGACTCATTCCCATGGAGTCCTGGGGGAACAGTCCTTATTGGGACAGACGACTCCTTTGCCCAGTTCATGCTCTATGAGTACCTTATCTCTAGTCACCAAAGCTAGTATATTGCTCCCTCTTACCTTCTCTTGTGAGATTTGGCCATAGTTCCTTTATTCCACTGAGGAGATTTCCACCCCCAACACACGCTTTTTTGGGCAATGTATACTCAGCCTCTCTTCTGGGCTGAGGGCCAACTTCCAACTTGAGATCAGGGTGTTTTGTACTCAGAGAAATGGATATCATTTGCACACCTGGCCTGAGGAATCATGATGTCAGAAGCAAGAGAGCCCTGGCCTCTTTCCACTCTGCCTGGAGCTTGCTTATTGGAATGTCTCTATCACTTGTAGGCAATGGCCACAGGAAGTTGTTATTTTAAGGTGAGCATGGCCTTCTGTACCCAAGACTTGTTGAGCTTTTGTAGCTACAATGTACTTGACATAGACATGCTCCCAACACTGTCCTTCTGCTGCAAACAGAATGTTTGACTGGGTGCCTGATGCTTCCTGCCTGCTCCTGGACTCTGTACTTTTCATTATGTCTTGCTTGGAGTTCTTCTGTTACAGAAGACAGCCCATTTCCCTGTTTCCTATCCAAGGTATTCACAGTTGACAGTAGTATTCAGAAGCTCATAATTCCATGATGAACTTTAGTCCCTAGGTCTCCCTTCACCTCAATCTTGTGTCACCCTCCCATGTACCCCCAAAAGAACAGGTGAAGACCCGGAGCTTTGCCAGGCTGTCACATTTAGAATCATCAAGGGTGAGACAGCAAGGGACTTACCCACATGTGCCCTGTGCCACATAGTCACCCAATCCATGACATTTACAGATAGAGCTTGACTGATGGAAAGTCAGGGAGGCCATGATAAAATCTTTAAAATTAGTCAGAACTCTCAAAGCAGAAAAATAAAGGCACCAAGTGGGGAACTTGCAAGTCCCCTGATCCTTACAAATCCCAAGCACCCATGGGTGCCACTGGGAGTTAGGTTTCAAAGAAATGATTTCAAATAAAAGCCCGTTCCTAGTACCTAATGAGTAAGTTCCTTTCAAATTTCTTCCTCCTGTGCTGAATCTTGGCTTCTCCTCTCCCTGGAACCTCTCTCTTCTAGTCACCTAAAGGGAAGTGGAATTACTTCTCCTGGCAGGCAGGCTATTATCAGGGCTTGGCAGGCACTCCAATTAGGTGATTAAGCCATTATAGGGGGGCCTAGCATCTGAAAGGCCCCAGTAATCTGAGAGCAAAGCTGGCCTCCTCTCTGGCTTCCATAGTGCAGCAAAGACACTAATCCATTTAGCTCTGATCAGCCCCTTCTATAGCTTCTTCCCTGCTTCTTCTCTCCCCAGTTTTTAGGAGCAAAGTAGAGACTAAATCATGGAGGCTTTTCAGACTGGCCTTTGAACAAGTAGGAAAACAAACACCTTTTCTCAAAGGCACCTTGAGAAGAACAGGGTTTCAATAACCAAATTAAAATGACCTAATCCAGAGTTACAGGACACAATGGTAACTTGGTGCTTATGGATCAGTTTGTTGGGCCATAAGCCTGATTTGTAACCCAACACCTTTTGATGTCCTTCTCTTAGACATGCTTTTATCTTTGATTAAATGAAGAGATGGTGGGTCCCTCCTCAAGGGTGGTTCCTCCAGCTTTTTTCAAAGGATCCCTCACAGCTACAGAAAGGAACCCTCTCTGTTTTCCCCTGGAGCCAAAAAAAATAGTCGCTGTTATAGAGGGGAAAGGAGTAGGGGACCACGAAGAAAATAGCCTTCCCATTTTAGGATATTTTATTATGAGAACAAAAATAGTGATCTAAATATATCAGTAAATCATGCTGAATCTGAAAGTTACTAGATCCTAGCAAAGTCCCAGCACATGACACTTGAACATTCAACAGTTACACCAACATTCCTGAAACTAAAGGGGTTTCTATAACCTGGTTTCAAGCAACTGAGCTTATATACCTCACTCCACTCAGTAACCTCAAATGAGCTTTCCTCCACCCTTTCTTCCTTAGCAGGCATGGTAGCTACCCAAACCCAAAAGCATCAAGTCTTGTCTCAAGTCCAACCCAATTTCAGATTGAACTTCTTATCTACCCTTCCCATGGGTTTGCTGGGTTAGAGTGTTGCAGATCTTGGCTGATAGGAAGAGCCTGGTCTTTCACAGCTCAGTTTGTCATATTAGCTTAATAATTTTTAAGTCAGTCTATTTACTCATTTAATTTGACCTACTATATGCTTTTAAAAATCCCCCCTTTAAAACCAAAGGTATAGTCACTTAATATTCTTCTCAGATATACACAGAGGAGCATATAAAGCATTCAATTGCCCAGGGCTGCCCTCTCACACAGGGATTGTGGAGCTTAGGAGTACCCCTATGAGGAATCTACCCAGTGGGATCTGTCCAGTGAGCATAGACAATAACAGGTAAGTAATGCTTCAATGTCAGGGAAGATTGGATTGAAAACTGTGATTGCTAGAACATGTGACTATACTGATTGCTACTGAAGAAACATTACTTACCTGGCATGCTGTCTACTGACAATCCTTTCCCTTAAAAGTGAACTTTGTGGCCTAGATGACAAATATTGATGGAGAAATGTTAGCCTCTTGCTCTCTGACCTTCTTTAATGGCTGTGTGCCACTGCTTGCTATTTCAAATTCTGGAGAGAAGAGATATAATTAGAGAGCATTATGCAGGTATTTGAGGATTTGAGTTGATCATCTTCCATCCAAGGTATGTGGGAAGAAATTGACAGGACCATTAGACCATAGGATATAGACTAGTAAGTAGAGGGCATGGTCATACAGAGAGTGTCTTCCTTGTCAGGTAATTGAGAATTCACTTGGGATGGATAGACACCTGTCTGCATAATGGAAGACATCTCTCTATTTGGTGTTGAGGTGGTTTGAATAGGCACGGCCCCCATAGACTCATGTGCTTGACTTCTTGACCCATAGGGAGTGGCACTATTAGGAGTTGTGGCTTTGTTGGAGTAGTTATGGCCTTGCTGAAAGAAATGAATCGCTGTGGAGGTGGGCTTTGAGGTCTCACATGCTCAAGTTACACCCAGTGTGGTACACATCTCCTTATGCTGTCTGTAGCTCAAGATGTACAGCTCTTAGCTACCTACATCCCACCATGTTTTCTGCCAGTGATAATGGACCAAATCTCTGAAATGCAAGCCAGCCCCACCTAAACACATTCCTTTATAAGAGTTTCTGAGGTCATGGTGTCTCTTCACAGGAATAAAACTCTTACTAAGATGGAAGATGGTACAAGGCACTGGGGTATTGCTATGATAGGCCTGACCATGCTTTTGTTTAGAAGAACGTGAATTTGGGGACTCTGTATTAGAAAAGCAATGGAGTGCTTTAAGCGAGGCTTAATGGTCCATACTATTAAGAACATGGAAGTCAGTGGTGCTAAATGTGGTTTTAACTGTGGGAGCCAGACTTAAGAGGTTTTTGAGAAGAAGAATTTAGCATGTGGCCTAGAGATTATTCTTGTGATATTTTGGCTAAGAATGTGGATGCTTTTTGCCCTTGTCCAAAAAGTCTGCCAGAGGCTAAAATGAAATGTTTTGGATTAATTGCATTGGCAAAAGAAATCTCAAAATGTCCCAGGATTGACTCTGCAGTGTCCTTGCTGTGCTTACTAACGTTCACTGTTGTGAAAATTTATAATGAGAAGGATATAGCTGAACAAGTCAAAATACAAGATATACAAGAGAAGTGCCAGAAGGGGGAACAGAGCTAAGTTCTATGTTCAGGGACATGCACAGATTAAAGAAGAGATGCTATTAAATGGAATGAAGGGAGTAGTGACCTCAGGACAAGACCCCACCCAGGTAAGTTTCCAGCTGTGAAAAGGAATTAAAGAAAATTATATTGCTGGGTGTGGTCTCTGAGAAGGTGGAGGCTGGTGGATCCTGGGTTCAGGGCCAGCCTGGGCCATGGAACGAGTTCCAGGATAGCCATGTCTAGGCAGTAAAGGAAACCACCCCAAACAGAAAGCTAATGCCACCCCCAGTAAGCAGTAGAACTTTGGATCTTAGGCCATGTGGTTCTGGCTTTGAAGTCAAGGATTGAACAAAGGGGTATAGATTGAAACTGGAGTAAGGAGTCAAAAGGGGAGCCCTGTTCCAATGCCAGACACCAGGGAGAAAGCAGATATAAGCTCCTAATGAGAGAGCATAGGAATGGAGGGCTGTCTGCAGTCCACAGGTACAAAGACACTATCTTACGAAATTTCATAATCCCCGGGCAGTTGAAGAGTGTGTTAATACATAAATAAAGGGCTGTTCATTTAAATGTATTTACTATCATCTCATTTCTATACACCTGTGTGATTTCCATTATTTAGTTGCTGTATCCACAAGATCGGACTGCAAAAGTACCTGCACCAGGGACTTTCCACATAGCTATGCTCAAATTTCAAATAATTATTACTTTAATGGAGGAAGGATTTATTTTGGCTCACATTTCAGACAATCCATCTTGGAGGAGAAGCCGTGGTGGCTGGAGTGTGGGGCATTTAGTTACATTGTCCCCACTGTCAGGAGGCAGAGACAAGTGGATGCTAGGATTCAGTTCACTGTCTTGCTCTTTTATTCAGCTTGGGAAGCCAGCCATGGGAAGGTATCACTCACAATTAGGGCAGGTCTTTCTCCTTGGTTAAACATCTCTAGAAATATCTTCATAAACAGGCCCAGAGCAGTGTCTCCTAGGTGATTTAAATCCTGTCAAATTGCAGTGAAGAAATATGACCACAGCATCTAATGGTCTATGATACCATCAGTAGATCAGAGACTGCAACTGATATAATAGCAAATTCTGTTGGTTTGAAACATGACCAAAATATTGTGTTCTGGGTGATTGCCCCACATCAGCCACTGATAACAACTACATTCTCAAGTCTCGTCTGCTGTTCCAGTTCTCAGAGATATGAAGCCCTGTGTTGGAATACCTTCATGGTCTCTACTTTTCTCTACTTCTAACCTACAAATACTTTTCAACTGCAAATTTTAAAAAAGAAATCCCTTCACTTATGTTAAATTAAGATGAATTCAACTGTTAGAAAGTTTGGTACGATAGTTTTCAGAGAACTGTGTGTATTTCATCTATCCTCAAACATCTAAATCTCATGTTGATATTTGATCACATTGGTCTCTGTCCTGATGAGGTCTGTGGAGATGCTGCTTGCTACATTGTAGAAATACGTTGCCAATGTGTCAACATCTGTACAAACACAATGCATAGTTGCAAAATGGTGAGTACAGAATGACTCACACATTATTAATATTTATTCATGCATACTTTGTGTGTTTCACTAGATACCAAGAGTATCTGGTGGTAATAAGCATAGTAGGAGTCTTATCTAGGTGTGGGCATTTTCAGCATATCCTGTCTGCCCTGCCCTGGGAATCACTGAAGAAATGGCATATTAAGGTTGAACTTGTTAACCTTTAAACACCATGCTATAGTTCTCATTCCACCTCTGTCATTCTCACGTGACTGTTTTCCTGGGTGAGTGCAGAGTGTTCCACCCCCTGCCTGTGCTCTTCATGGTCACTTCTCCATGTGATTTGGTCCTGATGCTGCTTTCCAGGTATACACATCCTCCCCCTTTTCTCAGTGCTTTCCTTTCACACATGTGTTCAATTGTCTTACTCCATTTTCACATTTCTGACACATTAGGTCTTCCCCTGGAACTTATCAACTGCTTTCCCTCATATTTTTCATTATCCCTGCAGTTTTAATGGTGGGTCATTTTTAGATGACAGCACAGAGCTCATCCCACCTCCTGAATGGGCATCTGTTTTATGGGTCTGTCTGGAGTGGTTTTAAGGGTTCTCATTTATGCTACTGGAAAAGTTATTATAAATTTTCACGAGAGAAGACTCTTGATTTTAAAACAGAAGTAACCACCAGGATCCATTGCCATTGCTACCATGATGTTGAGGTGACGCTCCCTCTGCAAAAGTCAGAAGTTACAGAGCTGTTGCAGTCTGTGTTTTTCAAGGAAATTGTGTCTCCCCAACAATATAATTGTCAGCAGGGAGATCTGTACTCCAGATATGACATAATAGGCACATTTGTGAGAGTCACACCCTTGACAGAAGTCACTTTGCAAGAGGAACCAGCGGCTATCCCACCCCACCTAAGGCAAAACTCACTGAAGTTATTTTTCTATATTTGGAAAAATCTTCAGTTTTTACATATCCATTCACTGCAAACTCCTCCCTACCTCCTCCCCAGACAGAGACAGAATATGTCTCTGCAAGCATCCTATGGGGTTGGAATCAGTGGGTATGGTCTGCTGCCCTCAACAGCATTCGAGAAATGGTTCCCCTATGCAGCAATGGATTCTCCATAAATGCTTCCACCAAGTTCAATTCTTTTTTGTCATTGTGAGTCACCTGAGAGAGGAGGCTACTGCCCAAACCACTCTTTCTTCACTGAAGGATGTCTGCCCAGAGATCAACTCTAGTGGATCAGATCACCAGTGACTCTCTGACTTTTGGCTACTCTGTGCTTCTAATTCATATGCTACCAGCCCTATCCTCATGTGGCCAGAGCAGATTAAGGGTAAATGCACAGAACACTATACCTCAGATATATCCCCCCATAGCAAACCAGAATACTTTAATTCCTATACACAAGCATGTTCATGCACTCTCCCACATACACACTATGCACAGAAACATAAGGCTCAGATACATACATATATATATATGTATATATATATCCAGATGCACTCAGACACATATAAACATGGATACACACATACACAAATACCCAAACATAAAGACAAACACACATACCAGTGTTGTATATTTTGCCTAAAAGATAAAAAATAGTGCATGCTTATTACAGATAAAATAACAAATGAAAATATACAATTTGAATATTTTGTTAAGTCAAAGCCAATTTTAATATATATATTACTTTGTTCACACCTACTACATTTTGTTTCCCTATTGTTTGGTATACTAGCCTGTTCAGTTTATAAGACAGGATAAGGAATTAGAGTAGAAGACACTCGTGAGGCAGCCCTCTGTTAGACTGAAGAAGGCTGCCTCATGTGTGGGAAAGGCCTCACTTGAGACACTGGACAAAGCAGCAGTGCCCATCAGCTTGCCCTGCAGAAGACCAGGATGGAGGGGGCTCACCTCACTGTGTTTGGCTTCCACAGTCTCTGTCACCTCAAGTCCCTGCAGTTGCACCATCACAAGAGATCCAGGCAGAGATGTTTTGTGTCCTTCAGGAACAACTGCATAGCTCACAATGTGAATGGAAACACCACAACTTTCCCACTTACCTCAAAGAGGATATTAGAGAATAAGCCCTGCCCCCCCACACACAGAATTTTAATCCACCCTGCGGAAAGGTGTCAAAAATTTGGAACATTATATGTTGAGTTAATGTGTGCAGAGACTCTTGTTTTTCTGGGCCTAGGTGTGGGGGGTTGTGTCTCACAGGTGACCCTGACAATCTGATGTGGAGAAAGTGCTGGTGCCTGGGTATTTCCTCCCCCTTTCATTCCAGCTGACTGGAAGAAGGCAGGTTCACACACTCTTCTGGCCTGGCTGCACAGACCAAAGCTGTGTTGTTTCTCAGGGACCCAGACCCATTCACTCCCAACTGAAATTTACATGTTCCGCTAATTGCCAGCCCCATAGGAAAGGCAAGCATGCAATTTCCTTTTGCTGTTATTTGAAAGCCCACAATTATACAGCCTCTCCTCATGATGGGGAAGGAGGCCTTGGCAAGCTCCGTGCTTGTGACACGGGTGCAATACTCTGCCCTCCTAACAGTTTTCACTGGCTTTGGCTTTGTGATTTAATGAAAGACTAATAATCCCAGAAATTCAAATTTTCGCACACTTTAAAAACTGTTTTAAACAACCGTGAGTACCAATAACCACCCATTCCACTTTGAAAATGTAGAATTCAACTAAATTAAATCCACAGACTTTTTCTTGGACTTATTTTAATTTGACTTTCATCATATATGTCTAAATTCTGAAAGAGTTCTATCTCTGGTTTCATTTAAACCAATAAAGAATTACTATATTAACAATTACCACCCACTTTATTGAGTACCTCAGACATCACATCCTTTATTCTCCTGAAGAGAAAGGTCCCCAGCTCAAGATACTTTTGGCAACGGTGTCCTTAGGATATAATTGAGTGTAACAGAGGGTCTGCTTTAAAACATGAATTGAAATGAAGGCCACTAACACTCTTTGCCAATCATTAAAGGACTGACTTAGAAGATAATTCTTGTGATGAAATTTAAATAAGACTCCGAGAAATTCCAGGCTTCACTTTTGAGGTGGGCTCCAAAATTCTTCCTGCAGATGGCAAGAACTTCAATAGCCCGCGCTAGTTAATGTAAGCCTGAAATATCCAAGACAACAAACACAGACGTGTAAAGGAAATGGAACACTCAATTAAACAACTCCCAAGTTGGCCCAAGAGAAAGGATCATTCAAGGGAAGGAGACAGCATGGTGGTAGATGGGCCTGGAACTGAGCATGCACACCCCCTTCTTATTCAGAGCTGTCCATTGAGATCGATTCTGAAATTGAAATTGATGAAGGGACACTAGGAGCTCTGCTGTCCCTGCATCCATGGTACCTTCTGGCCTGAGTCAGGATGGATTCCTGAAGTGAACTGCCCCAGGCTAAGGACTGAGGGACACCTGGGCGATTAAGTCACAGTACTTCCTTCTGGAAGAGATTACTAATTACTAAGAGTGAAAGGCTCAAGCACAAGTATATATGTGACAACAGTGTTGCAGGCAGGGGTGATTTGGCTCAGCAAGAGACACTTGTAAAGGCAAGTGGAAGCTTTGCAGGGAAGGGTTCCTGAATGTGAAAAGGTGACGTCGCTTCCTCAGGCAAACTTCTGTGCATTTGGATCAGTGACTTAAAATCCTCATTTATATTTTAAGTCTCTATTTTTCTCATTGTCCTTGACAGTGGGTTAAAGTTTATCAAATTATAAGGTTAGAAAGCATAGTCCATTCACTGAAAACTTTACAGAGAGGTTAGCTCATACTTACAGAGAGGAGGGGGTGGCGGTGATCTGACTGGACTGACCCCACTTCTAAGTTTTCCTCATTTTTTTCCATCTGTCCATTGCTGTCCCACCATTTCATATCTTAAATTGGCTTTCTCAGTGCAGACACACAGTCATATGTGTCCCGGGCTGCAAGGAAGACCTTTCCTGAGTCTCTTCCACCAGTCTTGGGAAAGATTACAGATAGGTAACCAGGGTCACCTGCAACATGTTCATGTCAGTTATGGTACCACATTGGTGAGGTGTGCTGAGGGCCCGAGACACACCAGTCCCTCCTCTTACTAAAGGACAGGGGAAGGGGGAGTGAGGGCTCCTGCATATAGAGAAAGGGTTCTCTGAAAGCCACATGGGGTGTAGAGGAAGTCTCTCCTGTGCTAGTGAGAAACACATGGTGGGACTTTTTGTCTTCCCGCCATGGCCCTGCCCTCATCTTCTAGACACCATTGCCTAGTGGTGCCCATGGAGGAAGTGTTCAGTGAGAATAATGTAAAGAATCCAAACAGGGAAGGGAGAGGAAGGCAAGGCAGCCTCTGGGAAACCACTGGTTGCTGTATTCTAAGCTGTCAATTCATGTTACAGGTTGAACTGAAAAGAGCATGGCATCTTATCAGGGCTCAATGAAGATGGGGCCCTGGGAAGGCTGTATTTCACTCCAGCATTCAGCCTTCGGTCCGCATTGTCTGATATTCCTCAGGAATAGAGAAGAGGAACCCCTTTCTTGCTAGTCAGAGGGTTAGGGATACAAGCACTTTGAAAAGATATGCATCCTCTTTCTTGGCACAATGAGGGTCACCTGGCGTCAGGACATTTGCTGACTTGCAGTAGTGGTTGTTCACATTCAGGTGAAGTCTAGCAGAATACATCATCTCTCTACCCAGTGACTACATCTGGTTATTGTCTGTGTTCGTCTTTCATGTATCCACATACAGTCTTTAATTCTATAAATATGGAAATCTTAGTATAGCAGGGGTCTTAGAAACATGTGAATTGTATACTACCTTGGTGTCCACACAGATCCTCCCAACATCCACACACATGCTTGGCATCAAAAAATTCCTAAGACATGGTGGCTTTGAATAGGGCATCCCATGCCAGTGCCTGGATAGTTCACTCTGAGGAATGAATACAACCACAGACTCAAGAAACTAATGTGCTAAGTGATAATACAGTTTTTGCTTCAAGGAAACAGTGTCCTGGAGACTGGGGTGATGGTTCAGTTGGTAGCCTAAAGTTGACATATAGTTGTCTGTATAGTGCCTTCTTAAAAAACCCAGATAGGATGGTAACCTCTTGTAGTCTCTTTCCTGGAAAGACAAAATCAGGTAGTTCCTGGGGCTCAATGGACAGCTAGCTCAACCTAATTACTGAGCCCCAGATCCTAATGAGAGACTATATTACAATAAATTCTTGAACAATATGTAATATGAGCTTTCTGGACTGACTGGTTCTTCTGCCACTTCAGCCACAAATTAACACAGGGACACAATATTAATTATAAAATTGTTGGTCAGTGACTAATGTTTCTTATTGGCTAGCTGTGTCTTAATTATTAACTAATTTCTATAAATCTAAGTATTTCTACCTGGTCTTATCTTATCAGTGAATGCCAGACCTGCAACTTCATTGCCTGCTACATGATGACTGCTCAGCATCTCCACAGAGAAGAGAGGAGAGCTATTGCCTGTTTGTCCCTGCTTATGTTCTGATTTTGCCCAGCTACCTCATTTACTGCCTGTCTGTACAGACCTCCAGACCTCTATGGTTAGCATGTGGCAGTTTCTGCCCAGCTACATCTCTTCCTGTCATCACATGACGACTCCTTTCTGCCTATACTTCCCAGAATCCTCCTTGTCTCCTAGCACTACCTATCATCCTGCCTGGCCAATCAGTGTTTTATTCATCAACCAATATGACAAACATATACACAGAAGAACATTCCCCATCGACAGTGCCTGAGAAAGAAGGATGCGTAAGGTTATTCACTGGCTTCTACATGCATGCTCACAACATGCACCTAGGAACACATACAAACATATACATACATTCACTACCCATTTACAAAGAGTATATTGTTCTATGTCTAGAAATTACAAGGCCAACTTAAATGCCAATCAAAACTTTTAGGAAGCATCATCTATTTTTCCTCTGAGTGTGTTGTGATTGGGAAGGGGAAGGGATGCTCATGGATGCTCTGTTGGGAGCGTGAGGTGCAAGTTGCTGAGAGGGAGGGGAGGAATGTGGGAAGAACTCAGAGCCAGCTGTGCATGGAATTTAGATAAAAGAATATCTGGGTGAGAGAGTAGTCTAATTACAGTTCTGTGGCTGTAATAAAATAACCTGGCAAAAACCAACTTAGAGAAACAAGGACTTATTTACAATTCCAGTTTATATTCCATCACTGGGGGGAGGGCAGGAGCTGGAAGCAACTGGTCACATGACACCCACAATAGCGAGCAGAGGAACAAATACATACATGCATATTTGCTCATTTGCTCTTGCTAGGTTCTATTTATTTATTTTTATATGAGTCATGATCCCATCTTTATGGAGTAGTGCCATACTTAGTGGGTTGGATTTTCCCACATCGGATAACTTAATCATGACAATCCCCATAGTACACTCACAGGTCAACCCGAGGTAGATGATCCTTCAATGAGATGGCTTTCCCAAGTGATTCTAGGCTGCATCAAGTTGGCAAAGCTAACCATTGCAGTAGGGTAAGGAATACATGGACCACAGAAAAGGCACCGCTCAACACCCTCATCTCCTGGTTTACTAACAGTTCAGGCACAAGGTAGGGCCTTGCTTAAAAGTTCCCTCAGCCATTCTGGGAGATGCTCCAGTTTCACAGCTGGTGACCAACCAGCACTTAAGTGGAGTTCTCTCACAATGAGAACTAGTCTGTATTCTTTCCAGGGAATGATTCCATAGGCACTTAGAAGGCATGCTTCTACACTGTCTGGTTTCATCGACTTATCAGGAGAAAATACAACTCTCTTCCTAAAGGAAACAGAAGTTTCTCCTGAAGTCAAATATTGGTGATCATTGTTGAAGAACAGGGACTCAGGTGGCCCCAAATACCTTTCCCTATGTGTCAACAGAATCTTGGAGGTTTTATAGTCTTCGAACAAAAACCGAAATCGTGATCCAAGTCATATCCCATGTTCAAGGGAACATCGGGTATGCAGGTCATACAAAACAAGGATGGGCGTCTACACTACAGGTCTAAGATGCTTTCTGCTGGCATCCTTAGCTATTGGGTAGGAAAGCAGACTCTCTTAAGTTAGTACATGGAAGAGAGCCACAGGTATGTCAGGACAGATGTAGAGTTGAGCAGTGCGTGGTAAACCAAGGAGGTCAACATCAGCTAGCTCGGGACAAAGTACATCTAGACCAGCCACATTCGAACTCCCCATAGTCATAACACAAAAGCACTAAACAGCCAGCCTGAGGGTGGGGTACTCATTTAGCACAAATAGGTTTTTTTAATCATTATTTTTTCTTGGAAGTTAAATTCATGGTGTTGACCTTCCCACCTCTACCACATCCTCTCTTCCTGTGAAGACACTATTTTCACAGAGTGACCCTCCCCGTGTTGAGCTATTCTGTCCTGAAACTGGTTCCCAAGGCCACACAGAAAGCAGATTATAAAGAGTGGTCCACTGCCCTCCACAGACAACAGGCCCACGAGAGGAAGTGTCCCATGAAGACATGGTCATGGTGTGCCATTTCTTCAAAAGATGGCTCCATTGATGAGTTCATACTCGTAAGAAGTTGAGAGCCTTGGTCTTAGCTCTGACCCTACTACCTTACGGAGCTTGAGCTCTGTTTCTCTTGCAGAGTTGAAGTCATAATGACGGGGTGTGGGCAGAGTGGGAAAAGGGCAACCTGTGGGAGACTGATAGCAGATTCGCTGCTGTTCAGAGCAACCAACGCTGCATGGGCCTCCTCCATACCCACCCTCTGTTTCTGAAATTATCAGTATCCGTGGCAGGCTTCTTTACTTTAATCCATGTCCTTCTGAAATCCCTCTCCAAATATGAAGAGATGGCATTTTCTTGCCTTGCAGCCCTTGGCACAAGTGTGAAAGGGCTGGCTAGAGCATTTATTTACTCTGCAGCCTGAATTCCGGCCGTGGTGCTGGGCAGAGCTTGAACAGGGCTGCCTCCTACCCTGGAGCCCGTGCAGGTGGTGGCAGCTTGGTTATTCTGTTTACAAATCATTAATGAAGTGATTGTAGGTCTTTTCACTTGCTCACACTTTGGAACTGTGTGGAGTGATGCATTCTTAAGCGAGGGACACAAGAGCAGAAAGAAGCCCACAACAGCCTTATTATGAGGGCCACACAAACTCGGCAACGCCGGGGTTTATATTAACCCAATCAATTAAGGAGGGGTGGAAAGGCCAGGCCCAGGGCACTGGGAAATCCAGGCAGCCAAAGTTGCTAGGGGTGCAGCAGTGCCCTCCCCCCACAGTTCTCTATCCCCCAGTGGATCCTGCTTTCTTCCTGCAAGATAAAAGACCTTTTCAAAGCAGACCTTAGCTGGGGGATACACAGTGGAAGTCACCACATTCCCTGAATGCAATAAATGTCTCTTTTAAATTCGGATAAGGCTGGTGTAAACTCCCTTTAGTGGGGCACTCTTAGGGTTCCGCAGGAAAGGCGCATACATTAGACTACACTGTAACCTTTTGTGCTCAACCCACCAGCCCTCTCCTAAGTCTCTAACACAGGGGGCTCCTGCCCGGGAAACAAGTTGCACCCTCCACTGAAGCCACCTTTGTGTCGGGGCTCATTTGCATAAGCAGCATGCTGTCACTGGGAAGGCAGATGGCTCCAGGACTCCATCCTAGCAGAGAGGAAAAGCAGACAGAGCTAGTTTATTACAGGGCCCTTTCCTTAAACACAAACATCTCTGGGACTTCTCATTTCCCAACTGCGCAGTAATGGGGTGCTGGGCAATGGCTTCTGGGTTCTGTCCAACCTGGTGGCTCTATGCATGGGTACCCAGCTCTCCTCACTTGCCACTTGCTCTAGTGCTGTGTGCGAACCACAAACTGCACAGTCCCGAAATTACTTTATGCTGCTGACTCTGGGCTTTTATGTGCAGCTATGGGAAGACTTTAATCACCGTTATGATAAAGGCGATGGGGACCTTGGTGGATTCCATGGCAGGCTAAGTGTGACTGAGGCAGAGGGACAAACACGCCAAGCAGACAGAGCTGAAGTGAGAAGTTTTATTAGAAAGAGTAGGGAAGGGGGAAGGAAAGAGAAAAAAGGTAAAGAGATACAGAGACAGAAAGCGGACAGAAGAGAAGAGGGAATCAGAAAGAGTCCTCTCTGCTCCAGGGAACAGGAAAAAGAGAGCAGGAAGAGAGCTGGAAAAGAGACAGGGGGAAAGAGTGTAAGTGGGCCAGGGTCTGTCTTTTAAAGGGGTCCTTTGCACCTGCATGCAAACTACAGTATGGAACCCTGGGCTGACCAGGGTACTTGCCTGAATGCATTCTACCAGGTGACTGGGCAGTTCAGCATAATGCCTGAATTCTTACAAACGTCTTTCCATGAACTGAACAAAGGTCCAGGGGTGATTTTAGACTGGATAAATGGTCAGGAAAGCCCCATGTCTCATTTCACTCCAGATTTGTTTTGCTTTTTTCTGTGCAGGTTAGTCCCTCACTAAACTCAGGTAAGTCAGTTTGCAGGCTGGGACTTTGAGGACTCTCAAGCATGGGAGGCAGGGTGTATGAGTTCATGAACAGACACCTGATCTGCTATTTGTAGAGGTGACTGTAGGTGCAACCCTATCACTGCTTTGCTGGCTGCTTGGATACAGTGGCTGTCCTAGTCATGTCCCCGACTGAAACTGGAAAGTAAGTCACAAGACTCCAGGGTGTGTTGAGGCAGAGTAGAGTGACGGAATTTTTCAAGATGATTGTGGCTACAAAGGGTTCCTAAGAAGTTTCTAGAGCCATAAAGACATGCTGTCTCGTGTCATGGAGGAAAGTTTCTTGGAGTTCCAGTTTGTTGTGAGCTTTGAGTAGGTATAAATGATCATTTTAGAAAATACACCCACCAGTCCCTCATTTTATAAAAAATTTATAAAAGGAGGAAGCAAGAGCCAGGCCACACATCTGCTACATAGCCATTCAAGAAAGGCAAGCAAACATGAAATGTGGGATCTTTCTAAATATGTTTTAAGCCATTAGGAAAAGTACACCATGAAGCTAGAAGCCTGCTCCCTGTCTGTTCAGATGGCTTGCTAGATACACGGAATGCCTTCTCCAGCTATGTCTGCTCCCTACTGTGACCCCCTCAGTCTTTCTCACCCCCCACCTCTCTCTCTTTTCCTCTCTCGCATCATGGTGTGTGGCATCACTGGGACACTCTATTCTCCCGCACTTCGTTTAAAGAAATATTGACATGTAGCTCTACAGTACAGAGAGAATGACACTGTTTTAGAATGCATTTTAGGAGAAAGTCGAAAACCCTTGTAATATATCACTCAGATCAAACACTTGACATAATTTAACAGCAAACACATTCTCCCAGCATGTAAGTTAATACCCGGGTGTAAGGTCATGTCTGTGTATGAACTGTAAAGCAAATCACGGCCTAGAGCATGGTCCATATTGTTCCCTACTGTCAATCATCACAATTGATATCGATGACTGCAGTCTTGTTCATCAGCCACAGGCTCCATCAATCAAGAGGCCATAGTGGAGGTGCGGGGAGAGCTTAAGCACCCTGCCTCAGCTTGGGTTGGGATGAAGAAAAGCTTTAGTGGTTACTTAGTGGTTACACTAAATGGAGCAGTCATGGCCATCTGTTTACACTCATCTAGGGTCAGGTGGCAAAGTTCAGAGGGTTGGTTGAGTTAGTTTCCAAAGGTTGACACAAGTCAGGTGACACAAGGAGTGGGGTATTTCTGACATGGTGGAAAAGTTTAGATGAATTAAATAGCTGATTAGAAAACATGCCTACAGCATAGATTTCTGTTACTCCATGTAGAGTAGGCTATGTTTTGGGGGTTAAAATTAGTTAAGTATAGGAGACCATTTTTGTCTTTCTTCCTTGCTACATCAAATGATTTTGCTAGACCAGCTTGGTGTAAACAGTTCTCTGAAGAGACAGAGGCCGAAAATGAATTGAACTGGGAGACAGAGGCAAGTATTCACCTTCATATGTTTGTCCTCCTCCTCAACACCAAAAGAAGGAAGACTAAGTCACCAAAATTATCAGGAATTGGCCTTGAGGTGGAAGTCTGGGTGAGTTTGAGAGGAGGCTCATGGTACCACTGAACGGCCCCATCATGGTTCCTACGGTATCTTCAAGTCAGCTGTGTGACTGTTGGAGCTAGTGATCAAGTGGATGGTTCCCTAATCATGGATGTCTTACCTGAATAAGGTATCTGGTAAGACACAGACGCGGCACTTATGTTTTTGGTAAGTGGATTAAGATATCCGGTAAGACACAGATACAGCATCAAATATCCAAACACAGCATACCTGTGAATCCTCTATTGCACACAAAATCCCAGCCTACAGGTCTTCCTCCATCCAATGCCAGAATGCTTCATTTCCCTCCTTTCAGTATGAATGGGAAAGCTATATGAACAGTACACCAGGCATGGGAAAAAATCAGAGATCAGACTTGCAAAAATGAGAGGAACATGCCCAATAAGACACGGCAAACTGCCAGATGCCCATAACATGAGAGTCACATTCAAAAAAGATTTGGTACACAACAAGCAGAAAGAAGTGCTGGGAAATTACATGATTCATAGCTATATTTGGTTGCATATATTATGTGGAATATATTATGCATATATGTAGAGAAACTTAAAGGGAAAAACATAGAGTGGCTATACAGAAAAGAAATAGAATATAAGGGAAAAGGGTGAGAACGATAAGTAAGAGGAGCGAGACTCTGGAATATTACATGTGCTGTACAATCTGCTCAATCCCAGTTCTGAGGCTTCTTGTAAGCTTGTGAGGGAGTACAAAATCAGATCTACAGACACATGGGAAATGTGAGCCTCTTGTCTGGGCATAATGTCTGATCTCTGGGAAGGCATGTGTGTATTAGTTACTACCCCATGTAATTAATTCTACCAGGTGTATTAGTTGCCTTTCTTATAGCTGTCAAATACAGCAGAGGAAGGAAGGATCTGGTTTGGATCATGGTTGGGGCACACTCCATATGAAGGGGACACGTTGGTAGCAGAGATTGAAGAGGTTGGATCACATGGCATCCCCAGCCAGAGAGCAGAGATATGGGTGATTGTGTCCCCTCACTCCTCTTCTCCTTTTTATTTTGTCCAGGTCCCCTGCCCATGGAATTCCAGAACCCACATTTAGGGCGATGCTTTCTACTTCAATTAGCCTAATCTAGATCATTCCTCAATGGCCTAATCAAAGATTACTTCCATGGTGTTTCTAAATACCATCAAGCTAACTGTCAAGATTGACCATCACAGGTATAACCAAGAATGAGCTTGGTGAGTCAGAAATGAGATTGACCCTGGAAACTTTCCCAGCAGGTCTCTGGACCAGCGACCCCAGTGGTCATGTGATCAGTTCTGGAGATAGCAATGCAAACATCTGTGCTGCTCCCACGGAAGCTGCAGGGAGCAGCCGGTCTACCCAACCAGGGATATGAGTTAGGAGGGGCAGAATACCAGCATGGAAAGATGGAGCAGGCACAGAGACTAAGCAGAAATGCCTCCAGTCCCGGACTGATGTGTTGATCAGGCACAAGAGGTGGACAGTCTGGGCAGTCTGAGCAGGAGCAGGGAAACTGGGGTGGCAGGCAGAGGTCACAAAAGAAGCTGACAGGAAAAAATGAGACAGTTTTGCATAAATCTTTAAAAAATGTTACACAGAAAATGAAGCACTTAGAAAGGAAATAACTGATAACTGACATAAGAGTGGAAGAGATGAGAAAAGAACAGCAAAATAAATTGTGGCTAACCCTCTTTACAGGGGAAGGAAACACATGTGAAACAATGAATTTATCCTTAGTCAATATCTGAAATACAGTCTCAGTTTCGTGGGCAGTAGAAATTGGAAGGACTGTAGGGTGAAAGATGAAGGGATTTGGAGGTGAGAGAATATCCCTACAGGAGAACCATAAAATCTGCCACAGGAAAATTAGTCATACATGTCTGTGCCATTAAATACAGGAACTGTAGACCACAAAGCCCAGAAGTGACAATAGCAGTGTCTGTGTGAGTATCTATATAGGAACAAAAAACTGCTTACTGCAATGTATCTTTTGAACTGACTTAAAATCCATGTGCATCTATTATTTTAATGATAATTGAATCATAAAGAATGGAAGCCACATCTCAATATCCAAAGAATTCTGAGTGATACCATGAGGTCTTTGTCACTCATGAGGGAGATATCTAGACATAAGCAGTCTCACTTCTGACGCCAAAGGCAAGTTCTTTGGTCCCTAGAAACTCTTATTGCTAATCACACACCTGAAAGACCCGTAGATTCACTGTGAATGCATAGGTGTTACTATACTCAGTGTAAGGGACTTAAACAGGGAGAAGATGCGGGTTCAAATTATCAGAGGGAGAGCCAGGCACAGTAGTAGTACACTCCATAATTTAGCATTTGGGAGGTCAAGACAATATGATCATTGAGTTCAAAGCCAACCTGGCTTATGTAGAGTGCCAGGTCAACCTGAGTGACAGAAGAAATGAAAAGGATAACCAGGAAATAACCTACATGAAGAATCCAGAAGAGTTTCCAGCAGTCAAGGCTTCCACCAATCAAGGATTTAGGCAGTAACTCTGGGTAGCCTAGGTGTCCACCAATCAAGGACTTAGGCAGTAACTCTGGGCAGCCTAGGTTTCCACCAATCTAGACCTCGTGCAGCAACTCTGGGCATCCTAGGTTTCTACCAATCAAGGACTTAGGCAGTCGTCACTCTGGGGAGCTTAGGCTTCCACCAATCAAGACCTTGTGCAGTAACTCTGGGAAACTTTCACTATTATCTCAACCCTTGGAGTCTCACCTTGACAGGGAGCTCACATGGAAACCTGTTCAGCCTTTCCAAGGCACCCGACGATGTGGACATACATTATGAGCTCATAGCTCCTGTTGCCGATCTTCATCCTCATTGTTCTGCACTTGCTGCTGTGGACAAAGTCCCTCATCATCAGTCATGCCCACAGTCTTTTGGTTATGCTCAAGCACAACCTTAAACCCCTGGCCTTTTAGAGAGTACCTTGTAGAAAGTAAGGGAAGCTCCAAGAGCCTGTTCACTTAATGGTGTGTCTGACATGGAGTGGTGTCCACTCCATGAGGCTTTTATTCCTCCCTATCCAGCTGAGGGAGAACTCGATGGTAAAGGGGAGCATGAGTATTTGTGACAGACGTACTCCAGTGTTGGCTTGTTGGCTTGTTCTGGGTTTTGCTGTTACAGAATGTTTGTTTACACTGTGAAGATGTGTCTTTGCCAAGGTGCCTTCTGATTGGTTTAATAAAGAGCTGAATGGCCAGTAGCTAGGCAGGAAGAGGAGAGGTGGGACTTCCGGGGACCGAGAAGACTCTGGGAACAGAAAGGTGGAGGTACTAAGACAAACAGAGATGAAACAGGAAGTGCAAGATGGAAGACAGGTAACACCACATGACAGAACATAGATTAATATAAATGCGTTAACTTAAATTATAAGGCTAGTTAGGAACAACCCTAAGCTATAGGCCAAGCTTTCATAATTAATAAGAAGTCTCCATGTGAGCTGGTTGGTGGGGAAGGGAAAGACTTGCTATATTGCTGATTACAAATCTCCAGATCAGAAAATAATTTTTCTCAATTAGAAAACCATGAGGGCCGAAGGAACAAGTATGGCAGCAGTTTCTGTTTGTTCCAGCCACCTGTGCAGCATGTACTTCCAAAGGGTTGTAAACAGGGTTTTATTCCCTCAGTGACAACCCTGCCTCAGCTGTGAGCCTGTGACATTCACAACTGACTTTGAGTCTCTCCCATTCTATATACCACAGGCAGCAATGGTCAAGCAGAATACAAGGTCTACAACCCACCAGTGACCTGGGGCTGGCAAGTGGGTCCAGGCTCTGATTTGTGGATGGCAGGGACATGGTGATTGATTCAGACAAAACTAACAAATCAGAGAGCCAGGTTGTTTGAAGCCTTCTGTAGCCATGCAAGGCTCTCTTCTGGCCTCCAAGATCACTGCAAGCATATATTGGTGCACACATACATACAGACTAAAATCTTGTACACATGAAATAAAATAATCAAAAAAGAATATTTTAAATTGAATTTGATATAACAGAATTTTTTCTTGATTTTGTACATCAATGCTTTTACTCTTTTCTGTGGTGGGAAGATAAGGTCTCTCTTCCCCCTCTCTCTTTCTGTCTCTCGTGTGTATGTGTGCATGTGGTGTAATGAAATTAGTGTGTGTGTTGGAACAAGTGTCTATGCACCCACTGAAGCCAGAGGAGGATCTGAGCGTTCAACTCTATCACTTTGACTAGTCTCTTTGACACCAGGTGTCCTATGGGACATGGAGCTACACTTGGAACCAGCTACACTTGGAACCTCCCACCTCTGCTCCCCAGGGCACTGGAATAACCAGCAGAAATGACTGTCTGACTCTTGACATGAATGCTGGAGCCCTACTTGTGTCCTCCTGCTTGCACATCTATCACCCTTACATACTGAGCCATCTCTCTGTCCCCAAAGCAGATTTTCACGTGCAAATCAAAAACTGACATTACCCAGTGTTGAGGAGCTATTTCCTTAGGGCACTTGGGGAAGGAGAAAGGAGTGGAGCTGGCTTAGAGAACAGACAGCAAAGTGTCCAGATCAGAATTGCAACAAGGCATCCAAAGTTTGGGGTCCATTTGCATCTTGAGAAAGCCATAGAGAACTCAACCATTCTGGGGCTTTTCAAGAAAGCAGGGAATGTATAAGCATGCACTCCTGATGCAGTGTTTTTACCCACCGTGAGCCCTATCAAACCCTTTCCTGCAGACCCTGCCTCTTTCTGACCTAAGCCATTGCAATTCAGCAACCTTCTCGCTTTGAGCACAAAAGATGACTCAACCTCATTCTGGAAACGAATATACCAAGAGCGAAACTGGCAGCAGCCCGCCACCTCCACTAGCTATGGATCTCTGATAACACAGGAGAAGGAAAGAAAGCAAATGAGATGGAAAGCAAAATAAAGTAACAACAAATCAGAAAGTGATTCTGTAAGAGAACAACTGGATGGCCCAGGGGAGAAGAGCAGCTGTTGCTTTTGCAGGGAACTGGAGTTTGGTTCCCAGCACGCACATGAAGGAGAGCACACAGTCATTGTCACCTCAGTTTCAGATCAGAGTTCCTTTTCTGATGTCTGTGGGGAGCAGGCACATATGTGGTACATATACACAGGCCAAACAGTCACATATGAAATAAAATAAGTTCATTCAAAACATATTTTAAAATGAATTTACTATGATAGTAATTTTTCTTCACTTTATGTTTCCTTTTTTAAAATATTGTTGGAGTAACATTAATAGAGTTACAGTTCCCTTTCTATTTGCTAACTTTAATATTTCCTTTGATTGAACATAGACTTTTCTTCATACAATATGTTCTGATTATGCTTTTTTTTCTTCCCTTAGTCATCCAGTTTCCTCCCCACCTCACTTCCAATCTGGATCCACACATTTCTATATTCCATTAGAAAACATACTGCTAAGGGATAATAATAAAATAAATCTACAATCTGCATAACATCAGAGGTTAGGTAGACTAGGGGGTGAGGGGTGGATCTCCCTAGGATGGGAAAATATAATCAACAGTTATGGATGGATAAAGGTAGGGCTGGAATGAGAGAATATTGCTACTTTTTAATAGTACCCCTCAACACATACACTCAGTTTCAAAATTTGTAAATATGAGATATTTATATTGCCAATAAAAATTAAAATATTCAATAATCATATACAGTCAAAGCCATATCTGTGAACAGTTGAGGCATCTGTGTGTCAAACTCAGGTTTCAGAGAGCCTTCTTTCTTCTGTGTGCTGATGGGACCAGCTGCCCACTATGAGTGAGGGTCCTTATTCTTCTCTGTATTAAAATATCAAGTACTTAGAATATTAGATTTACAACATGACCATTGTTTGATTATTGGTACAACACACTGGTCTTAATTTAATACTATGAGCTAGCATTTACTTTCAAGGTTGTAAAGCTTAAAACTTGGTTAATTAAGTTTCATAAGCATTGGTGTTGTTTTATGTATGCATTAAAACATGTGGGTCACAGCAACAATCAGTAAAAGTTTCTCAGACTAAAGACTCAAATGAGGTATATTCAATAAAATAAAATGGCAATTACTCAAAGAGGAGGAGTAATAATACTGTATGAGCATCATTCCCAGTGTAAGACTCAATGCTGTATTGTGTCTGGAATGAATGGATTAGTCTCTCTCAGTTTAAGGGTAAAAAGAGGTGGGGGTTGAAGCTGAGTTCTGTCCTGTCCCAGTTAGATTTCCATGCTGAGGTGTGTGTGTGTTTGGTGAGGTCCTGGGTAGGCACACTGCAGGGATGTGTGTTACCATGGAGGCCACAGATCAACAGTGTTCCTCGGCCACTCTGCATCTTCCTTTTTGAGATCACCTCTCACCTGGCACTTGCTGACTCAGGTAGACTTATTTGGACACCCTGCCTCTGATGTCCCAGGTCTCAGATGAGAGGCAAGTGGGTTCCAGAGACAGATCTCATGTTCTTATGCTGCCACAGCAAGCACCTTAGCAAGCTGTCTACATTCTAAGTCCATCCAAACTGCCGCACACTGCATGTTGGGATGTGTGTGAGGGTATGCGTACAAAATAGCTCTCTGTTGCTGAAGATGTCTAATACATGTGCTTTTGTGTGTGCATACAGGTGTGTGTGTGTGCTCACACTGAATGCTTTATCCCCACATGATTTTTTTTTATTGGGCCAGGCTAAGCTGTCCATGGCAGGGTGTGAGTTCTTCACCGTACACTAAGCCTTAAGAGTGGAATATGCTGACCATTCATATGTATGGCTATGGGGAAATCTCATCTGGTATTAAAAGTTTTGTTCTGAGTGTTTCCCATATAGGTAACCAAGGCCTTTGACATGTTTAGAGGTTACTGTAACAAGAAACTGAAATGTGTCTACCTCAGTGCCATGCTATGCCTGACCCTTCACAAACTCCCCAATATTTTTAATCTGTTTTGTTCCATATGGAAACTGTAATTTCAACACCCTGCTCTACCATATACAGTTTAGTAATTACTTCGTGCATTTGGCCTGGAGACTCCTAAATTGAAAATAAGGCGCGATGCTTCAATATAATGGTCTCCTCCTGATGTGTTTGGCCTGGTGTAAAATTAAGAAACCCACATTTTCTCCCTTCCGTCCTCATTGCTCCAAACTCTATCAGTTGTTCATGAGCACCCTGTAACTATATTTCCCACAAAGATTACACAGATATTTCTGTCCAGCTACATGTCCTGCAGGGCTGTGCTGCGGTCTTCCGATCAGTAAAAATGTAATAACATTTTCACATAGTCAATATTTAATTCCGTAAATGCAACTGGTTGTTGTAATCTAGGTTATTAACCACACGGTGATTTATGGCAGAGGGCAGACGGTGGTGGGGGCAGAACAGTAGGAAAGTCCTCTGGTGACAATAAAACGGGTATAAATTTCATAGCTCTGCCTGAGAAATGTACTTATATCTTATATTAAGAATAGCTTTTTATAAATTTTAATGATCCGTGTTATTAATGGGGCTGCCATCATCACCGGCTGGGTGAGACTACAGGTTTTGTGGGTTTTTTCTTTAACTTTCCCATCAGCTGAAGTTCTTGTGAAAACAAAGGATGGTGAATGAGGCAGGGAAGGAGAGAGAGTGTGTGCTCTTATTAGCTATTTACCAAAAAATATCCTGAAGAATTATAAGCCTGTCATTGTTTCTCTGGACTGGCAAGCATACAAACAGTAGTTTGCATAAAGTTTTATGAGCAAGGCAGAGGTTGGGCTAATTGGATAGAACACAGCCATGTTCTGCTGTGCTCACAAAGGCCAAGTCATCATGCAGAGATGAAGCCAGGGCCACAGCCCAAAGGAAAGGATCTGTGTGGAAATTGTCCTCCTTTTCAGTTCTTGGTTCTCATGCAGGCACACCTATGATTTCTTTCTCTGGATGACAGAACACACACACACATATATACATACATGCATGCACACACACATACACACATGCACATACATACACGCATGCACACATGCACACACATGAACACACATTCACACTCACACACATACACACACATATTCATGGACACACAAACATGCACATACACACATGCACACATGCAAACACACATGCACCCACATGCACACACACACATATATACATACATACATGCACACACACATACACACATGCACATACATACAAGCATGCACACATGCACATACATGAACACACATTCACACTCACACACACACATGCACACACACACATATACATGGACACACAAACATGCACATGCACACATGCGAACACACATGCACCCACATGTACACACACACACACTTGGGAGGGTCTCAGTATACTACAGGAACATTCACAATCCATGGAATCTTCTTTCCACACTTCATGCCAAACTGCATGAAGAACAGGTGAGCAAAGGGAGGCATAAACACAGAACCCACCCGAATGTCTGTGCTCTGAATACTTATCTTTCTGCACACAGAAATTGTTCTCCACCTTGCATCAAAAAACCTTCTTTTCCTAGCAGATGGAGGCCATCACAGAAATCCACAGCAAGTCAAACTATGGTGATAAGTGGTTGTGCACTGCTCAGCCAGAACTGATACATCTATAGCATGACGTCTCCACCCTAACCTGAAGGGATAGCACAGAGAGGGACAGAAAGTTTGTAGAAGCCAGAAAATAAGGTTTCCTGCTACTATATAGTGTACTCTAGACATGACACAGAAGCTGCACCCCGAAGTTTCAATAATATGGAATGACTAAGAAAAACCTGCATAATGGCAACACCAATTGACATGCCAATGTGGACAGGGAAATTCTACATCTAGGTGAAGAGCAATAGGCGGTCAATGCTGCTGAAAGAGCAAAAATCAATCTTTTCCAGGGATCAGGCCCTGATAGGTCACACAATCCCAAGGGGTGAGCTCTGAATACATGTATACAGAAGCAGTACTAAATGGATTCAGCATGTTATGAGGATGTATGTATAAAACAATAATAATTATGTATTCAATTGTTATGTATGAAAGTAATAATGGCCATTTACACATATGTGTAACAACAATTGTGAAAGAAGAGGAGGTCACACATCTGAGAGGAAGTGGGGAGGGCATTACAGGAGCTGCCAGCGTATGAGGGAAATGAGAGAAGAAAATGTTGTATGGTGGATTTGTAAAATACTGTGGCCATAGGTATGTATGGCACCGTGACCATGGGAGCACATGACACTGTGTTCATTAGTGCATGTGGTTCTGTGGCCATGGGAGCTCGTGGTTCTGTGGCCATGGGAGCTCGTGGTTCTGTGGATATGGGAGCTCATCACTGTGGACATGGGAGCTTGTGGTTCTGTGGGCATGGGAGCTTGTGGTTCTGTGGATATGGAAGTTTGTGGTACTGTGGACATGGGAGCTTGTGGTTCTGTGGATATGGGAGCTTGTGGTACTGTGGACATGGGAGCTTGTGGTTCTGTGGATATGGGAGCTTGTGGTACTGTGGACATGGGAGCATGTGGTTCTGTGGATATGGGAGCTCATCACTGTGGACATGGGAACTCATGGCACTGGGGTCGTTAGAGCATATGCAAAGTCTAATCACTTCATGGTCACCAGGAAGCAGATAGAGGAGGTAAAGCAGGCCTAGGGACAAAATATGCCTTTTGATGATGCATTGCATTATCTGTTGCCTCAATAAAGCCTCAAATCCCAAAGCTCACACAATCTGCCAATGTAACACCATCATTTGTGAATTGAATCTTCGACAGGAGCCTGTGAAGGACATCTCTCTTCCAAGTTACCAAACCCTTAAGTAGTGACTGGCGATGCTTCCCAAGCACCCATACTTAGTGCCAGTTTGCTTCACTATCCCAAAGCCGATTCTTATTCAAGGTAATTAGTTTCAGTTTCCAATCAAGGAGAATGTGGTGTTAGCCAGCTCAGTAGATGGTAGTTATTCAGGCTTCCTTTTCCCTCAGCGCCAGCAGAAACCATCCCACATCCTTCAGGGACCCCTGGGAGTATGCTGCCCTGCCCCTATTAGTGGCTCCATAAATATTCCATGGTTTGGTTTGATCTCCCAGTAAATATATATTCAAGACCAGAATAATTTATATGCACTAATGTGAACCCAGACTCTAGTTTGAAAAGCAAATGCGGGGACAACGAAAATAAACACGAAGTGGGCAGATTTTAAGCAGAGATTTCTAGGAGTGCGGTAAGTACTAATCTGTCGTCATCATCTTTGCTATGACATTTCTCTGGAGGTCAAGGGGAGCTCGTGTAAACACATACTATCAGCCTCCCATCCAGTTCAAAGCTTTGGGCAAAACACTGAAGACCTGGAGTCTAGGCAGGGTGCCAAAGCTGCTGGGTAAGTTTCAACTTTCTTATAACAACCACAGACGGGGGGGGGCAGCAAACAACCTAATGGCGCCCCCTCACATTTGCATTCAGCGACTCAGTGCAGGCTTTAATCTATGTTCCCCTCCTGCCCACCTTCCATCTTTGCAATGGGGTCACAGTGCTCAGTAACGAGGGTGTGAATCACATGTATACTGGTTTGCTTCATAGATGTGTGCTAGGAAAGGTTAGCTCATGAACTTTGGGCTTGCAAGTAGATGATAATGAACTCACATGGCCACATGCCCACAGCATCCATGTGAGGTGGCCACTGCCTGGGAAGATGCCATATCTTTCATGAATCACCAGCACACACTTGTATTATTCAACCGCTAAATGCCAGAAATGGTCTCTGTGTATGAAGTTAGGGTCCCGTTAATTAGTATAATTAATGCTGATAATTGGCTGTCCCTAGATTTTCTTCTATTTAAAGATCACCACTAACCATCTATAGTAGTTTGAGTAAGAAATGTTTCCCAGAGGCTCACATATTTGCATATTTCTTCTCTTGTTGGTGACACTGTTTGGGGAGGTTTTAGAGACTTCAGGAGGTAAAATCTTTCTAGAGGAAGTATATCACTGTGGGTGGGCTTTGAGAGTTTATAGCCTTGCTCTACTTCCTGTTCACCATTTCTACTCCCTCATCATCAATCCTCAACCTTCCATGAGGATAGTGCTGCTTCCTTCTCCCACTTTCCAGGAAGGAAGTCAAATGTGGGGCCCTCGGACTGGCATCACACTGCTTCCTCCTGTTCCAGATAAGGTCAGAGCTGATTGCATTTGTCAATTGAAGAGACACACCCTGAAGAGGGTGGTATAGCCTCCTGACATGGAAGCCAAGGGATGTTAATTATGCCAAATATATTGAGCAGTGCCATACGTAGAATGTTTGGTTTGCTCCACTTTAATTCAAATATTTAACCTGCCCAAATAACACTAAGCCAGAGGGTGGCAAATTAATGCAAATGAATTCTAGAATCAGAAGGTATGGAAAAGCTTGAAGTCAACTCTGATTACTTATTTAGTTCTTAATAAAAAAGAAGAAAAAGAAAAATGGAAATGTCTTTCCTATAATTCTAATTCTATTCTTTGTTGGAGCATATTACTGTGGCCTGAATTCAGCTCCCCTGCAAGAGTAACAAAATTAAGAGAAAAAACAGCTACAGCACACACCAGCATACCCAGGAAGACCTCCAACTAACTGTTGATGAATGAAGGCATAGATAGATGACTTCAGTGTATGCTTTCCCAGGAAGCCCCTTGCCCTATCTCCTTTTCCATGCCTCTTCCTCTTCATCCTCACCAATTACTCACATACAGATCAAATCAACTCCAACTTTTCAGTGGCCAGTGAAGGATCTGACATTTCAATTAATGGGTTCTAGTGCTGCACCCCATGTGCTTCTGTGTTTTAAGGATATTTCTGCTTTGTTTTCTACACTTTTATGGGGTATCTTCATTGTACAAAGTGATGGGCTCCGTGGTTATATTGTGTGTTCTATTTGTGTGCACCCATTGCCCTCTTCTGAGCCCTCTCCTTCCCACTGTCCTTAATCTCCATCCTCATCATAAATAGGTCCTTGTCTAGTTTCATATCACACACACACTCTCACAATTCTTACATACAATCACACAAGCTCGCACACACTCAAATACCCATATACTCATTCACACATATGGACATTCACAAACATCCACACTCATTCACTGAACATACATTCATCCATTCATAATCATACACACTCACACACACATTCATACACTCACATATTTACTCACATGCACATACTCACACACATACATACACTCTCACACTCATGCATATAACACCACACACAGTCTCACACTCACACATATGCCCCCACACACACACTTGCTCTCACACTCACACACACCACAGATTAAACCACAAGAGAAAACAAGACATTTGTCTTTCTCAGTCATTTAAAACAGTGGTCTCCAATTTTGTTCCTTCTTTTACAGATGAACAAAAAACACATAATACTATATATTCCACATTTTTATTTGTTTTTTAATGGACATCATCTTGGCTCTTGTGGGTGGAGTCCCACATAAATGCACATACAGTATCTCTGTATTGTGCTTAGATTGTCTCTCTCCGGCTCATTCCCATGTCTGATATTTCTAGGTCATACCACCTTTTTTAGTTCACTTTTTCAGATGCAAATGTCAAAAAGTGTACTGCTTTGATGTCAACATTGCACAGTGCACATGTGAGCTATCACATGGTACCTCAGGATGTGCATTTGTCCATTAACTTAAATTTGTGTGATCATATGTTAATTACGCATGGCAACAGTTTTCGTTATTGCATTTTCCTACATTACATTTTATCATATTCACCCCTTCACACCCTCTTCTGTTCCGTTCCTGTTCTCACTGATCACAATCCCCTCCTCCTTCCCTCCTAGTCATTCTACTTGCAAGTCTGTTTATCTTTCTGTCTTTCTACCTGTCTTTCCTCGTTTAATTTTGAAAACTCATTGGGATTCATTAGTGTTGCTTACAGGAACATGAGAAATGAAATATGTGCAGGAGCACGGGCTCCTTAGCAGTGACTACAACATGGAAGACAATGCCTCTTCCTCCAATGTGGGCAGTAAGTGTCTATATCACTCAGAAAGGATCATGGTCCATGAGTCCCTCCTCACTGGCTACCATCATCTTGCCTGTCTCTGAGGGCTGATGCTCAAGCGCTCTCCTACTCCCATAACAGAATGCGGACAGGCCCAATTTTATACAGATCTTAATCTGATAACATGAACTGCTGGGGAATCGAAGGTGCCACAGCGATTTCATGCTCTGAAGACAGTGACCCCCTCACACCAGTTTTTCCGTGGTTCTTACATCCTTCTCACCAGAAAGAAATTTAATGCAGGCTGGCTTGGAATTTAACAGTCCTTCGATGTCAATATTTTGGCCAGCTACAAGTCTCTACATCTACTGCTACCCACTGCAAAATGGACTTTCTCTGGCCAAAGCTAATGCTCACCTATCTACAGGCATATACTAAATAAGGGTTCCTTCTTCCCATTTAGATCAACAACAGTGGTAGCTTCACTGTGGCCTGTGACTTGCTCAGCCATGCACTTTTGATCAGGTTTAAAGTCCCAGATGGAGATGTTCCCCTGTGAAGCAGGCTTAAAATTCCATCAGAGTGGTTGGATAGCCCAATTACTAACTTGCCACTGTTATATTTATTGCCCTTCCAGTTGTTAGTATAATGATACCCATAGTTAAATCACATCTTTTGATGGCTGTTCTCTCCCAGAAGCTTGCATAGCTTGTTTCCCCCAGCACTATGAGGACTAGATAGCAGGCTTATTACTGTCTTATGACTAAAGCATGCAATGTCTTCGGTATCATGTTTTATCATCTAATCCTGGTGAGTACTCATGGCTGTAGAAATTGCCTATGTTGTTGTTGGAGCTCTAGGGCTTTCTTGACCAAGTAGTCAGGAGAGGGGTAGCCTGCCTTTGGTGCTGACCTTATTTAACAACCTGTGGCTTTTGTGAATAGCTGTATTTGTCAGTGTGAGCTGTTTGGGGGAGTCTATGGAAGTCCATGGACAAACTACTTAGAAAGAGGTAACCAATACTTGGAGGGCAGAAAGAGTGAATTCCAAGTTAACCACCTGTGTCATCCGACTCTGCATTGCTTCTATCAAAACCAAATGTAGTTAACTTAGACAGGAAAGGTTGATTTTTGGCTTGTGATTTCAGTCCACTGCCAGTTGGCTCCATCACTGTGGAACTGAGGTGACACAGAGCATGGCAGAGAATACTTGATGGACAAAGCTGATCACATCGTGGCACCTTGAAAGCAAAAAGAGCAAGGGTTCTGGGGCAAGTTATATCCTTCAGGATCACACCTCTAATGACGTACTGTCCTACCTCCTCAAGTTTCATCGGCTTTCTGGTAGCTCATTTGAGTTACATATCTATAACTGGGTGAATTCACAGGTTGGTAAGAGTCCTTGTGAACCACTGACCTGAGAAGTGTGACTGAGGGCAAGCCTTCAACACATGGACTTCTAATATTTAGCCACAGTACCATGTATGCCAGTTATCAGTTTTTAAAACCATAATGGTTTGAGTGTTAATTTTTTACCCACAGTCAAGTTACCAGTAAAGCAAACCATTCCATGTATAAATCACTGTCCCCAGGATCAACTGGGAAGTAGTTGGGGGACCTGATGGTACCATAAAAATCTCTGCCCAGCAGCAAATGTGATGACCAAGTTTTAAAATTTCCAAAAGAAAATACTCAGTGACACCAGAAACTGAGACTTCCCGGGACATTCACTGCAAAGACACTCATAAGAATGCACTTTTAGAAGTCAGTTTATTAAGACCAGAAAAGTATGTACAATTGTCTTCAATTGTTCAACCTCTGCCAATGATTTTATTATTAGGCTTCAATTTTCCACCTTAATATTCCTATTATAAGATGTCATTTATTAATAAGTTATAGTGGAACATACTTACAGTATGAAACCAATGCCTTGAAATCATTTAAAATTTGATTTTAGGGAGGTGAGCTTTTGGGAACTGAACTTAGGGTCTCATACATGCTAGGCAAGTGGTCTACCACTGAGCTATATCCTCAGTCTTGGGTTTTTTTATCTCTTTTTATTTTCTCTTTTTTTTGTTTTAATTTTTTTATTTTATTTTCCAGTTTAAATTTAGATAAGAAACAAGGTTGCTTCACAAGTCAGTTCCAGGTCCCTCTCCCATTCCCTCCCTCCCTCCCGAGCCCTCCCCCCCTCCCGTTTTCCCCTCATTTCCCCAGGGAGGGTGAGGCCCTCCATGGGGGTGTGCATAGTCTGTCATTTCATATAGGGCAGGGCCTAGACCCTTCCCCAAGAGTTCGGGGTGAGAGTGCACCTCACATTGTTCTATGGGAGTCCAAAGTCCATGTGTATACTTGGGATGGGTACTGATCTGCTGCCCAAGGCTCAATAGATTCCCTAGGCCTCCTCACTGACACCCACATTCAGGGGGTCTTGATCAGTCCCATGCTGGCTTCCCAGGCTGATGCCTGGGATTCAAGAGTTAACCTTTGTCTGGTCAGCTGTTTCTGGTGGTTAAACCAGCCCAGTCTTAATCCCTTTGATCATCAGTCCTCCCTCTCTGTTACTGGCTTTCTTGAGTTCAGCTCAGTACTTAACCAAGGGAGTCTGCCTCTTCTTCGATCAGGCACTAAATAAAGTTTCTGTTTCCCAGACTCTCTGGCCATAGGATTGAAGGCTGGCACTCCCCAGATCTATGTCTAAAATCCATATGTGAGAAAGTACATGCCATGTTTCTCTTTTTGTGACTGGGTTACCTCACTCAGGATGGTTTCTTCTAGTGTCATCCATTTGCCTGCGAATCTCATGATTCCATTATTTTTTTCTGCTGAATAGTACTCCATTGTGTAGATGTACCACATTTTCTCTATCCACTCTTCAGGTGAGGGATATCTAGGTTGCTTCCAAGTTCTGGCAATTACAAATAAAGCTGCTATGAACATAGTGGAACAGACATCTTTGTTGTATGAATGGGCATCTTTTGGATATATGCCTAAGAGTGGAGTTGCTGGGTCTTGTGGTAGGTTTATTCCCATTTTTCTGAGGAATCTCCATACTGATTTCCAAAGTGGCTGAACCAGTTGGCACTCCCACCAGCAATGGAGGAGTGTCCCCCTTTCACCACATCCTCTCCAGCATAAATTGTCATTGGTGTTTTTGATTTTAGCCATTCTGACAGGAGTGAGATGGTATCTCAGAGTTGTTTTGATTTGCATTTCCCGGATGGCTAAGGATGTTGAGCACTTTCTCAAGTGCCTCTCAGCCATTTTTGACTCCTCTATTAAAAACTCTCTATTTAGTTCTGCAGCCCACTTTTAAATAGGGTCCTTTGGTGTTTTGGAGACTTGCTTCTTGAGTTCTTTGTAAATTTTGGAGATCAACCCTCTGTCAGATGTGGGATTAGTGAATATTTTTTCCCATTCTGTGGGCTGCCTTTTTGTCTTGCTGACTGTGTCCTTTGCCTTACAGAAGCTTCTCAGTTTCAGTAGGTCCCATTTATTAATTGTTGATCTCACTGTCTGTGCTACTGGTGTTATGTTCAGGAAGCTGTCTCCTGTACCAATTCGTTCAAGGGTACCACCCACTTTCTCTTCTAAGAGGTTCAGTGTGGCTGGATTTATGTTGAGGTCTTTGATCCATTTGGACTTAAGTTTTGTGCATGGCGATAAACATGGATCGATCTGCATTCTTCTACATGCCAGTCTCCAATTATGCCAGCACCATTTGTTGAAGATGCTTTCTTTATTCCATTGTATATTTTTAGCTTCTTTGTCAAAGATCAGATGTTCGTACGTGTGTGGGTTAATACCCGGATTTTCAGTCCGATTCCATTGGTCTACCTGTCTATTTTTGTGCCAATACTAAGCTGTTTTCAAGACTGTAGCTCTATAATAGAGCTTGAGGTCAGGGATGGTGATGCCTCCGGACGTTGCCTTGTTGAACAGGGTTGTTTTGGCTATCCTGGGTCTTTTGTTTTTCCATACAAAATTGATTATTGTTCTTTCAAGGTCTGTGAAGAATTGTGCTGGGATTTTAATGGGGATTGCATTGAATCTGTAGATTGCTTTTGGCAGGATTGCCATTTTTTACTACATTGATCCTACCTATCCAAAGCATGGGAGATCTTTCCATTTTCTGAGGGCTTCTTTAATTTCTTTCTTTAAAGATTCAAAGTTCTTACGATACAGGTCTTTCACTTGTTTGGTTAGCGTTACCCCAAGGTATTTTATGTTGTTCGTGGCAATTGTAAAGGGTGATGTTTCTCTGATTTCTCTTTCAGCCCTTTTATCATCTGTATATAGTAGGGCTACTGATTTTCTTGAGTTGATCTTGTAGCCTGCCACTTTGCTGAAGGTGTTAATCAGCTGTAAGAGTTCCCTGGTAGAGTTCTTTGGGTCATTGATGTAAACTATCATATCGTCTGCAAACAGTGAAAGTTTGACCTCTTCCTTCCCAATTTGTATCCCCTTGATCCCCCTTTGTTGTCGTATGGCAATAGCTAGAACTTCACGTACCATGTTGAAAAGGTATGGAGAGAGTGGACAGCCTTGTTTTGTTCCTGATTTTAAAGGAATTGCATTGAGTTTCTGTCCATTTAGTTTGATGTTGGCTGTTGGTTTGCTGTATATAGCTTTTATTATGCTTAAGTATGTCCCTGTTATCCCAGATCTCTCCAAGACCTTTATCATGAAGGGGTGTTGGATTTTGTCAAAGGCTTTTTCAGCATCTAGTGAGATGATCATGTGATTTTTGTTTTTCAGCTTGTTTATATGGTGGATTACGTTGATGGATTTTCGTATGTTGATCCATCCCTGCATCCCTGGGATGAAACCTACTTGATCGTGGTGAATGATTGTTTTGATGTGTTCTTGGATCTGATTTGCCAGCATTTTATTGAGTATTTTTGTATCAATGTTCATGAGGGATATTGGTCTGAAGTTCTCTTTCTTAGTTGTATCTTTGTGTGGCTTGGGGATCAAGGTTATTGAAGCCTCATAGAAAGAGTTTGGCAAAGACCCTTCTGCTTCTATTGTGTGGAACACTTTGAGAAGAATTGGTATAAGCTGTTCTTTGAATTTCTGGTAGAATTCTGCACTGAGGCCATCTGGACCTGGGCTTTTTTTGGTTGGGAGACTTTTGATGACAGCTTCTATTTCCATAGGGATTATAGGTCTATTTAAATTGCTTATCTGTTCTTGATTTAATTTTGGCAATTGATAGCTGTCAAGGAAGTCATCCATTTCCTTTAAATTTTCAAATTTTGTGGAGTACAGGTTTTCAAAGTATGACCTAATGATTCTCTGGATTTCCTCAGAGTCTGTTGTTATGTCCTCCTTTTCATTTCTAATTTTGTTAATTTGCGTGTTCACTCTCTGCTGTTTGGTAAGTTTGGACAAAGGTTTGTCTATCTTGTTGATTTTCTCAAAGAACCAACTCTTCGTTGCATTGATTCTTTGTATTGTTTTCCTGGTTTCTACTTTATTGATTTCAGCCCTCAATTTGATTATTTCCTGGCGTCTACTCCTCCTGGAGGAGTGTGCTTCTTTGTGTTCTAGAGCTTTCAGCTGTGATGTTAATTCTCTGGTATAACTGTTCTCCTGTTTCTTCATGTGAGCACTTAGCGCTATGAACTTCCCCCGTAGCACTGCTTTCAAAGTGTCCCATAGGTTTGGGTATGTTGTGTCTTCATTCTCATTGAATTCGAGGAAGTCTTTAATTTCTTTTTTTATTTGCTCTTTGACCCAGGGATGGTGCAGTTGAGCATTAATCAATTTCCATGAGTTTGTAGGTTTTCTGCAATTTGTGTTGTTGTTGAATTCTAATTTTAAAGCATGGTGGTCTGATAAGATGCATGGGGTTATTCCAATTTTTTTGTAGCTGCTGAGGTTTGATATGTTGCCAAGTATGTGGTCGATTTTTGAGAAGGTTCCATGTGGTGGTGAGAAGAAGGTATATTCTTTTTTATGTGGATGAAATGTTCTATAGATATCTGTTAATCCCAGTTGGGTCATTATTTCTATTAGACCTTTTGCTTCTTTGTTGAGTTTCTGTTTGGTATTCCTGTCTAGTGGTGAGTGTGGTGTGTTGAAATCTCCCACTATAACTGTGTGGGGCTTTAGATGAGATTTAAGTTCTAATAATGTTTCTTTAACGAATGTGGATGCCTTTGTATTTGGGGCATAGATGTTCAGGATAGACACTTCATCTTGGTGGGTTTCACCTGTGATGAGTATGTAATGACCTCCTTCATCTCTTTTGATTGATTTTATTTTAAAGTCTAGTTTGTTAGATATTAGGATTGCTACCCCTGCTTGTTTCTTGGGTCCATTTGATTGAAAATTTTTTTCCCAACCTTTAACTCTCAGGTAATGTCTGTCTTTAAGGGTGAGGTGTGTTTCTTGTATGCAGCAGAAGGAAGGGTTCTGTCTTCGAATCCAATCTGCCAGTCTGTGTCTTTTTATGGGTGAGTTAAGGCCATTAACATTGAGGGATATTAATGACCAATGATTGCTCATCCTTCTTCGATTTGCGATGGTTGTTGGTGGTGGAATTATGTGTGGAATTTCACCCCTTTGTTCTTTTGGCTGTTGGTAGAGAGGGATTCTCTAATGCTTATGTTTTTCTGGTTGTAGTTAGCTTCCTTGGGTTGGAGTTTTCCTTCCAAAATTTTCTGTAGGGCTGGGTTAGTGGACACATATTGCTTGAATCTAGTTTTGTCATGGAATATCTTGTTTTCTCCGTCTATAGTGATTGAGAGCTTTGCCGGGTATAGTAGTCTGGGCTGGCATCCATGGTCTCTTAGTGTAGGTAGAATATCTATCCAGGACCTTCTGGCTTTCAGAGTTTCCATGGAGAAATCAGGTGTAATTCTGATAGGTCTGCCTTTATATGTTACTTGACCTTTTTCCTTAGCTGCTCTTAATATTCTTTCTTTATTCTGTATGTTTGGGGTCTTGATTATTATGTGGCGAGGGATTTTTTTGTGGTCCACTCTATTTGGTGTTTTGTAGGCTTCTTGTACCTTCATTGGCATGTCTTTCTTAAGGTTGGGGAAGTTTTCTTCTATGATTTTGTTGAATATGCCTTCTGCCCCTTTGAGGTGGATTTCTTCTCCTTCTTCTATACCTATTATTCTTAGGTTTGGTCTTTTCATGGTGTCCCATATTTCCTGGATGTTTTGTGTTAAGGATTTGTTGGATTTAAGGTTTTCTTTGGTTGATAAATCCATTTCTCCTAGCGTATCTTCAACACTTGAGATTCTCTCTTCCATCTCTTCTATTCTGTTGGTAATGCTTGTATTGGTAGTGCCTGACTGTTTGTCCAGCTTTTCTATTTTCTGCCTTTCTTCAGATTGTGTTTTTTTAATGACTCTATTTCAGTTTTCAACCCTTGCAGTGTTTGCATTGCTTCTTGCAATTTTCTGTTTATCTGTTCGCCTGTTTGTTGCCTTTTATGAATTTTTTGGTTTGTTCTTTCTTCCATTTCTTGCATTTTTGGTTTGCTTTTTGTTCCATTTCTCGCATTTTGTGCTTTGTTTCTTCTTCCATTTCCTGCCTTTTTTTGGTTTGTTTCTTCTTCCATTTTTTTGATTTTTTGCTTTGTTTTTTCTACCATTTCTTGCATTTTTTGCTTTGTTTCTTCTTCCATTTCCTGCCTTTTTTGGTATTAATCTTCTTCCAATTCTTGCATTTTTTGCTTTGTTTTTTCTTCCATTTCTTGCATTTTTTGCTTCATTTCTTCTTCCATTTCCTGCCTTTTTTGGTTTGTTTTTTCTTCCAATTCTTGCATTTTTTGGTTTGTTTTTTCTTCCATTTCTTGCATTTTTTGGTTTGTTTTTTCTTCCATTTCTTTGAGGGATTTTCCAATATCCTCTTTTAGGGCCTCTATCATTTTCATGAAAGTGCTTTTAAGGTTGTTCTCTTCTGCTTCGTCCGCATTGGAATGTTGGGGTCTTGCTGGTGTGGAGTCTCTAGAATCTGGCGGTGTCATATTTGTTTTTCGGTTGCTGACTGTGTTTTTGTATTGTCTCTTTCCCATCTCTTCTTCTAGTGGGTGCAGAAAGAGCCCCTTACTGGTCTGGGGACCAGAGTTCCCTTTTGGTGGGTGCTAGCAAGTCCAATAATCTGGTGGTTCTTCTATTCCTTGTCCGAATGCTGGTCCTGGTCTCCCTGGGTCCTCTGGTTTCCTGGTCTCGTTGGTGAGAGAGAAGACTTGGGGTCTGGGTGCTTGGCTCCCGCCGGGATTGGGAGCTCTGTGCAGTTCCCAGGCGATCTGCAGGCACTGGAGCACAGGCCGGGAAGCCGGCCTGTTTACCTGATGCTGCCCGAGGAACAGCTCTCAGTCTTGGTTTTGATTTGCAGTTGATATGTGAAAAGTGCAGTTATTTGTGGGAGAGCAAAGGACAGCTTTATAAGATTCCTAAGTACAATATTGGGCAGGTCAAATTATACCAAGCTACCTGCCCATCACCTCATGGGGGATATCCTTCTGTATGCTGTATAAGCTGGACATGCAGAGCACAGAGAAAAATGGCTGACAAACTGCCAATACAGGGAGGACAGTTTCAAATTTCCTGCTTCACTGAGTAGTCTGCCAGATACTCTAGGCCTCTATGGCTAGCTAGTGGCAAGCTCCATTCTCTGACTTCCAGACAGACTTTATTGGTACAAGTAAGATATCACCACAATCACCTTAAACATTCATCACCATTTATGATATGAACATGGGAGATTCACAGCCTGACACCACTGTAGTATTCAGTCCTCAATTAATGAGCATGCCCAGAACACTGCAGAACAAATCAGATAGAAGGAAACAGTCTCATTCTTCTGTACAAGTGAAGCTTCATGCCCTTTAAAAACCATCATCTCACCATTAGCTCTTACCCAGTCTTATAACCACTGTCCTACTCAGTCATAAGGAGGGACATGGATGACAAAAGGAATTCAACAGGGACAGGTGGGGCAACCCTTGAAGTGGAAACAGGGAGGAAATAACCATGAAGGAAAGGAAGGATGAAAGAGGAAGTGCAGGGACATTAGATACCTGAGCTTGGGTTCCAATTTTCTGTGAGTCCAGTTTTGCGAAGACAATGAAGTGGTTGATTCTGGACTTGGTAGTAGATAGGAAGCAGTAAGTCCACTGCATCTAAAGAGATGATCCAGTAGAAATGGTTGCCTGCCAAGGGGAAATCAGGACATCCCACCAAGACCAAACAACAGAGAGAGATACTCATTACAGGCTTGGAACAGCAGTCATCAGGAAAGACAAGAGTTTACTACCATGCACAGTGGTCACTAGTTCAATCACTTGCCTTTTCAGAGTTTCCTGACACAGCAGCTTCAGTGTCCACCTATTTATGCACAGTGCAAACGGCAGGCATGTGATCTGCATTGAATGACTGATATCTGACAGATTCTTAGCACCCCAATTACTCTCACTCCAGTTCTGATGTACTGGTGTATGGTGGTGGGGGGGCATCATCCTCCAGTCCCTGTACCCCCAAATCCGTTTCTTCTCAGTTCCCAAGTATTTGGATTGTCTCATTCATATGTGCTAGGCTTAGTGTGTTCTAGAAAACACACTAGAGGTCTCTTCAGGTCAGGGCAGTTTTATCTTCAGAGTCTCAAAGAAGGTTAGGAATTCATATGAGTTGTAAATATTGATATGTGGGTGGTGCAGCTTAAATGGACTGCTGGCATTTATTGCTGTAGTAAATATGTTTGAAGTTTTTCTATAAAATTAAATGCAACAATCCCCATTGCAATATAGTTAAGTTTGAAAATGGCTTAAGTAACTAAATTGTTAAATCCCCCTTAGATGTTCTGTGAACCACTTCAGCCATGCAGAATCGGGATGCTGACACTCCAGGCTTTTGTGCAGCTACAGGTGTATTTTCTGTATACCTGGTGCAATGGGGAATGTTCTTCTGTGTATCTTTTATCTTACTTGTTGATGAATAAAACGTTGTTGGCCAATAGGGCAGCAAGATAGGTGGTACTAGGATATAAGGAGGATTCTGGGAAGTGTAGACAGAGAGGATTTGCCATGTGATCCCAGAAAGAGCTAGCTATAGCTGGGCAGAAACTGCCACTAGCTAACCATAAAGGCCTGGAGGTCCATACAGACAGGCAGAAAGTGACATATCTGGGCAGAAGCAAAATATAAACAGGGACAAACAGGAAATCGCTCTCTTCTCTTCTCTGCAGAGACACTGAGCAGTCATCATGCAAGACCGGGGAAGAAAGGATGCAGTGAGGCATCTCTCCAGTAAATAAGAACGTGTGGAAATACTTAGAATAGTAGCTATGGGTTAATATTTAAGACAGAGCTAGCCAATAAGAAACCCAAGCCAATCAGCCAACAAATTTATAACTAATATAGCGTCTGTATTTTCATTTGGAGCTAAAGTGGTAGCATGGCCTAGCCATGACAAAAAGCTCTCATAACACTGGTGTTCAATGCCTTGGGCAGCCAGTGGGTGCTGACAGGTAGCTTTCTGGCAACACCTAACCATGCTGAATCAGGAATCTGGGAAGTAGAATTGACATTTCAAGTTTGAATGAGCTTTCCTGGCTTATTTCTATCTGTACCAGTGATTGATAATATTGGCTTTTAGAGACTAAAAGTGTCCTAGAAGTCCATTGAGGATACACCTCCTTCCTCTCAGGAAGGACACCCATAAAAGACTAGGTTACTTTTGGAGTCCAAAGAAGTGCCCAAGTTTCTCCTGAGGCCCTTGTCACCTGAGCTTGGAAACAAGGGAGAAAATCTGGGCATGAAAGCCACAGACATGTGAGCTATAGGTAAAAGACATCACAAAGTCCATTCAGAGAGGACCACAGTCTCACAGATTGAGGCTGAGAGCAACCATAACCTAGGACCCCTTCTGCTCATGGTACCTGTGTTGTATTCATAGCTATTATGCCTTTGGAGAGAAAGTACAGGAATTGGATGTTCTCCTGGCCTAGGCTCCTGCTATACTATGGACCTCTCAGCTCTAGACTTCCTGACTCAACATCTTCCTCTGAACCTATGGGTCTCCACTCCATTCACCCTATATCAGGCAGGCACTACTCTCAGAAAGTTACTGCTGGCCACTGTAGACCATAGCCGTGGGCAGAGCTTCTCCCAGCCAGTGTGCCCACTAGGCTTTGTTATTCCCACAATCTCCAGTGGGAAATTTCTCTTCATTTTGTCATCTTACGTGAATTGTCATTCAACCCAACTAGTAGAGCGGGAAGAAACTGAGACATCTGAAGGATCTTGCAGTTTCTGGAGTAGCTTTCTTCACAGATATGATAGAAGGCCCAGTCCTCAGAGGCATTCAGTTCTCATGGGTTTGTGTCAGTCTTGTAACAGGCACAACACATTATGTGCTACAAACTTTCTCTTTCGGATCAATAAAAAAACCGTTTTAAAAGAGGTCTCTCACTATCTTTGAAGGCTGCTACCACCTTCCGCTGCCCCTGACTACAGTTGCATGCCATCCTCAAGTCTTCTGGTGGGGGAGCTGAAGGGCGAAACCAATCAATGGAACATTCCCTCAGTCTGAGCAAGTAACTTATCACACGGAAGTGTAAGCCATTGATTTCCATTCATAAACAATCAAGAGCCTGAAACATTTAAGAGCATGCTAACAAACGAAGGAAACCTGGGCAGTGAACTCTTCTTGGTAGCTTGGGCCCCCAAATCCATGAGCACAAATAAGTCATTTATCCTTAGTTTTCCTCAGGTATCAGCCACAATGCTGAGAAGTCTCATAGTCCCATAACTTTACTCACTAGAAACTAAGTAGTCAAAAAACCATCAGCATCTTCCATGAACCACTGAGTTTTGAGCTTCATAAATCTCCAGCCAGATGAGTTTTGAGCACAAAGGAGGTTAGACAGCCTTTACTGTTGTATCAAGCCCGCAACCCAAGCTCCTCATAGGACCACTGATCTTTCCTTCACAGTGAGGAAGGTGACTCCCTTAATCGGGAGACAGGCTGCCCAGCTAGCTCTACAGACCTCTCCAGCCATGCCCCACATGCTATAGGTGCTGGTTCTGTCTTACCCTTCACCCTCAGACTCCCTAAAAGTTAGTCACTCTGCCTTTCCGGGGCTTCTATGGCAGCCTGCAGCTCAGCACAGATCTCAGCCACTGTGCACTGTATCTTAGCCACTATTGCTTCATTGACTCTGAAAGTGCAGATGTGTCATCTGTTTGTGGACCTCTGAGGATCCTGACTGCAGGTACTAGACCGCTGTCTGAGGACCCAGCTTGGTGCAGAACTCCTGCCCCTCACACTATCCCCTTACATCTTGTCTCCAACAGCCCATCCTCACACCTTCCCCGTGGCATAAAATCCATTCTGCTTGATTTTATTTGAGTATTGGCTGAGCTCACCTTTGGGGGGGAAATGCCTAACATTAAGAAAATCAGGCTGCATGAAAACATAAAAGAGTAATGTAAAAATAAAGATTTGATCAATCACAACTGTGCTGGGCACAGACATGACTACAGAGTTGCTAGGTCAAGGAGAAGTATTGTGTTAGGTACACTATTGTATTGAGAAAGTTGTAGATTCCTGTGAAATTGTAATAAACACCACAGAGATACTGTGAGCTCTTCAGCCAGTTCCCACTGGTAAAATTCTGCATACCCATAGCACCAGAGTACACTGCTGACAGGCACACTGAAATGTCCTTTCTTCATGTGTATTTTCCTTTTCTTTTCACACATTTATTGTGGGCCTGCATGTACGCTCAGTACCATAGAGCTTTGTCATATTTCTAATCCAGATCATCAAAATAGGAAAAAAAGTGTTGCTTCACTCATTATTTATCTGAACTCTTTCCAAAGCGTGCCCTGCCTGAATAAGTGAACTCCCTTGGCACTGATTCTGTACACAATATTTTTTTAACAATGTTGTTCTGATATTTCTAATACTATATTAATTTGAAACGCATGCCAATCTTACAGACAAGGGAAGAGTTAGGTATTTCTGATTCACACTGTTACAGGACACAGAAGCAAATATGTAACTGTTTCAAATCTTACACTGGAGTCAATGATTCAGTTACCATGGGGAAGTTGATTTCGTTTTCACTGGGCAAACCAAGCATCCCTTGTTTTGGCCCACAAACATGTAAAATATGCTACCTCTCCTCTGTGTACTAAGTTGTGTCCCCCAAATCCATATGTTGTACATTAACCCCAATAGTACTGCGCCCAGAGACAGAGATTGAAGGAGGTGATCCTGGATAATTAAGCCATCAGCATGGCGCCCTAATCTCATAAATCTGTATGTGAAGTGGGGAGAGGCTAGCTAAATTCTCTCCCATGCTGCATATAGTGGGATGCCGATCAAAATACTCTAAGAAGAATCTCTCATCAGAGTTGGACCACAATGACCTCCTGATCTTAGATGTCAGCCTATGGGCAAATAGGTTTGTTAGTTGAACTAGAAAAGTTTGGTGATGCTTTTGCTTGGGTAATTTGAGGAAAATGAGACAGCTATCCTTGTTCTGAGCTCAGAATTTGTGTACTAGATTTTTTCTAGCACGGACATACTACCTAATTCCTGCCATGTTCTTACATGTTGTCACCCCTGAGGAATGGGATTTGTCAGGGCTCAAGGATCACATGGTTACTAGATCTTGGTTGGGGATAGCATTTTAAGTTTTGCCTTGGTAAAATACCACAGCAAAGCTTTTAGGTTCAAATCATTGTTCAATGTGTCTTATTTATCAAACAGCAGCTATACTTCTGAAGAATATGAAAACTTGGTTTTGTTTTTAATTAAGGCAGGCATGAAGGTTGCCACAAACAGTTAATCTCACAGCATTCTCTGGTGCCTGGAGAATTACTGCCTATGTAAATTGCCTCTCTGCTGGGGTTCTTTTTTTCTGAGTCGCTCCGCGATTGCCAAATGTGTTGAGTATAGTAATGAGAAATGAATTTTCCTTTATCTTCATGGAAAATCATATTAGGTGTAATTGGATAAAACCAAGAATAAACAATCAATCATCGCTCATTTGGTCTCCAGTTTGCATCCAGGTCATTAGATGCTGAAGTTAACACTGCTCAGAGCTTCTCTTTTGCACACTTTTGTGAATTCTGCAGTAGGAACTCCTGCATCCTGTAACTGTCTAAGCTGGGGAGATTTTCTTTGACAGCTTTGCAGATGAGATGGTCAAATCTAAAATAACTTCTGGGGGGCATCATTAGGGCAAAATATACTCCAGTTGTCTCCCTAAAACAAAGGTGTTTCCCCAACTTATCTTTTTTCACCTGTGCTTAAGGGGCAAGAGCAGAACTTGGTATTCGTGATAAATGTGCTGCTGATGCAAATGTGTGCATCCAGTGTGAGGCTACCAGGACCTGGTAGATGCCTATTGTTGTGATTTAAGAAAAGTGGCAGAAAAGAGGAAAACACTATGCAACAGAATTCAAGCCCAGGGGTTTTTTAATTAGGGAAAGGGATCATAAAATGGGAAAGGGGAGTGGGGAGGCAGGCCTCTGGAGACAGGAGCAGTGGAAGAGAGGAGAGAGAGAGAGAGAGAGAGAGAGAGAGAGAGAGAGAGAGAGAGAGAGAGAGAGAGAGAGAGAGAGAGAGAGAGATTGGAATTGGGAGGTGGGCAGGGCCATTTTAAAGGGGAACATAGTGAATGTGCACAGGTGGTGATCTTAGTGGCTGCAGCTGAGGGTGTATCCTGTCAGAACCCCAAGGATAGGCCAGTAGTACAGATTCCTGAATACTAACAGCTTTCAACCCCTTCCTCTCTTGTGACCCTGTAGACCTGGGAAATTATCTCCACTTCCCAACCACACACAGGTGACATGGGCATGAGTACATCAGGGCTCCAGCTGAAGCGGTGGCTGTACACTCTGAGCAGACTCTGGATGCCTGACACTCTGGGATTGCAAGTTCTGCAATCAGGAGCCATTATCTGATGAGGAACACTTGCCTGTGTTGGCTTTCTCCTGGCTCAGACTGATGACTAAGCAATCCAGAGAGAGCGAGTAAGAGGGAACAGGGAGAGGATTCCCACCATCAGCTATGCTGCTTTTACCAGTCAGAGGCCTCATGCAAGCTGTCAATTGCTCACCACCAAGCTACAATCTCAACCCAACCCCAAGTCCCCTTGAAGGGCCTCAAGCAGCTACAGGAGAGTCTGCATATGGTTTTCTTTTCTTTTCAAAAAGAAAACTGTTTGCCTTTAGTTTTCTTGACATCCTACACAAAGGCTGAGGTGGGTGAGCAGAAATAGCAAAACTACTGGAATTTAAAATCTAGCAGGAAATTTAAAAGCACTGCTCTTTGATGAAGCCAGTCACTTGAGATGAGAGTTTGCGCCTCTGTCACCTGTTTCCTATAAAACATCAGAGGGAAGTTCATGGGATACCACTGAAACATGATTACTGGTTTCTGAAATACTTCTGTGTTGGTTAACATGTGTGTGTCTGCATGTGTGGGCACACAAGCAGGTACATGTTCATATGGGTGTGTACCCATCTATGTAGAACAGATGGGTCAATTGTCATCCTCAGGAATGACCCACCTTGAATTCTGGTATAATGTTTCTCACGGACCTGGATCCCACCAACCAGTCCAACTGGCTTTCCAAAGAGCCTGGGACTGTCCTGCTTCTGGGTTCTCCAGTGTTGTGTATGCAGGTGAACACTGCTGTGCTTGGTTTATTATGTGGATTCAATTGGTGAGACTCAGGTTCTCATGCTTAAACGGCAAGCACTTTACCAACTAACTGAACCATTTCCCCAACTCAAAGACTGGTTACTTTTGATGAAACAATCATATAAATCGTATTATGCATAAAACAGACAGAATTAATAAAGTTCTTCAGCTTATAACCAATTTCTATTTTTAATGGCAATTCTCTTTTACTAAGATCTGTGCTAGATTATGCTACATTTATTTGACTCTTTCTAAACTTGTAGATGGAGTGATTATTCCATATATCTCACCTTTAAAATCTAAGGGTTTTATTTTTATTGTTTCAAAAATATTTAATTGTGAGTACATTATAAAAAATGGAAGTTGTTCCTAAAACCTTGATATAACTTTGTCCATTATTATATTAACCTTTTTAAAGTAGTACGGTGAGGTTTATCCTATCCATCACTGTCGAACTTCGCAGATGCAATCACAGTCCCAGAGTTTATTTTAATTAAAAACGGTGATTGTGGAGGCTACATTAGTGCTGGCATTTGTTCTTGTTTAAATATTCCCTCAAATGATAAAGTTCTCAAGACATTTCTTAGGGGTGCAGCTACCAAATGACTCTAATGGATATTATATAACAGAGGAATGGCAAGCCACAAGCTAAGCCCATGAGATACTTTGAGAAATATTTTACACAAATATTTGTGAAACGTGTGTGACATATAATCCTATCTCTTGGATCTCCCACTCCTGACCTTGATTCATTCTTCTCTAATCACTGCCAAAGCACTCCAAGTATGAGTCGGGCGGCATCTTAGATGTCACAGTCTCAAAGGAGGTGGGTTAGTTTCCCTCCTTCTTTGCCCTTACCCAGTGAGGTGGCATGGAGAGTCTGGAAACTTTTAATCACCAGTATCTTGAGGAAGGAGCATTAAGTAACTCATGTTATTCTCTTTCTCTGAGATGAGAGAGTGCTATACAGGCCATACAGACAGTCGGATAACAGGAGCATAGTGTCAGTCAGCATGCTAGGCTATAAGAGCTCCACATGGTTTGATTCTCATCAACAACTCCCATATAGAGCACTGTAATCATGCGACTTCCTCACTATTGCATACAAGAAAACCTCTGCCTTTCCTTCAACATGAGCACACATGTGCATGGCCAACCATTAATCTTGCAAAACAAACTGGAAGAGAAGTATCCTACAGGTAAGTGGCTTCTAGAACTGCTTCTAGAACAGTCTAGCAGAAACACTTGACTCTGAGGTTCACCTGAAAGTCTCACTTGATAAGTGTCAATCATGCTGAACTTGACTTTCATAGGACAATGATGACTTGAGAAACAGGTATGTGAAAGCATACACTGTAGGAGATATAGGCTTCTCCCCTGTATCACAAAACCCAATTCAATGAATTCTTTATCTGTATAAATGTTTCTTTATGAATTTTGCACAAAACTGAAACATATCAGTATTAATTCTGAGGGCTTCTTACCAGAGAAAGATCACAGGTGACTCCAAGGCACATAGAGGTAGAACACACGCAAGAAACTTTCACATATCACATCTTGAAGTTGGCAAGGAGTAGTCAACTCCAATCCTAGTGGCTTTCTTTTCCACCTCAGGATTTCTCTAAGTCCAGGAGTGAATTCTTAGCAGTGGGCACCATAGATCACCATGGCCCAACAAACCACAAAATCTGTTCCAGTGCATGGCTATCTCCGTTGATAAACTGTGAATGCAAAGAAGCAGAAAATGAGCTTTGCACCTGCACTTCATCAGCCAAAGTCTGGATCGCTTGCTAAGTCCATAAGCCATGACTTACACATAGCAGTGTGTGACATCTACTATCGACATTTGACAATGAGATCATGCTTGGACTTTACCTACACAGATTGCTTGACTTCATTCTTAGAAATAAGGCAGTTGTCCACTTTATAGTCTTCATATGTGTGAGCTCTCAACACACACACACACACACACACATTGTCTCTCTCTTTCTCACACACATTCATTCTCTCTCACACACACACACACAGACACACACATGGAGAGAGAGACAGATAGACAGACAGAGACAGAGAGAGAAATGACAGCACAGGCATTCAGGCATTTTCTATCATAATGTAAAGCTCTACAATGGAATTTAGAGCTTTTCAACAAGTCACTTTTCAAACACCAAGAGATTTCCTTGCTGAACCCACTCCTTGCCAATCCCAGTATCCTGATCCCTAGAAGCATTAATTTCTTCTGGTAGGGAAGGAAAGGGGCCAGGGAGATTCTAGCAGAGTCATATCTGCATCTCTTACTTGCACAATGACCAGTAAATCTTGACTCCACCACTTTTCATAATGCCTAAAGACCTCTTAGCTACAAGGGTAGATTACTCATATGGCTCTTCTTCCCTAAAGAGTACTCACAATGTAAATCCAGAAGATATTCTAGTCTTGGCTACATTGCAGGAGTTACAACAACCTCATGAGTACAGGGTCAAGGCACTGTGATTGGGCACCACTGTAGAGTCCTCTTTTCATGGCAAGCCCAGCACTGAGGGACCTCATGTTCAGCATAGCAACACAGTCAACCATAACCTCTAGTGCAATGACTCAACTTATCTGCTCCTGGACATTGCATCTATACATGAAAGAGGTATGAGAGAGTAGACAAACTCATCCATCGTGGAAATTGTCTAACTATGATAGGTAGAAACAGCCACCCCACAAACATGGAGCATGTGGATCCTTGCATTGTGTTTTTATACTGCCTTTTAGAGAGCTGAGAGAGATTTTCTCTTGGGTGTCTTTGCATAGTTAGTTTTTTCAGTCACTGTCGCAGTCACTAGACCACTCGGGGCATCAGTACCCAAAACTTACGCTGTGTGGCCATTGCCGAAATCAAGAGATCATGTAAATGTTGAAGGGCAAAGCGACTGCTGTTCCCCTGGGTGCAAGGTGGTTCCCCATTGCTGCTTTGTTCTTATTCCCTGCTGATATAATTTTCAATAATACAATTTTATATTTCTGTGTTTATTTGCAGACTTGTATACACCATCGGACTGGCTATCTCCATCACTCTCTACGTATTTTCTTTTTTATTTCTTCTACATCTGGAAAAACCTGAATGACGGACATACTCTTAGGTATGAACTACTTGGAAGCCATCCCCATAACAGGATCTTAAATGTTTGTTATTATGGATGTGGTAAGTCTGAGATGATCATCAGAACTGCTTTTCTAAGACCTAAACTCTTTTTTTCTGAACTATTTAGTCTTTGAATTTCACAAAAGGATATAGGCCATGCTGTCAGGTTCAATAAAACTGGTACTTGATTAATTTCTGATGGGATTTCAATTAATAAATTTCAGGGAGACCATATAATAAAGTTCAAAATACTGGAATATTTATTACCTCAGAAATTATTTTTCTAAGATTTTCCCCAAGGAAATAATAATATACACAACATATAAGAATAATACAGTATTATTTAAATGTGGTGTGTAGAAGATGTCTAAAGTCCAATAATAGAATTATCAATGAATTGGAGTTATGAGATGCTAAACAATAATTAGAACTATGATATCTGAAAACTACTCAATACAATGAAAATCATTCATTATTGAACACCAAGAAGAATATGCATAATTACACCATTACTCTGTGTTGTGACATGCATGCATAGAGAAATAACTGGAAGGAAGTTACCGAACTCTACAAAGTGCTCATCTCCATGCCATGGGGTTTTGAGTCATTTTCTTTTCCATGGTCTGTGCTGTGCAGCACCACTCACAGTCCTGGGAGTTCTGCAGGGTGAGAAGTACTGATGCAATACTGCTTTACATCTGATAGCTTTCTCAGCCCCGGGAGATTCTGTTCACTGAGCACCCAGGCCGCAATGGAACATGTCTAATATCTGAGGTCCTACTGACGGTGTGATGTGTGGAAGAGCCCCCACTCAAGGAGGGATTATGAGAGAGGACTGGGACTGGGAGTCCCTGATGTAGGCAGGGTGACAGTTGCAAAGGCAGAGTAGCAGGCTGGAATCTGTGCAAACTGGTGCATCACTTAGCTGCAGGTGACTCAGTTTTCATAGCAGCATTAATCTCACAACAGAGTCATAGGGAGGTAGGAGGAATGTGTGTGCAGGGCTCATCTTAGGGCAGGGCTGTAGGCAGAAAACCACACAGGTGATTAAATGTCATGTTACTCTCTCTCTCTCACACACACACTATACATGCAAACACAGACACACTAAAACAATCACACACACATATGCCACACACACATATTCATGCATACCACACACATAAACACACTCACCACATATAAATATGCACACCACACACAAATATCACACAAATACACACATACCACATATACATGCATACCATAAACATACCACACATATCTCACATACATACACCACATATACACACAAAACACACACAGCACCCCCTCACATACCACAGAGACACCACACACACACACACACATATATATAGATGACACACACACATATATACCACACACAAATATACAATACACACATCACACAATACACACATATCATATACCACACACACACCAAACACATACACACTACACACAAACACATATACCACACACCACACATACAGATACCACACACACACCACATACTACACGCCGCCACCCCCCAGACAGCATCACAAAGCCATGAGGAAATACAAAGTTCACTATTGAGGCAAACATGGAGTAAGCGAGAGATGGGCCATGATCTTATCTTCTTCATTCTGTTTTTGCTAGTTAAGTAGTGTGAATGCTGAGTGTAACAGCACTGATTAGCTGATCCCCTACAGCCCCATCTCCCTCCCACCTTCCTCCTTCTAAGGAGGCAGCCTAGTTGTGAGAAGTTTGTGTACATTCCCAAATTATTAGGTTAGCCCCATCACAAACTCATGTCCGTTAGCCAACTGCCAAGCTCTCTGTCCATCTACTGTCCTCACCTCATTATCATGCGTAGCCTTAAACATTCAAGCAATCTCTGTTACTTCCTTAAGCTGGCCTTGGCTTCTGCCCTCCTTCAGAACATGCAAGAGCTCCCATGATCAAACTTTTCTTCCAAGCCTTGCCCAATATGCTGCTACTGCTGGTTTTTTTTTTCACTTTAAGCAGACACACCAATAGTTTTTCCAGTAGTTAATTATGCTATAAATATGAGTTGCCCATTTTCACTGGGCACTTTCATCCCATTTCTTTGTTTTGAAATATGTTCTTAATGAATGAAATCTCTGATGGCATTGTTTTGTTGTTGTTTAGGGTATAGTCAAGGACTGGTAAGCTCTTGTCTCTGCATAACTGGAAAGAATCTGAGTTTAGCCACACAGTTTAATAACAGTTTGCTATGGAAATGGGTCGTCTACTGTTTCCTCCCGAGTACCTTGAAGCTGACTTTCCTGGCTTTTCCTACTTTTGTTGAGCTCTTCCAAATATTTTGATAATTCACTTTAGTGGTTATGAGTTTGTTCTCCTAAAGTTTTCAATTATTTGAGATTTTCCCATTTATAATATAGTTTATAATTTATTAATCTAAGAAAGATTTTTTAAAAATTCTTCTCATTGCTGGCTGTGTGCAAATTGTCTGAAAAAACACATGCCCATCAACGTTTTCAGTATGATGTGTGCTACTCATGCCTTACTCAGCTCTTCTGTTCTCTTTTCCCTCAGTGGAGAGTTCTTGTCCATGTCTTCATATTTACTCATACTCTCCTTAACTGTGTCTAGTTAAGGATTTCTCCTTCATTTCAGATTTCTTTTTTCTTCTTTTATTTGAAAGATATATTTCAGTATTTTAATGGGTTCTATTACACACTAAATGGATTTTACAATCCTGTAGTACTTACCCTTCATTTGCACATATTTGGAATAACTAATAACACTCATTTAGAATTCATTCATTTCAGATTATTCTGCCCTTTTCCTATCAATTTTCTGGTGTTCGTTTGCTCCCATTAAAAATATTTTACTTGTTTTGCTTTGACAAAATTAGCAATCCCTTAGTTATCTAGCATATATTGAAATAGGCTTGAGAGTCTAGGGTTATTATCTCTGCCAAGAACAAATGGACCTCCAGATTGTAATGCATCAATCATGATTCCCAAGTTCCTAAGGATTTAGCTTGGGTCAGTCCTGGCCTGAGCTCCATCCTGGATCCCAAGGCTGTTGCTTTGTCCCTTGTTCTGCCTACAAAGCCTCGTCTAACCATAGCTCAATCCTGTACATTTTTAAAAGTCTTTAAAGATTCAATCATTGGTTTATTCTTTTATTTGTTTACTGTGGTCGGGGCATGTCACAGCACAGCACTCATGTGTGTGTGGTAAGAGCACAACTTGCAAGAGTCAGTCCTCTCCTCTACCATGTCAGGTTGCCAAGTTTGCTGCAGGCACCTTTACACATGGAGCCATCTTGCTAGTGCCAAAGAATTATGGTAACTCCTTACCCACAAATCATTGCTTCCTACTTTCCCACTAACTGTTTAGGGCACCCCCATAACACTTGGATTTATGGTTGTGCATTCATTTGCCCTTCTTTTCCTCTATTTCTTCCTTTCTTCACTCATGGTTCCTTCTTTAAAGAAAAGTCAGCATGAGATATTCAGAAGGACACTTGAGTTGTGCTTGGTGTAAGTGCTGTATCTGGTGGATATCTTGCATTATATACATATACATTGTGTGTGTGTGTCTGTGTGTCTGTCTGTGTGTGTGTAGGTTAATATACCACGCTGATACTTCACTTTATTAGATACAATTGACAGACACTTAATGTGGCTTTACACTACATTTACTGTCATTTTGATTTTGCATTCCTGGATGAGGGCCCAGTATTGTTCTGTTTGGTTTGATATGATGAATCATCAGATCCTTCCTTGGACGGATGGGTTTTCTCTGAATTCTACCTCTTCCTCTTCATTCTGTTTTATGTCATGCATGCATTCCCATGTCCAGTTGAGTAAGGTAGAGAATGCGCATGAATCACTTGAGACAGATGTTCATGCCAACACATGCATATAAGTATAGAATGTAACTTTGTGAACACATCTGTGGATGTGCATGTGTCTCCCAGCCATAGTCCTTCAAGTATTAGCTTTCTTAACTTCAGTTTCTCTCTCAGCCAGCCATGCTTATATATATGGAAGCTGCACACCGTGCTTGTTTTAAAATATGTTTCCTCATCTTTCATAACAACTCTGCTCCCTCAGACAACATCTCTGGCCCTTCAAGGTTGTCTAGAATCCTTATGTCTCTTCCTGCTCTCACTGTTTCTAGCAAGCAGCACATGTCTACACATTTGTTACTCATTTCTGTGTCCTGTCTGGACTTCCTTTACCATTCATACTTCCTGTTTAATGCAGAGTAGAAGGACACCAGAGGGCTTCTTGCTGACCATGTGTAATTGAGGGATTCCATGGACTAGTTTAAACTGAGTTGATGTATTTCACCATTTACAGCAGGCGTTGATAGAAGGCTAAATGTCCTCAGCCATCCCCTGTCTTACACTTATACCATGAGTGGCCAGAGTTCATCTTCTGGAAAGGCTGCCCATTGACTTCCATACCTCCTTAATTACATACAGTCTTTCCATTCCACCTCACTTTTAGCACCCCAATCGATTTATTCATGATCATGGTAAGATTTTCATCCATGTTTGTTTCGACATCTGATGTTAACACGGTGGCTAACTACTGAACAGTGTATCCACTGAACATCTTGATGAGGTTGATTTATCTCTTCCTGTGTGTCATCTTTCAGAAATATTTTTAACTAGGATATTAAGTTGATGAGTTGCATGGGTTTTTTCTGTTTAACTTCTGTCTAAGGGGCAGTTTTTTAAAAGTTCTGACCTGGAATACTGGCCTCATTTTAACTCATCTTGATTACAAGGGCCTGGTGTGCTTTCCATCATATCCCTAGCTTCTGGAGCCTCCACTTAATCTTGAGTATACTTAAGCATATACATACTTTTAAATCCCTTTTGGATAGTAATAGATGTGTTCTGCAAGCATATCTCGACTTCTGCGAAGATATGGCTAATTTGTCTAAACATTTGTAGATGTTCACAGTAGAAAGGGTTCCTTATCAACATTAGAATGTTGCTGGACCGAGGAATCCCCAATTCACTGTTATAAAAACAGACCAGGGATAGTTCAAATAAAGAAACTATTGCTGGCCAAGAAGGCCTTGTTTTCAGGCCCAGTGGAGAAGGACTGTGGTTCTCCCAGAGTCCTCACACCATTTCAATGGCAAGGCAAGTGGAACAGAGTGGTGGAGACTCAGATATATGTCTGGTGTGAGGGTGCACGTCTCCAGTCGCAGCACTTGAGAGGCAGACACAGGTGAGTTCCAGGCCAGCCAGGACCACATAGTGAGACTATCTCTCAATAAACAAAATAAAACAAAGATTCTGCTGCAATTCAGTGCTGGTCTACAGAGGCTTCTGAACAACAGCACAACTTTGGGATCCACATGCCAAAAGATGTATGTTATACATCTAAAGCTGAAATGTTTGTGATTTGGAGAGTTGAGCGCTGCAGATGGATTGGAAAGGATATTGGACTTGAATCCATGAGAATTCTTAGGATGTACTGGACATAATCTAAGCATGAAGTGATAACATCTCTAGGAATAAGCACCAGGAAATGTATTCTTATGTTGAATAATTCAGATTATTTTTAAAAGCTGAAAATACTCTGTTCTCAGGTGGACTAGTAAAATGGTTCTGTTGAAAAGTGGGGGGGGCAATGGGGCTGGGGACATTGCTTTCCTGCTGCGACCATTTTATGAGCCTTCCCAGTGGGTGCTCACAAACCATCTTGGTTCTATCTATTGGCTGTCAATCACACAGATAGCTTTGCTTATGATGCCAACCCAACCAACTATTGCCTCAGATTGCAGACTTCACCTGAGGCCACACAGGGTTGTGAGTGGGCTTTGTAGAGGAAGGTACAGCGTGGCTTTGGCCTGCCCGTTTTCTCTGTCCAGTTGTTTCTCTACCCTCCCTTATCTCCTGTGTCTTTGTTACCTGTCCCAACGCCAAGGATAAAGCCCTGTTGCTCTTCATCCTCCTATTCCACTGCATGGTTGCCCTTAAAACGAATGACTACTGGTAACAATAACAACACAAAGTGTGTGTTGCATTACTGTGCTGGCTAGTTTCATGTCAGTTTGACACAAGCCAGAGTTGTTTTGGAAGAGAGATTCTCAAATGAGGAAATACCCCCACTAGAGTGGGCTGTGGGCAAGCCCATGGGATGTTTTCTTGATGAATGATTGATGTGGGAGGGCACAGCCATGCTGTGGGTGGTGCCACCCCTGGGCTGGTGGTCCTAGGTGCTAAAACAAAAACAGGCTGAGCAGGTTAGTAAGTAGCATTCCTCAGTGACCTCTGCTCCACCTCTTATTTCCAGGCTTCACCTTGAGTTCCTGCCCTGGTTTTCCCTCAGCAATGGGTTGTGACGTGGAACTAATAAAGTGAAATGACACTCTTTTCTTCCCCAAGTTTCTTTTGGCCATGATGTTTTATTAAAACAATTTTTAAAAACCCTAAATGAGACCATTTCCTTTGCTGACCTGAGCTAATCAGGTTAAGATGAATTCCTGGCACCTAAGGCAAGGTGGGCTCAGTGGAAATGGTGAGGTGGTCTCGGGGTGTGTGCTTTCTCAGCTTCACACAGCGATTGTCAATCTAAGGGTGAAGCCCTAGACACACCCCACTGTCAAGATCCTCACCTTCCGTATAAGTACCGCGCGCTAACCTCACCTTCCACATGAACAGTGGGTGTCACTTCTACCCTGACACCAGCAAGAGGGCAGACTGTTTCTGTTCAAGTCTCATTCAAATTTTCTTTGGACTCAGATCATTTCAGCATGAAACCCCAAAGAAAGAAGCCACAGGGCAATTTCCATTTGGTGTGCTGCTTGATAGCATGGAAGCAGATGGGTAGAAACACCCTCATCACTTCCTTATGGCACTCTGGAAATGAAACGTGAAGACATCATCATGAGATGAGTTCTGTAATTGCAGACGGTTTGGATGATTCTAACGGTTGGGCAAACAGTTCTTGCAGCTCCTTCTTGCAGTGGGGCTCCCTTGCTGGTTGTTAATCACTGTTCTTTACTGCAGGTGCCTCACGCAGGGTTTTCTCTACGCTCTGGTCTTCTCTGTGATTCAATGCTGTGATTGAAGCATTCATTTCTGCCTCACCAAAGGTTCATTTGAATCTTTCAGTGGGAAAATCACCTTTACTTCTCACTGAAAGTCTAGCAGGGGCATCCAACATTTGGATAACGTGAATTGACATCCGTGTCTACAAATGCACAGAGCTTCCATTGTAGCTATCATGGCATGCATGTGACCTTTGGACTACAAGTTGGATGGGCCTTTCTGTCCTTGAAATGGCATTACTACCTGCTCTTGGCCAAGGTTACCTCATGATATTCCTCCATTCTTTACCATATACACAGAGACATCTGATCACTAGGCAAGCCATTGTGGCTGTATTTATTTTCCACACAATGTGTTTGTTTGTTTGTTTGTTTCATTTTAGAATATTTGGAGAATACAAAAACATACAGAAAAATCAAAGTTAACTGTGGTTCATTATGGCAGCATCGCTGGAGTTACGAGTTTCAGTTAAACTCATGTATTTGAAGACTTGGTCCCCAGAAAGAGGCTCTACTTTGGGAGACAGTAGGCTCTAGCTCTAGCTGGTAGGAGTGAATCACTTGGAGTGTGCATTGATGGTTATGCCTACCTCTGGCTCTCTCTTGCATTCTGAGCAACATGGTATGAGAAGAAGCCTTACAATCCTGTCAGTGATTCCAGATAACTCTAACCACTGCACATTCCCACTGTACCTCCTGAAACCATAAGGCAAAACATATTTTTAATTAAAATATAATTATATTTCCTATCCTTTTACTGACACTTCCATCCCCTTCTCAAATTCATGGCCTCTTTTCTTTAGCAGTTGTTACATATGAACTAGTAAATGTATTAACTACAACTTTTTTAATCCATTTATTGTTATATGCACATGCACATGTGCACACACACACACACACACACACACACACACACACACACACACACACACATATGATTTCAAGACTGACCACTTGGTACTAGGTAACCAATCAGTAGGCTCATCCTTTGGGGATGGTTAATCCCCCCATAGCATTCTTTACTTTCTTGTAGCTCTTTGTCTAAGTATGGGGCCCCATGAGATTTCCTCCCTTCTATGTTATCATGTCTATTAGCGTGACCTTGTCCAGTTATTAAGGGTGGAGCCTCTTAGTTATATGTAGAAGACACATTGTGCATCAGACTTCCTGTTCCTCTGGTTCTTACAGTCTTTCTGCCCCTTATTCCTCAATGTTCGCTAAGCCTTGGGTGCTGGAGTTGTGTTGTAGATGAGCTGCATCAACAGGGAATGGTAGATCACAGTTCATTATTCTCAACAGTTTTTACCACTTGTGGTTTCCTGTAATGGTCTCCACCACTGCAAAGAGAAGCTTGATTAAGGAGGTAAGAGCTGAACTTATCTGTGGGTATAAGTATTAGGAGTGAGCTAGGGACTATATTGCCTTAGTAAAGTGGGACGTAGAAGGTGCTCCTCTAATGGACAGTGATTTCTGAACAGGGTTCCTCACCTTTTACTAAGAGTCTTCCTACTCCCCTGTAAAGTCAAACCTGGAAACTGTAGTGAACACAATGTGCTGTAAGGATACATAGGGATGATGCTTTCCTTCCTAAATATTGGATATAGATGATGATTAACATGCCTTAAATATTGGGTATATGTGGTGATTAACATGCCTCATCTCAACTATCCATGTTTGATTTATTTTCAAATCCACATGTTTGTCTTGGTTTCTGGTTATTTTATTTGTATCTGGTTATTCAGCATGCATCTGTAAGCACACATCTTTGAGAACCAGCCCTCCACACCAGAATGTCCCTGTCTTTAGTAGAAACCGCCGCCCTCTTTCTCCTATCAGGGTGACCTAGTACTGGACCATGAATGAAGAAAGCAACTGAATATCGTAAACTAAAGTAGTTTTTTATTCTTCTAACTATAAGTTACATAAAATTGTGAAACTCAAAATTAGAGTTTGTATGTCCACAAACATAGCTTTCTGCCCCTCCTCTTAGAACCCCATCTCACTTCAGGATGCTTTGGTTCCAGTCCAGTGCAGCTGTGAGATGTGCAGGGTTTGGAGGATGGACACTGGGCTAGAGACACTTTAACCCTGAAGGAGGTTAGTAAGTCTGGTGTAGAGGGAATTGGTCACTAAAGTTATCATGTTTTGTTGTTGTATCTCCCTAGAATAATGTTAATCCCTTAATCTCTGTTTCCTGCATGCGTGCCTTTATTTGGAAACAAGATTGTCTCAGAAGAAGCCAATATGAGATGAGGATATTGTAGTTTAAGACACAGGGTTCAAGCAGAGGGTTCTTTTTTATTTGGTGAAAAGGATCGTTAAAAAGGAAAAAGGGGAAGGGGAGCCCATCCTCCAGGGATAGGAGCAGCAAGAGAGAGGAAAAGTAGGGGAGAGAAAAGAGAGGGAGGAGAAAAGACAGAGAGAGATAGAGAGAGAAAGAAAGATAGAGAGAGAGGATGATGGAAGGTGGGCAGGGTCCTTTTAAAAGAGAACTTAGTGAATGTGCATAGGTGGTGCTCTTAGTGACTGCAGCTGAGGGCATATCCTGTCAGAACCCCTAGGACAGGCCAGTACAGTGGAGATGCCTGAGTATCATCCCTTTTTATTTATTATAAAAAGATGAAGAGTTAGAAAGGGGAGCAGGTGAGGCAGGGATGAGGACACCGTGTTCTCAAGACTACTTTCTGATTATTGCAGGGCGTCACTCTTTCTTTGGGGGCCTTGGGAAAGCTGGGGTGCTAGCTACATTCTGGAGTAGCTGAGTATTTCACTTCACTGTCCAGGCTCTTCTGAACCATCAGGTGTCTCATGGATGTGGCCAAATGCAGTTTTTCCTGGATTCAAATCAACTCCCTAGGGCTTAAAGCAACTGATCTTTTCCCATCACCACAGCATCATCTGGACATGTTTGGTAGCCTTGTGCCTACAGTTCTTGGCCAACAGCTGATGGTCCTGCAACAGTAGCTGATTGGGAATGGTCAGTGGGTCTCCAAAAACCATCCCAATGGGACCAAGGAGGTATAGATGATGACACAGGTCCCATGAGTGAGTCAAAGAAGTAAGAGCCAAGGATCTGCAACTCCTTGTGTCCCATGAATTCAGAGAGCGTCAGGCACAGGCTACCCAGTGAATCATCACACAAAGGGTGGGGGCGACGGGCTCTGAGCCCGAGAGAGACACAGTTGCCTGGTACCAGGACTTTGAGAAAAGTCAGAAGGTGAGGAAAGAATTATGCTTGAGAAAGGAAACCTCCCATCCAGGGGGAATGGTCAGCAGTGGATAACCCCACCAGAGACCCAACTGTCAGTATTGAATGGAAGGCAAAGCCATCAGCGATGGAAATTTTGTTGAAGGTAGGAAAAAAGCAGATCTATTGGGGGTGGAGCAGGTGGGTAGGGTCCCAGCACAAAGTGATTTCAAAGTGCTGGGAATCTGACTTTTGGTTGACCTATTCCACATGAGTGAGGCAGAACAAGGCTTTTATCAAGCAAGGATCGAGTGAGAAAGGTACAAGCCACCTTGGTGATTTGTAAACCAAGGGGTGGGAGATGAAGGACCAGAGGGTCTGAGACTGGCACAGGCCACCCAGTGGGTGGTTATAAAAAGGGTGGGGGCCAAGGGTTCAGAGCCCAAGAGAGCCCTGGTTGCCTGATACCAGGACTTAACGAGGTCAAAAGGCAAGAAACCACTCTCAAGAGACAAGGTAATAGCCAGAGGTGGGGAAGGTGGAGTGGCTCATCAATCATGACAGTTTTGTATGGAATGACCCAGAGATCCCGAGAAGAGAGGCTGTAGTATGTGAATCGGGTTCCAGGACTCTGGCCTGCCTCAAAATGCCTTAGGACAGGAGGAGATGCCCAGAGAGCCTTCCAGGTGAAGGAACCAATGTTGTAATTAAGAAAAGCAGCTGGAGAAAGATGCCATGAGACAGGGTTTAAGCAGAGGGGTTTTGTATTAGTGAAAGGGATCATTAGAAGGGGAAAGAGGAAGGGGGTGACCCACCTCCAGGGATGGGAGCAGCAAGAGAGAGGAAAGGGGGAAAGAAAAGAGAGAGAGGGATATAGACAGACAGAGAGAGGGAGAGAAAGAAAGAGAGAAGGATGGGAGGTGGGCAGGGCTCTTTAAAAGGGGAACCTAGTGAATGTGCACAGGTGATGCTCTTAGTGGCTGGAGCTGAGGGTGTATCCTGTCAGAACCCCAAGGACAAGCCAGTACAGATACTTGACTACCAGCAGACATCAGGATGTACAAGGCAGTCATGAGGCTATGGAACAAGCCAAGGAGTAGATTCTCCCTAAAAATTCAGAGGGTCACAGCCTGATAGTGACCTAGCTCCTTTTAGTATTAAATGCATGACCTGAAGACCTATGAGAACACAAATATCCATTGCTGGAAGGGCTTGGCTTGTGGGAGTTAACCGAGGAATCACAGACATTAACACAGAACCCAAGAAGGCAGCTCAATGAAGGCATTTTAGTCTTCAGATGCTGGAAGAAACAGAATCTTGCAGCATCTGGGGGTATAACTTCGTGGGAGAGCCTGCTTGAGGCCCTATGATCAGTCTCTCACTCTGCAAAGCAAACAAATGGATCTTGAGGCTGAAAGCCCTCATGTTTCCCTTGGCCTGTATTTGGCAAGGAGGCTGTAGGTCTTTGTCACCAGTTGATGAGACCACGTGCAAGTGTGACTCTGCACCTACAGACTCACAGTGTTCCTGCCTAGATGATCCTCCCGTTCTTTATATACACACAGCCAGGGCAACCTTTCACATCCTTTGCCGAGTCCTGTCATCCACTGGGGGCAAGTTGCCACATCCCTTCATTTCCAACAAACATGCACATTTATTCACAGATTATTTTAGAATGTCCATTCGTTTCTGTGATAAACTAGCAACATGCTTACATCTTTCCTCATGGGAAAAAAATGAACCCCCCCACACACATACACAGAAGCACTGTATCTATTCAACAGGGACATTGGGCCTAACAGCAGTCACAAGGGGCTGTTAGCAATGTTAGCCCACTTTGATTGGGTCTTCTCACTGTGTTTCTGAAGCTGTGTAATTCCCATCATCTCTTTCTTTCCTTCCCTACCTTTTACTTTTTTAAATTTATTAAAGGTTTTGTACAAATGTGATGGTATAAATGAGAAATGACTCTGGTAGTCCTAGGTACTTGAATGTTTGGTCCCCAACTGGGGACAATGTTTGGAGAGGCTTAGGAGGCATGGGCTGCTGGAAGAAGTATGCCATTGGGGGAGGGATTTGAGGTTTAAAAACTCTTGCTATCCCTGCTCCCTCTCTCTGCTTCCTGATTGCAATTCAAGATGAGCCCTCAGCTTCCTTTTGCCGGTGTGCCTTCACTCTCCCACAGTAACCACTCATCCCAAGAAACCATCGGCTCAAATAAATCCTTTCTTTAAATTGCCATGGCCATGACATTTTATCACAATAGAAAAACAACTAAGTCAACCATTCTCCATTTTATTCAGTGCATCTCCTAGTCCTGCTGAGTCCATTCTTCCAAAACAAGTCCTTCCTATTTTAGTGTCTTTCATAATGACTTCCCGAGTTTAGTAAGAGTTTCCTATACCAGCATGATGTGTGTGTGTGTGTGTGTACGGGGGGGGGAGGTATTTATATGCATATGACAATTTGACAGTGACTATACCACTGAAGGGATGTGATTCACCCTCCCCCAGAAGCCATTCCTTTCTTGAAGCCGGTGAAGGAGAAGAGCCGGGCCTCATGACCCCGCACGCCATCTATGATGGATTGTGGACAGGTCCAGTTGTGAGGGTCTTGCTGCAAGCCTTAGAAACGAGGACATGGAGGAGTGGGGTGAAATGCCATCTTCTCTTGATGTGCCTGTCTGCTTTCTCTGCCTCCTTGTTCTCTGCCTTGTCCTCCACAGGAATTGCAAACCATTTCTGCAAACTCTCTGTGAATATTTGTAGCACACAGGTAAATATTTGCAAACCTTTATGAACGAGTCCTTTAGGAGCTTAGTAACACCAGACATTGAAGGATACATCTGGAACATCAAGTTCCCAGATTATTTGTAGTGAGTTACGGTGACTGATGGTATGCTTCATCTCACCTGTTCCAGGGTGCCTAGCCTCTGGGCTCCACTAAAAGGGAAAAACAATAGAGCTGGAGGTGGAAATTGTGTTTCTCTGGTTATTTTACCCAAATTCCCTCCTTGGTTGCTTTAATTAGCATTCTTCTTATGAAACTAGTTAAAATATTGACCACAATGATTCATGCTTGAAAGCAAATTAAACAAAAAATTCAATCATGCCTCCTCAGAGATTGACAGGCTTCATCCAGAGATGCTAAAGGAACATCTATACCCTCAGGTTTCCTAAGGTAAATCAATCAATCAGTCAATAAGTAAATAAAATAAAAATCATAACTCTGAGAACAACAAACTAACAAAAAAAGTGAAAACAAGTCAAAAGACCTACCAATGTTTAGCTTGCCTTGATATCCAAGAGAATCCATTCTAGATGTCACTGAAGGGTTCAAAAAGGGACAGAAATGCATTAAACACTGGATCAAAGAGCTTAAATTAGGAAAGGCTAGCAGGAAGTTACATACAGTACTTCTCATTCTCAGGGGTGAATGTGCTTCCACTGTCCAACCCAAACCAATTATCACTGGGGTTTTGCTTCCGCTGGCTTCTTCGGCGAGCAGAGGCAAGCCCAACCTTGATGGATGGGAGAGACACTTGAGCAGACGGAACGCAGCCCCATGGTCACAGTGGGGTTAAAATAACAGTTCAACGGAGACACTTCTCAGATAATAAAACAAACCATTAGGTTGAGAAAAGAATGTCAGTATGATGTACAGAGTCCCCAGAGGATCGATGCTCCATAGATTATGAGAAATAGAAAGAAAGTTCCCAGGTGGGGCACGGACTCTCAGTGTCAATCTGCGGACTGGACATTGGGGTCACTTTCCTCATATGAAGGCGGGCATACGGGCAAAGAGCCCTGCCTATATCTATTAGCTCAGAAGCCCCTGTGTGAACACGAGGAGCCTTGAGGCCATGCTTTCCTTCCGTAATCATCTCTGTGTGTGAGAACCAATTGACAAGATTACAGTAAGGAGAAGGGGAAAAGGGGGACCAGGTGACCTAAAAATAACATTTCCCAGTCTTCCTTGCTTTACTTTGATACATGTATTTTCAGTGCTCTTAGATGCTTACAAAGCAACTGTATTTACAGTGGGCTGTGCTGGTCTTTACTGTAAGTATTGCCTGGAAAAAAATGAAAATAAAAGTTCTAGGTCTTTATATGATCTCCATGAAAATCCCCCAATCCCAAAACGGCTTTACAACACCACAAGTCTCTAGTGCTAGACTATTACCCCTCAGCCTCAAGTGCCAGCCTCAAGGACTTCCACACACTCTCCAGGGCTGGGTGCCCCTCCCTCATGTTGTCTGTATGGAAAGGGCATTTTTAAATGGTGGTACCTCTCTCTCTCTCTCTCTCTCTCTCTCTCTCTCTCTCTCTCTCTCTCTCTCTCTCTCTCTCTGCAATACAGCTAATTTGAGGATCTGATACTAGCATACCATACGTTAAGGGTCTTTGCTTAAGTTTCCATTTCTGTCACCACAACTGATTTCCCTTTCTTTTGTTCGCTCCTCTCTAACCATAATCCTCTCTGCCTGGTTATTTGAGACAAGTGTAGATAAAGCCTTCCTTCGTTTTCTTAAGTGCTCTTATCCAAGCACAGGCTCTTCGGATGTGCTGAGTAAAGGGCAGGCGTCTGAAGGGAGGTCCCCCAAGGAGCAGAGGTGTCCCACAGGCCAGCAGCCTCTTATGCGGGTATCAGCCATGCATCACTGACCACTTGCAGTAGGTGGACCGAACTCTGATCCTGCAGACTCCCAGGCTTCCAAGAGTCCACCGTGGAGACCAGAGAGTGGCCTCCAAATGGCCTTCTAGCTTCGGAGCTGGCTCATTTTAGTGGAGGCTAACTGTGGTCCTTCTGGTGGGTTTTTCCCCACGCAAACACACTTAATCATTTTAAATGGGGACTCAGAAAACCCTGCCCCCGTCTCAGCCACCATGAAAAAACAGGGCAGCCAGGCCTGGTTTGCTGAACCTTGAAGCAGTTCTTCCACAGAGGCAGCTTCTTCCTGTGTTTCCTCCCCTTGCACAAAGCACCTGGCTAGTGCATGCCTGCTGGACTCTCACTGCTCTTGGAATCTGCTGGGATGACCCTGCCCGTTCGGCAGGCGCTGGGGAATTCGGGCAGTATTTCGCAGTTGAGGAAGGATTCCCTCTGTCTCTGAGTTCTGAGTTCTCGCTCACGGGCTTTGAGTTGAAGACCGCAGCTTACACTGTCAAAACGCATGCTGATTTGATCCCTTTTCTTAAAGGCTGGATCCTTAGAAAGCCGGCTCTGTTCCGTGATAAAGGACTGTTCAGCGTGGGGTCTGACCCTGCAAGCAGGCTTTCGCGGGGCCGCAGTGGAGCGCTTGCACCCCCTACAGGCCGACCCGAGCAAGTGCGGCACCGACGCGGCGAGCCCCCTCCCTTCTGCCTTGTAGTGAGTTTATTATTTGAGAGGGTTTGTACAAGCCTGGCACTGGCTGAGAAAGGGCAGGGAAGTACTGGTTGCTACTTTCTCCAAGGAACCAGGATCTCAGCCTCTCTTAGCCCAGAGCCGACCTTTGCCCAGCAGCTAGCTTCGAGCCGGAAATCAGGTTCTCACAGGCAGGAAGGAAAGGCAAACAGAAAGCCATTCAAAAGATGTGTGTGGCCTGTGTGGTTACTTGTACCAGAACCTCGCCAGCCTCTGATCCCGATGCTCAGAGCTGATGCTGCTACCCAAATTTGTCAGTTTTGAGCAAGGGAGGCCAATACTGTGGTGTGTTTGTGTGTGTGTGTGTGTGTGTGTGTGTGTGTGTGCATGTGCAGGACACAGCTAAATCCAGTCCTATCTCCAGAAACTAACTACCTTCTCAGTCCAGGCTCAAACAAGGAGACACAGGCATGTATTGAAAAGTAGGAACTACTGATTTTCCATGTTTAGCTGGACGTTGAAAAGCATCATTGCGTATACAGGGTCCACCTTTCCACCTGAACTCCTATCCAAGCAATGTAGTAGGGAGAGAGGGACGTGGTCCCAGGGCAAAGCAAGCCTTCCTGTGAGCATTCAGGGTACTAGAGAGTGTCTGCTTTCCCTGCCCTCCAGGCCATGGGTATAAACAAACCTCCCTACAGGATAGCATTGGTCAAGAGAGCTTGAACTTGGCTTCTAACAGGAGAGACCTACATTTGTACTATAGGCAGGGCAAGGCCACTTCCTCACAGCTTCCTATCTGGAGGAGGAAGTACTTAACTGAGACCACAGTGTGTGTCTAGGGAAACTTGCGGTTGACACAGGGAATCTGACCCTAGATGGTATGAGGAGGCTTGTGAGCCAGGGCCCCACTAGGGAGAGCTTATCTTTGGGAATGACAGGCAAAGACATTTTATTTTTCTATTGTCAAAAGTTAAAATTAATATTTAAAAAATCTGAGGAACTGTATGAAGCAAACTAAAAGCACTTCATTGCACTGTGCCTCAGCCATTTTGTTTATTAAAAAGTGGTAATATCTACATATTGTTTGCATATGATTTTTAGTGAATCTTCCAGAAGCCTCATTGATTCTTTCTCCAACCTCCAGGAGTCTCAAGAAAGACCAGGGATTGCCCAGAAAACAAGGCATCTCCAGTACCATTGGTATAGCACCATCATCACATATATGTACTGTTGTTTCAGGTGTGTGAAATTTTTCTTTATGTGTAAGTGTATGTGTCCCTGTGTGTATGTGCATATGAGTACAAAGACCACAGAGGCCAGAAGAGGGAGTTGGGTTCCCCAGATCTATAGTGAAAGCTATTGTGAACTGTCTATCAGGGATTCTTGGAACCAAAGAACTTGATCAACAGGAGCAGTAGACACTCTTAAATACTGAGCCATCTCTCTGGTCCTATCTATACAGATTCACAGATAAGTGATTTAAAAGAAATATGCATATTCTAAGGTTTACTTATAATCAAAATTTGATTCTTATTCACTGATTATGGACAACAACAAGAACAAAACTAGAAAATAACTACATGCAGAAGCCCTGGCCAATTTGTACAAGAATTTGTGCAATTAAAGGTCTATAAAAACAATATATAAAACACAACATAAAGCAAAAATATATTTTCCACAAACAAATTATGCCACTAAAGAATGAAGGTATTCAAAATGCAAGAACAGCTAAATAGAGTGTTTTATGGAAGCTGCAGGGGATTTTAATCGTGTTTCCTAGTAGTCAGGCAACCCTATTTTTCATGGCTGTAAAAGTGGCTTTCTATTTTAACCTCAGAGAAGCTCTAAAAAAATCCTTCCAGATTTTTAGACCTGCTGAGAGTCTGCAAAAACCCAAACAAACATAAAATTTCCCTCACTGTACACTCATTTTTAAGAGTTTATGATAAAACTTTCTCAAGAGACAAATAATGCCTTTGCTTTGATTTATGTAGGTAAATAAATATCTAAGATGCAAAGTGGAAGAGGGGCTGCAGGGAAACAGCATTCTGACTCCGGTAGTTCTTGCAAGAATAGTGTGTGCTGCCCCAGTATACTGAGATTGTGCTAGATCATGTTAAGAAGGCAAAGAAGCCCATCTCTGAGTGTATCAACCGGACACGGCTTTGGAGGGAGGTAGTAAGGGTTTTCAAGGACACAAACTAGACTCAGAGCCAGAGGCCATGAACAGTTGAGTCTGTGGAAGGCAGAGCATTGGTTGAAAAGACTCTTTGTTCAACTTCAATATTTTTTGTAGATGTATCTCAACATACTTTACACATTTCATAGGAGTAATTGCTACTCTATTTGGAGAGAATAAAGTATATTGATCCCTTCATTTTTTGCCCCTTTGTCTAGAAGAGGCAAGCCAAAGCACATACTCTTTGCATTGGGTGCCATGATTGAGACATAGCGTCAAAGGGAGGAGACCCACATGGTTTGGCAAAGGCTTCACATAGTTCTTTGCCCTCAGCAGAAAAGCAAAGAGTGCCTAGTTCAAAACAAGTCAGGGACTTAGCTGATCATAAGTTAAATGAAACCTTAGAACAGTACAGTCACTCACAGACGAAGACAGGTCTCAGAAAAATGTATGCCAAAGTATTGTGCCATTACACAGATAAGCAGGTGCTGGGTCATATGGCTTGCCTGGAAATCTGCCTACAGACTGCCAATGGTTACCCCAAATACTGTAATCATTTTGGAAAATACCGATGGTGGATAGGAGCATATACAACCCAACTGGCCCCCTCAAGGGCTCGCAGTTCATGCATCTACCCTGTCTAAAGCACGTGAAACATCCTCTATAATGAGTCCCATGGTCAAGGAAAGCTAATGCTCATCCAATCAGATTCCAGGGAAGACCAGCACTCTGAGCTCTCATCCTGCATACAGAGAGGCCATTCTATTACAGAATGCTGAGAAGTCAGTCTCCTAAGTGCACGGAGAACCAACATTGCTGGCATTTAAACCTCTGGTCACTGCCTTCCCTATCAGCATTGTGGATGTGAAGAAGGATTGAAGGGAAGACCGGCACTTGGGGTCGTGCCTCCCAGACACTGGGCTGAGTGTAGATCCTTTCATGTTATTCCTGGAAAGAAAAGACAAAGTGAGCCTAATGGTCCATGAGTAAGAAGGCCATCTGGGGCTTGACAACCCTCCCGGTTTGTTGAGGGCGTCTTTGTCTTCTCTTTCTTGCACAAGCGTGAGCCCCAGTAGAAGAGAGGTTGGATGTGTTTGGTGTGTTCCTAAAGATACCACTCTCTTGTTGCAGCCATGGTAATCATTGCAGAAGGGCTTGGACTTCAACAAGGGCTGTGATTCCTTGGAAGAGCTCTTCACACAGACTGTTTCATTTCTGTGTTTTTCTAAGAGATCCTAACCCCCTTTTGCCCAGAGCTAGCATTTTTCAGAACTCAGTAAGTGAACACTAATAGACACTTATTATTTAAATTGTGTGTAATAGGCCTGCTCAGACTGATCACCTCCTGAGTCAGTCAAGTAATGATTTTGATTCTTTTTATTGAATTGACGTGTTTTTGGCAGGATCCAATAAGCTCCTTAACTGACATGTCAGGATGTCCTGGTCTGTGCCAGGCAATTTGCTAAGGATTTCATCTCTCTCTTTTTTTCCCCATTAAGTTTTAATGAATGGGTTGAGGGGAAGGAGGTGATATTTTTACTCACTGGCCACTTTACATGTTAGGATTGTGTTAGGGTGAATATAATAGGGGAAAACTAAACTAAGAACATAACAGGGGCTTTTCCTCCTTCCAGTCTGAGAAGTCTGGAGACTGCTAGTCCAGGACATTCCTTTCCTTGTGGCTTCCTCAGTTTCTAACCTGGTCTTCAGCAAAAGGAGCCTTCGTCCTGCAAGATGGCTGCTGAATTCCAACTGTGACCGTTCTCATAATCCATTAATTAGAATTCAGTCGTACTTTCCCATTGGTTTGTGAGGGATTATGGGAAATGTATCTGTTATGGGACCCTTGTCATGACCTGAAGGAAGACTAAAACAAATGAGGAAAATGGGGAAATGAGTCCTTTGTAACAACTCTGTCACTCGTGCACAATCGTTTTCCAAAACATCATGAACACAGATGTCAGGGGATTAGGGACTGGATGCCAGTGGATTCTGACGCCTGCAGCTGTCAGGGAGGAGAACAAAGGCCTCAAAGTGCTACTTCCTGATGTCCACCGATGTCAAGTCCCTCCTCAGAAACTGTTTCTGTCCTAACAATTTTCCTGTGCTCCAACAGACAGGGAGAGGGAGGGTGCTCTATTCCACATCTAATTAATGAGTTCTGAGTGAGTGGTAAAAGTAAACTCAGACATAAAATACCTTTGGAAAAGTGAAGGGTAAGAGTGGGAACATTGAGCATTCAGGAAGTAAAGGAGAAGGGCTGACAAGTACCTGAAGGCCTCCACGGTTTCAGTTGGAGGACCGACGGGCCTCAGTTGCCTTCTGAGCATGCCTGCAATTGAGTCGGGGACATTCTCCCCTCTGGATTTACCTTCACTTAATCTTATTCATTTGTCCTAACTCTCCTAGGAGCAAGGCAGAGAATCTATCAGGTCAAAGATAATTCATTTTGTTTCCATCATCAATTCCATGGAAGTAGCCCTTTGTGGACCTATCAGCAGAGTCCTGACCAAGATAGTTCCAAGAGAGAATGTCTAACGACAGCAGCAGTGAGATCGTCCTTTCGAAGAGCATAATCTGAGACCTGGAACTGGCCAGCTGTCTGAAGCTGAAATTTAGATTGATCTGAAATCTGTCAAAAACAAGTTCCAATTCCTCCTGTTTGACCTTCACTTGAAAGTTAGTTCTTCCATTTATTTTAAATCTTTGCCTTTTGAATTTATGGTTTCTTAGCAAAACAAAACTGGAAAACAGACACAGAACTGGAAAGGCAGACAGAAAAGTGGGAAGCTCACAGAGTCCATGGGAGCCTCACTTGCAAGGGAGAGACAGTAACTTTCAATACACCTGAGCATCAGAAATCAATTCAAGGCACTCAAAGAGCAAAATAGAAAATTTGAAAAAAAAAAGAAGCATGTAAAGTTGGGGTTTCTGGAACTTTAATAGCTTTCCACTTAAAATTTTGGCTATCAGGCACTTTAACTAAGAGAAAAAATAATGAGTTTTACAACCTTTAGCCTGCTTTATAACATATTACATAATGTGTGAGCTCCATAAAGCAGGTTGTGTGCTGTGCCATAAAACTTATTAGGTCACCAATATTTCTGGATTCATATTAAGAAATTAGAAATAATGGTTCAGATTAGAGTTACCAGAGTTATTAAAAAACCCTTTGAATTGAATCAGTCATTCCCAGGGATATACTAATGAATTTGTAGCTTTAAAAAAAAGAAAGAAAAAGTTTCATTTATGAATTCACCTGAGGTGAAAGAAGTCATGTTAACATTGTAAGTTTTATGTGGACTTTCCATGGGCCGGCATGCCCTCTCTGGTCCGCCTCCGCTTGGTACAGCTTGCCTTAATTTATATTTTGTGAGCCCCAGAGTGAGAATAATTTTTAAAAATCAGACTTCTAGTCTGAATTGAGCAATGACGAACTATCCTCGCTCCAATGTTACTTTAGGTTTAAAATATTTAAGCCACACAACGTAGATTGGGGTCCCACATGCTCCCCCAGGTTCTCCATACACCTTTCCCTCAACCTTGCACTCCTCAGCCTTCCTGGTCCTACACCAGCCTCATTTCCTTAGTGGTGATACTGGAAATGGATTCCCGTAGATCTCTGTGCACAGTGCCAGCTGAAATGTCCACATGTTTGCACCTGAGAGCTCCAACTGGACAGAGAGTTCTCAAGCTGAGAGCTGTAGAACTAGAGAGAGAGCTCATGTAATATAAAACAGATGATTCCATTCCAAGTATAGGAAAAGTCATTCAAACTGACACAACAATGCCATAGCTTATGTCCAGGGAATCCCCAAAGATTGCTCAATGCCTCCGGTACATTCTGGGTCTCCCATAGCACATGCTGAACCCAGACCCAGACGAGACTCTCTTTCTCCTGTTTTAAAAGGAGAGGCTGCAGGAAGTAAGCCTTGCTGGCCTTACTCTACAGCTTGTATTCAATAGGAAATGAACTCTACCATTCTCCTTGGCACCATACACTGACACCATGATGAGTGTGTGGAAATGCCTTTGTCATGTGTGGATTCCTATAGCTCAAAGATAAAGCTAGAGTTGTGTCTTACTCCTTCATGTTGTACTTGCAAAATGAGAACCTTGGTGACCAATAAGATTGGGGCAGAGGTGCTGTCCCTATCTGCGAGTGTGCATCAGTGAGATATTCGTTGGATTTTGTAGCGAAGGTTTGGAAGCACACAAGTTTTTATCATGGAATTTACTGTGGTGCCTCTGCTGCAACCCCATACAGGAGTGAAGACTGAATGACTCCAACAATTATTTTCAGTGTTAAAATGAACAGAAGGTTCTGGACTAAGTGAGTCTCTGAGTTGATTACATCATTCATGACTACTACAGGCTCCTACAGTCCAATGGGGGGCCAGCCGTCTCTGCAGGAGTCATGCCACTTACATAGGCAGAGTCATTCCATCACAGATCCAGGGCACACATCTTCTCTGAACCTCAACTCTGTCCGTTCTCTGTGGTTTGTGGAGCTCGACTCTGTACCAGATCTTTTCTACAGCCCAGGTAGCAGTGGCAGGTAGGTTGTCTCTAACTGAGGCTGGATTCTAGAAACTGAAGTTATAGACTTGACTCACACAGGGATTTTATGCCTCTGTGGCATCAGGGTTAGTCATGGAGATCTTGAGTAATCTGCATCCCACGTCCTGAGTACTGAGTGATCACTAATCCCTTACGGTAGTGGTGAATCCTGTACCTTGAGTCCTGAGTGAGTACTGAGTGATCACTGATCTCTTCTGAAAGTGAACAGATTTCAGATCCTGAATACTGTATACTGGGTATCACAGATTCCTCACGGTAGCAAACGGATCTGAGATTCTAAGTACTGAGTGATCACTGACTCCCTTCCCATTATTGGAAGTGAATGGTTCTACGGGACTCATGAATACTGAGTATCTGAGGATATTTCTAAAAGTGGAATGTGTCAAAGAATCAAGAGTAAAGCAATCAGAAGGGAACATATGCTGTATGAAGTGATGAAAGCCCCCTTGCACTCCTGTTAGGGCAGGGTGGAAGGCTGCAGGTGATGAAAGCCCTGTTTAAGTAAGAGAACTAAAAGCCTCAAGGTACTCATGTCTCACCTTCAAGGCTGCAAGGTACTCATACCTACTCCTACCAAAGACCCCCCAGCACAACCTGTAGACTTTACCAGAAAGGCCTTGTGCTTTTTCACTAAATTCTTTGATGAATGCCTCCTGCCTGGTATGAAACCTGAGAACCATGAATCTTACTCAGGAAAGCATTTTCCAGAAACCTTTAGTCTAACAAGGTGGACAATTGAGGATATATTCAAGAATTCTCTAAATGTTCTGCAATTTAATTTGACAAAAGTTGTGGGGAATGCTGGTCATGGGTGGATACTACTTACTACCTGCAATGTGGCAGAGGCAAGGGACAGAGAGGATGAGGATCTGTGAAGGTGTTCTGACCATGAGGGTGGGTATGACCACTTGGGATGTGGGAGAGATGAGGGATAAAGAGGTTTAGCAGCTGTAAGTGCCACCTTGAAAATAAAAGGTCATCCTGTTTTCACACCAGTGACTGTTTGCATTTAATGTTTATGGAAAGGCTGGCAGGGCCTGATCACTAGATGTGTGAGTGGCGATAGAAAAACAAGAAATCTGCTCTTGAGTTCCCATGACTACTTTGTAATTCCCAAGAGTTTCAAACACTTGCTTCTTTTGGCTCACATATTATCAGAGATGTGTGTTGCATGACTATGTTTACACAGATCACTGGAGCCAAGGAGTCACAGGTCTAGGAGGTCTAGGTACCACTTAGTTATGGAAGAGACATTTCTTAAAGTGTACAGTGACCATCCCCATAATAGGGCAAAGACTGTGGTGACGACCTACATAGTCCTTTTACTCCACAATCATGGTAGCAAAGAGTCAATCACGGTAACAAAATATAAGGTACAATACAGGTCTACAGTGATAGAGCCATTAGTAGACTCTCATAGAAGGAGAGAGAAGGTGCTCAGATTCTGGTTGTCTGTCTCTCTTGTCTCTGCTGAATGTGATCTTGGGTGGTGCTTGAAAACATGAGATGGAAGGTTGACTGAGTATGTGACTCAGCTATGCAGACTTTGTGAGTCATTGCACACTTGGGGAAGGATTTTTGAGTGATGTAATTGCTGCTGTCACCCATGCTTCTGTAAGTAACCCCCAGTAAACTCTTTGGTTTGGCAAGAGGGACTTGTCTGGAATCGGTTCTTTTGCCTGTCATTTGTGCCGCATCTTCACTGAATAGACATTTCTCTGCAATTTACGACAATCCACACAACACCCAGTTACCAGCCTAACACACCTTCTTGCCTACTGCATGCTGAAGAATACAATAGTTCCTGGTTCTAGTTCACTGTAAGAGCCTTCCTGGCTGTGAAGGATTAGCCACAACAACACAAGGAAAATAGGGGAGTCTATGTAAAATGTCTCTTGGATCCATCACCCTTTGGAGTTTTGAGGGGACTGAGAAGTAATAGGTTTGGATTTTCGTTTTGTTTTGATTTTGCCTTTAAGGATTTTCCCTGGATCTTAAAAATCCCACAGTGCTTGCCTTGTGTTTATTTTTATGGACTTACTTAAGTTGCATTCTTGAAGACCCAAATTGAGCTTTTTTTTTTTCAAATAAAACAAATTGAAGTTAAAACTAACCACATGTCTCAGTTAAGCTAGGCTGCTTGAAGATTTCTGAAAAATAAAAATAAGTGAGTAAGTGCTTTTCAAAGTGATATTTTAACCTCCTGCCAACACTGTAACAGTAAAATATGATTTTTTATTATCATTCAAATGTGAGTTTGGGGACATGATTGAGGTTTTCCTATAATCAGTAAAAGTGAGGAAACAACTTAAAAATGTTTGGGCAAACTCCAAATAGTGGGGGAAACCCCTTTAAAGGTGAGTGAGTTAATGTAGCACATGTTATAATAACAATCCAACAAAACTCGGCCCTTACAGCCTACGATTCTGGCACACAATCTTGGCCATTCTTCAGGGTAACTTTACTGCCTCATTCCTAATAGAGAGCCCCAATTATAAGGCAAACAGGAGAGAGTGCTGAGGGGGCCTGAATAATTATCTAGTGCCTCAGCCACAAGTGGGTGTAACTGAGTCTCTACCCTATCACGGGCTTTTTCCACCCGTTAAAAATTCCTTGGGTTTATAATGTGCGACATAAAAAAAATGTCACTAAGTGTAAAAAGAGAGGTAGCAAAGATCAACAATTCCAGCTAATTGAGAGAGGTCTTTGACTCAGAGGTGACAGTGTCTTTGGTGCTGTATACGGCAGCATTTATTTAAACATTTTTTAAAGCTGAATTCTTATTTTCAAAGCAACCAGGCAAAACACAAGAAATGTTCAAATGCATCATTTGGAGCCCTTTGCTCTTTTAACTGAATCTGAAATTTGGGTTAGTTTCATCAAAAGTGATTAAATCACCCATCACTATGAACTAATATTTCCCTTTGAGCCATAGGCCCAAAGTTCATGGTCAAAAATAGATTTTCCCACCCATGAATGAAACATTATCACACAGAGAATGTGGTTTGGAAATATATTCCTAGGAAGTTGCAAAAACTGGTTGTCCCAGACACCGTTGGCCAAGATTATGTGTCTGTGCTATCAGGACGGCAGGAATGTGTTCCTTACTGAAACCCTGAGGTTCACACAGTCCCCAAGAGGTAGCAAGACCTACTCTTCATACGAACATGCTTCAATTGTCACCAGGGAAAGGATTTGGTCAAATTATCACCAGGCAACATTGTCATCCATCCATGAAGAGGCTTAATGAACACATTAAAAACAAATCACCATTTTCAAATTCCCAATGAGCATGGAAAGTTTCTCAAGAGTCAACACACCTGCAATGTTTGTGAAGTCATTAGTCACTGCTGGCAGTAGGGAAAAATGAGTAGCCAGAAGGAGGATAAGGTAGTCTGGAATCTCAGCAGTCATCTGTGTCACCACCCAGGAGCCTCAGGCTACCATCCCCCCTCAGAACCACAGCAGCCACACCTTAGTGTGATAGGAAGCCACACAGGGCTTCCATGGTAGTGCACAGTGGTAGGACAGTAGCCAGAGGCCATTAGTCAGCATGGGGTAGAGACAGTGCAGCCATCTCTGACTCACGATGGACTTAGAGCTGTTCAACTTCATGAAGGCACCAAAATGACACAGTGCACAAATCACTTACTTGATTCTGCTCTTTCAAATGTCTCAGGGTAAGCAATATATCTGACATTCTCTGAGAATCCATGCAGCAGTGGGGAACCGTAGCCCCTCTGCCCTGTGACCAGAATGGGGAACCTCCACAGATGGGTGTGTGTGTTGCTAAGCTGTGAAGTCCACAGAATTTAAGGTATTTCCCAGCTACCTTAGGAGTAATGGAAGCATCAAGGAATCCGATTGGTCTATGAGAGTTGGTGTCTGGACTCTGCACCTGGTTACCTGTGAGTACTGGGGGAAAAGATCTGAAAGCCAAATTTACAAATCAAGGTTAAGATTTAGAAAGGACTGAACCAACAACCAGGAAGCCTACATGGGACTGACCTATGCTCTCTTCATATATGTTACAGTTGTGTAGCTTGGTCCCCTTATGGGACTCTTAGCAGTTGGAGCAGTGGCTGTCTCTGATTCTTTTATTGACTTTTGGGACCCTACTCCTCATGCTGGGTCACCTTGCCCAGCCTTAATACTGGCAGAGGTGTTTAGTCTTACTGAAATTTGATTTGCCATGTTTTGTTGATAACCATGGGAGGCCTGCCCTTTCCTGAACAGAAGCAGAGGAGGAGTGGATTGGGGGATAGAAACAGAGGGGGTAGAATTAGGGACTGGGAGGAGAAGAGGGTGCAGAAATGGTGGCTTGGATGTACAATTAATTGATTAATTAAAAAGATCTAGCAAGGAAGGTTTTTTTTCCTTTCTTCTAAAAGATCTGGTGATTTGTCAACAAATGGTCAGCAGCTGCCAGACAGGCCCGTGGCCAGGGACAGAGTGCACATTACAGAAATAAAAGAATAGTAAAATTTCCAACCAATTTCAACCCTTGTGCAAAGGAGTCCTTCACCTTCTTTTTATGCTTTCTTCTGGATGTGTGGGTAGATTTAACTTTATGAGATCCCAATGCATTTCCCACAAGTGACATTTTTTCTTCCTTGAAAATCTGGTCCAGGTGGAATGCAGTCATCCCATAAAACAGGTACAGATGTCTTGAGAGGAAGCAGATTGCTCAGGCAGGGTATCCTTGCAAATGTCTCCCACTGCAGAAAATATCAGCATTGTCCTTCACACACACATTGATCTGAAAATCCACCTCTTCTAAGCCTTGTAATATTATTATAAAAGTAAAGCAGAATTTTTCATTGCCAATAAATGACAGGGTGCTTTTGGAAGAGGGTGGAGTGTGGGGCTGGAGAGGTGGTTCAGTAGATAAAGGGCCTGTCACCTAAATGTGAGGATTTTCCAAGTGGGACAGTCAGACCAAGTAACGCATCCCTGTAATTACAGGGATGAGTCATCAGACACAGAATGATCCTTGGGGCTTGATGGGTAGCCAGCATAGCTAAAATGATGGGTACTATGTTCATTTAAAGACCTTGTCTCAAAAATTAATGTAGAAAAAGATATTCTGTGTTTACTTCTGGCCACTAAATGAACAACAACATGCACACTTGAACACACACACACACACACACACACACACACCATAAGGCTAGGTTATGAGGAGCGGGAAGGACTTAGTGTTTACTGTGGTACTAAATGTGTGCTAACGTGGGTTCTACATTAGTGCTGCCTTTGATTTGAACAAGAAGGACATACCTGAACAGGGTGCCGTTTCTTTCAATGCTCTCCATTCTAGAGAGAAGTTTTGATGATGAAATTCTAGTGCTAAAATAGGGAAAGTCAGGAATGTAGCTGATGTCTCAATTTCAGAACAACTGTGTCTTTCTGGCTACGCTAACCTTCAGAATGCTTTCCAATGAGCTGTGTGAAAGACAGAGGTATCCCTCAGAGCTGAACAGGTTTTTAAAGGGAGGCAAGAGATGCACGGAACCCAACAGAGAATCTACTCTGGAAGTCAGCTACCACACTCAAGTTTAATATTTCTTTAGAGGGCATTTTCCCTCCCTTTCCTAATTCAAAGCTTAAAGGGGTTTCTATAAAAAAGGGGGGTGGGGACTGGAGGAAGACAGGGTCCATCTAACTCTGATGCTGAACTTCTAAGTTATGCTAAATTTCAGGCCTAAAGGTTTAATTTCCATGCTTTCTGGGTGTAAGCCAGGTGCTCCTGAGTATTTGCTTAATATATTTTCCTATGGTTTAATGTGTAGTAATTTTTAGCATTCTAGAAATTTATTTTCCTGAAAAAAATGTGTTTCGTTGCTATTTTGGGGGGGTGAAAGTGGGTTTAAGAGAAAACTTACTGATCAGATGGAGCTTATTACTGTAAAATGAAGGAGAATAATTAAAACTATTTCATTTTTGTCCTCTTTGCCTCTGCTCCCGTCACAAATATTGAGAAAAGGAATGACAAATACATGAATATAAACTTGTGATTAAAAATAAGAAATTATACTGTAGTCATCATGTGTCTATGGAGTATCAGCTCCAGGATCCCATATGGATTTTGAAGGTTGAGGGTGCCCAAGGCCTGATGTCAAGTATCTTTGTGATTATTTAAAGTCTATGTGTTGCCTATTCGATAGCTGAAACCTACTCTGGGTCACTTAATATTCCTGATGCCATGCTGTGTTGCTTTGTTCAGGAGGTAATGATGAGGCAGAGGGAAAGCTGACATATCTAGACCACGTGCAATTTTCCCCAGATATTTCTATGTGTGGTTGCTTGAATTCAAGGATATGACACCTGAAGATATGAAGGGCTAGATGACAGGCATACCATGAAGCTTCTGTAGTTTTACTTCAGAGATTCCAGCAGGAAGCTCATGGACAGAATAGCTCTGTATTTGAGCTACCCAGGTAAGTGTGTTTCTGCTAGAAGATGCTTGGTGTTGGGATATGTTTCCAGCTATGATGCTAGCACTTGGACCAGTGTCATTTCTACTCTTAAGTCATCTATCCAACCAAAGTGTTCATCCTTAGGAAACTGGCTAGCTGCATCACTACATATACACAATCAGGTGCTCACTACATGTATGGAACCAAGTGCTCATTATGTATACATAACCCAGCAGTCTTCACATATGCAGTCAGCTGTTCAATATGATTGTGGAACCAGACTTCCCTGACGCTTGGGAGGCTGGGTACACCACTACATAAACAAAATTGGGCGTCCCTAACAGATGGGATGCACTTGTAAAATGATTCCATCTCTTTTAGAAGCATATTTGGAGTAGGAGCTGCAGACTAATTGCAAACTATGCCACAAAAGGAAGAAGGGTGAACTCAAACAGGGAGGCAACTCAAATGCTCTAGAAGCATGATACTGGTACCGCCTGCCACATACATGTCATCGTGTATAGAAAACCCTTTCAGCATCCTCAAAATTTTTATATTTTAAGAGGACAACAGGAAAATATACATTTAAAATAAAAGTCCTTGAAAGTATAGAAGGATATATAGACATTAAATAATAAGGAAGTAGCCTGACTTCTGGGGTTGGACCTATAGATGAGTGTTATGTGTGTGTGCGTGTTGCATATCCTTCAGAAAGATGTGAGGAAACCCTCTTTGTCCAAATCCAAGGCCAGTTCATTCCCAGCTAGGAGCTTTGTAGACAGGAACGTGACCTTTGGTTGCCCTTTTGAAAAGCCAGTGTTCAAGGGAGCAGTGTGGAGTTGAGTTCACTCATCATCTCCAGTGTTTCTGTTTCTGAGGCGCCCATTCTCCCCTGCATGTGTTCTTGCCCACCTCTCATGTGGGCTGAGCTTGCACTTGTGAGAAGAGGGGAGAACCTGGGTGGCTCCTGAGAGCTGTAGCAAGTTCCAACAATGCCCGCTGCCTTACTGTGGGATGAGTGTTTCTTGCCGTCATTTATTTTTTCTCTCTGTCAGAATTAACTGAAAAACATTGTGCTGGATCTAAAATCAATGAGGTTACCACAGAAAAGAAAGTAGTTACATGTAGTTGGTGAATGTTTTGCATCTAGCCATGTTTTGAAGTGATTTGTCCATGTGGGTGAGCACAATCACACACCTAGATATATGTGTGTGAATATATAGCAATCATTAACATGGAACTCTTCAAGTCACACAGATTGCATTTTTTCCTGTTTTGGGTGCAAGAAGCCCAACCTGCAAAAATTCATTTAATGTTTGTACAGCAAGAAGGCTACAGATGAGAAACAGATTCTAAAGAACATGAAACCCCCCAGTGTTCACACCACAGAAATGGGATTTCTTCTTCTGGATAGTCTGAACTTTAGTGAGGTGGGTGCATTCTCCAAAATGTTGGGCTATGGGAAGCAAGTGTCCTTGGAGACATTCACCAATATCTGTCAATCCAAATGATATTTTCAACAAAAGTTTTGTTTCCAAAAGCCATAAGAAATGATTAAAAAAGATTCCCAAGTGGTTAATCCCATTAGCTGAGAATCCAGCACAAATATAGCACTGTAATGCAGCTCTCTGAAGTGGACACACTGGGAAGCTTCCTGAGACAAGTGAATGGCTTCTGTTTGAGTGACAGTGAGTGAACCAGAGAGCACAGTGAGGGCTGAGACCATTGCTGCTAGTGGGCTCTGCTGTGGGGCACTCTTTCTGCTTCTAGACATACCTACAAAAGGGGGTTTGGTACTGGGCATTGATCTAAGGGACAGATGCCCTCTACCACTGAGCATATCTCTACCCCTCTCCATTTTCTGTTTTGAGATAAGATCCATGCCAGTTTTGAATTTGTGACTTTCCTGCCTCAGCCTTCCAAGTAGCTGTAATTACAAGTATTTTCATTATGTCTTCTCTGAATGGAGACCATGGAATTGCATGGGTTCCTGGGTTCCTGGACAGTGATGTGTTTCTGTCAGTCCATTGCTTCCTAGTAGATATTCAAAGAGGCACCACTGATGACCAGACTAAACATGTGGATAAAATTTAACACATTTATTTCTTTTTCTTTCTTTCTTTCTTCCTTTTTTTTTGGTTTTTCAAGACAGAGTTTCTCTGTATTGTTTTGGAGGCTGTCCTGGAACTAGCTCTGTAGACCAGGCTGGTCTCGAACTCACAGAGATCTGCCTGCCTCTGCCTCATGAGTGCTAGGATTAAAGGCATGTGCCACCAACGCCCGGCTCACATTTATTTCTTTTGATATTCAATAAGAAAAACTTTAGGCAGAGAAGTCATAGGGGTAACTATTTAATATACAAGACTATTGATTTTTACAGTTTCGTAAATATTTTAAACTTTAGGAAAACCAGAACATACTTTCCTGTTCCCAACTTTTAAATTATCTTAATTTCTATTACAAGTAGCGGTTGATTCAAAGAAAACACTAGAATTCCAACACCCAGTGTCCCATGTGTAGTTTTAGGGAAACTCATGCCATCCTGGGCATGTCTGTGCCTGTGCATGGCAACAAAGAGACAGGGTTTTGTTATATTTCTGCAAAGTCAGGTTCAAGACAGACAGGTCTGTGGTATATCTATCCCAGCTAAGTTGCCTTAGAGTGCTTAAGATAACCCTCCTCTGTCCATCACAGAGTTCAGCAATGCCTTATCTTATGTCCATATACATGCACAGTGAAAATGATGTCATATATATATATATATATACATATATATATACATATATATATACACACACACACACACACAATTATGAGGTTGGGTAAATTTGTGGCTTGTCTATATAGCAAGATGTCTTTTCTTTTTATCATTATTTGCAGCACACACTCTATTATTCAATGCTAATTATGTTTTTTAGCAAAATGGAACAGGTTGCTAAATAGTGTGATTCTTACTTTGTTAAGTATGTTTTCATAGGTGAATATGTTCATGAGGGGCAGAATTACAGAAACTATATGTTTATTTTTCTAATTTTTGCCCATGTGTATTTTTAATGTGTACCAAAAAGGGGCTAATTGAATTATATGAAAAAAGGCAATAGAGAATATTAAACACAAAGCAAAAATTATAATAAGATTTATATATGGCAGGATTTTAGTGGGTGGGCATGTTCAGTCTTATCATAAAGACTAAACTGTATCAGTCCCAACATACATATATTGAAATCCTGCTACCCAGAATCTCAGAATAAGTCCTTGTCTTTGATAAAGGACATTTAGAGAAGAAATTAAGTGTGAATTAGGTCACTTATAAGAGACTATATCACTGTAAGAGACAGACATGTACAGAGATAACTGGGAGAACACATCTGAAACCCAGAGTGGGGTCTCAAGAGAAGTCACCTCCTGGCATCTTGGTCTCAGACTTCAAGCCACCAAAACTGTGAGAAAATCATTCCTGCTGCAAGTGACCCAGTTCATGGTCCTGGGCTACACAAACCTCAGCAAACTGGTCCAGAGATGTGCAGGCCACTGGGCTCAGAACTCCCATCATGCGTTCTAGTTAATTGTTATGGTTTTTACTCTAAGCTCACCATTGGTTCCTTTTGTAGACAAAGACACAGGAGAGCACTAAGGAAAACTCTCCAGGTCACCTCCTGTGCTAATAGGACCAGAGCCTGGAGCCTCATGAGGGCATCCCTCTTGTCCGTCCATAACAGCTGCACTGTGGGTGTTCCCAGCCTCTTTATCAAAGCTAAGTTCTCATGTCTGATCCTCACTAACAGTGTCATCTGTGCTGCTACACCATTTCCCAGTGTTCATGGGTGTCATCTCTTCATCTTTCTGCTTAAGACACTTGCCCCTCCTGGGAATGGCCAGAAGAAACGCTGGCGTTAAGTCTTTGGGCACCATGACTGTAGATTCAAACATCCTGAAAGCCACACTGATATTGATTTGATATACCCTGCATGGCTCTTTATGCTCTTTGGGGGATTTATTGTGTGGAGTCAGAAGCCCGACAGCCTGGGAGAAGCTGCTGTATAAACGGAAGAGACCATTCAAAGGTGCCTTGAGGAGGCATAATGGCAGGACCTTAAAACATACATGCAGATGTCACTCACAAGGGGTCTAACCTCAGGGCTCCCTTGGCTTCACTGGTGTCCCTGTTATTAAGTCACTGGTTTGGTCAACGTGACACAAACTGGAATCAACAGGGAAAAGGGACCTCAATAGAAAAAAATGTTTCCTTCAGATTGTCAGTGGGCAAGCCTGTGGGGGTGTTTTCTTGATTAATGACTGATGTGGGAGGGCCCAGCCCACAGTGGATGATGCCACATCTTGGTAAGAGGTCTTGGGAAGTCTATGAAAGTAGGTTGAGCAAGTCATGAGGAGCAAGCCTGGGATGCAGTGACGCAGTGCCCTCGGCTGACCCTGCGTCAGCACCTGTCTCTGCAGGCTCTGCCTCAGCACCTGTCTTTGGATTCCTGCTTTGGCTTCCCTCAGTGATGGGACCATGACATGGTAGTGTAACGAAAAATGGATCCTTCCCTTCTGAAGTTATTCTTGGTCCTGGTATTTGTCACAGCAACAGAGATCAAACTAGGACACCACTTTGAATGTCCTTTACCTAAATGTGTTACTTTAGTGTGAAGCCCCACACTTGTCAGTAAGTTAAGTTAGTTCTATTATCGGGGGATTATACACATCTGAAAATCTAACATCGTTTTTTCCCTAGCTGGAGGACATTCTAGCTTACTGCCCAGGTTGCTTTTGTCAAACTCTGCTCTGGAAAGCAGTTTACAGGTGGATGTCAAGAGACCCTCTCCAAAGCTAAGTCTCTCAACAGCTCAGAAGTCAGATTCCGCCACAATGGGACAATTGAGAGAGATCAACTTGTCTGTTACCAGTGTCACCATAGACAGTATTAGAATGATATCTTTCTGTCAAAATTAGAAATTACAACCATTACAGCCTTCCCAAAGAGGGGAGATGATTGAAAATTTTTTTAACGAAACAATTTCTTTTCTATTTCACCAGTAAGATGTTCAGGAGAGTGATGTTGCTCTCTGTCCCTCTTGCATCCAGTACAAGCTAAGCTTCCCCCCAAGACAAATAGTGAAAATAATCAAGGTCAGAATTGCTTCCTAACCTTTATTGTGCCAGTTGCCAAAGGCCTCTGGGGTTTCCATGGTGCAGAAACAAGATGGCAACAATGTGCTTGCAATTGTGACAAGCCTACTAATTTATAGGTGGGGAGGTCTGCACAGCTGAAGCCCTTCTCTGGTAATAGTGATGCTGAAGGTGCACCTTGGAGGCAGGTTGCTCCCATTGTGCACCAGTCGGATGCTAAGTGTCAGGAGCAAAGGTGCTATGCTCAGCCATAATTTAAGGGACTATGACATGAAGAAAGTGCTATGATGTTTAACTTATAGGGCATCCAAATGTCATAGACCCCAGCAAGTTCCTATTAGCAATAACTCAGCTCCTCTGAAGGGATTTGACATTCAGAACTGATGAGCCCTGATCCCCAGGGCCTGCTCCGACCTAGCCGCGCCCAGGCCACTCAGTAACCTGAGTGGCCCAAGGGTCAAACTGTGATAGCCCTCTTCAATTTAAACAGCAGCTTCTCCCTGGCTGCTGGACGTCTGACTCCACACAATAAATTTCCCAAAGAGCATAAAGAGCCATCTAGTGTATATCAAATCAATATCAGTGTGGCTCACAGCGATATCTGAGGCTACAGTTCACAAAATAAACTAGGCCAGGGGCTGGATTTCTGCCCTTGGCAATCAATCAGGCTCTGGGGTCATGAATTTTAGTGTAAATTAACACACAAGAAACCACAGGCTCCCCAGACAGTGCTAGAATGCAGGGCTTGCCTTTAAAAAAAAAAAAAAAAGAAAAGGAAACCCAGTCTCAGGATATGATGTTGCACTAAACAGAAACAATAAAACCCTCTGATTTGAAGGTGGAAGATATAAAATAAAACATTAATATTCTCCTGACAAATGTACATAAAGCATGCTAAATTAAGTAGTGTCATAGAGACTGAGGAGAGTGAACACACATTGGATCTGGTCAAAATTGTTTCCTAAACTGATGTACTGGAGTGCATGATCTTAAGGCTAGATTAGTGTATGTGTGTAATGGAAGAGGGTCATTCTAAGATGGAGTAGATATCCCGGGGTTCAGGACTACTCTGTGCTTGTGATGGACGATGTCCCTCTGTATATATGTTTCTCTTATTGGTTAATTAATAAAACACTGTTTGGCCAATAGATGCAGGAAGACAGGCAGGACTAGGAAGATAGGATGCGCCAGGAGTTCTCCGATAAGATAAGACAATGTAGAAATACATAGACTAGAAGTTATGGGTTAATAATTAAGGCAGAGCTAGCCAATAAGAAGCCCTAGTAATTGGCCAACAATTCTATAATTAATAAAGGTCTTTGTGTGTTTATTTGGGACTGAAGGGACTGTGGAACCAGACTGGAAAGAAAACCCCAGCTACACAGCCATCAGGAGAACAGCAAGTTAGGAGATCATCATTCCCCACTGCCTTTGGCTGAAAAGAGCACAGTGCTTTCACCTCTGTGAGACAGGCCAAGTAGCCTGTCCTCCAGTGGATGGCTCACAAGGATCCTGTAGAACAGTTAATAAAGTGTGATTACAATGTGCAGACTCCCAAACCCACAGTAAGCTTGGAAAAAAATTAAAGTGTGTCTTATAGAAATCTCTGCAAGTGGGGATCTAGGCTGAAGGCAGAACAGCTGCCTGAAAGTTTGCATTCTGAAGGGACAGAACAGAGAGCACAGCTGCTGCACATCTTAGTGCTCCATGCTGTGCATCAGATCAGAGTGTACAGGCAGAGCCCAGTACATAGGCAGAGCCTGGTACACAGCATCTGGTTGCTATTTGCGTGTTGCCTGCAGTATCTGGGGTTGGGTCAACAGCAAAATCAAGTTCAAATACTTTAACTAATATGTTTCATAATGAATAAATTTAGGAACTTATTGAAAAGTATACTTCTTGTGCAAGATGTCCTTTTGTTATCACTTAGGAAATTCTCCTGGCCGTGAATGACAAGCAGTTGCATTGGAAATAAGACCACTATGTCACAGCCTCAGTCTGCGTCTTCACAAAAGGATGCTTTGAATGTGTGAGACGTCCTCCCTTATTTCAACGCACAATGCTAACATAAGACATTACTATTATCAGGGCTCCTAAGTATACAGGATGAAGATCAGACTACATTACAAGTGAGTTTCTTTGTGTTTTGGTTTTGCTGGCACAATGTGGCAATTTGTCTGGGACTGTCTTAAACTAAAGTACAGGTTATCTACCTGAACAGTCTTCAGGCTGTCAAGGAAAATGTTAGGAAAAGATAACCAAATGATTGTATTAACAAATAGGCACTATGACAACAGGGGGATTGAAGATTAGAGCCCATGTGGAGCATTCCACTGAAAAAGTAGCTTTAGTCTGCTGACAGCAAGGGAGTGTGTGGGTCCCCTCTCACTGGGGTGTGTGGGTCTTTGATAGCAGCGTGTGTCATGTCCAGCTTTAGTGGCTGTGCTGGCCTTGTATGTTTAGACTGTTTCTGGACCAAACATCCACTTAATGAGGAACACAAACTAATGAGCTGAAGTTCTAAAACTGTCCATGCAGCTGGGCATGGTGCCCTGTGCCTACAACCTCAGTGTTGTAGACACTTGTTCCTGCCAGCTTAGTCCCACAGCTGCGTCAGCCCTGATGAACTCTCAGAGACATATATTAATTATAATACAGTTGTCCAATGACTAGGGCTTCTTATTGGCTAGCTCTGTCTTAATTATTAACCCATAACTACTAATCTATCTATTTCTATGTGGTCTTATTTTACCAGAGAATGCATGACTGCTTGACTCACATCCTCTCTTCCAGGGAAAACACAAAGACTGCTCTCTGCCTACACCTCCCAGAATCCTCCTCATCTGTTAGACTCACCTATCTTGCTGCCCTATTGGCCACAGTGTTTTATTCATCAACCAATAAAAGAAACATATTACAGAAGCCACCCCCATTGTCTCAGCACTGTGGAGGTTGGTGAAGAAGCCTTTTGGGTCAGAGGGTTACACAATGAGATACTATCTCAAACAAACTAGGTTATGGGCCATGTCAACATAGTGGGATTTCCAAAACCAGAGTGGCTTACTAATGGGTTCCAGAGAAGCTCATTTAGTAAAGGATGACCATACCAACATCTCTGTAACTCTACTGATGAAGGGAGAACCAGGAGTAGGCCTTGACTCTAAGGCAAGTCCTGGGGTGGAGCCAGGTGCCAGCTAAATAGGACTGAGCCAAGTCATGACTCCTACTGTCCAGGGCACAGCAAAACTCTCTTCACCATGCTTGTGCCCTAAAACAACTGTGCAGGAGAGCTTTGAAGCTACCTTGGGTTTATGCCTCCCTAACTTCTAATAGGATGCATAAGTAATGCCATCCAACAGTGTTTCAAGACCAGTTGGTAATAGTTACCTTACAGATGATTGGCAGAATAAAGAGAACACAATTTTGCTAACCATGAATCTCCATCTGGATTCTGATTGTCCAGCATCTTAAGCATTGTTACCAACCCATTGATGGCTTTTATTTTCTAGCTGAGTTTACTGGTCATCACAGTGATTTTGGCACCTTGCAGACACAGCTTTCATGGAACATGCCAGCTGCTTGAGTTCTCTGCATAATATAAGGCAATTAGTCAGTTGAGTGACTCAGCAAAATTATAGTTTCATTTTTCTAACAGCAGTGCTGGCATCAGAAGGAGGATGTTATACAGTAACACAGAAAAAAAAAGTCCAAAGGAAAGCATGTTGCTGGATCAGTCCCTTTTAGAAAGCATCTCAGAGGAATGTGTGAGCCAGGCGCTGGGCTCTGTCATTTATCAGTTCTTTAAGGTCCTTGGAATTTTCTTTGACATAAGGCACAAGTCATGCAGAAGCTAAGAAGTCATCTATTAATCCCTGTGAGTTTTCTGCAGTTTGTAACAACAGTAACATAAGAAGCCCTTTGTGTGCAGTGTGCATAGGGGCATGGGTGGGGGCAGTTATCACTAGACCATGAGGAACAGTTTCTCACTCAAGAAGGGTATAGAGGAAGGATGTGAGTTGTCCAGGCCATACAGTGGGCCTCTAAGGAAGCACTGGTAAGAATCCTGCAAGTTGTCAGTTGTCAGTTGCAGAATCAGAGAAGAGCAAGGCGTCATGACAATACAGCACTTAGCATCCTTCCAGGACTGGGCACTCAGTGCTTCCTCAGTCATGGTTTTCTCCCACATCCTTTATCCTGAACTTCTCAAAATTGTGTCTGTGCTACTTTTAAAATGAAGTTTCTACTTTAGCTGCAGCTGTGCTGGGTTTCACTAAATGCGAGAGGACCATCAAAAAGGCTCCCATTGTGCCTCATGGATCATGACTGTCATATGACAGTCTTCTCAGATTGCTATGGAAAACACCTTATGTTGGGTCAATTCATTTGTAAATTCATTCGTCAAAGCTCTGGATGCCACAGATTCAGTATCTTGGCAATGGGAGACTTGATGTCTGATGAGGCTTTGTGTTCTTGGTGTTCAAAGCCTGTTCTCATATGGAAGGGAAAAGGGGGCTGTTTGATAAGGACAGAAATCCCATCCTAAGACTCAGTACCCTCACAATCTGATCATGGCTCATCTGCCTTGTGGGGGAAGCATGAACACATGAATTTAGAAGACACGTGTAGTCCAGATTACAGTGTGTAGAGTGGTTGATGATACACCGACCCAGTTTCCAGAAACTGCACATGGAGGAGCCTCTATCCTTTATTTTCATAACATTAAACCAATTGACTTTTAATATATTCATTCTTCTATCTTGATATCATAAAGGAGAAAATTCTGTTCAAGATATGTTTTTAATTTGGAGGAGATACATACAAACATAAAAGACAGGGACCACATATGGATGAAACAGTCCAGGGACACTGATGGCATTAAGTAACGATGGTACCATCTGGATTGGGATGATTTGTTTTTCCACAAAGTGTCACAGTTTCTAAATTTCTTGCTGAAAAATATTTACATTTTAGCCTAAAATAATTAGGAAATCACTGAGCTGGAACATTATAGTCGTTGGCTTCCATTGTGATTTCTGTACACTAGTGCTGGGTTTCCTGGGTAGTAATTAGATGTATTAAGGATGAATGAGTCCTCAGGGGCTTATACAAGAGATTTTGCTTCCAAATTTGTGTCAAAGGTCACTCAGGGTAGGGAGCAATGAATGTCACAGTAAAAAAGGCAGATAAAAGCTACTGCAATGGATTAATAGTCATTGTCCAAAAACATTTAGGGCACTTTTAGGGCACTGGGGTAGAATCCCAATGAAGCACCATCTTGCAGATGTACATTACCCGTATTGAGAAAGTGAAACAAACACATAGGTTTCCTGACATGGTTATGAGACGAGAGAAAGGAGGCATATCCCTGGTATTGCAAACAGATAGCAACCTAATTCAGTGCGAAGTCAAAAGGGAGCCAAGGAAAGTCGACAGTAATGCTGCAGTGCAGGGCTTAGAGTAGATTGGAACATTTGGCTGTCTTCACCATCTGAAGTCATACTTCCATTTTCACATATTTTGGTGCTGCATTGCATAACCTTTTGGTACTTCCTGATGCTGGGGATGGAACTCAATGTTTTGTGCATGCTAAATACCCACTCTGTCTTTGGACTGCATCCTCAGCTCACTAAGTAATACCTTGTTTATTCACACTGTAAGTGCTGCGGTCTTTGTTGCATTTGTGCTGATAATGAATCCTCCAATAGAAGATGGCTTCTCTATATTTCAGAGCATTTCAAAGGTTTTCTTAGAAATACTGGCGCCCACTTAGGTGCCAAATTTATTTTGTGCAATTGATAGCTTTCCCTTTATTAATTGCACCTGAATTTTCTCAGTAGTGTCTTCCACTCCCTTCTCTATTAGCCATCTGATAAGTAAGCAGCATGTAGGAGAAAAATTCAAAACAGCATTCTAATGATGAACTGCTTACAGATTTGCCGAATGAAGATATAGAATATTTTGATAAACTTGAATTTCAGGAAAACAAAACATTTACTTAAGTATAAGTGTTTCACAGGTGTATTCTCACTTTTAAAAAAATTGTGTTGATTTTCTAGACCTCACACTAAACTGGCCATTCTGTTTTTTTTTTTTTTTTTGAGAGACATGAGTAAATAATAGCATGTTACTTGTATTTAGATAGCACTGGAAATAAAGTGTGTCTCAATTTACTACTTAATCATCAATTAAAAATATTATCACATTTTACCACTGTGCCATGACAAATTCAATTGGGAATTCTCACTTGACTTTTGAAAACTCAAGATGATACTTTAAAACAATGGAGAAAGTAAAAATGCTGTCTCCTCAGAACAGACAGCTGGAAACAAACTCTAGACAGTTTTCCAACCCTTGAGCAGTGTGGAAGAGTGTGGTCTACTTCAATGGGGCTGTGTCCTTCAGTTACTCTCAGTGGGAAGGTCTTCTTTTAAAGAGGTCACTTCGAAATATTTCTGACAACTTAACGAGCACATGGGGTGCCTAGATAGTTGGATATTTTTCATTCAAGGTATTCCTGTGGGAGAAATTCTGAATGAATTTTACTAATTTGTTTTCATACATTGTGGAATGTGTGTGTGTATGCACTTGCCCACAAATGCATGCACAAATACAGACCTGCCAAAACATACACATGACTGGGATAGAGAACAACCTGTAAAATTTGAATTCATCTGTCCACCATGTAGGTTTCAGGATCAAACTCAGGTCTTCAGGATTGGAGGCAAGTGTTTTTATCTGCTGAGCCATCTCATCAGTCACGATAGATGAACTGAGATAGATTTCTCTGTGTGTGTGTGTGTGTGTGTGTGTGTGTGTGTGCCTGTGCGTGCATGTGTGTGTGTGTGTCTGTCTGTCTGTCTGTGTGTGTGTGACTCTGTGTGTGTGTGTGTGTGTGTGTGTGTGTGTGTGTGTGTGTGTGTGTGCTATCCTAATCAGGGAGATTAGGATAATTAGATACAAGTCACCTCTACTTTTTGTATTTGATATCACAAATATCACTGCCCTACTCATGTTTGGGTTAGGTCATTTTTCCTTCTGACTTTGGACTCACACTGAGGATTACACCAGGGCCTCAGTATGTCATAGATTTTATCCATGACCAGAGCTACATGAGCCATTGTCTTAGAGCTCACCCCACATGGCTGAGCACCTATGGTTAAAAGGAAAGGAAAGCTGTTCTAGACTTCCTAGCTTTGTGCTGCAAGGCCATCCTCAGTTCAGACAAGGAGCTGCATCTCACATGGTCACTGAAGTCAGGTTTCCTCCCCACTTCATGATCGCTCTAGTCAAGAGCGAAACTTGAAAAGAACAAGGTCCAAATGTTTATCCCATGGCTGCACAAATGAGTTTCAATAGTGAGGAAGAGCTAGGTCCCACATTGAAAATATGACTAAAGAGGGTTGCTGCACAGAACTGATTCCTAAGGAGCAGGAGCTAAAGGCCTAAACCAATTCTAAAGACAATGTGAAAGATGTATTGAGAAGTTTTTACTTTGAGAGGAGCCTTCAGGCCCACCTGGTTCTAGAGCCGCATCAGTCCCAAATAAACACACACAGGAGGCTATATTCATTATGAAGCTGTTGGCCTTGCTTGTTTCTTACTGGCTAGCTCTGACTTAAGTAATTACCCCATAATTGTTAATCTAAGTATTTCTCTTACCGGAGAATAGTTCCAGGCTTCCTACCCCATGGCGGTTACATGTCGACTCTCTTGTGTTTCTCCTTCGCAGAGTCCTCCTGGACTCCTAGTCCCACTTATCTAGACTCCTATTGGCCAGACAGTGCTTTATTGACAAATGCAAAGGACTTCCCCCCACCAGAGAGAAACAGCATTATATCTTCTTCCCTGCACACAGAAGGCAGTACACCTTGCCTGATGAGTTGAAGAGGTAACCTACCACACATACTTCCTTTTACTTCACTCCTTTAAAAAAAACAAGCAAACTTTTCTACTTTTTGCAGGATAATTTATTTGACAAATGTTCAGTTTTGTTCAGTACTGATGTCTTTCACAACTGCTAAAACTGATCCACTATTGCTATTTACAAATTCTTCTACTAAGCGATAAATAAGATGCTGAACCGCTCTTTCTTTTACATGGACATATGATGCCATTACAATGGGAGTCAGGTTTGCGTTACCTTGGGAGTGTTCTCAGTATTTCAGTTAAACTAAGGATTGCAAGATGACAAGGGAAGATCTATATATCACAGAACACTCAATAAGTTTTCTAAGTCTTGAACCATAGTACCTATTATTACACAACCCTGCATCAAGATAATCCCCATTTAAAAATGCATATAAGGATGCATTCTGAAAAACAGGGAACATCGAAGGTGACGATTTAAATAGAAAAGATGCTCCAACCACTCCCCCTGGCAAGCATGACCCTTAGATAGTCTGCCTTCCAAACTATCACCCTTCCAAAGACTCCCTTGTCTTCCAGGGTCCCAGCAGGCCATGACTCTTCCTCTGAGAGGAAGTGGAAAGTCCACCCTTCTCAGGCCTGGACATCTGCATATACTGAAGCCACAGAAGCCATTGATTATTTCAACCATGCTTTATTTATCTTTGAAAGAGACATTTTAAAAAGCAAAAGAGCTTAAACAAACATGAAAGTAATCTAATTCAGACATAAGCATGAAAGCTAATAAGATTACAATGAATTGATCTAAATATGACATAAAACAATTAGCAATGATTTTTGGTGGCATGCCACCCCAGTCAGGACGCTTCCATAGCACATCAGGAAGCGAGCAGATTATTGCTTTTTAGAATACTCTCCTGTTGTTTGTGACCTTCAGAAGATGTGTCAGTATTGGAAGGCCTTTCAGTCATGGCTTCGCCAAATGATAAATGAATATTCATTACCTAAGGCCAATGACTGGTCTCAGTCTGGAATCCTCCTTCTCAGGGCTCAAGTTCTGTCTGCATTCATTGCTCTTTCATACCAGAATTTCAAGGACAGATTTATACACACAATTTAAATTTTTAAAAAATTCTATGACATGAAAATAAACGCACTCTTGACTGATGAATGCTGTGAGCAGTACATTAGGGTAAACACTGAAGAGTCAGAGAAACATACTCTGAGATGTTCCTGGATGTCTGCTCTGGTCCTGATACAGCTCCATAGTGCTAGGGCACCAAGAAATACTATTTGGAGATTATAACATGCCATTTCCAAGTGATAGTGTTTTATTCAAAATCTTGTGAATACCTAATGTTGAGTTTGAATGTGGGGACACTGCCTTTTATGTGTGTGTGTGTGTGTGAGAGAGAGAGAGAGAGAGAGAGAGAGAGAGAGAGAAGAGAGAGAGAGAGGAAGAGAGAAAGAGAGAGAGTGTGTGTGTGTGTGCACATTGTACATTGCACAGATGCATGTGTGTCTGTGTATCTGCAAATGCTACAGAGTAAACGGCTTAAGTCTTGAGCATGCTGGCATACTGGACAAACATTCTGCCACTGAAATACATTTTCAGCCATGTTTTCTTTGCTTGTTTTGTTTTTTCTTTAGACAGGATCAATCTAGGCTGATGTAGACTTGAATTTCAATCCTCCTGCTTCTGCCTCCTGAGAAATGGAATAGAAGCTATATTTGTATATTTGAAGGTGAATGAATCCTTCAACGTTAATAATTTGTAAGAAACTTTCCAATATTATGATTTTTATGCACAGAATCAAGAATATAAGATTTAGAGCCTGCCATGTTCCTTCTCCACAGCTCAAGTGTTTGTCCCAGAAAATGGCACCATAAGGAACATATTCATCATTTTTTTCATCGAGTGTGAAAAAACTGGAAAGAGTTAGTAATGGCAATATTAAATACAAAGGTAAATATGACAAATGTAAGATTTGAGTTGTTTTCCAAAATAACAATAGTACAGGTTATATCTTATAAAAGTAGGTATCCTAAATTGGCCTGTGTCCTGGATAGTTTTTGTCCACATCATACAAACTTGAGTTATCCAAAAAGAAGGGACCTCAGTTGAGAAATTACCTGCAACAGATTGTTCTGCAGTTATGTCTGTGAGATGCTTCATTGTTTGATTATAAAAACTGGAAGGTCCTGCCATTCTGGGTGGTATCATCAATGGGTAGGTGGTCCTGAACTGAAGAAGAAAATAGGCTGAGCAAGCCAATAAAAAGCACTCCTCCATGGCTTCTGCTTCCCTTCCTGCCTCCAGGTTCTTACCTTGGCCTCTCTCAATAATCAATTGCAAGCTGTAAGCCAAATAAACCCTTTCCTCCCCAAGTCACTTTTGGTCATTGTGTTTATTATGACATCAGAAATAAAAAACAGGGCCTCCTGGTTTCCAGTGTGGTAAGATACGAAATCTCGCGACTGCTCCACAGAAGCTGGTCTGTTATGAAGTACTGACATCTTTACCTGCTCGTGGGAGCAATCATGCTCTGAGTGCTCCTAGCAGGCACTGATGGCACTGGAAGGCAAAGGCAGGAGGATTGCTGAAAGTTCAAGGCCAGACTTCACTTCATGATATTTCAGGACAGCCTGGGCTAGGTAGTAAGTTTGAGGAAGTATAGTCTACATAGACCCTTTCAGGACAGTCAGGCTATGTAGCAAGACCATGTCTCAAAACACAAATAACAAACAAACAAACCAGTTTTACAAATGTTTTTTAAATGTTATACCTTAATGTAGCTAGAAACAGGTCTCAAGTTGTAAAGTTTAAAAAGTTATAAATGTCAAGCAAAGGTATTTGAATCATGAGATGAGAAGCTTTAAGGGAAATGGCTAGTTGAAATTCTGTTTTGAGGATTGCAGAATAATTTTTTAAATGCCTTCATTTCTCTCATGACTGAGGTCAATAGAATGCATAGTCAATGAACAAGCGTCCGCCATGATGTCTTGCATGCTTTCTACACTTTTCGATGAAATATCACATTTCATTCTCTTTCCCTTTGACATGTTCTTAATCATTCTTTCCTATTTTTGTTTCGTGAAAGATTACCACAAGCATAGATAAGTAAGAGGTATAACAAAGTACTAACTGTTTTGTCTCCCATATTTGAGTAGAAAAATGTACAGGTCTATGAATGACCAGCTCAGTATACTTTGATGTGTCTTTTTTTTTTTTTGGTTTATTATGGTTTACTGAAGTGTAGCTTACATAAGACAGACCTCATCAAGTTATGGAAATAATGAAATTAATGTAACAAATGCACATAGAGTTACTCCTTAGTCTCAATAGAGAATACGTTTCCTGAGGGGTGTCTCTTTGGATCACATTGTAGTTATGCCCAGCCCTGAGAGTCACCCACTTTGTGTATGTAGTTGTAGTAGAACCATGCATATGCTTGACTCTAATGAGTGTATAGTGTGCTCTGCACACTGGGGTAGAGCCTGGTTTTACACCCATGTTTGAAGTCCTGATAAGACCCATAAACATTGAGTGAGGAGTACTTGAAGGTCATTTAACTATGTGTGCCCAAATTATCTCATGCACATTGGTTTGTGTGCCATGAAACACAACTCAGTTTTCCTTATCATGTAGTTTAACATCCCTAGAGGAGCTTAGAGGAGAAAATAACCTAAAAGGAGTGAACTTAAAAGTTTTTACAGATGACAAGCATCATTACTCCTTGATTTTTTTCACAAATAGATATTTAGCAGAAGAGTGTAATGACAAAAGCAACAAGTACAGGTATATTTTCTTATTCGCCTTCAGAGTCATTATGACCCAAGGGTTTTGTACCTAGAGTGTGAAAGCTTATGAGCCTCTAGCCTTTGTTTTCAGGTAACATCCACACCAATATGGAAACTTAGAAGCCTGGGTAGGAGTCTGAGCTTGGGGGTTGTGTTTATTTGAATAGGAAGGACCCCCATAGACTCATGTGTTTGAATGTTTGGTCACCAGGGAGTAGTACTACCAGGAGATGTGGTCTTATTGGAGGAAGTGTGTTGCCAGGGAGCAGTCTTTGAGGTTTCAAATTCTCAATCCAGGTCCAGTGTCTCAGTGTCCCTCTTTTCGTGTTGCCTGCCAATCTTGATGTAGAGCTCTTAGTTATCAGTCCAGCAACATGTCTGCCTGCAAGCCACCATGCTTCTTACCATGATGACAAAGGACTGAATCTCTGAACTGTAAGCCAGCCCTAATTAAATGTTTGCTTTATAAGAGTTGGTCATGGTGTCTCTTCACATTAATAAAACCCTAACTAAAACAGGAGTAGTAGCAAAGGAGCTGCCAACAGAAGGAGACACCTTCTTACCAACTGAAAAATAACTAGTTTACAAACATCCCTGCTTTGGGCACCTCAGATGCCAGTGTTCAATGGATGCCATACAGTGTCATGATAATGCTTTATCTAGACTTTTAGGTAAGAGCTGACAAAGTAATCAATGTGGGTGTCTTATTTCTGTCAGTACAAAGCAGTGCAAAGAACAGGACTTTGACATTTACTTTTGAGACACTGGTAAGGAAAGGCAATTAGAACAAAGCAGCCACACTAAAATATTCCCCCTTGCAATAAATAAGGGGGTATGAGAAGAGTGGAGGCTGTAAGTGGAAACAGGCCCCCTTTCTAAAAGGAAGATGGAATAAAACTAAACAAATACAAACAGAACCTTGACACACAATAATTGGTGTTGTCATAGTTTTCATCCTGTGCAATTAAAGGGTAAACCTATTTCCTAAGATTGTTTTCTTTAATTATAAAAGTAAATAAACGTAATTAAAAAGTTAAATAGATGTTTCTTAGGTGCACTGTCAGTGGAACAGTGGAATATCTCAAATGCTGTTTCAGGAAGATAGTCTCTGACATTTCGCATGATTAGGAAGCGATCCTGTCACCACAAATGAGGAGATAACCAAGTTGTCTCCGTAATTGGTTATTCATCCTGTTTGTTCTCATGCTGCTTGGGTGTAAACAAAAGAAAATGTCTCTTCCCATTTAATCTAAAAATACATACCACCCACCTGTCATAAAAAGTAGAGGAGGGAATGTGAAGAAAGCTATATTATTTTGGAGTCTGCTATTTGTGTGTAGGTATGGATGAGAGACCCTCCCCAAAAGGGCCTGGAGAAATCTTGCAAAGGTAATTTATGGATATTCCCACACTAGATAGGAATTCCTTGCCTCTAGAGAAGATAAATGACCTCTCCATGATGGGAACCATTGTTAGTAGAATGAATGTGATGACAGTCAAATCATGACTACACAGTACATCACAATTTCATGCCTAGTAAAAGAACTCACCTTTTCCCTATACCAAGACTCCATAGTCTATTGTTGGCCTAATACCCAGATATAGTATTGCAGACAAGAAGGGTCAGCTCCTGAGTCACTCTCATTTATTCAGTGTTTTCAGCAAGATAGAAGGTTCTAGAATTTTAGAAAGCCCCAGATTTTTTTCCACTTCTGTGACCAAATCCCCTCTAAGCTTAGAGATTTACAGTATAGACAGCAGGATAAGTGCTGACTTCCATGTACAATAACATCTAGAAGACAACTTTAAATAGGTCATTTACTTTCACACATCTCTGGAACAGTCAAAGCTCTAGATCAAGCATCAATATCCACTAATTCTGTTGAGGGCTTTCCCAGGGTTGCTTGTGTACACCTCCTTTTCTGGTATGTGATGTGGGAGAATGGAGAAGAGACACTTATCTGTATCTCTTAGGTATCAGGCTTTAACCTTTGCATCCTATTTAACTGCAGTTTTTTTCTCTCAAGAGTGCGCAGAGCCTCCATCAGCCATGTAGATTTAGGACTTGGATATAGATTTGAGTCAAACACAATTATTCTGACATTAACATTCTTCCCATGATCCTAAAAGTTCATACTCTTCAAATATGAAAATTGAATTCTTTCCCCAATCTCTTAAGTCTCAACTTAGTTCTGTCATTAACTCTAAGATTCAAAATGCAAAGATCCCCTTAAGTAGGAGGTACGACTCATAATGTACAGTCCTTCTCTGATGATCACCTCTTATGCTTCTCATTAGACACCTCATTCCAAGGGTGATTAGAAATGAGGCAGATGATAGTTTCTAAGCAAACCTGAAACCTAATAAGGGAAATCCCTTCAGATCATAAAATTTTGTAATAATACTCCTTGGCTTGATACTTTACCTGAAGTGCACTGAAACAACACCTGTATCCCAGGCCTTGGTCTAGTCTTCAGGGTCACAGAGAGGACCTGTCCCTAAGACACTGAGAGGGGATATCTAATTACATGGTTACTAAAGATGTGGACTGACTCTTGGGAATTGAGGAGTGCAGATGTCATCAGCTGGGGATGAATGTGCACAGCCCCAATGATTCCCTGAGTCATTTGTGGATGGGCCTGTCCTTTTGAAAGACAAATCATTTGTATCTGATTAGGGTTTTTTTGCTGTCCTATAGCCTGGAAGTTTGATCCATTCTATATAACGTCTCTGGTTCTCTATAGTTCAACTTGGTGGTGTTTCTACTACAATCCAGTCTACCTCCTGTAATTGTAATCAGGTGACTCTTAAGTCATGGAGCCAAGCCATGGACCCCACATGTAATGGTGATTCAGCCACATTCTGATTAGGAAAGTACTCCCTTCATCTGTGTTTGTGTGTGTGTGTGTGTGTGTGTGTGTGTGTGTGTGTGTGTTTAATGTATGAGTGTGTTTATGTGTGAATGAGTGTGTTTGCCACATGGATAGGTTGAGAATTTTCCAACTCTACACATTCTTATTGCATTTTCCAGACCATCTCATGCCTTTTATGAGCTTGGAGAAGACACAAAGTTGCTTCTCCAAAATTGGTTTTGAAATTCCCAAAGCTAGATACTTAGTTCTATCACTTATGTGCTTTGCTTTCTACAAAGCAATAGAACACAACTCAGCTATGATTTCCTTCTGTATTGGAAGAATAATCTTTCCTTGAGTTTCCTGTCATCTATTCCTTATATCAGTTTTCATCTGAGACCTCACTGAAATGGCATGTAATGTCCACTTGGCTGTCCATAGTCTGAGACATCATGGAATTTTTATAGCACATGCCTAACCCTTTACCCCCAACTCACCTCTAAAACCACTCCCCATTTTTTAGTTATTTCCTATAGTAGCACCCCATGTCTCATAAAATACTGTGTATGCCTTAGACTTTCCAGAGAAACTACATCTGTATGATACTGAGTGTAAATGATACCTCCTCTCCATAAAAGTCTGTTACACACAAGTCTTGGTTAGAACAACATGACTGAAATACATGACAGAATTTCTGTCATTCAAATCCATATACCCCTAGACTGAGGGTCACATGATGCTAGCCCCTTCTGTCTATGCTTTTTGTGACCCTCCATCACAAGGAGCCTGTTCTGAGGATCAATACATGTTCTGCTTTGTTGCTTTGAAGCTGGGCATCAGATGGTTTTCTGGAGCTGCTTTATAGGTGCAGACATACTTCTGAGACCAGAGAAATGGGTATGTCAGTCCCAGGCACTTGTAATTTGCCTGGAAGCTAAGCTTCCTTGCAGCCAAATCCTCCTGAGCCACTGTTTTAAGCTCAGGACCAAGAAAGGAGAGCAACTGGGTCATTGGTCAGTCCAAAGACCTGGATTAACACTAGCCAGCTTCAAAATCTGCTGTTTCTAAGTCTTGTTTGGAAACTGCATTTCTGGCCTCAAAGGAGCTCTTGAAAATAGAGCAGCTTCTGCTCTTTGGCCAGGGACTCTCTGTTCACTGATATCAGACCACTCTGGAGTGACACACTGCAGGACACCATTCCCTGCAGCTAGACTAGGGCTGCTCCCAGGGCACTGCTCATTTCAAAGTACTGACTCTGTAGTCAGGACAATGACCACCGAATGCAGGTGGGACCACTCCCTCTGTCTCCCCTCCACAATGCCAACCAATGGGCATTTTGCACATAGAGGTACTGAAATGGTCTGTGCCCACCAATTGTAATGACTGCACAGCCTTGAATTTCCATTTGGGTGAGCAGGGAAATAATATGAAGAACACATAGGCAAAGCATGCAGCCTCCTTTACTTAAAGCCCTCAGATCATTCGGGAAAATCATTTCCATCAGAGAAACCTGATATCAATGAGCTTTTAGAGGCATAAAATTAGAAAAGAGACAGACTCATTTAAGGAACGTCCTTCTTGTTTTAAGTGGAATGAGTAAAATATCAGCAATAATTCCTTCAGATATCTCTTAGTGGGACAATGGGAGGAAAGCCAGAGGAGCACGCCTTGTCTCAATCTGTATGCAGAATGCTTGTCAACTCCAGAAGGTGATGGCTGTCCCTGATGCCATCTGGGGGCAAGGACTGCATTTTATAACTGTGCTAATACCTTCCCAGCCAGTCACCTCTACAGGTTATGACTTTTTGAGGTGAGAGAACCTTGGGTTTTTGCCTCAAGCTGGTCATTAACTGTTGCTAATGATAGACTTCCTGAGGAAATTGGAAATAACAGGATGTGATTTGGTATAAATACAAGATGTCAGAGGCTGCCCCCCCAAAATGGCACAGTTGAGGTGGGACACGCTGTACGTCTTGGCCTATTTTCAAATGGAGTAGAAGAGCGCAGTGAGGCGCAGGCGCATCTTCGCTCTGCCACTTTTGATCAGTGCACTTCAGTGAAGTCCCAGGCTGTACCTGACCCTAGCTTTGGGCTAGTGCCCTGTGATTAAGCTATATCACCTCCCTCATGCTTGCCCGTCACATGTCAGGGAAAAGTGGCATCCTATTCTGAATCCAACCCTTCCTCGTGTGAGCTCAAGTCCATTAGCAAGCAGGTAAGAATACAGAATCAAAAAGTTTCTGAAATTAATGCTATTTTAGGTGATACTACAGTGGGATTTGGTGTAGGTGATTTCTGCTCCCTGGAGGAAACTTGCATATACTCTGTGAACTAGAACTATGCCTCCCCAATAAAAGCCCCCAGTCAACTCCAAAATAAAAACAAATCCAGTGTATCAATGCTTTAACGTTTTATCACAGCTGTTATGTATTTATTTATTTATTTATTTATTTATTTGTGAAACTCCTGTGGACTCTCAAGTCCTCAGGTGATACGTATGAAAGAAACCCCTGGCAGGGAAACACAGCTGCTCCTTTGCATGGGCAGCTTTGTGGGATCTCTGCTTCTCCCTTTTGTGCTTTTCCTCTATTCAGTTTATAAAACTGTACTCTTAAAAGCTACTTGCAAAGACCACATTCAATCATATCTGAAACTCAGTAAGAGGTACATGGTGAAATGTTCCTAGTGAATGTTAATTAAATACGGATCGGTAAGGCCCAGGTTTGCTTAGGGGTCTGCTGAATCTTTTCAAATGTGAACCAATATATCTGAACTCTCCAGCATGCTACGCTCCCCTCTTATCTGCAAGTATGAAATACAGCACACTCTAACTAAATGGGCTTCAAGTGCGAGTCAGCTTGCTTGTTGGCGCAGTTTGATCCACAGACACCACTGGGCAGATGGAGTTAGGGTGTTGGGTCGCCCCCATTTGTCAGCACATCTGGATTCTCTGTTCCCATCTGCATTGCATCAAAGCATCACATAAAAATATGCTATTCTCCATAATTCCTTCTTGCTTTATTTATTCATCTGTCTTTGCAATAAACTGCCATTATCTATAAGAAAATAGTGGAAAGGTTGTAGTTGTTTACATGTCTGTTTTCCAAAGTTGTGATTCAATTTGAGGTATCCTAGTTTAAAAAAAACTGCATTAGAATCACATGTGCTCAGCTGCCCACCTCTTCTGTGTGGTTGTCACTAAACTGGGGGGTATGGTCCTTTTAGCCTAAATTCATGTCTACCTGAAACCTCAGAAGAGGACTTAACTTTGGATTAGGATATTCAGACATATATTTAAATAAAAAGTGCCCATAATGGATTACACTCAGCTTAAAACCAATGACAAGTCTCATATAGGAAGAGGAGAGGACACACAAATAGGTAGACAGGACAAGACTTGTGAAAACAGTTATACAGTTTGGCATTGTGCAGCCATGCAGGCACTGGGTGCTTCCCAAGCTGAAGGAGGTTTTACCTCATAGCCTCTGGAAAAAGAACAAACAAAAGCCAATCAATACACACACTGAAATAAATATCAGAGACTGTGGAGCCTGTTACCAAATATAAATGTGTGTCAATAGTATATGTATTTGTGTATCAATTTCTGGTTTACAAATTACTCCTGGATTTTGCTTACATCATGCTATGAGGCATGTGAATGTCCTCTGTTTTATTAAGACTCCTATTTGTGGTACTTTTGTTACTTCAGTTGTGGAGGATGAACACAGTTCTCAGACTGGGTTGTATAAACTGACAGTCTGCTTGTTCAGGACGAGCTGAGACAGCACTGTTCTTGGTTGGGAGTCATGGTAAGGGGTTATCAGTCTTTCTCTGCTCTTGCACAGTGTGATCTCACCAACATGTTACTCCAGTTCTCTGATCCTCAGATTCTGTATAAATGGGAAAGGGCAATTGAAAACGTTGATGTGCATCAATCTCCTAATAAATATGTGAAATGCTATAAAAATCTTTATATATTATCTGTGCAAAAGAACTCCATAGAAACATTTCTTCGTTAGACTGAGATCAAATAGAAATGAATCTTTGGTGATTTCTACAAGTCATTTAGTAAGCTTTTGATTTCTGCCTCTTTTGAAATATATTTTGTGTGCAGTGGAATTCAAAATGTTTGAAAAATAATACAAGCTATTTCTAATAGCCAAGACATAGGAAAAAGCTGCTCAATGCAGTTGCAAGGTAATTTGGAATTTGAGGTGGGGTGAAAAATAATTAATCTAGTCTTTCTGAGCATCCTGCTGTGTTGTCAAATGTAACCCTGGCTGATACCTCCATGTATCACAAGCCAGGGAATACAAAGGGCTCAGCCCTCTCTCCACACATTCCAAGTCTTGAAGCTAAGTATGTGGGTAAGGTCAGTTGGCAGAGGCTGCCGGGTAAGACCTGTTCATGCCTATAATACCATGCTTCCCATACTCCTCTCCATGTCTTCCTCACCACAGTTACCTTTCTTACCAAGTGTATTCATCCCAAGCACCGAACCCCCCCTTCCAGGGTCCCTGGCCTCCTCTTTGTCTATCTTCTGAGAGAACAGATGTGATGCTCAGTACCCTGGATGAGGACAGTTGCAAACACCAGTGTCAACTCCAATGTCTTCAGAATGCAAGGAGTTGCCCCAAAGAAACACTAAACCACCCTCACAGAGAGTGGCTATGCCTCATGAAGTGCTCCATTCTGTTTTTTGCTTTATTGTCATCCAAAAGAAATTGAAATAACACAACAACAAATGCAGAAAACTATTATTTTCTCAAGCCTAACAATGAGCTGGATTTTGAACATTCTCTTTAGATCTTATCCAGACCACAGACATGACTAAATTTTAATCAAAGAGTATATACATTTCTCTAATTTGCATTTAGTCAACATTTTTCTGTAGTGTTGTGCAATATCATATACATCACACACAACTAATGTTTCTTCTAAAACATATAATGTGATCCATCATTTCTGCCTGCCAGAGACAGATTTTCTCCAAATCTTTCCTAAGCTCACTTCATGCAAGTTTTCCCTAAAGACATTTACCATATATATTTGATAATGTGCTCCACAGTCCCTGGTACTTGTTCTGGTGCGAGTATTGATTAGCTTTTTATTCCTGTGACTAAGATAACTGACTGAACCAATCTACAGGAGGAAAGATTCCTTCTGGCCCCCGATTTGGGGGTTATGTCTGCTGTTGCCAGATTCGGTACAGAATATCATGGTATCTGGAGCCTGCGGCAGAGCGGAGCTGTTCACCTCCTGCATGATAAAAATCTAGTAAACAAGGCAGAGTGTGGCCTGCTAACACAGCCTTGAAGACCCTGCTCCAGTGACCTATTTCTGTCAGCTAGGCCTCTATCCTAGAGTCCCCATGACTTCCCAAAATAGTGCCAACACCAGGGGACCAGGCATTCAAACCAGGAGCCCCAGGGGATATTCCATATTTTGACAGCAATAATATGGACAGAGGAGTAGACAGAGCATAAAGTTTATAGATGTGGGAAGGCACATGCCAGATACAATCCTCAGGTTCCTTTACAAACAGGAATTTCTGTCTCTCTATAGCCCCAAAAGTGGTATGACCCTCTCTTCAGTCTGACGCAGTACCAAGGAAACACAAAAGAACATTGCATCCTTTGCTGAGTGCAGTGTTTACTAGGAATATGTGAACTCACTATTGCAAGGGGGAACATGGCGTGAGCATGCTCTCTTTCCATAACACAGTTCCAGTGTCACATGCCCCGTGTCACATGAGAGCCTGTGCCCAAGCTGGTTTGAGATAGGAAGGACCTAGAAGACCCTCTTCTTAGGTGCCAGGACATGCTTTTTGGAGGACCAGCCTGGTAGTTCCAGCCAACATGCACCCCTGGTACCAGGTCAGTTGTGCTCAGAATGGGTTTGCAGGTGGTGACTTGTTTTTCAGTGCATGTAAGTGGGCTATTTTTATTTAAAGCCCCACCAGAAGGGAAGGAAGCCAGGGGCTTCCAAGAACACTGCATCTCCCTGAGACAAGCAGAAGAGGAGCCAGAAAAAACAGGACTGACCAGGGTGGAAAATGCACGAAGGAAGGTGGAGGTCTAGGACAAAGGACAGTGATATGCAACAGGTTGTGATGTGCGGCCATCTGGGTGACAGTGGAGACTGCTTAGAAAACTCCCAGAGGACCTCAATGAAAGGAATGAGATTTAAATGCATCTGAGTGTCTGATAATAATTAGATGCAGGATCAAAAATTAATCATGGCATTAGTAACAACATACATGACTATGAAAATTCTGCATCACTATTGTATTCTTGAACTAATATTAACTGTCGTGATTATTTTAACACAACCCCTGCAATGTAGGATAGTGTATGCAATAGCTAAGTAAGATACCTAATTGGGATGACACTAAATTCTAGCACATAGTAGTACTTACATGAGGTTCAAGAGATTGCTTATAGAGGTTACTTCTGCTGGCCCAGTGGAGAGCCTTCATCATGCTACTGAGGGTAGAGTAAAAGCTAGAACTTGTAAATTATTCATTTCTGGGAGTTTTCCAATGAAAGTTTTAGGCCAGGCTTGACCAGGCATATCCGTAAACACACATATGCACATACTCATATGAACACACTCATACTGGAGCACATGTACACACATACACACTAACACACACACATGTTATAATTTTTAAAAAATGGTGCACAAGAGAAAGACGCCATGTGGCATAACTTGGGTGGAAGGGTTTTTATTGGGAGAAAGTGAATGGAAAAGGGAGTGAGGGAGAAGGGAGACCAGCCTCTGGGGACAGAAGCAGCAGAAGAGAAGAGAGTGGCAAAGAGAACCAGAGAGAGAGAGAGAAAGAGACAGAGAGAGGGGGGGAGGAGAGAGGGAGGGAAGAATGGAAGGAATTAGAAGGACCATTTTAAAAGGGAATATACTGAATGTGCATAGGTGGTGCTCTTAGTGGCTGCAGCTGAGGGCATATCCTGTCAGAATCCCAAGGGCAGACCAACACAGATGCCTGAATACTAACAATACAGACACTCAGACATTCACTTGTACATGCGTATGGGTGCAAGCGTGTGTGTTTAAAAACACACATGTGCAATTAATTAATTAATTAAAAACACAAGTAAAGGGAGGCCTTCTGAAACCAGAATCAGTTGTTTTGAACATATCCTCTGTATATCTTCCAATAGCAGATCACCACGTGTATTTCCAGAATTGTTTTCAGTTTCCATCGCTGTGTTAGGTCTTCCCATCAGAACTATGGTGGCTCCATGAAGAATTAGCATATTGTGACCTGGGAGAGCCTCAGAGCTAGATGCCAGGCGCCCTGATCATCCCCATGGGAAGAAGATGAAAATTTGAGAGAGCAAGTGGTGAATTCTGTGTCTACCTGATTGGGGCAAGTGATGAGTTCACACAACTTAGGTGGTAGCAAAGTTTCTAGAGGAAACTAATAACATAGATTGATAATGGGAGAAAAAGTATGCTCAAAGAGGGACTAAACAGGACAATGATCAGTGATTAAAAGCAGTTGTTAGCAGCTGTTAAGACTTAGTTTGCTCTTCCTGTCCTGGTGTAATGATCAAGCTCTGAGATGGAAGAAAAATCCTTAGTTATCTATGCATAGTAGAGGCTTCCGTGAGAAACTTACCTGCAAAGGCAGATAAACACAGCCTTCCATCCTAAGGTTGAGCCTTCTAGAGATGCTCCATCTTCAGTCTCTCAACCCTAGATTCCCCCAAAGAGAACCTGCATGAGTGAAGCAAGGAGAATCCACAAGGATCCTGAGGTTTTTTCCATAATAAGGGAAGAAACTACTACAATACTGTGTGAAGGAAAATGGTTGAGCAAGCTATGGGATTACACCAAAGCATTCATTCCAGCTTCCCCCCAGAAATACAAGGGAACTAAGAACCAGGAAAACAAATGACAACTTCCAGGTCCTCACAAGCCGAGGCAAAGCAAGAAAGGAAACATGGCGACATGACTGAGCTTTGAAAGCAGAATAGGTGAGGTTGACCCAAAGACCCTACAGAATCTCATCTCAAGATCTGCTTTTGTGTTCCCTCTCTGCTACCCACCAGAATCAAAGGCACAGGCAGGATGAAAAAGAGAGTTTAATGCCTGCTACTAATGTTGGTAAAGGTGACTGGGTAGTTGGTAGGGTTTTGTGCTGACGGCACAGAGTTGTGAGTGCAGCCAAGACCAGAGAGGAAGCTGAAGTACCCTCGATGGAGTGAACAAAACCTGGTAATAGGTGGACATAATGGCGGATGAAACCCAGCACAGACAGGCTCAAGGTGAAACTTCCTGGAAGGAACAAATTAAATGCCTCATCTAGGCTGAAGGGTTCTGAATTAGCTGACGCCTCCTGAGAATAAGATCTAAAACTCATCACAGTTCAGTGAGAACATCTGCTCTGCGCAGGGTCTCAGTCAGAAAGGAGGAACAAGATGTCAGGCTGCGTGAAGAAGCAGATGAAAAATGCATGAGTGATGCGAGCCATTACAGTGAGAACCCCTTATATAATCCTTTGTAAAAACCAAGAGAAGAGAACATGAAAGAGGGGGTGGGATGAGGGCAGCAGGGGTCAATGGGCTGTGCATATGTTAAGACTTCAAAACAAGGGGGGAGAGAAACAAGTTAAAGCATCCCCAATTTTTCACATCCTATAAATGGATTGGTAGAATGTGCTATATGCAAGAGACCAAAGTAAGCCTGAGCCATCTTCACTCAGGAAGTGATTGCAGGAGACAAAATGTGTCATGAAATTCCTAGGAAGGCATATTTCAGACCGAGTCAGTGTGCACGTTTCCCTCTAAGGAAAAGAGTTTCATTTCTGCAGGTGGTGAGCAGCTTCAGTTGGAGCTATGCTTTCAGGGATGGGGGTGGGGTGGGGACCAGGCTTCCTAGGATTCTGTCTGCACATCTGGCCCACACCATTCTACAAAGTCCACAGAGAGCCTCAGTTCAGGGTGAAGTGCAGCAGTTTCCATTTTCCTCCAGGGGACACACCCCCTTACCAGGGTGCCTGCATGTTTGTTCTTGATGTGCCCTGCCCTTCAGACCTGGCAAGTCCTTTGACACAGAGACAGACAAGTTTGCTTCTTCTTTCTTCTGTGGATGCCATCTTTACTCAGATGCCCCTGGGGATTTTATATAACCAAGTCCTGTTACTTTGGCTCTTCCTGAGTGACATCATCTTTAATTCTGTGTAATGCCTCCTCCATGAAGATGTGTCCTGTTTACCAATAGTTGACAAAGGAGAGATTATCATGAAATCATTTGGCTCCTGCTTTTACTGTAACTGTCCTGTTGCAAGCCTGTGAGCTCTCCAATATTTCCTTCTGACGTAGTGCCTCTGTGAATGCCATACTGTGCCCAGTTACTAGAACTAAGTTCAGCTCTTAGCTGTGGAAGCTACAGGCACCCATGCTAGTCTCTGGGGGACAAACTGGTACTGGGATACTTTGGGGAGACATGGTCCCATATAGTCTACATGCTGGATTTGAATCTCCAAGTCCAATAGCCTCAAATTCTACACTCCATTGAGCCACCATGTCCTGACAACAACAGGAATCTGCTGCCAGCAGATTCTATTACTCACTCTCTCACCAGATCGCTTCCCAGACTGAGCTCTTTACTTCTCTCTGCACCCAAAAGTTTGCAGGGAAAATCTGTAGGGTTCTGTGAAAAGTGACCTGATTTTGTATCTTGGTTTGATTTTTCCTGGACATAGAGGAGCAAGGGACATGACACGACTTTTAAATAGTGCCATCGGAGGCTCTAAGAGTTTCATCTTGCCTTTTCATCTCTGCCTTCATCAGAGACAATGGCTTCAAATGGCCATAGCTGAGTCTGACTACTGATCACATGTGAGGGAGACTTATGGAGTCTCCTGCAAGTCACATATTCTAAGTGAATCAAAAGCATTCCTGCTACTTTGAGATTGTTTGCCCTGGCTATTTTTCATTTCACTAAATTGTATGTGGGCAGTCTTGTTTTTCTCTCTTTGTGTTCTCAAATACATAATGTGGTGCTTAGGATCATGCCAGATACTACACAGAAATATGTTGAATGGATTCATTCTTAAAGGACTGAATTCTCTGAAAAGGATTGCTACTTCATATCAGTAAGAAGGCCTCGAGGTTAAGCTCCATTTTAAATTTTCTGTTTCCAGAATGTAAGTAGCTACTTCAGGAAATTGAATATTAGAAATATTTAATTTATAAAAGGCTAGCATCAGGTTATAGTGAGTTTTCTTGCCAGAGCTCAGACCTTCTCTGGACTGGTTCAAGTTTACTGCAAGGTTACCATAGTATAAATGGAAACAGAGGGAGTCATAACTGTGAAAGGAACAAAAAGATTCAGTCAAAAGAATCGTAACTTTTCTGGCAACGTCCTTCCTTCCTGAACAACCTGTTTTGCATCATCTCCTCAGGCACTGCCCAGAGCTGGACTAACCCACATGCACAGTGGGACTCCTTCCTCTCCCCAGGACCCAGTGAGGTCCAGAGCCACCTCTGGACTCAGCCCCAGAGACAGACCTGCCTGCTGCCTGATACTGATACTTCCCTGCTGACTCTCAAGTCTAACTCCGTGTGCACAGTTCTGCCTCTGCCAATCATTCTAATGAAACATGAAGGTGAACTTTGTATTTAAATATGTGTGTGTGTGTGTGTGTGTGTGTGTGTGTGTGTGTGTGTGTGTATAAAACTAGTGTACACGATACTTCACGTAAAACCAGATTCCTCAATTCTGTCCCTTTCCAATCAGGTGCCCACTCACTTTAGAAGTGTTTCTTTGCTCCCACGTATATGCCCTATACTGACTCTGTGTCCAATAAGATGTATCATTGAGGTCCCCTCGCTTGCTGTTTCTATTACTGTATGAACATATATGGAGGTAGACTAGATAGTCACTCTAGCCAATCTCTCTCTTCCTCACAGGGTGTAGGGGTGTATTCTGACACAAGGCAGCTCCTGCCAGGTCACTGATACCTCTAGGAACCATCATCACAGCCCTCCTCCATCTTTATATTCTGGGCTTAATGATACAGATTGGGTCTGTTCAGCCAAAGTGGGACTGGATGGCCCTCCTGCCCTGTGCAGCTTCTGGCTAGCCTGCCTGGTGCCATTGGTACCATCAACCGTGTCACTCTGTGTGATAGCTCTGCTTCGTATTCTCCATGAGTAACAGATACAGTGCTTCTGTTTTTTGGTTCGTCCTGCTGGGTATTCCTCTTCATTAAGCCAGAGGAGACTGAGTCCCATCAATATCATCTCATAACAATTAGGTGTAAAGGAAACAGCCTGCAATCCCAGCTAACCTGGGGCCTGAATCAAGGTGATCATGAGTTTCAGGCCATCCTGGACCACACAGAAAGACATCCCAGTAAAACAAATGAAAAGGAAACAAACAAAACAGCGATAACACGAACCCAAGGCATGCCTGGGTGAGAAGCACGCTCACAGGATGTGTCAGCCAGAGTTCGACACCAAGTCTGTGAGCCTCTCCAGGCCACTCGGTCCCTACCTTGACCTGTGACCATGGAAAGGACTTTGTCCTCTCACTAGCAAGTGAGGACTATTCTCTGGCCCCAGCACCTGCAGGCAAGGATTAAATATGTTGGCCCTTGTTTCTTGGGGACTGGCGATAATAACCCCCCTATAACTGTGCTTGATGGGTCAATGGGCAGCTGTTGACCTAGAAATAGTAAAGCACAACCAATTTGGAAGTATGCAGCTGGTATCAGTGACTAATGTAGCTTAAGGATGAGCAAGCAAGACAAGAAACATGTCAGCTGAAGAGACACCACTGAGCAGCATTTGAAATACGCAATAACTAAGCCCAAATGGAGGACAGTGCATGCTGCCAGCTTCAGCTCATCTGGATTAACTTACTATTCCCCTGTATACATAAAACCATAGTCACAATATCAATTTTGGACAATCGCAAACTCAGACTCTCTCTCTCTCTCTCTCTCTCTCTCTCTCTCTCTCTCTCTCTTTCTCTCTCTCTCTCTCTCTCTCTCTCATACCTTGTAACTCTTCTGGACTATTTGTTTTTTATTGAAACAAGAATGCTAACACTGGACATCCCAGCATTTTACCTGAAGGCTTCTGGGCCGTGTCTGAGTAAAAGCAATCAATATTGGTTAATAAGCCCGATCAGTATTATAGGTATTCTTTACAACCCTGGCATACTTCATTTTATGTACAGATTGCCTATGAAAAGTTGGACTTAGGTCTTGTCTAGACGATGCTATACATGGCCACTCAAATTAATAATGTGCCAGAATTATCTTACACTTAATGCAGCTGGCTCTATATTGACTCTGTAAATTAAATTTACTGCACGGTGTATTGACAGCTGGGTCTCTGGCATACGTAATGGATTTGAATGGAGACAGGGTAGTGTCTTATGCCTTCCAGCAAAATGCTGATAACTCATCATTTTCATAAAAAGTGGAGAAATGCTTTAATCTATCACCATTCCCTCTCTTAGTAGATTAAATCAACACAAGGGGTGTCTGCAGTCTGCTGAATTCACCTCCGTGTTGGAAAGCAAAGAAAACTATCCCAGGCAGCCTGTAAAACAAGTGCTGATGGGCTCATCAAATGTGCAGTCTGGGGATCCCCATGCATCTCGAGGAAGAATTTTTGTCTCAAGGAGTAAAATTGTGCACTGTGAATTTGATTTGAACATAATGAAAATTCTCATAAATGTGTATGTTCAAAGCCAGGTCTAGACATACAGCCTTCCATGTTTAAACTGCTTTACTTCCAGCATGGGAGGGTGAGCTAGAAACCCTTTCTGCCATCTTTTGTTCTTGTGAAAGTCACCATGTGGGGGCAAATAATATAGGGTACCATAAGAACAACTAGCTATCCCTTCTGTAGGGCTCGTGAACATAACAAACAGGCTATAAAGAAAGAAATCTTGCAACATGCTTGCCCATCCCTGTTCCTGCTATAAAACTGCATAAACGTGTACCCTGTCACTTTCCTAGAACTCTTCTCTATGGTCTATTTGATTTTGAGATGTTTGTTTGCACTTAATTTGTGAAAAAATATAACTCAATTTAAGTTGAGGGCCAAGGCAACTAAGATCCTTGTGTGTGTCTGGAGCAAGGTTTGACTGGTAGGGATATGTAGGTGAAAGTTGTCCACTCAAGTAACCCCATCACAGCCCAGCATATTCTAGCTTATATGATTAGTATACAGGTCTTTGACTAAAGTCCTTTTTCTAGGTTTAGTCATAGATAACTTTACAAAAAGATATTGTTCTATTCTTTGAAGTTAATTAAATTCTCAATTATACTAACACTGTGTCAACTTAGTCAGACCCGGTAAGAATGGGCAGAAGAGAGCAGAATTTGAAAGATCACTCAGCACTGCACGGGCGGGAGGGGGAGCTCCTTGTTAGGCAATAGGTCCATGGGTCTTCTGGGAGTGATTAGCAGGCAATCACTCCCAGTGATGAGGTCACATGTAAAAAGGTCAAGTAGAATTGAGGCTGGTTGAGGAATTGTTCAAACATCGGCTTCAGGAAGGACCATGATGTTAGAGTACTCATAGCTGAGCCTTGACACCATCCATCAGTCCTAACCCTCCCTCTAGACATTACTTGATAGTATTCCTCCATTGTAAACCTCAGGGACTCCAGCATGGACATCAAACTCCAGGACCATGGGCAAGGGAACTCTACAGATATGCCAGGTTGGAAATCATTGCATCTGAAAAACTAAGACCTTTGTGTTCTCTGATCTCATCTGACTCTAGAACCTGATCATATGACAGGTGAAGATGCCTGGAACTTCCTTGAATGCTTCTTCCCTGTATTAGTTCTCAAAGGAAAAAATCACAAAGCACAAGAAACTAGATGACCTGGAACAAACAGAGGAGTGTCCTTTTACGTTTCTGAAGTCCAAATGTTTGCAATCAAAGTGTTGGCCAATACAGCCTAAGCACTCTCTAAAGGGCCTAGAGGAGTTTTGACTCCTAACAACTAGTGGTCTGTGGCTCTCTCTAGATTTCCTTGGATTGTGACAGTATCTGTCCTCTGTGGATGGACCATTATATTGGCTTATGTACCTTGGAATCTAGATTTCCACTTCTTACATGATGTTGAGTTGACGACATCAGCACAGGAGCCTGTAGTCATCTTCTACATCTAGGGCAAGTCCTCGACCTCCTCTGTAGTCCCTTTGCACAGGATGGTCATGAATGCTCCTGCTGCAGTAGCAATGTGACTGAAAAGAGTCGAAAGCAAGATTTCCCCTTAGGGTAAAGCGATCTGTCCATGGAAATCTGAGGTGAGAGAGTTCACTGGGAACCAAGAACACAGGTCCCTTCCACTTTCTTTTCCAATCACTCTGTAAAGGTGTCTTTGTAGGAAACAGTAAAGCTTCCATAGCCTGTGTGTGGCCACCTTGTGCTGGTTAGCTGTCACCTTACAGAGCAGACGTCATGAAACATGACAAAGACAGTTCTCCCATTCGGGCTGGCATCCTCATTTGCCTTATCCTGAGTCATACTCTCTTCATAAGGAGGGTCTTTCACTGTTCCTATAGTGTACAAATCAGGAACCCAACAGAAATAAAATAACAAGATGTTACCACTTACAGAAATCAGTCAATCTGCTAACATCAAGATAGAAAAACATCCTGAACAATAATGTTTTTTGTGTGTTTTTGGCTTTTGTTTTTGTTTTTTACCATGAGAAAGCTCTACTGTACCAAGCCCAGAAGTGAACTTAGCACTAGAAATCTTTCCTCCCTTCCAACAACAACAGAGATGTAGACCACTTTTATAATAGAAACAGGGTTGCTCTAACACAGCATCCCTTTGGACAAGATTTGCTTCTCTAAAGCAGGTGATAATTTCCTCATACAGGAATTTTCATATTTTTATTGTCAAAAGATACTCAAGAAAAATGGTCTTTTACATGCAAAATTGCTGTTTAATAATTAAGGATTTTATGGAGGACCATTTATTTTTTAAGAGCACACAGTTCTTTTCTTTCATCTGCATTTAACAATTGCACTCCTGTAGTTTAACTGTCAGTACTGTGTGTGAATCAAGTCCCAAAAGAGATGCAAATCTTACTCTCAGTTTGCCATCAACAAGGAAAATAAGAAACATTAGGGAGGTAGAGCCTGCAGGTGCCTAAGGGGTTGGTGTGTGTTTGTGAGAGAGAGAGAGAGAGAGAGAGAGAGAGAGAGAGAGAGAGAGAGAGAGACAGAGACAGAGACAGAGACAGAGATAGAGACAGAGACAGAGACAGAGACAGAGATGGGGAACAGAGCTGGAAACTAGAGCCACAGAAAACCCCTAGGAAACCATGATGTGTGAGCCAGGCTTGCAGAGATCTGCTGTCAGGCTGTGAACAGAGAAGAGCCTAGGGACTTGGGACAAGAGACTACCAGTCAGCACCACCTCCTGTGGCTATAACATTTGCCATTTGCCTGCTTATCTGAGAGGTCAGGTGAGGAAGACATGAAATGGATTGCTGGGATGGGAAGACTGCTGGCACAGAACCAGAAGCCTGCAAGTCTAAGCCAGGAGCATCTCTACAGGACATCACTGATGTCCAGGGTTGGCTGGTTATTTGATTAACTTTTTGCTTTGTGTCGGTTAGGAAAGAAAGGGGTAGACATTAAAAGGAGAGAAAGAAATTGACTTCTGCTTTTCATTTTTTTTTCTTGCCAAATCTTCCATGATTCATAAAACCACATGCATCTAGTGTCATGCATAGCCCTCAGTTGGGGTGTGAAAAAGACAAAATATACATCTTACTGTGTAAACAGCTGCTAAGGAGAAAGATGTCTGGGTCAGGCCCAGAGCAGAAGGAGCTGGATGTGAAAGTGCCTCTCAGAGTCCCACTGGTTGAAAACTGGGTTCCCATGTTAGCACTCAGATCCGGGACTTCAGGGAGATGATTGGGTCATGAGGACTTCTTCATTGAGGAATCACTACAGTGTAATCTGAGTTGATGATGTTGTCAGGGTGGAATCTGGGAGATAGTACTTGATTAAGAGCAAAAAAAAGTTTGGGCTTAGTTTTATCACCTCAGTTTCCTAAAATTAAAAATAAAATAACCAGGAGTTCTATGGCTTTTGTTACTTTTTTGTGCAAAAGTTTCATTCCATTATGACTTCTTTAGTGAGTCCCATCACGTGGCTCACTTCCTGTCACTCATCTGGTCATGTCAACCTCCTTCCCATTCCTAAACAAGCATCTAGGGAGCCTGATATTATTAGACTTCATTGTAAGAACTTTAATCAAATTAAATATTTGCTGATTTGTGCTCAGAAAACTTTACATTTCTGTAAAAAAAACCGTATTGTTCTATAGTGGATCTGTTCAGACACAGAACTTAAAACAACAACAACAACAAACAAAAAAGCACTTTCAATGTGCAACTCACTTTTCTTTCGTGGAGAAAAATAACACTTGTGTAAATCACCAAATTACAGGATTATCTAGGTTTGCCTTCTCAACCTTCTTAATGTTGTGAGCCCTTTAATGCTGTTCCTCATGTTGTGCTAACCCCAACCGCAAAATTATTTCATCACTTAGTTCATAATTGTAATTTTGCTACTGTTGTGAGTTGTAAATATCTGATATGCAAACCTAGGGAGTCTTGACCCAAATGTTGAGAACCACTGATCTAGATGATCAGAGGTGGCCAACTGATAATTTGGTGAACAATGTTCATATTTTCTTAACTCAACAATCTTGGTTTAGTTTTGCACAATTTTACAGGTTTGTGTTGGGGCTCAAACCTTTAAGTGAGATATCACTGAGAAGTTAATAGTTCATTTCTAAAGACAAATTACTTTTTTCCCCTTATACCTACATTCGTGATCAAGAGCTTTCCTACTGGAGTACACCTCTAATAAAACTAAAGCTTTTATATGAAAATCTATATACTTTATTACTAGGAGAGATTATTAGAATTCCTACAAGACAACAGCATTATAAGGTTCAAATACATTTACCAAAATGTGCATGGAACCCGGATAAAGTCACCAAGGGAGAATAAAAGAGGACCCAGCTGAGAGCTGGAACTCCCACTCTGTTTCCCAAGGGACCTCTTCTTCATGTTTCCTTTGCATAAGGTCATCCATAGGAGGCAGCTTGGATGAGAAGAATCTCCCTGGCTCATTGAGAAATACAAACCGCTGCCTCACAGTAGACAATGAAGGACCATGTCTCACGAGTTAGAGTTGCATCATGCCTTTCTGTGAATGTTATAGTTCCACATTTGAAGTGCCTCCTGCATGGTACATCAGGAGAAAATGACATCTGCTAGTCTTTCATGCTTCTCAAGCCACCTTTCAGGACTCTCTGTGTAGAAGAAAATCTGTGTCAGGCAGCAATGAATAAGCCTGGTTGTTTCTGACACTGAGAGAGAGGACTAGTCAAACACATGACCCATTCAGATACATCACCTCAGGCCAACGCTGCTGCTTCTGCCAGCTGGGAGTCTCAGCACACAGATGCCTCCACCCTCCCATGATGCTTACTGTAAGGTAAAACAGGTCCATGGTTGACAAATTGTTGGAGCTGTTGCTGTAGACTCACACATACAAAGGTGGTGGGTGCTGTGCTTAATTGGCTATGGATGCTGATGAGGTCACATGCTTTCTTTAAGCAAAGGAGGGCCAGGAAGTCTTTCTTTTGTCCTTTGTATGAGTGAGAAGCAGGGTGGTGGCACCTAGCAGAGAAGATGGGAGCTCAGTGACAGCCCCTTTTCAAATGTGCTTCGGGAGCAGATCAAAGTTTTCTCCTACAGAGTTGTAGGCATTCTCCCTTCATCTTGGGGGCTTTCCTGCCCCCCCCACAACTAACCACACCAGCATGAAGGAACCCAGCTCGGAGGTATGTCAGCATGCCTGCACAGCTCACTCAGTCCCGTTGGCCATGTGTTAGTGGTATGTACCAGAGAACTATTCTTACTATGAGAGGGTCATACATCAAGAGTTCTGGAAAACGTACAAGAGAAGAGGGTTTCAAAGGGCATGCTTCAGTGAACGTGCATTCCTGAAGCCAGTCTATAAAAAGACTCACAGGCACACAGGCAGCACTTGGTCTCAATTTCCCGTTGATTTCTAAGCTCTGGCAAACCACAAGCAGTTCTGTGGGCTTCTGCTCCAGGCTAGTCTGACAGATGTGAGGCAGAGGAGGAGCCTGTCCTAAATCAGAATTGCATGCAGAAAAGAAGAAAGAAGATGTCACAGGCCTGGAGTGTCACACATCGCCCTAAGAAGCCCATTACGGGAGTTCATCAAGTATAGGCGTCCAAATGCACACTATGGGTAACACTAGGTTCTGTGTAGTGGCTCTTGTCTTTCTGGTTTCTAATTAATTTCTTTATGGTTAAAAATATTTTCTCAGGTGTCCATGAGAAGAAGGACTGGGCTTTTCTTCTTTTTAAAACAAGAATTGTAACACTGAGGTATAAGGTGTTCCTCTATTCATCCTCTTTGAATTTGAGAGTGGGATCACATGATACATATACTACAGACTCCAAATAGAATCAGTGAACATTCCCTACCTACCCTGGGCCACTGACTAGGACTGCTATGGCCCAGTAGCTTCTCAGGGGTGCACAGGTAAGCCAGTTCTGCTGGTTCAGAGGCTTACCCGTGATTCACTTCAGGCAACCCTAGAACAGTGGCTCAAGTCTTCAAAGCAGGAAAAGTACATACAATGTTCTGAAGAAGCTGGTGAGAATAGGAAATGTCAAGCCTCTTTGCAGCATATCTTCTCAGCCTGGACATTGGACAGGACCCCATAGTCTATGGAATTGGCTCAGTACAGTAGGCATAGGACTTGCATTGTACTCTGAGAATTTGGGATTTAAAGAGAACACTCCCGTAGTTCACAAGTTCCTTTTATTTTTCACAAACATAGTATATATGATAAGCAAAACAATGATTAAATTTGTCTTTGAACACAAAGAGAGACCTTTGCAGTATGTTTTTTAAATAAAATTGGAGTTGACTTTATCTTATAGAGGGACTTATAGTTTCTGATTTTAGTGATGTCGGATTCTCAAATCTGACACCTGTCCTTTTTCTTTGTCATAGAATCCTCCTGGTTCTCAAAGAATTCCACAAAAATCACCTCATTGTCACTTTCAAATGAGAACTCATCTCACCATTACTTTAAAATGATAAAAGACAAGCAACCTGGGTGCCTCCCTCCCTCCCTTCTTCCCTTCCTTCCTTTCCTTTTTATTTTGTTATCTGATCTCCGTTTGTAGCTCAAGCTGACCCAAAACTAATAAACTTCTCCTGTGTTGGGATTTCAGGCAAAGGCACCATGCTTGCCTTCACTATTCTTCCATTCCCAACTGACAAGTGTCCAAGTGAGAAGCAGGGGTGGCCCTTCACACTGTGTTAGAAGAAAATAAATGTTGACAGCATGATTAAAGATTGACCTTAATTCTACCTACTCATTTTTGCAGTCTGTAGTCTTTTAGCTGAAGAAGAAACTTTGTAATTTCTCACATTGTATAAAAGTTTTCAGGAGGTAGGCCATGAAGGTGGTCAATCTAAAGGCCTCACTTTGAAAAGAAAAAGAGACTGTTAGTTCAGTGCATGGTCCTATGAGCACAGGTTCATCCTGGTTTCTGGGAAAATTGTGATTGATCATCACATAGAGTACACATGTAAGTGATTTCTGGATTTTATTTTGTCTTAAGAAGAATAAAGGGATGAGACATCATTGGCTCTTAAAGAAGGAAAGGTGTGCTATGACCAACTCTCGCTTGAATTATTTACCAGGAGAGACACCTTTGGGAGCAAGGAAGATCTAATTTATCTGTTGTATTTTATCCACTAATTAGAACTTTGCTAGTGTTTGCCATCCAATGTCTGGGTCCTATACTATCCATGCACATGACTGGGAATCTCTCTAGCTTGCCTTCTGCAGTACCAGAAAATGAGACAGTTTTATTTAGTTGCAGGTTTTAAGGTCTTCTTAATCTTTCTGTCTTTCTTTTTCTTGGTTCTCATCAGTCAAAGAAAGTACCAGCAGAGCTGTTATTGGATACTCTATAATTTTACTGGCACCTCAAAGACTAAAATGTCTCAGTGTGTCCAGGGATGTGTAAATCTCTACGTTTTATCTCCAGGCTTCCTCTTTCCTTTACTGTTTCCTTGGTGAGTTAAAAACCAGCCCTGAATGTGAGCTCTAACTATTGATCCACCTACAATACAACTTGCAATACCAATTAGAAAACAATCTATTATGATTCCCTTTGTATTTGTATTGTCAAGTAGGTAGAAGACAGGGTGTTTGTAAACATGAGTGTGCATGTGTACAGTGCATGGGAGTATATACATGTGTGCATAAGTGCAGTGTGCGTGTGTGTTTGTGTGTGTGTGTGAGTGAGTGCCTAAAAGCATGTGTGTGTATGTGTGTGTGTGTACATGCATGAGCACATGTGTGAAAGCAAAATATCCATTTCCCTCTTACTTTCAGGAAGAACAGTAGACTCAGAAACTGTGACTGTACTTGATTAGCAGGGCAGAGAGAATTTTTATAAGTGGTGTTTAAAATTGGGCATGGTGTGAATGAGTGATTTGTGGAATTTGTGTATTTTGAAACCAGAAATTCAGTATTTCCTGGACTAACAAGGATTTTTTCTAGCAGAGCTTAGAAAAGTTAACAGTGAGAAATAAATGAAAGTGCAAGCAGTCCCAGTGTGACCTTGTTGACCGTCATCCTTATCCTTCTTCCTGATCAGTTAAATCTACTTTACCAAGACACAGAAGATGAAGGCACATTCTCCGTAGATGGTCAGGTCCCTTTTCATTTAGTCAAAAACTCAAAATTTGTTCACAAATTTTTAGAGAAGGCATCCCATAGCCCTAACTCATTATGTAGCCAAGGCTGACTTTGAACTCCTGATCCTTCTACTCCCACCGCCCCCCTCAGTCCTGGGATTAACACCTGTGTCACCACCCAGTCTTCATGGTTCCTTAAGAAGATCATTTTGCTCTCTGTAGATATGGTTGTGCCAAGTGGCTTTCATTGAAACAGAAAACTCACTCAGAGGAGCAGACTACCCAGCACCTGAAAAGAGCCCAATCTGGGCCAGAGGTCCCCCATGTAGAAGCAGTTCTAATTTTTTTTTACACTGGAATATCTTTGTCTCTGGAATAAAATGGTCCTCCTCTGGTTAAGTTGATGTGACTTTTACAAGAAATAGTGATCTCTGGCAGTTGTCTCTAAGGAATTTTTTCTTCTGTGTGACTTGGTCTGAGTCTAAGAGTATGAGCTGGCCCTGGCTGGCACCCACAGTGATCACCACAGCAATGCCTTGCCTGCTAGATCAGCAGAAGACAGAATTGTTTAGATGCTTTGACCATGGGAATCTCTGGTTGAACGATCTACAGAATTCAAGGACAGGACTTCAGATTTAAACACATCAACATAGGAGTAGAAAGGCATAATTCTCTTCAAAAATTTAAAGCTTTATTACTGCAAGTCGTTGGCTTTTGCTTTTAAAGAGAGTGTGAAGAGTTTTCAATAAAGTGAAATTTTTCCCAAGATGTTTTGATGAAATAATTAAAAATGTATCTGTCCAGTGTAATATTTTTCTTTGTTTATAGGCAGATTTTTCATTGTCAACTCAATATTATCTATAATTACTGCCTATATACAACTCTTTAGCTAATCACTATCTATACACAATTATGTTTTTAAAGACAATGAAATATTGATTTATTTTATTAAAAAATGTTATTTCATGGATGGATCTTTCAGAGACCCAGGGAATCTTCTACAAATAATTAAAACAATTACCTCATTTTCAGTTTCCAATTAGTCTATTAAAATATTTATTACCCCAGAAATAACTGATTAATAAATATTTTCATATCTAAGGGACATCCTGTAGGCTAGTTTTTCCTTACATCTTCACTCTGCCAACATCTCTTTCATTTTTTAAGGTTGTGATGGGCAGGTGTGTGGAGATACACATGTGTTGCTTGCAACCTCCACAGGTACAATGTGGTCACAGTTCACTGCAGCCAGGTATGCTCAGTGGAGCCTCAGTATCCAACAACAACACTGTCTTAATTTCTGCTCTGTTGTAGTGATAAAATGTGATGGCAAAATCATCTTTGAGGAGAAAGGCATAGCAGATAGTGTTTGAAGAGTAGGCCACAATGCATCCACATGCAAGACACACAGGATAATGCTTCTGCTTATATATGGCTTTTATATTGTCACCACCCAGGAGATTCCAGATCTTGCCAAGTTGACAGTTGACAGTTGAGATAAACCTTTATGCAAGCCAAGAAAACAAATAAAATCCCCAGGATGACTGCTCTTATCTCTTCAATACTCATTCAGTGTTTGCTCTTGGGCATGAGGGTGATCTGTCTGCATCATCTGTTGCTGCACTGATTCCAGGGTTGATTCTGGTCATCTAGTCAGCTACACAGATGTCCCCTCTTCATGTCACTCACAGGTGTCTCTCCAGGAGAAACACTCTCCACAAAGACAACCTTCCTTTGAACATAGGATGGATGGCCTGTCACCAATATACCAGCATCTCACTTCTCTGCTAGAAACTCCAAACAAACTCTTGAATTCAAGGTTTGCTCTTACTTCATGTGAAATGCTTTGTTTTTATTTCTGATTATACCAATAGTGATATATCCTACTACCCTGTGCTACCATTGTAGGCACTTCTACTGTGGCACCCTATATACAGTGGCAGCTGAAACCAGCTGTGCAAGATATCAAGCAGACTTATTCTGCCTGCAACTTTTCAATGGTGTCTTACTTAGGGTTAACAATTTCTGGGAGGAGGCACCGTGACCATTGATGACTTTTATAAAGAAAACATGTAATTGGGGTAACTCACTTACAGTTTCAGAGGTTTAGTCCATTGTTATCATGACAGGGAGCATGGTGGTGTGCAGGTAGCTGTGGGGCTGGAGCTGAGAGTGATACATCTTGCAGGAAAGTCAACAGACTGTCACACTGAGAGAAACTTGACTAAAGGAGACCATAAAAGCCTGGCCCCACAGTGACACACTTCTTCAACAAGGCCACTCCCTTTGCAGCCATTTTCTTTTCAAACTACCACATTACACTCCCTGGCCCCCAAAGGCTTATAACCATATCATAATGCAAAAACAAAAAAATGCATTCAGTCCAACCTCAAAAGTCCCCATAATCTATCACAGTCTCAACAACGTTTAAAAGTTCAAAGTCTCTTGTGAAATCCATGCAATCTCTTAACTGTAATCCCCTGTAAAAATAAAAAAGCAGATCACATACTTCCCACATGTAATAGCACAGGACATACAGGACATACATTACCATTCCAAAACACAGTGAAGGGAGCATAATGAGGAAATGCTGGACCAAAGCAAGACCGAAAACCAGCTGGGCAAAGTCCAAACTCTGAAGTCAAAACGCTCTTCACAATTCTAATTCCATTCAGCTTTGTCAATTGCAACACACTTCTTTCTCCTGTTAGCAGCTCTCCTCTGCAGATATCCCACAAATCTGGCATCTCTAACATTTTGGGTTCTTCATGGTAATCCAAGCTGCAAATTGACAACTTCACTCAATGTCCTTTCTACTAAGCCTCCATTCAGGGACACCCCTGTCACATGCCTGTCTTTAGTGACTGTCCTTAGGCTTGGAGATGACTTCTATCCTGAACTCTGAAGCCAGAACTACATAGTCAATACTGTGAAGCTCTGCTGCTTCCTGGGGCTGGAACATGGCCCCCTTGTTTAGTTACATCTTCACCAGCTCTCTGTTTCCCTTTACTGCCTAAGCTTGGCTGCTCCTGAACTCAATCTTTAGACCAGACTGAACTCAAACTCCTATCCACCAGTCTCTACTTTCCTAGTGCTGGGATTAAAGGTGAGCACTACCACACCTGGCTCTAAATTTTCTTTAATTCCTTTCCACAAATTTTAAATTTAGCTGGGTGGGATTTTGCCCTAAGGATACAACTCCCTTTATTCCATTTATTTTCTTTTTATTTTTTTATTATTTTAATTTTAAATAACTTGTTTTACATGTCAATCCCAGTTCCCTCTCCCTAGACTCCTCCCGCACCCTCCCCCACCATCTCCTCCCAGCGTCCCACCCTATTGCCAATTCCTTCCACATAGGGGATATCTAGAGTCTGTCATTTCACTCAGGGTAGGGTCCAGGCACTCCCCTAAGAGTCCAGACTGAGAGAGCACCCCTCTTTGTGTTGTGGACCCATGATGTCTATTTGTATTCCAGGGGTTAAACACTGATCCACATCTCAGGGCCTCATAGATTGCCCAGGCCTCCTCACTGACTCTCACATTCAGGGGGTCTGGATCAGTCCCATGCTGGCCTTCCAGCTGTCAGTCTGGGGTCCAAGAGCTCTCCCCTGTTCGGATCAGCTGTCTCTTCTGGTTTTGCCAGCCCATTCTGTGCCAATTTGCTCATCGTTCCTCTCTCTCTGTCACTGGCTTCCTTGGGTTCATTTCAGTGTTTAACTGTGGGTGTTTGCCTCTGCTTCCATCAGTCACTGGATGAAGGCTCCAGGATGGTTATAGACAGGACTTAGTTCCATTCTACTTCCTGGAGACCCCTGTCATCTTAAATTTTGCATTTTGCAATCAGACCTGCTCAACTTGCTCCTTTTCATTATAAACCTTCATTGGAGTTACCACTACTTTCCTAACCTAAATTCCCCAAATTCACATAATTCCTTCCAAAAGCATACTCAGGCCTATAACAGCAATACCCCAGGCTCCAGTACCAACTTCTGTCTTAGTGAGCTTTTTCCATTGCTGTGAGGAGGCATACTGATCGCAGTAACTCTTACCAAGAAAACAATTGCGGTGACTCTCTTACAGTTTCACGAAGGGAAGCATTGTGGTGTGCAGGCAGATGTGGTGCTGGAGTAGCACTCCATCTTTCAGATGACAGGAAGGTGACTGACTGCCACACTGAGGTTACCTTGAGAAGGAGGTCTCAAAGAGTTTCCTAACAGTGACACACTTCCTCTAACAAGGCCACACCTCCTAATAGTACCACTCCCTTTGGGGGCCATTTTCTTTCAAACCACCACACACCACACAGTGATTTGGAGACCCGGAAGAAAGTCAGTCCTGCATCATTTCTTTCCTTCCTGTTACTCATGTCTCCTGCACCAGCCCCTGAGAATACCTGAGCTGTGGATCGGACCCAGTTCCTGAAGTTCATGTGTGTGTGCCCATCTCCCCAGCACTCGGGTCTTCTGTGCCAGCTCGTGTATTCCTCTGCTGAGATTTGGCTGATAGCAAACTACTCCTCTCTGTTATGTTTGAATAATCTTTAGAATCCTCTCTCTAAAATGTCAGACAAAGCCCACGCCTTCACCACTGATATCAAAACTCTTTAGCAACTTTCAGTGTGTTGACATCTAAAAAGTCCTGCCTCCATTGATGGGCGCCTAGGCTGCCGAGCAGCCCAGCCTTGTCCCTCCCTTGATAGCTCACTATCCTGTGGTTTCTCTTCTCTTGCTTCCTGAGCTGCTTCCTGAGCTGCCTCCCTCTTCCTCCAAATTTCCCCTTAGTGCCTGTTTAGACATGACCCCGTATCTCTGCCATTATTACTCTCTGAGTGATTGGCACCAATTTGGGTTTTGATATCCACACATTCCTATGCATTTACCAATTCTGTGACTGAAATGGCAAAAAATATCTTTTTTTTTAAATCTCAAGTTTTACAAAATCTCCTGAATTTTATTTTCTCACCTAAGAAGCAGTTACAGCACAGGTGGAATCTCATCCTTTGCAACAGCTGTGTAGACAGAAGCTTCTGTCCCACCTGGTCCTGCAGCCATTTAATCCCAAATAAATAGACAAGATAATATTAATTATAAACTGTTTGGGGGCTGGCTCAGGCTTCTTATTGGCTAACTATCTCTTATATATTAGCCCATATCTATTAATCTGTACATCTCCACAAGGTCTTGGTTTACCAGAAAATGCCCCGTGTCCTACCTTCCCGTAGCTACATGATCTCCCCAACTCTGCCTACTACCTTTCTCTATGTTTGTTTGGATTTTCCACCTGCTTAAATCCTAACTCCCCATTAGTCAAAACAGCTTTATTCATCAACCAATGAGAGAAACATATATTCACAGCAACATAGGGACATCCCCCATCATCTACTTTTTCTGTCTAAATCAAAAGGAAGGTTTTAGCTTTAACGCAGTAAAATTATATACAGAAAAACAGTTAGTCCATTAACATATGACAAAATTTACAGAAAACATTCTATCATGTATCCTATCTTTGTGAGTCTAAAGTTTTATATGTAACTTATCTGTCTTCAACTCCATCGAAGACCCCAGAAATGTGTGTGTATGTATGTATTATGCAAGTGTATGCATATAAGTATGTGTGTATATAAGTATGTATGCATGTATACATGTGTATACATATGTGTGCCTGTGTGCACCTGTGTGTATGTTTGCACATGTCAGCTCTTTACCTGTGTCACATAGAGTCACGATTTTACTTTCTGGTACCTCAGGAACCAGAATCCCTCAGCCTTGAGCTTCTGGAGATTCTGCTCTCTCCATGCTATCTCTTTGTAGGAGCTCTGGAATTACACACATGGCCATGTCCAGCTTTACATGGCTTTTGGATACCTGAAGACAAGCACTTTTCTTACTGAACCAGCTCTCCTGTAAAGTTTTTGCTTCTCTCCTGTCTGGTTTTTGCTTCTCTTCCTTATTCCAGAGCCTTGGGAGGTGGAGAATCCATCTTCAGCAGACGGGACAATTTACACTTGACCCATGCCATTGACTGAAGCTCTTGGGCTTTCTATACCCACCTGCCATTTTGACAGATGGGCTGTGGGTTTTGTATAGTTGCTATGTTTTGAGATCAGCAGTCTGTAGGGGCCACTGCAGTCTTGTCTGCACTTTCCTGGACAGTGTCTGCATTCTATGATTTTTAATCAGGTCTTAAAATAGGATGTTTTGGTTTCAAGTGGTCCCACGAGTCCTTCTGTTTGGTGTCTGTGAACTGTCTCTTGCTTTAAGGCTCTGAGAAGTGCATTCGAAGATCCACCCTTTAACATAAATGCAACTCATGCAGTTTGACTTCAGAGTTCAGTCTCACTGGGGAATCTTGCCACAAAGGCCAAGAGCTTCCACATCTCTCTGTGGAGGGATATGATTTCAAAGAAGCCACTTCTTCAAAAGGAATATGGGAATCGTTCTTCTAAATACAACCTGATGGGGAAGTCAGAGATGAGATTCAGCTCCACTGAAACTTCTGTGTCCTCAGATGCTCCAGGGGGAATCTGAACCAACCAACACGCCTGAACATTACACTAGACAAAATGGTGATGTGAACCAGCACTCCTGAGCATCACACTGGACAGAATGTTGAAATTGAACCACCACTCCTCAACATCACACTGGACAGAATGGTGAAATTGAACCAGCACGCCTCAACCTCACTTTGAACCAAATGGTGAGTCTGTATCTGTATATGGAAAGATGAATCAGAAAGAACACTTACCTGTTATAAATGCAAGAGTAGATCTGAGACCCTGGGGTGTAAACACACTTTGCACAGACTTGTAGACAGAGCAATGAGAGTCATGTTCAGCTGAATATCTCCATGGTGTGGAGTGTGCTGCTGGATTTGAACTATGAGAAATGTGTGGGGCACATCAGAAGGATCCTGCTTCCAGCGGAACCCCGGATTGAAAGCCCATAGAGAACTGGTCAGGTGTCCTACATGATGTTGATGTACAAGCAACTTGCAAGCTTCTGGAGTTAACCCTCTGCCATGCACCTCATGTTTGTATTGGGAATGAGAATTCATATCCACTGAGCAACCCATCTCCCGAGAAGATAGAAGGCTTGTGACTTCAACATAGTACAACCTCTGAAGATTGCCCCCAGAAACTTGGTTCATAGCATCCAGAGGAGGTGAAGGACCTTGCCCTGTTTCTGGAGTTGAAAATAGTGAAGGTTTGTTCTGTAGTTGCAGCACACAAACTTGTCCCTAAACATTGTCAGGGCAGTAAAATTGCCTTATGGATCAGAATGCTGAAGACTTATATCTATGTTTAATGGAATTCTTTTTGATCTCAGAGATAAAATAATCGCCTCCAAATAGCACAAATTGATGAAATCCTTGGGAACATCAAGAGATGTTTGAAACTGAATATATTGTATTCTCGCCCTGTGAAAATCTTATCACTGATCTCCAGTCTATTAACCTGAACAAGCTGAATGTTTTGACTCAATGCATATATCATGTCTAGGTCTCAATAAGCATCACATTTAATTGAGGGCTGTAAGAATCAAAATTCTATCGCCAAAGTCATTAGGAAGTAGATAGTAAATTTTATAGGAAAAATGGCAGTCTTGCAAATTCTAGTGATGTTTATATTTTTCCATGAAAATCCCAGCCTATTTTAAGTCTCACTGGGAATGGCAGATGCCTTGTGTTAGAGTCACACTGTGTCTGTGCTGTCTGTTGATGGCTTACATGGGTGGTGGTCCGGCATTGTTGTCTCAGTGGCCACAGCACTTGATCTCTAAGGATAATGCTTCAGTGTGGTTATTCTGACATACAGGTGACTAGAATATTCCATGAGTGTTATTTTGGAAGTGGCTGTATTGACCAACAAAAGCTAAGAATAGCATTGTCCTTCATAAATGGGGCAGGAAATTCTGAAGACCTCCAGCAAGAAATGTCACGGGGAGATAAAAGAAGCCACTCATTACACAGGAACAGAAAGGTGAAAGGATACGTTTGTGCTGAAAGTCAGAGAGCAAGACATGGGGCTTCTAAGTAAAAGTGAAATGCAGCCTCCAGACAGGGGAGAAGCTGGGTTCACGTGGGAACAATGAGCGTCTGTTTGGTGTCCACACAATATGGTCCATTCTCTTCCCCAAAACAAAGACATTTCAACCTCATTCATGAAGCATTCACAGAAAGAAAATTCTAAATGTTGTTTTTGGGAGATGAAAGAGTGTCCCCTTAGGCTCCTCAGATCATCAATGCTGAGTTCAGGAAAGAGGAGGAAGGACAACAGTGGGCCATTGTCACCAAGTACCTGATGGCAGAGCACTGCCCAGAGCAAGGTGTGCCACCAATGGCGGGGTGAGGGTAGGGAATCTCACCTCCTCCTTTCTTTCCCTTTCCTTCATGATGATGAGGGTATACAACCAGTGCTTTTAGCTTCTGTTCAAGAACTGTATTTTGCTCAAATGGAGAGTTAGACCCCTTCCAAGAACACTGTAATTTAGGAGAAAAATCCAGCCCATCCCTAGTTCCCTGTCAATCATGGTCATGTGTTCTAGGAGACAGGGTACAGAGACCAGCAAGAACAGCTAGGACTAGTTCATCAGGGTTACCATGGAAATGGTTCTCCACATTCAGCAACTCCCTAGTTTTTTCATGCATAGATTGAAATGAAATAACCATATCATAGTTACCTTCCAAAGCCTACATAAAATTTAATTCATATGTCTGTCAGGATGAGAACTAAGATCTGTATCCCCGCTATAGTCACCATTTAATACTTTTAAAATGTCTGTAGTTTGTAAAAAAGAGTTTTTCTGGACTCCACTTATAAAGCACCAATAAAAGAAAAGCAATAAAATAAATTTTAAAATAATAAAACCTCACAGAATCATGTAACTCAGAAGAGTAAAATATTAACAAATACTACCTCTAGAAATAAACCACTGAAGGTTTTTCTGAAGTCTAGACCATAACGCTGAAAAACACCCAGATTCCAAGATCTAGCAACTTTCTAATGACATTTCAAACATTAATAAAATATTTTCTGGGGAGTCTCTCTGGCCTTGGCATGCTTGGGTTTTCTTGTCCATGTGTTACAACCAGAATTTTGTACACCTGGGGTGCTCCTGACATCCAGGTCTTACTCACTGAGCACCTCATACTCACTGCTACTTCAGTTTTTTCTCTATCCAGAAGTATCGAGCCTTCTTGCATCTTACGTACTTCTGAGCACCCTACACACACACACACACAACCTCCCCATCTAAAGACACATGTTGAAGTTTTGTGAAGAAACATCTAGCCTAACATTTTAATTGCCTCTGGTGTTACAAACTGAAATACAGTGAGCATACTTAGAAGCCTACTTGGAGCATTTATGAAAATGTTTTGTTCTAAACTGTCTGTGTGTGTGTGTGTGTGTGTGTGTGTGTGTGTGTGTGTGTCGCGTCCCTGTGCCAACAGCTCATGCACCTATATTTTTTTGCTGTTGTTTTTGTTAAAGAAACAGTTAGTATATCAAACTACTCTTCCATTCCCTCTGATCTCTACTCATGTGTTACTTTTCTTAGACACTCGTTTCAAAGATGCAATCTAAATTGTTTTTTGATAAAATTTTTTAAAGGTAGTAGTTCAGCAGAAATGCAGTTTTTAGAAATGCAAGTTCAGTGTGAAGTCCAGGAAACTCTTGGCATCTCTTGCTGTGTCCTGAGAACTGGGTTTCTTAGATTTTCTTGCAGACTCTCTAAAGAATTATGGATTGAACTTGTTAATGAGAAGGATGCACCCAGCCCATTTTGATGCTCTACAATCTCTTGCTTGTCTCATTTGCTCAGTGGATGAAACATCTGCTTCACATAGTCATGGAGGCGATGGCAGTTGGTAATTTGGCTGTGGAGTAGTAAGAGTAGCTTCACCAAGGGGAGTGTTGTGTATTCCACATGGATCCCTCTGAAGGTTAAATGTGATGACCTTCTATGGTTCAGACACAGACCTCTCACCTGGATGTGAGAGGCAGGATCCTAACACCCAATGCAAAGGTCCAAACCTGAAGGGTCTGGGCCCTGATACTACACTTCAGAAGCAACCAGGACTCCCCTCGTAGCCTATCTTCTCACATTTTTTTCATTCTGTGTAAAATCAGTAACCTTATAACTCATTAGGTCCCGTAATAAGATGCTAGGACAATTAGCTTATGAATGTTCAAGAACTCAGTGCAACATAACAAATTTAAAGATCTGAACATTTCATTTAGTCTTCTGCTTCCTGTCAAATAGTCACACCCCAAGACTATCCAATCAGGGCAATATCAAAACAGTTCCAATGAGACTGGAATAAAGCCTTAATAGCCACCATTTCCTCCAAACAGGGGAACTGAAATGGGATCTCTAGCTCATCTTGTCTCTAGAGTCTTCTCAGTCAGGGCCTGAGCCATCTCCCTGGCATAGGCTTGAGACGGCACTACTGATGGTCCACATCCCAGGAAGAGGGTGTGCAGCTCCCCAGGGCAGCATGAAGAGGACAGTCACTGTGGAAAGGGGCCAGCTGTTTCCACTCTCTGCGAAACTGTATGAAGCAATTGTTCATCCACTTTATGCAATAGGAAGCGTGGGAGTTGAAAAGCATAATATTTACTTGGATTAGATACCGCACATTTTCAATTTGCCCTCAGAAAAATTACATTGGAACGAGAAGAGTTGGAATGATCCCCTTAATAGATCCAACGGATAACATTTTTTTAAGCCGAAGAGTACAAAAAGGACATTCTTCTCCTTTATTTATTTTTAATTGAAGACGCTATGTAAGCATTTGCCAAACTATTCAAGTGAGAGCCGTAATTAGGCACTGCAAGTGGGGAGAGAGAAGCAGTAAGTGCCAACAACCACGCATCTATTTATGGATATTACCGCACATAATGAAAGCAAAACAGTTGTAGCTATGTATTAAATTTAGAGTTTCATTCCCAATACTCTTCCCCATGTGTGAAACAGTTGGCAGGAAGTATCAACATGAGGCCAAGTCCATGATGGTTGGACGGTTAAGAAACTAATGCAAATAATTAAGGATTAAATAAATAAAGGGACTGGATATGAACAAAAAATAGCACAGGCTACAAGGCTTTAGAGTACAAAGTGACATGGTTCTGTCCTGAATTATCTTTTTTATTGCTTTAAAAAATGTTAACCACATAATTGTCAGATAGCTGCTTCGCAGAACAAGCCAGATTTCCCACTTAATATGTACCCTATAAAAATAGATGGATTGGGAAACAATATGTTAAACAGAGCCCTAAGATTAATGTGTTAAAAATAAATATCACTTTGCTAAGTTAAATCCAGTTGTTAAGACACATTTCTCTTCACATTAGCTGTAGGCTGTATGAGCACATCCTTGGAATCCTGAGGGATACTCAGTGTGTCCACTCAGATATTGGGTGGATATTGGCTATTGAATTAATGTCATCGCAGCCTGTGGACCAATTCATTAATTCACAAGAAAATTAGTCCAAGGCAAAAATTTTATCATCTCAAGAAAACAACATTGTATAGGAATAATCTATACCAAGCTCTATGTTCCTGTTTGTAGGGGCAGACCTTCTGCAAGTTATGGATACAATGGCCATTTAGAGATTTGAGAATATGTGTAGTGTTTACAAAAGGCACTGTAGAATTTTTTATTTTTGGTAGCACCAAATCCCTCAAGGTGACACCTTGTCAAATCATCCAGACCACTCAAGGTGTTCATTATAAGCATATACATAACCTGATACAAAACGTTAGGTGGGAAGAAAAGGGATTTCACCAGAATTGAATAACATGTGTGAAGCATCAAAATCAGGCTTTTCCCACATGAGTTGGAGATGCCTCTCCATGTAGCCTGGGCTAGGGAGGAAAACTCAATGTAGCCTGCACTTAAGAGTGATACTTTTGTTGTTACTTGTCCCCAATATTTGAATGATTCCTCCAAAAACTAAAATCAATTTAATAAGTGGCCCTTCCTGCTAGTCAAATATAGCAGTTTGAATATCTTTCTATTGCCACCCTCACCAAAATGTCCTATAGAAACCTCCAGGTAGCCTCTCTGGATTTTGGTTCCCATTTTCCCAAACTCATGACTGATTGCTACAAAGGTATTTTCCATGCTACGTCTGAGGTGCAGACTATTTCAGGCTGTCACAGTAATTAAGAAGCACCTGCCACTTGGACCCCAGTGATCCCAAGACACCAGCCTGCTTAGTGCCAATAGCTTTCTTCTCCTGAAGGGAGAACCCATGTGATGCAGAGTTCTTTCCCACACCGTTTCATCTCTGTCATGAGACTATGGGCCTCTTCACCCACCCTGTGTGCCATTTATCCAAACCCCTTGTCATTTTTCTATGGAACACTGGAAACCAGGTCTTCAGCCTTGTACTTATAGGGCATGAACTTCACCACTGAGCTCTTTGTCACACAGTGGCTACTGGCCTGGCACTGATGTTGCATCTTGGACAGATTTCCTTTAGACCCCCACCCAAGCCCCCAACACTAGAGCGCTAGTGTGGCATGTGCACACACCTCAGTCCTTGGGAGGTTATCCAGGAAGGGCTGGCATACATGACCCATGTGTAGATGGGTAATTGTGGCTGAAGGACAGAGTGGGTAACACTAGAAGCACGGTTGAAGTGAGGTTGGCAGTATGTGTGGACTAGAATTTCGTCAGGGCGTAGAGGATTGCATGGTCTAGCTTCAAAGACTAGGTCAGTGTTATCTTGCAGAGGAGGCAAAAACCCATAGAGCAGAGCACATAATGACACTGGAGATGAAGTCCCTGAGACTGACTGCCCCTGTCTTACTTAGCAGGACATTTACTCCAGGGTCAGGTCCTGTAGCTTATAGATAGCCTTCCTATGCTGTTGTTGGAAGCCAATTGCACATGATATAGCCTGCTCATTCAAGGAAGGGACTATCCCAAGACACATTCTTTTAAAAGAATTAATAACTATCCAGTGAGTGGCCTCCTGAGATTGCTTTCACAGATTCCTGTAGCGGTTCCATCTTTTAAGCAAACGAATGACACCCATTTGTAGCACAGATCTGTGTCCACACATGCTGTGCTGGGATACAGTCTTTCAACTGCCTGTTTGCTATTTGCTTTGCTGTGTTTTTCTTGTCAGTTTCTTTGACAAGATTCAGCTTGGGGAAGAGGAAGTGACTAACCCACCGCTCCTGAGAAAACATAAAAGGAGCCTGGATTCCAGCACTCTTCAGTGTGTGCTGTTCGTCTTTAAAAGATTCTTGGCAGCAAATGTTTGCACAAAGGGTGATAGTTAAATAGAGGGGATTACAATACTCTTATTATTACACAAGCTTTAAAAAGAAAGAAAGAAATGTACCGAACAGTGTGTCAGTTGAAAGGTTGAAATCCTTCTTGCAAAATATAAAGGCAAATAAATCATTCTCATAAAAACTTTTGGTCAGCCTTGACAACGGTTAGTATGTGAAAGTAATATGATAAATTAGAAGGCTTGGCTAGTTGTGCTGTCCTGTATATTTAGTATAGCACTATTTACAGGAAGATGATTCCAAATCTGGCAGGCTTTTACAGAATAGTTTTGTGAGTATCGACATAAATGAGGTGTTCCAGCAAGGAAGCTGTTGCTGTTTGAAGATGTTGGAGCTGGCCAGTGTCCTCTGTGGGAGACTCCGAATGGGAAGCTTCCTGAAGAGGCAGGTGACAGAACACTTAAGGATTCTGCATACAACATACACGGGGAAGTTCAAGTTTGTGTTTTTGTTTGCTCTTGAAGAAAAAGATGATCAGATATGGCTGTTCATGCTTGTTATCTGAGTACTGGGAGGTGGCAGCTAGAGAAGGAGGTATTCAAAATCATTCTCCTTTACACAGGAAATTCTAAGCCAACTTGGAACATAGGAGACTCCTTCTCAAGGAAAAAAGAAACAAAGGAAGGAATGGAAAGAAGGCTACTGTGTAACGTCCACAAATCCAACAATATCCACCTTAAATTCAATTTTTAAATGTGGTGACTCATACCTATAATCATTCAATTTGGATACTGGGCTGGAGAATTACCAGGAAATCAAGGCCATGTCACAAAGCCCGTCTGGCTGTACTGTGAGACCCTGTGGTCTGAGTGAAGCAAGGCAGAAGACTGATATCTGCAGCCATGAGCACTTACTACTCCTCCACCACGTGGAACAGTCTAAAAGCTTTTCCTTGATTTTCGGCTATCATGTGTAGAAAAGAATCTAGGTCCACATACAGATGACGGGGGGGGGTTCTTTGGGTACAATTTCAATCCTGGGGTAACAGGGGATGTTAGTTTTCACTGAGAAGATGGGATGGGGCAACTCTAACACCCCTGAGACAGCCTCAGGTAGTTAGGGCACCGGGGCATCATTATATAAATTGGGGTGGTCTTATTGAAGAAAGCTGTTCCATAAAACCTTCTATGCTGTCTTTTGTGTCTCTTGAATCACTGCTAAATCAGGCATGATCGGGTCAGAACAGAGCAAAGAGATTGCATTAGAAGCTAAAGAACCCGGCCGGACCAAGGAGCAAAGCGGGTGAGCACTGGAGAGGAATTCACTATGAACACTGAACTTTGAGAAATGTGGGGATCCAAGCTTAAGAGTCCTGATTCAACACATCTTAGAAGATGAAGAGCAAAGTGATGGACTGATTTGGTTTGGTCTAAAGACAAGTAAAGAAGAAATAAGAGATAAAATAGGACACAAAGTGATGGCAAAAAGAAAATGAGAGATATTAGACATAGATGGCTGTACCAAAGAACTGTAGGACAGACCTTCAGCTGAAGGAAACAATTAACATAAATGTTTCTTCCCCTATGATTGATTGCTATTCTATCACCTCTCTGTCTGTGTCTCTATCTATATTTCTCTTTCTATCTCTATCTCTGTCTATAATTATCATATATCTATATCTATCATCTACCTATCTATCTAATCTATCATTTATCCAACCTATCAATCTCTATGTAGCTAACTCTATGTATGTATGTATGTATGTATGTATGTATGTATGTATGTATGCATGCATGTATGTATCTATCCATCTATATCTGTCCATCTAATCTATCACTGGAACTATTGATCTGTGTATATCTATCTGTTCTGTGTGTGGGTGTGTGTGCCCACCTCTCTCTCTCTCTCTCTCTCTAACTCTCTTAGTTGAAAATAGATCCCCTACAGGAGCTGTCTGAGAGAAAAGGAGTATGTCCAACCCGCACCCACCATAACTCCTGCAGGTGAGTTATAGGTCCCTCCTTCTGCAAGACAAGCAGAAAGAATGTCCTAGTATTGGGACACATTGATAAGAGATAGAAGGAGTACCTTAAAGTATCCAAATAGCTCTGGGAGAAAGAAAGGACAGGAACAGAGGCAAACACCCTCAGAAGGAGTTCATTCCTGTGTACCCAGGACATTAAAACCCACTATGGATGCAAAAAGGGCAATTAGAATTGCATCTATCACCTTGCACAAAACAAGTTGCATATGGATAAAAGTCCTAAATACGGAATCTGAAATACCCGAAACTCCCAGAAGAACACACAGGAAGTTCCCTACAGGATATGGGTGTAAAATGACTTTCTGAACAGAAATTCCATTTACCCAGGAATTGAGGCCAGTGACTGACAAGAGAGAATTCATAAACTAAAAAGTTTCTGCACAGCCATCACTCAGTCAGGCAAAGAGGAAGTCACAGCTAATACTCAGTCAAGTGAAGAGGAAGCAACAGAATTGGGGAAAGTCTTTGCCAGCCATCTTTCTGACAGAGGACTAATGTCAAGAATATATACAGAACTCAAAACAGAGTCAACCAAGCAAGCAACCAAAATGACCCATTCAAAATGTTCCTGGGACCTTCTCAAAAGAAGAAAGACAAATGGCTAAGAAATATCTCAAAAAGAAATGTTCATCATCCCTAGCAATTAAAAAAATACAAATCAAAACTATGTCGAGATTTCCTCTTATTCCATTTGAAACAGCAAAGATTTGTAAAAATACTAACAACAAATACTGCAGAGGGTGGGATTGCAATCTGGTCTACCACTCTGATCAGTATGGATAGGCAAAAGCAAATAAATCAATAAATAAATCTTCCGCATTACCTAGCTATCCAATTCCCCCAGTGTATCTCCAAAGGACTTGACAGCCTAAGCCACCGATAACTTAATCATCCATAGCCATTGCTTCTCTGTTCACAATAGCTGAAAAATGGAAACCAGATAAATGTCCTTCAATCAGGGGCTAGATAGTGAAAATATATACAATGGAATACTGATCACCAGTAAACATAGATGAACTCATGTGCTTTGAAAGTATTTAAATGCAACTGGTAAAGATGATATTGAGTGAGATAACTCAGACACAGGAAGATAAGTGAATGTGTTCTTTCTCAGATGAGGCTCCTAACTCTAAACCTGCAGATATTATATAATATTTAGTACTTGCAAAAAAAACAGGAAAGTAAAGGAAATCATTCTTGGAATAGGAGATGAGGAAGCAATGGAGACTGGAATAGCTGGATAAAAGTGATAAAGTGGGGTAAATATTAAAAAAACAGGGAGAGGTGAAGGGAGATAAATACGAAAGAAGAGAGGAAGGTAAAATGAAAGTCAGGATATCGGAAAAGGGTATAAGGAATTATACTATTAGCTATCTACTTAAAACATCCTTACTACACATAAGTCTACTTATACATTTTATAGCTTAAATTTTCTCATCTCAGCTGACAACGCCGATTCCAAGAGCCCAAAGCCATGAAGAAAACCTCAACACCAGGTATGAGAAGTCCACTTTTGAGTTGTTGGTCAGGGTTGTCCAAGAGACTCCCAAAACATTAAAAGTTATTGCTACTGTCTGTGGTTTCCCTGCAGAGGTGGAAGGTAAGTTCCCACTGATGAAAACGTAATGCAATTCACATGCAGGTCTTTGAGGTTCTGGAGCCGGAAATGGCCTGAATGCTTCCTCTCTGAGGCCCAGCTCCCATGGTACCAAGGCACTACAAACTTCAAAAGAAGCAACAAATAGTCCTAAGCAGCTATGATGCCCATGAGCTACAGCAACTACCAGCCTGGCACCATGGTCCTAAGCTTACAATAGTGGCATGGATACCTTCATGGCAACCAACTCAGTAAAAGAGAAATTATGCTTGGCACTGAAATACTAGTCAACAAGCCAGGGCTAGGGAAGTCATGGATCTTTGATGAAAACCTACAGTCATGACATTTTACTAAACCAGCACAATCTCTAACTGCCTTCTAATATCTTTCCTCACACCCACAGACAAGTGTAGTCCTCGACCCTCATCCAGGAAGCTTCTTTTTACAAGAGACAGAGTCAATTAGAGAGAACCACAACCAACCAAAATGCAGAGTTGTGGAACCCAGTACCAGTGCACACATAAACAGTACAATTCTCAGAGATCATTGCAGAAGAGGGATAGAAAGATTGTAGCAGAGGTTCAGGAAGTTTTCTGCGGGATTGTGTCTCCTAGTAATTCAGAAGACACGTTCATAAACTTCCACCAGCATGACAGCGTAATATGAGCTAAACAAAGACAATGACAGATATTCTAAAATGAAAGTGGGAAAAGTCTACAAGGCCATTTCAGCCCTACACAAGAACTACAGGCAACCAAGGAACTCTTAAAGCAGGATAAACATCTTCCCTTCAGAAGAACAAACAATTGACTATCCAATACCAGGTGGTTGAGGGTGAAAACACAAAAACAGGAACATTATAGAGACTGAGAAAGCTGCATCTTTGTATTTAGTAATATATATGCATTTAACATGTATATGTATAGGAAGCAACAATTAATGAAATAAGAGATCATGAGTTTGAAAGATAGCAAGGAATAGTATAGTTTGGAGGGAGGAGAGGGAAGGGAGATGTGATGTAATAATTTCAAAAAATAAAGGAATTTTTAAAAAATCAGCCAAGCTATAGTGTTGCACACTTTTAGTACCAGTACTTGGAAGACAGAGGCAGGCAGATCTCTGTAAATCAGAGGCCAATCTGCTCTACAGAGTGAATTCTAGAACAGAGACAGGCTCCAAAGCTACAGAGAAACCCTGTCTCAAAACAAAACAAAACAAAAAAACAAACAACAAAAAAGAATAAATGTCACAAAAAGTAAATAGATATGTTAATATGGAAATTATAATTCAGTCACCCAAGGAAGCATGTTTTCAATTTTTCTTACCCTAAGCAATAAAGTGTGAACATAAAGACTAGCGATTCTATCAAAATCAAACAAGAACTTAGACAAAACATAAATTCATGTATCTCTAAGGTTCATTTTAGGACTGTGAATGCATGGTTATTATTTTGTTTACATTTGCATAGTTGAATAATCATATCCTACTTTAGTTCAACTGGATCCCTGGAAGGTATTCAAAACTTAGGAGTCAATTCTCTGGTAGATGAGTTATAGGGAAGAGACAAGCACCTAGAGTCAGGGGGCACGGAGATTTATACACCTTATCATTGCTTGGTGAAGAAGAGAATCCTGGTAGAGAGAGATGGAGAGCATCTGAGACAGCTGGCACCAACCATTCTCACTGTTTTGTACAGATTTTCCCATGGGAACTTCACTCCTGGCTCTGGTTCTTGCTTCATAGCATGTTTTGGACGGTCTCCTGGGAAGTTGGACCTGTGTATACCTTTCTTCTAGAAGCTTATCTATGGTCATATGATCAGTTCTGCATGGACTCAAGAGCTCCAGTCAAGCAGCATGCCCTGCAGACATAAGATGTCAATATCTGGTGAGATGGGGCGTGAAATGGACGAACGCATCAAACTTGAGGACTTAATATTTCAAGCAGAAAGTCCTCAGACTGAAAAATATAACCCTCTCAAGACTAGGAATGTAGCAAACTTCAACAGCACTCATAACTTATTACTTTTTTTTACAACAGGAGAATGGTAGGAACAGGGAGGAAATCTAATTTGTACACAGAAACTCAGGAAATGTCAAGGAGGTAAACTTCCGGCTTAAAACAAATCATTACAGGGTGAGATGGCACAGAGGTTAAGAATACCAGCTGCCTTTCCAGAGAACCTGAGTTCAGTTCCCAATACCCATGTCACATGGCTCATAACCAGGGCATCTGGCATCCTTTGAACATCATCATATTTACAGAGCACGAGCACGCACTCACGCGCATGCGCACATGCACACAAATAAAAAAATAAATTTAAAGAATGCCATTGCAAATCTTTATAATTTTTTTCTATTTTCTTGGATAATTGAAGTATATTAAATTGTGTACTTTGTCAGCCACTTTCTTCCTGTCATTTGTTATGAATGGGGGAGTTAATGTAAATCCAAGTTAAATGAGTAGCGTCAATGCCAGTTGCTCCTACGGCCTTCACTATCCCCAGTTGCTTCATTTCCCTTTAAGAATGTCAGTGAAACTAAGGACATGTTCATCGAAGGCCTTTCAAGATAGCGGTGGTCCAGATATAGAGTGGCTCTATTTAGAAGGTGGCTGAGGGCTGTGGACAAGGCTCCGTGAATAAAGGGCTTGCTGCACAAACCCGAAGGCCAAGGTTTGGATCTCCAAACTCATGCAAAAGCCAGAAGTGTTTCAACCTTCCTGCAGCTTCTGAGCAGGAAAGGAAGATGGAAAGTAGGGATCCCAAATAAAGTTGGCAAGCTCGAGTAGCCAGTTGGGGAAGACTGGGTTTGATTGAGACAGCCTAGCTCAAAGGACTGGAACATGATCGAGAAAGAACCCCGATTTCCACCTTGACCTTAGCTCCTGTGTGCACATGGTATGTGCACAAACATGTGTACTCCCTCTACACAAAAATGCATGCACAAAGGCACAAATATCACATTCACATGCAATAGTGTAAAAAATATTTGATTCAAAAAATTCAGCTACTTAACACAGAAAATGCGCAGTGATGGAAGGCAATGTCTTATGGAGTGCTGTCTGGGAGAGTTAATTCTGAACTACCAAAGGTCATCCTATCCACATTCAAAGCCATCCCATGTGCTTCCACTGGAAGGTGTTCACTGCTTCAGAAAACCAAGGAAGCAAGAGCTTTAAGCGTCCACTGTAGATAAGAAAAAATGGGCTGTATGATCATGGAGTCCTTGGTGCAGGCATCAGCTCTCACGTTCTTCATCAGTCCTCAGTCAATGCTCCTGTTGATTGCTGCTTTGTTCAGGTATTTGTGGTGCAGGAATCACCTTGTAGTTTACTGTACAGTTGTGTTTCTCTAATACACCTAGCTTAGGTTTATGTTCAGTCTACACACTCAGAATGTATCTAACTCAAGTACATAGAAACAGGTGCCTCCCAGATGCAGTCATGTGGACATTCATGAAAAGATTCATTTAAAAAAATCAAATAGGCACAGCATGAATGTGAGCTTGTGTGTCTGTGTCTGTGTGTGTGTGTGTGAGAGAGAGAGAGAGAGTGCATGTTTGTGTGATTGTGTGTGTTTGTGTATGTGACTTTTTGTGTGTTTGAATGTGTGTGTGAGAGTGTGTTTATTTGTGTGATTGGTGTATTTGTATGTGCATGATTGACTGTGTGTGTTTGAGTGTGTGTGTATGTGTGTGTGTGTAAGAATGTGTTTGCATGTAAAATTATGAATGTCACTACCCTACAAGCCACTAATAACCCATCTGCCATTGACTGAAAACACTATAGCCTTGGGCTTTAGGCACAAATCTGATCTCTGACCATACAAGCCTGGTGCCAAGCACCATGGATACCTTAATGTCACCTTAAATATGGGAAGTGGTGTTTAAACATGTACAGTGCAGATGATGGTCCCCGTAGCTCTACACACAGGTACACACACCCACATTAACATTGGCACACTATTTTTATTTTCTACTTCTTTCTTCTGTAATTGAAATTCCCACCTTTTGTAATGAGTATGTAACTACCCAAATGGTGATCCCCAACCTTATACACAATTTGATTACCAGATTTAGGTCTTAGAGTAACAGTCTATGGTCTGATAACTTCATGAAAATAACACAACACTATAAAATAAATAAATCTTAAATTCAAATGAAGCATTTTGAAATTTGCTATATTTTGTTAAGGTGGCTTTTCCCAGTTGCTTGTCTAGGTAGTAGCAATGCCAGGACCATATTTTAGAATTTCTTTCTGTGTCTGAGATAATTTCTGTAAGTGATATTTTAAGCTACTGAATCATTTCTTAGAGACATACAACATCAAATACCTCACTTCTCAATATAGGACTGCTGGCCTGGAAGTGTCCCTGCCTGGGATGCCTTGAGTCCTTGTCCTCACTCCTCAACCCCAATCCCTGCTTTCTCCTTCTCAAGGATGAATGTGTGTCACTGTTATGCTCTATACACGAGCTGAAAGTCCAACCAGTTCCATCATGGTTGTGAATGTCCCACATCCCTCCACTGACCTGTCAATTTTAGGTGTTTTATGAATATGAGTCCTACAGCTGATGTGGGCTCACATCTTAGGGTAAACACATGAAATGCTGTGGAAGCAGCAACTTTAAGAATCTATAACAATAGCATGGACTGAAGAGCAATGAAGTATTCATGATTTACCTTGGTGAAACTTTAGCTTCCAAGAAGGTGTGACAGTCTAAGGAAGATAATACTGTGCTACCTTCAAATAATGAATCATGACCTAAAGGATGAAGGTTTGGTTCATGCACTGAGCAGTTTTCCAATATGGAGATTTTTATTGTTGTTATTTCAACAACTTCGTGTTTTATATTAAGAGATGAGATTAATATGCCAATAGAAAATGTATTAAATTGGGAAAGATGACATGGGTTCTTGATGCACGTTTTTAATTAGGTATGAGAAAACCAAGTTGAATGTTACCTCTAAAGTAGCACCTGCTATCCAGGTGTCTGAACAATTGGGTGGGACTGTCTTTTGAATCCCCAAATTATACCGGGAGAGTCACATGTGTTTGACCTAAAGGTTGCTGTAATTTATTGAGCTCCTCTCCAGCTAAGCACATGCGTGGCTATCCTGTTCTTGCAACATACCCAATCCTAACAGAAATTTCTAGCCCCAATATAGGATGAAGGCGGGGTTCTAATGGCAGGCAGTGAGACTTTACACTGTTTTATTCTTCTCAGGGTAACCCAAAAGCTAGGTGACAGATGCAGCCAGCTGTTTACCCCCATTTGTAAACAGAAGTTCAGCTTGAGTCAGACAGAATCTGGCTACCACTGAGCTCCTGGGGAGCTTTAGGAAGGCAGGTCCCTGGGTAAGGTCACACAGGCAAGATCTGTCCACAACTGTTTAAAACACAATAGCACAGGTGAGATGCATTTGAAAGGAAAGTCAGTCATGTTGGGATGAAAGCAATCAGCAGAAGACTGAAACAACATGACTGAGAAATCAAAACTTACTTAACTTACTGGGGAGGTTGGAAAAGACAGGACTCATTTAAAGTGGTTTTGAATGTATTTGTTTATATGTTCACACAAAAACATTGTTAACAAAACTCTTCTCTGTTGTCACTATCAATGTTATTTACCACCTTTTCTGTAAAGGATGATCATGCCATTAACTGTCTTCAGCCTAGAACTGATGTTTCTATGTGTAACTTTTCCATAAACAGATGAAGAAGAATAACTATTAGGAAAGTTGTTCTTTAGTCACACACAATTGCTGAGACTGTACTATTATTGCAAACATGAATTACATTCATGGAAATTCAAAAGCCTTTTAATGGAGCAGCTAATTGTTCCACAATTGGATATAATTATATTTTATTTGAAGACAAAACAAAACCACTCATAGGATTCAATACTGGTCTGAGTGCTGCATTTTTTCTTCTGAGAGATATGAGCCTCAAAACTGACTGTACCCCATCATTTTGCTTCTGTGTTGCCTTGGTCATCACTCACAGAAGTGCTTTGTGTATTGCCAACTTAGAAGAAAGGAAAATGTTGGTATCTTGGAATTCCTGTGAAGAATATACTTGCACTTTCTCTGAGGAAAATATAAATGGATTTGCTTAATGGGGCTTCAGGTATTAGAATGATTGATAGTATATTGTGCCATAGTGAGGCCTTTCCGTCTGCAGTAATGAATTATGAGCATTAAATGTGTATTTATTCCCCGTTAACCCCATTCCTAATTGGCACACACTAGCCCAAGGCTTTTAAGATCTTTTAGGATAATTAAGTTAATAGGACAGTATAGATCACAGCATGACAAACAAACAGTCTGGCTCTGACATGACAGGCAGGCACAGCAGGCTGTGTCGAATGACTACCATTACTGCTTGAGGTTTGGAAGAAAATCAGGTAGAGACATGGAGAAGTGAGAGACCTGAGAGGCTTCTATCTTCACTCTTGTCTGTCCAGTCAACATTAAAGGTCTTAGTATGTAAGAACTTCTTGATGGGAAATTCTTGGTTGGATTAATTCCTTATACAAGAGACTTTTGAGCCCCAGGTCAAACTTTCACAAGTTTTTTATGGTAACTACAGGCTATGGTCCTTTGGTCCTTTGACAAATGTAACAATAAAAAGGCATTCGGGTCTAGAAGATGAGGAGGATTCTAGTAGGTATAGGCAGAGAGTCATTTGCCATGTAGGATGCCAGAGGAATAACAGGTCCCCAGACCTTTCTCCTAAGACCATATGGAAATACTTAGATTAACAGAAATGGCTTAATAATTAAGACTCATGTAGCCTGTAAGAAGCCCTAGCCATTGGCCAACAGTTTCATAATTAATACAAGTCTCTGAGTGTTCATTTGGGGCTGACACAGCAGTGGGCCCAGGCTGGTGGGAAGAGTTACTGTAACGTAGGTTTTGTCATTTTTGTCCCTGGTGCTAATTCCCCCTTTTTTCACAGGGTGCTTATCTGGGCAGCATCAGGCATTTGTTCTAACAGTTTGCTTTCCCCCTGAAACCTTGTAAAGCTGCTGCCATCATACAGTGTAGTTGGTTACCAGGGTGCTGCAGCATCAACAGTCAGGATGACTGACTTTGACCAGATGAAGAGGAAACCACCAAGAAGCTGCTTTAACCATAGAACCAAATCATGTAAAACTGGCATCCAGCCCCTTTCCTTGTATGAATATAATGCTTCCTTTTATTTATACTGAGTCTCGATGGGCAGTACAGGATGTTGCTGTGTAGTCGTGTCCTGTGGACTGAGCCGTCACTCTGGGAAGGTGGAGGCAGGCCCAGAAGACTCAGAAAGCCAAGGAAACACACCATGCCTGGGAAGTTCAGAAAATGATGAGTCACCACATCCTAAGGGTTATTTAAGTGAACAGATATGGGAGGACAAGACTCCACAATGAAGCTTCATGAGAGCTGGACAGTAAGCTAAGCTCCAGGAATTCAGCTTTCCATTTTGGGATAAAGATATCTTTGCTCTGAGTCACCCAAACTGCCATAATGCAACCTTTTATCCACACTCCTATGAGTAACCCCAATAAACGTGTTTGCTAACCAAGCTAGAAGAAAGTGAAGCAGTTCTTTGGCTGCCACTGACTCGATCTGGAATGAAGAGACATGTGTTCACTTCTCCCCAAGAAAACTCACACAAATCAATATAATGTATAGACCACAAATACTACTGAACAAAATAGCATAGGTAAAACTGTCAGGGCTAACTGAAGACAGCCTTGGATTTGAACTATTAAACAGAAAGTAGATCAGAGTTACAGACCAGGATCACAGTATTTCTGAAGCATGCATGATACTGAGAACTTAACCAAGTGGCCAAGGTCTGTGCTATTCCTTGGAAATCCTTGTCCATCTTTGTGCATCATTTAGCACCTGACCTGATCTACATAGTTGAGGGGACACTTCATCCTGTGGCATGACTAGCTCTTGAGAGGAAGGACTTTATTGTCTGCAAGAATGGATATATATTATTACAAAGAAATGGGCCATTAAAATTTAATTAGGAGTACAGGAGACAAACTTACTTTTGGAAACTTTCCCCAACAGTCAGCTTAGGATTCGGTTTACCTCCAAGACATGTGAAAGAAATTCTGAAAACTTGATGTGAAAGACTGTCAGAACCTTTACTTGTGCCAATTCGTATATGTGAGAATCAGTTATTTCCTTCCTCTGTTTAATGTGCCTAAGGGCTTTGAGAGTCATCTGTTCTAGAGAAGTGAGTTTTATCTGGGACTTAAATAGGTCATTTAACTTTATTGTGATTCCACGTGGTGATTCCAAATCCACTAATTCCTGTGAAATCCCGAAAATATGTTTCCAAGTTCAGTAAGTAATTGGGAATTTTTAAAGCCAAAAGAGACAGTTAATTTGCACAATTACACTACTTACTGAATGTTATAATTTCTTATATTTCAACAAGGCTTCCAAGTCTCTGAATATCAGGTTCTACTTTGAAAAGATGATGAATTTATGTTTCTAAAACAATGCAATCACAGGTTTTATCCCCAGTATTCACCACTTGATGTAATTAGTTTATAAGTAATTATTTGATCATGGTCAGTTTATAGCAGTTATGGCCCATGATCAAATGAGTATTTCTCACATAATTGCCTTTTAACAAATTTCATTTAGGGAAAAACAAACGACACTCCCAACCACAGTGCAATGTTATGGTGATGAGTTCACATTCAGACTAATGGTCGATTAAACTGGATTGCAAGGTTTAAATAAAATACTAAACCCAGATCAACCTCAGTAAAATTCCCTTCTGCACTGAAACAGACTTGACTTAGTTTACTAACATAACAATGGCTGGGGTATTTGGTTTGAAATCAGAGGTTGTGTGGGCTGTTTCTTGGCTTCCCCATAAGAAGATGATACCATCTATGAGACTGAGAAGGCTGCATGAGTGAGTGCTAGCCACAGGCATGACCTCCTATTCAGTAAGAAGCATCAAGTCTTAAACAGCAGACACAGGGAAACACGAGCAGGTTCTATGCTCAATGGGTGAATTGTTTTTCAGTGTAAGTGTGGTTAGCAGCAGTTGAGCTTGTGCTTGATTTTTCAGTGTTGGGTCAGGAAGGTGAAACCTGAAGCCTACAGGACACGTAGTTAGCATATCTAAGTCACTTTGCTTCCAGCTCCATTTTTAAAAAGCCATTCAGGGAGGTGCGTCTAAAGCCCCCCCCCACCCCACCCCCCCGCGAGCTGCAGTTTTTCTCTTCTGTTAATCCCTAAACCAAATTGCAGTTGTTCCAATCTGTATCTTCAGCTGCATGTTGCATTTGTCTTTTTCTTTTCTTTCTTTTAACATCGCTTAGGCACACTAAATTAATGCAAAACTAGAACTGGGTGTGTCATAATTTATACCTAAACTTTGAAGTTGGTTTACTACTTGTTTTCATTTTTATAGACAAGTAATGATTTGTCTTAGGGTGTTTAAAAGTATTTATTAAGGAGTAATTTCAGAATGGGGGGATGAGGACAAATGGCTAGCAATCAGAGAGAGTGGGTAATCTGGAGGAGAAAGGTAGCCGAACCTAAAGTATGTAGGATGAAAAAACTGAAAGCTCCAATGTGAGACATGAGCACTTCTGTTCACAGCTGTGTGTGATATTCAGAATTTGTGTTAAATTAGTAGATTTTTGCTGCTATGGCCACAGGAATATCATGGTATGTCAGCATGGACTCGTTGATCTCTTCAACAGGAACCATTTTTTCAGTGCACACACAGAGGTTATAATATGATGCAGTTTGTATTAAGTATGCACAGAAAATATCCTTAAGAAGTGATAATGTAAATTAAACTACATAGTGTTCCCAATCACTCAGGTATGCATGGGTATCAGCAAGAAGACAATCAATCAATATTTGTTTACAAGGATATAGGTAAAGAGGACACTTACACACTGCTGTTGGGACTATTAACTGGTACAGCCACTGTGGAAATCAGTATGGAGTTTCCTTAAAAGGCTAAAAATAGAATAGTATATGGCTCATGTACATGACTCCTGGGTGTACACATGAGGTTGTGCCCCAGGGACACCTGCATATTCTTGTTTATTGCAGCTTTTGGCCACAATAACTAAGAAATTGAATAAGTCCTTATGTCCATCAATAAATGACTAGATGAAGAAAATGTGATACATGTACAAGATGGAATTTTATTCAACCACAATGAAAAATAAAGTCATGACATTTGTAGGAAGGTTTATGAACTGAAAAATCATCATGTTAATCAAAATAAGCCATAATCTGAAATACAAATATCAGGTGTTTTTCCTAATACATGTCACAAAAATATATTGCCACTATACTATATGTAACATATTTTTTATGAAATTAGAAAGGACATATGAGAGGTAGAAGGGGAGCTCAGGAAAGGGAGGAAAACATGACCAAAGGGCAATGAAATGCATGTAAGAAATTCTCAAAATAAAATGGATGACTGTATATTCCTAGCTCAGACCTTCTTATGGTTAACATATTGCATAAAGATGTCATATTTGTCAAGAGTAAATAAATAATATTCATATGAAGCCATTAAGTAGACCACAGAGTATATTTGAACTGTAACAGATTTTCACCAAGTGTCCATTTTTCACTTTCATATTCTAGTTTGGATCCTGGGCTGCCTTGCTCAACCCATCTCACTGACAATTTCTGGCCTGTGAGAGATAAGTCCTATAGTTGTAACACATCTCCTAGCATGAATCTGGTGGGTGGTTTTCTATCATGACAATGGAGAAGTGGGCACTGGGGGTAGACATCTCTTGAGAGAAGTGGTGCTCTGTATTGTATGTCTGGAGCCCATCAGCATATCCATCCCAGGCAGTCCACATGCAGGGCTTGGCCAAGTGGATGCTGGGTGACCAGGACCCTCTCTGCTCTAAGTTGGGTGTTTCCATTTTCAAATGAGTCTACTGGGAAGTCAGTCACTAAATCCAACCCATACTCCAAGGGAATGATTTGCCCCATCTTCTGGAGAGATGTTATTAAAAGAGTAGATACAATCTTTCAGATCTGGGATGAAGTCAGAGGACATCCAGAGAGAATCATTCTCTCCTTCTACCATGTAGTTACTGAGGACTGAACCAATATCACCTTTACTGTTGAACCTTCTCACAGGCCACTGCAGACCTTTCATGCTCATATTTCACCAGGAGACTGGAAGGACTCTAATTTGTGAGAAGAATTTGAAAGTGATTGGAGTTTCATCTTGTTGGGATGCTGGATAAAATCACTCCTTGAAATGACCTCATCGTGGGCTTCTCTTTGCCAGGAGGCTTTTAATCACTTCTTCAGCCTGCTCTCATTTTGATCAGATTCTAATTTCTTCATTATCCCATCCCACTGGATTGTGTTTCTCTAATATACATGCAGTCCAATTCAATGATTTTTACCTTCTCATAGGGACCTCCATCTGGTCCTTTCTTTGCTGTACCTTATGGTACTATTAATTTTTTTTCACTTTTACCTTTGTTTATTTGGATCTTTTATTTTTCCTGCTTAGTTGGTGTGTCAACTTTACTCCTCTTTTCAAAAAACCAATTTTTGGTTTCTTGAAATGTTTCTATTGTCTCCCTGAATGCTGTTAATTTTGGCCCAGTTCGTACCGTTTCATTCTGCTGAATTTAGGTTTAGTTGCCTTTTCTTTTCCTAGTTCATTGATACAGAGTGGTTTATTGGACACATCTATTTTCTTTATCTAGGCCTTCTCACAATAAAGTCCCCAGACAACCCTGCACTTTCCAAATCCCATGGTACTTTTTATCCCCTTATGACTTCCGCAGGCCCTCATGTGTTGCTGGTATGTGTTGTTCAACCTCCAAACACCTTGTTTTCTTTGGTTTTGTTTTCCCTCCTGATATTGATCTCTCGTTTCACAACATTGTGGTTGAAAGGAATACTACAGATGATTTCAGTCTTCTTAAGTTAGGGTTTGTCTGTGTGCCGTAGAGATCTTTCCTGGAGACTTTATCTGTGTGCTTGTGGACAGCGTGTATAGATGCTGTGGGGCGCAGAGCCAGCTGCTAACCCTTAGTTTAGTCTGCTCTGCTGTGTCCGTATTGATTTCCTGTCTGGATGATCCATCCTTTGGTGGGAGTGAGGTATTGAAGTCCCCTACTCTTATTGTATTGCTATCCATTTCTCCCTGTAGTTCTGTTAATATTTGCTTTATACATTTTGGTGAGCTGATGTTGGGTGCATATATACTGATAATAGTGGTATCCTCTAGATGAATTGATCTCTTCATCATTACAGAATGAGCTCCTCTGTCTCTTCTGACAGATTTCAACTAAGAGTCTGTATTATCTAATGCCAGCTTAGCCACTGTGGTCATCTTTCAATTGCTATTTCAATACAATTCCCCCTTTCTATTGTGTCAGTTTCGGTGTCTCTAAACTGTATAGCTGCTCTCCTGGCAGTGTATTGTGGAAGCTTTTTTAAAAATTTCTATTCATTTAGCTACTTTGTGTATACTGATTAGTGTTTTGCTTTGCTTATACTTAAATTGTTACTGGACCTTTATCTTTTCAAACTTGTCTGTAGCAATGCTCCCTACTCTCCCTTCTTGCTGTCATATTTTTTTCATTGTTCTCTTGGACCACAAATGTTTGGACCCTTTCTCCCTGCCCTCTGTGTATCTTTGGGGTTACCACAGGCTTATGTGAAGCATCTAACCTTACGTGTATATTAAACTAATAACAACTTAAATTCCATTGTATCTGGATATCTGCCCTTCTGCTTCCTGAATTTTATGCTATTGACATAAAGCACATCTGTTTATATTCTTGGTCATTAAGAAATTGTTTAAATCATTTTTATTCTGAAGATACAATGGTTTGATGGAGTATTCCAACTTGGGTCATGTGGCACTAACTTCCAACTTTATTTTTTTTATTGCTTCTTCATATTCTTTCATTTCAAATTACCCTCTTCAGCATTTTTGTTGAAGCAGGTCTGATTGTGATGGATTCCCTCAGTTTTTACTTGCTCATCTAAAAGTCTTTGTCTTGTCCTCATTTCTGAAAGATTCCTTAGCATGAACAATAATCTTGTTTTGCCACAGTTGTGTTCAATATTTTGAATATACCATCACACTCTTTTTTTGGGAAATGCTTTCTTAAAGTACACTGGTTGCTTTTGGACAGCCCCATGCATATGAAAAAATGACTTTTTTTGGTTTTCAATTTTTTCCCTTTGTATTTGAAGTTTTGACCATTTGAATATAATGCTATCAGGCTGCCTTTTGCTTCATGTCTCTTGAGCCTTGTGACTCTGGCTGTCCATCTCATTCTGTGATGGTCATTACTCATCATCAACTTGACAGAATCTAGAACTACCTGAGGACAAGCCCCTGGGTATGCTTGTCAGAGATTATTGAGTTAGATGAATTGATAGTGGAAGTCCAGCTATACTTGTAGACAGAAGCATCCCAGGAACTGGATGGAGTGTTGGGTTGAACATAAAGAAGACAATGAGCAGAATGCCAGCACTCATAACTCTGCTTCCTGCTGTTAAATGGTCCAAATACCAGTACAACTTTGAGTGTTTGCACATACTAATATAACCAGATGAAGCACTCTTTACATTTTAAGATGAATTTCTTTGATGTTCAAGATGATAAGTACTTCCAAACTGTCCTCCTGTCCTCCTTTATCTTAGGTACATTGATATCATGCTATTGCTTTTCTGTTCTTCCAAAGTTAATTTGTTGGAGAAATATATATTTGTAACTATGAAAGGGGAAATTTAATGACCAAATATAAATTTTACTTAGATTTATTCATAGGTAGAGTCTAAACCACCCAAGACTTATGATCTGAATTTTAACCCCATTTGATACTAAATGAAGTGAAAAATTGCTGAGCTGTGGAAGTACTTCTTTGTGTTGCTCCTGAATCCAGGAGCCAAGAAAAAAAAGAGTTTTATCTGTAGTTTCTTTTTTTGTGAGCTCTGGATCCAATCGTGTGGTGTTCTAATGCAAGCTAAGGCCTTATGGGGTCCATACAACTCTTTCTCTTATGTTCCCTATTCCTTGTGCCAGGTAGGCAACGAAAAGAATCTTCTGGTAAATGTCAGCAGTTCCCCATGCTGTCTTGTTTTATTACCAAGATGTGACATCTAAAAAGCAAAAAGCCTGTGTCGTGTTCCTCTGTGACATGATTCTCTTGAGGCAAACAGAAGACTGCCCTGTGCCCCTCTCAGAAGCAAAGGCATCCTGTTCATCATGGGCAGGAGAGGAGATGGCTGGGAATATCAGAGAAGGATACTTCAGAGGGCATGTAGGCTGTAAACAGCTTGAGGACATTTAGAACTTATGAACCAGTTCATACTGACATTGATAATTCTTCTTGTATTTTCCAGGCTGATCCTGCTGTAAAACAAACTAGTGTAAATATATATATGATGCCACAAGCAAGTGTATATTGTTCTTTATGATGGCTAGAAATATGGCAAATGTCATCATGGGGATGACCTTCAAAGTAGAACTCAGTGAGGGCCTTCAAATCCAAACCCAACAACCCAAGGAAGGACATAACCAGGAACAGCAGTGATCAGAGTCTTCATGGGACTATTTTACTGGTGTATCTTAAAACTACAAGTGCAAGAGGTAGATAGATGTGAACATTATTTCTGTGAAGATGGTGTAGCTGTTCCAGAAATGTAAATCTCATCCAACCAAAGATATAATAATTTAGGAGAACTGATTCATGCTTATACTAGAGGCCCAAAAGAGACGAATGTGTGGCTTCCAGAAAATGTGCTTAAGAACTCTTACAATCAAAAGAACAAACAAAACAATATGGGTGAAATGAAAACTGATGATAAAATGATTATATTGCAGGAAAAGCAAACATTTAACAGCTGAAGTAACATGCACACCAGCAAAGAGAATGAACAGGAAATGCTCTGAAAGGAGGAGCCCACAAAAAAAAAAAAAAAAAAAACAGAGAAAGCCCTTCCAGAACACAGAGGATGCTAATGCTCAGCTTAACAGAAAAGAATAAACAGGATGGAGAGTAGATCACTGCTCTTTGTAAAAAATGGATCAGCTGAAGTAAAAAGATGCAAGCTAGTACATAAGATACTTTCTAAGCTATTACAGAAGACAAATTTCATGAACTTAAAAGGACATATGTGCCTAGAATGAGAGGTTGTAATGTGTGTATGGAAAAATAAAGCTGCTCATAAATGAACAGATCTACTTAGCCTTTGATTTTCAGAGACAAAGAGATAAAAATAAAGTGTTAGCTGGTTGTGATGTGCATGTTTAACCCTAGTACTGAGGAGGCAGAAGCAAATTTTAACCCCAAACATCCAGATCTTCTGCCTCCTGTGTTCCAAGACAAGAAGAGATTAGATAGGAGAGTCAAACTGAGAGGACACTGGGAAGAAGAGTGTGGAGACATAGGAGTGTGATGAGTCTGGAGGAGGTGCCATGAGGGGCAGAGCTATCAGGATGGGAAGCACATACATGAGGTAAATGAGCCTTGTGTCAATGCATAGATTAGCAGAAATGGGTTCATTTAAATTATAAGAACTGGCAAAAAAAAATGAGTCCAAGCCATCAGGAAAGCATTCATAATTAATATTACTTGGGAAGCAGCTGGCAGGACAGGAAGTCCACCTTCAATGGGGAGCAGAAACTAGGGTCTGATTGGGTGAAACTGAACATTGGGGCTCTGGTTGTGACGGCTATGTTGTGTCCCTGGCTCCTGTGTGTTTCTCTTAGTGGTCCTCCTATCCCATGAGCAGCTTGGTCCCACAATGCCTTCCACTGGGATGCTCTTGCTATGGCAGAGTCTTAGAGGCATCCTTAATACTCTTGTAATCCAGGACAACTGTTCCTGCTCTTGCTTTAAGTTGTTTTACTTAGCATTTTGTCACATGTAAAAAAATTACTAACACATAGAATGAAAAAAAAAAGACATAACTGCACCTAGGTATGGCAGGAGAGAAAGTTTATTTGTAGATAAGAGGGAGAGCATAGTCAGAGGCAGAGATATCTGAGAGAGTCCAGAGTGGACAAGAACTTGAGCCCTGTGAAGAGAGGAGAGAAAGAAGCCTAGAAGTTCTGAAACCACATGCAGCAGCCTAGAGGGCAAAGGGACAAAATGACTGGAGTATAGAGGGAAGAGCCTCTGGAGGAAGGGTAATCCAGCCCCTGGATTGTTGATTTGAGGTAGAAGGCAAGGTAAGCCAGCCATACTCTGTAATAGGTAGGGACTGAGGGAAGCTGGGAGAACCTGGTCTACTTTGACGTGTTAATTAGGTGACACCTCAACCATTTGTCCCAGGGTTTGTGACTTAACAGCTACCATCACATATGGAAATGTAAATTATAACAATGGTTGGTTGCCATGGTTCTCTTTCTGTTGTGGTGACAACACATTCTAACAAAAAACAGCTTGGAGGGAAAATACTATATTTCTGTTTATAGTTCCAGGTTACAGCCTATAGTTAAGGAAAGTCAGAAGTCAACAAGACTGCCAAGGCAGGTATCATGGAGGAACACTGAAGATTGGTACCTGGCTTTCTGGCTAGCTCTCAGGCTCACACTTAGCTAGCTTTCCTATACATCTCAGGACCGACCCTCCTGCAATGGTGTTACCCACATTCAGTTGAGTCTTCCTACGCCAATTAACACTCAAGACAATCGCCCAGAGACATGTTCGCAAGCCAGTCCAACCTAGGGTCTTCCTCAATGGCAGCTTTGTGAAGTAGTCAAAATAAAGCTAACTAGGACAACGGTGATGCTACACATTCATTTATACAGTCAAAATATAACCTGTTGAATACAATAGCTTTCAGAGCAGAGGTGATAAAGAGTTGAGACTCGCACATCTGGGTGGTAAAAGCAGCTGATTTACAACAGGTCCAGTGTATCTCAGGAGTTTATGGTCCATTTACATAGGACTCACCAGCCACCCTTAACTACTTACTTAAGAGAAAACAAAACACACACACTACTTACAGAGAGATGTCCCTAAAAGCTTTACTTGCAAAGGCCTCTGTCTGAAACAAGTCCACTGATGATGCCACACCCACACTGCTGCTTAGCAACACGAAAGAGGACCACCTTCTGATGCTTAGCACAAGAGTAAACCTCACAAAGATCAGGCTGAGCCAATGCCACGCAAAGCAGAATGTGTACTGTATGACTCCAGTTATAAAAGCCTGGATGAAGTAAGCTTATTTGCGCTGAGCGATCAAAGCTGATGAAAGGCTTCTTTGGGGAAGGCGTTTGGAAAAGGGCAGACAAAGGGGCAACAGAAGGGAGAGGAAATGCTGTTTTGATCATGACCATGGTTCTGCGACTGTAAAAGTATGTCCATGCTTATCAAATCATATACTTTAATTGAGGACACTGTGTTGCATGTTAAATATGCCATGCTACAGCTTTTAACATTGTGCAGCCAATATTTTCCTTCCACTTGTAACAATGGTTAGAGTTTTAAAACAAAGTGTTAAAGTTTAAAAACTGGGAAAATCAAGCTATGTCAAGGCATTACCTCTGGGAAACTCAGATCATTGAGGTGCCAGTCATTTGAGGATTTTAGAACAAACAGTAATTCCAAATCTATCATAAGGTCTTAAAAACATCAGAGAAATAAATGCTGTACAATATAAAACTTTAGCAGTTGAGTGAGCAAAGTCAAGAAAGCTCACAAAGGCAAGTTGGTCAGTTACTTTTATGAGGAGAATCAGATAGCATAAGATTCAAAACTATGGCCCAAACTCGCCAGACATTAAAAATACCCCCCTAAGCAAGTATGCAACTGCAATGGAAACATGTTTTACTCCAGGGAAACAGATAATTTAAGTCACATGAGAGCTAGTGCCAGCATCACAAAACTAGGAGGGAAATTGCCCCTAATGTAACAGCTATTTGCAATAAAAAATGAAAATAAGTATCTTAATGATTTACATCGAAATTGCTAGTTACAAATGTGACAGGGAGAAAGGCATAAGAGTCATTAGCTTGGTAAGGAACAATGCCTCGGGCAGTTCTGCTACCAGGAGAATATAATATCCTGTTTGCATAAGTCTATACTCAGAAAAAAAGAAAATATTAAACCACACATGCTGTGCATAAATAGAAGAAGTTGTTGTGGATTGATCATTTGAGTTTCTGCTTGTGAGATTCAAGGGGATCAGCTGGCAGGATTAAGATACCCGGTGGCAAAATAAATATGTTCAAAACTGGGAAGAGAACTCTGCCTCAGTAGCAGATACTGTGTGTGCTGCTTAGAAAGCAACCTAACTATGGCTGCGTAGGACCTGTGCAAACAGGACCAGAGGATCCGGGCGTGGTTATGTGCTACAGCCCTTGCCCATCACACAAACACCTGGCTGAGGTCCTGTCTTCCAACCCGACAGCCCTCCCCTCCCCATGAAGGCTAGACTTCTTTCATGGGTCACATAAAAGGTGTGGAAATGACACTGAAGGACTACAATTCCAATAGTAAAACAACAATCATCAATATTTGTAATTGTCAATTATCCCCAAATTAAACTGCCATGCATTAAACATTGAAAGCCAAGTTAGGAGAGCCAGGCAGTCATATATGGTCCACTTGAAAGCTAAATAGTTGGATAGCAGAGGTTTGAGTGATGGCAATGGCCTGTCTCAATCTAGAAGAATCAGGCTTGCCAGCTGAATTTAGGCGGAAGCTATCCAGCACACTCTGTGCAGATCTCCCTCCCTCCCTCCCTCCCTTTCCCCCTCTCTCCAAGATTTCTCTTTGTAGCCTTGGCTGTCCTAGAACTCATTCTGTAGACCAGGCTGGCCACTACCTAAAAGACATTCACCTGCTTCTGACTGGTGCTGAGATTAAATGCGTGTGCCACCACTGTCCAGCCTTATTTTCTACTCTAATGGAAAGAATAATTACAGCTAATTTTGTTTGGGTACCTGTGTAACATGAATCCCAAGTTCTGCCAAGGAAAAGCATAGACAAACAATGTATCACAAAGTGAAACACAAATGTTCTGTTTGCAATGGAACTGTAATACTTAGGAAAGACATAGCACCCTGCTTCATTGAGTAAGCATCACATAATCGTATTAAGAGGTGAGAAGATATTTGATAAACTGCAGCAATTATATCTAATCATCATGTTAAGAAAAAGAGGCACAGAAACACTGAGCCCATTAGAATTCAGTCTGAAACACTGTAATTAATGGGGAATGTTGGTGAAGACATTATTAGGGCTAAGAGCAGGTGATCCACACCATCTCCCACCCAGTATTGTTCCTGGGGTCTCAGCCCCAGAAAAGAGAAAAGAAAGCAAGGGTCTTGGAACATAAGCCTCAAAGCCACCTTTACTGTTAGTGAGTTACTAATGGGGACGCCAGAGGGCTGAGGAGAGCCTCTGGAAGTGAGGGTGCTCAATGGTGCTTCTGTGTTGTCTATGGAAACCATAAATTAGCAACTCTTCTACCAATTCATTAGGTTCCAAAGTTGACTGAGCACATAAACACTCAAGTCCCTGGGAGTCTCAGATCAACAAGGATTGAGTGAAGCTCCCTGGAGGGGAGTGGGGAAGCTAGAAGGAGTGAACAGTTCCTGATAGAGTCTTTAATTCAACAGAAATTCACATGGTGTGAATGTGCAAGGGAATCTGGTTTCTCACTGAAGGAAAAGGAAGAGCAGGGGTGAGGCCAGAAACTCGTAATCAAGGTCTCCCTACAGGATCCGAGAGTTCATTGCTACATCCATGTGTTCACATGAAAATGTCCCTGGTCTTGTGTGTTATTTCCTTATAGAGAACCTAGCTACTAGATCTTTCATGTAATAGAGCAAATTGTGCCCCATCTGCCATGAGAGACATACTTCTGAGGGCCCCCACTGTTATTTGAGAGCATTGGTGAATTAGAAGCTACTGATGACAGAACAGATCGGAGTTTCATCTGCTCTGGCAAATGGGTCCCCAGATACTAGTCCTCGAGAAACGTGCCTTTCTATCAAGGCAAAACCAGCTCAGCACTCTTGCCACTGTATAATCAGATTGAGTGCTCCATGATATTGTGTTTGCAGAACAGGATTGTACCCATGACCCTCACTACCTGTAGCTGACCTGGTCACAGTCTTGTGATCTCCTTCCACTTCAAAGGAAAACTGAAGACTGCCAAGGAGTGTGAATTGGAGATGAGCATTCTCAGGGTCTGGACAGCAGAAGACAGCTGCTAGTGGTTGAAAGCTATTCTATAGGACTGAAATAATGTCTGGCATTCAGAGTGTTGTCGTTCAACTACCAGTTTCCTGGAACCACGTGCTCAGAAGTTGAGGTTCACTGTGTATGACAGATAGAAAGATGGCATGTCCCACCATAGGGATGGGCTCCAACAAGTTAGCTCATGCATCAGGGATAGGTTCTGGTCTTGCGGTCAGAGCTTCCCATATAGACCCAACTACACAACTGTCTCCCACTTGTAGAGGGCCTAGTTTAGCCCCATAGAGGCTCCACAGCAGGTGGTCTAGAGTTTGTGAGTTCCCATGAGTTTGGGTCAACTGTCTCGGTAGATATCTCCATCATGATCTTGACCTCCATCACTCATATATTCCCTCCTCTCTCTCTTCAACTGGATTCCCAGAGTTCTACCTGGTGCTTGGTTGTAGATCTCTGCATCTTGTTCCATCCATTACTGGATGAAGGCTCTATGATGACAGTTGGGGTATTAACCAGTCTGATTACAGTGAAAGGCCAGTCCAGGCACTCTCTCCACTATTACTATGAGTCTTAGTAGCCTTAATGTAGGGGTGGGGAGAAGCTTGGCTCTGCCTCAATTTAATGGGCCAGGCTTTGTCAACCCCCCCACATGGGAGCCCTTACCTTGTGGGAGGAGTGGATGGGGGTGGGCTGGGGGGGAAGGGAATGGGGAAGGGGTGCTGGAGGAGGGGAGGGAGAACTATGGTTGGAATGCAAAATGAAATGTAAAAAACAAACTTAATTAAAAATAATAAATAGTATGTTCATACAAAAAAGATAGCATGTCTTGTTAAGCAAAGAATACTGCCACTTGGAGGGTAAGACCAGGCCACTAAGTGGTCTGTTGTTGGGACACAGGTGTGTAAGTTTGTGTGAGTGACCCTAACTTACCACTCTTACTGTCTCTCAGCTTTCTTCCTGAAGCAGAAACAAGTGTAAAACTTCAGACTTGTAGCTGATTTCTCTTACAGGCATTTCAGGGGAGAGCTCAGAATTAGTTGCTGTTCTATTGGTTGGGGAATTACAGCATTAGAGGTTTAGGACATATGCTGGAACAGGGACTGAGAGCCTTACATTCTGATCAACAGGCTGCACATAGAGAGATACCATACCTGGCATGAACTTTGGAAACCTCAAAGCTGGCATCAACACTGACATACTTCCTCCAGCAGGGCCACACCTACTCTAATAAGGTCACACCTCCTAATCCTTCTAATCATTTTCCAATAGTTCCACTCTCTGGTGACTTAGCATTCAAATATGGTAAGTGAAGGCCACTTCCAGGCAAACCACCATATTCTCTGACTCTGTACAGTAGGAAAAGAACACCATCATTTTATACTACAGAGCTAACTGTTGCCTAGGACAACTGGGCCATTAGGTCATAGCAGTCCTTCATCCTTCTGCCTTTATTCAGAATCCCCCTTGAATAACCAACCTGTAAATGTCACATCACCTATTGTTTCCACACAAGATTGAGCCCACTGTGCACAAGGCAACTGCATTTGGCTACTCATTGAATGCTCACTCCTGTGTTCTTTTCTGGAATGTGTTCTACATGGTTCTTTCAGCTCTCTCTTTTCAATGGGCAATATCACCTTACACTATTATTCACCATGAATCCTGTTTTCATTTTGAGGTAATGTGGTAATTTGAATGTAATTGGCCCCATAATCTCACAGGGAGCGGCACTATTAGGAGGTGTGATTTTGTTGGAGTGGGTATGGCCTTGTTGGAGGAAGTATGGTACTATGGGGGTGCGCTTTGAGGTCTCCTATGCCCAGGATACAGTCCAATGCCTTAGTTGACTTCCTGTTGCCTGCAAGATGTAGGACTCTCAACTACTCCTCCAATACCATATGTGCCTGCATGCCACCAAGCTCCCATCATTATGATGATGGACTGATCCTCTGAAACTGTAAGTAAGCCACCCCAGTTAAATGTTTTCCTTATAAGGGTTGCTGTAGTCATGGTGTCTCTTCACAGCAATAGAAACTGTAGTTTGAACAAGCATCTTAGCCTGTCTTTTTTCCAGTTTCCTAACACCCCCCAAATGCTTTATTTCCCCCAAAATCCAAGTATTCCTTAGGTTGCCTTTGAATTGTTTCTTTGGATGGGAACCATATTTCTTCAAAGACAAGGCCTCTGAGACATTCATCTGAATGGATTTTGATCAATTAATGTGCAAGAATGGTTTAATATATGACAAAGAGATTCACCCAACTCAAGCTTGAGGATACCTTCATGACTTACATACTTTCTGATGTCAGGGTTAATCCTGGGTACCTCCATTCTTGGTGAGCACTCTGATGATGTCAGAGAAATCCATTCTGGGACTTCATCCCTATATAATTCCTGATGATGTCAGGAAAAATGATTCCTACAGTTTATAAGACAGCATGCTTATGTCTGAAAGCATTAACTGTTCTGTCTTTAGAACTTCATGAACACAGCTTGCCAAGAGTATCCTATCATAAAGACTCTATCCCAATTTATCAGTTCTAGTGACCAAGGAACATTTGCCAGTGGCCACAGAATGATCTATATAAGAAACCATGTTCTGTGAATTAGTGACAGAGCATTGGTCAGTATATCTGGGGATGCCTTTGTTTTGAAACCTTGATCCGCCTGCTCCTCTTTCTGTCATTAGACACATTTATCCTTGAATAGCAATCCCAGTAACACTGTGTTTCTTCCACTGCTGTTTTTAAACAGCAAGGAGATCTCTTGGGGATTCTTCACTGTCATGCCTTTCTACTGTGCTATTAGGATTCTGATTATTCTGTCATTGAGTCTATGTTACTGTTATTAGTAAAAGATGTAGAACTGCTCTGGCTTTTCTAAATTCCATGAATGATGAATTGTATTCATAAATTAATGGGTTTTTAGGTGAGTTTTATCATCCTACCAATGTAAATGAATCCTTGGCTATTCCATCATATGAATTTTAGCATTGGCTTCCAACAGGGCTACAGGTATGAGCCAGGTTTTCATTTGTTTTCCCTCTGTCATGTAAATTGTGTCACTTGGACCTATGTTTCCACTTTTATCTGAATATTTTGAGATCTCAGTCACTTTAAGTTCATGGTGTCATTGCAGGCCTCACCCATCAGATCTGTTCTTCCAAATATTTTGTAAAATGCAGTTCAATAGCAAGATATCACTTGTACAATAATGAGTTCCAGGCTAATTAAAATAACTATGGGGGCATGAACAGGAACTCATTTTGTTCATTGTGGGGACCTGCACAGAGAACATAGTGCCTGGTTATCCCCGCATGGCCATGTCAATGATTCTACCTAGGATCTATCTTCATACTGAATTTTACATAACACTGCTCCAAGAATAGCAAAAATTTTGAATCAGAAACTCAGCAACAATGTTTGTTAAATCTTCACCCTCAGCATCAACTGAAGCCTGTGTTTGTACACAGAGTTCTTGAATGTCTGTCTGTCATATACGTGCAGAGATATGTATGAATCTATTGACATACGTACGTGGAGATGCCTGTGTGGCTGTGTGCTTCTGTTTATGTCTGTCTGTATGTATTAACACACTCATATTTGTGTGCATATATGCTAGTTAGCTGTCCCAGCAAAGGCAAGGCTTTCTAGGATAGCACAGTCCAAGTGAAGACTTTTATGCCTCTGCATCTAGAATGTCCTCAATTTCTTGACTTCCCCTCCCCATCCTACTTTGTCTCCTAACTTTGTTTGTGTACTTGTCCTATCCATATTACATTATTTTCACAACCTAAAGGCTTCAGCCCTCCCTGTGTAAGGAAACAAATGACTACAAACACAACATCCATGGTTATCTGGATGCAGAACCCAAAAGAGACTTCCTCAATACCTAGAACATTTGTGACACACTGACTCTTAATGTGACTGAACTCAGCTACCTTTCAGAGTTACAGTTCTAGCTCCAAAGCTAAGCAAGAAAAGCAAACTATTATCTGAAGGCCCTCTTGTGTAACAGAAATCTCAACATTGAGAGTCTTTTGAGGCTGGCAGTTCATGAATGCACCAGGTTATTCTCCCCTTTAGAGCTGCCGTGACTTTATATGAGAGCTCGGAGGCTGCTTTAATTACAGTTATCTGAATAGAGTACAGTATGCCAGATGTTCATAATAAATATAATGTAGCTTATGTAATGTTATGCCATCATGGAATATATTGGAATGGCGGTTGTGATTCTCCATTATCGGCCATAATAAATCAAAATTTATTTCTCTGTGTTTAGGCATTAAGTATTTCTCAACCTCTATAAATTAGCTTCATATTTGAACTTCTCTTTATGCTGAAGGTTTCCAATAGAGATAATTAAAGAGCTCTTCCAGAAAAATTAGTGCACATTATTTCCACTAGAATTAAACACACACAGGGGATACTGTACTCCGTGCTATTGGTGCCTTTGTTAATATTTTTAAAGTATAAACATCAATTAGGCTTGTTTTCCCATTTCCATGCATTTTTCTACACTGTACAATGGTTAAAATGTAATTTAATCTCATAAAATATCTACACAACACAATGCTAATTTAACCTTTTTAAAGGTGGAAATCCATTCAAATCATCAGCTGGTTCCTGGACTCCTGCACATCTGTGACAACTCTCTATCACGAGTTCAGTAGGGAAGGCACAAGGATAGATGCAAAATTTCTCCAGGAGAAATAGCAGAATGTCACAATGGCAAGTTGAGGATGGGAGACATCAGTTATTCTTTTTTTATATAACTTCATTCTTTATCTTAGGTTTCTAGTGTGCATGCTTCTTTTGTCCCCATACAATGCATCCCAATCACACTCAATTCCCATTCCTCTGAGTTCCACTCACCCACCCTTGTGCCTTCCCTCACACAAAAAGAACAAAAAAACACACCAAGTCCAATTCACATTGCCCATTTACTCATTGGAACATGGTCACACTTCTAGAAGCCAGGACTTAAAGATAATTCAGTTCTTCCCCCTTCCACTCCAGAGCCAACAACTGAAGTCTGTGCTTCAGTATCTTTTTATTTCCATTCCAATAATTTTGTTGTTTTTCTTTTTTAACTCTTTCTACTTGCTTATTGTTTTTTTCTCAATATATTATTTTATTTAAATTAGAAACGTGAATGTTTCACATGTCAGTCCCAGCTCCCTCTCCCACCCCTCCTCCTTTGTCCCTCTACCAGGTCCCCAGCCCCCCTAAACCCCACATCATTCCCCAGGGAGGGTGAGGCCCTCCTTGGGGGGATCTCTAAAGTCTGTCATTCATCCAGGGCAGGAACTAGGCCCTTTCCCATGTGCCCAGGCTGAGAGAGCATCCCTCTATTTGGAATGGGGTCCCGAAGCTCATTCATAAACCATGGTAGACACTGATCTACTACCCAAGGCCCTGGTGATTTCTGAGGCCTCCTCCCTGACACTACATTCATGGAGTCTGGATCAGTCCCCTGTTGGCCTCTCATCCATCAGTCTGGGATTCAAGAGCTCCCCCTCTGATCAGCTCTCTTTGTGGGTTTCATCATCATGGTCTTGACTCCTTTGCACATCACTCCTCCTTCTCTGTCACTAGGTTCCAGGAGTTCAGCTCAGTGTTTAGCTGTGGGTATCTGTCTCTGCTTCCATCAGTCCCTGGATGAAGGTTGTAGGATGGCGTATAGGGTAGTCATCAACCCTATCATCAAGGAGGGGCTATTAGTGTAGTCTCTGCACTATTGTTTAGTTTGCCAGTTGGTGGTATCCTTGTAGATCTCTGGAGATCTCATTAGTGTCAGCTCTCTCCTCAAGCCTATAGTGACTCAATCTATTATGGTATCTCTCATCCTGCTCTCCTCTATTCTTACCTCGACTCAACCTTCCTGCTCCCCCATGGTCCTTCTCCCCTACTCTTATCCCCCTCTCTTTTTCAGTTATTCTTAAAAATGTGTTTTCACACAGAGTACCTATGCGTAGTGGAATTGGCGAAAAAACAAGCAATGGTTACTATGGCTGGGGGTGAAGTCTTCCAAGTTGTGAGGACTGTACTCTTTTTTTCCTAATTTTGAGCTACTGACCCTCTGACTAGAAAGCATGACTTTTAGATTGCTGCAGATCGGGGCAAAGCTGGCCTCATCTTGTTCACGACTGGCTAAGTGTTATCTACATGACCGAAGTGCTGGTTCTGAGGTACCAGCTACATAGTTGAGTGTAAACATGAATGTGTTTACTCATAAAGCTTTGAAGTGCTGGCATATAAGTTTTGAACCTGCCAAGATATAGATGAGCTTTCAGTAATGGTCAGATGGAGATCACCATGATAGAAAGGTTTTGGATGACTGGGATTTACCTTGTAGAATAGAGAAGTGAAGAGATCAGAAGGAGAGACTGGGACAGACGAAAATCATTTTTATGAGTGAAGGCTGCAGATTAATCAGATCACTATTATGAGTGAAGGCTGTGAACCAATCAGAGGTACAGTTTTGATCAAGTACAGACTGGCAAAGAAATGCATTCTGGCCTAGTTAACCTATGGATTCTGATGTCTGTGGTCTTCTGATCCCTCAGCCCCCCCTAAAAAACAGCTGGGTGGGTATCACAGTGATGTAGCCTCAGCTTTTCAGGATGATGAAGCAGGAGAATCCAAATTTCATGGTCTGCCTGGACTACACTATGAGTTCGAAGCCAGCCTAGAAACTTGGTGAGACCCTGTCTCGGTGTGGAGAATGAAAGGGAGGGACAGCTGATTGCAGACACAGCTCAGAGCTAGACTGAAGCCCTGGGTTCAATCATGAACACCAAGAGAGGAAAAGAGAGCGGGGGAGCTCATAATAGGTGTGCTTTCTCATCTTGTACAAGGAGCCTACATTGTGCTATACATTTCAGGGGCATTTGTAATTGTCTAAGTATTTCCTCTATAGAATTCTTGGTTAACTTTTAGAAAATTTCCAGCTGAGAAGACATGTCAGCTTTTGGTTGTCTTTTGCAAATCCCCAGACGTACTAAAATCCCCCTTCATCTTTCTAGCAGCTTACAGTGCCTGCCCATCTCCATACAGCTGGTCCATGCCTCTAGAGGCAACCTTACCTTCAGCTCGTTTCACCATCCCAACCCTGAGTGAAATGAGCAGGACCTTCGGAGACACAAAGGAGAGGAATGGCAAACTTATTTGTTTAAAGTTGGTTGTTACAAAAGAGGGGATGGAGTCTTGAAAAGATAAAATGACAAGCCAATCCATTTGATTCTGATTATGATGATGACCCAGTAAAATACTCATTAAAGAACTGGGAGGGTCAGCCTAACAGCTTGCTGAAGAGCGAGGCTCTTCATTCTGCTTGTCCAGTCAAAGCGAACACAGACAAATGGGTTTGGAAATTTCTTTCAATGCAAAATGGGCACTTTTTACTCAAGAAATCAATGATGACAGGCAGTTATTTCCTGGCTTAAAATTGAGGGGGCGCACCAGAGGAAAATTACAGTCATACAGTGATTTATCAGAAATTTCTGCTCAAAGAAATATTCAAAATGTGTGGGCAGGTTCCATAAAAGTACAGATACTTTTAAAGATCTCTATTTCTCAATTTGGAACAATTAATATAACTATATGTTAGTAGCAATATTTCATTAATAACAACACTAAGTGTGACATTATTCACAATTATGCTTTTGATAGAGTAATATACATGGTAACATGACTGTGTTTGTAGCTGTGTATATGGTATGTTTTCACACTTATATATATTTACCCATACTGGGAAACTGACCATCAATGACTATGTTGATACTGGCTACAGTCAGGGCATTTGTGTGTTCATACCTATGAGCTTATTTAACTGCAGAAGCCAAATGTCAGAAAGTAAGGAGATAGTATTACTTCAAATTTTTCAAGCTATTGATTGTTTTAAATTTCTTCAGAGTTGAAATTACAGGTAACGGTATTCATATTTTTAAATAAGTTGGCCATTTAACACTATCAAAAACACAAAGGTAAAGATATTTGCTCTTGAGGATAATAATGTAGTTCAGCCTATATCAAAAGTGTGAGAAGTCTGGATTCCCGGCACCCAAGAAAAAATGTCATGCCACAGCCTCATGCATCTGGGGCTCCTGTCAATCTCGCTGAACAAATGAGGTCCCAGCTCAGTGAGAGTCTCTGTTTAAAAGAAGTAAAAATAAATAAGGTAGATTAGAATAGAGAAGGAATCCTGACATCAATCTTTGGTATATACAAGCACACACACACATAGCTTGTTGCTAAGATTTTTATTTGTCTAAACAATGGCTGCATTTAACTAGATTTGGTCAGAACCATCACTGAGGAAGCACATCTAGGAGCATCCAGTGTTTCAACATCAGAGATGATGGACAAGATCACAATCGCTCTTGTGGCTTCATATTTTTTTTCCTGTGGTGTCTGTGGTATAGCACCATGAGCTCTGCAGAGGTTAAACCTCTCAGCTCTTCCAGCTCTGTGGCTTTTGTATAGCTGGGTCCCTGGCCCATCTCTGGCCATATGCTTCCTCCCTTCTCATTCTCTAGCTTCTTATGATGAGAACAATGATTACAGGAACCCACCTAGATTGGTCAGAACAGTCACCCCACCTCACATCAGATGACAGAAGCTGGTTTAAACATTTGGAAGAGACCATTATTCCATCTATTGCAATTTCCTCAAGTTGTTTTCACTTTTATACTTTCAAGGTTAAAGTTCTATATGAATGTTTAGATTTGTTTTTGGTGAATATTGCTGCCTTATTACTAAAGATCAATCCAAGACTTACATGCATGGAAAAATGGCTGCCTTATGAAGGCAGACACCATATAAGGTAACTGTTATTTGATTCCATCCATCTGGCACTATGAATCTGTGGATTCTTGCTAAGCAAACAGAGAACAGAGCATCTCTTTGTGGGCGGGGGAAGGTATGAGTCACTGTCACCAATATTCATCCACTCAGCAAACATTAGTTGAGGTCTACTCCATGGCAGGTTCTGCTAGCATGGCAGAAATGAGCCCATAACAATGTCAAGGGAGGACACACTGACCCCGAACAGTTTCACTGACTGGAACTTCATGTGTCAAGTAGACTGGGTCAAAGCATGCTGAACATCTGGCTGAGCCATGACATTTCCCTAAACCCTTCGCATTATATGTTGAATCTTGTCTTTAAGCCTTTTCTTGGAAAATTTTACATTAATTATTTGAAAATTTCATATAGCCTATTTTGGCCATATCAATTCTCTACTTTTCCAACCCTATCTGTTCACAGATCCCTAACCCACAAATTCATTTCCTATGTTTTTTAAATAATTCATCTGGTTGAACTTGTGCTGTCCACATATTCCCAGGTGTGAGGCTACCCAAGGCAAATACATGTGTGCACAAACATTTAAATACAAACTTTTTTCTTTTTTAAGATTTATTTATTTATTATGTATACAGTATTCTGCATGCATATGTGCCTGCATGCCAGAAGAGGGTGCCAGTTCTCATTATAGATGATTGTGAGCCACCATGTGGTTGCTGGCAATTGAACTCAGAACCTCTGGAAGAGAAGTCAGTGCTCTAAACTCTTGAGTCCATTTTTATTCTTTGTGTAGATGTGGCTTTAGGAACGAGAAACCTGCATTAGACAGTCATTCTTGCATAGGCCTGGTACAGGCAACCACAGCTACTGTGAGTTCAAGAGTGCTCCAGTCTGCCCTGCCCTCTGGATCCTTAGAGTTTATCTGTCTGTCTGTATGCCTTCTCTTCCACAATGATCCATGAGGATGCAGATGCCCTACTTGTGGCTGGGCACTCCACTGACACTTTGTCGTCATACATATACCCATCCCCTTGTACAGGATGATGTCTAACACATTAAGACTCTCTTAACTGATTATTTTTTTATTCATTTTACAAACCAACCACAGTTCTACTCCCTCATCTTGTCCCCATTCCCCTCGCCTCCACATCAAACCATATCCATTCACTCCTCAGAAACGATAAGACTTCCCATGGGGAATCAACAAAGCAGCATGACACATTCAGTTGAAGCAGGATCAACCCCCCCACCCCCACACCAAGGTTGAGCAAGGTATCCCACTATATGGAATGGGCTTCAAAAAGCCAACTGAAGTACTTGGGATGGAACCTGATCCTTCTCTCAGGGGGTCCCACAAACATACCAGGCTACAAAACTGTGCCCCCCTGCAGAGGGCCTGGTTTGGTCCCAATGCAGGATCACCAGCTGTAGGTCTAGAATCTGAGGAAAAAAGTTCAGTCAACTGTCTCTGTGGGTTTCCCCTTCATGATCTTGACCTCAACTCCTTGCTCATATAACCCTCCCATTCTTTCTTTGATTGGCTTCCCAATGGAAACTCTCTTAACCAATTACTAGTGTGACATGGACTTTCATGGGGCCCAAGAAGTATGGGAAATTTTTGAGAGGCCATTCTGGTCAGAATTTGCAGTCTATAAAGGCCTGGCAGGTTTCTCCAAGCTCAGCCACATGAAGAACTCCTTTCCCATTGAGGCTTCCTGCTCTCTACCTGCCCTTATTTGGAGGATGTCTCTAGGCCCAATGCCTGACTTATCTCAAGGATGACCATTGACATATTTACCTGCAAATTGTCTTCCCCTGATGCCCACATGATAATTAGGCTAACAATCTAGCCATTTTGTTAGGGCAATGCTTCCACTAACCCAGCTATATGATAAGAACATACTACTTAATGCGAATTAGGGTTTGTCCACAAGCTTTCCACTCTTATATATTTCCTATACTCTGGATTAAAATTGAGTTGTCTTATTGAAGTAACTGAATCCTGTTCCTTCTTACCCTCCTGGACCAGTGGTCAGTGATCCCAAAGGAAGAAGGAGAACCATGGGAAGTTATAGTTGATCCATGGGATGCCAGTCAAAGGCTATAGCTTTAACAAAGCTAGAGAGAAGGGTGTCTAAGGTCATGGCGGTAACTGTAAGACCAAGGACATCAGACTCTGGTTTATGTGGCAGCCAAGACAATCTGGGAATTGAGAGAACAGTGTGAGAAGAAGGAAAGTTTATGCAGCAACTAAAAGCTACAATTGGCATGGACTGAAATGGAAAAGGTTACAGGTGGACAAGACTTAGGGAGAGAAGAGAAAATATAGGTTTAGACACAAGGAGGTTGAGATTGCAGAAACACAGTGGGAGGGTTCCTCTGAACCTCAGTGGTCAATCTCCACTATTTCCCAGTTAATGTTTCTGTGGCAACTGCACATCTTGCCTCCTGTCATGTCTTGAACTGTTGCTCAATGTGATCCAGCCCTGATCCCTGTCCTCAACGTCTGAGGTTCGTTTCTCAGCACCTAGCTTACTCTTCACATTTGGAAAACTGATAAAATCGCCCTTTCTCGGGGGATTTTTTTCAGGCTATTTAAAATGGCAGTCATCTTTCTGTCTCCCCGTTCGTTCCTCTCTCCCACTGAAGTTTGACTGTCAAGTATTTGGCTTGTATGTTTCTCACTTTTCATTATTATTCTCCATCCCTCTCTCCTGCAGAAGGTCTGTTCCAAGGGAGCAGTACACATGTTGTCTTTTCTCTTCATTGAATGTCTCATGCGCATACACCCTGAGGGTTGTCGGTGAGTATCTGCTGCAGGGGTGAGCAGATGCTGCCTACACTGTTTGCATCATCTGTGATCCCCTGTAACATGTAAAACTGTTAATTCTATCCATTAAGCCATGGTGGAAGAGGCTCACCTAAGCTTACACCAGGCATAGCACTGGATCTACAAAACCTCCCTGTGTTCAGGTCAAACGTGCTGAAGGAGGAGCATCCAGTGGGGATGTGTTTAATTTCTCTGTATCCCTTTGATTCCTGTAAACTTCATCTGCCTGCTGATATTGAAGCCATGTGCCTCCAGGAGAGAGCTTAGACCTTCTCCAGATGTGCCTGTCAGTGTTGGCAGCCATCATATTTTTATCCATTTTGTACATACTTCTCTTGATTAATACAAGGAGCCCTATGTAGAGATTCTTAAAATTTACCTAACAGCTGCCTAGTAGGGTCAGACAAGATCATGATCAGAATATGCTCACTTGAGATGGAAGGATGATGTCATGTTCTATCCTGTTTGCCTCTGTTATTTAAGGTTCAAAGCTTTCAGATTTAAACTCTCTACTTTTCTAGTCCTAAATGGAATAAGGTTGCTGTCATAAATACACAAAATGTCCCAGGAAGTGGTCTATGTGTGAGAAGAGTAAGCCTTTTGAGAATAATTTGTGTGGACCAGGGATGGTAGCTCAGCAGACCAGTGCTCCTCTGGCATGCACACTGCTCTGGGTTGGTACCTCAAAACTACCAAAACAAAGTATGAGGTCCATCTCCAATAAAGGATCTTCTTGCTGGGTGTGTGCTCTTGCTCTCATCTGAAGAAGCCTTGATCTCAGATGGCTTTCTTTATGGACTGCCTGACTTCCCTGATCATTTCTCTGGAAAGCTGATTGGTAGACTATAGAAGGATGCAAAGCCCTTCACTTGGGCACCTGAAAAAAATCAGCTTTATTTGCAAATGAAATTGTGTCAGATGCAACATAGTCTTGGTGAGGCCATACCAGATTGGAGTAGGTCCTAACTCCAGCTGATGGTTCATCCTTCTCTGCCTCTGTAGTGGCCCTGGATGCTGGCATGGGTTTTCAGATGTCTGTCCTCAGAGCTGTGAGAGAGCAAGTTTCTGCTGGGTTAAGGCAACCATGAAATAGTAACCAGAGGGTTCTAGGAACTGGTCATTGTCTCTAATCCCCAGGAGTCCTCCTACCAGGTGTCCCAAATGAAAGTGCTTCTGCCAGCTGGAGGGATGGAGTTGGAACTGAAGGTTAGAATTCCAAGAAAGGAGGGGCAAATGATTGATGGAGAGAAGGACACTGGTGTGTGCCACAGATGTGTACCAGGAGAACAGAAAGAGAGTTTCCTTTGAAGCTAGAAAATAAGCCTAAAATTTTAGATGTCAGGTAGGAATGACCTTTATAAAATGTTATTTTCAGATCATTCAACAGCCCAAGAAGAAAGTGGGAACTGTTTAAGATTGTTCTTGAACTAAAACTGCAGATATTTTATTTCCATATGCTTATGGAAAATCATCCTTGAAACACAAAGAACTTGGTAGAGATTGTGGGTAATAGATTTTTCTCATAGCTTTATTATATACTAAAAGTGAAATTGATCCAAACTCTATGATGAAGACAGAATTCCCAAGACCAAACCAAGTGTCCTTGGAGGTTGAAGCAGATTCTGATCACTTTTTAGGATCAGTACTAAATTATTTTCAAATGCTGAACAAAACCCCACGAATTTCATAGCTCCATGTGTACAAGTTAGTATAACCTGGGATGATAGAGGACTGAAATTGTAGCTAGAGGTCTTTTAAATGTTGATTCCCCCCCCTGATTAATGTGCATCCTGGAAGATTGTGAGACCCCTCGCCTTTCCTGAGATCCTCTTCTGACAAAAGAAGACAAAGATTCCCCCTTCCTCCCAGCCCTATCTATATTCCACCTCTGCCTCTGACAAAGAGAGATGTGGAGAGGATAAAGCAATCACACAGGCAAGTTCTGGGAGCTTCTCAGGAGCAATCTAATTTGCCTACTTAGAAGGTTTACTGGGAGGATAAAGGGAACTCAGATTCCTGTGAAGTATTGTGAAGCTCTGTGAAGAGAGGCAGGGAAGCACTCAGTGACTCCCATCCAGGAATTGTCATGAAGGGGAGTGAAATGCAAGCCTGTTCAACCTCACTGCTAAGCACCTACAACAGACATTCCCTGTGAGCTGTTCAACTGTCTTGTGATTATCTGCAGTAGGTTAATCCTCTACATTATGGCATCACTGAACCCTGGATGGAGATAGAGGCAGTACTGAAGGCTTCAGTCACTGTCTTAACAGAAAATTTGCCAAAATACTGCTTGTGAGAAGCGTCTGAAAGTAGATGAAACAAAAGCAAATACCAGATGTGTTCTCAAAATTATCACCCATATGCTGGGGACATGGCTGTGCAGACAATGTGCTGGCTGTAGAAGCAAATGGGCTAGAGATTCAGGTTAGATCCCTAAAGCCCCAGTTTCAGAAAATGGAGATGGAGAAGAGATCCCTAGAACAGTTTGGCTGTAGAGCTAGCTATACCTCTGTATTTGGAAGGTTATGCCTTAAAAGAACAAGGTTGAAGAGTAATTGAGGAATGTTCCCAGCGCCAAATACAAGCCTACACACGTATACACGAAAACACGAGAGAAGAACTAAAACCTGCCACCTGTGTGCACTGCTGTAGCTCTCCCGGTGCAACCGATGTTCCCATTGCACTGGTCGCCTGTCAGTTCTCCAGTAGCCCTTCTCACTGTGCTCTGGGCCACACCGCAGTCCAGCATTTGCCTGAGCCTGCATCTGAGGCAGAGTGACTCTATCTCTCGTTTGTGCACATAGACACCACCACCTATCAGCAGCAACCATAAGACAGACCGATAACATTCTGAAGGTGAATAGGTGCCACCTATGTATGTACCTCTGGAAGTAGGCTGGGAACACATGGGAACATGGGGGTATTACAGCCATACTGGCAGACCTGGGGGATAGCTCAGTCCATAAAGCCCTTGTCCTGTAAGCTTGGGGACCTAAGTTTGACTCACAGAAATTATCTTTAAAAGCCAGGCATGATGAGTTTTACATCTGTACACACAGAGCAGAAGAGGCAGAGATAGGAAGGTCACTGGGACTGACTCCTTTGTCTTCATAACCACTGGTCATGTCCCAATGCTAGTGAAGATGTTGTTTCAAAAGCAAAAAAATAAAAATAAAAAAGAAGCACACACACACACACAAAACAAAGAGACAAGATGAACATCTGAGAACAGCAACCCAAATTGCCCTCTGTCTCACATATGAATCCACAACTAAACACACACACACACACACACACACACACACACACACACACACACACACACGCAGAGCAAAGCCTCAAAGCCTCAAATCTATCAACAATGCCCAGGGACATATTGAGTGCACTAATGATGGGTATGGCACTCTTGCCCCATAAAGAGAGAGGTACTGCAATGACAATGGTCCCCTTAGACTATCATGGAAACAACTACTTCATTCATATGTTAGCCTGACAGGAAAAGAATCCTAGATTGTCCCCAGAATTTCAACTTAACATTATCATCAGAGTTTGGTGTGACCAGCAGCATCATTGTAAGTGTGGGCACACCCTGGCCCGGGCCTGCTTCTATAGTTTATGTCTTGGTAGTTGAGCTCTTGGGCCTCCAGCCACTCTTCAGGCAGGTTTTTATCATATCTCCCCCAAGTACCTGTAGCATACATCATAGTCAATATTGGTAATGTAGCTCAGAATAAAAGGATCCATGACACCAACTATCAAGGGAAATCAGAACTAATTGATAAAGTGCAGCCAATAAAAGAAATGTAGCTGGCAAACTTTGGTTCATCCATTGAGTCTTGGCATTGTGGCATGCTGCAAACATGTCTGTCTCTATTCCTGACATAGAACATTCACTAGAAAGTGGTTGAGGGGCATACAGGTCAGAGCAAATACTCTGTCACCAGAAAGATTCATACTGCCAGTACGCCAGCTGAGTGAGTGTGGCAAAGCCACCTTATTGTACATGTTTTCATCATCCTAAATGTCAGTTGAATACATTTACATTTGACTTTAGATAGTTGCTGTGATAAGTAAACAATGCATGGTACAGAAATCATCTAATGCTGCACCCAACAGTTGATAGTCTGAGCTTGCTCTTGTTAAGAGATGGAAACCCTTTAGAAATAAGACTTGAGGGTTGTCTACCTTCCAGTCTGCCCAGTTCTACACTCATTATTTTCCTAGGAACGTTCAAAATATAATGTTAAGCAGCAAGACTGAAAATATTCCCACCAAGGAAGTAGACAAGCCAGGCTCGACAGCCACTTCCAGAAGTTTTGAGTGTTCTAAAGAGTACTCCGGATGCTCCGGGCAGGGTAGCCAGGGTCACCTATCTTCACCTATAAAAAAAAGCCCTGTTTCTCTGGAGCTTTGAGATCTCAAGTGGTGTTAGATTTTTCCCCCATCCAAACTTCACTTTTCTGGAAGTCACTAGTGCTTCTGACCTACCATTTAACTTTTCTGATATAGAGTCCTGCTTGGCAATCACTCTACAAGATGAGTGTGGAATAAGCCACCAGAGTTAGTGACTGAGAGGTTGAGGCAGATAAAGGACTTTCTCTTTGGTGTATGACACCCCCATAGACTTCGGTCATCCACTCCCTCCCAAATCATTTGCTGACCAGCAGTCTTCACTTCCTTCCTTTGGATATATGTGTAAAAGGCTGGGGATGTGGGGTGAGCTCAGCAGGCTGGGGCTGCACATGCTCTTCATGAGTATAAGCTGTAGGAGTGGTAAGATGCATGTGCCGCTTGTGTTAAGGACATCAGCCTGTACCCCATTTCCCCCACTAAACCCCCATGGTCCAGGCAGATCATGTGAGTGGGTGCTCAGCTAAGAAAGCCCCAAAACACCTGTCCAGCATGAAGCCAAGGCAAATCAAACAGTGAGGCTTGGGACAGAAAGGACACCAGAATGGAAAAGAAGTGGCTTTTTCTACTCTGCATTTTGGATAGTTCCACAGAAGTGTTTATGTGTTAAGCCCCAGTGGTCTTCAACATCAGCAAGCGGCAGGAGGTCACCAGTAGTTCAAAGGGTTGCTTTTAATGTGAACATGGCTACAACCATGTAGGACATAATTTTCCTCTGTTGGTTTATTTCTTCACAAATTTTGAATATTATTCTTCATCATAAAGAAACCATAATTCCATATGACCTCTATGGGTTTTTTTTTATCCATTTAGGTTTCTGGGTCTTTTATTAAAATGTTTTATTTGAAGATAATGTTCAATGGAACCAAGTTTTAAAAAGGAGATTAAGTCCCTTCTTAGTACAGTGTTGATGCAAATTCATTTGAATCTTGATTGAGACGTCCTGGTGGAGCTGGGGAGTTGTGGACCACAAGGTTGGATTAATGTAAATCGATTTGTCCAGGGTTATTTGTTTAGATAATAGAGGTAATAGGAAGAGGACCAGGGTCTAGGAGCAGAAGCTGGGAGACGGCCCACCCTGTCATCGTGTTCAAAGCAAGTTCACTTCAGGGCAGACTCCATTTAGACAAGGAAAATTCAATTAGGATCATCCTGTGGACTAAAGATTCCCAGTGGAGCTCCTGAGAGAAAAATGGATGCCTCATTGTTTTAACAAATACATGCTAACAAATGAGATTTTTGGCCCTGTCTGAGATTCTGGGGTGTGTGTGTGTGTGTGTGTGTGTGTGTGCGTGTGTGTGTGTGTGTGTGTGTGGTATGTGTGTACTGGAGCTCCTCATATTTATGCACATATATGTATATATGTCCCTGTGTGTGTCCATATATATATGTATATATATATATGTATGTATGTGTGTGTGTCTATATTTCAGCATTAGTTACAAATCACACTAATTAGTATTAATTACACTTCTGCATTTATAGCTATTGCATTTTATTTTTGCAAGCATGACCTCCTTCTTGGAAGAAAGGGGTTATATTTTTCTGTAGTCCCCTTTATAGCTTCTTTTAGGAAATGAATCATTAAAATACAGGTGTGGTTCTAATCACACCATCCCAAGCCTCATGATGGAGTTAGGGGCCATCATGGGTGAGTCTACATAAATAATCACATTGATTTTTAACTTGGTAACTGATAATGATATATATATGCACGCGCGCGCGCACACACACACACAGACAAGACATACCCTCTCATGTTCCAGTGGGAGCACTTGTTTGCAGGTATAAATTATATCCCTGTGCTTTCAAAGAAAACCTGAAGGAAGGAAAGCTGCAACAGTAGGTCTTCAGGTGAGAGGAGGGACATTGTTTTGTGTCACTGCTGCTTTATGAACCACAGAAGCGAGAGCTCTTGTTGCTGTTGCTTTCCCTCCTCTTCAGAGTAACAAAAGGAATCATAGATTAAAACTTCATAAGCAAATAAAACACTCACAAAATAGTGTTTTGCTGGCATCCCTCTGCCTCAGCATCAGTCTCCATGACTTTTGAGGATGCCCTAGTCCTGTAACAGGGCAGCATGGGTGCACAGCTGGCCAGACTAGACACATGCAGAGTGCCACAGCCCAAGGACAGGTCTGTGTCACTCCTCACGATGCATCATGGGTCCATAGGTGTCAGGCAAGGGCTGTCTAGTCCTGAGTCCATTCTGTACATATGTCACTCTTCAGGCTGCTGTCAATAACTACCAACACATCGCAACCTGGTCTATGTGACCTATGCTTACATGACTGTAGTAACATTTCCTTGTTCAATCTTTTAAAACTAAGTATACAAACCAACATATTGAATAAAAATATATCCAGAATATGGCATACTTCATGAAGTCACTTGAATGAATTATCTGTGGGTAAGAATATAATCCTAACCAATACAGTTACAAGGAACAGAATGCAGGAAGGGATAACAAACAGCCAGCAAAGACTCTTTCTCCAACTGCTGGGAGCTTTGCTCAACCTCATGATTATCAAACCTTTGGGGGTGACAGGTACAATATTTAACTTCCAATTTCCAAAGCCTCAAAGGGGTTTTTCAAGCAATTTTAGCAATAAGATAAGGTTTAAATTTGGAATATTCCCAGAGGCTCAGATCTCTCTGTTCACTCCTCATTTAGTGAAACAAGTTTGAAAAGCATGGACCATTTAGGAGGTATAGTCTGCCTGGCAATTGCAGGCCAGGAAGAACAGACTTTAAATGCTGGTTCTGGCTCCAATATTTTACATGGTTTTCTGATCAGCCACCATGTGAACACACACTTCTGCTACCATGACGTCTCCACTATGCTAAAGTAAAACCTCTGGAGCTTTGGAGTTATGAGCTTAAATACACACTACTTCTCTTCAATTGTTCCTGTTAGGTATGCTACCGCAGTAACAAGAAAGAAAAAGACAGATTAGAACTGATTTAAGCCAAGAGGGTTTAAATCATAGAAGCAACACAGAGGGATAAGGTCCCATTCTCCATTCTTGGGAACTCTGGGAAAATTCCTTTAAATAGGATTCCACAAGCATATTTAAAATGCCATTCAAATTCAGTAGAGATCAATCTCATGAAACATAGCTGCAGGAATAGACAACGAAGGATAGGAGATGTTGGAAGTAGGAGATGCAGAGTCCTTTCTGAGAAGTATCATGCAGTGGTGCTGGGGTGTGGCAGTAAGAAAGAAATGGTGATCTGATGTCTTGGGTTTAAACAAAAGAAAAAGGTCACAACACCTGCATAGTTTCTTAGGCTCTTAGACACTCTACATAGCACAGATGTATGGACTCAGTTGTGGGAAACAGAAGGACAAGGTCAAGGTGTGGCCGGTTTGATGATGTGCAGACATCTTTCTTGCCTGTCTTCCTCTTTCTGATGCAATGGGATTCCTTAGCTTCCATAACTGATGGGGGAAGTCCTTCTGTATGTATGTTTCTCTTACTGGTTGACGAATAAAACACGGAGTCCAATGAAGGCAGGGAGATAGGCAGGACTAGGAGAGGATGAGAATTCTGGGAAAAGTAGGCAGAGAAAGCCTGAACAGAAGCAATCACCATGTAGACTGCCAACGGAGTTACTGGTCCAGACATTCTCCAGAAAGCCAACACCTTTTGGAAATACATAGATTAGTAGTTATATGTTGATAATTAAGACAAAGCTAGCCAATAAGAAGCCCAAGATACTAGCCAACAATTATATAATTAATATAGTGTCTGGGTGTTTATTTGGTGCTCAAGAGCTGTGGGACCAGCCAGAATGAAGAACCTCTCACAACACAGAACCAACAGCATCTTTTTATCCAGGATTCTTTCTGTGTCTGTCTGAGTTGTAAGAATGACCAATGTTTTAAAAACATTACTTCAGGATTGCAAGATGGCTCTAACAATCAAGAGAATTTGCTGCCTTCCAGATGTAGCTGCCAGCACTCACATCTGGCAGCCTATAACACAAGTTCCAAGGGGTTGGATAACCTCTTCTGGCTACAGACACCTGAAAGGATATGAAGAACAGAAATTCACAAACACAAAGTAAGCATATGCATAAATTTAAAAAATAGTAAAAATATCTTTTAAAAGGTACCTGTCAACTAAATCGATGCCAATTGTCACTCTATTAAACTGTTTTCTCTTTGTTCCCTCCTTAAATCATTGCATAGAGGTATAGCTTCTACCAGAAGTTGCACTTTATCTAGTACACACAATCTGATGCATTAGTTGGGAAGTCTACAGATCTGGAATTCTTAGTGACTTCTTATGTGAGATCACTAAGCCCACTGACAGGGCCCTGCTATAGTGACCTAAGAACTTCCTAAAGCCTCAAGCACCTGCTGCCATCACCTGGAGGATAGTGGTCCAGTGTATGACTTTCTGGGTAGAAATGTCTGCAGAGCATGCTAGCGTCTTCGTTTAAATTCCTTGTTGGTGGCTTAGAAAGGAAAAATAACCGAAGCATGGGAATAACCCACAATACTGAACAAATGTCTATATGTTCAGCCCCATGCTGCACTGAGGAAAGCACACTGAAGAGGAGAGGGGGCTGCTATAGTAGTTGACAGGAGGGCCTCTAGAGGATGCTGGGGATGTGACAGCTATCCAACTGTGAGATGTCTGCAAACAAATAAGATCAAGCTTTGGAATAGCACTAGTGATCCTGGTCCCAGTGGTGGGAGAAGTGTGAGGGGTTGATTTCTCCCAGGGAACCAGTGTAATGGCCTGTCATGAGTCTCTAGGGTGGAACCTTGGAGGGACTTACACATTTGCAGCTAACTGATATCTCAGCATTAGCATCAGCATCATTGGGATGCAGGGGGAGCTTGGGCGAGCCTTAAAGAGACCAGAACACACAACCGAATGACACAAAGTGCCATGCCCACAGGAGCGTATGCCTTTGTGCTGCATCCATGACATGGATTCCTTAAAATCTTAATGAAACATTTCTAGTTCTAGTGGTCTCTTTCCACAATCCTACACTTTGTAGAAAAATTCATAGAACCTGTGCAATTTAAAAATGGTTATTTTACATACTGGAATTTCTTAGTTCGCTCTATGTTGGTGGTAAATTGTTTAGTAGTTCCTTTGTTCTTAGTGACAGTTACATCTTTTTTATTAAATGAAGGGAGTTAATTTACTGGATTTGTTCTGATTTGTATGTACCCATTTCCAAAGAAACAATGATGATGTGTTTACTTCTCTAGTTACTACCTTGTTCCGCCTAAATATTATACGAATTCCATAGGGGTCTCAGATGTGCGTAACCCACAGGGCCCATGGTTTTCTGACATCAAACTGATGTTTCTAAACCCACAGTGTGATATTCTGGCACTTAATTTCAAAATGCAGCCTAAATCACAGGAGCCATAATATGTCAAATGATCCCACCCTCGCAGGGGGAAAACAGTAAGTAATGAAAAAGCTATGATTGCTTTTCTGTCCTCCAAATGACAGTTATCACCTCAATGACCTGCTCCGGGCGGACCAGTCTAGACCCGACACACTAAGGGATAACGTCATCTAACAGGGTAGTTACAAAAATCAATACAAAACCCATTTCAGAGATACTCCGTGTAAGAATCCTGGCGTAATGCTCATTTATTGAATAGGCCTGGGGAAAAATACACAACACCTTCTCTGATATATATGCCTTACCTCCGAAGCAAAGGAATTCTGTAGGTAAGCAATAATTGTATTTTTCAATCTATTACTTAGACTTGGCAGGGCTCAGGCTGGAATCTAATATATGGATGATGGCTATAACTCAATTATGGCGTTTCGGCAGAATCCTAGTGTATTCAAAGAGTTAAGGTACACAACTGGACAACTCCCCCACTGGGCTTGTGGAAACAACTGTGTCCATGTGTGCTTCTTTACAAGCTCAACTCCTTGTCCTATTGACTGATAACAGACCTAAGCATTTATATAACATATATTAATTGTATATATTTATGTGAGTAATTTCCTTGACACTTCTGATGCAAACATTTCCTCCCATGTTTGGTCTGCATTTGGGAGTCAATGCATTCTGTTTGAATAAACAAATGCATACTTACTGTAACTGGGGATGGATGACTGGAACTGCCCATTGATATCCTTGATGCTGAGAGACAAGCAGACTCCTGCATGCCAGTTGCTGAGACCCATCCCTCAGCTCACGGCCTCTTCACTCAGTCTGAGCAGAGTTGCATAGAGAAAAGGCTAATTACAACAAGGCAGGGAGTCAGGGTTCCCTGTACACCAACTTGAAAAGAAATATCTGGACAGCTGGTAAAAGGATCTGAACTCAAATTAGGACTGCTCCAGGGATAATGAAAGCAGTTAAATCAGCGCATGCCCCACATGTCCAATCATCCTAACCTTCACACTTTATGGCCACCTCATGGCTCCAATACCTGGTTGCTCCAATTCTACATGAAGAGCCATCCTGACATTCCTCAAATCATGGAATATTAACACAAGCATTGTGTGGTCAGAGTAGTGCATTTTCAGATTGTTCATGCTAATTTCGCAGGGTCAGTTTGCATTGACAATGTTACTCGTAAAGCTGGTAAGAAACTGGATGTTAATTATTCTCTATTCCATTTCCCTTTCAAGTAATGATTTATGAAGAGACCTTAAAAACCTTATGATAGTTGACATTTACCTGTTTTTAAATATATAACAATACTTAAGGGAAATGGGGACATGAATCTGAAAGAAAGAGAACAAGGAGGGGCCGGTTTCTGGGAGTGTGGAGGGAGAAAGTGGAAGTGATGTAATTATATTATCATCACAAAAATATTATTAAAGATAAACCAATATATTCACCATCCAAAAAAGTTTCCTGAATTCAAAGGTATTTGACTGGTAATCCAAATATTTCTGGGCTTGTTTCCACCAACCTCAGATTCAAATCTACTCTGTCAGTCTAATTGAACATAATCCAGTTAGCATACCATACCATACCATAGAATGACCTCGTGACCACTGTCTGTACAACCGTGGACTCATTGTAAGACCAATTCTGATCACTATCCAGTTGAAAATATGAAAATTACATTGACGCCTCATAGTGCTGTCTTCATTCTCCAAATACGGACTTTTGATACTATTACTCTTTTAGTGTGTCTGGTCCGGAGACATAGAACAGATTCTAGAGTCATGAACCTTCATTGAAACCATGGCTTCCACATCATTTGTCTGGTGCCATTTGCTCCTCCATTCTGCCTCCTGTAAAACACTGAGCTCTGGAAGGGAGAAGCCCTGTTTGTGTTAGCATATACCATGGATCTAATATTTCTGTCATTAGAGGTAGAGAAACTAAGTAATTCCCCAGAGGTATGTCCACCCTAATCCTTGGGCTGCAAGCATCCCAGGAAAGCTATGAAGACCGTCTAACACATAATCATAAATTTATTTAAAACATTGGATTTGTTTTGAAATTATTTTTGTGACTGGATCGTATGTTTCTTGATCCTGAATTTTGTGGATAACAATGTGATATTACAATGTCATGAGACTAGACACACCTGCAAGTATTTACTTTATTTGAAACTTCTAGTTACCTGGACTTCAGACTGTGATTGTCACTTTTTGTTGTCAGTTGGGTGTGTAAACTTCAGGGTCTGTCCAGAGAGATGAAGCTCAAGCACATGGCAGTAAGGACTAGAAACATTCACCTGCCTAGTTAACTGTGCTACCTAACCTGCTTGCAGCACCAAATATGAAGGCTGTCTTGTGCCTGGGGACACATGAAGTGTCTTCTAGACACTTGATTTCAGAATCCAGAATTCTCTTTGAAGTCAACAAAACAGTTCAGATTACATTGAGAAGTTATCCACATCAGATGGGATGAACCACCAAACCAAAGAACATTTCATGGCATGCTGCAAAGCATTGGGTATGGTTATGAAAACATACAATGTATGAAACTTTCATTAACTTCTTTGACACACAATAACAATTGTTTAAAAACTAGCTTACACTTCCAAGCACATGTTTACAAGATGCTGTGTACTGTTCATTTTAAAATTTAAAAATTTGTATGTGGATATGTGTGTGGTAGATATGGAATTACATGTCTCTGTGTGTGGCATGTGTGGAGGTATACATGCCTGTGTGAATGCATGCACATGATACCAGAGATCAGCATGAGGTGTCTCCCTCTACAGCATCCCTCCTTATTCTACCAGGCAGGATCTTTCACCAAACTGAAGCTCATTGACAGACTAGATTTGGAGGTTCGTAAGTTCAAAAGACCCTTTGTCTCTACTCCCTCAGAACTAGGATTACATATGCACACTACCACACTTAGCTTCTTACATGGGTGCTGGGATTCCAAAAGTAGGACTGTTGGGATAATCTTAAAGACGTCACTGTTTTACCTCACCTGCCTAATCCAACTTCTGATTGGTTTAAACGAAATGAATGGCCAAGAGGTAGGCAGAAGAGAGTAAGCAGGACTCTGAGGAAGAGTCTAGCCAGACTTGGAAGAAGTCAGATGAAAAGGTACTGAGGATAAGTAATGAGCGATATGGCAAACTGTAGATTAATATAAATAGGTTAATTTAAGTTTTAAGAACTAGTTTGGAACAAGTCTAAGCTAAGGCCAAGCTTTCCTAATTAATAAAAAATCTATAAGTAATTATTTGGGAGCTAGCATTCCAAAGATAGACATGCCCATGCTTGTTCATCAGGCACTTCATAAGACATCTCACCAGAGCTGGTAATTATGGTTTAAATCTAAATGAGAACTCTGGGTCTTGTACATGTTAGCCGAGTCCTTCACACTGCGCTACATCCTCAGCCAGGACGATGTTTTAAAGCTATAATACTTACACTTTTGTGACAATTCTGTTCCCCAATAGTATGATGGTTTTAAAATAAATATAATGTCATAAGTCAACTATGGTGAGAAAATCTAAGTACCTTAATTGTATGCATAACAGTATGTCCCACTAAGTCAAACAGTCAAATCTCTAGTTTTTTTGCCTTTAGACATTAACATGCCAAGTACACAGAATAGCAGTGTTTGATCCCACAATGATGTTGTGGAGAAAGACAGGTCTTCCAAATAGTCTGTGCTTTTAAGAACCTAACAATTCAAGTATGGCAGGATTCAGACAGGATTGTTAAAAGTGATAAATTCATAGACTGTAACTACTACAATGGATGTTTAGAAAGAAGCTACCTTTACACAATGGAGTACTATTCAGCAGAAAAAAAAACAATGGAATCATGAGATTCCAAGGCAAATGGATGACACTAGAAGAAACCATCCTGAGTGAGGTAACCCAGTCACAAAAAGAGAAACAGGGCATGTACTCTCTCATATATGGATTTTAGACATAGATCTGGGGAGTGCCAGCCTACAATCCTATGGCCAGAGAGTCTGGGAAACAGAAACTTCATTTAGTGGCTGATCGAAGAAGAGGCAACTCCCTCGGTTAAGTACTGAGCTGAACTCAAGAAAGCCAGTAACAGAGAGGGAGGACTGATGATCAAAGGGATTAAGACTGGGCTGGTTTAACCCCCAGAAACAGCTGACCAGACAAAGGTTAACTCTTGAATCCCAGGTATCAGCCTGGGAAGCCAGCATGGGACTGATCAAGACCCCCTGAATGTGGGTGTCAGTGAGGAGGCCTAGGTAATCTATTGAGCCTTGGGCAGCAGATCAGTACCCATCCCAAGTATACACACGGACTTTGGACTCCCATCGAACAATGTGAGGTGCACTCTCACCCTGAACTCTTGGGGAAGGATCTAGGCCCTGCCCTATATGAAATGACAGACTATGGACACCCCCATGGAGGGCCTCACCCTCACTGGGGGAATGAGGGGATAACGGGGGGGGGGTTGGGGGGAGGGGGCGGGAGGCGGGGAGGGAAAGGGAGAGGGACCTGGAACTGACTTTTGAAGCAACCTTGTTTCTTATCTAAATTTAAACTGGAAAATAAAATAAAATTTAAAAAAAAGAAGCTACCTATGTGGTGCAGTATTTAAATCCCTGGCAGTGCCCTTAGGGATTAAGGGAGACATTCTTGGCCATGTCCCACAAAACCATATAAGCCACCCCAGTACAGTTCTGAAGCCAGATCTCACCTTTCCTCTTGGAAACTATTTTGTTTTTGTTGGGTTAATCTCGGTTTTTATTCTGCTTAAATGTACTGGATTTGAAATCAGAGAGTGGCTCCTTCAGGAATGTCTACCTAGACTGCCTGAAAAGTCTGCCTTCATGACCTTGGATGAACTGAAAGCACTAAGAACAGTTGCTAAGTATTGTATTTTATACCATGAATATTAATATCACATACCACCACAGATGGTCATTGCATTTAGGCTCCTCCTGGCCCCAGCACACAGAGCAATACAGACTCCAGGAAGAGGATGAGGTGAGCTTCTCAGTGACCAGTCACACAGCTCAGCAACAAGCCAGTTCTTCTGCCAACTCCTCCTCAGTCAGTCCTTACCCCCTACCTGCTGCACATTGTCTTGTGCACATTGTCTTGTCCAGCTCACCTCCCTGAACAGTGGGTGAGTCTCCTGGTTTCTGGGGTTCTGAAAGAATAACTAACACACAAGCATTGTCAAGGACCTAAAAGGTGAGTATTGGACTACAGAGCTTGTATACGGGTCATAGTCCAGAGGAACTCATGAAGCTGTGTGTATGGACAGACAAGTTCACAGACAGTCTGAAGCTCCAGAGACCCTTGTGTTCCCCACAGTAACTCCCTCCAGTTGGTCTCAAGCCTTCATAGATAAGCCTTCTTCTCACTAGGAACAGGTGGAGATTCTTAGCGAGTGTCCTGCCAAATTGCCTCTGCTTGGGGTCAAGTGAGATGGAACTGGGATTAAGATGTCCAGTGTGGACAGACAGCCTCAAACACCAAGAAGCACAAGATTTCTGTAGTGTCTAGACAGAAAACTTAGGGCAGAGCTGAGAGCACACAAATGTATGGGTGTATGTGTGCATGCGCACACTCATGTGCATGCACACGGACATGCTCAAATTTATATATGCGTGCAAATCACTTGCTTTGGTTGCTTTTCTATAGCTCTGATACTATATCAATGGCCAAGGCAATTTATAGAAGAGCAAGTTTATTGGGCTTATAATTTCAGAAGTTGAGTTCATGAATATCATAGTGGGGAGCACACACAGAAATAGTGCTGAAGCTGTAGGGAAGAGCTTACCTGTTGAGACAGCCACCACAAGGCAGAGAGTGAGAGCTAACGGGGAATAAAATGATCTTTTGAAACATGTCAGCCAACCCTCGGTGACACGTCTCCTAATCCTTTCCAAACAGTTCTACCAACTGTTGTCCAAACCTTTAGTGCACAACCCTATGGGACCATTCTCATTCAAACCACCACATTCTCTCCCCACCCCCTCATAGGCTTGTAGTCATATAATAATGCAAAATGTATTCAGGCCAACCACAAAAATCCCCAGAGCCCCTCGGTCTCAACATTCTTTCAAAGTCCAAAGTCTCTTCTGAGACTCTGGGCAATCGCTTAATTGTAATCTCCTGTAATATCAAATAGGAAATTACATACTTCCAATATACAATGGCACAGGATATACATTATGATTCCAAAATAGGGGAAAGGGACTATAGTGAGGAAATAGTAGACCAAAAGGAAGAATGAAATCCAGCCAGGCAAACTCCAAATGCTGCAGCTCTGTGCTTGATGTCACAGGGCTTATATGGCTCTGCCCTTACTGCTTTGCTGACTATAAAACTGAGATTCCTCAGAAAAATGGGAATAAACCTACCATAAGACCCAGCAACTCCACTCTTAGGCATATATCCAAAAGATGCCCATTCATATAACAAAGATGTCTGTTCCCCTATGTTCATAGCAGCTTTATTTGTAATAGCCAGAACTTGGAAGCAACCTAGATGTCCCTCAACCGAAGAGTGGATAGAGAAAATGTGGTACATCTACACAATGGAGTACTATTCAGCAGAAAAAAACAATGGAATTATGAGATTCGCAGACAAATGGATGACACTAGAAGAAACCATCCTGAGTGAGGTAACCCAGTCACAAAAAGAGAAACAGGGCATGTACTCTCTCATATATGGATTTTAGACATAGATCTGGGGAGTGCCAGCCTACAATCCTATGGCCAGAGAGTCTGGGAAACAGAAACTTCATTTAGTGGCTGATCGAAGAAGAGGCAACTCCCTCGGTTGAAGAGGCAACTCCCTCGGTTAAGTACTGAGCTGAACTCAAGAAAGCCAGTAACAGAGAGGGAGGACTGATGATCAAAGGGATTAAGACTGGGCTGGTTTAACCCCCAGAAACAGCTGACCAGACAAAGGTTAACTCTTGAATCTCAGGCATCAGCCTGAGAATCCAGCATGGGACTGATCAAGACCCCCTGAATGTGGGTGTCAGTGAGGAGGCCTAGGTAATCTATTGAGCCTTGGGCAGCAGATCAGTACCCATCCCAAGTATACACACGGACTTTGGACTCCCATCGAACAATGTGAGGTGCACTCTCACCCTGAACTCTTGGGGAAGGATCTAGGCCCTGCCCTATATGAAATGACAGACTATGGACACCCCCATGGAGGGCCTCACCCTCACTGGGGGAATGAGGGGATAACGGGGGGGGGACGGGAGGAGGGGAGGGAAAGGGAGAGGGACCTGGAACTGACTTTTGAAGCAACCTTGTTTCTTATCTAAATTTAAACTGGAAAATAAAAAAAAACTGAGAGCTTTTTAATGGTTTTAATATGTATGTATATATATATATATATATATATATATATATATATATATATATTTCTTCCTGGTAGACATCTCAGGTTTCTGGCACCTCCAACATCCTGGGGGTCTCCAATACAATTCAGGCTTCACTTTCACAACTTTATGCGATGGTCTCAGTATGTCTTCAGAGACTCCCCTGCCGCATACTTGGCCTTGGCATTTTTCCTCAACCTTGGAGAAAGTTTCTACATCCCTTTACTCCTCTGTCCTTCATGCTTGTATGTCACTGTCTGTTTGCAATGAGTGCAACAGAGATAGATTTAATCTTCAAAACCCATTGAGCCATACACTTAAGCAGTGTACAAAAGACATGCCCACAGTAGGGTAAATTCAAAAGACTGTTTTGTTCCCATGCTCCAAACAAAGTTGCTGACTTAGCTCCTGAAGTCGTCTCAACAGATTAAAATAGAGAAACAGAGGTGTCTTCCTAGCTCTCTCAGACACTACATCACATTTTAACTCCAAGCTGTCATAGTATTATTTTTCTGAGTTCTGTTCTCATTCTCTAGTTTACCAGGAAAACCTTCTAGAAGCTTCTAATGTGACTTGATTGGGGGGGGTGTGCTTTCCAGTGGACTGCCTTGCTCTTTAGTTGATCCTTTCTTAGCTTCTTTCTCCACTGGCTGGAGATCTTGGTCATGCTTTCTCACATGTTATTCTTGCATATTCTCCCAAAGAAGGAAGACAGCAGCACTGTACCATTTACACCAACTGGCTTCTACCCAAGCAGTCAGGAGTCCCTTCAGGAACATAGAAGGTGCTCACCCATAATTAGAAAGGAGAGTAGGTGTGATTTTTACAATACACTCACCTAACATCACTTAAAGTCTACATCAATGCAACAAAGACAACACATTTTATTTGTGCACATGGATGCTCTGATCATTGACTCCCTGCCACGGGCTAACCTAGAAAGTCTTATGTTGGGCAACAGATCAGTGATGTCTACTTTTATGAGATGTAAGATTGAAAGGGGAGGAGAATTGCTGGCAGATAACACTCACATCTTTGCTAGAATGTTAAGGATTAAGGATCATTTCTGTTAAAGCATTATTTACATATGTTCTCCATCTGGTCATGACTGTTTATGGTCTCTCTTACATTGATCTCCGCTTTCCTTTGCTTATATGCAGAATAGTGTTCTCTTTTCTATTTGGACCATGGTACTCGAGAGTTATCCTAGACTCATGCATGAGAAAAAAGTGCACATTTTGTGTGTGCAATAATGAAAGTGCCTGCACTCTTGGCAGCAGAATCACCCTGTGAGTGCCACTTCAGTGTCCTCCCAGATCATCTCCCCACAGTTCCCCCAGGAGAGCATTTTAGAATGCTGTAATATTTCCACACTTCAAATGCTTGTCCTCCTTTCCAATGTGTCTCTCCCCGGTGGGAACTTAGGCAACTAAATAGTGGAAATCTGAAAGAAACTTGCCAGTGAGAAGCATGCACACATTATCCTATCCCGAAACTTTGATATCCCTGGCTGTCATGGTGTGTTGCTTATGTATCTGAAAGCAGAGGCTGCTTTAAAGGAGTCCACAAAAACCCAGATAAATGATTAACAGGTATTTATTAGGGGAGCACTCATACAATGGTAAATAACTGCCACAGTCTTCCTGCTCCTGAAGATGCAGTCCCTACCCTTCCAGATGCTCCAACCACAATGCAAGAGAGACTGAGCCAGCCCCTCCTCTTCCTTACAATGGGGCATGTCCACACACCTGAAGCCACACCCCTAGGATGCGGCCACCACCCCAAGTCCCCTGGTGGAATAAGATGCCACTACAGAAAGCAACTTTCAACACAGTTCCAGCAAGCTACAGAATGGACTCTAAGCCCTCTTTGGAGATGAATCTTAGTTCTCCAATATCCTTATTGTCCCTAATACAGTGGTGCTTCAGCACTGAAACTCTTCACAGGGGTGGACTGCTCACCTGTATACGCGTTACTTGAAGCAAGTTGATGAACACCTGAAATATCTTTGAACACAATGCAAGGGAAATGACTCCTCCGGAGATGCCTCTGTGTCTCTTCTTGGTGCATCTGAGAAGCTGTCAAGCTCCATTTTATTCCATGTGTGCCCTGATAGCTCTAAGGAGGGAAATACATCCTAATGCTTCCAAATAAACAATTATATTCCACTCCATTTTAAAGTGAAAAACAGTCTCTTCAGAAGGGATGAACAACAATCACTAATGAATAAGATATCAAAAGGCTTGGGCTGTCTCCAACAAGGACATTAGGGAGGAAGATACGGCAATCACTTAATTCCACCTCTGTATGCCCGTCATGCAAATTAACCAAGTGCAAAGCAGCAAGTAAACATGGTTTCCTTCCATTTGGTGAATTCTGCAAGTTATTCTACCAAAAAGAGAGCGAACAAAGAGAAGGAAGTCAAGGTGAGAACTGAGAGGTAGAGAGGGAAGAGAGAAGAAAGCATTATGTGGAGAGGAGAGGTTTGGACTTAAGGTTTCTTTTATGTCAGGATTAGGTCCAAAAAAATCAGAGATAAAATTCATAATGCACAATCCAATAAGAATTCAACAGGCATCTCATGAAGAATTAAAGTAAATCCATTTTGAAAAAAATTCTATGACACCTATCATAAGTGACTCAGGAAGAATTCAGATTTCTGACAAATTAAGTGAAGATAAACAAAATCTTTGCATTCAAAAGTTAAACAGAATTCAGGACCATATCTTTGTAAGGAACAGAACTAAAGTGTAGAAGTAAAAATGAAGTGCTCGATATATACAATTAATGTCAGATAAGATGATGCTGAAGAAATGAGTAACAGACTTAAAGACCCGACAATGAACACAATTACAGCTGAAGCACAGAGAGGTGAGGAAAGCAAACACTAAGTAGTGTTAATGAGCCACAGAGCTAAAACTGCCTATTATTCTTATTATTTTGGTGTGTCAGGGAAAATAGGAAATGTCTTCAAATTTTTAGTTTGAGGAAAAGGACAAATGTAAAGATCCAGGAAGTCAAAACACCAAGTCACTGCTCTTCTGGAGAACATCATATCCAGAAAGACTTCATGCATTGTTTCTAACAACATTGATAGCAGGAATTTCCTTAGAAGTTGTAAGAGCCAGCAAAGAAAATGTAGCTTCCATACAGAGGAATAAGGATGACAAGTTTCTCCTCAGGGCAATGCAGATCCAAAGAGAGAAGAGCAGCATTTTATATAACTGAAATAATGCTCTCAAGAAAATGGACCCTGCAAATCTCAGGATTCCATTATTTTTTTCTGCTGAATAATACTCCATTGTGTAAATGTACCACATTTCCTCTATCCACTCTTCGGTTGAGGGGCATCTAGGTTGCTTCCAAGTTCTGGCTATTACAAATAATGCTGCTATGAACATAGGGGAACAGACATCCTTGTTGTATGAATGGGCATCTTTTGGATATATGCCTAAGAGTGGAGTTGCTGGGTCTTGAGAAGAAACCATCCTGAATGAGGTAACCAGTCACAAAAAGAAAAACATGGCATGTATTCTCTCATATATGGATTTTAGACCTTGATCTGGGGAGTGCCATCCTACAATCCCATGGCCGGAGAGTCAGGGAAACAGAACCTTCATTTGGTGGCTGATGGAGGCAGAGGTAGTCTCCCATGGCTAAGCACTGAGCTAAACTCAAGAAGGCCAGTAACAGAGAGGGAGGACTGATGACCAAAGAGATTAAGACTGGGCTGGTTTAACCCCCAGAAACAACTGACCTGACAAGGCTTAACTCTTGAATCCCAGGCATCAGCCTGGGAATCCAGCATGGGGCTGATCAAGACTCCCTGAATGGGGGTGTCAGTGAGGAGGCCTAGGCAATCTATGGGGCCTTTGGTAGTTGACCAGTATTTATTCCTGGCATACAAATGGACATTGGGTGGCCATCCCACAATGAGAGATGCACTCTCACCCTGGACTCTTGGGGGAGGTTCTAGGCCCTGTCCTGGATGAAATGACAGACTATGGACACCCTCATGGAAGAATTCACCCTCCCTGGAGGAAGGAGGGGATATTGGGTGGGTGATGGGAGGGGGTGGGAGGAGGGGAGGGAAAGGGAGAGGGACGTGAGATTGACATGTGAAGAAACCTTGTTTCTAATTTGAATTTAAATTTAAAAATAAAATTTTTAATATAAAAAAGAAATGGGAACGCTGAAATAAGATTTTATGTAATGTGCAACATATAACACAATCAAAAAAGTCGAAAAAAAAAGAAAATGGACCCAAACTAGTTGACTACCAACAAATGAACAGATACTGAAAATACGGCACATATGTAAAATTGGAATACTATTCATCCCTAAAGGAATACTATTCATCTCTAAAAATAAAAATATTTTGTGCAGAAAATGGATGTATTTAGAATGTACAATACAAAATGAAGTCACATGACTCAGAAAGAAAACACACTCATTCATCCTCCTCAAATGTACATGTACATACTGGCCTAGGTAACATGTGGGGGGGTGTATAAATGAATATGTAACATGTAGGTGTGGTACAATGTACTGAAATTATAACAAGATGGCTTAAATATTTGGTGGTAGGGAAGGGCTGAATGCAGGTAATGTATACAAGTCATGGATTTCAGGGATATGTAGTTATGGACAAAGTACATAAAATATAATTGACAGGTGATAGTGTATGTGAAATCCAGTGTAAGTTGTAAGGAGAGATCTAACTAGCTGTACCTGTGGCACTGACCATGCCCATTTAGGCATGGTCACAGGTGGGAACGTGAGCGTGTGGGATTTGGTCTGGGGTCCGGGACAGGCTTGCTCTCTCTTGGTTCTGGTCAGGTCACTGAGAGCAGTTGGGCATTAATCCTCAGAGCTGGAGCTTGTGGGTTATTGGTTTCTCATTTAAGTGATTTCTCCCTGAATAAAATTCACCTATATTATCCTAGTCCTGTGAGTCTTAATCTGTACATGCACAATAAGTCATCACAATTTCAAAAAGGCTATTCTAACTACAAAAGTTCACTGAGATGTGTAGACTTTAGGTCTGGTTAATCTCATTGCATAATAATTTCTATTTGTAAGTTCTTCATAATAAAGTTGTAATTATTAAAAATATAAGAAGTGAATACCTATCCTTTTATTGAAAATAATAATATACAGTGAAACAAAATCAATAAAACTAGGTATCATTGAAATAATTAAATAATTCCTCATAAAAGTTTTCAAGTACATAAATGTTAAACAAATGTATTACCAACATATCTTTACTAAAAATTAAAACAGAAAAGAATGTCACTTATGCAAAAGGGAAATGAAACTCACTGAGAACATAGATACAAACAAAGGAACAGAGAGGGACTGCTAGAAATGTAAACTCTAAGGTTGTTGCAGTTAATCTCACTTGTCAGTTTGATGAAGTTACCTGGGAGATGGGCTTGTGGGTTTGCCTGTGGGAATTATCTGGACTAGGTTAGCTTCTGGGCATGTCTGTGGAGACAGTACAGGGCAGGTTAGTCTCTGGGCACCTGTGGGGATTATTTTAGCTGAGAAGTGAAGACTTTCCCACCACGAGTGGTACCCTTCCCTGGGATAGGATTCTGGATAGGAAAGGAGAAGTGAGATGAGCACTAAAATTCATCACTTTCTCCTTCCTGGCTGAATGCCATGTGACCAGCTGCCTCAAGCTCCTCTCTTCATCACTTCCCCCATTGATAGGGACCCTAGCCTGGAATCATGAGACAAAATAAGCACTTCCTTAAATTGTTCTTGATTAGTGTGTTGTTTTAGCAACAGAAAAGAATCTCAGACACTAGGCCAACAAAAATAGAGAAGGCTTTACACCAAACCTGAAATATGTCCATTACAATATGGAGATGGAGGAAATTAATTATACTGCTTTAAGATTTTTATTTTATTTCCAAAATGGTATTTTGTCACCCCATGGAAATGTTGGTAAAATAATGCAAACCACTCAAATAGGAAGAGTATGTTATAGATAATAGACAAAGAGGGAGATGACTGAATTATGTATGAAAATATTCAAGGCAATATTTTCAATGTGGACATTTCTGTTCACAACACTTTCACTCAGTGCTGTGTTAGAGCTATTAGCATGTGCAATAAAACAAAAATAATGAAATAAGGACAGTGAGCTTATATACAAGTAAAAATGTCTTTGCATACAAACAGCATGATCATCTTTTAAAATCTGATATAACATACAAAAATGCTACTAAAAATACAAAAAGAAACCACCATTCAAAAGCCAACCATTGAGTTTATAAGAGGAATTAACTAGGGATAGAATTGATAGTAATGCAAACACCTTGTGTTCTCACTCGCACATAGAAGTTAAGTATTTTTGTAGAAACAGAAAGCAAAATAATGATGAATAGATGTTAAGACTTATAGTCCATGTAGGGGGTAAATAATATTTGCCAAAGCTCTAGAGCTCTATAGTAGCTTGCTGAATATAATGCACAATTTATTACATATTATACAAAGAACTAGAAGAAAGTAGTTTGAAGATTTGCACCACAAAGAAATGATAAATGTTTCAGAAATGCTAACCATTCTGATGTGATCATTTCATGTGTGTGAGTCTAATTGTCACATTGCACACATAAGCATGAATAATTACAATATAATCTAAAACACGAATCATCCTGTCTAGAAGAATTGAGGGAGACATGCTCAAACAGATGGAGGGATGCAATATTGTTAGAATATAATTTTCTCCAAATTGATTTATGTATTCAATGAATTTGCTAAGTTTGCTTTTAGGTAAATTGTCATATGAAGTCTTAAATTCAGGTGAAAATACCAAACAGTGTCACTGTGAAAACAATTGAAATCTAAGACTGTGTAATAAAAGGGGATGGAGAGATGGCTCAGTATTTAAGGGTACTTGGGACTCTTTCAGAGGAGTGGGGTGGGCTTATGGCACTCAGATTCACAATGGCTCATAACTCCAGTTCTAAAGGATCCATTGCCCTCCTCTTGCTCACAAAGGCACCAGACACATGGTACAAATACACATATGTAGGCAATCACACATACACTTTAAATAAAAAAGCATACCAATAGGCATATAATGGTGAATCAAAATGGATAAATAAATCAATGAAACGGAAACATATAACTAATTAATATTCAATAAACAGTAAAAGTAATTTAATAGAGGAGAGATTACCTTCTTAAAGTCCTTTTAAAATTTTTATTTATATTTTATGCATCTGTGTGTATGCACATATGTGTGTGTATAGTGGGCACATGGTGGAGAGAGGGTGTTGGATTGGATGTCTTGGATTTGGAAATACAGAAAGTCTGCCTGATGCTGAGCTTACTGCATGGATGTTGAGCTTGGAGAGCTCCAGGCTTCGTGGTTAAACATAAAGCACTCTTAACAGCTGAGCCATTTCTCCAATCATAAAGATGATATTTTGAATAATTCCTGTGGTAGTGACTTTCTGTGTAATCACATGCAAACCTAGAGTACATATCCCCCACTTCACCACATACAGACATTGCTTTCAAGTGGATCATAGACATGAATATAAGATACAATACTCTGAATCTCTTTAAAACTCTAATCACGTCACTTAATGAAGACAATAGCATGAGATTCAAGTAATTTTCATTATCATTCCTCCACAGAATAGAAGTTGTTAGGCAGAGTGTCTATTGCTGGATTCGACGATAAGCATCACTGTCACCATCTTGTTATGCAGGATGCTATCAGCTCATGTTTGAGTCTATTAAGATTGACGGGATGAAGCCAGGGAGGATGAGACACTTCCTTTTCCATCTGACCAAGAAGGAGTCAGCCATGAGTTGTACACTGTATATTGATCTAGGCTGCCAAGCAGCTCTAGAAAGGTGAAAGATCACTGAGAAGGGAATGTTCTCCTATAAGTTCACCGGACTACTGAAATTGTGTGATTTGCTCTCGCCTGTTCTGAGTGAGCACTGTACTACCATAGCTCGGAAGTGGCTGGGAAATGAGGTTGAGATGTGTGCCCAGAAACAGGACATAGCTCATTAGCCATCTATACAACCCTAGATGCTAGGTTGAGATTTAGAAAATGTTCATTTCTGAAGAGAAATGAGATGGTTATGTACTCTCCACCTTCTATCAACACTGAAGATTGGGTCAGCTTTCATAAAGCCTCTAGATAAATCCATAAATTGATGGGAATTATAGACCTTAAGAAAGTTACATAGATCCCAGTAGGTGGAAGAAGCAGGTGGATCTCTCTAAGTTCGAGGCCAGCATGGTCAACGAAGTGCAACTCAGCCTAAACATAAGAAAGAAAAAAATGAGAGTTTTATAGACAAAGATATGCATGTGCTTATATATTACACAGAGAAATACACATGTAGATGATCTAGATATAGTTATAGAGAGGCAAATGTAATGTTAGGTGTATATATGTGTGCAGATGTTTCTGAACAGATCCTAAACATGAACTTCAGACATAAATTTAAACATTAATGCCAGTATGTGTGTAGATGCAGACAGACATTAGATTTTAAAAAGTCAAAATTCATGTAGACACAAAGATTTCATTTAGTTAATTATGGAACCAATTTTGGTGTCCAACAGTGAAGTTCATAAAAATATTATGTGCTTATGTATTACAAATATGTATTATATACAATGGAATGTACACTATTATATATACACTAAATTCCCATATATGGGAATATGCATATTCACTAGAAATATATAGAAAAGCACAAACGCATAGTAGAAAATAAGTGGTGGTTGTAACTGGAGATCATCACATTAGATGAGTTAAGTCAGTGTCAGAAAGACAGAGATTGTGTTTTCTCTCATATGGGGCCCTCCATCTTGATACATAAGATCATGCTTACATATATGACATGGATGCAGAAACAAAACTGTCTGGAGGAACAAAGGGAAATCATGCAAGAAGCCATAAGGAAATCTTGGGGAGATATGGAGGTGATACTCAATGTATAGCATATTGTTGTATGAAAATTTTCTTATGTGACAAAGCACCAGGAATGATGAATATGCAATGGACATTTTTAAAATATAGAAGAAACAAAGAAGCAAAAAATTAGCCACAGATAGACAAATACATACACAGACTTAGATGTAAATGACTGTGTCTTGGACGTGTAGATAAACAGACATACTTACAAGATCAGCTTCACAAATAATACTAATAAAAATATTGACAGAAACATGTGTTAAATATACAGATACTGCTGTCAGTATTGATTCTGTTATTGAACCTGATACATTGATACAGATAAATACATGGTTCCAATTTAGTGTCTGATGAAGATAAGCAATATAAATTGATGTCTGCATCAATCCAAGTAGAATTATAACACTGATTACATAGATTAGGTCTAGAAATTGATGAAGAAGTTGGTGTCAATGTCACTGATATATACACAAGCACCAAGAGAAAGAGAGAGTAGATATGGAAATGGTAGATTCATAGATAGAGCCGTAACTGTGTTCATGTTGGTGCAATTGCTGTTTTAAATTGTTATATATTTATTTTATGTTCATGAGGGTTTCATCTGCTTGTATGTATGTGTACTATCTGCATGCATGGTGCCTGAGAGGCCAGAAGACCCTGAAATGGTTGTGAATCGTCATGTGAGTTCTGGGAAACAATCCTGGGTCTTCTACAAGAACAGCAAGTGCTCTTAACTACTGAACCATCTTTCCAGTACCAGTTACCATTTTGAAGTTTAGAGGTAAGCAGACAAGAATATACACACAGGTAAAGAATTAGATTAGATGTAGGTACCTACTTTGGTATTGACGTTAATGTTGATATCCACATATGCTCATAAATATGGTCAAATAACAAAGAATATATGTATATATACATGGGCCTGTGGGAGTGTATGTGTCTTTTTGCCAGTGCAAATGGCACTGTTATTATAGCAATAGATGGAATAGACATCATTGATGTTAACATTAATATTGATATAGCTGAAATACACAGACATTAGTGTAGATGACACTTTGCAACATCAATGCACGTACTGACAGATATTGATTACACATTGAAATATACATGCATGTGGACATTATTTTGGACACTGTCAATATCAGGATGGATGGATGGAGACATAGAATGATTGTAGACTTAGATGCCAATGTCAGTGCCAATATCAATATCAGCATGTCGAGAAGCAGAGAGGGAGTTGCAAGGATAGATTATCTGTATGTATTGAACAGTTCTTGATACCTATGTGGCTATGGATTAATTATGTTGGCAAGGGAAACCATTAGGCATTTTCAAGATTAGTAAATGCCACAGGAGGATCACAATCCAAATATGAGTACTTACTTTCAACCTGTAACGCAACTTTACAAGTTAGTACCTCATTCTCCTAAATCCTTGTTCTATAGTAGACTCTGTGTGTATGTGTGTGTGTGGGAGAGAGAGAGACAGAGAAAGAGAGAAAGAGAGAGACAGAGACAGAGAGAGACAGAGAGACAGAGAGACAGAGAGACAGAGAGAGAGAGAGAGAGAGAGAGAGAGAGAGAGGATACAAACTAACCCAGCCCTTCCTTGCCTGTTATGATGGTGTGAGGTCAGCCTAAACTTGTTATTTTATGAAGCTTTCTGCTTCTGTAACTTGAAAGGATGCTGAATCTAAAACTGTTAGCACCCACACTGTAATAATTCTTGGAGACACATGAACAAAGGTCTATACAGACCAGATAAGGTACCAACAGCAGACCAGAAAAGAATTCCACCCATGCCTGGTTTAGTGAAACAGGGAGTTCCTGGGAATTACTTAAAGGAGAATGGATCTAAGGAGTTTACAACACTATGGACTGTGGCTCATCCCTGGAGGTCTCTGCATGGCTAGTGGGCAGATTGACAAGCCATCATCTCCTCTCTCAAGCATTGTGGCTGCTTTAAATTATCCATGGGAAAGGCCTTGGGGATCTTCTAAGTTTCAAAAGCTTCTTGGGTCTTACAGGTTTTGCCATCTTCTGAAACTTATATATTTTTGAGTCTGAAAAGCCTCCTCCTTCTAGATGGGAATGTTCCAATTCAGAGGAAATAGTTACATGACACTCCACCTCTTCCTCCAGCTGGCATTCTGCTCCCTCTTCTGCAATGTTCCCTGAGTCTTGTAGATGTTTCATTGTTTTCCTCATTAGTGCTTCCCATCTATTAAGGTTCATTCTATGCATTAACTTCCTTCCTTGAGTCATTCAATGGAGTCGTGTTTTTATCACAGACCCAAGTTAAAACAATTTCTCTGTGTTTTTAACAAGAAGTTTGTACTGAGGCTGAGCCTGACCAACATCAGAATTACAAATCTGAAGCCTGAGCAAAGGAAGAACAAGATTCTGAGTTGCGTAGCGGTAATAGAAAGAGGGAGAAGACAGACATCTACAAAACTCAAGGTCATCCATTCTATATTTTAAGTTTTTCATATAGCAGGGAGTGCTGTGGTCCCTCTAAGAAGAAGCCTTGCCTTACAGTATACATTTCTTGAAAGTAGAAAGCACACACATGAGATTGTGCATGCATTGCTGTAAACTAGGTAGTGATGTGGGTGTAGGAGGGAACTTAATAGGTGATTTGCCAGCATGTTTGCACAGGCAAAGGTGTTGCACCTTTGCCCCCATCCTATCAAGTCCTGCAAAGTGAAGGACTTATAAACAGGATCGTATTTTGCCATTAACGATGCTGCTTTCAAAAGTCTAAGTCTCAAAAGAGAAATTTTCATAGAAGACAATTAAAGAAGTTCAGCAAAATAAAAAAAGAAAGGCCATCTAGGGAAGCTCAAGATAGCATTCCATATTCAATACAGCCCCTTTTAAGTGTCTCCATGTTTGACATTGGGAGCAGTGCTGAGCTCTGCAGCTTGCGGAGTGCCTAACATTAAAATACTGCACACATCTAATTTCCCGTGACAAGAGTGCTGCTACGACTGGGTTCCAGCATGTGGGCTGCTGGGAAGGGCTGGCCCATTAACAGCTTGTGGAAGAAGCCTGCTTTGAAACTTTTCTGCTGTGCTTGCGTTTTTTATTTAGAAAACAAACAATGGGATGAGAATCAATATGCTCCCACTTTGACTATTTCGTTACAACCTTTGCACAGCTGGCTGTTTTTGTTTTTATTTTTTTGTTCATTCATCCCTATGGTTGTTTTAACCACATTATGAAATGGCTGCTTGTCAACAGGCTTTTAAACTTGGCCAACTTCTTTGATATGGGTCCAACTTTTGCTAAGATAGCAAGTGACTTTCTACTCATGCCTTTACAAATACGAGAGGTCTGTCAAATGTCGTTCAGTACTCTTGTCCACTTTGGCAAAGCTGTGATTTTTCTATTATCAGGATTCATATTCTGATCTTCAAAGTAGTTCAAAACATCCTGCCCTGCTTTCCTTTCTCTTGCTGTGATAAAGACCATAGCTAAAAGAAGGTTGGAGACGGAACAGTTTATCATGAAGGAAGGTCAGGGCAGGACTTCAAGGCTGAACCTGGAGGCAGAAACTGAAGGAGTCATGGGAAAACGATGCTTGCTGGTTGCTCTTCATGGATTGCTCAGTTTTCTTCTTATACTGCCCACGACCACCTGCCAGGGTGTGGGGATAGATCTCCTACAATAGTTTAAGCTCTTCCTCATCAATCATCATCCAAGAACATGCACCACAGCCTTGCTTTCAGGCCAATCTGATAGGATAATGCTCTCAGATGAAGAGCCCATCTTCTCAGATGACTCTGTGTCACATTGACAAAGAAAGTACAAGCCACCATACACCCCATAGATCATGATGGTAATGCCTCTTATTTGTTTCTTTTGCTCCTCATCCTGTTTACCCTCTTTTTTCTTACATGATCTGTATTAATCTCTGATTCTGGAGAAGGTGCAACCTAAAGCAGACTCTAAATATATTATAAAAATTCCACAGTGTGTATATGGGTCATTGAGTTAGCATGATCAATAAATGCTAGATCAGTTTAGAACAGTCTCAACACATAAACATTAGAAATATTTACTAGAAAATTGAGCCATGCCTTCATCTATAGTTTTGATCAAATACTACATTCTTGGTTAATTTAATTATGTTAATTTGTAAATAAAGATAAAATTTTATGGTGTCCTTCATTGAAGATATTAATATTTTAAAAAAAAGCTAAGCCACTGTGAAATGGGAATCTATGTCTGAGTAGCTCAGGTAGACCAGTTAGTTCTGAGCAAGTGAGACCAGTTCCTGTTTCATAGGACTTTGAGTTGCATGAGTGATGGAGTGCTTTCCCTTGCAAGTATAACTAGTGCGTCTTTGTTTGTAACCATGTCTCTCTACTTTCAAGAAAATGGGTGTTAAAAATTACTTTTTATGAAAGTCTTATATCGAGACTGAATTTTCTAGAGTAGCAAAAGTCTGTTTTTTAATATAAAATGAATCAAAGGGAAGCCTTTGCTTTGTAGATTCAGTGGAGCAAGTTCTAAATATAATTAGCTCTTTGCATTTGTGTCTCAGTTAATCTTCTTTTGCTGTGAAGAGACACCAAGGCAACCTTAACTGGGGGCTTGTTTACCTTTTCAGATAGTAAGTCCATGACCATCATACTAAGGAACATGACAGCAGGCAGGCAAACATGGTGCTGGGACACTTGACTGACTCACAAGTAGGAGGGGCAGAAAGAGAGAGCACTCCTGGGTCAGCTGTGTCAAAGTTTACCCCCAGTGACATAACTCCACAACAAGGCCACACCTTCTAAGCCTTCCCAAACAGATCTAACAGCTGAGAACCAAGCATTCCAATGTATGAACCATTCTCATTCAAACCACCAAAACTTGAGAAGCCACCTTGTTCCTTAAAATCCTGTTCATTAGTCATTAGCCTAATGACATTATTCAGCATTTGACTCTGGCACCCCATGCCCTTCTGGCCTCTTGAGGATAGGATCTAAACAATGCACATGCTCCTCATTCTACATCCTCCTTACCCTGACCCAAGCACAGGATATCCCACATTGGTTGGCTTGTACTACAAACTATAGAGCACTGTTTTCCATACGACTGAGTAGTTTAAAAAGCAGATCATGGAGAGGACTAAGTAGAGAAATAGGTAACAGGCAAACATCTTCGTGATGCTATATGGTTTGGATTTAGAAAAACAATCCAGGTTCTTCAGGCCCCCAAATCCATATGCACATACAGTGCTCAGGCAGTAACTCACAGTTACCTCCCTGAGCCAGGATAGCACTTGTAATGAATTATTACCACTCATAGTTGACTATTTTTATGTCATCAGAGAAATTTTTACCCTTGAATTTTTTGTTCAATTGAATGCACACTGCAGTGTGATATTTAATCACGTTCTTTTTCTTCTAGAAACAGCTCAGTGAGGACATCATTGATTACCTCCTCTTTTTAATTTTGCTAATATTTTAGCAATTTGATTCTGTAAGACTTTATTTAGCAAATGATCTGCTTCTAATCATATGAGCAATGATTACAAACCATCTAGTCAAATATCACATCATGTTAACAGAATCTGTTTTAAAAATAGTGATGAAATAAGGCAATAATTTTACCTGACATTGTAAAGAAAGCAATAAACATGGATAGCATTGCTTCGGGGGTTGGATAAATATGTTTGTGTGGAATAGCCATTTTAAAAAAAATCTTCAAATTACATAATTCTGTGATCTGAATGGTTGCTCCCTCCCACTGAAAAGTCAAAGCCCACTCCCCATCGCAGTGCTGTCTATGGGGACCGCTTTTGCCAATGATGAGTTTATGTGTCAGAGACCTCATGAGTAAGATCTGTAACCTTGTAAATGACACTGAAGGGAACTTCCTTTTCCTTCCCCCAGATGAGGGCACAGTGAGAAGGTAACACCCTTGAAGAACAGTGACATCCTTACCATACAGCGCATCGCTGGCACCTTCGTCTTGGACTTTCATCCCATAGAGCAGTGAGAAGTAAAGTCTGCCGTTCATAAGTGATCCAGCCTAAGTACTTAGTTACAGCACTCTAGATGGAATAAGATGAGTATGCATGTTGACTGACAACAGAAGGATAACTATTAGCTGTTATGTTGTTGTTTCTCACAGTTGAGTTGAAGATTTGGAAGTGGGCTGGACACTTCTTGTCAGCTTGACACAAATGAGCCACCAAGAAAAGGAAACCTCAAGGGAGGCAGTGGATTATCCTGTGAGAACATTCTTCATTAACAACTGACCTGGGAGGTAGCCGAGCCCCCTGTTGGTGGTGCTGCCCTGGGCATGAGATTCTAGGTTGTATAATAAAGCAAGACACAGGGATCCAGCATACCAGCAGCATTCTTCCTGGGCTTCTGCTTCACCTCCTGCCTTAAACCTGTTCTAGCTTCAGAGGACAGACTAAACTGTAAGAAGAAACTCACCCTTTATTCCCTGCGTTGGTTTTGGTCAGTGTTTTATTACAACAGCAGACAGTTAACTGGGGCAGGAGGTTTGTGCTCGTGCCTCATATGGTGTAGCTCCTTCTTAATTCTTTTAATTCCTTACTCACTTTGTATGGCCATGACCAGTTAGGAAGATGTGGTAAGGCCAGGTTTGCCCAGCCTGACATTTCAGTGACTGAACTCACAGCACTCAAACTCTGGATTGCAGCTTCGGGGTGGTACTGCCAGATTATTTGCCAACTACAAATGCAGAAACACTTTAAGAAGCAGGAAATGTTAGTATTTAGGAAAACATTTCAGAAGAATTGGAAAATTCCACAACAGTGAGATCTATGAACTTAGTGTAAGACTTTTTAATGTCTACACATTTCTATGTGAATTTGTGTCTTAGTTTATAGACCTGTTAACACCTTCTAGCATGACCTGATCTATCTGGCCAGTTGACCTCACAGATAATGGGTTTTGTTTGAAAATGGTGCCTTTCCACAGACCGCATGACTGTTCTGACTCAGCAGCCTGAGTGGAAAGTCAACTTTCTGTAACACTCCTGGCGTTGTTGGGCACACCCTCTTCCTTGACACTCAGCTGAGACCATGGAAAAACTGAGGGTTAAAGGTGTCTGGCTACTTTGCATCCCAAAGTAGATTGTTTTTACCATACTTTCTTCACACTGTTTTATGGCTCCAGGAGAATGTTTAAATGAAGTATTTTCTTCCAAAAAAACAAGAGAGTAAATGATAAGAGCACAGTTCACAGGGCTGGAGAGATGGTTGAGGGCTGAGAACTGACTGCTCTTCCAGAGGACTGGGGTTCAATTCCCAGTGCCCACATGGCAGCTCACAACTGTCTGTAACTCCAGTTCTAGTGATCTGGTATCTTCACACTAATACACACAAAAGAGAGAGAGAGAGAGAGAGAGAGAGAGAGAGAGAGAGAGAGAGAGAGAGAGAGAGAGAGAGAGAGAGAGAGAGAGAGAGAGAATGAAACAGAGAGATGAGAGATTAGGGATTGAACATTCTTGGGGAGGCATCTGAAGTTACTTTTCCTTCTAGGGACCTTGTGACCACATCTCCCTTTCTTGGCTATCTTCTGCATGCCTTTTTTATGAGCCAAATGACCTTCCCAAGGAGTGCAGCACTACAGGTTTCTCTGAGTTTTGGAAAGAATGCTCATTTTCTACTTCCTTTGTTCTCTTGGTAATCAACAAGGCACCTGGAAAATAAAGGCTGATCATTGACAGATAGCCCTTCGTATGACTTGTGACTTTAAAACTTGCTGTTTGTTAATAAGGGGCATCAGTACAGGATGGTCTGCAGTGCACATGAGGAGAAAAACATTTGAGAATCAGTGTTTGAGCCATTACTGTTCCTATAGCTAAAGAAAAAATAAGAAAAAAAGGTCATGCTTGGTTTGGAAACTTTATCGAGGTCTTTGGCCACTGAATAGACCTTTAAGTATTACAATGTATGACCCTCACCAATAAACAAAAGTCTAAGCTAGACACTTAGTCCAAACACTGTGGACGCCCTGGCAGGTGGGTCTCTGTGACTTCAGAGGCCACTGTAGTCTTCACAGTTAGTTCCAGGACAACTAGTGCTTCATTGTGAGACCTTGTCTCAGAAAGTAAACAAGTAAATAAAGACAACAGCAACAAAATAGAAAGTCTAAAGCTTTACCAGATGGATATATCTTCACCAGGGAATAAGCAACCTAAGGAGCATGTTGTGATGGCTTTTAAGCACAGTTGAATAAAAATGCACACGCACCCACGAACACACACTCATTAACAGCAACAAAACAAGAAAAATATAGAATATATTCAAACAATACAAGTAGTATCAACACAGTCAAAGATACACACCATTCAGGAGCTAGGATAGTCACTCCACAGAAGGGATTCCACATATCCTCTTGGTAGCAGTAGCCCATTATATTTAAAAAGTCCCACAGACAAGATGATGCTTCATTTTCATAAGGCAACAGTACCTCCACATGTATTTTCTGATTGCTCTAATAGCATATTCAACATAAAAGTAACCATTCCAATCTATGGGCAGCCACTGGGAATAGAAGTGCTCCAGAGCAAAGTCTCACTCTCAGGACTGTCTTTTGACTGGCACATCCTGCAGCCATGTAGGGAGAGACAAAGAGGCCTTCTCCCTGCACAGGACCCTGAACAACCAGAATTTCCCTTCCTTTCTCCCCACACAACCATGTCAGGGTCCAACACAGGGAGAGGGGGAAAAGTCTTCTGGGAACGTTGGGCTAGGAGAAGACTGTGCAGATGCAAAAGGCTTCTCAAAGGTGACATTCCACAAGTTCATGGTTACTGGGTTAACCTGCTTTTCCTAACACTGAGGGGGCTGGAGCCGCACCAACGTGGTTGTATTTCTGAATAGGGTATGCTTGTCCTACCAAGGATATGCCAATAATCCCAGGTAATCAGCGGAGTACATTACAGGAGAAACTCTGAAACAACAAGCTGTACAAACAGAATAGCAATCAGAAGATTTAATGCATTTCTGATGTACATTTAAAGCACTGACAGTGGGCCACAGATGTACATGTGTTGTGTTTTATATTGCTGAGATATGGCCTGCGAGAACCTATTACAGCCCATCATCATCTGCGGCGGAGGGGCAGAGGAAGGAAAAATTCCATCACACATTACTCCCTCAGATGTATTAGAGAAACAAATTGTACTCGGAATTGAAAAGTCACAGGCTTATTCTGCCTTAATAAATTCCTGCCAAAAGGCTAAGTGTAAGACCAGAAATACTCCCCAAATGTCGTTACAGTATCATCATCTCTGACACCTCAAGGCCTGTTCCAGGCGTCATCAGATACCAACGCAGGGGCCTCGCAATACAACCTTGTTCTTTCCTCTTGCTTCTTTTTCTTCTTTTTTTTTCTTGAATCTCTTCTTGATTTAATGCAACCATTCTGAGTCACCTGTGTTTGACAACTGAAGAACCCCCACTGCTAGGAAAAGGCCACTTTAAATAAGATGCTTTCACTGGGTCAACCCCACCAGCTAATCTAACAGGCAGTTTTGTAATCTAATATGCTCATCTTCAACCAAGGCATCCTATCAAACCTGTTGGACAATTTTCAGGTTCAGATGCAACAAATCAAAATAGAGATAAGAAAGAGCAAATGCTATCTTTTGGGAAGCAGTGTCTATGGGTGCTAATTATGTTTTAAGGGTGAAATGTCTCATATCAGTGAAGCACCCAATACATATCAGATACATGAATGAGTTCTTCTGTGATTAAGAACCCTGCTGATCTGCTCAAATGATCTCATGATAGTGACCTAGTTAACTTTTTATAAACTAAGACATTTGGTAGTGGGCAACAATTTCATGAAGGTGATTTCCTTTCTCAAAGTATTCCTTCTGTCTTTTTCACCTACTGAGATTCATCTCCAAAGAGTAAATATTTTACACTTTATTATCTCAGTATGGTATATACTGATTCTAGTTTTATTCTAAGGTAGTAAAAAAATTATAAGAACCTACTAAGTACTCATGGAATCTGCAGAATGACATCTTACTATTTCCTCCAAAGCACCGGCTCAGATACCCAGGACAGAAGCAGCCCAGAAATCACAGAAACCAGTAATACATATGCTGGACTTCGCACGGCCTGTGCTGGGCACTGTCATGCGAGCACTGTCAGAAACAGATGGGCAAGCTTGTATCTTTCCAGGGTCAGAACTTACACAATAGTCACTTCATATGGCTCAGTGGTGTAGTAGGCAGTGATTTTTAAAGGTTGAAGTGGTTTCACTTTTCTTGGTAGCCATCCAGGACAAACACCAATACTTTTATTCCAATATTGATTGCTAATATTAACTTTCAGAACAATCACACAGTAATATATCTATCACCTATCTACCTATTATCTATGTGTCATCTACCTATTTATTATATATTATCTATCGCCATCATTTGGCTATCTATTACCTATATATCTATCTCTATCTATCATCATCGATGTGTCTAGCTGTCATCTGTGGATCTCCTATCTATATCAATCTATCTTCATCATCCTCTAACTCTCCAGCTATCATCCATATATCACCTACTCATTTATCTATTTGACGGATAATATATTTGTGGGTTATATGATGACTATAAAGTGTTATGAGGATGCCTCAGAGCTAGAGTAGTTAGTTGCTAAGAGTCCTCAAAGACCAAAGCTGTCTTGAACGCAAAGAGTTTCTGTGGGAGTGAGAACCTGGAAGTGCTGCTACATGGTCAGTGCTGAGCTGCAGAAGCAAGACTGTGGAAGTTACTGAGGTAAAAGGCATGGATAGTCCAGACAAAGGAAGAGAAAGTGAATGAACAGGAAGTTCAGGTGAATGAACAAGAAGACAGATGGATGATGAATGGAAAGACAGAAGGACAGCAGTGTGAGTGGGATCTGTCAGTGGGGACCACTCTGGCATGTGATGTCAGTCAGGGTGTTGCTATAACAATGTTGTGTGTCTCCTCCACAGGGAGACAGGTGAGTGTTAGGGCCTTTCCATAGTCTCTGTTCCTGATTAGTTCCAGGGTGTGTTTCTTTGGTGATTAGCACTCTAGCCATTTTGAGCACTGCCATCCTCAGAGTAAACATCACTTTCTTTCAGCTCACAGGAAGAAACAGCGCTCAAATTGTTTTCCTTTACTCTTAGAGTGTCCCTCCCTCTACAAAGATGATATGCAGTGATTAGGAATGAATTCAAAGGACTGCCAACTCAAGTTGATCTCCCAGGGTCCGAAGAGTTTGCAACAGTACTGAGGCCTTTCCTCGTTCTCTTCCTGTTATCATTCCTGGCAGATGAGCTTTGATTTGTGCCAGTGGCTTTGATGGGGAAATAATGATCTTCCAAGCCAGAGAATATATAATTATACACCACAGTGAAAACGGTTCATGAGATATGAACAGAAAGCCCTAAGGGGATTCAACTATGACAGCCTCCACTTGAGAAAGTCATGTTGAAAAACCCGGGTTTGGGAAAAACAAAAGGCCCAAACAAACAAACTAAACATCTATTTTATTCACTAGAGAAATAAGAAGGGCCTTCCTACCCATGCTTGATTTTCTTGGTAAATTTATAGAGAAATAAACGTTACTAGCCACTAAAATTTCACAGGTAATCACCTTGCCTGTTCAGGTGTGTTCTCTGCATGCAGTTCTTTAAACCTCAGGTTCTGCTTGCTTGGGTGTGTTTCAGTAACACCCTAACTCCTCAGTGACTTGCTGAGTGTGCCAATGTGCTGTTACAGTGGGGACTGGTGGTCCTCAACTGTAACTCCATTTCTGGTGGTGACTCAGGGACTTGGGATGTCAACACACCAAAATTTCACATGCTTGAGCAATTTCCTTCCAGCAAAAGGGTAAAATAGAGCATGTGGGGAACAAAGGTGGATAAGTTTCACACACTGTTAGTCACAGCGACCTAAAAGTGTCCTGTCCCACCTAAAGTCCTTGAGCAAAAAGTGCTAAAATGAACCCATTTTGATGATGCTTAGAGGCGCAATCAAGGACATTGAGAGCTGATGTTAACTTTGAGAAGGGTGATGATTACTTCAGGGTGATTAATTAATTTTATTGTTAAAATTGAAATGGTGCCAACAGGTTCTTTTAATCCCAAAGTTTTCAAGAAAAAGACCACTGACCAAAATCATTATGATCAAATCAATTACAACAAGTTTTTTTATTCATGTACATGGTTTTCCTCTTCCTAAGGCAGGGATCAAGAACTCAGCACTGGGCATGGGCAAGATAAGGGTTTTTATAGCTCAGTGGTAAGGGGTTTCCAAATGGGGGGTTTGGCAGGCAAATGGGTCTAGTTACAGAAGCAGAACATAACAAATTGGTCACAACAGACTCTTGTGAAACAAAGACATAGTTGCAAGGTGGTCATAACAAGATAGTCATATTAAGGTGTCATAACATCAGGTGGTAATAACAAGGTATTCATAAGAACCAGTGGGCATAACAACCTTTTGAAGCAAAGGCAAGATTGCCTTTCCATGAAACAGGCAGTACAGAACCATTGGTAGTTAAGGTTGCAGGTGGGGTTTTAAGTTAGGATTTCTATTGCTGTGAAGACACCCTATGGCCATGGCAGCTCTTATGAAGGAAAACATTTCATTGAGGAGGCAGCTTAAACTTTCAGAGGTTTAGTCCATTATCATCATGGCAGGGAGCATGGTGTCTGAGAGTATGGGGGCATGCAGGCAGACATGGACATGGATTGAGCCTATATGAGACCTCAAAGCCAACCTCCACAGTGACACACTTCCTTCAACAAGGCCATACTCACTCCAACAAAGACACACCTCCAAATACTGTCACTCTCTTTGGGGTTCATTTTCTTTCAAACCACCACACAGGGGCATAGCAAAACTCTTCGAGAAACAGAGATTAAATCATGAGTAGGAATGAATTGAGCTTGTGTTTACTGTGAGATGGCTTTCAAGCCCAAGATGGAGGAGAATGGATCACCAGTTCCTGTGCTTGGACACTTAGTCATCAGATGCTGGTATTGTTTGGGAAGGTGGGTGTAGCTGGAAGAAGTAAGTTTCTGAGAACAGCACCTGCTTACCTCCATCTGTAGATCCAGATGTGAACCAGCTCCTGCCACAATATGTTCTCCTACCTGATGGACTGTATCCTCTTAGACCTTGTGCCAAACAAAGAACTTGCCCCTTTTGTGGATTTTTAAAAATATGTTGTATCACAGTGGTGAGAAAGGCATCTAATCTAGTTGCTTTTCATTGCTCTCTGTTCTTTCGGGCACATTGTTATTTGGATTGCTCATTGAAAGGGAGCAGGCATAGTCCCAGAGAGAGGCCGGAAGACTCACCAGGGTGTTCTTCTTAACTCCGGCAATAGTGCACAGGTGTGGGGAGGGTCAGGGCTGTGTGCTGGGGGAAGAGAAGAGCTTCAGGTGTCAAAGGTGGCAGTTAACCGCCATAGAGACTATGGTAAACAGCATACCTGTGCTCTTTCCATATTAGCAGTAATGTGGAAACACTCTGCACTGGTGTCTGAGCTCACAACTGCAAGGCTTTTCCACACTTAAGTGGATGAAGGCATGGAAGGAGTCCTAACAGGAAGCAAACTCCTGGGAAAGCTATTAGCCCCAGCATTAGCAATTCATGGGACATGGCTTGCCTTAAGGGGCATCTTTGGCGGAGACCTGTTTGGTTTAAAATGTAACTCTCACCCTGAGCAAGCCAGGCATTCAGATCTCAGCTGGGTTTCTCTTGAATTTATTAACTTACAAATGGAAACACACTTACTTAGTTGGCTATCTCTCAGCAACCTCTTAACTTGCTTTTCCCAGAGGTGGGACTGCTCTCCCCAGGCTCCTAACTCAGAGTCCCCTGACTTCTGTTCCCTTTGGCTCTCAGTCTCTCATCTGTTTAATAAACCCTTCAGGTAAAGTTTCACTTTCCCAACATGCTTTGTTTGAGTCCTTCCTTTCTCCCCTAACGCCCAGGTTTAATCACAAGTGCTTAAATCCACCCTCTTCCTCTTCCTGTCAACTGCTAAATGCAATAAAGTATTTTGTGCACTTTTACAGTTAGCATCTGTAAGCATCTTGGGGCTCTTTGACTTTTCTTCCCCAAGTTTACAGTGATAGATCCAGGATCAGCCAGCAGGTGAATCAGTCAGTTCCTCCTATCAAAAAATAACTAAAGTGTTTTTTTTTTCCTGTGAGAGTTTTGAAGTTACACATACAGCATAAAACAGGCAGGGAGTCGAGAAAGTTCTGGAGTAATATAAAATAGTGTTGGTTTTCCTGGTAAGTTCAGGCTGCCCTGGAGTGCCCACATTTGTCTGCACATTCTGAATGCCTTCCAGATGATTTGTGTCACCCTCATCTCCAACGTAGTAAACTCTTTCATTAAAGCTCACCCTACCCAAGGATTCTTATTATACTCTTCTTTTCTTTCTCCATTTCCATTTCTGTTTCCAATGAGCAGAGAAAGGGATTTCATCCCACTGAACGGACATTTTTATCTAATGGCATGGCTATTAGGTATGCCCTTGTCTCACTCTGATCTGCTTTATGCCCAACACACATTAGTCTAAAGATGGAAGATGATGTGAAGACACACTCCAGATGAACTTTAATACTTGATGGACTATGAAAAATTCTCCCCTGTACAATAGAATATAAGAAAACATCAAAGTATCAAGTCTTAGTAGGCGTGTCTACACTTGCAGATTCTGTTCACTTCTATACTGGGCACAAAGGAAGAAAATGTTTCGTGGTTGATGACTAGTCAAGGACAGCTGAGCCACAAGGTTGTCAACCTAATGACAGGATGGGAGAACGAAAGGTAAATTGTTACCTCTGATAAGTAGGATTCCACACTACTGCAGCCCTTCTGCCCACAAACAGTCAAGTTGGAGATGGTGTGATTACAGTGAGCACCTGCAAGCTGCTCAGTCTGTGTATTCCGTAGTAGGTCAAGGCCGTTAATCACCAGAAGGCCTCGGGGTAGCCATGTAGAAGCTTATTTATGGGCAAATCAAGAGACTGAGATCCTGAACCGTGCCTGATGGGCTCCGCTAATATGCTACTTGTGGCTAATTTCTGAGCCGCTGGACCCACAGGTGTTTGCCCTCTCCCGTAAATCAGGCCTCCTGCCTCCCCTCATGGTCCCACTATGCATATAGATGGCCTGCTTAAATGACAGGCAGGAAATGATGGATGACGCTCTAAATCACTTCAGTGCTTACTCACCTGGGTCTCCTCTGGAACCAGTACTGCGACATTCCCACTGCCCTGATCAGTTCAGATGTTATTATAACCCAAGTTCTCTGTGCCACTGCATGCAACCTTCCTGAGGTACAAAGTGTACCATTCCCACCTTGATGTGTTCTACTTGTAGAGTGCACCCTTTGCATAAGAGAGCACCATTAAAACCCTCACCTCAGCCTGCAGAGCAACCGAGCAGAACAGAACTCCAATGACCTAACCGGTGAGAGCAAACTCTCTCAGGGAGTTTAGCTTCCATTTAGCCTTAATTTATTTTTTTATAATTAAAGATGTTAATTAAATGGACCACAAACCAAACAACCCAAACACCTAAATATTATGGGCAGGAAATACTTGGTTTGCATGAAGTTGATTCTCCAGAGTGGGTCTTTGTATATATAGGTCATTACAAAACCAGCAACTAGGGAAATATGTATCTCCCAATGCATTTACAATGCTTAACTTTGCTTCCAAGAGAGGATGGTGTATTGTTTGGAAACTTCTTATCCAAGTTCCTGCTGAAGAAACTACTGGTAGAAAACGTTAATAAATAGAACACACTGATTTTTGGTAAGTCACCTAACACGTGAAAAATATGCTGAAAACCAAAAGCTTGGCTCTTTTAAGAGCAGTTCATAATTGGTTTTATTTGATGACAGAGATGCTGGACAAGACTGGTGGATGACATATTTGATACACTTGCATGTATGTAGGCAGAGCCCACATACACAAAAAATAAAGATAAATCTTTCAAAGAAGAAAATAATGACTGAATATAATCAATGAACAGATCTAAAATCTCAATGAATTTCATGTGTATGAAATGTAGCCAACATGAAAGAAAATCACAGTGAAGTTATACTGTTACCAGCATGCACAAATATTCCAATAAAATGAATGTCAAATCAGAGACACAAGCCATATCCTGTTTAGAGAAGCAGATTGAATCCTGCAAAGAACTCAGCCTTTTCCAAGTGTAGAGAAGGAAAGAAAGTCATCAACACAGAGTACAAGTAAACCATTTTTCAATGGTTTCAGAAGCTCCAATGAAATAGACACTTTCACATATACAGACTGAAGGAATCCAACACAAGGATTGCCACACCAGGAACAGTGTTAAAGAGGGCTTCCAGAGAGCAGGAACACTAAACCAGAAATATCAGTTTACATGTATTAGACAGAGAAGAGCTATAACTACATATGTGTTTGTATTTGGTTTCCCACTATTTTATTTTTAACATGTTGTTAAACATTTTATTTCACATATGCATGTGCGTGTACATATATGGGTGCCATGGGATATGTCTTTGAAGGTCACAGGGCAAAGATGATTAAAACTATGTTGTCAATCTTTTCATGACATTTCAAGAGCATAGGAAACATTTACCTTATTTATTCAAAATTCATTCTAGTAAAACATAAAGAAGTTGAATTCAGTCAGTTTTTTCCATTTCCGCAATGACTCCAACTCCCCAAATGTTCTGCACCATAGAGACACATCAAAGCATCTACACAGGAGGAAGAAATCAGAAACCAGATCATCCTGAATCCAAAGATTCTGAGCAAGATGCTCAGACTTCGGAGAGATGGATAGTTTACTTGAGGCCTGGGTGTGAAGTTTGTTTCGAATATCTTGGGAAAGAGAAAATGTCTTTTACCAATATATCTGGCTGTCCTGTGAAGACTAAGGAGAGCAAAAGATTCTTACACACTCAGGAACTAGTAGAGATTGAGGGACAAAATACGTGAGGTAATTGACAGGAAAGTATGTATGTATGTAATAGATGTAAATATAAGCATTAAACTATAAATGTTATAAATATCATCTCCAATTACAGAACTTTTGCAGACTCTTTTAGATCAATGTGTTGACAATGGTGGCTGGTCAGTGAGCTATGGGGATCTGCCTGCTTCTACCTGATTCTCAGGTGCAGTGGTTCCATAGCTATGCAATACTCAAGGTCTTCATGCTTGCAAAGTAGTCATTCTACCCATTGAGCTGTCCTCTCAGGTCCAAGGCTCTGGATTCCTAACCCAAATCCACACCTGTTCCCACTTAGTAACAGGCGCTTCTCTTTGCCTGTCTTCTCCCACCTGCCTGCCCTGCAACCTCCAAAGCAATCTGCCTTCAGATTCTGTGAAGAGCCTTCCTCCCTTGCGCAGTTGTCTGGGAGAAGTTCTCCCCCAGCTCCGTATTTGCCAGTGCTTTGCAGAATCCTCTTCCCTGTCTCTTGCAGCCACTGTGTGACTGACTCCTTTTCTGACTTGTGTGGTATGCAGAACAATACCTTCCATTGTAGAGCATTCCAGCTATTTTAACTTGTGAATACACTGTGTCAAATGACATATTAGTCTGCATTTTACAACTCTACTAAATAACCTGAAGCAAGATACCTTAAAAAGAAGCAAGGCTGAGTTATTTCACACTCTTCAATTCAGCTACACTGAGCATGTGGGAACACGGAAGGAAAGATCAGGTGGTCAAACAGGAAACCAAGGAGACTGAATGGGCAAGGTTAGACGTTTAAATCACCATTATGAAGGGACTAAGGATGTCTCAAGAAAAATCTATTAATTCCTGTGGTGCTTTGAAAGGAAATGCCCCCCAAAGGGAGTGGTACTATTACAAGGTGTGATCTTATTGGAGGAAGTGTGTCAGGATTTGAGGTTTCTTGTTCAAGCTTACCTGATTATGATCACCAGTCAACTCTCTATTGTCTGCAAGATGTAGGACTCTCAGATACTAGCACCATGTCTGCCTGTAGGTCGCCACGCTCCCCATGATAATGATAATGACTGAATCTCTGAAACTATAAGCATGACACCCCAATTAAATGTTTTCTTTATAAGAGTTTCCATGGTCATGGTATCACTTCACACTAACTAAGACAATCCCCTTTCACAACAAGCATTCTCTGTGTGCTGAGGGCCTCACCTCTGACAGGTCCTTCTACTTCTCCCCGCCTGCTACGTTGCGTACCATGGAGCCAATATATGGGGTATTAGGGAAATCATCACCAATACCCATAGCATGCTTTAGTGAGACACATGGACTCCTTATGCCCTTGAGAGTCGAAATCATTAAAAGGGAAAGAGGTAACAGAACACAGGGCCAGGCCAATGTGCTGCAGGAAGACTGGGCTTCTGGCCTTGGCCTTGGAGATGAGGGAGCCAATAGCTAAGGCAGGAAGCAGACTTGGAAACTGGATGAGCTCTGCTCCAGAGCCCCAGCCCTGCTCAAGTCTTGTTGCTGGTATCTGAAACCAGAAGGTATCTGGCTGTCCCACTACAGAAGGGCACCAGAGTGTTGTAGGCACAGCCAACGTCTCATACACATGGGGACACTTAGCCATCCCATGAGTTTTCTGCATGTGCGCCTCCTGCTGTGGAAGATGAACTATTGGCAGAGGGCTCAGGCCCTTTGTATCCTATTGACATGTTAACCAGATCCAAGACTTGCTGCTGATGAAACTAGTTGAAGAATGAGAGCAATGCTAGAAAGGTTAGAATTTCTTTAATTAGCTATTTAGCTGTCTGTAGTGTTTCTATTGCTGGTTGTTTTTTGTTGTTGTTTGTTTCATTTTTACACACAGTCTCTTACTTTGTAGTTCAAGCTGGCCTGGAATTCACACCCATCCTCCTGCCATAGCCTTCTGGGTGCTGGGATGGCAGATGTGAACCATTGTTCCCAGCTAACAATTTATTGTAAACAGTTAAAAATGTGAATGGTGCCTGGTGGTGGTGGTGCACGCCTTTAATCCCAGCATGCAGGAGGTGAAGGCAGGTGGATCTCTGTGAGTTTGAGGACAGCCTGATCTACACAGTGAGTTTCAGGATGACCATTTCACAGAGGAAGCATGTGTTGAAAGACGAAAGAAAGAAAGAGAGAAAGAGGAGAAAGAGGAGAGAGAGGGGGGGAGGAAATGTGAATGGCTTATACTGGAGCATGGAAGAATGACTACATGAGATGTAGCATGGAGCATGTGCATGGCGTTGGGAGCTTGTGGCTCCCATCATTACTGAGAAGCAGCATCATCACCATAGGATGAGGGTCACTGTGCCCTGAGACACAGAAGGGAAGGCTTCCATAGTGCTCAGATCTGGAGCAGCAGGGCAGAACTCTTATCCTCATGATGAACAACTGGAATGGAGGACAGACTTGGCAGAATTATGTTAGAATGGTGGTGTGGTCTAGAACCAGGAGAAACCTTTTACACTGGACTTGACAGACAAAAACAAAAGGAACATCATAAAAGTAATGAAAGTTAACTTAAAACGAAGAGAGAAGGGACAGAGTGACCAGACACACATCAGAAGGCGTTCCTTATACCAGTGTATCAGGAGGAGCCTTGTGAGACATCTGTCAGCTCCCACCTGGACAGGCTGTGTGATGATGTCTGTATGCTTCCACTACAGTGACTGTGGGTTCCTGTAGGCAAATAATGATGAAAAAGTTATTTGACAATCCCCGAAAGAAAAACGTGCAAGGCAAGTGTGCAAAAAGACTTATTGTCACGCTATGTGGGATCTAAGACGCAGAGGCATTCCAGTGCTCACAGAAAGCGCAGTGCAGACACGGAGGGTGCTCCCTCCCATGTGGGAATTAAAAGGGCACAGGCTAAATCTGTCAGAAAGCACTTTGAAGATGTAGTGTTGAGGAATTGTATCAGAAAGGTCACTGGGAGAAATACGAGTGTCACCAAGTCAAGTACACCTAAGGAAGATCAGATGATAGGGGACACGTCTCCTCAGAGCTGAAATGATGGATTGTGGGAGCAGATAAAGCACACTGCAGGATAAAGGAGAATCAAGACGGAGGGGGGAATAAAACACAAGGGTAATACAATAGCAGCAAAGCTGTAGGAGCCTTCGAGGAAGTACCGGGAACAACGGTGGAACTTATTGAATAAAGTAAAATTTATTCACCGCGTTCAGATGGCAGCATGCAGAGAAATAACCCAGGGAGTGGCATTGTGGCTGACTGCAAGACATTGCAGAGAATACAGTTCTTTAAAAAATTGTCATATGTTCTCATGGAATGCTGCATGAATAATTTAGCAGGCGTGCCAAGATTTATGAAGCCAGTGCTATCACTGGAATGTTCCTGCCAGCCTTAAGAATTTGTTTTTTTTAGGCACTGGTTTGGTTGTAACCGGTGTAATTTCTAGTTGTCATTCGAATGGCAAGAATCGAATAGGGAGATGTGGGGACTTCAGGGGGTGGTGTTTGTGGTCCATATCTTATTGTCATTATTACTCTGGAATGTAACGTCCTTACTCACTGGGCTGCACCTCAGCATCCTGGGCTTGGCTGGCTTCCAGTCTTGCTGTCTACTTGTTCCTTAATGTCACTAACAGGACATCCCTGCTCCCAAGAGTTCACTGCTGCCATTGATACTGCTATTCATCCATCTTTTGTAACTCATTAGGGTAGAGACTCCTTCAGTCAGGAATGCAGTTTGTTGTAAAGGAAGCAATTCACTTTCTGATTCACTGTAAGAAGGGTAGAGCTAGTGGGCATTGAGGGAAAGCAGTGGTCCTGGCCCAGCTGAGAACCCCGGCTTCTACCTCAGTGATGCGTGTTAACAGATCTAACAAATGCTGTTTGGCCATTTATCCCTAAGGCTGGGAACTGCTCACAATCACAGAGCAGAATTAAGATTCTTTATTGCACACGGAGAAGGAAAGTTGAAATTGGATGGTGGAGTCTTGCGTCAATGGTTTTATCTTCTTGGTCCTTCGAAAATTGCAGTTCATGTGTTCATCTCTGTTACATAACACACCGGTCATGGGGAGGTAGAGCCTTGCCTCTGGGGCCGGAGCGTGTGACATTGGGCCACTTGATTCATTCTTTCCCAACCTTTTGCCCCAAGCTAATCTGTGCTTTGTCCACTGATGCAAAGATAATTCAATTTATGGAATGTTATGCAAGCACTCATTGAACTTTATGGGACTCTTAAAAACCAGTGGCTGCTCATACACAGGCAACTGCAGCAACGAGGAGAAAGGCTCATTCTGAGTTGCTGATGTGATGTGTTCAGAATCCAATATGTAAATAACCTTTGTATTTCTAACACTTCATACTGGTTGGACACTTCCCTAGAATAAAACAGTTCTTTTCATCTCTGAGAAAAAAAAATGGATGGGTGATTTTTAAAAAGGAAAATATTGTTGAAGGTAAAATGTGGGCTGCTTGGGTTCTACAAAGACATGTGCTGTGAAATTAATGGAATATACCACTGCCATTAATTTCTCTCTGGATTCTGAAGAGGCTTTTTGCATGCTGGATTTTGGTTTTTTTTTAGAGCTTTGGAAATATATGCCTTACAAACATTTCTTAATTTTGAGAATAATGGCAGCCATAAAAATGCTGTGAGTTACACACTATAAAACTGTATATAAAGAATTAACATACTAGTAACACTATATGGACTAGTAAGTTGTGTTTATTAATATATATGTGCATACATATATGCATTTAGTGAAAAAGATGCAATGAATTTGAAGATCAGGGAGGTGTGTATGGGAGAGTTTGGGGGAGGAAAAACAAAGAAGAAATGTCATAATTATAATCTCAAAAATAGAAAATAAAACTGAGCTAATACATAAATCAATCACGTGTTTTCTAGTAAAATTCAAAATGCATCATTGTTAAAAATTTTTACGTTGAGAGCAAGTAGCTACTCGGTGAGTTGCTGCTAGGGTGGTAGGGATTGGCAATTGGGTACGTTAGCTTCATCACAGAAGACAGCATTCTGATCTTCCATGAGGAGAACACAGTAGTTTTGCAGATAAAGAAGCATGGAGGAGATAATTTACGCTTCTGGCAGAGTCTGTACGAGGGCTTTTATCACAGGGGGAGCCGGTGCTGTGACACAGGCTGCAGATGGTATGTCCAAATGCGTCATTTACTCGTGAATTTAGGGTTTATTTCCTCTTCTCCTTCATTAACCCATGTGGAAGGCAGAAGTTGCCATCCCTCCTCTGAAATGATTTGTTCTTTCCCCTATAAAATCACACTTGATCACGCTGTGGAGAGAAAAAGGAACTGAGAAAATTTCATCCCTCCACAGGGAGGAGGATGTCCCCTCCCATGGTTTCATATTGTACATGGAGGGTAGATGTCAACCCCCTGAGATACGATAACCGTGTTGCCTACTCACAACACACACAACAGGCCTATAGGTGTCTCTCACCCAAGCCATATTACCATAGGTCACACCACTCTATAGTACACTGCAATCAACCCATGCTTGCTAAGGCAAAGGCAATTATTGAGACATCGTTGCTAATAGTAAGACCCACCCCCCAGGGCTATTCCTGTTGTCTCTCCTGTCCCTGCGGACACTCATTCCATCAGACATTCAAGTCCAGGTCCTCTCACCACAACCTGGATAGTTATTCATTTTCTCCTTCATTGCAATGAGCATGTGGACCAGCTAAACAAGTCAGTGAAGAAAATGACCAGAGAGAGAAGGCCATATCTGAAACACATGTCCTAGCATAGCTGGATGTAGAGAAAGTGGGGAGGAGAATCCTTTCCTGGCTGCAGCTGCTGCTGCTTCCTCCTCCATCCTGAGCTCCATAGCTTCTAATGTCCAGGGAGCATTCTAAGGGCCCTGCTTCTGCATGTTATCCTGTACCCTTGCTTCCGCTGACCTTGACCGACTCCAGAAGATGTGATTCTGTAGCTGTCTCATGACGAGCTGACACTTCTCTCAAATGTCTCAAGGACTTCACAAACTGAGAGTTTTATGATGTGAACTTGCCTGAGCCAAGAGGTCCTTATGTTAGGTGTCACTTCTGCATGTATCTGTGAGCATGTTTCCTATTGAAATGGGCACTTGAGTTAGTACACTCAGAAAGGCAGAGAATGCCCTGTTCTGCTTTGTTTTCTATTGCTGTGACAAAACTCTTGACAAAAGCAACTCTGGGAGGAAAGGATTTGTTCAGCTTAAACTCCCAGGATACAGTCCATCATGAAGGTGAGTAGGCAGGAACTCACGACAGGAACCTGGAGGCAGTAACTGAAACAGAAACCATGGAGAAATGAGGCTTACTGGCTGGTCCTCATGGCTTGCTCTGCCTGTTCTCTTACGTAACCCAGGACCGCCTCCTGTTCAGGGGATGAGCCTTTCCACAACAATTAATTATTTTTAATTATGAAATGTCCCACAAGACTTAACTACAGGCCTATCTGATAGATGCATTTTCTCAGGGGAGGTCATCTCTTCCCAGATGACTCTAACTTGTGTCAAGCTGATGAAACACTAACGAGCACACGTCCCCAACATAGGAAAGAGTCTTTTATGGGACTTAGGGTCTGGAGAGAATAGAATGCAGGAGAAGGAAGGATCTTGTTTGTTCCTTTGAGTTGATTCATCCCAACTAATTTGTCCCTGCCCACAGACTGAGCCTCTTCACCATTAACTTCCTGTTAACCATTGGGTTACAGACTGGCTATACTGGACTTCTATGGACTGGGATGTGGTAAGTCACCATTGTGGAGGCAGGAAGCACTGATAGCCTATCACATCTCAGTCAGCAGAGATCTAGGACAGTCAATATAATCTCTCCCTCCTTTTCTCTGTGTGTCTAATTTGTGTTGTCAGCAAACATAGGCATAAATATAAATTGATATAGAATGTATGCATACAAGCCTTGAGTTCTCTTTAGAGAATTCTGCATGATTTTTCTTCCATATATCTGACCCTCTTTACACATTACATCTGTTAACCCCATTTTATCATCTGAGTCCACTGTGCAGTTCAGCAAGTGTTATAAGAGGAGAAGGCCCTCTGAGGTACATGCTTCATGCATTGCTGCGCTGTTCCCTTCCTGAGGAGGGGTGTGCCTCCAGGCCATTCCTCTCAGCCACTGAAGGACTCAGGTTGGTCTTTTTTCATTATTAGTCTCCTAAAAGGTTCAAGAGTCTGTGTAGAAGATGGAACCTGTGCACTGCCATGGTGTGGAGGGAGCCAATCCAAAATCAGGTGTTTGAATTTTTCTTCCTCTCTTTGGTTAGTCAGCATCCTCATGAGTGTGAAACGGATTTGACATCCTTACTGGTTTGCTTAATGATGCTAAGAGTTGCCTTGTGTACTTCCCTTTGCATTATTCTCTTTGGAGAAATCTCCGCACAGTCCTCTTACTCAGTTTTAAACTGAGGCTGGTTGTATCCTGGTTGGAAGAGTGGTTTGTGCTTTCTGGTTGTTACTCTACATTAGATAAGGATCTGGAAGTGTGTTCTCCTCTTGGTGGGCACATTATGTCTGTTATTTTTGTTGGGTGTTGAGTGAGTCTGTGCAGCCCATTTGTGCAAGAGGTCTGTCCTTCCTACTATTGTTCCTCTGATTTTAGTGTCCTTACATACCCACAACTGCAAATTCAACATAGAGCCTTTAATTTGTTTTCTTCTAGAATCTTGTGTTTTAAGGGTAGAAACTTTGAAACAACAGTATATGCAGTCTCTAGATTTGTCTTTTTCCCTTTAAATTATTAGCCTATATTTCTTAGGCAAAGTGATGGGCTTTATAGCCTCATCTCTGTGTGTCTCATGAACTTTTCATCTATTTATGCTATTGCCTTCTCTGGCCCCTGCTCTTCCTGCTGCTCCTCTTCCTGAATAGTCCCTGTTCTGTTTCCATGCTGTGTGTATGAAGTACAAGTTGCCTGTATGAGGAAAAACATGGCGTTTGCCTTTCTGTGTCTTCCCCTCACAATGATTGCCAGTTCCACTCTTCATCCCACACATGATGTACCTACGGGCTCTGAGACTGATTGCCTGGTTGTGGCTAGAGTGATTCCTGCACACCAAGGAAGATGTATGAGTATTCTGTCCTTCAAGATAGGTTATCCATGGGCTGATGTGGTTTCCATTGATTAAGATATTTTTCTATTTATGAAAAAAGTCCAAGTGCCCAAGGCTTTTCTTCTGTTGTTGTTGACATGGACATATTAACATTATGGTTCTTCTATCTCTAAGCATGTGATATCTTTACATTGACTTTTGTTGTTGTCATCATTTCACTTGCTCTGTTGTACACACACACACACTTGCATGCACAGGCACACATATACATAAATGTACTCATATGCACAAACACCATTTGCACACAGAGATGCACACACATGCACATATAAACATAATACTCACATATACACAAATACACACATACTCATATGCACACACTCATTCACAAACATATACAAGTAAACACATATATACATAGATATAACCACACACCCACACACATTCATACTGTCTGTGAAATAATTACATCATGTACCCTGTTGCTAGATGTTTGAGTTGTTCTGATTTTCATTAGAAAATGACATAGGATTGAATCAAACATTTTCTTGGTTTGCAGGTTTATGAGACTAGGATACATTTGAGGTAATAGAATTGTTAGGTTAAAGTTTCTAAGACTTTTTTAGTCCTGGTAGCTGTAGTCATTTCCTTTGGGACTGGCTATCTTCTTCCTTGCTACTTGGATCCTCAATTATATGAAAAGAATTATCTTGTCACTGACAAAATACCCAATGGAAGCAAGCTAATGGATGAAATGCTGTTTTCAGGCCATGGGTTAGAAATCTCAGTCCTTGTGGTGGGGTAAGGCACAGGTCATCAGCTCACATCTTAATAGTCATTGATATCCAAGGAAGATTACAGAGGCATTTACAAGAAGACACCAGGAAGAGATTCATCTGCAAGGACACAGACTAATCAACTGCTAACCTTCTTTGTTGTTGTTGTTTTCATTGTGGTAGGGTCTGTCTCATGTAGCTCAGGCTATACTATGCAGCCAAGGCTGGCCTTGAATGCCTGATCTTGCTGCCTCCATCTTGCAGTTACTGGGATTACTGGCCTGTGCCTCCACATCAGGCTTATTGGCTCTCTTTTTTATTGGCTCTAAGGTCTTTGATTTTGAGTGTCTCATGCAGATTTGATTGTCTGTTCATGTGCTCCTGCTTTTCTGATTTTCAACTCTGTTGGAAAGTTCATCCTCTCAAAATTAGTCTTGATTTTATATTCGGAGTATAAGCAGGCATATTTCCCCTGTGGAAATTGACTAGCTCATGCCATCGACTGATTCTGTATTGTGATGTTTCTTTATTATGGCTTCAAACAATCCACTAAACTACACCACTGTAGAGTAATGAGTTATCTTTTCCAAATTTCATCTCTGTTTCTCTGGCATCTGATCATATTGCCCTTGTTACACAAACTTGATGATGAACAAGGATAATTGTATTCACATCACGATTTCTTATCCAAATACATCAGCTTGTTCCATTGCAACAATTTACTGTAGATTATAAAGAGAAACTGAGCAAATATACCAGAATGTACATTTAAAAACCTAATCACTTAATAATAACTGAAGCTTGTTCCAGATACAAATAGAGTTGATTTTCAGGAAATATATTGATTTAATTCATAGCATTAGAAGATCTAAAGAAAACACTTTAGGCTCATCTCCATACATGTTGACAGGCATTTGGAAACATTCAACAACCATTCATGATTTTAGAAAAATTAATAAATCAAGAACAGATGGGCATGTCTTAATTGATAAAACATGCCCATCTCTGTGTAAAGCCAGACTCTATGCAGCCTTGAGTACACAGAGCATTACTGCTGATGCTCTGACTCCTGGGCTGCCTTAGTGAGACCTCACACTCCCTAGGCCTTTGTCTATGCAGGGCCAATCTTCTTTGTTAAGTATATTACCAGGACTGGTCATATTACAAGCCAGTCTTTTGGGGTCCCAGGAGAATGGACTGAAGTGATACAACCTGAATCCTTTTATCTGTGCAATGCCTATTCCTTATAATCCCACCAGAGGCCAATCCCTACCATGCTGACCAGTTATTTCCTTGGTACTTTCTGGTTTGGTTTAATGGTTTGCCTAAATGGCCATTTGTTTAGTCTGCTATGAAAATTATATCTTTATATTTTTGTTCTTATTCTGGCTTGTGTCTAACTTTGCTCTTTATGTTCCTAGTCTTTATTGGACCTTCTATGCTTTGGTAATTCCCACTAAATAGCAAATGAATAATTTTAATTGATTACCTCTAGTACATTAACAAATATATTTGGAAAGTTTTTGTGGTGTTATTTAATATGGATTCTGTTTTCATAGGGACTAATAGCTCTTCTGTTCAGTTTTCTTTACATGTTTATATTTACCTGATATTTAATGAGTCTTATACCTTGGTATTTTATTACCTACCCTATAGTCCTAACTTGAGCTAATACTTTGAACTTTGAGGCTCTGCCCATCAGCCTCCTCCTACGAGCAATGAATGGGGGATAGATTTGTTTTTATAGCCAGTACTTTGTCTAGTTATAGTCAATAATACTATATATGGTTCATGGCATTATTGTTACATTAGATGTCTTTACATGTTATATGCTGAGGCAAGATCTCTCACTTAAATGAAGAGCTTGCTGATGTGGTTTGTCTAAATAGCCTGCCTACCCTGGAATGCCATTTCTGCCTCCTAGAGGCTAAGACTATAGGCAGATCAACCTGGCCACCCAACATATACTTCAGTCCTGGTGATGCGTACTCTGCCCTTCAGGATTGTACCAGGGTGCTTATCCACCGAGCCATCTCCACAAGCCAGAAGCCCACAATTTTGTTTAAGCAATTTTTTTTAGGTCAATCATCATTTTAACTCTTTTGTTTTACTATATGATTCTTCTTTCTGTGAAAAAAATCAGTGTCTTATCATGGTTTGGTGGAATAGAAAACAGTTGACTGCTTTAAACATGACTTTCTAAGAAACATCAAACTCAGGTAGTCTATCTAACCCATGCTTTGCATTTTCAGATGGTAATCTAGTCTATCAACAAGAATATTTTATTTCTTCCTTTTAATTTTGGGTATGCTTGATGAGTGGTAGACAAAATGATACCACAACAACAGTCCCCACAAAAGTTATTCATCACTAATCTCCAGAACCTGTGAGTGTGTGAGTGGTAAAAGGAACTTTGTAGGTGTTATTAAGAGAGACCTTGTGACAGTGTTCACACTCTGTGGGCTGAAGTCATGAGATTAAGGTAAATTTGAGCCACACTGTGAATGTCAGGCAAGCCTCATACTCTGTCTCAAAACAAAAGAACAAAACAAAATAAAAACAGAATAAGAAAGACTTTGAGTAACTTCATTATCCTAGATTATCCACACAGATCTAATCTAATTACATGGGAGGGTGGAAATCAAGACATTATGTTAAGTATAGCAAGGATAGAAAAAGAGAGCATGGACTACTGTGCAAGAGCCACAAGGATGACTATTTGTGACTTTGAACTTAGAGAATAGCAGTGGAGAAATGCAGGCAGCCTACCACACATGTGTGAGCAATCCTTGAATTACAGCCAGGGCGCAAATGGGTACTTCAGTCCCACAACTGCTTCCTGCCAAGAGACTGAATAACCAGGAAAATGCTTCTCCCATGGCTCCAGGAAGAAGCACAGCAAGTGGGAAACTTAACTTCTTCTCAGTGGGCCCATGTCACACTGTGACCCACAGATACATAAGAAACCATTAGCAGCTTGCTTTAAGCTCCTAAGCCTGTGGCAGTATGTAGCAACAGTAACAGACTATCATATAGATGTTGAGTAGTAGGGCTGAGGAGGGACACCTGGTTGATTTTCATATTGGGCAAAATACTTCAGTCTACACCAGTGTGTAGGTGTGCTGTTAGCCATGGCTTCCGCGTGAAACAGACCTCGTTGGGTCCACTCTGCTCTCTTTCTTAGCTAAATTACTGAGTTTCAATCTGGGGTGGCTATTGGATTCCTGTCAGCATTTTCCCTCCATTTGTGAAGATAAAATTCTATACCTCTGTAGTATTGACATAGAGGATTATACTGATGACTTAACTAATGTTAGGTGGCTTGTGTCCTTTGGTCCATTATAGTTTCATGTATTTATTACACTGATTTGATTGGTTTGCTCAGGTTTTGTGAGATAGGCAGGGACTGTATTTAATACTCTGTGTAGTTTTGATGGTTTTATGATGCTAAATTCTCATAATAGTCTGGAAAATTGTCTTCATCTTGTATTCTGCAAAATGTTGTTGCTTCTGCATCAATACTTTGACAAAATTTTCCAATGAGGCCCCTGGAGTAAGAGTTTTCCTTATAGACCATTTTGAACTGAAGGTGAGTCTATACTCTGATTTTCCTTTACTGCTCTATCTCCATATGTTTGGTACAAAGGGTTGGTACAAAGCATTCCTCTGATATAAGCTTGCCTGTGAAAGGAGGATGGAAAGATGAAAAAGCTTCTTGGATAATACCACTTTACCAAACCTCTGTCCCCAAGGACCTACAGGAGGACAAAACTGAAGAAGCATTCTGACCCCTGACAAAGTGCAAAGAAGAGATAGAATTAAATATTTATATACTTAGTAAATTATACTATCCATATAATTTGTTTCCCATCAGGGAGACTGGATATTTTGTATGAGTCTTTAGCATGTCTTCAGTGATGCTCTTTCCATGACTGTGAAACTTAGTAACAGTAGCAATGCCTTTATCTCTTTTCCTGGATTAGTCTGGTTTAAGGTTAATTATTTTCATTATCCTTTTAAGGATAATCTACTGTTTCCAGTGATTTTTTTCCTTCTTAATTTGTTTGCTGCATTTATTTCTATTGATTTGCAATATTAAATGCTTTTTCTTCCCATGTAATTTTAATGTAATTTTCTTTATCGTCTGATTTTTAATGAAAGAGTTTTACCTATTTTCTTGAGCCCTTTTTTATTTTAATATAAATCTTTACTGCTATAAATTTCCCAAAGTACTACTTTATCTGTATAAAGTTTTATACAGTGGCTTTAAATTGTAACCCAATCAAAAAGATATTTCGATTTCCAATGACATTGAGGAATTTTTTTTCATGTAGTTTAAAAGTGAGCTGTTTTCTAAATTCTAGGGCATTGTGTGCTTACTACCCAGTAGTGTCTAATTTGTCCATTTTTACAGTGCACATGCACAGTTTTAACTGCTTTAGCATTTAAGGATTTTAAGATTGCTAGCAGCTTTGCCACCCTTCCCACTAGCTAAAAATGACACTATTATAATTTATGCCAACCTTACATCTTATTGGGCAATCTAAACTTTAAAGAATTACAATGTTTAATGAAACTCTGCACAGAATATATTTAATTTCCTCCTTAACCTTTTCTTGTGAACTGTATTCCAAAGAAGAAAATTCGCTATGGGCACAAAACCATGAGAAATTCCTGAGGCAAATTCATTTTTCAAAACCCTTTTCAATAAAACTGAAATATCTTTCATAGATTTCACCATATCCTTCTAAATAATTATTTTTTGCCAAGTTCCCTTGTCGTACATACTTTCTGATATTCTGGGTTCTTTCATATCATATGAATTTGAAACATTTGAGATAGCTAAAGGCGACTATTGTTTTTGATCTTGGCTTGGCTTGTAGAATTATGAATGTAAGATCAAGCAGATACCATTGATTTAAGACGGCACATGTCGTACCCTGAAAAAAAAACATTCAAGTAAAACTTTATGATCCAAGGACAAAGGTGAATATTTTTTCAAAAAATTATTAATCATTTATTTTTTTAAAGCACTCGACAAGGGTATTCAGTGGTATACAAGAAACGGCATAATACCTCTACCTGCCCTAGGGGACAATGAGACAGGGCAGACATGCGAATCAGACAGCAAGTGACACCAGCAACTGGCACACCACTGCATGTCTCCATCTGTCTCTGCAGCTCCTCTCTTAGCTCTGCATCTCTCTGTATTTATACACAAAGGGTACAAAGCCACCCTCTGAAATGCTTTCTCCCTGTGAAAGGGTGAGAATAAAAAGAATGAAGGAAAGCTCTCAGACAAAGTGCTTTCAGATTCACAGTTGCTCAGGGGGCCTTAGAGGATCTACCTTAAGAGCAATCTAAACTCCTGCCAGAGTGCAGGGAAGAGGCTGTGAGCCCCAGATCAGTGCATTGTCAGTTGCAAATGCTTCTGTGAAGGAGCAGATGAGGGGAGGGAATGGTGTTGCAGAGAGGAGGGCCGGCTCACAGCTTCTTTTAATAAACAGCACACTCATGGATGTGAATACCTGAGCCGTGAATCCCAGCAGGGTTTGTGGATCGGTGCAACCTTTTCTTAGTAACAGGACTCTAAGTAATGAATAGGTCCTTGGATGGTTCCCTAGAAGACTCTGTTTTTGAGGAATATTTCCTGCAGTTTCCCCCAACATCCTTATACACTTTTGAATATGTAAATGTGCACAACCTGCACTGAGCTATGTGCATAACTTATTTTTTTTTAATTCACAAAAATGCTTCTGCCTGGAGATGACATTCCAAATTGACAGTGCCTTCCAGAACATTTGCTCACTGGTGATCAGGGTCCTATATTTATGGGGGAAATATTTTCTTTGCATTCCCCCAAGATTTGAGTATCTTGCATCTTTGCAAACTGCCCAGGGCAGAGTACTCTGGCGCTATCAGCTAATAACAGAAGGTTCTACATTACATATTTTATGTTAAGATGCAAAGCAGTGTCACCTAGGGGCCTCAGATCTTTGAGGAGAAATGGTATTTTTGTAATGAGTGTGTCCTTTTCCTCCATCAACTCACTTTTCCAAGCACGAAGACATGTTAATTTTTTGACCCTCTCTCCCCAACGATATTAAGAAAAAAAATTTCCATAAAGGAGTTACTGGGTGTAGCTAAAGTGGAATACATACATAGATTAAATGCTAAAAGTCTACAAAGCTTTAGCTCTGGGCCTCTGCGTAATTAACACCTAACTATCTCTCATATCTACCCATATCATCCATTAATTTGACTCAAGTTGCTAACTCATCTGAATAGAATAGTTCCCTGTCTGAGTGTAACTATTCAAGTGAAGGAACAAACAATAGCGTGTTTTTGCACCACACTGCATCTACCTATGACTTGATAGTCATAGTTTCATATTTTGATACAAACATAATATCACTTGTGCAATATATATAAAATCGGTTTGGGGACTGTAAGGACGCTACAAATGGCAGTTAGTTCTGACTGTCAATCTGCACATTTAATGAGGAACTCTGCCCAATTTAATGAGTCCTGGATCTTCACCCGGGCATCATTTTGAACAGAACTCGCATCTACTGCTCTGCGTGTCAGCTTTGGCCTCCATTGTGGCAGCGAATGTGTTCCTAATGGAAGACGTCTCCTTGCAAACTATTGAGCATATATAAGCAATTACTACTAATTTACTCAGGCAGAGAGGGCAAAGAGATGTGTGTGTGTGTGTGTGTGTGTGTGTGTGTGTGTGGTTTGTGTATGTGTATATGTGTGTGTGAGCATGTGTCTGTGTGCCCAACAAGGGGGAAATAAAATGTGCAAATGTCCGGGCTGTCAAGACAGGCAGAGGTTTAATCAGGATGGGTATGTCCTGCGTGCATTGGCACAGGGCTAAAACCATGAGGAAGAAAGAGAATCATCTCATGTCACAATCGCAATGAGACACGCTAACCTAATTGGGTCCTGGCTGGTGGTGAAGGAATCAGCCCCCAGCCCTGGGTTGCTCTTGTCCCTTCCTTTGCACAGGTGAGTGTGAGTACAGGCTGTCACACTCTCCGGATGGTGTTTCTAGTGCTGCTGTCCCTCTGTCTCAGGCTCAGGGCCAGGCAAACTGGGCCTTGTTTTCCTGTCTTTGGGAAATATTTTGTTTCTATGAAGCCTGAATCCTGGAAATTCCTTCCTGTTACATGTGAGGAGAACCCCAGGTGCTTAATGCATAGGCAGCTAGAGTGGGTTGATCCCCAGGGAGAATCTTCTCCCTGACTATGTGGTGTTTACCCCATTCTCAATATTTAGGTCCTTTGGAAGAAGGTATTACATTTACTACCTATTTTGTCTTCCAATCTCTCCCTTTTATTCCACTCTGCCCACTGTTTGTTTGTGGATTTGTTGCTATTGTTATCATTACTGTGGGTATTTCTTCTTTTAACCCGAGAGCTCTGTCATCATTTTTTTTTCTGTGTGGTCTCAATACCTCCGTCTGGCAAATTCAAGGTGAAGGAATTCAGGCTGAATCGGGCAGTCAAAGGGCAGACTGGCTCTAATTCAGACAAGTCAGCTCCAAGGACCAGGGAGGCTAATTACTAGATTTGGTCACAGGCAGACAATGGAACCCTAGAGGAAGTGACAATGAATTCACAATTGGTCTAAGTCCCCTCCACCCCTGTGGGATGGACTCTCAGAGCAGCCCAGCTGCAGGCCTTGACAATGCTGCCACCTGCTGCTACAGGCAGCTTGGAAGCTGCAACTGTGCACCCTCTGTGGAGCCAGCTGCAGAGTGAGTCTTTGTTCTGGATACTTGAGGGCTCCCAGGGTGCCCGAGTTTCTCCTCAAGGAAGAGCTTAGTTGTCCCCTGCTTTTTCCAGCTCTGTCACTTCAGGTGACAGCCAACTGGGCACATACTAGGAGCTATGCTGGTGTGCACTGACAGCCACACTGTGTGCTTCCAAAGTGTCTAAAGTCTTAAGTAGGGTCACAGCGTGCCCTGTGCTCCCCACCTTACCCACTCAGCCTCCACCACTGAACATTTAACCAGAGTGGAAAGAAACAGAGGCTTTGGTAGGCTTGTTTTCCTCCTTAGCGAACAGGCAGAAAAACTTTAGCAACCCTTGCCCTCCCTGTCTGGCTAGGAGGCAACGTGGCCATAGATAGTGACTTAGTATATGTGTGCCATCTGTGAGAATGCATCTAATAGATGTTTATGTAGGCCTGGGTGGAACTGAAGCCATCCTCCAGATAGATAATTCACTGCAATGGGCTCTAAACTGGCCTGGCCTTGAGAACAACTGTTCCTGTTCCTATACACCTCTGGGTTCAGCCAGCGTTCTTCCTCTTGTTGCAACCTGCTGGCTGTGAAAGGTTGGTGTTGACTGTTACCAGGGGCAGGGCACCTGACAGACAGCCATCTTTAGAATCAGAGTGGGAGATGGCTTACATGAGCTTTTTCCCCAACTTTAATTAGGTCTGTGAAGGTCTCACCGGTTGTGCACAGAAAATTTAAAGCACGTATTCCTTGTATGAGATGGTAGAACACCCCTGCTTTTGAAATGCCCACGTTCCCTAAAGTGGTACCTACTTTTCTATCAATGGAGAACATAGATACAGGGGTGGGAAGGTTCATCCAGGCTCAGCTATGGCTGGAGGAAGGAGACAGCATTGCCAGGAGAGGAGACTGAGCACCTTTAATCACTGAAAGGTCCATGTAAGAGCAGAATGGCTATCTGTAGCAATTTTTGGAGTAGAAATTGGGAGAACAAGATAAAACCAACTCACTTTTTTTCCCCAGGGAAAAATTAATTGTTGAGTCATAGGTCTCCACTTCCCACAGAGTCAGGAAGGATCATCTCCCCTCCACCCCACCCCCAGAATTTCTGGAAAAGAAAAACATCTCCCATAAAGTCAGTTTCTGAAAACATTGTGAAATGTAAAGTTTATTTTGGCTTATGGTAAAAGCCTGAAATGGGTTATTTGATGGAGTATCTCTCCCATTAAAGAGAATATTTTATGCTAACTAGAGAAATATTCACATTTGATGTGTTTCTTCAAAGTCTAAAGTTTTAATATTAACTTGAAAATAACACGAGGAGAGGAGTTTCGCGAGATCCCCGTGTGAAAGCAGTTTGCTTTGTTGCTTTGCGTCAGGTGGCGGGCTCTGGAACAACAAATTGATTATCAGAACTCCAAAAATTACAGCTCTATATGTCCTGGTAATAATATGTAATCTCAAAGATTTGTCCTTTCAATAAATATCACCCATTTGCACATTCCTAACCAGCCACTTAAGTTTCATAAAATGGAGTAGGACTATGGTTCTTCTCAGAGAAAGGACTTTTTTAGACACAGAGGCAGTCGAATTGAATGGTAAAGTAGCCTTTCCTGATAGTTACTAGGACTCTATCAGCGGTCCTGTCTGTGTCAGAAGCAGTGAGTGCTCGACCAGCACAAAGCAGTTTATATCTGAATTAGCTGGCCGGAAGGGATCTGATAAGAACAAAGGTTAAGGGCTCTTGGGAAGCAGGTTGTGAGGACTCATAGCAGGAGTCCCAAGTTCTGTCCACTGTGGGTGCTGCTGAACCTCTATAGTGTGTTAGGTCTGGTCTGTGTTTCCCAATGTCAGTAGATAGTGAACCAAAATCGGTGTTTCCTTTATCCTCAGGGGCCAGATTTCAAATAGTTATGCGGGGTAATAAAGCATGCAGTCAAGTTCAGGGGAAAGAGAAATGATAGATCTTGCTCCTTGTGGCCCACAGAGACTAGCAAACTGCAGGCTCAGAGTTCCTCCATGCAGCTTATTCACGAAGGTCATGGCTACCATTATATCATTCACCTTCCAGCATGTTCTAGGATTTACACAGGGCAAGCGTCTACTATAGAGAGGGCTTTGGGCAACATGAATGTGCAGCACTTATTTAAACTTAAACTATGCTTCCCAATAGACCTTCTCTTGTCTCCCAGTGATGTCACTGTTTCATAAACCACTCTACAAAGCTAGATGTGTTATTGAAGCAAATGATACCTTTTGCCCTTCTTTCTTATTGTTCCCTGAGCTTTCATACTGACGGATTCTCTTCTAATCATTTTACATATTTCCTTTATCCTCTGAATCCTCCTGCCAGCATTTCTGCCTAGAATTCTACCCAAGACAGGTAGAACTAGCTGAGCACTGTCTAAGGTTCTTATTCTTTCTCAAAAATCACTCATCTTAGCAGCTTTATTACTTTTGCTTCTTTTATTTGAGCTTTGGGGTTTGTTGACATAAGTTTAATGGAGTGCATCAATTGGGTGTGACTCTTTTTCTGGGATAGATGCTAGGGTTTCCCAACAGAAACCCCAGGTAGAGGCTGGGAAGGTCTCTCTCTCTCTCTCTCTCTCTCTCTCTCTCTCTCTCTCTCTCTCTCTCTCTCTCTCTCTCTCACACACACACACACACACACACACACACACACACACGAGGGGGGGCATGCAAATGCACCCTCTTCTGGCAGCCCCGTCAATTTAAAAACCTGTCTTGTTTAAAGTCTACGTGTAGATAAAGGACCCTGCACCTGAACCTGATGCCAGAGGGCTTACACATAAACCCTACTTGACTTGGAAATCAAACAGGGGTGACAAAAGTTCAGAGTTTCCCATGCTGAGGGCTGAGCCTTGCCACAAGACAAGCCTGGACCAATAAGGTCTGGAGCCGACTTTATCTAGTTAATGGTATCCTTTGACACGGAGAGAGGGTGTGCTATTACGCTTCATTTGTGACCTTAAGTGGTGCCACCTTGAAAGCAAACACTGGAGATCTTCATCGGTGTGCTGATAGGTCTAAATAATTGTGGAGTGGAAGAAACACTGTTCCTTCCGCAGACGCAGTGCTGCTGCAGTCTGGGATGCTGAGTGGTCACTAGTGATGACAGATCTCTTGCTGATGGCTGCTTTGCCAATGGTGCCGCTGTGTTTGTGTTTGACTTCTGATATGCATCTGAAGCCAAGAATCACCTTTTGGAGCCTGTCCCTTCTTCCTAAGGCATGGCTCATCTCTCGTCACTGCCGCATCATCTGGTTGTTCACGGCATCTCTGAGAACATTCAGAAAACGCGCCCCTGAGCTTGGCTGTTTCTCTCTAATAAACAATGCTTGGAGGAAAAGCCAGTTTGAGAGTGAATTTAACCGATCATTGCAGATGGTCCAGGATTCTCATTAACACCAAACCTGCAAAACAAGGCTCCCCATAAATTCCACACACAAAATGAACAAAGAATTGCAACATCTTGCAGTGAATTCCAACTGAATCGCATTTGGCTGGTGTTTATCTAGTACCCACTCTGTGAGAAGCGTTGAACCAGAAAGCATAAGATGTGGTTATGTGTAGTCTCTGAACTGGATAATCTTGTGTTCGTATAGAGGAAGAGAACACAATAAGCCCCAAATAACAACTGGAAAATGGATAGCAGATGAGAAAGTGATTAGAGAGTTAATCTTCAATAACACTTTACACAATTCTTTAGTGCCAGAGAAGTGGCTCAGCAGTTAAGAGTGTTTGCTGTTGTTGAGTAGGACCTGTGTTTGGCTCCCAGCACCCACATCAGGTGGCTCACAACAACTTAAAACTTAAGCCCCAGGTCATACAACACTCTCTTCTGGCCTTAGCTGGTATCTGGTTCCCATGGAAGCATGCATGCAGCACATACACACAGAGAAAGACAGACAGACAGACACAGAGACAGAGAGACAGAGAGAAGAAAACTTTAAGCAATACTTTAAGCATGTACCCATGTTTATATATGCCACTCATGTATATTTTCTATGTTTCTTGAACTTTTTTTTGTTTGTTTTTTGAGACAGGGTTTCTCTGTAGCTTTGGAGGCTGTCCTGGAACTAGCTCTTGTAGACCAGGCTGGTCTCGAACTCACAAGTGCTACCACCACACCACATGCTTATTGCACTTCTATATGAAAGACAATCTGGAGTTGTTAGGGTTTGACATACATGAAAAACATGCTTACATTCATGTCCATACACATACATCTATACGTGATATGCCAGGCTCGACTCAGCCATAACAAAGAGCTGCATCTATGTCTGATGGTTAGTTATCAAGATGCCGTGTTTGCTTCCAGTGTCAGCTCTCAACTTGAGGGTGTGTCAATGTGGGCTATGGCTTACCCCTTCTGTCTCTTTCCTGTGCTACAAAGGTCTGACACGAGAATGGAGCGCTTTGGTATTCTGCTTTCACTTGTAATCCGGAAACCCCAGTGCTTAGCTGTCTCATGAAGTGATGAGCACTTCCCTCGTGTCTCCTTCCAGTCCAGTCTTCATCTTCTGTCCCTGCCTCCCTCTCCTTTCAGTCACTGCTGGACCACTGTGGAAGTGGTCCACATCTCCTCCCTCCCCTTCCTTTTTCCTCTTCATTCTGTGAATGGGTGTAAGCACTCTCCTCCATCAGCAGAACTCTGTGTGTTAAATAAGCAGTTTGCTTTCTGTTTTCCTTTCTAGTCCACTAGTCACTGCGATCCCCAGAAACGTGTGTGCGCACACACTCGAGTGCGTGTGTGCATGCACACAGAGAGAGAGAGAGAGACAGAGACAGAGACAGAGACAGAGACAGAGAGAGACAGAGAGAGAGTTAAAATGCTACAAAAGGCCTCACATTGCCATGTTTTAGTCTTCTGAAAGTTCCTTTCATAAACATGTTCAGCTAGCCATGATGTTTTTTTCACAGGCTTGTCAATTCAAATTTTAATTGGTGAATAATATTTCCAGTATGGTTGCATTCCATCAAAAAGTGCCGCAAGGACCTCGAGGGGTGTCTCGGTGGTTTGGAGCACATACTACTCATGTTGAGGTTAAAACTTCCAGTTCGCAGCATGAGACAGCTCATAGCTTCCTGTAACTACTCTTCTGGCCTCTGTGGGCACCCATACCCATCTGCATGTACTACTCCAACACACGCACACACGCGTGCGCTCGCGTGCGCACACACACACACACACACACACACACACACACGTCAAAATAAAAAACATAAACCTTTATTTAAATTGGCTCAAATACTTCATTTATTATACATGTTTTTAAAAAGAAAGAACAGTGAATAAATGCATCATTCACTGCAGGCATTTAATCCTAAAAAACTGGGGATCTCACGTCCAGGAAACAGTAAGAGTGCCCCAGGGACAGCGCAGGGTCTTCATGCTGCCCTCTCCTGGCCAAGGTTTCAGAAGCGTGCATGTTTGAAGCTCAGCAATGCTCAGCCTCCCAGTGTACTGGCTGAGTCCATCAAATAGGGCACATAAAGATGGTCTGTCTTCCCAGCATCCCTTGCAGTACACATAGGTACCCTCAGTGACTCCCAAGAAATCTTCCATTTGCTCCAAAGCAGAACATTTTCTGTGCTTTGTAACATTGGTGTGGCACTTGCCTGTGACTGGGTCACATGGAAAAGCATCCAGTGCTTATCCTTTGAGACAGTCAACTTTAGCTCAGCATCTTTGATTTGGGGGAATTATTTTATACATCATCCCACCAATGCAAGACCCCCTCTAATAGATACCTAGGGAATCCAGGGCCTGGTATCTTCTCAAAAATTTATCAATTGTTTCTCTGTAAGGTGTTTCATTTAAAATACGTATTTTGTCCCTAATTGTCAAACAGTGTAATATTATCCATTATTCCGTTATCCATTATCTGAAGACTCAACAAAATAATTTTTCTATAGGAAAGTATTACATTACATATAGGTTAGTCCCTATCACTTTCACAGCTTAAATGCATTATTACTGTAAAATTGTCATCAGTCTTCATGAATAACTAACAGATTTTATGACAAAACACTAAACGTTTTAAGCATCTCAAATCCGTTCTTAGTGTAAACATTCATGATGCCTCGGAGAGGTTCTGTGGTCTCCTGTTAGAGAGGCAGAGGTAGAGCTAAGCACTCCTCTTGATGCACAAACCCACAGAGCAAAGAAAGAAACCAGGCCAACTTGCAAAGAGCTCATCCCAGAGTCACCACTGTGCAGTTCCCACCTGTGGGCATCTGAAAGAAAATGGCCTCCAAAATGAGGGAGTGGTCTTGGAGTATGTGTGGCCTTGTTGAAGAAATCGTGTCACTGTGGGGTTGGTCTTTGAGGTCTCCTTTGCTCAAGCTGTGCTCAGTGAGACAGACCACTTCCTGTTGCCTGCATATCAATATGTAGGACTCTCAGTTCCAGCACCATGTCTGCCTGCATGCCGCCTGCCATGTCCCACCATGATGATAATGGACTAAACCTCTGAAACTGTAAGCCACCCACAGTAATTAAATGTTTTCCTTTATAAGAGTTGCTGTGGTCATGATTTCTCTTATTAGAAACCCTAAGACACCACCCCCAGAGTCACTGCTGTGCAGCTCCTGCCCCACCTTCTTCCTAGCTGGTCTACCAACACTTAATGTTCCAAAGCCCGAGTGTCAGAGAACTTCACATTGAAAGCCTATTAGCAAAACTTCCTAGCTTAATCAAGAACAAAACAAATATACATCACCTTCCAGGTTAAAAAAATTCCAAATGGAGAGGATTTCCAATGTCTCGGTCTATTTTGCCTTAGACATGGTATCATGAGAGGTCCTTCTGGTATGGGACAGAGCTCAGTCATACATATTTCCATGGGAATCTCTGGCACATTCCTGCATCCACTTTTGAGTCAGAGTGAGAGTTACACGGCCAATTCATTGCTCTCATCCGTGAGTTCTGAATTCAGATATTGTGCATACGGGCAACCATTTCAAACAGCATCTTCCTCTGCCCTCTACACAGCAGTGAATTTTAGAACAAAACTGTCAAGATAAAGAAGAGAGAGCCCCACCCTTCCTGGGAACAGTAGGCTTGGACAGAGGCAGGCCATAATGAGAGTAGAAAGGCCTGACATTTACATGGCTCCTTCCAACTCACCCTGCCCCCCAGGGCGGATAGGTGCAATTAGGGATACTTCTATGCAGTTAGCAGAGACCTGTCACCGTGAAGAAAATCCCAGGCTCTGTAAAACCCTGGTCCTAACATCATATTGCCAGAGAAGGGGAGATAGAAGAAAGTCAGCATGGCTGATTTTCCTGACTGGTGGACAGAAGATCACCGGAGCATAAGGACACCTCTCTGACCCTAGAGAACAACTCCATATCCACTACACTTCCCTCTCTCTTCAAATTCCCCAAGACTTGGAGGACATCTCTGATCAATCAGCTTGTTTAACATGCTGGCATAGAAGGAGGTGAAACTGCCTGTCTGTCTGACCATCAGTGCCTCATGTCCCTAGATAAGCAGAGAGCGAGAAATCTCATAGTATTTATTTGCAAGACAGACTCAATTCATATGCCTTGATAAAGAACAGCAAACTTCTTAAGCAAAAATCCAGATATCTTTTCTACATATTTTGGTCATTCTATGTCTATTAGATCCTTCAAGGCAAAACAACACCGAGCCTTTACTATGGAGCTGCATGTTTATGTTTTTCACCTTGGTAAATTTTAACTTTTTAAAAATGATGACAATTTTTTTTTCTAGTTCAGGGGAAAACTTGACTACATTCATGTCCCCTGTGGCCTCAAGACAGCCTTAGGAAGCCACCCATGGGTGGGTTTCACCTTTGCTTTAGATGACATGGGTTTCTCTTTCTACTGTGACTGAGCTTGGCCATCCCCTAATGTTACAGGTTATTATAACATAAGCAAATATAAATGTGAAATACAGAACAGCGTATAAATGGAGGGAAGTCCACAAAACAATGTTCTTCAAATGAGACCTGTCTCCTGGCTGCTTCAAACTGCCACAGGTGAGAAACAATGCCAAAGGTCCCCAAAAGGCAGGCAGGCAGGCACCAAGTACCAGAAGATCACCACGAAGTCCTCACCCAGGTGGCCTAAGTGTTCTTAGTCTTGATAGAGGAGGCCTTATATTTCCCAGCATGCCACTCTCACTTAGCTTTAAGATAACCGATTATTATGAAACAGATGGGAAAACACAATCATGGGTGTGACTTACATACTTCACTGATGGAGTATTTATTTCTTTCTGAATCTTTGTCACACATGCTTAGTCTGCTCAATGTATGTATAAATTTCTTCATCAATACCCCTAGGTGGCAGAAATGTTTAATTGTGAAGAGGAGAAAGAGGAAGGTGGGGAGGGACACATCTGAAACACATTTCTACAATCCTTATTCTTACATTTTGACCTCTCCAAAAATGGATGGCATAGAAAATTGGTAGGTGGCTGGCATAAGCAGGTCTCACCACCAATAAAAAAAACTAAGGAAATTGTCTGAGTGTCCCATAACCTATATTAGTCACAGCAAGGTTTCCTTTTACACTGAGGAGCTAGGATCATGAGAGGGCACAAAGCCAATTTCCTTCCCATGTAGATAAAAGGTCATTTGTTAGATGATAATTTCTTTCCAATATAGTCCATATCTTTTATTAAGAGTGATGGGACAAAATCCAATAGAGTGACAGCCAGGGCAAGGGCTAGGATCCACGACTGAATTGTTTTAATTTGCTAAGATAAAATTTGAGCAGACACTATGAAACATTTTCCACCGCATCGAGAGACACAGGTCCTCTTAGACACGCCTCTTACAACTGCAGAAAGCATGTGGGAAATCAACCTGGAAGCGGGAGCAATGGGACTCAGAATGATGACAACGTAGGCCCAGTGGTTCCACTTTGTAAAGTGATCCCATTGAAATGAAATTAAATGTAATTAAATGTTAAATTAAATATTATAGCAACTTACGTAACCACCTTTGAGTCTTTGGATTAGGTTTTTTAATGAGAAAAAAACCATGTATTTGTGTGATAGAATAGTAGGTAAACACATTGAAATTCTATTTGTCAATGATATGTAATGAAGTGGGAAATTTTGATGCTTAGAGAAAGCAGCATAAAATTGCAAAAGCACCAAGTGTAAGGACAGTAAAGTAAAACCAGCTTGAACCATGCAAAAATGTGCGCAGGTTTCCTATTGATAACATAATTATGTTTCTCTTCCTTAAGATGTACTCTATTTATTTTTCTCCACCGAGTTCTTACTGGTTATGTAGTAATAAAATATATTCATCTTTTTCCATTCTTTTGTCTGAAAAGAAAGTGCATAGAGATAGATAATGAAGATACAAACATTGAGCATGTGGATCAGAAGTGTGAGAGCTGTTGGCTGATTCTCTGACAGCATTCCACTGCTGAAAACGCCCCGAATCTGAGAGCACTTGGAGTTTCGTTTCTTCTGGGACGTTTTCATTATTTTTATTCTTGAGAATCTCATATGTTCAAGGTGCTATTTGGAGACCAGATGACTCTAATTTTGGATGTGTCTTGTGTAGGGTGACTAAGTCAGACCCCATGTGGGGTCTTCAGCTAGGGCTGGGACTTGCTGTCCACCTCCCTCTCCAGGCTGCCAGTTTAAATTGCTTGAGCTTGCACAGGTCCTATGCGTGTTATCACAACTGCTGCGAGTTCATATGTGCAAGCACACTGTTGTCTTCAGAAAATAGAGTTTTCTTATGCTCAAGCACCACCTCTGACTCTTGCAATATTCCCACCCCTTCTTCTTCCAGAATAGCCCCTGAGACTCAAGAGGGTGTGTGTGGTGTAGATGTCCTAGCTGGGGTTGAACACACTGCATTGCTAGTTTGCTACACTTTGAGTCATGTGGGTCTCTGTGTTAATCACCAACTAAGTTGATGGATGCAGTAACTGGCTGTATTGATAAACCATAGGAAGCAGTTTACTAATGTGTCAGTTTAGCCGAATCATGGTAGTAGGTTCTCTCCTGGGGCCTGACCACCTTAGCCACAGGTTTTTGGCCCTGATGAACTGGGTCAGGTATTTTAAATATCAGTTCCTATGGCTTTTTAAAGAATTAGGTGTATATATATATAGAGAGAGAGAGAAAGCAGGGCAAACACCATCAGAGTAGTTCAGATCAGCAAAGTCTTTTTGGCAGCAGGCTCTCCCTCATGCAGCAGCTGGACCTGTCATGATCACCTCTCAGTTTTCATGGTTGTAGAGATATCCTTCCTGTCAATCAAATGAAATGGGATATCCAGTGAGGTCATTCATGGTCCTGTATGGGCCATGCTCAGACACAGCAGGTGTGTTTTCCTCTTACCTTCATGAACAGAGTCCAGGACCAGGGAGCTGGTTAGGCAGGCCAGCAGGTAATCACTGACAGGAAGACCAGCGTTGGCAGAAGCTGCTCAGTCTTCCAAGAACAATGCCCTTGTCACGGTCAGCCATAGCACCTTAGTGACCAGTTGCCCGGATACCATCAGATTTCAGATTTGGAGAAGAGCTATAGAAAACTGATTTTCATCAAAGGATTCATGAAGATCTCTTCCTCTTCCTTGACTTTGGTGTACTGCTGTGGTCCCTACTTCACAGCCTGGGGTGATGCAGCCCAGTCCCACAGGCAAGGAGTCTGTGAAGTACAGAGCTCAGGTTTCTGTTTCTGCTGCCTGCTTCTGCTTCCTAGTCCCAATTCCAAAGCATGGGGTTGCATCTCTCTGCCTTGGGTCTTAATTTGCTAATAGGAGACAATGGGCTTACAGCTTTGTTACACAGGAGAATAAAGAATGTTAGGTTTTGTACACGTCCAGGCTAAATGTATTAGCATTTTCTTGAATTAAGTTTCAGGACTTAGCAAAGACAAAAATCAAAGCTCATATGGTGATGAGGTCTGCAGACAAAGGGAAGGTAGAGGACAAAGCTGCCCTGGAGTTGGCAAGACAGAACAAACTTCCACTAAATGAAAGGACACTCCCATGTGACCAGCAGGCAACGGGGAGATGAAACATCGCTCCTGCCCAGAGGTGTTCAGAGCTCCAACCCTTGGTTCAGAACACTCAGTGATCTCCCCTATTAATTCATAAGAGACGGATCAAACATGGATTACTCTTTAGAGAAAGGATGTCTCGGTCTCTAGGTCCCACATTTAATGTTCCAGCCTGGTGTCTGGGAAAGCCTACAGTAGCTGTGATCTAGGCTGGAAGGTGAAGCCTGCATACCTCGTCCCGCTGACCTCAGATATATTTGTATCCAATTTTTATGTGTTTTGTCTCATCAAATAAATATTAAACCTGTGTTGCATATTCAAGCCTATAATGTCTATATTGAGAAAACTTGTTTCCTGAATGGAGCATTTACATTCCTTAGAGCCTCAACTCTCCACAACTTATTTCACAAATTCAAGGATTTGTAAACAAAATGCCACCAGAGATTTTAAGACAGAACAAAATAGTTCTACAATATGTCTACAAAGGAAAGTTACAATATAAAATATGATGAGATTGAAAATGAATGGAAGTATTATAATGATCACATGACTCATGAGAAAGTAGAGACACGTATGTTAAGCCTCTCTACCAAAAAAGCAAGATGTGATGTAGGTGCCTTTGTGGCAGCACCCCCAAAACAGAGCTGAGGAGCTAAAATGTGTCCTAGTAAATACAGACCCACTGCTGAGCAGAAACTCCATCCTAACTTCCTGTCTTAAAAAAAAAAGTACACCAAGTCCAGTTACTGCTGGCCACATGTGTATGGGTGTGGAGCTGCCCATTGGAACAGAGGAATCCTACCATGGCCACATCCTCAAAAAAAAAAAAGAAAAGATTGGTTTTTCCCTGCCCCAGTGACTATCAACGTTCAATAGCTCCCCAGTAAGGGATGGAGCCTGAAGATCATCTTACCCATCAATTCTGGGAGTTTTGGCTGGTTGATCTTGTACAGAAGGACACAGGGCTGTGAGTTTATTCATGCAATAACCATGCTGTGTCCACAGGACAGTATTTCACTCTGTTGCTCCCCATCCTATTTGTCTGACATCCTTTCTACCTCCTCTTCTTCCATGTTCCCTGAGCCTAGTTGGTGGGAGGGCTAATACAGCTGTCCTCTTGGGGTTGGACATTCAACTTCCTATTGTTAGCACATTGTCTAATTATGACTCTCTCCACTGCCTGCTGCACAGTATGAAGATCCTTCTCCAGTTGGGGACTGCTCAGCCAGGTCTTTGAACACCAGGAGTCTGACAGTTGGCCATCTTCACTCTTTGTGTAGGAAAAAAAAGCAAAATGAAAACATGTCATATATTTGATGTTAAAGATTTGATGTTCTATTTTTGCAGTGAGCAAAAATCAAAAATTTTTAGACATGTAACTCATGATTTATTGAGACAATGAGTGTGTGTGCTCTTGGGGGAGAGATGGATATGTGCTAGAGAAAAATATAGAATAAAAATGTACTAACCTGCAACAAAAGACTCTAGAGCAAGCAAAGTCTTCCCCAAATGACAAACATTAATGAGTGATCCCTAAATTATTCTTTAAAATTTGCATACAAAACCTTGTATATCAAGTTAAGTCACCAGGAGATGGGGAAGAAACCAAAGACAAACAAATGTTTACACAACAAGATTAGATGACTACATAGAAATATTGAAGATACCTGTATGTATAATTTGCATCAGAGTCAACACATGTTCAAAGTGGAATATTTTGAGGAAGCATTGTTTTAGACTTGAAAAAAATCTAAGACTAGAGAACTGTCCCTTGTGAACTTATTCTCAGAAAATGTACACAAGTGATTCTGTGACAACATTGATTAAAATGTGAATAATTGTAAGAATAAATGTGCGTCAATAAAGGACTCTCCACTAAATTAAATTAGGTAATGCCTGTATGATGTCTTTCTATGCAGCCACTAACATGGAGTGGCTATTTGCTTTGATTATTTAAACACTAAAAGGTATGTGCAATCCAGTATTAAGTGTATAAATGTGGGCTAAAATAGCATAGGCAGCTGTGTCCTCTTGAATGGTCTTTGAGCACTGATAACCCTGTATGATTGTACAAAAACATGGATGATAAAATGCATTTTCATTGTCTTCTATATTCTGCTTCTATTTCTTGGACATGATTTTACTCTGAGCCAGGAGACAGAAGTTTTCAAATGAATTAAAGAAAGAAAGAAAGAAAGAAAGAAAGAAAGAAAGAAAGAAAGAAAGAAAGAAAGAAAGAAAGAATCACTCTTGCAGGGGTGGGGGTGGGGTTGTAGAGGAACAGACAAACTATCCGTTCTTTCCCTTTTGTGGCTCATTCCTACCAGGAGTGGGGATGGGTCTTTGTGTGGCCTCTTTTTCGTCTTGACTATTCATCAGCACATAAGCGCAGAAGTGAGCTTCTGTCCTTACAAAAGACAGAAGTCATGTTTGATTAAAGAGCAAAACCTTCCAATACCAACTCCATCTTTAACTGTTCAGGCTTTTGAATGTAATTTTCAGGATGAGAAAAGCCATGAGCTGTTTGAGGAAGAGATGGCTATGTCAGTCTTGAGGTAGATCATCTGAATTAAAGAGAAACTGTCCCAATTCCCTCCCAGGGACCCCAAGTTGTCCCTAAGGAGCTAATATTGGGCTGTTGGACCCTAACCTGAGGATCCTGGTGTCAGAGGAAAGCAAGGCAGGAATGAACAGGAAAAGGTCCAGAGATGGATTCCACATGGACCCACCTATAGCCTTGGGCTCCCACGGCAGTGAAAAAGCATTTAAAGTAGAAAAGAGCCCTGGTGTCTCCACTGTGTTTTCAAAGAGGAGACACAGAGGCCCCAGGTTCAGCAAACTTGACACATGCTTTGTGGACCTGTCTGAAAATCATATCAAGGAACACAAACAGTCAAGGAGCAGAACAAGAGTTGAGAGAGATAGCCAGACGTTGGTGGCACATGCCTTTAATCCCAGCACGCAGGAGGCAGAGGCAGGCAAATCTCTGTGAGTTTGAGACCAGCCTAGTCTACCAAGCGAGTTCCAGGACAGGCTTCAAAATAATACAAAAACAAAAACAAAAAAAAAAAAAAAAAAAAAAAGATGCTGAAATGAACATCATTTAGAATGATCTTGAGCTTGAGTTTCTATGTGAGTCTGATGTCTCTTTATTTCACAGTTTCAACAGACTATGGAGGTGTACTTAAATAACTTTATACTCTCCAGAGAGTGCATGCGCCAAGAACTCAAGAGGTAATGATGTGCTTGAAAGTGAACAAAGCATGTTCCTGAAAGGGAAGCCACTGTCCCGGGCCTCCACCCAGGTCCAGAGCTTCTGACCTGTGCTTGGTCAGTTTCCCTTCTGGCAGGTGTTGGTTGGAGACCAGTGACTCTTCCTATATGCCACCCCCTAAGCATTAACTATTGTTATTATAGTGTTAGTAATTGCTACCATTACTATAATAATAGTAATATCATTGTGGGGGTTTGTTTTATGAGACAAACAGAAAATGCAAGAGGCTTAGGAGAGAATCTGCATTATATAGGAAAGGTGAAATAAAATTATTATACACTAAAGCACTTTGTTATTTAAAAGGTCATTAAATGCTTCAGAAAAAGATAATCAGGAAAAAGTTTGTTTTCTGACTACTTCTCTCTTGGAATCTTAAAGACCAAAGGTCAGGTCATGGTGAAATGGCAATCACTATCCTGGGAATGATATGCTAGATTCCCCAGTAGCCCAACACAAGGACATGACAACACAGCACATGGCTGGTCTTAAAGACATGTGGCTGTATGATGATAGGATGAATGGCAAGTTGACTCAGTGAATAAAGCAGCTTGCTGCACAAGCCTGGTGACTTGAGTTCAAACCCAGGAACCCACATGAAGATGGAAGGTGAGAAGTAACTCTACAAAAGTTGTCTGATCTCCATGTAAATAGGGTGGCATTCAAACCCACACATGTGGCTTTGTACAAAATCATGACATTGAAAAGTTTTTTTTTATGACGCAAATAACACATATCAATAGGACAAAATGGCAACCTACAGAATTGGGAAAAGATCTTCACTAGCCAGACAGCTGACAGAGGACTGATTTCTAAAGAAACTTGGTATCAATAAGCCAAATAATCCGATTAAAAAAGGAAGTAAAGATCTAAACAGAGAATCCTCAACAGAAGAATCTTACATTGCCAAGAAACACTTAGGGAGATGTTCAATATCCTTAGTCATCAGGGAAATGAAAATCAAAACAATTCTCTGATATTCCATCTTATATGTGTCAGAATGACTAAGATCAAAAACACAAGTGACAGCTCATGCTGGAGAGGATATTGAGCAAGGGGAACCCGCCTCCATTGCTGGTGGGAGTGCAAACTTGTATAGCCACTTTGTAAATCAATATAGCAGTTTCTCAAAAAGCTGGGAATCAATCTACCACAAGACCCAGTTGTACCACTCTTGGGCATATACCCAAGATGCTCCATCACACTGCAAGAACACTTGCTCAACTACATCATAGCAACTTTATTTGTAATATCCAGAACCTGGAACATATGCCATGTTTTGTTAATAGCCATGGGAGACCTGCCCTTTCCTGAACAGAAATGGGGTGGGAGGAAGTGGATGGGGGAGAAAAAGAGAGGAGAGAATGACTAGGAGGAGACGAGGAAGGGAAAATTTTTGCCAGAATGTAAAATAAATTAATTAATTAATTAAAAAAAGAAAGAAAACGCTGTGATGGCCACAACCTCCTCCCCTCAGTTACATGGAGTCAGAGTCTCTCTGGTGACAATGGCCAGTCATTATCATCATTTAATTTTTAATTTTCAGAAGTTTGGTTACTATATAGCTAGCAGTTAGAATCTTGTGGAAAAGGCGAAGTAAGATCTCTTTCAAGCTTGTAACAATGTATTTGCTGAGAATATACACCTCACTTTAAGCTGAGGAAAGTCATATGCCACACTGCTGATTTCTCCCTTTTAAACAACTAAGACAAGATTTGCTCCTTAAAGCTTGTTTGCTGTCTTCACACGAGTCTGTATATGTGTGTTGTGCATGTGCTGGTACACACATTTGTAGGAGGAAGTCTGTATGCCGCCATTAAACATGTGACTTATTAGAGGCGCATACAGATGGGGTAATAAAAGGGCGGTTTACCACACCGCTAACCACACCCACTTTAGGCAGGACTAAAGACATATACGGCTGGACATAAAGACGTATACGTACGTAGGCGGAACTACGTCACTAGCCAGGTCCACTTTTGGGCATGGCTAGGGGGCGTTACGGGGAAAGGTATAAAAGACAGCACACAGGAAGGCTCGCTCTCTTTTCCTGGAGTTCGGCTTCCAGTTCGGCAACTGAAAACTGCTTGGCTCATCTGGGTTACTTGTTTGGTATCTTGTGAGTAATTTCTACAAAAAATACTTAGTTTTACTTTCAGTAATTGTGTGTCGCTTATTGTTACAGCGTCCCTTGGAGCATACAGTTACACACATTCGCATGTGTTCGGCCTCACATCATGTCAAGGTGTTCGTGTGCTTGTGGGCATCTTTGTGTGGAGGTCAGAGGTTGACATCAAGCATCATCTTCTACCTTGTTTGCCGAGGCAGGGTCTCTGAAACACAGCTAGAGCTTCCTGGCTTCCACCCTGTAAGCCTTGAGGTTACAGGTAGCCAGCCGTCAGACCTACTCAGCTTTTATGTGAGTCCTGGGAATCTGAACTTCCCTATCCACTGAGCCATCTCCCCTGGACTGGTAGGTTTGAGCACTGTGGAACAGTGTCATAATTGAGACTCCCAGGGTGTCATGGTGCCTCCTTGGAACACAGCTTTCCTCACGATGCTGCCAGAGTGATAAGAGCAAATAACTTGGCTTCTTGTCAAAGCTTAAGTCGAGCACCATTTGGGGAATTGAGGGCAATGAAGAACTTCATTTTGCACACTGCATTTCTCTGCACGGGGGTGTTCTTGAGGTGCTCCTGGCCCCCCACCCTAACATCTCTATAGGACATGCCTATGGCTCAGGCACATAGGTATCTGTGACCTTAGGGACCAAGCTGCTAGGGACCCAGGATGGTAGAGTCTATCTGGTCCTCTCAGTTCAACAGCATGGGAATAAGTAGAAATTTCATGCCTTGTTTTGAGGGGAAAATAAGACAAAACACTTCTCCACCCCCAATTCTTTCAGGCGTCTGTAATGTGGCCTGACAGGGGACCCAGAATAGGGCTGGGTGGCTCCTTTTTGCTGGTGACCTTGAAAACACTGAGGGAAAGCTGGACAGAAAGCAATTTCATCTTTGAAATTACACACCATGGTTCTCATTCATCTTGATAAGCAAGCAGTTTTAGGGAATAAAAGGGGGCGGGGATATTGCCGCTAGGAGAACTGTGGAGGCCTCCTTTTGCCGAGTCAGTTTAAAGTAAATTTAGATGTTCAAAGATGCATTTGGCTTCTATTGTGAGCTAAATTGGCTGCTTCAGAAGGGTGAAAACAGAAGAACAAAAATGCAGTGAAAAGGAGAAGTGGGCAAAGAAAATTTACTTAACAGAATTATTTTGTATTCTATTTTTAAAACATGGGCTTGTTCTGATTCTAATGTGATTTAGGGGTAAAGATGACCATCAGGGCTTTTTTCTTCTATTTGTGGTTGGGTTAAGGTGTGTGTGTGTGTGTGTGTGTGTGTGTGTGTGTGTGTGTGTGTGTATACATGTGTGTGTGTCCTTGTCCTTTGCTTTGATTTAAAAAAAAAAACAAGAAAAGAAAATATAACCTTACTAGTCACTAGGGTCATTATGACCTCCTGGAATCCATACAGCAGCTTGAGGCTTTCTCCGGTACCACAAAATCAGAATTCCCCATTTCCCTGTGATAGGAACAGGACATACCTCCCCAGAATCCAGTCCTTTTATATGGGCTGCTCAGAGGAAGAGGGAGAAACTCTGTGGTTGATAGCTGTGAAAAAACACATGAAGAACAGGCTCTGCTCCATTTTGAAGCCATCAGGGCAGCCAGGGCCTAACACAGCGGAAACCTGAATTCCAGAGTCCTCACCTCATTAAGGATAGGCCATAAGATCTATATTGGGCAAATCCACGAGGTAGCATCTCGCAAGACAGAAAATCAGGTGCAGCACTGCCCTTTCCTTGTACGAAGGTCTCTTTGGAGATCTACCGGCAGGAAGTATGTGGACTTGCAGAAGCTAACTGTTAACCATCCATTCGGGATAAGCACAGAGTGTTATGGAATAATCTTTTTGTGTACTATGAACACATGTCTTTGCCAAAGCAACTTCTGATTGAGTTAATAAAGAGCTGGATGGTTGATAGCTAGGCAAAAATAGATTAGGTGGAAGAACAAAATTGAGAGGACCCTGGGAAGAAGAAGGGTGGAGTCACTTGGGGTTGTGAGGAGACTCAGAGAGAAGCAAGCTAAACATGCCACGCTGACAAAAGTTACCACTTGTTGTAATTTAAGAAAAGCAGCCAGTGACAGAAAGATGTCATGTGACAGGGTTCAAGAAGAGGGTTCTTATTTTTCTTTTGGTTTATATTAGGGAAAGTAACAATAGAAAGGAAAGGGAAGAGGAAGCGGCCTCTGGAGATAGGAGCAGGAAGAGAGAGGAGAGAGAAAAGAGGAGAGAGAGGGGAGAGATGGGGGGAGATAAAGGAAGAAGGAAGGTGGGCAGGGCTGTATTAAAAAGGAACATAGTGGATTACGCAGGTGGTGTTCTGAGTGGCTGCAGCTGAGGGTGTATCCTGCCAGAACCCCAAGGACAGACCAGTACAGATGCCTAAATGCTAACACTGGTACTTGGTAGAACACAGATAAGAAATTGGATAAATTTAGGTTGTAAGAGCTAGTTAGTAACAAGTCTAAGCTATTACTCAAATGTTCAAACGTTTATAATTAATAATAAGTCTTTATATGGTAATCTGGAAGCTGGTTGATGGAACAAAAAAGTCTACAGTAGACTGCTATTCAGCTCTGCACCTTCTACTAAGCCCCATGCTTGCAGGACTCCATGCACCTCATCTACAAATACTGGAAGACAGGGCAGGCCTCTTTCTCTGGTATCCTGAGAATGTTCAGGTTGACTTTCTTCAGCAGTACCTGTATGGAGATCGACAGCCCAACAGAGGGGTTAGAGGCTACTTGAGCTTGGTGGGGGCAGTGAGTTTAGTCATTTCTTATATTCAGTTCATCCTTCTCCTGAAGGATTACACTTGACCTGAGAAAAATGTCTCATGCCAAGACATGTCAAGATAACTGAAATCCTTCTGAAATATCATGGTATGCAACCAAGAACATAGACTTGAGATCACGGCCAGGGAACATGACATCCTTTATTGGCAGCTCTTCAGGTCATTCTTAAGGAAACTGAGTTGTCTGGACTTCACACTGTCTTCTCCAGACTTTCAAATAAACTTCACAACAGGAAAGACTCAGAGTGCTTATAAGGAGCCGAGACACCCTCTCCTTTAAGAACCCTGAAAACCTCCCCACAATCTCTATATTTGAGTATTTGCAGCAGACGCCCACTTAACAGCCACCCACTTCTGAAAAAGCCTTAAATACACAAGAATAATTTTCATAGAATCCCAGGGCTGACAAGACCAGATCCCCATCGGCTGAAGAGATAACTCGTAGATAGAATTTAAGAGATTAAGGAAACAAAAAGCTGACTTCTTAGATTATGCAATGTTAATTTAATGTTACCAGATCTTATTTAAGACCTTAAGAGATATTTTTCAGGAATAACTTCAAAATTAAGTTTTCAACTTAAATCACCCCTGCTGTAATTCATCCTTGATGAGTGATTGGGGTAAAGTGGTTTTGAAGGTTTGGTTTCATATGGCAGTGTGTAAGAATACACAGTCTGTGAGGCAGGCTTTGTACTAAGGGTTTAAAGTCTGTGATGTGATTCTGTTGGCAACAGGACAGACTGGGCACAAAACAGAGCTTAGCTGTCACAGCTCACTGTTAATGGGATTCCCGGCTGGTTCCACAGCTGCCTCAGAGCCCCCAAATAACATAGGAGACACTATATTAATTATGAAACTGTTGGACAATGTCTAGGGCTACTTATTGGCTAGGTCTGACTTAATTTATAACCCATTTCAATTAGTCTAAGTATTTTCATGTGGCCTTCTCTTACAGGAGAAATGTCCAGAGACATGTTACTCCTCTTGCATCCTACATGGTGACTCCTGTGCCTACATCTTCCAAAATCCTCCTTGTCTCCTAGTCTCACCTATCTTGCTTCCCTATTGGCCAACAGTGTTTTATTCATCAACCAATAAGAGAAACATATATACAAAAGACTTCCCCCATCAGTGAACAGTCATGGCTTTGGTGCACAGCGGTGTACACCAATGGAAGGGAACAGAATAGCACCTACAGAGTCCTGGACACTAGAGACATCTGATGAAACTTCAGTATGAGTACGGGGCTGCTGAATTTCTCCTCAATGAAAGGGGATGGCTGAAGGAAACAGCTACAGCCTCATGGGAACACACAAACACACACATATTCACTAATTTATTTGAGGGAATGGTCCAAAAGCCTGAGATATGATAGGTAGGTAGGTAGATAGATAGATAGATAGATAGATAGATAGACAGACAGACCGACAGACAGATATCTGAATTTCAAGAGTGTAAATGTCCAACCAGATGTCGTTATTTCTATCAGGGTTAAGATACTACAAGGACCTCTTCCATGAGTGGATGCATTCTGGAAAGTTTTCTTCAGTTGGGTCTGAAAAGTTCCCAAAGACATGTATGTTAAATTTTCTCAGCCTCAGTCTGTAGCATTGTTAGGAGGCAGAAGACCCTTTAGGAGTTGGGAACTGATAGAAGGAATTTATGTCATTGGAGGTGTGATTTGATGAAGACCTTGTGATCATAGCCTCCTCCTCTTCTTGTTGCTTCCTGACCTCAGCAGGCAGCTTACTCACCCCCTATACCCTGTCATGAGTTTCTGTCACATGATGTCTCCAAGATAATAGGACCATGAAATTGTGGGTTAAAATATCTAAAACTGTGAGCCAAACTAAGTCCTTTCTCTCAGTAAGTTGATTTATCTCAGGTGTTTGTTATAATACTGAAAAGCTAAAAAAATGCAAGACTCCCATACAGTTTTTATTTGTTATAACACTGAGGGACTGACTAACTCAAGGCTAGCACAGTTTTTACTCCTCCTTGACTGTCTCTGAACTTAACACTCTTGAATCATTATGAAGTTTGGAGTGAGACACAGTTTATCTTCCTCTGCTGAAAGAATCCAAACCATGAAAGTCAGCAGGCCATCCCTGTATGAACTGTCTAGAAAAAAATTCACCTGCTGAAATCCTAACCCCTAAGGTAAAGGTAAATGAGTGACATCTATGAGAGCTGATGGGGTCAGGAGGTCAAGGAAGTGATTAATGCACCATATAGAACATTCCAGAATTCTCTCTCCGTCCTGCTATCATGTGAAGACACAGTAAGCAGGTACCAGAAGGGATCAAGGAAAGAAGCAAACTCTAGATAGTGACTGAATGTCAATGCTGATGTCATAGATTTCCCCTTCTTGAATTAAGAAATTGATTTCTGTTTTTTTTTTAAGCTGATCTTTTCTGTGGGTGTCAGATATGGCAGCCTCAGGGAAGAATTAGATTTCAAAGAACTTTCCAGAACATTCCAGAACCCTTGCTCATATGAGAAGCCAGGGAGTACAGAGCTTTTGAGCTCTGGAAAGCTTCATGAGCACTTGAAACATGCATTGTGAGTGGAAGAGGAGATTGGCTGGAGAGCAGTCTCCCTGTATAAAGGATTGTCTACACTACGAAGGACCCTGAGGTTATTGAAATTCAGTATCAGGGTTGTCCTAACACTAAGAGTCTAAACCACAAAGAGGAGACAAAGGCAGAGAGAGAAGCTTAGACAATGGGTATGTTCGAAAGAATGTGCCCTTTCTAGCTCCAAGGTCACCATAGCTCCAAGATTCCAGAGACCCATGGTCTACCAAAGTTGAGAGGGACATAGCATTAACAGCCAGTCCTGTCCCACTGAAGACCTGAACTAAGGAGCCCTGAGGGTGGTGCAGACTTTAGTCGGTGGCCCAATGGAAATGACAGCAAGCTGAGGCTAAGTGGCTGATACCATGAGGGCCAGTATTTGCATGGACAGATCCTCTGAAGTAGCCTCCCAGGAGAACCTGTTCTAGTGACACTTACTGAAAGCAACACTCCTGAGTTGTCTTCTAGAGAAAGGTTGACCCACAGACTTCAAGTGCAGATGTCTGGAGAAAGGTAGACTAATTTGACCATGAAGCACACTCTGTCTTTGGAATCTCAGCAACACTCTGAAATCCAAATTATCATCAGGCCTGACCAGTGCTAAAAGATCTGCAACGTGTTGAGCAACAATTCCAGGGTCAGACTCCTGTGACTCTGCTGGGCAAGGGTGTCTTGATGCTAGTGTCCCTTGTAATGGTATCTGTAATTGTAAACAGCAAGCTTCCATCTGTCCAAACAAACCTTGTTAGTGGCATGAAAACTCATCATAATAAGATGGCCAAAGAGTGCCACCCTTCCTCCATTGGATCCAACAGGAAGTTAACTATGCTGTTCTTCCTACAGTGTGTGAATGAGTGGCTGGTGGTCCCCATCGCACCCACATAAGTGTTTATCCTGGCTCCTACAGAAAGTGGAGTTGGAGAATGACTGCCTCCTTCTAGCTCAGCCTTGTGGTCAAACAGAGCTCAGGCCTGCTCTCAGACATAGCCTATGTGCTATGGTGGGAACCAGGATCCTAAGTGTGGGAGCCCATAAGTGACTCAGTTTCCATCTGGCGTCTATTCTGACTTACAAGACATTAGAGTTCAAGCTTGCTTGTTCCAGTCTCCTTGAGAGCCATGAGAAAGTTCTGAATAAGTTCATGGAAAAGAACATATTTTATAAATAACAAGTTTTTGATGCCAACTTTAGGGCATAGAGATAGATAATGCAGCTGCTTGCTGCTAATAGGATCCACATTTCGATAGTGAACCTGGCTGCTCCTCAGTTTAAGGACAGTGCAGGGAGCTGGTTAACTGACTGTGCTGCTCTTTATTCTGTTTTGCTTCTAGTCTGTATATAAGCAGGGTCTAAATTAAACTCGGGGCCATCCAGTGTGCTGAAAGACATCGACTGGGCAGTCCTCTCGAATTTATCCAGTGTTTTTTTCTCTGTTTCTTTTATCTGCCATTTTTCAATCCTCTTGCCTCAACTCAGGTAGCCCAGCTGACAGTTAAGAACACAGAAGATATGACAAACATATGTTTATTCTGTATCTCAGTCAGAAAATAGGAGGAGAAATTGTATTTTCTTTTGTTATTAACAATCATAAGCACTGAGACTTTTGCCCTGGGTTGTATTTATTCTCCCATCTGCCCCAACAGAGTCAAAATAATATTGATGACCTTGAATCTACTCTGTTACACTGTTGTCGCTATGTTGGTTTGTTCTGAGTCAGCAGAGGTTACTGTATTTTTTCAATGACATGAATTTGATTTTACAAAGAGGATGAGACCTGCTACATGGTCAGGTGCATGCTGGGACACTTCTGACTTCTTGCCCTCCCTCCCATGATGAAAGAGTGCCGTGCCTGCTGGGGAAGCTCCATTCTTTGACAAGCATGAGAATGCCTTCAGTTCACAACCCTAGTGACTGGAAACTTGCTGGAATTAGGTGTGGCCTCAAGAAGGAGCATGAAACTTGAGAACACAGGACAAGAAATGTTTTCTTGTGGGTACGTGAACTTTCAGGTTTTGTTGCTAGAGAAATTGACAATGGGAACATCACCGTGCAACATGAAGCAGCCCTGAGTCTAGAATTACAATGCAGGAGAGTGCTGGGGTTGAGAGCAAGTCCTCTCAGTGCAGAAGAAGCCCAGGAAAATTATCCAAAACGTTTGCTGTGCTGCTGGCCTGGACCCAGCTCCTGCCATCCCCCACTTGTTTTCCTTTCCACATTCCCAGACCAACCTCAACTATGTCCACCACAGCCCGCAGAATGCCGGATGAAGAGAGCAGCTCTGATCATCTCCTCACCTTAACTGATCACATAAAGTTCAGAGTCTGAATAAATGTTCTGGAGACCTTGTCAACTCCTCAAGGGATTTGCATAAAAGTTCTAAAACTCTCAAAGCAGTCCATGAACAACCAGCAAAGCCACCGCTGCTGCTGTGTGCCCTAGATGTGAGCTGAGCCTGCCCCCTTCCTGCCCCCTCATCGTGGCATGACCAGAATGCTTCTTCAAGATCTGCAGGAAATGGGGACTCAGGGAAGAACTCCCAGTTATCACAGCTACATCAAGAAAGCTGGGATTGGACTTGGTTACTGCTAGGCATGACTCATATGGTGCTTTAGGAAGGACAGTACACTTCTTTATTTGTGTTTTTTTTTTTTTTTACTTTTTCTATTTTATTAAATTCTTAAGTTCACATATAAATTAGGAAATTTCATTGTGGCATTTTCATGCATTATAATGTCAATATAGTATGTTCAATTGATTACACACTGCCCTCCCCACCCTCTTGGCCCTGTATAGCTAGTCCTCACTTCTGCTTTAATTTCAGATTTGGTTTGTGGAGTATCCATCCTCAGAGGTCAGCTGTCAGGATCCAGCACATCTCTCAAGTCAACAAAGGCATTTTCCAGCTTTGCAAATCTCACCATGTATCTGTTCTCAGTATGCAGTGCTATTGTAGGGAGACTACAACCTTTACTTAACTCTGAGTTGTATCTGGATATTGCAGGCAATGATGTGAATTCCCCTGTGCTATGGGAGGGTAGATGTTGGCTTATAGCCTGTCAGCAAAGCTTATTGAATAGCTCAAGAACTCTGCTTTCTAAATGTTAGAGTTAGCTCCCCAGATTATCACAATTCCTATATATTCAACCCTGTGACAGGCACTATCAACTTCTACAGAAAACAATGCAAGTGGAAATTGAAGCCTGGAGCAAAACTCATCATTTGTCCTCTTTCTACCCTCTAAATTAAAAGTGTTCATTGAATTGCATTCCATTTTCTCTTCCTTTTATTCTAAAAGTAACTTTTCAGTGAAGATTTTTGGGCAGGTCTCTCCTGCATTCAGCATAGAGAGAACATTCTTCTGACTCCACCCAGGACTGGAATTCTAGAGGTCAGAAAAACTCAGACACCTTGGGGAGCCAAATCAGGATGTCAGAGCCCTAGATGCACAGTCACATGGGATGGACCTGATGCTACTGATGTCTAACTAAAAGATACCTCTGTTCTCAGTGGACACAAGGAGGTCCAGGTCATAAGGGCAAGGCAGCCATGCTTCCTGGTGAGTGAGAAGTCTGGCTTGTCTCTCCTGAGCTCCTATCATCACCTAGGCTGAAGCCACAGGTCCACAAGGTCAGCACAGGCTCTGGAGAATGATTGTCATGCTTGACCTAAACCCAGGACTGGATTTTGTAACTTGCATTCTTCCCACCAGACTGGGCCCACTGCCGTGTCAATCACAAATGAACACACAAATGCTATATTGTTATGAATACTGTTGGCCTTTTGCTAAGGTTTCTTGTTCTTAATTGTTAACCCATTTCTATGAATCTAAGTATCTCCCCGTGGTCTTATCTTACTAGAGAAAGGTCCAGGAACCTCTTACTCCTCTGGTGTCTTACACCTCAACTGACTGTTCACCATCTCCACAGAGAAGAAAATAGAACGATTTCTTGTTTGTCCTTGCTATATACTGCTACAGCCCAGCTACATCACTTCCTGCCTGTCGGTACAGACCTCCAGATCTCTATGGATAGCTAGTGGCAAGCTCCATTCTCTGACCCCAAGACAGGCTTTCTTTGTGCAAGAAAGATATAACCACATATCTCCCTTTTTTTGTCTAAAAAATAAAAAAAGTTATAACCAATATGAGAAAAACTATGTACAATAAGAAAATTACTATATATAATATTTACATGGCAAAAATACAATATCTAGTCCATAAACATATACCAAATTCTAAGAAAATACTCCATCATCTATTCTTTCTTGTTGAGTACAAAGTCTTGTACCTAATTTATTTTATATTCTAATATGCACGCCAAATTATCTTTTAATGCCTTTAAAATCTATTACTCTTAATACATCTATAGTGAATTTCTTTACTGACTCTGGTAAACAGGGACAACTATAACTATACTATTTAGTCTTCAACTCCCTCAGAGACCCAAGAAGGAAATAATATTAACTGAGTAAACAGGAAGTGTAAGCAAATGACTTCCAAAGAATGTGAGAAATGACAGAAACATCTGGCTGCCTGGACAGTCACCCAAGATTGCTCTGCCATGTTGGGGCATCCATCTTTAGCCAATAGGCCTAGCACATCTGACAGACATTCTGTGAACCAGGAAAACATGAAGGACTGGACCACCTTGTCTTAGCAAGGTTTACAGTCACTCTTTTTGGTGTCCTGTATGTCCAGTTTGGACAGTAAACTGTCAGCAGTTGAAGCAAGGGCACTTTCTTGCCCAGTGACTTACCTTTACCACAAAGAACTTAAACTCCAAGTGGAGTTCCTTTGATGTCCATCATCATCTTTGACATACATTGGTGCTGCCAGGAGCAGACATGTCTCATTGTCATAACAAAAGAACCTATGTTATTAAAACATGTTAAATGCCATATTCTGTGGATCTATGAAGTGTTTGAAGATGACCTTTCTAATATGTCAGTTTGATGTTGAAAACATACCTAAAGTAACTACAAGTTCGATTGTTATAGTTGACTAATTACTAAATTACATTTTCTAACTGTCTTATATAATTGATAATAATAACTTTCAAGGTCTAGAAATTCGTATAACATATTTAAATGAGCTGTATAAATACAATACCTAGAATATTGGAAGCATCGCAAAATTAATCTCAAGTTTGTATCAATATACAACATTTATATCCAATATACAGAAGTCTAATCCAATGGAAAATGTTTAAAGCAAGTAGTTGCTTTTTAAGAGAGGATTCAATAATCTACATTTTCACCTCAACATCTCTATCTCCTCCCTTATTATTTTCAGAGTAGATTCAGCAATCTACCCTTTATATCCTACCATATCTGGATTTCTCTCTTTTTTTTTATCAAAACAAAACCTTGAACATAATCCCCTTTGTTCAACTTTCTTCCTGATCATAAGCAACAACATTGGTGCTATGATGCTGATGTGCCTACAATAGTCAATGAGTGGCCACCACCCATGGAGTCCCTTTGTTCTTAGGATAGAAAGACCAGCTCATGCCAACAAACTGTGATCCAACTTTGAAAAACTACAAAGAAAACCACATTATGATGGAATGGGGTGGGAAGGAGTGATTGTGGCTTCACAGAAAGAATACTACTGTCACAAGTAAGATGTACCCAGAAGACACAAATCATGAGCTGTCCTTCCACAAGGGTCTTTGTTTACCTTCCACTGAGAAAGTACAAGCCAAAATTAAGAGAATGTTCTGGAACATCTCTTCCTCATCTGTGTTGGAGAGAGTGAGAGTCACCAGACCACTCACTCCTTCTAACATAGATTAGGATGACCTAAATAGGTCTTCTTCATCAGCCCCAGACTCTGACAAGGCTATTTCAGAACTGAAGCTGGACCACAGTCTCTTCTTTCTTTTCTTTCTTTCTTTCTTTCTTTCTTTCTTTCTTTCTTTCTTTCTTTCTTTCTTTCTTTCTTTCTTTCTGTCTGTCTTCTAAAGGAACCTGATCCCTCTGATTTTCTTGCAAACCTGGGAGCTGTGGTCAGTAGGGGCTGTCACAGACAGGAAGAGTCTTCACCTGAGAAAACAAACTGACAAAGAATACATTTACATATTGAAAGACACACCACAAGGCCTTATGGGTAATGGGGCATCGAAAAGGGTGCCTTGATCAACGACTCATCTGTCTGCTTCCTACCCCACTTCCTTTAAGTCTCACATCAGTGACAGCATTAGGAGAGGTTGCCTGAGTTATCCTGAATCCCCCAGAGCAGAGACACAGGCCTTCTTTCTAACTGCAGGTCTTCAAGCACATGGCCTCCGTCATTGCTTTCCCACTTCCTCCAAAGAGAAACAATGGTTTCATTATTGCCAAACATGAGAACAAAGAGGGCAGAGAACAAAGAGGTGGGGGGGGGGATAAGGTTTTTCTGTAGAAAAGGGCTCACATGTTCGATCATTCTCAGGAAAGCATTCTGTCATTGGGCATATTCCATAGGGACAGATCTTGGATGATGGCTCCCCTTACACAGGTGTTTTGCACATCCAGTCAACAATGCACAAAATCCCCTCCACATTCCACATGCCAAGTTTTGAATGAATGCCCCCAAGTCTCATTTGTTTGTACACTGAATGCTCAACTTGTAATGTTGCTTGGAAAGGTGGTAAAACTTTTGAAACTTCTTGTCCACCTGTAAATGTAGGACAGGGACGCTATCTGGCTCTGCTTCTGGTCTAAGGTCTCTGTTCTTTGTTTTAGCAAATATGAGGAGTCTCGATCACACACCCACGTACTGTGAGCTCTGCTATACATCAGCCACCAAGATGAACTGAAACTCTGCAACCATAAGCCGAAACAAACCAATCCTGTCTGAAATTGTTTCTGCTAGGTGTTTTGTTACAGCAACTAACACACCAAACAACTGGCATCTCTGGTATTTGGCTGTTTGGAGCTATGAATGAGTCAGGACATCCATGTCTAGGTGCAGAGAGTACAGCTGTGTCAACACCTAAGACAGATGGAAGAGGAGGCCACCTGCTCACCAAGGTGTTTTCTGAGTCATAACTCCTTCAGGTGTTCCAGCTTAATGCCAGCCATGGTTGTGTAGCAGGTAGGCTGAGGTTCCTTCTCAACCACCCTGGTCTTTCTAAGAAGGTTCTGTGAGGCCTTCCTGTCCTGCCAAAGAAAGGGATGCCAGAAAGTGGCCAGGCGGTCATCACACAAAATAAATGTGTTGAGTGTTGATGGACTAGGTGATTACTATTCAAATAGCTTTGTAGTGCAGCTGTGAGCATGCACAGAGGAGGAGGAGGGGGGCCCTGTGTTGATCCCAGTGACCCCTGCTTCTTCTCACTGGCACTTACGCTGTGTTGTGACCCTGTGTACACTAACTCCTGTCCCCTTCAGCATAGGATCTGGTAGGAAGTTTTCAAAGCTTACTTCAAAAGCATAGGCTCTAAAACTTCCGTCTCATCCCTTGATCTACAGGGCTCACCTGTAGGAAATGTTACCCCACTTGATTAGGCAGATGGATCCTCTTCTCTGCATGAACTGGAAGCATTCCTGGCAGACTTTGAATCATCAGAACCTCCAAGGATGCCAGGAGTCCCTACTGCTTTCCCTCCCTTGCCTGTGCATGTGGGAAGCCCATGTTCCCTAAACCCTCCAGTGTGTTCCTCCCTATACTTACATGTCTGATTTATTAAAGTGAACAAAGCCCCTGTGTTGGCAGGGTCATCGCTGACATGGGTGTGTACAGTAAAACACATCTGACGTTTTCAAATGAACACTTTGTTTTAAATAGCAAACGATTGGATTACTGTGACAGGTTGGCAAAACAAACCATCACTCAACAGCTGTCACATCCATCTCCAAGCATCTTTCTGGGGTCTGGCCAAGACACTCACAGAGGTGTTGGGGAAGACTGTGGGGACAGACAGACAGCCTTGTGGACAGTCAACACTGCAGCTTTGTTGTTTTAACTTAAATCCTTTCTAAAAGCAAATCTTGCCTCTTTGCAAAGAACCTGCTGAAAACACACATTTTATTCTTAATCTACTCATACTCAGTAGAGGGTGTTTGTTCGTACTGTCTTTCTCCCTCCTTTTCTCTTTTAGAAAACACCCCAAACCTTGAATATTTGCCAAAATATAATGCCTACCTCTTAGGTCATCATCATCTCCCCAACACACACCCACACACTTATTTTTGTCTAATAGAAAAATAATTGAATTAACGAAAACATCTGAGAACTTACATCTAAAATATTGACCTCAACAGGTGGATTTTTTTTGGTTTCTCTAAAAAAAAAACAGCATTAAGTAGCAACTAGATATGAGCAGGAGAAAATGCAGGCTGGGCCTAAGCCCTGTGGTTTAATTTTAGCTCTGTGAGGAGCTGAGACATCATAAGATTGCAGGACTGCTTTCAAATCTTGAGTAATCTCAGTTCAAGCCAGGTATGTGTTGGAATGGACTTTGGGGATTGACAAGCTTCAAAAAGATGGAGCATTTTAGAGTCACCAGCCACAGAGGAGAGGAAAGAGTGACTCGCCTAGATGAACCTACAGATTTGCGGGCCTGTCTTCTGTCTCATGTGGGCTGGCCTCTGGGATCAGGAGATGGGTCCACTCTGTATGTGCAAGCAGTGATAAGTACAGAGGGCTATACAGACCTCTTTCTAGAAATAATGCAAAGGCACAGTGGTGATGGGTGTCAAAGCATATGTGCAATGAAAGCAGAGCTGAACTTGTACAAACAGACACGTGTGAAACTCTGCACAGAGGCTGAGTGCATTCAGTGTGGGGCAAACACTGGCACCACAAAGGCCCGGTTCACTAGACTCTGGTGCCTCAGGAGCTGGACTGTCTGGAATATTGTCTCCCAATCACTGGCCCAATATGACACTGGGGAACTGAAGAACTGAAGCCAAGATGACCAGGAGGAAGATAGAACTACGAAATGCTGGGAGGTATGAACTAAGCATGTGGCTTGTCTTTCCAAGGCTATGGACATTTGTTGATGTCCTCAGTAACCCAGGGTACAGGTTTATACTTCAGTGGGCATGAAATGGTCCTGACATACCCTGATATGCAGACTAGACAGATGGCTGTACCTCCCTTAAATGTAGCCTTAGGAAAGACCTGTTTCTGTGTCTTGGCTATATATCATTGCTAGTAAGATGACATGTGCAGCTTCTGGTAGATTCTAAAGTTAAGACATTTAAAGTAACTGCAAATAACACATTAGAAAGTCAGATCTAGGTCTAACTCTTAGAAGAAAAATAAAAGGAAGAGATTATATCAGTAAGTTGTCATCAGGTAGAAGCACTTTCAAAGCCTTCCAATTTGATTTGTCCCTCCCCCATGCACAATTAACTATAAAATAAATGGTAGAGTTTGTCAGAACCCATATGTTTTGGAAATCTAGTCCACCCTGCCAGGAGTTCAGGAGAGCCTCTATTTCTATTGTCTTTAAGATGGCAGCTAATAGCTGCAGAATGTCCTGGCTTTGGTGGAGAATGGCTCCTATCTAAATAACAATAGACTTGGGTCAGGGCAAGTTCTACGCCCACCCTGAAGGCTTGTAATAGATGCTGGGGTGAAGTGTCTGTGATTGGAGTTAAAATAACAGCCTAAAATCTGGGAGTTCAGGTGGCTTGCTCAATGGTTTTCCTTTGTTTTGTCTTTCCTGAATTTCAGGTCAGTCTCCTGAGCAGACACCAGAGTAAGCTTCTGGGCAAGACTGGTTATTGACCCCCATGCTCTACTTTGGGCCTGTGCACAGCTGCCCTGTTCTTCCAACAAGGTCTGTGTTGCACCAGTGGCCAACTTCCATCCTTCCCGTGAATTGGAAGTTTGTGAGAAAACAAGCTCCATGAAGAGTAAACTCAGCTTGTTTTGGGGAAGAGGCAGAGGTCAGGGCTTAGGGATGGAAATGCTGCATTTGGATATGGAAAGTCACCGCGCTCCACCTCCAACTCTAGCCTCCGACTCGCTCCTTCGTGAAGCTGCCTCCCTTCCACCCCAGCCTGGTGATCACTGGTTCTGCTCCAGGACATACTTCTGCCTGTTTGTGTGCTTGTTATCTGCCTTTCTCCTGCTGCTTGTCAGCTCTGCTTCTAGAATCCAAGCCCCATAGCAAAGGGACCTTGGCAGTGTTAGATTCTTTGGGGAAGCAGCACTGCTTACTGCTGCTGGTAGTTAATAAATATTTAAGGGCTGCAGGAATAACATGGAAACCTTGACTGAAAGCTCACACATGAGCTAGTAACTCTCCTCCGGCATGAAAAGACAATGAGCAATTCATCTCCACAATATATGCATTGAAAGAGGGGTTCTTCTCCAATGGAAGGAGAAGGAAGAAGTGGGTGGGGGAGAAGAAAGGAGAAGAAGAAATAGAAAGGTTAGGAGACAGAATTGATGCTGCCATTGGGTGTGAGCTAGTCATTTGTGCATACCTCTTTTAAACCACACATTTAAACTTAGAGATATTTCAAAGATCATCCGATGATGAGATGGACAGTCTGGTTACCTGAACAACTTTTCAGCCAGTGGGGTTGCTAAGCAGTCACTTCTCATGCAAGGTGGTGCCCATAGACTCCTTTATTATGTAGGTTTAATTATACATGTTCTAAATAGGTGCATATTCTCAAACTTCCCCACTAAGACCAAGAAAAACAATCCTGGGAAGGTGGTGACATCAGAGGCTGCTTCTCAGCATCTTAAGAGAGTGGGTCTGGAGATGGGCCAGCAGCAGTTAAGCACCCTCCTGAGCCCCACAGAGTTCCTGGCTAGCTCCCTTTGCCTTTTTGGCATGGGAAGCTTGTGCTGTTCGGTTTAGCTGCTGGTGCCCTCCTGGAAGGTTTCACAACCCAGAACACATAGTGGACACCTTCTCATCCAGAGAAGGAGCAGAGTCATGAGTGATCCATGGCGCTGAAGGAGCAGTGTCTCCTTCAACAGCAAACGTCCACGTGGCAGGGGTCCAGCCTGAGGTCCTCCTGTGTTCCTCCCCAGCAACCCTGAGAACAGAGCTGAGTAAATGGTCACGGTTCTTCGGAAATTCATACTGAGAAGATGGTCTCTCATGAGGACCAGCTTGAAGGGAAGGCAAGAGTCTGCATTTGCAGGTATGAGCTGGGCAGGGAGAGCTTTATCTTTATACAAACGGGTCTACGCTGAGACCCGAACTTCTGCTTCTACACTGAGACCAGAACTTCTGCATCTCCATGAAGGTCAAGGAGAAACATGTCACTGAACTCTGCAATCCTGTGACCAGAGGAGCTCTGAATGATTTCCAGGATTGAGGGGCAGCCAGGGGCAGTTGCTAAGTAAAAACTGCTGATGGTGTGGCAGAAAAATACATTAAAGAAAGTCAACTCTCTCTCTCTGGTGAGCAGTTTGTTTGCTGAGGAATGGAGAGTGGATGTGGGGAATTGTCTATCATGTAACCACATAATTAAGCCTATAATTAATTACCAACTGTGAAGAGTCCCAGGAAGGGAATGTGCAAGGCCCTAGAACAACTTCTGGCAATTCATGTCAACATAATGCTTAATTGGGAATCCAAAACCTCTTTGAAAGAAAATGACGCTGGAAACAGGGGGGCCAGGGCCTTTCTTTCTCAAGATGTTAGGAATTAGCCTGAATATCGATGCCATCAGGTCATTTTGTCACGGGAATTAGTGGGCAGAAGATCCCTGGAGCTGGACTGCCCTAGTGCTGAGATAGGGCACCAAGGATGGCAAGGGGATTTTGGTGAGTTTTCAAGTGCAATAGGAAACCATCAAGGTGCCAGAGGGTGAGGCCTGAAATATTTCTGTGTGTGCCTCCGTGTGGCACTGAAGAGATGTTGAGGAGTAGTGGATTTCAGAATTGATGTTTTACCGAGAAGACGACATGCGGTGTCCTGCAGCATGGGGAGCGGAGCTTGGTAGAAAGTGAACTCTAAAGATGAGGAATGTGTCACCACAGCCAGACAAGGTGCAGAAGTGACTCAGAAGGTTGGAGAGCTGGCTTGGTCAGGTGTGCTGGCAAACATTTGCAAGCCCAGAGCTAGAAGATTGAGACAGGCAGGTCCACCTAGGTCACTGACCACCTAGCATAAATCCAGGTCTGTGAGGGACTTTGTCCAAGAGAACCTCACACCACCTGAGGAATGAAGTTATCCTTTGGCCTCTACTCACACAAACACATTATGTGAACTTCCCTCCACATAAATACCCACCCCCCCCATACACACAGGCAGAGACACATATTTTTCAAAAGCTTATACTGATTGTGTGCCTTAGTTTCCCCATATGTGAAGTGGACACAAAACAGACTCTGCTGACTGTGTTCCTGTGGAGATGAAGTAAGCTAGATCGTAGGCTTAGAAGACAGAAGGCCTTGTGTGTGCTTGGTGAGCATCTGATGCTTACACGTTCTAACTTTTAGTAATGTCACATCCTGGGCATCCTAACTGGTTGGCATCTTTTAAAGAAGTAGTAACAATTTCTGAGTGTTTGAGGAAGAATTTCCAGAATGCTGTTCTAGTCGATATCCTTCCACAGTAGACCCAGCTCCAGGGATGTTGTGGGTGTATCCTCCCACTGAGCCACCCAACTGTGGATATGGCACTCACAGGGCAGGACAGCGCCCTCCCTCAACATGCCATGTAGTCCCACCAGCAAGAGTTGGTTTGAAAGCATAGTCACTAAGATACTAACTAGCTAGATGTATGAAGGCGAATAAAAACAGGAGGCATGCATGCCGATGTATTTAGCACACATTTGTAGTCATCGTTATCTCAAGAATACTACGGCCATCAAGAAATTTTTGTAACCCAGTTATAAAACCACTGGAGAGGGTGCAGCGACACAGGACGGTTGCCTCGAACATTCGTTTCCCTTTAAGGCAGGAAAGTGAGGAAAGATGAAGACAACAGGGTGAAGACACCCCGTCAGTTCGGAGGAGCTGGAGATGAAGGGTGGCGGGAACACAACATAACGAGAAGGTAGAGCTGAAGATATGAAAGCAGGGGGCTTCAAACACTAGAAAAGTCGTCCACAGTTTTTAACTGACAACACGTCTCTCATTACTCCAAGCATCATCTCAGTTTCCTCTGATGGGGTAGATTCCTATCTGGTGTTTTAATTCCATCCCCTCCCTCACCGATCAGTCATCACAATGTAAACAGCACTTAGCAGTACCTCGTGGCTTCTGTGGTTTGCATACCGCACAGCATCTTCTGTGATCCTTCAGATAATGCCTTCTGGAGACATGGATTTTATTGTTTGTACGGATGAGGAAACTGAGGAACAAGGAAACAAATTACGCATGTGTGGTCTTGCAGGAAGTGTGGGATTGTCAGGCAGGGGAATAACACACATCCTCAGCTAACAGTCACTCGACTGAACTTGGTGCACTCTCTCCAAGGGTCACGGCTTACTCAAGGCATTCTTGGTAGCCAGAGGAGCTACAACAGGAGCATATCTCCAAGCTCCTCTAAGACACTTTACAATGAAGCCCCAGGGGCTTCCTAGAAATTACAGATATAACTAAGATTTCTCTCTTGGGAATTGAGGACATCCTCACATCCCGTATTAATTCCTGAAGAGACAACAGTTTCTAACTTAGACATGACTGTCCAAATTAGCAGTTCAGTCCATGAGGTGAGCTAGAAAAAGTTACAAAGTGCATGTGTTACTAAGAAGCTACACAACGTCTTCCCTGCCAGGCTCCAGCAGTTCCCAACCTGTGATGAGAGGCTATCATTGCATTTAGCGGCTGCTGCTGCACACTGCCTTCCAATTACCACATTATCTAGCCCTGGGTATTATGGGCCTGCCATCAACTGGACAATGGCTCTTTGCGTTTTGGAGTGCAGACCTACTCTCTCTTCTCAATTAGCACTGTCCACAGGCTGGCCACGGGTGACCCTCAGAGCTTTGCCTGACTTCACTGTGCTCTTAGTGCTCAGTGCCAGAAATACCTAGAAAATTATCTACTAATTATCTAGCATTATCTGTGTCAGTTCATGTCTACAGAGCCGCTCATGTAATTACAAGCCCTCTTGCTATTTACCTCTAAAGAGTGGGCTTAGCTGAGAATTTCTCCAAAAGGGTTTTCACTAAAGGCTGGTAATTATGCGCTTTGCATTCTTCAAGGGAGCTCTCCCAGGTATCAACAACAAACCTTCCCTGGGTGAGTGACTCTGAGATGCTTCCCAGCAGGTGAGCCGAAGGCAATAATCACATCTTGATGTTTCCAGTGTTTTCCTTCTACCGGACAATTAGCAGACAGTATGCTAACTCATCTCAGGTTCACAGGGGAGCTCACTCAGCTTCCCCACAAATTCTTGGAAGCCTCTCTGGAGAGACAGGCTGCAGTAAACAAGCTGGTGCTCTGACACACACCAAGTGGGGAAGAAATGAGAGCTGGTTTACAGGAGGCTGGTGTCAAATCCTGGCCAGTATTTACTTTATTGAGGACATGGGGAACCATAAAAATCTAAGCGCAAGGATGCTATATTGATGGTCAAATCGATGTGGCCACTTCATTTGTTTCAGATGAACAAGGAAAAATAGAACTTCATTACATCTGGTGTGTTGGACATTCTAGAAGGGCAGCTAAGAAAGTAAATGTCTTAAAATTCCTGGGGGAATTTTACAACTATTCTCTCTCTTTTTTATGTTCATTTAATTTTTAAACAATTACAGACCTTGACAAATATTTGAAGTGTGGTTAAAGCTGTTTTTCTCTTCTGAATACAAATTCTTAAACTGTCACCTTGTCATATCTGAACACTTCCTCTGCCCTCAGACTCTAGAGTTCTAGCATTACAGGCACATGCCACCACGTCAACTCTGTAGCTGCCAGTAATGACGATGGTGACCCGAGTCCGACTCTCATCTTCATGATATACAAGAGTAAATAAGCAAATGCTTAATTATGCATTGAACAAAGATTTCCATGTTAGAGAAAACAGACAAAAAGAGAAAAATCAAAGTTAATAAAAAATACCTTCTAGTGTCAAACTTCGTTTGGAAGTAGGATTTGGCAAAGTACTTTTAACACCTGTGCACACGCCACAGCTTACTTTGATGGAGGGTGCACAGCGGGTATCCCTGCAGCCTCCATCAGCATTCAGTTGCCTGGGCAGGGTCCATGCTACTCCAGACGAAGTCAGATTCAGGGTGTGCAGGTTGACAAGTCCAAGCTGTCTGGAGACAAATGGACGTAAGCGTGCCCCTTGGGGACCACGTGCTGGAAGAAGACAGAGGCTCCTGCGGAACAGAAGTGGCAGGTGAAGTTGAGCATGCTGATTGAGAATTGACAATTCAATCCAGCCATCCTCCAGACCATCACACAGCTCCCACTGTGAGCTTTCCTCCTTCTTTACAGTGCTGTGTGGTTGGGGATGGAGAAATGGCTCAGCTGTTACGAGTACTGGCTGCTCTCGCAAGTTCAGTTCTCAACACCTATATTGTGGCTCACAGCCATCTATTACTCCAGTTCCAGGTACCTGATGCCCTCTTTTGACCTCCAGGGACTCCCGAATGCACAAACACACACATACATACACACACACACACACACACACACACACACACACAAAATGTTCAGTGAAAATGCAAATAACCCAGGAGACAAAGTGGAGGCATTTTTTTTCCATAAGAAGCCAACCCATGAATGTAGAAGTAAGGATTGAAATTAAAAATTATTTTGCAACTTTTCAGTAAAGTTATTGATTGAGACATTGCACTATCAGTGGATATTAAACACCAAAGATGAAAAGCCAATATCATTTCAACCAAGAGACTCAAGGTAGCCACACTAATAGCAAGGCTATCTGACAGCCACCTGTCCTGCAGAGCTAAGTGTCAAGTGCTGACATCATATTATCCATGAATAGGATCCAATGCTCAGTTGCTGGGAAATAGAAATGCCAGAAAAACAAGTGCTAGAATTGCAGGGAATCAACTGGACAGGCCCAGAATGTGGGCCACCGGAAAGTATTACATGTCCTCTGAACTGTCAGTGTCATGGTGAAAAAGAATTAAGAAGGCTCCTGGGAGGAAGGGGCTATTCCAAATCACACACACACACAAAAAAAAAAAATACAGACACAAACCAGGGCTGCTCACAGAGAGGAACCTGAGACTGGTAAAGCCAATGATCAAATATTTTGGAAAAACATAAACACAACCACAGAAGCTATATAAAATTATATTAGAAAATTATTTTTAATTTAATTATGATTACTTAAAAACATTTGACAACAATACACTAGATACATATGGGTATTATATACGAGTTAGCAATGTGTGCTGATCACCTATTGTTTTCTTCTCTTATTTGTCTATTGATCTCTACATACCTGAACTTAGAAATAGTTAAAGATAGTGAAAGATAAATACAGTGAAAATTTAAAAAGGATGATAAAACATGCTGCTAAGTTGTGGTAGTTTATTAAATTGCTTTTGCAGTTTTGTAAGTACTTATCATAAGGTATTTATATACAGCATAGAATTTTAGGTCTAATATAATTTTAAAAGATTTGAATTTTCTCAAATCTTTTTGGACTTTAAGGCCTTTCAAATAAATATATAATTATATTAAAATTATTAGGCCAGGTGGTAGTGGCACACACCTTTAATGCCAGCACTCGGGAGGCAGAGGTAGGTGGATCTTTGCGAGTTCTAGACCAGCCTGGTCTACAAGAGTGAGTTCCAGGACATCTTCCAAAGCCACAGAGAAACCCTGTCTTGAAAACCCAAAATAAATAAATAAATAGATGCATAGATAGATAAGTAAATAAAAATTAAAATAAATTATTCACGTTCTCCAAGTTAAACTAACAGAAACCATTCTGATTGTGTTACAAAATTATTTTGCATGTCAAGTAATAAATTTTTATTCCTGACATATGAACACATTGCTGAATTCAGTAGCTATCATTTCCATCTTTATTTTCAGAAAATGATGGCGGATCTGCCTAGAGTTATTTTTTCCTTCTGACTTCAGATTTCTGATCATCTTTGGACTTCTGATCATCTCCATTCTTGGAGGTAAATTTATCATTTTTGTCTTAATTATCAACATAGAAAGTGCTGAGTCCCATTGCACTGAGTTCCAAGAATAAAAATATAATTCTGTATGTGGTGTGTGTGTGTGTGTGTGTGTGTGTGTGTGTGCCTTCACACATGTAAAGCTTCTGACATCTGAGTGAATATATTTTCAGACTCATGGTGGTGAATGACACAGGGTGCTCTCAGGCTGGCCTACTCTTAGCATAGAGGCCCATGTTTGCTTCTCATCTCCTTGGGGTCTCTAGTTATGGTCATGTAATCAGAAACACTTACACTGTGTAGGTGAAGGCAGCTGAGATCCCCTGGAATAATGGAAGTGACATTAATAACATTAAATGTCATAAGTCCTGACAAGCTGATGCAAATGAGTAGCTCACTAAGCAAGCAAGGGGAAGGAAATCCCTGAATACATTTTTCTTTAAAGGGTGTGCAGAGAGAGGAGGGGGGAACGAAGGAACAAAGTGCAGACAAACAGATTTGGTAGCCAAGATGGTAGCCAGGAATGCAGGTGATGTAGCCTCAGCCACATCCCTCCAGGTAGTTGACTCTCCTAGTTGTAATCATCTCAGTGTACGATAAAGAGTGTTTGATATTTGCAGCTATTCTATGCAAATGTTTCTTTTATTTGTACCTCTCCTTTCAGATTTCACCCCTACGCTCCCTTAATCTTGGTTTTTTTCCCCCCTTCAAGCTAGTGTGATTGACACGCAGAGGGAACAGGCTAAACACTGGAAGGCCTCTTCCCTCTTTCTTTCTCTCAGAAACATAACAAAGGTGCATTCAGTCCTAAATGAAGCAGGTCCTAGCCTCCCTCCTCTGTTGTCACAACAGATTTTGCAGCCCTCTCTGATGTGGCTTCCAGCTCTCTCATCTCCCTGGCCTTGTCAGGAGTTGCCATCATGTAGAAAGGTACACAGTATTTTGAAAGGATTAGACGATAAAACACGACTCAGTCCTTTATAAAAGAGACACAGGAACGGGGGAGGAGGGAGCAGTTGGGGAAGTGTGACTCCCACAAAGGAAGCCTGGAGATGGGTGGGGCTCCTGCTCTAGTGGAGCAGAAGTGGGTGAAAATTGCAGTTGACAAATATTGACCTCGCCAAAGGAAGTGGGCTGAAAACAGAGGAGGGCGATTCAGTGGCTGCTTGCCTCCAGTCCTGTTAAAAGGTTGGGGTGTGCGACAAAAAGAAAAGAAACCAATGTTGTCACCATCTTCAAAGGAAGAATTAAAAATTAAATATATAACAGCAGAGTTGAATGAGCTAAGCCGTGGGCCTGTGGGGTTCTGGGGGAGAATTGAGCACCTTTTTCTCCCCACCCTCACCTCAAAACCCAAAGAGCTCTAAATGTCAGGAGCAGAGGTAACTGGTGGTCTGTGTGGCCTAGCCATTCATTTCAGAGCTCTGAGAGACTCACCTCCTTTTTGCACTGCATTGGCCACTGTAGAGGAAGGCCCCACTGAGGCAGTATAGTAGATTCCTACCGATGCAACAGCTGGTCTCTACTCTCATGGCACTCTTGCACAACAGCACTGAGCAGAGAATGCACCCTTCTACTCAGGATAGTGATGGATGAAGAAAGTCAGCTGTGCACAGACTCCCTACAAATAATACAGCAGGAGACATTCACAAACCATGGGTAGATTCCCAAGCAGGGAGTTGCTGATACCCCAGATAACTGATGATCTCCAAACAGTGCTTACCTGGGTAACACCATTTAAGCTTAGCATGGATTAAACACGAGGTCAGGACAGAAAACCCTAGGTAAGAAAATACCTGGTGATGTGTTGGCCATAAGTTTCAACTTGTGAAGAACGACTCAATCATTCCAACTGAAGTTTCTGGACAAGACAAAATTTACTACTGTTCACGAAGGTATGCTCCGAAGAGCAAAACACACAGGCAGTAGGCAGAACTCAGGTGGCGACCATCTTTTCCAGGCTGGCTGTGGAAAACCTCATATTCTTATTCAATTGGCTAGTCAGAAACAATCAACACGCAGGAAAAGAAGGGAGAAGAAATCAGCCACATGCATCAGAAAATGTGCCAGGGTTTTGTATACACAAAGGTTTTCTGGGTGGGATGAGTAAAACTTTAGAATAGAAGCCTTATTAAGTGGGGAGTTAAAAAGATTGGAATTCCCTGTCATAAACACATATAGCTTTTATAGAAAAGATTCATATTTAGTGTTCTTTATATAAAGTCTGTGGAAATGGTGGCAGGGAATGGGGGCAGGTAGTGCTAACAGGTGCGTGACTCAAGAGAGCCAATGCTGACTAAGTCAGGTATAGATCTGAGAACGTCAATCTAATCTAACAGTGATGCTCTTGGCATCCTGATGGCATTGGTCAAGGCTATAGAACATGGGAAACAAATGGAAAATGCATCAAGTTGCTCATTCAAGAGTGCTAGAAAAATATGTGCATGTCTTAATTTAATGGAGTAGGCACATGAGAGGATGGGGCCAATGCCAACCTGGACTGCCACAGTGAGAAACTTACATCTGGTCACTGGTTGCAGCCCTGAGTGTGAACTCACACTTAGGCTCTGCAGATAGATGAGGTACTGCACATTCACTGGCTACCCAGCTGCAGTAAATGCACAAGCACCCAGATCCTGCTTTCTAAGAATTACTATGCAGTTAGAAGTGTCCAGTATGTACAGAAAACTGATAGCATAGTCAAAAGACTCAGGAGATTACTGTGGCCCAGCTGGGAACAGGTTAGCAATGTCAGGGACTGCCATGCAAGGGATGAGCTTCCTGAGTAGTCTTCTGGGATGAACAAATTAATATCATACTCCAGTGTTAGACACAGAAATGAGACCCTCAAGACACCCACACCAACTGCCCAGGAGAAGATTCGTGGCCTATGTAGAGTAGCAATGGGTATGATGCGGACTGGGGAGAGTGAAGAAGGAGGGCCTGGTAGAGATTGAACTGTGAAGAGGGCTCAGAAGGATGCCTTCTGAGATTACACAGGAACCTTAGAGTGCAAATGTGACTTTCTCACTTGATTGCATTACTCAACATTGTATGGTGATCTTGACAAGTCCTTGAGCAACATTCTTGAGCCTGGCTCACCTTGGAATAAGCCATGTTACAATGACAGCCCGTCTACAGTGGGCAATTGCTGCAGGAGAGCTGTGTGCTAAGGGGAGTGCAGTTATGGGGACAGTGACACAAAATGCATGTGTGTATGTACACGCAAACACATAATTACACTGTAAAAGGTGAGGGAACCATGAGAATTATCCCTGAGAACTGAATGAATAAAGACCACAGATCCACATAAGAACTTGTGTGGCCACCATGGTCATCCCAGTGCTTTTCCTTAGTACCTAAATAAAGGTGGGGTCTGCAGTATGAGTGGCTACTCCATTCTGCATCTCTCAGGATGCTCCTTTCCCTCATGGGATCTATGGGACTAACTGAAATAGCATCAGGGATTTGCATCCATGTGCAGGAAAAACTTCAAGAAGGAGCTGCTGGGGCACCTGTGATAATAAGGAGAAACCTTGGGAACCCCAAAACAGCTCTGCCTTGTGGCGTATTAATACATGATGGTATGAGCAAACCATCATGTATTAATACCTTAACACTTTTCTTCTTTTCAAGAGGAATGTGCACTATACAAACCACAGATGCATGTAAATTTTAGATTTATACAGCCTTAGCTAGTGATCTGAACAAGAATATTTACTTAAGCCTAGACCTATGCAGTGCAAGGTTATAACTAAATAATTTGATACTCTTCCAGTGTGCTTACAGAAGCATGGGCTCTTTGTGCTAGAACAAAGGAGCAACCTGTTCAAGGAGCAGTGAAGTTAGTTTTTGTTGTGTTTTGTTTTCTTGCTTATTTCTCTAATACTCCCCCAACGTTTCATTGGGAGAGTCCCAATAAGAGAGCTTAAAGCAGTAGAAATTGCAAAATCAAGTACACATTTTTTGCTGCAAAGAAGGCTGACACTACTGAGTATTTTAAATCAACTTCTTCCAAGTTTAGCCCATGTCACAGGATGCAAAGGTTCACCCATAGACACTTCCCTCAGAGGTGTGGTTCATCTGACCTGGGGTCAGAGTTCAAACTTTGGAAACTAGATGAAGAGACAGTGTCTCTGTATTCACTGAGCAACCAAGGAGTGTCTTTTTCATCAAAACAAAAGAACAACCAACCAAACAAACGAACAAACAAAAACAGAGAAAATGTCCCTTCTTGCCATCAGAAAGCTTTCATGGGTAATTCCAAATAAAATGGTGTTTCTGTAAATGTGAGGGGGTCTACATTTGAGGAGTGAGAGTTACTTCTGAGTAGTTGTGTGGATTCTGCTCTCTCTCTCTCTCTCTCTCTCTCTCTCTCTCTCTCTCTCTCTTCCTGAGGAAAGGACGAGTTACTGAATAGAGATTGGAGTAAATGATGCTATTCTTCCTTCAGACCTTATGGGAGAGTATGAGTGCAGGAATCACAGAACATCATGCCCAGGGAGCAAAGTGTTACCTAAGCAACTGGGTTTTACACGATGGAGGATTTAGAGCCAAGATAACTAGCCTGGGGATATGGCTAGGGAGTTGTTAAAATCAGCTCAAAGGTGAGCACAGGGATTCTGAAGAGGCTACGTTGTCCAAAAAGAGGACTGAAGGCAGGTGAGTTTATGCTGTGTATGGTGGCAGCAATTACGGAATGGCAGCCTAGAGCAAGCCAGGGGCATCCGTCATAGCCACAGCCACTCACTTCTCGGAACAAGTTGTAATGTCTGTTTATCATAGGGTTTAATTCCCCAATGGAGGGAACAAAGGCAAGTATCAAAACAGAGCAAATTTTTTTGACACTAGGAAGTGAAGCAAGGGACTAACCTCTCTCAATCCTGTCTTTGTTAAAATAAACTCTAGCCTTAGCAGCTCATTCAAGATGTCAGTCAAACCCCCACACATCAGCACCAGGCAGTTCAAGCCACCAAAGCTGCAAAGGAAACAGAGAAGAACATGAAATGGGAAGTGATTCCAGGTGACATTCCTCCTGGGGCAGAGGCAGATGCAGAGGACACATGGGCAGATGGAGGACCAGCAGAGTCGGGTTTCATTTGCAGGCCTTTCATCACTAGGTGCAGGGGAGCCAGGGTATGTGAGTCAAGCTGCTAGCTTCTGGAAAGGGCAAGAGCTACATCACTACGGAAACAGGAAGTTCTCCACATGTTTACATTCACAGTCAAGGTGGAAAATATACCTGTGGCCATGTTCCCTTTAGAAACTTCTACCTGTTCTTGGATCCATGGCCATGGTGTAATAACTAAGAACAAGTTCTACTTGGAATGTGGAAAATGCTTCCAACTGTCACTGTCTAGAGTCTGGGTCTTAGCCAACTCTGACAAAGCCATGGCAATCATGTCATGGTCACCTAGATATGGGTCCCCAGGAAAGAAAGGCTGGATTACTATGGAAACAAGCATGGAATTAAGCTCATACTCTGCAATTTCCTGTTGGCCAGTCTACCCTGGGAAGAGGTAAGTCTGCAGATGTTCCACGTTTGGTATTGTATTCCATGAGAAGCAGATTCTGATAATTGACTTGCCACTGCCTTTGGGGACTAGGAATCTTTCTCAGTCAAGGAAAAATTATAAATAAGGATGTTCCAACAGGACCCCAAACACAGGCTGGGCAATACCAAGAACTCAAAATCCCCTCACATGAATACCTGAGCTCATCATACAGTGTGAAGACCCTGAAACAGTCTCATGGTGTAAAACACCTTAGCCTACCTCACAGTGTGAAGACCCAGAGATCATCTCACAGTTGTAAAGACCCTGAGCTCATCACACAACATAAAGATCCTGAGCCTACCTCACAGTGTGAAGACCCTGAACTCATTTCCCATTGTGAAGACCCAGAGCTCATCGCAGTGTGAAGATCTCAAGCTCAGCTCAATGTGAAGACTCCATGCTTACCTCACAATATGAAGACACTGAGCTCATTTAACAGTGTGAAGATCCCTGGTCTATCTGATTTTTATAACCACACACATGTCTTTAGCTCTTGGTGATTCTCTCTACCTGATCTTCTCTGCATCTCTTTATCCTCTTCTAAAAGCCAACCAGACATTATACCCATCTTCTCAGATAATTTCCCCAGTTTCCTTGTCCATTTGTGATAGAATGAGCCATAAATTCACCCAAACTTAATCTACAGCTTTTGCTCCAGTTTTTGTCCAGTAAATGACAGTTACCAAAGCCACTCAAGAAGGGTTTGTGTTGACATCCATATTATGACCACACATTGTAACCAGTGGTTTACCCAAGAGCCCAAGAGTACTACTGTCTTCATGCTATTACTTTCAGCCTCAGGAACCAATGAATCATAGCTAGTGTTTACCTCATGATTATGGAGACAAGAAGACACAACCAGGATTCTTGCTTTTTAAAAAGTCTTAGGAGCTGGCAAGAGGGCTCAGCAGGTAAAGGTGTTTGCAGCCAAGCCTGAGGACCACAGTACTCACATGGAAGGAAAGAAACAAATCCTTCAAGTTGTCCTCTGTCCCCCACATACCAACTATTCCATATAACAGCCTTACCCCACCAAGTCAATGACTAAAATTCTTCAAAAGACACTCTCTTGGAAAAACTGCTGACCCTGAATAGCTGTCAATTCCAGTCATTTAAAGCTACGACGTCCTAGCACATGAGCGGGCACTGGGCCGGCAGTTACTGTTATCTTGTCCTCATGCTCAGGTAGGACAGTCTGGTCCACACAATGTTCTGTCTCCATTCTTCAAGCTTTTGTTATTAATCCTATTAGCAAGCAGAGGAAGGTCACAGAAGTCCAATGTTGCTGTGACTTTTTCAGGAGCTCACAGTGTGAGATAAGCCCAGGGCTTTAGTAAAGCAGACTTTGACCTACATTCTGCCACTTTGGCCGCATCTGGTTCTTGTTCCAGGGAAAGAGAGGGGTCAGGCCATCAGAATTCCCTGGAATGGCAGTGGAGACCACGTAGCCACTCCCCTCCCTGCCAACTAAACATTCAATGTGTGGCCAAACCAGTCTTTTAGAGTGGAAATCACTAGCTTCCTTAAAGACTGGCACATCCATTATCTACATGCCAGATCCTTGAACTGTAGGATGCATTAATGAATGCAGGAGTCATAAAAGGTATGGAAATAGCAAAAGTATGTCTGAACACACTTTAAAATATTTAAAATAATTGAATATCAGATGTGTTATGAGTCAGGTGTTTCTGGAAGAGCTCGTTCTTCTGTGTTACATCACAGGACTTTATTTTGTCCTTGATTCTGAACACACAACACCAACACTTTAAACTGAGAAGGCCCATCTGCCAACAGAAGCTGCCTCTGCTAGGTTCAAGATCACTGCATGCTACAAACCTCAGTGTTTTTCATACATTAAAGGGTGTGTCAGTTCCTATAGAAGCATGCCTTAGTAGTGGAAAACAAAGATAATATTTTCTTTCTTTCTCTCTCTCTCTCTCTCTCTCTCTCTCTCTCTCTCTCTTTTTCAAAACAGGGTTTCTCTGTATTGTTTTGGAGGCTGTCCTGGAACTTATTCTGTAGACAAGGCTGGCCTCACAGAGATCTGCCTGCCTCTGCCTCCTGAGTGTTGGGATTAAAGGTGTGCACCACTAACGCCTGACTATTTTTATGATACCATTAAGTATCACATTACTAGATGTTTCAATTGTATTATAATAGCTTTTTGTGTTGCTGACTTTAGTTTCCATTAAAAAGAAAGTTTGACAGGAGCTGAGGCATATGGCTTGCCTGGTAAAGAACTTACCTCATAAGAATGTAGAACAGAGTGAGTTGCCCAGAATCCACATAAAGGCTGGGGAGCAGAGGAAGACAGACCTCTAGGGCTTTCTTTCCAGGAGAGAGCCAGTCTCAAGAGCAAAATAAAATGCTGGACAACCTCTGAGGAGTAACACTGAGATTGTCCCAGACCTCCACACGTGGGTAATCTGTACACACACCCCTCACTGTAGAGCAACACACAGGTGAATCTACACACATGCACACCCCTCACCGCAGACTTCCACACACAGGTGCATCTGCACACACACCTCACTGCAGACTTCCACACACAGGTGCATCTGAGCACACACCTCACTGCAGATTTCCGCACACAAGTGCATCTGCAAACACACCCCTCACTGCAGACTTCCACACAGAAGAGCATCTGTACACACCCCTCAATGCTGACCCACACACAGGAGTGTTTGCACACAGATCCCTCACTGTAGACCCACACAGGAGTGTTTGCACACACATCCCTCACGGCAGACCCTACACAAGAGTGTTTGCACACACATCCCTCACGGCAGACACTCACAGAGGTGCATCTGTACACACACTCCTCACTGCAGACCCCCACACAGAAGTGTTTGCACACACACCGCATCTACACACACACCCCACACTGAATTTTTGGCTTGGCTTTAATATAGAGATTCCATCAATCTCTGAAATGATCCTAAATATGCTCCAGCCATTTTGTACTGTGAGTTTATGGAAGCAATGTTCTCAGTGTTTACTGCCATAAAATCAAAATATTGTTAAACTCTGTAAACACTGAAGATTCTTTATACTATGAAGAATCAAGAAACAAGCATATCTCTGTCATTAGGATGTAAATTTTTATCATAGAAATTTCTAAAACAAAATTCTTTATGATGTATTTTCAGTAAATGGTTGGTTTATATAATTATTTTATATACTTATAGACCTAGGGTTTCTCACTGAGAGAAAAAGTCTAGGTATACCTGTTGGTGTCTTGAGGTGTATTAGATGCTCATTCTGTTGAAACAGAATTTGAGAGAAAACAGGGACAGAGAGGATAGGAAGCCCGCCTCCATTTGACTGCAGGGACCAAGACCTGTGGGGAACACAAACAGGTATGGAGGCAGAGGTGTGTCCAGCTGATGTAGAGCCTCCAGGGAATGCACAGACAGACAGACAGATAGACACACACACACACACAGACAAAACGTCACACAGATTCACAGTCACACGACACATACAGGCATGCTCATGCATTCACATACACAATCACACAGTCACACACAGACACACACACAGCTCTCACACACACAGACACACACAAGTGCACATATACACACAGACACACACAGTCACACAGACTCACACATAGGTGCGTGCATGTGTCTACACACACACACAACCACACATACACAGTCACACACAGACACATACACAGGTCTCACACAGGCACACACATACAAGCACACATACACACACACACACACACACACACACACACACACACCAGGCACACATCTCTTTCTCTCAGCCACATCACTCATAGAGACTACTCTGAGAACTCAGGAGAGCACATCCTTACCACCATCCCAAGCTTGCCAGCTTTAATCCATGTCAGTCTTCTCCTGTCTTAGGTTTCCTTCACCCACAGAGAAGCTTGTCGTGGGTGTCCTCGCCCATGGAGAAGCTTGTGTTATCCTTTGTTACCTGTGTCCTGGTGGTGCGCCCTCTTTCTGGGGTATCACCTCCCGACTGTTGCTCCACTGAAGCCCAAGAGGGAACAGAACCATGAGCAACAAGCAAAATTAGCAGGACCCTGATCGGACTGCAGCCAATAAAATCCACGACAGAATCAAATCCAACAGCAGGCCCTTGCTAATGATCAAGGCGACCTCTGTTCCTGAGAGAGAGTGCCATGAGGACCCCTTTAAAGAAGGGATGCTGAGCCTGTACTCTCTGAAGAGCTCTTGTTCATCGATCACCACCTCCTCCTAAAATGACACAACTTTACTCACCCTTCATCCCAAGCCGCTTTCCTGTTTGGTAGTTAGCTTTCAAACTGTCAAGACATTACTGTAACTGCAAAAAAAAAAAAAAAAAAACTTGATTAAAGGGAACGCATACCTTTGTATGCTGGAGATCTGGTTCCGATTTGCTTCTTGGATGAGGGAAGTAGATGGTGTCGACCCAGAGCTGAGCAGGCAGGATGCCAGACAGAAAGGAGGCTGAGAAAATAAACCTGCCCCATGCACAGGGAGGAGGCATAGAAGGAACCAGAATGTCCACAGTAGGAGGCTTTTGGCCCCTGACAGCCTAGTGGGGGAGGTCCTGAGAGAGACTCAGCTTAGCCTGAGGAGACATGTCAGATAAGGGTGAATTTCGATCTACAATGCAGCTGAACATGGTACAGCAGTGTCGGATCCTAGGGAGGATGCCACAGGATGCTTATGTGTACTCAGACTAGAACAATGTAGCAGCTACACTAGAAACATATAGAGATTTCATTAGGAAATTTCCTGCATTAGCTAGAAACACTTTCTTCCCTAGAATAGCCCTGATGATTTTTTGAATGTGGCATTGTTGACAGAGCATGCTCTCAAGGTATGTCCTTAAAAGTCATCCTCATGTTATTGTTGGTGAACAGGGAGTGTGTGTGTGTGTGTGTGTGTGTGTGTGTGTGTGATCTCCCACCACTTTCCATCTATTCCTTGGAGGAAAGGTCTCTCCCTGAACCTGAGACTCCTGTCTCAAATCAGCTAGAAGACAGCAAGTTCCAGCAATCCTTCTACCTATAAACCCTAGGATCTGGGGTTATGGGCACTTGCAGGCACACCTGGTTTGTTACCTCGGTTTTTGTGTCTGAATTCTACCCCCCCCCAACTATGGTGAAACAAAAGTTATCAACACTGCTGTCTTAAAGCTCAATACACTTTCTAATGTCTTGTGGCTTTCTGATGGCCCTGTTCTGGTGGGCACCACCTGAGGGCTCCAGAATCTTCCCAACATATCCAAGAGATCAACATGGAGCTGGCCTGCCTGTGAAGTGAGCCACCACTGCTGGTGACATCCTACCCTGTGAGTAGGGGTGTTTGGAGGCACTGAGGTACTCTGTGAGGACATTGATTGAAAAAAATAACTGGGACTCTGTGCCAAGATCTTGCTCCGAATGCCACAGCCTGAAGCTCAGAGCAACCGGAGAGATGTGATTCTGGATGTATACATGAAAATGTGGACCAACCAACACTCGGCAGATAATTTAGATAGACCTTACATAAAAGTTTTAATTAACTCACGTCCTCAGACCTTTCTTTCTCCTAAATGTTCCAAAGACTTCTTCCCTGTCTCTCCTGCAACAAAAAGCAAGAGGCAGCTCCACTCACAAGACAGAGAAAAATCACTCATATCTCACCCTACTATTTATTGAAACCAGTCATTTAACTATGCCATTGGTGGGCTTTCTCCACCATGTGCTAGAAGGTTCAGGATGAGGCAGCGACTATGTGACTGCAAAGGTAAGGCTTTTTATTAATAATCATCTATTTATTTTTATCCCAGCCATCCTAACCAAATCCTTCCCTCCCAGGGCCCATCCCATTCCTCCTTTTCAGTCTCTGTCCACGAAAGGTCAGGTATCAATAAAGCATGGAATCAAGTTGCAGTAAGACTAAGCACCTCCTCAAGGTACTGGGGCATGGCAAGGTGACCCAGTATGAGGAATAGGGTCTTCAAAATCAGTAAAAGATTCAGAGACAGCCCCTGCTCCCATTGTTACGAGTCCTACAAGAGGACCAAGCTGCACAATGGTAACATATATGAAGAGGGTCTAGGTCAGTTGAATGCAGGCTCCCTGGTTGTCCCTTCAGTCTCTGTGAGCACCCGTGATCCCAGGTTAGTTGATCGTGTAAGTCTTCCCCACAGTGTCCTTGACCCCTCTGGGTACCACACTCCTTTCTCCTCCTCCACCGGGCTCCCCATGCAAAGGTGAGAATTTTAAAGAGAGAAACCAGACAAAGCAGAATGCTCAAGTGTGGTGTGGACCTCATATCCAGTGCAGGGGTGAGTGGAGGCCCCTGTGCAGCATGGAGCTAAGAAATCAGTTTCATTCAAATCAATAGACAAGCAGTAAATACAACCAATCCTTAAATGTAGGTGGACCTTCTATCCAGGGAAAGACTCTGTCGATAACCGAGGCCCATTTCTGGATTTTCATCTGCTGTTGCTACTGCTATCATTTCAAGATGAGAGAGAAGTTCCTTCCATGGTTCTGTATGCCCACTTGCAAGGACACCCCTGAGTGTGCTATGACACCCTGGTCTGGTGTTATGAACATAGCTTATTTGTTCTTGAATAATTTCAGACTGTGCTGTGGAATATTCCTTTAGACTGTGTGAAGATATTCCACTGGGATTGGTACAATAAAAGGTTAAATGGCCAAGAGCTAGGAAGGAGTTTCCGGGCAGAGAGAACTCTGAGAAGGGCAGAGTCGAGAGGAGTTGCCAGCAGATGCAGAGGGATCAGGCATGCAAGAAAAAGAGGTAAATGCCATAAGTTATACGGCAACAAGTAGATGAATAAAAATGGGTCAATTTAAGTCATAAGAGCTAGTTAGAAATAGTAAGATATTGGCCGAGCTCTCATAATTATTAAGAAGTCTCCATGTCACGTATTTAGGAGCTGGCTGACTGGACAGAGAAAGATTAGCAACAGAGTGGGTGGGTGGGTGGGACAAGGGCGTTGTTGAGAAGGTTGGGCAGTAAGGTTCAGGGGTGGTGATGACTCTGCTTGTAAATCCAATGAAAAACTGGAGTAATTTCCATTCTGCTGTTAAAGTCTTGGCGGAGACTGGATAGCTATTCTCTTGGACATGGACCTGTTGGCACTACCAGAACACAGAGGCACAGTAATTCACAATGTGACCCACCCAAACATTGTTGATTTGGACTCAGATCTGGGGCAGATGTGAAGCATTAACTTTCTGGTATAAGAGGACAGATGTGAGGGGACAGGAGATGGGTAGGATCAAGATATATGATGTGAATAAATAAATAAATAAATAAATAAGAAAAAATTAAAAGACCTATGTGGTATAAATGCTAAATGTTGACACAGAAGGTCTGTAAGTACAATTGTTTGTTCAATTAAATTAATTCCAGCATGTAAAAATTAATGTAAAAAACACCTTGACTCCCTTTCCTTGTGTGTTTATCCCAGATCCTGGTGCTGTCTTTGTAGTGAGCTTGTCTCTGGAAAGCAGTTTTCAGACAGGGTCTGAGTTTACAGGAGGACTGGGGGTGGGAGGCAGCTCACACACTTGAGTCTTGAGACTGTCTCTCCATTATCCCTTCACAGCTTTTAGTGGGATAATCGCTCCCAGCACATTCCCAAACTGCAGAGGAGCAGCTGATAATGATTTCAAAACTGGGGCCTGTGATGGTCACTTCTCTCTGTCAGCTTAGCCGATCTGTATTTTCCAGTTATTGGCACAAACGCTTGCCGAGGCATTGCTGAGAAGGCATTTATAGAGGTGGCTAAAGGTCACACTCAGCTGACATTCCAAAAACGGAAGTCATCCCGGGCTGGTCCAGCGTGAATCATATGACAGAGAGGATGGGAGAGACAATGGCATTCCATGTGTGCACACATGGCCCTCCCAATGGCTAGTGTGTCTCCTCTGCACACTAGCCTTCCTGATGGCTGTATTTCTCTGTTGGTTATACTGTCTGAGGAATGTGTTAGTTAAATTTGTTACTGTGATAAAAAAAAAACAGCTTAATGGATGATGAAAGGCAACTTAAGAGAGAGTTGGTTCTGGCTCCCAAATCCAGAGTGCTGCGAGCGTATCATAGCAGGGAGGCTTGCAGCCAGCAGCAGGCATGGGTAGCCAGAACAGGATGCTGAGAGATCACACCCTGGCTGGCAGCACAAGACACAGAGAGCCAACCAGAGTGACGTAATTATCAAAGCCCGCCCCCAGTAACACATTTCCTCAAGCAAGGCCACACACCCTAAACGTTCCCAAGCAGCATCACTAGTAGGGCACCGAATATTCAAATGCCTGAACCTATGAATGACACTCTCACTCAAACCACAGGAAGGTTAGGGAGCCTTTAGGATGCAGGCCTTCAATGGAGAAGTGGTATCATTGGGGAGAACAGGAAAAGGCATTGGATTCCCAGGAAGTAACACATCAGGCAGTGTTAGGTAGGTGCTGTGAACTGGAGCCAGGTCTTCAACAAGAGCAGCAAAGTGATCTTGACCTCTGAGCCATTGCTCCAGAGCCATCTTTCCACCTTCTCAATGTGGATTCGAAGGCTTGAGCTCAAGTCACCGAGCATGTACAGCAGGCTCTGCACCCTAGGGTCCCTATATATAAACTTCATATGTGTCTGTGCCCTACCATACTCCCAAATTAGTCCCCTTTTGTCAGCTGGTTGGATGGCCTCCCTCCTACATGGGCAACTGAGGCTGAAGGAGGAATCCCTCTATGAGTGCAAGGGCTTTCTGCTGTAACCCTCCATGTTTCCTAAAGCTGCAGCCACCTTAGCTCTGGTGCTGACATCGGATGGCTACATCCGCCCCTGGGAGCTGCTGATGCAATCACACAGCAAGGGAGGCAGAGACTCTGGGAGTGGCACCCTCGTCGCACCAGCTCCCTGCTGACCTCTCACCTCATCTTCCTGCTTCCGCTTCTGGATCCTATGCTGCAACACTACTCCCCGTTTAATGTCTACAGCAGTGTTCTGCATCTCAGCACCTCTTCTCGCTTCTGGGGTCTTATGCTCTCATCTAAAAAAATTATCTTTTGCTTTAAAAGATATAAAATTTCGTGATCAAAAATCCCCATGTGAAGCATAACTATAATATGCATCCAGTTACTAACTAGTACTTAGGGTACCTGATGCATTTTTTTTTTCTCTGCTAGAGCTCAAATCCAACTTGTATATGCTAAGCAAGCATTCTACCATGACTAGCACAGCTGGATCACTCTTTCCTTCCTCCCCCTCTCCCCAGCCTCTTTATTTAACATTTGCTTGGAGACGGGATCTTACTAAAATGGCCAAACTGACCATGAATTCACTTTGTAACTGGATGGCAGGTTTATAGGCCAGGTCTTCCTTTTTAAAATCTACTTTTGCACATTCACTTGGTGTGTCCTTCTGCATTCCATGTTCTTGTAACTCATGTTTTTGTCATGCTGCCACAAACACATCCCAGCCTTGTCCTGAATGACTCTAAGACCTACCCACCTTTGCCTTAGCCAGAAAGGTTCCCTAGGAGACTCATCCGCAGACTATGACACCTAGGCTCAGGGACTCGGTCTACTCTGTACTGTCTTCCCTTAGCCTCATTCACTGATTCTTCATCCCTTTATCCTTCCCATCTCTGAGCTTCTGTGTGATGATTACAATGTTTTATGAATGCAATAACAGCTAGTTGCAACCATGCTGTGTCATATACACTTTGAAGTAGGAATTATGATATTCCCATTGGAGTCTCCATGACTATACCAGTCCCCAGAATGACATATTTTCATACAAGGACTTTGAATGATGAAACAACTGACCATTGACAGCACAAATGATTTGGTGGGAAACCAGGATAGGACTTTAAAAGAATCACCCACTGACACAACTGATGGACTAAATGACCGTGACATGATAACCCCCAAAAAGATTTATATTTTCCAAGATGTTCAAGAACTTCCTGGATCTTTAAAGTCTGCTGTCTGAAGATACAGGGGCAGGTACAGTCCCTGGATCTCCAGGGAATTTCTATTTGGAGCAGTCTTACACCTTAGAGCCTGTTATAGAGTGACACTGATGGGCCCCAGACATGGCTGTTTCTATTTTATGAAAGGTGCTTGTTTGAAAGGTCATGATTTCCTCAGGCTTTCCCCATGTTGCCAATTGGCTTTGAGTTGGTGTTAGCAGCCTGTCATTGACTCATGTAATTAAGACCTAAGAAGAGACTTGGGAGCTGATTATATCTTCCTGCAAGACAAAACACATATCAAGGATAATTGGTCTTTACCAAAATATTTAGTAAATGATTTAAGTTGAAACGAAGCATCTAATTTAAAATAAGTTACAATATTGTTACAGTAGAGTGTGTTTTAATGAGCGTCCTCTTAACTGATGTGAAAATGATTTTTCTTGAAACTTAATCTCTTTGAATAGTTGGAGCATGCCCAAGGACCATCATTAAATATTAAGAGGTGAGAGAGCCATATGGTCACCTCTGAGGGACTGCAACGTCTTGATGGCACTCCATCTGCACCCGCAACGATTTACTCATTACATCAAGGGCACAGGAGACTCAGAAGTGGACGCTTGTGGGGGCAGCCTCCAGTCAGAATGTCATGTTGTGGGCATGATGCTGCACGTGTTGTATGCAATCACTTCCTTACGGCACAGTGCACTCGGACCTGTTAGACTTGCTAAGCCTATCAGAACAGCAAGTCACACATCTGCCCAGGAGTGTTCACTCTCCCTTTCTGAGGAAAGACTTGGTGTCCTCAAGATGACATCATCTGTTCTGTAGAGCAGACATTAAGCCAGTGGTTGCTCCCAGGGTCATGAGCAACTCGTTTCCACATCATGCATGGGTTGTGCAAAGCTTGTCCTTGGATGTCAAAATGATGAGATGCTTCACAGTTGAGCTGGATTTCATGGCCCTCAAACTCAGTTTACTGAGAGCTATAGTCAGAGGCAAAGGAATTAGAGTGGATTCAAGATGTCAGTTCTGTGTTCTTGTGTTAATGCCCCAGTTGCTCAAGATCTCACCTCATAGGCTCATTGCACTGCACTGTTGGAATGCCTGTTGAGTTCAGACCTCTAATGAGGCTGGTAGCAGGCATCCACTCCAGGTTGTGATAATAGCTACCTGTTAGGAGCTCTGGCTTAGTGTGTGTTTATCTACCTAAGCCTGTAATTTTCCCAACATCAGATTGTTTTACTGCCAAATCGGGTGCAAATTGTCAGTTGTCTATGCATTGTAGGTTAAGCAGAGTGACTGGCCTCATGTAACCAGTAAGTAATTTAACATGAATCCAAAACCATGTCTTCCAAACTGCAAATGCTAACATCCCTTTATAGCATCATTGCAATATATAACAAACTCAGGAGAGATCCTTATGATGTTTTGTTAATATAAGCTCCTTAAAGGAATGCATGCCAACGAGACCAGAATTTTATTAAATCCATGTAATATGTATTATAGCAGTAAATTGTCCTGTACAGCTTGAGCTCACCCAGTGGGATTGCCCTCTTGTATTCCAGATCCAAGAATATTTGTGTCAATTGTCCTCTAAGTCATCCCCAACTATGACAGGTAAGGAGAAGAACAGCAAGACAGCCCAAGAGTAAAGCCATTGTGTCCTCGATTACAGCTACAAGGTCAATTATTTTCCCTCTCGTGCCATTTATTCTTTTACTTTGATTTGCTAAATACTTAATAAACTCACTCATTGAAAGCAGACAGCCTGACTATTGCAGATTAGTCTCTGGACTACAAAGAACAAGCTAATACCTTGAAACATATACTTTTGCTCTTATTATAAGTTAATTTTTAGAATTTAACCCATAAATATAAGCTACTTGCAATTAAAAGGGAAAGGCAAGCACTTACCTCCATCACTCTACCTACAGTGGCTGTGGAGTGCTGCACAGATTTTAATCATCCTGTCTCGTGTACGTTTTTAGTTACAATTATAATTTTAGCCTGTAACTTGCTTATAAGTTTACTAGAACCCATAAGACATTGCTCTCTCGAGACATTAATATTTGTTTCTTTTTTAAAATAATGCTTTTATTGATTCTTTGGATTTCCATGCATATATATTTAACCACTCCTGGACTCCTAGAACCTCTACCACCTCACTACACACACAACTTCATGTGCCTTCTCTCTCTCTGTCTCTCTCTCTCTTCTTCCCACCAAGTTCATTTTGTATTTGCCTACTACTCTCAGGTGTAGGACTTACCCTAGAGCATGCACAGTATACCAAGTGCCATGTCATAATAAAATGACTCTTCCTCTTCCACAGCTAATAAATGTCAGTGGAAAACACTCTTTCCTTGAAGTCATCCACCGCCTCTGGCTTTTAGTCTTCCCACTGCTCTTCCATTTAGGTCCCTACACCTGGAAGGGAGTGGTATGATATAGCTGCCCTGCTCAGGACTGAACATTCTGAGGCCTCCTTTCCTGCACATGGACCAGCTGCAAAGAGAAGCCTCTCTGATGAGAGTGGAGAGACACACTGATCTAGAATTATGGTTCAGACCAAGACATGATATCTTAAAGATGATAAGAATGTCCAACTAGTCATGGCTGTGACACAGAAACACACTGGAAAGATCATGTGACTCTCCGGTGTTTGAACTTGAGAAGCTTCTCAGAGAAGCTTCTAGATCGCTCCAGTCATGTGTTATGGCATGGGGCTTCAGATAATGAACCCTTGATGTAGGACTTTGAAAATTATCCTTAAATACGTTCAAGTATTAAATTAGTTTACCCAGGATTTGCATTTATTGTAAAATGAATAGCACGTACTGATTTAAGGGAAAGCTGACACACTCTGATCTGTGTGAATCCTAATATTCTGGGGATTCAGTGACCCTGTGGACATCAATTCCTTCCTCACTCTTGGCTATCTTTTCCTTTTCATTTGTGCTTGTTTTGGGGACAAAGTCTCACTATGAAGACCAGGCTGGTCTTGAATTCAAGATTTTGTTTGCTTGTTTTGTTTTCTGTGTCTTCTCCCTTAGTGCTGGGATCACAGGCATGCACCACTACACACAGTTCTGGTTAGGTATTTGTAATTGTCTCTAAGTAAAATATATATTGGAGTATTATATAATTAAGCAAGTCCTCAGAGTCTGATTCCATTTTGCTCTTTTCAGTCTTGGGGGAAAATAAAAATAAAGACTGGAAGCAAAACTTTCCAGGACCAAAAATGGTAGCTTGTTGTTCCAATGCCTGGAAACTCAGTGACCACAGTGTGTTTGAGTAGTCTGTGCATTTATAAGAAGTTTCCATAGTAACTATATTAGAGAAACAGAAGTGATCATGAGTTTTTAGAGCTGATAACAGTCCAATTACAATATCCCCAGACTCTGATGAGGGGAGACCTAGTGTGCTACTCCAGTTTCTGTTCCCAGCAGGACAGGATTACGCAGATCTCCATGGAGGATTGGCACTCAGGATCCTCTCCTCTCCAAATACCCATACTCAAGGCTGGCCCTCTTCGCCCTAGGCATGGCGTCAAAGATTCTAATTTACTCACCCACCATCTTCCAGTTTGTGTTAGGTCAGTAACCTTGTCTTCCCCTCACTATACCTGTATTTGGAGTCTTTGCTCAATATTCCTGTTGATAGTGACTCTGGCTCCATTCTTTTCCACATTGTTGCTGAGCTTGTCTCTTATCCCCCCACCCCATGCCACCCATTTCATCTGCTTCTGCTTCCACCTCATTAGGTACTTACTTATACTTGTTTGGGGTGTACTTTGATCATCTTTATTTTTGCATGGTGGGAGTTTAGCCAGCCTATCTGTTTGCTTCCTTTTCTGTCTGAGGCACAAGCACAGACAATTACGAGTGTTTCCTGAACACTACTTTAGCTATATATCATGAGTGTTGCCATATTGTATTTCATCCCATTTGCCACAAAGCATTCTACTTCACTGATGGGGGATGCCCTTATGTGCATGTGTTTCTCTTATTGGTTAATGAATAAAACCGATTGGCTGATTGGCCAGGCAGGAAGTGACATAGTTGGGCAGAATCAGAATATAAGCAGAGACAAACAGGAAATCGTTCTCTCTCTTCTCTGCAGAGATGCTTAGCACTCACCATGTAGGATGCCAGAGAAGTAAGAGGTCCCTGGACCTTTCTCCAGTAAGATAAGGAAATACATAGACTAGTAGATATGTGTTAAGAATAAGAAACCCAAGTCACCAGCCAACACCTTTTTACTAATATAAGCATCCTTGTGTTTCTTTGGGGTAATGAAGGGCTGCAGGCTCTAGCCAGGCCAAGAAACATCACCTAACACTTCCGTGCTTCTGGGGAATCCTAACAAGGTGATATGCTTTAGGCTTCCTTGGAGAGCAAGCAACTTCACCAGTGAAGGTTCATGAGCCATGTGGATTCTGATTAATGTTACAAATTGAAGAAAGATAATAAAACCCTTAGATGATCCAGCATTTTTCTCCAGTTCCTGAGAAGTTTGTGGTTTTCCAGTACACACACAACATACAATACTCCTATAAGGTATGTGACCACATTGTCTTACTGATATTTCTATGTTCTCTTCAATACATGGATGTTCATATTGTTCAATATCTTTTTTTGTTGTTTTTGAAACAGTTTCTCCGTGTAACAGCTTTGTCTGTCCTGGAACTCACTCTGTAGACCAGGCTGGCCTGGAACTCACAAAGATCTCCCTGTCTCTGCCTCCCAAGTGCTGGGATTAAAGGTGTGCACCACCACAACCTGGCCACTTTGGTCAATTTCTAAGAATTTTTAGTTGCTTATTTTCAAAATTCTCCCTGACTAGAAAACTGCCTGTTACCTGATCTGTTGCTTGTCACAACAGATTTTAACTGTTTTTTGTTCAGGCTGCTAGGCAGCTATCCTGAGTAGGATTGCTTATGGTCACCGTGACTTTAGTCTCTTTAATCATGCAAGAATTTCATTTGAGTTCAGGGACTGTTGTGTTCAGTTTATCTCCTACAGGTTTTCTGAGCCCCATGTTTACTTTGTATGCTTGGTAAAATGAGTTTCATCAAAGTTCCTGAGTGTCTGTTTCTGGTCACTGTCCTATCCTAAAATTTTAATGTCCTTGTTCTTTGAGAGATGTATACAGCAAGGCCCAGAGTGGAGATAGAGTAGGGAAATCTACTCTAACCATGCAAGCATCACCATTACTTACCATCATTCTTCTCCAAGCAGTCAGAACGAATTGACAAGAAACCACAATGGAACAGCAAAAGGAAGAAAAGGAACAAGGGAAACTGTGTGGAAGACCACTCAGGAAGGGGCAGCTGACATCTCTCAAGTTATGTCCTGTGGAAGTGGAAAGTAGCCAGCGTGTCTAGGGGGGGTGGGGCTGAGATGGTTCCAATATCATAGTGATGTTCAAGGAGCTGAGACTGAGCAAGTGGAGGGCGATTCAGAGACACACCTGTGCACAGCACCACGGAACAGGGCTGCACTGATGGGCCCAAGAGTGTCAGGATGAACAAAACTCCGGTACTCTGGTGTGTCTGCAAGGCTACTTCCTGACCCTTGATTAAGGGCTGGAGATCCAAGACTCAAGGATATTTCAAGTGAGGGGGTAGGAAGGTGATTGGGAGGAGATACTGAACTTCATAGGAGGTCATGAGGGCTGTGACCAACTGAAGCAGACACCAACTAACAGGCAGCTACAGTCCTAGTGCATGCTGCAGGTCAGGTGAGATCCCCAAACAGGAACACTAAATACCTATTAATTAAAACCACCCGCAGTTGTGCATAATTACAAATGATCCCCAAACACATAATCATTCACTGCTCATCCTGGGTAATTGCCTGCTGTATTTCAACACTCAATAACAAGCAAAGGGAAACGACGAGGTCTGGACACATTTGAGCAATTTTATGAACTTGATTTTTGCCAAAAGCACACTTCCTAACCATGAGACTCATAAAACGTCAGACTTAAATGGAACTTAAAAATATTCCTTGATTATAGAATGCAATCCGGTATTAACGGTCATGGTGTATTAACTGCTAACCTCCACAGAATCACTTGGCCATCCCTTGAGGTTTTTTGGTCACACTTTCTGAACCTGGAGATGAGGTAGCCACACAGGGAACAGTTAGAAATAATAAAGAAAGATCAGCTACTACTATTACCAAATTTCCCAAAAGTAACATGACAAGCAAAAAAAAAAAACCTATGTTGGGGGTCACTAATACAGGCACAGGAAAAATGGAGAACGGTCTCTTGTGGCTTCATTTGTTGTCTTTGTTCAGTGAATGACTGGGGATTTCTCTGCATTGACAGGAGGGTTTCTTCTTTGTCATGGTCCATGGTGCAAAAATTCACTACCAGTCTCACCGTTCAGCAGCTTATGAACCTCCAAGTGCTTCAAAGTTTGGGCTTTCCAAAGAGAAATTGTTAGAAACATTAGTGTATAGACTGTGAGTGATAATACTTCCTGCTTTGCCTTTTTTCCCTTTCCTATTCTCAAATAAACACAAAGGATGCAGTCTAGTTTATCCAATCATATTGTAACTTCAGCTCTCACTCCTGTGTGTGTGTGTGTGTGTGTGTGTGTGTGTGTGTGTGTACTTCTGATGAGCAAAGGGGTTAAGACTGGGCTAGTTTAACCCCCAGAAACAGCTGACCTGACAAGGGTTAGCTCTTGAATCCCAGACTGATGGCTGGGAATCCAACATGGGACGTATAAAGACCCCCTGAATGTGGGAGTCAGTGAGGAAACCTAGGTAATCTATTGAGCCTTGAGTAGTAGATCAGTATTTATCCCAGGTATACAAATGGACTTTGGGCACCTATCCAACAATGTGAGATACACTATCACCCTGGACTCTTGGGGGAGGGTCTAGGCCCTGCCCTGGATGAAATGACAGACTATGGACACCCTCATGGAGGGCCTCACCCTCCCTGGGAAAATAAGGGAATATTGGAGGGGTTGGTGGGAGGGCGTGGGAGCAGGGGAGGGAAAAGGAGAGGGAGCTGGAATTGACATGTGAAGCAACCTTGTTTCTAATTTAAATTTAAATTAAAAAAGTGGGATTGTCAAAGATTTGTCAGAAAGAGAATCAGTAAGTGTAAATGGAGTCCTTAATTGGTCTAGATATTAAAAGGCTGTGTCAGATACAGAGGGAAATGCTGAGAGATCAGAGAGAAGGAACAAGCCACAGCACACCTTACCTCCTAAGCATCTCCAAAGAAAAGAGAGCAATTTCCTGTTTGTTCTTGCTTATGCATTGTAATTGCCCAGCTACATCACTTCCTGCCTGTCTGTGTAGACCTCCAGACCTCTATGGTTAGCTAGTGGCAAGTTCCATTCTCTGACCACCACACAGGTTTTACTTGTGCAAGACATCACCACAAGTCAGAGTTTAGAGGACTCTTTTCCCATTTGCTCTATATGCATCGAAATTTTCCAACTCCAGGCCAGAGCTGCAATTAGCTCTGAGTGTGTTTCTAATACTCCCAACTTCAGTGCCAGTTCAGCAGGTGTCTTCTGAAACATGGGTGGTAGCAGGTGCATCTGATGGCTCCATGGGAGCCTTCACTCTGAGTGAACTCTGCTAAGACTGTGTTGTCTCAGGACAAGTCAAAATGACAACCAGCCAGGACAGACCTCACATGTTCACCATACTATGTTCTCTCTATCCCTTTGTGACCTTAGTTACTCAAACCTTTGTTTTATTTTTTCTGCATCAGTTAAAATATTTTATTCATTTTAAGGGGAAAGTTATGGGGCACATAGTTGTTAGCTTCACACATTGGTTTTAAAGCCCTGTAGGCTGTAGAAAACTGGATGCAGCACTGCCAAGCACAGTAAAGGCTGGTGACTTTTCCATCTTCATCTTTCAAAGCCATGTCTTTTCAAGTTGATCTGAGGCAGGATAAGCCGAAGCCCTAGGCTATAGCCTTCCCACCTTGCAGGAAAGTACGCTCAATGCTGTGGTTCCACATCTCCTGACTGCACAGACCTCCGGGTCTGATAATACTCAATTTTCCAACATCCACAACCTCACTGCAGCCATTTTCAAGGGTCCTAACACCAAGGACAAGTTAAAGGAGACAGTTATCTACTGTGTGCCCTGATCTGCCTTAGTGTTTCCTTGGGGTATTCTCATTGCAAATCAAGGTAAAGATGACGATGGGAATATGGGCTCTCTTTCTCCCATGATCTCTTATTTCCCCTTTCCTACATATTTAAAGAATGTGAACATCCGAGGGAGAACCCTTCACATGTGTAAGCATTTTTGTGCAACTATGTATGCGCAGGCCAGAGGTTGACACTGTGTATCTTCATCAAGTTCCTCAGTGCCCACTTCTTTAAGGGAGTAAGATAGTGGGTGGTTTTGTTTTTGAGCCAAATGTGTGTGATCATCATGGCTTGTATTTGGTTGGACCGCATAACATGCTCCAATGTGGAAATGATTCTGTAGAGTATTTTATAGTCACAGAATAAAAGAAAGTAAAAATCAAAGCGTTTTTAGTGTGTCTGTGGGAACATTGGGTAGGCAGGTGTCTCTGCTATGTTCTGTAGCTGTGATGATACACCTTAACCATGGTGACTTAGAAAAGGAAGAGCTGATTTGTCTCATAGCCCAGAGGAACAGCAGCAGGCACAGGCATGAAGCTGAGAGAGCACATGTCTTCAGTTAAGAGCATAAAGCATGGAGAGAGCGAGCAGGAGGGAAGCATGTTGGGGAATATTATTCTAAGGTGTCTGACTTGATTAAGCTGAAACTGTTTAACTTGGTGAAGCTATGAGTCTTTGCCTGTCTAAAACACCTGATTGTCTAATGAAGAGCTGAATGGTCAATAGCAAGGCAGGAGAAAGAACAGGTGAGGCTGGCAGGCAGAGAGAATAAATAGAAGGAGAAACAAGGAAAGAGAGGAGGAAGAGAACAAAAGGACATCAGGGTGCAGCCATCCAGCCACTCAGCCACATAGTCACACAGCCAGTCATGGAGATTGAAGAAACGTAAGATATGCAGATATAAGAAAGATAAAAGCCCAGAGGGAAAAGGTAGACAGGTTGATTTAAGATAAGAAAAGCTGGCTAGAAAAAGCCAAGATAAGACCAGGTGTTCATAATTAAGACTAAGCCTCTGTATGTGATTTATTTGGGAGCTGAGTGGCTGGCCCCTGCAAAGAACAAAAGCTAAAAGAGTAAAACATACACAAAAAAGGTGAGGCTTTAAACTCTCAAAGCTCACTCCAGAGAAATGCTTCCCCCAAGAACCCCCCTACCCACACAGCACCACGAACTCAGAACCAAGTTCAAACCACTACAATAGATCACAGCAAGAAGAGATCTCTGCTCTTGGTTTTAGATGTTGTGTGGTGGCATTCTTAGCTCTGGTCCTGGGTCAAAGGAAAGGTTTGCAAGATAATACATTACAAAATTTACCTTATAGTTGTGGGCGTCATAACAAACAGATGTGGTTAATGAATGATTCTAAAGAAGACAAAAGACAGCTGAAGTTCGGGCAGTGGTGGTGCACGTCTTTAATCCCAGCACTCTGGAGGCAGAGGAAGGCAGATCTCTGTGAGTTCGAGACCAGCCTGGTCTACAAGAGCTAGCTTCAGGACAGCCTCCAAAGCCATAGAGAAACCCTGTCTCAAAAAAAAAAAAAAAAAAAAGACAGCTGAAGACAACTAGACTCTGAATTTATAGCATTCTAATATTCTCATAAGTGTGAAGTTCTAATTATCCACACAAGCTTGTAGGATCTTTCATACAGGCATGGCATTTGGGGGAAGACTTGAGCTCATGGTTCACACACATGAACACAGGAATGTTTGTATGGCTAACTGTTATGAGTCTTATCACATAGCATTATATGGACCAGCAATGTTCTGAAGCTCATGGTGATTAGACACATGGGCTAAACTATATCTGAATTTTGTGTTGTTATTGTTGTCATCAGATATTTCTTACACTATTCTGTCAGAACTGAAAGCACATTCTGCAGTTACATCACAGAAAGTCCTCAACTCATAAAATGTATATTGTGTTTTATTATACATTATTTAAGAATAAAATGATATTCAAACTGCCCTGGTTTGGTGTGACAAATTTGATAATGCAAAATTTTAAGGAGATAGTTCATTCAAAACTGCATTTCAAATAAAACTTTACCTCATTATCTTTAAAATTTACAGAGCATTAAGTGTGTATAATAAAGTTTTACCTTGTTATCCTTAAACTTTATGAAGCATTAAGTATGTTTCATAGTTTCAATTATATACTAATATTGTTTATAGTATTTAATCTTTAGAGCCTTGTGTTATGGAAAATAAGGAAAAAATAAATATTTGAATATATATACACACTTTTGCTTCACACAGTTTAATAGGGTGACCCCTGAGAGACTTTGAATTACATAGGGGATTTACTCTCCTTTAGAAATAATAAGATTTATTAATTATATTCATGGTGGGTTTCATTATTACATCTCAAACCTCCTTTACCACAACCACCATTCCCAAAGATCCCCTTGCCAGACCATGCCCTCCCATTGTCATGTCCTTTCCTTCTCTTCCTTTGCAAATTTTAATTAATTAATAAATGATTAAGTTCGTCCCATATTTGATGGCCCACTGATCTTATTTAGGGCTGCATCCTGGAGCACATGTGAGGGATTCAGCTGCGGGGCAGATGTAATGGACTTACCCCAGGAAGAAAATAGGGTGTTGATTATCATTCATTACAATGTCAACATCCATACCTACAGTTCACTACAGTTTGAAGGGGTATCACACAGAACTACAGGCTGAGAGGGCGGAGATGCCATGGGTGGTACAGCAAGTGCTTGGCACCCATGTGACCCAGGGTTCAATTCCTAGCACCATTTCTAAAAAAGTATTAGCTGTATTACCTTGCATAACAAAGAATGACAGACAACCAAAGAACACTGAGTGGAAGAAATCATCTTCTCCAGGGAAGAGCATGCCAATTAGTCTTCCAATACCAAATAGTAAGCCATGAAAACATACATACAAGCAATATTATACAGACTAATCAGGTTTATGTATTTAGGGATGTGTGTGTGTGTGTGTGTGTGTGTGTGTGTTTGCACCCATGCATGTATGTGTTTAACAACAATTAAAAACAAAGAGATCTTGATTTGGAAAAAGATCCAAAAGCAGTTATGTGATGGCTTGGGGGAGGAGAGGAAAGGGGGAAGTGACAAAATTATATTACAATCTCAAAAATTAGAAGAAATAATTAAATGAATTATGGAGGAATGTTTACTCTAAATGTCATTTGAATTGAAAGGGAAATGGGCACTTTTTTAAGTTTTGGGGTCTGTGTACAAAGCACTGGCAGGCAATGGCACAGCAGTGCAGCTGAGGCTCTGCCCTCGGGAGACCTCTGCTTGGGGTCACTGCTCCCTTGATTATCTGCAGGAACTTGGAGCTGAAGCCACCTGGGAGTGAAAAGTGGCTATGTTGAACACTGACTAGTATGACTTCATTCTTTCCAGGCCCTTGCCAGACTTCATGGGTTTGAGGCTCAAGCCTGACCTCCCTGGCAGCAGCATCACAGATTTCTGCACAAATTGCATCTCATAGTATGAGTTCTATGAGTTATGAGTGGCATGACTCTGGTGATGATTAACAAGGAAAATAAATCTATGTACAGACCCTAAAGACCCTAAAGGGCTAGCAGTACTGTGTCATTTCCTGTTTCATATGTCGTCACCATGGGTTTTCAATCTGTAGCTACCTGGTGGTCATCTTTATACTCCATCCTGGCCTTGGGGTTTAGCATGATCCTGTCCCTGGCCTGCTGAAGCCTTAAGCTAATAAGCAGTGCTCTGTACAGCTTTGAGAGACCACTGCTGTGAGCAGAGAGAAGCAGTATTTTGACTGTGACTTAAACTCCAGTGAGTAAACTGAATACTGTCAAAGGGAGATGATATTTGGGTGGAACTGAGACCAGTTCTGACTATCTCTGAGAAGTTGGAGGACAAACAAAATCTGCATATTAGAAGTGAGTGGAATGCAAGGAAATCCACTGCATCAGAATTGGAGAGAGGAGGGGGAGCTATTGCTGTCGCATCAAGAGTCATGTTGGTAGACATCTACTTTTGATGCATTTTGATCCCAGAAATTCCCAGCTATGACTTCATTCTCATTACAAACCCAAAATTCCCAGAGGAGGGATTTCTTCACTTCAGTTTAGAAAGAGTGTGATCTGGCCAGCAGCTAGGATGATGAGTTAGACATGAGTGCTAGCTATGGATGCCCCAGTTGCAACAACCGTTTATATCAGTGAGTGTTACTGTAATCTAGGAAGCCCTCCATAAGCAGTCATCTCCTCTTTCTGCCACAGAGGCCTGTGGATGTACAGATCAGCTCTGTGAAGGAACTGTCTTTATCTTTCCTTTAGGGACTGTGGTTCCTGCACATACACCCATGGGTAGGACTTTCTTCCCCAAAGCCCAAATGAAGTTCTGTCTTCTACACTGAACCCATTCTTGTTTGACAACAAGGTCTTCATAGAAGTTATTAAGCTAAGATGATCTCAAGGCCCTAATCCAAAGTTGGTCTTAGAGGCTAGCATGTGGATAGGGGAGAGCATGTGAAGAGCCACAAAAAGATGACCACTGGCTTTATGTACAAGCCTAGGAGATACACAGAGAGCCCCACCTTCATTCACAGCCTCAGAGAAAGCCTGTGAGCCTTTGTCTGACCTCAGACTTCAACCTTTAAAGCTGGGATGGAATTTGTGCCTTTTGACAGTGTCATCCACTGGATAGTGCTGGGTTAAAGATGTCCTAGCACACTTAAAGAGAAGCCTGCTAATAATACTGAACCTTTGATCTCTCCACTCAGGCATAGATTTTCATGTTTGTTTGTCTTGATTTCTTTTGAGACAGGGTCTGATGGACCACAGGCTAGCCTCCAGACTTTCATGTGGCTCAGGATAATGAACTTTTAATCCTCCTGACTCCACCACCACAGTGTTAGGATGACAGGGATGCACAACTTCATCTGGATTTAGCAGCAAGTACTCATGGTTGGAACACCTTTCTTCTATTTTCTTTTTTGGGGGTGGAAAGAGTGTTACTGATGCCCTACTGTGAATGGATTCAGAGGTTACTCCTGATTATTTGGTTACTGGGACTATTGCTCAACTCAAGGATAGTGCCACTAATATCTGGATAGCAATTTCATCTTCAAATGCCTAGGTTATGCTACATACCCCCAAATCAAGATGTTGGTAAGCATTGACTTAGGACCTTCCCTAGATAAATGAGTCTAATTCTGGTCATTGAGAAATGATATAAATGAGGACATATGTTGTTTTTCCTCAGCCTAAGCTCAGAGCAGTGGGGTGGGGGCATTTCCCATTTGCTTCATTGAATCGTTGAATGTACAGCATGTTTTATGATGTCTTCTGAGGGATTTGCCTTCTGACCTTTGTAATGAAGTGCATTGGCTTGGCTTCCAGCAATATCTTTAAGTAGGGCATTAAGGAAAGCATGCATTGGAATCAGGGGTCAATGCCGGGTCTCTCGACTTCCACTTAAATTAGAAAGAACAGCTCTGAAATTCATCTCCCATACTGTGACGTTTTCTTTTAAGATATTCACTACACTTTTCAAAATTACAGTTACCAACACAAACCCGACATATTTCTTCCAGAGTACACTAGACATTTAGAATTGCACATTGGATACTTAATTCCTTTATTTCATGTTTTGAAGTAAAGCAGTCCATTTGTTAAAATGCCCAGGAGATTTGTTCTCCTAACAGCCAGAGAAAACAGCCTTACTAGGGTGGTACCATCTGTGATGGACTTATGGTGCCTAAGTGAGCTTGGATTCTGCAAGCTGAGACAGAATGACATCTATTAGCTATGGCTGGGATTTTTGTTCTCAGCCTCTCTGTTAAAATATAACCCAACTTTGTAATGATTGACACAAGTTCCTTTTGATCTAGTTGATCTAACAACTCAGGGTACCTACACCTGGCAAGCTTTGTCCTGACAAAGACCCAGTTGACATGTCAGTCAAGTCTGACCATGAACCATGTTCTCTATTAGCTTGGGATACAATTGGGAAGGACAGAGAGAGGATAGACTTCTCTTTCATTACACTGCACACGTCACAGAGGTACTTCTAATTATTAAAGATTAAAGACGAATAGCAACAAAAGGACTTTCAATTCCTTTATGGAAATACAGGGGACAGGTACAGCTTTTACGTTAGCTTAGAACTTTCCTTTCAGATAACACTTAGAGTTGGTTTCCTCACCATAGGCCCTAGACTGTTGTGGTAATACATGGTGCTAATCTTATCTCTATATCCCTCCATCTCTACCAAGGAGAAAGCCAAGAGCAGTAGCTCAGACTGACCAATCAGTGTGTGTACTCAGGAGCAAAGGGAATCAAAGAAGATGGAGAAACAGTTGTCAAAATCAGCAACCCAAGAGCCACAGAATTCATGGAATCTTGGCAAAAACATGAGTGTAAAGTTGGGCGATGATGTCAAATAATGAGGACTATGATTTCTATGGAAAGAGGCCTTACAGGAAATGTGTATAGGGGCACACACTCAAAAAGACTTCTCTATTGATGGCTAGGCAGTGAGAATGATTGTTTGTGAAGTGCCTATTAGGTATATGAGCCTATGATATTTTATGATGCTCTCATTATTGACATCGGTAACAATAAACCATTATCTGAAAAATTGTGAACAAAACATCACACCCCAAACTTTACCCAGGTGTTGTGAAAATGACCACAAAGATTCCCATAGTGGACAGGAATCACTACCATCAAATCAGAGAGGCTTTATAGGGTACCAAGGTGGAATCCAAACTGATCAAAAATTTGCTTGAGTATAGATGGGATAAATGTTAGAATGGGAAGATGGGGCCATTGTGAGGGTTGGCTTCCTTATAAAATTTGAGATTCTTAATAGAAACTAATAAAAGAACTCTTAAGATTTTAATTGACCTAAAGATATAAGACAAAGAAAGCAAGAGAAGGGTGAATCAAGAAATTGAGCAGAGGGACATCCAAGGTTGTGTGGGATGTCAATGAAAACTGTAGCTGTAGTGTTCTCAGGATAGCCAATGTTGCCCTTCAGTTATTTGTTCAGTTAATATTTATTTGAGACATGGTCTCATGTATCTCATGGCTTCCATTTACTATATAGCCAAGGATGGCCTTGAACTCCTGATCCTCCAGGCTCTACCTCCTGAGTTTTGGGATTGCAGGCTTAGACCATCCATTTTGCCTCTTTTATGCAGTTCTGGAGATGGAACAGCGGGCTTTGTGCAGAAGAAGCAAGGAATCTACCCACCAAGCTGCATCCCCAGCCATGTCCTGCAGTTATTAAGCCCCCATTAGAAGTCTTTGTTCTTAAGAAGACCTGCAGTGTGGGAATGGATGTTCTCAATAGAAAGATGTGGGAGCCCAAGACTGTGTACGCAGTGCAATCTCAGTATCACTTCAGTCACCAAGGAGCCACTGTCAATGACAGATATGTCATGTTCTAAGAAGGCTTTAAAGCAAAGAAGGAATAAATAACTTTCCAACACACTTATTGTTGCTTTTTGTTAACAGGGTAACTAAACACTAATTGGAGAAAGAAATTGATGGTATTCTAAAGTGAGACAGTGCGGTGCTCTAATGGGCACAGCTGGGGGACACAGGGTTTTAGCTGCCCAGAACCAGTGCCACAAGAGAAGGCAAACACATGAATGGCACCCACATCAACAGCTTCAGTGCAAACACTGACCGGCAAGAGAAGCCAATAGTCCCCAGACTAGCTGAAACCAAACACAGGCTACCCCCAAAGGCCCAGAACTGGTCTCCTGTAAGCATTCTCACTTGGATGATGCACAGCTAAAGTAGTGAAACTCTCCACACATCCCAGAATGCTGCCCTCTTCTGATAAAATTCAAAGGAAGCACACATAGATTTAATGGGGGAAATTGGTGAAACTGTACTTCCAAGCATCACTTAAGTCATTAGATACAGTTTCATAAAATATATTTGTATGAAAGTGTACACTTTTATTTATGGGAAAGGCTACTGCAGAGTCAGATGCACAGACAACACAAGCCCTAAACCGCCATGGTGAGGATCCACAAAGGACAGATTGTAAAGGAATTGGAGGGCCAGGATTAAGACAGACAGCAGCAGGGCTGCGTCTGACCTGCCTGTTGCATAATAAACAAAGGGAGTTAAGTTTTACTTCAGGTAATTCTATGTCACTCTCCAGCCACAGGTGTCCTTCAGTCAATTTCAGACTAAGGGTTGTGAGTTTCCCAGGTCCTGCCCTCATGGGATGGCAATTCCTGTCAGCCCCATTTCTCTGACACTGTTAGAGACACTTTGACAAGTTAGACTTTATTTCAGGATAAAATGAATATGTCCCAAATACTCATGCAAACCAGGGAAAGATAAACCTTTTGTGTGACCTTATGAAGCATCTTATTTCAGTTGTAGCTTCAGACTATGATTTCACAGATTTTCATCAATAGACCCCAAATAATTCTGGTGGGAATGTTCCTGAAGAGACAGAAGTTTCTTCCCAGTACTTTTATTTTCCCTATAACACCCAATGATCTGGAGGTATTTTAAGTGCTGATTGCTTCATTAGATCTTTGAGACAGACAGAGAGAAATCAATGCAAAAAAAAAGGATGGGGACCAGAAGAGTAAGCAAAAGATCACAGTGTTGGCTGCCTTACCAGTTAGAATGCTTTCATCCTTGAGTTGTGTATGCTTCATCTATAATACCAGGTTCAGTGAAAGAGAAGGGTGAGACAGCGACACAGGGTGTTACAAAGAAGTCCTCCACAGAGAGAAACCTATCCAAGAGAGCACATATGGGCATGTCAAACAAGCACGCTTGGTGATTAATGAATCTTTTAATTTGTGGGTAAACGCGGTAGTGAGGGTCAATGTACAGAATCTGCATCCTCTTTAGCAGTAACTCCCAGAAAGTATCTGAAGCTATGCTAGCTTCCTCACAGTCAGCACCTAGAAAGTTTACAGCATCTCAGAGGCCGAAGCTTCTTCTTTAGGTTTCACTCTTTCATTAAGAGTCCAGCAAAACTCATTCATTTTCCTCGTCTCTATGGTGCGTGATCCCAGGTCATCCTTTCTCCTTAGAAACAAATGCAGGTGTCTTAATGAGTTTCTATTTCATTCTACAAAGGGAACAAAAATCATATTTTATATATGTGGGCAATGCCTAGGTCATAAGCACAAATGCCCCACTGACAAGAAAAACAAAACAAACCAACAATATTACCAGTAATGGAAGAGGAAGACTCAGATGACAGTGAAATATTGACCCACTATTTATCCAAAATTATATCTAATTCTAACCAAACTCTAAACAAAAGTTACAAAGAAGCATCTATGATGCACTGCCTAGGAATATAAATTAACAACAATGTCAAGAGCAGTGTGGCACTTTGGAGCTCGACAGATGGATCAACAGCAAAGAGTGTGTACTGCTCTTGCCTTGGACCTGACCTCAGCTCCCGTCACACACACTGGGCAGCTCACAGCTGCCTGTTACTCCTGCTCTTTGTTATGGGACGTCCTCTTCTGACTTCCATGGGCACATGCATTAACATGCTCATACACTTGAAATAATCCAAAGAAGAAAAGCAAAAGGACCACAGAGTAATTTAACAGTGATTTCAATTGTGACCCTCCTTCTGACACTAGTGAGTCCCCTAGAGTTGGTCTCTTAATGTTTTGTCTTCTTTCAAATATTCCTACATCTTCCTCACACTCCTAGGGCTAAGGTCTGCTTAGGGATGAGGGGTGAGGGCTGCTCTCAGGGGACCAGGAGAGCAGCTTTCTCTGATGATAACTTATAATCCTTGCTTTCTGCTGCATCCCCCTTTGTCCTCCCCCTCCAAAATAACTCGACTTAATCCACTCCTGGATCCTTGTCGCCTGTGACATTCTATATTCCAGATGCTCTCCGGTCTAGCTTCCTAGAGCCACTGTAGAAAATGACCACTCATGTGGTGGCATAAAATAACCTAAATTTAGGAGATAATGGTAAAGCATGGAACATCAGGAACTCCAGTCCCCACTTAGACAATAATCATGATGCAGAGTCTGTCCGATGCATACAACTCTAGGTTCTGTGGAAGGATGGACATCGAGAGGAAGGCTTGGGTGGGAACCTTTCAAATTCCTAGTAAATAGCTGTCACGACCTGCATCCAGCCTCGAGGTTGGACATACAGTCCTGGGTCAACCTGTGCACACCTTGCCCAGGCCAAAGCTCAGGAAGGACCTGATCACTGTTTCTGATTACATGGATACAAAAAAGGGGGGTGACTGTTGCCTCCACAATTCCTCACAATTTCTGCAAGCCTCTGCTTCCTTGTCTCAAGTGGACCCCAAGGACTTTAAAGGACCAGGACACCCCACATCCCACCACACCCTTCATTTCCTGTTCTTCTCCTGTGGCGTTCCAACATCGAACACTCAACAGCAACTGCCTACAGGAAGAAAATCACAAACAGCTGACTATTCAGGTTAAGAAAAAGATGTGGTCTTGGAGAAGTCTTGAGATCTTGAGAAATCTTAAGTATATAACTCAGGCTAATCCTTGGTACAGATAAAGCTTAGCCTACACTGCAATTTAAGCAAGATTGAAATCACAGGAAAGCCCTAGGAATGGAGAGAATCTGATTTCCAGATATAGCACATTATTAGATACAAATGTCTCATTTCTTTAAATAGAATTTTTTTTGAAAATCACGGAGCTACAAAGAAACATGAAAGTATAACCCAGTGAGGGGAACTAGTAAATCAGTGGAAACTGCCTTTGAGAGCCTACTAGACAAGCAGTTAAACTGCTCTTCAGCTTGATAGTTTAAACAGCAATGAGCTGGTTTAGCATGAGAGGAACTTTGAGTTTCAAGCTTTAAAAGTGTCCCTCTGAAAAAACAGAATAATAATAATTTAAAAACCAAAATGCTTTCCTTAAAGATGCTTAAAATACTAAAAGTCTGTATTAGTGAAGAGATAGGAAACCTTAAAGGAAATTCTGGAACTCTAAAGTGTAGCTGAGATTAAGTTCATTAGCACACATATGTATTGTGGTATTGTGGAAGTTCTGAGGAGAGGAGAAATATACTTGTTAACCTATCCTCACCTTATGAATGCAAATACAAACACCAGGGCAGATAGATGAGTGTATGATGAACTCACAGTCACACCAATGCACTTTAAGATCAATGTTTTACCTAACTGGAGCTGAATTTTGTGCAGTGTGATAAGCATGAGTCCAACTTCATTCTTTACTTAGAAGAGAGGCTCTTAGAAGATCAAGTGAGAAGTGACTCATCACACATAAAGAAGCATGAGTAAGATCGTCACCTAACTTCAATGCTATCATTATTTGACCTCTCATCAGGGGCTTTCCGGGCCAGACAGCAAAGGGCTGGCAGTCTAAGTGATGAAGAAGGCAAAACTTCAAGCCAGAGTCATCTCCCAAAGCACTATGGGATATTGCCATTACCCTTAGTTGCTTCTTAAAGTAGAAGGTGAAACCCTACTAATGAAAACACCACATACTTTGGACACAGGACTTAGAGGAACTAGCCGAACCTATCCTGGATGCCTACTGCCGATGACTGCCCCTTATACTACCTGAAGGTGCTGTGCAAGGTGTCAAGCAAAGGAGAACTTGGTGATCATACCTAGCTGTTTAGTTTATAAACCACAACAATGGCTGTCCTAGTAAGACCTCACCAAGGATGTAATAATTACACTTTTAACTCATGGTTAACCAACAGCTGCCTAACTGGACTAAGACCTGCTTGATGGTCGGGAACTTACACTTAATGCTGTAAATCTAGCCAACTCCCCTATGAATGGAGAGGCTATGGAGGAGAACCTATTACTGTCATTTCCCTACACCAAAGTAACTTCTAGCTGTAGTCTAAACATAGCTAAAATAAAATAAAACAACAACAACAAGAATAATCCTCTAGTTGTCAAAACAGTGATCCAAATATCAGGAGGAAATTAGCTCACTGTCAGGTAAAGAAAAGCCATGGTAGTGTATTAGCACTAAACCCCATGCCCTCAGATAACCACAGCTCTGCTGTCATCAACAAAGCTTGCTTTTGCAAGAGATGAAAATGACTACAGATATCTACTAGTGGACAAAGCACAGATAGTAAGTTCCTGGGGTGCCTGGCCTCAAGTGAAAGGTACAGTTCAAGCACTTCACCTAAGGGTCAGGAAACATCTGGAAAGGGGCAGAAAGACTCTAAGACCCAAAGGTCCAGGTACCCGCTGCTAGAGAAGGACCTCCAGACACCACAGGGAAAAAGACATGCGTGAACTTTGAGCAATATGACTATACCAAACATCGGTATAATGAAAACACCAGGTGATAGGCCAATATGGGTGGAAGAAATTCCACCAGACTCTACCCCAAGATGTAGAGTTCTAGGTGACTAGTGACTGCTGTCTCCTTCATCATGTGACTCTCCTCTGTGTCTCCACAGAATTCGTGTTCTCGAAAGGGCACTTGCCTGGAGATGGACAATAAAGATTTAACTAGAAGATCAGAGGTTCCTATAAATTAGGCCACTCTTTCTTCATAATTGCCAAAAAGAAATAACCAGAAAAAACTAACATCTAATTGAAACAAAAGCACTTTATGAACAAATGTGATGCATAATATAATGTACTTTTAGCATGTATAATTATTAAGACATAGGTTTTAATCTAAATCTAAACTGTTTAGATAACTAATACTAGCAAAGGTGATCTTCATAAATAATGCTATATTCTACAATCCTTGACAGATAGACTGCTTATGAGACATATCCCATCATATTACACTTTCCATCCATTTGACTCTTTCAGTCTCGCAGCAACACATGCAGGCAAGACTCTGCTTCCTGGATTCAATATTCTAGTAAGTTCTTTTACTCTGCTTTATTCCATTCTTTAAGTTATGAGATCAAACCCTAAGATTGAATGTCAACTGTGACTCTACTTTCCATGGTCCTGACAATCTACAGTGGAATGTGTGAATGTGTACACTTGTGGACATGTGCATGCATGTGTTTGTGAGTAACTCTGTGTGTGCGTGTGCATGTGTATGTACCTGTGTGTGTGTGCACGTGTGTGCATGCATATGCATGTGTTTGTGTGTGCCTGTATGGGTGTGTGTGTGTGTGTGTGTGTGTGCGCGTGCGCATGTGTGAGTTTGAGGGAGATCCCCTTGCTAGCCTGTTTTCAGTGAATAACTGATACTAGGTGTCTGTCAGCATTCTCACCCTGCACACTCCAGAGGATTCCATTGTGTGACCCCCAGAGGGTGTGGTGATTGTGAGTAATCATGCCCAAGAATACTGGGTTCACTGTTGAAACTCAAACATTATAATCATCTGAGAGGCATGATTATCTGCTGTCATGCTTTCATTGTTAATTAAAACAAGAACCAGTACAGGCTCAGAGATGGGATTATACTCCTCTGGTAAGATGAGGAGCATGTGAACTCCCAGGAAGCCATCAGCCAGAGCCCAGGAGGACCTCTGAAGAGAAGACAGAGTCACTTAGAAGAAATACTAATGTCCCACAACTGCTGGGACCCTCTAACACCCAGACATCCTGAGACTGTCCATCTTTTGGCATGATAGGATCCCCAAGTCACGGAAACCTGGAATTGTGTGGGCTACTGCACCACAGAATACTTAAAGCCTCGCTCTTCTGCCCTTGTAAGCCCCACCCAGGGTGATGTGGTTCTCATTAGCAGGTTTTTGTTGAGAATCGGGTGAGGGGTGATAGTCATCAGGCTGATTACAGAAAATTAGAGTAGCCGGGTGCACATGGAACATGGGAGTCCAAAGGCTCAATTGAGGAAAATAGTTTGAAACTGGTAGAGTATTAATATTGAAAGAATTACAAGGATGGGGATTTAATTAACACAAGTTAAGGAAAGTCTTGAAGAGAGCTAATTTTGTGATCTCTCTCACTAAAATTAACCTGAGTAGAGAGCTCTAAAAGGTGACATTGATTAAGAAAAAAAAGTTCCAAGCACTGTAACTACAATGAATTTGGACATGACAGCTTCCTGTCCACACAGCCTCTCTGTCTTTAAATTGTGCGCGGGTCCTATGGCAGAGTTTTGTAGCAGTTGAGATAAAATACAGATGCATGGCACCCTTTAAAAAGAGGGAAAGGAAAGAGCTGGAAAAGAGGAGGGAGGAGAATAACGATTTTAGTATCAAATTTATTCCAAAGCAAAGAAGTGTGGGTTTGCTTTCCTTTCTTTTTCTTTTTCTTTTTTTTTCTGATTGTAGAAAAAAGACATGCAGAGAGGTCAGAGGTCATGCGAAGAGGAGACAGTATTGTGTAGGAGCTGTCACGCATCGCCACCTATTTTGACATGCATGGGGCCGTTTGTTGTCTGTCGAACATGCAAATCAAGTGCCTGCTGTCATAGCCAGCCGATATCTGAAAGTGGAAAATGAGGCCACCTGTAACCAGTGAATGGAGTGACGGACAGGCATTCAGGGCTCCTCATCTCGGAGGCCATTCACACCACCTTCGAATTGCATATGACATGTAAAAATCTTTTCTTAATATTCACACCCGGGAAGTTGGGGGAATTATGGAGGCTTCAACTGCTGCCTCTAATGGGTTCTCCACGCAGACAGCTGTGACTGGGAGCTGGCTGGGTAATTAGGTGTCCGGGAAGATTTTATGCTACGAATCAGTTAAAAGGGAGAGAAGAAAAAAAAAAATAATAAAGGCAAGCAAAAGTGGCTGGGATGGAAACTGCATTAACCCTTGGGTGTCTCTCTGTTTATAAACACTCCATGTTCTCGGATTAGCTTTCTAGACCTCTTGTGATTACACCTCTCTGTGTACGGGTTTAATTTGTAAACATTCCCTTGGGTATTGGACATAAATGGCAGCTAATTCAAGCTGCTATGTAGGCGGTGGTGGAAGCGGCCACTCAGCATTGAATGTGGTAACACTTTCCAAAATCTTGCAGTTATTTCTAAGCTGGGATTACTTTTTTCTTCCAAAATGAAATTCATGAGAGGTATGTCCTATCAAAACGGGACAAGAACAGACAATGATGCCAACTTCATGCAAATCAAAGTCTTTACTAAGGGTCTTGACTCTCTAGTAGTGTCTCTACACCAGATACTCCTACTTGGTCTTGTAGGAGGTTATCAAGAGAGAGCAGAAAGAACCAGAAGATAAAGTTAGATTGAGAATATAGCACAATACACTTAACCTTCCTCCCCTGTGTAACCCTTGAATACCATTCCTTGTGTTGAGGTGTCTCTGACCATGCAATTACTTTCCTTGCTACTTCATAATCATAATTTTGCTACTGTTATGAATTGTAATGACTACCTGTTTCAGATGGTCTTAGGTGACCCTATGAAAGCGTCATTTGGTCCACAATGGGGTTGTGACCCACAGGTTGAGAACCATTTCCTTAGAGGAAACCAAAATGGAAAAGCACTGGATTGCACCTCTGACTAGAGAACGCAGCAGGAAATGCTGCCTATGGGAATCTACCTTCTCTTTCTTTTGTCAGACCTCAAATCCAAAGCTGAGCTTCATTGATGGACCCCAAATCAGCATTCCTCCAGTCCGTCTTCTCTTGTTTGTACCCTTCAGGGTCAGGAACTATGAGAGCAATGTCAACGAAGCTAGAGGCAGGTGCGTGGGTCTCAGCTGGGAGGCACCGGGAACTCACCTGAAGCTGTTAGTCTTCATGCTCCCCATCTCTGCTACTTTCCTTGTGAGGTGCTGCAATAGGACCATCACAATTCCTTCATGCCTCTTACCAGAGTGCTTAGACCAGAGAAGCAGGAGGAACCTACCAAAGATGGGATGTAACGATCCCACCATTCTTTCCAGGACTGGAAAGCCATCTTGCGAGGACATGGCAACATGCCTCACCCTCAAGCTCTGCAGAGATGGCCTTTGCTTCCTGCTCTGTCAGGACATGACACCCACCATCTGTGCTACTTCTGGTCTAAGCACCATCGGTGTGAGAAAAGCGATGTGCTTATGGTTGGCATGTTCTCTGCCAACTGACAAGTATTTCAAGGGGATGCTGAGGACCAGGTCACCGGTACTCAGGGTGCTTGGAGGAGCACAGGGCCCAGGCCCTGCTACCCTGACACTGAGATTCTGGTGAAGAGAAACACCAGACTGCAGGAACAGTGGGTTAAACAAGATGATACCACAAGCGTGGTGGAAAACACACTGTGAAGTTGAAGGCTGAGGGTGGTGGTGTGGCTTCCACAAGGGGAGCAAGGGCACAGGAGAATCTGAAAATGTTTCTCTCTTGTCAGCTGCTGGTAAAAGAGTGTTTAATTAAAAAATTAGAACCATATTCCTAATGAAAAAACAAATTTTAAAGGCTTTCAATAATACATAAAGCTGTTCTATATCAGTGAACTGGTTTTCACAAATTATTATGATTGATATATTGACACTTACTTCAAAAGTAATTAAATACATTTATGAAATATGTTACTATGTGTCAATTATCTCTGAATCATGTGATGCATTGCTGGTCATCTTGAAGTTTCCACTTCTATGTAGCAGTTAATGGAAGTCATAAGGATAGCTGTTGTTTACCTGCTTCCAGGATCTCAGTCAGCGGCATTGTGCCTGTCGGTTACCAGTGACCTCAGATGGGTGGGAACATTTACACTATTGACTGAGGCCAATGCTTTGTATACAGGTCTTCCTTTCTCCTGCTGAGAGCTTGTGTGGCTAAACACTTGCCCAGGGATTCCTCTATTTACCCTTTCCCTTTATGATGCTGAGCATGGGCGTTTTCATATGATACTATTTGCATCATATGAAAACTATGGAACTAGGACAGTTGGTAGCTGGTGTTTTGGGCACCAATCCTGGAGTCCTGGCTTTGGCCTTAGTAAGGATTTCTTTGTGGGACATATCCTGCCTTTTTGGAAACCTGTCCACTCATGGATCTTGCATTTCCTAGTGTGAAAGTGACCTGTGGACCATGAGTCAAATCTTCATCCTGATGGCCAGCAAACCTGTTTGTGGTCCAACATCATGAGAGAGTCAGTTCACAACTGACTCCACAAGTGGGACACTTTGAGAGAATGAGAGGCTGAGCTTGTGGAATTCAGGCACAGCAACTGGGATGTTGTCTCTAACAGGTTCACTCTCCAAGTACTTGGTTCTGGAACTTTCCACAAGAAACCCCGCAGTGCATCTGTTCTGACTGTGGTGTCTGAGGTGCTGGCAACAGCTTCTACACAAACTTTGGGGTCCTCACAGCACAAGCAGACAACACAAAATCCTCTGCCATGCTGAGATTCAAGACTGACCTTGGATGGGAGCACCTGTAGGAGTAACATCGCATCCCAGGCAATAGGAGGGCAAGTGAGGCAAAGGGTCAGCTAAGAGAGCATGCAGAGTGTTTACCGTGACAGGTCACCTTCAGTTACACCATCATCTACACTCCTGAAAAACTGTTGCATGCTAAAGTAGTTTAGCAAGAGGCTGTGAAGCTGCTTGCTTCAAATTGGGGGAAATCATCCCGTTTTCACAGAAATAAAATAGCGGTATGTTATAGATAACAGGCTTGGTCAACTGATGTATCCATCCAACATTCCACCCAAAGGCATGAGATCTGACTAAGGAGAAAGATATAGTTTTAGAAAGTATAGCCCTGTTTTACCCTGCCTGCACTGCCCACTTGTTCAGTTACGTGAAGTAATCAATTTCATTGTCTCTTCAGAAGAAAATGTCTTTAATTGTCCCTCCTATCCAAATTCACATATGGTCCTCAGCTTCAACCCTGCTAATGCTGTATATGCATTCAGATGGGTGTGTAGTGAGTGTGAGAGAGAGAGAAAGAGAGAGAGGGGAGACAGAAGAGAAAGAAAGGAAGAGAAGGAGAAGATGGGGGGAGAAGATGGGAGGGGGAGGGAGAGAGAAAGAGAGAGCTAGCTGTGCAGCAGCTGTGGGGAGAAGGAACTTTGAATGTCCTTGTGGCCGCCTGTGACTTAAGTGATGGACAGGTCTATTTTTAACATTTATTTTTCTGGCTAACAGGCAAATTTGCTCCCTAGCAATGAGGTAATGCTGAAAGTCTGGCATTTGGGAACTGGGAAGGAGTGTAGAGAAGGGAGCCCCCAGGAAGGTTCTGCATAGTTTATCAGGCAAGCCTCCACTATTTTCCCAGTCCATTGCAGGCACGCACATGCTCATAGGTGAGGGTCTGCACTACTGGAGGCTGGGAGCACATCAGATGGACTCAAAATCCACCAAGATGATGGCAGAGAAGTTTGTTCTTGTGCCATGTTTAACATCATTGTGGTTTCAGTTTGTGTGATTTGTTTGCGTTGGGGCTTTGGAATCAGCATCTCACACTAAGGCTCACTGCATGCTTCTTCTGGCTTTGAATTTACAGCAGTACTCTCTTCTCAGACTCAGGGTTCTTGGTTGCAGGTCTGAGCCATAATGCCCAGCCTTGTACCCAGATTTCATATTGTTTTTCTTCTTATACTTTATAAAAAAACGGAGCACAGCACTTCCCTGGGTTTACTGTAAGCAGTTATCAGTTCTCTATGATCCGAAGCGATCCCAGGGAGGAAGGTGCTACTGTGTTCATATCAGTGAGCCCTGCTCTGTTGGCGCCCTATCCCTCAAGCTGTATGTGTTGGTGCCCCATTACTCAAGTTGGAGTTGACTCCTGGTGCACAGTGCACATCAACGGATGTTGATACTGGAGGGAGCGTAGTGTTCTCCCAATAACGAAATGCCACTTAATTAAAAAAAAAAGACTTGCATCTATCTGAATTGAGAGGAAAATGCACACAACCCTCACAAACCGATGTTAGTTATAGACTACTGACACAGGAAGTCACTTATTGCATATATCTAGTCAGGATCTCTTAGAAGTCACTTAGATCCCTTAGCTGGACATTCAAGGTCACTCAGGTGGGTGAGTCCTCTACCATCTCTGACACTGGAGGAGAAAGTGTGTTCTTCCAGCTCACAGGGCCCCTACCCATTCAGCTGTCACTAAGGGTGTTTCTGAAAGTACTTGGTTTTGTGCAGTGTCCGACCAAAGCCCACCCTGTCAGGTTTCTCTGCAGCCCAAGAACACTCTGGTTCTTAACACGCAGTTATGGCTTTGCTCCTCCAGGGCTGGAGTCAGCATATTTTTTTTAATTCTTCCTAGGTGGGGAGTGATTTAGCGTGACTTAAGCCTAGGGAATTCGTCGTGTACTAGAAGTGCCTTTTAAGTAGTCTCTTCAATGTCTCTAAAGAAGATCCCATCCTCTCCTATATGAACCAGGGACAGAGGTGCCTTTTCCAGCCCTGTAGCCCACCTGTGTCAGCTCTGGTAATGTCTTCTTCCAGCTCCTGCTCCACGGAGTTCATCTTCTGAAGAAAACTGACAAAACTCCCTATACTTAAAATACATTATCATCTGCGCATAGCTCTGAAGGAGTCCCGGGCTTTGGGGCTGTGTGCCTCTGTGTACAGGGGTTTGTGCCTCAAATGTGGTAGGGGGCTTGGTTGTGGCAGTGCCAGCAAAGGTTCATGATGTGGACAGTGACACCCAGGAGCTTTGAGACATGGGCCAGGTGCCTTCTGTTTCCCCTTTCAGCATGGCCAGGGTTGTTCATGGGAAGATCTGAGTGTGCCAGGAAATCCTATAAATGATTAATTACAATTTGATTGTGGTTCTGAGACAGATTCTGCTTCTTCTGATGCTGCAGTTTATTTCAAATGGGGATTCCCCATTTAGTACTAAGCAAGCAATGCCAGGTTGTGTCTTAACAAATGGTAGCAAAATCCTAGAAAATTTTACACAAATCTAAAATGATGACTTGTTTTCTGTATTGACCACACATCAAAACTCTATTTCTAAGAAAATCTCTAAATCTCCCCTCCATGCTTACATTTCAAAGGACTAAACTATTACCATGTCTGATTGCACCCAGACCCTAAAACTATTCCTATCTCTATTTCACATTACAAAACGTTCCTCTGCTCTTCCTGGGAAGTATCGCCTTTTATAATAAGCAGAACCAGGAAACTGTAGAGCCCAATGAAAGCAGCTAACTCCCTGGCAGCATTGGGGCAGACCCAGTAAGGAAGGAAAAAGCAGAGGGGTGTTGTGTGTATGGAGGAACCTGCAGGATCATACTCAGCACACAGATGTCTCTGTAAGAACAGCTGGGAAAACTAACATCTCTCCTGGAGATTAAAAGTCAATGCCTCACTGCATCTTTTAATACAAAATGCTGCAGTTCAATTCTGAAGAGCAAGGGCATCGATTTTGTTCAAACAAACAAAACCAACAGGCAAACCCACAAGACCCTGAGCCCAAATAACGGTATCCTTGTAGCAAGTACCTATAACTCTATACTCTGTACACATCCGAGGACAGGTCTCAGTGTGAACGAGCTGGCAAGATGTTTGCCACGGTGCATTACCAACATGCCACCCTGTAAAGCAGTGGAGAGATATTTTAGTATATCCACGTTTCTATTGCTATTTATATCTTTTATTTAGTTATAAACCCTTGATTCTTTCAACACAGACTTTTTTCTTATTTTTTTAAATAGTTACTATCAAGTTTGCCTCAACAGAAACAACCGCCATTCTGTTAGTTTATATTTAAGCTCATAATTCTTTTGCATATGACACTAATTCTCATGAATAACATAAAAATGTGTCACTCCAATCTTCTTTTCATGTTTCAGGCTTACTTTGAATTGAGGGTGTAATTCCTTTAAAATATATTTCCAGTTGTAAAATAGATCTTTAAAATTAATATTATCTCAATGTACAATTTAGAAGCAGATTCTCCTTTATATTCTTCTACAGGAGATGGGGCTGAGATTGCTTCTCCTTCTGTAAGCAGAGAAAGCACATTCAGGCACCTGTGCCAGCCAGGCTGTGAAAAACATATACTTTCTGTCACCCATGCTACAGCTCAGCAGAGAAACACACACACACACACACACACACACACACACACACACACACACACACACACACACACACTTCACTGTCCGGAGATGCCTTTCTGGCTGAATGCAGTTTAGAAACAGTCTCTGGATCAGGTCACAACGTAGGACATTTCCCCACAACATTTTATGCCACGCAGGAAGCTTGACTCTTGACAAAAGTGTTGTTCTTAGAATTCACTGTGACATGGATTTAAAAACAGGTGAGCTAAATGTGTTATATGATTTTTCACTCTATAGTTTTTATGTTGCAATTCTTTAATTGTTTCAAATATTTCACTTGAAATAAAAGCACCAGCTTGCCCCAGTTTCTAGTACTTCGGAGGACACAAATGTAAAATTCTTTTTCTTCCAAATGCCTGGAAGAGAAACTGACTTCCACAGCTGTAATGGAATTACCCTAAAGATAAAAACGAGAAAGAAAATGCATTAAAATGAAATATAATACAATGCCATTTTGTGAAATATATAATAGAATTAAAGCATCATTTCACGCATCAAATGCACACTTTGCTTTCATTTTTACAAAGAACAAAATAAGCAGATAGGAGTCCTAGTCTGTTTGGCCAATCCTGTTGGGGTGGAGGGGGGGCTTTATTACAGAGCATACCTTGTTATCCTACTTATTATTGTGAATCACCATTTTAAAGCCCATTCGTGTTAACATTGACAGAGCCATGAAAGGTGTTGGGAAAATGAATGCTAATGTCACCAAGCATGCCCCATGTACTTATTAGCGTCCCACTTTCTATTTTAGCAAGGCTGTTTAGATCTGTTACTCCCCGGAAACTTCTTTACCCGGTTTCAAATAGTTGATGCCAAAGACCAAGGAACAAAACCCAGTATGAATATAAATTATTTGTCAACATATGGTGATGGAGGGCTTGTGAACTCCAAGTCAGCACAAAAAGCCGGCATTGTGTGCCGTGATGAAGTTCTCAAATTGAAGTTCCATGGTGGCAGCGAGAAGTTGCCTGCATGCTCCGGAGCTGTGGTGTTTGGTAAAGCGAGAGGCAGCTGCACCAATTCTCCATAATTAGTCAAGGTCAGGCACTGCAAACGCGGACAGTCACCATTTGTCAGCTGAACAATGGAAGGAGACCAGAGCATTCTTGGCGGGGAATGGTTGTGTAGAGGGGTATTGAACAGGGGTGAAGACAGCCTGCCCTGTTTTGTGCTGGCTGGAAGGGGGGCAGCCATTCACGACAATCCCAAATTTAGCACTGGCATGGCTAACGAAAGTCACAAAACACAATCTTGTTTTAAGTACCAGAAGCATATGTTCACTGACACGACACTATGCTAGTGACACTTGAAGAGGGAGTGAAAGAAGAAACGAGAGAGTAAATGCAATTTCACATATGCTGCGGTCTGTGTCTGATTCTCCCATTCAATGGAATAATCTTTTAAGTTACCAATTGATACAATGTAATCCTTTAAGTAAAGGGATGGTTATTTTTAAATGAACAGAAGAGACTTGAAATGGAATGGGGCGGTGGTCTGTGGAGAATGAAACATTTTTGTTTTAGTTTTTGTTTATAAGGCTGCTTTATCTCCAACCAGAAAACACAGATGCCAGTGATCCACTAAACATGCGAACACAGACAGAAGCTTCCAGCATGGACACATCATTTAGACCCGCCAAGACGTACACCACAAAGGCAGTGTGTATGGAACCCCGAAAGCTAGAAACTGTCCGTACTTTATTTAGTAAAGGGAAACAAGAAAATCACTGCTCAAATCGAGACCTACAAAGGTTTGAGAGATGATTTTTTAAATAAAAGCTTTCTTTCTCCTCTGTCTTTGTGCTCAGGCTGCCTTCACCAGTCTGTACAGTTCTGTTGAGCACAGGGGCTGTCCAAGTCTGAAACAGGCTCACTAGACAGCTGGCCCAGTCACTGAACCTCTTCTGCCGCTGCCAGTGAACAAGGGCAGGCTGGCACAGAGGGACCACGGGGTAAGGGCCTGCTGAGATTTCTCATCAGCTCACTCTCCTGAGCACAGTTTCCAGGTGACATGCTTTCTTTGGGCCCAGACCCTCATTAGTGTCTCCTAATGACGCCTTCCCACACATCAAGTGAATCTCAGTCCATGCAGGCTGCATAAGAATTTTTCGCTACAAGGAGAGGAAAGAGGAAGTAGAGGACCAATCTTAGAAGTTACCTGGTGGTTCTCTCACACTTACACACAGCTGGAAATCACTGAGGGCTTTTCATTTGTAGATGATGCCAGAAGTGCATAGTGGTTACAACTTTTCGGTTACACACCCTACAACAGGAACTCATTATCCTATCATGTCTAATGCAATGCATTAATGATTAGAATTTTACCACAGTTTCCTTCTATTAAAATTCCATCCTTTTCTGTGATCCCTCTCTCTGGGTAGCTGGCAGGCTGCAGATAAGATGATAGGTTGGTAGGTAGGTAGGTAGATAGGTAGATAGATAATAGACGAATAGATGATCGAAATAGATAGATTATAGATGGATAGACAGGTGATAGATTAATAAATGATAGATAGATTATAGATTGATGGTCAGATAGATGACAGATTAATAAATGATAGATAGATGATAGAGAAATAGATGATAGATAATAGATATATAGATGATAGATTTAGATAGATTATAGATGGGTAGATAGATTAATAAATGGTAGATTATAGATTGATGGTCAGATAGCTGACATATTCACAAATGATAGATTGATGATATACAGATATATGATAGATCCATTATAGATGATTGGTGATAGACACACTATGAAGAGGTGAAACAGATCAAAGCCTGCATCTGTGACGTGGGTCCCTTTCTCCCACATGCTTAATATCTATCTTCCCTTTTCTTCTGAGTCTGTCTGAGGAAGGATGAAATCGACTGTGTAATTTGGACGATCCCCACACAGCATACAGACTTCCCTCCCGGAGATTTCTTGATTTGTCTGTAGTACAGTTTATCCTTGGACATTGGGAACTGACAATTTTATATAATCTTGGCAAATTATATCTTTTGAATTCTCACTAAAAATCCATTCATCAATTAAAAGTGGAACGCATCACTATTATTATCTTCACAGCATTCGAGGCAGACACTATTGCCTTAAATTTAGAGGAAATACTGTTGCTTTGACACAGAGACCCACGGATTTAGCAAGCAGGCCTTCAAGGTGGATTTCGAGAAAAACCCTATGAGCAATCCTGCTTTATCTACTAACTAACCATATTTAGTAGGTACCTTACAGTTAATCATGTCAGGCAAAGTGATCCACAAAGAACACTGAGATATCTACTCTTTCAATTTAGTCTGACCAGGGAGTAATAACAGCTAGTGAGAGGGTGTGACACAGTGTGCTTATTACAGCCATTACAGCTAGTGAGAGGGTGTGACACAGTGTGCTTATTACAGCCATTACATCTGAGTATTTTTATTTCAGACACTAACACATGCAATTAACACTGTCTCGAAGGACTTAAAGACATTCTTATATATGTATTTTTTGGTGTTAAATGATGACTAGAATTGATTACTCTAGCAGGGAGAAATATTTATCACTATGTATTCCCCCCTCTAAGCCACTGTAAGCCCCTTCTTACGGAGGGAGAATTGGTTTTCCTACCACAAGTGCATTCAGAACAGATACCTTAACCCTAAATAGTCACCCATGCAATGTTTGCTTCCATGACTTTTACTTCTGAGCAGAGCATTGCCCTGAGGGGTTTGTTTCTCCTGACAGAAGGAAGCATATCTGCAATGAAAGGCAAACAGCATTAGTGTCCATTTCACACCTTTTACTTTTTCAAGATGAAAAGTAAATCAATTAACACACTATTTATAATTCCTAATTATAACAGGTAACCCACAGCCACTGGCTCTTCAACTTTAGCTGATTTAGACTCGACTATGGCATAAAGTAAACTCAAAGTTTTTAAATGATTCTGTACTTGGGACACAAAGCCCTTTCCTTTTCCTTACATCTGAACATTTCTAACCTCCACCCCGAATGAATTTAGTGATACTGTGCTTAATAATCTCAGCGGAAAAGGGGCCACAGTAAAAACCGGGTCTCCTAAGCTAAAGCTTGCTTTAATTTCTCAAATTAATTCACCTAATTTTCATATATTACATGAAGAATTCTGATGGTCCTGAAATGAGTAAATTAGTTGCGTCATTTTAAAATTTCCTTTTTTTTGCCTCATAAAGTAATTGTTTTCAGTTTTCTAGTATTTTAAAGCTGTAATTATTGCCATCAATCTTTTTTTTTTAAAAAGACCAGACTTAACTTACTTTCTACTAGTGAATTTTAATAACCACCCCGGAGTCCCTGATGGGATCCTAGTGACCTGAGATAATTAATTCAATTCAGAAAGGGCTAGTGTAGTTAATCAGGAGCATGCTGGGAAAAATCTTGCAGATTGTGTCCCACAGGGAATGAGGTTCTCAGCAGTAACACTGGGATGTGGGATTTCCATTCCTGAAGCTGAACTAAGACTGGAATCTGTGCTTTTCTCCTACAGTTATCACTGTGGATGGTGCAGGTGGATGGCAGCTTACTACTTTGTTTTCCTTGTGCAAATCAACGGCAAGCTACTCATCTTCATAGAGGACTCATTGTTGCTCACAGTCCACACAGCCGTGATGAGGACACCTGATAAGAAATAATGATGCCCGGCCTGGTGATTACAGAGCTCTCAAAGCTGCATACAGCACAGACAGGCATGCACATGTGCCTAGAAGCTGTAATGGACTCTTCCTAAGTCTGTAAATGCAATTCCTGCAACTTCCACTAGATAAGATAATGGCTACACATGAGCATTAAAATGTCGCTAAAGTTACATAATCACACATCTTAATGTCTTCAAGATTGTGAAGAAGGAATAGAGGAAACCTCAACCGGACAGCTCATAAAATATCTTCAGATCCAGCTTCTTATCATATTCAGTGGCAAACAGAGCAAGAGGTTATACAACTAACCAGTGGTGTTGTCCAAGATTTGATAAAATTAATTCTTCTCAATTAATGGCGTAGGTCCCTTGACTTTTGTTTCTGTTAAAAAAAAAAAAAAACTATTGCTCTTGAAACAGTAACTGTGAGCTGCTCATTTCTAACTGTGCCCAGTTTCTGCAAGATGAAAATTTCAGAAAAAAACACTCTGGAGAAGTATAGGAAAAAAAACCCAGTATTTTAAATAAAAATGGCAATTGGCAATATTGACCCCAGGAATGATGTCCAATAAGACCCCCTTTCTGAAGCCATCCTGTCAATGGTCCAACAGCACCCTCTACTCCCTCAAGTGGGAAATATTAATCATAACAGCACAGCAGAGATCTAGCGGTGCATGCACTAGCTTTCAAAGAGAACCATGGATCTCCTGGTCCTAAAAGACTTCTAAACCATTCCTGTAAGTGCAAGGCTGGCAGAAACCCGTGAGGACCCTCCCAGAAACACTGCCCAGGAGAGCCTGCCACAAGTTGCTGACTGGACGAGTGGCCAGAAGCCACAATTAAGAGGGACATAGCAAGACACTATCCTTGCATAAAACATCCCAAAGGAGCTGCATGTTATGCCTTATTAGCAGCGTGTGGGAAATATTAGAATAGCCACAAATCTTACTTCCACAGACACTCAGCAAGGGGTTTTTTTTCCTATGTTGGCTCCTACTGATGGTTCTGGCCCTTATCCACAAGCTTGTCTTATAGGAATATCACACCACATTCAAGTGTTTGGATAACTCAAGTCTTTGAGATAAGTTGTTTGTAAGGAAAATACCCATTTCCAGGTGGCCAAATGTTTTCTTTAATTCCAGATATAATCTGGTATATTGATATACAAAACATAATATTATTTTAAGTTAAAATACAGAGATATACACAGGAACCAGAAGGACTTTTCTGTGTGCTAGTAATAACAGACAAAAACGTAGCATTCTCTTCATTAAAATGACCATATGACTTAATACGTATTTTCTTATATTTAAAAATTATAACCTAAAGATAACCTTGTCACATTTGCTTAAAGCAAAAAACACTCGTGTTAAGTAAGTATATACTCCAAAGTGTTTGCATGAATTCAAATTACGGTTCCTCCAGGAAAGTATTTATTCATGCTAATGATAAAATACAACTATCATCTAAAGGCTTCATCCACAACATAGCAATCTACCAATTATCTTTGCTGTGGGTTAGCTACCATCTTGATTCTTTTGCATGATACAAACTGCTTCATTCCCTTCTCCATGGGCTTATTCACCTAGCAGGAAAGACTTGTTATGTTTTGCATGGGCCCAAGCCCTGTGTCTGGTAGCATAAGGAACAAACACCTCACTTGGGCTGGCTGGAAGACAGAGGGGGGCTCCTTCCAGTCAATGCCACATAAAAGAATGGAGGGCTAGACTAAGTTAGAGGCACACAGGCTAACAAGTGTGGCTTGGTATCTGAAGTACACCGCAGTCTGTAGGGCTTGAGTAAGAATAAGCCTAATGTCTTTGTGTGCATATTCAGGGAGTATTGACTTTTGAATACAAGATACGTTCATTTCTAATGCCTTTTCTTACAGTGTAATCCATGTTATTCTACAGCACGCAAGTGCATGTACACACACACATATACACACACATTCTTACTCAATATGCTACAACATTCATCAAGTTCTAACAAAAACAAATTATTTAGTCTTTGTGCACTACTAACAAAGAACAGCTATGTAAAATATGAATGTATTAACACCCCTTCCTCACAATGTACCTTGATAGAAAATATAATTAAATCAGCATTTTTTACCACTCACACAGCATAAATTGTTGCTAGCTCTGCAAGACAGATACAATGCATTGTTTGTGCACACAAGAACAATAGCCTTTGAGGGTGAGATCTTGCCTCTTCCAATCCTTTTCCCCCATTCTTTTTCTTGTTCTTTACAAAAGATCTCCAGGACCAAACCCTGAAAAGCAGAGGCACAATGACAAATAACCCCATGCCCATGGTACCTCCCAAGCATCATTACCATGTCATTTTCTTGGATCCTGTGTTCATGTAAATGAACTGCTATCAAATGTGTGACTCTCAGAAATCTCGAATCCTGTGGTATTGATTGATCATCTCAAATATGAGAAATCTCACTCTGAGAAGAGGAAGGTCGTACATCCCAATGCTGACCCTAAGCCTACCAGTCTCTCTTCACAAGCAGTCACTAGCTTATTTGCAAAAGGCTGTGAGAAAATGTCACAGACTGGATGTTTAGACACCTGCACTGGAGGCACTGGATGTAGTTGCATATTGCCTTGCCAGTGAACTTGTAGTGGTGACCACACCCTTTGGATGGGATTTCAGGTGCAGACCTGACCCCATTATAAAGTAGAGGATGGCCTGGCTAGCACTCTGTTGGGTTGCAGAAAGGCAGAAGGGCAGAAGGGCAGAGACTGCATCTTCTGGAGCAGGAAGACCATGGAGGCTATTTACTCTTATCTGTGTGTTTCCCTAATAAATACCTATTTATCATCTATCTTGGGTCTGGTGGATTCGTTTAAGCCCTGCCTTCAACTGGAGGCGGTGGACCACCTGGTCCACTGTATCCACAGATGATGTTCTCAGGTGTATTTGGGAACAGGGCTATTTGATGCCTCCTCTTCTTATAAGGGCATGCTAATTTAGCCAGTTGGGCCCCATTCTCATGCCCACATCCACCCATAACCACCTGCCCTAAATCCATCTTTGATTATCACCAACAACTACACATCTTCAGTGCAGAGATTCTAGAGGGACACATCCATTCAGTCGATAACACGGACCATAAGCTTTTGAAACTGAATTATTGAATACTGAATGCTGATCTTTAATGTTGAATGTTTCTAGAGTCACAAACTGTCAAAAAGGTGCAGGTAATTTTGATAGACTCCTTAATCACATGGCAATATCATATAACACCCAAGGGTAACACAGCCACTAACATTCTCAGTCATTCTCGGGATAGTCTGGAATAGGCAAGGGTTAGCTAGCACTCCTCTGAGAACAAAGGCAGACCATGGTGACCCCTCTAGGTCTGTGACTTGTAACTTCTCTGAAGCTCTCTTGTCACTAGACTGCTGAAGCCAGCCTGCGTGCCATCTTCAGGATATCTTTGAGGTCTCTCTCGTACTTCGATAGCCACTAAACTGCTGGGGTTTGTTTTTTTTAAATCTTGGCTTCAAAGTCCATGATTTCTCTAGACGTCACCAGGCAGCTTTCTTCTTCTCTGACTGGTTGCCCTCTTCTACTGCACAGGACTCATTATTCTTAAGGAATGTAGCCCCCGATGGTCTAGCAGTTGCGATATACTCTTCAAAACACACTATGGTAGACATTGCCTTTGTGTAGGCAAATGTGGAATGTGACACAGTCATACTACAACCTGTCATCGCTCCCCTTCTATCCAAAACACAGGCCAGCACCGCTTTGAACCACAGCAAGTAGGCAGATGGGAGAAGCTGGTCTCCTTGGTGCTCTTTCTCAGGAGGCAATAGGCAATGCTAACTTTGAGTCACTAATGCTCAGACCTCCAGAGACATGGAAGTGACAGGGGACAGATTCAAATTGTCATGGGACATAGAAGCTTCCAAGTTTGTGGAGAAGAATTTTCTCATCATCACCCCTCCTATCATGTTAAAACTATCCACATTTACTTTGTTTAAATACAAAAGGTATGATCTTCGCATATATAGGAGAGGCTTTCCCTACATCCAAAGAGACAGTTGCTAGCACAAATGGCAAGTGTGGGTACCTACTCCATGGGATCTCCTTTGTGGCCACTGAAGGGAGGCCTGCGACCAAAAATCTTGAGTTCTCATCCTGCACAAATGGACACTGCCTTTCAATGCTCATAGATCTTGAGTAAAATTGCATGGCTGGCTCAGTGATAATATGTTGATTGATTTGACATAAAAGGCAGCATAAAATATAAAAGAAAGCAAATTTCCACAGGGCCACCTTGAATTCCATCCCATTCTCCCCAGGGGCCAAAGACCATTGATGACCGTCTAAGCAGATGTTAGAAGGACTTGCTGAGTCATTGGCCAGGATTGTCAAGGAGCAGACACAACATCAAAGCACTGGGTTATGGCCAAGAGCTCGAGTGTTCTGTGGTTCATTTATCCTAAAGCAGTGAACTCACTGGGTGAATTTTCATATTATTTTTCTTTTGCTGGTGTGACTAAAGACAATTCTGGTCTATCATCAAATAACTCATTAAAATAATGCAATGAGATGAATCTAGGAGCAAAATCTAGAGAAAAAGTTCTGTAGGCTTGAGTCATCTTTCTGTATGCAGAAGGACAGCAGGGTGGCTCTTGTGGGAGCAGGGGACAGACAAAAATAGCAAGGAAGAGAAACCCTTTAGGCGGATAAGCCTAAGGACAATCTTGTCCGGTAAACTGGGTGGACATGGGCAAGACAGTGCTCAGAATCACATTCAGTATAAGCGGAGCCCCGAGAAAGCAGAGCTAGAACATAGATAACAGAGATGAGGACTAAACATGTCATTTACACAAAACAGAAATGTCTACAAAGCAAAGCATGTTTGTGTGCGTGTAAGTGTGTGTGCGCGTGTGTGGTGTGTATGTGGGGGTTTGCTGATGTGGCTACATAATTTATACTTGATTAACAGTAACAGCAAGGCCCCTGCTTTGTCTGTTTTTTTGTTTGTTTATTTTTTCTTCCATTCAAAGTCACCTGATAATGAGTTTGTTTGTTTGTTTGTTTGTTTTTAAACATGCTACCACAGCTAAGTTCTTCAGGCTGGTCTTGGAGAAGGGAGCATCTCAGCTCTCTGCAGGGCTCCTGTGCCTCTGAGACAGCAGGCTGTGTTCAGATAAGCAGCCGTGGGGCGGCACGTGGGAATGCTCACTTAACCTGTGAGTCACAAGGTTATTTTTGTAGCTGTGTCCTGTCTTCCCTCGCGGACGTGATTTATGCTTCTCTGCCCAGCCTCATCATCATTGTTCTCACCTTTGTTTCCATCATAGTTAATTAAAGGGAAGGTCATTGTCACCTTATGTTTTAAACCTTCTTAACATAATATATCACCCCTGGAACACTTTAATAAGGGGATTTGTGAAGGAATGGTGTAATAGGAAAAAAGTTTACAGCATAATCCATCCTGCTCACAATTACACTTTAGCTGTGCACATAATGAAAGTTAATAAGTAGACAAAATGAAGGGTCTGTCTGGGGACTCATTCAAGTGTTGATTAATTGGCTGTGTGATGTAATGGAACCAGAAGACACTTTGCTTTTGTGAAGTGCAGGCAAACACAGCCCAAACAAACTCTATCTAAAGGACAACATCGCCTTCCTTTTTCTTTGCAAATCGCCACCCTCAGACAATATGAAATTAATTAAACAACTGTTTACTGAATGCCTCCTGTGTGCCAGGCACAAAGAGAAATCCAGGCCACAAAGGGTGAAGTGAAGCACGGTCCCCTCCTTGGAGGGGACCTGTGGCGAGTGCTGGTACAGAAACAAAGGAAGGACACATTATTTATTCCGAGTGGTGACTCCCGAGGATACGAGAATTAGTTAAGATTCATAAGAATGACTGAAATAATATTAAGCACGCCAAGCACATCTGCCAAGAAAACACTAAGTCCCTTTTTGCAAAGCCATTCACCCCATTTAGCAAACACTGAGAAGTGCTTACTAAACCCTGGGATTGTCCTGAGCCATTTCCAGAGATCAAGTTATTTTTGAGGCTCCTAACGTACCTCACAACAGAAAAAACTGAGGCACGGAGAAGGCAAGAAGTCCGCGAGAGCCGGCTGAGTGGTACAGCAGAGCAGTCGAGAGGCCAGCCCTGCTATTGCCGTCCCCCAGAATCTAGACTTTCAGTCAGAGGACAATGCTGTCTGGCTTTAGAACTAGGTTATTCTGAAGCATCAGAGAAAGTGTGAATGAGTGTGTGCTGCAGAAACACCTCACCAGGTTCTGTAACCCGGGGAGTCCGGGTTTTATTGAGCAACAGAAGTCACTGAAGCAAAGGCACAATCATCCCTCAAATGAGAATGGTGGACAGAATGGAGAACTTGGAAAAACAGGGACTATGCGTGTGGGAATGCGTGTCTAACATTTATGTAGCATCTGGTTTTTTGAGCACGTGTTGTAGATTGAGTGTGAAAAGGTCCAAACAAGATCAGGCCTTTGAAACATTGGCCTCTAACTAGCTACTCGGTGTTTTGGAAGATGGTGGAACTTTTGCTCAAGAAAGTGAGTAACAGGGAGGATGTTTGATAGCCTGGTCTTACTACCTACCACTCTCTGCTTCTGGGCTGGGAACCTGCCTCTCAGTCCTGCTGCCTTGAGTACCCCCACAGTCTGACTGTGTGCCCAACTGCAAGTTAATTTAAATCCTTCCTCTCTTATGTAACCTGCTGCCTGGCATTGCATCATGGTGATGAGGAAAGTAACTGATGCAGAACCTGTTGGTACAAAGAACACAAAACATGGCGACTGATTGCTAGAAACTTAAAAAATTACTGTAATTATTAACTTAATAGTTGTACAGATTAATAGGTTTCTTTATGAAATTTCTGTGCATGCATGCATTATGCCTTGCTCTAACCCACTCTTCTTATTCCTTCTTTTTCTCTACCCCATCATACATCCCCATCCTCTCCACACCCCTGCTAGGCTCTCTTTTCTTTCAACACATCCTTTTCTGAGTGTCTACATAAAAGAAAAAAATTAGTGTAAGAGACAGAAAGTGGGAGATGACAGAAAAGATCACAGAGGAGTGTGTGCCAGGGTTCTCTTCTTTGTGGACTCACTCTCCATCTTGGGCTCTGACACCACCATGAATATTTCTCTAAGACTAAGATAGCTCTGTCTCATGTGTGCTAAAGCACAATATTGTCTAAGACACAAAGAGGTGTCACTGAGGTATGACTGGGAGAGCAAGCAGACATGGCATTCTTTAGGCTGACCTCTCTTGTGCTGTTCTCTGTCTCAATGCTGCCCAATGCATATGAGCTCAAGAGCATGGATGTTAATGGATTTCACAGGGATTCCAGCTATAAAGCCATGAAAGTTATCCACTCATCTCTTTCCAGCTACAAAGCCATGAAATTTATCCACTCATTCACTCGTGGTGCAGCTAGCTCTCTGACCTGTTGACCCACAGAAAAGCCTGAAAACACTAGGCAGTACTACTTACACTATTAAGGTGGCCTAGCTTGTCACTTCTTTCCTATATCCAGTCTGTCACCAATAGCTTACGGAGGCCCTGTCCTACATGGTACCAGGGACACAACACAGACTTCACGAAGGAAAGTGTGTAGGATCCATGGAAGCAGAGGGTGCCTCATACATCTTTTTCTTCCCTTTCATTATGTTCTCCTTACTCAAATTGTCCAAGTGGTAGATTTTTGTCATAGGTAATAGTTCCTTTGTTTGGGACAGGCAGACCCCATCACCCTACACTTTCCAAAGTGCCTTGGCTCTGCACCTAAGTGAGAGAAGTCTGTGTCACTACTGGGCCATTTGGAAAGGTCTCACATTCTATCAGGTTTACCAAATTTCTTACAAATGCATGTGCACTCACAGTCTGCCTTATGCCGGCCGCCTGGTTTTGTGCATCTGTTGGCTGTGCACAAATGGGAAGCTTACCAAGTGGTCTTCTGAGATGAAGCCGTAAGCCACTCTGAGCTCCTTCACGCACTCATGTTGGTTCTTGTTGATGGCTAACACAAACACGTTTGCCTGGAAACTAGCCATTCCCTAACAGTTTAGATCCTGTAACAGCACCTCTCCTCATTATTTGAAAGGGAAATAGGATGTAGAGTGTGTATCCTTTCATGTCTTAGAATGGAGTACTATTTCCAACAATAGGAAAGATTTTTGGTCCATTTTTATTTTTACTTTCCAACCAAAGTTCTCCTTCCCACCCCCTTACATCCTTCCACCCTCCCCCTCCTCTCCCCCATAGCCCACCCCCAGTCCACTCCTCCTCACTGGTAAGGTCTTCCCTGAGGAATCAACATAGTCCGGCACAATAGGATGAGGCAGGGCCAGGACCCTCAGCCATGCATTAAGACTGAGCATGGCATCCCACCATGGGGAGTGGGCTTTGACAAGGTAGCTCATGTACTAGAATTATATCGTCGTCCTACTGCCTCTGAGCATCATCTCACCTTAAGGAATGGGCTCCAACAAGCTAGCTCATGTACCAGGTTTGTATTGTGCATGCTCCTACTGCCAGGGACCCCTCTGGTAGTCTAAGGTTTACAACCGTCTCCTTTGGGCACCAATTAAAGCCAGGGTAGTAATGAGTTCACTAGACCCATGATAAATGACAAATGGGTGTTTTATCAGGGAAAAACTTGAACAGATAATAATAAAGAACCCCCGCAGCCTTCCTGCTCCAGGAGATGCAGTTTCCTTATCAGATCCATAACCAGAGAGAGAGAGAGAGAGAGAGAGAGAGAGAGAGAGAGAGAGAGAGAGCCCTCTGCTTCTTTACCTTCTGTTCTGATTCTGTCTACACCTAAAAAACACCCAAAGGGGTGTAGCCACTGACACAAATTCACTGGGAGGGCCTAGTTTTTTGAGACAGATTTGAAGCATCAGCTCAGTAGGACTCTGTGCCTCATGGATGTAAAATGAAGACAAAAGATTCACTACCATTTTACATGGGTCACATCCAGCAAAGGTTACAGACCAGTCTCATTTGGCCGTGCAAAGGCTACTTCCTTGGTAGCACCTCCTTTGTGAGCCTGGGAGCAGAGACAGAAGAACACTATCCCTTGTGTCAGCAGTTGTGAGTCAGTGTGTGGCAATCACAGTGAGTCTCCCTGCATTGTTATATAGCATCAACATCAAGAGAGAACTTAGAGCAGATAAATGCACAGAAAGCATTCAAACGACTGTCCTGGACCCCACTGGCCCTGTGCTCCTTTCTTTCTTTAAGTCAGAATTACATTCTATATCTCTGTGAAAAGGCTAAATCAGGAACCATGAAGTGACAAATTGCCACTCAGTTCTGAAACCCTCTTAACATAAGTCTTCTGATATCAAAGTGAAGGCCTGAGAAAATGTTGCCCAAAGGCCATGGCCCTGGGCACTCATGTGCCTACTCCAAATTGTGGTGCCACAGCCAACAGTGGCCCTCAGCAGCTGGTATAGGACTCTTCTTGAAGGTCTTTTAAGTTATTAGAGACTTATCCCTTTTAATTGTTTATGGAAATGCTTCAAGGTGGAGGAATTCCCCCAAGTTCCCCTGGGGGGTGGTCTCCTTCCTCTTAGATCTCCGCTTTGTTCTTGGCTTTTACTAAGGCACACAGGAATTTTCTCAGACTGGTGGAGTTTGAACTCGATCCCACTGGTTGTCTTCTCCTTTTTAAGGGTGGAATTCCATGAACAGCTTCCCAGCCATTCTTGTCTAATAAGCATGACAGAGATTAGCATGACTTACTATGATTCCAGTCCTGGAAAAATTGGAAATTTTTAAGAACATAATGACTATGATTCACATTGTTCTAGACAGACTTAGCTGACAGCGGGGCTGCAGGTGTCCATGGTGTGTGTCTGCGCTGGTAGGGAAGTCATCGTGCCATCCTGTCTCATCAGGTGGCTCCTGGTTTCAATCTTACCAACTTCTAGCGTATTTTACTTATCTATCTATCTATCTATCTATCTATCTATCTATCTATTATTATTATTATTATTATTTATTTATTTCCTTTTTAAAATTTAAATTAGAAACAAGCTTGTTTTACATGTGAATCCCAGTCCCCTCTCCCTCCCCCCTACTCTGCTCCCCACCAACTCTCTATCTATCCCATCCCTTTTCTGCTCCCCAAGGAGGAAGAGGACTTCCATGAGGGAATCTTCAAAGTCTGTCACATCATTTGGAGCAGGGCCTAGACCCTCCCCTGTGTGTCTAGGCTGAGAGAGCATCCATCTATGTGGAATGGGCTCCCAAAGTCCATTTGTGTACTAGGGATAAATACTGATCCACTATCAGAGACCCCAGAGACTGCCCAGGCCTCCTAACTGACACCCACGATCAGGAGGTCTGGGTTGGCCCAAGCTGGTTTCCTAGCTATCAGTCTAGGGTCCATGAGCTCCCCTTGTTCAGGTGAGTTGTTTCCGTGGGTTTCTCCAGCCTGGTCTTGACCCCTTTGCTCATTACTCCTCCCTCTCTGCAACTGGATTCCAAGAGTTCGGCTCAGTGTTTAGCTGTGGTATCTGCTTCCTAGCAGCATATTCAAATGGGTGGTTTAATACTGTTTCCGAACAATTCCCAGCCCTACCCTTCTGTGTGGAATAGTTTCTTCCATTTTCTCCTTTCTGGTGATCAAGTCACACTCTCCTGTTTCTCTCTGTGCCACTGATGCATGAGATGGGTGGATATGGGCCACAGGAAATGATGGCGAGACAGTATATGGGGCCACTTGCTGGAAGAAGAGTTTGCGGGGAATAGGGTATTGAAAATGACTAAAAGTCATCACATGGATGTCTGACACTGTCGAACAATGAAAATCTAAGGTATACCGCATGTTCTCTTAGAAGTTGAGCCCTGGATCAGGAGGAGCACTTTTGTGAGAATCTTGAAATAGGATTTCATTTAGCCCAGGCTGACCATCAAGTTTACCAGGTAGCCAAGGATAACCTTAAACTTCTGAATCTCCTTCCTCATCATTCTTAGTGCTAGGATGGCAGGCATGAACAGTATGAGTAACACCAGAGTTATGCTGCTCTGAGATCCAAACCACAGCAAATGGTCAACCAGCTGAAGTATATCCCAGCCCCCTTTCTGAGATATTTTACAAGATGTACACTGAGTGCTGGTCTGTAAAATGCTCTCCACACCAGTGGGTACTCCCAAATTATAGCCACACAAATGCAACTCTTTTCCCGCCCACTGTTTCTAACAAGAAAATAGCGTGGATTCTTCCAGTTTTGTAGATGTTGCTGGAGTAAGAGCCTCTCTGGGACAGCAGTGCTTCAACCTGGCTAAAGTGCCATCTAAGGGCTTCTAATTGCTTCCTGATTTTCGCTAACATCTCCAGTTCTACATAGGACTATCAGAGTGGACCCCACCTGAGTCTCCACTTGGTTATGGCACACTTGAATGTTTACAGCAGCTGACTTCTTGTGCAGTTTTCAATCTAAATTACACAAGTTAAGTGATCCAGCAGAGGTTTGTAGAAATTAGAATTTTTGGTGTTGTGTTCCCATGAGAGAGAGCTACAGTATGATGCATGTCTCCGTGGATCAGCAGCAGGAATCTGTGGACCAAACATGATGCTCTGCTGAATCCCTCTCATGTTGAACAACCCTGCTGCACCCTCCTTTATTCCAGTCCCACTGGAGAGAACATCTGAGATTATAGTGGGATACAGCCTTCTGCATAGATCAGCTAACTCTTCCCATATTGACAACCCCAAACTAACCATGATTCCAAAGTCCCTTTGACTTCTAGTTCACATACACAGATCTTCATCTTTAGGCCTTTATCTTAAGGTCATTATCCTGCCTACCACAGTTTCTTCATTCAAGCCTCTACCTCTTCCTTCTTCTTAATTGGTAAGTGAGTGCAGGTGAACTGGTCCTACCAGCTACAGCCAAAGCCTCTGCTTGGGCAGGCCAAGGTGGCAACACAGAGGAGCTCACATTGAATCAAAAGGAATTCAGCTGAGGGGCAATGACTGGTGGATACAAGACTCAAGAATCCATGGTAAATGGCCATGTCTGAGACCTGGTTGGTGGCTTGAGAAGGTAGGAGGAGATGAAGCATGTGACCCGGGGTGATGGCGGAGTCAAGTTCAGGGAGCAGTGTATGAGTTGTCCTACAATTTGGACTATACTTACTGAGAGGCGCCTGAGTGCCTTGAGTAGTTGAGTGACCAGATGTTTGTTTTAGGTCAGAGACTTGAGCTGTGGCTTGTCGTGCAGATTGGAGCAAAGTAAAGCTAGACAGAGGTCAGGTATTTGATTGCTACTCTGCAGTCATGCAGAAGGATGAAGAAGGTGGTCAGGTATGTGACTGCTATCCTCCAGTCTTGCAGAAAGGTAAAGTCTGTGAATGTGGGAGGCAGCCCATGGGTATTGACAGGACATATGTACTGGGTTGAAGAACACTTGTGTTACAAAGGGAGTTAAATGGATAAAAAGAGCAGGCTGGCCTGCTGCCCCACATACACAGCAAGTCTCAGAAGGTTGTATATGGAAGATGCTAGCAGACAGAGTAGAAGAGGCAGGTGTTATTTGTTCATACTGGGTTTAGTCTAGGACTTTTCTCTCAATAAAGGAGAAACAGACCACAGAGATGCATGGGAGTGTAATCTGGCAGGGTTGCAGGATGCTCAGGGAAAGGAATGGCAGAGAGTAGAGAATGGAGAGAAAGCCAACACCCACAGTAACTGCAGGAAGATATATCTCCAGGAGCCCAGCCTGGTTAGAACTCGGGCACAAAATGTAGAGGAGTGAGTTCAGGTGCCATCTAGAGCTAACACATCCAATGCTATTGTGTAATATTTAGATCTACAGTATGCTTTCTCTATGCAAGATGGAAAGCAACACAAAAAGCACGGTTGAAGAGCAGTTGAATGTGTGCATTATCTTGATAATGGTACCCACATCATAGCTGAGATCAAAACAGCAAGATGTACATTGCAAGAATATGCAATTCCTGTTTGAAACTTGTAGCTAAATAAAAATGAAAAAAAGGAAATACAATGGTTTTGCATCCTAGAAGAAGTAAACTTAAAATGTTGATAAAACTTTTGGATTAGAGACAAAGCTGGGGTAGGAAAACAAACTGTGTTTAATGCTAAACAAGGAAGGTGGTAAATATGTGTTGTGTCTGGTTCTCTGGGTGAGAACGATTCAGTTTCCCAGTTGGAGTAGCTGTGCCACCTGCTCCACAGTGGTGACCTGTATGTAGAGATCTGAGCAGGGCCTCAGGCAGAGCCATTTTCAGTGGGTGTTAAACATACTGTTAATATTCTGGTCAGGTCTCCCCACCATCACCCTTGGTCTATAACCTTTACCAGCTCAATGCACCAATACAAGTAAGTAGACAAAGACAACAAAAGAAACGAAGTATCTGAATCCTATCTGCATTTGCTGGCTTTGAACTCTGGCCAACTACCATGCTCAGTCCCTTCCTGTCCCTCACAAATCCTTGATCCACACAACTTCCTGTCTCATAACTTCCCATTTATCACCATTTCCTGTGCTTTACAATTTGTAGCTACAATGACACAGGTCTTGCTCCTGCCACATGCCACATGCCCACCAAAATGCCATTCCATCATAGGGCACCCTTTCAGCTAATTCCAACAGTATGACATTTCCCTGTCATGCTCCTGCATCTTGCATACTGTCCCTTTGCCCCTTTGTCTTCTACTATTTAGGACTTCCAGGACCACAACCCAAAACTTTATTATGTAGTATAGAAACATCAAGAAGCAAGTGCTTTGAGGATATAAGTCTTCAAGGAAGATTAATTTCAGGTGTCTCTGGACTGTAATAAAACTCTTCAGAGGAACAAATCCTATCAGTGCAAAAAGAAAAAAAAATGATGTGTTCACCCAATTCATCTTAAGTATGAATCAACAAACCCACTGACTTATTGTTTCTGTACTATTTTAAAATGATACCAAGCAAAGCGCCTATGTTCATTAATGAATGCAAATAATTCAAGGTTTAACAACAGCATGGATAGTTCCTTAAAGGGAGGAATGCATGCTTTCTCGTGAACACTCCAATTTATCATTGTATTCTTTTAAACTCTGTGGTGTTGCATTTTAAGGTCCCATTAAATGAATCAAAACAGTATATTATCTAAAATTAGGAACCAGACAGAACAGCAGCTAAAATTAATTCACCATAGTAATCCCCTCCCAGGAAACTAGCCGGCAGGAAAACATGCCCATTTCCACGGGCAGAGATTTAAAAACATCTCTCCTATTCATTTTACATGCCCAAATCCTCATGTATTAAAATAAACATATATCTATCTTCCATGAAGAGAAAGTCAGAAGTCTGCACTGGCCTCTAAATGAATCCAATTAAATTTAATCAAATCACACATCTACATTTTAGAATCATATTGAAAATTTGAGAGCAAAAACAGGTATGGGGATAAATGTGTCAATGTATATTCCAAACATTGTAACCCTTGGCTTACCAATGAAAAGGAAACCCAGACTGAGAGCTATCAACACAGACACACACACAGGAAAATCCAATCATCCTAGCCCCTTCATCTTGAAGCTACACATGCAAACAGAATAACTGTGTTTTACAGAAGTGTTGTTAAACATTGGTACCCAAATTCCATTTCATTTCACCTCCAGTGAGTTTGGGGTGGGGGCCACCGAGCATGGCTGGCTTCATTGGAGATAATATGATACAGGGCTAGAAGCCCTCCTTGGATTTCAAACAGGTCATCTTGTCAAAGCTTTATATGGGAGCCAATTACATTAATTTTCCACAGCAGCCAAATACATATTTCATTTCCATCTCCCACCAGAGATGGGGTCCAGGGATCCTGTTTCGAAGGCTCTTATCACTAAGTAACATTCATACCCCCACAGGAACCCTTGGCAGCCGGTGGCCCATTGATGTAACTGAGTGAGGCCCAGGCTGCCTGCCGTTACTCGGAAGCACACGCTTGGGGACAATGGGGCTTCCACGTCAGCCACATTGTCAATAAATTTCAATTACACTAATTGCCAAGAGTTGAATGAGTGCACTTTGCAAGAAGAGAGAAAAGAAATCTGAAAAAGGAGCATATGCCTCGTAGGGCTAAAGAAAGGAAAGTAATAAATAGTCTGTTTTCTAGTGGGGCGTTCGAGCCTTTTCCAACACGGCTTAACCAGATTTTACAAGCTGTTCCAGGTTCAGCCATCCTGTTTTACATTTCTTTGTTACCGTCTCCAAACAACACAGACAGAAAGTCAATTGTGTGGTGTTATATTTCAGGGGAGATTTAATTTCTAAGAATTTTTTCAATACATTGATTTGTTCTGCTTTGATGGATAATACACTGAGTGAATTTGGGGGTTGGGGGGCATCCCATGAATAGCTGTGGCTACTTTAAAACCAACATAGAGCATGGCATCAAACTCAGGGCCAAGTGTCCCTGTTGTTTTCCTTTCAAAGAGTAGAAAAACCCTAGAGGAAACATTGGTCAGGTATTCATGCATGCGGGTAACTGGGTACTGAGGAATGTTTGGAGATTGTCAGGTCTAGACTGGATTTGCATGACAAATTAGCAATCCTCAGTGCTCTTTCATTCTTACAACCACAAGAAAGGGTAGACCACAAAGCAAAAAGGATATTGAAGTCTTTTAGGACATTGGGTGGTTTCTGGATGCCTACATTATATAGAACTCCAGAAGCTCCGGAAAGAATGTATCATTCTCCATGCCAAGGCCAGCCCAAGATACAAAGTACTCTGAGGATGCACAAGCCCTACACACATGAGCACAGCTTGGCATAGACTAAAACTGTGCCTACAGGGCAACTGAAGGGAGGGCATGTCTGTCTAGTTTTTTAAAGTGCTGTGCACCACAGTTAGTTCTAGTAGACAGGGCAGAGGCAGGGACTCATGTTAGTCCAAAGCACAGCTACTCACTGGAGAAGGTCATTCCTTCACTATGGACTACAGATGGGACCAGTCCTTTCCTAGCTGCCATTCTCCTGGAACCATCATAAGGTCTACTCTTCTCTACTTTCCTACTTTTCATTCTTAACTCATTCACCCTTAAGCCGTATCCCTGGGGATGTCTCTCTTCCAACACAAATCCTAAGGCCCGTTAAAGCATAGTTAATAAATGATGCTTTCCTCATTTGTGGAAGACCCTGTAGCCCATTTTCCTCAAGCATGGAAGTCATTGGGTACAATATTCATCAAGCATGAAAGCCACTGGGCCCCATCTTTCTCATGCATAGAAGCCACTGGACTCCATCTTCCTCATGCATGAAAGTCACTGGACTCCATCTGTGTCCTGGGGTGGTTGGTCAGTGGGCTTTGCAAAAGACTGTGTTCAAGAGTGGTAGTTACTTGACTGTGTATTCAGTGTGATAACATAAGAAGATAGTGTTCTGAGGGTAGTGGTCACTGGGATACACTGGGATGACTATGTCCTAGTGGAGGAATGTTCAGTAGGGTAACTTGTGACTACATCAAGGCAATGACCCATATGTTTTCTGGGGAACCCTATATCCACTGGACAGGAGGACCGCTTGTTATTTTTGTGGGTGCCTCATGTCAATGACCTTTCTATACTGAACAATTTGGGTCACAGTTTTCTTCACAGGTCTCTCTGACTGAGAGCTCTAAGGCACTGTTGGTTAGTTTGGTCACATTACCCAGTCTCCCTACCATCTCATATCCTTTGTATCAGATCAAATAGCTGAGAGCAGAGGGTGAAAATATAAGAAAAAAAGGTTTGGGAAATCACAGGACCTTTGTATGAGGTTTGCAAAAACCTCAGAAGATGTGTGTGTGTTTGAGTGTGTATAAATGTGTGTGTACAGGTACATGTGTCAGAATGTATGTGTGGGTATGGGCATGCATATGTGTGTTCATACATGTATAAATCTCTGTGAAGATGTTTACTATATGTGTGTGTGTTTTTGAGCATGCATGCTTATGAATTCAGTGTCCATAAGCCTTGACTGCACATTTAATATATAGAAGTATATTATATATTAAAATTATAAATTATATACTTATATATGTTGAAGTAAGAATGACGTCTGTGAAAACACTGTTCTAGTGATGTGCTCACACATTACTTGATGCCTCTGATGAACAGGGGGAAGGATAGGCAGAAGATATCTTAGGCTACAGAAAGTTCTTTGGGGATGCCCAGTCTCCACCCCTTCTACTGCTGATCCCTGGAAACTACACCTCTGGAAACCTCTTGTTCATAGGAGGCTCACACCCAGCATGGGAGGAACACATCCAGGCATTAGTTTAACAAACTGGAGATAAGCTTAAGGCCACATCACTCTTGAGCAAAAATACATACAGACCATTTGAAGGGATAGAAAGAGAAATAATTGCATTTGCATTGATCAGTAGAAACACAGGCTGAAGTGGCAACTTCCTGGTTAACCAAGTTACCATTCAAGGGATGATCAATAAGATCTGAGAGCCACTGGGGTGTATCAGCTCAAAGTCAGATGCCCTAGAGTCTGGTGTTAGTATGTGCTTGCTGCATCCTCCTGGGGAATTCTGTGCAGTGTCGGTATCAGAGAGAGCAATCCTGCTGGACCCTAAGCAGATTAATCTACTGTATTTACACAAACAATGTGGACATACCTGACATGAAAGGAAAGGGGGATGGTTGGGGCAAAGCAGATTAAGGTTGTTTACTCTTGGAAGTGGTATGTTCCCACAGAGGAACATTAAAATAGCTTTATCATGGATAGAAAGGGAAGCTCCTTATTTCCAACCCCCACTTTGTTAAGTGAGTGCTCCTGCCACAGGCACATCTGTTCTATGCCTCCCTTATTTAGTGTGGCATATGCTGGTGTTGCAACTCCAGAGCATCAACTATTCCAATCAATACCCTTAGAGAACCCCCTGGGATGAAATGAGGAGGGTGTAATATTAATTTCATTCTGAAGGCCCTGCATTCTTCTCAGGAGACCAGTAGTTCTCTCTGGGGTCATCCAACCCACAGGCATTAAAGGTTGCCACTTAGAGATATTGCTGCCTTGGCCTTTGAAAAGGTTTAATGTGCCCCAAGAACTGTTGTCCTTTGTTATTTCAAAGCAAATCTCAGGTGTAAATGAACATTTCTAGACTCAATGCTGTGACAGTTCAGAGGAGGTCCCCTCTCCATGCTCTCCTAGCTGCCTTGACTCTAACTGTGGTGGTGGCAATGATGAAGTTTTCTCCAGGTGACACAGACTCCCTCCCTGAGTCAGAGTATAGGCAAAGCACTTGTAGCATGAGGAATCATACCACATTTTAAAAAAATATATGTATAACCTCTTTTATTTTATTTACATTAGAAACAAGCTTGCTTCATATTCAATCCCAGCTCCCTCTCCCTCCCCTCCTACTCCATCCCTCACCAGTCCCCCCAATGCCCCACCCCATCTCCTCCCTCCCCTCCCCAGGGAGGGTGAGGCCCTCCATCGGGGATCTCCAAAGTCTGTCATCAGGAGCAGAGACAGCTGACCTGAACAAGGGGGAGTTCATAGAGCCCAAAGTGATGGCTGAGAGGCCAGCATGGGACTGATCTAGACCCCCTGAATGTGGGTGTCAGTGAAGAGGCCTCAGAAATCTATGGGGCCACAGTTAGTAAATCGGTATTTCTCCCTGGCGTATGAATGGATTTAAGGAGCCCATTCCACATGGAGGAATGAGCTCTCAGCCTGGACACATGAGGGAGGGCCTAGACCCTGCTCAGGATGATATCACAGCACATCTTAAAAACACCCGCACAGGACAGGTATTACACTGACTCTAAGGAAATAGAATGGTTGATTTCCTCACGAACGTGAATGAAGGCAAAGGCAGATTTTGAACCTCTGCCTAATGCTAGGCTGTTAAGCCTTCATGTGCAGTTTCTTTAAAAATATGCAGGGACCACATAGCATTCTAAACAATCATGTAGGTGTTGAGAACTAGAGAAATAAGAGGCTTGGGGAGTGTCCATCTATGCTGCAGGATGGAGCTGAGCACAGAGGGGAGACTGACATACTAACGATTTCAGGCAACTAACCGCCTGGGGTGGGCAAGGAGACACATCGCCAGCCTAGGAGTAACTGCCACGCCCAAGCCTGACCCAATTCCACATGATACCATGAAGGGGACCTGATGTCTCCACAGCCACGGCTGCATCTCAGCACTGCTGCCTCTGCTGTCAGAGACGCTCTGTGGCAGCAAAGGGGGCAGTCACTCCAAAAGCAGGGTGCCCTTCTGGGCATCTCACAACTGTGGAGCCCAATGTGTTTTCTGTCCTTCACTCTTTCTGAAACTCGGAGGGAAAGAGCTGCAGCTCTGAGTTTTTGGACCGCTGCTCACAGACACCAAAAATTCCATGAGGAACAGAAGATGAAAACCTTGGGAGTCAGTTTTATCATTTAACCTCACCTTAGTCTCCAAACCATTATTCCAGGATGGCTTTTTATGATGGCTGCTAATCAGGAGATTAGAAAGATAGTGCCTCACTGTTATTCTTTCCTGGTGAGGTCTGTAAAGTTTCTAGGGTCTTAATGTTGTTAAACTATCTTCAGTGGTTGTCAACAATCCTTAATATATAAAAACATTAACATGAGAAGCCCTTAAAAATCTCTGATCCTGGTGAACTATGTATTAACACTCACTTATAACTTTACCTCTGCATCTTAAGTTTTTTTTAATGTTCTTTGTTTTTATTTCTCATAAAATTCCAGTAAATCCTGCAGGAATTTTTAAGCAATGGAATGATGACCATAGTGCATGGGCTAAGGAAACTTCAGATGTATTAAGCCTGACAAGTTTCTGTTCACTTGTCTTTGAAGTAAAACTGGAACATCAGAAATTCCAAAAGGCATCACATAAAAACGAACAGCCCCCTTGTGGCAACTGAAGGGGATTTTGCCTCCTGTCTCCATCCATTTGTATCTGCTGATAGATGCTGGTTAAATCAAAGCTCCTGATAAATATCAGGAGGCCGAAGCAGCAGAGAAAATACTAATTTCTCAGTGCCGGATATTTTTGTCCTTGGGATAACATTTATTTACCCCCCAGAAATAAATGTCTCAAATTTATAAAGCAATTAACATTATTATTTGGTAGGGCACTTGAAATTAAAAGTACCATACGTGTCATCCTAAGCTATACTGTGTTTCTAGCCACCAGTCAAAGGAATTATAATTGCTCAACATTAGCATATTGGTGGAGTGAATACAGGGACCCACCCACAGACCAGCTCTGAGGCTCAGGTCCAGTCCCTTGTGGCTGAAGGCCCTGATTTCTTTATGTTCCCTGTCTATTGCACAGTCACTGATGTGTGCCTTGCAGAGCTCATCACAGGAACAGAAATAGCACATGCCAGTGGTCATGGAGTCAACCTGGTATGGAATAAGAAAGAACTTAATACTCATACTGACACCAGAAGCTGTGGGTGCAGTATAAATAGAAGGCCAGTGCTTTGAGATCTACAGTGGCAGAGAACATCATCACAAAGGAGCCCTTGAGGAACTTTTGCTCTGTGACTGGAGTTTGACTGTGTTTCACAGAGGTAATTGAGGCCATAAACCCCTGTCTCAGAGTGAAGTGTGTTCCAGAAAAGGGAACACCCTGCCCTGGGTCTGTAGGTAAAGATCATGGCATGAAGGGAGTGTAGTGATGAGTACAAGGAGTGAGAGGGATGCAGAGAATATGGAGATGCTACAGAGAGACAGACCATGAAGAAGTTGGAGGTGCTAGTCAGTAAGACCATGGAGACCCTGGAGGTACTAGAGAGTCAGACCATGAAGAAGATAGAGGTACTAGAGAGTCAGACTATAGAGAACATGGAGGTCCCAGAGAGTCAGACAACTGACTACACTAAGAACCAGGGCATCGACCAGATGGAAATGCTTGAGAGAGGCAGAGAATTAATGCAGCTGAAGGCCATGTGGTCATTCTGGAAAAAACAACAGAAAACATTAAGCCATAAAAAGTGAGCATTCTTAGAAAAAGTTTGTACATGACCCTACTTATACATTGATTGGAATGTTCCATCTGACTTATGGATACTCTGTGAAAGGGAACAAAAAGGAAAACAATGGCCTTTCAGTAGCTCACTAGGCAAAGCAGGGAAAATATTGGTGGCAAAGCAAAAGGAATGACTTGGAGATGCTGGGAAGACAGCCTGTAGGATCTGGTGTTGGGCAGATGCTTGATGGGCTTGACAAAATCTGGATAAGGTAGGTACAGTGTCATGACTGAACCTAATGATGATGAAAGTGAGTTCTGTGTGTGACAAGTCTGGATTTCAATGTAAGGATATTCTCTTGGTAAGGAATGCCTTCAGTAGACAGCAAGTTTGCTTGTGTGTGTTAACCAAGCATTGGTTTAAGCTGCACACTTGCTGCTTTACAATGAGAACACATTCAGAGAAAAGCGTTATTAGATGATAACATTGCTGTGTGGTTGAGCATCATAGCATTCATACATAATTTTATCAGTACAGCCTGACACTTGGACAATACAGTGAATGTCACCATATGTGTATTTGTGACAGTGAGAAGAGCACCCTTATATGACAGATGACTCAAGGAAGTCAGTCTTTCACCATTACAAATCTACAGAGTTGTTGTTACTATTGTCCCTATAGAGGTTAAGATTTGTCATTGTAAGAACTCACATTGTTCAGAAGTTTCTAGAAAAATAATTGTGGCCCACACTCCTGTCAAGGCTGCTTCCTCTATGCAAGATGGTGCAGTTCCTTGGAGGTTAGTATGGGTAGTCACTCTCTCCCACATGCGTGCTCACCCCCGCCTCATGAGAGCATCAGTCTCCTGTTCCTACCCAACTGTGGCTCTCTGAGCTGTTCCTGAGACTGTACATAACCTGAGCCTTGTCCACATATTCATGGCTGAACCTGAGCCTGTATAAGAAGCTGATTTTTATCACCCACCAATGTAGACTAGAACAATGGGTAGGTTTACAGTAATAATGTCTATTTGCCAGAATACTTCTTCATTTTTTGAACAAAACTGCTCTGGAGACATGTGGAAGTAAGAAGGAAAAAGGATAGCCAGAATCCTATGTAAGTGACTTACTTTGGTTTACTTTCAGGTCCAGATTAATTTATTTTATATAGGAAAGGAGAAAAATTATCTGTCTGTCTTGTAAGACAGATAGATAGATTAATGATAGATAGATAGATAGATATAATTGAATACATACATGCTTCTGTCACTATCTCCTTCTCTCTGATCTGGGAGGGGATAGATAGAATCCCTAAACACCAATCACCTGACTAACCACATATCTTGTATATCTGAAGCAAGCATCCCCATGTATGAAGCCTTGGAGTCATGGGCAATCCCAGGATGGGAGACAGGTCCTCTCTAGGAATATGTATTGGCAAGTGTCAGGAGATCCGTCTAGGTAAAATGCAAACTAATGATTTCACCATGTCCAACTGAGAAATCATGGGCATCATTCATGTGAGAAAGGAGGTCTGGGGTAAAGACAGGTTTATTTAATACAGTGGACTTAGGATACCGAAACAAATCTGTGATGCCACTGCTGATTCAGGTGTCACTGCCTATCACTACCAAGGGAGATGGGGAAGGTCAGGAGAAGGTCACCAAGCCGTGGTTCCAGTGAGCCCTCCACAGTGATTCTTCCCCCTTGGTTTTGTTGGGTCACATATCTCATAATTCACATCATCAGTCCCTATTGGGACCCTTTGCAATACATCACTATGCTGGCTCCAGTAGTTCTTTTTAGGAAGATTAGAGACTCATGTAACCCAGGCCATGTTCAAGTGGTTCAAATATCATGGTAGCAGTGGCAAGCTTTCCACCAGCAGCACACATTGCCCTTTGGGAGCATTACAGATGGCCAGGGTCTCTCTGCTATGGTCTGTGTCCCCTACTTTAGAGGCTGCAGCTACCTTCCTTTGGTAACTGTCACCCACAGAGCATTGTGTGAATATGTGACCCATCTGAGACAGAACACATTTCCCAGGAAGTTACCCCAAATCTTGTGGCAAGGCCCAATGAATAAGGATTTCCCCACAGCTGCTGACTGGTAACTGTGTCCCAGTTGGCTTGTATTGTGTGGCATCCTGTATGCACTGTGTCCACCAAGCCTTGCTTCAACAGGTCACAGCCAACATTCAGGATGAGGAAGTCTTTGCATTTCATGGTGTCCAGTTGCTATCCACAAGGTACAAATGCAAGGAGTAAAAGTCAAAAAACACGCCCATGACAACATGAAGACCATGACACTACCACTTTGATCACCGCTGCCTTCCTGACATGTGTAATGAAAAGCAAGGGAGGAAGGAATAGTGGTGACAAATGTCACCCAGAGTGTGCTAGCATAGGAAAAGAAATGTAATTGTCACAATTTATTCTGTGTGTTGATTGGCACAAGGGTCTGCAATAAAATACAGTGGCAAGCCTTCGCATTTTCAGTGCTTTAATGTTTATAAAAAGAAAAATCATGGATTACCATTCATGAATCTAACAGGCATCTAAGGATGCTTTCATTCTCCACGGAGAGTTAGGCTTTACATTAAGGGGACAGGGTCAGGCTGTAAGGTCTAGAGGAGGTGAAATATTAATATGGAACTCAATCACCCTGCAAAGAACACACTAAGAAAAAGCTTATCTCTCCCCCATCCCTGCTCAAAGGTAGCCTCTGGCATGTTGGAAGCCCAGACCAGTAGTGGGATGTAAAGAAGGAATAAGGTAAACACTACAATTATGGTGAAAGTTTGGTAGAAGAATGGGTTATTTACTGCCCACCCCTCCTTCTGAATGGGACACTTCCATAATTTTCACTGGGCCAAGAGGAGAAGGAAAAGGAATGTTGGTAGAGTCTACTGCATGTAGCTGTGAAACTGGCAACCAAGCTGTCAGTCACTGGGGACCTACACATGTATGGGGTGGTGCTTAAATGACATCACTCTGCAGGGGACATCTGAGAGCTCATGTTTGACAACTCACTGCACCTAGTCGGGAGAGGCCTGGGGATAGAATGAGGTGTCTGGCACCAGGAAACTCACAGTTCAGACGGAGGAATCCATGGAGAACCAAGTCATTGTATTATCATGGTTTCACAGTGAACATCTCACAGGGTTCCACACTGGTCACAGAGTTCTAGGTTACTGAGGCTTCAGAGGAGGAAGGGGGTATCCCGGGGTGACAATGGCAAGCAACTCACAAGCAGCAAGTATGGCAAGAGTGGAGGAGGATGGGGGCCGCCAATGCCACTAGAGAGCATCATGAGGGTAATTTTCCTGGCAAGAGGGGTAGTTAGGATAGACTTTCAGGGCAAGCCATCACAGAGAGGGTTAGGGAACACCCAAAAACTAAAACAACGGCAGGTATGAGACCCAGCCAAGTAAGTGCAGCAAGATTTGGAGGGAGGTTTGTGGTCTGGAGGGAAAATCCAGAGTGATGGCGGGCCCCACCAGAATGCTGCACTGAGACTTGGTTACTACAGTTTAAGAAAGCTATGCCCTCTATTGCCTAATGTACCTGCTCACATGCTCTGGGTCCCCAGGTAAGCCAGCTCCATGACTGGAAAAGGCTTGCCTCTACAAAAGCAGAGTTGTCTTACATGGTGTTATTGTTAATACTGTACATATTGCCTCCTAATGCTCCATAATGCTTCTGAGTTAAACCCACAGTCTCTCAGAGTGCCCAGCTAATACCAGGAGTCACATTCTAGCATTAACAGTGATTAGCCTGATTGGGGAAGGCAGTTTTCCACCAGAGTCATGCTGGCATTGACTCCCTTATGAAATGACACTAAGCCCTTGAGTAGTGAGGAGCTGGCCTCCTAATTCCCTTAATCACTGCATCAGAGTCAACGAGAGAGCAGGAAGACAAAGGATCTGCATCGGTTTCTATTTTGTCACATCCAGAAGGATGACACTCACCTAAGAAACAGGTGCAGAGACGGATGGAAAGGAGTACAGAGCCCAGAAGTAAATCCACAGAGTTGTAGTCACCTAATCTTGCACATTCTTGGCATAAATGGAATGATGTATATGGAGGTTCTTAAAAAGTTAAAAATAGAACTATCAAATGCTTTGACAAACCCACTAAGAATGGGAAATGGTCTATTAAAGAAATTTATACAATCCCATAGTCACTGTGCTATTGCCTGGAGCTTAGGTATGAAGGCAATCTGTGTGTCCACTAGGCAACAGGGTACAGAGAAAAAGCAAACACACAAGTGAGCACAAAGGAGACTTACAATGGTGAGAACCTTTGTATGGGCCCTGGAGAACACTATGCTATGTGCAATAAGCCAGGCACAGAAAGAGGAATTCTGTGTGGTTTCACTTACATTCAAAATTTAAAAATGCCAAAGAGGGGAGAAAGGCTGAGGTGGTAACTCTGGCATCCAAGAGAGAGTATCAGAGACTGGGAGACTCAGCATGACCACTTACACAAAACTCAGGGGTAGACTGTAGGCACAGGTATCTTCTACTTGGCAGTTATATCTAAAAAAAAAACCCAGAGGGGAAAATGTGTAAGTTATATACAGCAATACTGTTTGATAAATAAAATCCAAGAAATTTCAGACTATCTTGCTTTTTTATTTTAAAATAACATCAAAGAGCTGAGTTCAAACATTTCATACTTAAATTAGTTAATAAACTAGTTTGGTTTTGGTTTTGTTTTGGTGAAAGTCAAATTCAGACTAATGTTCTACCACCAAGCTATGTTTCTGCCTCTTAATATGGCTGTTTTATTTTTAAAAAATATTGTGAGGTAGGGCTGGAGAGATGATGGCTCAGTGGTTAAGAGCACTCATTGTTTCTACAGAGGACCCAAGTTCGAGTCCCTGCACTCATGTCAGGTAGCCCATGACTGCCTGTAACTCCAGCTCCATGAGTTCAAACACCTCTGGCCTCACAGGCACCAGTAGTCATATGCACATACCCACAGACACCACAGATACAATAATATAGACATATTTTTTCATCTCTAAAAATTATTTTTGAGAAAGGCAGAATAGCAACAGGAGAGGGTGTTTTAATTTCTCACCTTTCAATCTCTGTGACTCTCAGATTTCTAAGGCATGACTGGATCTTCTCTCTGTTTCTGCATTTATTCTCCTGTGATTGAGGAATATGAAGACAACCTGGCTCATAACAAGGAGAGAAATGTAATGACAACTTCCTGCAATTATGAACTTTTGTGAGACTCCTCAGACTGTACAAGCGATGGTCTCTTGCAGTGCAGAATATGAAACAAATAAATCAATTTTTAATACTCTGTAACATTAAAATCCAGTGTCTGTTTTGTCCTCCAAATGATGCAACTTTTATCCATGAATAAAATTGTAACACTGGCAATGGTCATTTAAAAAGTACTGGTTCACTGAGTTTTTACAGATATTCCAAATCTTGACACATTTTATTCTGAAATATCAAAGAAATTGCCTTTATTAATAACATCACCAATCTCATCAGAAAGGCCTTTGTGTATTGAGAATCTGTCAAGCGCAGGTTTGGAGACTCAAATTTTATCCTTGGCAACAAATGCTGACAGCTGTTTTACTCGAAGTGTCAGAATCACTTGATTTGTTTTCCGGAAAACGTCTACCAAAGTCTGAATAATTATAGTTTTTCTGTCAGATGTTATTTCAATTAAATATGGTGTTCAGTGTGAAACACTACTCATTCAACCAGCAACTCAACCATACAAGAAATATTTACCATACCCAACATGCAGCAAAAATGCCATGGGGGTCTGCACAATGCTTCATGAGGATATGGGGGAAATCCTTCATGAGTACTTCCCTTCTCATTATACACAGTGCTGAAGAGTCAGGGCCATGCTGAGAAACTAATTGAGCACATTTTGGGCAAGGGGCTCTGAAAACTCAGAGCTAGTCTTTAATAACAGTGGCAACAGAGCCAAATTGTCAGAAGCCCAACATCTCTATGACTTTTGCCAGCTTTTCCTGTTTAATAGCTGATAGAGTCAAGTATTGTGATAGTCTGATCTACTTCAAAGATTAGAACACAGGACTCTGTTGTCCTCTCCCTCAAGGACTAATCCAGCTGGGCTTCCCTGCCCATAACCTGGGACAACACCACTCCTCGGGAAAACTATTTACCAAGGAGTTGTTAGGGAGATGGGAGGAATAATTATTCCCTCAATGAGATAATGTGCTCACACCTCCCAACAGGCCTGCCCCATGCTGCTCCTCTCAGAGCTTCCTCCGCAGGCCCTTCTGAAGCAGCCTGATTTTCTGAGTTCTAATTTGTGCTTTTCTTCCTCTCCCATTTTCTCTCAGACACAGACTACAGGCCTCAGCATGCTTTCTCTGATACGCTGCCTTTTCTCTCTTTTCCCAAAGCCCTCTTCCATTTCCATCAGGCAAGTTCTTGCCAACCTTTGCTGCTGAACCAGCCTCTTTCTCTGACCCTCAAAAGGCATGCTTCTACTTTTCTCCCTTCCTGGCTAATGCCTGACCCTCAAAAGGTGTAATTCTACTTTTCTCCCTTCCTGGCTAATGCCTGACCCTCAAAAGGCATAATTCTACTTTTCTCCCTTCCTGGCTAATGCCTGACATGTTTTCGTTGTTGCTGTTCTTCCAAATGCTGGTAACACGGTTCTCAAACTGTCTCTGTGTCCACTTTCAAATTATTTTATTAATGAACCTAAGGACTCAGGAGGGAACCCTGATTTTCCTGAAAACAGCAATTGGTGTGCTTTGTACAAAGGAGTAAAGAAATGTTTGTGGTTTCAACCGATTCACAAATGCATGTGTCCTCTTATGTCCAAGGATTCACAAGTTCCTTTTGGAGAATATTTTATTACTGAGAGTTATCCTTTTACTCAGTCAGGAATTAGAAGCATACAGAAAGATAATCTAGTACATTAATCCCAAAGTAAAGCTTAATATTTACTGTAGCTTATCTGCAAATAACTCAGTGGTCCTGATCTTTTTAAAGGAAGACTCTATGAGTTCAGTGGCTTGATTAAATATTCATTTACTAAAAACCACATTCATTAGATCAGTGTGGTGGTTTGCTTGAGAATAGTCCCCACAAGTTCATATGTTGAGTAATTGGTTCCCAGTTAATACAACCGTTTGGGAAGGATTGGGACATTGAAGGAGGTGTTTCAGACAGAAACATGCACATTCTGTTTCAAATCCTACTGAACTACAAAAGACAGGCTCAAAAATACATTAAGAAATAATAAATCATATAAATAGCATACCTGACCTCGGTATTGGTAGAGGGGGACTGTAAGACTGAGGAATCATGGGAACTAAATAAAAATCAAGTCAAGAAAAATAGTCAAGAGTGGTATACAAATTCATGGTAATGTCCATCAAAATCAATGACATTATCCCAAAACTAATATGAAAACACAAAATTCCAATTACCAAAAGAAATCTTAATCAAAAGAAAAGTTGATTAAAAAATTACCGGGTCAACATACTAAAAATAGCATAAAACCTATTAAAATACCATAAAAACAGACCAACAGGATAGAATGTCGCTCCAGGTAACAACAGCTACAGCCATATGATATTTGACAAGTACCGGAAAAATATATGGTGAGGGATCAACATCGTCTTCAACAGCTGGTGTGGGGAAAGCGTGTCTCCACACTTAGAATGCTGCCATCAAGCCCTGGTCTCTCACCCTGTACAAAACTTAACTCCAATTAACTCCAGTACCCTAGTGTATAACCCCAAATCCCCAGACCACTAACAGAAGAACTTCTCCAGGATGCAGGAATGAGCAATGACTTTCTAAGTAGAACTCCAAAAATAGAGCCAGAACTGATGTTTCAGCCTTGAATGAGGCAGCTTCTTCACGGCTAAAGAAAGCTGCTGTGATTCTCAACCTGTGGGTCCTGAGCCTTTAGGGGTCAAATGACGCTTTCACAGGGGTCGCATGTCAGATACCCTGCATATCAGTTTCACATTATGATTCATAACAGTAGGGAAACTATGGTTCTGAAGTAACAATGAAAATAAGTTTATGGTTGTGGGTCACCGCAACATGAGGAACTATACTAAAGGGTCGCAGTTGAGAACCACTGCTTTAAGGGTTAAGCATACAAATGTCTATGGAGAAGGAACACACCCTGCTATGTGGATGCAAGCTGTAACAGCCACTGTTGAGCTTGATGGAAGTTTCTCAAGAAAAATAGGTATGTCCATTCATGAAATCCTGCTGTGCCCTTCTAAACACACACCCAAAAGGCCAAGATCAGCTTACCATGGATATCTGCATGCCTATATTTACTGTTGTACTGTTGGCTCCAGCCAAATTATACACCAGTCTAGGTGTCCATCAACAGAAGGATGGGTAAAGTCAATGTTACATAAAATGCTTAATGTAGTTTGACTAAACTGCAAAGAATGAAATTGTGATGCCTATAGGAACATGTCTAAAAGTGGAGATCATAGCAATGCTATGTAAAATAATCAGGTCAGCGAAGATAGTTTCTCCATGTTTTCCTTTGTTAAGTGGAAGTAACAGGAGTAGCAAAAGGACATGAAACAACAATGGAAAACACTGTGAACAAGGAAGAGGAAAGAGACGGAGAGGGACAGAAGAGTAGAAGAGGGAAGGGTGTGCCAACATATTATTTTGTTGCTACTTCACAACTGCAATTTCGCTACTGTTATGAATACTGATGTCAATAGTTTTGCAGCTAGACATTGGTCATGACCCACGTTTAAGAACCACTGGCTTAGGGTAGGGCTGGGCTTGAGCATCTCTCAGGTTCCTGTCAGCTAGTCTAGACCAGGTTCAGTGAGATTCCATTTCAAAAATTAAGGTGGAAAGAGACAGAGTCAGTGCCAACCCCTGAACTCACTCACACACACACACACACACACACACACACACACACACACAGAGCTACCCATGTGCAAATACACAGGTTCACACAGACACACACATACACACATGCATGCACAGAGCACATACACACAAGTGCATGCACACACACACACACACACACACACACACACACACACACACACTCAAGTACCATGCTGATCCCCATTCTGTGAGCACTGGCTAGCAGAGCCTTGCATATGGTCATGAAGACATGGATGAGCGTTTGCTGCCTTACAACATTGCCTAGTACCTTAAAAGAATAACCTAGTGAGATGTTCAAACTTGCATGGATATTAAAATGCTGAATGAGCTCTCAGAGTGACAGGAGCCAGAGAAATAGAAGGCCTATTTAATTGATTGCAACAAGATGTTGCAGCCCTACTTCAGTGGCAGTAACGCACCTGCAGTTGCCTGGAAAACACAGGGAGGGTGAGGGAGAGGAAACACAGAGGGATCCTAAGTGTGTTTATGACCTCATTGGGCCCATTCTCAGAAGTGAGGATGGATATCAAAACCTGGCATTGAACAGGATATAAACTGAATGTTCTGCTTTAAGGAGGTCCCACTGAGGCTTAGTTTCCAAAGCCCTGTTGAGATCTCTGTGCCATTTGTCTGGGCGACTATACCAGGTCCCTCTTAAGTGTATCTTTCTCCTTAGATCCTATGGCCCTCCAGTCTGAGATAGTCTGTTTCATTGCTTTTGAGTTGTAGCATCCTTTCTCAGAGGTTACGGGGACTGCCTGGTGCTGGCGACTTGCCCTTGTGCCCATTGACAGTGAGCTCTACTGTTAAGGCTGCTGTCTGGCTTTTACTTGGAGCCTAGCTATGTGTGTGTGATGTGTTTGACAAAGAGGAAGGTGCTATCAGCATTTTTGCTTATTTGTTTTGGGGAGAGGGTGTCAGGGGCCACAGGCTTCTCGAGTTCACATAGAGTCCCAAGTTTCCTGGGCTACAAAAAGCCCTGTCTCACCACCACCCCACCCCAAGAGACAAGAACCAGAAATGTCAGAGATCGAGTTCTCCTGGGAAGACTTGAATGCGATCTGGATTTGTTGTTCTTATTGTTTTGTTTTAACCATCCTCCTTAAATGGCCCTCAGGCCTACACTGTGGCTGGCCCAAGATGGGAATGTTAAGGAGATTTCTATATCCAGAAGAAAACTGTTGTCTAGCTTAATGTTGGTCAGAATGAATCTGTCTAAAAAAATATGTAAAAGTGGTTTGGAGGAAAGGCACAGCCCGAATTTGACACCCAGGGGTATATACAGGATAGGAGAAAACCGATCTCTGATAGTTGCCCTCTATTTATACATGCATGCGGTGGCCATGGTCCTACCAGCAACCACATTCCCATACCCCAAACTCACTAGAATGTTCTTAAACATTAAAAAGAAATATGCAAGAAAAAAAATCCAGTAACCTCCTTTCACTTCTTTGGCGTCTATTCTTCTGTCCAGCAGCTTCTCTGCGTCGGCCTCTTTCTGGAGAGGACATGGAGCTCTCCTCCCTTCTTGCTGCTGCAGCCTCTGGGCTGGGTTCTTTTGCATCCCAGAGGGTTCCTGAGCTGTTCTGATGTCCCTTTAGGTGTGCTCGGCTGGTGTGGGGAAGAGTGGGTAAATAAGTATGTTCCCCAACACAGAGCCAAACAAGGTCTGGCTCAGAGGAGCAACAGGCCAAGGAGGAGGCCCCTCAGTAGACCAGATCCACGGTGCTGTCTTTGAATTCAGGGTGCTTGGGCCCCAGCATCGCTGTACACAGTGCAAGTACGTGGACTGAAAACTTCTGGCTCTCGAGCACGTGTTGCCTGCTCAGTAATCAGCTCTGCCATCTGACTACTGTATCAGAAGGTATTCACTTAGCAGTAATTAAGAGGAACGGCTGATTTTTATTGGTTCCAACTGTTAAAGAAGGTTTGCCTCGCACCCCAGCAGCTGTGGGGCACCCGAGGTGCAAATGTTGTCTTTAGCTGCCACCTAGCGGCCACCTCCGGCAGCGCGGAGACTGTGCCCCCATCACTGCGGCCAGATTCCCGCAGAGGGGTCTGTGAAATTTCCGAGGCTCACAAAAGAAAAATGATTTCCCTAAAAGCCATAGTGCTCCTTAGAGTCTTTGGCCACGATCCAAGTTAGCTTTACAATGAGAGGAGAGAGAAGAGAAACGCGCCGTTTGATTCTGTGCTGCTGTGTATATTTTAATTTTAAGATTTCAGAACATATATGATAAGTAAATCCCCTGGCACTGTCCGGGGCAGCTGGACATCCCAAGAGGTCCAGGAGTCAGTGTGTTCCATAGGAACCTAATGAATTTTACACCGTTCGCTTTCTCCTCATTTACAGTGGATGAAGGAAGCAACACAGCAACGCAAGGCTTGCTTAGAGAATTCTCATCTCCTTGTTCAGTCCCATTAAGCCCCTGGGAAGACTAAAAAGGAAACTGGCACATTAGGAAAGGCCCCAAATGTTCTGAAGCGCCAGGGAAACCAAGCGATTGCTCCCCGACAGTCCGTGGAAAATGTCACAATTACCTCCCGAAACCACTCGATTCTCCACCTGATTTTTCTCCTATTCTTGCTGACCCAGAAGGAAAACATCCAGGGATCTCACTTAATTTAAACTGCAAGGGGGAAGGGGAGGGTTCTTCTGAGGCCGATGGCTCCTATAACTACCCTGCCAGGGATCCAACTTCAAGGCATCCATGGCCTGTGACCCGGAGTAGGAGTTTGCAAAGTCCTAAGCCTAATTTCCAAATTTTGCACTCGAGAAAGCGGGAGCTCACAGAAGCTGAGCATCGCCAGGCGATTACACAGCTGGTTAGAGACGGAGCTGGCTTCTCACGGGGGTGTGCTCTCACCATCGCCGCTGCCTCTCAATTCAATATTAATATTTATGTGCCCTGGGCATGAACATACTGAGCTTTACCCTGCAGGAAAAACATATACCTTCTAAGAATTGGAGGGAATGTGTTCTTTCACACAGGCACATAGAAAGCAAAGGCAAGTAAAACATTCTGGCTTCTGAAACTGACTGATTTTGAATAAACATCTATAGTAGTATCATGATTTCTGTGTTGTAGAACTGGTGTGTTTTCCAAGATATTTGACCATTCCTTGGACATACTGCTTCTGACAATAGATTTCAGCATCGTGGTGTCTCTCAGCTTATCACTGCTCTCTCTCTCTCTCTCTCTCTCTCTCTCTCTCTCTCTCTCTCTCTCTCTCTCTCTCTCTTTCTCTCTCCGTGAGTGTGTGTGTCACTCATATATATATATATATATATATACATACATACATACATATATATATATATATATATGCCACAGGAGAATCCAGACATTAGGGTAAATCATTAATTCAGTGTTCTCTTGGTAAATCTGTGTTTATTCTAATATTTTTCAATAAAAATATGTTTAAAGCCCGAAAAACTTTAAAAATAGAAGTAGTTAATTATGTTGTCCTGAGCCTGCCCACGTCTGCTGTTACTATGATTTTATGATAGTTCCAAGCATCTCGGAGCCCATTCCCATCTTCTCATCTTCTTCTATGCCCACCTCTCTCTCCCTGTGCCCTTGCTGCTCCAGGAGCAACTGAGAAGATCACCAGTAACCGTTGCAGAAGTTTCCTTTTTCTGACAGACGGTACTGGGTTGATTACAGTGTTGGAGATTGTGTGTTTGAAAATATATTGATATTAAATCCATGTTCGGTTAGATTTCCTTCATCAGCATTTTAAAGGGATCTTAAAGCAGTTATAGAAAACTCATGTTTTTGTTGTTGTTGTTGCTTTGTTTTCTTTTACATTCTCTTCTGCTGTTCTTTTTTTTTTTTTTTTTTTTTTTGGTTTTTACGAGACAGGGTTTCTCTGTATTGTTTTGGAGGCTATCGGTCCAGCCCAGCCTCGAACTCATAGAGATCCGCCTGCCTTTGCCTCCCAAGTGCTGGGATTAAAGGCGTGTGCCACCACTGCCTGGCTCTTCTGCTGTTCTTAATTCTGGGTTGCCATCATTAGATACATCTCATAGCTTCCTTGGATTTTTCTATAATTCAGTAAATTCTACACTAGAACACTTTTCCAGGTTTATATTGCCATTTTCCTCTGGCTTCTTCAGGTACACTGGCCTCTGGCTCTGGTGGCACTGGACAACAGTGGAGACCACCGCTGTCCCCAAGAGGTTGACAACGCCTCTTCACGTTGGTCTCGCCTCTGCTGATGAATGAATGAGTTAGGTTTTTTTGGACAGTGCTGAACTCAGTGAAGGACCTGCTGCTAACTCCGGTTTACTGCTGCTTGACTTCAAGAGGTTTCCTTAGTCAGTGCTCACATGCGGCACTCATTCTACCGGGCACATTCCTGTCTGTTCTGTAATTTCGCACATGCTTCTGAGATTATTGGTCTTGGAATTATGTCTAAATAATGAGACCATTATAGTAACTAACACCGCAGTCATCCTGTGTGTACTAGACTACACATTATACTAACTGACACAGCAGTCATCCTGTGTGTACTAGACTACACATTGTAGTAACTAACACCGCAGTCATCCTGTGTGTACTAGACTACACATTGTAGTAACTAACACCACAGTCATCCTGTGTGTACTAGACTACACATTTCTCCTCTTTTTTACAAGCACTTCATCAGGGTTTCTCATCTTCAAGGATAAAACTTTCTCTTTGGAGGAAACTGTTGTACATAACCTTGTAACTTTACGGTGTCTTTATAATTTATAGTGTTCTGTAGAGACACCAGAACCTCATCCCCTGTCCTTAATTCTGAATCTTCCAGGACGAACTCATCTTTGCAGTAGGTGTTTTATAACCTAAAGTGCACACCACCATCTCAGCCTTTCAGGGTATACACTGCACTCTGTCTCAATGACTAATTTCAGTCTCTTCCTTGCATTTTAATTTGTGTTTGGTTAATTCTGATTGGTGCAGGTCCTGTGTGAACTCCCACTTTCAGCCGTGTGGCCTTGCTCTGTCTTCTACCTCAATACTTGTGAAGTCTATGTTTCTTGGCATCTTTCTAGTCCTGACATTTGTAAGGCACACCCACCATTTGCTGTGATTCAGTGGAAACCTCGGCCTTGATGTGCTGGGCATGTGCTCTGCCGCTGAACCACATCCCTGACTTTGCTTACTGTTTATCTGGAGACGTGGTCTCCCTAGGTGCCCAAGCTGGTTTTGAACTCACTCTGTAACCCAGGCAGACCTGATCTTGCCATTCTCCTTCCTCAGGAGTGAGATGAAGGTGGGCCCATGTAACCATATCTTTATCTTCTTTTGAACATCTTTAAGTCAAGTAAGTTTTTCTTGTACACTTGAGGCAGACATACACTGTGTGTATCATCTATGCCATGAACAGAACTGAAGGAAACACTGGCTTACTCCCCACTGAGGAGTTTGTGCATGTACAGTTTTGTTTTGTTTTGTTTTGTTTTGTTTTTGGGCAGGGAAAGGGGGGTTTGGGACAGGGTTTCTCTGTGGCTTTTTTGGCTGTCCTGGAACTAGCTCTTGTAGACCAGGCTGGTCTTGAGCTCACAGAGATCCCTGTGCTCTACCTCCCGAGTGCTGGGATTAAAGGCATGCTCCACCACTGCCCGGGTATAGTTTTTACCCCCAAGTGGCCGCAGCCTTATCTGCTTCTTCCTCACTGATCCTTACCGCTCTCCCTAGGAGATGCTTTCTATTTTACAAGCTCCTTAAACTTAGGTGGGTGCTGGTGATCACGTCACAGGCTGTTTAGATAGATGCACCCCAGCTTCTGAGTCATGTCTTATGATGCAAAGGACTACCTTTGCCATCCACTGCCTCCACAAGCTGCAGGTCACCACACACACAGCAAATAGCCCAGAAGCTGCAGGTCACCACACACACAAGTGCTCCAGGTCGCCACACACGCAGAAAATGATCCTGAAACAGATAAATGTGAGGAAACAGAAAGCGGGGTATGTTTCAAGCAATGGCATGAGGTCTGACACCTCTGAGATATCTTCAGGCTTTGTAAATGGTCATGGGACAAAAGACAGCAGTGATTTCCATGTGGGTTTCAATGGGGGTAGACAATGTGTTTACTGGGTAAACTTCTGCTTTCCATTTTTTTAAAAGGAAAATCAACTGGCGTGTAAGACAAATCTCGTGTGCTGAAAGGTCAAGTATGGAGCACATGTGGGCATAAGTGCCAACATGGAGACGGCTGAGGCCACTCAGAAGCTAGGAAGGGATTCGCTGTTGTGTCTTGAGATCAAGACACCATATTCTAACTAAGAAGAGGCCTGTGGTACCAGCAGCTTTACACATTCTACACAGCAAGAAGAGCTATGGCACCCTCAGGACAGCGGTTTACACTCTGGACAGACAGTCAGCTTCACCAAGCTGAGACTTTGCACCATGGTCATTTCAACACAGTTGAATAAGGGCGTGGAACACCCCAAGGGGTAGCCTGTGCTAGCCTGAAATCTGAGCAATAAGAAAAATCGCCCTTTGGTTACCTGCCAATTGGACAGGGGACAGTTCACAGCTTCCTCCCCTTCTTCAGGCTTACTGGCAGTGGCTGGAAGGGAGGACCAGGTGCGAAAACGGGAGCACTCCTCTGGTTTCTGGTTGTGGAAATATTCTGAAGCCTTGAGACTTGGAGCATGAATTTCTTTCCTTACAAATGGGATTTTATTTTTATTAGCACATACTGGCCTTTTAAACAGAAATGCAGAATGCTATTAAAATCACAGGTACCACTAGAGATAAAGGAAGCTGTTGATGACAGTGGAAACCAGGTGACAAGACCTTCAACTCCAGGGTCTCACAGAAGGGCCTCCCGCCTGTGAATTAGCCGGTCCCATTCTGGCCAAGAAGTGGGTACCATTTTTAATTGCTAAATATGTCTTTAAGACTTTGCTTATGTGCTGGCATCAAAAAGAAAACAACAACAACAACAAAAACAAAACAAATGAGCTGACCAGTCCCTGGAACAGCTTCTGGCACGTGTAGCCACTCCGACAGGATTGCAGTGTCCGCGTCTTCCAAATGTTACTAACGTTCTAATTTATTTGGAATTAACTTGATGCAGAAGTGCATTTTACATAGTGTTTGCACAGGCCCCGTGTAATCCCTTTGCTTTATTCAGAAGGATGTCCTCGGGAGCAGTGGGATTTAACTCGGACAATTATTTTCTCGCTTAAAGGTTTGAATAGTTCTGAGCAGGCGAGCGTTTGCCACCATTGCCCCAACTGCTCTCTCCTGTCTACACATATACCTTGGTGGTAACTTGGTCAGTTTATTGAGAATTACGTACTTAGTTCATTTCAGAGCAGCACTTTATCATTTCTCCACAGAGAAGTGTGTGTCTAGCCTTTTCTTGGAGCTGCACTCATATCTACGTTTGTAGTTAACTCTTTCCTTGCTGCCTCCCCCTTTTCTCCTGTCTCCCTTCCACCTCAGTGTTCCCACTTTCATAGAATCCATTTCCCTTTATGCCCCTCCCCCTAAAGCCTCCTTTATTCCAGTTTGGCACTTAACACATTCCCGACCACAAATAAAATGCACAATATAAGAATTACACAGTAGGGTCCACCTATGAGAGAGAATATGGGATTTTGACCTGGAGTTCATCAACCAATGTAACATCTCCCTAAATCTGAATAACCCCTTCTATTCTGTCTCGTCCTCCTGAGATACTAAGAAAATACTTTTGGTTCAGGCAAACCTCACATTCAGTTTAGTGATCACCCCAGAGCCAAAGAAACCTCATAGATGCCAAGAATTGCAAGAATGATGCCTAGGTGAGCCCAATCCTACTTATTTCTCACTATTCCATTCAAAGCGAATTTGGTACCCGTGGACGACATTGTGCTCTGTGATTCAGTCCCCAGAATCACATTATCCTGAGGATTTAAAAACCTGAATATTAAGCAAATGGATAGTGGCAGGACCCTCCTCCTTTTGCATATACAACTGAAAAATGGATGGGAAGTTACTGGACACTTAAATGCTGGACAGTTGTGGGCGTAAGGTAGAGAAGAAAGTATCACCTGCTTCCTTCGCACGTTCCTTGGATTTTCCAGTTTATAACCCATGATCAAGACTGGGGGCCAGAAGGTGTTTCCTTTTGCATTTGTTTTTCCATGTATCAGGGAACAGAACTGCTTTAGAGACACAGGGCCAAACCATACTCAATGGCTGAAAACTGGGAAAAAGTGCTTGACAGAGAGGTGCAGAAAAGGTGGGCAGCAGGCTAGAAGGATGTACAGGCGGGTGACATCACAAAGGAACTTTCCAAGGCTGCACTGAGCAAGCAAAACACAGAGTAAACTTTCAGGTCCGTCTTAGGGGCCTCTGAGATCGTTTCAGGCCTCATATTTCCATCTCTGGTTCAACATTATGCCCAATTAATCTCCCCTTGTCCACATTTTGTCCACGTAGAGCGAGATTGTAAAGGGCCCTACTGATCCCTGTTGTGGGATGCATACTCCTTAGAGAGCCACAATCACATATCAAGATTAAACCATCTTTTGGCCCTGAAAGCTAATACAGTGAGACCTCGCAGAAGAAAACAGGTGTAGTGAGATCAGGTGAGATAAATTAGAATTACCAGAAAGACCATTCGGGGCCTGTCCGCGGGGCTGGGTGCCACTCCTCTCCTGTCAGAGAACCATCCTTGGAGGGTGATATCTGCTGATTCAATGCTCCTGTAGCTCGGGGAAAAATAACAAGCTTGAGGCTGATGAAAACACGACCTGCTGCAAAACATCACACCAAGAAGTCATTTCCAGAACCCCAGAAGCCCCAGTGGCTTAATTTTCTCTCACGTTGGGTTTGGTGGGTAAATGCCCCTGTTGCTACAAGCTGTGAGCCTCCACACTTACCCACCAAAGCAGAAGGTGGGAAGTCCAGGTTGTAGGGCAGATCGGAGGCCGGAGTCTCCGGCTTAGCTTCCTATGAACGCTTACTGTCAGTGCACTGGCTCTGATGCTGACAGGTGCTGTAAGAGGGTGGAGTGGAGAGGGGGCGGGTCATGACCTTGAGGTTCCAGTAGCAGCAGGGAGGTAGAGAATGCTACAGATGCCCCCCCAATACTTCATTCTGCCCCTGGAATGGCACTGCTGTGCTCTTCTCACAGTGTGACTACCGTGCTCTTCTCTTTTGCATTTTTATGGTTTATATCTGCAGGGGTGCAGTCTGCATGCAAGTATCTGTACATACCTGCACAGGTGGGGGCATAAAGTGCATGGTCATGTGAATGCATAGTGCATGTGAATGCGGAGGCCTCAAGTTTCCATCGGGCATCTTCATTGCTCACTTTCTAAGGGAGGGTGTCTGGCCGGGTCTCAAGGTCACCAATCCCAGCTACTCTTGCTAGCCATCTTGACTTGTCAGTCATCCGTCTCCAGCCCCTGCCTAGTGTAGAAGTCAACTGTGGCTGTCAAGTTTGTCCAGCTTCTTGTGGGTTCTTGGGACTCTGAGCTCTGGTCTGAACCATTCATGGCAAGTGCTTCCTACAGTGGGCAATCTGCCCAGCCACCTCTTTCTGTTTCCAGCTGCTCACTGGATTTCTCAGTTTTCCACTTTTGCTCCATCCAGCCCATGAGATGGTGCTGCCCACATGCAGGGTAACTCCTCCTCTCTCAGTTGGACCTTTCTGGAAATGCTCGCCCAGACACAGCCAGAGCCGTGCCTACCTGTCTCCTAGCTTTTCTCAACCCAGTCAAGTTGGCAGTCAAGATTTCAAGATTCGGCATCACAACGGGGTCAGTGAGGGCATTTCCCAGCATGCACATAGTCTGCACTACCAAATCCAGCCACTTTCCCCACCCACACTCAACACACCTTTCCCAGCTTCGAACGACAACTATTCTACATCCGTGCTCTGCGAGCATAGGATGCTTTGTGAATACCACATTTTTACGCATCTACTGATGAGCGTCAAGGCTGACCCCATGTCTTGACTTTTGTGAGGGTGTGCTTCCAGACACCTGTGGTGCTTTAGCTTATAGACTTCGGTCCCTTAAGCTCCACACTGAGAAGTGTGGGCTGAATCAAGTAGGATATGCATTTTTAAAGTGTTTATTCTCCATACTATTCTTCACTAACATACATACGCATACATATATCTTTACATTTGTTGCCTTAGTTAGCTTTGAACTCCTGGTCCCAAGTGCTGGAATGTGGATTAAAATGCACTTAGAAAATAGCAACACTCTTTCTAGGCTTTCTGCACTTATAGACGCTTTCTGCTAAAACACACTGGCTCCTTACATAGGAGCTGCAATATTTCCAGCTAAAAAACCTACTATCTCACAGTCTGTGACACCCACCTCACTCATATCAAAGAAGAAAGACATCCCTTGAAAGGACAGTATAGACTTCTCTTTAGGGGATCTATAGATCATATATCAGTTACCAATTTAATTGTACTAACAAAATAGGTCACAGCAATGTCCCTTTCTAAGACTAAGCTACCAAAAAAAAAAAAAAAAGAAAAAAACCTCCAGCAGTTTTCAAGTCTGTTTCTTCTGTGTGAGGCTTTAATGGAACACAGCCCAACAATGTGTAAATTTATATATAATTTGTCTAAACAAAGAAAATTCTAGACAATGGCTTTCACAAAGCAATTATTAAATTCAGGGCATGAGGAATTTAATTATGGAGGCTCTTCAAGGAGTGCATTGAAGGACTGATGCCATTAGCCGGCACATTGTGGGGCTTTGTAGACCCAGGCTGCCTCCCCATGAGAGGAAGGGAAGGAGTGGAGGAGACATCTAAAGATGCTTCCTGCTTCTTTTCAGGTATCTATTTTTCATTTCTGAGTTGCTCAGCCCTTAGGTGCAATATGAACTTAAATGCAACCCAGATTCTTCATGGGACTTTTAGAATGTATCATAGATCAATAATTTGTTGGTTTGTTTATGAAATATGCCAGCTTACTAGGACAGAGCCATTTTTAAAGGGAAGCCACAATCAATATATATGTGCATAGATTTATGGGTGTTTTTGTTACAATCAGAATAACTCTCTTTAAAGAACTCTAAGAGGCAAGCCAGCTGTTTTCAGTATTATGTATGACTCCTGAGCGCTACTTAAACTCCAGAGTCTAAAAATACTGCATCAGAGACTTTTTTATTCTGTTGAACTCTGATCAGAGGTAATTCATTTGAAAAGGCAGATTTTTGCATTGCAGACACCTGAAGCCAGTCTTTCTCTCATGGTCCTGTCTCTGGAATTCTCTTTCTATGGCTCTATCAAGGTATCTGAGCTGACTGGCCAGTGAATGTTCAGATCCCTTTTTTCCCTTCAGAGAATTAAAGAAACCCAACGGAGAACTGTGAATTCAAACGTGAAGCACAGACTTTTCTCCGTGTGATTACCCAGCAAGAGCACTTCCTATACCTGCATTCCTGCATTGCTCATCTCCCAGACCCTTGACTCACACCGATCCCAGCTGTCTCGGGCACCAGAAACCCAGATTTTAGCAAAGACTATCAAGAGAGATTACGAGACTTCATGTTCCACTCATCAGATAACAGCTCACATTTTGACTTCTCTACTAGGTTGAAAGTCCTTTGGAAGGGAATCGCTGCCTCAAGGATTAAATTTGGGGTTGAAAAATGTAACAGTGTATGAGCTGTTTTATTAAGTGATTGGAGACGTTACAGAGGGCTAGAGATGGAGCCCTCACCAAGGGGTCAACGCTTCAATTCTCTAGTCACATGTTCTCCGTATGTCATTACGGCTCCAGTATCTTTTGCACAGGGTCACTGCAGATACTAAATGACATCAGGCATGTTTAACAGAATGAATCACGATGGCTATCCCAAAGCAGTGGTACCCAATCACTGAGGCATCAGGGGTGTGGTGAGAGGATGGGCAGTTGCTGGGAGGCTAAAGTAGGCAGCGTGTGGGTCAGCTCTCAGAGGCGTGTGGGGAGCCACCAGGCTAGAGGTTGATGTCAGCCAGTGTTGAAAGAAGATTGCCACCCCTCTTTCCCTTGCTAGACTGTCCTGAGTGTTCACTTGTTCTGGGCACTTCCCCCCTCCACACACTTCCAAATAAGCTCAATTCCACAGCTCCCCCATGAGCCCATCAGTCCACTTCTACCTGGTTCCACAGCATTTTGAGACATATGTACTTGCCCCACATGCATGGACTTGTAATTCTGAATCATTTCCAAAAGCAGAAAGTCATCTTGGTGTCTGAAGAAAGGACGTAATTGTGCCCCGTGCAGTGGAGTTCTGCAATTATAAGCTGAGGCTCTGCCCATATTTGCTGATGTCCTTGTGTTGGAAACAGAGTGGAAAGCTCACCACTTGCCCTTAAAGTGCACAGTCTGCAAGGATCCTGAGATAGGGGATCTGTCCAAACCACCGGGTCTTTTAGAACAACAATAGTAGGGACTGGGCCTGTGTGTAAGCAACAATGCTGCTGTCCCTTTAAAACAAAGGAAATGACATCATTTGTAGGAAAATGGATAGAATTGGAGATCAGTGTGCTCCCTGAATTAAGTCAAACGTCGTATCTTTGCTTACATATAGAGAACCTCCATTAACATGCATATGTACACATACATTATTACGTATGCATGAGTATATATATATATATATATATATATATATACATCAAGAAACTACATGGGAGATAATTTGGGAAGAGTAGGGGAATCAGGGAACCAGGAGCAGATTATAGAGAGAGAGAGTAATGGGAAAGAATGAATCAAGTAAACGACACTTGTGTGTGAAAATGGCATGATACAATAGAGTGTTTTGTACAATGAGACTATACGTGTTAATTCTGGGACTGGAGCACAACAAGGACGTCCCCTGGAGCATCTTGGCTCCCAGGCAGGGGCAGAAGGGTAGCACTCTTAAGAAGGGCTACATCCCAGTCTCACACAAGCATTGTGATGCCACATGTGGAAACACGTAGGGCAGATTGGCCGGAATTGGTGTGAGAGGGCTTCCTGCTGTGGTGGGGCTGTAGGAAACATACTGCCACTACCTATCACAGTACAGCCAAACAAGAAATTTGTTACGATAACTCTTCCTGGTTCCAATGTCGCATCAACCACAAATAACACACAAGACACTACATCAATTTTAAAGCTGTTGGCCTTTAGCTATGGTTTCTTAATGACCAGTTCTGACTTAATTATTAACCTATAATTACCCATCTATATATTTTTACAAGGACTTATCTTACTGAGGACGACAGCCTCATGTGTCCCCTCTTCCCGAGATCACATGGCGACCCTCTACTCTTTACTACATTTCCCAAAATCCTCCTCGATACCTAGTCCCACTTATCTTGCTTCTTGCTTCTCTATTGGCCAACAGTGCTTTTTTATCAACCAATAAGACAAACAAACATGTACACAAAAGGACTTCCCCCATCAGAAACTAATTTCTAATGCCCTATAAATATTGCCCCCGAGAACCAACCAGTTTCTAAAATTTTCAGAATTTTATATAAAAGAGCAAAATTTTTGAAAAATCTACCATTTATTTTTTCTTGTCTTTGTGTAGCATTGCCAAGACAGGACTTGTAAACATTTTTGTAATTCAGCTACTTCACAGATAAACATTGTTCTCTGCTATTTATAATCTACCCTGGGGGCTCTGTAACTCAATTTATAAAACATGTGTTTATGCTAAAGCAAGAACAATAACTAAAAAAATAACCTATGTGGTTCAGTCCAGTACAGGCCCACAACAAGTCTCTGAGCTGATTACTCTTCACACAGCAGAGGGAAATTTTGAACACAGCATGAATAGCTTTCTGACACTCAACTCAGCATTTAAAGATAAGTATAGCCTGCAGCAGTGACATAAGCCTTAAATCACAGCACTCAGGAGGCAGAGGCAGGTGGATCTCTGAGTTGGAGACCAGCCTGGTTTACAGAGTGAGTTCCAGTACAACAAGGAATACACAGAGAAACCTTGTCTCAAAAAACAAAATTCACTCAATCAAAGAATTATAGAAGTGTGCTAATCAATGTTCCTTGACTATTACAAAATGCCTGAAGTGATGAAATTAAAAGGAGGAGCGGTTTATTCTGGCTCATGGTTGCAGATATCTCCATGTTGGGTTTCACAGCCCATTGCCTTGGTCCTACGCTGAGCAGTACAGTGCAGTAATAACACATGGTGGAGTGAAGTTGGAGTCTGTAAGGAAGAGCAAGGAAGGGTCAGAATCCTTAGTGTACTTCTCAAGGTCAAACACTAATGACTTCTCCTTCAATGAGGCTGGTCTCCCAAAGTCCATCCCAGCAGTAATGCCATCATTTGGACATCAGCCCTTCACACCTGAGTAGTGATGGGCAGACTTTCTGAGATCCATTTCCACAACCAAAGAGAGCTGGATGTTGGGGTGGAAGAGGCTACCTTGTAGTTACGGTCTGAACCTTTAAGAGACTAGTCTTCTTTATATTTAATTACTACCCTTTTGACTACAGATTAATTTTAGTAATATGTAAAAATTACCACCACAGCACAGAGAGCTGTTATATACCCCACACCCAGCTCTCCTATAGTTGAGCGCAAGGGTGCCATCATGCCTTTGAGTGAGCCAGTGTTGACACATTATCATTGCCCAAAGTCTTTCCCTATTCCAGGATCCCACTGAAGATGTAATATAGCAGTTGGATATGTCCCAAGCTCCTCTGGCATACCATGTTTGGGACATTCCTTGTTGGTAATGACCTTGAAAATGTCTAAAATCAATAGTCAGTTGTTATGGGTCAGAATCAGTCTGACAATTTTCATGATGAGGCTTCAGGCAAATGTGCTTGGAACAGACCACACAGGTGGATGTGACTGTTTCCTTAGAGGCTTATTGAGGATGTTGTCAGTGGCACTATATGATCTTTGAGAAGACATCTCTATCTCTAAACCACCAAGGCCAGCAGAGGTAAGCACTATTCAAGAGCCACTCCTGTCAGGCGTGATAGGACTGAAGGTCTTCAGACAAGATCCCCTTGGATTTAGAGAGGCCATAAATCAAAGGATTTCTTTCTAGTAGGAAAAGGGGAGATGATATAAAACATAGAGAAGAGGATAGGAGGAGGCTATAGGAGGATAGAAGGAGGCTGTGGGGGAGGAGTCAGTGTAGGCGTCTTGTCTGTGAACATGTAATGGTGGCCACACCCCTGAGGTGTGGCTTCAGAGGAACAGAAGTGGACGGAGGAAAGTTTGAGGCATGACCTTTAGTTTGCGTGCTCTTTTTGATGAGTCAGTCGATATGGTAGGAAGGGCAGAGAAATGCTCCTGAGGTTCTTTGCATTTTTCTGTGTCAGTGTTCCCCAGTAAACACCCATTTATCATTTATCTTGGGTCTAGTGAAATCTTTACACATACACCTTCAGAGGCAGCGCAAGAGCTGTGCAGCTATAAGCCTAAGAAGAACAGGAGCCACCAAAGCTGACGAAGTAAAGGAGGACTCTTCAGAAGGTGCACATCCAAACTGGCAGCTGGGTTTGGGACTTGGACCTTCCAAACTACAAGATGCCACATGTCTCTTCTTTTCGTTAGCTCATTTTGCAGCAATTTATTGAGGCAGCCCTGAGTATCAGCAGGTATCTGAGAGTCCAGAAGCACCACCAGCTGGGTTAGCCTTTTTTCCTGAGCTGCAGGACTCTCAGATGCTTCCCTGGTTATTTGACAGCTGCCCCCTCACTGTGTTACACAGTAACCGATGTTGCAGTGCAAGGTCCTGGCCAACAGTACCCATGGGATGGGGGAACTGTGTCTCACCTACTGCCTTTTGGGAGTCTAGACTTTCATCTAACCAGGCATCGGCTCTTCCTCCCACTTTTATGTGCACTCATTCCTCCATATTGGCACAGACTCCCTTGTGTTTGATGTGGCTTGTGTTATAATTCCTTCCTGTGCTGTTCCCAGTGTGGCCCCCTGCAGCTGGTCACTGTGCCCAGCTGACTTAACCCCATCATTAGAGTGCTAGTGTTGTCTTGATTCCCAACACGGTTTGGCATTCCAACCTCATCTCAGAAGTTATTGATCCAATCCTGGGGCCAGCCGTTTCTCCAAAGTGTGCCTTCCTGTTAAGAGAAGCTTTTTCCTTGCTAGCCGCTTTGGTTTATCACCCGCCTGGGCTCTGCCACTTTGTAGTCCCCAAATAAACACACAATATGCTGTATTAATTATGAAGCTGTTGGCCTTGCTTGTTTCTTACTGGCTAGCTCTGACTTAAGTAATTACCCCATAATTGTTAATCTAAGTATGTTTCTTACCGGAGAATAGTTTCAGGCTTCCTACCCCCATGGCGTTACATGTTGACTCTCCTGCGTTTCTCCTTCCCAGAATCCTTCTGGACTCCTAGTCTCTCCTATCTAGATTCCCTATTGGCCAGACAGTGCTTTATTCTTTATCGACAAATGCACAGGACTTCCCCAACACCTTCCATTTGTTAATGTCTTCAGGAACAAAGATCAGGATGTAGGCTGACTGGTAGCTACTGAGTTAAGCTTGTTTCCTGGTTGTCTGCTTACTCTCAGTTGTCCCTCAAAGTTCTTCCATAAACTCTCTAAGCTTCATTTTATTTAGTTTCCAAAAAGAAGTTTACACAGCAACAAAAATAATTCAACCACTCCTGACTGAGCAAACTAGCAAAATTAGCATTTAATCTCCATCTCACTGGCAAGCCTCTGTCAAGTGACCAGATTCTGAGCAACCTCTTTAAAGACATGCTATAAAATACAGACTTTGAGCAACTCATGTTTTTATAACCTAAATAGTTAATAGAATCTCCTCTTTGTATTGTTCTGGGGCAATTTGTAATCCCCAGTGAGGCAAAGTTTCCTTTACTGCTTCAAACATCTTTTCCAAAGTATCCTTATTTGAATCAGATAGTAATATGTCATCTATATAATGATATATTAACAAATGTGGAAAATTTTTACGAATTATTTCTAGAGGTTTATTCACAAAATATTGACACAAAGTTGGGCTGTTTAACATACCTTGAGGTAGTACCTTCCACTGGAATCTCTGTACCGGATGGGAATTATTGTAGGTAGGTACCGTGAAGGCGAAATTTTCTCTGTCGTTTTCTTGTAACGGTATGGTGAAGAAACAATCTTTTAAGTCTATAACTATAATTGGCCAATCCTTAGGAATTAGAGAAGGTAACGGCACCCAGGTTGTAGAGACCCCATAGGCTGAATTACCTTGTTGATGGCTCTAAGATCAGTAACCATTCTCCACTTACCAGACTTCTTCTTGACAACAAAAACAGGTGAATTCCATGCACTAGCTGATTCCTCAATATGTCCAGCATCTAGCTGTTCCTGAACTAACTTCTCCAAAGCCTCTAACTTCTCAGATGTCATAGGCCATTGACCCACCCAGACGGGTTCATCTGTCAGACATTTTAAGGGTAGAGCTTTTGGTTGCTCTGTAGGTTTGGCACTAGCATCTTGCTTCTGTACAGCCTGTACATTTGGCATCTGTTTTCTGTACTGTCTTACTATATTCTTACTACCACTAAGAGCTTGTCTATAATTCCTAGCTGATACAGGAGGAATGTTAATCTGCGTATTCCATTGCTGGAGTAGATCACGACCCCAGAGGTTTATAGCAATATCTGCAACATATGGCTTTAACCTTCCTCTCTGTCCTTCTGGCCCATTAAAGTCAATCCATCTGACACTCTGTTTAACTTCAGATAGGGTTCCAATCCCTAAGAATTGAACATTAAACTCTTTTAAAGCCCAATTGGGGGGCTAGGACTTCTGATTAATGATAGTGATGTCACTTCCGGTGTCTAAAATGCCTTTACTCACCCTATTATTTACCTTAACTGGTAGCTTGGATCAATTATATTGTATAGAAGTTTGCCAAAATATATGTTTTGTATCTCCTCCTGATATAATTGATTCATCCTCTGGAGCTAATGTATTATCCAGTGCCGTATTATTTACAATGGGCAGTGGATCTTCTAATTGTCCTGGGAGAGGCTGTCCTCCACTGTCACTGGGAATGACTGGATAATCTTTCTTTATGGGGCTCGATTGAGCCCCTGATCCCCTTTTCCCAGCTTTAAAAATTTACCTTGTCTATCTCTTGTGGACCAGCATTCATCAGTCCAATGTCACCCCTTCCCACACCTCCTGCAGAGACCAGGAGGCTGAGGCCTTCTGTTTGATGCATTCCTGGTAAAAGCATTATTTCTAGGAATGCGTTGTCTACAGTTCCTACTAAGATGTCCTATTCTACCACAGTTAAAGCATGTTGCATCTTTATGCCTATTAAAATTCTTGGAGATTGCCTTCCCCACCCAGGCCTCTATATCATCACAGGTAGGGTATTTGGTATCCTGGTGCCTCCTCAAGCCTGTAGAAATAGCTTCACCTACCCAAGCTCCTGTATCCTGACTTTTACATTCCAGGTTTGCTGTATGTAGGACCCATTCCTCCAATGGCGCTGATCTTATTTTTTAATGGCCAAATTACCTGCCTGCATTGAGGATTCGTGTTCTCATATGCCAAAGATTCTATAAGGAGTCGCCTGGATTCTGGATTCACTACCTGTACTTCTACTGCTCTGGATAATCTCTCTAAAAATTCAGTGAACCTTTCCCTTGGGCCCTGTAATACCTTGGTATAGGGTTGCATTATCTCTCCTGTTTCACAAACCTTATCCAATGCATTTAAAGCAGCTGTACGGCATAAAGACAACATGTGCTCATCATATGCAGATTGAACCTGCGTGTCAGCGTAAGGACCCTCCCCAAGAATCTTGTCTTGGGGTACTTCATGACCGTTCTTTAATTCCTGAATCTCTATAGCTTTTGCTTCTTGCCTCCATAAAGCTCTCCATTGAATTTGACAAGAATTTTTGAGCACTGCGGAGGCTAATTGGGCCCAGTCTTTTGGGGTTACTTTATTTACAGTAGCCCATGAGGTTAGGAGCTCTCTGACAAAGGGACCATACAAAACAATGGCCTCCTTGATTCCCTTTGGATCCTTCATCTGTATAGGTTCCCAGTGATAAGCAATGGGACCATTTGATTGGTTTTTCATTGTTGGTTTTTCTGTTACAGATACTGGAAAAACCATAGGTGAACGCATAGCAACCTTATGGAGATCTTTCCGGCATTTGAGAGGTGTTGGGAAACTCCTGTCCTGACCTGTTGCCTGTATGTCTGATTCTGAATTATCAGATTGAACGTCTTCTAAATCCTGAAGTCTATTCATCATTGTTTCTCTGAGCTCTTGAAGTTCTTGGGACAAATACTTTTCTAAGGACGTCATGGAATCTTTCATTTTTTTTACATTCATCATTTAAATGTGATTCCAAATACTTAATATTCTCATCCTTAGAAAGTACCTCAATAGCATGTAAACTGCCTTCCACAAATGATATTCTATCAGTTAGTTTATCATTGCTCTCAGACTTGGAACAATTCTTTTCTGTTAGCATTTCAATCTTGTGTTCCAGTCTTTCTAGTTTGCTAGTGAAATCATTGAACATGGAACAGTTTTGTTGGTTAAATATTTCAACATTATGTTCCACTCTTTCAATTCTATCTGTTGAACACATTTTTCCTGAAAGTAATTCAATTTTGTGTTCTGTCTCTTTAAACCTGTTTGTTAGACCTACATTATCATTTTTAATATCCTGAATATGTTCTACCAACCCTTTCTTAATATCCTGCAAGGAATTTTGCATTTCCTGAATTCTTTGTATTAAGATTTCAGATCATTAATCAACTTTATATGGAAAAACAAAAGGCCCAGGATAGCCAAAACATCCCTATACAATAAAGGAACTTCAGGAGGCATCACCATACCTGATTTCAAGCTCTATTATAGAGCTATAGTCCTGAAAACAGCTTGGTATTGGCACAAAAATAGGCAGGTAGACCAATGGAACCGAATCGAAAGCCCTAATTTTAACCCACACACCTATGAACACCTGATTTTTGACAAAGAAGCTAAAACTGTACAGTGGAAAAAAGAAAGCATCTTCAACAAATGGTGCTGGCATAACTGGGTAATGGTATGCAGAAGACTGCAGATAGATCCATGTTTATCGCCTTGTACAAAACTTAAGTCCAAATGGATCAAAGATCTCAACATACATCCAGCCACACTGAAACTTTTAGAAGAGAAAGTGGGAGATACTCTTCAACGAGTTGGTACAGGAGACCACTTCCTAAACATAACACCAGTGGCACAGGCACTGAGATCAACAATTAACAAATGGGACCTTCTGAAACTAAAAAGCTTTTGTAAGGCAAAGGACACAATCAAAAAGACAAAAAGGCAGGCCACAGAATGGGAAAAGATATTCACTAACCCTACATCTGACAGAGGGCTAATCTCCAAAATTTACAAAGAACTCAAGAAACAAGTCTCCAAAACACCAAAGGATCCACTTGAAAGGTGGGGTACAGAGCTAAATAGAGAATTCTCAGTAGAGGAGGCTAAAATGGCCAAGAGACACTTAAGAAAGTGCTCAACATCCTTAGCCATCAGGGAAATGCAAATCAAAACAACTCTGAGATACCATCTTACTCCTGTCAGAATGGCTAGAATCAAAAACACCGAAGACAATTTATGCTGGAGAGGATGTGGAGAGAGAGGATCACTCCTCCATTGCTGGTGGGAATGCCGACTCATACAGCCTCTTTGGAAATCAGTATGGAGATTCCTCAGGAAAATGGGAATTAATCTACCACTAGACCCAGCAATTCCACTCTTAGGCATTTATCCAAATGAGGCAGGTTCATACAACAAGGGCATCTGCTCCACTATGTTCATAGCAGCATTGTTTGTAATAGCCAGAACCTGGAAGCAACCTAGATGCCCCTCAACTGAAGAGTGGATAGAGAAAATGTGGTACATTTACACAATGGAGTATTACTCAGCAGAAAAAAACAATGGAATCTTGAAATTCGCAGGGAAATGGATAGCACTGGAAGAAACCATCCTGAGTGAGGTAACCCAGTCGCAAAAAGACAAACATGGTATGTACTCACTCATATATGGATTTTAAATATGGATCAGGATAGTGCCAGTCTGCACTTCCACAGATAGAGAGTCTGGGAAACAGGAAAGAACCTAAAAGATATGCATATATGCATAGTACCCAAGAGAAGAGGATGGAGACAAGATCCTCTGAATGGATGGGGAACAGGGCAAGGGGGGGGGTAGTGGGACCTGGGAAGAGTAGAGGGGGTAAAGAGGAAGGGAGTTGGTCATGGGGGAACAGGAAGTTGAGGGGGTGGGGGTAAAATAGGGGGAAGAGGGAATCATAGGATCGAAGACAGATCAGGCACCAGAGTGACCTCGAGTGATCTAAAGGTATAACATCAATTGGCAAGCTAAGCAATAGTGGAAGGACCACCTCGAATGCCCATTCCTGATAATGAACTTGATGTCTACAACTATCCGGGAGCCTTCATCCTGGGACTGATGGAAGCAGAGGCAAACACACAACTAAGCACTGAACTGAACCCAAGGAACCCAGTGACAGAGAGAGAGGAGTGATGAGCAAATTGGCAAGGAATGGGCTGGCAAAACCAGCAGAGACGGCTGATCTGAACAGGGGAGTGCTCTTGGACCCCAGACCGACAGTGGGGAGGCCAGAATGGGACTGATCTGGACCCCCCAAATGTGAGTGTCAGTGAGAAGGCCTGGGCAACCTATGGGGCTCTGAGCTGTGGATCAGTGTCTATCCCTGGTATACAATCTGTCTTCATGTGCCTATGGCACAAAGAGAGATGCTCTCTCAGCCTGGACTCTTAGGGGAGTGCCTTGACCCTACCAAGAGTGAAATGATAGACTCTAGACATCCCCTATGTGGAGGGATTTGGCAATAGGGTGGGAGGGAGGGTGGAAGGGGAGTGCGGGAGGAGGGGAGGGAGAGGGAACTGGGATTGACATGTGAAACAAGCTATTTAAAATTAAAATAAAAAATGATTAAAAAAAATGAAAAAAAAAAAAGATTTCAAAACTATCCTGCGATGACTGTATGACCTGTATAAGTTTAGTCCTATTTTTGAGCCATTTCTTTAGCAAAATTATGTTGATTATGAAACTAATAATCACCATCGTGGGTAGGAAGTACCTTTCAGGTAGGTCCTCAACCCTTTCTAAAATCCCATCCATACAAAAAACAAGAAAGTTCTTAACATCCTGCATTATAATGTTAGCTGACATTGTATAAAGCAGTTAAGTTTGTTACCAGTGGAGTAATTCAGGCCGAAATCAACAGGCTGCCAGCGAAAGAGCATGTGGCCGAAGTCAGCAGGCAGCCAGTAGAACAGCACATGGCCGTGGCCGCGAGAGAAATCTCGGAATACCACCTAACCTTACCGGCAGGTAGAAGGTGCTGGTTCCTGGCTGCAGGAATCGTGTCTTGCCGATCGAAGTGGTGAGGAACTTCGTGAAAGGAGAGTCCATGTGTGCCTGGTTGGGCCGATGAGCAGCTGCTTTTCTGGCCGCCTGGATCCGGATTCCAATCCCACTTCCGACACCAAATGTTGCTCCAAATGACGCTGTAATGATAAGCAACACACTTACTGAAAGTAAAACTGAGTATTTATTGTAGAAATTACTCACAAGATACCAAACAAGTAACCCAGATGAGCCAAGTAGTTTTCTGCTGCTGAACCGGAAGCCAAACTCCGGGAAAAGAGACCGAGACTTCCTGTGTGCTGTCTTTTATGCCTTCCCCTGTAACGCCCCCTAGCCATGCCCAAAAGTGGACCTGGCTAGTGATGTAGTTCACCACCTACGTATGTATATGTCTTTACGTCCGGCCTTATACGTCTTTAGTCATGCCTAAAGTGGGTGTGGTTAGCGGTGTGGTAAACCGCCCTTTTATTACCTCATCTGTATGCGCCTCTAGTAAGTCACATGGTTAATGGCGGCATACAGGCTTTCTCCTACAGGAGTTTCACTAATCAGTACTCAAATTGCTTCATAAACAATTTCCTAGAATTCACTATTGGATAAAAACAAAACAAACAAAAAAAATAAACAACTCAATGAGCTCATGGATCATCATGAATGTCTCTATTTCCTAGAGTTTTCAAATTCAAAAGCAATGGAACTATACTCAAACAATATGACCCTGTCACTTTCAAAAGATTGATGGACAGTTTTAGTGTTTGACCAAAGTGATAGCCCATGTGTGGTATTTAGACCCTGTCTGCTATACAGCTGTTGGCATGGGTCTTTCCAGATGTGGTGTGTGCTATGTCAGGGCACAGGGAAGATTCTAGAATTATTGATGTTACAGGGATCCCTTGAACTGTTGATATCTGAGAAGGTCCATGTGGTGGGTTGCAGATTATTGATGTCAAGAGCTTCAAGGCAAATCTCCACAGGTCCCAGAAGGTTTTCATATTTCATACACAAGTGTACACTGAGCAGCTATATCTTAGAATAGCTGCCTCAGGTTGAGGAGTCCATGCTCTCCCCCACTCTATAGCAACCATTAAGAGAGTAGATTGGTAGGTGGACTCAGTCTCTGCCATTTTAATGGGCTGATAAGGAAGGTCTTTCTGCACCAATGCTGAAACACTCAGAGCATGAGCATTGTTCCCTAGACTCATGAGCATTGTCCCGTGGTCACTAGTCCTGACTGCATGAGCATTGTCCCATGGTCACTAGTCCTGACTGCATGAGCATTGTCCCATGGTCACTAGTCCTGACTGCATGAGCACTGTCCCATGGTCACTAGTCCTGACTGCATATATGGACAGAACACCCTGAAGCACAGATTAGGCCAGGCTCTAATCCACCTCACAGAAATTGTGAGAGGAGGTGCTTAATTGGGCAGCAATGCCAACCAGTGTCATTATTGACCATGTGTCCTGTGTCCCTCAGCTGTCTATGGAAGCATGATGCTGGCATGTCTAAGGCAAAGGTTAAACTTAGACATGAAATATGATAAAGTAGTTATAAGAAGCAGCTGCTGCAGACATTTGTGTTTTTTAAAGAGATCAGCATCTAAGTACGAAGGCTGGGGTGCAGCATGGTGTGACCATTTCAAACCCAAGTGCAAAGAGGAGCAACATAAAGATACCATGACTGTCTTCCTCTGAGGGAAACACCAACCCTCAGGTCTTGGCTCCCTGGACACCCCAAGAGAAGGGAAAGGCTGAATGGCACACTGTCAAGTATTGGCTTGCTTTGTTTTTAGCAATACTAAAAGGCTTCAAAGAATAAGGAGTGTGGACAGTCTGTGGAGAAGTACATATGGATGTATGTGAGCCCTTGGTAACATGAATGTATTTGTATGTGAGACCTCAGGCAGGAAAACATCACACAAATGGGTTTACACCAAATATATCCTTTGTCTCCAGTTCTGGAAACCGGAAATCCTACAGAAGCACAGAACATGACTGCATCCTCTCAGACTGTTAGGGAGAGTCTGCCCCAGGCATCCTTCTGGGCTTCCCTGATAGGATGACAGAATTAAGCATTCCTTGGCTGGACTCAGGTTGGGCCCCCTGACTTTCTATTCAATGATCCCATCCCTGTGTTTGGGTCTGCCTGCAAACCCAAAGACATATCAATCATTTTCATAAAAACTTACCCTAAGGTCCTCATTGATTTGTTTGCTTTTTGAAAACTCCACTTCTCGACAAGGTCACACCCTGGTCAGACCTTAACACGTGAATTTGGGAGAGACACAAAGGGCAGCTTGAAGTCACATGAGGGACATGGTTAGAGCAATGAGTCTTCTCACTGTCATTAAAAGCGTGAGAGTTATGGAAGGTTCTTAGGTGAGTGGCTGAGGCTTCAACTGTGTTTTTTTAGATCTGAATTCTTTCTCTGAGGTTTGTAAAACATCTAAGAATAGCAGCACACTTTCCAGTGTCACTCATCACATGCAAAGCATACTGGGACTGTCTGGTGTGGCCTTTTCAGTCACAAAGAGTGAGTGTGTTTTTGGTGTGATGCTGTCAATGTACACAGCAATAAAGTCATCTCCAAGTATATTTTACACAGTCAGAAGTTGGAGGAATAAGGTTTCTTCTTATGTCAAAATAATTTTGCACAGCTCTTCACTGCATTATTCTGAGGGAAATAATGTTTATTTTGGGTACCTTAAAAGTCATCACTTTTATTTAACATATTCATGATAGGAAAAGCTCTATTTTATAGGACAGAGGAACAAAGGAAGATTGGGAAAATAAACTTTTTAAAAGGGATATTCTTTCCCCCAAAGAAAAAGTAGTCACATGCCACCAATGGGTGTCATTTGCAGCAGCAACTGTGCACAAATTATTCTGGGACATGAGATAGTCCCCTAGGTCCCTCCAGGTGACCCCCAGGCTAATCTCATGTAGTATTGATGCTTATAATATGAAAATGTCTATATTTTAGTTTCCAGAATGGATGGTTTATGAATAATGTATAATATTTAATAAAACCAGACATTGTCTCATTAATGTCTCATCAGAGGTGAGGTGGATCCCTCTCTTATATCTGGCATTTTTGGGTCATGTACTAGGTAAGACTAGGTAAAGAGATAAGCACTTACAATCCAAAGGATTTGAGGTTTAATTCTTGGAGATTTTAATTACTAATCAGACTTAAAATAATAACCTCGCATGTGTGTTAATTCATCCGCTTTGCAGCGGATATTTTTTTCTTTGTAAATGCTTGTGGAAGATGAAGTCTGAAGACTTGACAGCATCTGACAGAGGGCACAGGGTAGGGTACCATGTTGATTAGCTACTGTGAGTTTGATACAAACTAGTGTCACTTGGGAAAGGAGACCTCCAATGGGCAGCCAACAGGCTGATCTGTGGGCTGATCTGAGGTGGATTTCCTGATTAGCAATTGATATGGGAAGGTCCAGCCTTTTGTGGATGGTGCCACTCTTGGTCCTATGTGGTATAAGGTCAGGCTGGACAAGCCCTGGAAAGAAAGCTAGTTAGCAGCACTCCCCCATGGCTTCTGCTGTGGTTCCTGTCTCCGGGTTCCTTGTGAGCTCCTCCCTTTGCTTCCCTTGATGATAGACTCTAACATTAAACCCTTTCCTCCCCATGCTATTCTTTATCAGTCTTTTTCACAGCAAAAGAAACCAAATGAAGACAGAAACTGATTCTGGGTGTGGGGCATCGTAGTAACCATGTAGTTCTTTTATGGGGGTTCTTTTTTATTGAGTTATACATTTTTTCACCACACTCCTTCCCTCCTCCCCTCTCCCCTTCTACCCTATTCTCTATCCCTCATGCTCCCAATTTACTCAGGAGATCTTGCCTTTTACCCTAGATGCCCTTCAACCGAAGAATGAATAAGGGAAATGTGACACATTTACACAATGGAGTACTACTTGGCTGTAAAAAACAATAAGATCTTGAAATTCGCAGGCAAATGGATGGAACGAGAGAACCATGTAGAGGATTTTGGAAGGATTTTGAGCTTAATGACCTGTTATGTGATTTTGGAAGGTGATATGGACCTGGCTTGTGATGTTTCAGAAAGAAGCAAAAGAATTCTAAGAACCACTAGTGTTTTAAATTAAGAGCCTGTGGAAGCGAAATCTCTCCTTATTGAAACAATCATTTCTGGTCATCTGTGGCTAAGAATCAGGTATAATTAATAAGAGACTAGAATCACTCAGGTGAAATCTTCTGGGAAATATTTCCTCAGAGGCAGCACAAAGAAGCTGTGGTCCCAAGTTGGGAAAAGAGGCATCTCATAGTATGTAGGCATTTCCCACGTGGAATCAGTCTTGGTGGCATGAAAACTGCACCTAAGGTGTTATGTATACATGTTAAGGGTTGGCATCATGTGCCAGGGTCAGTGCCTCTGAAAAGAGCCCAGGGAACCATCAGTGAAGGTGTAGCTTCAGTTGCTGTAGAGACCCCAGCATATTACAGCTGTCAGGACTGCGGAATGAACTCCAAGGGCAGTGGCAGGGTGCTTAGGTTCAGCCTCTGAGACATACTATGCATGCTTCTGGTGGCAGAACGGGAGAGGTGGGACATCTCAAATCCTTTGAGAAGGTCTCAGACATAGCACACTTCGTTATATGCAGTGTTGGGTTTGGGTTTTGCTTTGGTCTGACTGATTTTATGCCTTTGCTCTTCTGTCTTGAAATGAAGTATGTAACTTATTAGGCTTTTACAGAAGCCCACAACTAGGAAACTTGAAACATTTTAAAATGTGGAGTTTGGGAGAGTTTTTGAACGCTCAGAACTTAGTGGGCAGTTATCAAGAGAGCATCCCTCCTTCTCCATATCAGTGTCCTGTTGATGGACCCACCATCCTAGATCTGCTCCAAAAGTTCTAGACTGTCCCCCAGTCTGCAGAGTCATGGCTCTCCATCCCATCTCATGATTCAGTGGCCTGTGGGCATGGCCCTGGGCATCCTGGTTCTCTCCTTCACCTGCCTGGACAGGTCACCTATTCTGCCTTGAGCACACTCTTCCTGTGTGTCTAGCTCTCTAGCATCCTACACTCTGTCCCAATAACTAGGGATTTGCTTAAAATCGGAGAGTGATCAATTTTATCTGCATTTCTACTAGGTGAAAAAGTGCATGGTGCCTGGTGTGTGATGTGTTGTTTGTGGTTCATGGTATATGGTGTATAGTGCGTGCTACCTGGTGCATAGTGCATGGTACATGGTGCGTGGTGCATGGTTTGTAGTATGTGGTGCCTGGTGCCTGGTGCATGGTGCATGGTGCATGGTGCATGGTTCATGGGGGCATAGTGCGTGGTGAGTGGTGAGTGGTGCCTGGTGCCTGGTGCCTGGTATATGGTGCATGTGCATGGTTTGTAGTATGTAGTGCCTAGTACGTGGTGAGTGGTGTATGGTGCCTGGTTCCTGCTGCATGGTGCATGGTACATAGTGCATAGTTCATGGTTTGTGGTTCATGGCTCATGGTACATGGTGCGTGGTGCATGATGCCTGGTGCATGGTGAGTGCCTGCTGGGCACTGAGTAGATGATTGGATTAAGCAAATCTTAAGAGAGGTATAAAATAGGGCCACTAGGGAGATTAGACACAGAAAAGGGAAGGTCTTGATGCCCCACAGGGAACATCTTCATTCAGAAAATACTTATTTTATTCCTATGATAAAACAGTACACAAAAATCTCTGTGAGGAAAGAACTCACCAGGCAAACATGAGGCCCTGAATCTGAATCCCCCAGCAGCCACATAAAATCTGCACCTGGTGATAAGCTCCTATATCTCAAGCCCTGGCGGGGAGGGGGTAAAAGCAAGTGGATCCTGGGAACTTGATGGCCAGTTATTATATCCCAAATATCAAGAGACCCAGGCTCTGTGTGAGATGCTGCCTCAAGTGTTATGATGGAGAAGCAATTGAGGAACTACCCAGTGTTGGCCCACAGATAAGGGCATCAGCACAAATGTGCCTATCACACATACACACACAATTGCACACAAATACATGCACACATGTACACACACATGCACACACACATGCACACACATGCAAGCACACACATACATGAACACATGCACACGCACACCCATGCACATGTTTGAACACACACACACATACACACACACGCACACACAAAATTGTTGCTGCATTTTCTACAGTAAAAACTGGTGCCTTACCCATGGTCAATGAATTCTAGCATGTCTGTGGGAGAGAGGATGAACTTTTAGTCCCAGAATGCTGCTGACACATTTAAACTTAGTGTTTGAAATACAGAATAATTGACAGACTCCATATTGTTTTTGAAAAATTGCTTGAAGAAAGAATTGAGGATGAAGGAAAAGGAGAGAAAACAGGGCTGGGAAGTGATAATTAAAATACAGCAAGAGGGAGGGGCAAATGTAAGTGCCAAGAGAAGGTATGGACTGATGTTTCCATGAGATTCCTCATAAATCCCTCACTGTGTATAATAGGCAATCTGCTGAGTATGGAAAGTGATACTGAGTTTGGAATGTCACACTGGGCAGGGAAGGTCACACTGAATATGGAAGGTCACACTGAGTATGGAAGGCCACACTGGGCATAGAAGGTAACACTGGGTAAGGAAGGTGACACTGAGTATAGAAGGTGACACTGGACATGGAAGGTCACACTGAGTACGGAAGGTCACACTGGGTACAGAAGGTGACAGAGTATGAAAGGTCACACTGGGTATGGAAGGTGACAGAGTATTGAAGGTGATACAGAGTATGGAAGGTCACACTGGGTATGGAAGATGACACTGAGTATAGAAGGTCACACTGGGCATGGAAGGTCACACTGAGTATGGAAGGTCACACTGGGTACAGAAGGTGACAGAGTATGAAAGGTCACACTGGGTATGGAAGGTGACAAAGTATTGAAGGTGATACAGAGTATGGAAGGTCACACTGGGCATGAAAGTTGCCACTGAGTATGGAAAGTGCCCTGTTTTTCTAAATTCATTTTGGGGTTTACAGTGGAAATCATGAGATTTCCTAGCACATTGAGCGGGGGCATATTGATTTCCCTAATTGCAGTGTATTTGTGGAGTTATTTTTAAGTCTAATTTGCTGATTCTCTCATGTCCTATTCCAATTTATCTCTGGCTCTTCCTTCCCTGTTTCTTTTACACTCCCGGTAAATTCTATTTGTGAATTAATTTGTCCTGAGAATAGAGCAGGCTGGCAGAAATGTCCTAAATCCACAAAACTGGAAAGTACAAGAAAGAAAATCAAAGGTGAGCCATTTAGAGATTTATTTTAGGACAGATATACGTATTGTATGCATTGCAGGGGAAAATAAATTAAAATTTTAAGTTCAGTAGACAAAAGTGCAGATGGCACTTGGAAAGTGATGTTTTAATCAGCCATGGAGAAATTATTGGGAACAGGTGTTTCCTAAAGGAGGTGTTTATAGCCAAACACAGAATTCTATACTTCTCTGATCTGTAACCAAATCCCTAGAGCAAGGCAAAGGCAATGATCAACAGCTTAGCAAGGGAAGCATCATTCACACCCTGGGGATTGGTGAAGTTGGAAGGGCTGGTTTCCTCTGCTCCACGCCCATCTTCTCAGGGAACCCATTCATTGGCCTGAGTGTGGTAGCTCATGGCTGTAATTTTAGCAACAGAGAGGTAGACCAGTAGGACTCAGCAAACTCAAGACAGTCTTGTCTATGCAGAGCTCTGTTTCAAATGTCTTAAAGCAACCAAATAGAGACAGACACTGAGTTTATGGAAATATCTTCCCTACACTATAGACACCTCCAGGTGACCTGTGTTAGTTTATATCTGGTTTCATTGTGGCACAGAACATCAGAGAGCCTCCTTCATTTCCCTGGATGGAAATGGTACCAACGACCTCCTCTTTGGTTGGCCCATCAATGGATGCTTCTATACATAGCCTGAGAAGAGGACACTTAGCTCAGGTTGGTGATGTTTATTTTCTTCTCTAAGTTGGCCACAGTTACTGGCAGCTTGACTCTTTAGAGAAACAGGCCAGTAACCCTAACCCTAACCCTAACTATAACCCTAACCCTAACCGTAACCCTTACTCAAAAGACAGAAATGATACTTGCCTGATAGCTGACCGAAATTATCTATGAGTTGAACAAACAGAGCTTAAAATAGATTCTGTGTGCAAAGTCAGACAAGACCATGAAACAAATGTGACCACCCCTTGTTCTTTCCTGTTTTGCAGGTAAGTGAGCATGACTTTTATTCTGCATAGCTTTGCATGATGCCTGTGAATGTTCCCCAGGGCCCAGGCACCTAGCACTTGGAACATTGGGATTGACTCATTGGCACTGCTGTAACCATGGCTGGGCTTTTGAAGGTAAACAAAGATAGTAGATGTCTACCACTACAAGCAGAGAGACCCACGTAGAAATTCAGATAATGACTCAGACCTAGATAATGCTTTTAACAGTGGGAGAGCATTATGACTCAGCTCTGTGATGCTTCCTTAGCCCCAGAAAGCTTCAGAGAGAGAGAGTCTGAAAATGTGAACAAACCACTCTACCAGGCTGACTTTATCACTCACCTTATAGCAACAAACACATGCCTGAGCACCTCAACTGAGTGTGAGAGCCGTAGACACATGTCTGAACACCTCTCCTGAGATGTGTGATCACAATGAATGGCATTGTTCTCTAGAGGGATGAATAAAGAAACTAAAACCAATGAGAAAGAGAAGCAGAAGAAATATGACCATTCTTTAGTTTTGTAATTTGTACCTTTAGATCCCCATCCATGGGACAAGATGATTTTGTGTGAAAGTGAAATGATTGTTCTCCTTAAGAAATTCCATGAAAATAACACATGATGGAAATATAGAGGGCATGTTTGCTGTTCACTGCATAAAAAATTATGTCAGTAAGTAGGATCACTGTTGGCAACCCTGTGCCATTTCATGTGTTTTATGTATTAAAAACATGGACAATTTCAAGTCAGGGCTTCAGGTGGCTGCAGGAAGAGACAAGGGAGACTGATAGTTAACTGAAGGCTCACCATGGCTGAGAACTGAGTAAGAGCTATCCACAAGGCTTCATCCTGTGGCTACTAAGCTGCTACTGGTTTTTGGCAGAAGAACTCAAGTTCTTAACACATAGGTATCTAAAGTGCTTTTGTGACTTTGAAACTGGATTCCATCAGAGATACTGACTCAAGAGAGAGCAAAACTGGACCACACTATCTCACAGGACCAAGACTCAGGGCTACTCTTTGCCACATCCTCCATGGGTCATTAACTGTCAAGACCAACCCTAGTCATCAAAGATGGGATTGCAGATGTGAAAATTGTGAAACTCCCATAGACTGGATCTCACACTAGGAACCCTTCCTTCAGATTGGGGTTCCATGTCCTTGAGTCTGGTAAAAATGCTTCTCTGTAGTAGTGGACTCAGCTAAGTCGTCAATGGAATATTTCAAACTGATAATAAAACACTGTCCTGTCACCATGGCCACCAGCACTCCTTGAATTTTCTCTGAAACCCAGTGGTCTGTCCATGTTCCTTGTTCTCTTCTGCATGTGTGGGTAATTCAGTTTCAAAGGCTACTCAAGATCATCTGATAGATGAACATGTAGCCTTGCTGTCCTGTCCCCATTTTTTCTGAACACATTGCCTATTCTCACTGAGTAATATGGATTCATCCGATGAGTTTTTCTGTATACTGTTTCTCTAATTCCTCATCCTTTAGTTTTGAAACAAAATAAAAATTATATATCCAAGTCTTTCCAAAATGTATAAGGTCTCATCACTGGGACTGTAGTACCAAAGGGAACGTAAACAATGTGCCAAACATTCCAATCCCAGTTTGCTGTAGTGGCCCATGCATCTATTTCCACACTCGGGCAGCTTCATATCTATTTTACCCCAAATACTTGAGTTGTCCACAGGAGGGATTTCTCACTGCTAGAAATCCATTTCCTTTCTGTGTTAAGCCTTCTCCTCATCAGCCGCTGCCCCTGACCAAAACAGAGATTCCCCTGTGCCACGCTGGCAAGAGGCCCTGTGAATCTGGTAGAAAGTCCTCTCTTATGGGAAAACATTAAAATAATTCATTTGGGTAATTTCATTTTTATTGGGACATGAAGAGTTAAGCATCAGGTGGCTTCAGAAAGCCAATTAAAAGGGGATAGTTAGCTTAATCACAGGGCTTTCCCTATCTGTTACTCCCAGCAGTTTCTTTAAACTGCTAACTTGAAATCACAGTCCTGTGCTGTCCTCAGAAGTTCACTCAATCAAAAGCCAAGTGCTGAGTAATCACAGATCTTAAATAACTAGAAGTTCTGACCCTGACCACAAGAGGATTAAACACCCAGTAGCCAGAACTCAGTTCTTCGATCCAGGGAGCTCGGGTGCATAATGAGAAATCCCTGAAGCCCAGATCACAGTCCTGTCCTCAGCCAGCTCAGAGCTAAGTGGAAAACCTCTTTAATTCCTTAGGAGATCCTATCTGCCTGATGGAAATAGATATTGGCTTCTGTGTAGCATGATTAGAGGAACCAGGCGGATTAGCAAAGATGTAAGGAGAAGCTCACCCTGGCTCATTTACATGGAATCACTGTTGACAGGTGAAGCCAGGAAGACAGACACCCAGAGACAGCGCTGGGCCTGGGCCAGACCCACACTTATTTACCCAAGTTATAGGGGATTAGGAGCCATTTATTTTGCTATATTCAATTTTTAAAATCTATTAAGTACTTTGATACCTACTTATTTTATTTTCTGTAGCAAGCAGCCAGGATGTTTGGAGAGATGTAGATTCCCATTCAAAACAACCTGTCAACTGATTACAACTGAAATGTAAGGGTTGAAGTTATGATGCGTTCTCCTAGTGTGTTGGGATGAATGAAAATTATACCTATCTTTTTAGAGCGTGAATATTTGAAAGCTACAAATTCTTCAAGACTATGCCATTGCATGTTCATAGCTGCATAATGAAATATGCACACATATACAAACAAACACATGTATAATCTGTATGTTCCAAACATGTGTACACACGAATATGGCATAGTATGGTGTACCTGGTATTATTTTACTGTAGCTATTGCTTATTTTGGATTACTACATCTTAAATACGCTTTGAATTTCCTTTTATGTAAATACAAGATGTGTGCATCCTGCCTTTAACAACGAAATTCAAACTCTCCAGAGATGACAAACATTCAGGAAGATCAATAGGACTACAACTTTTCGTGATATATTTTGCCACTTCTTATGTTCCTAAAATTAAAATAAGAAATGCCACTGACTGGTGCCACTAACTACAGAATACAGAATTACTCTAAATGGCAAGATGTGCCCTCTGCACTATTACCACAGTATCAGAATCATTCCACAAGCAGAATGCCTTCACACTTGAAGTATTCTTAAAGAGAATTGCAGCCTCCAGATTCAGAATGTTGAAGTAAAGTATAGAACTCTGTATTTTATAACGAAGTTTTGAGATCGGAACAAATGGCATATCATATCTTCAAATTTAAACATGGATCTGTTCGCTCCTATTAGCAAGAGCAAACAAAAACCCCAAACAACCCCAAAGTCAGTCAGTGAAGTTGAATACTGTGCACTAAACCAAAGCTCAACGTGGTGAGAAAGTTTCTGAAGAGGGAAAGGTCGATTTAAAAATTCAAAATTATTTCATATTTAAAATTAAAAGCATTGGATAAAATGAATTATTAAAATTATTTTAAAACAATGTGTGGGCAGTTTATTGAAAACAGTGACATGCAGAGAGATTAAAAACATCTTATTTTGTGTGTTTCCCTGTTCTGTGATTCCCAGGATGGGACTGAGGTTGCTCTCTGGCTCCAGGAACTTTTGTTGTCTCTGTGAGACATCTGTGTTGATGAGCATGTCCTTTGGGAATGAATAGTGGCTTTCTTCCTGTCTGGATTCATCTCATTCCTTTCTGCTTTTTCTTATTACATCGGCCAGACCTTTAATACAAGCTCAGATGTAAGTTGACGAAGGTGGCATTCATTTTTCTTTCTTGTGACGCTGAAAGGTGAATCTCAGGGTTTGCAGAGGTCAACAAGCATTAACCATGGGCCTGCACCCCCAGCCATTCATCCTTTAGCATGAAACATGATTTCGGGGGCAAATTTCTTGCAGGCATAGTCTTAAGCTTACGAATCAACTGCCTTTGTATGGTGGAATGTAAATCTTATTAGTATTAACTTTGTAGACAATGTTTGTTTGTTTGTTCTTTTGGTTGATTTAGCACTCAAAACAGGCTCCAATCTTCAGCATGAACCCCCTGTAACCACTCAATATTACCCTTTGAATAAAGAGCTGAACTTAAGTTGTGAATAATGTGTTGATATCTATTTCAATGTCAATCATAGATATTGGTCTCTGGTTTTCCATCATCACTCTGTTGTTTTTCTGCCTGTATAGTCAAAGAAATGTGTGTATAATTATGTATGTACAACTGACTAAATCCATTTAACATTGCTTGTATGTATGTAATCATAAGGCTGATTATTTGATATTATATAAACTGTATATGAGTGTTTGCTTTCATGTGTACAGTGCCAAGGAGGCAATTCCATCCCTTGGATCTGAAGAGGTGGTGGGCGCAAAGTCCCAGCCACAGGTTAGTAGTTACTGGCAATCAACAGGTGCTGAAAAGAGTCAGCTTACTTTAAGAAGTGTCCCCTCACAAATTGACCATGCGCCAAGAGAACGGCACACATTCAGGGATATATGAACAGCACAAATGGGACATAAAATGCCGTGGAATATTATTTTAACAATGCAAAGATGTGTTACTTTTTATGCTACAGAATATTACTTTAACGGTGTAAAGGTGAATTAACTTCATTAACGCTGTACTTGTTTACGTGTGAAAAGATGTGTTGCGTTCGTTTCAACTCGCCTGTCTAAGGCACCTGATTGGTCTAATACAGAGATGAATGGCCAGTAGCTGTACAGAGAAATCTAGACAGAGCTGGTGGGGAGAAAGAATAAATAGGAGGAGAACTCAAGGCTCGGGAGGAGAGAAGGAGGAGGAGAGAGAGGGAGATGCCTGGGGCCACAAGCCAGAGAGCAGACAGACAGACAGACAGACAGACAGACATAGATAAGCACTGAAATGAAGATATACAGAAGTAAGAAAAGTAAACCCTGAGGCAAAAGGTAGATAAAGAGAAACAGGTTAATTTAAGTTAAAACAGCTAGCCAGAAACGTGTCTAAGCTAGGCTGAGCATTCTGTATCATGATTTGGGAGCTGGTTGGTGACCTAGAAGAAAAATCCTGGTACAATGAAAGATTTCAAATATTTTATGATACCACATACTTGAGTCATAGAATATGCAAACATGAAGCTAGAACTCACCTGGATGCTTTATCCCTCCTGGCTAACTTTCATAGTGCTGGGAGGTGCTGTGCTGGGTACTAAAGGAAAAAAATAACCGTCAATGTCACCTGACTATAAGCTCTGAGAGCTACAATAATGAACTGGCCTGGCAGCCCATGCCTATGGGAGCAATAGCAACATGAATACCATGGGAGTAAGCAAACACTTTCTGTTCAGATTTAAGGACAACTCAAAAAGGTGAAATCTGGCACCATTTTTGGTCTCAGGAACCTGTGACGAGAACTGTCTCATGCCCTGTAAAAGAAACCGCTACTATTATGGTGTGCCATGCTGTATCTTACCATTAGTGGTGTTCTCTCAATGTTTTCTTCCCTCACTTACCTGATCTGGAAGGTTTATATTTTGCATATAGATCTATGGTTCATATGAGTTGCGCTTTGTGAGAAATGTGAAGTCTGTGTGTACATACTTTTCCGTTTTTGGATTTACTAATAGAAACTGCAGGTGTTCCTTTATAGTTCGTGAAGCCCTTTACCAACTATCACATTTCTGCTTTGGCGTCAAAGGCCAGTCAGTGTGTTTGTTCATGCCTGTGTTTGGCTTTGTGTGCCCTTCCTTGAACCCATGTGCCACCCTCCACTCCTACTCTGCTCTCATTTTTTTTTGCATTTTGTCTTGAAAGGAATTATCATAGATTCCCCACATTTGTTGTTCTTCCAGATCTTGTGGCCAATGATAGGCATCTTGCCTTCCACATAAAACTTTCAAATCTATTGTCAATAGGTAGAGTATATATCACTAGGATTCTACTTGTGTTTGGTTTTTGGTCCATGTATCATTTTGGTGATCATCAGCATGACACTGAATCACTTGGGGGCACACGCACACACACACACACACACACACACACACACACTGCACATATGCAGGCAGGACTGTATGGGAAAAGAAGAATGGCAGTCTGGCCTGAAATACCAAAACAAGTGTCTCCTTAGGGAAAAGTAGCAAATGTACCAAGATGTGTAATGATGTAAAAAGATTTTACTTTGAAATGGTAGCTGAAACAATTCATAAACTATGGCAGAAAGAAAACATAATAAAAATTACAAAGCCAATATGCTCATTTTCTTCAACTTACTGAGGACTGAAGCCATATCCTTAGGTCTGCTGGGCAAGGACTCCACCATGGAGGTAGATCCACAATATGTTGAATTTGTTTCATAGACTCAAATCAGTGGCATCCTATAGTTCATCACGAGATGCCTAATGTTGAAACCAAATGTTTTGCTTTAGAAACTGGACATTTCTTTGTTGGTCACAAACAGCAAAATTCCAATTCAATTTCTTCAGAAATACAAAGAGAGGTATGCTCCCAAAATTCCACCAAGCTCAAAAATATTTCAGCCCTACTGGCTTAAGAGATGTCTCTTCCATCTACTTACATAGCAGACCTGTCTCTGTGTGAAACCCTGAGTTCTGCGAGTAAAATCCAGTGTGCCATAGCAGCTCAGACCCAGAGCTGTGAGGACCTGCCACAGCAGAGAATAGCAGGTGAAGAAGGGACACTGGCCACACCACCCAGCAGACATTGTTTCTCTCTCCTACTGGACTTTTAGCATGGACGTAGGTCTGCTTGGGCCTGGCCTCCCTTGTGTGAACACTCTTCACAAAGTACCGTAAAAGACATATTTCAGGACAAGCCAAATGATTTACAGTATGAAATCTGTAAGTAAGATCATGTCCCAATTTATCATCCAAACACAACACTGTAGAGTGACGGGAAAGATCATTAAACTTCACCAGAGTAGCGGTCAAAGTCCAGAATCCAGTACAATGCAAACTGTTCTTTCCACACAGGGATCGTAGGTGCTTCTCGAACACACACACACATTCAAGCTACTTCAGCATGAAGTTCATACTTTGGGGCATGATGGGTACTGCCGTGGTGACTTGTGTACTACAAACCACAAACAACAAGATGGTATTGAAGGGTGGTGTTCAACTAACTCTTACAGGAACTACCTACTACCAAGCAGCTAGCAAATCATACACATTTAATTCTCACTTGATTGCAGGGTGATTTTCCTATCAGTTGGCAGAAGTTGTGAAGGGAGTAAATGCCCCCCTTAGTGGTGCAGGTTCCTCTCATCTCAGGATTGATATTAATGCCAACAAAATTAGTAATTTGACAATTAGTCCGCCACTTACCTGAGAAGACATGAAAGGCAGAGAGAAAGTATTTTAACCAGATTAAAAAGTGACTCTGACAAGCCAGGATCCTGTCCTGTTACAGCCTTCCAACTTTAACATTTTCATGTCTGCTTGGCAGGTTATTAAAATAAATGAGGGTGCAATGGGCTGCTATTCCACTCCTCCCTAATGGGACTTGAGGAATTTGCAAGCCACCGATGTAAATTGACCGACCCAGAGACTGAAAGGATTTAGCTAAAGTGGACAATTAGGATCATTCTGCAAAGCTGAGTGAAATATTCCTTGCTATTTTAATAATTCAGGCCCAGGGTAATTTTCGGAGGCTGAGTTTGTCAAGATAATGTGGCTGGTGCTTGTCTGCTTGTCATTTTTAACTCAATCTCACATGTTACAGGTGCAGCCTAGCTTACCAAACAGTAAAATCATTCACTGGAGAATTTGCATATGGAATACAGATAAACCGCACAGAGCAGAAGCAGAGCCGGAGATTGACAGGGCACCGCAGTCTGGATGCTTCATGATTCGGACAGTCTGGATGGTGGACAGACGCTGCTCGACTCTGCCGATGCAATTATGAGCATTCCTGAGCAATCTGCATTGCATGTACAGGTGTGGACTTTGAGCTGCACGCTGCCTGGTGAAACTCACACGGCTTCTGCCATGGGATGTGTGAAAACCGAGGTATTCCCTTGTGGTGAATGCAAATACTCGCTTTCAGCTCAGCTTTACATCGCTGAGTGATGGCATAATATCTTTAACTCTGGGTCACAGTGCGTGCTTAGAGAGTCATGTCTGAGCTCTGCATTAAGCAGCCCCGAGACTAGCAAGTTCATCAGGGCAATTCTTCCTATTTCGGCAGAGTCTGTGGTCTCCACAGATGAAAACTTCACTCGTGATTACAGTGATTGCTGTAAACCCAGAAACAGCCCGTCCCGTCCACTTGTCTAACAGGATGTGGTAAGGGTCACATTACACAGAAATCAGGAAGTTATTAAAGTAGGATTCATGCCGAAAAGCCCCCCTCAGACGGTTCTGTTCACAGTCTTTTTGTTCAAGGACTCTGCTCACCGCTGCCTGGGTAATGGGTGACCTCAAGTCAAGAGTGGTTTAATACTTTTCTTCCTATGATAGTGGAAACAAATGTTAGGATTAAAAGTAATGTTAGAGGAAACTGGCAAGAAGTCAGACAGGAGTAATTGGAAAACTGCATCTGACCCTTGGTAACTGTGTCTGCACACCATCAGAACACCCTGACCCACTGTGGATAAGCATCCCTGGAACTACAGCCAGTTTATTCCCTCTGTGTGAAACCCCACAGCTCCAGGGCATTCTCCCATGTGTGTGCTGACAGCAAGGGTCTACATCCTGAAAAGCATTGCCATTTTGACACACTTGCCTTTTGTGGAGAACACGGAAGGAAATGCCCTAAGAGTGATCTGGTCTGTCACCATCTGGGAAAGCAAAGGAATCAGCTTACCCCCCAAAATATGCCACCCAAATCATGCATATGCATGAAATCCTATAATATACTACACAGAGCCCATTAAGCTGGTCCCTGCTTTGAGGCAGCTCCAAACTTGTCCTGTAGAGTTTGCTTTGCTCTGCTCAATGAACTTCTCAGTGTCTATGCCTCTTGACTGAATTCTTTTCTTCAAGAAGAATAGAAAGAACCCCATGACATCCCCAGCTCTTCATCGTGACAGTTTTGATTCATTTAATTTCTTTATTTATATATTACTCTCTTTCTGTGTGTGTGTGTGTGTGTGTGTGTGTGTGTTTGTGTGTGATATGGGGGTCATACCTAGGACTCTGTGCTTCCTAGAGGTACATCCCCAGGCCAGTCTGATTTGTTCTAAAATTTCCACTCAGTGCTTCGTTGGAAAATAGGATTCATAGTGAATATAATATCAACAAAATACTAACAGCATTACTTTACAGGAAGACAGACATGTTTCCACTGTGAGGTAACCCAATAGTGGAAACTTAGTGCTTGAAAGTTACTAGCTCAGTGATCTTTGCCTGGATTATTTTATCACAGATACATGATTCTACATGAACCTATGGAGATGCAGAAATAAATTGGACTTGGCTCAGTCAGTAGATTCTTACCATACAAACAAGAGTTTGATACATGTACTTCCCATTTAATGAAAACTAGGGATGGGAGCCTGGAGAGATGTCTCAGGGGTTAAAAGTACTGGCTGGTCTTCCAGATGTCCTGAGTTCAATTCCTAGCAGGCATACACAAAGACAGAGCACTCAATGCCATCCCCCCCGAAAAACTACACATGATGACGCATGCTTACAATTCCAATGTTGGCGAGTGCCAGACCAGTGAGAGACCCCATCTCAAAAGCAAAGTTAGAAAGCTCCTGAACAGCCGGGCGGTGGTGGTGCAAGCCTTCAATCCCAGTACTCGGGAGGCAGAGGCAGGCAGATCTCTGTGAGTTTGAGGCCAGGCTGGACCGACAGCCTCCAAAACAATACAGAGAAACCTTGTCTCGTAAAACCAAAAAAAAAAAAAAAGCTCCTGAACAGCAACACCTTTGTTCTCTATCCTTTGTTCACTAGCCTCCACACAGACACCAGTACCCCCCCACACCTGAACACATCAGCACCCCCATACCTGCAGAAACCAGCACTCCGCACATATAAGAAGATACCATCACTGCACACACACTTGCACACCTACACCCCCATGTTGTGGAATATTATTTTATTTTAACTAGGCAAAGATGTATTACATTTGTTTACGTACAGACTATTACCTTAACTGTGTAGAGGTGTGTTACTTTTGTTTATGTTGCATTTGTTTAATTATGTAAAATGTGTTGCATTTGTTTCACCTTGCCTGCCTAGGGCACCTGATTAGTATAGTAAAAAGCTGAACCACCAATAGCTGGGCAGGAGCTAGGCAGGCAGGGCTGGTAGGCATAGGGAATAAATAGGAGGAGATATCTAGGCTCGAAAGGAGAGGAAGAATTGAGAGAAGCAAAAGAGAACCAGGGAGAAGCTGGGGGCCAGAAACCAGTCAGCAGCCATCCAGCCAGGCAGCCAGTCATAGAGCAGCAGTGAAAGATACCCAGAAGTAAGAAAGGTGATAAGCTCCACTGCAAAGGTAGACAAGGAGAAGCAGGTCAATTTAAGTCCAAAGAGCTACCCAGAGAAGAGCTAAGCTAAGGGGAACATCCAAAACTAATGTCTCTGTGTCATGATTTAGGGGCCACTTGGTGGTCTAAAGGAAAGCCTAGTACACCCCTACACTCCTGCACACACCAACACTCCCATACCCCAGTGTTTCCCCACACCTGTACTGTACACCAGCACCATACACACACACACACACCAGCACATTCCGCAAACACCTGCATATACTAGCACTCCACTTTCTGTACACACCAGCACCCACACACACAACTGAGAGCACATGCACCCCACATACATCTACACACACCAGCACTTACACATACATCTGCACACACCAACACCCCCACACCTGCACATACCAGCACCTACACATAAATATGAATATATCAACACCCACACGAATACACAATCACCCCCATGCATGCACACACATCCACCCTCACACACCTGCACACATAATCACCCCGCACATATTTGCACATAATCAAGTACACATACACATGAACATACACAAAACGTAAGTTTCCTAAGAAAAGGTGAGGGGAGCTAAAACAAATATATCATGCCAAATAAATAATTGTTTAGCAGTTAAACTCTCAAATGCTCAACACTTTCAATGATATTACAGCAGTTCTTAACCTCTGTCCCAAGGTGGTTCTGGGAGGCAGACAGTCTTTTGGCCTCTTAACCTAATCTCATTTTTAGTTTTGGCCTCTTCAAGCCCATGGGCTACATTTTCCTGTGTGTTATCCAGTTGGAAGGGCCTATGTGTTCCACTGGAGAGCTTCATGTCTCAGAACGAATATCTTCTGTGCAGGGCTCACCCCCATGCAGGTTAGTCGGGGGCTTAGACAGGAAAGAACACATCATCTAAAATGGGCAATGACGAGTATGACCATATTAAGCAAATGAGGAGTGACATGTAGAAGGTCTCCATTTCTAGAGCAACAACTGGAAGTACAAAGTGAAACAACCGGACCCTGAGCCAACAAACAAGTAAGCAAAGGTCTATTGAGACATCGCTTTAGTGTGTACAACCAAGCTGGCAGAGTTTTGCTGCAACCTCCTGGTTTCCAGGGGCTTTCTTCCTCAGCCCCAGAACACTCAACCAACTCCTCCTTGAGTCAGAGTAACTCAAAACATGGGCTCTTCACACACGGCTTGGGTGGCTTGCTCTGAGCTATCCCTTCAGACACTGACTTGGAGAGGATCAATGTAGACATCTGGCCTGTGGACTGAAATGGAGGCCACACCCTTTGGGTGTGGCTTTAGGTGGATGAAGCAGAAAGAGAGGAGCTTGAGGCATGGCTTCATCTATCTATCTATCTATCTATCTATCTATCTATCTATCTATCTATCTATCTATCTATCTATTTTGGTTTTGCGAGATAGGGTTTCTCTGTGGCTTTAGAGGCTGTCCTAGAACTAGCTCTTGTAGACCAGGCTGGTCTCGAACTCATAGAGATCAGCCTGCCTCTGCCTCCTGAGTGCTGGGATAAAAGGCATGCACCCCCACATGGCTTTCCTTGGTGCACTCTTTCTATTGTGTCAGCGGATCCTGTAGGAAGAGCAGGGAAACGTTCCGGTGGTTCTTTGTATTTTTTCTGTGTAATTGTTCCCCAATAAACACCCATTTATCATTCATCTTGGGTCTAGTGATATAATTATATCATGGCCATCAGATCATGCTGCCCCATGTGTCTCTGGCTATCTCAGATGAACTTCCCAGGCTATGTAAAGAGAGAGAGTGAGCTGAGGACACCATACTTGGTGAGGATCGGAGACAAACAGGATGGCAAATACCTTATGTAGAACTCTGTGGCAGAAGCTGCCTCAGGCCCCCAGCTGAAAGAGGGGCTGTGTCTCCATGAGATGGGTGAACAGGAACCAGTCTCTGTCACGTGAACCTGTAGGTGAGAGAATGCCAACATTTCCAGACTGTATACAGTCATGAATGTGCAGTGCTTGGTTGACAGACCTGCAGGGGTTCTGAAAGTCACCTGCCCAATAGAGGAGAAACATGTAGTCTCCTGCAGCCTCCACCCACGCAACTGTTCAACAGTCCAAAGACAAGTACCCAGATAAGGGTTAACTGGGAGGAATAGCACACTTCAGATATTTAAGGAAAACATTGGAATTTTGCTCACTGGCCAACTGGTCAAGCCACCACATGTTTCCTGGACTGAGAGTCATCTTTACATGTTGCTGTGTTCAATCCAGCTCCTCTACAGGATGCTTGGCATGTCAGCGGCCCTTATAGATACAGCACCTAGCATTAGAGTGCAGATGCAATTGTAATTTATGTTCTGTGTTCAAGTACATTCAGTAAATGTTAAATGATTTGTGAATGTTCAATAGATAAAAGCAAAGTTATTGATTATGAAGAATTTTGTCTAAGTACTTCCTTATCCTTATAATTAAAACTTACTACCCAACTGTAAACTTGGCCCTCCATGGCACAGAGAGTGAGGGTTGTGGAACTAAGTTTCTGTGGTTTCTGTGGTTGTCTGAATGCAAACCATTCCTTATGGAGACATTTGAATACTTGGTTCCCAGCTGGTGGTTTTCTTTGGGGGACACCTAGGGGGTTTAGGCTTGCTGGAAGAAGTATGTCACTGGAGGACCAGTCTTTGTGAATAAAAAGCTTTGTGCCTTGTGCCATGTGTCCAGCTCTCTCTCTCTCTCTCTCTCTCTCCATCTTTCCCATTCTCCCCTCCTCCCCCCTTCATCAGGCTTTCAGCAGGGTGAGCTGTCATGGCTGTTGCTTGCTGCCGCCAACTTCCTAACCATGATTGTCTCTCTGGGATTCTAAGCCAAATAAACTCTTCCTTCTCCACACTGTCTGGGTCATGGGCGTTTCATCATAGCAACAGAAAAGAAAAGCAGCTAATACAGAATGCTGTTCAGGTCTCCTAGGAATTTGTGAGCCAGCCGTGTTTACAAATAGATCAATTGTGAGTATTTGTAGTGTGATTCACTCATCAGCCAAATTTTCCTTGGGACAGTCTTTCTTCCTCATTGACATTGCCCTACATTATAATTGACAGCCACAGTGTATGACACAGAAGAATCCTGTGCAAGGCCAAGTATATTTAGGCCACAGCACCCCTGTTTCTTGGGTAAAGCTGCCTCATTCTCCCTGGCCTCTCTATCCAGAACATGGGCCTTTCCCAGGTGTGAGATATACAGTCCATACAGTCCCCATGATAGATTCTCTATGCTACTCCACACATGTGGCTGAAACAGCACATCTATTAGCAAACAAAAACCATGCAGCTTGACCAAAATCAAAAACCTAAATTTTCTTCTATTAGAATATTTATATAATCCAGAACAGCCCCATTGGGTGTATTACTCCATTCATGCCTGGAGTGCTTTGCAAATGGAATTTGACTTAAAAGAAGAAAAAAAAAACCGTACTAATCTAGAATTCAGGAAGGTAGGCTATCCTTTTTTACACAGCATTTATGAAAAATATCACAAACCACGAGAGCCTCTGGAGGTGGGGCTCCACGTTAAGCAGTGTCTTCCCCTCCTCTGAGCGCCACTCCTCACTTTGTGTTGATTTAAGGCAGGGAACTTGGTATTCAAGGCGAATACTTATCAGAATGCAATTTATTCAGAATGGCTTTCAGCTGCAGGCTCGGGGTGCTTGCCTGAATAATCACTCACGCTAAAATACGGGGCAGGTGTGGGTGCTCCCCTCTGCCAGCCTGATGCCTAACTCGGTTCTGGCATCTTAATATAAATTTTAACTAAAACTGTGTCAGGTGTGTTGTGTTTGTGCCCCTAAATTTTCAAGTCGTCTATATCTTATTTAAAACTTAACACCCTAGTTTCACAACATACTGCTCATCCATCTGGCCCTCTCAAGCCGCCGAGCACCGCTTCAGTCAGCAGCCCTTCAGCCACTTTCAATATGGGGGTTGGGGGGGGCAGTGCTCAAAGGCACTCGAACACAACTGTGTTCATGTTAACCCTCTGAAGCCAAAGCTGAACTGCACGAACTGATCGTGACCTGATCCCTCTCCATTAAGTTTGTGAGAGCTGTAGCTTTTAAACACGTAATAAAGACACTACTGACGCTCAGCTTTCAACCTCCTAAAAATACAAATAGTTCTGAGCTGGAGGAGGAGGAACAAAATCCAGACACCGGGCCAAGATTCGCAACAAAGTGATAATTATCAATATGCCCAAGTCATTCATCCACTCTGTGTGTACCAACTGGTGAGTTCTGGGGATGCAAATGCACAAGGAAGTGTGGAGGAGGGGGTGGGGCTCAGCCGTCGGCATCTGCACATCACCCATGATTCCTTCAAGGAAATGAGTATCTGAGCTCAGACCAGAGCGGAGATGACATATGAAGGAGAAGGGCTTGGCTGCTTTCGTAGAGAGCGCATGACGTAGGCAGGCAGAACATGGACTGGAGTGGAAGAAGGAAGCTCATGGCATGAGGAGGTACATGACCTGAATACCTTTTTTTTTTATTTTTCGAGATGGGGTTTCTCTGTACTGTTTTGGATTCTGTCCTGGAACTCGCTCTGTACACCAGGATGGCCTCGAACTCACAGAGATCCACCTGCCTCTGCCTCCCATGTGCTGGGATTAAAAGGTGTGCGCCACCAATGCCCAGCCTGAATATCTTTCAATGGTGTCTAATCATCACAGATAGTCTTTAGTATCACAAAGATGGTTTCTTTCAAGTACATTATGTGCTCTGTCTAATTCACCTCCTTATCAACTTTTCTGCCCTTTCCTGTTTCCCAGTCATACTGGTTTTTTGTTTTGTTTTGTTTTTTTTGCTTCCCCCCATCGTCTTTCTTCTACATAATTTAATGAGGTGTGTGTGTGTGTGTGTGTGTGTGTGTGTGTGTGTATTTAAAAAACTAGGATCCACCAAAGAGTTAAAGAAAACAAGTTAACATTCATCTTCCTGACTTTGGGTTATTTCATTTAATGTAATGAATTTCAAATACATCCATTTTCCAGAAAATGTGTGTGAAAACTCAACCTGTACAAAATTTCAACTCAGAGACACAAGAAAGTCATCAAGATCAGATCTACAGATTGAAAGAGTGGAAGGAAATACGGGGGAAGCCCTCAAAGACAGACAGAAGCAAGGACTCTCCGAAGAGGACTTCAGTAGCTCAGGAAATGATGCCCAGAATTTACAAGGAAAGTTGTGTGAAGTAAAAACGCTTCAGCACAGTCCAGGGAATAACAGCAGAGGGAAGACAGGGCTTTGCAGGATGGAAGCAAGTCTTTGCTCATTATACATCCTGCAGAAGACTCATACCCAGCACACACTGGGAAACAGTTGCTGGGAATGGTCGGAGGAGTCACTACAAAAATCCTTGGGTACCAGAACAATGGCTTTAGAAATATTTGATAAGCAGAAAGACAGAGGTCATGATTTAAAACAAAAGAAATGCACTTATATGCATGTTGTAGAGATTATGTTGCTGAAAATTCGTTTAGGCCACAGACAATGGGAAGAAAGAGTTTGGGCAACTTAGAAAGAAGGGGTTTATCAATATTGTTGTTGTCGATGTTCCTATTATAGAAGTAGGATTTCCAGTTTGGAAAAAAATCACATCAAGACATCAGTCAGGGAAGAGGGTCCAGCCAGGAAGTTGAGGAGGATCAACAAGGGTCAGAGATGTGAGTGCTGTGTAGGATGGGTGATGTTCTACTAATGAAGATGTGTCTGTTCTTCTGAGTGCAAGGTTTCAATGTGCAATTCACCCATTTCTGAGATACTTTGTGTATGAAGTATGAACAAGAAGAAACAAGAAAACCAAAAGATAGACTGAAACACACACACACACACACACACACATATATATACATATATACATATATATCAAGATGGTTCCCTCCTATTGCTGAAAGAGAACACCACAAAGTGGCAAAGCTGAGAGTACTTGGGACAGACTTCCACATATCTCTCATGTGCCCATGTTAGCTACTTTGTGCTCTCTGTGTGATTGCTCTTCAAGCTAAAGAGGAAACAGGATTCCAGGGAGGAGACGGTCAGGAAAGCACAGCCTTATAAATGCATAAGACTCTTGGGGTTTGGGTCAGGGTGAGTGTTAGGGTCCTGCCTCATCTGCCTACCACTCATCTGCCAAAGGACATTTCAAACCCGCACAGCCCCATGGTCTCGTCTCTTGTGCTCACAGTGTCTCCGAAGATGCAGACATTGTACTGCAATGGAGTGTTCTGGTTGTGAAACTGATGTTAAGTTCACCATGTGTCATTGCTCCTCTGCAAAGTACACTGTGGCAGTGGTTTCCACTCTCCGTGACCAACTCTTGAATGCTAATTTGAAACAGAATGATTTTTTAATGTCCTTGTCCCTTTACTATTTTAAGAATACTGGAAGGAGTAGTTATTGCTTGTTGCCAGGGGAAAGACCAACGAATGCATCAAAGCATCCAAGATAGGGTCCCTTTCAAATGCCACCTCTTTCTGGAAACTCTACCCTGTCAGCTAGTCAGAAGGTCTCAGTTTTTAGACGATCCTGGCTAACCTGACATTATTTAAAACTTGCCATTTACTTGAAAACACCAGCCCTTGCCCAGCACAGGAAGGAGCTCTGCCATGAGGAGCAAGCAGACCATGCTATCCCAGAGATAAGAAGGGCTAACACAGTGCTGACTCTGTGAAAGACATCTGCAAGCTGTAGAGAGTGTTATCAGAGTGGGCTAAGGCTGAGATGGGACGCAGCTAATAGCCAAAGTGCTGTCGTCAATGCCCATCTACAGGTGAGCAACAGGTACCAAATCTAAACTCTAAAGAAGGTGTGTCTGGTGTTTGTTAGATGATGCTTCCCTTGTTTGCTATTGTCTTTTGCTGATGATGGAAATGAGATTTTTCTTTTTCAGGTATGGTACACTTTCCATAACACTCAGGTGAGAGGATTATTAGTTTGGTGTCAGTTTGACTGTATTGTGAGGCTTTTCTTCTAAACAAAGAAGAGTGGAGGGGGGAGGGAGAGAGGGAGGGAAAGACAGAGAGATATCTAAAGTACGCACATAGGTTCTTGTCCATTTCCAGTCTCTGTGATAAAAATACCCTGGAAAACTGAATGAAAGGTTTGCTTGGCTTACAGTTCCAGGTCATAGTCTATCATTTGGCTGATAGAAGCCATGGTGGGAACCTTAAAAGACTAGACATCCCAGAGTAAACAGGAGGGAGAGAGAGAGAGAGAGAGAGAGGAATCTTACACAAAAAAATCAGGAACCAATCCAGGAAATAGGGAAATAGTGCCATTGACTTTGAGGCTGGGTCTTCACACATCAATTAACATGACTAGAATAATCCCCACAGACATGCCCGCAGAGGCATGCACAAACCCTGGAGTTCATGGGTGACTCTGGTAGGACATACAATACCAGTATATCTCTAAGGTCCCCTGTTATTCATGACTCTGAATTCTCACACTAAAGATTAGCATCAGGTTTTTTCATTGTTCATTTTTGAGATTATACTATAATTACAATGCTTCTCTTCCATCTCCTCCCTCCAAAACTTCCCACCCTCCCTGCTCTCCTTCAAATGTATGTCCTTAAAAATAACTGTTATTGCATGCATGTACCTATTTATGCATATATAATTCATAAATGTAGCCTATGCAGTCTGCATAATGATAATTGTATACATGATTACTTGGTTGACCACTGGACACTGGAGAATCAGTTGGTATGCTATTCCCTGGGGAAGACAGGAGTCAGGGCTTTATCCCAATGTGCTCTCTCAGATGTCACAAGCCCTGCACTAGCAGTTAACTGCAAAACACACTAGATCATTGTGGGATGGCACCATACAAATGGACAAAAAAAGACATGTAAGAACAGATTCTGTCAATTCTTGAGAATTCCAGAGGGTGGTACATGAGCCTTGTGGAGATTCAGTGAACTGCCTCCTAAACTTAACTGACTCTAGTAGTCAGAAATTCAAGTCCAAATGGTCCTTCATAGAATAACAACAGAAACAAAACTGTTTTCCATTCTTCTCCCCATAGAGAGAAAGACAAACCTGTTTTATTTCTTAAAGCCATTCTCCTACTCCCAGTACTGTAGACCTGGTGATGCAGATAAATATCAGGTGCCATAGAAAAGTGATATCTTCAAGATATGCCCAAATCAGCAATGATGTCTTCAGCAGATTTGCTGTAGTTCCCCTAGCTCAGTCTTTTGAAACCTCAAGTTGGTTGACACTGTTGATGAAGTACAACAAAGTGTTTAGGGCAAGCCCAGCAAGAATGTTTACAACACATGACCCCAAGGCCAGAAGCAGAGTCATGGCATCCATGACTTACAAAGGTAAATCTCTGAAGAATTGCCATGTTATCAACTGGAGGGTGCACTAAGTTGCAGTGTGGGAAATCCAACACTCAAACAATCTGAGACATTAATAAAAGACAATAGAGGGAGAATCTAGAATACCACCCCTGTGAAATACCTGTGGGCAGTGCACCTATCCATCACTTTGTCTATAAAGGGAGACTATTCGCTGATTTATGAACAGTGGTCAGCAGACTGAAGGAGTGGGGGTTTGCAAGGAAAATAGGGTTGAGCCACGAACACCAGGAACTTTTTACATGAAGTGTGAAGAGATATGTAGCTTAAGTTAATATTCATAGGAATCCAAGGGATTCCTCACTCATCTGCTATGCAGGCATGGAATCGCACACCTCAGTGGAGATGACTTGGGAACACAGTTCACAGCAGTGAAGGTATAGATGATTCCTAGACCAGGACTCCAATGACTCCTCACACCATACCACGTGGGGGCAGTCTACCTCAAAGAATTCCTGAGTAAGTAAGTGACTGTCTGCCTGTCTGTCTCTTGCACATGTTTTGGCTGTAGTAGTGTTTGGTCTCATTAAATGAATGATGAGTGACTACAATTGCAAATATGGGATTTATATGCTTGTCCTTCATGATTGAGAAAATTGCTTATTGTTTCTCAAACCCAGGATAAAGGCTGCATATAAATATTAGGATATTATTTCAACTTTGACCATGTATCAAGATTATGATGCAATTGTGGGGGCTAGTTCAAGTTTCAACCAGAGTTTAGATCTGGTCATCTGGTGTAGTTCTCAGTTATTACATTTGTAGCATATTTTCAGGTGGTACCTAAAGAGTCATTGGTCCAGGAATACTGTTAAGATAGCTGCCTCATTCACACAGACCCTCTTTCCTCATTTTTGCTCAGTGTCCACTCATGTCTTTGTTAAATAAATCATCAGGGGTGCATCTGGGACAGACAGCTGACACATGATATCTGATCGATTACTTTCTCCAAGAAACATGAAGTTCAATTCAGAGAGGGATGAAACTGAAAACTGTTTGAAAGGCCTAGTGACAGCTGCTACTGTAATAAAAGAGCATCAGTGGCCCCATCCCATTTTAGGTCCAGATGATTCCATCTGGCAGCACTGTCAAAAGTGAATCCAAATCTATTCTCTTGTAGGGGAGAACTGTTTCAAATTTCATCAGTGGAAGTGAGGAAATGAAGGACAGTCATTGGGAGAGACAGCAAGAGCTATAGAGGATATATAGAAGCTGGCAAGAGTGAGGCACGCTACACAGACAGCCGAAGTCAAGCCACACAAGAGGAACACAGACAGGCTGGCACTGCAAGAGCTACAGTGATCCCAGTTGCACAAACTCAAGGACTGTGTCTTCTGCTGAGAGAATCATTTATCTGTGTTCCCCAAAATAGGAGCCTGTTGGAGCACAGGGCTTTCAGTGTTAAGAGAAAGATGGGCTAAAGTTGGGAAACTTGGGACCATTGCTCATTCTACTTATGGCAATTTCATTAATAACTGACATCAATCAATAGTTGTATTCAGCTGTAAAGTCTATGAACCACAGCAATGACCAACACAGCAAGATATCCCTAAAGGTGCAATAGTGGCATTTATATCTTGGCAGTAACCAACAGCTTCTTAATTGGACTAAAAGCCCACTCAACAGGGAGTAAATGGTTCCTAGTACTAGAAACCTAGCCAACTCCCTGAGGCTAGTGAGGTTGTGGATATTAAAGGGGTACTATTACTGCCACTTTATTAAACCTGTGTAATTCCTAAGTGCATTCTAAGTACTTATCCATATACCCACAGATACGTGTAGTTCTTATCTCTCATTAAAGAACCTCATTTTTTGTAGCAGATGGAGACCATTGCTGAAATCTGAAACTGTCAAAATTCAGACAACTGACTGTGGGGTGCATCTTCCATGAATCCCTATGCCAAAGGCTTAGATAATATTATGGAAGAAATAATGCAAAGATTGTAAGTATCAGAGGACCAGGAAGTCTTCTACAGAGAAGCTACACCCACAAAATTCACCAAATGGTGCCAAGACAAGAACTGAACAATTGCAACATAGATGGGAAAACTCTCATGGGGTCCCTCCGTCTCTAGAAAAACTAGAAGCAATAACTATGGAGTTAGAAGAATCCCATCTCGCATGTGTTCCACCTAACTGGTTATCCAAGTGAACAGTCTTAAATATACATACATACGTACGTACATACATACATACATACATACATACATACACACATATACATACATATGCACACACAACACTGTAAGGACTCACTAGTGAGTAGTTACTTATTTATTTTTATAGACATACATGTAAAAATAATAATTGAATAAAAAGAAACAGTGAATTTGTGAGGGATCCAGGGAGATGTAGGAGGAGTTGGATGAAGTAGTGAAAGGGGCAGATTTCTATTTTAATATTAGTGGGTTGAGTAGATCAGACATATCTTCCCATAAGCCAAATAAAGAGGTAGACAATGTAAGAATCTATGCTTCTTAGAACTGAACAATTAATAAGGTGATATCTTTTCTTGGATTTCCTTCTCCAGAAGCAGACTTTGAAACAAGGATTTTTGGGAAGTGCTTCATTTATCAACTGCACTGAGGGAGTCAGAAAGCCAGTGAGGATAGGAATGAAGCCCAGCTGTGTCCTACCTGTGACCTACTGGTCTCTGGGGGAGCCCCCTCCAAGTGCCAGGAACCTCTGCATTTGATTTGAGCCAAGGCATGAGTCTCAGACTTCCACACTATCTGCCAGAGCTTTTGGCTGAACTTAAATTTGAATGAGGAACAGGACAGCCTCTTGAGAGAATCATATGCATTTCCCCTTGGAAGTGCCATGTCGTGTGGCTGCAGAGAGAACAAAGTGGGGCATACAAGACCAGGAAGTCAAACAGCAAGGGTCGCCATCACAGAAAGGGATAGATGAGCAAATCAGCAGAACATACAAGAACTGGAGGGCAGGATGTGAAAATTGTTACGTCTCGCAGAAGACCAAAGACAAACAGAAAGTAGCTAGCAAGGAAAACGATTTCAGGTCAAGAAAAAGATAGCATAGAACTTCTTACCAGAGATCCTGCCAACAGGAGATAAAGGGTAATAATCCAATAACCCAGTATCTTGCATCCATTAAAATAATCCTCTCAAAAGGAAAGAAAAGTAAAGACTTTGTTTAAAGCAAAAATGAAGACAGTGTGAAGCCATCAAACTTGGTTTTCAAAGAGGCTTTAAAAAGATTTTGAGAAAGAAGGAACATTGTTGATAAACATCATTCAGATCTCATACAAAAGAATTCAGAAAAGAAAAGAAAAATAAAACAAACCCAATATTTCATTTCTGGTCATTATATTTCTTCTTATAACTAATGTTTTGTTAACTAACAGAGATTCTAAAAATTTTACATATAATGAGATACTTGGTAATGTTTCATTACATGCATTCATTATATAACAGTTGGATCAGAATACATATGTTTTCTCATCTATTATTTCTCATTATTAATTGATACATGTATAACATTTTGAGTAATAATAATGGAAACAATGTACTGTGTGGCTGGTGTGTGAAAGAGCAATACACAACAGTGTTTGTTATAAGGGGTGCAAGGGGAGGGTTCTAAATGTACAGCTGTAAGTGAAGCTCCTGGAGATCATGCGTGTCCTGTAATTTCCTCAGACACATAGAGGACCTCAGACCTAGCATGAAGTAGACACTTAGTTGTTCATAGACTGACTGCTAAATATCTCATTTCTGTAAATTCTTATCTCATCATCCCTTTACATAGTGTCATTTCACCTGAATGTGTGCTTCATAATTGGATCATGTCAGTTGAGCCAGTATAAAAGGACACTAGTTTATGATAGACTTTGAGCATCCTATGTGTGTGTTGCATAAATAGGTGTGCAAAAATATTAATAAATGTATTATTGTTGAATATATGGTGATTAGTGCTCTTGTGTAACCCAGAGCTTAACACTCAATGGAAATACCTCTTAATAGCGATTGTTTTAGGAGCGCTAGAGAGAAAATGAAGAAGGGGAGGGAGGGAGATAATACTTCTTCTGCTGCGTTAATCGTTTCAGGTTTCTAAGTAAACATGTCCTCTCCTTGGGTATTCATAAGGCGGGCTGGGTACCTGTCATGAGCAGCAAGGCATTCTGGGTACCATTACCACATATAAAGCAGCTTAGGAAATGCACTTTTGCAAGGTATTTCGTAGGACAGATATGATAAATACTCAAAGTTCTGTCTCAGTGCTCAGCCTTAAATTTATTGGCATATTCTAAAGGGTCTTGGAGTTGGAACACACTCTCCTTTCTCTTCATCTTTATTGAATAATAACTTGGGAAACACCCTTGTGAATTATAGACAGGCAATGAGATGGTAGATACTTAGAAAAATAGATTTTTAAATGGCTTTTGTGTCCTGTGAGGTTGGGATGATAAAGAAAGCCCTTGATTGGAAGATTGTAGAACTAGGGAGAGGAAAGACATTTTCTGAAGCATATAGAGATTTCTTTATTTGTTTTCTCTGATTTTCAAACCCACCGTGTATATGAAGGTTTACCTTGGAGACCCTTAACCTGTCAGGATTATAAATGATTATTGTGTTTGCCTATCAAGTACTAGCCTTGATTGGTTCTTCTGAATAACTACATTAGCTGGCAGCCATGATAGGAGCTGACTAACCAAGGATAACCCCTGAGCTGCTCTCCCAAGGGCCCCAACCTCTCCTTTCTCATTTCATCTTCCCCAGTCTGGTCATTCTGGCAGATAGAGATGTGGTCCCTGCATATAGGGCAGAGGCCCAAGCATATCTCTGGCTTGCTTAAGCATTCCTAACTGTGGTTGTCATTCGATGCATCAGGTTAATTCAAAGTATAGGAAACCCTGGACCAAGTGCAACTCTCACCTGGCCCAGGGTGGCTATCAAATTGTGGGGCCCCTTATTCCAGAACAGGATGCCGCAGACGACTTAGGCGGGTTATCTAGTTCGTGGTGCTCCCATTAGTTTTTAAATCTCTTCTCATGCATAGCCGAACTCAGATGCATCCAATTTTCCTGCACATCAGCACATTTGCATAGATTTTCTGTGACAAAAGATGCCTAAGCTGGGCAAAGTTGGTATGTATGGCCATGTGGATATTTACAGAATCTACATGTTTGGGAAATTTTATGATGATTTTTGACAAAAATAATGTCTTGTAAGAATACTGAGGAAAGGTGAAAGGTGTGTGTGTGTTATAATTCTCCTATGTCACGTAGATGCATACATGTATATGTATAGCACTTGTTCACATTACCATGGAAACCTGCAATTTAAAACATTCAGCTGACTTTTTACCTGCCTGTTGTTCTTTCAAAGAGAGAGCAGCTCATAACCAGCCTCTGTGGACACTTTCCGCCTTAGGTTCTTCTCATCTTTCATTTGCTGGGTCTGTGTAAACCCCGTGTGCGCATCCATTTAAACAAAACCTAGGCAGTTTTACTTGTACCTGCATCGTATAAAATTACAAGCAGGTTGGAGCTGAACAATTAATAGTCCTTTTTTCTCAGCGGTGGCACGACTGGTGCCAATTTAATGCTGCTTAAGCTTATTATCTAATTGCACGCTCGTGCTGGCTTCAGAGCTGGCCCGACATAAAAGCAGGCCAGTGCTGTGTTCCCGTACAGTGGAATATTCAATTATTTGTTCTGACTCGTGTAATTCCCTGTATTCCAGGCTTGTTAATGTCATTACAGAGCTGAAATAAAGTGATTACTCTTAATGAGTATTTATCCGATAGGTGTGCAATCCCGGCACCCTCCAGCTGACAGTGGACATTTATGGATTTTGCTTAACCATCCCTGCATCCTCTCCCCCTCAATCACCCACCTCTATACCCTGACTTCCCTGTCAGGGAGGTAACACCACGTTGCGGACTTCTGTGAAATACTGTCAGATGATGGGGAGGAAATAAAAATCTTGAAAAAGAAGGAAAAGGGGGAATTTCAGGCTCCCTGGCAGAGCTTGGCTAATGACCACTGTTCCTGCTGGTTGGCACTGATGACAGCAAGAACTAACTGATAATGGCATGCCTGCTGTTGAGTTTGCCCACTTTACGTTATTTCTCTTGACATGGTTCTGGGGAAGGCCTAATTTTTTTGACATTTGACCATGCAAATTTGAGTCCTGATACATTATTCTGCATTTACGTCCTCCCAGTGTTGCTGTTTAAAATGTGCTACAAGCTCCGGGAGCTGAGCTAATAAAGGCCAGGAATGAAAGAAAGTTAAATATGAATGCAAGAGGACCTCTAAATGAAGGGCGGGCTTGTACAGCTCAGCAGTGACCTTCTGGAGATGAACGTGGGGCGGGGGGAATCCCTTAGAGCAAATGCTCAAGAATGTAATATCCATTTTTGTAGAATATTTTTTAAAAAGATTTTCAAATAAATATCAAAAAGAAGGGATAAAGGAGCCCATTATGCTACACATGGAGCCTTTCTCATTGTCTTAGCCTATGCTACTAACCCTTCACTTTGGATCTCACTTCTCCAACACTGAATTCATCAGCCCACAGGGAAACCCCAGTTGCTAGTCCCCACTGTCCTCTGAGCCCCTAAACTCTAGGAGAGGTCTCCTGGGACTGATGCTAAGCCTGTTTTATCCAAAAAGTCCTCCAATGTGTGTGGAACTTAAGTCAAAGGAAATTTGGCCCTATCTGGGTTTTGATCCTGATCAATACTATATGAGACAATAATAATGTGAAAAACCAAAAACACCAATAGCATTAGCCATGCAATATTAACTTAAAATATGCTAAAATACCCACCCTTAAAAAATTAATATCCATGGATGTCATTGTAGGTTTCTATGTAAAAGCACTGGCATGTTAACAAAAGGAATAAAGTGTCTTACTATTGTTCACATTTATGTTTTATTAAATTGTCACGTTTTATAAATTTGTATTTATTCAGGCACTTGGATGCAGTTTTTGTGTAAAGACCCTCTTGTGGTTAAATATATTAAAATAAATTATGTAATAAAATTAAATAATTTGGACTTCAGTTTTGAAAAGCACCAAGAATGTTAGAGAGCACCTCATAGAAATGACAGAGAATATGATATTTCTTTTGGTTTCTCCCTCTCTCCCTTCTTACTCATGTCTCTTTTCTTTTCCTCCCTTTCCCTTTCTTGTCTTTATTTTGAATACTCAACAGAACTGTCATCTGTCTATAAATCTGCCTCTGTACGTTTGTATGCATTATATATTTAGATATTCAACTATCATCCATGTGCCTGCCTATCCATGTCTGTGTTGTGCACCTACATACATCTATCTGTGTAGACGGATGTACTTGCCCAAATTTCTACATGTCACCTAACTGGTCACAGATTGGAGGCTATGGACTTGATAGCAATGCTGGTTTGCAGTTCACAAAGAACAAGTTCTCTCAGGGATTAAAAAGTTACAAATGTGCGTCTCTTCCCATGTGACTGACCCCATGCCGTGGCACTTCACTGACTCAGCAATGGAGTTCCTAAAGTCTGTTTATTTCTTTACTCTGGAGTTACAGAATACCCTGAAGATATTAGCATAAATCCACAGTGGCTGGTTCTCACCAAGTTGCTCTTGCTGTAGAGACGATGAAGCGGCGGCCATAGTGCTACGTCATCATCACCTCACAATTTCAAGCAGCACCTGGGTATGAGATATGGAGTGTGACCTATGCCATACGCAGAGGTCTGATTTCAAAGAGCAGGCAATAAATGGACTAAACTGCTGGTGACCTGCCCTTTAGTTTTTAGATTCAGGGAGGTATAGAATTTGTTTCGTTTCATTCACACACAAAATTGTTATGCGAAAATAGAATTAAACTGTATCCTCTGTAGTAATTGGTTAATGTTTGGTGAACATAGTTGTGATAAATAATTATTTAATTACAAAAGTTGTTTTCCAGCAAAAGGGAGAAAAATGACTCCCATTCTTACAATGTGGCTGGCCTGTGGTCCTTCTTGGTGGCTCTTGGAGGTACATCAACATTCCCCTCTGTCACCTATAGACTTTGTAAGACAAAAGCCACGAGTGGTGTCTACTGCAAGAAGCATGGCTTTGCTACATGGGTACCGAAGGGAGTCACAATGTTAGTCCCAGTACAAGAACCCAGGCTCAGCAACCAAATCCACAGATGTGTGATACTTACTCATTTCTCTCTGCTCTGTCAACTAGGGTCTTGTGCATCCTGCCTCAAAAGTCTTCATTAGCATTTCCATGAGTGCAAGCATGTGTCCTGGGCTTCTCTATCCCACCTGTGTTTCTGAAGAACTGGACTATAGCTACAGAAACACAGGTTGCCCACTTTTGTTTCTTTTATTCAAGTGTCTTAAGTGTGCTTTCTTCTGAACCCACCTCTACTCTTCAACTCTCATTGTTTTCCCGGAAGGTGTAACTACAGTTTTCATTCCTGTTTCCATTTCATAATTCTTCAGCTTTGGTTTTCATGTGCCACGTAGGTGAGAAATTATTTCTCCTAACTCATCCCAAGGCGCTCAGCTCTTTTCAGAACACATTTTCAGAAAGTTTGGGGTTGAGATGAACGTTGTTCTGTCTGTGCAAACTAAGCTGTCCATGAGCCAAATGTCATATTTCCCACCCATTCATACATTTGTTATAATGTTCGTGTGATGGAGGAAGTCCTTCTGGGTACATGTTTGTCTTATTGGTTGATAAATAAAGCACTGTTGGCCAATAGGGAAGCAAGATAGGTAGGACTAGGAGAGGTAGAGGATTCTGGGAAACAGAGGCACAATTGATCACCACGTAGGATGCGAGAGGAGTAAGAGGTCTGGACCCTTTCTCCAGTAAGAGAAGACCACATGGAAATACTCAGATTAGCAGTTATGGGTTAATAATTAAGTTAGAGCTAGCCAATAAGAAACCATAGCAAATAGCCAACAGCTTCATAATTAGTATAGCATACTGCGTGTCCATTTGTGACTGGCACGGCTCTGGGACCAGGCTGGCGGAAGAATGCTCGTTACATTCTTGTCTGTGTGCCCAGTGTGCTCGTCTCTCCTCAGTTCCTCTCAAGTTAACTGATCTGTTTTGTGCTGAGTCCCATGAGACTTTTACTCCGCAATGAGCAGTTACTGATGCTGTTCACCTACCTCATATCCCAGCAACGTTCCTTGATTCTTGTACCTTCTAAATTTTCTTAGATGCTCAATGTTTGCATACTTATCCCACATTTCCTTTATTTGATATCTCAACTTTTTTTATTAGCCACACTGTCATAACACACTGACTTCCCACATGGACTGTAACTTCCTTTCCTGCCATCGTCTTCCCTGGCTTCCATTTATTAATGAACCATGTTGGCCCTGACAAGGTCTCATTTTAGATTTTTTTTTATTCCCAGGGAATACCTATGGCCTTTAAGAACAGTCTTCTTGACTTCTAAGCAGAATGCCCAGAATATTCGCAAATGTTGTCCCATGTCTAGAGTCTGCCTTTGCAGATCTTAACTCACTGGACCATCACTCCTGCCTTCCGGACCCTAACAGGAAAACTGGAGTTTGCCTTGGCATAGTAGTGTCTTCAGTTTACTTTTATGGATGCCAGTTTATCTTTGCATTTACTGAAATGTGCTTGTGACAGGGTGGGGCAGAGGCAGGTTTGACTTATTTATTTGCAATTGTGCAACTTTTATTCCTTCTTCTTCAAAGACGTTGACTCTGTTGTCAAACCCAGTCATTGATGCGCACACGTTCTTTCCTGCCGACATTTTCTTTGCTTGTACCAGCTCCCTTTACTCTCTTTTCCATTCCTTGGTTGTGTGACTGTGCTACTTTCTGCTAAAGCATCCAGATGGTTTTGAATATCAAACTGCATTTTCTATGCTTTTATAAGGAAATTGAACATTTGTGTATTTACTCTGCTTACTCAAGCTTCCAGCACTAATTTCATGTTGAGTGTCACTCAGTTTTTTTGTTCAAATAATAATTTTTCATTATATTTTATTAGATTATTTTAGAAAAAACCTTGCTTCACATGTCAACCTCAGCTCCCTCTCCCTCCCCTCCTCCCACGCCTCTCCCTCACTCCCACCCCCCCAGCCTCCCACCCTATCCCCAGTCCCTTCCACATAGGAGATATCCAGAGTCTGTCATTTGATTAGGGGAAGGGTCCATGCCCTCCCCAAAGATTCCAGGCTGAGAGAGCATCACTCTTTGTAGTATGGACACACAAGTCTATTTGTATGCCAAGGATAAATACTGATCTACTGCCCAGGGCCCCATAGGTTTCCCAGGCCTCCTCACTGAGTCTCACACTCAGGGGGTCTGTATCAGTCCCATGCTGGCCTCCCAGATGTCAGTCTGGGGTTCAAGAACTCCCCCCTTGTTCAGGTCAGCTGTTTCTGCTAGTTTCACCAGCCCAATTCCTCCCTCTCTGTCACTGGGTTCCAGGGGTTCAGTTCAGTGTTTAGCTGTGGGTGTTTGCCTCTGCTTCCATCAGTCACTGGATGAAGGTTCTAGGATGGCATATAAGGTAGTCATCAAGATCATTATCAGGAATAGACATTTAAGGTAGTCTCTCCACTATTGCTTAGTTTGCCAGTTGGTGACATCCTTGTAGATCGCTAGAAATCTCACTGGTGCCAGATCTCTCTTCAAACCTATAATGACTTCCTTTGTTATGATACTTCTCATCCTGTTATCTCCTATTCTTTCCCTAACTCAACCTTTTTACTCCCCCAAAAGAAGATACCAGAAAATAGAAAGATCTCCCATGCTCTTAGATTGGTAGGATCAACATAGTAAAAATGGAAATCTTGCCAAAAGCAATCTACAGATTAAATGTAATCCCCATCAAAATACCGGCACAATTCTTCACAGACCTTGAAAGAACAACAATCCACTTTATATGGAAAAACAAAAGGCCCAGGATAGCCAAACAACCCTGTACAATAAAGGAACTTCCGGAAGCATCACCATTCCTGACTTCAAGCTCTATTATTGAGCTATAATCCTGAAAACAGCTTGGTATTGGCACAAAAATAAACAGGTAGACCAATGGAATTGAAATTAAAATCCTGATTTTAACCCAACACCTATGAACACTTGATTTTTGACAAAGAAGCTAAAATTATACAACACAAAAAAGAAAGCATCTTCAACAAATGGTGCTGGCATAACTGGAGGCTGGCATGCAGAAGACTGCAGATAGATCCATGTCTATCGCCATGCACAAAACTTAAGTCCAAATGAATCAAAGACCTCAACATAAATCCACTCACACTGAAACTCTTAAAAGAAAAAGTGGGAGGTATTCTTGAATGCATTGGTACTGGAGACACTTCATGAACATAACACCAGTAGCACAGACACTGACATCAAGAATTAACAAATGGGACCTCTGGAAACTAAGAAGCTTCTGTAAGGCAAAGGACACAGTCAATAAGACAAAAAGGCAGCCCACAGAATGGGAAAAGATATTCACTAACCTCATATCTAACAGAGAGCTGATCTCCAAAATTTACAAGGAACTCAGAAGCAAGTCTCCAAAACAACAAAGGATCAAATTAAAAAGTAGAGTACAGAACTAAATAGAGAATTTCCAATAGAGGAGTCTAAAATGGCTGAGAGACACTTGAGAAAGTGCTCAACATGCTTAGCCATCAGGGAAATGCAAATCAAAACAACTCTTAGATACCATCTTACTCCTGTCAGAATGCCTAAAATCAAAAACACCAACAACAGGTTATGCTGGAGAGGATGTGGAGAGAGGGGAACACCCCTCCATTACTGGTGGGAGTGCCAACTCGTACACCTACTTTGGAAATGAGTATAGTATAACGATTCCTCATGAAAATGGGAATCAGTCTACCACAAGACCTAGCAATTCCACTCTTAGGCATATATCCAAAAGATGCAAATTCACACAGCAAGGACATCCACTATGTTCACAGCAGCATTATTTGTAGTAGCCAGAACCTGGAAGCAACCTAGATGCCCCTCAACTGAAGAGTGGACAGAGAAAATGTGGTACATTTACACAATGGAGTACTCAGCAGAAAAAAAAACAATAGGAATCTTGAATCTTTCCATTTGTAGGCAAATGGACAGCACTAGAAGAAACTATCCTGAGTTAGGTAGCTCAGTCACAAAAAGACAAACATGGTATGTACTCACTCATATATGTATTTTAGACATGGATCAGGGAAATGCCAACCTACGACTCCATTGGCAGAGAGTCTGGGGAACAGGAAAGAACCTAAAATAGATATGCATTGTACCCCAGAGTAGAGGAATGAGGCAATATCTCCTCTTGCCAGTGTTTCAACTTTATACTAATAATCCTCACGTTATTTCATTGGTGCCTTACTTCACTGGATTTTAATTTTCATTTACTATCATCCAGGCTTCCCTAAGTTATTCTGACAAAAACAAATCATGTTTATGTCATGTTAGTTCCACTTTAAATACTATTTTACTCTGAGATGTAAATATATGTAAATTTGTATGCAGTCTTCACAGCTTCTGTTGGGTACATGTTATATTTTTTAAATTCACATTTATTCACTCTGATGTTCAATCCTAAGAATAAAGATATGTCTTTGTCTGCAGTCTCCTTAGAACAACTTGGTGATTGTTTCTCAGATGTCCCTTATCCATGATGACCACTGCAGCTTTGAGCTCTGAACCTGTGTCTGGCGGACTGCCTCACTTGGCCTTTGTCCTATGCTCTCTGAGCTTTAGGTTGAAGCTGTTTGTTCTCGAAAGACACACCAGGGAGACAGAGGATCAGTTTCAATCATCATAAGGAAGCATTGATTATCCGTGACCTCAGCTATACAGAAGAGGCAAGCTTGGAAGCTTTCTGGTATATGAATTAGTTTCTCTATTGCTTGCTGAATAAAGTTAGTATTGCAATTCACTTGTCTGGAGCTGGGTAAAGGAGAGTAGGGAAATGGACTTCTTAATTGGCATAGATAATAACAATCAGGAGTCAGAGATAGAGGAAAATGCTGAGAGATCAGAGAGAAGGAGCAAACCACAGCACACCTTACCTCCTTAGCATCTCAGCAGACAAGAGAGTAAGTTCCTGTTTCTCCTTCCTTATATCCTGTTTCCACCCAGCTACCTCATTTCCTGTCTGTCTGTACAGACCTCCAGATTTCTAGGGTTAACAAGAGGCAAGCTCCATTCTCTGACCTTCAGATAGACTTTATTTACAAACAAGACATCAGCACAAGAATATACCTAAATTATTCAGAATTTTGAACTCCTGTGCACAGGCATTTATGCTTCATTTGCATATTCAATTACCTAATCATGTAATTATTTCACCTTTGAGTCACAGATACTCTATCCTTTGGGTTATAATTCAAAGTTCATCCTCTCTCTCTCTCTCTCTCTCTCTTCCATATGGTACAGGAAACTCTGTAGCTGACTCCACACTCTCAATATAATTGTCATTGGTTTGTTCAAATTTTCTTACTTTCTGCCATTGCAAGCCATTGCAGGCTTAACTTGTATTATGCAGGGAAACACTCATCTGGTCTTGCAGAAACTCATTCCACCAAGCATGCACCATCCAGAGGTGATAATTACTCTTCTCTCCATTGACCCAGGAAAGTCTAAGGAACCACCTGCTGTATTCCAAAAGCACCACATCAGAATCACACATGAGTTGAACTTTTTATTTGTTTTCGTTTTACATTATTATACAAAAAAATGATGGTGGAGACGCTAATGACATGTAATTTTAGTAGAGATGTGAATGAAAGAATAATCAACAAACAAAAGACAGCAAAGCCAACATCAAGGCAGGGACATGATTGACAATGGAAAGGAATGAGGAGGCCCGAGTCCTGGGAGATCAAGCCTGAATGTTAACTCACAACACAGTCTTTTATTGTTGTGTCTCCTGGCAAAACCTTGATCATCATGGAGACCCAGGAGGCATAAAGAGCTCCTTAAGAGAACTGGTTGTTCCATAGGATACTTGGTAGCTTGGATGGTGCCTCCGTTTTGTATTGAAACTTGAAGGAGACAGTACAGCAGGAGCAGAAAATAGTGACTGAATAACAAAGGGAAACAAAATTTATGGGGTCCTTAAAACTAACTCAAATTCACTTAGAAGTTGACAGATATGAATCCTAGTGGCCAATGGGTCCAGAGAGCCAGTTCAATTGCAATGAAGAGCACATTTTAATTTTAATAGCTGTCATTTCAGATGCATAGTTTGCCGCATCTAAAACTGACTATAAAATTGCTTAGACTCTGAAACCACTGTTTGCATTAGACGGAATACCATGCAGGTTCACAGCTTCCAGAGAGGTGGGGGTTTCTAATAACACCACAAAGGAATGTTTCTAAGGGCACAGCATCCATCATGTTGTCACCAATTTTACTGTTAACACAAGTTGGAAAAGATCCTCAATAAAATTTCAAACCTAAAATGTGGCTCTGTAAACACATTTCAATACATCAACATTCACCAGGATTTCATCAGAGATTATTATCACAGTGGTGGCAACAGGGGAATCTACGTGTGAGACAATATGTCCCCAAAGTAGATTCCAAGATGTCCTGAAGATATATCAGAAACCCAAGATGAGGGAAACATTTGGGTATGTACTGACATCAGCGGGGCTATGTACAAAGTAAGAAAATAATCACACAGATTATTGACACAGTACATAACTAGGTAAGACTGAGAAAGGGGCACTTTAAGGAGTGAGCACTCAAAGAATAAAGTCATGGATGAGGAAAGAACAAAGGCATTTCACCTGCAAACACCACACCAGGAGGAAGCATGTGCATATCTTAGCTGAGAAAGTAGAAAATGCATCACTAATGACTAAGAACGAGGGAGGAAGAAAGGAGAAAAAGAAAGAAGGAAAGAAGGAAGGAAGGACCAGTTAAGAGAATAATTGCGCTTTTATGAGAAATTTAGCATTTGAATTAAGGCGGGAATGTTCATTCAATATTTTAAGGTTGATAAATGGCTTTTGTATCATACACCTCACCATAATCTCAACACGTGCCATTTAGGGGCTGATTATACTCACTATGCCGTGGCCCAAACTCTTATTCTTGAATGCAGTTTGACCAGAAAGCACCTAAGATAAAACATATCTGCTTTGTGTTGGGGATGGGGGTGTGTGCTACTATGAGCCATTGATTAGAGGACTGCCTTGCTGTGGGCCTCTGATACAGATCAAAGCTGTTGGTACCATGCACTGTTATTAAGCTAAAGTTAGACAATCTGAAGAAACAAAACTCTCCTGAAGCAGTAGCCAGAGAAAGAAACTTCTCTTTGGATGACAGGCTACCTTGAAAGCTCTGAGTCTGTATAAGTCAAGAATCCCAACTGTCCAATGAACACAGAATCCACACTTCACAACCTAAGGGAAGCAGACTGGAGCTTGAGACATCACCTGCTGGGCTAGAGAATATTTCTAGATCATTCAGTTGCATAAGTTTCATCTAACTGGCTCTCACACGTGAAGGATGGGGCTGTGTGTGTAGAAGGACTGCCTGCCTCCAGCAGATGTCAGTGATCTGTCAGTGACTTTCTGAAGCTCATAGTCACAATAGCCTTGGTATCTGCTCATAGACAGATTCACACACTCTCTACCTTTACTTCCTGGATAGTGTAAAAAATGACACTATGAACTTGTAAATGCAGTTGTTTTGTTTTTCAAATTTATTCCATAGCTCTTGGTGAAATACTCTGGAGCAAAATTCTAAAATACACTATTTCTATCACTAATATTTTCCCCAAATTCCACATTGTCCTGCTGTCATTTCCACAAACAAATTGCATTCTTGTAGAAAGTAACTGTTTTGCTTTGTTAAACAAAGTCTTGCTCTGTAAAATAAGTTGAGGAAGCCCTTGAATTTATTATCTCCCTGCCTCAGCCTCCAAAGAAGTTAGAATTCAGGTAAGCAGAAGGCACATGTGTCTTCTTCTTATATTGCCTGAAAAGCAAATTATAATAGTCAATACTCCCACATCTCTACTTAAGGTATATAATCTAAATATTGAAATTAATGAAGATGGAAATTATCAAGACAGTGCCAGAGGCTAAAGTGTGGGGAAAAGGGAGACTTCGGTCAAAAGCTACAAACTTTCAAATTAGAACAAATTATTTCTGAAAATCATGGTTGCAGATCCACTGAGCTTAATAGTAATTACACTGCACACTTGAAATCTGATGATGTTTCATAGGCTGTGCTTTCATTATCATAAAAAAACAGCTAAAGCAATAGCTATGTTATCTTGACTGTGGTCATGACTTTACATTGTATGCGTGTTAGAATACCAACCTGAAGAATTGCGTGTAGTTTCACAAGTGTCTGCATCATTGTCTGGGAGGCACTGAAAAGGGCGCGATGCCCAGTGAAGTGGTACTTCACTACAAACTTTAATTCCATTCTCTACCGGCTGCTGTTTTTGGTGACTTTACCTCCTGTTCACTATTTTAGTAACTGCCTGCTGATCTACCTTACCATTTTAATGTGATTTGTTGTTGTTAGAGTGTAAGCAATCTTTATGAGTCCTCAATATAAGTCCATTTTTAGATGTGAAATGTAAGATGCATGAAGATGTTTCCTACCACAGGGTAAACCTTTGTGGTGTTTTGAAGGAAAATGGTCCCCATGGACTCATATGTTTGAATGGTTGGTCACCAGGAGTGGAACTGTTTGGGAAGGATTAGAAGTGTGGCCTTTTTGGAGGAAGTGTGTCACTATGAGGTTCCAAAAGCCCAAACCAGTCCTGCTGCCTGTGGACCCAGATGTAGCATGCCTCCAGCAATATGTCTGCCCGCATTCTGTCATGCTCCCAAACACAATAATGGGCTAAACCTCCCAAACTGTCACAGGGTGTCTCTTCACAGCAATGGAACACTGGCTAAGGCTGGCATCTTTTCAGTTTGACACTTCTGTAGCATTGCAAATTTTATTGTGACAGGAGTCACACATTTGGTTGCTATTCAATCAATTTGGCTTTGGTGAAGTAACTAACAAATATTTTCTGTCCCAAAGTCATGGAAATTTACCTTATTTTTCTTATAAATGTTCTGTGACTAAGCATAGCTTTCATCTGCCTTTTATTGCCTGTCTCTTCCACTAGAATATTGGAACATGAGGCAAGCCAGGGTTGCCGTGAGTGATCGAGCCAAGTTCTTCATTATATTAAGCCAAGCCCTTGGTCTGCCTCCCTCCCGTATATTCCACATGAAGTTGGTCAACCTAAGGAGAACATGGAAATTTGTTCCCCTGTACCTGCTGACCTTTTACATCCACCTACGCATCTCTGCTTCAATGGTGGACACAGAGTGGTGGCCCATCCTTCCTGACATTGACTCCCTGGTTCCTTACTTGTAAGCTGTGCTTGAGAGTGATGATCACTACTTTCCCCATGTCTCTTTTCTGACTTTAAAGTTTAAAGAAAAAGGAGCCAAGAATTCGGCTTGACATTATACTTGCCTCCTAACTGATTTGTAATCCTATCAAGCTTACAATTGATGTTAACCACAAAAGCCAAATTCCAGAGAAGTCATTTTCTTTGTATCACGACTTACATAGATACTTTGGTTATGAAAACACCATCTTTTATGCCCTTAACACTTCAAAAGTTCCCTGACTGCATCCCTTTTGCTTTTCTTGGATAGATCCTTGCTGTACAGCCCAGGCTTGTTTTTAACTTACCATGTTTACCACTTCATTCTTTTGGGTATCACAGATGCAAGCACGACATGTGTTTTCATAAAGGGAAAAAGTAAATTTACAAGATTCCATGGACAATAGTTGTGCATAAACCAAACATTGTTCTTGGGAAAAAAATCTATGAAAACTCCAGTTAGTCAAAGAATATTCTCCATGAGTAGTCTTCCCACAAGAACAGTTCCAACTGCATGTTGTCTTCAAGGAAAAATGTTGACTAGAGAAATCCAAACCATGGTGTGTTACATAGGTGCAAATATCAGAGTGCACCTGGAGGCTAAAGAAGAGGACCATCCCTTGAACCCAGTATAGCCCATGACAAGCTCCTGGCTCCTACCATTCCAAATTTACTTCTTTTGCAAACTTTCTTCATGTAACATTTCTGTGCTTTGAAGGTAAATTTCCTGGGATGCCCTCGCCCATAAGTCAGTAAAGGTTAATGAATATTTAAGAGTTAGCCAGATTTAGAACTGGGCTATCCTTCAGTAATAGAAACTGATTTCCATTTGTTTTAGTTTGCTTTCTGATAAATGCCATGACCACAAGCAGCCATCTTACACTTTCAGGTCACAAATCTATCATCATGCAAGTCAGGTCAAGGAACTCAATCAAGAACAGAGACAGGGACTATGGAGGAAATCTGCATACTGGCTACTTTCTCCTGATCTGCACAGGAAGCTTAGCTACATAACCCAGGAACTTTTGCCCAAGGGAGGCACCAGCTGAAGTAGGCAGTGGCCTACAACATCATCTAGCAAAAAGGAAATGTCCATAGACTTACCCTGAAGCCAATATGGCAGAGCCAGTGCTCTAACTTCAAATCCCCAGATAATTCTGTGTTGTTTCAAGTTTACAGCTCGCACTATATAACAGAGTGAGTGTGAGCTCCTGGGTTCAGCTCCTATATTAGAGAAACTTTTCCAGAGTGGCATTGTCCATGCACACAACTGCTCTCTTCATGTAGTAACCAATTGTAATTAGCATTCCTCCTACCAGCCTGGTCGTAGAGCCACATCAACCCCAAATAACTCACAGAGGTTCTATTAGTTACAATGCTGTTGGCCAATGTCCAGGTCTTCGCATTGGCTAGTTCTGTCTTAAGTATTAACCCATGACTACTAATATATATATTTCTATAAGGACTTATCTTTCGAAGGACACCATCCTGATGCATCCTCTCTTCCTGGGATCACATGGCAACTCTCTACTCTTTACTACATTTCCCAAAATCCTGCTTGACTCCTAGTCCCACCTATCTTGCTTCCCTATTCACCAATAGTGCTTTATTTACCAACAAATAAGACAAACATATATACAGAAGGACATCCCCCATCACCCAATTGCTTGACAGTTTGACTCATGCAGTTTTCTATGTTGTCCAGGGGTTAATAATGTATTGTCTGTATGAGTTTAAAGTGCTTTTATAAACGTGCTTTGTATTCTGGAAGGTGACCAGGGCCTCGCTGTGCTTGATGCTTCCTGTATAGATCCAGCCTTTATTCCACACCACAGGTCTTTTGCCCTGCCTCATGCCATCCTCCCATGATCCCATCTGTTCACTCATCAAAGCAGGGGTGTTGGTTCTTCCAAACCAAAATTTCCTCCTAAGTCTGAGATCTGATGCAACACCACCCTTCCTGCATACGGCAGCCACCATTGTGCTGGTGTGAAAGTCGAGCACTATCCTGTGCTCCTTCTGACTCAGGGTTACTCTATTCTGCACGTTAATTTTATTCCAAACACATGCCTGTTCTGTTCTAGGTGGAACTTACCTCTATGTGCCAAATCTTCAGACTTCTCTGAATATATTTCTCTGCCTGGATATCTATATGGTTGAATTTCAGCCCTCCATCAGTCTCTTTCTGGACTTGTGGCTATACTGATGAGACTTGTACCAGTGTGTCTTTCTTTCCCATTCATCACCACCAGACCTGAGCCTCCAAGTTCTGGTGTTCAGCTTTACAGCATCTGTGACTGCTTGTCATGATTCACTGCATTTTCATGATATCAGTCACCACAAACAATTAAGGTGTCAAACCTGTTCTTATACTAACATAGTAGATGGACCTGGTCCTAAAAAATACTCAGTATTTACTCAGCAAAATTGGTATAGGATTGTAAAAATCACTCGGCACTTGTAAGCACTTGCTGCTATTTCAGAGGACCAGAGATCAGATTCTAGCAGCCCTTGGGATGGCTTACAATCCTCTATAACTCCCACTGTGTCTCTGGTGCCCTGTTCTGGTTTCCACTGGCACCTGCAGTCACATACACACACAGGCATACACACACATAATTAAAAATAAAATAAATCTTTAGTATTGTAAAGTATTAGAATTCTTGTCTTTGTGTCAATAGACACACACACACACACACACACACACACACACACACACACACACACACGAGAACACTGTTACAGAATTGCCATCAAATCACTCTTCTAAATTTGTACCTCTTCAAAATGTCCTCAGATTCAAAATGGAAAAACCAAAATTATCAGTCATATAGGACTGCAAAAGTCCCTGGGATGGAAGCTGACTGAAAGTTCAGGAGCAGCATTCATAAGACAGGTTCTCACCAGGTATTCCCCAATAGGTTAACAGAGGGGAAAAAATCACTTGAAAGAAAATACCAGGATTTTGGGGCATTTTAAGGTGGATATAAATTCGTAGAAAGGAAAGTCCAGATGCTTATATGTCATGAGTTGGCCTAATATAAAATTTCTTGATTATTTTGTGAGAGTGACACTTCATGAACAAAGCGCAGACAGATTTCATGTACTTCATCCTGGCTTAGTGTGGAAATTTGGGGTGGAATTTGTTCCAGGTGCCACTACAGACTGGCCAAGACATCAAAGACACCATCTCTTATTCAGAGTCAACCAGTGATACCACAGCTCTAGAATGCTGCAGAGTAAGAAAGAATGTCTAAACACTGTGTGATAAAGAAGGCATCCAAGCTCTATAGCAAAGCTGTCAGGATACCAGGGCCTGGAATCTACCATGTGCCTCCTTCAGACTTTAGATGCTACCTTGATTCACCTGTGCTCCTGAACCAGAAAGTCACATACCACCTGTACGCCCAAAGTGGTGCTTTGGAATACGCCCACATGAGAACTCAAGAGTCTCTGGCTGGCTAATTGTCACCAGACCAAATGTCTAGGCTGTTGATCTCTGACATCCCACAGCACAGTTACAGGCTCTACTTGAAGGATCTTGGGGCACTGACTTGTCACTCAATGGTAAGCTGAGGGTGGCTTTTTGAAAGGACATTAACTAAACGTTTGCCAGTATCACCGGCTCTAGATGTCCTTTGCACCTGGCATCTCAACATCTCATGCATGGCCAGGACACATGTTTTTATCCCTTTCAATTACATTTTAACAGTTAAGACACAGAACATTCATTTTCAAACAAGTGCAAACTCTTCTGTTAGGCAAATAGTCTCTGGAATAAAATGAGTCTTTTCCTTTGAGGGTAAGTGTGATGAATGATGAATCTTTAATTATCCTAAAGCATGCTGTGTTTTTTTTCAAAGAACTGTGTTTTTTGGTACCCTGTTAATGGGACACTCTTATTACTTAGTGAATTTTGCCTGCCACAGACAGAATGGTGGTAACAGAGGATATCACATCCTTGAACACACTGGCATTTCTTGACCTCTGGTAAATTCTTACTTTTTAGCATCCCCACAAGTCACCTAATTAACTTCTCAGGTGGTCATAGATTCCATGCATAATTAATGTTATTTAAATAAGTTTGGCCAGGCAGGGCTGAGCAATGTTCAGCACACAATTAAGGCAACCCATTGTGGCCTCAGTGGATACTGGGGCCAAGATTGCTTTGACCCTGGGGAGAAGTGTCCTGCTGTCTCTGAGTCCCTCCTTCCCTTCCTCTCCCTATCTCTCCTCCTTCCTTTCCCTCCTCCTCCCATTCTGTCTCCTCCCTTCTTCCTCTTCTCCCTTCATTTGTTTATTTCATACTAGATTAACTAACAGCTTTGACAGGTGAGAGTTCAAACATTGAAACATCTTCTGAAACCCAGCATTAGCCCATGGAACTTGCACCCTGTGTGTGACTTGCTCGAGCTCTGGATCTCTGCCCTCTTCCATGCTCTTGACTCTGGGAAGCAGAGGCATCATCACCTCCAGGTGTCTCTCTTGGGTGGGTTGTAGGAATGTGAAGGCTCCAGCTTCACTGATTTTGGAAACCAACCACCAAGTGTTTCTTCTGAGAAATATCTGACGATCGTTTTGTTTAAAAGGATACCAGATCACCTAGAGGTATGAAGTGTTGCTGCTCTGGAAGGTTGCTGCGTATTTATTGCGATTTGCTATAGCTACAAACACGCAGAGGGGACAGAGTTACTGAGCAGTGCCTTAAACTTTACTGGAGGGAATTATTTCTACGTTTCTGGTGTTAATAGTAATTTCCCAAGCAGTTGCTTGACACCATAAAAATACTTTAATCATTGAAACTGTTGTCTATTTTCTTCTTTGTTTCTATGTAAAGCCTTCTGATCTTACAAGAAGGTTAATCTGCGCACACATAACAAGGCAAAGGACGACAAAGTTACAACTTGAATCCAGCTCTCTGACTTCACTTCTTACATGGCCTCCTCACTTCTGTTTTCTTTTTCACCTACCACCCGGCTGAGAATACAGGCAGGGTCTAGGTGGCCTCCAGCTCATCCACACGTGGCACCACTCACACGCCTCACCAAGGTGCCCTTCTAACTAAACCTTCACTGGTCCAAGTCAACCACCCAGAGGGAAGGCTCTCATCACTTCCTCACCAGCCACCCTTTCCTCCCTCCTCCTCTCCTTTCCCTCCTTCTTCCCTTCCTTTTATGCCCTCTTTCCCTCCTCCATCTGTCTCCTCCTGTCATTCTCCCTTCCCTCCCTTCTTTGCTTTGACAGTAATCATAAAACAAAAACAGATGAGAAAACGTATTTAATTTTTTTTGCTTGTGGTATGTGAATGCATGTGTGCCGTGTGTGTGTGTGTGTGTGTGAGTGTGTGTGTTTGTGTGTGTGTGTGTGTGTGTGTGTGTGTGTGTGTGTGTAGACATATATGCTGTCCTAGGGATTGCCTCCCTGTCTCCCAAGTGCTGTGATTAAGGGAGGTGGTGACATCTGTCCTGTTTTTTTTGTTAGTGCTGAGAGCTGAACTCTGGTCCTAACACTTGTATGTCAAACACTTACCACTGTGCCATCTTCCCAGTCCATAAAATATTTTGAATAATGATTATCCAAATTTTCATTGTGGTGAGAGGATGTTGTTTCTAGTACTGCCTGTGTCACCCCAAACACAGTGACATCATCCCCTTGATAGAATAGACACACCAGTTACAACAGGCTGTGATTGGGAAAATGTGAACTCTATCACCCTTAGAAGCACCTTCCTGACAATTCCTAGGGACAGATGTGAAGCCTGTGTGTGGGTACATGCGTGACAGTGTGCTGTATGGGTTTTCCTGTGCATATGTGTAGTGTGTGCCTATGCATGTATGTATCTGCCTATGTGTACGGCATGCCTGAATGCCTCTATGTGTGCATCTCCATGAGTGAGGTTTTAGGACGGGAGACATCATCCTTCGTGCAATTTTTGCAATCACAACACCAAATATAGAAGAGGGAATTTTGTATAGTTTTTAAGAGACAACAGAAGAATGACTGGCAGGGAACATGGGGCTTAGCAGGAGACTCCTAGACCCAGCTCCAAAAAGATTTCCTCTGAAACAAGTGCAATAGAGGATGTTCATGGGCTCACTGCATCAGACATGGCTGAATGTATATCTCTCCTGGGACCCTGGCCCTGACTCTCAGAAAGAGAGAAAGAGACCTTTCTCATATGGGTACCTGCCCCACATTTTGAAGCCGTTTATAAAGAAAAATCATGGGCACACACTCTCTTTTTTTTTTGCTTAGGGGTGTGTGTGTGTGTGTGTGTGTGTGTGTGTGTGTAAATTTTTCAGCTTAGAAAATCAATTCCTTAATAGTTTTCTTTAAATAAGAGAATAATAACTCCATTTGCACGTGTTTGTTTTACACTGGGAAATACTTTGAAAATGTTAACAGAGCAAGTTTTTGTTTCGTTTTGTTTTTTAGCTCAGAACCATTAGGAGCCTGCTGATTTGTGATGCAAAGGCATTTAGTTTTAGAGTTTGCTTTACATTCTATACAAACTTCAGCCAAGCAGATGTAGGCTTCCTTTTGCTTTGGTTGATTCATTTGGTCTCCTTAGATAGTTGCATAAACATTCAAGGACTCCCTGTTTAAGACGAAGTCATCACTGTGTACATCTGGAGGGGGGCTTGGATGGTGCCTGTGCCTGAAAGTGAGGTTGGCCTGAAGCAGTATGGAGGACAAGGCCTAAGCTCGAGCCTGTTGCTCTGTATTCTCAGATGGGGCGGATAGTATCGGTCAGGGAATGAGGAGGAACTGGCTAGACTCAGATGGGGACTTAGAAATGGAGTGCAAGTGGGTCACAGAGGGAAAAGTCTCCTTCAAACAAGGAGTCCCCTCCTGACCTTCTGTATCTCGTTCTTCCCCAGGCTCCACTCAACATCACTTAAGACTTTTGGTTCAACCATTGGTCCAATGTGATGTCTCACATGTCTCTGTCATCAGTTACCAAGAGATTCCCCTCTCCCCAGTTCTTGACATCCTACTCACAGAATATCAACCTCATTGTGTCTCTTCTGGTAGTTTCTGTCTTCTCTATGATGGCTGCAGACTCTTTGACTCAGTGATTAGATAACACAAGGTCACTCACTGAGCATAGAAAGGGCCCAACGCTGACTTTTATGGAGAAATACCTGTGCATACATGTGCTTACACAAACAGAAAGGAGGCAGGTGGAGAGGGAATGGCTGAACACGGGAAGAGGAAGGAGTGGGGAAGGCCCAAGGGATCTGCAAACTGATGATTCCTAACCTTGCCTTGCCCGGCACAACTCACCCATGATTTGTCAGAGTGGCCTTCTTGTCACAGTTAGCATCTGGAGTGCCCACACCTGCAAACACAGTCTCGAAGCACAAAGAGTTAAAGGGACTGTGGGTGAAACGCTAAGCCAGCGTATGAATGGAGGGTGGGAAAGTAAGATTTCACTTTGAAAGGGAATTTTAAATCACACTACATTATCATCTGCTTTAGGGCTCTTTAAAACACACATTGGCAGAGGCGCTGAGAAGTATATCCCCATTACGGTAAATTCCACTCAGATGGGGCCGGGGATTACCCAAGCAGAGCCGGAGCCCTCGTTCTGTGTGGAGCACAGAGCCCTTCTCTGCAGCCTCACTTCCACTAATCTGAGGCTGCTGTGTGATCTTTGATCACACCAAGTATTACAGATGGAAAAGTACTCTCTTCAAATCCCCAACGTGTTTCCAACTGTCAATAAAATCCTTTTTAAGTGTCAAAAGCAATTGCAGTGGTTTACATTCCCCCTGCTAACTGTAGCAGAGTGTCCATCCAGTGCTTCCAAAGAGGAAGAAGCACAAACCGTGTGACGGAGAGTCCAAATTCTGCCAGGCGCTTTCACCCTCGGTTTCAGGCATTAGGAATCCATCTCTAAAAAATGGCCATTTATGTTAGCTGCAATCTAAAGATTAGATGTTTCATTCAGAAGTGCCTTATCCGGGAGACAAAACAACCCCCACTCCATCCTAATTTAAACCAACAAATTACACATGTTACCCATCTAGCAAGATGCTTGCAGTGATAGGGCGCCCCTATAAAAATGAGATAAACGTTCTAATATTCAGATGCATATGAACAAAAGACACCCTCAGTTAAAAGGCAATCACAGGGAAACTGAATCCTTCCCTGTAAATTATACAGTTCTAGTAATTGATGCAATGAAGTTTGGGGCAGGAAGAGGATGGAGCAATTCCCTAAACTAGATAAAGTAAACAATTACTCTTTCTGTGAGAAAGGTGACTTGGTACTGATCATCTGTGTCTGAACCCAAGCACAGAGCCCTGTTCCATTGAAGCCTCAGAAGTCTTAGGCCTATTATCTTTCTGGGATGAGCATGTGTAATATGTTTCTCTAACAAATGAAGGGGGGGCGGCGTTTCTGGCAAAATGGAAAATGGCGATAAACTATGTCCAGACGATTAATTCAGTGAAACCCTCCATCACAAGGCGACGACATATGCCCATCTCCTCTGTTGTCCCCTTGGAGATTTTCCTACTAAACGTATGTGCATATTTTTCATGGCCACTGATATTTGAATTGCAGCTTGCTCCCATGCAGAACACGAAACACTTCAAACTGCATAATGCCGACTAAATTATAAAGTCTCCGGTGGCCTGGGGTAGCAATAGCCATAATAATGAATGTGCTTAAGTGGTTTTGCAGCTTCCCCCACCCCTCATCTGTAACGCCCCGATGCATCAGGATGGTGTGCTTCCCCTCATATGACATCGCTGACCACTTTGTATTAGGGAAAATTCAAAGGTTTGTTTTTGGAAATGCCTGTGGGAAGAGAAATCTAGACGGGCTGGCCAGTGTCTGATAGAGCTGTGACTGGCTGGAGGAGCTCCTTGGCTTGTGTGCATGGATTGTTCTTCTTTAAACACAGAAAACAGGGTGATTCGTGCACTTGGAAGTTAGTAACTTTGGATGATACCATCCACCCTTCAAATCTGAGCACATGAACCCTAAGTGTTTTCTTACCTTGGAGATGTTTTGATTCATTCATTCTTAGATAAATTAAAAACTAATTAAAAGCAGACACATTAAAAAAACTAGCAAAGGTGTTTAGTACTTGGTAGCAGTAATATTTATTTGAAAATAATGTATTTTTTGCCATCTTTTTGTTAATTGGAAAATAGAATTACACCTCTTTATGGGATGTGTCTATCACCTATCTGCAATAGGAATATTTGAATTCCCTATCTGCACTTCTGCATTATATAAGGTGATGTGACCTGCTCTTACCCATTCTACCAACAATGGCACTGCTTTCAGCATGGCATGTCGCAATGTGGCTCAATAGCATGTGCAAGAACCTCTACTCCATTTAACACAGTGTGGGTCATCCACAACATGCCAATCACTGGAGAAATGGCTGCCTCATGGGCGTTGTGATGCATTTGCTAGGCTAGCAACAAGCAGCACCACGGATCAAAGGTCTGGCAAAGAGGACCTTGTCTCTGGGAGGAAGGGTATCATCTTTGTGAAGATTAGGAGCCTTAAATATCCGTGTGTGTGTGTGTGTGTGTGTGAGTGTTGTTTGCTTGTCATCTTTGTTGTGTACATTTATAAATACATGGCTCTGAACATATGTGCATGTCTGTTTATGTGTGAATTGTGGTGTATTTAAGATAAATCCATACCATGTATGCTGTGCATGTGTGTTTATGTGTGAGTTGTGTACGTGTGTAAGCCCAATCTATACCATGTATGCTGTGCATGTGTGTTTATGTATGTGCACATATGCTAGCTTATGTTGGCATTTGCTTATCACATATATGTGTGTATGTTCACATTATATCCATATATATGTGCATGTATATAATTTATGTGGATGAATGCTCAAGATTCTTGTGTATCTGTCCACTTTGCATATGTATATTATGTGTTTGTATGCTTGTGCTGTGTGTGCATTATTATTCATGCATGCTCAGGTTTTATTTTGCATGTGCCATGTGCTCATACACTTAAGCTGTATGTGTGCATTGTGTGTGTAAATGTATGCTCACACTGTGTGTGCATGTGTGTATGATGTGCATTCATGTATGCTCATGCTGTATGTGTATGTTTGTATAATGTCTGTGCATGTATTTTCACATTATATACGTGCATACACCACATATATCATCTGTGGATAAATGCTAGTGCTCCATGTGTACAAGTGTGTGTGCCATGTGTATCATGCATGTGCATGAATGCTAATACCTTATGTGTGTATATATGTGTATCATGTATAGAGGTATGTTTATTCTGTATGTGTGCATGAATGAATCATGTGTGTGCATATATGCTCATGTTTTATGTGTGAATGTGTATCAAGTGCACATATGCTCAAGTATGTGTGTTGTAGATCATATGTGTGTATGCATGCTTGCATCATATGTTGTGTGTGCTGTGCATATGTGTATCATGTGTATGTTTTTATTACATGTGTATATGTGTATGTATTATGTAGGCTCATGCTGTATGCATGTGTGCATATGTGTGTATATGCTCATGCTGAGTGTGCATGTACATATCATGTACACATGCATGCTTGTACTATGTGTGCATATATGTGCTATACATGTGTGTATCATATGTGTGCATGTACACTACTGCTGTATGTTTGTACATGTGTGTTTATATATTCATGCTGGGTGTGCATGTGTGTATCATGAGTACAGCATGCTTACACCACATGTGCATTGTGTGTTATACATGTATGTAGCACATGCGTACGTATGCTCATGCTATATGTGTGTGTGCAGTGTGATACTGAGCACCAATTCTGAAGTTACCCTTTATCCTGTGATTTGGGAATGATAAACCCAGCCAAATGTTTCCCCTACTGACATCTCCCCATCCACACAGCCACAGTGGCCTTGACAGCCGGGACACGTGTGAGAGCCCCTGAACACAGGAAGGGTGCACTCCCCCCTTGACATCGCCACCATGATTGGAGACCGAACCAGACCCTGACCGATGCCTGCATTAATGCTGGGCATTTGGGTGACTGACAGACCCATAGATCTTCAGCTGCTCAGCCTGTAGATGTCCCCAGAGAAGCTGGTTCTCTGATCTGTGACTAGAAATGTCCTGACTGCCACAGTCCCTTCCCTCTCATTTGAATCCCGTGAGAACCAGGGCTTTCAGTGTCTCACAGTCATTGTCTCCAGGAGATAAATCCCTAAACACAGTGAGAGCAAAATGAGAAAATAATCTCTCCCAGCACAAAGGGAGGAGTCAGCTCTAGCCAAGACTGACAAGGTCAAACGAGAGACTTCTGTTTGAGAACTGCGTTGGGCAACAGTATCAGACACTTAGAAAAAAAAAATCCAGATTTTCCATTTATCTTCATCCAGTTCTCCAATAATACTATCTTAAGGATTTTAGAGAGTGGTGCCCACACTTGTTCGTGGTTATCAAAGCAAGCCTTTCACAGCTCCTATCAGGAAGTGAGGATGGCATGGCATGTAGAGACCACTCCATGGCAGGAGGCAGAGCTTCAGTTCTCCGATGGTAGGGATTGAGTACTGTACGGCAGTGAAGATCATGGTTGCAAGTTCTCCATGGCTGCCTTCACTGCTGAGCTGTGCAGCTGCTGTGTCTAAGCCTCCCAACACTAAGGACCTGACCAGGCAGATGAAGGAGAAAGTAGGCCCCGGGAGGTGTATTGATGCAAACAGAAGAGTTACATAAGTTATTTTAATATGCCTCAGAATTAAGGTATGTCCTTGTCAGATGTAGTGGATTGGGGAAGTGGACTTTAAGATAGTCTTCGTGAGTGTGGAAGCAATGACTGAGGAGCCAAATCAGTCTCTCTAGCCACCATGTCCTTCATGTCCCTCAGATTGTCCTAGAAAAGGGTATAAGGAACAGTAAGCTGGTGACACACCACTGTAAATTCCATATCTAATCCAGGCTTGTCTTCCAGCCTCTGCCCCTCCCCCTGTTGATGTGAGCAATCTTTAAGAGGCCTCCTTGATTTAGCCAACTTCTGGATGAATGACTTACACACAATGGAAGCTTTTGATGGGGGAAGTCTTCTGTACATGTGTTTCTCTTATTGGTTGATAAATAAAATGCTGTTTGCCAAGAGGGAAGCAAGATAGGCAGGACTAGGAGACAAGGAAGATTCTGGGAAGTGTAATAAAGGAGTCAGCCATGTGATCCTGGGAGAAGAGGATGCATGAGTCTGGTGTTCTTGGTAAGATAGGACTATATATATTAGTAGTTATGGATTACTACTTAAGACAGAGCTAGCCAATAAGAAACCCTAGATATTGGCCAACAGCATTATAACTAATAGAGTATCTGTGTGTTATTTGTGGCTGACATGGCACTGGGATGAGGCTGGTGGGAAGAGTTCCCATAACAAGCTCTTACTCATCAGGCTGATTCTCTGCCTGAGTTTTCATCTAGAGTCACCCTGAGGCCCATATGATAAGGGCAAGGGTGAACTTCTTAGCCTGATGGTAGTGGAAAATGGTGTGAACTCTAAAAGGAATGCATGGTGAGAGGTATTTCACTCTCTGGGACACACGTATTTGATGCTCTCTCACACATAGATGTTAAAATAGTTGGTTATAAACATATAGACTGTAGTTGGATTTTTCCCTCTTTGCTCTTTGGAGGCCCACCACCAGCTTCCAAATAACACACAGAGACTTATTCTTTCTTAATACCTGATCTTAGCTTGGCTTGATTCTAGCCAGCTTTTCTTACCTTAAATTATTCCATCTACATTTTGCCTCTGGGCTTTTACCTTTCACTGTTCTATATGTCTTTATTTTTCTCTTACTTCATTTCCAGCTATGTGGCTGTGTGGCTGACCCCTGTCATCTTCCTCTCCTCCTCCTTTTCTCTCTCCTCCCTCTTCTTTCAAGCCTTTATTTCTCCTCTATTTATCCTCTCTGCCTGGCAGCCTTGCCTATCCCTTTCCTGCCTAGCTATTGGTTGTTCAGATCTTTATTAGACTAATCAGGTGTTTTAGCTAGGCAGAGTAACAGAGCTTTCAGAATTAAACAAATGCAACCTAAAGAATGAAATACATCTTTGCAGCATTAAACAAATATTCCACAGCATAAAAGAATGTGACACATCTTAAGCTAATATTCCACAACAATAGACTTGTGATATACCCTGATTGGATAAGTATGTATTATACATGTGATGAGATATCCCACTGTATTCCATGAATATATACAATCATTAAACATTAATCAAAAAGATTTTTGAATGTGTAAGGTAATGGAAATGGCACAAGAAATATCAATACAGCTTATCCAGGTGGTTCACATTTGAGATTCAAATAAATACAATCAGAAGTTCATATGTTCTCCTCATGTGTCTCTCTGAATCTTGACAGTCAGACAGTCAGACAGTACACACCCCTATGAAGATGCTGGTACACACTTGTCACATGAAACAGGATAGCTTATATTTTGAATCCTGAATACTAATACAAACCGCTATGTCTACAATTCCTGGTCCAGAGTGGTATGTCAGCAGGAAGCAGCAGGAAGATGCCCTGTGAGTGGGAAGGCATCAACGCCACCTCCAGGTAAAGCAGGTTTGGATATGTTTTCTGAGATTCCCCAATTATGGGAACATATCAATGTTGTCTTCATGTGGCACAGGTTAGCACGCTTTTTTGGTGTTTCTAAAATTATATTGGACCCACCATAGGGAAGGCCTTTTATATCCTACTCTGTCAATCATTTTTTAAAAATAAACTAGTTCATGGAAAGAGTATTTATTCATACTTACACTTTTCCATACAAACAACCCTTATTCTGGGCTAGTAATAATGATTTTTAGATTTTATAAAGAAAAACAGATTTTATCAAATAATTATTTGTTAGATGATAAAGGGATCAAGGGGAAAGCTAAAGAGATAGATGAATCGGGTTAAGGATGCTAATAAGAGGGCAGAAGAAAGGCTTGCTAAAGAAGTAATCCCAGCAGGGTCAAATCCATACTTGTCCTCAGGAGAGCTGGCTTACATCATCTTACACTTTATAAACTGAGCAAGATAAACAACGTGCTAAGGCTTTATGGGCTTGTTATGACAGCTAATTTCGTATCGCCTGACATAGCGTCTGAGCACGTGTATGGCTGTTCGTTCATTTCCACCCCACTCCAGACACTGTGAATTGAGGACCTCTGGCTGCAATCGGTGACAAACACCCCTGCCACACACAAGAATGAAAGTGGTAAGTCACTGAGCTTCAATGAGCAAAGTTAGAGAGAACTTCGGGTCCTTTGTCTTCTTAATGACACCATGGAAGGAATTTTGCATGAGTTTACTATGACAGTCTACCAGGGAACTCAAAGAACACCTCATGAATCAGCCTTAGTGTTGATTGAATTGACATAAGACCTGACAGATGAGAAACTGTCAACACGGGACCTTCTATGCAACCACCCACTGTGGCTGAAAACTCATCATTGGTTTCTCCTTTTCTATGATTCCTCTCATGTGTTCTACTGTCAGGTGACAGAGATTCCTTCCTAAAAGTGTCATAGGACACCTAATCTGAACAAATCTCCCCTTTATTGAGGCTGACCACTCAAAATAAGAAAGTCCTTTAAGCAAGGTTTTCTCTTCAATAGTTAAGTTGATTCTTAGTAAAATACCTGCATTTCTAAGATTTCAGCTGGATCGCTAAGCAGATTAAAATGTAAAACTGAAGACAAAAATACCAGTTTTGAATATCATTTGTTAGAGTGAATATAGAATTAGCTCATAACCTGTTCATCAGAATTTCAATAACTATTTTAAAAGGTTTTAATTTCTCACTCGCCATGGTGTGACCTTTGGTTTTCTTGGATTATATTCAGAGTACCCTTAAAAATGAAGTGTACTAGATGGGTTAATTACAGAACCAATTACACTGTGTATCTGTAGACAGATATGCTTCCATTTAGTTTGACTGTAAAACCTGAAATATTTATATCATGTTGAAGAGTGTAATAACATGTCAATCATCTAGAGTTTTCTCCAACAACTCCTGTCAGGGTCTCTTACAAAGTTTTGCATCTCATTGGAATGAATACTGACTCCAGAGAGATTAAACCACAGGATTTTACTTTGAAACCAATTTCTTTGTGAGGTCACATACACTGAGGTAGTTTGTAGTTTGCTCATTTTGGAGTCAAAGTTTCTAATTACACTGGTAGCATATATGGTAGAGACATTAATGGTACCAGGAAGAATATTTTGAAGGTTTTATCTTAGATCTAATCTTCAACAATTTATTCTCAACAATTTCTGTGATAATAATAATTTTAGGGGCTGTGGGTTACTCTAGGCAATTTCATCACTAAGTAAAGTAGAAGGAAATGCTGCATGTATTACCAAGAGGATCGTCTGCCTTGCTCTAGTAGAGTTTGTGACCATTTATGATATAAAACATCCTCATATCGGTTGAATGAATTTAAATGAAATTTCATATGAACGTCAATGGATTTTCTTTTGCACTTTTCTATTTCTTTCCTTGTGTTCCGGAAGAAATATTTTAATGGGAGAGGGGGGATACACGATGGCTGTGAGTCTATGCAGATGTTGAATTAATTTTCCATGTGGAAGAAACAAGGGAATATATACTTTTGAGAAATGTGTTGTTACATGAAGGACAAAGAAGTATGAGTAGGAAAACTTAAAGAATGAGAAAGAAAAGCAGAAAGGGAGGAAAGGAAGAAAGGAGGAAGAAAGGGAAGGAGAGAGGGAGGGAGGGAGGGAGGGAGGGAGGGAGGGAGGGAGGGAGGGAGGGAGGGAGGAGGAAGGGAAGAAGGGGTTGAAAGTGAGGAAGGACTCTTTTCCTTTTTCCATTATTTATCTCAGTATGAAATAATCCACTGAGTTGTCTAACAATTCATCCCCAAGCACTGAGTCCAGTGTAATTTCTCCCATTTTCTGCAAGTGTTTTTGTTTGATATTTTACATGTGTCACTCATATTGAATCAGTTCTGTATAAGACAAACATTTAGACAGAATATTATTGATTAACTTGGTTATCCAAACAATATGTTTATGAATCTATTTATGTAAGCCTGCAGTTGCTTTATGTCTATTTGTTGGAAAGGCAAATTTCATCTTTTGTGTCTCTATCTAAGCCAAATGGACATGACTCTCTGATCCTGTTAATGGGCTTTAGTCTCAGATCCCTTGATCTATTCTTTGTCTGTCTCCTGTGCTCCATGATTTTAATTGCTGCTATCAAAAAAATTTTAATTGAACCTACTGATTCTTCTTGCCTTTTTTTCTTTATCAAAATTCTTCATTTTTTTCTATGTCGTTTGGAATAAGTTTATCTGAATATCTAAAAACAAAGCCTTTAGTAGGTTTTTCATAGACATTGTCTTAAACCTAAACACAAAACAAAGTATGGTGGGTGATATCTTGGTAATGTTGAGTTATCATATTTTATGTACAGAATTTTAATTTACTTTTCGTCAGTGTTTTTCCATTTTCAACATATATAATTTTTAAATGCTCTTTTGACTTATACTTGCCATTCTGCTGTGTTTACTTTCAATATTTATTTTATTGAGTGAGAGGAGTTGTCCCTGAGTAACTACTTGGTCGTAGTTACACAGTCTATGGGAAATGAGGACGGTACTTGGCCAGGAAAGCCTGCCAGCCCTCCTCTGCTCATTTTTATTCAAATTCTTTTTTTCGTTATCACACCCCCTCTCGTCTTTCCTTATGGGCTTGAAACCTGATGCTCGCAGTTCTAATTAGTAATATCCAATGGGGAAACCACACGTTCTATCAGTGTCTGCCACAATAAACCTTTCTGGAAGTTGATGTACTCCACTGAGTCACTTCTCATTATACCAGGTGTCTTCATAAACTGATCTGACAGGTTGTGTGACCACACAATTCATCAACTTCAAAACAGGTTTGTATGGTAGCTAGTAGAACCAGCAATGTGTACCAGATTAAAGTGAGTAAGATCACATGACTTTGTAAATAGTTAAACACTTTGATATCCCACTATTAAAAACTGCCTGCAGATCACTTCCTGTATGAATAAGGAAACTAGAAAGAAAAACCACATGTATCAAGCAAGGAGTCTGAGTCAAGGAAAAGTGTGATTAAAGAGTCAGTTCCCTATGAACTGTAGGGAGAAGGGAAATTCTTTTTCCCTACCTCTCAAGTTAAACCAATTGAGAGATCTTCATCACATAGAAGAAGAAGAAACCCAGGTATCTTTGCATCTTTCTTGTAAGTCTACAGAAGTCTTCCCTGTCGAGGGAAATGATGTCCAAATGCCTATTTTTACGCCACTCCCATGTGAAGAAGACAGGTAGCATTCATACTAATACTTGTGTTCTGAAGCCTGGGTGTTGGTATTCTGGATTGGCAAATTGGATTTTGGTATTTTTCTTTTTGCTACTTGAGTCAATATGTTAATAAATGGATATGTTTTTACGTGACCATTGAATGAAGCAATATTAAGAATTACTTGCAGTTTATAGGTAAGATACAACAATAAGTGAAAATGATTTTTGTGGGTGCCTTATTATCACAAGACATTGTAGCACATCAGACTCTTGGGAAGATTCTCATTACTTACTAGATTGATTTTCAGGGGACACAAAGGTTATCTTGCTCTTTCTGAGAAAGATCCCTGAGAGGCCAAAGTTTGCAGGAACACTGGAAATTTTGGAATAGCAAGTGATTATCATCTATGACCCTGAATGGCTTTTTTTCCTATGGAGAAGCCCAGTTCTTGCTAAATCAAGTTTTACTGAAAATGAAAGTCAATATAGAAAAGTCTCAAACCTCAGACTTGGGAGGTGGCAGGAAAAAGCCCAAAAACATGGTGTCTCCATGGACAGTTGGTCCTCAGTGATTCGTCCCAGTCTCTCTTCCCCAGCGGTTTCATCTAGAACCTGATCTACTAAGAGGTAAAAGGCATCCAAGGTGATGTGACACCAAGAATGTGGACACTGGGTTCCAACCAATGCCCATGCCTCATATGCCTTGTCTCTGCTCTGTAAGATGTGAACTGCTTTTGTCATCTTTGACTTCTAGTACTGCTCCTTATGGACGCCCCTTGGATATTCGTACACCTCTCTTTGTCTGTTTTCAGTGGCTCCTGCACTGTTCCGTGGAGTCTATCTATCTTGACCACATTTCCAGCCATATTTCTATTGCTGCAAGCATCTTTGTGGTTGCCCATGATGGTCCTCACAAGTATCCTCCTCCCAATAGTCATCCTGTCAGTTAGACATCCTTTCTCTGTCATCGTGAATGCTCTGCTGCCTCTTTGGTCCTAAGCAAGCCCCTGTTCCTTGTCCACCCCTCCCTCCTGGTTATGGGTATGTCTTTCACCTGTGGTCCCTGTTGTTTGATGTCACTGAGGCTGGGTTCTGCTCTTGATGGGAAAGTGCATAATGAACCCAGCACCTTCTGTGGTGCTGTCACTAGGATGTCACATTTTCTTTCATTTCTTCTTCGTTATGAAAAGTTGCTCAGATCTTTCTTGGTGTTGTCACCCCAGAGAACTAATCTATCAGATGATATTGCCTGATTTGAGGCACTGGTGTCAAGACTCCCCAGATAAACCCTTGACTGTGCAAACTGCTACCTTAAAAATCCTTGAACTTTAACCTAAACAAACAGTCTGCCTTATCTGTTGACATTTTTACATTTCCACAGACAATTTCTACCCCTACAGGCTAATTCACAACTTTTCTTTTTTAAGACTTCAAGTACTAAACACAGATGTGAGTCTTCTCGGGTCCAGAATGGAGAGCTACTCGAACAGCTGGCACCAGAACTCAAATCATACTTCTTGAGGGTAAAAGATGAGTTTCTGGAACAATAATGACCTCTACACAGGGCCCCAAGCTAGGATGAGCAAGGAACAAGGATACTCATTATTTCCTCGGGAAAGCCAATGGAAGAGTGGAAGGAGGCAGCATTAGCCACTTGACCATTGTTCTGGTCATCACCCATGAGAATTAAGAGCCAAAGATTCAGTAGACCCTGTTTGCTAGTGCCCATACTCACCATAAGCCCTCAGAGTGTCTCACGTGAAGAAAGGCAGAAGCATCTTGAGAAGGGATTTCAAGTCAACTCATATGACTCAAAGCATCCACTGGTCCCCTTAGGAAGTGTACACAATGGGCTTGGGGAGATGGTTCAGTTAGTAAAGTGTTTGTGAAACAAGCATTAGGACCTGCGTCCAGATCTCCAGAAACCACATAAAACCAGGACAGGGGTAAACCCACTACAGAGGCACATTTAACCTCTTTTATTTGCTGATGATAACTCAAGTTGTAAAAAACTCTGCACTGTAGCCCTCTCCCCTTCCCCCGTGCTCACCACAGGGGAGCATCAGAGACCTTGAATTAAGCATCTCAACAGTATGTACTGGCAATTATAAACCACAGTTGATGCTAATGAGGTACTCAGCAAAATTTAGTCACTTTGTTTATATATATGTATGTATGTATATATACATTTTTCCTTTTTTATAAATTATAAACAAGCTTCTTTTACATGTCAATCCCAGTTCCCTCTCCCTCCCCTCCTCCCCTGCCCCTAACAGACCCCCTATCCTATTCCCTTTCTGCTCCCCAGGGAGGGTGAGGCCTTCCATGGGGAACCTTCAAAGTCTGTCATATCATTTGGAGCAGGGCGTAGACCCTCCCCCATGTGTCTAGGCTGAGAGAGTATCCCTCTATGTGGAGTGGGCTCCCAAAGCCCATTCGTGTACTAGGGATAAATACTGATTTACTACCAGAGGCCCCATAAGTTAACCAGACCTCCAAAATTACATCTTCATTCAGGAGGTCTGGAACAGTCCTATGCTAGTTTCCCAGCTATCAGTCTGGGGTCCATGAGCAACCCCTTGTTCAGGTCAGCTGTCTCTGTGGGTTTTTCTAGCCTGGTCTTGACCCCTTTGCTCTTCACTCTCCCTCTCTGAAACTGGATTCCAGAGTTCAGCTCAGTGCTTATATGTGTATGTTTGCTTCTGCTTCCATCAGCTACTGGATGAAGGCTCTAGGAAGACATATAAAGTAGTCATCAATCTCATTATTGGAGAAGGGCATTTAAGGTAGCCTCTCGACTATTGCTTAGATTATTAATTGGGGTCAACCTTGTAGATCTCTGGACATTTCCCTATTGCCAGATTTCTCTTTAAATGTATAATGGCTCCCTCTATTATGTTATCTCTTTCCTTGCTCTCCTCTATTCTTCCCCTGACTCGATCTTCCTGCTCTCTTCTTTCATCCTCTCCCCTCCTCTTCTCCCCTTCTCTTTTTTACAACTCCCTCTCCCCTCCTCCTATGCTCCCAAATAGCTCAGGAGATCATTTTCCCTTTCCCCTTCTCTGGGGGACCATGTATGTCTGTCTTTCTTAGGGTCCTCCTTGTTTCCTAGCTTCTCTGATGATGTGGATTGTAGGCTGGCAATCCTTTGCTCTATGTTTAAAATCCATATATGACTGAGTACATACCATGTTTGTCTTTTGGTGATTGGGTTACCTCGCATAGGATGGTTTCTTCTCGTTCCATCCATTTGCCTGCAAATTTCAAGATTCCATTGATTTTTTTCTGCTGAGTAGTACTCCATTATATTAATGTACCACATTTTCTCCATCTATTCTTCAGTTAAGGGGCATCTAGGTTGCTTCCACGTTCTGGCTATTACAAATAGTGCTGCTATGAGCATGGTTGAACAGATGTTGTATGAATGTGCAACTTTTGGGTATATGCCTAAGAGTGGGATTGCTGGATCTTGTAGTAGACTGATTCCCATTTTCCTGAGGAAGTGCTGTACTGATTTCCAAAGTGGTTGTATTGCACTCCCATAAGCAGTGGGGGAGTGTTCCCCCTTTCTCCATATCCTCTCCAGCATAACTGTCATTTGTGTCTTTTAATACTTTTCATTATATATTTAGAAACAAGCTTGCTTCCCATGCCAGTCCCAGCTCCCTCTCCCTCCCCTCCATGCCCACTCCCTCCCCCCTGGCTTCCCCAGCCCCCCACCCAATTCCCACTCCATTCCCCAGGGAGGGTAAGGCCCTCTATGGGGGACCTCTAGAATCTGTCATTCATTCCAGGGAGGGCCCAGGCCCTCCCCAAAGTGTCCAAATTGAGAAAGCATCCCTCATTGTGGGATGGGTCCCCAAAGTCCATTTGTGTGCCAGGGATAAATATTGATCTACTACCCAAAAACCCCATAGATTGCCTAGGCCTCCTCACTGACACCCACATTCAAGGGGGTCTGGATCAGTCCCTTGCTGGCCTCTTAGTCATCAGGCTGGGGTCCAAGATCGTCCCCTTGTTCAGGCCAGCTGTTTCTCTGGGATTCACCAGTCCAGTCTTGACCCCTTTGCTCATCACTCCTCCCTCTTTGTCACTGGGTTCCAGGAGTTCAATTAAGTGTTTAGCTGTGGATGTCTGCCTCTACTTCTGTCTGTCACTGGATGGAGGTACTAGGATGGTATGCAAGATAGTCATCAAAGTCATTATTAGGAAGGGGCATTTAAAGTAGTCTCTCCACTACTGCTTAGTTTGCCAGTTGGTGTCATCCTTGTACATCTCTGGATGTCTCACTAGTGCCAGATCTCCCCTCAAACCTAGAATGGCTCCCTCTATTATGGTATCTCTCATCCTGCTCTCTTCTATTCTTCCCCCAACTCAACTTTCCTGTTCCCCCATGTCCTCCTCTCCCTTCCTTTTGTCTCCCTCTCTTTTTCCTGGCTCCTTTTCCCCTCCCCCACCCTGTGCTCCCAATCTGCTCAAGAGATCTTGCCTCACTCCACCTTCTCTGGGGTACCATGTGTATCTCTCTTAGTGTCCTATCTGTTTCCCTGCCTCTCTGACAGTGGGATTATAGACAGGAACTCCCATGATTCATGTCTAAAATCCATATATGAGTGAGTACATACCATGTTTGTCTTTTTGTGACTGGGTTACCTCACTCAGGATGGTTTCTTCTAGGGCCATCCATTTGCCTGCAAATTTCAAGATTCCATTGTTTTATTTTCTGCTGAATAGTATTCCATTGTGTAAATGTACCACATTTTCTCTATCCACTCTTCAGTTGAGGGGCACCTAGGATGCTTCCAGGTTCTGGCTATTACAAATAGTGCTGCTATGAACATAGTGGAGCAGATGCCCTTGTTGTATGAATGTGCATCTTTTGGGTATATGCCTAACATCTTGTGGTAGACTGATTGCCATTTTCATGAGGAATCTCCATACTGATTTTCATAGTGGCTGCATGAGTTGACATTCCCACCAGCAGTGTCCCTTTCTCCACAACCTCTCCAGCATAAACTGTCATTGGTGTTTTTGATGTTAGCCATTCTGACAGGAGTAAGATGATATCTCAGAGTTGTTTTGAATTGCATGTCCCTAATTGCTGGGGATGTTGAGCACTTCTGTATCTCTCAGCCATTTTTGATTCCTCTATTGAGAATTCTCTATTTAGTTCTGTACCCCACTTTTTATTTGGATTATTTGGCATTTTGGTGACTAGCTTCTTGAGTTCTTTGTATATTTTGGAAATCAGCTCTCTGTCAGATGTGGGGTTGGTGAATATTTTTTTTCCATTCTGTGTACTGCTGTTTTGTCTTGTTGACTGTGTCTTTTTCCTTACAATAGCTTCTCAGTTTCAGGAGGTCCCATTTATTAATTTTTGATCTTAGTGTCTGTGCTACTGGTTTTATGTTCAGGAAGCAGTCTCCTGTACCAATTTGTTCAATGGTACCATCTGCTTTCTCTTCTAAGAGGTTCGGCATGGCTGAATTTATGTTGAGGTCTTTGACCCATTTGGACTTAAGTTTTGTGCATGGCAGTAGATATGGATCTATCTGCTGTCTTCTACATGCCAGAATCCAGTTATGCCAGCACCATTTGTTGAAGACGCTATCTCTTTTCTATTGTAGAATTTTAGCTTCTTTTGTCAAAAATCAGGTGTTTGTAGGTGTGCGGGTTAATATCAGGGTTTTCAATTGGATTCTATTGGTCTACCTGTCTATTTTTGCTCAAATACCAAGCTTGATAATAGAGCTTGAAGTCAGGGATGGTGATGCCTCCAGACATTCCTTTATTGTATACAGGGTTGTTTTGGCTTTCCTGGGTCTTTTTTTCCATATAAAGTTGAGAATTATTCTTTCAAGGCCTGTGAATTCTCCTTTGCTGATTTTTGCTCTGTTGTCTATCTTAAAGAAATGGGAGCAGTTGGTTGAGCTCACTGGTGTACGGGATGGAAGGGATTCGAGGCATAATCTGTGTCCATGTTCATCTGCTCCCATTTCTCCATCGTTGCCATTGCCACACTAGCACCTCCTATTGTGCCACACAACAATGCACCCTCACTTCTCGCCTCTTATGGATCCTGGACACAAGCAACAATTGGGGTATCAGCACACACATGCATAGGACTTGATATGTACCAGAAACCATCAAAAGGGTTTTACGCAAAATAGTTTATCCTCAACAGCAAGACTGAGTGGGTGTATGTCACACCCATTTCACTGGTTTCCATCTCCTACCTTGGCATGCTCATCATAATTTCTGCTGGCCTGATATTCCCATAGGTGTCTGTTCTGTGTATATATTTGCCCTCTGCTTCTAATTTCTAAAGAAAGATGCTTGCTGTTGCATCTCAACTTTGTAGTGTCACTGGTGTGTAATTTTCTACTTCATTGTGGGTAGTAGGCATGTGGTTTCTGGGGTTGCATCATCTACAAGCACACAATAATAAAAGCGAAGCTTACTGTCTCAGAGGGAGCCTCAATAGGAGGAGGCAGCAACCACCTTAAGGACCACAGACCAGTATGGACTGTAGACGAAAGTTTCTGTTCCTCCTGGTCCTGCAGCTGATTAGCCCCAAATAGACACACAAAGACATATTAATTTATAAACTCTTTGGCTGATGGCTAGGGCTTTTTACTGGCTAGCTCTTTCTTAATTATTAACCCACTTCTATTAATCTAGGTATTTCCACGTGGTCTTATCTTAACAAAGATGGATCCAGACCTGTTACTCCTTCCTCCGCTACATGGTGTCTCCTCTCGGGCTCTCTCTGCATCCTCTCCCCAGCATTCTCCTCCTCTGGTAGCCCTGCCTATACTTTATGCCTGGCCAATCAGTGTTTTATTCCTCAACCAATAAAAGAAACATATATACAGGACATCCCCAATTACTGGACCAAATGTCTAGAGGAGGTGCGGCTTTCCATCTGGTATTTTGTTACCATCCAATCACTTTGAGACTGCCCCTTCTTCCAGGAATGCCAACCTATTATTCACATCTAACGGACATGTATGCTTTAACAAGTCTTAAATAGGAACAGCAGCTTTCTCTCCCGTGTGCTAAAGAAGCTTCTGGGTGTGACTTCATGACAAGTTGTTTCATACTCAATATGTCATTACTCCTTAAAAGAGCTTCCTCTGCCCCCTGGTCACATGCAATTACACAGTTGGGTTCCAATTTTATGCACTAGATTGAAGAAAAACTTAATTTTAGTAGTATGAAGATATTAGACATCCTAAAGAAAAGTCAAGATGTGAATGATTTAACAAAAGAATGCTGTGTCTTGGGCCATGTCGGCTTCTTCTAGGAGCTTTCAGGTATTTAAAATTCGTCGGTCTACTCACAGAGAGTTTTAGGTAAGCTTCTGTGTTTCCTTGACAGTTCTCAACTGTTGAGTTCTTACTAATTAGAATGTGGTGCCTGCCTCCAAATGGAGCCTTAGAAACCATGAGGCCAAGGACCCTGAGACCATAAAACCAACCCTCAAACTGTAGCCTCAGAGATGGTAGCTTCTTGTTAGATCAGTTCAAAAAAGCCAGACTTTCTTATGTATAAATAAAGCAACTAGAGTGTCTACAGGGCATGCTCACCTTCACCCTGGTCTCAGGTCTTCTAACCAAGTACTGTGCATTGCTGTGAGAAAGATAACATTAAGAAAGAAATACATGACCTTCCTTAAAGAGAACCATAAAGAATTAAATCATTTGAAATTCATTCCAGTCCCCAAAAGATTTCTGATGTGGATGTGTCTGTCTGAAAATATTTCTTGTGTGGATGTGAACTGTCTCAAAACCTCTGCCAACAGTCATGAAAAATGTTTTTTCTTCCTACAACACCCAGGTGGCTTCTGAATTCCCGGAAAGAAGGTCCTGGGGGAATAGGCACAGGTGATGAGCTTGCACTGTGCCTTCTAGTCATGCCTCAGCAGGAAGCATTGTGCATCCACTCATTGGGTTTTGTAAAACAGTTTACTAAATAGATGTAATATTAAAAACCCAGCACCTGTTCTTGTCCTAACTAAAAACACAAACACAAAACCTTCCAAAGTTTATCTTGGAGTGCCCTCTCCTGGTCACACACTCACACACGCACACACACAAAACCCTAACTCCCAAACATGCTACACCTCCTAATGCATCAAGGGGTTGCACTTCTTTTTATTTTTTCTTTTTAAAATTTATTGTGGTTTATTAATGAACACCTCTATCTTTCATTCTCACATTATAGTGTGTGCTATTTTGGTGAATGTAGTCAACGCAGAATTTGCTACAGAAGAGTCCATCTCCAAACATTTTCCTATTTTTTTCATGAGCTCATAATTGTAATGAACATATTATAAAATTTATCAAGCCACATAATACTATATAGCTGCTATCTACAAGCTTCTCAGGGAGGTGTTAGTTGATAATTAAGAAAATTTCCCAGAAAGTTGGCAAGTACATAAAACACAGATGGGGCTTTCTGATCCCAATACACTCAAGCTTGTATTTCTGATCTTTGATCCATGCCATCCTGTCCACATTAGGATACTGCTGGACGCTATGATGGATATAAAGATGTGGATGGTATTCTGGCCCCTCATGCCCCACCCTCAAACAGAAGTCCTCTCTATTAGTACTGCAAGATATTACTTACTTTGATGTGGGATTGGTGCACATATGATTAGTCAGGCTGGCACAGGCAGCCCAACACAATATGTCTGCAACCTCTATAGAAAAGGAGGATTTTGGCAGAAGCACAAAGAGAGTTACGGTACAGGAAGAGCTGCGATAATGCGCCTGCGCTGTAGACCATCAATGATGGAAACTGCACAGCGCGGCCAGGGAGCAGCCCGGGACCAAGTCTCCTTTACAGTCTCAGGAGAAGCTAACCCTGGCAGCCTTACTTTTGGGCTTCCGGTCTGTAGCACTGCATGGTTGCACTTCCGAGCTTCTCAAAGCTAGATGCATAGTACATTGCTATGACAACCCTGTGGGATGAACCAAAGGTCAGAAACACTGAGTTTCTAAAATGGTGAAGCTGCGAAGCCCCGGGCCACAGTTCCCTTATGCTGAAGACTGATAGACTATCAGCTCCACAGGGCCATAGTGGATGCCCCGTATTCCTGATTGCAGCATTGTAGTCATTTGCCAGGCAGGAAAAATATGAGCTTAAAGGCATGGCATCCGGGTCTCCTGAAGTTCAAAATCAGTTCTCTTGAATGTATTGTAGCCTGACTTCTTATGCTTGGGGTTGTAGCCTCACAACTCATGCTAGGGGTGTGTGTGTGTGTGTGTGTGTGTGTGTGTGTGTGTGTGTGTGTGTGTGCGCGCACGTGCACTCCTACTTGTGAATGGTCAGAGAAACTGGAGTCTAAGCTGGCATATTGATGAACAGAAATGTCATGGGAGTACAAAGTCAAAGGTGCTTCTGTCATGAGCGTTGGCCCGATGGCTTCCCATCACTGCACAGTAATGTGGTCCCCAGGCTCAGAGACAGGCATTCATCACCCCATAGTAGCACAGGTTATGGGGCTGAGGTGTAGTCAGAAGAGAAGTAGCCTCAGAGCTGTTTAGGCAGAGGCTGTTTCTGTTAGCTTCCCAGGTTTTAGAGCCAGCCTCCTTTCCTTGGTCCACGACACCTTCACATATTTAAGGCTGACACTGGAAGGTCACCTGAGTCTCACAGTGTCCCCCACCTGGCTGTAATTACTGCTGCAAGGATCCTTCCCAGACAATATAGGGTAATATCCCCTCTTCAAGGTCAGCTGATGATTGGCCTTCACTCCAGTGGCTCCTCACCACCTTTGCCTGTGCCCTACAGCATCTTTTGAGCAGAGAGTTATTCTTACATCATCATTCCTGGGCATGGAGTGCTGGTCAGAACTAAATGGGAAGTGGAGGTGTCAGAAGATTTGGGGTTCTGTTCACACTGAATTCTTTTTCACTCCTGGTGACTCTCCCAGTGTGTCCTCATGTGAGCTCTCTGTGGTGTCTTTTACAAAGGTGCCAACTTCATTCACGAGACTTCAACTCTTACAACTTCGTCAACTCCCCAAGCCTGCCTCATAGTATCTCCAATTAGGAGTTCAAATGTCACCTTGTAAAACTTGGGAGACACAAATGTTAAAACCACAGACACCACCACAATCACGATGGAGATTGTGCCTGGCATCATGGTGAAGATCATACCAAGCATCAAGGTAGAGTGTATGCCAGGCATCATCGTGGAGGGTGTTACTGGCATCATGGTGGAGAGTGTGCCTGACATCATTATGGAGAGTATGCCAGGGCTCATGGTGGAGAGTATGCTAAGCGTCATGGTGGAGAGTATACCTGACATCATCGTGAATAGTATGCCAGGGCTCATGGTGGAGAGTACACCAGGCACCATATGGACCTGGCCAAAGAAAAATCTAGCTATCAGACAGCAGTATGCCAGGAAAAACAGTTTCTCCCTAAGATTGGGTGGTATGCTGTTCAGTTTTAAACCAACTTGACAGAGGCCCCAGGAAATGTGAACTTCAATGCAGAAAATGTCTCCATCAGACCGGCTTGTAGGAAGCCTGGAAGGCTACTTTCTTGATTAATGATTGATGTGATGGAGCCAACCCTATTGTGAGTGGTATCATCCTTCTGCACATTGTATAAGAAAGAAATCTGAGCAAGCCATGGGGATCGAGCCAATAAGCAGTATTCCTCCATTGTCTCTACTTCTGTCCGTCCAGGTTCCTTCCTTGAGCTCCTGCCTTGACTTCCCTCAGTGATGGAGAGTGACCTTGGAGTTGTAAGCTGAAGTAAACTCGTTCATTCCCCATGCTGGTAATTGATTGGTAGAGAACATGCCCCTGGGGGAGGATTCCAGGATGAGGCAGACCTATAATTTCACCCCTCCTGTGGGTAATTCACAAACATCTGGACTGCCACATAGCCAGCAAGTGGAACTTCTGTGGCCCAGCCAGCCAAATATCATGGATGTCACCGGTTGGATAAAAAATTAAAAGGTGAGTTCTCAGGTGTCATAACTGAGCCCAGGCCAGGAGGCACATAATCCCCTCCACTGAACCCGGAAGAAGTGCTGTGAGGTCGAGAAGCCTGTGTGCAAGAGAGAAGCAAGAGTTCCCAAGGGAACAGAAGCATTGACGGTGCACACATATGCACCCATCACGCACACACTCACACTCATTCACAACTCACTCACACATACACACTCACACACACACTCACTCTCACACACACGATGCATATACATGTGCACACACATGAACACACAAATAAATAATATATTTTAAGTGCATGCTATAATAAAAAGAGGAAAAATGACCCCAGTGAGATTCTGTCTCTGACTTAGCAAGCGGCTGCAGTATTCCATCTGATAATTGGCTCTATAGTAGCGGGGTGAGATGACTTTGCTTTTTAAACCTTACATCTTTAGATGTAAAAGCTATTCAGAAGTGTTTTAAACAAGAAGATAGTTAGGACATACTTAAAACTCCCTCAGTGATATTCATTGTCAGCCCTCTACTGACCACAAGAGGGCGCTGCAGACCTAGGAAAGACTGCATGACTCTACAGTGTCTGTAGAGGCCACAGGAGAGCATTTGATCCCTGAGAGCTGGTGTTACAGGTTTTTGTGAGCCATCATCTGGGTTCTGGGAACTGAACCTCCTTGCAAGAGCAACAAGTGCTCTTGTCTAGCCAGGCTTACTTCTTTTTATTAAAACAATTGTTTTTCATATTCCTGTCTGAACACGCACCAAGAATGAAGGTGGGAGAGGAGAATTCCGAGTGCTTGTGAGAAAACTCTGTAGAGGCATCTTGCCTTGGCAAAGAGCTTGCAGAGTAAGCCACACCCTTTGGGCGTGGTTTCAGGTGCAGATGTGACCCATTATCAGGTAGAGGAGGGGCTGGCTCATGCTTTCTTGGGTTGCTGAGAACATCGGAAGGGCAGAGACTGCATCTTCTGGAGCAGGAAGACCAGGGCAGTTATTTACTCTAATCAGAGTAAGTGCTTCACTAATAAACACCTATTTATTTATTTATCTTGGGTCTCTCAGTAAAAAAAGAGTCTTGTGACCTCAATTTCTTCAAAACTATGGAAGTGTTCTTGGAATGGGCCTTTGTGACCCTCCCAGGTGTATCAGATAGGAGTGAGCTTATTTTAAATTATTCACTACAACTGGCTCTTATTATTTTTCATGTGCCTCTACACAGTTTTGCCATGTGTAGCTTGTCCTTGTGGGTGAACAACTTACTCATGTGACTCTTAACTTTCAGAGTCTAAAATTGCCTGATGCTCTAAATAAAGTCGGCTGTTGCATGAGGCTTCAGTCAGCATAATTTTTAGGCTTAAATCTCTCAGGTTCACACCACCAATTAAAACAGCAGTTTCTAATCCCTTACTTCTTCTGAGCTCCTCCCCAGCTCTCCACCCATCAGACTCCAAGTCTTCTCTCTCTTTCTCTTTCTCTCTCTCTGTCTCTCTGTCTCTCTCTCTCTAGAAAACAAAAAGACAAATTGAAAAACAAACAGATCAGAAAAAAGAGAAGAAAACAGCTCAAGAAATGCATACACGCCACACACAAACCATAAAGTACAAAATCAGAAACCATAATATACAAGTCAAAGACTATTAAGATTAAAAACTGTCCATAGCACTATGAGACAGATCTACAAGGATGGCTTTGAGTTCATTTTGTGTTGGCCATCAACTGTAGGTATGGGACCTGCCCAAGTGTGCCTTGTATACCCAGAGAGACTCCATTGCAGAAAACATTCTTTCCCCTGCAAGCAGTTGTCAATAAGAGACAGCTTCATGGTTAGAGATGGGGTCTTGTGTCCACTTCCCCCTTCAGCTCTGGGAGCCCTTCTGGCTTGAACCTGTGCTGGCCTCGGGCATGCTGCCACTGTTTCTGTGGTGTCTGGAAGGCATTGTTCCTTTGTAGCAAGCATCCCCTCTGGCTCTTAAAATCTTTCCACCCTGTCTTCTGCTCATTTTTCTGAGCCCTGAGGGGAGAGAGAAAGACATCATGCAAAAGAGTTTGAGCAGGGCGTTGTTTTTTTTTTATTAGGGGGAAAGGGGAAGGGAGAGGCCAACCTCTAGGGACAGGAGCAGCAGGAGAGAGGAGAAAACAAGCATGAGAGCTAGATGGGAGGGGGCAGGGCCCTTTTGAAAGGGAACACAGTGAACACGCACAGGTGGTGCTCTTAGTGGCTGCAGCTGACGTATCCTGTCAGAACCCCAAGGGCAGGCCAGTACAGATGCCTGGATACTAACAGGCATCCCATTTAAGACTGAGTTACAAAGTCTCTCCCTCTGTAAACATTGTCCAAAGGTGGGTCTCTCTGTTCGTTCTCATCTACTACAGTGGGAAGCTTCTCCGATTATGGGTGAGTGAGACATGGATCCATGGGTACAGCAGAATATTGTTAGGAGCAATTTCATTGCTATGGTCCCTTAGCGGAACAACAGTCTTTGGTCTTCCACTAGGCCCATGGCCTATACAGTCTCTAATTATTGACATCTCGAGCAGTGCCAGGCAGACATTATATCTCACGGATCAAGCCTAAAATCCAACCACATAGTTACTTCCACAGCTTGTGTGACACTATTGCTCCACCGTATCAGGCAGGCTGGTCACAGTTGCAGGTCACAGGGCTTGTAGGTGTTGTGGTTGTTACCTTTCTCTTCTGGTAGCAAGCAGAGTTACCCTTCCAGAACTGTGAAATATAGATAGTAGGGGTGAAGGCTCTAGTTGGACGGACACCATCTCAACTTCTCCAAATCCAATGAGATATGTAAGTATTATCTTTGGCAATGGGGCCTACTTCAATTTGGGGGAACAACCAATAGCTAATGAAAAGCAAAGCCCTGTTTTGCTTTAGTACTGCTAGGTGAGTTAATCGGGCAAGCTACTAACCAACCCTAAGTCTTGATGTAGAAGACGAATCTCACAGGGGTTCACCAGAGGAAGTGACTTCACTGTAGAAATACTACGGTAACTACATTCATGGATATTGAGGACCCCATGAGCCCACTGAAAAATCCCACGAGATCAAAAGAAATATATACGCAACTGGAACCTTTCATCTTCTCCCCCTGAGAACAGACCAGACTTTCAGACTCAGGTGTGGCCACAGCTTGAGTTTCAACTTGTATTGCCCTTCCCTTTGAATCTGGGCCTCCCTGGAGTAGTGGACATGTTCTGCTTTCCCAGTAAATCTCATCTATGAATCACAGGTCATCACTTCAGACACACTGCATTGTGAGAGGAGACAAGAACACCACAGTCAAGGGGATAGACCATCATGGGAGGGCACACCAGAGATTGTTAACCTTGGTTAAAACTATCCACAGCTTCTAAGCAGTTTACCAGACAGTTCATACTTTAACAAAACTGTTGGTGGATCTCACTTTGCTTAGCCTAATGTGGCCAGAGTGAATGCCCATTTCAAACTGACCGTGGAAAAACTGTCTCCACCAGCCACCTCAACTCCTGTGTGAAGAGAATGTGTCGTCTCAGCTTCCACCCCAGCACTGCCAAGGTCTGTGAGCGCTGATGAGATACACTAACCTAACTGCATTGACTCTTCCTCTTGCCATAGAGAAACAGAAAGGTAATTGGCTCTTCTGCCATTCTTGCCTCTCAGCCCAGAGGAGGGCAGACCAGCCGATACCAAAGCTAAGCTGATGAAGGTGTTTTCTTAGAGTTCCCGCCTCAACCCTTTGCATCTAAGTCAATGTTTGAGAGTGCTGGAGTAACTTGCTACTGGTCTGTTTCCCACATGGCAGGAATGACTATCCATTTGGCTCAATAGCTTTCTTATTGTGCCTAAGGCCTGCAAGGGGCTAGGTAAGCAGTACTGGCTTTTCCATGTGAGGGAAGGCAGTCAGTGGGAATACTGTCAGTCATTAAGGGAGCCGTAGCACCAGGGAATCCATTACCTTGGGATACCCTGCTGAGCTGTCTTATGTTTCCTTAGCTTCCCTGTCATCCATCTTCTTTGTTCACCCCACTCCCCCTCGGGTTCACACCATCCTCCAAGCCTCCTCGTGTGTGATGGCTAGGGACTTCACTGTGAGCCTGTCATTGAACCAAGGCAGAGGGCTCACAATAATGAAGCTTCTGTGTGTGTTGAAGAGTATGAGGTTGTGAGTCTCTGTAGGAAAGGTTTATGCAAAGGTGAAGAGACTCCCCAGCCTCCTCTGAGATGCCAGCCCTCTGCAGCCAGGGAGATGAGTCACCATTACAGAGAACTCTCTAAGTTCAATGCTGATGTGCTGCTATGCATCAAAATAATTATATATCCTTCCCAAAGTGGGGGACACGATATCGAGAAACTTACCACAGTTGTCCAAATCACATACTGTTATCACAGTATGGGCCACAAAGACTGGCTCCTGGTGAGGCGACCTGGGTGGTTGGCTCTGATGTCACTGAGTTAAGTGACTTTGCACTAGTGACTGAGGCTCAGAGGGTATTTCATCCTCTTTAGGAGAACATCACTGAAGATGATCAGTCATCATGAGTCCGGTGGCTCAGAGTCAGGTGATGTAGTTAATGGCAACAGCCTGGTATCTCAGCTTTTCCTGAGCAGGAGTTAATGGTATTTCTTCTGGTACTCAAATTCAGCTGGGTCACCAGCTCTCCCTCAGCAGGAGAGTCATGGTGGTGAGAACTATGTGGCTCCCCACAGGCCAGCCAGGCCTAGCGCCAAGCTCACAGGCGAATATTCTCACATTTGCACAGGGAGTTCCACACACACTGGCCGAATTTCCAGTTACCTAACCTTCATATACAGTGTTTAAAAGGAACCTGAAAGAACATGGGAGAAAGTACAAATGTGGACCAAAAGGCTTAAAATGTTATGAACTTTGCCAGTAAGAAGTGAAAGGGCCTTCCAGTTGCCCGCCATGGTGCGGGTATCTCGATCTGATATCAAGGTATAAGACACCCTCAGCAGTGTCCACATCCGTGAGCATGAGTAGTCCCCCTCAGAACTGCAGACACACGTGTGTGAGTCTGCTGTAGCATGTACTTTCAAAAAATTACTTCTCTTGCCTTAAGGCTTTGAAAGTGCAAGTGCCTAGGATTTCAGCAAAAATTTTTACAGTGCTGGCATTGCTTAATATTTGTTTAACTGTATTTTGTTACTTTTGTTGCCTGCATTGTTTCAGGAGGTATAAGTTTGCAGAATGAAGAGAAGCATGTCTTCTGCTGCTAGGAGCCGGCTGCTGGTTCTTGGGGCCAGTCTCCTTGGCAACTGCCCACTGCCTTGACCCAGTCACCTACAGCAGCAATTCACGGTCAGGATGGGTAGATTTTCTTATCCATCTTTGGCTTCACATTTGTAAATATTTGCTTAGGTTTTGCTCTTTATGTTCTCAACCACACCAGCTTCCATTTGGAAAAGGAGCTTTGGAAACATTCTTTCACTTTAAAGAATAGCCAGTCCTCTCCCACAAGCTGCCTACCGTAATTACTAATGCCATCAATCTGCCCAGGGAACCTTTCTTGTGGGTTGTTACAGCATCGGGTAAAGAATTCTTGGCTAAAGGGCTTGCTGGGCTCTATGGAGAGGTCAGAACCAGTGGCTGACAAAGCTGTTGACTCTGTGCCTAATACCTTGCTGAGAGTAACAAACCCAGCCTGCTCTCCCATTGCCTGAGACTTTCCCCAAGCTGTGTCACCAAGGTCTGGAACTGGACTGAAAGGTCTTCATGTTCTTTCTCGGACAGGTGCCCACGTCAGCCTTGGTCAGTTGGTGAGAAATGGAGTGTTCCGCAATTCCAAAGAGGAGGGAATGGTGTCCCATGCATTTCTTTTCCCTCCAACTCTTCCCTTTGAGTCATGCCAGGCTCCCCTCTCCTGAATCTGAACCACCTCAGATAATTCCGGAGGGAAATCAGCCATTTGTAATCAAGATGGCTCATCTTGGAGGCTGTGTATGTGCTGACCAAGATACAAAAGCAGTTTCGTCTCATGCTTTACTTTAAGTATTCTCATCAAATAAACTTTTTGCTCATCATGGTTGAAATAAAGATATTTTTGCTTGTTTTTGTTTTTCTTCTTCAACAGCTGCATTTGGTGACAGGTTGAGGATGCTCACTGACAACTGAAGAGTCCATCTGACTAACAGGGATGGCTGTGAGTAACACAGGTCCAATCTGGGTAGCAGAGGGCAGGTGGGAATTGAAGCCCAACACCCACATAAGAGAAGATATCCAGTGCTCTGCAGGAAAATTGCCTAGTTTTGACTAGGCCACTGTTGGCCAGGAGTCTTGGTCAGTCAAGTCTCCAGGGTCCTCTTTCTAAGCTCTCCACACAGCAGCAGGCTAGCCCAGTGGCTGTTCTCAGGCGAGCACGTTGAGGAACAAGGTGCCATGCTGAGTCATAGTCAGAACAGGTCACTGGTCTTCAGGAGCTGAGGCACTATCTAGACAAAGCCTGCAGGTCAGCATCTCCATGCTCTAAGGTCAGAAAGCCATGGGCTATGGAGGGACAACTGGTAATATGAAAGAGGCCACTCAGAGTCACGCCCTGTTCATCTACAGTCTAGGATTCCTAATGCACAGTTGCTAGGAAATCTGGGTTCTTCATGACCTTGACTTTGATGCAGAGGTGACCTTGGTGGAGGATTGTTGCAGGTGACCCTGCTCGGACACCCCTTGCAGGAGTGGGTGAGAAGACACAGCACCAAAGACACAGGCACTGGGAGTCAGTGAGTAACAGAGCGTGTCGCAGACTCATTTATTAAGGAAGTTAGACCTGCCTTTATACCCCCTCCCAAGGTCCCATTGGCTCAGGTGACTGACTCGGTTGTGTTGTCCTTTCCTCATTGGTATCCCTGGGTCAGGTGTCTCCATCATCAGGCTCTGGGCTTTGAGGAAGGCTTGGCGGCCTGGCTCAGGGAGGAAGTGTCTACTGCGCATGCACATGAGGCATGACCTGGCCACTGGACTCAGAGGGATTGCAACTTGCATAGATTGGCCACAGTTTCTCCCACATAGGATGAAACACCAACATGTTCGAAGGGAGGACACCCAGGGTCTGGAGTCCCATCCCTCTGGATTGGCTGAACTGAATCTTAGGGTCAAGCTTGGACAGCAAACACCTTTCATGGTTTCCTCAATTAAACCAGCAGAACCATCATAAATCCTATGTCCAAAGCAAGTGTTGGTCCTTCCCCACAGACACTAACAGGGTAGGAGAGTGAATCTAGTGAGTTGCTCCCCAATCCTTCTTTTATGTGTATGCTGGTCATGAAATCTCTGTCTGGCCAAGCAAATCACAAATGTCCATATGAAGTCCGGCTGCAGAGGGTGTCCTCGTGTGATGAGGATGCTACACTCTGGCCCTCCCATCTGCACAGTGAGCATGCACACACTCAGTCCCAGGCAAGTGACCTTGCTTGAGCCTCTTTGTCAATAGAGGACATCTTTACTCAAGCACTTCAAGACGTGGCCACCAGAGGGAAGCAAAGGACTGTGGGTGGAAAGTAGACACAGCTGCAGAAGTTCCTGGAAACCCCAAGCCTGGAAGATTTCTCTTCCTGGGCTGAGCATCAGGTCCTTTGAAGGGTATGAGACCAGATCCATCCCATAAATCTGCTGTCCATCCCTGGGGTTTGAATGTATACCATGCATAGTCTGCTAGTCAGATGATTTCAAAATCTTTCTTACTTGCTTTTTATTCTATTCTTTATTTTATTATATTGCTTATTTCTATTTTGTAAAACTATTGAAATGCACATTGACCTATATTTTTTCCCAGAAAGTGTATGACCTTAATGTCTCTTCAGGACCATGTGAAGGTATTGAAAGCAGCATGAGGCCGCCCTGCCACCTGGGGATGGAGAGATGCCATTATCAGCAGGTGACAGGCCAGGGATGGGGTCTCCGTGTGATGCTTGCTGACATGAGGTCTCCCTTTGTCCTGAGGACATCAGGAATGAAGGTACAGATAAGGCTAAGGGGGAGAGGGGATCCACATTTCCTGAATCTTTTTGTCACCAGGTGATAAGGATGAAGCTTTTGGATCTCCCAGGACTTAGGGACAGTCCGAGACCAACGCACATCTGCCAGGCTCAACCCAGTGGAGGACTACATTCCAGGGAGACAGACTACTCTGTGGTGAGTGTATTTTGTCATGAAGGGGCTATGTGAACCAGTTGGCAATCAGGGGCCAGCAGGTTTTCTTCCATGGTTAGCACAGACACGTGCGGCTGGAGGTGGGCACGTTAAACATGCCTGTTAGCTGAGCCATGATCACATCTGACAGACATTCTTGGAAAGAGCTCCCAGAGTGCCTGGTTTTGCTTTGCTTTGATCCAGGAGTGCTCGTGCTGTGTTATATTCTGCTGCTTCATAGCACAACCATAACAAATTACCATGAAATCAACAGCTTCCAGCAGCATCAACTATTTCCTCAGGGCTCTGAAGCAAAGAAGACTGGAATCAAAGTGCTGGCAGGTCTCTGCTCACTCCAAGGACCTCTAGGCTGCTTTCTTCCTGCCTCTGCTGGATGCCCATCATTCTTAGCTTATGGTGATACCCTCCAATCTCTGACTCCATCTAAACTGGGCCTTCTCTCTCCCTGTCTTGTGTTTCTCTGGGGAATGTTTCTCATTTGGGACACTCTGCTCAGTTTTGTCACCCCCACACACACAACCCATGCGATGCTGTAGAAGAACTGTTCAACTTGCTAGCTGTTCAAACTCTTAGATTTGAAAACGCAGGATTCAGTTAACACTCAGTTCCACTGAGTCAACATTATGGAGTACATGTGATCCTCAGTCTCATTTGCCACTGTCCAGACCTCAAAACCAAAAGATGACAGACCTGGGGCTAAGTTGCAAATTGGAGCTGACCCAGAGAACTTGATGTAAAGCCACAATGCCTTGGCAGGGAATTGCTACCAAGAAGGCCCCTTGAACACACCTCGGTTCCACCAAGGATTTCTCAGACACCCTCAGCACCTTTAGCAAGAGAAAACTGATTAAAAATGTGTGCTTTCTAATTGTTGGAATGCTGTTTAATGCAAGAGAAAAATCAGTTGTCTGCATCCAGATATCCATCTATTCATGCTCTCCGTCCAGCGCTTCCCACAGGGAGTCTTCACTGACCCCGTTTCCTGGATGTGAAAAGATGAGTCCTTCATCACTTTTCCTGAGGAAGCTGAGGAAGAGCAGGACAGGTGACCAGTGTGGCAGTGTGTCTGTGCATCATAGACTTTCTCCTGTGGATGGCAACCCACCAGGCAAATGCATGAAAAATGGAGCCACACCTACCAAGCCCCCATCACAACCCTTCATAGCACCCACAGTGTTCATCCTCATCCCAGAGCTTAACATTGTGTGCCCTTAACAGCACAAACCAGAACGTTCTAGAAAGGCCTGACCACAAATCCTCCCCAGTCTATCCCATGAACCCCACATCTGATCCTTCTTGGATGCAGGACACCAACTCCTGGCTAGTCCATGAATCCCAAAAACAAGTCCACAATTTTCTTTGAGACCAGCTGTGATGAGTGTCCTTGGTTATCAAAATGACTACATCTGCGGTTAACTAAAACATGTGAGAGGTTTTTTTTTCTTAGTTTTAAGTGGGAAGCTCTACTTCTAACCTGGACCTTTTAAGTGGGAAGGCATACCTTTAATCTGGGTCCCACCTTCTGCTGAAGCCTGTATAAGGACATGGAAGAAGGAAGCTTTTGTTTTTTGATGGCTTTCTCTCACCCTCACTAGCAAGTCAACTCCTTCTCTGATGTTAGAGCCTATTTCTTGGGGATCCTGGCACGTACTGAAGACCAGCTGAGACATCCATCCTCGGGGACTAAGGGCTCTTGAACCTTCCATTTATAGATGGTTATTGATAGATTATCAGGACCACAGCCTGTGAGTCCTTCTTATAAGAGAGACAAAGATTCATTCTATAATTTCTGTTACTCTAAAGATCTCTGAATAATATACCAGGAAGCCCCAACTTTCTTGCCACCATGAGGCCACACCATAGTCACTTTGGTCACTGTGTTCTCAATGATGACTCTGCATCAAGCTGCATGGTGGATGATGTCTTTCAGCCACAAGATGTGAGGATCTTTGCTTTGTAGTAGGGTTTTCTGTAGTAGCATCTCCTCTTACCAGTGAATGTGTTAGTGGCCACACCCCTTTGGGCGTGGCATCAGATGCAGCCCTGACGGGAAGGTGGAGATGCAAGGGGAGCAGTCACTCTCCACTCTCCTTGGGTAGCAAAGAGCTTCTGAAGAGCAGAGACTGCATCTTCTGGAGCAGGGATGCAATGGTGGTTCTTTACTCTTATCTGTGGAAGTTGTTCCCCAATAAAACACCCATTTATCACTTATCTTGGGTCTGATGAACTCATTACTACCTGTCTTCAATTATCATACCCATAACTCTGGGGCAAAAATGCCCCTAGACACAGGAGAGGAGATTAGAATACTTTCTCAGAAGGTCTAGTGAAGACTTAGTCTCTGGAGAAACAGCGTGGAGAGAGAATCTTCCATGCAACCTGGACAAACAAGCTGAGAGGCAGGTTACAGATGATATGACAGGAAAGAGACAACCCGACTTTCCTGAGACAATCACAGAGGAAGTTCCTACTGACTGAAACGGGCTTGCTTCCACACAGGGCGTGTCCCTGGATAGAAGACGCAAGGCTGGAGGACCTGGCCACTGGAGGCTCAGTCAGGGAAAAGATGCGTCGAAAGTGGCCACACACAGCTCACGATGGCCACTGTGTCCCTGCTAGCCTGAGTTGTGCATGCCCGAATCTGAATCCTGACCCTAGCTGTGTCTATCTAGAGTACACCTTGATACCATGTGAGGCAATCCTCATGTACAAACTGTCACAAAGAGGTACAAGAAGAGACTTACGGTGCAAACTGTCAGAAAGTCACAAAATGTACAAGATGAGACTTGTGGTACAAAGTGACAGAGAGCCACAAAAGGTACAAAAGGAGACATAGGTCCCCTGCCTGACCTGAAGAATCCAAACAAAAGGAGACATAGGTCCCCTGCCTGACCTGCAGAGTCCATCTGATAGGGGAAGTGGTGTCTCCTGGTAATTTGACTCAAGGCGTGCTGAACTGCAGAATTGTCTCTAGCGTCCTGTTCCCTTCCCAGGGCCTTTAGTTATGTGCATTATGACTCCTTAGCCTATCCAGGGCTCACAATGGACAGAGCTGGAGAGGTATCATCTAAAATTCCACATGGAGTATTAGCTCCACAGGAGAGAGGGTGTAGTCTGCCAAGTTTTGTGAAACAAATAGAAAACAAGGCCACGAAGCCTTCGGAGAAACAATCAAGATAGATCTGCAGTATGCAAGCTCAAGGGCATGCTGATTCTACCACAAAAGAGACCCAGGTCAAGGGGATCACATAACCATCACCTCCAGAAAGACAGGGCTTGATGCATGAGAGAGTCAGGATGTGAGGCCTTGATTCATATTCAATTCATGACATCCACCGGCATTTCTGTGCCAGTACATTTAATTTAATAAGCCCATGTGTCAGGGGCCACTTCAGATAGATCGCAGCTGCTGCTTTCCACACCCTTGGCCCTTGGAAAGTTCTGTTCTCTGGCTCTTCCTTCTTCCACTCTGTACACAGTGTTCAGATATGCTGTATGTTTTAGAAGATCGTAGTCTGTGTGTCCTTCTGCACTCTGGACACATTAGACAGAAGATCCCAGTTGTGAACACGGTCAACAGTGTTGAGGCTGTGCAGAAGGAAAGAAAATCCAGGAAATATTATGTTTGTACATGATTAAATATGCATGTAACATACACATAGAAATACATACATATGATTTGGTTTGAGGACCAACATGAACGTTTCTCGATCTCCACATGTCAAGGAACCCTCACCAGCAATTTTCATTGCTAACCATTATTTCACCCGAAAATGAGCAACAGAAAGGAATCACAGAGGCTATGCATTTGAAAGTGTAAGGTAAGAGTAACTGGGAGGACAGCTCAGTGGTTAAGACCACTTACAGTTTAGATGGATGACCCAAACTTGCTTCCTAGATTCCATGTCAGGTGGCTCCCAGCCACCTGTAACTCCCTCTCCACAGCATCCAAGGTCATCTTCTGGCCTCTGCAGAGGTCATACAAGTAGTACACACAGAAAAAGGCATGCACGCGTGCTTGTACATAAAAACACTTTTAAAAGACTAAGGAAACACAGTGAAAAACTAATGTTGGGTGAAGAGGTTGTTTGGGGCTTAAACAAACTCACACAAAGAGGATGGACCAACCCTTAAAATATATGCGATGTTCCTCCGTATGTTTATGCCTTCTCTCTCTCTCTCTCTCTCTCTCTCTGTGTGTGTGTCAGGAATATAGCCAGTATAAGGGACAATATTGCCCCAAATTTCACAAAAGTTCATCCTTATGCAAACATACACAAAAACATCACAAGAAAAGTAGGACTGAAATGATACAAAAGATTGGGCATACACAGGGGCTAGTGGTCCTTAGGGTTGGAGAGAATTTTCTCAGCGCAGGCCATTGATCTGTCAGGGTTACCATCTCTGAACTAATCTTTTGTTCACTGTTCAATCTTGGTTTTTACCCACCCCTCAGGAGCATATGAAAAAAACCAAACCAATTATAAAACCTTAAAGCTTAAGAGCTACAGAGCCTCACTCCAGGGGGAGCTATGTGTTGTACAGCTGAGAATAAAATGGTATCTAAGACACTGTTCCGACTCTACTCTCTGCAGGCTCCAACTCTGGAGTTCTCACCTCCCGAAGCCTCTCCCTCTCTCTGCCTGTTATCTGCATGGTGTTTGCCACTGTCATCTTTCCCTCTTAATTATTCATGCTGCTTTTTTTCCTATGAAATTTTCCACCTGTGGACACTTGATTCTTCAGCAAACTCAATGAAAGCCTTTGAGATTTATTGATTGTGAGTGTCTTTGTTGTCTGGTTTAGCTCCCAGTGTCTGCAGCATGGCTACTTCAACTTTCCCTTTCTCCTCTCTAACTTCAACAATGTACATATTGCTGGTTTAATTCATGGCAGGAGACACCATCAATATCCCTTCCTAGGCACACGGTCCTAAATCAAGTCGGGGAGGAAAGGGTTTATTTGGCTTACACTTCAGCATTACTGTTCATCATTAAAGGAAGTCAGGACAGGAACTCAAGTAGAGCAGGGACCTGGAAGCTGGAGCTGGCACAGAGGCCATAGAGGTGTTCTGCTTACTACATGCTTGCTCCCCATGTCTTGCTCAGCCTGGTTTTCTATAGATTCCAAGACCACCAGCCAAGGGACGGCCCCACCCACAATGGACTGGGCTCTCCAACATCCATCACTAATTAAAAATTGCCATACATCCATATTTTATGGAGGCATTTTCTCAGTTGGGGTTCCCTCATTTCATATAATTCTAGTTTGTGTGTCAAGTTGACAAACAAATAATCAGCACACATGCCAAGGACATGGATTCTGGTGTTAAAGCTGCTAGGACTTCATGCTTCTCATGGCCACTTGCACCATGAAGGTACTTTCCCAGTTTTTTGGGTTGAGGTCTTCCAGCAGAGTGGGTCAAGCTGGGACACAAAGAGCTAGGTATAAGGAAACAGGTGAAGCAAGAATGTGGTGCCCAGTTTCCTACTAAGAAGAGCTCACTACAGAAGAGGAGTTGAAACCCAAGGAAAATTAATCTTATCTAGAGTGACAGGCTGAGAGAGTCATGCTTTAGACAAAAGGGGGAGGGATTTGAGCAAGACTACATGGAGCATCATAATAGCTCCATGTAGAGAAAGGTGAAGAGGGACAGTGTTGACAGATGGGAATTCACTGTAGACTGTGATAGGGTGTCCCCAGACAATGAAGTACACAACCCCTGTGACCAGCAGGAAAGAGTCTACGTGAGATTACCTACACAGAACCAACTGGGAAGGAACTCATGACTAATATCAACTGTACCTAGGAGAAAACCTCAGGGTGTATCTGCAAGAGAGAATTTGGACAGGTAATTAAGACAGAAAGACTCACCTAAGGGTCAGCTGCATCATTCCATGGGCAGGGGTCCCTAGACTGAATGAATAGAAGTAGGGTAATCATCCATCCCTCTGCTTCCTGACTGTGATGCTGTGTGACCAGTTGCCTCTTGCTCTTGCTGCTATGACTTCCCCAGAAAGGACTGTCCCCTGGAACTGTGAGCCACGATAAACCCCTGCTTCCTTGCTGCTTTTGTCACAGCAATAGAAACAGTGGCCAAACAAGAGCATAGCTCCAGACATTCCAGGCTAACCAGCCTGGGATACTTTGTTGGTTTCAACTATTTTGATTGTCTTCTGCATGGCAAATTGTCCCAAAGGGGAAGGCATGAGCTTCCAGCTGGAGGAGTGCCCCATCTGCTTCTTGAGAGGCTCCCTGGGCTGATAGAATATATCAGATACATGAGGATAGGGAAACAGTGAGAACCCAACATGGGAAAGAGGATGGATGCCTGGGCAGTCACAAGTTGCCCCTGACTAGTCACTGATAATAGAAGATACAAGAGAGAAACTGGAAGAGGTCTGGATGAAAAGACTCCAATTAGAGAATGGACAGAGGAGGAGAGTGCAAGAGGGAATTTATACTCACTCTTAAGTGATAGCAGCAGCAGACAGATCTGGGAGAAAGACAGTCTGCTTTTTTTCCTGTTTGGAGTTTAAATTAATGTTGGATGTTTACATTTCTCCTTGAGTTTAGACTCAATTGAGAAGTAAATAGTGTTGATCGGAGATGTGTGGAATTTACAATTGGAATGAACTCTACTGGAGTAGAGGTTTAGGAGTCCTGTGCCCCAGAATGCAGCCAAGAACACAGGGGCTCTGTCAAGGAGACTACAAGGAAGACATAGAAAAGCTGAGCACCAATGGGATTGAGAGAAGAGACATAGAAACCAGAAGAGATGCCCTGAAAGGAGTTCGAGAAGTACACAGTTCAGAAGCTGAGTTAGGCATCCCCAAGTACTATCACCCCCAAATCCTGAATATATTTCCTGGAGTACCCTGGTAGAAAGTCCATGCACAGAGGCACACTGTAGGTGTGCTCCTGGAGACCCACTACAGGCTTTCAGAGAAAGGAATATCAGAGTCTGTGGGCCCCCTGCAGGAGTGCTGCTTAAAGAAAAGCAGTTGTCATCAGCTGTCTGAGTCTGGACTCATCATTATCCAGAGAGACAATCAAAGAGCTAGAACCTACAGAAAGTATGAGGACAACTGGGAAATAAAGCCAGGTAGATAAATCAGGAAGAGGAAACAACAAAAAGTCACAATAAATCTTACACACTCAAAGGCAAAGTCTTACATGCTCTTGGCCTGTGGTAATACCTTTACCACGCAACAAAGACTAGGTTAAAGTTTGTGGTTGTTTGGGTGAAAAGATGCCCCCATAGGCCCATAGGGAGTGGCACTACTAGGAGGTGTGCCCTTGTTGAAGGAGGTGTAGCCTTATTGGAGGGAATGAGACACAGGGGGTGGGCTTTGAGTTTTCAAAAGCTCAAGTCAGGCCTGGTGGCTCTCTCTTTCTGCTGCCTGCAGATCCGGATGTAGATGTAGAGCTCTCAACTTGTCTTCAGCCCCGTGTCTACCTGCTTACAGCCATGCTGTCCACCATGATAGAATGGACTGATCTTCTGAAACTGTAAGCCAGCCCCAATTAGATGTCTACATAATTTTATATTAGGTATATAACGGCTGTTTGACTGATAACATACTCTATTACACAAAGTATGGGATCCTAAGAGAGTTATCCTTCTAGAATTCTCCAGAGGTTACAGAGAAACAGCATTTATTTCTGTCTTAGTAGACAGCTTGACACAAGAGGAAGAAGGGACCAATGGGATAGAGTTCTGCAATTGGATGGGATCAGGCTAAGGTTTGCATACCCAGGAAAAGAAGTTTTACTGGTCAACACCAATGATAATAGAGTTATGGATGAGCCCTGATCTTACTCATCTTCCATCTGTTTATGACATTTGGGAGAGTTTTCCTCTCTGCCCTCATGTTCCTTTTTGTTTCTTGCTATATTTGTTCTAGTATTAGAAATAATTTCTCCACCTTTTACATTTTCCCCATTTTCAGTTGTGTTTATTGATTAGCATAAGAAGCATACATAATTTGATTTTGCAGATCCTTCTTCGCTACACCTTCTCTCCCCTTGCTCCCTGCCCCACTGGTCTGCCCTCCCCACCCCATCCTTTGTCTTTTTTCTACTGTCATGTTATATTCTATCCCAAATCCCCCTTGGTTTTACCCTTCTCTTTTCCTAACATTTGCTTATACGAAATGTTAATAAGGCTCAAGCAAGATGATGCCACACCTGTGACACACCTATGAGACACATGTGAGACACCTGTAAGACTCCAGTGACACACCTGTGAGATATCTGTGAGACATCTCTGAGACACACACGAGACACCTGTAACACACCTGTGAGACACATGTGAGACACCTGTGAGACAGACATGTGTGAGACACCTGTAAGACTCCTATGACACACCTGTGAGACTGCTGTGAGATATCTGTGAGACACCTGTGCGACTCACATAAGACACCTGCGACATACCTGTGAGACACATGTGAGACAGACACCTGTGAGACACGTGTGCAACACCTGTGAGATGCCTGTGAGACACGTGTGAGACACCTGTGGGCTCCACAGATGGGAAAGCTGTCAGGTGAATTCCATTTCCTATAGTTCTCTGAAGTTTCATTCATTGAGGAATGGTGAAGAGTTATGGGATAGAAAGAGTGTCTTCTAGAAGATTTCTCCATAATGTTCTGATCCTGCTTCTACTCAATAATACTGTCAGTTTGCAGAGCAGAGGCAATTTCCTCCTCCATGTATTTTTCTCTAGTTCCTGAAAGTGCAATATGATACGTACATGTTTCTCATCCCATTGCTGTGTATGTGGGTGGACAGGATGCCTTCCAAGTGATTCTCACGGCTTCCCACTGTTTTAAACCCCAGAGGTGAATGCAGAACATCTTTAAAATGTTAGGAATGGAAACCAATATGTCTTAACACAGGAATGATGATTTTATTGCTATTCAAAGTGCAATCTCAAAACTCAGCATGAGACCTGGGATGTTCCATGATACACTGACCACTCCAATGACTTCATGTGGAGTCCCAGGACCATAAATGCATTTAGGTCAAAGGCCATTATTCCAAGATAAGGGAAATGGAAGGATTTCAAGCAAGTTTAAAAATGTCCTAAGGAATGAAGGCTCTTCTTGCTAAGTTGTGAAATGGGGACTCTAAAGAGAACAGTGAAAGCATACGGCCCAATCCATAGGGACATACAGAGTGTATATACTCCTTGACTACAGTAAAGTTAGCTCCTGGCTAACCTCTCATCATGAAGGGATGGCTGATCCTCTGATGTATGGAAGGACCGGATAGCACTGACAGCTCTGGGGCCTCTTTAAATGAAGGAAGGAAATGCTCTACAATGTCTGGGAACATCAGTGAATCCACAGAAAGCAATTTCCTCATTTCTGATAAAGTGTAAGGCCCAGTGTCTCCCCCCTTTTAGCTATTTAAGCTGTATTCATAGGGCAAGAATATGTGAGGGTCCATGGGCATCCATTTCAGTAACTAGGGAAAAACTCACTGCAGATTTTAAAAACAGACTTCCATGCTCCAGTCAAAGGTTCCTGTCTGGACAGGTAGGCTCCCTTAAATGTCACTTCAGAGACCTTTCTCATTCTAGAAGTCATCAATTCTCCTTTATCATTTTCAAGACTCCCTCTTTGTCACAAGGGATTCCCCAGACCAGCTCAACACATCTGATTCCCCAAGACTGCTAAATTGTTGCCCTCCAAGATCTGCCACAAGATTCTGATGGCTTTTTCTCATTAGAGTTAACTTCACATCTATTAATTTTTTTCTATCACATTGATTTGAGTATTATCAAATGTCTATCCTATTAGAAGATATAATTGTGAACAGTAATGTTTTCAGAGGCAAAAACCATCTTCAGCTTGGCAGTACACACACACACACACACACACACACAAACACACATACATACACATACATACACACATACATACAAACCCATACACATACACACACAAACACATACACATATTCACACATACACACACACACACACTTTCCAAATTATCTAGGTTAAATGAAGTCACCCCAGGGAAATAAAACCAAACTGTTTTCCCACTGACTCAATGGTACTTGCACTTCACCATCATCTTCCAGAAGTTTCTCTCTTCTTCCTGAAGGTCCAGTGGGAAAAGTTTTGCTGGAATATTGCCTGTCTGTGGGGTAGTTCCTATATTGGAAGAAATATAATTCAGAGCTGTTGGAAATATACTGTACATCCCCAGGAGACATATAAATTTCTGTAAATAATTTCTTTTAGTTTCCCTTTCAGAAATGGATTAGTCATCCCAAATGAGAACGCCTGCCCTTGGTCTATTGTTTCAACAGCGCTGCAGCATACAGCCCTGAGAACATGGTTATTAATTTCTTTGGGAAAATGCAACACTGAACACAGATTATTTCAATTAGGCTTCACCTAGCACAAGTGTTGTATTCTATTTTGTAAGAGGCCTGGGTAACTTATAGTTTTTCCTACTGCTAAACTTAATGGTGAGAGCTTGAGTGGTCCAACTCTGAGGACATAGTCTGGGTCCCTGGCATGCACCTGGTGGCATTTGGAGAAAGGCTCATCCTCCAAAGGCAAAATACATTTAATGCCATCTCTAGACTTTAACCAAACAGAACTGAGAGGGTCTATGACCTAAGCAGGACCACAACAACTGAGGTCCTAGGAGTTGAACAATGTCCCATCATAAAACCAGGGCCCATGCTGCTAAAACTAAGCAAGTTCATGTAATATAGTGTGTGTGTGTGTGTGTGTGTGTGTGTGAGAGAGAGAGAGAGAGAGAGAGAGAGACAGAGACAGAGACAGAGACAGAGAGAAAGAGAGAGATAGAGATCTCTGTATGCCTATGCATCTAAATTAATTCTATCTACTGTCTCTGGGAATGTGACTGATCATTCACTTTTAGCTAAAAGTAGTTTCTTGAGGTTTAGTTCCTTGATTCTCTTACAACAGCACAGGATAAGTTCTCAAAGTGATTTCAGAGGAACAGCTGGCCATGTTTTCACCATCCATGCTCTGACTACTTCCTGTTACCTTGTCTGCCAATGGGCTGGAGGATTGTGCTCTCAGGTCCAACATACGCGTGTCTCAGGAGCGGAGTGGTCCTTTTACACATGCCCTTCTGTCCTCTTGTGAGACTGACCACATGCTGTGACCTCTGCTCCTTGGCTTAGAAAGCTTTTCTAGAGGGGGACATATTGATGCTGGACCAGTGGGCGTTGTCTTCCATTGAATCTTTTTATTTTTTATTTTTTGGCTTGTGTTATTTTGTGCATGTTAATTTGATAAACACCTGTTGGTTCTGACTCCTTGCAAGGTTCCCATCAGTCCCTGTCATCAGTGTGTCCCAGGATAAATTCAGGTGAACGTCAGCTCCACCCATGTTGTCCAAAGACCATTGGAAGTGATTTTCAGTGTGTCCACGGAATCATGTATCTTTCTAAAAAATCGCCAAGGACAGTTTGACTGCTGTTTAGTCCTGGCCTGTTATATGTTACCTAGCCCATGCCCATGGTCTTTCTATTCCTGGTGAAACTGAACAGCTAGGAGCACTTTAGGGACCAGTAACCCGTAGTTGCTTTAGGGACACAAATGGTCTGTCATTTAACTGATGCATGCAAAGAGTTTGTAGCCAATTCCTTGTGTAACCATTGACTGTGATTACTGTGGACTCAAAGGGTACATGTAGAGAGCCCTATAATAGAAACATCCCTTATCACCAGTACCAAAGATTTTGGGAAATGAATGACAAAATAACTTTGTTATTAAAGGAAAAAGAGGACACTAGTTTGAAAAAGAATAAGAAGAGACATAGGGGAGGGCTCAAAGGGCAGAAAGGGAAGGGGGGAAATGACATAATCATATTATCTCAATAATAAAAGAAGTAATAATAAAACACATGGCTTTAGAAGCTTGTCTATAGGTGTGAGTTTTATAACTTGAGGTGTACAAAATTATAATTAGATGTCTTTTCCAGAATTCCTGTACCTATGAGGACATTCTCAGTAAAATCATATGTCAAGGGTGTTCATTAACACTAGATGCAAATTTCACAGAGTAAGGGTCCATCAGGACCTGGTTGGTAGGCAAAAAAAGAAATCTCCATATTTTGTTTATTTTCATGTTCAGTGGTTTAAAAAGAGAGTTTTAGACAAACAAGGCCAAATGAAAGGTAACTTGTTTTCTTCCTTTAAAAACTGCTTCCCTTTAAAAAGGCAGTGAAGGAAGATGACCTCACAACTTATAGAAAACAATGCTGAATCATCAGCTTTTCCCTATGGATTTATTTATAATTGTATCTCTATAAACTGAAGTTTTATGGTTAATTTCATTCCTTAGAACCAGTGTTTTCATCAGTGCTCTGCCTTGCATGTTGAAGATGAGCTTCAAGTTGCACAGCAGGAACCAGCCATACTTCTGAAGCTCCTGCTGACCCCACCCCACCCATAGCCCACCCCACCCCACCCTTAGCCCATCCCACCCCACCCACAGCCCTCCCCACCCTCACCCTTAGCCCTTCCCACCCTTGGCCCTCCCCTCCCCCACCCTTAGCCCTCCCACCCTCACACTTAGCCCACCCCACTCCCACCCTTAGCCCTCCCTTATCCTTCCCCACACCCACCATTGGCCTTCCCCACCCCCACCCTTAGCCCTCCCCATCCCCCACCCTTAGCCTCTCCACACTTAGCCCTCCCCACCCCACCCATAGCCCACCCACCCCCACCCTTAGCCCACCCCACCCTTAGCCCTCCCCACCCTTGGCCCTCCCCTCCCCCACCCTTGGCCCTCCCCACCCTCACCCTTAGCCCTCCCCACCTCCTGCCCTGGACTCTTCTATCCAGCCTGAGATGTGTTCTCACTTCCTCCTCTGTTGAAAACTCTAGCTCCTTGGGGCCTCTACTCCTTTGGCTTTCTATCCCGGCATTGCTCAGGGTGTCACGAGGCACCTGCTTGTTCTCCAAGCCTCTGGCAGGGACCCTGAGTCTCCCCCATGGCCATCCATTCTCCTCCTTGTGGACTTATTTACAGTGCTTTGTCCCTGATTTCTGGCAGGCGATGCTTACTCCTTCATCCCTGTTCGTACACTCACAAGATGACATCTTCCATATGCAATTTGGCAGGCCCACAGCTCTCTATCACCAAGGCTCCCCCAGCTCTGAGGCAAACTGGTCAAGAATCCATCCACCTAGGCAGGGTTCTACCTTCTTGGCAACTCCACACACGGCTGTTCCTACCACCGTAGCATCTCTGGGTTCACTTCTCTGTGTTATGTTACTTCAAGGTCCAGGTGAAAGGTATAGGAACTTTAATTTGGGTATTGCAATAGTTGAGTGAACGTGGGATTATGAACATGTGCCAAAAAGGAGTCTGATTTTCAAAGTTGATACTAAACCTTTATTTTCATAATCACGGTCTGCACTTAATGTTGTGGGATGTACTTTCTTCTCTGACTCCAAAGACAGGAGGTTTCCTTCATCCAAAGAATGACAATGGCTTTCTTAGTCAGCTTTCTATACTGTTTAATGAAATGAACAGTGTATCCCTGGGAACAACCCTTCCACCCTCAGTTATTACTTTTCTATAGTCAATCCTGCTCCAATCTTGCATATCCTCATAGGCCACTCAGATGCCCCACTCCGGATTTGTTCTTCTGAGCCTCTCAATCTCCTGCCTCTCTAAGCACAGTCCCCTGTGACTCTACAATTTAGACCTCAATCATTTCACCTCACATAGCTAACATCCATCCCACCTCCTAAGAGAACTTTCTTCTCCCACTCCTCGGAGTTTCCAATTCACATCAGTGTGATAAACAGAAACCTTATCCAGTCCCACAAAGACCCCACAGTCTTCCACTGGAAGACTTATGTCACCCTAAATGCATTTATTCACATAAACTGCTAAGTCAAGTCTGTATTTTCTTTTTCCATGTACTCTGTAGCAAACTTCTCTGACTTTATGAACTGCCCTTTTTCACTAAAGATACATTGGGACAGAGATCACAAAGCAAGAAGATGATTCTAGAATAATCAAGATGACAGCAAAAGGATGTGAAAACACTCAGGATGTGAAAATGTGCATGCATCTTTGCAATTATTTGACTTTGTGTACATTATAGTACTTAAAAAGAAGACTGCAGATAATTTAGACTGGTGTCTAAGAGATTTATCCTGGGAACTTTTGTTGGCAGAGTCATGTTAAATTAAAATACCTTTAGAGGGGGCATTTTCTCTGGTTGAGGAGAAGAGGCAAGGATTTCCAGTGCTTCTTGCTTGAGCTGTGTTCTGTGTTCTCTTTGAAAACAAGGGAGCTCAGCTTGAAATGTTTCACACAACTGTCAATATAAAGAGGAAGATCTGAGTCTATGGAACCCTGTTAAACTACTCAAGAATCAGTACCCTGGCCAGGTGTTAAGTCCTGTCTTTCACAGATGAAATTAGAAAAGACACAGTGACGTTTCCAGATGGTGTGGCTCCCATTCATCAGTAAAGAGGAGTCTTTTTGCAACAACGAGAGACTATCACAGAGATATTGGACTAATTAAGATTCAGGAAATAGACCTTGAAAGAACAATAATCAATTTTGTATGGAAAAACAAAAGACCCAGGATAGCCAAAACAACCCTGTTCAACAAGGCAACGTCCGGAGGCATCACCATCCCTGACCTCAAGCTCTATTATAGAGCTATAGTCCTGAAAACAGCTTGGTATTGGCACAAAAATAGACAGGTAGACCAATGGAATCGAATTGAAAATCCGGGTATTAACCCACACATGTACGAACATCTGATCTTTGACAAAGAAGCTAAAAATATACAATGGAATAAAGAAAGCATCTTCAACAAATGGTGCTGGCATAATTGGAGACTGGCATGTAGAAGAATGCGGATCGATCCATGTTTATCGCCATGCACAAAACTTAAGTCCAAATGGATCAAAGACCTCAACATAAATCCAGCCACACTGAACCTCTTAGAAGAGAAAGTGGGTGGTACCCTTGAACGAATTGGTACAGGAGACAGCTTCCTGAACATAACACCAGTAGCACAGGCAGTAAGATCAACAATTAATAAATGGGAGCTACTGAAACTGAGAAGCTTCTGTAAAGCAAAGGACACAGTCAGCAAGACAAAAAGGCAGCCCACAGAATGGGAAAAAATATTCACGAATCCCACATCTGACAGAGGGTTGATCTCCAAAATTTACAAAGAACTCAAGAAGCAAGTCTCCAAAACACCAAAGGACCCTATTAAAAAGTGGGCTGCAGAACTAAATAGAGAGTTTTCAATAGAGGAGTCTAAAATGGCTGAGAGGCACTTGAGAAAGTGCTCAACATCCTTAGCCATCCGGGAAATGCAAATCAAAACAACTCTCAGATACCATCTCACCCCTGTCAGAATGGCTAAAATCAAAAACACCAATGACAATTTATGCTGGAGAGGATGTGGTGAAAGGGGGACACTCCTCCATTGCTGGTGGGAGTGCCAACTGGTTCAGCCACTTTGGAAATCAGTGTGGAGATTCTTCAGAAAAATGGGAATAAACCTACCACAAGACCCAGCAACTCCACTCTTAGGCATATATCCAAAAGATGCCCATTCATACAACAAAGATGTCTGTTCCACTATGTTCATAGCAGCTTTATTTGTAATTGCCAGAACGTGGAAGCAACCTAGATGTCCCTCACCTGAAGAGTGGATAGAGAAAATGTGGTACATCTACACAATGGAGTACTATTCAGCAGAAAAAAATAATGGAATCATGAGATTCGCAGGCAAATGGATGACACTAGAAGAAACCATCCTGAGTGAGGTAACCCAGTCACAAAAAGAGAAACATGGCATGTACTCTCTCATATATGGATTTTAGACATAGATCTGGGGAGTGCCAGCCTACAATCCTATTGCCAGAGAGTCTGGGAAACAGAAACTTCATTTACTGGCTGGTTAAGTACTGAGCTGAACTCAAGAAAGCCAGTATCAGAGAGGGAGGACTGATGATCAAAGGGATTAAGACTGGGCTAGTTTAACCCCCAGAAACAGCTGACCAGACAAAGGTTAACTCTTGAATCCCAGGCATTAGCCTGGGAAGCCAGCATGGGACTGATCAAGACCCCCTGAATCTGGGTGTCAGTGAAGAGGCCTAGGGAATCTATTGAGCCTTGGGCAGCAGATCAGTACCCATCCCAAGTATACACACGGACTTTGGACTCCCATAGAACAATGTGAGGTGCACTCTCACCCTGAACTCTTGGGGAAGGGTCTAGGCCCTGCCCTATATGAAATGACACACTATGCACACCCCCATGGAGGGCCTCACCCTCCCTGGAGAAATGAGGGGATAACGGGGGGGGGCATGGGAGGAAGGGAGGGAATGGGAGAGGGACCTGGAACTGACTTGTGAAGCAACCTTGATTCTTATCTAAATTTAAACTGGAAAATAAAATTTAAAAAAAATGTTTAAAAAAAAAGATTCAGGAAATAAATGACTGTGGATTGATCAACACAATTGCTGTGTTGTCAATGAAATTCCTACACCAAAGACTCAGGGAGAATCACAGAAGAGAAGTTGGAAAGAGAACAAGGTCATCTTTTGATAGAACGTGTCCCCTAGAAATGACAGAGAAAGCACAACTACCAGCTCTCAACAATATGGTTGCCTGAACAAGGCCAATAAGGGACAACACCATTTGGCATGCCAGCAAAGGTAGAGGAAATGCCACATGGTGGCACCCCTGAATAAAGAGCTATAGTTGATAACTAGATGCTGAAAAGGTGTATCAGTTTTCCCCAGGGACAAACTTCCACCTTAGTTATCCAGTCCCAAGTGGTCATTGTGGATAAATGCATATAGGCAAAGCTAAATGGACTAAGTAGGTCACACACACACACACACACACACACACACACACACACACACACACACACACACGCACGCACCACCACAACCACCACCACCACCAGCAATACTTAAAAGAGATCATGAATTTTGAAGGGAAAGATGTTTGGAAAAGGGGGCCTAAAGTGATAGAGATGCAGAGTTCATGTATAAAATGCTCAAAAAATACAAAATTTAATTAAAAAGAAAGCAATACATAGTGGAAAAATAATATTTATTGAGTCCACCCTAGTCTTCCCATGGAGACGAATGAGTCCTCCACAGTTTCCCCATAGAGATGAAGGAGTCCTCTATAGTCCTTCCATAGAGATGAAGTAGTTCTCCACAGTTTTCCTATAGAGATGAAAGAATCCTCCACAGTTTTCTCATTGAGATGAAGGAGGCCTCCACAGTCCTTCAGTAGAGATGAAATTCTCACAGTCCCTTCATAATGATGAAATCCTCCACAGTTCTTCCATAGACATGAAGGAGCCATCTATAGTCCTTCCACAGTGGTGAAATCTGCAGCGATGACATAGGATACCTGTCTGTGATCTGAAAACCCCAGGTGTTGGAAAACTAGAAGTCTGAATAAGCTACAAGGAATTAGAATATTAACTATTTACCTAAAAACTTATTAATATACATCATTACATGTATAAATATGCATATATATAATATTAATGGATTTTTTATCATCTGGGATGAGAGTGTTTTTTACATGAGTCAAAGGTCACTTAACAAAACCCCCAATACCAGATGTGAAAATCCCTCTTTTGAGTTGTGGTTTGTGTATGTCCAAGAGACTCCCGAAATATATAATCTTTTGTTGTTGCCCTTGGTTATCCTCCAGAGGTGGAAAGTAAGTCCCTATTGCTGAAGACACCATGCACTTAAAAAACAGGGTTCAGAAACTCCTCAGCTGAATATAATCTTAATGCTGCTTCCCTGAGGACTAACTTTTATGGTACCAGAAGGCATCATGCAAGCTAACAAAAGAGGGAAGTAGCCAGCAGTCCTACCCAGCTATGACACCTACAACCACATCAATGGCTAGCATGATGTGACAACACTTGATGTGGAATAGTAGCCAACAGCTCTCCAGTTGGACTTAAGACTCTGAACAGGAAGGAAACCATGCCTAGTACTGGAAACCTAGCTAACTATTCAGTACTTACGAAGTTATGGTTATTGGAGAAGAATCTATAACAACTTATTTATTTAACCAACATAATTCCCTTACAATAATCTATAAGCATGTATCCTTATACCCCTAATCAAGGAAACTTCTTTGTGTAACAGAGGCCACTACAGAAAACCACAACCAATCAACATGCAGAGTTGTGGAGCCCTGTCCCAATAGACACCTATAGAAAGCAATTCCATACCCAATGCTCACTGCAGAAGTGGGGTGGAAAGATTTTAAGAGCCAGCAGGTCAGGGAGTTTGCTATGATTCTGAATCTCCTAGTTATACCCAGAAAGTCTCACCAACATGATTGTCCAACCATGAGTTGAATAAGGATGACAGCAATGGGCATGCCAAGGTGGACAGGGAAAATCCCACAAGACCCCATCCCTATGCAGACATTATAGACAACAGAGGAGGGGTGAGGGTGGGAAAGGTGGTCTTCCCCAAGGAAGAGCACACCAACTGGTTGTCCAGAGTCAAATGGCCAGCCCTGAAAACACACATATGAGCAGCATTATACAGACTGAACAGGTTATATTTAGGAATATATACAAACATACATCTATGTATGCAATAGCAATTAGTGAAAAACAGACCATGAATTTGAAGAAGAGTAGGGATGGGGGTAAATAGAAGGGCTTGGAAGGGAGAAAGGGGAAGGAGAAATGCCATTATGATATTATAATCTTGAATTTTAAAAATACCTTTGGAATGAATTAATATCAATGTACTCTTTGCTCTGCAACACCCCTGTATGCTGACTCCCTAATGGGGCATCAGGTACTGTGTCTATTCTGCAATGGCTTCCTCTGACCCAGGCTTGGCCACGTTGACACTCTCACTATTACAGTGACCTCACACGTTTTATGGTACTTAATTTGTCTTCATGATATCTCCTCCCTATTGCTCTAATTGCTTCTTAACTATAAGAGTAATACAATGCCCATGTGCACCTGACCAGGGATACAAGCACACTCATTTACACACTCACATACATGCCACAGCTTCTCCCTACGGAAGTAGGCTTTATACTTCTAGATGAGGGTCTGAGATTAGATGTTGGATGGAGGTCCAGGGAGGCCTACTTGATATATATATCACCTCCTGCCTCCTCTGGCTAAATGCTCACACTGTTGACAGAGGAGCATCCTCATGGAGCCTCACTCCTCACACATGATTTTACACATCACCATCTGCAGTGGATTATTCTGTGAAAGCCAGGGTTTGCTTTCAAGAAGGAATGTGTGGTTTCCATGTCACTTCGGTGGGACTTACAGAGAGACAAAGGAGCTTTAGGTCAGTCTTCTTTCACTTCCATTCTCATCATTAGAGAGAATGGGGATGGAGATGGGGGTGAGGATAGGTGATGAGGATAGGGATGGAGTTGAGGGTGGGGAAAGGGAAAGGGATGAGGAGAAAGAAGCAGAAGAGGAAGAAGCAGGCGGCTATCATCTGCTTCTTGCTTTTTATTTTCAATTAGGTATTCAAGAGAGAAAATCTAAAGCCGTGGAGAACAGAGCCTGACAAAACAAACGTATCAGCAAAGAGAAGAGATGAGAAGGATCCAAGTTGGCATCACCAAGCTAGTAGTTGGGGAGCTGCTGGATGAGATGTGCTAGACAGAGAGGTCACCAGAGGACAGGCAGCAGTGTGGCACTTAGACTGTGCTGCATGAGCCTGGATGTCAAGAGAGTCCAGTGGAGCTCATCAGACACTCAAGGTAAGTCATGGCCTCACTCCATAGCAACTTGAATGTGTATTACCCACCAGAGGAACTCAGCCATCACACATGACTTGGCCAGAGGGGAGGATTCTGTCTCTGAGATCTCAGTAGGCAGTTGTAGTGCAGAAGGTAGCATTCCAGCGGCCCTGGGACTGGTGTCTTTGTGTTGAATGGTTGTCTCTTCTGTAGTGTCATCTGTCCTCCAGGAGAGTCTGTGCTGTATTAACTGATGAGGGAAACCAAGGAGAGGGTGAACAGAAAAGTGCTTATGAGCCAACCAGTGCTATCACTCTGTACACCCCTGTCCATGTGGCCACGTTAATGTCCCCAGCTACTGGGAAATTCAACTCAGGCCAACACCTGGGGACATAATATTCTGTCACAGACCAAACATTTCTGTCCCATTTTCTCCTTTTGAACAGATCTTCTTCTGAAGGAATTAAGATGCGAACAGAAGGGTTTAAACAAACTTACGGCATGGAGGTCACTGATAAAAGATGTGATCTAAAAAGAAGACATTTCAGAAAAAACAGTGATGAAGGAAAAAGAGGGAAAGAGTAGGTCACATTAAGTTAAATGCAGATATACCTCGTTCTATTAAGGAAAATTCCATCAGCAGAAGCCACATGGCTGGTGGATATAAGCTATGCTTTTCAATTTTCTCGAGGCTGGGTTTAATGCAGCCCGGTGTGTCCTCAAACTTGCCAAGGTTGGTCTTGAACTCTTTCTAGTGGGTCAAAGATGACTTTGAACTTCTAATCTCCCTGTCTTCTCTTATGAAACGCTGGTATTAAATACATATACCATTACAACAAGCTTGGACTAAGTGCTGGGGACTGAACTTAGGACTTCATGCATGGAAGTCAAACACTCTACCAATTAATACAGCACCAATCCATGAATTCTTTTTAAGAAACAATTGCTTCCCCTGCCCCTATTCAAAACAATAACTGTTTGCAAATATATGTTCACAGCTGGACTGAAATGATTCCTGATTACAGCTTTATCTTCCTCGGAATGCTCATAGCTTCAACAGTCAGCATTTTAAAATGCTAAGTGAATTTTGTCCATTCTCAGTGGTGCTTAAAATGATGCATGAAGCGATGCACAATCAATGGAAAGGATAAACTCATCAGCAAATTTACAGAGACAGAACAGACTCTGGCAGTCTGCGGGTTGTTAGCAATTGTGACCTGCTGACCTTCTCCTCACCGAGGGCTTGGGTGGCTCAGGGCCACCACACCATGTGGTTTGAGTTGCTTCTCCTAGTGTCATGGACATGGTCTGGCTCAGCTGTTGCCTCCCACCCAGTGTCCTTGTGGCCAGAGCCATGTGTTTACAGAAAAAATGGGCGTTGTCAGGGTGAGGCCAAAGACTTTCAGGCCCTTGCCTTGCCTACACCAAAATGTCCTGATCAGTTAATTGCTTGCCTGTAGCCCAAGAAAGAAGACATCACATGGGCTGACATGGTGACAGCTGTGTCCACAGGGCCTTTGTGTTGCTACACAGACTTCATGAAATGTGCTCTCTGGGAAGTAAAGATTACAGCAGTAAGAGGAAACAGAGTCACCACCTTTTGCCTCATTTTTCTTTCCTTTTGCTATGACATAATACCCTGACAAAGCCACTTAAGAGGGAAAAGGTTACTAGGTTTACAATTCCAAGCTGCAGAGTTAGAGTCCATTCTGAGAGTGGAGTTGCAATGATAGGGGCTGGAGGGAACTGGTACATCACTTCCACAATTAAGAGTAGACAGCAATGAATGAATACGTGCATGCTGCTCCTCTGCATTCTCTCCCCGCTTTATACAGTTCAGGGTACCCTGTCCAAGGAATGGTCCTGCCCATGATTAAGATGCCTTCCCTCCTTTTGGTTAACTTCACCAAGAAAATTGGTCACCGACTTTCTCAGACATTCTCTTTAATCTAGATAGGCCCTCATAGGCATGTCCAAAGGCCTGCCTACCAGCCGTCAGCTTGGCAGTTTGTGTCATCACACCTCTGTAGCGGTACTCTGGGATGAAGGTAAAAACTGGCAGTGAACATTCCTTTGGGAAGCTTGCTCTTCCCCTCTCTGTGTCCTTGGAGGGTTTTAATTAGATGGAAACAAAAAGAAAGCTGTTAACTGAATGTGTCCTGAATGAGACAAGGAATTGAGTAGAGTGCTCGCTCTACATGCTTGAGATCCTTAGTTCATTTCCCAAAACCCACAAGAGGAAAAAGGCTACATGTGGTGGAACCCTGTAACCTAGCACTCAGGAGATGGAAATGGGGATCCCTAGGGCTCTATGGTCAGCCACTTGCTTACCTCATGTCCCAGTGAGAGCTTAGTCTCAAACAAACCTCCATAAGATGGACAGCCTTTAAGAAGCGTATCCAAGACTGTCCTCTGGCATATATGTGCACATGGGCAGACACCTCTACATGCAGGAACAAGCGTGCACAGAGATACATCTTTTAGAAAGTGTTTTGAATTGAAATATAGTTGTGCCACTTTTCCCCTTCCTTTTCTTCCCCCAGGCCCTTCAAGCTATCCTCCCTCATCCCCTCTCATGCCTCCCACTATCCAGTTGTTAGTATCCTTCTGTGATTGTATATTTGTGCATACACAACTAAATGTTATATTAAATATTTCCACAATGCAAAAATTGTGTCCTTTTCAGAAAATAAACACAGCAAAACCAACTGATTACTTCATAAAAATTTCCAAGCAAATTGAGTTTCGAGTCCTTCATGAAACTATTTTTCAAGTAAAATCAGAGCTATAGTTTAATACTTCCCTAGCATTTTAGAAAAAAATAATAAGTCAGGGCTGCTTGGAGCCAATGGACTTAGACCAAAGGACTCATAAAAGAGAAACATTTATTGTTGAATCTGATAGAAAATAAAAGGAAGAAATCCTTCCTCCCCTTTCCATACTGGAATGTTTTCAAGCTAGTGAATTATTTAAGAATATGCATTCTTCACAGAGAACTGTGGAAAAAAGCCAAGGTGGGACCTGCCAACTCGTGAAATTAGCGTGTAGACCTGTGCAATTTATGGCAGGAGAAATGTGGAAAGAAAGACAAGTGAGTGCTAAGGAGAAGGTGGTCTCGCATAGCTCAGTGATTTAAGACCCGAGGCTGCTGTGTCACTGAGCCTGACTTCACAAGAGAAGACAGATCCAAAACAATGGGAGCTGCACAAAAGTGTCATGTTGATAGAGCCCATCACATCTCAGTCCAGGCAGGGAGAGCTCCGCAGAGCTTCTCCAATCAGCTGTCGACAGGATGTCTAAGATTACCATGGTGGCAAGCTTGCACTTCCAGACTTAATGAAACTGTACTCATTGAAAAGACTGTTGTCATATGCTGGGGTCTTGGGATGTCCTGCCCAGTGACTGGAAGATGCAAACAGAACTCGCCTGAACTCTGTCTTTAGGCACATAGGTGCTATGGAAAAGACCATAGCTATCTTCTCAGATTTGTCTCTGGAACAAGTTGATTAAAAGGTTTATGCATCTCGGGCACATAAATTTGGAACAGTGTTCACAATGCTAACCATTCTTCAAAACATTAGAAGATGAAATCTTCTGTGACACATGAAAAGGATACAAATGTTCCAATTTCACTATGTATATGTGTACATACATGCAGACAAAACACCAGTGCACATAAAAATAAAATTAATTAAAACACTTTTTTAAAGTCCCAGTTCCACATATGGAGAAGACCTGTAGTGCTTGCGATTCTAAGTCTGGTTTATTTTGCCTGACGTGATGATCTGCAGGCCCATCCCATCATCCTTCTGCCAGTTGAAAGCTGCATTCTTGCTTCCCGTTCATCGAAACTCTGTTGTGTCAATGCACCATGCTTTCTTTATCCATTCTACCATTATAGTGAGGTTAGGCTTATTTCACAGTGTGATTATTGTAACCAGTGCAGCATTAAATGTGTAGATGTGTAGGAGTCTCCACAGTGCCTTGACTTATAGTCCTTCTCAGATGTTATCAGAAGTGCCATAGCTGGACCACATGGTACCTATGCTTCCTGTTTTGAGAAGGACCTGCTCCCTGGGTTCCATGTTCACTGAGTTCAACCCTTCACTAACATGGGTGAAACTACAGGCCCAGTGTCTTGCTAGGGTATCTATTTCTGTTCATAGAAGCCATGACCACGACAACTCTCATAAAAGAGAACCACTTAATTGGGTCTGGCTTACAGTTCAGAGATGTAGTCCAATATTGCCATGGTAGAAAGCATGGCAGTGTGTACACAGACATGATGTTGGAGAGGTAACTGAGAGTTCTGTATCCATGCACATCAAGAAGAGTGAATGAGTACGGGACCTAGCTTGAGCTTCTGAAACCTCAAAGCCCACCCTCAGTGACACACTTCCACCAACAAGGCTACATCTCTTCCAACAAGGCCATATGCCCTAATCCTTTCAAATAATGCCACCTTTCATTCAAACCACTACATCTAGTTGGAAGCAGGGAACTCTGGCACTGCTCCCTGCCCTGCCCCGAAAGGCTGTCTTTTGTCAAGCATCAGAGTGACCAAAACAGGAGGTGAAAGTGCAGATTATCAATGACACATACTAAATAGTCAAATTCTCGTGGAATGTGAGGGGAATGCTGACTAGGTTTTCTATGAGTCACATGGATATGAGCCCAGCTTTCCCCAAAGGGATCTCTTTGTTGTAGTAACTAAGGCTTCAGGGCACCAAGGAGCTACACTGTTCTCCTCAAGATTCCCACCAGAATTTGTCATGATACTTGGGGGCCTGGCTTGAGTAATGCAGCCCATTGGTTGTGGCTGTAACACCCTCTTCCTCCAGGCAGGCTTGGGATTGGTTTCCCTCCTTCACTAAGCAGTCTTGAGCAGGGCAGAATCTCCAGGCTACATGTGAAGCGCCAGACCATATTCTGTGGCCACTGAGTCTGTACTTACAAATACACCTAAATTGGCAGCTAATAAGACTGGTGGCAAAGTGAGAACAGAAACTGAGAGCATATGGTATGGCTGTTATACAACTTCCCTAATTGAAGAAAAAATATAGAAAGATGATGATGAGCCAGGTGTTGGTGGCACATGCCTTTAATCCCAGCACTTGGGAGGCAGAGGCAGGCAGATCTCTGTGAGTTTGAGACCACCCTGGTCTACAAGAGTGAGTTCCAGGACAGCCTCCAAAACAACACAGAGAAACCCTGTCTTGAAAAAAACAAACAAACAAAAACCAAAAAAAAGATGATGATAGATGATATAGATAGATAGATATGGATAGATGATAGATAGATTAGATATAGATAGATAGATAGATAGATGATACAGATAGATAGAAATGGATAAATAGATAATATAGATAGATGATAGATGAAAGATAGATGATATATATATAGAGAGACAGACAAACAGAAAGATGGATAGATGATAGATATAGATAGACAAATGGACAGATAGGTGCATAGATAGGCAGATAGATAGGTAGATAGATAGATAGATAGATAGATAGATAGACAGATAGATGATAGATATAGGTAGACAGACAGATGGACAGATAGATAGATAGATAGATAGATAGATAGATAGATAGATAGATAGATAGACAGATACATACATACATACATACACAGATAGATAGATAGATAGATAGATAGATAGATACATAGATACATAGATACATAGATACATAGACAGACACATAGATAGATAGAAATATAGGAAGCATGTGCACTGTAGTCGCCCATGTAGAGAGAGGCTGTCTACATGTGCTTAGCCACACCTCACACTCTCCACCCACCTACCACTTTCAGCAAGATAGCCCTGGAACAATTGCAGCTTTGTAGAGAGCTGCGAAGTGCAGCACCCTTAAGATGGCGCTGGCTTCTGCCTTCTGCTAGCCCGACAGCAAGTGCTCTCTGTGATAAACAACTCCTTATTTGGTCAAGGCTGGATATCAGGCTTGCTTCCGCGTATGTGGGCCTATCTGCTGTTGCCACATGGCTTACCGGGATTGGCTGCCCAAGGACCTTTTTAAGCTGTGGGAAGGCACTCCCCAGGGTCAGAAGATTGTTCAAGTTTCCTGAATAAACTGCTTAAAGAAGAGTCTGAGCGTTGCGTCTTCGTTGCTGGTCGAGGTGGTCGTGATACAGCTTCTTTAAAGCTACCAAAGTGTCTCTGAGTAAGAGGAGAAAGAGATCTGGTAATCCATTGCTTCTCAGTGACAGTGTGGGCCAAATGGAAGAGGGATCTAGGCATGAGTTTATGACATCTATACTTGCTGCATGATTCAAAACATGTGTAGGCAAAGAATGCAATGGGATGGTGTACAGCAGAGACCTGGGCCAAAGGATGACAGCTTTTATGACCCTGACACTTGTTCCTGTGACAGTAATTAGTATTTGGTGTGGACCAGGCACTCTGTGTCTCTTTCAATATTGTTGTGTTACTCAACAGTTTAAAGTTCAAACTTAGCATGAAGTCACCATCACATGTTGAAGACCCAGGAGACACTGTGGTGCTGGTTATCAGTAATCTTGCCACTTTTTCCCTCTGTTGGAAATTATACTTGTGTGACATCCTCCTGGAGAAGCCCTGGGTATATTATATTCCCTGTCATCATCGTTCTGAAGCTTCAGCCAGCTTGACAGCTGATTGCCATGGGCTCAGGGGAACCTTCACACCAACAGGTCCCCAGTCACCACGGCACATAATGGGAGTTTTATTCCCTGGAATTCCTTGCTGTTCAAAGAAACTACCACACACAACATGCCAGTCTTCTCATAGGCATCAGGCTGTTCCTGTGTTTAGTGTAGAGAAAACCCCTGGTGATTTTATATCCACATCTGGAAGAGGCCAAGGGATCTGCCTTCCAACCAAGCCACGAGGTCTTAGACCTGGGAATTAGTCCTATTGTTTTTCTGTGTCCCCAACCCACCAGTACCAATAAGAAATAATGATGGCACAGTCCTCTCTTCCTGAGTTCAGGCTCTTCAAAGGAGGCACAGCGAGTGGCTTGCTGAAGGAAACCTCAGAAGGTGAGATGTGGTACCTGTTTATTTTTCTCCCTTTCTGCGGCTTTGGTTTACTCTTTACATATGTGATCACAAACACAGACTGGCCAAACCTTGAATCTCCACATATACCTCATTCATGTCTTTACAGCGAGTCAAAGCAGGTGGGATCAATATGCAGAATTAGCCAACATTTGTGTCTCTGCTAGAGTCCTGTCAGTTTCCCTAGCTATATTTAGAAGAAAATGCCAAGTGCAGGCAATATTGAGGTCACCAACTGCATCTTCCAGACCAAAAAGCATGGAGGAGCATGCAGTGGGCTGCAGGGGTCAGGGTCAGCTCTGCCTAATGCAAATACAAAGTACAGTGGATGTGGTGTGCTCCTAACAGGTTTTCAGATTGCCAAGTTACTAGTCTGTTGTTATTGTTGTTTTTGTATTTTGAGTCAGGAATCTTGTTTTTTAGATCAGGATGACCTCAAATTCATCATCCTCCTGCCTCAAGGCAGTGAGGAGGCTATGACATGTGTCAACGCACACAACCCAATTTAAGCCATTTGATGATTCCTTTACTTTAATCTTTCAATATAAAAGAATAATATTTACTTTTTAAATCCTATGTCAAAATACAATTACCAAGTGGAATGACCCTTTTCATGAGAATGTAACCCTGTCTCTGATATAAAAATGTAGCCTCGTGTGTGTGTGTGTGTGTGTGTGTGTGTATGTGTGTGTGTGTGTATGCATGTATGAGAGTAACACAGGTAAAATTGTGTCCTTGTTGGAGCCTCTTTAAAATGTGAGAAAAGTTACACCATCAAAATAAGGATTTTAATACTTTCTCAACTTTTCTATGTGGTCTGAGTGATGAGTTATAGGACGTATCAAATGCTTCATGTAGAATGGTCAGAATGGTTCACCTCAGGACTTTGGACATTAAATAGGCCACCATACCACATCTCATCTTCATGCTTCTCTGCATTCCTGTGGATTTTCAACACCTGGAAGTCTTTGGGGGTCTTCCCTACAGATTTCCCAGTGAGAACAATATTCACTACCATATGTAGACACATGAAACAGAGTTCAAAGGGGAAAAAGAGATGCTGTCGAATGAGGCATATTCACAGAGAAGGTGTAGGTGGGCATGAGGTACAGAGACATGAAAAGGGTTAATCCCTCCAAGCATTTATATTTCATGATTTTTTTCATGAACATCATTGTAAAATTGGCCCCACTTGAATCATCATCTTCTAAGAAATTGAAAACCAGGTTCTGAGATTGCTTTCCAAACAATGCACAGGGGATGTGTCACAAAACCCAGGAAATTTGCTGTTTTTATCACTGACTCAGAGGTAGTGCACTGACTTCTTTAGTGCATCATATATTTAGGCTTTCTTAATAATTTTACCCTGAAAATTTAGATATGGAACATTATTTATTTTCATAGAACCGTACTTTATAAAAACCTAACTTTACCCAGGTGAACACTCAGATGTTAAAATTAAGAACACATTTAATAATCCAGGAAGAACATTTAACATCTGAGTTTGAAGGTATTGTATAGTAGTAACATGACACTTTAATTAAAACTTTTGTGAGTCGAATATGAACAACTAGTGAAGCTTACATTTTGTTCCAAGTCATATTACAAAAATGTTATACTGTAGGAAAGAATTCAAAAAGACAATCAGCTTAATATTGCTAGAATATATATGTACATATGTAGAGATATATATGCGTATGTGTGTATTCATAGAAGAAATAATTGCTTCCTACCAAGGATTTGTTTAATTTCAAGATATATTTCCATGAAAGCAGATCACAGTAGTTATAGTATCCTTTCATAGCTACAAAGGGTCACTTTATTAAGGGAACATAGAATCATAAGCATGTATGTACACACGAAGATCTTAGGATATGCAGAGTCAAACCAAATAGAACGGAAGGAAGAAAAAGTCTGTACTTATAGTTTGAGATTATATATATATATATATTGGTTTTACGAGACAGGGTTTCTCTGTATTGTTTTGGAGGCTGTTTGTCCAGCCCGGCCTCACCTTTTAACATATTTTATATTGAAACATTTTAATACTTTTTAAGATTTTTATTTAAATTAGAAATAAGATTGTTTCACATGTCAATCCCAACTCCCTCTCCCTCCCCTTCTCCCAAGCCGCCCCACCAACCTCCACAGCCCCCCACCCAAGGTCCTCCATAGGGGATATCCAAAGTCTGTCATTTCTTTCAGGGCAGGGCCTAGGTCTTCCCCCAAGATCCCGGCTGAGAGAGCATCCCTCATTGTGGGATGGGCACCCAAAGTCGATTTGTATGCCAGCGATAAATACTGATCTATTACTCAAGGTCTCATAGATTGCCTACACCTCCTCAGTGATACCCACATCCAGGGGGTCTGGGTCAGTCCCATGCTGGATTCCCAGCCATCAGTCTGGGGCCCAAGAGCTCCCCCTTGTTCAGTTGAGCAGTTTCTATGGGTTAAACAAGCCCAGTCTTGACCCCTTTGCTCATCACTCCTCCCTCTCTGTCACTGGGTTCCAGGAGTTCAGCTCAGTGTTTAGCTGTGGGTGTCTTCCTCTGCTTCCATCAGTCATTGGTTGAAGGTTTATTTAATGTATTTGAAAATATTTATGCATTTTAATGTTAAAATTTAATCTAACAACTGAAAAAAGAACTTGCACACAGAAATTCTAATGGGCATAGATTAGATAAAATGATCGGGCAGCTTGAATTAAATCTACAAAACAAGACACAGTGTATAGGCTTTCTAAACAGCAACAAAAATAGCACAATGACGACAGTTGGGGAAGCTCCTACATTGATGTCACTCTTGCCCCAATGGGCATTTCTTGATGCATTGATTACGTTTTTAGTTCAAGAGGTTCACATGTCAGGCAGATTCCCGGCATAGCTGACTGGAAGACAAGAGGGCACAATCACTTTGGAAAATGGTATCCTTTCCAAAAAGCTGAATGCATGCTCCCTATGGATCTAGCCACTTTAAAAACAGCCATCCATTTGTCCAATAGAAATGGAAAAGTATTTCCATACAGAGCCTGTACAATTAAATACATAGTTGCTTTATTTGTCACAGCTGAAAAGTGGGGACCAACTAAATCACTGTTGATCGGTTAATGTATAATCCTGGCTTCTGTGAAATCCTACCCAGCATTGAGGAAGGATGACAGGGATGCGGGCAACAACGTTGATGGATCTCAAGAGGATGAAAACTAGAATATAGAGAGAGGACTTGGTATCATTTCCTTCCAAACATTTTAGAGTAAAAACATGTATATTGTGACAGAAATCCTGTCAGTTCCCTGAAGTCTGGGGGAGTGAGGTTGAAGAAAGAAAGAACATTTAGTATAAGTCTCTAGGATTTGAAAAGCATACAAAAAGGCTATTTGCATTTCTGTATGCTATTTGCCTATTATAAATTTCCAACTTACTCTTAGAAGTATCTTGGAAGGCTTTGTGCCTTTTATATTTATTGTTGTTGTTGACTTTTTTCTTTAAAACACTGAGTCAAGTTAATGCTTCTCATATGTGCATGAGCAGGGGGTCATCCACTGGGGTGTGGCCAACTTGCAATGGCCATACTACACAGAGAAGAATGATTGTTTCTCTCTCATCAACTATCAATAGCTCTTTCTCTAGGAGTGGGACTCAGAAGCCTCTCTTCCTTCTGTTGATGTTGTATGGGTTCTGTGTAGGAAGCCACAGCTGCTGTGTGTTCAAGTGTGTGAGAACTATGCCATGTCTAGAGCACAGCAGCTCCCCAACCTCAAGGCTGTTACACCCTTCCCACCATCTTTCCCATGATGTCTCCCAAGCATCGATGGAAGGAGATGATATGCACACCTCATCTATGGCACTGACCATGCAGAGTTGATTAATCCTGGCACTCTGAAAAGTGCTGAGTCTCTGAGTTAACCTCTGCCCAATGCAATGAGAAGTTACTCTGATCAAAGTTAGGAGGGAAACAAATCTCCTGGCATATAAATGCATGTATTTAGAAAGTGGTTTGGCAATGTGGCTAGTTATAAAATAGCATGAAAATATTCTCTTTTTTGGACTTGTGACCTCCCTAAGCATGGGTTATGACCATGTATATAGTACCAGGCATGGAGCTTGGTAACATTGTTAATCTTCAAGGTTTGAACAGAACACAGATAATACTGTTAAGGAAATATATCATGAGTTCAGAACAGCAGGGATTGTGCCCCATCCTAGGAGAAGTTTGCAGGTGTTACAACTACAAGAGTAGCATGCTAACATTAAGCAATGGCATGAGGCATCTCAAAAGATGGTGGGCTGTGAACGAACATTTGTGCCCTAGAACTGAATCTGAGATCCCTCAGAACCCACAAATGCCCCTGAGGGGGCCCTTTTCCCTCCTGCTCTGGAAAAGCAGTAAAAATTTCTAAAGTTGTTAAAGTTGATGAAGATGAGCCCAACTATTAGGGACAAATGGTTCTTCAACTGTGAAAACTGGCATGTGAGGTCAGAGAATGTGAGAACTGCCTCTGAGGATACACAGGGTGTGGGAAGCATCATTGTAGCCATTTGCATCATGATAAAAGATGAATGTAATTCCTCAGAAACGGTGAATAATGGATCACACATGCAGCCACGGGGCCGGTCGAACATCTGTAGCTACTCTCAATGTGGTCCAGTGTCGAGGTCCATCAGCCTCACAGGCGGACCTCAGTTGCTGGCCAGCTGGGATGGCCAGAGCATTCCCTAAGGAGCAGTATCTCTGCAAGATCTCCCTTCTTCTAGCTGCTCAAGGTATTGAAAACTGCTGGAGGGGGAGATCAAGACAAATTGACCATGTTATCCGTGATTCCGTCTGATAAAGCACTGCCAAGATCTCTGAGAATCTTCCAAGTTATTAGATGAACTGATACATATGTCACCAGAAAGACTAGCTAAGCTTTGATAATGCTTGCTGAACTTGTATTTGTGCTTTCTTCTTAAAAATGAAAAGAAACTATTGAAGTCAGAGTGACTTTGATGTTTTAATGTCAGCAATACGATGGCTGGTGTGTGGTTAGACAGGGGAAGAGGACCCACCCTCTCTGCACCTCTGACATAAATGGACACCGTTCCATTGGTGACACAGCCCAGCGCTCTGGACATAAAGCAATTCCTTCAACACAAAGGCTAATACCAGCTTTGTGATCAAGCATGTTTTAATGTGAACAAGCAAACTGAGGAAGAATATTAACAGAGGGAGAACTGGCATTCTTTATATGCATCATATACACTCACACATGCCCACATTACACACAGGTTAGACTGCAGACAAGGGAACTGATCTCGGTCATAAGGTTTGGATGATTTTCCTCTAGAGTGAAATATATACACTCTGATCATTACAACGTCCAGAACCCAAGTACTGGAATTGTCTTTACTGACGGCTAAAAATGGGTGACTACAATCCCTGTGTTGTCCTAGAGGAAACTCTGCCTCTTTAAATACCCAACCTCCCATGACGATGATTCCATCTGTCCAGCCCGATGGTGACCATTCCAAAGTGTGGGGCACTGGATGAAGTTTGAACAACAGGAGGAGGTAGGCCTCTTCTCTCAGAGAACTTACACTTCTGTGGGATTGGTGGAAAGTTACACAAATGCATAGCTGCAATAGAAACACATATATGGGATGGAAGGCCATTCTGGAAAGAGGAGTTTTAAATGGGGAGGCTGTGGATCAAGGAGGTACAATACCCTGCCTCGTGGATTATCAGGAACAAATAGGCAGAGTCCTCCTTACTGTAGCACCTGGTGCTGCGCTTACTGTAACACCCTGACTCTGCTGGTTCTTGGGACTTAAGAATGCAAGTAATAAAATCTATCAGAGGACACGGTCTGCACACTGTACTGAAGACAGCTTCCCATGCTTTACTAACTTTGTTAGCAAAAGAGATACTATCCTGCTGTCCAGCAGGTGACTACCTGAGCCAGGGACAGGAAATTCCATCGCTTGTTTGGGCCTCCAGTGCCTTCTGCTTTGGCAATGAAACAACTTGAGGTGTGTTATTTGAAAAGTAGTTTGCCCTACTAAGTTCCTGCCTGCCTAATGTGTGCCCTAATGACATGTGGAACTCTGCTGAGCATCAATTTACAACCCTATGAGGCCAGGTCCCCACAAACAGGCATGGTAGAACTTGCCATTGGGGAAGAGATCACAATGCTGGGTACCATGTCTTCTCATATGCAGGAACGGGCTATGTTTCTGAAAAGGGAAGGGGACTGATGCAAAAAAGAACATCTGGGAAACATCAAATGCAATCAAGGGCCAGCCTGGCAGTAAAAGAAGTGGGGAGAGGGTGAGCCTCTCTCTGACCATCCAGAGTGAGGAGTTTCCACTTCACCGCCAGCAGTACAAATGGGTTCTGATCTCACTTGGCTTCTGTGCCAGGAACAGACAGATCTTGCCCCTGCACCCTGCCTCTAGTGTGTGCTACCTCGGTACTTGGGAAGCAGCATTTGTGCAGATGTAACAAAATGTGGAGCGGCCACCTCAGAGCCATAGCTCTAGGAGGGGTACCTCTGGCTCCAGCCATTGTCCCAGGACCACAACTAGGGATGTGCAACCCTGCCTCAAAACCTTCGTCTGCCATTGCCAGGCGTGCAGGCCCCACAGAAGCATCTTTGAGGTCTCTTTTCAATTCATCTTGCTGCTGACATCAGTGAAGACTCTAAAGAGACAGAGCTGACAGGATGGCTGTGCGTGTGTGGAGAAAGGGGCAGAGCTAGAGATTGAACTTGATTCTAGAGCATGGTCCATGCTGTTGTGGGTTTTAGCATGTGGGGGCCCATGAAGATGACTCCTCTTCATCTTACCTCAAGGTCAGAAAGTTCAAAACTGTCCGTAATAAGTCAAAAAAGTTGGGCATTGGTGGCTCAAGCCTTTAATCCCAGCACTGGGGAGGCACAGGCAGGTCTACAGGATCTCTGTGAGTTCGAGGCCAGGCTGGTCTACAGAACGAGTTCCAGGACAGCCTCCAAAACAATACAGAGAAACCCTGTGTCAAAAAACAAAGATAACAAATAAATAAATAAATAAATAACTCAAAAGTCCTAAAGGTCTAAGACTTGGCTATTGCAGGACGTTTTGGCCTTGGTAGCAGATGTCTTATCTAAATAACAACAGACTTGGGTTCAGGTATGTTTATTCTTGACCCTCAAGGCCAGAAAGCAGATGTGGTTACCAAATGCTTGGAGGATTAAGGGAAGAAAGTCTGTTTGCTCCTTATACATGATAACAGAAATCTTCTGTCATGTGCTCCTTTTAGTTGGGTACTTAAGAATGTTGAAGAATAAACTTGGGGCATTCAGTATTCACTGGATTGTCCTCCTGTCTCTATCCTATGTCTCTGTCTTCTTCTTTGTATCTTTACCTGCCCTTTCTCAATCCACACTTCCCCTCTCGGGTATGAACCTGGCAAGTCGGCTGGATTCCCACTGAAGTTCCACAGATAGGTTCTCACAATAGCCAGGGCACGATCTCTGTGGGGCCTGCAATCTGGAGGCTCAGACAAGACCCGACATTGTCCCTCTGAGTCCTGAGTCCTGTGGGCACCAGCTTGGAAGTATGAAGCAGGGCGAGCTATCTGGAAGTGGTGGGAGGCCATAATATAAAAGCCCAGCCCGGTGCACACTTCTTCTAGCAAGACTGTGCCACATAAACCACACCAAACAGGGTCACTACTGGGGACCGAATGTTCAAATGCCCAAGAATATGAGTGGCATCCTTTTTAAAATCATCACCGTTAATTAAAATACTAGGAAATTTTTTATTGCTTTGTGTCAAGATTGCATAGTCCTCATACATGAACTTGGTAGACAGCAATATTGTGTTTTGATTCCAGGTACAAGTTTCCTAATTGCTATCTCAAAACGACTATGGCCAGTGCTGGCACTAGAGACAGAAAGGTTATGAGACTGACTCTCCAGAGTTAGTTTTAAAAGATTTGCTTCTGGGGCAAAGACTTGAAGTGTGACCTCAGAATACCTTGTCATACCAAGAAGAAAGCAAGCTCACTCACTCACTATGAGATACCAACCCTCCACTCCTGTTGAATGGCTGTCATTGAGAAATATGACAATTAATGGTGGAGAGGATGTGAGGAAATAGGAGCTCTGACTTACTGCAGTTGGGAGTGAAAAACATATACAGCCATCACTGAAATCAGTATGAAGGTTCCTCAAAAAGCTAACAATAGAACCACCATATAACCAGAGATTATACTGGGCATAGCACAGGTCTGTGAGCACCATGGATGGTTGGGGATAGGAACCAGTGTTCTTGGGAGTTAGTGTAAACATTGCAGGAAAAGATGATGAGACATTTTTTATAGCCAGTTTCAGCTGCATTGATTCAGTCTTAAGGAATAAGGGAAAATAATCTGTTACCCAATGTGACTCCTACCATGTGCCTAAGACACAGACATATGGGCTCCTTGTTTCCCATCATAGCTGCCTGGAGTTTCTAGAAACTCATGTCTTGGGCTGTTGGCTGGGGTTTAAAATAGAATCTAAGCTAAAAATAATTAACTAGCCTGTAGCCCTTCTCTGTTGATTATAGACTTTACAGTGCAGATCTTTGAGTTTCTAAGAGCCATGGAATGGCCTTACTTCATTTTATTTAATTTTTAGTGGCTATTTCTTAGAAGTCTCAATGTTTATGGCCTGTAAATAACTCTCAGCATACCTCGTTCATTCTCAGGCCCTAGCAGCTGGGTTCGTGAGCTGCCCAACTCATTCCCAAGACCATTTGGGCATCGATCCTTGCTGTGATGACCTTGGGAAGCCCTTAACATCTGTTAGTGGTAGGTCATTAAAAGAGTTACTGACCCTACCTCATCAAAGGAGGACTTTGCTTGCAAATGAATGCTGCTGTGAGTAAGCAAGGAGCCTTGTTCACCTTGGAGAGATGGACTAGAGCCTTTTCACTCTGCCTTTGCCAGACTGAGGGGCTGAAGTGAGTCTATTCATAAAATAAGGCCAGAGTGCTTTGGTCACACTAGCCCAAATACAGTGGTTCCCTTGACTTGGACATCAGGCAGGTAGGGGCTAGAATTTAGACATGCCAACCTCTGCCAGGCAGACATTAGTCCAAGGAAGATGATGGGCTTTGGCACCTTTCGATGATGGTGACTTGTACCCTGTTGTTGCTGGACCCAGCAGATGAGAACCCTAACATGCTGGTCACAGTCCTTTATAGCCAAGGTTCATGGAAAATTATTTTCTTGGCTGTCCTGTAGTCTCAAGGCCGAGAAACTTCATTTTTTATGATGGAGAGTGACATCTAGTCTGTAAAGCTTCTGCATTCTAATGCCAGAGGGGAATTCAGGAACACATAGAAACTGTAGAATAACAGAATGTCTCCTCCTCATGGCTATGATGACTCTCTTGATCCTTCTCTTTGTGAGCACCTCTCATTCCTCAGATCTCAGGTTGGACTGAGTCATCCTTGTCGCATGGCACCCATGGTCACTGAGAGAAACCTTGCATGTAGTTGCCCCCAGCTTCATGAACCTATAGTGAGTTAATCTAAAAGACCTGTCTATCAGCACTGTACACTGTCCCACCATCTGAGGTGGGGAAGGGCTGAGAAGACCAAGTTCATGAAACAGCAGGACTATTGAGGCCTCCACCATTCTTCCACATGTGGGTCATGTAAAATGTACACGGCATGCAATCTTGCAGAACCATCTAAATCTTGACTCTGAGACAATTCATTCAATGACAAAGGATGTGTGTTATAAGGACTTAAAAATAGCACAAAGCTTTGGTGGCTTCCTCTGGAAGCTATTTCTGCTTTCACTCATGTTGCCAGATGTCTCATGCTTGATAGCCAGAATGGAGCCCTCAGATAAGGTCTCCTGGTCCTATGTTGTTCAAACACTTGGAAAGTTCATGCTGACGGGAAGAGAGAAGGAGGCTCTCGCTTTCAGTAAGTACAGCAGCAGTCAAGCTTTATGGCTGAGCCTTCCTTCCAAATACCTCAGGATGCTATTTCATGAAGTGGAAAATAATCTCTCAAAATTCTACTTGGAGAGAGTTTTCAAGATGAAAAAATCCAAGAATGTCTAAATTTCCTCCCAGGAAAGGTGCCCTAGTAGTTAGTTAGTGCTAAAGCTTGGAAAGGCGTCTTTGACATGAAGGCATGTTGTAGCTGGCCCAGCATTTGCCAACCTCCATCCAAGTGTCCCTATCCCACTGTGCCACACTGAGCTCTGTAAGACAAAGGCATTCATGATATCATGACCTATTGCTAAGGAAATAGCAGCACCAACCCCCAGGTTCAGAGCCTCCCAGGAACGGTATTGCTTTAAGAGGCAGAACATAAATGTCACCTCTTTTCTCTGGCAGCCAGGAGTACTAGGATACTATTGAAGCTAACATCTCTCCTAACAAAGCATACCCTTACTTTTCCTTAAAGTTACATAGGACTCTTTCTTACCATCAAGCACAACAAATTCAATCAAATGATTGGGGTCCAGCTGTTTGAGTGCTTCAGTATTGCAAAACTTTTCCCAGCTGGTGTTGGCTTTTGGGGAGAAGTCAGGGATGAGGTGAGGCCTCCAGCTGGGACTAAAAATACCATGGCCATTCGTGTCATACAACATGCTATCTGCACCCAAACTCGTAAAAGAACCTAAAGGAAATAGCCAGATGTCAGGCAGCAGAGTCCCAGATGGATGTCTGGAGTCCATTCCCACTTGTAACTTTGTGTTAGAAGAGGCAGCTCATGTGGTCAAGGGCAGCTCACCCTACCTGTCAGATATACTCAGTGACTGTCCGAGTTCAGTGGCTATCACAGTCACTGTGGACATGGGGGTTGAAGTCCTTGTCCCTTGGTTGATGGTGTTCCTATACATCTGTGAGTGGAGGTATGGTTGACCAGTTGATCCATGGGCTTTTCCTAGCATATACAGATGAACAACCTAACTGGCTCCCCGATGAGCAGAGGGAAGACACACACACACACACACACACACACACACACACACACACACACACACACACACGGTGTCTTTTTTCGCCCCAGGACACTTAGGAGATTTTATGTAATTAGAATATTCTTCAGGAGCATCATCCCCTGTTTATGACTTCATTGAGTGTAGAAACTATCTTCTTCTACCTTATCCAATCACATGAGAGAGGAAGGCACCTAAATAAATCCTAGATAAAGCCTTGTTGCCTACAGGCGGTGTCCATACTCAAAGCAAACACGTTCTTCCAGTATGAGTTACCACGGTTTCTGTATGAAGGAAAACAAACCTCTCAGACTCCTTCTCACTGGCAATCTACCACCATTCACTCTGTGTCTGAAGTTTGTCATTGCTTCTAGTATATTTTCTGATTTGCATATTAGGTATTTATGGAGAAAATACAATTAAATTTTTCATAAAAAGACAGAACCAATGTGTACGATAGAAATGATCTTTGAGTCGATAAGAGGCTAAACTTTTGGCCCAGAGACATAATTTAAATATTTAGGAAACTGAAACAGTAGAGTCATTTTTTGTTTTTACTATTCTGTTCCTAGGTCTAATCAATCAATAACAAATCACAGGAGAAAGAGAGAGTTCCCTGTTGGGAAACAGCACCCTAGCAGCCCCTGCTGGATACGCCTCCTCCTGACCCAGAAGTTCAGACAGGCTTCCCAGTGCAAGGACAGTCACTGAAGCTGTGTTTGGGGAGTCAGCCTTGTCCCCACTGCTTCACCAATGGAAGGCTGCTCATGTACATCCATCTGCAAACACAGTACAGCCTCCATCCCATTCCCTCCAATTTCCTCCCCATCATGGCTTCACACAGGGCTAGGGACAATGGGGAGAGCTCTACAGTTGTAGCTTAGATCAATGGCTGCTGTGGGCATTTGAACAGTAATTGATTTCCACACTCAGTATGAACTTAATTTAGTAATTATTTATAGACTCCATTTTATGGGTACAGTGGCCCTGCCAAGTGCCATGAGCTGCAGGACATTTCGGCAGCTGAAATGATGAGGGGCTGGCCCAGCAGGAATCTTGCCAGATCTATAAGAGTAGTGAATACTCTCTGAACTGTGTCACTAAACAAGTAACTGCCCCGATGGTTTATTGAGTTGGCACACCATGACAATATCACGTTTTCTTACACTTCTCTTAAAAAATTCACTCTGTGACTTGTGATGTCCTTAGAAGCAATGATATCACACACTTGTATTTCGATATTGAGTTGGTAGTCTTAACAGTTCCAAGACCAGTATGGCTTTATGTTTGTGAGACTTGATATCAACACACACACACACAGATAGACAGACAGACACACACACACCAAAATATAAAAATAAATAAAATGTTATGTATTTGGGCTTCTTTCTTGGTGAGGCTAGGATGCAGTGAGAGAACAAATACAGCACAATGCTACATGACTGAAAACTAAAATTGACAGGTGAGGCTCAGTGTAGAAGCTGTAACAAAAGCATCCCATCCAGTTTTCTCTGATGCTGTGATTTTTTGTATATGCACATATTAATTTCTGCATTTGTGGTTATTAACAAACAAAGTTCAGAGAAAGATTGTGTCGAGAGTAAATTTAAAATGTAAAGTGACGAATGACTGAGGAAGACAGCTGGTACCAATCTCTGGACTCCATATGTAGGCTCACACATGTGCACATGTACTCATATGCCAACCTGCTCATGCACTTACTACACACACACACACATACACACACACACGAGTAGAACCAATGAAACATTCCCCCACAGCCTCCTTTGGATATGGGGCTTGCCCTGGGTAGATCCAGGAACAGTCAGGCCCAGGTCTCAAGGCTGTACCATCTTCTTTTCAGTCAAGTAGGAGGTGCACTGGCTGCTGGGTAGTCCTGTACATCCTTCTGAAGCAGGCTCAGACCCCTGTAGAGCCCTCTGCTGACACTATCTTCTCACTGAACCCCAGAGTTCTTATAGTTTTGGTTGTGAGCCTAGGCTTTAATGGCTGAGTCATCCCTCCAGCCCATGAACCCCAGAGTTCTATATGAACTCTGACCCAAACCTGATGCATTTCCAATAGCCTGCAGTATCATGGGAAAGCCAAATCCGGGGTGAACTCTTCTTCCTCTCCCTCATTTAGCTTGTGACCTTCTTGAATGCCCCCCTTGAGGCTCCTGTCTACTCAGCTTGCTTCCCTGGTTACCAACACAGAGCCTCCCTCCTCAGTGGGACTCCTTCCTGGAAGGAGACGTGCCTGTTACTCTGGTTGCTATCACTGTTCACGGAGCCCAGGTTTGTCCTCTGGAGATACATTCTGCAAGGTCTGAAGACCCTTGGCATCTAGACCACCTGACCTGTTGGTGTGATGCTGCCACCTAGGGGTCTCTACACAAGCTGCAGGAAATGGAGACGAAGGTCCAGCCCACTCAGCTGAGGAGACCAGGGTGGCATTTGTCATTCATTGCTCCTGCAGAGTCACTTGTGAAGACTGACCTAGGTACTTCATACTCACGAAATGTCAACAATATGGCCACCTGAATAAGATCTGCACAATGACAACACCAGTCGACATGCCGATATTGGTGGGGGAAATGTCACAAAGCCACACCCTTGGATGAAGGGCTACAACCAACTGCTATCAGGCTTCTGAGAAAAGAACACTCAGCGGTCCACAAGGATGTGGCCTCTGATGAGTTAATTAATCCCAAGTAGTCAACCCTAGGCAGATATACATGAATGCAACACTAAATATACTCAGAAAGTTGTATTTATGTGTATGTGTACACCACACACACACACACACACCTTTGTGTGTATGTAACATAAATAATTAAATAAAAAGAGGTCATGAATTTGAGAGGAAAGAGTTGTAGGTGTACAGGAGGATTTGGAGGGAAGGTACACACATATGGAATTCTCTGTGAGAATCTATATGTTCAGTGGGCCCCAGCAGTAGAAACCTGCAGGATGGATCACTCTGTCAGGTTTTTCTTCTGGTCCTGTCCTATATCCTCCACAGGATTCTTGAACTCTCTTAAGCTGGCCTATCTAATGCTTTCATGTACTATGGAGTGAACTATGACTTAAGGAGGTGGTTCAGGATTCAGAACAGTGATGATGGAGGAGAGGAGGACATAGCACTGTGACCAGTCAGGAGCATAGGCTCCATGCAGTTGGCAAAGATAATAGAGGCTTGAGAAAAGAAGCAAAGGACTCTGAGAGAGAAACCCTACCACCACAGAAGTGACCAGCAGATACTGGCAGATACCTGGAGGGAGTGGAGTGACCTAGCAGAGGGCATATTGGTGAGTTCACAGCGTCTTGATGGCACACAGAATTTGTGTCGGGGTTAGTGAGACCATCATCAAGGGGGAGATGCTTACACTGAGAGTCTAGACACCAGAGGCATACTGTACTACCTGGGGGCACTCAGCAGATCCAGAGTCTGTTTTGGGCAGGGAGGAAGATATGATGTGCTTGGGTTATGGCCTTGGTCTTGGAAAAGTACAGCAGTGAGCTTCTTGGCAAGCGACTTGTCATCTCTAGAAAAGTGTCACCTATAGGAAGGGCAGGCATCCAGATCAGCAGAGTCCCACGCTTCAGCATCAGAACACAGAAAATAAAAGGCAAATAGCAAGCTACTTCCACTACACAATATTTCTAAAATGCCTTACCTCATCAGGTGAATATAATTCCAGTTTTTGTTGGTGACATGGAGACCTTAATTCTCCCTTTCCCTAGGCAACTTCAGGTAAGTTACCTAACCTCTGAATATGATAAGACCCACTGCGAGATCTTTCTGTGCAGATGAGGGGAGTGACTACTTCATGAAAGTTTGGCAAAATGCACAGTATCTGTCACATTCTCTTGTAATACATTTAATGAACTTTAGATTGTAATGTCCATTGAGAAAGGGGAGTTAAACTATGCTTTTGTGTCCCATTCTTGGAAACACATGGATACTCTCTTCCACGAGAAGTTCTGCATAGGAGATTGTTTTTGTGTCTCATTCTCCACTGTAGCTCTCTTCCTATGCTCTCTTCAGAGTTCCTGCCTCCACCTAGTCTTCAGCCAATGGAGATGGTATTTCACTCTCTTCTGCCATGTGAACTCCGCCATATCACCAACCTCAGAAGCCTTGGGGAAATTTTCTGAGGTGTATGGAGGCTAGATATGCATCTTTACATCAGTCTACTGAGACTATGCCACTGAGCACGGAGGGTGCCCAGAGCAAGGCAGTCATGGTAAAGCTTCTCTCCAAGAGTGAGTGCATTGTTTAGTCAGGTGGTATCTAGAATAGAGTATATGTGTTTATAAACTCATTATGCATCATAATTATTGTTACTTTTGTTGAAGACATGCAAGGTTGACCATTCCATTTCTCAATGGAATCATCTATGCTAGACACACTCTGGCTCTGTGCATTGAGAAGTCACCCACCCTTGTTACACTGTGATTTGAGTTATTCTATAGGATATCTCATTCAGAGAAGAAGGGACCACCAGGTCCACACTGATCTTTTGTATCTGCCACACTGGAGGAAGTTCTTTCTTCAAAATAACTTGATCCCCAAACTTCCAGAAAAAATGCTCCTGTCAGCAAAATGCCTCATTTCTCACCATTGACATGATGTATTGGTTTTGGCTCCATGTAGTCTGATTTAAAATGTACTTTCCTCCACTTGTTCTTAGGAACAATTTGATCCTCTTCATTTTCCTATTTGTGCTCTGACTTCTGAGAGGCCAAGAGCCAAAAGAGTACTTTGGTCTCCCAAAGTCCCCAACTGCAGCCTCCTCTCAATAAGTCCCTGGGAGAAGAATAACACTGTTCAGGTCCAAAACACAACTTTACAACTCTTTTTCATCTGCTGACGAAGAAATGACAATTGTATTTTCACATCACAAGGGCCAAGGCTAAGTAAGAGATGACCAAGAATCTTCCAAAGTAGTTGGCACCGTAGAGTATCCCACAGTGACCCCAGATCTTTTGCACCCAAATGCACAAAGCATTTAGTCACTGACAAAAAAGTAATACATTTGGCATGAAGTGGTTATGCTTTACAAATTGTTTTAATTTGTGAGGAGTGAGTCAAAGACTTCATTTGTTCTTTTGTCATAAATTTGATACAGACTATGATAAAATGCCAGGTCACTTTCTAGTTAATAACTTAAGGTCCTCTGCTGTTAGTTTCTGCAACACATTAGCCCTGGTCTCCTTGTCACAGCACCTGTGTGGATCACATTCTTCCTCGCACCTCTTCATAGTGCAAGCTCTGGAGAAGCCAGGATTGGTGGCCTAAATTAGGAATAGGAATAGAAAACATCTTTGGAGAAATGAATAAAATTAAGTTTCCATTGGCTCACAAACCATGCTCAGTACCCGTCACTGAAATAATTCATGTCTGTAAGCCACAGAGCACACTGCTGTGTTTTAAGACCAGGATCAGAGTAATGGCAATGAAGAAAACTAGACACCCAAAAATTCTTTAAAGTTGAAAGAAAAGTGAATTCTTTCTGTGGTCAGCACAAACTAGAGAAACCCCTCACTAAGCTGGCTTTGCAGAAGACATCAGATACTACACACAGGAGGAGAAGGAGGAGTAGGAGGAGAAGGAGGAGGAGGAGGAGGAGGAGAAGGAGAAGGAGAAGGAGAAGAAGAAGAAGAAGAAGAAGAAGAAGAAGAAGAAGAAGAAGAAGAAGAAGAAGAAGAAGAAGAAAGATAGTTGTACATTGTACACAGGAGGTATAAGAGCTTGAGTAAGAACAAACATCCCTAAAACAAACACCTATGAAATGGTAAAGAATCACACAGTTAAGTCAGCCTGAAGAGCTCTGGGGGTGAAGAGCAGAGAAGTTAATCCCTACTTCTCAGTACTTATCAATTCTCCTCATTCTAAATGTCCCAACCCTCCTGTGACCACATATAGGTTGGCTAAAGAAGTAGGTTTTAAAACAGCATGCTGTCTGCATGAAGCTCACCCTGGTGGCAAAGAAAGATAAAATTGAAAGTGAAAGAATAGAAAATGGTACCTCACATAAACAAGATGTAAAACAAGCAAGAGTCACAGCACACATACCTGGCAAAGCAGATGCTAAGTCAAACTTTATCACAGGAGATGAAGAACATCTGTCTGTTTGTTTGTTTGTTTGTTTGCTTTTTAGGCAAGGAACCTATAAGACTTGAAAAGTATAATTAAGTCAGGATTCATTTTGCATTTTTGTTTGTCCTATTAAAACTGATGGGGTTAAAAAGACAAACACTTTCAAATGCTTTATACACAGAGTGGCCCTGGGTGCATTTCTTTCGATATCAGATGTGTCCTGTCCTGTATAAATTCTCAGTACCTACCCAGACCAGCACCCTTCTCAAGGAGTAGATACACATACAGACAAATCGTAAGACCAAAGTTTAGTGTGCCTTTTATTTTATGTCAAAGGTAGTGTGATTTCAATAGATAGAAGTGTCATGGTGGTGCTGCTCCAGCTCCTTGTCTTCCTACAATACTTGAACACTGGAGTCGATGAAGTCAGCCCATAGTAAGTCTCTTGGCACAGCTGTCAATCAGGTCCTTCCCACCCTACAATGCCATCTGCCAGTCTTGCCATATGTGCATATAGGAATGTGACCAGGAGGGCAGCCCTGGGAAGAAATTCCCACATACTCTCAATTTAAGATGTCATTTGTCATTTTTTCCTAGCTGTGATGAAACACCATGGCCAAAGCAGCTTGGGAAGGAAAGGGTTTGTTTGGCTTACAGTGCCACGTCACTCACTGTTCATCATTGAAGGGAGTCAGGATGGGAACTCAAACAGGGCAGGAACCTGGTGGCGGGAGTTGATGCAGAGAGCATGGATGTTAGTATTCAGGCATCTGTGCTGGTATGTCCTTGGGGTTCTGACAGGATATGCCCTCAGCTGCAGCCACTAAGAGCAGCATCTGTGCACATTCACTGTTTCCTTTTAAAACGGCCCTGCCCACCTCCTGTCCTTCTCTTTCTTACCTTCTGTCTGTTCCACACCCACTTCCCACCCCTCTTTCCTGTCTCTTGCTGTTCCTGTCTCCAGAGGCCAGCCTCCTCACTCCCCTTTCCCCTTTTAATGATCCCTTTCCCTAATTAAAAAAATCCCTCTGCTTGAACCCTGTCTTTCTCTCACATGCTGCTTTGCTTTTCTTAAATTACAACAATGGAGGAGGGCTGCTTACTTGTTTGTTACTCATGGCATGCTCAGCCTGCTTTCTTGTAGAACCCAGAACCACCTGCCCTGCAGTGACCCCACCCACAATGGTATGATTTGACCACATTAATCATTTAGCAAGAATACACTCTATAAGCAAGCCTGATCTCACGAACGCATTTTCTTAACTGAGGCTTCCTCCTCTCTGACGACTCTAACTTAGGTCAAATAACATAAAACCAGTCAGAGAATAATTTTTTACTTAACAATAACTGTATTGCTAAAATATTTTGCCTCTTTTACCTAGGCAAAAAAGGCATAGACCACAGAAATAGTCATGGGAGGCATGGCCAGTCAAACTCTAAATTACAAGGCTCAGGAGGAAGATTATGGAAGATAAAGATCAGAATTTGCTCATTCATTTATCAGGCTTTTAAAATCACTTTAAAGTATTTGACAGTATCATCTTGTATCTATTTCATTTTTCATTTTTATGTGTGGGTATTTGCCTCAACATTTGCCTTGTGCCTGTGGAGGCCAGAAAAGGCTATTAGATGCCCTGGAGTATGTTTGTGAGCTGCCATGATGGAATGAGATCCAGGACTTCGGCACAATGGGCCAGTGCCCTTAACCACCAAGCCAGCTCTTCAGTCCCTGTATGGTATACTTTAAATGCATTCGACTCCTACTAGCCTTTCTCATTGTCTCCCACAGTCCTCTACTGTCTTCTCAGCTATACTTCTTCCAACCCTCAGGTCCTTTCTCTCTTCCTCTCCCTCCCTCCCTCCCTCCCTCCCTCCTTCCCTCCTTTTTTCTTTCCCTCCTTCCATCCCCCTCCCATCCTTCCTTTCCTGGCCCCCTGAAGACAATCACAGATGCCATATACTCATGATTGCAATGACCTGTCATGTCACCAAAAAGGACCCCACCCCGTATTTCATCTCCAACAGTGCTTCTACCCCATCTCCACAGGGGCAGGGAGGGTGACATGGATGCCCATTTGGGGCACTCAGAAGTCCCTTATTCTCAGCACTTTTATCAAGTTGTCATCCTCATCTTCAGCTGTTGCAGGTTTCTTTGACCAAGGCTGAGAGCTGTACTAAGTATGTGCATAAACATAAATGTTTAGAATGAAGCTGAACTGTACATCCCCTCAGAAAGACATCAGATGACCACACAGTGATAGGAGATGTCAATGTGTAAATATGTCTTTCTTATTGGGTGATGAATAAAGCACTATTGCCCAATAGGAAAGCAAGATGAGTGGGACTAGGAGTCAAGGAAGGTTCCAGGAAATGTAATAAAGAGAAGTCGCCATGTGATCCAGGCAGGAAGTGACATAGCAGGGCAGAATCAGTAAATAAGCAGGGACAAGCTGGAAATCACTCTCTTATCTTTCCTGCAGAGATGCTGAATAGTCGAAATGTAGGATGGCAGAGCAGTAAGAGATCCCTGAAACTTTCTCCAGTAAGATAAGACCACGTGGAAATACATAGATTAGTAGTTATGGGCTAAAAATTAAGACTGAGCTAGCAAATAAGAAACCTAAGACATCGGTCAACAACTTAATACCAAATATAGCATCAGCATGTTTATTTGGGGCAGAGAAGAGGGCTGCATCTAGCAGGGTCAGAGAAAATTCATGTTACAACACAGGGGCCTCCCCTTGTGACTAGTCCTCAGTGCTGGGTATGTATTCTGTCCAGTGTAATGGGGCTCAAATCCAATCAGAAGCCTGTTATTACTTTCAGTTTTAAAAAGGGTTACAAATGTAATTTTCTCTGAAAAACAAATTTGCTTTCATTCCCTTCTAGAAAGGAGAAAACACACACACACACACACACAGAAAGAGAGAGAGAGAGAGAGAGAGAGAGGGAGAGAGAGAGAGAAAGAGAGAGAGACAAAGAGAGAGAGAGAAAGAGAGAGAGAGAGGAGAGAGAGAGAGAGAGAGAGAGAGAGAGAGAGAGAGAGAGAGAGAATGAGAATGAGAATGTGATAACATGACTGCCTTTTATCATGGATGGGGAGACAGTTCCTGAAATGATCCACTGTCTTCAGACATAACCTCTCCTGTTTCAGTTTTTAAAACCCATCTCAAGCCATCTACAATATTTCGCTACTTTAAGCATAAATCACTGATAACATTAATAGCCCTGATGGACCATTTTATTCAATTAATCAAGTTGCTTGATGCACTTCCAACCACACAGATACACCAGGGAGACTGGACTGCATTCTGCACAATTTTTTACACTGAATCTTCTAATTATCAAACTTTAATGCAGTTGTTGGTCAAAAATCACAAATGTGTTTGATTTAACAAAGACTTCTTCTACCACAAGCAAAGCCCTTGGGTATGCACTGAGAGGTGGGGATGAGTTCTTCGTCAGCATGACCTAATCTGATAAAGTACAGAATGAAGACCAAGATACAGGGAAATGTTTTCAAAACTTTTGCTGGCTACTCTCTCATGCTGTGTCATGGCAGGTCTACAGTACATGATTTAAAATAAATCAGTAATGGACATGCTAGAAGTGATAGCGCCAGTTCCAACTTACAGGGGTGCAAGGTGTTTGCTAAAAATGTAGCAAATCTGAGGTCGGGGTTTGCTCTAAGTATATCTTGAAATATGGAGCTGGGAAAGCTGTGTAGAAAACGCTTCAAGTCAAAGGGTTAGGATAAAGCAAGAGGGAAACCTTGATGGATTCCATGGCAGCTGAGAGTGACCAAGGCAGAAGGACAAACATGCCAGGCAGACAGACCCAAGGTGAGGAGTTTTATTAGAAAGGGAAAGGGAGGAGAGAAAAAAGTTAAAGAGACACATAGACACAGAGAGAGGACAGAAGAGAAGAGGGAAACAGGAAAAGCCCTGTCTGCTGCAGGGGAAGAGCAGGAATGAGAGGAGTGGGAAAGAGACAGCAGAAAGAGAGCGTAAGTGATCTAGGGTTTGTATTTTAATTGGGTTCTTTGCACCGGCGTGCAGACTATGCAATCATGGAACCAGGCTACTGCCTGAGTGAATTCTTCCAGGTGACAGGGGCAGGCCAGCATAATGTCTGAATCCTTACACACAGGTCCTCCCCAATCAGTAGAAAGGACAGCAGAGAGAAAACTGAATGAGTGCATCAGGGGGAGTGTGGAGAGAGGATGCTAGTAGGAAAAGAATAAGGCTCAGGTGTAAAGGGAAGCCTTTTCCTTGAGAGAAGCCCTCCCGCCAGCCTGCTTCCAGAGCCGCATCAGTCCCAAATAAACACACAGGAGACTATATTATGAAGCTGTTGGCCTTGCTTGTTTCTTACTGGCTAGCTCTGACTTAAGCATTTACCCCATAATTGTTAATCTAAGTATTTCTCTTACCAGAGAAGTTTCCGGGCTTCTTATCCCTATGGCAGTTACATCTTGACTCCCTGTGTTTCTCCTACCCAGAGTCCTCCTGGACTCCTAGTCCCGCATATCTTGCTTCCCCATTGGCCAACAGTGCTTTATTGACATATACACAGGACTTCCCCAACATTTCGGCTTCCAGTTCGGCGGCGGAAAACTACTCGGCTCATCTGGGTTACTTGTTTGGTCTCTTGTGAGTAATTTCTACAATAAATACTTATTTTTACTTTCAGTAAGTGTGCCGTTTATCGATGCAGCATCACTCAGGCATGTCTTGCAATTACAGGGAGCCTCACACCCTCTCCATGAGCCATGCTTCTGGCTATGAGTTGAGGGCCTAAAGTGACCACATGGTGAGTGGGTTCCCAAGGCAAATGAAGATGGCACTCTTCTTTATTATGTATGCAGTATTCTGTTTGCATGTATGCCTGAAGGCTACAAGAAGGCACCAAATCACATTATGGATAGTTATGAGCCATCATGTGGTTGCTGGGAATTGAACTTAGAAATTCTGGAAGAGAAGCCAGTGCTCTCAACTGCTGAGCCATCTCTCCTTGGCTTTAACAAATCCTCGTTGTATTGGTTTGTCCTCAGCCTTTCTCCTCCTCTCCTCCTCTGTCAGGAGGCCAGGTGGGCAAAGCGGGCTTTCTCAAGCTCTCAGTAACCCCAGCAGAGGCCAGCCTAGCATCCAGCTTGGTAGGTCTTTGGTGAGCTGGTTCATGGCAGGAGGAAGAAGAAGATGCATTTTGGCCTTAGATCCAGACTCCGCTCTCCAGTGGTCATGACTGTTTAAAGAGGTGATGTGTTAATCTGCTGGTGGTCCTGTCAGCGGAGCACCAGGTGGCACTTGGGAGTCAGGAGATGGACCCACCAGAATGCAAAGCACTGATGAGTGAATCTCAGATGCAGAAGGCCCCCAGAGCTTTGGCTCCAGAATGCCACTTGCTACTGCTGTGCTTTTACATGTTTGCTGCTGCCATTTTTCAGTGGTATCTGGCATGGTGTGAGTGGGTTGGGGCGGGGAATCACCACTGGTTTAATGCATTGTGATTATCTCATGGAAATACCTGCTTGTCTGTCTAGTAGTTTGACTGTTGTGTCTCCTCTTTAGTTTCTCTGGCCTGCTGAAGACTTGCCATTCATCAGTCCCTTAAGCGAAATCCTGACATGGTGTGTGTGTGTCTGTGTGTGTGTGTGTCTGTGTCTGTGTGTGTGTCCCTTTTTCACTGGCCCCAGAAAATAAATTTTACTCCTTCAGATAGAAAAGTCAATTGTGTGATTGATCAGCCAACTCTGTGGCTCCCCTTCAATTCCTGAGTTACTGAGGGCTGGTCCTTCTAGTAGTACTAATCATTCTTTGATGTCACTTTAACATCAGAGAAAAAACAAAACAGTGGGATGATGCCAAGACCTGATAGTCCTTTGTAAACTGGACAACCTGCAGAATTCCTGAGTTCCATGGAGAATCCAAGAAAGTGTGAAGGGACAATGTGAGGGCGCAGAGAGGGACAGGTGATATGAGAGGGGACCTGTGAGAAAAGGAAAGGTTACTGCAGTTAGGGAGGGAGAAAGAAGTCATGCAGAAGGGGGGAGGGGGAGACAAATAACACCAAAGGTGCTTGAAAATTCCATAACTATCACATTAGTACTCACTTAATAATATGCCACATGTAAGTACAGGTGTATACACACACACATATATAGTTTAAAGAAACTCATACCACTTGGGCTGACAGTTCAGCCTCCAAGAGCCATAGACAGTCCTCTACTAGGCATGGGAAACCACCTTTCTAGCTATTGCTCAGTGTAATTAAAAAATTACTACAACATTACAGGTTATTGCTTTTGCCCTGGCTTACCTCCTGTTAATAGGGAAAATGAACCTCCCCATGACGTGCTAAAGACAGCTAAGCAGTCTTGCTTCAAGCAAGATTGTGGAGTCTTGGAGTAGGGATGAGAGTTGGAATCAACTCCAACCTCTGCACAAAGGGGCAGACTGAGGTCAGTGGATGGAAATTTACTTAAAGGATATATCTAAAACAAAGATGTCTGGCCTACTCACCTTGATAGCATTGCTGTTAACATAAGTACAGTGAAGTAGTGAGTGTTTTTGTGTGGTTACATTTAAGTACATTGAGATACCCAGTACCCCGTGTGTAGTGTGGTGTCATTTAACTATAGTGAGGTACTTAGTGTTTCAGTGCTGTGCTATTTAAAAGCAGTAAGGTACCAACTATTGCAGTGTGGTGACATTTAAATGCAACCAAGTGTTGAGACTTCCCTACTTTAAGCTTCAAAAAAGACCAAATAAAGTCCTTAACCTGTATGAAAATGTGGATTCTCTTTGTCTAATGCACATCTATGTGCAGCTCCACCCAGGAAGAAAAAGTATTCTCTGCATGCTTACATACGATATTCACAATGAGTGAACATGTTTGGAACCATATAATAAATCTTTAAAAAAGAATGTTCTCAGAAAATAGGTTCTTAGGCCATAATAGCTTGTGCCATAAATCAACATATGGCAAGAAGGCCTTGAAAACTCTGATATTTTAAAGCACGAAGATAAATTAAGCAGCATTTGAAACTACATGAAGTTGGCTGCAGAAACAGCCAAGCTTGTAAGCTGCATCTAGAAGGAACCTACAGCCTCAAACACGCAGATGTGTGAGAGACCACCATTGCCTTGACAATATAAGCCTCTCACTTAGTGTTGAAGTAGACAAGGACGATAATCTTAATATAGAAGAGATAAATAATTAGTAAATAATAGGGAAAACTGACAATGCCAAACTTGACTAATGATATAGACAAGAATGGTAAACAGGTGACAGGCACATAAAAGTTTTAAGCACCCAAGCAGCTTCACAGCAAATACTGCAAAACACAAGAGAAATGCTACTTTTTACAATATATTTCAGAAACTGAGATAGATGGAAAGCTTTCTAACTTGGTCTCTTGGATCATCATTACATAAAACAAAGCAAACACTGACAATATAATAATGGAAAATACTGAAATACAGTGCCTGAGTATAGACATCAAATCCCACACATCCACAAATCAAACCCAACACTGGGTATAAGTTGCCTTGGTGATGTTTTACTACAGCAACAGAAAATAAATAGATACATCAATAAAACAAAAAATGAAACAAAAAGGAAAAAAAGATACAAATCATCACTATTTACAGATTGCATAATTTTCTTCATAGGATACTGTAAAGACTTGATTAAAATATCTAAAATGTCCTGCAACTAACAGTGCATAACGGGGCTTCAGGATATATTTCCGTCTTTCTTGCATGCAAAAAGTTATTGGCAAAAAGTGTTTGGATTTGAAATAGTCAAGAAACCACCCCATTCTCCAATTACATGAAAATAACAAAATATCCCCCATGTATGAATCTTACATGTATAATACCTCTATTATGTGAGGGTGGAGAACATGATCAAAGGATTTTTAAGATATAAAGAACAATAGGATGATATAAATACACACAGATCAGAAAGCAGGGTAGAGAGATGTAAGACACTCAGAAACTCGGCAGCTTTGATTTTTCAAAATCAGCTCCACAGAGTTGCCATGTAGACCACAAAGGAGTTGTAAGTCTGGGCATTCTCTGGTAAGCCAAGACCATGTAGAAATACATAGATTTGTAGAAATGGGTTAATAATTAAGACAGAGATAGCCAATAAGTAGCCCTAGCAATCAGCCAACAGTTTCATAATTAATATAAGTTTTGTGTGCTTATTTGGGGCTGAGAAGGGCAACAGGACATGGCAGGATGAGAAAAACCATCAACAACACTCACAGAGTGATCATTCATGGAGGACACCTGAACAATCACACAACAACCTCAACAGAGCTACCTCACATTTCTGCAAAATTCATCCAAATGTGTGCTTTGTCTGAATATAAAACTGAGATCCACAACAACATTCACTGAAGAAATGCCAACAAGAGCCCTGAAGTTTGTGAACTAACAAAAGCAAGGTCAATGTGCTGGCTCAGTGACTAAAGACATCTCATGCTGGGCTCAAGATCCCCAGGCCCTCATGGAGGAAGGAAACAACCACCATCAGCGAGTCATCCTCTGACCACCACATGCAGATCATACCCCCCCTCAACAAACAAGTAAATGCAATAAAGTCAAAGAACAGTCAATGAAACAAACAGCAAACAAAAAAGAACTGAACTGGCATTTATTCAAATTAAAATGTGTGATCTGGGAAAAAGACTGACTCAATAATTAAAATTGAAGCCACAGAATGAGAAAGAATCTCTCTCTCTCTCTCTCTCTCTCTTTCTCTCTCTCACACACACACACACACACACACACAAACACACACACACACACACCTAAAAATGACTTATCTGTGTGCCATTCAGAGTTCTTTCAAGACTGAAAATATGAGGATAGCTTAGAGTGTAAATGCTTTTAGCAAAATAGTAAGTGAAAAGATTTTAGTATTGCCATTAGAGAACTTCAAATTTAAGAACTTAAACATGACTGGAACACATTACAACATATACTACAAAAGAAACAACATACACACATACATACATATGTACATATCCTGTCGATGTCAACATCTGATGAGGATGCCCAGCTAGAAGGAGCCTTATCTACTGCCATGAGGAAGCATCTACCATGTAGGTGCTTCAGAAAACACTGTGGGAACTGCCTACAAAGATGATTGTTCCTCTGCCTTATAGACAGGAAACCTGATCCCTAGGTAATTACCCAGATTGTTATAAAACTTACACCCTCGAAGAGCATAAACTGAAGTGTTTTTGGTAGCATTTCCCTGTGGACATTCACACCTGAAAGTAGCCCAGCCACCCATCAGGAAATGACAACGGGAGAGTAATCCACAAAAGCTATATGATTCATCAACAAAAGGTGTGAATTGATCTTAATTCCACATGAGCAAAAGGTTAAGTTACTCTGAACAGGGAATTCTCCTTAGGAATTCAGTATCCAGGGTCCCTGGATTGTTGGGGAGGGGTGCCCTTTTCTTCAGTGGCATAGCCACAGGGAAGCTGCCCTTGAAAAATCCAGTAACCGGCCAGCAATATTCAAGCAAGAAACTATTCAACCTCTGCCAGCTGCTGAAAGTGGGAGGGGAGGTGGCAAAGGGGGAGAAGAAAGATGGTCAAATAATAGCACCATAGGAATTTTTAGGGTAGTCAATTATTGATATTCATGGTGCCATAATCATGGGCTCATGGTCTCGTGCCTTTTTAAATGCTTGTAAATATCTGAAACACCAATAGTGAAATGCAGCATCTGTAAAGCGTTTGAAAGGATTGTTCAGAAGGTCCAGGATTTCTAAATTAAAGGGATCATGTGGCGGGGCAATTTAGCTGCATTACAAATGTATGAAACAATCTCACTGAAGGAGATAAGGAAAAAATTCCATCCCAGGCAAGTTTGAAGATAAGTGGAGTTTGTAAGAAAATGGGGAAAGAATTTGGACAGAACAGGGCAGTGTAACTGATAAAGCTCCCTACTTAGGGTTATAGGTTAACAAGCGTGACACAGCGTTACATGTCTACTAGAGCTACATAACGAGGCGCATGGCTGGGGTTTATGTATGCTGTAATGGATTAGTCCCCAAAGTATCAGTAAAAGTTCATATTTACCATGATGTAAAACATGTGGTTATACATAGAAACATTTACACATATATTTTTATGTATGGGGGTTGGAATGCACTGTGCATAGATGCTTAATGCAATACATATCCCTTGGTAGGCCAGTTGAGAGTACTAAATATAAATAGCCCAAGAAATCTTTATTTTAGACTCTGGGGAAATGTCTGTTTCTAAGGTTGTGACCTGAGACAGCCTGAGCTTACAACAGCCTGTGGTGCATATGCAAAAGACATGCTCAAGATCAGTAAAAATGTAAACAAATATCAGGGTGACAGGAAAATGTCAAGAAGATGTAGAAGCCAATGTTAGGTAATCTAAGCAGCAAAGTCAAGTAGAGTTAGCTCATAGGGTACAGAATGAGATAGTCACAAGTACTTCCAGATAGAAATGGGTAATTGAATAAGTATGCAAATGGAGAGGGGAAAGGTCAAATGGCCAATCTTTTCATACGCAATAATTTCAAGCAATCAGTGTCCATGTCCCACCTCTAAGGCATCAAATGCCCCTGCTTCCGTATGTACTCTACACAAGGGAGGAGGAGTCAGTCACAGTAGAGAAGCCTAACCAATATTCTCTCCACTAGGAGAATAGGTTCGTACCAAGATGGGAGGCCATCTTGTTGGTACATACATTTGCTGTGATGTAACAGAAATGGAAATTTATCTTCACACTCCCTTGTCCAAAGTCCTGAAAACTGAACCCAATCAGGAGAAAACATGCATAGATCATACTGGTGATTGGCACTCCACAAACAATTGGGCAAAACTCCTCAAAACTGAGGTGCACCAAAGTCAAGACAAGCCTGAAAATTGGGGTAGCCAGGCAGAGACAGGAGAGATGTGACTATGAACTGTAGCAGTCTACCATTCTAATTAAGGAAAAACCAAGGCACCAGCCAGGGGCACACACCAATCCACCAGGGTTGATCCTCTAACTTCTGCATGTGTTCAGTCCAAACAGCAGATTCTTATAATAGAAGAACCTGTATGGGAACTCAGTGTTCTTCAAAATTTTTCTGAAAACCCAAATACATGCTACTTTTGATATTTACTCATCTTAGAAGGATAAAGACGAATAATTTAATTTTGACTAAAAAACTATATAGTGGAATGAATAGGTTTTATGACTCAACCACAGTGTGTGATTTGAAAGTGAAGCCAAAATAAGTTTAAACAATAAAATTTAGTTTTTAAAAAGTAGTAAAATGTCTTTAAAATGAAGTATAGAGAGATAATAGTTCATATCTTCTGCTTGGCTTATCCAAACCATTAAGACATAGAGTCTGTTAGCTTGTTAAAGTGAAAACTAATAAAAGTGATTTATCGTGATCTTTGCCCATTTCCAGCTACAAAATTACACTTCTAACTGTTCTTTATGTTCAAAATTGCAAAGGCTTTTGTCACCATCGCTGCTCTTGGGGAGTCAGTTGTTCAGTTTTCCACCACTGACAAGGTTACTGAAAAACACAACACGAAAAGAGGATATATTTGTTTGTGGCTCCTGGGCTCAGAGTGTCCAGTCCATTGTTGTGGCTCCATTGCTTCAGAGCCTGGCAGGAGGGCATGGTATGAAAAGCTGCCAGTCCTATAGGAAGCAAAGGCAGAGGGAAGAAGGAGCTGGATCTTCCCTCAAAACCAATGACCTCACTTGCTCCTACTTAGCCCCACCTCTTAAAAGTTTTACCATCTTCAAACAGTACCTGAGGGCAGTGACCAGACTGTTAGCACGTGTACTCTGGGAAATATTGGAGATCCAAACCACAATAGGGGAGTTGCGTGGTGACTTCTACTATTGACTTCAAGCATCACGTCTGGGATACATCATGAAGAAAGTAGAAGACAGCAGGGGGCTTCCTGGTTTTCCAGGCAGTTCAATAAATGCTGTATCTGGAATTGTCCTCATAGGACCAGTGCAAAAACACCACATGATGAACCCCACTAGGAAGTTCTGCCTTCTGTGGGCCTGACCCCAGTAGGACAATAGTCTAACCTTTAGGGAATGAAAAGATCTAGCCCTACTTTTCTCTGTAATGGTCAACTGGGAAAGGCAAATCACATCTTTGTGCTGTGGCAGGCAGAAAGTCCGGGACGGAACTGGGTACTGGAGAACCAGACAGCTTCCATGGCATCTTAGCATATTCTCATAAACTCAGTGCTGCAATGTCTCTGTGGGAGACAAGACAAAGTCATACTGTGGCTGTGGCTCCCAAGGAGCCAAGCCCGTCGCTCAAAAAACATATGTCTAGCAGCTGGAGGAATGTATTAGTTCAAAGGAAATAATAAAAGGCACGGGAAAAGGGGTGAATGTGCTCCATCATTTATTTACTTACAACATATGCTAAATAATGGTAATATGTTTGTTTTCATGTTTGTAACTAGGGAATTTTACCTTATCTCCAAAAAAACGAGAAGGCAACCAAGTCACAACATGTCTTGCATCTTTCTAAATAACTCATTTATGAGTGTGGGTGTAATGCCGACTCTGACTGTATTAGCAGCAAATCCTGGCTACTTAAAACCAGGAAAATAGCTTCCAGACTTGTAATAGTTAGCAGACAGCTTCTACTTGAAATGACTCCAAGCAGTGCCTGTTATCCCATGTGTAGTGCCCAGCCAGATAAGCAGGCTCTTCTCAGATTGACATACATCTTAAGGAAGCTGGTCTCATCACTCATATTCCACAAAGACTGCCAATCTTCAAAAAAAAATCTTCTACCCAGACCCAAGAAGCTAGTCTAAAAGGAAATCATGTTTCCCCAAGATGAGATCCTATAAGAAAGAAAGATTTGGTGATAGGTCTAAACAGATCACCGTATCGACATGAATCTCCTATCCCCAAATTGCATATGTTAGATGATAATCTTGGGATATTATAATCTGTATTACCTGGGACATTCAACCATGATATCAGTATGCTCAATTCAGAAGAATCCAGTTCTGCCAATTTGTATATTCTTCTCTGCATGATGCCTCCAAAATTGGAATGGAACTCAACCTAGTTGAAATCTTCATAGTAGGCTGAGGTCATTTAGAAACAATATTAGAAGTAAGAATACATGCTGCATTGACAAAGAAGCATCGTGATTTGATGGCCTCCGGGAAGCGTTTTCTCTTACCCTAAACCAGGAGATGGTCCTTTTACCTGGGCTGTATTTGGGAAGCAAGGGGGAGGACAGGCAGAGTTTCCTGGAATAGGCATAAATTTTGAAATATACACAAAATAGCTTGAACAGTGAGCAAAATTTCTAAACAGGAGGACACACTCTCTGGAGGACAGAATCATGACCATCGTTGGTGTCTGCTGAATTCTGGGTACCGTGCCATATGAGAAAGACAGTCACAATTTCCAACTGGTAGATAGGAAAAATAGAGTACTCTCCCCAACTCACACAAGACCCCCTGTTCCAAGTCATACAATCAAAGGAGGAAGCAGAAAGTCAGCTGTGCCCAGAGAAGGACAAGAGTGCTTCACATTGTGCCTTTCTGGCCCAGCATCCAGGACGAGCTCTGAGCACTGTGCATCCAGTGCAAAATGGCTTTCTTACATTGGCGTTGCTGTAGCCCTGCACCCCAGACTGCCAAATGATAAATATTTGTTAGATGAATGCTGTCTAGGTTGTAACTGTTTGACCCAGGCACTGTCATGATCAAATGGGTGTTTGGGGAGCATTAGTCTGATAGAGTGCAGGTTAGTTGGACCAGAAGTGTGGGAGTGGAGATGAGAAATGTCTTCAGGGACTACTATAGTGGACTGGTGTGATGACATCCCAGGCAGCCTTGAAACTTAACTCTCCTGTTTCCACAGCATAGAATAAATACAGCTTGTGGAAACCACTCAACCTACCATGTCTTCCAGCTTGTGCCTTGTCACCTGTTTCCATGTACAATCTACAATTTTCTGTATAGTGTTGGAGACTTTTCTGACTCCATACTAGGGTCCCTCTGTAGTGAGAAACTACTAGTGATTAAGACCATATTCATTCTACACATTCCACCATTTAACCCTAGCTAATACTGGTGCAGAATTCACTTATTTCCTACATAATTCCAAAGGAGTTTCATGACAAATCTACACATATCCAGTACTGTGTCCAGTCCCATGAAACACATGATGAGCATAGTTTTCTACTTGGCACCTGGGAGTGTGGAGGGAGGAAAGGGAAGGAAGGAATGTTGTAATTGTATTATCATCTCAACAATTACACAAAGAAACATATGTATTCATTTACTGAAAATGTTTTCATGTGCCTACTGTATGCTATGCATTCTTCTTCATTCTCAAAAGAAAATGTGATGATTGTTCTTTGGTGACCTACAGTTCATCATTTATCATTTTACTTAAGAAGAAACCTAGGGAGGTTTCATGTCCTAGGAATTACATGAAACACTCACTCTTTCCCCTGCTCCTCCTCAGAATTCTCTTTTGCTTTTCTCTTTGTGGTAGTTTGAATGTAATTTCTTCTTATAATTTTATATGGAGTGGCACTACTAGGTGTGGCTTTGTTGGAATGGGTATGGCTTTGATAGAGGAAGTGCATCACTGTGGGGGCGGGCTTTCATTTTCCCTGTGCTCAGGGTACCACCCAATGTCTCAGTTGACTTCCTATTTGCCTGCATGCCACCATGCTCCCCTCCGTGATGGTAATGGACTGAAGCTTTAAAAGTGTAAGTGAGTCCCTCAGTTAACTGTTTTCCCTATGAAAGTTGCCATGGTCTTTGTGTCTCTTCACAGCAATAAAAACCCCACCTAAGATACTCTTGAACCCAGTGTTCAAGTCATCCTAAAGGGTACATGTGAACTCACATTCTCTGTATTCCATTTTGGCATTCTGTCCTCTGATACCACCAGGTCCTGGAGCAGTAACTACCTCCTTCATTGCCTCTCAGCTTCATTGGATATTCAAACCAGGAAGTCAGTCTTTTATTTTGTTGTTGGCTCTATTAACAGCTGCTGTTGAGTGGTCTCATTTCAGTCCCTTAAAGGTTGGTCATCCCGTGTTACTGCTGTCATCAACTGAGCTCAGGCACTCAGCACCTCATGTCTGGTTGTCACTGAAATATGGATAGAAGTGACCTTTGAGGAAAAGGGGAATAACCACCATGTCACAGAACAGTTAGAGGATGGGAGTCATCTTCCTATTCAAATCAATGAAAGCATAGAGATAAGCACCAAAACCTAGTCCGCAGGGCCAATTATACACTACTGTTGCAAACGCTATGGCAGAGAAAGAAGACACACACTGGCTACTAGGACTATGCAGAGGGAATCATGGAGGAGGGGTCTTTTTTCTAAGTTGAATGTGGAGAGATGAGTAGCTGAGAAGCTATTTCTTTCCACAGACAATTGTCATTCAGTGATTGGGAGTTGGAGACTGGGATTTCCCTTAATAAATCACAGTACCCCAAAACAGCAAGATTTAGCATTCATTTAAAAAAAACACACATTAAAATCACTCCTGTAACTACTTCCTCTCACTGAACCCTCGGGATGCTCACCTTCAGGTTCAAGGATCGCTTCCTAGTCAGAATTTAGGTCTTCTTCAAAAGCATTTTAAGGTCTTAAGTTATATAAAAGTATAAGTTTAAAAATGAAGCAAACGTGTGAGAAAAACATTAAGTATTGAGAGGTAGTTAAATATTGCACAAGAGTAATATATGTAGAGGAAGTCTGTGGGATTATACTCACAAGATCTAAGCTAAGACTTCAGGAAATCTGAGCATCATGGAAGATGTCAGGTTTGCTAAGGTTTTTTGGGACAAATATCCTGGTTGATGAAGAGTCCACCATCCTCAGATGAACTGTGAGGTGCATATATTTGCTCAGAGCAGGACAAGGGGTCACATGATTAAGGAAAGGAAAGGGGGCTTCTCAGTGGGCTCAAGGCTTCCAGACAGAGAGACATGGGCAGTTGTCTTCATCTTAGTACTCTTCTTGGCTTGCATCAGCGATTGTCAGTAATGGGGCGTTTTCAACAGAGAACAATCGCAGAAGCTCATGGAGATTGTATCTGGTTTGAAAATTCTGTTCAAATCCTAGTTTTTAGGAAAGTACTGAGAGCCTCCTATGAAGTCTCTACAAAGTTTTTCTCCTTTATGTGGTAATGATACTGGCTAACGTCTGTTTTCTGTTCTCTAATGCACTGATCCCACCAGTAAACTGGCGTACATTTCCCAGGCTCTCATTGACTTACAACAGAGGCTATAACTATACAAAGTCTTGGGGGACCTCTTTTCTATTGTGTTGTCTGGACTAGTTGCATTTATTTGCTTCTACTACTATTTATAATGATTTTTATTATTGAAGTGTCTTTGAGTTTATAATGCTTTCAAATACATCATCTTCCCTGGCCTAAGGATTTGGCATAGTTGTTAGGCATAAGGAACCATCTGGGGAATGTAGATTTACAAGTCTATCATTAAACTATCAACAAACAGTCACTGGGTAGCTACTGCAAGCCAATCACTACACTAATATGTGTGGGAAGTCAGAGAAGGAAAAATGATAATATCGCAATGAGAGGTGCTTCTAATAACTTCAAAGTAGAGGATACACATGAATATTCAAGTATCCAGAAATTTCTTGGGTTTCCTGAAATGTTATCCTTGAGTTCTGTCACTCTTTTCACACACACATTTCCTCCAGGTAGGTTGGTCATCTTCACCCATGATTCCACCCAGCAATTGATAGTCCTAGTACCTCTTGAAGTGAAGTCAAACACACCATGTAAATTTTGGATGGATTATTTCTCCCCAAGTTAATCCTGTTCTCACATTCCCATTTCCGGTCACTAATACTGCCTGCTAACCATCTAATACTTTCTGTTAACCCATCTCAGTGGTCCACTAAGAAATATTTTCACTACTATCCAGCACTCATCATTTCACAGCATAGAGTCAATTCACTGAAGACAGAAGAGCAACATTCAGCCAATAGTGTATGACCTTTGTCAGTGGCATAGCTATGGTATCTCATAATCGACTCTTAAGGGCAGTATTGGGTCATAATGTGAAAGGGGTTCAGCAAATGTGTCCTAAATAAAGAATGTCAGAGTGTAAAAATTAGAGGGTCACTATTTTCTGGTAAACAATTCTAGAATGGCTCACCAGATTTTGGCTCCCCAACTGTGCTGGTTAGTTTTTGGCAACTTGGCACAGACTAGGCACAGCTGTGAAGAGGGAGTCTTAGAAAGAATGTGCCTCCATCAGATTGACCTGAAGACATGCCAGTGGAGCATTGTCCTAATTGATGACTGATACGGGAGGTTCCAACAAACAGTGGGTAATGGCACTGCTAGGCAGATGGTCATGAGTGCTGTAAGAAAGCAGGCTGAGAAAGCCATGAAGAGCAAGCCAAAAGCAGCACTCCTCCATGACCTGCACTTCAGTTCCTGCCTCCAGATTTCTGATTGAGTTCCTTCCCTGACTTCCCTTATGATGGGCTGGATGCTGTCAGAGGATAAGGCCTTTCCTCCCTGAGTTGCTTTTGGCCATGTTGTGTATAGTAAAGGCAACAGAAAGTGAACTAGAGGAGTAGTGTTTATCATTTCCCAGTAATTTAGTGAAATACCAGTGCAGGACTGAGGTAAACATATTCATTTCACATGCATTTAAAGTCTCAAATTAGCCGGCTTTAGTCCAGGAAGATTGGAATGTTCAGGTGGACCTCTAACAGTCACTCAGCGTCAATTAGCAAAGGAGACCTCAGATGTGAGGATCTTGTAGAACTGAATTCGTGTGTCTTTGGCTTTGAAGATTGGAAGCACAATTAGTGATTGTGAGAAACTTCTAGCTGCTGAAAATGTCTCTTCCCCATGCTCCTTTGCCAAGCCAATAAGAAACAGGAACCTCTGTCCTACAGCTACACACAAGCAAACACTGACAACAAATAGAAGTACATCTGTCCTCAGAGAGTACTTCGTGCCCTGTTAGCCTCACACAACCCTGGGTAGATAATCCAGCTCAGCCTGCCAAACTTCAGACATAGAAATGGGATGTGTTTCAGGATTTTAACTTTTTGGTGACTATTCAGGAAGCCACGGAGAATTAACATGATTTTTTTCCACTTAAGTTTGTTATAGAGAAACATACAAGCACCATTTGCAGGGCATAGGAACAATACAAGTCTGGATAATCTAGACTTTGTTCAATGGGCACAGTAAAGGATGAGCATCCTTAGAGGCTCATCAATTGTCATAGCAATGCTCCTTATCAAACCATGACCCAGCTCTGGGAAGAATACAGCATCCCACACCAACTAAGAATAAGTCCACAGGTTCTTCAGTGCTGGTTGATTTGGGACTGAGCTTGGGAAGGGGGCTCTGTGGCTATATATTGGAATCCAAAGAGGTATAATTGACCTGTGAATGGCTGGGTATGGCTCCACCCCATCCGGCACTAATCTCTATCGAAAGATAGGCTATACCTGTCATGTGTTTTTTCATGGTCATTCCAAACACACACACACACACACACACACACACACACACACACACACACACACACACCACAAAAAAAAACCATGAAAATCCTCATGATGCCGGGCGGTGGTGGCACACGACTTTAATCTTAGCACTCGGGAGGCAGAGGCAGGCGGATCTCTGTGAGTTCAAGGCCAGGCTGGACCGACAGCCTCCAAAACAATACAGAGAAACCCTGTTTCGTAAAACCAAAAAAAGAAAAAAGAAAAAAAGAAAATCCTCATGAGAGCAAGCACAGGATAGACCTGAACCACACTCGCCTTCATCTGTTCAAAGGGAGTCTCATGGAAGGATCTAGGAGACCCAGAAACCATCTCTCTAACAGGTGGAAGGAAGTGGAATTGTATAGGGAGATGCACATGAGAAGGCGTGGGGACTGCAGACCGCAGACGGCAGTAATGAGGGGAGCTCACAAGAAAGGGTGAGATGCAGACGACGAACTGACAGCGGTCTCCTAGTCATTTCTCTTCATTTTGTCATAGCAGTCTGCTAAAATAATGACATTTAGAGTCCATTTGCCTAAAATAGCTCAAATATGTCCAAGTTTGATAAATCGCACTAACAGACATGAAGTATTGCATTTGTCATTTGATCACAACACTCAGTACAGTAAGAATTCTTCAGCAAAGAAAAAGGAAGGAAGGGAAGGAGGGTGGGAAGGAAGGAGGGAGGGAAGGAGGGAGGGAGGGAAGGAGGGAGGGAGGAAGGGAAAGAGGGAGGAAGGGAGGGAGGGACAGAGGAAGGGACAGAGGGAGGAAGGGACAGAGGGAGGAAGGGACAGAGGGAGGAAGGGACAGAGGGAGGAAGGAAGGAAAAAAGGAAAAATGGGATAATTACATTGAATATAATTTGGATTATCTGAGTCCCAAACCATGAAAATGTCACCATGTGCTTTGAATTAAGTACAAGCTGCATATCCAAGATTCACTAATTTCTCAGGAGAGATTCCTCTGTGGCTGTTAAAAGTGCACTGAATTATTAAGAATACTTCTTATTATAAATTATTGCAGACCAGTAAAATAGAAATGTTATAAAAAACAACAGGCTACCAAATCATATTAAAAAACAACATTCCATGTTCCATTAGAAGCTTCAAGCTTTATGTTTTTGGGTTTGGGGTTTTGGACATCCATGTAATCCACTAAAGTAATAATATATCATCCTGAACCCAAAGTTACTCACAACTTTTCAGACAATGTTGGCTTTAAAACTGTAAAACTTTCAGCCAATTTGTTTTCACTTCTATATAAATTAGGAGGAATTTGTCAAACAATAGTATTAATGTCAAGAGGTAAAAGTGAAAAAGAAATACTTCCCCCATTAGGCTTTCATGCCAGAGACCATCTGAATCCAGGATCATCTGACAGTTTTCCACTGTGTCCACTAACTTGCTTGCTCTCATTTGCTTCTTTGTCACTGAAAGGAACATTATGGTCAGAAAATGCAAGTTCTGAAGAAAAGGTTTGTTTGGCTTACATGCCAAATCACAGTCCAACATCAGGCAAGTCCAGGCTGGAACTCCAGGCAGGAACTGAAGCAGAGGCCATGGACAAGTGTTGCTTAATGTGGGAATGTCATTCTGTATATATGTGTCTCTTATTGGTTGAAGAATAAAACACTGTTTGGTCAATAGAGACATTAAGATAGGCGGGACTAGGAGGTGAGGAGAATTCTGGGAAAGGTAGCCAGAGAGAGAGAAAAGGGATGCCATGTAGAGACTGGAAAGATAGGATGCCCCAGGCATTCTCTAGTAAGATAAGACCATGTAGAAATATTTATATTAATAGAAATGTGTTAATAATTAAGAGAGAGCTAGCCAGTAAGAAGCCCTAGCCATCAACCAATAGCTTTATAATTAATATAAGTCTTTGTGTGCTCATTTGGGGCTAAATCAGTGGGACCAGGCTGGAAAGAAAACTCCAGCAACAGTTGCTTCCAGCTTGTTTCTTGTGGCTTAATCAGTTTGCTTTCTTGCTGTACCGAGGGCCACATGAATAAGGGTGGCACTGTTTACAGAGAGCTGGGCATCCCCACATCAGTACGCAGTCACAGTAGTAACCCCATGGGCTTACCCACAAGCCAATCTGAATGATAAATTCATCAGTTGAGTTCCGGAGTTCCCTCTTCTTGGTTATCTCTAGTTTGCATCAAGCTGACAAAAACTAACCAGTGCAGAGCCTGGGCAAGATATTCTAACTCCCACAAACTGCTAACAAATAAGAAAGCACCCATGACAGACACAAAAGATAAACCAGATGATACCAATAAAATATCCAAGTGAATACCAGTTTCATAGCACTGGATGATTTTTCTTTTTCTTCAAAAATATTTTTGTACCTTTTGAAATTATAATGACATAATTCCGCCTTTGCTCTTGTTCAAATTCATGGGCTATTTTTTCATAAATTATTGGTACATACACATACAAATACACATATGTAGTCTTAAATACATGAGTGCAACCTGATCAGCCTGTATTATGCTACTCTTATGCATGCTTTTAGGATTGACTGTTTGGCACTGGATAACCAATAAGTGTTGTCTTCCCTGAGGAAGATTCTTTCTTCTGCCTTAGTATTCACTAGTTACCTAGAGTTCTTTGGATAGGTTTGAGGCCTTCCCCATCCACCTTGTTGGTTGGTGTCATTCTTGTTGAGCTCCCAGCAAATTCCCTGATCTTGTGGTCCTTACAGTCTTCCATTGTGGTCCCTTAGCCTTAGGCATAGGATTGTGTTGTAGGTGTATCTATCAGGACTGGGCTTCACAACTCTGCATTTTGATTGGTTGTAATTTTCTATAATGGTCTTCATCTGTTGTAAAAGAAGCATCTTTGAAGAGAAGTAGATTACACTTATCGGTGGATATAAAGGACAATATTTAGAATGCAGTTATGACTTTTGCTAGTTTAGGAAAGTGAGTGGCGGTTGTAGGTTCTCATCTAAAAATCCATGACTTGATTAGCCCTGGGCATGATTTCTTTCCTGTTAAGCATATCTAAAGTTCAATTAGAGAGCTATTAGTTGCTGCCAGGGTGTGTGTGTGTGTGTGTGTGTACCCCTATTGTATTCTTAGGATTATTGTACCGTAGTGGTCTTTGCTATGGTTTGTAAGTGACATAGCTTGGTAGTATTCTTGGTTACCTCCTTCTTGGAAAGCATGCCTGATTTTCTGAATAGGACTACATTTACCCAACAATTAAGGCCAAGAATTGACAAGTAGAACTTCATAAAAACACTAAGATGCCTCTGCACAGCTAAGCAATCATTTGGTTAAAGACGAAATCCACAGAATGAGAGAGAATCTTTGCTACTTATATCCCTGACAACAGATTAATATTCAGAATACATAAAGAACAATAAAAAGGAAAAAATACATTCAAAAATGCACTGGGATGTGAACAATGAGTGAGTTCTTAAAAAGAAAAAATGGCTATAAAATACCCCAAAATAACAATTATCATCCCTAGCAACCAAGGAAATGCAAGTCAAACCAACTTTGGGACTTCATCTTACACAAGTCAGAATGTCCAATATCAACAAAATAACTGACAGCAAACTCCACAGATATTTCCTTGGCCATCTTCATTGCTCTATTCACAATGACTAGGAAGTGGAATCAACCTAAATACCCTTCAGCCAAGTAATGGATAGTGAAAATGTGGTACATACTCTGTGGAATACCATTCATATCTAAAGAAAAATGAAATCATGACTTTTTCAAGTAAATGGATGGACAAAAAAAGAGGTTTATTGAGTGAGATAACCCAGAAAGACAAATGTCACCTGGTCTCTCTCATTGGAGGTTCCTAGCTCCAAATCTTTAGATATTAGTGCATATTCTACAGTAGCTTCAGAAACAAGGAAGGTAAAAAGGCACCATTACTGGAGTGGAGGGTCTGAGGGAGCAACAAAGGGGGGAATAATAGGGCTATGTGACCTGAATAGGAAATGGGAAAGGGGAGCTCTAATTATGGAGGGAAGAGGAAACTAAATACAGAAGAAGGAAGGTAAAAATAACAGTAGAGATATCTGAAAAAGTCATAAGGAATCATACTATTAACTACCTAAGGATACCTATAACACATAACTCTGTTTAAATATGAACATATAATTTAAATATTATTTTCCAATTTGAACTAAAAATGCTTCTTCAAAGAGACAAAACCAGCTAAAACAACACCCCAACACCAGGCATGAGAAGCACCCTTTTGATTTTTGTTCAAGGTTTTCCAAGACACTCACAAAACATACAGGCTATCAGAATTGCCCTCTATTGCCCCTCAGATGTGGAAGGTAAGTCTCTGTTGCTGAACATACCATGTCCAGTGGCCTGTAAGCTGGAACTGACCTGTAGGTCTTCTCCCTGAATGTTTTTCAATCACCTACCATAAGATGATCTCTTGTAGATACTAATTTTCAATCAGTTTCTGTTGGATGTGGCATGCAGACATGTGTAGGTATGCACCATGTACACATTTGTGCAGGAATATATGAATGTGTGTGTGAGCATGCCAAGGCTGTAAGTGGGTGCCAATATCACGTTCCACCTGATTTGTTGAGACAGGCTCCTTTAAAGAACAGATTAATTTAGAAGAGCTGTCTAGGGAGTTCCAGGCACCCTCCTCATCCTTTCCAGAACCAGGACTGCAGGCACACATCTCCATGCTTGACTTTTTTACATGAGATCTGTCCTCAAATCCGCATGCTTGCCTAGCAAGCACTGTGCTGGCTTGACCATGTCCTCACCTCTTCAACCACTGTTGAATGTCCATTTAATGCAGAAGGAAAGCTTAATTGCATATTGCTCTTGGACCATTTACATGAGGAAATGTGTTGTCTTTGATGCTGCTTCTCATGCATTCATGGCTCCTCTCCAGAACCGATGCCTTGGTTTGGAGACCAGCAGGTCATACACACCACACACACACACACACACACACACACACACACACACACACACACACACCCTTTGCAGATGTACTGCTTATCAGGACCATAAACTGAGACAACCATTCAAGTCACTGAGATGATTGCAAGTGTGTTTCCTGGATACAAGTATGTATGCCTGAACCTGTTCTAACTCCACAAATCCCCCTACCCATCTCCATATGGGTGGCTTTCCATATCCCATGCCTGTGTCTATGTGTTTGACTGTCTAATCTCCACCTCCATGTGTCTGCAGCTAGATCTATCTCTAAGTGTTTTTAAATTTTAAATGAGAAGGAAATTCATGCCCTTAACACCCAATGCTTTGTAGTCATGCCATAGGTCTAACCCAAAGTAGATGGACTTAAAATGGACAGCTATAAGCCACTAGGAAGTGGCTTGTTGGAACATGTGAAAGCAGAGTTTGATGTGGCTGTGTGCTGGTTGAAAAGCATTTATCTTCTTGAAAATCTTGTGTTTAAATAGGCTTGGATTCAAATTACTGAATTGATTGACACTGTGATAGATTAGTATTGGTCTTCTCCACTTGGAGACCAGGAGTTCAGAGAGGAAATTTTGACCACAAAGAGCTTTTAAAAAGTGTCAACCAAACCAAAGTTCTGGGCTTGGACATAGAAAAAAATTGTAAAAGAGTCCTGGACTGGAAGAATTTGTAGAATCCAATAACAGACTACACACGTGTCTAGGGGAATGACAGTAGATATGCCATGGAAATCACATAGGTCAAGCCTTGCAAGGAACTCAGATTCCCACCGAGGTGTTGAGCAACACTATGTGCTGAACTCAGAGTTAGCTTTGAAGAGATAAAGTCGCCAAAACATTGTAAACCACAGAGGAAAACAAGGCATCTGTCATATCCATCATAGGTGAAGGCCAGGTAAAGCTCACACAACAGAACTGTGACACTGGAACAAGTCTTGAGCTAAGGATAGCTCCTTGTAAATGAGTGGAAAAGGGCCGTGCCTGAGGAAGATACCTTGGAGGCTAAGATGTAAGCAGTCTGGTTTGTTGGTGTAGGACTGTAGCCACTGGTTAAGAGAAGAGGGGCACCTGCCTGAGAGAGCTGAGATTACCTGAGATATTCAGGACTTAGAGGTGCTTGCCCCTCCCCAACAATAACATACATTTTCAGACATGATTCTTCTGTGACAGCAGAGACCTTCAGCTGTATCTTATGGTTGTTGAGTTTGATTTCAGTGCTAAAGCTTGAGGTACCTTGGTTATTGCAATTATGCATTTGAAACTAAACAAAAATACTATCAAATTCTCACATACACAGAAAAACACTTGTGGATAAAATATAAGATGAATGAAATACAGGAAGATATTTAATATCTGTCCTACCCTGTACTATGAACATGATTCCCTTCTCAAAAGGAGAGAGCAGTTATATATACAGATTTTCTTTTTATGTCTGTGCCCAGATCTCCAGTCATTCCCTCTATAATCCCATCATGGATCATGCTCATAAATGGATCCCTGAGAATATCCTAACCCTGCTCCTTACTGTTGTACATATCAGCTCAAATGAGGTTGGAATAAGGAGCATGTTTCTAATATTAAGAATAAAGTGATTCCATCTTATGTTTCCTTGGCTTTGACCCAAGCTGTAAAATTGTGGTTGGTTCAGTATTGAGTTACGTTCCCCTAGTACCATTAAACCTGTGTAAATCATCCATCCAAGAGGGACTTTCTTTAGGAAGTTTACTTATTTTAATAGTGCATGTTCCTCATACCCAGCAGTGATGTGCTATCAGATGTAGTCTAGCAGACTCTCCTAGACAAGAGAGCTCGGGCTTCCATCACCTTTCATTCCTGAAGCACAACATCTAGAGCAGAGGCATGGCAAAGTGCAATGGGACATCGTTTGTGTTGAGGCAAAATATAACTTTCACCTCAACAGGAGTCAGATGCAGGTGATTCTGAACCAAACATGAGTAGTTGTTGACTGAGAACATGGATTCAGATCACTTCAAACAACATGTTCTGACCTGGAGGAGTTTTATGGAAGCTTTTCCTTTTAAGAACAAAATGTCATTATAAGTCAAGGCATTTTCTAAGTAGACAGAAGGTGAAGAATTGTAATCAGTTCACCCAACCCAAGATGAATGATAAATAGGTATTCATTGGGGATGAACTTATACAGATAGCAATAAGTAACTGTTGCGGTGTTCCTGCTCCAAGGATGCTGACCCTGCCTCCCCAATGCTTTCCCAGACCAAGAACTTCCATCCCCTGCTCTTCTACCTTAAACAGGTCATGTTCACACCTGTAACCACTCCCAAAAGGCGTGACAATTGTTACAGGTTCACAGGCAAGGTACCACCACAATAGATTGGTCAGAAGACAGCTGGACAGGTTCTAGGAAAGTGGGAAAACCTTTGCTCTTGGTCTTACTTTCTGCATTGGTAAGGAGGATGATAGTGTATCCTGGTTTTACATGATATTAGAAAGGTTGGTAGAGTCAATAGAGAACACAAGATCACTTAGCTATAGGTCTGCTACAATCAAAACATCCACAAATCATGGAGTTTTAATCCACCAAACAGTCTTGAAAAATCTTTAACATTAGTGTGGACTTTTTCTGTGGGGACACCAGACCTTGGGCAGAGACCCACTTCCCCATCAGCCTGGGAGTAGGCAGTTGTAAGACAATGTTTACTAAAAACATGTTTACTAAAAACAATACAATGCCTGGGGCAATAAGTTCCTGAAAAGGGCTGGCCCACAGGAACCGCCCTGACCTCGACCTTTTCCAAAGACTATCCGCCTCTTCTGACACACCTAAGTCAGTATCTGGTGTCAGAGCAGAACCAGCCAGGGCTAAGGCAGGGAGCAGAAGCTTTTCTGGAGGGAGACCTTTCTTGGGAAGTTTTCTTGAGCCTTTTTGGGACCTGCTTAAAGTTTTCTTTACATCGTTGACTGGTCTCTGCGTCATCAATCCCGACACCCTCCGCACATCCTCGGATACAGGCTGTGCAGCAGGTGCAGCATTTTTCTTAGAATCTGTTATTTTAAAAGTCCTTATCACTTCCCTCCACAACCTCAGGTAGCTCACCCATATGTCCTCAGCTCTGGTAGTTGAAGACCCTCATTCTGTACACAGAGACAGCCCCTTTCACAACATAGACAAAATAGACAGTGGTGAGGGATGGGGCAAGTGCATGGACACATGCATAGATGGATAGAATACATGACCTGTCAAAGCATTAGAATTCTAAGTCAAGGAAGACATTGACAAGTCATAGTATCATGTGCTCCATCCCTTACTCTTCCTTCTATTCCTGGATAAACAGACTGAGACCTCTAGTATATCCTGCAAGCTTGGTGCTCAATAGCGGACATGGATGACTACTGCACTGTCATCTCCCATAGTGTGCCAAACCACGTTTAATAAAGCAGAGTTATCGCTCCATGCTTTTCAAAACACGCCACAACTGATATCCTCCTTTATTAAATCACACACACACACACACACACACACACACACACACACACACACACAAAATGAAGTTGGTGTCCTCTGCAATTAAACCTCATTTTTTCATGTGCTTTGTTTCTCTTTTATCACAGTTTTTTGTTTTATCCAAAAGTAATTGATGTTCCTTTCTTGTGGAAGTAATTTTTAGAAATCAGCAATTACCATACACAGTTCCTCCGTTAATTGTCCATAGACATTTTCATCAGGCTTTCAGGACCCATGCTGTCCTAATTCAGAGGCTGGACCTGGGACAAGCATTACCTCATCGTGCAGAGCACCGCTGTAGGAAACAAACAGGAGAGAAGGAGAAAGCCACACAGAACAGCGTCCTCATTAAAATGCGATGGGGGAACGCATGGAGCCCATGCAGCCTTCGCTGCTCTAGAGTGAGCAGATGGGGATGGAAACACAAAGCAGATGCTGTGGTGTCATCTAAAAAGACTAAGGTCGGGGACAAGGGGGACTCTGGATCAGGCTGCAAGCTAGACCCAACCCTGACACATCTTATCACCTCCAGGGCATCACTGTGTTCTGGATGTGTGTGTGTGTGTGTGTGTGTGTGTGTGTGTGTGTGTGTGTGTGTGTGTGTGTGTGTGTGTGTTTGTCAGGGGGTGGGGGATAGGCAGTAAGACCACATGTATTGAGCACTTGATGAGCTCAGGTCCTGGGGAAAGGAAACAGCTAGAGGGCCTGAGTGCTCACCAGATATGTTCCTTTTGTACTTTCCCCACGGTGGATGATTCACTCTGTAATATCTCAGGTCTGGCCCTCCGGCCTGTGTATGTATGACTCTCATGACAAGCAACCTACCACCGTATGGGGGAGTTTGCAGTACTGAGGGAGAAGCAGCTATCTAATTTTACTTGAAGCCATATGTGTGTGTCCATCACTTACTTGGTCAGCTTCTTACAAGTCCTGTTTGCCAAGTCACCTATGTCCAGAGCTCTTCTTGTGGGAGAGTCTCTAGGTGTTCCTTCCTGTGTGCTGCCACATGGAAAAGAAAGCCAGAAGCTATGGATGGAGGTTGACAAACCTGCCTGCCTGTAACGCAGAGCTTCACTGCTTCCTAAAACCAGCACACAAGGGCCTCTTAAGTGCACACTCAACTCTTGAACTCCATTATGGGAAGATACAGAACTCTTCTTGCTGTCAGTCATGTGCACAACTGCCCGTGAACTCCTGTGACTGCTGCTTATATTTCCCCATGGAAACTGTGTCTTGTTTATTTGGTTCTCGTTCCCTTTGTGACTCACCTAAAACTCAGTCTGCCATCTGCTCTGTCAGCTATCTTTCCCAGTTCTGTATCAATGTTACAAGCATGCTTTCTGTGCCTTCATCCAAACCACTGAATAGGAGTTAGCATGTGACGAAGAACAGGACACTGCCTCATGCTGTTAGAGCTTTCCCCTTTGCTTGACCCCAATTAATTAGTAGAGGTCTTTGAGCAGGTTAGTGGAAACAGCTCTCACTAGGTTGCACTGTGGTCTCTCTGTATACGCAGGAATATCGGATGGACAATTCAAGCCAGGTGATGCAGGAAGCCGGGGACCCGAGGAACCTGGTGCTCCAGCTTAGTGATCCCTTCCCATGCAGAGATTGCTCATCATCGTCCTGTAAAGGCGCATGTACAGCAAAAGCCGATTAGTGAAATTAAACGAGAAAGGCCACTGCCATCTGTGAAGCTAGCTGAACTGGGTCTTGTGATCAGCACCTCTCAATGAAGCCCTCATCAGCTTGGTCACAAGTCCTTCTGAATCCTGTCAGTGTGGAGCTTACTGGCCCATCGTCTCTGGAATTCATCCCTTTGCCAGTTGTAAAATTGAGAAAATTTTGGCCTCCTCTTCTCATCTGGCTTTTCTCCCATACTTAAGTTTTTCTTGTGTAAAAAAGCCCCTCTATCCTACCACAAATGCCCTGAGCTATGGCTACCATATCCTAGGTCTTTGCCCTGTGCCTTTCTTGCACACTGGCTTCTGTAGGATACAGACTTATTATCCTAATATGTCCACTGCTCTGCTTTACCCATCCTTTCACCAAAAATGAAGGAACAAAGTGGTCATCAAGGGGACATGCCCTCTGTCTGTCCCCAAGGTTTCTCATCCTTTCCTTTCTTTTTCCTATTCATTCTATGTACACCAACAGGTTCTGTGTGGTGGTTAATCATAAACTGGGTGATTCCTCAAGAATATTAAAAGTGGGAAGATGTCTAGGGAGTTGTCCTCATTTCAGTTTTATGGAGAATTGAAGTGAAGTAATAATCACTAAGTTGCTAAATGGTATGAGCCCTGTAACGAGTGAAACTAGAACCTGGAACACAGAGGCGATGAATATACAAGTCACATCCTTAAAGCCTGGGTTCATAAAAGAGTCAAAAAATAAATATAAAATATTTGGGTGGGCATGTCCTATCTTTTCTTGTGGATTATATTTAAAAATATGAAAATAACCTATTAAATATCGATTACCCTGGATATTCTTAACAGAAATGCAGTTGAGTGGGTCATGATAATGTTAAAAAGAAAAAAAACTGTCAAAACATACAAGACAAATGGGATGCGTGTGTTCCTTTTGTGTTTGGACATGAATCTCTCAGAGGGACCTAGGCTGGACGAGTTTGTCGTGCCAGCTATTTTTCCAAGCCCCTGATTTGTTTGGAATATCTTCTGGTAACTAGTTCCTATTCTCCTGGCAAAGCACCTGTAAGCTGAGGCGGAAGCTGAGGAGGAGTGGAATGGGTGGGGTGGACTATGTTTTCAACATGACTTCAGTCTGCTGTAATGCAAGCTCTGAGCTCCTGGGTCCACACATATTTGAATGGGGTGTGTGGTTGATTTATTAAAGCTATTCGGGTCAAGCAATCTGAGCCCTCCGTTCACTTAGACTCCTTTAGAGATGCCTTGAATGTAAGATATTCATTAGCAGCTGACAATAGGAACATGAGCCCACTTGAAGTTTGAAATGCCAGAATACAATTAATCTGGTTGAGAGAAGACTCATTCACATACACTCTATTGTGCACTGTAATCTAATCAAGAGTGAATAAAGCAAGGCATTTCTCCCATTTTTCTTTAAGGTCTGAAATGCAATTATAGAAAAAACAGTTGACTTCAAGCAGCCTTGTCCTTTACACTTGCAGTTGTGCTATAAGGCAAGGCAGGGTAGATACCTGGTGCGCATGAGCATCGGTGCAGTGGACAGTACGTTTGCCTCCCCGGCCCTGCAACCTTTCCCGGCCCTGCAACCCTTCCCGGCCCTGCAACCCTTCCCGGCCCTGCAACCCTTGCAACCAGGCCACAGAGGAAGACCAGACTGGAGCTTCTCATTGTGAAGTCTTCAGACCAGAGGCTTCAGGTGGAATAGGAAGGCTCAGTTCCACCGACTCAGATCCTTCCTATAGGCTCCCTGGTCCTGCCCTCAGCTATCCTCCAGGTAGTCCTGCACCATGGCACAGTTTGCAGACCAGCCAGGGCACACGCATCGGGAAAGAGGCCAGAGTGGTTATGGTGAAATGGCTGACTCAAAGTCCTCTTTTAGGAAGAATAGTGACAAAACAGAAGAAACTTGACCTGTGGGCCTGTACTCAGTCATGGAGCTCTCCTGACGTTACTCTCACTGTGTGGGAACTTCTACAACCCCTCTCAATGTGCTGTCATCTCCTCCTCCATGTTTTCAATCACTAAAATGTGGATTTCAAAGAGTTCATAAGGCTGTTTTATATATACTTATTTATTTATTTGTGTGTGTGCATACACACATGGCATGACCTTGCACATGGGGAAGTCGGAGAACAACTTGCAGGAGTCGGCTTTCTCTCACCATGTGTGTCCCTGGGGTTGAACTCGGGTCATCAGGCTTGACAGGAAGCACCCTCAGCTACTGAGAACTCACAAGCCCGAGGACATGTATTTGAAGGGTGGGGTTGGTGGTACGTACCACTTGTAATCTCAGCATTTGAGAGAGTGTGGCAGTTTAGAGAATGCAGTCAACCAGATGAGGAGTGTTTCCTCCAGCAGTCACATCTCCAGCAAGGACAGGGTAGAGACTTCTGAAGAAACAGAGCAGGAAGCCACATTCCTGCTGAATTACTCCAGGGCCACCACACGTATGTAAATGTCATCACCACTCTCTCCTTCCTTACCATCTGCCCCGAGAATAACACAAATGTACAATGTGCACTAACTCTGCTTCTGTTTCTCTTCCTATGCCAGTGCCTCTTATAGACTTGCACACCCAGAGAAATGATTCTAACTCACTACCCATGCTTCATTTCCTGCCAAAGTTACAATCAGTCTATCTAAAAGCCAGTGAAGATGGTGTTGGGGGGGGCACAGGAAACAACATGCCGTGGTTGCTGTGGGTACATTTTGAATAGGCCATGGAGATGGGGGTTACTCTTGTCTAAGCACCTACACCTGAGTGACATTGACGTCTGTAGACTGACCAGACAGACGGCATCCCCAGTGTGAGTGGGCACCTGCATCCACTCAGGGGCCTGATCTGACCACAGTGCTAAGTGAGGGAAAATTCCCTGTGAATTTTGTCTGTCTTTAAACTGGGGAATCATTGTTCCCTTGCTTGTGACATGAGCACAGACTGGAACATATGTAGCATAGGAGGAGCGTGTGTAGCATCTCACCCAACCAGGAGCTTGCAATTAGTTTTACCAATTAATATCTTAACCGTGGCCCTTTTCAACCCAACTCTGATACATGTAACATTAGTAGAGGTGCCTCACCTTTCTAGCATTTCACCCCCACTGCCCCATGTCACCCCCACTTCCCCGTACTCACCCCGGATCTAGAATGGCCCTTTTACCCCCACTGCCCCATGCTCTCCCCGGATCTAGAATGGTCCTTTCACTGCCACTGCCCCGTGCTCACCCTGCATCTAGAATGGTCCACTTTGACAGAGCAGAGGCTCATGCTCTCCCTCATTACAAATTTGCCTTCGACTTTGAAGTGAACTGAGGTTAACGGTCATAGCAATGGAATTTCCCCCAAGGCTCCATAATCTGTAGTCACATAATAACACCCAGGTCACTCTCAGCATGGGGCAGGTGCATCAGTGTCTGAGTGGGCTGCCCTTGGCTCTTCCAAGCGCCTCATTCCAGGGCTCTTCTTGCGAATCCCCAGCCTCTTTCTGATGGGCAGACTCACGTGGCACACTATGCATGGCTCAGTGAGCTGCAATCTCTTGAGAGGGTTTTTCCAATTAACTTATAGTGCACATTTTAATATGCTGTGATTTATGAGTCACTCCTTTGAAGTCACTCTGGCGGTTCCTTCTATAAGCTGGAACTTACAGTATTGAACAAATGTACTTGTGCTTGCATTTGATTTGTCATCAAGCAAGCTGTTTAGTCTGAGAATCCACTTTGCAGAGACTGTTACAGTTCGAAGAAGTGTCATACAGCCTGGCCTGGGGCTGGGAAATGCCTCTTCATGCCTGACTCACTGGTGCAGCCTGCAAATGACAGCTGGAGTTTTACAGATGGTGCATGCTGTCACCAGCCTCCCCCCCCCCACTCTCCGCCTCTCTGCAGATGTACTCACTGAAGTGAGGGTGCATTTTCCTGTCTGGTAAGCACAATAGTGTTCTAGTTGGTTCTGGGTGAGAAGACAGTGGGTGATTTCCTTTGGCCCCACTACAGCATGGAAGCAGATTCCCTACCGCTGAGTATGCATTCTTTGCAAAAGCCCTGGACTGACACACTCCATTCTCACAGAAGCAGATGCATTTGCAGACAGATTCAAGAAGCAGCTAGGATGAAGTGGCTTTTGTTTGTTTTTAATATTTTTCAGTGAAGTACTTTGAAAACCCACCCATCACCCTTCTTAAATTGAGGAGATGTCACACAGCCTTGCAGCAAAAATCTAAATTCTGGTCCTCCTTACTTAATTGAATAAATTAGCTTATTCAACAGGTCATGCAGGATTGTGATAGTTATTCCTGCATTCAGGGGATCTCTTCCTGTCTTATCACATGATAAACAGTCCATAACAGTTGATTTAACATTAGGCTCTTACAGTCTCATGGAGAAACCAGAGCAAAGGTTGACTTGGAGTTTGGCCTTCAGATGAGATCTAGACCAGAATTATTTGACCATGCTGATACTGTCTAGAACATGGTAATAACAATTTTGAGTCACTAACAGTAGGATTTGGTCACACAGTTGTCAGAGTTCAACAAAAGAATGTGAGCTTGTTTATGTGAATTCTCTAGGTATCTTTACATAAAACTGAACCTGTGAGGCCATGTTACTCAAGGGTCCCCACGCTGATGTCATGGTGATGTATATATCACCTTTGGAGTAATAGAGCTTTGTGTGATTACAGCAGCATGTGTCCCCACACCATCGAATAGGGGACAGCTGCCCATGCCTCGGAAACACATTTTGTACGTGATGTAAGACAATAAGAAATAAGTATCCATGCAATTGGGTGTCGTCCTACTGAGTGTCACACCATCCGTGTTCCCTCCCTACTGAGTGTCACCATCAGCAATGCCTTCCCACAGCTGAGGAGAAATGCAGGTATTGACCTGTCAAATAGAGAAATAATCTGTGTCAGCTTCCAGAGAATTCACCCAGAAAATAGCCACTGCCTCTCCAATTTTAGATCAGATGCAAAGCTTATGTACAGAATGGAATATAAATCTACTGTCAGAGCAATTATTTAAAACCATTTAACTTCAGAAAAAAAAATGGCTTCCAGAGTGACAAACCTACTTAGGAATTCCTAGAGCCATTATATACATGGCTTAAATAAGGTTGTTGCAGATATAGTAATTGAGGCTTTTGAATTTAGGGGAGGGTTGATCATAGATTGATTAGACCCTGCATGTAGTCACATCTGCCCTTGTAGAGGAGAGAGAATGTCCATGCAGTAGAGAAGAGGCAGGGAGGCTATGAAGTCAAGTACAGCAAAGTAGCCACAGACACAGAACTTTAGAAACAGGCCATCTGCCATGGACAAGACACAGATTCCTCCTTGAGCCTCTGGAGATAGCGGCTCTGCTGGCACCTTCACAGTACTGGAAACTGACTTTGGTCTGCTGGCCTCCAGAACAGAGAGAGTACACTGTGGGTTGGATTGAATCACTGGACTTAGGAGAACTGCTGTAGCAGCTTGAAGCCAACACAAAGCACTCGCTCTCTTTACCCCCTCAGAGTGAAAACATCCCTTCTGTTCTCTTTGCTTTTCCAGACCCAATGCTGTGTCCGAGGTACTAAGTGGGTATCTAGACACACTGCATGTTCTGTCATCCAGATTGCATTCCACAGACTTGAGAGGCTGGCCTGTCTAAAGCACATGCTGAAAATAAAATTGATTTTGTTTGAACAAAATTGTTTAAAACTTGCCGGCTAGACTCAGTCAGGTCAATATAAAATACAGTCAGTTGGGAAAAGGAAAACCTAGTTTAGAAAATATGTCACCTGACTGGCCATGGGCAAACCTATGGTGCATTTCCTAATTTAATTAGTGATTGATAGGGGGAGGGCACAGTTCATTGTGGGTAACGCTGCTTCTGGGCAGGTGGTCCTGAGATGTATAAAAAAGTAGGCTGAGCAAGCCATGGTTAAAAATCTAGTACCCAGCATTCCTCAATGGACTCTGCTTCAGTTTCGGTCTTCAGGGTCTTGCCCTGCCTGTGTCCCTGCCCTGCCTGACTTCCTTCAATGATATCTGTGATGTGGTGTCAGCTGAATAAACCGTCTTCTCCCCAAGTTGACTTAATGTCATGGTGTTTTCTCACAGGATCAGAAACCTTAACTAAGACAAAGTAGGGTTTTTAAAAATAAATTAAAAATCGATACTTATTTTTAAAATTCCAATATTTATAACACACACAATATATATACTTATGTGTATACACATGCATACATATACTCATCTGTTCACACATGCAAATATAGATATAGATTATATAGGTATATAGATATAGATATGGATATGGGTATGGATATGGATATAGATATAGATATAGATATAGATATAGATATAGATATATCTCCGTTTTTGTGTGTCTGTTTTCCTGGACTGGAAAGTTTCCTCGGCCCCTTTTCAATGGGCTGTAGATTAGACCTTCATGCTAACCCTAGCCTGCACCCCCATTGATAGTTTCAGCCTTGAACAGGATCCTGTCTTTGAGGCCTTCAAAGGTCTAGAGCAACTGCTCCGTTTCCCTTTCACAGCCGGCAGTTGACATCCTGTTTCCTATAAATGCTGTGTCTGTGTTTCATGGGCTCATAAGATGGTTTAAGAAAGCATTTTGGATCGAGAAGAGCCTACTGAATGAGAGTTGGACAGCCCTGGAGTAAGGTAGTGGGAGCCAATAGAAAGTCCAGGAATGATCGGTGGGGTGTTTGACTGTGTGGGATGGCAGACGGGGGAGGCAACCCTCTGCCTCCAGACTGGATCTCAATTCTGAAGCACTACAGGTTTGCCAGGAAGTGTCATCACTCTGGCTTCCCGGAGAAGGCACGGACTGGATGTCAGTGTCTTCAGCTGAATGAAGAGTTTGGGTCAGACCCTAGGAGGTCTACTTACACGGGTCTTCCTGATTGACACAGTTCTCCTACCCAGACATGGAATAGCAACGACATCTGGAAGTCCTGGGCAGGGAGGATCCTAGACCAAGCCGAGTCTCCAAAGAGGTTAGTACAGGTTCCTGCGTAGAATTATTCTGTAAGTTGGAGGCTTTCAAGAGAAGATTTCAGCTGTTCTGGATCCCCTGCCCTCTGGCCTTAAACACTTTTTTGTCATCAGCTGATGCATGGTTACCTGTGGAAAGTTCCCTTGCCTCGGTGGTAACTTCATTAAGTATGAACAAACACTTCCATTGTATCGTTGCCCTTTACAATCCTATGACCTTTGTCTTCAGGTTAAATATCCACAGCTTTTTATTATCCAGAGGACTTAATATCCCAACCTCCCTGTTTTACCATCAAACACACTGGAAGTACAGATAACTGCTGAAATTTCTGTGCTTCAACTTTCCATCATACATGGTGCTCGTGAGGCCACATCCCTGGGAACATCTGCTAAAGGCCATTGAAGTCTCTGTGTGAGACAATGTCATGCTCTATAATGGTGTAGTTGCCCTCTAAAAGCTCATATCCTGGGCCTCCACTGTCCTTATTTCTCACGGAATTTTCCTTTTCCAAGTTCCCACACGAATGACCCTTTAAGCTACGCCCTCTGTATTCAATGGCTTTTCCAGCCTGCGGCTCTGAAATTTCACCATTCCACCACAAAACAATATGGCCATACTCACTACAGCAAAAATCCCAGTGCCCCCATTATCTGTTCTGTTTTCATTTATGCTGCTGTGATTAAGAAATAAAATAAATAATAAAAAAGGAAATTATGGGAGGAAAACCTTTATTTGGCTTATAAATCCAAGTTACAGCCCATCATTTTGGGAAGGTCAAAGTGGGCTAGTCACATCCAATCCACAAACACAGAAAGAATAAGTCCATCCTTGCTTGCTAGTTTTCATCCACATCTCTCCTCTCCTTTACTGTCCATGGGCCCCTCTTTAGAAAGGGTGCTATCCTCAAGGTTCTGAGTTTTCCTAAATCATTCAGCAATCAAGAAATCCCCCCGCAAAAATGTCCACAGGCCAACCTGATCCGGATAATTCCTCATTAAGACTCTCTTCCCAGGTCAATGTAGGTTATGTGAAATTGCCACCTAACACTAACAAATACAAGGACGGAGATGGTGTCATTAGCATAATATTGGTATCTCCCTGAACCTTGCAAACTCCATTCATCTGATCATACCAGCAATCATGTGGCATGCTGTCATCATCACGTTTGTACTCAGTCATAAGCAGATAACAGACATGAAGCAAAAGATACCCAGCCTACAATCCACAACCCCAGAGAAGCTAGAACCCTCTTCCAGAAACAGATGGAAGCAGATGCAGAAATCTACAACTAACCAGTGGGCTGAGCTCCTGGAGTACAATCGAAGTGAGGGAGGAGCAATAATATGAACAAAAGGAGTGAAGACCATGATGGGGAAACCCACAGAATCAACTGACATAAGCTAATGAGAGATCACTGACGCAGGTCTGACAAGTGGGAAACCTGAATAAGACTGAACTAGACTCCTTAATATAGGTGACAGTGGTGTGACTGGGATAATATATGAGGCCACTGGCAGTGGGTCCGAGATCTAACACTAATGCACAAACTGAGTTAGTGGAGCCCATTCTATATGGAGAGATACTTTGCTCAGCATAGACACAGGGGTGTGGGGGTGGAGAGGTGCCTTGGTGCTGCCTCAATGAGATAATGTGATAGACTTAGTAGACTTCCTAGGGGAGGCCTTACCCTCTCTAAGGAGCAGATGGGAGGTGAGGTGGTAGGAGACTGGGGGAGTGGGAGAAGAGGGAGGGGGAACTGGGATTGGAATATAAAAAATAAAATTAATTTAAAAATTCTAAAAAAAAGATTTTTAGGAGAGATGGTTCATAGGTTAAGAGAACTGGCTTTTCTTCCAAAAGTTCTTAGTTCAATTCCCAACACCATAACGTGGCTAACAACCATCTATAATGAGATCTGGTGCCCTATTCTGGCCTGCAGTCAAACATGGAGAGCACTCATACATAAAATACGCATAAATGAAATAAAATAAAATTTAAAAAATGTGTTTTTGAGAAATTATCTTCAGTTATATGAGTCTTTAATAAATGAAGGTTCATTTTAAATATTGTAATTAGGAATCACTTTGTGTCACCTAGGACTTGATTTTGTTCATACTTTCCCTTGTCTGCTAAAATATCAGGCCTATTTGCAAACAACTCTCAGAAATCATGCTAACCCTTTTAGTTGTTTTCTATTTGTTTCTTATCTTATGTTACTTGATTTAAACTTTTTATAAATGCTAATCTTCTAAAAGTAATATCAAGACCAGCATCCTTTGGTGAAAGTATTTTATACTTATAAGCATATTATATGTTATCTCATCATATGTCTGTCTTTGGATGCTGTCAGCTATGTACAGCACAGACAAATATTTGTTTTCCTGGGCACTGTTGCTGAGGCCACAGGGCTCATCACATTTGGGAACAACATATATCCCATAAAATCTGAATACTGTTTCCAACAATCCAAAGGTCTGTTTAGAATTTTCTGCAAATAACTTCATTCTGATGTCAAAAGGTCAACTTTTAAAATTCATAAGATTCTGTAATATAAGCCTTACTGTCATATTTTAAGTTAATCCCTGCTCTACAGAAGGCCATTTTCATATTTTCTTTAATAAGCTACTTTAATAATGTTATTGTTTTAGATTTTAGCTGAGTCACTCAGACAGCCTGGGTATTTAACTGGGTAATCTGAAAATAATGATAGTTCACATTTCTTCATTCCAGTATTATTGGAAATATAAGACACTTCTTCACGCACACTAAACCCTGAAGCGGTGTTGCAGAGTGAGCCTTTGTTATCCCGCAGGTGCTGGTGATCAGCTTAACTACTGAGATACCGCATGCCAGTTCTCTGAGAATGAGAGCAGGGAAGAAGCAATTGTATTTTCTTCAGCTGTGACATGATACCCAGGCCTCCGGCATGTTTGGCGGGGGGGAGGGGGGGGGCAACTGATGCGTGAGACCAGTACTGACTGGTGGATGGGGCCAGTGATGGATTCAGTGATGATATTACTTGTGAGACAGGAAGAGTCTGAACTAAGAATGAGCTCTGTAGCTCAGGGGTTTGTAGGAATTGTCAACTTATCTCCTTATTCTGATAAAATGTCGATCATTTCAAGGCATAAAAGGAAGGGCATACAACCCTTATGTATCCTTACTGTTACAATCACTCACCGAGACTGGTAAGCAATAATCTTTAATAACCATGTGCTAAGAAAACCTCCAAAATGCTCTATGATGTAGTAGAGAGACTCTGATTCTTTGTTTAGCTTCTGTTAAGAACCCTGGACCCTTTGCAGCTGGCCTCTAACCTCTGACACTTCTCTGTCTCATGCCCTGGACGTGGTCACTTTCCGTTGTTGGTCAACCTTCTGCTCAGTCTACCCTCTAGAGTTACCTCACAAATCCACAAGCTCATTTCTGTTAGGTTCCTTCTTGCCTAGGGAACCTCTTCTCCCTCCCTTCTGGGATGGAATCTTAACCTTACATCTCTACTGACATCAGCTCTCCACTGGGCTTCAGAAGGAAGCACTTGAGTTTGTATGTTTTCTGACTTCTTTTTGTGTGGTATCTATAGCCAGGAAGTACGCAGCCAGGCTGGGGCCCGTGTCATCGTTGATGCCTTGCAGCCTGGGCTGAAGCTCTTTGGCTTAACAACTCTGCTGCTCTGAGACTGAGCCACCAGAGAACATACCAAGACTCCTTTCCTAGCTATAGGCTCTCTGCTCTAGTGTAGACATTCTATACACAGCCAAGCATACAGCTCTGTCTTGTGAGCCCATAATGAACTTGCCTCCAAGCCCCTCTCTGCTGTCAAGCACATTGCCTTCCAGTGGCCAGCTCATCCCAGAAACACCTAAGGAGTTGTCATAGGATCTGCTTGTGGGGTGAAAAATAGACAATCACAAGTTCTGAACATGAGCTTCAAAAACTGCTGGGAAAAGTGATCCATCCGAAAAGGGATGAGCTCAGATTCCCATGCCCCTGTGGAAACAGACTTGGTGGGAAAGCTCCGTCAGGACTGGCTTTTGTTCACAGTGAACTTCAGCTCCAAAGGGCATCCAGATGGACCCACCACCCGAGCTTTCTACAGCCCAAGATAGCCAAGCAGCAGGATGCCCTCTGCCTCCCTGCTAAGCAGTGGCTCTGGGGACAAGTGTGACCCCTTCCCCTAACTTGGGAATCCTGCCAGACGTGTCCCAGAAATAGCTTTTTTTTTTTGCTGAAGAAAATGGCTCCAACTTCCTCCTCCAGCTTGAATTTATCCCTCTGCGATAGACATGAGTACACATTTATGTTTTGTAGATAATAGTTGTGTGCCTGCACACAAGCTGAATAAGAAGCTGCTCATTGTATGCAAGCCATTTGATGGAAGAATACACTCTGAATACTCTTACCACACAAAAGGAACCCTGTGTTAATGTTCTTGGCTGCAGTAATCTTCACCATCTTGAGTTGAAATGAAACTGGTTAGGATGGGAGCATTTTCGACTTTAGATTGTTTCAACAGTTGGCAGAAGATTAGGCAGGAACTTGAAATATGGTTGCTCTCTATTTTAGAACCTGCTAAAAATACAATGATTTTCCAATGGCAACCTTCTAAGACACTGTATCAGCACTGTGTCTACACTGTCTCTGCAGCTGGCGGTCCGCCAATGGGAAGCGGGGGCAGATGGGGCCTTCCCAGGGGTTCTGCTATCTTCTCATGCTCTCCTTGTCTCATCTCAGAGCACCAGCCTCTGTTCCACTTCCCCCCTAAGGCCGGGCTCACAACAGAAAGGAGCAGGTGTTGACCATCATCTAGATCTTCCTCTGATATAACACGTGCAGATGCATGGCTCTCACAGCCACCATGAGAACGCTGGCAGGGAGAGGAACATCAGGGGCTGTCATGGTGCAATCAGAAGAAGGAGTGGAAAGCTGTGAAGGAATCACCTCACAAATGAATACATAGCCAGTCCAGACCAAGTTTCAAGGACTAATGTTGAGTGTGCATGTGTGTGTGTGTCCACATAGGTGTGCAAACATGCACGTATACACCTGTAAGTACATGTACATCAGCATCATCAACAGGCATCCCATTTTCTGTCTATTGTTCTGTCTCTTTTTGCATCCATGGATTTATTTTACTTGGTGATCACAAGATAGAATTATCAAGAAGTTTCTCAAAGCATTTAGGGTATTTAAAATCACACAGGCAGACGTATAATGTAAGGAACAGGAGCAAAGCCCCACAGCACAGGGAATTGCTCACCTCTGCACTGAGGTTGTTTGGGGAGTCTTGTGATTTGCCACAGCGCTGGCATCCCTCAGGGTGACAGGAGGTGGGGGGAAGCACTGAGTGCCTGCCCATTGCTCTTCACCACTTCACTTGTCCTGAAAGCTTTTCCTTCAGAGCAGCCCAGGGTGCAAGGAAGTCAGCCAGGCTCTTTTCTTGCAGGAGAACCACAGCCACCAATCTCTTTCCTCCCAGGAAAATACAGAGGATGCATTGATATGATGACTGTTCACAGTGCCACCAAATTTCTTGCTATCAATCCATGTCTGACGTCTCCCTGCCTGTACCATTGCTAGAGGTACTAGGATTGAAGGCAGGAGTCTGGGCAATAGACTTTGAACCATAAAGAATCCATTGGGGGGATAAAGTTCAAGCCCAGAAGGAGAGCTTCACCTCTCATCCTTAATTTAGCAACCTGGCAATAGGGACAAAGGGTGACTTGCAATTAGGCAAAGCTAGAGCTTCTTAAGCTGACAGCTTAGTGATTTTTCAGTCCTGCAAGTTGGAAGCACAATGAGGAACAGGGACCACAGTGTATGACGTCACTTCTGCCTTTCCTAGTGGGCCAGTGGCCAGGTGGTTCCTCAGATGGAGGTAGGGAGCAAGGCTGGAGAAAGATTTTCCCCATCTACTGATAACAGCTAATCCCTGATAGCAGGATGATGTCTCTGTCTACTACCTATGATCAATTCTCACGTAGCCAGGAGTGGAGGAATTCAAGGGCAGAGTGTCTGGACACAGTTCTAATCCCAGGAAACTCAGCCACCATTTGCCTCTCGGTCCATACTGACCCGAGTGCAGCCCGTGGGTCACAGTATGGAGCACTAATGCAAAACTTCTCAGAAGCACTAGCCAACATACTCTCTGCTTTGTTTTAAGCAGTTGGACTTAACTGTCTTGTCAGAGGCTGTGGTAGATTCTAGCCCATGTGGTGCTGCCCTCCAAGGTTACAGGCTGGACTGTTGAACATTTCAGTCTTAGACATCAGGAAACATGTGAGAGATGATGCTGAGTTTCCCATCATGCAGGGAGTCATGGGTTTGATCCCTAGAACCAAATGAGTCAGACACTGGGATTCACAGCTGTAATCAAAGCACTTGAGAGCTAGGAGTGGAGTAACCAGAGGTTCAAAGTATTCCTTGGCCGTTTGAGTTCAAGGCCAAGGGATCCATGTGGAAGAGAGGAGAGGAAGAGGAGGGAGGAATGAGAGAGGAGTGTATGGAGGAAGGAGAGCCAGATCTACGAGGGAGCTGACGATGCTTAGATGACCCTGCAGGGCTGCCCTTATTCACATAGTTTGTGCGTTGCTTAACTTGGACTCAGGGCTCACTCTGTCCTTGTTCTCACCACTGAGTGTAAAGCATCTTAAAGACAAATGCCATGTGTTCATCTGGGCCTCTGTGTTTTTAAAGAGAATCCATCCTATCCCACAATCTTTTTACACAGTGTTTGAATTTTTTGTTTGTTTGTCTCTTTGTTTTGTTTTGTTTTGTTTTTCAAGATGGTTTCCCTGTGTAGCTTTGAAGCCTGTCCTGGTACTTGCTCTGTACCAGGCTGGCCTCGGACTCACAGAGACCTACCTGCCTCTGCCTCCTGAGTGCTGGGATTAAATCAACCTGACCTTGATTCTTAGGGCTTTACCCAGGCTTGGTTAAAACTCTCAACTCTCACCTTTCTCTTCTCTATCTACCAGGAAATGGCAGTGCCCTTGCTCTCATAACCTTGTGTGTTATATATACTCAATGGATCACTGACGGTGGGGCCTTGACAACACCGGTGAGCCAATGAAGGATTCTGGGTATACGTATAACTTAGTCCAGAGCTCCTTGCCCCTCATCCCCCCACCCCGAGATTAAGTCTCTAAATAGCACTCTAAGAGTCAGTGATTTTGCAGGCTAGCTGGAGTCTTGCTATGCATGGGATAAGAACTGTGTGGCCCAATAGACTTTCTATAGTGCTTAACTGGCTGCAGGTTACCACCATCTCCACCTCCACTTGTGTCACTCTGGAAAACAATCTACCCTGTATTAGCTAACAAACAATGAATAGCTGTGTGTGAATGGTTTTTGCATGAAAGCTTTAGCAATGACAACTTATTAGAGCTTCAGTTGCCTGGAAAAGCCAACTGCTGCAGATCTAGGCTTATGTTGTGGTATAAATGAGTCTTGCTGTATTTTTCTGGATGGGGTTTTTTCCTTTTCTTTTCAGTTCTGAAAAGCTGTTTCTTCAATGCTCTTGGCTTGTGCGTGAAAATCCGAGCAGCCTGAGAACACGAAGTGAGTCGATCAAAGCCTTTGGAAAGCTTTGCAAAAGAACTCTCATTGGAGCAACTTCTTTTGTCAGGCACCTGAATCTGATCTTGCTCCACGAAAGGGCATGTGAGGAGACGGACGCCTCTGACCAGGTCCCTGTGGACCTGTCTGGACGAGATTGTGGGAGGACCACCTTCCCACTCTCAGATCCTTAATTACTCCCATGGTTTCTCCAAAGTTACCACAAGACAGAACTCCCTCACCCTCCAAGGAGCTGCCCACGTTCCATGAAGTTAACTGACTTATTCATAATATTAAATATTAACCCAATGTCAAGACAATCACCCTCTACCCAGCACATTACCAAAGTCCCTTCTAGATTTAGATTTAGGTACCCATCCTTAACGATGGTTTTAGATTCATCCAGCTGACAGGAAACCTTTGAAATCCAAGAATGCCAAGAAACATGTTTCTCCTTTATGTCAAGATTCAACATACGATTTGCAAATACCAGATGGTTGAAAATACTACCAAAGCAGATCAATTTGTTTTAGGAACTCAAAGAACCAAAAGAAAAAATGTATAAATGCATACATATTTATACATATTTGAGTAGTAGGTTTAGGAAATGGTTTTCTGTAAATGTAACATTTTAAAGGTGCCCCTCTGCTTCCTCCATACTCCCAGGAGGAATAAAACAGGCAAAGAAAGTAATATAATAAGATATGTGTCAGACAAAGAGACTTCCCTGGCAGGGAACTGGAAGGTGACTAAGGGGTTGTAGCTGAGTATGTGCCAACTTGTTAAAGTCTGGGAAGCTCATTCCTTGAGATAGGGGTACCAGGAGGGCTGAACAGCAGGGGGCAGGTGTGATGGGAACAAATTTTCTTTCTCATTCAAAAGCCAATGTGAACACAAAAATAATGGCATCTTCCACTGGCCACTGCTCCTACCAACATGTTTCTCTCCTGTCCACAGGAATGGATTTTTGTAGCAGGAGTCTGTCTTCTGATCATTGCTATAATGATATCTGAAAGCTGTGGTCATTCCCATGAGACCCTCTCAAGACTGTCACCACAAATGTTTCTTTCTGCCACAGGAGGCAGCCCAAGACTCAAGAAGTGTAAATAGATAGCCCCTTCTCTTTCCAGAGATGCACACCATGCTAACAGTTATGGGGAGAGGAAACTGTTTTAGTTTCATTGCTGTTGCTGTTATAAAAGACCCCGAGATTCAACTTTCCAGGTTATAAATCCATCACAGCAGGGTTTCTGAGGTGCTAGGAACTTGAAACAGTTGCATTACATCCAGTCAAGAGCAGGGAGCAATGAAGTAATGCAGTATGCTTGTCCTTGGCTTAGTTTCTCCATTCCTAGATAATCCAGGACCCCCTCTAGTGACTGGTGCTACTCCCATTGAACATGGTTTCCTGCTTCCTCCTACACAATCAAGATAACACTCCCACAAAGATGTATCCAATGGCCAACCTGACCTAGACAACTCCCTTCCCATATGAGTCTTGATCATGTCAGTTTGACAAGTAAAGCCAACCACTGGTCTCTCCTTCAATAGAATAGCTTCCTTTCCCTTGTCCATATTCCTGTAACTACCCTCACCTCTTAAGTAACTCCAGAAACCATCTGCTTCATCAAAGTAGACTTGGCGGGAGGTTTCCTTTGTCTGTCATTGGTCTGTCTGGATGAGTAGATACACACTCCCTGGAAAAGTCACACAATATTTATCTCATTCTCTCAAGCTCCTGGGAGGTGACATCCATCAGACAGACCTGGTTTGTTGGTTACAATTCTGACCATGGTCTATTGGCCGTGGGCCAGCTACTTGAACTCCTTAGTGTTTAAAACAGCTTTTGTGACACATTATCCATCCTACTCAGCATGATAAGAGGGTGCCTGTACCAGATTGTCCTTCCTCCTGTTTCCAACATGCCTCATCCTGGAGCCCCTCCTCTCCTGAGAGGCTATTGCTTCTGTCACACGCTTTTCTCCCTCAACTCCTGAGGCCTGCTGTCTCTTTTGCATGCTCTTTGCCTCCCAGTATAGGTAAAGAAGCAATTTAAGACCTGTTTTGAAAACACAATAACATAAATGGAAAGTTGTCAATTTGAATGAAATATTATATATGATAACTAATAAAACATTAGCACTCGAAAAGAATAAAAATTAAGTGAGGCAGTTTGTAAATTTCTTTGCTATTTGAAGTCAAGTATGATTTCTACCTATAGTTTGTGGTTAAGACTGGTCTTATTTCAAAGGCTCAGCAGGAGATTCGTCAGTGTCTACCACGGTAGTCCAGAGAATTGCAGATGCTGGTTATGTCTGCTAGCACGTCTTTCGCCTGTATAGTACCGTATATTTTAGATTCACTGTAGTAAATTATTTGAAGCTTCCCTGAATTATTTGAAGGAGTAATTTGGTCATTTCCTTCCACCTACTGTAAACAATGAGATAAATAATTCATAAATTACATTGGAGGGCCCTCACAATATCGTAGAGGTATTTCTCCTCCTTTATTTCCTAATCTCTAGTCATATCTTTCCCCCAGTTACCCATTGGACATTCCTCTCCCTCACAGGAGCTGTCAGAACCTGTACGGTTAATCCACTTTGTTACCTTGACTGGATTTGGAATCATGTGTGAGACACAGCTCTGGGTGCATCTGGGAGGGAGCTTCCAGGGAAGCTTGACCAAGGGAAGACCTGCCCCTAGTCTAGTAGGTCCCATTCCATGGTCAGGAGCCTGGATGAAATAAAAAGAAGAAAGAAAGTTGAGCAGCAACATTCATCACTTTTCCTGGTTTTGGATACAATGTCACATCACTGGTCTCACACTTTTGCAGCAAGATGTCTGTCCTGGATGAGCAGGACTGCATGCACCATGACCTCAGTCAGTGTCTTGTCAGAAACCTCTGTGTTGTTCTTGCAGTGGACAGAAAGCCGTGTTCTCATTTGATTCATCCGGTGGCCTCCAGTGAATTAGTTGGACCCAATTTAACCATTGTGGAACTAGCTATTGTTTTGAAATCACTTGTAGGTTTCCAAGGAATATTATGATTTTCTGCGTGTTTAGCCAGAATAGGTGGTGGCACTTAGCAGAGTGGCATGGAAGCGTTTGTAGGCAGGGCACACCCGACCACATATCGCCACTGTGTGCCCTAGCTGTCTGTCTTGTGTCTGTGTCACAGACCCAAAAGCTGTATGCTCCTCTTTCTACCATATCTGAGCTTCAATCATACCCAAGAAAACAAGAACAATGAAGCTTATGCCAAAAATATGCTTTTAACTTTAATTGTTAATGTTTTTTACCTTTTCACATGAAATTTTATTTCGCACTCAAAGTCAAATTGTTATTCCAGGTTCAAAGTCAAGTTTCTCTGAGTATTCCTTTCAGAGATCATTGGAGAATAAAGGTCTGGGCTGAAAGTTACAGGGCCATCGATAATCCTTGGAGAAAGAAAAAGGTTGATAAGACTATCATAAAACTTCAAGTTCACATTTAGGGGCCTTAGCCTGGCTATTCAAGGATGCTATAGAAGGAGACTTGTGAGGGAATTCCAGTTCATATGTGCAAACTTCCTGGAAGGATTTCACAAAAGTGGCTGTGGCACCATCTTGCCCCAAGAGGCTCTGTACTGACCCAGCTCTTCTGAGTCAGAGAAACATCCATATAAGTGTAGAGATGCCTCTGATGTCACACTACACCAGAAATCCAATCAAATGAGGTAAATTTCTTACTTCAGACCTTAGGGGAAGGAATTGTATCAAAGTAGGATCAGATTTTATTGAGATGCTGTTGTGCTTATCTGAATCATTCATCTAACGTCTCAAGTTTGTTCCCTTCTGAAGCATGGTGCCATGGAAAGCGTATGTGGTTGGTTGCTTGCCTAGCTGGTTAGATGGTCAGGTGCTAATCATAGTGAACTTACAGTCATTCTCTGCCATCAGGACTCCAGGGAGGAGGAAGAGGAGTGGTCTGGGTATGTCAGAGTCATCTTATGTCTGTGAACACATGCTCAGCATCTGCAGATTTTATTCTTGTCATTGTATGCACAATGCCCTTGATATAAGCAAAATAAAGCTAGAGGATGGCTGACCTTGGCTCTCTGATCTCCCAACTTGGAGGCCGACCTTGGATTCCTCATGACCAGAGCCCCAGTGCTATGATCCTCCTCCCACAGGCGGTATCATCTGACTGGTTTTCCTTGTCCCTTGATCCACTGCTTCACTGGGCCCAGTAGGGAACTAAGCAGAAGCACCTGGTTCCCAGAAACAGATGATGACAGCTGCTGACCAGTGCCCCCATAGCTCCAAGGGAGGGGCAGCAGACAATCTGAAGGGAGCTGTATGCAGCAGGCAACCCACCCTCCCTGTGAGTCCTGCAAATCTACCATGTATCATAGCCAGTTATGTTAGCAATTGGACAGTGAAAGGAAGGCACCCGGCTCCTATTCGCACCGGAATAAAGAACACTTGTAACTAACTTCCTCTAATTGGGAAGAGTCAGCCTAACCAGGTACTATGCCAAGTTCTCTGTGAGCATAATCTGGTTTGTGTCTCACAAATCCTACTAACGTGCACACTAGCATTAACCCTTTCCACAAACAAGGAAACTCTGTCTTCAACGGTAAAGTGATATATTAAAAACTGATCTCCAGCCAAGGGCAGAGCTTGGAGGTGAAACTATGTTTCTCTGATTACTGAGTGCCAATATTTGCTGTTTCTTTTATTTTATTTTTTTGGTTTTTTTACGAGACAGAGTTTCTCTGTATTGTTTTGGACCACTGCCTGGCTTATTTGCTGTTTCTTATACATCCACATCTTTCTGAAAGTTTCAAACCAGTCACTCAGTTCTCTATAGAGTTTCTTTGATAATGACTTTACAAGATCTTCATTAGTTAATTGTCTCAGGTCTCACTCCTGTCCTGGTGGAGTACTGAGCTTCCTAGGGTTGCAATGTGCCACACTTGTGAAGTTGTGCACTAGAGACCTTACAGTCCTGGAATAGAAGGATTGTGCATTACCCTGTGAATGTTATCTCAGGTTGAGGAATACTGTTAAAAATGCATTTACAAGGAAATGAAAGAAGAGAGGGAAATATTGTATCCTTTTTGTTTTAATTAACTATACTATCTGTCAAATAGCATTATTAATTGCTTCTATTATTTTTGCATTTAGTTGTATATATGTGTGCATACATGTTCACCCATGCACGTGGAGGAGACACTGATGCTATGTGTATTGTGGAGGGATAAAATCTCATGTCTTCATGTTTGTATGACAAGAGAAGCTAAAAGGCACTAAAGGCAGCTGGAGAGACTGCAATGAACTGTCACTGGTAGGTCTGGTGTGATGAAGGAAGAGCAAGGAGGTCCTAAATAGCCAAGCATCAGAAGTTGAGAGGTTTCACACTTAAAAGTCAGTGTCCCCCATGAGTCACTCAAGGGGAACTGAAATAGAACTGAGCAGAGGCAGACGGCAAGAATGTTAGGATATAGGTATTGATATTTATAGCAGCAAAGCAAAGAGGATGCAAGGTTATCAACAGCAACAAGAGCAAAGAAATTAAAAAGCACCAACCCAAATGTTGATCAGATAGATTTGACATCTTCCAAAGTTGCTGCATGTGAGGGTTTTCCACCACTCCCTAACATGGGTTTTCTCAGCCTCCTCAAAGGTGTCTTCCCCTTCTTCTAACCTTGGCTTCAGCTAGAATGGCGCTAATAACTGGGTGACATGTCTCACCTGTCCCTGCCCATGCCAGGTAAATTTCTGTCTGCAAGGCACTAGCACCCCAGCTCTGTGTGGGAACTTCTTCACGGGTTACTTGCTGTTATGATAGATATTTTTAGCAGACTACCTCGAAATACCATGCCCTTAAAAAGTGTATTTATGATCAGTTGTTCAATGTAAGATGGACAGCTATGCAGTGAGTTAGTTCCGGTTTTGACTTTTAATTTACTACTCATTATTTGTATTTGACTGTAGTCGGTGAGTAGCCAGACATTCAACAGGACTCCTGCCTACACTCAGGCCCTGAAATTAAAATGAGCTTATCTCAATAATGCCAGCTTCTAAAGAAAAATACAGAATGGTGTGGGGGTGGGGTACACACAGGGTCCCAGCAACTGACTCTGAGACTTTGTACTCATCTGCCTCCGGAATATATAAGAAAATGTTAAAGATTTACAAGAAGAAAAATAAATCAAATGTTTACCCAGCAATGTTATTGCAGTACCCTGCATTCCATTCCCACCTCAAAACAAACAACGCTCTTGGACATAAGTCATCAGACAGTGTAGATGACCCACTGGGGTGGAGTGCCATGCTCTGCCCATTCCTAGCTTCTGAGACTATTCAGAATAGCATAAGGTTCTTGGGAAGCGTTAGGAGTGCTCTGCAAAGGCAGAATTTAGTGCTTCCTTTGGCATATGTGGGAGATCAGCTTCAATAAAGGATTCTCCTCTGTACAAGTGAAATATGGAGGCCAGTGAGAACAGCATCCCTGCTTCCAGGTAGGGGCACATTCTCAGACTCATCATCAAATACCTTCCCAGAGCCCAATTGATGGGGTTGCCCTTCTGTGTATATGTTTCTATTATTGGTTAATGAATGAAACACTGTTGGACAATAAGGCATGAAGATAGATGGGGCTAGAGAAAAGGAGAATTCTGGGAAAGGTAGGCAGAGAGGAGTCACCATGCTGCCAAAGGAATAATAACACACCAGGGCATTACTGGGCAAGCCAGAGCCTCATGGCAGTACATAGATTGATAGAAATGTGTTAATAATTAAGACAGAGCTAGCCAATAAGAAGCAATTAATATATGTCTCTGTGTGTTTATTTGGGAGCTCAAGGATGGGGGATCCTTGCTTACAGCCCATACAGATGCATCAATCACACTTAGAATTGAACCTTGGTAGAAGGGCTTACTAAACACACTGTCCTCTGTGGAATGATTCCAGCAGAAAAAAAGCCATGAACATCCTGGAGTGGAAGGTGAGGAAGCCATAGTCATGCAGAATAGAAGGGATTAGATAACACCAGGGAGATTCAGGCTCAGAGGAAGACAATGAGCTTGTGGACATCTCTAAGGAGAACACTAGCTCACCTGCCTCAAGAACATGGTATGTACTCAAGGTCAGATGCTGTGGGATAATCTTTGTGTACACTGTGAAGATGTATCTCAGTTTAACCTCATCTGCCAGGGCACCTTCTGATTGGTTTAATAAAGAGCTGAACGGCCAATAGCTAGGCAGGAGAGGATAGGCTGGACTTCCAGGCAGAGACAGGAACTCTGGGAAAGAATCAGAGAGGTGCAGATTCACCAGAGAGATGTGGAGGAAGTTGGATTACAGTACTGAAGAGAGGTAAAGAACCATGTGGCAAAAATGCAGATTAATATGAATGGGTTAACTTAAGCTTTAAGACCTAGTTTGGAACAAGCCTAAGCTAAGACCAAGCTTTCATACTTAATAAAAAGTTTCTGTGTCATTATTCGGGAACTGGTGGTGCAAAGAAAGTCAGAGTACAGTCATAACTGCTCCTTCCAGCTGACATGCTGATTTTTATCTTTCTACTTTATCAGGGCCTCACTCTGGAGAAAGACCTGAGAGATCTCAATGGCTGTATACCCCTGTCATACTCTTTGTCCTGGACGAGCCTGTTCTACAAAATACGGAGGTGTTCAGAATGCCATAAGAATTTGTAGGGATTGTATAAAACAGCCTTGACTTTCTGAGTTGATGAAAAAATTTCAGTTTACATAGGAGCCACAAAAGGTAAATCAAGAAAATGAAAATCAAATGTGTTAGAAAATCCCTGAAGTCTGCATGAGTGTCCCTCCCTGTTTCTACCTTAGCAAGGATGCTAAGCAGAACACGCACCTCTGCAGGGCCTTGCACAGAAGGGACTACAGCCTGTGAAGCAAAACACGCACCTCTGCAGGACCTTGCACATACAGGCCTACAGCCTGGGAAGCACCTAAGCAGGCATACTCAGAAGTCAGCAATGCTTTAAGGTGGATACTGCCATGCCTGTCAGTATGCTTTTATTAAACACAGAGTCTTTAAACTCATTCATAAAATCATTTGCACCTTTCCCATTCTTCCCATAAAAGTGCCACCTTCTGATCCTGCAATGGAGGGTGAGGTCACACCTATGCCTGCAGAAAAACTCCATGAGTTTGATTTAAATGAGGGATGCAACCTGAGGGAGATTTAATAGAACAAGATTTGGGAAAATTCAGTAGATGCAGCTACAGATTCAAATCAGTCTTCTGCCATCCAGAAGACTCAAAGGTGAGTGATGTGGTAAAAGTTGTAGTCAAGACAACTAATCTCCAGTGTAGGAGCAAGATAAATTGGAGACACCCCATCCTGATGCAGCACTATGCTGTGCCTTCCACTCTGTTGACAGTTCTTGGCACCGTCAAGGTATCCACGATGTCTGGAGTAAAGACTTACCCAGACAATGAACCAAGAGAAGCAAATTGTCCTTGAGGACAGCGGCCTTTGACAGGGAAAGGAATTCCACCAAGGGCAAGGAAACCCCTTTCAAGGGTAGACACGGACTTCACTATCTCCTGTGTCTCTCAGTGGAAGCTTCTCTGGGGCCAGAACAGGGGCGCTTGCCACACAGAGCTTGCATTGTGATCTCCTGGCTACAGATACATTTCTCTAAGTGTACAGTTTGCTGGTTAAGATGGATAAACCCTGTTAGGAATTTTTTTCCTTCTTCTTGGATAGTGTTAGTCCCCATAACCACAAAACTTAACAGTCTACTTTCCATTATAAGAGAATAACCTTCTCTCTGTACCCACATGTAAAAGTGCATAATTTCCAGAACTTTCCTCTTGATCCTCATTTCTCTATCAATTGTTGGCTATTGAATGTTCTCCTGCAATTCCCTCCTCAGATCTGCAGCACTGAAACTATTGTTTAATTTTAGCATTAGGTTAAGATACACGAGCCTGTGAGTAAGTGAAATCACTGTGCTGTTCACCATGCCTGGGTGCTCCCTCTTTACTTAGTTGCCTATTTGCTATTTGAGCAAATCATGGACCCTTCACTTTACCGCAAGTGTCCAAGGGAAACAATGCTGTCAAGGAGAAAGAATCAAGAAACAGTTACTCCCCAGAAAGTTACCCTTAGGCCAGCGGTTCTGCAAACACTCTAATACCATACCCTAACTGGAGTTCACAGGATACACAGTTGCCTCCCTGAGGTGGTCACAGGATAGAAGCACAGGTCCCACATCAGAGTGGTCAAGGTCATAGCAAACAGCCGTGCTTCCTCCACGTGTGTCTTCATGACTTTCCTCCTCCACCATCCCTCTCCGCCCATTCCACTCGCAGGCCACTTTTACAGACACTTGGAAGTAACGCCATCGACTCTCAGGGTCACTTTAAATCAAACCAGATCCCCCACTAAACTCCACAAGTTTCCCACCTTCTCTCCCATCATGCAGAGCAATGGGGGCAGCCTGTGCTTTTGTTAGGAGAATACTCCAATGGAATCCCTGACCGGCCATGCCTGCGTGACTATTCATAATCCATCAAGCGCGGTCTTAAAGATACTACCCTCAGAAGCACAGTTGCTCCCAGAAAACACCATGTGACTCTCTCCCTCCCTCCCTATGCTTCTTTTCCTATCTTCTCTTCTTTTCCTGGACTGTTCCGTGTTCCCATCCTGCCTCAGAAAGGGCACCTGGATGGACAGGGCAGCTGTTCCTATGGGATGATGGGAGATAGGGAAAGATTCCTGCCTCCATTTTGTCTCTAGCACTATATAGGTGGGTGCCTCCTACTAGACCTTCTGCCGTTATCTTGAAGACTACAGGGATATCTACAAGGGGTCTTCTAGGTATGAAGCTGGGAGCTTTCAGAACATAAGCTGATGACATCTGCAGCTGCCTCGCCTTGCTGCTTCCTTTATTCTCACCACTGCGAATGAATCTGCCTCTCACCCTTCTGTTCTCTTGAGGACCCAGGATAAGACCAGAGTGCTTCCTGGTAATGCAAAGTTCACTTCTAATCTATGGGGCTTTGAGGGCACACAGGCTAAGCTGTAGGAAGTGCCAGTTTCTCTGGGCATCCACACACCCCATCCTGTTACAGAGGTATTTTGTAGGAAAGGGACAGAAATGAAGACCCTGGCTAGCTTCACCATTGTCATTCTGATCTCCGATTTTGGAACTGTGAGAAAATGAACTCCTGTAGTTTAATCCACATGTGGTATTTTGTTAGAGCAGCACATGCTGAGGCACCCTGCTTCTCAGAGGAGGAGACTGAAGCCCTGAGGGATTAATTATCATTGTCTGGGCACACAGCCAAGGAAGGATTGGGCTACTCATTCCCTCTACTTTAGCCAACATGCAACTAACCAACTAAGCTGAAGTGGATAGAAGCATTCAATTTCTATTAACTTTAGATAAAATCACTTGATTTTATGTAAAGGATTTTGATCTGCTTTAAACAGACTTTTGTACAAGGTGAGAGATAGGGATCTAGTGTGGTCCTTTTGCATATGGATATGTAGTTTAATGCATAAAGAGCAGTCTGTATACACAAAGGGGCTTTATTAAGCCAAGAAAGATAGTGTCATTTTCAGGAAAATGGATGGAACTGGACACCATCATGTTAAGCAAACTAAGCCAGCTTGGAAAGTAGGACTGTATATTTAGGATACATCCAAACAAGACAGTGGCAAGTAGCCCCATTACTTTATAGCCTACTTTTTGAAAGCAAATTAAAAAGAGCACTTGGTATTCTAGTTGATTCATTCACATTGAGTTTTTCAATTTTGAAATAGACTTTAAAGCAATTTTGGGGCTAAGGCAGTAGTTCTGTGGAAGAATACTTGCTTAGCACAGTGTGAAACTCTGGTTTCATTCCAATGACAAAAACAAACAAGCAAGCAAAGATCTTTCTCTGCCTCATTCTTTCATGAGTTTCAAATGTTCATTTGGGGATAGTGTTAGATTTTAGAGTTACAAAGGCTTTCCAGGAGACTTTGAACGACCTTGCCCCCATGTAACCAGCCTGCACAACTGTAGAGATTTATAAAGTAGGAAACTGGTATTAAAAGTGAAATGACATACATATGAAGACATCATTATCAAGTCCATCTCTTTGTATGTGACCTTAAATTAAAACAAACACTCAAAAAAAAAAACAAAAACAAAAACAAAGAAACACTGACAAGGAAATCAGAGAGGAAGAGCATGGTGTCTAAATGACAGATTCCCAGGGTTTCACCTGCTTTGCCACTTTAAATCTTCCATTCCAGGATGGAATCCAGGTACCACAGAGCCAGGGTGACCTTCTGAATGGCAGCCCCTAATGGGAAGCCCACTCCCACCATTCTTCATACTGTGTTTAGTCCTGCTTCTCTCATATCACAATCTACATTCCCTCCAACTTGATAGTTCTGGGGTATTATGACCAGACAGGTTGTTCTTCAGCTTAGATCTGTGGGATGTTTTTTCATGGTTGGATTAGAATTGATGAATCGGAGATGCTATAGGCATCTGTCTTTATGTACATATATATTTATACAATAATATATATATAATTACATGTAATATATGTTATATATAGTTTTTATATATAAGTACAAAACAAATACATATATGATTATATTGCTTTTTAGTTGAAGTGAAATAATGTTAAAAAATAACATTGTGAGTCACCGAATAAATGTCATTCTTTACAAATGTACTATTCCTTGAGTAACAAAAATAACCTATGACTGTGGATTTCATCAGTCTCTGCCAGTTTGCTTATGCTGAGATAAAAGGTGTGAAGTCACCACCTCCACCAGCACAGCTCAGTGCCACTTACGCCATTCCCAGCCATGCACTCTCTCAGCAGAACACACGCATTTCTTCTTCCACACGAAGGAGACCCCACACATGCTAAGCAGCGGCTCCTGTCTCACAGACCTGCTTTCTGTATTCGGAAATTTACCTGCCCACATACTTCCATGTCAATGGAATGAAAACATTTTCCTGTGTCTGCTTTCCTGTCCCAGTGTAAGACTTTTGAGGTTAATTGACACCCTGGCACAGAAAGGCCTTTCCTCACTTGTAACCACTGCACAGATGTATTCATGCAATGTTTCCCTGGTACCTGATAAGGAGCGTTTGTGGGTTCCACCTTATGACGGGGGAATACGGATACTGTGAGTACTCCTCCTATGTTTTGCTCCCAATCCTGCTTTCAGTTTCAGTTTCAGTTTCTGTGTTTTAGAACACTGAGTAATATTCCAATTCAGTCTATTAGGAGACTTTGAGAGGAGTTGTAATAGCTACCACCAAGAGGATCTTCTGAATCAAGCAGTAAAACTGGGACTAGAGAACTTGCAAGATGATTAGAAATAGAGGACAGCATCACCAAAACTTCCTATGGGCCTCCTGCTTTCTGCCAAAGGATAAAATAAAATAGAGTAGGTTGTCAAGACAGAGCTGGTGTCTTCTCCAAGCTCTCTGAGAATAGCCACCATGGGACTATGTCACAGAAAGAAACACTATACCATGCGGACAGTAAATCACACCTCGAGTGTTGCATGCTTCCGCTCTGCTCCTGCCCCAGGACACCAGGAAGGTGTCATGGTGATCACTGCTATTGATTCTCTGAGAAACATATGCAAGTCACTCCTTTCCAGGGAATCAGAGGTAAAGCTGCTTAGTCATGTTTGGTTGCCGCAGCCACTGATTGCTTAGTCATGCTTTGATCTCCATAGCCACTGATTTCTTAGTCATAAGAAAGAAATCTAGATTTCAACGTGCACTTTGCTGACCACTACTGTGAGCTGTCGTGCCCACATCCTGCTTACGGAGACTCTTCTAGTGTTCTTGGGTATCGGACTTTTCAATTGTCAAGGGTAGTAACATGAAAGAATTTGTCAGTGGTATGCTGAGTGGAGAGCAGGCTCTGGTCTCCTAAGTACATTCGTAAGTACATCTGAAATTTTATGATGTAAATACACAATGTCATTTCTTTACTGAATTTTTCAATTTCCCAGCTATCCCTCACCGGGCTACCCAGTGTTGTAACAGAAGGTAGAGCCATTTGCCCTGTAATCCCAATCTAGCACAGCATTTCCTAAAGGAAAATTTAGCAGGTCTGAATCCCCTGTGTCTCCCCAGGAGAGCTGTTCTCTGTCCACTGAACAAAGCTCTGAGCTTGCCTTCCATCAGTCAGCAGGAGAAGAGCTCAGACCTTTGTTCCCGGGAGTGTGGTGATACCTTGCTTGTACAAATAAAGCCTGCCTGAAGGTCAGAGAATGGAGCTAGCCATTAGTTAACCATAGAGGTCTGGAGGTCTGCACAGACAGACAAGATGTAAGATGGCTGGGCAGAGAGAGGAAAAAAGAAGGAAGAAGGAAGTAAATGTGGCTGTGGCTTGCTCCTTTTCTCTGACCTCTCAGCATTTTCCTCTATATTTGACTCTGGGTTTTCATTATTTAAACCAATTAAGAACTTGCTTTACGAGGTAGTCCACCTGGTTGGTCTAACCATGCATTTCTGGAATTTATTTGATCGCAAATTGCTTTAATCAAGAAATGACTCCCAGGAGCCTTCCCCAACCCGGTAGGATCTAAAGTTGTGAGAGCTTAGATACTGTTCCTGAAGTTCAACTTTACCAAGGATTTTTTTATCTAAGATAAACAAACTAACAAGGCATAGGAAATTCAAACAAAAGTGGGCGAATGCCGAAGTGCGTTCATACGAACAACTAAACACAAGGGCATCCCAGGAACAGCATAGTATGAGGGTCACACATTTTCTATGTCTTCCGGTCCCTAAACTAATTTCCCATCATTCACTTTCAAGCCATTCCTAGGAAACCCAGAAAGATTCCCAGAAAGTAGACCAGCATTCTCCAGAAGAAACCAATGTTTTGCTCAAAATAAATGTGCAAACCTGATACAAAAGCTGGTGACTGTTGATGTCTTGATTGGCAAAGTCATATTATTTGTTTCATTGAAAGAAAGCCAGACTGTTGATATGGTGAGTCCTGCACATTTTCTCATTTCTAAGCAAAAAAATTAAATAATAAACAAAGTAAAATAGTAAGTCTGAACCATGTGTTTGGCACAATTCATTGGCATAGACTTAAGGAGCAACAAGAAACCTGCTTCTCTCAGCAATGATCCCTGGGAGGGCAAGCAACCATTTACAGAAAGACAGTGGGCAGATACATTAAAAAATGGAAAGTCACCAGAAGACTGGGAGTTAGATCTCAACAAATTATTCTTCAAAAGACACTCCTTTATTGAGGAACAGTGGCCAGGGGACAGCCACAGTAAGGGCAATATCCTCATGCATGGTCAACAAAATCAATTGAATATGCTGGATGCCAAGGCTCAGAAAACCCAGCATGATCTAGAGAAGACAGAGCACCCTTCAGAGGGAGATCCAGTGAGCCAAGTTTTGAGGCCAGGAGGAGCTGTCAAGCCAAGCTTGGTGCCTTATTTTCCTGCTGTGCCCTTGACCTAATATAACTATGAAGGTAAGCCACAGCTGTGAGATGTTGAGAGGGCTTCAGTGGAGGGGGCAGAGAGGGGGCATGATAGTTAATCAGTAGAGCTGAGCTATTGCCTGAACTGTTTTCTCAATGCTGTGATTAAACATCCCAACAAAATAAACATGGGAGAGAAAGGGCTTATTCTATCTTATAATTCCACAAGGATATAGTCCATCACGGCAGGGGAGACAAGGCAGCAGGCAGGAAGTCTTGGAGGTAGTTGCAGGAAAGGCTGCCTGCCAAAGTGAGTCTGTACTGTGGCAGACAAGAGCGAACAGGAAGTAACACTGAATTATAAAGTCTCTGGGTTCACTGCAAGGACCCTTGTAGAGCCAGGCTCCATATCCTAGGGGCTTCTCACCCTTTCCACACAGCAGTACCAGCTGGGGACCAAGTGTTCAGTCAGTGAGCCTATGGGAGACGTCATATTCGAGTCACTTCAGCTGTTCCCTGGGAGTTCATCACCACTATAAGGATGTTCTGCCTGTGGAGAAGTGTGGCAACCTTGGAGTCTCTGTATTCCCAGGTCAATCCCACTGCTGGGTGCCCACTCCTTTTCACAGCAGGACGTACTAGCAGATTTTCAGAGGGGAAACAGCACAGCACCCTTCTCTGAAGCTTGGTTAAACAGACTTCTCCAGGCTGAAGCTGTGGCGTCCAGAATTAAAAACAAGCCTCCTATTACTTAGGAAGAAAGATGCACCGACACACACACACACACACACACACACACACACACACACACACACACACACACACACACACACGTACGCACGGTTTGCTTGAAAATGATTTTGGAGAAACACTTAAACCTTTTCAATATTGCCATATTCTGGCGACTTACGCACTGATGTACTACAGCTACTCAGCTGTCAGAGACACCCCTGCATTGCCCCTAAAAAAAAGCAACACTGAGTGGATGTGGCAAGCACATTCTGCATGTCTCTTCCTGTTGCCACACAGAATGTTGGGCTGTAGAGGCTCAGCTATACCTCTCCAGACAAGGTCCATATAGTCCTGCACTCTCACCCCATAAGCAGTTCCCTGACAGATTGGCGGCTGAAGAACTGGCTTGCTCAGAAGCCTGCATTACAATTGTCACGGATAAGCCAGCCACCTTCCTGGCCATCCTGATGTTCACTCTACAAGGACCAGTTAGTCAGCTACCAGGTGAGGAGAACTGAGTTTCCAGCACCATCCATGAAGGGGGCCCTGGAAACCTTAGAGGGGCCAATGTGTACTTTGTGTCAAGCTGCAGTTACTTAGTGACAGGGCAGTCAATGGAACAGTGGGAAACACCACTTGGGGTTAGAAATAACTCATAAGATGAGTAAATGGTTAACCCAGCCTTGAGTAGCTCCCTTCTCTTAGGTGTTCTAATGTTTTTCAACCAAGCAATTCAACTATGGCTAAGGTAGGAGACTCTCTTTTACAAGGTCTGTGCTTAAGGGCCACATACTTTCCCTCTCACTGGGTGATGTCACCCTGCAGACAGCAATAAAATCCTATTCAGGGACTGAGGAGATGGCCCCACAATTATAGTGCTTGCTGTGCAAGTGTGAAGGGCAGAGTTCCAATACCCATACACCCGTGTAAATGCCAGGTGGATATGGTGGCCTGTCTGTAATTGCAACCTCAGAAGACAGAGACCAGGGATACCCAGATCAAGCTGGGTAGCAGGACTGAACACGTTAGTGATCTTTGGGTTTGAGAAGCTCCACATCAGTGACTAAGAAGGAAAAGCATGGAGGAGATTCCTGACATCAACCCAGGGTTCCATGTATGCATATGTCTACACAGATTCAAGACACATACATACATGCACATGTGTATATAGCATAAACAAAAAAAGTGAAGAAGGTCATTAAATCTCATGGATTCTTTTCCTTAAAGGTGTTCAATGTTTGGTAAAGTTGTTTCTTCACAGACTGTGGGGCCTAAAGATGCTAACTCTTGGTCCATTTAAGTTGTCATAAGGTGATGCTGTAGGGAACTGCTTATTCAGAATTATATATGAATTCTGAGCCACAGTTTCACTTTTACTGTTTCTCATAGGTTTGAAGCAATACCAAACTAAAATGAACCATTAACATGATATCACGGAATTTACCCATGCCAATTCCCTGTAAGCATGGTCAGACCTACTGTTTTACCCAATCTCTACTCCGATCCCCAGGGAGGGTGAGGCCTTCCATGGTGGATCTCCAGAGTCTGTCATGTCATCCAGGGTAGGGTCTTAGCCCTCCTTCAAGAGTCCAGGCTGAGAGAGCATCCCATATTGTGGCATGGGCACTCAAAGTCTATTTGTATGCCAGGGATAAATACTACCCAAGGCCCCAGAGATTAACTAGGTCTCCTCACTGACATCCACATTCAGGGGGTCTGGATCAGTCCCATGCTTTCCACACAGCCATCAGTCTGGGATCCAAGAGCTCCCCCTTGTTCAGGTCAACTGTTTCTGTAGGTTGAACCAGCCCAGCCTTAACTCCTTTGCCCATCAGTTCTCCCTTTCTGACTCTGGATTCCAGGAGTTCAGTTCAATGTTTATCTGTGGGTATCTGCCTCTGCTTTCATCAGTCACTGGATGAAGGTTCTGTTTCCCAGAATCTCTGGCAGTGGGATTGTATGCTGATTCATGTCTAAAATCCATAAATGAGTGAGTATATACCATGTTTCTCTTTTTGTGACTGAGTTACCTCACTCAGGATGGTTTCTTCTAGTGCCATCCATTTGCCTTCAAATTTCAAGATTCCATTGTTTTCTTCTGCTGAATAGTACTCCATTGTGTAAATGTACCACATTTTCTCTATCCACTCTTCAGTTGAGGGGCATCTAGGTTTCTTCCAGGATCTGGCTATTACAAATAATGCTGCTATGAACATAGTGGAACAGACATCCTTGTTGTCTGAATGTGCGTCTTTTGGATATATGCCTAAGAGTGGAATTGCTGGGTCTTGTGGTAGACTGATTCCCATTTTCCTGAATAATCTTCATACTGATTTCCAAAGTGACTGTACAAGTTGGTACTCCCACCAGCAATGGAGGAAATGGTGCTGGCATAACTGGAGGCTGGCATGTAGAAGAATGCAGATAGATCCATGCCTATTGTCATGCACAAAACAAATCCAAATGGATCAAAGACATAAACATAAATCCAGCCACACTGAACCTGTGAGAAGAGAAAGTGGGAGGCATTCTTGAATGAATTGGTACAGAAGACTGCTTCCTGAACATACTCCAGTAGCACAGACACTAAGATTGACAATTAATAAATGGGACTTCCTGAAACTTAGAAGCTTCTGTAAGGCAAAGGACACAGTCAGCAAGACAAAAAGGCAACCCACAGATTGGGAAAAGATATTCACTAACCCCACATCTGATAGAGGGCTGATCTCCAAAATTTACAAAGAACTCAAGAAGCAAGTCTCCAAAACACCATAGGATCCAATCAAAAAGTGTGATATAGAACTAAATAGAGAATTCTCAGTAGAGGAGTCTAAAATGGCATAGAGACACTTAAGAAAGTGCGCTACATCCCTAATCATCCGGGAAATGCAAATCAAAACAACTCTAAGATACTATCTTACTCCTGTCAGAATGGCTAAAATCAAAAACACCAATGACGCTTTATGCTGGAGAGGATGTGGAAGCATATTTTAAATATGCAATGTGTCTATGAATGGGTATGTAGAAGTGATAGCAACAGATTCTGGAAGCTGGAAGTGTTATGTCTTTTCCAGAGCTGGTTACAAGTTGTAAGCTGCCTGGTATGGATGCTGGGAACCAAATTCGGATCCTCTGCAAGGGGAATGTGCATTTTTAACTGTCGAGTCAGCTGTCTAGCCTGAAGTATATTTTTGGGTGGAAGTTTATTCTGCCCTTCCATTATTTGGATCCTTGCAGTTGAACTCAGGTAATCAATCTTGGCAGCAGGACCATTTGCTCATTGAACCACCTCACAAGTTCTTCTGAAAGCACATCTTTAATCTCTATTTTTGTCTTGTTAGGTGTGTTGTTTGGCATGTCCAGTGTTTGTAATACAGTCTGATCACACCTGCCTTCCACCTCCTCTTGTCCCCCTCCTATCTCAACTCTCCCTCTTCTCCACAACTGCCCCCACTATTTTATGTCTGGTTTTTTTTTGTGACCCACTGAGTCTTTTGGGGCACTCCTGTGTGACCATGGATAGGGAGATATCCACCGGAGTGTAATTAACTCATCAGCAGGATCATTACTGGATACAACTGACTCCCCCTCCCCTGGACAATTCTCATTGGTTTTGCAATCTCACATGTCAGATTAACAAGGCTCCAAAATCAGGACCTTAGCTTCTACCATTGTCACAATGAAAGTATATCCATAGATACAGTTGACTATTGCTTAACAAACTAAATGAGGAAACTTTTTCTATAAATATAAGGTGGCAATTCTCCAGTTTCTTCATGTGGGCACTTAGTGTTGTGAATTTTCCTCTTAGAACTGCCTTCAAAGTATCCCAAAGGTTTGGATATGTTGTGCCTTCATTTTCATAGGAAGTCTTTGATTTTTCTTTCCTTATTTCTTCCTTTACCCATTGGTGAGGCAACTGAGCATTGTTCAATTTCCATGAGTTTGTGAGGTTTCTGCAATTGTGTTGATACTGATTCTAATTTTAAGCTGTGTTGGTCCGACAAGATACAGGGAGTTATTCCAATTTTTTCTATCTGTTGAAGCTTGCTTTATTGCCAAGTATGTCGTCGATTTTAGAGACGTTCCATGTGGTGCTGAGAAAAAGGTATATTCTTTTTTGTTTGGGTGGAATGTCCTATAGATGTCTGTTAAACCCAATTGGGTCATAACTTCTGTTAGTTCCATTGTTTCTTTGTTAAGTTTCTGTTTGGTGGACCTATCCAGTGGTGAGAGTGGAGTGTTGAAGTCTCCCACTAAAAGTGTGTGGGGTTTAATGTGTGATTTGAGTTGTAGTAATGTTTCTTTTATGAACGTGGGTGCCTTTATATTTGGGGCATATATGTTCAGAATTGATACTTCTTCCTGATGGATTTTTCCTATGATGAATATGAAATGTCCTTCATCTCTTTTGATTAATTTTTGTTTGAAGTCTGTTTTGTTAGATATTAGGATAGCTATACCCATTTGCTCCTTACGCCCATTGGATTGGAAAGTCTTTTCCCAACTCTTAACCTTGATTTAACCAGATTTATGCAATATGATGCTGCATGTGCCGGGCATACTGCACATACAGTAAGGGCATTTCTTCAACATGCATTTCCTAGAACCGATTCCCTCAGAGGACACAACCTCCAAAGGGACCTTAAAATGAAAACAGGCATCTTCTGGGCTCCCATCAGCCTTGGCTTAACTCTGTGGATATGTGAACAGAGGTGTGGTCACTCAGCTTCTAGAGGTGTTGGTATTTTGTAGTTTTGCTTTGGGGGACTTTGAACACTCAGCCCCCTTCTCTATGAAATTCTCTATAAAATCTATTTGTATATTTCAATAATTCTTAATGGATATATTTTGAGCCAGATTTAATGATGTTATTTTCATTATTTTGTACTATGAAGTTTTCATGTGCTTTTATATGCCAGAAAACTACCCACTGATGCTGAAACTCAAACATCAAAGAGAAGAAAACTTGAGCCAACATTGTGAAGTGGTTATGTGCCAACATGAACTCAGAATCCCATTTTCCAAGGGTAAGCTGCACATAGCAGGGAGCATGCAGATCAATTGGCCAGAAATTGGTTAGCAACTCATGTAAGACCTTACCTAGTTATCTGTTCCTTGGATTTTTTTCTTTTTTCTTTTTTTGGTTTTATGAGACAGGGTTTCTCTGTATTGTTTTGGTTGGATTTTTTTCTAACAATTTATTCTACACACACACACACACACACTTTACAAAAAAGTCTCTATTTTCTTGTAAATGAACTCAAGTTTAAAAGATCATGCTTCAACTACGACCCCTATTTTAAACGTTTTTTGCAGACCATGTTTTGACTCTCTACTGGCAACAGGCAAGTGGCTTTTCCATACCTCCTTAAGTAACTGGTTACAGGCAAGTGGCTTTTCCATACCTCCTTAAGTAACTGGTTACAGGCAAGTGGCTTTTCCATACCTCCTTAAGTAACTGGTTTGCATCTAAGGAAATGGTACTCAATGTATCCGATTCCACATGCTCCTCTTTTACTGTAACTTCCAGCTGATGGTTCCATCTTACAGAATCTCAACAAATCTATAGAACCTACAAAACTAACAAGGTGACTCCATCCATGCCCTCCTCACACTGATGGTACTAGGGCTAGTAGGGGAACCCCTCCTAAATTGCAATGATGGAATGGTTATTTTCAAATGTCAACATGCCACAACCTAGAAATACCTGGGAAGATAACCTCAGCATAGAATTTATCTAAATCAGGTTAGCTTGTAGGCAAATTTGTGAGGGATTGTCTTGGCTGTTAATTATGCAGGAAGACCCAGTCCACTGTGGGCAGCGCCATTACCAAGGCTAGCCCTTAAATAGTGTAAGAATGAGGAGAGTTAACACACAAGTTGGTAGGCAGCATGGCTGTTTATTTTATCTCAGCTCTTTATTAAGGATGTAATGTTTTAAATTTGGTATTTAATATACAAACAATAATAGACCTTAACTCAGAGTTTTAAGCCAAATAGATCCTTTCATTCCTTTTTTCCCCAAGATATTTACCACAGCAGCAGAATTGAAACTAGGGCACACATTTATATGCCAATATTTTTCATTTGATTTTCTCAAAGAACTGATTTTAAGACAAGAGGTCAAGTACAGAGAGTGTGTAGGCAGGTTAAAAGACATGCTGGCAGGGAAGCCTGGAACACAGAGACAAGGCTAAGAAAGACAGTCGATATGTGAGCCAAGTGTTTCCCAGTTAGATGACTGCACTAACTCCAGCATTTCTGAATATTTTTGTGGAGCCCACACCACAGGGTACCTCCTCAGAAAATGAGAAATCTCAGCATCTTCCCTTGACAACTCCCCAGACACCAGGGACATGTAACCGCCCACCACCACTCTCCCAAGCACTGCACATGAGTGGTTTACTGATAGGGCAGGGTACCAGTTCCATGATTTCACTTCCACTACACACACACACACACACACACACACACACACACACACACACACACACAGAGAGAGAGAGAGAGAGAGAGAGAGAGAGAGAGAGAGAGAGAGAGAGAGAGAGAACCAATTGTCACCTTACCACTGGAGCACTTGTTCTGAAAAAGCCTGCAGAAATCCATTGTACAGCTCCAGTCATGTTCTAGTTGCACTATCTCCTGCTGGCTTCAGCTAAATAAGTCAAGGGGACAAAAGCTTTGGCCATTGCCCAAGTGCGTACAGTTCAGGGATGCCCTGAAAGCAGGCTGTCTTTCATCTCCTGCTTGATCCGTGGCAGAAACTAGAGATGAAAAATGTTCCAGACATTGCTGTGCCCTCAGGGATGGTAGCTGGGGGAACCCAAAATCCTGTTCCCTAGGGGATTTAGCGAAGGAGAATAACACTACAGATTCTATTGGCACAACACCTAGGTGGTGCAGTGGTTCTGCCTGCGAAACACACAGGGCTGTACCGTTATCTAATGAGAGAGAATAGTCCTCAGGTGTTTTGCCACCCCTACCACCAGTACCACAGACCCTTTAATCAACAAAGTCATTGTTAACAGGGATTCAGGAAACACTGATCACTAATGCAGACCACCAGCCACACTGTACAAGTCACCAAATGCTGTGGATTTCCCATAGACTATGTCCTTACCACAGCTTCCTGGACACATTGGCAAACAGTGGATGTCCCAATCCTGACACATTATGCCCTGTACTTAAACTCATTAATCTATAGGAATACTACACTAATGTGCCAGGTTGACAAGAAAGTCTTCTTTGTTGCTTAACAGATTGGTACCCCAAGGAAACACCTTTGGGAAAAAGCCACTTGATAAGAAATCCATCCCATAAAATTAGTGGACATATCCAGTCTACCAAATATGCAAGTATCAAGACACATGAGAACCGGTAGGCAAGGTGAGTGGGGGGGGGACAAAAGTAATTTAGGTTGAGGAAATAAAGGAAAAAAACACTCAAGAGAGTAGTGTTATCCTGTATACCTATCACCCTCTCAGCACTTGGAAAACTGGAGTCAGAAGACTGTGAATTCGAAGTCTTTACACTCTGTACAGCAAGATCCATAGATAAAAAAAAATACACAAAGAAAACAAAAAGTGATTTTTAAAATACTGATAGACTCTAACAAGATTTGGTTCAATAAAATTAAGAGAACTACAGAAAGTGAATGAGAAAGCCAGCAAGACGCTTTGAAAAGGAACCAAATGGAAACCTTCTAAATGAAAAGCTCAAAATGTCAAACCAAAATTTCAGTTGAAAGTCTCAGCAATAGGTGCTGCAAATTAAAGAAAATGTTGGAGATTGAAGTCAAGCATTCATAAATAAAAAAGTAAGAAAGACAAGAGAGGAAAATATTAAAAGAGAAAATATCCACATCAGCAGAATATCTATCTTAAAGCAAGAAGATAGAGGATAATAGCATAGAAAACAGTTCCATAAAACAAAAACAAAATTGCCTCATCTTGAGAAGAACATACATGTCATGTGTAAGGGGTTTGTGAAACTTCTAATAGACAAGGCCACCAGAATCAGAAAAGGTCTCTTCACCATCACCCAGGGAGCCGGGAGGTGGTGGCACATGCCTTTAATCCCAGCACTCGGGAGGCAGAGGCAGGCGTATCTCTGTGAGTTTGAGGCCAGGCTGGACCGACAGCCTCCAAAACAATACAGAGAAACCCTGTCTCAAAAAACCAAAAAAAAAAAAAAAAAAAAAAAGCACCCAGGGAAATTCCAGGACTACTCCTTAGACTATTGGTCCTCAACCTTCCTATAATACAACCCTTTAATACAGCTCCTCATGTTATGGTGACCCTCAACCATAAAACTATTTTTGTTGTTATTTCATAACTGTAATTTTGCTACTGTTATGGATCATAATACAAATATATGTCTTTTCTGATGGTCTTAGGAAACCCTGTGAAAGGGTCATTTGAGCCACAATTTGAGAATAGCTGCCTTAGACTAAGAAGAGATTTTTTCAGCAGAAATTCTGCAGGCTAGGAGGAAAAGGAATGATATAATTACAGTTTCTCAAAAAAATTTTTAAAGGCAATCTGAATTTTCATCCTCAGAAATGCTATCCTTTAAAAATAAAAGGTAAATAAAGGCCTTACGAAATAAAGAGAAAGAGAGGGAAATTATAACCTCCAAGCCACTTTATAGAGGATACTTAGAGGGGTGGGGGGAAATGCAGAAGTGACACAAAAGGGCTAACCTCGTGGCAAAGGCTTTTGAAAGGATGAAAAGACAATATAGTAACAGACATTCCAATGTGAAAGGAATGAGTAGCCTAAGTCAACAAACAACACAGACATTCAAGAAAGAAGAAAAGAAATGGGGACAAAAATCCTACCAGCTAGAAGAAAAGCAACTGAATAAGTTAATCACTTACTTTCCAGAAAGAACCTTGAACAACAGTGAAATCAATCATATAAGAAATACAAGTTTAGCTAAATAAATTTTACAAATAATTCATCACTATGTTTCCAGCAAGAAACCCAACTCATCAACGAAATCACTCAGGCTGAGTGTTGGTGGCAAGAAAAATTAGACCCTAAAGCGAGCAGTTGTAGCTACACTTAAGACCTAACAAAGCAAATTCAAGGTAAAACCATAGAAAAGTGGGTAATCACAAAAAGAGTGGATTCATTAATAAAACAGAACAGTTGCGCATTTATATGCATCTAATAGCATGAGGTTTATAAAATAAACAGTCTTAGACCTAGAAGGAGAATATATACCAGTGTACAAATAGTGGGAGACTTCGGTTATCATGCTGAGCAATAGATCACATCATCCCATACAAAAACAATCAACATGGAAGCCGCATAGTTGGGGCTAGGAAAGGGGAGGCAAAGGGGAGAATGGAAGGAGAGGAGGCAAACTTCAGGTGGGGTGAAGAACAATAATAAATACATACATAAATAGCAAATAAGAAGGAAGGAAGGAAGAAAGAAAGGAAGGAAGGAAGGAAGGAAGGAAGGAAGGAAGGAAGGAAGGAAGGAAGGAAGGGAGCAAGGAAGCAAGGAAGGGAGCAAGGAAGGAAGGAAGGAAGGAAGAAGGTTGAGTAAGCAATAGGGAATAAGCCAGTAAGCAGCACTCCTCTAGGACCTCTGCACAGCTCCTGCCTCCAGTTTTCTGCCTTAGTTCCTTCCCTGAATTTACACAGTGATGGACTGTGATCAGAACACATGTAAGCTGAAAAAGAACACCTTCTTCCTGCAGTTGCTTTTGGCCATGATATTATATCATAGCAATATAAACACTAAGATATCTACACACACACACACAAGCATACGCACACACACACACACAAGCATACGCACACACATGCACATAAGGCTCTTAAGGCATCAACAAATTTGGTCAAGTGGCAAGACACAAATTCAATATATTCTTTATGATACCAACATTCAAAATGCTAAGCAAGAACTAGTGAACAGAAACCATTCAAAATGGTTAGAAAATACAAAAGAACTAGAAGCAAATTTAACTAAGTAAAATTACAAAACCCTGATAAAAAGAATCAAAGAAGCTACTAAAAGATGGAAAGACATTCCTCATATTAATGAATAAATACAGTCAATATTGTTAAAGTATCTTTATTATCCAAAGCATTGTCTTTATTACCCATATAGTTCAGCTACTATCATAAACACCAGTTGTATTATTTACAGACCTGGAGAAAAGCACTGCTAAAATTCATGTGTGAAACACAAAAGCCTCAGGTATTCAAATCAATCATCAGAAAACAAAATCAAAGTGAGAGGTATCACAATAGCTTATTTTAAATCATACAGTATTATCACAGTTTCATGGCAGGCATGGTGCTGACAGCAACCAGGTTATAGACAAATGGAACAGAATATAGAGCTCAGAAATAAACACATGCATTTACAGCTAGCTGATTGGACAAAGTTGCCAAAACTATACTGGATAAAAGACAGCCTCTTTGCAGGTGGACTGAAGATTGACCCCAATCTCTCTGTTAAAAAAATAAATAAAATAAATAAATAAATAAATAAATAAATAAATACCTTAAGGCATGAGCAGTGAGAATCACTGATGCTCAGAGTAAAATTCTGAAGACTTAGCCGTGTCCTCTTACTGGAATTCTGGATTTTCCTGTCTCTTCGTGTGCTCTTTCTCCTCAGGCTGCACAGCACCATCCACAGCATCTCTTTCTTTTTCTCTTTTTGCTTGAAAACTCATACAGGCATATAATGTGTTTTGATAGCATCTCACATAATTTCTTTGCCTCCAATTTGTCCCTTATATTTCCCATGATTTTTCCCTCCCAATTTCATATGCTCTTTTAAGAGAGATGGAAAGAATTAGGGATTGAGGGAGGGAGGGAGGAAAAGTGAGAAAAGAAAGAAGAAAGAATGAAAGAGAAAGGGAAGGAAGGAAGGAAACCTCTGAGTTAGTCACTGCTGTATGTACGTTTAAGAGTAGTGGATCATCAGCTTCAACATGGTAGTTTTTGGAGGTCTGGATTCCTGAAGAAAACTTACACCTCCTCCTCCAAATGCCACCAACTGCCAAGAACTTCTCATCCGTCAATAGTTTCATTAGTCTCTCCTCATACATACCAGGGTCTTGTCAGGGTTTCTGCATGCAATCTTAGATGTTATGAACATCACTGCAGATATACTGTCTCTTGATCCATGAGCCTTGGGGAAGAGAGATGTGACACAGAGATCACATTTAGAGCTGAGGACTCCACAGGCTTCTTTTCTACATTCTGGGCCTTTGTAAGTCTCTACTATTCTCCATTTACTGCAAAAGGAGCCTCCCCAGTGAGGGCTAAAAGATTCACTGATATACTGGTATAAAGACAATAATGTAAGAGCAGGTTATCACTATGTCCAATTAGCAGAAAAAACAGTGCTAGATTCTCCCATAGGGCACATTACATAGACAGTCATAGGGTTTTGACTCAGTCAGCAGTACCAGGCATGAGCTCTGTGTTTTTATGTGAGCTTTAAATTCAATCAGAGAATGGTTGGTTACTTCTATCACATCTATGTCACTGTTCTCCAGGGGGACTTCTTGACAGACCAGTAGAGAGTATAGCTTCCAAGAATCAAAGATGGCTGCAACATTATTAATTACTTACTTTTCTTGGGCTAGAAGATTCAGATAAAGGCACAGCAGGCTTACCGTGTCTGGTTTTGGTTTTTGTTCTAGTTTTCAAAAGGCCACTATTAAGTGTGTTCTCAACTCATGTACAGAAATAGGGGAAGGTCTTATGTTTCTCCCTGTTCATGCGGTGGCTCCACCTGTATCTATTTATGGCCCATTCTCAGGACATCAATAAACTTTCATCAGTCCATATACATATCTTGTATAGCTACATTAGTGGATTGGGCTTTAACATACAAATTTGGGAAAGCATGTTTAATCCACAGCATTCCACCCTTGGACCCCATAATGTGTATCCGTCTTGAATGTTAGATCCCAGCATCCTCCACATGTTGAATCCCCAAAATATTGATTGTTCAGTATCAACTCTAAAGTCCAACACCTCATTTAAACATTACCTAACTCAGAAATACATGATAATCTTGTAGCATGGATCTCCCAGGGCTTGAGACCAGTATGTCTCTGTGTAAACAGAGTCACAACTGAATCCAGGTCAGGTGAGTGAGGCAAGCTTCCAGGTATTAGGTAGAGCCACTAAGGGCTATGGGGCTTAACCACCTGAGATAAATGACCCTGTATCCCTCCCCTCCACTTTCTGGGATGCTTGAGAAATCAGGAAGCTTGTCCTCAAATGGTCACCAGTCCAAGTTTACCTTGCTATAATTCCTCGTGTTATAAAATGACAGCAAATACAATATGTCAGCGAGACCCTGTAACATGGTGTTGACATTTTTAACTCTTCTCAAAGACATCAGAAAATGTATTCCCTGAAACCAAACAAGTAAATTAATGAAAAAAGAAACAGAAACAGAAGCTGGAAGGCTACACCACAACCATATTTCACCTGATGTAGGTGTGTGGTGTTCCAATTGGGGGAATCTAGCTTATCACAGAGTGTGTAATTACTCACTCTAGAGAGGTATATGGAGTTCACTTTTTGTTACAATAAAATGTAAATATAAAAAAGAACAGATGAGCACAGGAGTGAAGGCCCAGCATGCAATCAGATCCTACAAAGTACCCAGAAGGTGATGAGGCAGAGAGCCCCACATCATGTTTGTAGGAGAGACATAAGCACACTGAGAAATGCTGTTTAAGTGACCTCAGAGCCACTTTTGGGGGAGGAAAGGCCTCCTGTTGTGTCCTGCTTCACAGCCTTTCCCCTGCCTGGGAATTCCAGAATGTCCACTGAGAAATCATGGAATGTCCCAATGTGTCATCCTTGGGAATATTTGTACTTCAAATATATGCTGTGGGAAATCAACGGGGCTTGAAATAGAAAGACTATATATATAAAATATACATATATTTCAGTAAATAGAAAATTCTATGCACCCCCAGCTATGTCTTCAGTAATCCAAATATGTAGAACATTCTATAAATTTAAAAAAAACTCAGAGGAGATAGCATGACAATAATGGGGAACAAATCTCCACTTGATTCCTTGTTAAACCTTGTTGAGGTTCACACCAGGGAGAGTCAAAGACCTCCCCTCTCTGCTGCCACAAAGGCATTCATACCTGCCCAGATGGGAACAGTGAAGAACTGGTAGGCATCACCAGTGTAACATCTGGGCCTTTGGCAACTCCAGCTGTCAGCCACTTATCTCTACCCTGAACTTAGCAGTCATTAACTTCTGCCCATCTCACCTGTCAGTCACCAGTCTCTGCTCATCCCACTTGTCAATCACAAGCCTCTTCCACATGCATGTTTATTACTCACTAATGTCAGTTTACTTCGACTGCCAGTCATTAGCCTGTCACCACTTATCTCTTCATGGCAGATTTGAAACTGACAACAATTCCCAATGCGAATAAATGAAATGGGACTTCAATCATTGTACAGATTTGAGTTCTCTGCGTGCCTCAATTGCTTGGCTAATTGTAATAAACAAAGAAAGTCACACTAAGTATAGTCCTGTGTTGCAAATGCATTTATCTCTCAATTTAAAACAAAGTTCCCAGTCCTCACCAAGCAACCCCTCCTGTTGTCTTTCCCACTTGCTCAAGGAGGCAACTGAGTTTTTGGACTAGAGGCGCTGTCGCAGTAGCATGGCCTGGGGTTCCTGGAGTACCCAGGAAATGCTCTCTTTCCTGTGAGTTCCCTGGTCTCCTTAGGTATACCTATCCTTTAGCCCTGACAACATGGACTTCAAGGTGTAAAAATTCACCCTGGGTTCACCCTCCAGGCCAAGGCAGGTCCTAGGCCCTTGCAGGCAAGAGGAAATCTTTGTACATTAGCCTAGGATATTGCCCTTCTCCAACATTTAGGCTGAGAACTGAGAACACTGCTTCTAGAAGTGACAGTTCAGTTTTCTGAATCTTTGAGGAAGATCATCTCTCCCAAGAAATGAATTTCAGCCAAGTATGGTGGCCGCACTTCTGTAATCCCAGCAACTGTGAAGATGAAATAAGGTTTCTGGGGATTTAAAATCAAGCTGGGTGCCCCTAGCCTCTCCTATCCTCTCCTCTCCTCCCCTCTCCTCTCCTCTCTTTTCTTCATCTCTCCTCTTCTCCTTTGTCTTCTATTATCTAACCTTATTTCCTCTCCTTTCCTCTCCTCTCCTCCTCTCTTCTCTTCTTTTCTCTTCTCTTTTCTTCTCCACTCTCCTCCCCTCTTCTCTCTTCTCCTTTGTATTCTCTTCTCTTCTCTTTTCTCTCCTCTCCTCTCCTCTCCTCTTCTCTTCTCATTTCATCTGGTCCCCAGTTCCTATGCAATCTCTTTCTGTTCCATAGCCTAGACTGTCTAAGCCCAGTACCACAGACATTCTGTACCAGCCCATGGGTGCCAGGTGCTACCAGAAGGTATGCCTACTGATATTCATACCTGACAAGTGGCTTCAAATGACTGCAGGGCCACTGTAGTCACCTCAGCCCACTGCAGAGCTACCATGAGGTTTCCTCAGGATCAGTGGCCTAGGCTGAAAGTTCAGTACCCTCTTAGGCCACCTCCATCCTAGACATCTCAAACTCCTTTTTGGTACTCCTGACTGAGGGTAACACAGTTTCTCTCCTGCTGACATAAGGCCCACCCATCAAGGACCCAGATCACAGTCCTACCTACTTCTTTCTGGGAGTGGAGCCCCTTGACTGATGGCAGGCCTTGGAAGCAGTCTGTGGACTCCATTTCCCAAAGCTGTCTTCTGTAGCAAGCACACACTCTGTTTCTCAGTGGTGACACTCTGCCCCTATGAAGCATACTGTTGTCTTCCAGGAAAATCTCTGACCATAGTGGTGTGCCTGGGTGAAGAAAACAAGTCAGTCTTTTTGATAGAGATGTGTGTAAGGATTCCACGACTCCTTATTGGTAACTGCCTGACTTTGCCTATGAGAAGGATGACTCACCTCTCTGTCTAGTCTTTCTAACCCAGGCTGGAGGGTGAGGGTTGGATTTGACACCCTGTTGCCCAGAGCTCTCCCAAGCTCTTGGAGCTCAGATCCTCATCTCAGAAGGTTGTGTGTATGGTGGTTACACCAGGTCAGAGCTGGCCTCTCAGTCCCTTAGCCAGCACACAAAGCTGACCATGGCACCTACAAGAATTCATTCATATTCACACATAGAGATTTGGGGTCATACATTTTTCTCAGCCAGAGCTCCCAGAAGACGTCTCATGAAACAAACACAATTAGCACTTCCTACACAGAATGATTGAATAATTGAACTATGAGGCTCAGGAGAGCTGTCCTCACAAAACCCATGAATTGTTAATAATTGTCTTGATAGGCATACTGAAATAAAGATTTTGAGAGAAAAACACCATACTTGGCTGTTGCCTTTACCTAAGTTATTCTATTACCAATAAAGACTTTGGAGTCATATATTGGGGTAAAAACCTGATAGATCAAAGAAGTGGTAGAGAAATAACAAGCTGATCTTCTCCTTCTTACTGGAGACCCAGCAAGCATGCCTCTCTACATGTCTCAGACCAAAAACAGACCGTGAATCTTTAAGTCCCTCCCTATTCCTTCCTGTGCCTCTATATCCATCTCCCTGGGTCCTCCATACTCTCTACTGTTAACTCTTGTCAGCCATTCACTGGTTCCATGCCATGATCCAAGGTCAATTTTATTAACACAGTCTCAGAGTTTCACAGTGTGGTCAGATATCCCATAACACTTGGTCACCTCATCTGTATAGGTACAAGATACAATCATGGGCACCCTTAAGAAAGGGAGGCAGAAGGCTCTGGCCTAAACCAAGGAATGCTGGTTGGCCACTGGGCACTACTAAAGGCAACAAGCAGGATTTCCCTGGAGCCCCTGGTGACATTTACATTTCAGTTACACGACACTTCCTGAACCTGTGACTTTTGAATCTGTTAAGGAGTGGATGTGAGACAGTTACAACCATTGAAGGTGTCACCATTTGTTACTGTATTCCCAGGGGAAAAAGGAGTTTATAGGCAAGAGCTCATGTAGGCCTCTGGATGACTACATGGGCTTCTATCACCATCCCTAGCAGTTCTGAGGTATAGAAACTGAAATGCGGGGAGTCCCAGAGCCAGAACCAGCACTCAGGCCATCTGTTACAAAACATCTGAGGCCTCAGTGGAGACGCCCCAGGGCCAGGTCTAGGGTTGCCTGTTGAACCCATCCTGTCCCTGGGTGTCCACATGATTCTGAACATTTGGGACTACAGAAGCAGACTACTCAGGTCTAAACCCATAAAAAGCTTTGGTCGCTCTCCAGCTGTCCCAACCGGCTACAGCATTCTCTTGAGAAGCATGGAGTAATTTGTCATTTCTGTACAGAGGAAGAGCAGGCACATTGGAGAGATTTGGTGAGCTGATATGTTGCAAATGACATATTGCGGCTTCAACTTGCAGAATTTCAGAGTGTAGGACACCCACAGAGTCTAGTAGACCCTTGGGAACACAGACATTATGCAACTGCCAATGAAGTTTCACCCAATAAAGAAACATCTGCTTCCTTAGTATTGCCTTATCTCAACCCATGGTCCCACAGACGCAGAATTCTTGTAAAAGCCCAACACACAAACAGAGAAACATTGTTCACTTTGTAACTTCCAGGTCTGTAAGGAGTGTGCTAGCCAGAATTGTCTGCAGAGAGACATAAGTCATTAGACATTGGCCTATGAAGGGTGATCATACACCCAGTGGAAATTATTGACCATGAACTTTATGACCTAGTAACAACATTGTGTGTGATGCTGCGGTGGGTACATGTATCATGAATGAAAACCCAACCAACTACAGGAATACTATGTACATTGAGAGCTGCATCAAAGACCACAAGTGATCTCAGAAATGGATGTAGACAGTAGAAGAAATTACTGACTACGGGTGTAGCCTCAACCTCATTGTCACTTCACTGAAACCCTAGGACACATCAAAGACAAGATGGTCTTCTCTGGGTAGCTGTCATTGCTCCTAGGCAGGCAGGTGCTCATAGCTCAGACCTCTCCTTTGCTCAGAGTTTTGGATCAGCATCTTCATGTGCTTGACTGCTCCATCTTAGCCTTGGACCACTCCTGTCCCTTGACCTTGCATCATGGCTGTTTTGTGTGTATCTTGGTTGTGTTCACTGAGACCAAAGAGTCCTTGTCTACAAGCACTACAGGGCCCTCAAGTAGATTGGAACCCTTGAAGCTACACAATGTTTTTCCCCCTTATAGCCAATCTACTCTGAAGATTACAAGGGTGAAATCTAAATGACAGGAACTGTGTGAATGTAGAGTAGATCAGAGGGCTTAAGTCTGCTTCTTGCTCTAAAACATGAAGGTCCAATCTGACTGCTAAGGGTATGTGGATGATGGAAGTATACAGGTGAGGGAAGGGGCCAGGAATTAAATACCTACAGTTAAGCCACATCCCACCAGAGAAATGTCTTCCATGCCAGCCCTCTGGGGGCACAGGAATGAAGTCCCAGCAGTCTACAAAGTAAATCACATGACAAAGTTGGCTGCTCTCTGCTTGTCATAGAAGCATCTTGAAGACATCCTGAACAATACCAGCCTTTCTTTTTTTTTTTTTTTTGGAGAGCAGGAAAAGTTTTTATTTTATTCTTAAATAAATGGAAAACCAATAAAAGTTTGTTACACAATCTAATTTATATCTTTAACAAGACAATCGGTTTGGCATGATGTATGGAGAAAAGCACACCATTTTCATGGTTATTCTTACCCTAAATGAATAACCACAATGTAATCATAGGGAAAATAGACAAACCTAAATTTGCAAACTCTCTATAGAACCAGTCAGTTATGTCAAGTTCCTGTGAGACCAGGACAAAGGATATGTTACAAATTGCAGTGCACTAAAGAGTTATGACATGGAAATGCAGTGTGGGGACCTATATTGGATCCTGAACCAGAAACATCAGAGGAACAGCTGGTGAAATGAACTTGGTCTGTAGTTTAATGAATACCATTGAATCAGGTCAATTTTCTGGTGTCCATAATTGGGGATATATGTAAGACAGAAAAGTTAGAAGAAAATCCTTTCTTTTTTAAAATATATCATTTTATTATATATTGGAGAATATCACATTACATATTGTTATTATTTCAACCATCACTCCTTCCCCTAACTCCTCTCAGATCTACCTCCCACATATTTCTAGCTCTAGCTCTGTACACACACACACACACACACACACACACACACACACACACAATCTATTGACTGCTTCCCAAGGAAGGGAACACTTGAGTTTTGTTTCGTTTTTGTTTTTGTTGTTTTTAGTGTCACTGGAGGTGACTTGATTTCAGACCTCTTCCGTCATCTAGGCAAAGAGCAGGTTGGGTTCATTCTGAATAAAAGAGAACAAGGATCAAAGGATTCTGAGATAAGCTCAGTAATAAATGAGGAGGCAGTGATCCCATGTAGTAGAAGAGCAATGAGGAAAATAGGCCAGGATAAGGAGTGGGTGAATTATCCATTAAAAAAAAGCAATCGCTTAAACCTCAGGCTTAGAAAGGACTTGGGAAAATGAGAACGGCATTGCCTATGGCAGTTTCACAAAGGGTAACTTAGGAAAACTGGTTTGTTTTTCAGTGTTTAGCCTAAGGTTAGATTTAAAATTCAGAACTTCTGATTTGTTAAGAGTGGTATGCCGCATATGTGAGTGAGAAAAATTGTTAAAGAGGCATAATCTACATTTTCACTAATTTTCTTTATTTTAATTATTATACAATCAGCTGCTTTCGAATTCTAGGTTACCTTATAGGACATTTTCAGATTTGGATGTTAAACATGCTGGTCAAATGTGTCCATCATCTTCACAGCAGAGTCACAGAAAACTGGAGCTGTTGTGTTTCAGGTAAGATTCGAGAACCAAGTGGGTGAATTTCTTGGGAAAACATGTCTCAGTTGTCAGAAGTCAATGAAAATTTGCATATTTAAGATATTTTATTTTTGCAGACAATATTGTTCACAAAGAAGCATGAATAATGAGGACATGAGTTCAGACCCTTAGCGTTCACATAAAAGTAGGGAAGGTGGTACATCAAAAACATTATATTGTTTTAAAATTAAAGTTGTGTTAGACTCAGAGTACTTTATACATTCTATGTTCTGTTCTAAGTCCATTATAAATATTAACTCAACCAGTCCTTAAAATGACCTATGAAAGTAGAATTTATATATAGAGGGGGTATAGGATTTATATAGAGAGCAGGGTAGGGAGAGAAAAAGGGAGGGAGATGGAGAGGGACAGGGAGAGAGGAGAGAGAAGGGAAGGGAGAAAGAGAGTCAGTCCCAGGCAGGTCTCCAACACACAGAAAGTGCTGAGATTTTAGTGTGAGCACTATTTCATCATGCCCATTATAGAGATGAGAAAATGAAGAATCCTCCAGGTTGTAAAATTTTACCCAGGGCTATATCCTGTTCTCAACTGTCTTATGTTTACCTGTCAAGTATAAAGTAGCTTAGTGTTACTGGACAATTTTCTTTTGTCTACCTACCTAACAAATGTAAATTAGCATTTAATATTGTTTACCAATATCCCACATTTTGCAATAATGTATATTTTAATATAATATTAACTTTTGCTTCTGAAACGAAATCTAAGACCTTTAAGATATTCTGCTTCTTGAATCAGACCCAACAATGCTTAAATGTCCTCTGTTCATGACCTTGCCTTCTTGTTTTTCTTTCTATTTTGCTGCTACTAAAAACCTCTCCATGCTTTTAACTTCCCCATAGTCTGTGTGTCTTCTTTAATTACTGTGGGGAGTTATTCCCAATACAGTGTTGAAGGCTGAGCTCAAGTTAGATATCACCAGGGAGGAACACTGTGAGTTAATATTAGTGTTAATTTTAAGGTGGATTTTAGCTGATTCCTCGGGTTCTTAAGCTTTACAATGCAGCTTAACAATGCACCTTTCTGCCTTCTGTTCCCTTGCTTAGCCTTGAAAGCATTTTAGAAAATATAAGCACAGTATTTTATTTACATGGGCACATATGTATTGTGGTTATTTCAGTAACTGCCCTGGCCATTTTAGGATTTCATTAATATCTACTTTCTCTGTCTATAGATCACTATTCACTATCTAATGCTATATCTTCCCAACAACAAACTTGTCCATGTGAAAAATAATGGTTCCCAAGAAGGAAGAACAGGATGTGAGCATAGAATGTAACCCTAATATGCTCAGGGCAAAAGTTATGGCAAGATAGTCCACCAAACGCATCCTGAAAAGCACAAACTCAAAGCTGATGGAGAGCTCACTGACTGATCAACAAAAGTATAAAGGCACGCTTACATCCAGGTTTTCCTTCCACCAAAGTAAGTGTGTCGGGGACAGGAGGGTGAACAAGGACATCTCTGCGAAAAAAGCAACAAGGTCTGGAGTCTTTATTTTGCGTCTAGTTTTTGGTGGTTGGGATGTAGGGATGAACACACACAGAGAACAGCAGCACAAATGTAAACCTGTACAAGGATGGCGTTTTTAACAAAACAAGGTAGGTTGGAGGTGAGAAGAAGCCCTCTTCTTCACCCTCTTCATCACAGGAACCCCCACTGCAAAACCATAGTGTACGTCCCCCTGCATCAGGACAGCTTGTGGGAATCCCTTGGTCAGCAGAATATTGCAGAGTGACAGTGTGACAGCCTCCGACTGAGACCACTACTAATGTCTCTCATGCAGCTACTTCTAGGGAACCTGGCAACCACCCAACAACATTCCCATGCTGGCCTGCAGGTAGGACCAGAACCACAGGCCAAAGTGAAATGCAAGAGAGTGAGCCAGATGTCCTCTCACCGGTGGCTCTTTCACATTCTGATGGTTCCTGTGGGGCGGCGGCTGAGTGACAGCCAAGATTGCCCAGTTACTGTTGTTAACTCTGGTCCCAGGGGAGTAAAGCAGGCCGGCTACAGGCCCCACTGTTATGGACTACCAGCTTGGCTTGGGAGAGCTTTCGCTTCCAAGGTGTCTTAGCAACCGCTCTACTAGAGAGTCACATTGTGGGAGGCGGAACAAGGACATCACTACAGGGCAATGTGGAACGCTGGCACATTATTTCATGTGTGATAGCAGGTATCACACTTTATGATGACAAATTAGTACAATAACTGAGATAGGAGAGAAAGAGGAAATGCAGGGAACAAACATACAGGAAAGAGGAGTTACCTCTCAATCCAGACTCTGATTGCAGTCTCTCACCAGCTGGGTGTCAACAATGGCTGTACAGTTCCTGTTTGCTGTGAAGGCTGTCAGAGTGGACAGTACTCTTTTCATACGCAGATATTTCCGAACAAGAATGTGAAAACAGCAATGAATCACACCTAATGCTGGGTCTTACATGACCTTGAGTGTGGTCTTACTCCTTTCCCAGATATTTATTTTTATGAGTCTCACAATCACAACATTACATTGAATATATCCTAACTTCCTGCACTCCCTTCGCGATGCAGCATTTTACCTTGTCAGGTATAATACTGTGCTGCCCTGTGCTCCTTGGGAGCCTCCCTGTAAACTCATCCAAATCCTAGCAGGCTTTTAGAGACAATAGCTTCAGAACCCATCAAACTCATGTATGTCCCTAATACAGAGACAATGAAGGGTGACCCTCAATTGGGACATAATTCTGTGCATATCCTGTTCCTCTATCAAGAGCCTCCCTTCCTATCAACCGTACCCTCCCACACTAAAATCTATGTGAAAAAATAAACCTCTTTAATAAACTCAAACTCTACTTCAGGCTGCCACATTCTGAAATTTCTTTCTGCAGTTAAATCATGAATCCCAGCTTCACCTGAGTAGAGGCCTTGATCAGAACTGTGGGGTTGTGTGTCTCCTTCTGCACCATTGCTTACATGATCAAAAATTATACCTTTACTATAAGTACTTATAGATTGACACTATGCAGTCACTATTATAGACAGTGTAAATAGAGGGGGTAGTATACCACAGCGTAAATTGTGATTATTATCAGAATTAATCTTCACAAGTGTACAGTTTTGAACTTAAGCCCCAATGTCATTTCTTCTGTTTTCCATTTCCCTTTCCTCTGCGAGATTTCCTTTCCTTTCCTTTGCAAACTGTGACATCTCCAAGAGCTGAGGAATGAAAGCCTTGCTGAATGGAGAGCAGCAGATGTCATAAGTCCAGAATGGTTCTCCCCTCACCTCTCAGACATCAGTATTGTTCTGTTTTCCCCCAGACCCAGGCACCGCGATCCTATCACCACTGCTGTGGTCAGGTTGTACAACGGATCTTGACATGATCTAGGTCTGGGGCAGGACTTTTCATCTGGTGCACCCTGATCCCCAAAACTATACTTCCCTGTGCTCACAGGAAGCCCTAATCGATAGGACACAAGGTCCCAAAACTTACTCTCTCCCAGACTAAAATTTTAAATTTTCTTCCATAAATTTTTAAAATTATTTCTTATTATACTTAATTTTCATGATGGAGGAAAATTCTATTCCCAGGTCTATAAACTGCCCTCTAGTGGGATCAAAGGAATGGCTGGGGTAGAAGTGAAACCTTGCCTGGTCCCATGCTGCCATGGGACAGGGGAGCCCGGTAGTGTCAGGTGTGGTCGCTTGAACTGCTGGCCTGTGACTTGCGAGGGGCCTGACACACACCTCTGTGCCAGGGAACTGTGCTCTTCCTGTCAGGGAACTGTGCTCTTCCAGTCAGGGAATAGTGCTCTTCCAGAATGGGACATTTTCATATTAGAGCAATTCACATTCTGATTTGCACTGTATCTTCTCTATATACATTTGGAAGATTTGGCCCCAATACTGTAAGGCCAAACCCTACAAAATGTGGTCTTTCAATCCCACCCAGCCCTTTGGAGGAGGACCTGTTTCCACTGTTAGCTTCCCTGTGGCTTCTCCTAAGATTGAGAGGTGGGTTACTGCACTGCTCTCCACCTGCCCATGTGCTGTCCCAAGAGGCTGGTTCTAGGATGAAGACTAGATTCCTTGCACAACCAAGGGAAATAGAAGGGACCGTCCTTGTAAAGAGTATTGTGTCTTACGTCACAGTGGAAAGAGTCTCATTAAGACTGTGCTAAGTTACATTGTAAGACTGAACGCTTAATGTCAGCCATTCATCCTTCTTTGAGACTGTTGGAACTTGTGGAAGAAAGCCCCAGGCATCTACCACAGGACAGTCTGGTTCCCTTCATGTTGCCCTGGACCGGACTGGGGATAATTAGAAACCCCACTTACCAAACACATGAGGATCTGCACCCAGAAGAAAGATAAACATCTCTTCTTTATGGGGGATGTTTTCGAGAACTTCAGGCACTGCCTACCTTAGTCTGTCCCTGCTGATGGGTGAGAGCGTACGCTCTGAGGTATAAACCAGGGCAGACAGCTTCATGGCACTGGGAGAAGAGGCAGAGAGGAGTGACAGGCGTGTTGTTAAGGACAGTCTCAAATTCAGATCTTTACATAAAAGTAAAAACATACCTTTTGTGACCAAGTTTGAGAATAACAATACTCTGTGGGTGTGCTGACTGACTTTACCTCAACACAAACTGGAGTCACCTAGGAAGAGGGACTCTCAACTGATAAAATGCCCCCACCAGATTGGCTCTTGGGCAAGTCTGTGCTACATTTTCTTGACAGATAATTAACGTGACAAAGACAAACTCTGTAGGCAGTGCCACTCCTGGGCTGGCAATGCTGTTTACTATAAGTAGGTAGGCTGAGCAAGCCATGGAGAGAAAGCCAATAGGGCAATACTCCTCGATGGCTTCTACACCAGTTCCTGACTCCAGATTCCTACCATGACTGAATACAAGCTGCAACATGAAATAAACCATGTACTCTCCACGGTGGTTTTGGCGATGATGTTCTATCACAGGAATAGAAACCCTAACAAAGACAATGGGGCATAAGCATAAACGTTTAGAAGGCAGTTTGACATTCTCTCCATTTACCAGTAGTAGGTCCCTTCCTAGGGCCTCTGAAAGCCCTCGCTAATGAGCTTTGACCAGCTTTATAGTATCAGGTATGAATTCCTCCTGTGGAGTGTGTCTAAAATCCAACAAGAAAGCACGTGGTTATCCCCATAACAGTCATGCCTCTATTGTACCAGTGGGTAATTCATGCCTGACAGACAAACCAGTATTATGAACTCATTACATCAGTGGCTGCTTACATGAAACCTTCTTTAGGCTGGCCCCATTAATGTTTCATTACACACAAATCTTATGGGCTCCTCCCCTCCCAGAGGAACTAAACAGTTAAACGTTTCAGGAGCGAGGGACTCGTATTCCTCCATGACTGGGACATTGCCCATGCTTCAGTGAATAACCTCCATATTCATTCAGGTAATCCTAATTAAATGCAGTGGAACACACACACACACACACACACACACACACACACACACACACACACGAGGTGTGTGGGGGAGTAGGAAGGAGTCGGGTATAATGGGAACAAGAGAGTTCTGGTAGAATAGAGAGGAGATAAGGAAAGATAATGGGGAGCTTTGACAAAAGAACATAGTATATGTGCATGTAACTGTAAAAGAATGAAAGAATAAACCAAACTTTTTTGAAGAGATTTCCATGTATGACAGAGAGAAAGACAGAGCAACTATGAAAGAGAAGAGGAGAGAGGAGAGAGAAGGCCAATGGTATGGATATACATACACAGATACATCAGTCAATCTCGGTCCTGCTCTGTCCTTTCTGCAATGTCTGACATTTTAGGCCAATAAAGAGCCATCCTGGGGAGCCTCGGCTCAATGTGGGCTGGGATAAGCATCCTGCAAACCACAGCCACTACAGCCCATGCATCCCTCCCACCATTGCAGGCCAGGCAAGGTCAGTTCAGCCTCAAATGAGGGACCCTAAACTCAAGGTGCCTGGGAGCCTGGGACCTGTAGAAGGTAAGTGAAGGGCAGCTGTTGGGGTGGCCTGTCACTGGGGGTCACACATGTACAAACACCTGCCTGTGTGCTTTCAGTACTATATGTACCTGTACTCACACTGCAGCAGACGCTATCAGTCATTGTTGGGCACTCATAATAAAAACATACACAGGTCATGGATGGGCCAGAACACAGCCCTGGAGAGAGAACATTCACTGGTTGCCTTGGTCTTGTCTAGGTTAGGGTCCCTAGACTTCCTAATAAGATGCCTTGGAAACCCAGTCTCCCCACACCTGCTCTCTCAACAGGCCAGCCAAATGCTAAGGTGAACCTGAAACCAGCCATTGCTGCCCAATACCACATTAATGACATGGGAGACCCAGTTTCCTCAATAGCTTCCACTGCCCTGCCCTGCCCTGCCCTGCCCTGTCCTATCTTGCCCCCATTCGCCCCTTCACTTCACATGCCCCCAGGACAACTAAGGACTCTCATTTATAAACTGATCCACGCCTCCCTGTACATCCCCCATCAGAAGGGAAGGCAGGCTCCAGATTGGGCAATAGCTAGGGAGTGGCAGCAAGGGCCTTGCCCCTAGGCTGCACAATCGTGCCCTTAGGTGAGAAGACCCATTGACCTGTACCAGGACAGTTAGCCACAAGGGCTCAGGGGCAGATGACTGGCTAGATACTACACTGTCCTGGGTTCCATATTGGTGGGCAAAACACCCCTGTGCTGGATTGTATGTGTGAAGGATGCCCACTCCATTCCGTGCATCTCCCGTGTCTTGATCTCTCCGCCCTGCCACTCCTCCCTGGCCTTTCTCCTCCTGGTACCCCTCCTCCCAGCTTTACTCCCTCCTCTCTCCCCCTCTCCTCTCCTTTGCCCTCCCTCGCCCTGCCCTCTCTTTCCCTGTCCTCCTCCCTGCTGTCCCATGGTTGGGGCGGGTGCTCCACCGCCCCCGCCACCGCTGCCACTCCACCCCTGGTGCAGAGCAAAGCTTCAGTGATAACTGGTGTCGCTGCCTGGAATTCCTGTGCTTCTGCGGGATCCGGTCCTCTGCTTCCCAGCACACCGCTTACACCGGGACCATCCAGTGACCCCCGCCGCCCGCCAGAGACGCGCTAAGCTGAGTCCTATGAGCCCTCAGGGCAGCTGGGCCATGCAGCCCTGCCATTGTGCTGCGCTCTGGGTGCTGCTGCTGGCGCAGGTCAGTGAGCAGGTGAGTAGCTCAGAGACCAGCAGAGTCCCTGATGGTGGGAAGTGCGTTCCTCGGGTGGCTAGGCTCTGCAGTCCCTCATTCTCTCTGAGGTGCTCTCTCACTTTTTCTAGCAGACACCTGCTTGCGCCCTGGGACCCTCAGCTGCAGCGTCTGGGAGTCCGGGAGACCCGCAACCTCCACCATCCTCTCGGTCGGATTGGCTGGAAAGGCTGGAAGCTGAAGGTAAGTTCGCGAGGTGGGGGCTCTCAGATCCTCACAGGTAAGCGTTCCGCAACTCCCTGAAGCTGGTCTGCAAGTCTCTCGGGGCTCAGGACTCCTAGCGCTTTGAAAATGCGATCTTGCCTTTTCTTTACACTGTGAGATCCTGCTCACAGATGACTTGCACCAATGTCTGTATCATGTTTTCCAGTAAAACGGTAATGGCTTTGCCAGCGTTACAGTGGAGAAAGGGTAATATATCTAAACGTAGGCAAACTCCAGATCACTCTATATATCAACGTAATTAGCGCATTATTAATGCATACAACAAACCTATCCTAGGCAGCATAGTCCCCACTCCAGCAGCTTCTCCCTTGCCTTTCTTTCCCTTTGAAGCCTTCTCCACCTTTGGCTGTCACCGCGGGAGACAGAAGGTGACCACGTTAGTATCACTAGAAGGAGAACTTCCCAAGGTACAGTCGTTTCCTGGGCTACCTTGGGCGTGAACTTCTCTGCAAGGGACAGCCGCCGGTGTGGTTCACAAGAAGCTTTCACTTGTGAGGTGTCCGAACAATGACGTCTGGTGACTGAGAAAGCAGGCTAGCACTGGTTACTAGGAGGTTCTAGTCCGCGCTGGGTCCGCAGCGCCGGCAGGATGTTACCCTAGTGTCCTTTCCCAGGATGAATTAGCTCCAGGTTGTTAGCAGGACTGGAGAGCAGCGGCGAGCCAGGTTTAATCTTCTTGGTGGGTTTTCGAAAAATTTACACGGCTAAAGAATTGACACTTTGGAAGTGCTCATCATCGCTTTCTTCGTCATGGTAAACTTACAAGAACCGAATGATCACGTTGGATGCTGAAATCCCTCCTTCTAAATATGGAGTGGGTAGTTAGGAAGGGGTAGCTAAGTCTCGACCTTAGGACTCTGAGCACCACTGGAGGGCGCCAGACGCAAACAGTACACTGCCTTAGACCCGTTTTCAGAGCCTTTGGAAGGGAACGTTGTGGTGCTTAAAATCCACCTTCTGTCCCCTGCCCATCTCCACCTTGCCTCTCTTCGCATTCCGCAGCATCATGAGCTGTTGGAGTTGTTACTGCTCTAACGCTGGACTTTGCTCTATCTTCAGAATAAAATCATGAAAATTCCATAGGGACTCGCGACGTTTTCGACATTTATTTATTGTGTAGGGTGCAGGGTGCTGTGGAGGTCAGAGGGAAACTTGTGTGAGTCCAGAGATCAAACTCTGGTTGTCAGGCTTAGCACGGAGCAGGCTGGGCAAGCCAGCCAGCACACCTGGGACATGTTTATTGCACTAATGAAGGCTTTTCCAAGATGATAACATTGCAGACAGGAAGAGAAGACAAGCTCTCTGCCTGAGGCCACAAACCTCTCCCTGCCTGGCATCTTAGTTCCGGATCTCAAGGGTAGTGTTTCCATGGCAGACATTTACCGGCCTGATCACAGCATTCAGCACCCAGGGTGTGAGTGATTACCAGGGTGGTGCTAACTTAGTGGAGACAGGATGCCTGCACACCTCCCTCCTGGAGCTGTCACCCCTTAGTTATCAGAAGACAAAGTGAGAGAGTGGACAGCAGCCACACAGCAGAAGCAAGATGTGGCAGAAGAGAGTAACAGGGCCAAGAGCACTCAGTGACCTTCCCGCCTGCTGATGGTAGGAAGCCTGGTCTCTGTGATTACTGCTAATAGTTTAATTAACTCTTTCAAGCTATTAGCTTGACCAAATGTGAGACTTGTAAGGTTTCTTGCTATTTTCAGTAAGTATAGTAAGTGAATTGTATTAAAAAACAATTATTAGTGGCCGGGCGTTTGGTGGCACACGCCTTTAATCCCAGCCCTCAGGAGGCAGAGGCAGGCGGATCTCTGTGAGTTCGAGGCCAGGCTGGACCGACAGCCTCCAAAACAATACAGAGAAACCCTGTGTCGTAAAAAAAAATGATTAAATATCAAAATGAGCAAAGCCCGCAACTGAAAAGTTTGGTGACATTTAAAGCTCCCTTGATGATGAAGTTATTGAACCCATGGTATTCACAGCAGGGTCCTCCTGGATGCTTTTTCTTCTTGGTGTCACACTGGCCATTAAATGTTTTCATCGTGTCTGCTGGTGGGCTTCACAAGGGCTTCTGCACACGCGTGTACCATTTACCTTGACACATTCACTCTGTCACCCTCTTCTTTCTCCCATCTCTGCCTCGCACCATTCTCATTCAATGCCCCAGGCAGTCTCACTTCTACCTTAAATATTATATAGGAATATAAGATTTACACATCTATAGAAAATATGGGCTCCACATTTAGAGAAAATATGGTGTATTTGTTTTTCTGGGTCTCGTTTTACTTACTATGATGATCTATGGTTACATACATACATTGTCTTGCAAGCAAATAGCTGGTTCTTTACCCCTTCTCCTGTGTGTGTGTGTGTGTGTGTGTGTGTGTGTGTGTGTGTGTGTGTATGTGTGTGTGTGTGCCTACCATTTTCCATATCTGTTCACCTGGTGGTGAAGACCTAGGCAGATTCTGTGAAAAGTGTTTGTTGTCTCTAAAGTATACTGACTGACAGCTCTCCGGGCACATACTGAGGAATGGTATGGCTGTATGATATGGCCACGATCGCCTTTCTTTGTACAATGGAGCTCACTAATTAGGTTTCCCACAAGATTGATGCCACTACCCCTGCGGAAGGGGGAAGAAACTAGAAGAGATGTAGGGGGACTACCCCATGAGGAGCCAGTTGTGACAGCTAACACCACCCCAGCCTACATGCTTGCCCCACAGTACAGAGAACAGTGGAGGTGTCATTCTACAGAAAGCGCTTTGGGGAGCTACACACCAACAGTGTACAGACAGAGTATGCACCGTCATTCTCATGCTTGCTGAGTCCTGCTATGCTTGCCTGTCCCCCTTCACTGTGTACCACATTGTCTGATCCTCCACACCCCTACACAAAATAGTATATAAGCCAATGTAATGTGTCTTACCCTATCACAGCTCAATCACAGACGCAATCATGTCCAGATTAGGGAACCTGCTGCCTTGCTCATCTATAGGCTGCTTCCCAGCCCAGCCAGGTGTCCTCACTTGCTAGACTGGTAGATTAAGCTTGGGACTGGAGAAGCGTGGAGTTCTGGGAGCAGAAGCACTGGTCTACCCTCTGCTATGTGGCAGGTGCCATAGTCTTTCTGTCCTTGAGTTCTCACTTAGCATGGTCATCAGAAGAACACCCCAGCAAGGCACCCTGCCTTTTAATCTCCAACTTTCCTCACCTCTCCTATGTGCAGCCACATGTCTTTTGTGGCATGTCACTGGCTGCTGTCTATGTTTCTTCTGGTTCCCCTGTTTATCGCTTGGCACAACAGAATAGGATCACAGGGTCCATTCAAAATAAATTGGTGATAGGTGCCTGGATATTGCTTCTCTATAATCAAGTAATACTTTACACTTGAGTCTGCAAAGTGTCTGTTTGCTCGTGATGAATCAGAAGAGGAGCCATGATCACCAAGAGGCTAACGGAGCTACCTCTGGGAATGAGCATGTTTATAATACAGGGAGGAAATGAGTGCTCAGAACATTGGAAAGAGTGGAAGTCCAAAGGTGCTGGGTCTCGAGTCTGAAGGATGATCTGCCTTGTAGTCAGGTTAGATTCCCCTAGGTCCAATGCTTGGAGTGGTGTTCTTCGCAAAGACGCCTCACTATACATTCAGAGGAAATGCCTGACAACATGCTACTAGAAAAATACACAGGCACAAAAGTCAGCTAAAACTCATATAGATTTGAACACACACACACACACATGTTTAATTAAATATTTTGAATACATAAACAAAGCTAGATAATCTCTAACTAAAATATTTTTTTAACCTTGAACTCCACAAAGTTACCTTGGCCACGGGTCTCAGCTAATAACATGGCTGAGCAGCCAGCTGTGACCCTGATCTAGAAGCCCAGCCCTTGGTTCCTACCGTGCTGGAAATAGCCTACCCAGATTGTGGAGACAAAAAAAGATACTGTAAATGGTGATAAAGTCCTGGTTATCATCTTTAAAAGTAAAAGATGATTTCCTGGAATAGCAGAAGATGCTACTATGTACATAGGACCGTGGTAGAGCTCGGAAATGAAACCCCCCTCTCTGCTTTCTGCAGAGGGTGGTGTCTCTAGGTGCAGTACTAAATGATTCAGTGGTCTTAGCTATGTAGGTCTGACAGTATCTTATTTTCTTATGTTCTTTAAACCAAGACACCAATAAGTATAGTGGTAAGACATGACCCAGAGTTGTGTTACTGATGATGTCTTAAGAGCCCAGTTAGACAAAAGGGAAATCAGGGCAACAGGAAGATCGGTGGTGGTTCAGTATCTCACATTCAGCACATGGTGACTGTCTCTGTATCATAACCTGGGAGTCCTAGGGTGTGTCTCTAGTCTGCATTTCCTCCTGTGTGTTCAATAACTTCAGAATTACGTAAATAGCAAGAATATCTATCTTGGGTTTTCTTTCCTTTTAGTTATGACACTCAAAACCAAAATTTCTTGTCAGCTCAGTATAAATTTTTATGCAAAATATAAAGTGTACAAAGAGAGGAATGTTTCACAACTATTATAAAATAAGAGCATCTTGCCATTTCCACTCAGTAAGAGATGAGAAGGGGGATTCAACATCCACCCAGTCTCAAATCCACAGGGAGAGGTAAACAACAGAGCTAGATGAGGAAATGATGAGAACAAACTTCAGGCAAGTGTCTGCTGCCGTGACGCTTCATTACTGATAGAGCAAATTCCACTACACATAAAAGGGAGGACAAATGCCCATCAAAGAAGAGCTGCTCGCCTGGGATTATATCACATGTAGGCTATCTGAGGCTCCTCTCAGAACTCTTCTTTCTCAATTTCAGAGTACGACCTGGTGTCTGCCTACGAGGTGGACCACAAGGGAGATTATGTTTCCCATGACATCCTGCACCACCAGCGGAGGCGGAGAGCGGTGGCCCAGCCAAGAGGAGATGCCCTACACTTGCGCCTGAAGGGCCCCAGGCATGAGCTCCATCTAGACCTAAAGGCGGCCAGCAACTTAGTGGCTCCTGGATTCATGGTGCAAACTCTGGGGAAGGGCGGCACCACATCTGTGCAGATGTTTCCACCAGAGGAGTTCTGCTTTTACCAAGGCTCATTAAGGTCCCAGGGGAATTCTTCAGTGGCCCTTTCTACCTGCCAAGGTTTGGTGAGTACTGACAGCACTCCCTGTCCACAGGGAGTGAGGTACCCAGGGAGGTGGGGGAGCAGAGGCAAAACCAGGTTCCCTGAGAACATTTCAGCTGTGCTGTTACCCCAGGAGACATTTCTGTGATCTGTAACGTCAGGTGGAAATAGTCAAGCAACTCTTTAAAATATTCTGTGCTCTTCTTTTCTTGGGCCAGTAGAATGGTGTCTGCTCCCACCCTTTTGTCTCAAAAAAAAAACTGTAAGAACTTGTCTGTTTGAAAGAAACACCTAAGAAGTTGTGGCCATGTCTGAATACATTAATTATTTGTTGCTGTTCTTGTTGCTGTTATTGTTGCTTTCATGTGTGGTACCACAGTGGAAACTGTAGAAGTCGTCACTGTTAGAACCAGTCACAGTGTTAATTACTTGGTTGTCTGGGCTATTTGATGGGATTTCTGAGCCCACTAGAATGGTGTGTCTGCCAGTTTGACAATGGCTGTGTACTTACAAATCAGGGCTTTCATCCATGCTGGGGCCATGCTGGTCCTGCCAGACTATGAGTCTATCTCAGGGTTTCCCAATCTCTGAGTATCTAAGCTTCATCCCAGCTTCAGGGAGCTTAGAATAAAGGACCATGTGTTCAAACTGGGATTTTGTGTCTTCAGTTGTTTGTCTTGTTGCTATGGCAAGATGCCCCCCACAAAAGCGACTTAAGGAAAAGATGGTTTGTTTTGTCTCTGTTTTCAGTTCAGTCCATCACGGGGAGAGGCCACAGTGGTAGGAGTTTGAGGCAGCTGGTGACATTACATCTACAGTCAGGAGGATGAGGGAGATGACTCCCGGTGCTCAGCTGGCTTTCCCCTGTGTGTACAGTCTAGGTCCATGGAATGGTGCCACCCAGAATTAGTATGAGTCTGCCCACCTCAGTTAACCTCATCTAATTGGTCTTTCATGGGCATGGCCAGAGGTATGTTTCCATGGCAACTAAATCTTATCAAAATGACAGTAAATATTAACCATCACCATCAGTATCCCTTAGGCTCACAAAGGTAGAAATCTGGATGGATTTTCTTTTACTTTGCTTATGGTAATTCCATATTTTAAAGAAAAAAGCAAGAATAATTTTAGAGATGGATGAGCAAAGCAGGATTTAGGGGTTTGAAAATACATGGAGTCAAAATGTTTGGGGGTTTTGAGGAGCTTAAATATTTAATAATATATCTGGGCATCAACTGCACCTCTAGAAAAGACTTCTCATCTGTCTTGTACTGAATTTTCTCTTTAGAAAGGGAGATTCCAGTTCCTGTGTCTCATAAGAAATCTGTGTATGTGTGTGAGATTAGTAAGTGCCAAATGGATGTGCATTGCCAGCTTCTTATAGCACATGCAAACGTAAAATGTTTTAAAATGCTTTTAACACATTAATATTTTCTCCTTGGTGAAATCTGATATGAGCTGATCTGATATTTGCTTCTATCTATAAGAAATTTGGGTTAGAGAGTAGACAAAGCCATGGCCCAAGCTAGGTTCCTTAGCATCCTAGTTAAGCATGAAGACACATGGGTGATTTATTCCACATTACCAAGAAAAACAAATACTCTGTAATTAAGGACCCAATCTTCTCAGGTAATACACACCAAAAATTTAAGATATTCTTGGCTTTCTTCCTAAAAATACTTAATCCAGAAGAGGAAAGTGTTTGTGAGCTATGCTTTTCAGATTTTAGCCAGGTTTGTCCATCAAAATTGAGGAAGGTACCCGTGGTTGAAGGTGCACTGATGATCTGGTGGTCCCCAGCAACAGAGCCATCCCTAGTAGCTTAGTTATTCCCTGGAATCTGTCCCTGGGTCTAGATAGCTGGCAGTAGTTTGAGATGTTTTATTCTCTTTGAATTTGATGGGAATTAAGAGCAAAACTTGTAAACAGGTGTTGTTAGAAGATACAGGAGTGATAAAGGGTAGACCAGAAGGCTTCTTCTGTGCTATAAACAATGGAAGCTGATAAGGAGACAGTGATAATGTGATTTACCCTTGAGCTTCCAAATGCAGAGTGCAGCTTTTCTTTCTCTCCTAGCAGAAGAATTAGAGGTGCTTAGTGTAATACAGGACACATCAAAGGTATTTTAAACAAAGTCACACATGTCCTCCATCCTTAGACAATACAAACATTCAGCTGGTTCTCAACAAGCTGTGTGCTGGCTAGTTATATATCAGCTTTAGAGGAGCTGGAGTTATCTGAAAGGAGGCAACCTCAACTGAGAAAATGCTTTCATAAGATCTGGCTGTAGACAAACCTGTAAGGCATTTTCTTAGTTGATGGGGGAGATCCCAGACCATTGTGGGTGGTGCCATCCTGGAGCAGGTGGTCCCGGCTTCTATAAGAAAGCAGGATGAGCAAGCCATGAACAGCAAGCCAAAAAGCAGCACCCCTCCATGGTCTCTGCATCAGCTTCTGGCTCCAGGTTCCTGTCCTGACTTCCTTCAGTGATGAACAGCAATGCTGAAGTGTAAACCAAATAAAGCCTTTCCTCCCCAACTTGCTTTTGGTCATGGTGTTTCATCGCAACAATAGAAAACCTAATTAAGACAAGCCATTAAATCTGTTCTTCATTCCTGATTGTGGTCACCCTCTTTCAAATCTGCACCCATTAAATGACAGCTCCTTTCATGTTAATTGTCATATTGACCCTTATATTCAGTTGAAGTCAATGGTAGACAGATATCTGCTCTCAGATGAGTTCTCTAGGTTTATTTGCTGATTATTTTTGAGGATACAACCAGGGCCTCCCTGCTGCCAGGCAAATTCTGTTCCCTATGAAATACCCAGGACTTGAGCTGAGATTTGTACAGGGTTTCTCCCGCTGGCCCCACTGATGCTCCTCCCTAATGGGAGGCAGGAAGCCAGAGAAGCATTTGCCTTATTTGATGTGAAGCCAGGACTCTCGGATGTGCATCCACGGTAATGATGCGATTTCCTCCCTGCATTGACAGTCAGAAAGGAGAGGGGGTTCTTTAAGCTCGGCTTGGCCTCTTGGTTAGGTCTGTGATGGGATTTTGTGAGGTGAGAGAGATGAGAAGCTGTTGTTAACTGGATGATGAGGTCCGGCTTTATACTTCTTTGTACAAGCATAGTTTGTCTCTGTGGTTTTATGAAGGCATGTCAGGTTCTACAGGGGAAATTTTGAGTTTGCAACAGCTGAAGACCTTTGCATGGACAGCCTGATTTCTGTGCATATCCAATTTTGTAGAGACAGCTCTAAATTGTCCTTAAGTGGTATCTGGAGGCCTTTTCTGGTCAGACAGCTTAAACACTTTGTTATTTAAAGGATTTGTATCTGGTGTGCACAGGCCATAGCCATTGATTTCACTATTACCCACATTTTGTCTGAGTCCAGTGGATATACTAGAGGCAATATCTTGTCTAGTAGGAAATACTGTGTGGCCCCTGCTCAACCCACAGGATAAAAATACTACTTTTCATTCAAATACAATGCTTAAGAATGCAGTGTGTTTACAATTCAGCTAAAGAGAATGCTGTATGGCTATAAGAAAGCACAATTTTCAAATAGGTATGTGCGGAGCACTGCCCTCCCTGCATCCTTCCTCAAATTTTGATCTTGGAAACATTCTCCTAATAGTCTTCTAGGAAATGAGGGTGACCAAGAAAGTTAATTGATGGTGCTGTCCTGTTGGTGATAAATAAATATTCACCAGAAAAATATTTTTAAAAGCTAAAACAAGCAATTATTTGGAAGTTACTGTCAGATTGGGACCTGTCCTGGTTAGTTTGAGAGTAGCTGGAATCACCAGGGATAGGAAACTATCAGCTGAATAAGTCACCTCCATTGGGTTGGCTTGTGGCCATGCCTATGAGAGACTGTTTTGATTGGTGATTAATGTGGGAGGGCCCAGGTCTCTGTGGGCGGTGCCATCCCTAGACAGGTAGGCCTGGGCTGTTAGGAGAGAGCTGAACATGAACAACAGAGCTAGTCAGTAAGTAGCATTCCTCCACGATTTCTGATTGCATTCCTTCTTGAGTTTCTGCCTTGATTTCCCTTAGAGATAAATTGCAACCTGAAACTGGGACGTGAAATAAACCCTTTCCCATCAAGTTGATTTTAGTCATAGTGTTTTATCATAGCAACAGAAAAGCAATCTGGAAGAGTTTTAATAACAGATGACCCCCCCAACATGGTAACTCTGCAGCTTGCTCACTCTGCATCCCAGGAGACGCTTGCTTTTTGAGACAAGGGGACAGGTGAGAAAACAAGAAGTGTGGGCCGGAGGAGAACCAGGAGGGTGACTCAGCCCATCTTGGTAAGAAGTAGGAAATGTCCAAAGGTTAAATCTAAGCTCCAGTCTCATATGGAATTGGGTTGTTATGACCAAAAATAAAGACACAGCAAGCAGTGTGTGTGGGGAAACTGCTAACACTGCTGAACCATGGTACCAGACAACAACACAGCCAGGGAGCCCGTAGGGACTGATTTTTACACATGAAACTTAAACATTGGATAAGATTGCTAAGTGCTGAAATTATTTCTAAGCATCTTGGCACTGCCCTCAAGTATTTCGATTGGAAATACATTTTGCTAAATAAACATACTTTCCAAAAAAAAGAATCTGTTATACTGCGTTCTCTATTAAATTAACATCACATCTCCTGTCGTCACCTACCATAAATGTACTAAGGTGAAGCACTCTGTGTGCATCTTCTGCTACTTTGACCACATAAGAAACAAATTTAAGGGCAAACAGACAGGCATGAGCCCTGTTGTCTCTTTTCAGATAAGGGAATGTTTAGTAACCAGATTTCCTGGGCTAGAGGTAATAATGGAAATGCAGTAAGAATAATATTAACTTAGAGAATATATATGTCCATGCAACCTACTCAGAGATACATACTACCTATTTGGTTAAAAAGCTTTACTGACAATGTATGCAGCTCAGACTTCTCACTTCAAAATGTGCAATTCAGTGCACTTCAATGCAATCAGAATTGTGCAGCTAACACCACAACTCTAACCTGACACAGACACATCAACCCCCAAAAAGCCCTTTCTATAGTCTGCCCCCTTTCCCTGGTCCCCGGCTCCTGGCTTCTGTCAGTGCATGTGTGCAGCTGCCCTGTGGTGTCTAGAAAACACTGTTTCATCGTAGTCATTCCCTGCCTCTGGGTCTCACAATTTTCCATCCTCCTCTTCGTGATGCTCCCTGAGAGTGGGAGGAATGAGCCTGATATGGATATTCCCCTCAGGGAGAACACTCTGCAATCCTTTGTTCTCTGCTCAATGACCAGATGTCAGTCTCTGTGTTGATTACCGCCTACTGTAAAAGCACCCTTCTCTGATAAAGGCTGAGAGGTGCATTAATATATGGTCATAATAATAAGACATTAGGAGGAGTTGGTTAGGTCCTATGCAAACATTAGCACAGTAAACTCTTCAGGTTCTCTTACAAGGCCTGTGACCTTCCTAGCTATAAGTTCTTGACCATGTTAGAGAAGTCAGGCTTTTCAGACTAGCCCACGACTCCTTCAAGAGTATTTGCATTATCGTCTTTGTGTCCTTGAACTGTTGTTGTTTACTAACTAAAATCATTTTTCTTATAATGAATTATTGTCTTTCAAACTTATAAATAGAAATATGAGGAATTGGAGGCAGTACAGTGGATGAATATGTGTGCCAAACACCTAGAAAGTCCTGCATTCAAACCTGAGCATCACCGAGAGAGAGAGAGAGAGAGAGAGAGAGAGAGAGAGAGAGAGACAGAGACAGAGAGAGAGAGAGACAGAGAGACAGAGAGAGACAGAGAGAGACAGAGAGAGACAGAGAGAGACAGAGAGAGGAGGGAAACAGATGGAGAGAGGGAGAAAGATAGAGATAGACAGGGGGAGATTATCCCCTACATTAAATTTGGGATACCCATATAGATAAAATTAGTTTTATAACCCATTCCACTTGATTTCTTTCTATGATGAATGTAAACACTCTGAATTCTCCTCTGAGGTCTGTAGTTAGAGTGTAGAGTGATTGGACTGACCACTAGGAGTTTTGATAGAAGTATTTTAGAAACCCTGTTGGTCAATACTTCCCAATGAGTTTGTTTAGAAATCTGTCTTGTTATTCGTGACAAGAACATGTTTTCTTAAAGTATTTCAGGCTAGTTCTGAATTTGCCTCTTATAGAAAAAGTAAATATGATTTCTTAATGACATTTGGCATAATGTTTACATGAAATTTAGTTCCCCTGATATAAGGCATTATTTTTGTTGTGGCATTGCTGTGTAAAATAGGTATCATTTCTCCTAAAATCAAATTTTCTCTTGCTTTCAAAACTAAGAACACATCATGTCACAATGACCCTTGGTGTTTAAGAGTCCCTTCACATGGTTGGAGAGCTGCTTGGGGAACTATTTAAATTGTACTAAGTTGTATTTCCAGCCACAAACTCCAGGAATTCCCTGGAAACTCCAGTCACTGAGAGCTTTTTCTAAAGCAGCCAATAAATCCTAGAAAATGCTGAAGTTCTGCCAAACTTTCAACTAATGGAAAAATACTCTTGGGCCAGGAAAATGAGAAAGCAGGAGTAGAAAGAAAGGGATCAGCAAGGAGGAGACAACAGAGATGATACAAGTTTTAAAGCATTGCTAGGTAATGGCATCTGCAGATGCTGAGTCTACCTTGGGAGGCGGGGCCTGTACTCAAAGTAGGTTATGATGAAGAAGTGTGTCAGACAGCTGTGAGAAAATTCCAGGAGATCTCAGAAGTCTCTACTGGTTACATTGATTGCACAGGAATAGATACAATGGTTAAAAAAAGTTTGTTTCATTTTTTTAAACTCTTTTTTGTTTTCAGATTATAATTTAATTACATTTCTACCGCCCCCCCCCAAGCTCTCCCATATAGCCCTCATTGCTCTCCTTCAAATTCATGGCTTCTTTTTTCATTAATTGCACATATGTATGTACATATATAATCCTAAATATTACCTGTTCAGTTCACATAATGCTACTTGTCTCTATGTTTTCAGGACTGATGATTTCATACTGGACATCCAGTTGGTGTGCTCTTCCCTGGGAAAGACCACTTCTCCCTCTCCCAGATTTCTTTAGTTGCCAGTAGCTCATTGTGTAGAGTTGAGGACTCATGGGCTGTTCCCACCCACTTTGACATTTATTTCCATCGGTGTTGCCCTTGTTCATACCACATTTGGGCAGGCGTGTCAATGAGACTTTATGAGTATAGCTTCAGATGTTACCAGGAGACATAATCTTATAGAAAACTCCCTGCTTTTCTGATCCTTCTTCTGCAATGTTCCCTAAGACTAAGATGCAGAAGTGTTTGTAGATGCAGCCATTGGGACTGGGTGTCACAGCTCTGCATTTTGGTTGGTTGTGGTTTTCTGTAATGTTATCCATCAGTTGAAAAGAGATGTTTTCTTTATGATGGGTGAAAGCTACATTTATCTGTCATTATGTGAACAGATATTTATAGATTGTGGTTAAAAATTATGCTGGTTTAGTAATTTAGTGGTTGTAGATTTTTCCCTAATTACTGTGACTTCACTAGCATGGAGTAGCTAGCAGGGTTTCCAGTACCAGGCATGGTTTCCTTCTTGTTGAGAGGATCCTAAATCCAGTTAGAGAACTGTTGGCTGCTACCAAGATATATGTGCTACTACTGCACCCTTAAATTTTGAATTGGAATATATGCACATCACTGGAAATAGACCAATATCGTGTTTCATGAAGTAACCTTTGTTTTTGAACAGAATATGGATTTTGTTAGGGGCTCAACATGAGATGCAAATAAGAATTAGGCAATTAGATAAATTTAACAATGAAATTATGCTCTATTATTCTTACCTCAGTTTTGGGGGTGATGAAACTGAGATCTTAAGTAGTAGTATGCTTTGTCAGCACTCCAACTCATTGTGGAGTTTAGACAGTCTAGGACGAAGCTGCCAACAGAGTGTGTGTGTGTGTGTAAGGTTCTGTCCATTGAAATGCTCTGTGTGATACTATATTTTTGTTATAACACAAACAAATGAAAGATCTTAGATGGGAGATTTTGTATAGAGACCTTGATGGTAAAGCAACTGGAGCCTTTGTCTGTAGCGTGCACCAAGCAGCAGGCTGGGACGATGCAGTGACAGGCTTCCCTCATGATCACCCTGTGGAGATCCTTTGTTATGAAGCAGCGCTGCCCGGGCACCTTATGCTTTCCTACTGTAGTCAGTCTCATCGCAACAGTTTCTATACTGGTCATGAGGTTACAGCGTTCATGTGGCGTCCCAGTGTAGCCACAAGATCCTCCACGACCAAGATCTCCCTGAAACCAGCCCAAAGGACCCTGTGAGATGGAAGGAACATAGTGACTGTGAGGGACAGTTTGTTTGTGGGCCTATTTCAGGGATAAGAGTGCACAAACATACTGTGAGGTAGTAGATGTGTGAACAAATCCCAGCCCAAAGCAGAGTCAAAAGAAAAGAAGCACTTTAGAATTCCAGCTGTAGGCTCTTGTCAGAGGAGTTGACTGTACCTGCTTGGCTCACACAGTCTGACATTCTTAACCATCACTGGTATTGTGAGGGTTTCCCTCCCTACTCACCTAACATTGCCAGCGACATACACAAGGCATCCTCACTGCATCCGTTACTCTACCCACAGCTCCACACTTCATATCCCCCTTTGTGGTTTCTGTTTATGCTCATGTGTTATAGTTGCTCAGGGCAGCCCATTAAGGTGACAGAAACTACATAAAATATGAGGAAAAATCAATATAATACAGTAAGAAGGCATGAGAGAACTGAGAGGTTAAGAGACTCTGAAGTCACCGGGAAATAGCAGGAAGTAGCGAAGGCTGAGGGAACCAAGGCAGAGTTTTTGCGTTATTAAAATACAGAATCTGGCTGCAAACCTCTGAATATAAGCAGCTAGCTAGCTGTTGCTAGAGTTATGAGGCAGCAATGTGCCTTAAGAGCTTCGGGAAAACTGCAATCCAGAATTATCTTTAGTTGCCAGAGCAAGGTGCCACTTCCAGGTGGGGGTGAGTCCAGTTGAAATAGGAAGTAAACAGGAAGTTCGTAGGAGACAAACAGGAAGTGAGAAGGAAGACTGGAAATACACAGGGTCACAGAGGAAGAATCTAGAATTCTGCCTTCCCAGATCCAGTCTTCCTGGTTTCCTTGCAAGGAACTGGCAGAAGTGATTAAGAATTAAGGGCAAAGCACAGTGGGATTTGAAGAGTAAGCCATCAGCACCAGAAGGAAAATGTAAAAGTAAGAGACTATAGACAAGCTCTTCACTGTGGTGATGGTGAGGACATAAGGGATGTCTGTCTGCATTTTCTTCTTTCATATCCTATATTTTAATTGTGCAAAGCATGTTTTAAAGCCTCCCATAAAATTTCATCAAATGAAGGAATTATTCTTAATGCAGAGTCAAGAATTCTGTTGCTTAACAAAAATAATAGACACAGCTACAGGTTTGCAGGGCTAAAGAAGACCCCACAAACTACACACTCTACTACACAGGGGACGGGAAAGCCTGTCTCAGGGCCTAGGCCTTGCTAGGAAGGGTGAGTGTGTCTGTAAGTGGGATAGAGCTGTGGAGACCTGGCCTGCACAGGTGTTTCTCTCCAGGCAGGCCGTGCTTGCTCTGTCTTACTGGTTAGAGAGTATGTCCTTTGTGTGAAATGAAAAACAATGTAACTTTTTTCCCAAGAGGTTTGGGGGCTGTATCTAATGACATGTACAGGGATGAACTTGTGCTCGGGGGACTTGTACATACAAGTGTATATGTGTGTTTTCCATCTGTGAGTTTGGCAGACCTAAATCATTTCTGAAGGAAAAACTGGGGAATCAGGAGCAACTGGGGAGTCATTATCCTTGACCTGAGGCCAGAGTCTGACTCAAAGTGAGTTTATACATCAGCAGAGGCCTCTCCTTCCTCCTTGTGAACAGTTGTCAGGCTCCCACAACCTAGAGTGAACTTGCCCTTCCCCCTTATGGACAATTCTTAGGCATCCACGCTTCAGGAGTGAACTCCGAACCACCACCAGCCACTGTTTCTCTTATGTTACTACCCCCCGTTTTTTTAGGTGTCATTAACTTACCAGATTTTTACTGCAATCTGGAATATCATCCCTTGGCACTTACTGCTGTTTTATGCTTTGTTGGTGATTGGCTTTTATTTTTATTATTTTTTTAATTCTTAGGAAACTCATTTCTTTAAAAAATTTTATGGGAAAATATCAAGTGTTTTAAAAGACACTAGATCAAATAAATCCAAATTTAAGTCATTAGCAAAATTGGTGATAATTTCATATTTTTTGAAAGAATTATAGGCAACCAAATAAAAGATAGCTGGTTTAAAAAATATCACTCTATTTTTTATTGTGAACCTAGCCTTTAAAAGCTGAGTCATCTCTCCAGTTCAGGAGGCAGAGACAGGCAGATCTCTAAGTTCAATACCAGAGAATAAGTTCCAGAACAACATAGAGAAACCCTGTCTCAAAAAAAAAATGGATTTCTGTTTCTCAATCAACAGTAAGTAGAGCTAATAGAGTGATTGTCAGATCAAGTCTTAACAATTTTGAAAAGAAAGATACCAATTTGTCACAAAACTAAACATTCTGTAAGCTAATTGATTTTCAGCTTTATGTATATGATGAAATGATTGACAGAGAAACTTCATTACATAACTTCCAAGTTACAAACCTCACATTGATCTTTGGCTGACATAAGGCACTGATTAAATATGCTTTAGGAAACTGCATGGTGGTATCTGTCCAATTCTGTCTTTGTCCCTTCTAGAGGGCACAGAGACACCACAAGGGCTGTCCCTCAGCCTCTCAGACTTGTATCTTCCTCAATCAGCAGGCACAGGGCAGGGATGGTGAGTCTCCTGTGCTAGCATTCTGAGAATGGGCCTTCCTGCCATGTTGAGTCCTTTATAAAAGTGGAAGGTGACACGCATTCTGTCCTAGCCTTCAGGGATGGAGAAGCCACTTGGTGTAAGGTTAGAAGATCACTGAAGATTTGCTTCTTTCTGTCAGGAATGTTGTGCCCTACTGTAAACTGTTCTTCAACATGCAGGACTATCAGAGTTTCATTTCTACTGTTGAGACAAAATGCAATATAGACGATCACAGGCTTGTTTTACTTCACAAATCTAGGGTACAGACCATGACAGTGTGAAATTCAGAAGGTAAAACAGATGATGACATCACATTCACACTCAGGGGTAGAGAGAAACAGGTGTGCACATACCCATGCTCACCACACACCTTCTCTATAGTTCAGAATCCAAGCATAGGGGATGGTGCTGCCCACTTTAGGTTGGGCCTTCTCAAACCAATTAATATAATCATATGGTACCCAAGAGACATGACCATCCGGATCCACACAACCCTTCACTTGAAACTTCCCAGGTGACACAGTTAAGATGTTGACATCACAAGGACTGGGTATGAACACTCCTTTTAGAGCACAGATAATGGAGAACCATGGTGGTTACCTTGGAAAACAGATGAACTGGGAAACTTCCCGATCACATAAGCCAGAGACAAGACTGGCGGAGAGAGGATTCAACCAAGAGCACTAAGAAATGAAAGCAGGGTCGGGAAAAGCATCCTGTGTGGGGCTGATGCTAGCCCAGCTGCTTTCCAGTTTCAGTCTCCATTATTGGTGGTTAGTGGGGATCTCAGGTGAGTGCATGAGGACTGAATGAGTCTAGTCATAGTCCCTACCACAGGACACGGTGCAGAGGAACTGTGTGGCCATGCTCTCCTCCGCCTCTCTCTACCCATTAGTGAAGGATATGGCACAGACAAGGCTATGAAAATCATCACACATTGTGATTCAAATATGGTTGATGCTAGCCTTCAGTGAAGTCCCACAATGGAATGTAAACAGGATTCCAAAATAGTCTACTTTCTCCAGAAACACTATTAGAATTATAGTGAGCAGTTAGAAGTATAAATGCCAACCCTTTGGGAAGGCCTTCTCCAATGTAAGGCATTGTTTACACATTTTTAGGACTGCTGTTTATGCCCACACTTTTGAAAGAAGGTTGTGTATCCTCAACACCTGGGAGATCACTTTATGTGTAACAAGGAGTCGTAAATTAATAAAGTACTCAGAACAGCTAACATCTGACTCTGTATTCCCAGTGCAGCAGCCAAAGGAGCTGTAACCCTTGTTTTATTTGCAGAGATTATGTAACTGAAGCCTGGGGAGTTTTGCTGTTCTCTCTGAAGGTCATCACTAGGCAATAAAATAAAGAGTGATGGATTGTGGAATAATAAGCCAAAAGAGAAGCCTGCATGTTTTATAACTCGCTTCTATTTCTAGTTGAAATGTACACATGTGAAAGACTCAAGAAATTAACAAGTAAATGCTTAATTATAAATGGCAGTACACATATCATGTGCAAAGTCACAGTCATTATCCCTTTCTGAAGGCTAGTACTAGAATTTAACATTTTCTGTGCCCATATCCTGTACTGTCTAATGTTGCTGGGATCCATAACATGGCTGTAATCAGCTAAAAGTTGTTTGGATATAATGTCAATAATGGCTTCCAACCTCTGTTCCAGCAGTTTGATGTGCATATTAGGAAAGAGTTCCTGTGGTCACCCATTTTAATAAAGTTTAGCATCCAGATCTCCCATGGTTGGTTGAAGTTTCTTGCCCTCCCAACAAATAGTCACCTCCTCCTTGTCATGTCTCCTCCTCCTGGAAGGAGCACAAATACCTCTTGGTTCCTGAAAGTTTTAGGACTGGAAATTCATTTGTTTTCTAAACAATCTCAACTCTGCTGTTTGGAAATAATAGCGTCATTGATTTAGGACTCAACAGAGCCACAGTTTCCAAAGAAATTGAGTCTAAAATACTGACTGAAATTATGTAAAAGTTGGCATTTACTTAAATTAAGGAAAGTACTACTAATATTGACTGAAAACTGTTGACAGTGAAAGGTAGACAATTGTGAAGCCCCAGAAAAGCATCTGGCTGAGTCCTGTAAGCAGTAACCTATCCAGAGAATCCAATCTAGACCTCACCAACGAATCTATGAGCCCTGTGTGCACTGTGCTACAACATGTATTTAGGGATCACAGGGTCTGAGACAGCTTAGACACTTTTGTTTTCAAGTGTGAGAAAGTCACTAATCTCCCAGACTGCAATTTAAATGTCGAAACGTCTTAAAGGCACACACAATTACCATATTACAGTTAAAATTACAATATCACAGTTTTCCTAAATGTATCTTACACCTTGTGCAAAGTGATAATACTATAAATGACATCAACACTATAATATGGATTCTATCCCAAATCCATATCCAACCATGAGGGAAATGCAATAGCTTCATTTTAACAGTATATCCCATTCGTTTGTATAGTTTGCAATTTAAACCTCTTATTTGGCAATTATTCACAGATTACATTTCACTTTCATGCCACTAACTGCAAAGTGGATTGGATTTGGATACTTCTAAGAAGTCTTTTCTCTTTGATCTTGGTTTCAATGTCAACCCCAAGCACTTCTGCTTTCTTTAGTTTCATCCTTCCATCTACATGTCAAAGGTGTAACCCTATCAGGCTGTGTCATGGGTGGAGTGGCCATGACTTCTCTGTGATAGACAGAGTGCACACATGGGTGAGGTTGTGGAGTTGCAGGTATGATTGGTACTTTATTCTTGGGTGAGGACCTGTGACTAGAGAATCAGTTAATGGCATTGCTGCCACTGTCAGGGAGCTGAGACCAGGAGCTGCTGCCATTCAGTTGGCTTTCTCCTCTCTACTTATTATTCAGTCTGGAGAGCCACTCATACTCAGGATGGGTCTTTGCTCCTCATGACATTCTCTTTGGAAACACCTCACAGACATGGTCAGTGGCATGTCTAGTAGTTGATTAGAACTGGAGTCAAGCTGACAATGAAAATTAAGCATCACACCATCTTAAATAAAGGGAATCAAGTATGTGACCTGACAAAAGCTGACATCTAACAGGAAGAGCCCAAATTCCAGCCCCATGCCACTGGACTCGGGAATGTGAAGAATTTTCCACGCAGTGCATGTTCCTCCTCTCAAGGTCATTTCCCATCAATATCTTTGAAGTCTTGATGACTAGCTGAGTAATAAAGGCTTCTACTAACCAAAGAATTTAAATATATAGACCCCATGCCTTAATCATCGTGGTGTGCATATGGGGTGCAATTGGAAATACAACCTAGCTCTGTAACTCTGTGACTCTGACAATTACAACTCTAGCAATCATACTCCTAACACAACATAATAATAAGATTATTTAGTTGGGGGAGAAGAGGGAAGAAGAGAGGAGGAGGGAAGCAGATAAAGTACTGCAATTCATTACATCAAAAAACAATGTAGAATCCCGGAAGTTTAAACCACATCCACAGTCATTTCCTTACTTCAGGATGTTCAGAGCTGTCTTGGCCTGTGCATAGCTGTTGACCTGGCAGTAACTCTTGCAGTGTGGCTGTGCCAACAACAGACTTTAAAAAGTGCCATGTTTACAGCACACCCAAACAGCATACCCACATCACACATTCACATACACATTCTTGTTCTATGCACACACACACAAACACACACACACAAACACACACACAATGCAACCCACACATTCGCAAGACTGTCCTTTCAGCGACTTCATTGTGGTGAATGACTGGAGTAACCTGAGCAGGAAAGACCTTGCTGTCCTGGGAACACCAGGGTTGATGTCTGGGAAAGAATACAACTCTCCTCTCTGGACCATTTACTGTTTTAAGGTCTTATATATACAATGATCACAATATTTAATCATAAGGTTTGAAAGGAGCTTACTTTCCCTAAGGAATGAGTGCAGATTCAAGCATTCTATTTCCAACATTCCCTCAGTCTGTGTTTTCTTTATTGTCTCTATTTCTACTTTCAATTCTTGAACTGTTTGAATTGTTTCCTTCACCTGATTGATTGTTTTTTCTTGGCTTTCCTTGCTTTCTTTAAGAGATTTGTTATTTATTGCATTTTTCATATCAGGGCTGTCTCAGAGCTCTAGCATGGTGAACATGAACTATGAGAGAGAATGCATGCATAGGGTCAGCCTTCAGCCTTCAGTAGACATGGATATGTGTGAAATGTGGTGGGTTGCAGAGGGTATAAGAGAGGACAGCATTCGGAGCAGGTGGATCTCTCCCTTGAAATTCCACCCACCATTCCCCAAGGTTCTGTATCTGTGTCCCAACTAATAATTTGGAAAGAGTCTGTGGAATTCTTTGAGCCAAAAATCTATGAAGAGCTAACAAGTCTTTGGGGGATGGATGCAGCCATGGTCATCATCTTTCAAGTTTTCTATGGGTCCTAACTTTCATGATGACCACCAAAGCCACCAGAGAGTCACTGAATGAGATGGTTATGGGAGAGATGACATAGATGACCCTCAACTATGTTTAGCATATCTGTAGTTGAGACAACTGCCACCATAACAGCTAATAAAGGAGATGTACAATAAATAAATGTATAATGAATCAGTCATAGTGCTGGTGTATAAAGCATTCTGGCCAACCTACTTGTATTATCTCCCACAAAAGTGACTTTCTGGCTCTAAAATGGCAAGAGGAAAATGTTGCCATGTCTTTGTGGTTCTCTGAATCTTTAGGGACAAAACCACCCTCTCCTCACCGGAAGCAAAGGCTCTGAGAGACAACACCACAGTGTCTTGGGGAGACAACAGTGGTTGACTACTGCAGCCAACCTAGACTGGGTGGATTTTTGTTGTTGTCTTTGTTTTTGTTTTTGTTTTTTGCTGGGTGCTTGTTTGCTAACCTTAGTTTTTACCCTTTCTTTTTCTTGTTTTGTTTTTCACTTTTCTAGAAACAATGGGTCAATCTTGACAATTTAGCAGCAAATAAACATCCCCCAGATGAAGAATATCCCAGGCTCTTGTGGGTTAATTGGGCTACTGAGTTACCAGTGCTTCAAAGAGAAAAAGAAGATACTATTTGCATACTAAATTCTTGATAGCAATTTATTAGGGAGGTTCTTTAAAAGTCCATTTTTGTATGCAATGTCACATCTACAAAGACCTTCCTGAGTATCACTGACCACATCAAGTTGCATGAAGATCAGGCAATTTGCGTTTAAAAGTCTGAAAATACCATCTGTCCTAACATTTGTAATCCTCCTGGGATGCTGACGTGACCAAGAACACATGTAGCCACATGCATAACTGAGTCTGGAATTTATGAATGGTGCAATTTGGTCTCCGTAGTAACAGATGTTTAAAGCAACTGCCTAGGTTTTCACATTTGTAACAGAAGCAGGGTTAAACAGTATTGGCAGAGATGATCATCTCCAGGCCATGAGCAAATGGCCATTGAAGACTGTATGCACAGTTCATACAGTGAAGGTAGGAAACAGTGGTCAGCTTGCATTTTGAAATTCCTCAATGACTTTTACATCAGGATGTTTGAGTGTCTAAAGCTAACTTGTTCAAAAATAGATTAGGAAATGCGGCTATATTAAACTCCATATAAAATCAGATGTATTTGGTGGATAACTTAGAAAACCATAGCATCTGACCTCAGCTCCAGAAAACACAGACAAGAGAGCACAGGGCACATGTGTGGGCAATGCATGTGACCTGTCTTGGTGTCAGGGCTGGTGAATCTCAGGGAGCATTCATGCTTTTGCAACACAGCCAACACTTGTTGATTCAGATCATCCAGAGATGGGAAAGCGTCTCAGATTCTTTCAACAAAAGGGTTGGGATGTGGACGGACATGGAAGAGGTGGCATAATCATGAGTAACACCCTTCACCTCATAGCTTCTTTGGTAGCATTCGGTTCCTTCACTGTCTCTGTGTCAAGGAACTCAGGGACCTTCTCACCACCTTCCACTCTGGAAGCATGGGAAAGGTCATATGCTCTCAGATCCCAGCTGCCTTCTAGTGGGACGGTGCTCAAAAGCATGACAAACAGAGCCTTCTGTCCTGCCCATAGTCAAGGGAAGATACTTGAGGACACCCTTTACTAGCTCATGGAGCTGACTGACTGCCCACCCCTCCTTGCTTTTGCAACTGCCTGTTTGTAGACAGCGTGGCCCTCCATCATCATTTAGATATCTTAATGTTGCTGTCTAGCTTGTGTGCCTCCCTGGGTGCTTTTCATGATGACTTCATCTTAGCTCTGCTGAACTCCCAAGAGGCAACTGACATAGAAGAAGGCATCAGCATAGGATTCCATAGGTGCTGGATCCCCGCTTTCTCAGTCACACTCCCAGGGACTCATGTTTCTATTCTTTTCTAAAAGCTTTCTTGAGTTATAGTTGATGTAACAAGACCTTACCACTTCACATGCATAATTCACTAACATTTGAGTGTTTTACACAGTCATCCAATGCCTTCTGTATAATCTGGCTTTAAAGATTTGTATCTGTGTGCATGTCTGTCTGTCTGTCTGTCTGCTGTGTGATTGTATACCACTTGCGTACAGGTATCCACAGAGTCCAGAAGAGAGTGCCACTCCCCGGGAGCTGGAGTTATAGGTGCTTGTGCAGCTGACATGAGGGCTAGGACCTGAACTCAGGTCCCCTGCAACAGCAATGAGTACTTTGAACTGCTGGTCCACCTCTCTGGTCCCCAGAGAGTGTAGCCATTTCTGTTGCCCCAGAAAGAGCCCACTCATTCACCTTGGCACTCATTCCCTGTTCCCGCTCAAGCATGTCCATCATGCAACCTGATTCCCACCTCCGCTGCCTGCTTAGGTATCCCACCAGCTGTGGACTGCTGCTCTGATTCCCCTCTCCCAGCATAATGTGTGTGGATTCACCCACAAGGCAGTGTGTCTCTGCTCCTCAATTTGTTTCATTGCTAAGGGGCGTCTACCGTTTGAGTGTGTTGAGAGTTGTCTCTTCAGTCACCGGTGGATAGGCATTCAGATTCCTCCAGCTTCCATTTCTTTGTAACAATAGCTGCTAAGCACCACTGTGCATCTCTTCCCCAGGCTCTGGGTGATAACATGGGACAGAAGGAATTACACTATAGGTAATAAACAAACGAGATCCTCTAACATCCATAGACACACAGCACACCCATCCAGGAGTTCTGCTGTAGATGATGTACATAGCATGACTCGGGAGAAAGAAAACACTGCCTCAGTGATTGTGCTGACAGGAGAAAAAGAAGCAGCTGACTCATGAGCTAAGTAAGAGTCACATGACTCCATCACAGACTTCTACAGCCTCTCCTTAAGAAGAGGAGCAGGAGCCCAGCAGTCACACAGGGGTGGTGCAGTGTATGGAGGAAACATGCATTCATTTATAACCATCCTCCAAAGCCAAGTGTCAATAACCTCAGGACATACAGTTTCTACTAGAAAACATGTGTGCTGTTCCAGCTTTTTCCAGAGTCCCCTTGCACTGAGGTCAGCTCCTGCCAGAAGGTACCTACCGATAGGTGTCCTCCAGTGTGACTTGCCACACTGCCATTGAGATTTTGGTCATTGCCTCGCTGCACTGAGTCCAGCAAAAGCTATGTCTATCTCCTTTGCTGGTTCTAAGCAGCACTTTCTTCTTCAAACATCTGTCCTGTGACCTTGACTGGTAACTTTAATTTAAACAGCTACAGATTTATCCCATTTCCAAAAATAGAAAGCAAGTCTTTCAACACAAATTTATGCCCTGCTACACACAGGTGACATACAAAGATACATGCACAGCTCAAGTCCAGAGCATACTAAGTACTGGAGTTGTGTTCAGTGGAAGCCACCGCTGGCTGGGGAACGACAGTATAAACATATACTTGGGTGTGTGTTGGTAATTGACCCACTGAAGAGTGCAGTGAACAGATACACCCATGAACTTTGGTTAAAAGGACAGTTTCTTCCACTTTATGGACCTGAACTGATGTCTAAGTATCAGACAACTCTGGAAAGATAAGTTTCATCAGTGACACATTTCTTGCATTAAATTTGATAACAGCAATGACTTCCCACTGTCTTAAGCAGACAGTCACTTGTTTGAACATTTCTGTCTGTTGCTGTTAGTTCACGTACCTTTGCATCAACCAAGAGATTGTTGAGTAAGTAGTCCAGCATAGCATGCTCCAAATATTTTAACTGGGTCAATATTGTTAAAATGCAACATTGTGTGGTTGTGAAGAGTCTTCTTGGCCTAAGGCTGTACCTCAGTGGCGAAGCATTTGCCTGCCATGCATAAGGTCCTGAGTTCAACCCTCAATACAACTGAAACAGAACGGTTCCTTATATACATCGCATGCTCTCTGTAACCGACAAATGCTGTAAGAAAATCTCAGGCAGTTTTCTGAAACCTGTCAATAAGTAGCTGTTCAAGAGTAGTGCTCTGAAACTGTCCTGCAGAGCTTCATACAATGACAGGAATGCGTGCTGTCTGATATGGTGGCTGCATCTCAGTACTGACAGACTAAAGCTAGGTCTCACTTTTGTCAAAGGTGACCCTGAATACCTACTGTATCTGTTGAACAACCCAGAACTAAATTTTAATTTTTTTATTTTTCATTAAGTTTAAGTTTACATAGCTGCATGTAATGATAGATTGCCATATCTATGTGACAGGACAGATAGAAGGTTTGTGTCATGGACTAATTGCTTGTAGCAGGTTGATCAAAGAGAGATCATAAAACTGACAAGCGTAGCAGATTATCATAGAATGCAGGTAACTGTGTGTTTAATCTCTCCCAGTGAGACCTGCCACTGAAATTCTCCCTCATATCTCCTTACGGTGTCAGCTCACATCTCTTTTCCAGGGTTTTGCTCACTAAGTTTCCATGATGGCGCCCATTTTAGCCTAAAAGCCAGATCTTGAGTTGTTGGACATCTTCTCTTCCTCAGTCACATTGACTTTTACTATTTCCTGATTCATTTATTCTAATGAATAAAATAGAAATTCTAGGCCGGGTGGTGGTGCTCATGCCTTTAATCCCAGCACTCTGGAGGCAGAGGTAGGCGGATCTCTGTGAGTTTGAGACCAGCCTGGTCTACAAGAGCTAGTTCCAGGACAGCCTCCAAAGCCACAGAGAAACCCTGTTTCAACCTCCCCCCCAAAAAGAAATTCTAATTTCTTTTATATCAACACCTTCCTGGGTTTTGGTGGTCATTCATTGTGTTTTTAAAAACTCTTAAGCTACTGAATGGTTATTCTGGAACTTATACATTTGAGCAATGTTAAATGAACTCATGCATGTATGTGTGTCTATCTATGTATATATGTAACAATAATAATTATATAAGAAGATGCCATGAATTTAGAAGAAGAGTCAGGAAGGAGGGTTGGTTGGGAGGGAGATGAGAGTGATGTAGATGCAGTGCTCATGTGTAAAATAAAAAATTTTAAAGTGTTCCTTGGTTTTACTAATAAGAGTATTTGGGACCTCAGGATCCATAAAAACAGAATATGCACATTTCACCCTGACCATGTGCAAAGTCTTCCTTTAGTCTCTCTTGGAGCTTTGCTTTTGAACCCACTGATTGGTAACAGACAAATAACACCATGTGGCTTGTTGAGCCTCTTTCCTTGTTGGCCATGCACCCTCAGGGCCTGGCTTGGACTCTGATGGTGGATGACAGCACGTCAGAATGGCAGAGAACAGTCAAACTCTTGTTTTCTCCTGCTAAGCGGGTGTGCGACATTGCCCCACATCTGCTGAGTTTAACTCTCTGACTTCAAGGAACTGGTAGGTGTCAGAGTGGGGGAGCTGCCTTAATGTCCCACTCTTCTTGCTATTTACTCACTCCAAAGCTGCCACCATACTCACATTGCTTGTATGTCTAAAACAATTATATTTCAAGGGAGTCACATGTGACCCTAATCCTTCTGTTGCTTGATTTTATCACCCTTAATAGGTTGGAATGAGGGTATTAAATGGGTCAGTAGCCACTCATTCCACAGAATTCCATTACATTGTAGCAAGTCAGGTTTTGTAGCCTTGGTCTATACTGACTCTGGTCCAGGTGGGTCTTGAACCCTGAGCAGAAGAGTCATGTTGTGTAGATTTGATCTCTTAGTCTCTGGTATCCTCTGCCACTTCTCTCTGAAAACAGAGCTGCCTATTGACTGTGCTTTACAGTGAATGCCTTTGCTCTCAGCAGGGAAACTGCCTCATTCCCCAGGCAGAGTCGGTCTTGAACATGATACCTAAACATTTGCCATTAGTACTGCTTATGTATAACTTCCATCTGAACCTTTTTACTGTGAAATTTATGGTTTGATAAGGCAGTGAACAAGCTGCCATGATTTTCTTGTATGTAAACTGAACTTTAGGGCATATAGCTAACTTAGAGACACAGGACATGAGTTAGCTAAGTGACAGATGTGAAAACATTGGTGGTTTCATGATGTTTCAACCCTGAGCGGACCAAGAACTCTCACCACATGACTCAGTCTCCTGGATTCAGCCATTTCCTGCCTGTGCTGATGGGTTTTTATCAGCTTGACACAAACTGGAGTCACCTGGGAGGAGGGGACCTCAAATGAGATGGTGTCTTCATTAGTAGGCAAGTCCAGGGGTCACTTTCTTGACTAATGGTAGATATGGGATGACCTGGGCAGATGTGAGAAAGCCAGCTACGTATGCCATAGTGAACAAGGCAATAAGCAACATTCCTCCATGGTCATGGTCATGGTCATGCCTTGAGTTCCTACCCTGACTTTCCTGGATTATGGTCTATAAATTGTGAGGTAAGGTAAGCCTCTTCCTGCCTAAGTTGCTTTGGTCATGGTGTTTACAGAGAAGCATTGCCTGTCAGTGTTTAGAAGACTTCCTTGAGAAGAACATTGGCAATTGCTACTTTATAACTAGGAAGAGCTTGTTTTTGTATGTATTATGAAGAATGCCCAAAGGACATTTGGTGTGAAAGAAAATATTTACACAGTACATGACTAAATGCCTGTATAGGGAAGTTTTTCAAGAGCACTGAAATGGACTTTAACACACTGGGTCAGGGGTGGAGTTTGTTCACCAATGCAACAGTCCTCTGGGTCAGTATTCAGTCACCCAGATCTTCATCAGAGGTCCATGCTATGTTGGTTTTCCATATTGAACATGGATGAGCTCCAAGTCCATTTCAAAGCTAACTACCTCCTCTAGTCTCAGGGTGTAGCTCTCCACTCACCTCCACAGCATTAGGGACAGGTGGCTTTGTAGTTACCTTCTAGTTCTGTCCTTTCATGGCAGAACTACATTTCATGAATGTACATGGAATATTTCAGACATGTTGGATTCAGTTTCTGCAACTTTTAATCAACTGCTAGGACCTTCCTAGTGCTGTGACCATGTTATGGTGGCACCCAACCATAAAATTAATTGTGTTGCTATTTCATCACTGTACTATTGCTACTGTTATGAATTTTAATGTAAACATCTATGTTTTTTGATGGACTTTGATGACCCCTGTGAAAGGGTTGTTTGGATCTCAAGGAGTTCCTGCCTAAAGGCTGAGAACCTATGACCTATATGCTAAAAAAAACAGAAAATATCATTCTGCTGTAGATTATAAGTTCAGGAAATGGAAACTAGATTAATGATGATTAAAATGCTGCCATGATAAAATTCCTTGTGATGTGTGTGTTGGGGAACTGAAGGATGATGCAGAAAGTGTCCCATCTTGGCTGCTCTGTGCTCTTATGATCCAAGTCTTAGGTTTTGTAACTGTCATGCGAACACCAAGGAAGATACCAGGAAGAGTCTACACATTCACTGTCCATCGCCTAACACTGGGCCTTTGGGGGTAATGTCCATTTATTCACATAGCTTAGAAATTAATTTATATTTAAAGACTATATGATGCTACTATAAAATTCATGAATGAAAATGACTTCAGGTGATAACTCTGTCTCTCACCACACATGGCTCTCTGTCCCTGCCCCCATTCCTGCCCTTCTACCTTTCTTCTCTGTCTTATTTGTCACCAGATACTCTTCTTGCTTCTCATCCCACCCAGTCCACACCAGGGCCTTCCTGTAACCGTCCAATACCAGATCCTACGTGTACCTGGATGCTTATTCACTGAGAATGAGGCCAAGGTGGTAGCAGAGAGGGAAGGAGGCATGGAAAGGACAGGATGCAGAAGTCACGCAGACCTGAGCTTCTGTCAGCTGTTACACTGGCTCCTCTGCTGTAACAAGTTTTCCTTTAATGTCCACTTCTTTAAATAGAAACACCAGAGCAGGGTAGTGGTGGTGCATGCCTTTAATCTCAGTGCTGGGAAGGTAGAGGCAGGCAGATCTCTGTGAGTTCAAGGCCAGCTTGCTCTACAGAGTGAGTTCCAGGACAGCCAGAGAAACTCTGTCTAGAAAAACAAAATAAAAATAAAAAAATAAAAACACTGAGGTCAAGGTAAGGGAGTCCACAAAGCCTGAACAAAAGAATATCAAATATTTATTTGGGAAACACTCACAATATAAAGGTAGAGGGCCACCGAGGTTGCTACCATGTCTGACCACCACCACAGAAAGCATGAGCGCCAGAGAGCCACACAACCCTGTCCTTCATGTTGTTACGTGGGCAGGCAAGCCCTAAGGCATGATGGCTTGCTGCTCCAAAAGTCATTGGCTAAATGGATTGAAATCCCACAACAAAACATCTTTTCTTTCCTTATATACTTGTTATTTGGACAGAAATAGTAAATACCTCATAAGAGTAATTACGAGCACTGCCATGTGGAAGGCACCAGAGACAAGGGCACTTTTAAAATTGTGTTCAGTTTCATTTAATTTTATCTAGTCAAAAGTACGGAAAACAAATATCTTTACTAATTAATGAGCCACCTAAAAGCAGATAAAAGAGGATGTGATTTGGGCTAGATTAATAAAGTTTTCCTTTATCTTTACTGTGAATCAGATAAAAATCATCAACTTAAAAGATTAACTCAAATAGTAGAGCCAATAATCATATCATAACACTGATAAATTAGTATTGGAGAAAGTGAGATATTTGTACAAGTGAAATTTCTAAAGCTGAACTCCAAATTTAGAGCATGCTCTGGGATTTTAGAAGGCACCACATCTCTGGCAGTCACCCATTTCTGGTAGTTGTCACCCAGGACTGTGTACATAGTAGATAAGCTTATCCCATAACGAAGCACCACTTATAATATGTACTTCCTTGGAACTTGCTTCTCCTGAGGGGAAAATGCTGTGCTGTGCATGTTCTAGTCTGAACTCAAATCACATGCCAGTCGGCCTCTCCTTGGAGAGCAAGAACTAAAGGAGAAGCCTTTACTCTTAGAAAGTCAGTCTAGCTTTGTTCTTTAGCCAGAATCCTACCAGAAGTCACAAGCATCATCCCTGTCTAAGCTTCAATTGTACATTGCGCTTCAACTCAGTTGTAGACTAGATCACAAAAGGCCCACAAGTACTACAAGCTAACGATGTGGAAGCAACTTGATCCTTAATGACAAAACCTAGAGAGAGCTCCATGCTCATGGAGTGTGCCCTTGAAGCTACAACAATGAATCTTTAAGACAAAAAGAACAATGTTTCACAGTATCCTAGGGGTGTGTATATTCTAGAATATTCTTTAATAAACCCATGTGGGTGGCGATTTAGCACAGCCAGAGAATCATGGTGTGTTCTTTAGTTGTCTAAAGAAATGAGAATTCTGATCCCTCCAAGGTTCCCAATGCCGTAAAACGTATCCAAAGCCTGAGTATCTCAGATCTGAGATGAACACATCTGTGCCACATGGGAGAAATTAACCAGAATTCAACAAGGCTGATACATTTGTTAGAACCATCCTTCTAGAGAAGGGCTCTTTGGCGTCCTTCTTGGAAGGAGTGGATGACAAGCCTTTATGAGTATTGCCAGTCAGACTGCAGATGACTCGCAGCAGTCAAGCTTCTCTTCCTATAATTTTCTCTCACTTTCTCCTTCCCATGTCCCAGCAGTCAGTGCTCCAATGCTGGGGCTGTGATCCAGTGTCACTGCAGCAGTAACTCAAGTGTGTGAGAAACCTAGTGTTGAGTCCTCTTCATTGCATTCTGGTGACATGAGTAATGCCATGACTAACAGGATTAAACTTGAACTAGAAACCTTGCTAAGGTGTCAAGTGTCAAAATATCAGTGCTTCACGTTGACAGACAAGCAATTGGAAAGTGTCCAGGAACCAAGTATAGACCTGACTAAATCACAGAAAGGCTGAAGCCCAGGTTTGTTTGGGTTCAGGCTGACTGACAGTGGTCCCTGTCAACAGCATATGGGCCCATTGCCTGAGGCAGCAGCATTGAGAAAGCCCAGAGCCTTAGCCAGGTGTGATGGTAACAGAAAAAGAACCCAACTGGAGACGCCTTGGGGAGGCCAAGTGCTTGGGCTTCTTTAGCTTTTACAATGGCTTTGGCTCAATTTTTGTTCTCAGACCATCTTATGTCATCTTGGAACAAACTGACTGTGGTTTGGAGCTAACATGGCAAGTGGTGTGCCGGTTGTGGGCCAGGTTCATTTTGATCCTGGAGTTATGGGGAGATAGTGAGCAGCCAGGCTTTGGTAGATGCTTGTTGGATGCTGAGACTGTTGTAGAGTTTCTAGAGTATCACCGAGGACTCCTGGATTGAGTATAATGGTGTGCCTCTGTTCATGCTTTTGAGAGCAGGGGGCGTGTTTAAGTAGCATCATTTAGGAGTTAAGCATGGCAATGTGTTCATGCTGACACAACCTTTTCCTCACTGTGTCTATGGGTAGACAGCTCTCTCGAACGGGCACCTGGTATCATCTGAGAGCCTTTCATGTAGAACCTGGTGAGAGGGACTCTATCACAGCTCAGGAGAGATGGCTCATGGATGGGACATACAGCCATTTCCATACTGTTTCCATGTATGTTTGATTCATTTAACTTACATAGATACCTTATGTATCCATATCTATGTATGTAGTCAGCAGGTTTACATGTCATAAAAATCAATCAACTCCTAATTGTGAATAGCAAATACCAGAAGGTCGATGTTCTGTTTTGACACTTTAGTAATGTGCTTTCATTGCTGAGAAACAGCAGGCTTCAGTGTTAACATACCTGTGTCCTTCCCTCCTTTATGGGGACGGCAGGAGACTACTAAGTTTCCAGGGATGGCGGCTGTGAGTGCAGGCCTGGGAGGGCTCCTTATACAAGCTCAGGAGGTGTCAACTTCAGCTGAAGCCTGGTTAATAATCCACCCTCTGACTGTACTGGGAGGAGGTGTAGGCAGGGTATGCACTAGCTATTTTATGAGTTAATAAATGAATCCTCTTGGTTCAGTAAAGAAAAACTTTCAAAGGGAGAAAACATTCATCTTCCACCATTTACCTTGAACAAGCTGCCAACAAAAACAAGGCAATAGAGTAAACTTTTAAACTATTTCACCATCTATAGCTTTTCAGCTGTTACCAAAATATCATTTTTATCAGTTACTGTGCTCTAGGTCGTTAGTGAAATTGGAACTTATTTAAATACAAGATATCATAGCCAATTGAGTTATTAATTAAACAAATGTGATGCTTGAATACTTGTTTTGTAAAAAAGAAAAACACAAATTCCTCTTGCTGTCTCAGGGACTATTGCCTGAATGTGAAGTCCATTAGCCCAACCACCAGAGAACAGCTTGAACCTGAGAAACTGAAGATGTTATTAATCTAGACAGCCATCACATAACACAATATCACACAAGGAACCTAGAACAAACCCACCACAAAGATGAGTGGAGTTTGATTGTGACATTAGATGCTATAGGAACCAGGGCTTCAGAAGAACTTGAAAAACCTTCAGGGACCCTGGAGTCCCTGGAAGAGATGCTGAGATCATCAGGAGGGAAGAATATTGCCTTTTGTTCTTTGTTTAACTCACCATCTTTTCCTGATTCTTCACCAAAACGTGTGTTTTGAATAGACTAGTTCTTTGTCTCCTTACTAGATGGCAAAATGCCAGGAGAGGCTGAACAATTCATCCAAGGTCACACAGCAAATGTATGCAAGAACCACAAGAAAAAGCTGGGACATCTACCTTGCATCCACCCTGGGCTTTCTACAGAGGCAGAGGACCATCCGTGCTGGGCCTTAATGATTTGAGGGTTTGTTTTCCCCCTAGGTGTTGGTTTGGAAACCGAGAGATTGTCCACCAATGAGAAAGCTTATAAAACTAGACCACGATTTGTCTTTAAATTTAATATTTACATAAACTGCTTGTCTTTAATCGTGTGGAAAGGCAGTGTGAGTAGCACACGAAGCTGAACATTTCATGATTGCTTATGCTACTTTGGGGTCCACTAAAATACAGAAAGAATGAAACTCAGCTGGCTAGGGCTGCTGTGGAATTCCAAACGTGGCTGTTCCCAGGTAGACCTGCAAAGAAGAGCCCTCTTTCAGGTGAAAGTTCCGGAAGGCTAAACTTGCTGCTCATGGGGGGCAGCCTGCTCTTGCTCTGCCTGGTTCAGATTAGATATTTTAAGTATTGCCACTTCCAAGACCTGGGGGGAATCTGGGCCCCAGGAGGCCAACCCCCCATGGTCCTGATAGTTTCACTGATAAGTTTAACCAATTTTCCTTTGTCCTTTCTGCTTCTCCAATGGAGCTGTGTGGGTAATGCTTAACCTCCCTGGTGTGGGAAGCCTGGGCTTTCTGTTAAACCTGCCCCTCCAAACCACTGTTCCCTATGACTGAAATTGGCCTTTTCCCAATATCTAGAGAATGTTTCTCCATGCCTGTCAACCCAGCCTGTGTAAATCCACACCAACCTCCCCATGAGAACGGGTCACAGGCTCCTGGAATCAAGGACAAACTTAAGCATGCGTTCACTTCATCCAGCATGTGCTGAAACATCAAGATAGGCTTGAATAACAACAGCATAATATCAATGCAAAGTTCCCGTATACAAGGGCAAGTTAGACGGATTTTTGAATACTCTTCAGCAAGTCATGAGTCCTAGTGATACTTTTCTTTGTGTCCTCCTCTGTCCTCCATCAGTGTGTGGTGATCTTCCTCTTTTTACCTATTGTACTTTCCTGATTTTTCAAACCATTCCTCAAGGCTACTTACTGATTTTTCTGTGCTGACTTTGTGTCCTGCAAATACTTTTATGGACTCCGGGGATTTTCTATGTATATCTTTTGATAGTGAGGACAAATAGGCAAAGGAGGAGACTAAGACCACCGTCATCTACACATGCAGGAAGGTGACTTTCTCCTACCCTATTTAAATATCCTTTACTTCTTTCTCTTGCTTGATGGCTCTGGCCAAGATTTCCAATAATTTATTGAATAAAAGTGGTGAAATGGCATCCCAGCATTGGACCAGGTCATACACATTTATCATCTCTCCAGTTAGAAAACCGGTGCTAGGTCTGTATTTACTATGTTGGGGTTCATGCCTAACTTGTTCAGTGATTCCGTCATGAAAGGAAACTGAATCTTATCCAGTGTCTTTCCTGTATCTATGGTGATGATCACACGGTTTTTGGCCTTTGTTACCCTGATATGACGTTCTTAACTGGTGCATATTGAACCATCCCTGCATCTCTGGGGTACCTACTTAATTGTGATGAATCATCCTTCTAGCATGCTTTTTTCCAATACAAAGTCATGTTTATAAGAAATATTTGGCAGGGGTTGATAAGGCTTAAATCCCAGGACTGAGCAGTGTGTTTATATTCTTGACATGTTGGATAGTCACGGAGCATGCCTCTTGAGTGTAGCCTAGGCTCCTACTTTCAAATGTTTGTTCTTATTCTCATCAACAGCCGTGTTATCAAACTTTAAAAGTTTTTGCCATTGTAAAAGGCTGAAAATACAAGCTCTCAATTTTGTCTCCTCAACATATTTTAAATGTTATTTTTCTTATTCTGTTATGTTATATAGGTGTATTTTATTTTTTTCATAAAATCATTTATCTCTCATTTCCTATAAAATGTTGTCTAGAAAAATCATGTTTTGCTCTGGGTTAATTTTGTTAACATATTTTCTGGAATGTTCACGTTCTTATTGAATTAGCTTTTTGAAATTATTAGAATTTTAATTTTCTTTCTCTACTGAGAATACTTGCCAATATCAGTATCTAACCCTGTGCACATGCTTTCACAAAGCTCAAGTAAATATGGCTTAAAATCACTGTCTTTGACATGTTGTGACATCCCCACCATCCCCATGCCATCTATACTCAGGTCACAGAACCATTCTGTGTCCCAAGCTCTCTGGGAAGGTGCAAATGAGGAGAATTTGGGTTGTATGCAGGGGACTTTCTACCCTCCCTCATTAGCCCAGGCTACTGAGCCCTTCCTACACGAGATTCCGTTGGTGGGGCAGCCATATTGGAGAAATGATGATAGCAAATCCAGAATAGAGAAGTAGTGCTGTGTCTAACTTTGGTGTGTTTTCTCTCCCCCTCCTTTTTTCCAGTTAGGCATGATAAGAACAAAGGACGCCGACTACTTCTTAGAGCCACTTCCTCCCCACCTAACAGGCAAACCCTTGAGGTCTGCACAGGCTGGCTCTCCCTCCCATGTACTGTACAAAAGATCCACGGAGTCCCAGGCTCTCAGAGAAAATGAAGTCCTGATGCTCACCAAGAAACGAGATCCGGCAAGATCTCACCTTCACCGTGGCAACTTCCACCTCGGCCTCCCACAAAAGCAGCATTTCTGTGGCAGACGCAAGAAATGTACGTGAGGGCAATTTTGTGCATTTTAATGTTTTGTGAGTCTAGTGATGGTATTATATCTCTCATGATGGATGTGGCAGAAGACTTAAAAAAAACTAGTGAGCAGGTTAAAATGATACACATCTCAGAAGTATAGAACCTGCAAAGCACCTTAAAAAAATAAGAGCCCTGGAACCTCCTTAGTAACTCTATACTTGAGGTTTAGACTTGTGAAAGCTCGCATACTTTTCCTGCTGAGGTAACTTATTTATATGCATATGCGGAGCTTTTCACCACCACATCAAAGAGGTGAGTGGAGGACAGAGCTTACCTGCAATTTGTCAGCAAGCCTTTATGAGCTTCCTGCCATTTTGATCCCTTAGTGGGAACTCTTGTTTGCATGTTGTCTAGTCTCATGACCCAAAAGTTCTCTTTGCCTGAGCCTCCAGGCATCACCTGGTTGGCCCTTCCCAGGCAACACAAAGAAAACCTAAGCCTCGAGCCCCAACCTTCTCTGGTTGCTTTGTCTGCCTCTGTGAGGCAGAAGAGAGAGCATGGCATGTATTCTACGGGCCTTGGTGTGTAACGAGGATGGACAAGACCACCGGTGCTCAATGAAGGAACAAGTGTTACTGAGGTATCAGAGCCCACACAGTGTCTGAACCTATTTTGCCCCATGAACAAAATGCAAAGGCTGTGTGCCCATGGGCCTGGAAATCTCAGAGTGAATCAAGTTCAGTGAGATTCTACTTTTGCCTGCTTGGCTTCTTGTGAGTAGGTCCAGTTAGACTTCTAAGTGGATCTTACTCACATAAAGGCTGTCCCCACTAGAACCTCTGCTTTCAAAGAAATGTGAGAGCATTCTCTGTACTCCCAGAGGCATCTGCTTGGAAACAGGTGACCAATGCAGATGATTTGTTAAAGTGGATGCAGAGGCTGGAGGTATGGTTGGTAAACGAACTTTGTCATCTCAGCTGTGGACATCCTTTCACTTGGGGTTAGCTAGACTCACATGTCCCCAGGGCATTTGAAAAGTGCTGACCTAAGGCAGACAGCATATGCTCCCAGGGGCTTCTGAGATGTCTGGCCTATGACACACAGCCTCATGGACCTTCTGCTCCTGTAGCCAGCACTGAGAATATGGTTGCCCCACCCCTGATGTAGTGCACATTTTCCTGTCACTTGAGGTTAAGCCCGAGGGATCTAAGATCACACCGCACGTATCTGAAATCCTTTTCTGATACTTTCTAGAGAAGAACCAGGAATTGGCTGCGTTTACTCCCTCTGCCTGTATGGTCCCATAGCATCCCAAACAGCAGCTGATATAGAGGCTGGGTGACCAAGGACAATTCCTACAAGGGTGTCCCTGTATGCACAAGTTACAAAGGTCATAAAGGTTCCATCAATGTCAGCTAGGGCTTGTCTAGGTTTGAGATACAGGCTGAGTTTGCCGTAGATGAAATATTTGTGATGGAAACTTTTACATATTTCATCATGTTTTGAGTTATTGAACACTTGAGTATTCACACGATAAAGCACCTTGGGGATGGACCCCAAAGCTGAGCAGAGACGTCATTATTGCCTGTGTGACTTAACGTGTACCCTGAGGGTGATTCTAGAGAATACTCTTAGTGTACATGGGTTTCAGGTGTGACTTGTCACAAAGACGTGGTATAGGGTTTCTACTTGTGACTTCATGTTTAAACTCAGTTATGGATTTTGAGTCATTTCTGGATTCAGAGTTTTTAATTCAGGATTTCTCAGTCAGTATTTCCAACCAACAATCAACAAAAAGACTTAACATGCATTTCTGTGAGCTCCAATCAGGCAGACTCATGTCTGTTCTGAGCAGGTTTCATGGGTAAATCTGTACAGTTGGAAATTCAAGTCACCAGGACGGGGGATTTAAATATACTTTTCCATGAAATGATCCTGTGTCTGCTTAGCCATCTTCTAAAGTTAATTGTTTTTAACATAACATTAATTATCATAATTGCAAAAGCATGTTAAAGGAATCACTCTACAATGGCAGGGTGCAGTTTGCTCTGCAATTAAGTCGGCTAAGTATCCATGGTATTTGTTGACTATTATTCAGCCACTGAGTGCATCTGCCATCAACAGTATGTGATTGACTGGGAAGAATATTGGAAAGCCAGTTATGTCCAGATACCAGCATCAGCTTGCTGCTTGCTGCTCTGTCAGTGACTGTGTGGAGGAGCTCTGCTCTGTCAATCCCTGTGCCCTCATGCCCTTGGTCCTAGGACACGCCCGATAGGGTTCAGGTCTCATTTTAACTCAGAACAAACAATGTGACTTCATTTTTGGCAATGGTTTCCAAGATACCAAGATTATATGAACCTCATTTAAATTTGGAAGGTGACCTTTAACACATCTTGTGTTGTAAAGATTTGGCAGTTGTGTGTCTTCTAATATGAGAATCCTATTGCTGTGTGTTGTTAAATATGGAATAAGGACCAGCGTGATGGACGGAGCACAAGCCATGGAGAGCATATTAACCATAGTTTATTATAGCGAGACCAAAAGGGGGGGGAGACAGACATGACAGAAAGAGAAGACGAGTGAGGATGAGATAGAAAGATGAAAGTAAGAAAGAGAGACGGGAGTAAGAGAGAAAGAAGCGAGAGGAAGAGAAGAGGAGAGAGAGAGAGAGAGAGAGAGAGAGAGATATGATGATGATGAGAGTAAGAGAGGAGTCAAAGAGAGCATAAGCGGGCAGAGGTCAGTCCTTTAAAGGGATCCTTTGCACCTTCGTTGTTCTCACAGAACTCTGGGCCGGCCAGAGTGCTGCCTGAGTGCATCCTGCCATGTAACAGGGTAGCCAGGTAATGCCTGAACCTTTCACTGTGTTTTGGTTTCTTTGTGTAGCCCTGGTTGTCTTTAAACTTGGGATCATCCTTCTCAGCATGGACATTCATTTTCCAGACATTTCTTTCGGATTGGCTATGCCTCTGGTTCTATGTTTGCTTTAGCTTTCTCTGTATACGTTCCTCCGTAGACATGCCCCAGCCTCCCAAGGATGACCTCTACACCTTGCCTGATGAGTACAAGTCTAGCTCCCGGCACAAGCGCTCCCTCCTGAAATCCCACAGAAATGAAGAGCTGAATGTGGAGACTCTGGTAGTGGTTGACAGAAAGATGATGCAGAACCATGGCCATGAGAACATAACAACCTACGTCCTCACTGTACTCAACATGGTAGGGCTGGCCTTTCTGAGGTCCTGGGTGTGTGTGTGTGTGTGTGTGTGTGTGTGTGTGTGTGTGTGTGTGTGTGTGTGTGTGTACCTGTGTATATGTGTGTGTGTGTGCTTGTGAATGTATATGTATGTGCCTGAGTGAATCCTTATGTGCATTGTGTGTACTTGTTTGTGTGTGTAGGTTTGTTTGATTGTGTGTGTGTGTGTTTGTGTCGCTGTGTGTGCACCAATGTATGTTCTATTTCTTACTTGTATACCTTGGTATAAAAAATTCTTACTTTTACTAATTTCTGATCAAAAGATGAAATTTCAGAACTTTGGGGAATTAAATAGGAGAAACCTAATTTGGTCATCATTGCAATTTGGTTTCTTTTTGAGGCATTTAGGATTCACTGACACCTTTGCATACTAAAAGTCTCACTGGAGCATTGATGCATTTTGAGGCAACAAATCTTTATCAGATTAACATGCAATTCTAGGTTTGGGTAATTCCCACCTTTTAAAGAATGTTAATGTTCAGGTGTTTAATATAAGTTACTTTATCTGCAGACTGAGAAACTTCTATTTTAGAATATCTTCCTAGATAAAGCAGGTCTTAAAGAACTCCTGTGGGAGTCGTTGAGGCATCAAGAGAGCTGCTCTACCGCTGCCACCTGTGAACTAAATCCACATCACACAGAGAAGTGGACTGCCCACGTGTTGAAAGAGTTAATGACAGTGTTTTAAATATGTACTTTTGACCTCCTAAATCTGTGAACTGAGTACCCCACATGGGTCTGTGTCTCTCCAGAGTACCCCAAATATATCTCACTCCCCACAGTAACCCCAGTTTTCTCTTCTTCTCACAAAGAAACTTACTGGATATTTCTCTTCTCAAAGAATATTCCCATAGCTCTATCTTCCCACATGGCTCTCTCCTCACAGAATACCCACATGGCTCTCTCCCCACAGAATACCCACATGGCTCTCTCCTTACAGAGTGCCCACATGGCTTTCTCCCCACAGAATAAGCTCATGGCTCTCTCCCCACAGAATATGCCCATTGCTCTCTCCTCACAGAGTACACACATGGCTCTCTCCCCACAAAATACCCACATGGCTCTCTCCTAACAGAGTACCCACATGGCTCTCTCCCCACAGAATACCCACATGGCTCTCTCCCCATAGAATACCCACATGGCTCTCTCCTCACAGAGTACCCACATGGCTCTCTCCCCACAGAATATGCCCATTGCTCTCTCCTCACAGAGTACCCACATGGCTCTCTCCCCACAAAATACCCACATGGCTCCTCCTCACAGAGTACCCACATGGCTCTCTCCCCACAAAATACCCATATGGCTCTCTCCTCACAGAGTACACACATGGCTCTCTCCCCACAGAGTACACACATGGCTCTCTCCCCACAGAGTACACACATGGCTCTCTCCCCCACAGAATATGCTCATGGCTCTCTCCTCACAGAGTACACACATGGCTGTCTCCCCACATGACTCTCTTCCCACATGGCTCTCCTCACAGAGTATCCACAAGGCTCTCTCCCCACAGAATATGCCCATGGCTCTCTCCTCACAAAGCACCTGGTTCTGAGGCTATACCCTGTAGAGAATCTCAGGGCCCTGTCATTTGCCTGTATTCTGTAGAAGTGGTCCAATATTTCTTTATCTTGGTAGCAAAGAGCTTCCATGGTAATCTGCAGCCTCCATGATTACCACAGCACTCGTGTTCCTAAGCCTGAAAGCCGCTCCAGGCCTTTGTTTCTGCTTCTGTGTGCATCACCCCTTATTTCCACTCTTTCTGCCCATCCTCTCCAGTCCTGCTCCCTTCTCTCTGCGTGTCCCCTTGGTTTTGATCTAAGTGTTTCTCCTGTGATTCCAGAAGTCCTTGTGGTGCACTCGGCATTTGCCGTCACCACTAAGACTGGAATAATCCTTCTAGCAAGACACAGCGGCTCATGGTGTAATCCATGTCATCCTAGTACTCAGGAAGGAAGCTGAGACTGATGGAGTGGGAAGCAAAGGTCATCTAAGCTACTTAGCAAGACTGTTGCAGTAACGATGTTGGTGAGGAGGAGGATGATAATGAGGAGGAAGGTTATGATGATGATGAGAAGAGTGATGATGATAGTGAGGAAGAGGAGGAGATTGATGAAGATGTTGATGATGAGGAGGGTGATGATAGTGAAATGATGAGGAAGAGAGGGTGATGATGATAATGATGATGATGAGGAGGAGGAGGAGGTGATGATGGTGATGATGAGGAGGCGGAGGGGGATGATGATGTTGGTGATGATGATCAGGAGGGGTGATGATGATGGTGATAATGAGGAGGAGGGTGATGGTGGTGAGATGAGGAGGAGGAGGAGGATGGTAACAGGAGGAGGAGGAAGAGGGTGATGATAGTGAGATGAGGAGGAGGAGGGGTGTTGATGATGGTGATGATGAGGAGGAGGAGGGGTGTTGATGATGGTGATGATGAGGAGGATGGTGATGATGATGAGGAGGAGGGGTGTTGATGATGGTGATGATGAGGAGGATGATGAGGAGGAGGAGGGGTGTTGATGATGGTGATGAGGAGGAGGATGGTGATGAGGAGGAGGAGGAGGGGTGTTGATGGTGATGATGAGGAGGAGGGTGATGATGGTGATGATGATGAGGAGGAGGAGGGTGAAGATGATGATGGTGAGGAGGAGGGTGAAGATGATGATGGTGAGGAGGGTAATGACGATGAGGAGGAGGAGAAAGAGGGTGATGGTGAGGAGGGTTAGGAGGATGAGGAAGGGGAAGATTTCTGGAAGCTGTCTCTGGTTTGTTAGGTAACAGATTGACCTCCTCTGCTTTAGACTTCCAGGCTTCCACAGTAAGGATTCCATCACCAACTTTCCCACATATCTGCACTATTTGAGAAAGACAAGGATGTTTTACTCACTTAATTAAGGCACTAACTAGGGTTTGCTCTTACAGGCAAGAAGTTGGGCCATGGCTAGGCTATGACACACTCATGGCTAATGTTGATTTTCTGTTTCAGGTGTCTGCTTTATTCAAGGATGGAACAATTGGAGGAAACATAAACATTGCCATTGTGGGGCTCATTCTTCTAGAAGATGAACAGGTATCCTGCTTCAAAAGCAGCAGCTTCATGTCCCCTGGAGGAAATGAGTGTGAAATGTTTTTGTTAACTGCAATTGCAATTGCTCTGTGTAGTATGTCTTCATTTCTCTTTTACTTGGGAAAAGAAAGGTTTCATACTTTGTGTTCAAAATGACTCATTTGTTCTCAGTTCTTTCTATTAGTGCATGTACATGTGTGTGGTGTATGTATGTGTGTATGAGTGTGTATCTGTGTGAGAGAAAATACATGTGTGTGGTATATATTTGTGCATGTGTGAAGGTGGTCATAGTGTTGTATGTGTGTGATCTACATATGAATGTATGTGTGTGTGGTGTGCATGTGTGAGTGTGGTGGTGAGGTGTGTGTGTATGATGTATGTATGTGTATGTTCGGTGTATCTTTGAGTGTGGTAGTGAGGTTCTGTGTGTATGTGGTGTATGTGTGTGTGTAGGAGTCTGGAAGGTGTGGTATGTGTGTGTCTGTGTGTGTGTGTACCTATGTGTATGTGTGTATGAGTATATGTATGGTATATGTGTTTGTGCCTGTGTGTATGTATGTATGTGTATGTAGGAGTATGTGAGTGTGTATGTGTGTGTGTGGTGTATATATGTGCCTGTGTTGTGTGTGTGTATGTATGTGTGTGAGTGTATGTGTTTGTATGTGCTTGTGTTGTGTGTGTATGTATGTGAGTGTATGTGGTGTACGTTTGTGTATGTGCCTGTGTGTATATGTATGCGCTCATGGGAAAACAGACTAGAGGATGCATTTGTCGTGAAACTGTGGGAAGAAAACACACTGGTAGTTTGAAGGACAGATGTGTCTTCGGTCACAATGAGCTTCCTGTGTGTGCTTTGCTAGAAGATTCACTATGTCTGCAGCACGAATGGTGAACTCTGCTCTACTACACTCTGTTGTTTTACTCTGCCACCCTCTACTTCCCACATCCCCACAGTCCTCAGGCCCTCTCCTCCAGCCCAAGCCTCCTATCATCCCACACAGCTGTGTGCTGTGCCCTCCAAGGAGCACCTCACATATTAGTAGTATGGAAGTGGTCATTAAAAATGGGTTGCACTTATATGTCTCCCATGCTCATTACTGACTCAGCAAAGGCATGTAGGCCCAAGGCCTGAACTAGACACCCAGCATCTACTCCCACCCGTGGTGACATCATCAGTGTCTTGTGGTAGCCACGGCTTTCTTGTTTATAAAGCAAAGAATGTTTTAGATGGAATCAGAGATGATTCATAACATCTGTGGGACACCCCGCTTCCACACAGGTGGGATGCAGCAGGGCAGGCTGTCTGGCCGGTCTAAGGCCATTGTCTGTTCTGAGGGTGTACAGCTGGGAGGCTTTGCTGAGCCAGTCAGGCTTCTCAGGTGACAGGTTAATTATTCCCTGTATTAAAACGTTTTTACTTTGGAATCCATCCAAGCTGAAAGAATAAGCAGCCAGGTTATCGTTTGATCGTACACCTGTGTTCACTTTAATTAGCAACAGTTTCCTGGAAGTCACCAGCTGAGGAATGCAGGCGTGTTTCTGCACTTATGTGCAGCGGGTCGCTTGGGTGCGTGTGACTCCAAGAAGACAAACATTTAAGGGGAGAATGTCTTTAGTGACTAAGAGACAGCTTTTTCAATAGTGGCTAAAGCTTTTTACAAGACAGCATTCTGAAACAGGGTCATGCAAACTGATATTTTCTAATTGCCCTTATGACACTGTAGCAAACCTACAAGTGGGTTCAATAACTCAGTGTAGCTGTTGTCATGGTGTTCCTAGCCCTACATCTTCCATCCCTCATAGTTCTAGACTTCATGCCCATAGTCCACTGCTGCTCTATCAGCACTTGCTAGGAATGGTAATTTAATGGTATTCTGTATTGTTTCGTTGATGTTGATTTTTCAGAAATAAAACTTTAGGATTTGACTTCTTTCTGTAAACATGTTGCCTCTGTGTAGAAAACTCACTAGTTTAACACTGTTTCAGGAGAAATGGAAATGCTGTTGTTCATTTTGGTTGTGAATTCACTGGTAAAGTGTGTGCGTGTGTGTGTGTGTTGTCTAGCTACAATTTTTCAAAGTATTATTCAAAGGTATTTTTATGCAAAATGTTCATACTCATGCTTTGTCTTTCTTGATCATTGGATCCAAAAGTCAGTAAGATACGTTCCAATTGATTGTGGATATAAATGCATTTCAGCGTATTATCTGAATCCATGCAAATTTGTAGAATATATTGTCATTGGGATGATAGTGAATCATATGTAACTCTTGTCTTTTAAATCTCCATTAAGAATATACTGCTCTGTTGAAAATGACGTTAGCACATTTTCTTTACATTTCCATGGGTGTCTTGGCCTCTCTCGCCTAGCCAGGGCTGGCGATTAGTCACCATGCCGACCACACTTTAAGCAGCTTCTGCCAGTGGCAATCTGGACTGATGGGGAAAGATGGGACTCGTCATGACCATGCCATCTTACTGACTGGTCTGGACATATGTTCCTGGAAGAATGAACCCTGTGACACTTTGGGTAAGCTTCTCCAGTAAGATTTAGAAGGATGTAGAAGGGTGTAACGTTGGAGGGTGGTGTAGTTACCATCACCACAACCGGTAGTTTTATTTTATCTATTGTCTGATGTGTTACAAGAAAAAGTCCTTCTCAAATTCCAGAATTCCTACCCTATCTCAGGTAAGAAATGTCATTTCTCAGATTTTCTACCATTCCAAACAGAACCAGGAGATTCAAGACTGTCTCATAATGTGGTAAGATTAGTGGGTTTGCTGATCCTGATGGAGAGACTACAATAATATCGTAGTGTCCATTTCCATATTTCTCTGTAAAGACCTGTGCATCAGCAACCCATTCAAGTTCCAGGTGTTCTCAGAGTGACATTTTCCCACATGGCCAAAGAGTGTGCTACTAAAGGGGACTCCACAGAGCTTTTATTTTTACTCTATTTCTTCCCGAAGTTCAGAGGGGTAGAGTTTTATTTTAGAAGCTTCTAAATACGACTCAGTCTAATGGAGGTTAGCTAAGTTTCTCACCAAGGCCTGTTTATAAGGCTGAGCCTCAACTGACCTTGGAAGACATGTATTTTACCCACCATAATCAGTATGACTCACAGAGTCTGGACTGCTTGCACACTGCTTCCCATCTACTTTCTTTCTCTGGAGGTCTGAACATTTGCTGTGTGTCAGGTACCAAGTGTCTCTATTACCAGCTCCCAGGGACAACTCCAGACACTGAGAACCTAGTGATATTTCTGGGTAGATGGCCTTCATGGATGTTATCATTCCTTGCTGGGGACCTCAGCATGACCTGTGTGACTGCCCAAGGGGAAGTCTCAGAATCCCAGCATGGTTTTTCCTCATGTCTCCCGTGAGCTCCTTCTCTGCCCTGCAGTATGAAATCATGAATCATAAATGGCCAGTGCTTATCATGGCAAAAGTGAATCACCGAGCTTGAGGTGTGATCCTGGGGACTTCATGACGTGCCCATTGTCTACTGTTTTTCCCTCTTGAGGCTTTAGTGAACAGGTATTTCTAGGAAAAGACAGAAAACAACCTCATCTGTCTTTAATCCTCTCTTCTATCTTGTGCCAAGTTTAGTTTTTTCCAGGAATATTACACAGAAACTCAGCCTTTTTACCAGAAGATGGAGTCCTGAGGTTCCTGAAAACACATAGGATACATCCCCTCCTTCCACATCAACTCATCATACATCATATTTACATGACTGTCCGGGGCTAGCCCATCTCACATTTCCACAAATGAAGATGAGAACCAAACTTGCCCAAGTATTAGAAAAAAATTTCCAATCACTTGTTATATATCAACACTACTGTCTATTCTCTTTATCTTTATGACTTATAGGATTCGCACCCATTAGTGGGATGTGCAGTAAGTACCGAAGCTGCACAATCAACGAAGACTCAGGACTTGGACTGGCCTTCACTATTGCCCATGAGTCTGGACACAAGTGAGTCTGTCTCAATGGGAGGGAGGTCGTCACCTAACTACATGATCTACGAATTTCAACATAAGTTCTGAGTTTTCATCTCATTTTCCAAGTGGGTGGTTCTCCATTTGACTGAATAAAGGAGCAAGCCCCTTGTCAATGGTAGCTACTTTGGAGTCTCTCTCTCTCTCTCTCTAGCTCCATCCCTCTCTCTCTCTCTCACATACATACACACAATTAATAGATACATGTATACATATTTACACATGTATACATACATTCACATACACCAACTCATATATGATTTGTAGACATTGGAGGCGCACAAGTGGAGCTTGGGAGTGTGGCCCTGGAGAAGTTGCCCCAATAGGACATGGTTGACTTCCCATTCTCTGACACTGACTTCTGAGCTGTTGCTTATGGAATTAGGTGACATCTGGTTGTGCTTTGAGCTGGGTGGCTCATCCTGGATTCGTAGGGTCCTAGGCAAGCAGCAATCAACAGTGATGGTGTTGGACTAGTGTGATGACACAGTGCTTAAGATGCTTGCTACCAAGCCTGACTATCTGAGTTTGATCCCAAGACACACAGGGTAGAAGAAGAGTTCCAACTCCTGCACATTTCTCTATGACTTCCACACCCATGCCTTAGCATGTGTGAATCCACACAAACAGAGAAAGAGAGAAGAGGGATGATAGGCAAGGATGATAAGTCACAGTTTCCTTTTTGTGTAAAAGAACCTTGCAATTATATACACAATGGCTTGTAGAAATTGTTATTATTATATAAGATTCCATGTTCATAATCTTGTCAGATGTTTCACCTTGGGGCATGGTCGATTGAAACATTTTCAAAGGCCCCATTGATTCCAACACTGCTGCGGACATCCTCTGAGTGCCCGAGGACCACAGAACTTATTTATCATCATACATGTTATTTCTGCCCTGTTGAGACTGTATTGAAATTTCTCTTAGAAAATGTACACTTGGGATTCTCCTTTTCTGCTAATTATCTTTCTTGAAGCTTGATTCTTCTGTCAACAGAAAAGTTGACAGTGTTTCTTATTTGTAATTTTGACAAAACTAGTTTTTCCATCTCCTATTGGAAAATGAACCCAATACACCTGTTTTCAGAATAACGTGCACATGCTCACATTAATGCACATGTGCATGCACACACACACACACACACACACACACCCCACAGGTGCAAGTGTGTGTTTCTTTGTCCAGTTGGATCCCACAGAGGCCCCTTAGGTTTCAGCTTTGTGTGAACTCTTGACCTGAAGACTGAACATCCCATTACCAAGCCCTTCATTATCACAGGTAATGATTGATGATTTCATTGCCTAGAAAATTACACCTATACTCTATAAGGCTTTCAGTTAAAACATGATTGTATTTTTAATAGTCTGCTAGAGTTAAAAACTTTCATTATTATAATGACACTGGGCTCTTGTCCTCTCAACCTTACCTGAACTTAATTAAACCATCAAAGCAGGAGATATTTAAGTCACTGAGAATTCAGCCTGCGAGAGTTTGATAAGCAGTGAGACAGAGACGCAGGCACTGGCAGGGCTACCCACTATTGCAGGTGTGAAATATAACTGGAATTCACCTTGATTCTTCCTAACTGGAGCTCTCAGTCTTCAGTCTCAGTTGACCCAGTCAATGGAATTGTAGAACATGAGAGCGAGTCACCTACAGAACCACCACACCGTCTTGTGATTACTGCTGCCCTCAGGGAAGACCCAGTGCTTTTGTTGGGTTATCCATTGCCATTCCTCTGAATAGTTCTTACATTTGAAATCTCCTGACATTTAACTACGCTACCACCACACATATCCCCACTGTTCGTAGGTGAAGATATCTCTCTGCTGGGTGATGTGTCAGGAGCACAGTGCATGTTCACAGTGTATAGAAGGCTTTGTCCTCTCCGTTTACATAGGGAGAAACTAAAGCTTAGTGAGTTCAACAATTTTCCCAGTACCAAACAGCTCATGTGTGATTGAGCCAAGATGTTGACTAAGCTCCCTCATGCAACACACACACCTCCACAGCTACTGCTCCCTCCAGAAACCTGTCTGAGCTCTCCTAATCTCAGATCAATTGTTGTTTCCATTTCTACCCCTGCCTTCTGACGAGACTGCTTCCTGTCTAGGGAAGTCTATCTGAGCTGTGGGCATCATGGTTCTACCTACAGTCATCCCCATTTCCCCAAGGGGCATTAGCATGTGAATGGAATTGCCCCATAGCCCCACTCAAGGGCATCTCACTTCCTTAGCCACACTGTCCCACCCAACTGCCTACACCATTTACTAAGCCTGTTCATCACCCTGGAGATAGGTTAGTGATGAATAAGTACTGTCTGATCACAATGGGACTACTCGGAGAGATTAGTGGAAGACACAAAAGGCACCAAATGTTGAATGTACTTCTGAAAGCCAGTTTATCAGAAATTATCATTCTAATTTTCTTCATGTTATCATTATCATTTAGCTATTGTACTAAGTGATGGGCTTGTGATGAGATTTTCTTATACATATATTATTGTGTTCTGTTCTTATTTTCATTTGCCCCTGGCTTTTCTCACCTTTTTGGGGGTCCCATTACTCACCATAGCCCCTTCCTGATATATATCATATATATGTATATATATATGTATGTATGTATGTATATATATATTCATACATCTATATTCTCCACAGGCACCATTTTCTCCTTCTTCTCTGACTATCCTGTCTTGTTTCTCATCCCTTTATATCTTTTCCTTCATCCTCATAGTCCACCTTATACTTACATTTCATATTGCATGTATGTATGTATGTATGTATGTATGTATATATGCGTGTGCATATCCACATATCTAAATCTGGACTCCAAATACAAGATAAAACAAAAAGTATTTTGTCTTCCTGAATCTGGCTTATGTCACTTAGCAAAGTGACCTCCAGGCTAATACTTCTCTATTTGAGTCATAGTCATCATTGGTAGATTGCCCTTTAGTCAACACACAAAAATGGATAAGCTGCTGTGGATTGTTATGTTTACAGGTAGCATGTGTGTGGACATAGGTGGAAGGCATCTAGATCCTTCAGAAACAAACTATTAAGGATGGAGAGACAAATACTTATTATTATTTATCCCATGGGATGAAAACCATTTTAAATAGGGTTCATGGGAAAAGAAGAGTTATCTGGCATGCATAGCTTGAATTATACTTCTTGGTGACAGATACCTATCTTATCTTTGAGATCTGTCTACTCTTTCTTTGATGACTTTCCCATTAATATCATATGTGGTCCCTGTGGCATTTTTATGTGATGGACGCATTCATCATGTCTGCCCATGATGCGCTGACCAGAAAGAAAACTTAAGATAGAGTAGGGCACAGATTTTGCAGGCATACAATCAGATGCTCGCTCCTATCTCACAACCTACTAGTATGCCAAAAGTGTCCCAGGGCAGGCTTCAAGTAGCCCAAGTATGTAGTATATTTCTCTGATGTTTTAATACTAGCAGAATTTGAAATTTGATCTTTGAAAATACCTTTGATGAAAAAAAAAAGAAATGAAAACCAAGAAACCTCCAGCCCTCAGGCATTGTTACTTGCATCCCTCAGCATGTGGGCTGAGATGGTAGTAAAATTATCTAGGTCATGTGTGGGGCTGTAATGTTCTCCACTGAGAGCAGGTCAAGGGCCAGTCAGGACAGCGTGCTTTGGCATTTGCTTGTCATTTCTCTCTCCCCAGTGCAGCCTCCCTTCTGGGATTTCAGCCCAAATCCTTCTCACAGCCATGACACATTTCCCCTGCCATGCGTTGCCTTGGCCTTGATTAATTGCCTTTAAAACAACTTCAGAGAATGGGTGGAGGTTAGAATGACCACATCCACATCACCCTTGGTACTGACCAGGAATTTTGCAGAAATCTGACAATATTTTCCTGCAAGATCTCCTTGGATACTCCCTCCAATCACACACTACTTAGACCTTTGCATGGATCCTGCAGACTTTGATATCTGAGTATCTGAGCTCCTGGCTTCACTCTGGATAAAAGCCCCCCTCCCAGTCCTTAATTTGTCTTCATTGGGGTCTAATATAGTAGGATATTGATTACAGGCTGTATACTTAATGCCATGCTTGTAAAATGGTATTAATAAATGCCACCTACTTTTTAAATTTTACGTTATCCTATGGTTCTAAGCAAACATCTAAATGCATGCATGTGTTCTCAGCCTCTGTACAAGGGCATACTCTCTTGTTTCCTTTAGAGCCCACCCCACCCCATGGAGGGTCTTCCTGTCCTTTTTGCTTTGATTCATTGTGGGAGTCTTGACAGTGGCCCCAATCAAGCAGCCATCTTGTCGATTTCTGTTTTCCCTCACAAATCTTTCCTCTTTCTGGTGGGTCTCTTCACTCAGTTCCTGTTCTTGGGGCATCAATACAAGGCCAGAATATCACACAGCAGCAGCCAGTAGAACGTGACCCTCCTATAATGTGCTTACACTACTAGGGGTTTTCAGGACCAGGGCCTCTTCCAGGTGTCCCAGGCTTTCCTTCAAGACAGTTTGAAGTACTCTTGGGGATTGCTGAAAATGGTGACGTGAGTCCCTCTGAAATATGCAGAGCTTTGGCAGGAGGTGGCTGCTTGAGTCACCAGTCCACCCAGGTTCAGGGCTGCAGTTGCCACACTTCTCCTGAAGAACATGCTGTTTGGCAGTGAGATACATGGACAACTATAACACCCTCGTTCATAGCTACTGAAGCTTGAGGTGTGTCCATACAGGAGGACATGGTAGAAGCCCCACACTGTTTTGGTTTCCACTATAGCAGAATGGGAACGATTTAACCAGTTTCCACTTACACTCCTAATCTTGCTCACTGTTTGCAGAGAGATGCCCTCCAGGGCAATACAGGGGTTTGGGTCAGGGAGTCCAGTACTGCTCATCTTCCACAGCCTTCTGCTGTGAGGAACCAGTTCAAGGAGAGGCCTGGAATGGTTGTGGACATGGATGTTACCTACCTGACAAGTACCGGTGGCTGTTCAGTAGTTCTAAAATTGGTCTCCACGTTCATGTCACCAGGGCAGCTTGTTTGAAAAACTCAAATACCTGCATCTTTTTTTTCCAAGTCAAGAACTTTTAGCTGGAAACCTGACTTCTATATTTCTTTTTCTCATTTAAAAGTTCATATGTGAGGAACTGTATTCACATAATTTCTCCCTCTTAGTATCCTTGTCCAACTCCTCCAGTATGTATCCCACTCCCTGTCAAATTCATAACTTCTTCTCCAATTGCTCTAGTCATATATATACACATATATATACATATATGTACATGTAAATACGACCTGCTGAGTCCACTCAATGCTAATTGGAAGTTATCCACATGAAATGTCAGCAATATGATCACTGCATTCCAGGAAAACCTCTCAGATACCAAATCCCAAGTTGTCAGCCATGAACACATAAATGAATGACTTCTGTATTTCTAACAAATATCTGAAAATTCTCCCAGTCTGGCAGTATCAGTGAGACCTTTGGGATTTGATACTTTGCCCTTTGAAGCTATGTGATAATGTCACTCATTCTTCACGGCTCTGTTAACACCCAAATATTATCCACAATTTGTCCGATACATTGTTTTTGAAGATAGGTGGCCTTCAAATACTCAATTTGCTCCCACAGTATATAATAGGCACTATAACTCCATCTTTGACTTGAAATAACTGGTTTCTCTTTTCCTTAGCTTTGGTATGGTCCATGATGGAGAAGGAAATATGTGCAAAAAGTCTGAGGGCAACATAATGTCCCCAACACTGGCAGGACGAAATGGTGTCTTCTCCTGGTCCTCCTGCAGTCGCCAGTACCTGCACAAGTTTTTGAGGTATGGATCAAGCTGGCTCTGTGATCACTCTGAACATGGCGGAGAGTTAGTTGGCTTTTTCTTTTTCACATCAACATTCTTGATTGTTTTACATTTGTTCATGTGTTTTTGTTTTGAAATTTCGTTTAACAATTTCATACTTGTATATAAAATGTATTTTTGTCATTTACACCCCCATTATCCCCTCTGATCCTCTTTCACTTACACTAAACCCGTTCCTTATCCCTAACAAGTACACTGCTCTCTGTCTCTGTCTCTGTCTCTCTCTCATGTGTGCCTGGGTGTGTGAGAGTGCGCTTGTGTGTGTGAGAGTGCACGTTTGCACAAGTGTGGGGTATGGGGTACATGTGGGTTTGAGGGCCCAAGGTTGACATCAAGTATCATTCCTCAATTGCTTCCTACCTTCATTTTTTTGAGACAAACTTTCTTCCTGAGCCTGACATTCAGGTTTGACTGTGTCGGAATGCAAATGAGCTTCAGGGATCTGTCAGCCTTCTGGCCCCCTGCTACCCACCACACAAGGTTGGGGTTCTAGACACCTGCTGTGTACCTGGTTTTATATGGAAGGATGTGGAGATCTGAATTCAGGTCCTTGTCTTCTGTTTCTGGCACGTTTCCAACTAAGCAAACCCCCAGCCAGCCACATCCCTTCTGTTTCGTGTTTATTTTCTTGTTGCTTTAATTTTGTGACCCATTGAGTTTAATTGGGATGGGTTCCTTTTGCAAGGCTGGGTTTTGCTTATTGGAGCATGGGTAAATAAATAGTGGCTACACCACTGAAAAAGGAATTATCACCCCCCCCCCAACAGTGATCTTTTAGTGGCTATAGGTCCTCAGAGATACCTAGGACTCCATGCTGGGATGTCAACAGGTCCCAGTTTTGTCTTGCCTTGTGCAGAGAACCACAGTTTCTATGAATTTATAAGTGCAAAGGCCATGCAGTTCCCAAGGGACATCAGTGTTTTGTAACAACCCACCTCTCTCCCACTCCCTGAATCCCCGGGCTCTTATGTTCTTTTTGCACCCTCCTCCACTTAGAGGGGATGTGGTTGGTGTCCCATTTAGAGCTGAGCACCCACATCCACTTATTCTTAGACTTACACCCCTGTAAGACTCTTGCTAGCTACTGCTACATTAAACAAGATAGAGAGCTGCTTTGGTTGGCCTCTCATCTGGATTCCTTCCCATCACTGAGAGTTCCCTGTGACCCCTCTCCCACATTGAGAGCTGGTTGAGAGTCTTTAGCTCTTTCTTGCGATTATACATCATTTTCTAGTGTAAGTAAAACTTTCTGTAGCGAGCAAGAGTTAGCCCTTTAAAGTCACTCTGCTCTTACTTGTATTAACAAGGGAGATTTGTAGTTTCTTTACTCGAAAGTGTTCCCATAACCTTCTTGGTTCTTGTTGCAGATTTGACAAAGCTCTCTTTCAGCTCAGTGTCTAAGACACAAACATCTCAACATTCTTAGAATTTTAAATTATAGTCTGACAACTTGGAAAATTAGAGCATGAAAATTTGGGTATGTAGTAAGAATTTGCATCATGAGAGAGCCAAAAATCAGGGATGAAGACCCATGGCATGGGAAACCATTACCCAGTCACAGAACAGCCATTCAAGGACATTAGAAGTATGCCGCAATCAGAAAATGGTTCTCAGAATTATTCTTAAGATTCTAGAGTTAAAATCCAGTTTTGTTCAATAATACTAAAAGAGTAAAATTGATGCTGAAGCATGCTGGTTTGGATTTATGTTAATCAATAAGACATTTTTCAATGATTTTTGTAATGAAACTATCTTCAGGGAATTTACTAATTTGTAGATCTTGCAACTGCAGGTAAATGTGTAATATTTTGCACTGTATCATTCTTTTTAATATCCAACTTTCCAAGAAAGCATCTCATCATCAAATCACAGAGAAAGTTCATTTAAATTGAAAATGTAGTTGCAAATTGGACAGCGTCATGTGTATGAGACCTAGAGTTTTCATAGAGTTTTAGTCATCAGGGACCCAAGGCTGCCTGTCTGTCTGACATGGTTGCTGGCTTCCTGATTTCCACATAGTCAAAATAGTGTTCTATCCTCTACCAGTTAGGTAGCTGTTGGGATGCAGTCCCAGCCATGAGTAAGCTGCTTCTGCGGTCCTCTGTCAGCAGCCCAGTGTGTGGGAAATGAAAAATGCATAATAAAGGGACCCAATGGGTCTGGGGTGGTCAGTGCAGCAGCTTTTCTCCATTCTAGGTGGGGTTGAGAAGAACAGATACTTGTTTGGAAAAATTCACCCAGTGAAGTCATGTGTCATTTACCACTAATACACACAAAGATCTTCAGTTACTCATGTCTGAATCGGTGAAGTCCATGACCCAGGAAGACTACAGCCTGTCATTCAGTTACTCGAGTCTGCATACATGAGTCAGTGATCTAGGGAGATTCTAGCCTGTCATGTTGCATTTCACAACACAGACTCATCTTTAGTTTATTATTTTTCTTCATTTGGGATCTCGCCCTATGGACCAATGCCTATGCCTGCCCCCTCCCCAGTGTGAGTCTGTGAGTTTGGTAAATGATGTATCGGAAAGGGACCTCTTGAGGGACTGGAGATGTGAGGGGGGGTGGATTCCACTGCCATGCTCAGTAACACTCTGTGGGTGAAGAAATGGATTCCCACTGAGAGACCAATGCGCCTAGTGTTCACCTTGAGGAATGCTGACCATGGCTGACATTGCTGCTGAAGATACACAATAAGAAAACAGGGACCACCATGTAGAGAAAGGAAAACAGGGTGGTAAGAATTAGCAAGCAGAGCAACACCCACCTCTGGAAGGCATCTGTGTTAGCAGGTAATATGTTTCCTGAGAGTCCCCACTTTCCCACTTGGACAAGGAGGGACTATGACTGAGTTGAATAGTATCAAGCTCTTTACATTATATGCTGCAGTCATGAGAGTGGTAAAGGATTTTGAAGCACCCTTATGCTGTCTCTGGCCTCAGCCATTGTTTTCACAATATTTCTGCCATGGTATCACACAAACAGACAGTAAGAATGTAACTCAGTGGCTTTCTATGGTGGGCAAAGCTCTGTAACTTCATTCAAGTCAAGCTATGGAACCTTGATCTAGACCCTCACTCTTCTCTAGCTAATACATCCCCCCAGCAATGGCCAGTCTCCAAGTACAGAGTCCAGGGTGTTGCTGTTCCTTGTCTTTTTAACTTGCTTTTAAAAGAATCATGAGATGCATGTATGAGATTCATCCTATTTAGTACATGTAGACATTGGATTAGTTCATTTATTTATTTACTTATTTATTTATTTTGGTTTTTCGAGACAGGGTTTCTCTGTGGCTTTGGAGGCTGTCCTGGAACTAGCTCTTGTAGATGAGGCTGGCCTCGAACTCACAGAGATCCGCCTGCCAGTTCATTTGTTTTTATTGTATGAGCATACAGCATCTAACAGTAATGAAACACTGGACTACTTTATGTAAAGGTCAAAATTACTTTGCATTGAAGTTAGTGAAATGTTTTAAAAGTTAGCTGGCCACTTAGAGCTGACATAATTTTAGAGCCTCTAATATCTGACACTTTTGTGAAAAATGAGAGAAATTTAACTACCAGTAGTTTACAGCAAATCTTGAAATCAGATAATGTGAGCCTTCTAATATGTTGAGAAAATCTCTCTCTCTCTCTCTCTCTGTCTCTGTCTCTCTCTCTCTTTGTGTGTGTGTGTGTGTGTGTGTGTGTGTGTGTGTGTGTAATTTTATATGTGATTATCTAGATTCATTTGTTTAAAAGTTTATCCTTTCCTTTCCTTGCTCCTCTGTCAAGGATGAGTTGAGTACATCTATATGGAAATTTTTGTGCTGTGCTGTCTATTTTGTTCCATTGATGGAGTTTTTTGCTCTTTTGACACTATAACCTATTTCTAATTTTTGTGAGTGCATAGGAAGTCTAAGGATCGGGAGGTACCATTCTTCAACTTTGCTCTTGTCCTTAAATTTTGTGTAGATTATTATGGATCTCTTTCTTCCCCATATAAATTTGAGGGCCAATGTTAATATCCACAAAATAATTAATTGTAATTAATTAAACAAAGCAAGAAGGACTGTCAGACACTATCTCCATTTTACTGGCTCTCCTTCCTCTATAAGGACATTGTCTCTTCATTCATTCGCTTCTCTGATTTCTTTCATCACAGTTTATTACATATCAAGTTGAAGATGTCATACATACTTGTCTAGATTTATACTCCTGTTTCATTTTTAGAGTATCAATGCAAATGGCACTATGCTTTTAAGTTCAAATGAACTCTGCTTTTCCTTGCTGGATTCATATAAAGAAATCCATCTTGGGTATTAGCCTTTCATGGTGCAGCTTTCCTAAATTCACTTATTAGCTCCAGGAAATTTTCTTGTAGTTCCAAATATTCTTCACAGACAGCCATGTAACGTGGGAGATCCTTCTGCATGCTGCAAATGTGTGTTGCTTTTATTGGTTGATGAATAAATCTGTTTTGGCCAATGCCCAGGCAGAATATAGCTAGGTGGGAAATTCAAACAGAGTTAGAGAAAGAAAGAGAAGTCGAAACTCATGGAAATTGAATAATGCTCAACTGCACCATCCCTGGGTCAAAGAGGAAATAAAAAAAAGAAATTAAAGACTTCCTCGAATTCAATGAGAATGAAGACACAACATACCCAAACCTATGGGACACTTTGAAAGCAGTGCTACGGGGGGAAGTTCATAGCACTAAGTGCTCACATGAAGAAACAGGAAAACAGTTATACCAGAGAATTAACATCACAGCTAAAAGCTCTAGAACACAAAGAAGCAAACTCCCCCAGGAGGAGTAGACGCCAGGAAATAATCAAATTGAGGGCTGAAATCAACAAAGTAGAAACCAGGAAAACAATACAAAGAATCAATGCAACGAAGAGTTGGTTCTTTGAGAAAATCAACAAGATAGACAAACCTTTGTCCAAACTTACCAAACAGCAGAGAGTGAACACGCAAATTAACAAAATCAGAAATGAAAAGGGGGACATAACAACAGACTCTGAGGAAATCCAGAGAATCATTAGGTCATACTTTGAAAACCTGTACTCCACAAAATTCGAAAATTTAAAGGAAATGGATGACTTCCTGGACAGCTATCATTTGCCAAAACTAAATCAAGAACAGATAAGCAATTTAAATAGACCTATAACCCCTATGGAAATAGAAGCTGTCATCAAAAGTCTCCCAACCAAAAAAAGTCCAGGTCCAGATGGCCTCAGTGCAGAATTCTACCATAAATTCAAAGAACAGCTTATACCAATTCTTCTCAAAGTGTTCCACACAATAGAAGCAGAAGGGTCTTTGCCAAACTCTTTCTATGAGGCTTCAATAACCTTGATCCCCAAGCCACACAAAGATACAACCAAGAAAGAGAACTTCAGACCAATATCCCTCATGAACATTGATGCAAAAATACTCAATAAAATACTGGCAAATCGGATCCAAGAACACATCAAAACAATCATTCACCACGATCAAGTAGGTTTCATCCCAGGGATGCAGGGATGGTTCAACATACGAAAATCCATCAACGTAATCCACCATATAAACAAGCTGAAAAACCAAAATCACATGATCATCTCACTAGATGCTGAAAAAGCCTTTGACAAAATCCAACACCCCTTCATGATAAAGGTCTTGGAGAGATCTGGGCTAACAGGGACATACTTAAACATAATAAAAGCCATATACAGTAAACCAACAGCCAACATCAAACTAAATGGACAGAAACTCAACGCAATTCCTCTAAAATCAGGAACAAAACAAGGCTGTCCACTCTCTCCATACCTTTTCAACATGGTACTTGAAGTTCTAGCTATAGCCATACGACAACAAAGGGGGATCAAGGGGATACAAATTGGGAAGGAAGAAGTCAAACTTTCACTGTTTGCAGACGATATGATAGTTTACATCAATGACCCAAAGAACTCTACCAGGGAACTCTTACAGCTGATTAACACCTTCAGCAAAGTGGCAGGTTACAAGATCAACTCAAGAAAGTCAGTAGCCCTACTATATACAGATGATAAAAGGGCTGAAAGAGAAATCAGAGAAACATCACCCTTTACAATTGCCACAAACAACATAAAATACCTTGGGGTAACGCTAACCAAACAAGTGAAAGACCTGTATCATAAGAACTTTGAATCTTTAAAGAAAGAAATTAAAGAAGCCCTCAGAAAATGGAAAGCTCTTGGATAGGTAGGATCAATGTAGTAAAAATGGCAATCCTGCCAAAAGCAATCTACAGATTCAATGCTATCCCCATTAAAATCCCAGCACAATTCTTCACAGACCTTGAAAGAACAATAATCAATTTTGTATGGAAAAACAAAAGACCCAGGATAGCCAAAACAACCCTGTTCAACAAGGCAACGTCCGGAGGCATCACTATCCCTGACCTCAAGCTCTATTATAGAGCTATAGTCCTGAAAACAGTTTGGTATTGGCACAAAAATAGACAGGCAGACCAATGGAATCGAATTGAAAATCCGGGTATTAACCCACACACGTACGAACATCTGATCTTTGACAAAGAAGCTAAAAATATACAATGGAATAAAGAAAGCATCTTCAACAAATGGTGCTGGCATAATTGGAGACTGGCATGTAGAAAAATGCGGATCGATCCATGTTTATCGCCATGCACAAAACTTAAGTCCAAATGGATCAAAGACCTCAACATAAATCCAGCCACACTGAACCTCTTAGAAGAGAAAGTGGGTGGTACCCTTGAAAGAATTGGTACAGGAGACAGCTTCCTGAACATAACACCAGTAGCACAGGCAGTAAGATCAACAATTAATAAATGGGACCTACTGAAACTGAGAAGCTTCTGTAAGGCAAAGGACACAGTCAGCAAGACAAAAAGGCAGCCCACAGAATGGGAAAAAATATTCACTAATCCCACATCTGACAGAGGGTTGATCTCCAAAATTTACAAAGAACTCAAGAAGCAAGTCTCCAAAACAGCAAAGGACCCAATTAAGAAGTGGGCTGCAGAACTAAATAGAGAGTTTTCAATAGAGGAGTCTAAAATGGCTGAGAGGCACTTGAGAAAGTGCTCAACATCCTTAGCCATCCGGGAAATGCAAATCAAAGCAACTCTGAGATACCATCTCACTCCTGTCAGAATGGCTAAAATCAAAAACACCAATGACAATTTATGCTGGAGAGGATGTGGTGAAAGGGGGACACTCCTCCATTGCTGGTGGGAGTGCCAACTGGTTCAGCCACTTTGGAAAGCAGTATGGAGATTCCTCAGAAAAATGGGAATAAACCTACCACAAGACCCAGCAACTGCACTCTTAGGCATATATCCAAAAGATGCCCATTCATATAACAAAGATGTCTGTTCCACTATGTTCATAGCAGCTTTATTTGTAATAGCCAGAACTTGGAAGCAACCTAGATGTCCCTCACCCAAAGAATGGATAGAGAAAATGTGGTACATCTACACAATGGAGTACTATTCAGCAGAAAAAAATAATGGAATCATGAGATTCACAGGCAAATGGATGACACTAGAAGAAACCATCCTGAGTGAGGTAACCCAGTCACAAAAAGAGAAACATGGCATGTACTCTCTCATATATGGATTTTAGACATAGATCTGGGGAGTGCCAGCCTACAATCCTATTGCCAGAGAGTCTGGGAAACAGAAACTTCATTTACTGGCTGGTTAAGTACTGAGCTGAACTCAAGAAAGCCAGTATCAGAGAGGGAGGACTGATGATCAAAGGGATTAAGACTGGGCTGGTTGAACCCCCAGAAACAGCTGACCAGACAAAGGTTAACTCTTGAATCCCAGGCATCAGCCTGGGAATCCAGCATGGGACTGATCAAGACCCCCTGAATCTGGGTGTCAGTGAGGAGGCCTAGGTAATCTATTGAGCCTTGGACAGCAGATCAGTACCCATCCCAAGTATACACACGGTCTCTGGACTCCCATAGAACAATGTGAGGTGCACTCTCACCCTGAACTCTTGGGGAAGGGTCTAGGCCCTGCCCTATATGAAATGACAGACTATGGACACCCCCATGGAGGGCCTCACCCTCCCTGGGGGAATGAGGGGATAACGGGGGGGGATGGGGGGGAGGGCACGGGAGGAGGGGAGGGAAAGGGAGAGGGACCTCGTACTGACTTGTGAAGCAACCTTGTTTCTTATCTAAATTTAAAATGGAAAATAAAAAAAATATTAATAAAAAAAAAAAGAAAGAGAAGTCGAGGAGATGTCATGTAGTCAAGGTAGAAGTAAGATGACAGAACAGTACCAATAAGCCACAGCCATGTGGTGATACACAGATTAGTAAAAATGGGTTAATTTATATGCAGAGCTAGTCAGTACGAAGTCTAAGCCATTGGCCAAACAATTATAGATAATATTAAAACTTAGAATGATTATTTGGAAACTGGTGGGCAGGATGAGAAACCTCCAACTATAACCATGCCATCTGCACATACAGACATCTCATTTCCTCTCTCCATATCTGCAGACATCCCCTTCTCCTGCTTTCACTGTCAATTTAGCTAGGACCTCTATACAGTGCTGTGAATGATCAGTGAGAAGGTAGCTTATTCTGTGTCTGGTCTTATTGGCAAGGTTTCATCATTTCACATGATTGATTATGACTTTAGTTTTTCAAGGTGTTCTTTATGAAGATGAAGGGGTTTTCTTTTTCTCCTAGTTTGCTAGGAATGGGTGTTGAATTCTACTACATGTCTTTCTTGCATCTATTGATGTCATGTTATATTGACAAAGTGGATTATGACAACTGACTTAATTTTTTTAATTTTTAATTGGTATTTTATTTTATGTACAAGGGGGTTTTGCCTTAATGTATGTATATGTTCCGTATGAATGTCAAAAAAGAATGTTAGATCCCTTGGATCTGAGATTACAGACAGTTGTGAGGGAAATGAACAGTAGACAGTCTTCTTAAACACTGAGTTATCATCCCAGTATACCCTTTCCAGCTTACTTTTGAATGTTGAATTAGTATTGAACCCACATAGCTGTTCTATATGCTATATATTTGAATATAGGATTCAGCTTACTTGGCTGTAGTATATACTTATTTGATGTAATTTTGAACGCTTCACTATTGTTTTGGTAAAGACTTTTGCAACTATCTTCATGGCATATTTTGATCTGTAATTTCCTCTAATATCTTCCTCTGGGCTTGATTTTGGGACATGACTATCTCATAGACTTGATGTTGCCCCCATATTCTAAAAAAAACTTCAGAGAGCCTCTACAGTTTACCCACAATGCTTGGTGTAATCCATAGCGAATCTTTGGGACTATAGCTTACCTAAAATACTTGGTGGAATCCATGGTGAACCCTTTGCCGCTATAGTTAACCCACAATGCTTGATGGACCCTTCAAAACTGTACATTACTTTTGATGCAGACTGATAAGCTACCAGGCGCAGGGTCTGGAAGTAACATCATGGAGATTACAACCAAGGTTTTCCCAGTCCAGGTTTCAGTCTGTTATATTTATAGCATTTGGGTTTAGTAAGATGTTCTAAAAGATATGGGTTCTTGGAACTTGTAGGCATGGCTTATTTGGTACTTGCAAGCATAAAACTATTAAATACTCACCATAAATGCACAGATTGCACCAAGTGTTCTGGACCTGGGCGTCTACCCCGTAACCACCCTGAGTACAGATAATGGCTACTGAGAGTGCAATCCTTGAATAAGAAGATGTTGGTGCTGCAGAGATGCCCTCACCATGTGCAGAAGTAGAGGGAGAAAAGAGAAAACGGGAAGGAAGGAAGGAAGGAAGGAAGGAAGGAAGGAAGGAAGGAAGGGAGGGAGGGAGGGAGGGAGGGAGGGAGCGAGGAAGGAAGGAAAAGAATAGAGGGGGGAGGAGGAGGGGGAAAGGAGAGAAAGGAAGGAAGAGAAGGAAAGGAAGTGAGTTGCTGTATTGAGAGAGTTTGATTATTATTTGATGTTCATGGTAATTTCTGTAGTTCATCTGTTTCTGGCAAGAAGTATGTGTAAGTCTTTCTGTGGTAGAAACCTCTCACATTAAACATCTGGTTGCAATTATTCAGTTTCATTTTCCTTGATGATAAGCTTGAGACATCTAATGAAGGACAATTTGTCTTAGATAGGTAAAATATTTTATGAATAATATCAGAAAAATGTGGCTTCCGTATTTAAATAGGGTTAAGAAAGATATTGTGCTGAGCTTTGGGGGAAAGAAAATAAGCTTCTCTCTAAACAAAATGTGTCATCAGATTGTGTGTATCCCTTGATAACTCCTCCTGTTTGCTTCAGCACCACCCAAGCAATATGCCTTGCTGATCAGCCAAAGCCTGTGGAAGAGTACAAATATCCTGAGAAGCTGCCAGGACAGTTGTACGATGCAAACACACAGTGCAAGTGGCAATTTGGAGAGAAAGCCAAACTCTGCATGCTGGACGTCAGAAAGGCAAGTGGTTACTCTCACATGCTCACTATACCATGATTCATAAAACCATTTTATTTAGTGTAACTGACAGTGATGTATTCTGCGTTTATTGGGCACCTACCAAATGTCAAATCCTATACACTGGGACGGGCCCGATATAACAGGAAACACATGCTCTCCTGGCAGGTCAGATGCTGCTAGATACTGCTGTGGGTATCAGTTTTCATCTCAGAGCTGACTTGGCTTGTTAGGTCAGATCATTCTTTCTGATTTATCATGTGGGAGCACAGTAATAACTTTTAGTTGGTTTAAGTTGGCAAATTAATACCCTGCATTTTTTTCAGATAGTATTAAGGAAACATTGTACCCCACCCCCATCCCAACATGAACACAGTCTACTGGAAGACGACAGTGCATCATGGGTCTTCTGACTATTGAATTTCCCAAGTAAAGTATTTGTAGAGCAGTTCCTCACAGAAGGTGATGTCTCCGCAGCCCTAGGGATGTCTCCCCGGTGATTTCCTGCATAAATCCTTCACAGAGCACAGATACACACTCCGGCTAGACAGGGAGCGTCCAGATTTAGGAATTTGCTCTACTTAAGTCCACAAGAAAAGCTACTCATAAATCAAATGAAAATAACTAGTTTTGAGGTTTCCTTTATTCTAGCTTATAATGAAATCAAGAAGAAAACACACAAAAATATATACAGTCTTCCAGAAAGCCCCAGCACTTCATAAGTGTTAGTCATGTCCCCGCCTCTCTGCTATCCAGCGCAATCATCCGCTATTCTCACCTGGGGTTCTCCTAAAGACCAGTTCCCCTTTTGTGGGAAATACCAAGATTTTTTCCCTACATTGTACTTATATTTGTTAAGGGGGGCACGTATAAAACTAAAGTTTTGGGGGAAAAAGATTCTGTTAAATATTAGACTTTCCAGATGGCACTCCCAGGCTCCATATCATTGACTTCATGATGATGTACCAGGCCACCAGCTATCCCAATGCCATTTACAAGACATAAACAATATCAAACTGACTGTAGGTTCTTTTTTTATTATAGATGAAATAGTTACACGGAGTGAAATGAAATCACTTTAACTCAAATTTGTTATAAGATATGCATTGCCATTATCAATTTGTTATAAGATATGCAATTTGTTATAAGATATGCAATTTGTTATAAGATATGCAATTTGTTATAAGATATGCAATTTGTTATAAGATATGCAATTTGTTGTTATAAGATATGCATTGCCATTATCAGCATCCCAAACAATATGTTTGCTTAAACAAACCACATGCATTGGGAGATCAGTTCTGCTCATATTTAGTGTTCAACAAATGACTCATTTTTGTCTGATGTTACTGTGTATGTCTTTTCAGCAATTCAATAGAGAGGGATATGAAACCTCCCTTGCATTCCCATTCCTCCTCTTGGTTTTATTTCTGCTAGCTGCTTCTTTGTATAGCCAGAAACTCTGCAAGTAGATGCATATATGGTGAGAATTCTGTGTCTCCTTGACTCTGGAATGGATGGATCAATGAATGGGTAGATGGATGCATGCATACACAAGTGAATAGATGATGGATATGCCAGCAATGTCTTGACCATTGTTAATTCAGTAGGTACAATGCTAAGTATCTATGGCCTCAGATACTTGGGAATCTAAGGTAGAAGTTTCATTTGATCCTGGGAGGTGGGGTTCAGGGACAGCCTGAATAATAGAGCCAGACTCTAACTCTAAATATAAAGGAATTGATAAAGAAAGAATAAAAGTTAATCTTCATATGTGAGAAAGTTAGTAGAAATTAAGTTAGGGAAGAATACGTGATAAACTATTACTTGGATTATTAAAAATTACAATTTATGGGTTTCCTTAATGCCTAGATTAATCCTATCTTACTTTTTGGTTTAGAAAATATGATTTGCATATTTCATGACTGCATAATTACAAATAGCAAAGTTGCATAGATGGAGTTCAGGTTTTCTGGCTTCTTCTTGACATTTCCTCCCTGTGACGGGGACATGGCCTCCCTTTGCTGAAAGACTTGGGATCTTATCACAGGTGTGTAGAACATTTGCAACACTAATGGTTTTTCCCCTTTAGGATATCTGTAAGGCCTTGTGGTGTCATCGGATTGGAAGGAAATGTGAGACTAAGTTCATGCCAGCAGCGGAGGGTACCCAGTGTGGGCAAGACATGGTAAGGTGCCGACTCCAACAGCATCCTCCACTCAGACTCAGTCTTGCAACCCACATACCCCTCCTTCTCTTACACCGGCATTTGAAAGACGGTATTTCTCACACACATGTGCACATCTATAGTCTCGCTAAAACACTGTGACTCTTCTATGTAGATATCTCTAATAATAAGACATACAGAAGTAGCAGGCAGAACTGTCAGACAGTAGGTGATGACTGATGTACTACACAAAGGGAAAGGCAAACACCCAACCCCTAACCTAACCAATGGGGGACCAGTATCAGTGCTGCTTTGTCCTCAAAGATACTGGTGAAAACAGAAATGCATTGTATCAAAGCCATCACTGCCATTGTCCATTTTCTATGTAGTGGGTCTTTTTTCATGATACTAATGGGATAAAAGAGAAATGGATATGTAAACAAGTCACTCCCCTGCCAAGTTCAAATTCTTGAGTATGTCACAGAAGTTTGAATCTGGCTTCAGGCACAAAACCAAAGCATGCATTCAGATTGGAACCCTGCAAGGAAGAAGGAGGTGAATTTCCCTGCAACTAACATCCAACAACCACTCAGTCTAACATAATACTAATCAGCTCTGAATTTTTAGTGTGTGTGTGTGCATATTGTTTCAAAGCCAACCATTCTGTATTGGGCAACCAATTAGGGGTCTCATCCCTGGGAAAGTCTAACTCTCTCTTTCCTAGAAGTTGTTAGTTGCCTGTAGTTCCTTGTCTAGGGACTGGACACTGTGAGATTGTCCCCTTTCCACATTTGCGTGTGTATTGACTTTGTCACTTTTCAGATGTTGCTTATGCAGTCATTTATAGGAGAGGCTGTTTCACACCAGACTTCCTGGCATTCTGCTTCCTACATTCTCCCTGTCCCCTCTTTTGAGAAGCCCCCTGGGCCATAGATGAAAGAGCTGTGATGTAGATATATTCACTGAGGCTGAACCCCAAAATTGATTGATTGCAGTGCTGTGCCCAGTTGTGGTTTTCTGTGGTGGTCTCTGCTTACTATAAAGAAGATCTTCTTTAATGATGGGAACTAACTCTATCTATCCATAGATGTGAAGATGGGATTCAGAATACAGTTAGGAACTGTGCTGCTGACTGGACCTAAGCCCATTTCAATGGGAAGAAAACATGTTGGTACTAGAAACCTAAACAACTACCTGGGCTAGTGAGGTCATGGGTCCTGGAAGAGAATGTTCTACCACCTCTTTGTTAGAGCAGTATGGGTCATGTGTTGGTTACCACCGACATATGAATAGCAGCCATTGCACCTTTACTGATATCTTGCCATGTTGGTCATTGTTGTGATGTCACAGTCAGGAAAGACTGCTAGTTATATCCTCCCTTAGCATCTGGCATAGGAATTTCTGGCACCTTTTTTGTCTAGCCTTGAGAGGCTTTCAAGCTAGATCCAGCTCAAATTATCTAAGTCCTGCATCCTAAATCTGTAGTGTCTTCAGCAACAGGGTCTCCCCTTCAACAGCTGGGAATCAACTGCAGGCAGCTGCCACATTTGCATTGTTCTGAGAGTCATTTGGAATACCCCGACCAACCATTCTGAAGGAGATTTCTCATGCCTGGTACTGAGGGTTTTTATTAGTCTTTGTCTTTCGTGGAGAGCATTGTCAGCCTTGGTGGCATCACTTCCTTTAAGCTATACACACTCTCACGTATGTATGTATGTGTGTGTGTGTGTGTACATGTATACACTCATATGTACTGTGTATAATTTTAGGTCAATATAAAATAACATGGCTCCTTGAGGTTTTATCAAACAACCTTCATGCCATTTGTCCTTCTTCCCTCCTTCTCCTTTGAGTTCCTGTCCCAATTTTCCTACTTCGTGCTTCATCTTACATGTATCCTGCTATTTCTTTAATATTGACTGAAACTATTTCCATGGATCACCAATGGTCAGATGTCAGTAGTTGATTTGATGTGTTTTACCCCATGGACTAGTGATAGGCAATTTGAATGGTGCCATTTTCTTTGTTCAGAAGTAGCATTGCTTTCTCTCAGCGCCAAGCTCTTGGCTCAAGTACTAGAGACAGCTGTGTTGCCTGCACCTACTGCCCATAAACCAGGCTCTGTTTATTTAATGCAGACAGCAACCAGATAAGGTATCTGTCTTCCCTCTTTTGAATAGATAGCCTGGATCACTGTGATCCTTGAGGTTAGTGCCATACTACAATACTACAGGGGGTTTGAGAACACAGGATCAAAAAGTAGCAGCATCTATGTGTGAGGGAAGTGAAGGTGCCATGTAGAGTTCAGTGGGAATTCAGATCAGTGAGACATTCTTTTACAAAAGGGGAACTGGTTGCATCCCTAGTCCTTGCGTGAAGAGACAGGATCCCTGAGCAGTCTCCTCATCTCTGAAGAAAGCTGCCCTAAATGAACAAGATGTTTTCCCTGAGCCCAGGTGTTTTGGAGTAAAATTCAAGTGCTGACCAGAAGATGACAAGGTCACCTTCAGTTGGACTTTTCCGTCTGAGACTCTTTGAAATGCAAGCTGGGAGAAGAACCTCTTTTTTTTTCTTTTAAGTCGGGGGTCATGACTTCAGAGATGAGTAATCAGACCAGATGTTCATGTCAGTTTTTCAGTTCTGTCTGCACTAGCACTGCAGAGCTCAGCATCTGTGGTGACTGATTCATGCATCTTCCCTGTACACGGAAGGATCAGGCAATGCTGGGTTTGGAAAGATACATGAAAAAACACTGTACATGTCTTTGATAGATGCTACTTGAGTATAGATATGTCAATGTTTGCATATTTTACAAGACACCTTCCCCTTGTTGTTACAAGAGAAATGAAATGACTCGAACTATGTAGGACTCATGTGAATTATTTTAAATTTTATGTTTTAAATATTTAGTGGTGTCGTGGAGGACAGTGTGTGAAGTATGGTGATGAAGGCCCCAAGCCTACCCATGGCCATTGGTCAGAATGGTCCCCCTGGTCCCCCTGCTCCAGGACCTGTGGGGGAGGAGTATCTCACAGAGACCGTCTCTGTACCAATCCCAGGTATGTACATGACCTGATTCCTTCTGAATAAGCCTTCCCACAGCATCCAAGCTTGTGAATAGCAGCACTATAACTTACACAGTATTAGCGAACACTGAGAAGGGAATTCCACTCCATTCCCTATGCATCTCTCTCTCTCTCTCTCTCTCTCTCTCATGTGGTTTATGGTGCCTACCACTTCCTGACTCCTAGCAAAATATCACTGAACCAGCAGGGCCAGGGCAGAACTGGCTTTTAACTACGTAATTTGAAACTAAGATGCTATTTAACTGGGTGCTTTATTTAAAGAAAAAGGGAAATAAAGTATGAATGAAAAACTCCAATAAGAACAAATTTTTATGAAAAAAATATTGCTTTTCCATTAAATAGATTCACTTTTACAGCAAAGCCAGGAAATATAGTCTCCTAGTCAGGGAAACAATGGGCTCTCTGGCTTGTTTCAGAAACAAGACATGTTATTCTGTTGCTCTTATCCATAAAGCATGAGGACCCTAAGTCACAACTCGCTCCGCTGTCCTCTTGAGTATACCCATCCAGGCTCATAGAGATTCTCCAGAAACCAGCAGACTCATGGGTTGTCCAGTGACTTGGTCCACAGGTCCAATGCTCTGGCCTTGTCACAAGGGATCTGGCAGTAGGAAAAAGATGATGTTGCCTTTCTGCCTTAGTATCTCACTCTTCCTGGGCTATCCTGGAAAACCATCCTCTATCTCAGTAGCAAACATACCACCCCCATAGAATATGCCTCTCCTAGACGATGCTGGAGGACAAGGAACAAGTGCACACAAGCCTGAATCTTGAACTCCACCTTGTCCTCCATCATCAGGACCACAACATTCACGATGGACCCAGGATGATTTGCTTCAAGGCTCACTCTAAGTAGTTGATATTAGCAGCTACGTCACCCCAGTAAACATAATATCCAGGAAGAGCTAATCTCTGGCTACAATATGCATTCCAGACCATCTCATGGAGGGAAGTTTTGCCAGGGCTCCACACGAACTCTGAAGCTTTGCAACAGTCAGAAATGCCCTCTGGACAGTGTAGACTTCCGTGCTGCCCAATGTGCTGAGTACAACAACAAGCATTTCCGAGGCTGGCTCTACAAGTGGAAGCCTTACACCCAAGTGGAAGGTAAGTTTCCAGCCCCACTCTGTGGGGTGCCCCATGCTTTGTTACCTGTTTTAATATATAATATTAAAGGATTTTGCACATGTCTACCACTGCCATGTTCAGATGGGCAGATACTGTAGCTCTGGGAGGCCATTATAACATACCTCTTTGGGGGGGACTGGTTTGATCTGGCCTACCCCACTGCCATTGTATCTTACCTACACTTGACCCATAGTCAAAAGTCCACAGGCCAAATATGCTAAATGAATAACTGTTAAAAATTAACAATGACTGTAGTTGATTCTGGTGTTACCAGAAATACGTCACCCACTACATACTTAAATAATAAAACCTAAAAGAAAATTCTAGTATGTTTTATAGAAAATGGATAATTTTTCAAGTATACTAGAGCAATAAAATCTTATTCTGTAACAACACAATAAGAAATGTCTTCATGGAGTGAATTAGATTTTCATTTACTAGTGGGAGAGAGGTGAGCATGACATTACAATACAGTAGTAGCTAAACATATGTGCTCACGGTAGTGGGTTCTGAAATTACTAAGCCCTCTGTAGGGAGTCACAAGCAGGCTCACACAAAGCAGACTTAGTTTGGATCTTACACATAGACTGTAAAGCAAAAGCCCAGCAGTGGGCCAGAAGAAAATGGTCTGTGGATATGATGGAAACGGGACTGGTCTGTGACATCAGGGCAAAATGTGTGTGCTACCCTTGACTTTGCTAGTCTGTGCCAAAGATTCATGTCAAGCACATACAAATTTTATTTTTCAAACTCTTAGGTAATTCTCCCATCTTAAAAAAAAACAGCACAATAATCTATGAGTGAATCTTAGACCTGAGGAAATTGCTATGACAGTGACGCTTCCCAGAGTTGGCTATCCTGTTTTCATCCAGAGAAAAGACAGGAGGTCCCTACAAAAGCTTCAGTTAACCATATGAACTGCAAAACTTTGAAGCCTGAGGGATTTCAGATCCCTGGGCCCTACCAGTTTTTCTACAAAACACATTACACCCTGGAGTTTTCATTTAGCACTTCTATCAATTTAAAGACAAAGTTTAATATTTATTGCATCTTATATGTAAGGATTTTGCACAGTGTTACAAACCACTACAGATGAGTCTGCATTCCTGTAACAAAGTCATTATACAGTAGATGATGAATGTTGTATTCCTGTCAACCATTGCTTATTGAATGCCTACTTGCCAGCAACTATATAAAGGAACTATTAGGCAAAGGATACTTAAGAAAAAACAACAACCGTGAAGCATTAATAAATAATAATACATTTGAAGAATTTTACTAAAGATAAACATTAAAATTTCCTTACAAGGTCCAAAATGGTGGCACATACCTTTAATCCTGCATTTGGGACATAGAGGCAGATAGATCTATGTGAGTCCGAGGGTAGCCTGGTCTACTAATACATTCCAAGCCAGCCAGGCAGGGTTATGTGGTAAGGCTCTGTCTTTAAAAACATGTCTTTGAAATGTGTTACTGTGTGGGACTTACTTTATGGGGGGAGAAAAACCAAAGAAAAAAATCTATCTAAACCTCAGAGCAAAAACAACTGAGTTTAAGTATCTTTCTATTTGTGTTTGTGTGTGTATTTCTTTTTAAGATCAGGACTTATGCAAACTCTACTGTATCGCAGAAGGATTTGATTTCTTCTTTTCTTTGTCACATAAAGTGAAAGATGGGACCCCATGCTCGGAGGATAGCCGTAATGTTTGTATAGATGGGATATGTGAGGTAATAATGATTGCTTATTCATTCAACAAATGTCTCCAGACAGTCTGCTTTGTGCCAGGCATCCCGTAAGGGCTAGAAAGACCAGACATATGAGAGAAGTCCATTCCCTCCAAGTCCCAGCCCAGGGGGACAAAAGCCAGAGGAGCTCATGTTGATGGCACTGCTTTGTGATTGAGGTGTGTACAGAGCATGAGCAGAGGGGAGAGATGACTCTCAGATCTGGGTCTGGAGCGTTGGTGGGGACCTAGGAGGAGGGAGCATCCACACCTGAGCTCTGTCTGGAAGGGTGCATTGGGACAAAAGGATACTGAGAACAGAGCATGGTGGCTTCAGAAAGCCCATGGGGTGCTCAGAAGGCAGAAGGAATCTTGGGGTCCTGAGGGGGTAAGGGCATGGGCAAGAACTCACCACTGCCATGTAGATTAGGAATCAGGCTTGGGAACAGCAGATCTACAAGGGGTACAGTTTCTGGGTAGTGTTATGAGCAGTCAGTGGGGGGAGGGTCACTTTTCAGTTATCATAATGATCTCCATATGATGGGCTACCCAGACCTCAGCTGCAACGGGGTGAGAGGATTCAAACAATTCCAAAACCCAAAAGTCTGGAAAACTAACTCAAAAATCTATGGGAAATTTGGAAAACCTGAATTCATTTGGTGGCATAATCTTCCTTGTGCTCACATGTAACTGTTGGTGAGCTTCCTTTCTCCCACTTTATGTAGAGACTTGCAGTAGAAATATTAATGTGTAATCTATAGAGCATGGCCTCAAGCCCTGTGGGAACCCATACACACTTGATAGAGTTGACCTTTCTAAATTCACACACAGCAGCATTACAAAATATGTCTGGCCCTGAGGATTTCCAGCATGGGACTAAGACCATGATTGCTTTGTTTGTGAATTTTTTTCTTAGGCATACCTTGATAGGAAATATGAAATCAGCAAGCATCATAGAAACAGTGACAAGTTCCTTAAATCAAACAACTGTGTACAGATCTAGCTTCTACAAAGCACTGATAGGGAGAATTTCCATGTCAATCACTTCCAGTCATAAGCCAACTTCAGCAGAGCCTTGTGTTAACACACTGATAGTCATCTTACTAAGTACCAGTATTGCTCTGAAATTCACTCCAACACAGTCTAGAGATTTAACTTAGAGTTTAAGTGCTATAACTGGGGATGAACATTACAGAAGACAGATAGCATATCACAACAAAAGATTCCAGGAGGCCAGGACCAGCCATGCTGTACACATACTGGGTATCAGCCACCTGTTTGTTAACTATTATTACCTGTTGGAAACTTGTTCAGCTGGAGTGGGAGGAAGATTTTCTCATAAGGTTGGTGATGCTGTTGCTTGAACTGTCTTTTTTTTTTTTCATGAATGATTTGTGACCTTGTGGGGCCTCCAGAAAGTTGGCTGTGACAATGTCCTTGGATCAGATGCTGCCGAGGACTCTTGTGGGGTCTGCAAGGGGAATAATTCAGACTGCATGATGCACAGGGGACTCTACAGTAAACACCACCGTACCAACCGTGAGTACCTCTGAGTTGTGTACATCCGAGCCAGGGGCATTCAGTCAGAGCTTTTGCTGGGAGGTGGTAAGAGAGTGTAAACAGTGAGAGCTTCGAATGCTGAGGTTTTCCACTGTGGCTTCCCCTTTGCTTCTGGAGCAGTGGTATGAAGGCTGGGTATTAATGAGTACACAAGACCCAAAATGGGTGTTTTATTGGGGAACAACTTATACAGATAATAGTAAAGAACCGCCACGGTCTTCCTGCTCCAGAATCTACAGTCTTCTGCCCTTCCAGTGCTCTCCATGACCCGAGAGAGAGAGAGACAGAGAGACAGAGAGAGAGAGAGACAGAGACAGAGACAGAGAGACAGAGACAGAGACAGACAGACAGAGAGACTGCTTCTCTACCTTTCAGTGACATTGGTCACCACCTGAAGCAATGCCCAAATGGGTGTGGCCACTACCACAAATTCACTGGCAAGGCCAGATGATTTTACAGGGGTTCTTGACATATGTGTTGCACCCTCTTTGGGAGTCAAATGACCCTTTCACAGGAGTCACCTCAGACCATCAGAAACACAGATATTTACATTACAATTCATAACAGTAGCAAAATCATAGTTACGAAGTAACAACAAAAATAATATGGTTGGGGGGTCACCACAACTCAAAGAATCATATTAAAAGGTCACAGTGTTAGGAAGGTTGAGAACTACTGCTCTGGGGCTTCTGGTTTTGTCTGGAAGAGGATGCTGGGATCTCCAGATTAAAATGATCCTTGGGAAGGCTCCAGATTACAAGATCTCTCCTCCAACTGATGAAAGAGGACACCCAGAGCTAGCAGGGGATCCACCAGCTCTAAACATGGGCTCTCACACCCAACATGGAGAGGCTAAGTTAAACTAAATGCTGCATTCCTCTACCCAGAGTACTACCACGTGGTTACCATTCCTCCGGGAGCTCGGAGCATTCACATCTATGAAATGAACATCTCTACCTCCTACATCTCTGTGCGCAATTCTCTCAAGAAATATTACCTGAATGGACACTGGAGTGTGGACTGGCCGGGACGATACAAGTTTTCAGGTACCACCTTCAACTACAGACGGTCCTACAAGGAGCCTGAGAGCTTAACCTCCACTGGACCAACCAACGAAACACTGATTGTGGAGGTAGAGACCAGCTTTTGGTTCTGGGGCTGAATGTGGTGGCCTGGAGCTTTTGTCAGCTTATTGTTTGGGTCCGAATTGGATGTAGAAGAACTGTAGCTATCAGAAATAGGAACAATCCATCCAGCAGACTCAAGGGGGCAGTAGACCTATTGCTATTGTCTTCCTTGTTTGGTGTATGAGTGTCTATATGTACTTACCTGTGTTACCATCTCTGGGTCTTTATCAATAGATTTTGTGAGTGATAGCTATTTTACTCTAATTAATATTTTATTTAGCACACAGACTTACAGGTTTCATTATAATATTTTTTGGACATGTATATCCTTGTGCCTTGCATTAACTCCCTCATTAACCTCTCTTGTCCCTCTTCCCCTCATGCTGTTCTCCAACCACATAATCCCTTTTCTGATTTAAGGTCATGGTTGGATAGAGAAAGATGATAGAGAAATAGAAATAGATGATAGATAAATAAATGATTAATATAAAGATGATAGGTCATATACATTTTGGAGAGATAAAATATAGATTATAGATAGAGATATATTGTAATGATAGATGATAGATAGATAGATAGATAGATAGATAGATAGATAGATAGATAAAGGTGTTAATTTGTCTTTATTCCTATTCCTGTATCTTTATTCCCCTCTTTCCCCTCTTATTATGTTCATTCTGTCACTACATCGTCCTACTTTCATGTCATATATGTGTGTGCACATATTTGTACACCACAGATAGGAGAGAAAACATGAATATTTGTCATCCTGAGATGAGCTTATTTGCCTGAATTGTGATCTCCAGTTCCTCTAAATAGCATAATTTCATTTTTCTTATGACTGAATAAAGCCCAGCTGAGTACATATATACCACTTGCCTGTGGAGGAACAGCTAGACTAATTCCATATTTTGGCCAATGTGGATAGTGCTAGAATAACTTAATATATATATATATGTATCATCTCTGTGGTATGCTGACTTAGATTCTTTTTTGTATACATCAAGGAGTACTATAGCCTATGATACTCTACTGTTTGTTCTGTTAGGAAACTTCACACTGCTTCCTGTAGTGGCTTCACCACTTTTCTTCCCAATAGCAGTCTAAGGGCTCCACTCACCTCATATCTTTGACAACGTTTATTTATCATCACTTCTCTTTTTGACGCTAACCATTGTCTGAATGCAGTGATAAACTTAGAGATGTTTTAATTTGTATTTCCTTGAGGGCCAAGGATGTTGAACACTTTCTAGCATTTGTTGGTTATCTTGTTTCGGTAACTGTCTATTCAGTTCATTTGATCATATATTGACTGGATGGTCTGAGTTTAGGTAATTGCTTTCTGTAGCCCTATATACATATTAGATGTTAATCACTGATCTGTTTTATATGAGCAATAATTTTCTATAACTTTGTCTCCTAATGCTGAGATTGTTTCTTCTGCTGTGCTGTTCTTTTATTAATTGATTTTTCATACTATGTATTCTGATTACAGTTTTCCCACCCTCAACTCCTAGATCCTCCTACATTCCCACCCATGTAATTCCATACCTGTGTTTTCTCTCTCATTAGAAAAAAAGTAGACATATAATAATAATAGTAGTATCAGTAGTCATCATAGTAATAATAATTTGTTTTTCCCTGAAATCTGTGGGTCCAATTTTGTTGTCCTACCATGGATATGTAGTTTTCCTAGCAGCATTGAAGATGATGCCATTTCTCTAGTATAAGTTTTGGAAAATTTGTTGAAAGAGTTTATTTGATACACTATTTCATGTCATTGGACTCAATATCCATTTTCAGTCAGTACCAAGCTATCTTTGTTACTATGGCTCTGTAGTATAAGATTATTTTAAGTATTGTGATGTCCACAGTGTCACTCTTTTGTGTGGGTTGTGTTGGCCATCCAGGATGCTTTGTGATGATCCCTGCTGGGTTTCAGAATTATTTCTTGTATCTCTGCGGAGAGCGTCATTGGAATTCTGATAGGAGTTGTACTGCATTTATAAGTTGCTCTTGATGGTGTAACCTTTCTCACTGTATTAGTCCTGCTGAAACATCAGGTCTTTACGCATTCTGGTTTATTTTTCAATTTCTTTATAAAGTGTTTTGAAATTTTCCACATTGAGGTCTGTCAGTCCCTCAGTTAACTTTATTCCTGGGAATAAAGTTATGAATTGATTTTCTTTCCTGACTTCTTTCTTGACATGCTCATTATCTAAAGAAAAAATCCTTCTTTTGTATATTTTTATAATAATTTCCATTGACTGCTGAGGGTGGGTTTATTCTATCTCTTGGATGATATGTCTGGTAGGTAACTTAAGTTCCGATGACCTATGGTATGGTTTGGATTTTCTTTGTTGCTTTTGTTGTTGTCTGTATACTCTATTTGTCAGTATGTTTTCATAGTTGTGGGAAGGGTGGTCTTGAAGTCACCCACTGCTACTGTAGCTGGATCTGTCAGTGCCTCTATATCTATTTATGTTTGGTTCATGAATTTGGATTTATCTGTGTCTGTACCCAAGCATATAGGGTTATTATATCATAATGATGGACTGTTTTCTTTATTACTATGTAGAGTCCTTCTTTATCTCTTCTAATTTTGTCTTAATGTCAGCCGCTCCTGCTTTTCTCTGCTTCACTTCCTTATCTTTACTCTCAGAGTGGATGCATCTTTCCTTACAAACAATCCATCCTCACTGTGTAGTTCAATCAGTTGCTCCATGTCTTTCAACCGGAGATCTAAAGGTTTTCTACTGAGAGGAGTTCATCGAGTGCTGCCATTTTATTTGTTCTTTTCTTAGTAGATTCATTTTCTCCATTTGTTTCTCCTTTATTCATATTAGTGTTGTGGTGGTTTACCATGTGGGACATTGTAGTGTTTTCCTATGTTTCCTTTTTACAATCTCTTCCCCACACGGAACTTATTCTTTCTTGTGTGTTTTTAATGGATTCTGCCTTTCTTCATTTTCTATGTGTAAAGTTCCTCTTACTACCCTCTACAATGGCTGCCTGTAGCCATGTCTTGCTTCAGCTGTACTTGTCTTGAGTTTCTTTAGTTCTCTATAAGTTTTACAGTATTTATTTGCTCGTTCATTCATGTGTCTTCTTCCTCATTTTAGAAGATGATTTTGTTGCACATATCTGATGGACATTTTAGAAAACAGATGCTGTTTTATCGTATGATTAGTTTTGTAAGGTATTATCTTATATAGTTTAAAGCAAACTAGTTATCTTGTAGTCATTGATTTCACTGCAATTCACTTAGTGTTTCTTTCTTCTTTTGCAGCTTTTGTTCCAGGGCAGGAACCCTGGTGTGGCCTGGGAATTCTCATTGCCAAGGTCAAGTGATAAGAACATCCCAGCTGCCCAGCCCAGCTACACATGGGCCATTGTTCGCTCAGAGTGCTCTGTCTCTTGTGGAGGGGGTAGGTCACTTCTCATGCTGCCCCAGGGTTGGGGTATGGGCACTGAATGAAATCAGGCCATGAGTGATGAGAAACAGACTCATACATGGAGAATATAGTGATAGCGAGATTTTTAATTCAATCTTATTCGTGAAATTAACTATAATTTATCACCAGCTCATATACTGAAATCCACCAAGGAACTTCATGAGTGTTATAAAAACTATACTATCTATGATAAGAAACATCATGATAGAAAGACATAGTAGTTAATAGACTTACTACTTTAGTATCACAGCAATTTAATACTGTGAGATCCAAGAAATTGTCTCATTTTTTTTGTGTTTCTTGTAGTTTAATGTATCATCTGTCTTTAGAGAAAGCTCCCTGAGCTTCTGAAAGTAGGTTTGCTGACTCTTGGCTTGAGTGTTCTGAAGACACATTTAGTGTCTGGCCACATGCACATACATGATGAGGAAGGGACACCATTTAACAATCACAGCCTGGTGCTCAAGTTACCTGAGACACTCACCTCTATGTTGATGCAGACTCACAGTCTGTTTCTGTTCCATTCCTATCATTATGATAAAAAAGGCCATGGTAAAAGGTGACTTACAGGAGCAGAGGTTTATCTTGATTTACAGCTCCAAAGTTCTAGTCCATCACTGTTGGTGGGAGTGTGTAATATCCATCACATCTCCACAGTGGAAATCTGAGAGCTTGCATGTGCTCAGCTCAGTCTCTCCATTCTTACCTGGTTCAGGATTCCCTGCCTGGGGGATGGTGCTTACCCACATGGGCTGGGTCTTTACATTATCTGCCCACCATAGACATTTACACAGGCCAACCCAATATAAACACATAGGCTCTTATTGAGACCCTCTCCAGGTCAGTCAAGTTGACAATAAGCTAACCATCATACAATCTCTCTCTCTCTCTCTCTCTCTCTCTCTCTCTCTCTCTCTCTCTCTCTCTCTGTCTCTGTCTCTCTCTCTGTCTCTCTCTCTCTCAACATGAATAAATAGAAGGCCCAGAGACTGATATCGTGGGTCAAACGTCAAGCTAACTATCAGAAAAGCAAAGCAATTAGCCACTAGATTCTTAATTCTACCCCAGGCTGAATGTACTGATCCTGTCTCTATGAGCTCTCACCAAGTCTCAGACTGTTGCCTCTCTTCAGAATGGCTGGAGAATGAATTCCTCTCTCTTCAGTGTGGCTGGAGAAGGAACGCCTCTCTGAGACCTTGCTTCTGCCATATTTATTTCCCTAATGTTGGGATTAAAGGTGTGAGCTATAATTCTTTTAGACTGATTCACTCATGTGTAGATCTGGGTGGCCTTGGACTCACAGAGACCCATCCACCCCTTAATCCTGAGCCCTAGGATTAATGGTGTGTATCACCACCTCCTAGCTTCTAGCTGCAGGGATTGAAGGTGTGTATCACCACTGCCTGATCTCTATAGCATAAGGCTAACTTTGCTTTTCTGAATCCCCAGGCAAGCTTTAATAAATCATAAATAATATATCACTACACACACTCTCTCTGCACCTCTCAGAACCACCCTGTGTTCATTGCAGTGAAGATAAAGGTCCCATATTGCCATCTGTGTACACTCACTGTGGTCTCATACACAGTATCTTGTAGAAACCATCAAGTGGGGCTCAGAGCATGAATCTTGCAGCCAGTTCAGATTCAAAGGTCACTTCTGGAAAACATTTGAGACTGCCTTCTTGTCTGTAAAGCTGAGGATTCTGTGATGATAAATGCCAGGGCTCAGTCATCCTCAGCATCTTGGAGAGTTTGGTATTGCTGTCTCTTTCTGTGCAAATCATCCACACTCCCTGCTCTTTTGCTTCCCCATGGGCAGATGCTCTTCTCCCAGGCTTCACTGCTTCTTTTTTAACAGCTTCACCTTTGAGAATCTCCAGTTAAACCACCAAGGTGACTGTCCATGTCTTTCTCAACCTGTTTTCCTGGACTCCCGGCTCTCAGTTGTTCACCATTCATTCTTCTCAACTCCATACTGTAGATCTGCTGAGTGGCTGGGCTTCCTTCTCTGCACCCTCCCTGAGAGCCGTGGCTTGTCCTCATGTCTTCATCATCTCTACCCAGAAGGGATCCTGGGGCTTCTTCCAGTGTGTCTCTGCTTCCATCTTGTCCCTTTGGCAGTCCCTTATGGACCTTTCACCTGGAGTGACCATCACAAAAAGAGCATGACAGCAGCATGCATCAGTGTCCTGGACCCCAAAACCTCCTGTCTTCTCAAATGCAGGTTTGGCTGTTTCTGGTCACCCAAAAATTCCCAATGGTCCTGTGAAAGGGAGTCTTAGGAGTTGCTGAGGTGCTTTTATTCCTGGCAACCATCTTGTCCATTTGCTTTTAGAAAGCTCTGACAGCCTATGACCAAAAGAGTTGGAGTTGAGAAGGACATGTTAAGATGCCAAGCTGAGTCCTACCAAGATTGAAAGATAGATATGAGGTTGGAAGTCAGGCTGAGTCCTATGCAGGGGCTGCCGAGTGAAGAACAGAGGATCATCATCAGAAATATTATCATGATATAAAAATGGGCTCTTACTAGATATATACTTTGAAAGATGACAATTACATGTTTTCAACCAAAAGGAAAGAAAAAGAAAATATTAGAGTCTGTAAGATGGACACAAACATGTGAAGACCAATGAACAATTGTGATTGAAAATTTGATAAAATTTAATATATGTCTGGTAGAAGAATGTACTTCATTGAAACATTGAGCATATTGCAGGGCACTCGAAAAGCCTTAGATAGTACATGTATGAAGGCTGAGTATCAAACCCAACTTCAATGGTAGTCTCTTGCTACAACCCCTAAGCCATAACTGTGAGAAGTTTGGTATTCAAAGTGTGGCCTGGTGATATTTAGCTACAGGTTCTCAGCTGATAAACTACTCATCATCTTGTTGTTTTGTTCTTCCAAATTTATTCATCAATTATTTGTTCCTCTTGTCATTTCATGAACAGCAATATGAGACAAAAATAATTGATATTAGTATTATTTAAATCAACTCATGTTACATATATTAACAATAATAATTAAAGATGATGAGGTCGTGAATTTGAGAGGGACTGAGGGGGCATGGGAGTAGAAAGGAAAGGGATGAAAATGATATAAATATAATATTCATATACAAAATTTTTAAACATTAAATTTTAAAAATTAAAGTATTGAGGAAATTAACTGTTTTGGTTTTATGTGATCAAATTAATGACAGCATTGGCTGTAAAAACTATGCTAAGTGTATTTATTACTTTGTCTGTTCATTCATTGCAGTCCTGGGGATTGAACCTCGGCTTCACACTTACTAAGAAAGCACATTATTGCTCAGCTATACCCTCAGTGCAAAACATATTGAGTTCAAAGATGTAAAAATGTAGGCAGAAGTATGTAAATTCGGGAATGTTGGGCATTAGCACAAAGGCACACAAGCTAAGGTTTTTGGAAAGATTTCTAAAACGGCTTTGCTAGTTCTTTGGCGTCTTCATCTCTGGGCATGGCTGCAAGTCTTTATCAAGTGCCCCCTTTCTGCAGGCAAGATGAACTCAAAGGAGGGGTGCTACAGAGACCTGAGGGTTCAAGTGAATGCATCCTTCTGCAACCCCAAGACGCGACCTGCCACAGGGCTGGTGCCCTGCAAGGTGTCAGCTTGTCCTCCCAGGTAAGAAGGCTTGGGGTTCAGGGGTCATTGGAGCTCTGGTGTCTGGAGTCTCAGAACTGATCATCGTCATCTCCTGGTTCAGTGCAGCAAAGAGGCAAATGGAACAAGAGCTGCCTTAATGTAGGACCAGGAAAAAGATTTTGGGTGATGAGCAGCCTGGAAGTTAATTCACCTAGGGAAAGGAGTTTTCCCCTTAGTATCCTGATGTGTTTAAAAGCGTATCTATGGTGACAGCATTGGATTCTCCTGAAGTGCCCTGTGTCAGTCACTACTGTTTGCTACTTACTTACTGGTGACTGGAGCTGGAAGAGGCACTCCCAGGGTCTGCCCAGCTTATAAGCGATTGGGACTTATTGTCACACTCTTGTGCATGGGTAAGCCAGACTGTCTGTCATCTTCTTTGTGCCCTAAAGACTGACACTCCTTGTTCTCTGAGATGTGGGGTTGGAGAATTTCCTGAGAGACAGGAGATACTGGCCATGTAAGACCTGATCCTGAGACTTCACTGTCTTTGTTGTAATGGGGGAGAGGTCATAATGGAAGTTGAAAAGCCACTTGATAGGATTAAACCCTAACTTCAATGAGTCCCTTCATAGATCCAAGGGAATTCAGACACTTAATAAAGGCAATTGTTCTGGGTGGTGGTCATGGTGCAAGCCTTTAATCCCAGGACTTGGGAGGCAGAGGTAGGCAGATCTCCATGAGTTCAAGGCCAGCCTGGTCTACAAAGCAAGTTTTGGGATCTCCAGGACTACACAGAGGAACCCTGTCTTGAAAAACAAAGCTAACAAACAAACAAAAAATCCATAAATGAATTTATGTGGAGATTCACAAAGAATAGTAAACGGATCCCCAATCTGAGGAACAAAATGCTCTGCTGGGACACATGACCACTCCTGTGTCTCCAATAATTAAGTACCAGAGGGCAAATTGCTGACTCTGCACTCTATGGAATCCATGTGAATTCAGGCTCTCTGTCTCTCTGACTCTGTCCCTTTAGGAAGGTCTTTCAGGTATCATGTTTCCCATAGTGTAAGTTTTCTCTCCCCCTGGAACCACATGCTAAAGCCTTTTCTTCCTTAAGTCACTCTTGCTCATGAGGTTTTATCACAGCAACAGAAAGGCACTAATACACCAGAACACTGATAACGTTTTCTTCCTGGCCTGTTAGGCAATGAGTCTAAGAGTGCTTTTGTGGCCACAAAAGGTGTCCTTGTGACCTCTTTCCTTTCCTGTACATTGCTCTGACACTTTCCCAATCCTTAGTGTTCATTGGCTTTGTTCTGTGTGACAAACCACCCATGGTTCCTGTTACTGCTCTTGATGGCTCTAGATACAGGTTGTGGGACCGGATTCTTCATGTTCAGCTTGAAGGACAGTCCCTGGAGATATAGGTTGGAATTTTTTTAATGTCTTCATTTGTAACTTAAATGATAAAGGAGACAGACTCTGGTGGTCAGAGCACTGTCCCCTGGGTCAGCATGCAGAGCCTCTCTGTGTAGAACTTAGGATAATGGAGAATTCAGTCAGATGGACTCTACCAGAGTCATCAGTCTCTGCCAAGAATAGGGAGTAGTATTCCAGAATGGAACAAAGTGGGTGTTCATCAGTCTCCTTAATGAGAGTCTGAGTAGATATATGTATACAGCTAGTTTAAGCACAAGCTGTGTTTAGTAAAAGGTACCAGCCAAGCTGCATGACCTGGAAGGAGGCAGCTAACATTGCCCTGGCCTCCACTCCTTCATTGTTGCTGCTCTTGGCCATGACCTTGCTGTAGTCAGGCAGACACAATCCCTGACTCACATCCCCTCCCCCCATCTTAATGTAAATCGGGTACTAGTATCACTTGCTTTCAGAGTCCAGATAACATGGAACCATGTTATCACTTGCTTTCAAGCAGCAACTATAAATCATGTGATTTACTCCCTTCATGTTCACCAGCTTATCTAAATGGAGAAGCTCAAGTGTCACTCATCGGAACTATGTCTGTTTCCACATGATCATTGCGTGTGTTGCTAGCTGGAAGCCTTAATCAGAATCAGGACTTTGAGGAAGAGAACACAAGACACTGGGGTTGCCAGGCACACTTGGTGCCATTGCTTTATTCTCCGATCTGAAATTATTTAAAGCTGTGTCTCCGCCCTTCCAAGTTTATAGAAGTTTCCAGATGGAGTTTTCTCTCTTTCAAGCATTCTTACTTTGCAACCTGGAGAGTTAAAATTATATATTGGGGGAATTTGTTCAATAGCTGGGGAATGAGAGATTTTAGGACCCTGTGCTCTGTTCTTCAGAAAGACCATTTACATGACCACCAAATGCAACTCTTGATACCATCATTTGTCTTTGTCTTGTATATCAAAACTTCACACTACAATTGGCCATTTCTCATTATTTCCTCATAAACTAACATTCTTAACTGACTTTGAAATTGTACCATGTCAGTAGGGGTTGCAGTTTCACTGTGAATTATTCTATGACTAAATAGGGGCCATCCTTAGCTCTGATACTGCATTGTGTCTTGCAATCTGTTTTATGTGGGTGAACATTATGGAGCCAGCGTCATGTCCCCTTTGTTTGTTCAGGTTGTTGCACCCCAGTTCTCTTTATTTTTAAATGGCTGTGCATGTTCCTTGAGTGGGTATTGATTTGATCAAATGAAGGATATTTTTTATGTATGAATTTAATCTATTTGTATGAACTGTGGCTATTAGTGAGGTCACTTTGGATCTACATGTTTACTGTATTTTCCATCTACTGCACATTTCTTTTTGTGTCTCCCACTTCCTGCCACATCTTAGCAGTCATATTCAGAATGTATATATTGGGTTTTTTTTACTGTTAAAAGCATTTTTGAAAATTTCATATTTCACCCTTCCAGCTCCTCCAATATCTCCCCTAATGACTTGTTTCATAGTTTTCATTAACATTTTCTAAGAACTGAAGCTACATTGGGTTGACTTGTTCAGACATTTAGTTAATGAACCACCTGTAAATAAACAGTTCTTCTCAAGCATCTTCCCTTACAGTGTGAGGGTCTACAAGAAAAGAGTAATTGATGACTTTTCATTACGTGGCCATGACACTTTTGACAAGCATTAATAAGGTGACTGAACCTTAGCTTTTCTCATCCTTTGTCCTCCTCCTGTCAGTGTGATGTGAAGATTGAAGTGCTTCATGAGGGGGATGCTTCCGAAGAATGATAAAGACACTGTAGCATCAATATTTAGCTAGTGTCCTGGTCAATGTTGGTTTTATTACTGTCAAGAGACACCATGACCACAGCAACGCTTATAAGAGAGAACATTTAACTGAGGCTTGCTTAACTTTTAGAGATTTAGTCCATTAGCAGGGAGCATGGCAGCATGCAGGTAGACATGGCACTGGAGAAGTTGAGAGTTCTATATCTGTATCCACAGGCATCAGGAAATGAGACACACTGTGCCTGGCTTGGGCTTTTGAAACCTCAAAGCCCACCCTAGTGACACGCTTCCTCCATGCCTACTCCAATAAGGCCACACCTCCTAATCCTACTCAAGTGGTACCCCTCCCTAATGACTAAGCATTCAAATATATGAGCCTGTGGGAGCCATTCTTATTCAAACCTCCACTGCTAGCTAGATGTAATGCCTAAAGTGTTACATTATTAGATCAAAGGTGTTACGCAATTAGATCATCTAATGATATTAGCAAGGTTTTCAAGGGCTGCTTGATGGTGAAGAATCCAGTCAGTGGGTACGTAAGAGTTCCTAATAAAGAAAGAAAGAAACTAATTTGCATGTGTCCTGAGATGAATGAAAGCATCTGAAGAGGCGGTTTCCATGGAGACAGGAAATTATGCCATTACTGTCTTACCTGCCCTATAGGTTTAGTTCCTTGATTATCAGTCTCTTCACACAGGAAGACCTGCTTCCTGGAAAAATGGAATTATCCAAGCTTTCTCAGAAAAATGACAGTTCTGACTTTTAAATCTGATCACACACTGTCTATCGACAGAATGGCCCACAGTCCCCAAGCTCTTCACTCTCAGCTCCCTACTTGACAGCTGCCTGAAAGTTTTAGCAAGGAGACTGATGGATCGTGAGAAACCCTGAAACTCAGATGCTACTGTCACTGTGTAGCAGCCACAGTAACTACTCCTGGGTCTGCTGGTGGTGGTGGTGGTGGTGGTGGTGACCAACACTTTCAATGCTCACACCCATGCCCCACCATCCAGCTCTGATTGATGACCCTCAATTTTTATATGAAACAAGCAACTACAATGCTCAGGGGGTTTTTTCTTAGAATTTTTCTTTCCCTGAAGGTAACATGGACTAGTTCTGAGACTGGCATGTCCCTGTTACTATCCCTCTGCATGCCTTGTTGCAGAGGACTGTGACTGAGACTCAGGGAGGGTGTGGGCTGATTTTGCACAATATGCCAGGAGGCTGGGGTTTGAGTCTGAGAGCAAACACATCCAATCTGCTTCTTTGGTTTCTGTCTGGAAACTCATTGTATTTATGGCAATTTGTGGTTCCTCAGTCGCCACAACTCTAACACAGAATGAGAATGACTCTAACTAGAGCTTGCCAGATTAACTCCTGAAAGTGTCCCCACTGGCCATATTTCCATGTCTCAAGGACTGAAGGACTATGCTCGAGGCTCCCCAAGTCCAGATGCACTGGACACAGAACATTGAGATGTACTCAAGAACCTGGAGTGGATCCCTTCTGTATGAACATCCAATAAACCATGAGATAGAGTGTCGGAGAAGCCTGCAACAGAATGACTGATGCCACCATGTTCAGGTCTTTGTGGTAAAAGGAAGACACACAGCACACAGAAGGGAAGCTCTGTCTCTAGGATGGTATAAGCTCCCGATACTCTTTCTATAGAACATTCTGGAAAAGGAGCCGAGCACCATAGTCAGTGAATCCTCTGCGCCTCAAAACTGCACTTTGCACCTTGAGAGGCAAGCAAAGCTTTCTCCTGTGGGAGATCATACATGACAGAAGAGACAAGTGCACCTGAGTCCTCCATGAAGTGTGTCATGTCCGTGCTAGACACCTCAGCTTTCCCAGAGCCACTGATGCATCACCTTCTGGAGAAGAATGGCATCTTAGAGGCTAGAAGTCAGGATGGCTGGGATGACCAGGAGGACCTGTGATGGACAGAGAAGGACACTGCATCACTGCTCTGAGACCAGCTGAAAAGGAAGTTCTGAGGTCTCTGTTCCTCATTCACAGTCAGCCATAAAGAGCCACACACAACTCTCACCTAGAACAACAAAGTCTGCATGTGCTGTTTGTAAAACAGACAGGTGACAGAAAGTGCAAGTGTACAACAAGGGTAGTCGAGGCACAGGATGCCTGCCAATGAGCATGCCTGGGCTACTTTAGAGCTGGACCACAGAGAACACTTACTCATGTAGACTGCTTCTCTCTGGCTCATTGGCCAGCCTTGTAAAAGTCTGGGTTTTGCAGCAGCAAGTATAATACAGGAGGGAGGAACGGAGCTACACTATTCCCCTTTCTGCCCCTACCACTTCCGGATGCATGAGCTTGACCACCATGGCCTGGGTAGCTGTAGCCAAGCTTCCCAGAATCTCTGGGCCTCAGTTTCCCCACCCGAAAAAAAATGGATTCAATGTCCCCTCCTCCCTGAGGTATTAGGAAAGTTAATGTAGCTCAGAACTCCACCTGGCATTTGGCTCTAAGTTGGCTGGCTGTAACTTAATGGGATTCACTGTGAGGTGCAGTGTGTTCTTTAATATTTGTCATGGGAATGTCAATATTTGGTATAAGGGACTTACGTGAGACTTATGTTGTCTTAAGGTTGGCACCTACTACCCTGGCATTCTTTGTCCTCTTCTCAAAGTACTGTGGTCAAAGTGTATCTTGTGAGATGTCTCAGCTGCTGTTTGTAGCTAAGTTCAATCCTTTCGTTCATCAGCAGAATTAATTAAATCATAAGGGTAAACTTTGACTCTGTGGGCCCAATGCAACTATACGGTTCCGGTTATGGCTGTAGGTGATGTGGTGGGGACTTCTCTGCTTCCCAAATGGATCACTAAACTAAGCCTTTTATTATCTGACCCTTTTAGTAGCGTATTTGCCTTCCCCAGGCCAGGTGACAACATCCCACAGTGAGTGACTTCATAGAAAGCATTGTGTTTGTGTCACCTTTTATTGAAGACAAAATGTTCCTTTTACCCAAGCCTTAGATGCTAGGCTGCTCAGCAAAACCTCCTGGGCATCTTTTAGGGTGGTTTAGACAATGGGTCCATTAGCGGATTCATCTTCTGAACAATTTAGGTGGTATCTTTCCTCAGTTAGGGACATGAACGCTCTCAAGGGATAAAGCATATTAGATATGGAATCGTCACATTGTCACACCTATGTATCATGCAAGCTCATTTTGTATTGATGGTTTTCACCTAGGGACATTCCCTAACTTGCAAATCAGATGCCTGGGGAGGTCTGTGCCTATGGGTGTGAACATGAACAGGAGGAAGAAAGACTTCACCTCTTTGGGAGTACCCAATGGTGCTATCTAAAAGCAACATGAAATGTCCCAGGGTTCTCATTTATTTGACTCAGTGGGCCTCTGCAGCTTCTTCTGGGAGCTGTTCAAGTACTTGGTTATGTTTTCTATATGAAGCACAGGATTAATGAGAGCTATACATGGGCATTTCTTTCCTATGCTCACTCATGAGCTCTGGGACATTCTTCCAGCAGAGATGGAGGGCACTTTTGCGGATCGTTCTGGTATTTATACTTCACTGTACTCCACTTTAGAAATGCATCACTGCCCCTGGTTTTCTTTACTTGGATTACAGCTTTCCTCATTCATTCTTCTTTCCCCTCCTCTCACTTGTAGAATTTTGAAATTTACAATATTGGCAAAAGACTGAATATTCCTGCAGGATCTCAGCATCATGGTCTCTTTATTACTTTATATTAATAAGTGATGGGAAAACAATAAGGTGTCATACAACCAGTGTTGAAGTCTCTGGTTATTTTTGGCTTTAAAATAATTCATATTGATTGACCATGCTTTTAATGATCTTTCACAGATTTTTTTCCAAAAGCATGCATGTAAGTAATGCTGTAGAAAACAGTTTTGTCTCCTTGTTTGTGTGTTGAAGGTGTGGGTGTAATGATTTCACTTAACCCAAGATAAATGATAAATGGTTGTTTATTGGGGGAACGCTTACACAGAAAAATATAAAGAACCCCAAGAGTGCTTCTCTGCCCTTCCTACTGGTTCGACTGACCCAAGAGAAAATACTGAGAAAAAATTAGCTTTCCTCTTTCTGCTTCCCCTCGCCTGAAGCCCCGCCCAAAGGAGTGTGGCCACCATTACAGGTTCACTGGCAAGACCACTATGATTCCCCTTTCAGTATAAAGAAGAAGGTTTTAAGCCTGATGCAAAGAGTATATACAGTGATAACAAATGTCAAGTATATTCCAGGAAAAGGAAAGATAAACATACACAAATTAAAACAACTACCAGTGAGAGCAACACTGGCAGTAGATATATACTACATGTTCAGTGTACAGTGTGTTAAGTTGATAGGGCACTGGGTTTATTGAGTCCTGTGTACCAAGTGGGAGCATAATTATTTTTTTGAATAAGGATTAAGGAGCAGAGGTCAAGGGAAGGCTGAACAAGAGAGGATGGATGCCTCTATGAGAATGGCAGCTCAGGGTTCAGCAGCACCTGCTGTGTGCCAGCTTCTGTTGTAAACACTGCATGAGAGGGAGGATGTTAGGATGAACTCTGGTCTACAGACAACGATACAGATACTGATGTTCATGGTTTTCCAAGGGCCTTCCAAGGATGAGGAGCCAAGATAAGATGCCAGACATCCTGACCTGGGGCCACTTTTCTCTCCCACATCACACTGCCTCGGTGGTCAGAACCCAGTAAAAGGGGAGCAATGTAGCCAAGGTCAGGAGCGAAGACAGGCATTGGTTAGCACAATCCTGTTGGCACATGATTACAAGGTGGTGGATTCTGCATCTATAGGAAAAACCGAGTTCTGCCCAGCTTGAGTTCACTGTGGCAAGCACAAAAGGAAATTGTGAGGGCCACCATGATGCTTCCCACCCAGCAACTTCATGTTCGTGTTCGGTTGGTGGAGGCTGCCAATTTGTGAGACTGTGTGTTTTCTTCAACCTGTGAGTTTCACAAACGTGATGATGAAGTAGACAATTCTGGGGCATGCATTCTGTGGACAGTCAGCGTAAGCCACGTAAGTGAGTAACCAGCGCCTCACCTACAGTCACAGCGGTGTCCAGAGGGCAGACCATCTCCAGTGGCACTGTCCCTGCTGTTCCCTCCCACAGACACACAGCTCTTCTCTAGAAGCCTTCCAGTCAGTCTCCCCACCACCATTTTCTAGAATCCCAAATCCCATCTAAGGCCTCAACTCCCCACAGTCCTATACAGCCACTCTCTTATCCTCTCCAATCCTTGGTTCTCTAAGATTTTCTCTGCCACACTGAGTTTTTTTCTCTCATGCGGTCACGTAGGAGGCCCATGACACCCATCTTAACACTCACAATTCTAAATGTGGCTGTCATTCCCATGGGCATTTTCAAAGTCTATCTGGCTAAGAATCTTGCCTGGTCCATAGGCAAGGGCCCCTGGGCTCCTCTGAGGATGGCATCTACTCAGCTAAATAAAGTGAAGGCATGAAATGGCATGAAGCCTCACAGATGGGGTGAGAAGCTTTGCTGGGGAGCAGGATGGTGGCTGTGGTTTAGGAGATAGTGGCCAGGGTCCCGCTGTCATGCAGGGTCCTGCATGGGTAGCAGGGGTTGAGAAGGGCCACTGGCTGTTGAATGAAGTTGCTCGTGAGCAGGGAGTCTGCAGGGTGGGCCAGGAGTCATCAAGACAAGGTCTGTTCACTGACTGGATTTCAAAAATTGGTGAATTCACAAGAGAGCCAGAGGTCTTGGATATTTATTTTCACTTGAGATCCATAACTGTGTCATTTGCCAAGTTTTTTAACCAATGGCCCAACCCTTTTGATAAACAAAGATTGACCTGCAAGCTCAGAGCACATGGTTTGTAGTTTGAGTTTCTGAAATGAGTGACTTTGCCCCGCTCATCTCAGTGCGAACCCAATTCAGATTATATTTTATTTTTCTCTGTATTTTACTTTTTCCTCAGCCACACCTAACATGACAGCAGTCCCGCTTGATGACTGGTCTTTACTGAGTCACTCCTGAGATTCAAGTTCATTTTTTTAGAAACAAGTCTCTTTTTTCATACTCAAGTTTCACAAAGTTACACCAAACCTAATTACATTACATCGCTCCAGTGACAAGACCAGTTGGCATAAACAAGTTTTAAAGGCTGACGCAGCAGGGTGGATGGAACCCAAGAGGCAACAGTGAAAGCAAGGGCTGTGGGCATCCAAAGGCAAGCTTGGCATCTCTAGGATGGTGCTTCAGAGGTGAGCAGGGCTGGAGCGCTCCCTTGAGGGTGAGGAGTCACTCGGTGTGAGCACACACCAGCTTCTAATGAGGCCAGTGTGAGCTCATGGGCAGGGAGGAGACCACCCAGGCCACATGGTTGACATCTTGGGAAGAATACAGCAGGCACAGGGAACCACCAGGACAGAAAAACATCTGAGTGGTTCTCTACTAAGAGAAGAACACAAGAGAGTATGGTGAGAGCCTGCCAGTTAGGAAGTGCTTATGGGCTTTGGTGCAGGGTGGTATAAGTACAGTGTGGGTAACCTGGGCCAGTCCTCAGCTGTGAACATCCCACTATCTCAGCCTGCATGTCCAAGCACAGGCTGAAAAGACACCTACCTTTGCCTCTCATGAACAAGAAAGTCCCCCACTTCCCAAAGTGGATTATCTCGGAGGCTTGGAGTAATGAGCTATTGGAAACAATTTCCCCTAAACTTCCCAGGTGGCTTTGCTTCAACACGGGAAAGCCTTCTTCCAGCACAGCCCAAAGGATGGCTAGGTTCCTGGAGGACATCCTAAGCAAATGATATTGCAGAACCAAATGCCCAAGGAGTAGCTTCCTCCTCTGCAATAGACCAAGGAGAGTTGCTGCTACAAAGTGAAATTTGAACACAGGAAGCCCTAGGTTATTTCCAACAAAACATGGACCTCAGTTTTGTCTGAGGACAGAGCCTGGGACTGAGGCCACCGCCTGCTCCTGCTTCAGCTCACAAATGCATTGGCCAACAGACCTCTTAGGCTAAACTTCCTCAGAGACAGAGCTTTTAAACAGAAGTTACTTCTGCGGCCCTACCAGGATCAAACACGTACCCTCCTCCTCCCATTCCTGGTGGAATCTGCATGGAGGACAGATTCCCCAGCAACCATGACTCCACCTTCATTCAGGAACTAAGCAGTCCTTCTAAGGTGCCATGGTAAGTTTACTGTAACCACCCTGTGTTCTGCAGAAAGAAGTTCTCAGATGGACGCTTACTGGTTGGAACCTGGGTGAAATGAGACCATCCAGAACACAGGGGTGAGCTTGTTGTTTGTGTCTCTCCCAGAAGTCTCCTTTCCCTGTGTAAATGAAGCTCTGCGGTTCTTACTGATTATTTGTAAAGTAATATGCAATGACAGGACAGTAGGAGAAGAAAATCTGGTAAAAGTAGCATTTTGGCCTCTGGTAAGTGAACCTTTACAAGCCTATGGCTCCTCATGGTTTATAAAATTAACATCACAGGGACTCCTTCGGAGCAAGCTTTTGATGTCTGGCTTTGCACACTTCAGCAGAGAAATCCAGCATCTAGACATGAAAACAATTCTGGGCCTGTGTCTGGCTCATTATAAATCTCCCCTTCAGCTCTACAGAGGAAAAAGAGTGGTCCAACTTTCTGAGGCTAAAGAAAATGAAGTAACTGCTAAGTGGAAATCCTCAAGGTGCCAGGGAGGACTTGGCTTCCAGCACTTGCCCCTTGCCAGCTGTTTGTCAGGAGTGGGCTTTCTGTTCTGACCTAGAGAGCAGAGCTGAACACTGCGTGAACTCCTAGAAGGACGTGTCACAGGAAACTTAGAAGGTACTGACCATCGGTGTATGTCCATCATCCGTGTAAACCACCCTTGGTGGACGAGGTTGGAGCACGTGCACCCACCAAGCTGCACCCTGCCTTCTGAGCCTCGGTTCTTACTTCGTGTTAAAAGGGACTGAAGATTCTGGGTTCATTGTTCAAGAAACCACAAGTGCCAAAGACTCCAACCATCTGCCATGCCTGCTCACCCGGTCTGAGTCTCACACTTGAGCATCTGGTTACCTGACAGGCCCGCTGGCTCCTGCACATCTGGAACGTCTGTGAGGCTGGTGTGGAGAGATGGTAACAAAAATGCTCTTTGGCAGAGAGAGCAATCCTAAATTCTCATCAACTGAGAAGAAGGGAGATCTATCTACAGGTCCTTGGCCACCTGCCTCCTTCCATGTCCTCCGTGCACAAGCCTCAGCCGGTTTTGTCCTATGGAAAGATCAGCTGCTTCAGAGTGCCCATGTTTACCACTAAATGGGATTTGTTATATCTAAAACATTGCATTTGAAAAGGGTGGCAGATCTCAGGTGGCTTACACATGAAGGTGAGGCTTATGTGGCTTCAGAGCCTGGCTAGCATCCATTCTCTCAGACCACAGAAGCAGCTGGAAGCTGGTAAAGGCTGAGTGTGTTTGTGCACTGGGTGGGAGGTGTCACGGAGCTCATTAGGGCTCACTTGCAAATGATGGCTTAATAAGAAGGAACCTGAGGGTTGAGGCAGATGCTGTTCTGTGTGAAAGCCCGGTTGCAAAAGACTCGCCTGTGGGTAAATGCTAGAGCCTCCAGACCAGCTCTGTTCTCTGTGATATCATCTGTCAGGTGATGTCTGCCTCTGCTCACATAACTATCATCACGACTCCTTACAGTGCTGTGACTGGGATTTGTGTGTTCATTCATTCCCCTAAAGCATCCCCTGAGAGTTCACTAGAAAACATGGAACACAATGCCTGACCTTCAAATGCCAACGAAGCCAACAGACAACAGGATGAAGTTATATGTTAGTTTTGGCTTTAAAACTGGGCTGGACAAGGGGGTAAATTTAATTGAGATACATCTAATACGTGGTGTGTCGATCAGTGCTCTGTTATTGTAACAATGCTGGGGATGAGCCAACTAAATAGGAGAAAAGTTCATTTTGATTTACACTTTTGTAGGTTTCCATAGCTTGTTACCCTGTTGCATGGGAAAGTGGGGAAACATTGCATCATGGCAGAAATGAGAAGCTGAGAAACTGCTGCCTTATAGGGACCGGGAAGCAGATGAGAGTTCAGAGGGCCTGGAGTCTCAGCATCTCTTCCAAGGGCATGTCCCAGTGACCCAACTCCCTGTCACAAGACCCTACATCGAACTTTTACTGCACATCAGAATAGCATCAAGGGCTGGCACCAAGTCTTTAACACCCTGGCCTTTGAGGAACTGTCCTGATCCAAACCTTGGTAGCTGTTGATCAGTCCAGATATGTAATGTAGATGATCCCAAGAAACACAACTTACAATCTGAGAGAAAGCAACTCTCTGTACGACTCACAGCCACAGTGAGATCCACACATGGAGGCCCCGTGAGGAAGCATATCCTGTCTGGGAACACTGACTGCCTGAGGAATGGCAGCCTTCTTGTTTTCACCCGTAGACACAGGCAAATTAAACAAAGCAGTCATTGCTGTGGTTCCTGATCAGCTGCTGAACAAGGCTTGCTTCTGCATGGGGAACCCTCCCTCAGGTGGCAGCAGAGGAACAGTGTGGGCTGTCACTCTTTTCTAAGCTGTAGTGAAGGCATTTCCCTGAGCTCTCTCTGTGAAGCAAAACAGACACTTGGCACTCGCAGAAGCAATCTGTGTGATCTCTCTTCAGAAGGCTTTTCTTAATGACTGGCAGTTAAGGGAGATGGGTAGAGAAGGGATCAACACAGTTGGAGTGCCTTGGGATGGTGGAGACAGGAGACTCAGGGAGGAGGTGTGGAAAGCCTGCAGGCAGCCAAGATCTCTTTCACAGCCCCAGTGTGGACACCAATTACCGTTTATAAGGCTGCAGGGCTGCAAGCAAACATAAGAAATGGGAAAATATAAAGACAACAAGAAAGCGTACAGAGGTGGCCAAAGACCAGCGAAGAGGATCCAAGTGCAGAGTATCACGCCACAGCAGCAGACAACAGTCCCTCCCCAGAAGGATGTGCCATTCAGTTGTTTAGCGTGTAATAAAACACACTCATCTTGTTGATACCAAGAATCTGGTGTTCCCACAGTTGACATGGGACCAGTTGCTAAAGACCTTATGCATTTTTTTATACATTTCAAAATTACAGGCTTTTGACAATATATTGCAACATGTAATAGAATCTTTTCAGGAACAAAACAGCATAAGGTTTCTCCAAAGCAGAACTAAGAGCAAATACCCTGATGCTACTGAGTTTGCAGGCAGTGTGGAACTCAGAGTGGGGAATTCCCTTTCTCTTCCAGGAAGTGTCATCAACTTCCTCCCCTCTCAGATTTACCATCTTAGTCTCAAGACTGTCAAAGGAGGCCCAAACTGGACCATGGAGATGGCTTGATGGACAAAATTCCCCACTGCAGTGTGTGTGTGTGTGTGTGTGTGTGTCCTCACAGTCGCTGTACGGGTTAAACATCATGGCCACACTGCAGTGTGTGTCCTCACAGCTCCTGCACTGGATGACCAGCATGGCCACACTACAGTGTGGCCCCTGTATGACTGAGAATTATGGCCATGTTAAAGTGTGTGTCCTCACGGTCCCTGTAAAGAACAGTGTGCAGAAACTAGAAAGACAATGGCATATCACAACATCCTATCAACAGGGTACAGCAAGCCCTGAGTGACTACAGACGAAGTCAAATTGAATCTGAATTATCCAACTGCTAAATAATAGGAAAGACAGAGGCACAGCACTGAAATTTCAGTAATGGGGTGGTGGTAGCAGGCTGTATGAACTACAGAAGATGAGGAAGTAGTTCCTGTCACCAACTGGAAGTCAGTCAGTCCTTTGAGAACTTCATTTATTCATACAATGTATTTTGAGCATGTTCCCCACCGCCCTCACCATCTCTTCCATATCTCATCCCCATACACACATATTAAATACCATAAGGTGTTAGTATCATAATGGTATTGTGACTCCGTTTTTAAAAACACAAAGAATTTGGATTTTCAAGGAATGCACATAGAAATAATTGTCTGGAATTTGCACACAGACGTTACTTGAAACAGCTGCACCCGAATTTTGCATGCAGTGTTACATAGGATAAGGTCTGGTGTTAATGACTGTTGAAGCTGGGTGGGTGCAAGCCTTTTATTTAGGATATGATTGGAGTTTTACATTTTCATAAAAATAATGTTTAGCTTAGAGGGAGATTAGAGATATGTTCCGATGTGGGTTATTTGCAAATACAGAGAAACCAGACTCCCCCTTAAAGGTTGGGGGACACATCGAGCCCTAGTGACAAGGGCACAAATGGCCTTCCTATGAGAACTGGGACTGGGAAGGATGGCATTTGTGTCAGGTGTCACTGGAAAACCACGGGCTGCTTATCCACACAGACATGTCTATTGACTTGGAGCCATGACACCATCCCTACCTTCACTATGGGCTTCTGTGTCCCCTACCAGCTGGTCTGTAGGAAACTGGAGCACGTGTAGCCGGACATGTGGAGGGGGCACTCAGAGCAGGCCTGTGCAGTGCACACGGAGGGCACACTACCGTGAAGAGCCCATCTCAGCCAACCTGTGTCCACAGCCTGCACCCTCCAGCCACCAAGCCTGCAATTCACAAAGCTGTCCACCTGCTTGGAGCACCGGGCCCTGGGCAGAGGTAACCAGGCGGGTCTGAGAAGGGGTGGTGACTGGACCGCACACTGTGGAATACCATATCTGAGCCCTGGGACATGCAGCCAGTCCTGAAAATTTTCCTGCCTGTGCTGAAAGTTTTGCTCACTTGCTCTCTTGTACAGTGCTCACGGACCTGTGGGAAGGGGTGGAGGAAGAGAGCAGTGTCCTGCAAGAGTACAAACCCGTCAGCCAGAGCCCAGCTGCTGCACGACGCTGCCTGCTCTGCAGAATCCAAGCCTAGGACCCACGAAGTCTGCCTGCTCAAACGTTGCCACAAGCACAAGAAACTACAGTGGCTGGTGTCTGCCTGGTCCCAGGTATGCTCATCAGATCCCCTCAGAATGGGGTCAGCCTCTTCTCTCCAAACCGCCTGCTTCTGCCTCCTCTACCTACACTGTGTCTTCTCACACTGTCCGAGTTCAGTTTCCGATGCTTCGAGTCAGTCACCTCTCTCAGTCATAGCCTCAGATCACCTGCTTCACTGGCATCCATGCCAATCTCCCGTAACATCCAGTCCCCCCTCACAATGACACTGGTAACTGAAGAATAGTGGTACCCTTTTCCAAGCCTTGTGCAGATCAGGAAGAAGATGTGTTAATTCAGAAAGCGCAGAACCCATTTCTGAAGATGGTCTCCATGGGCAGTCAACTCATGTTTGCAGAAACGTCTGATGCTGAACCGCTCGCTGGTTGTATAGCCAGTGACAGCATGGATGGCTGTGAAGAGCAGGCACATCCTCACTCATACTGATTGGAGATGCCCAGACACCACAGGAGAACTAATCAAGGACATCTGAGTGCAGAGGTTTCTTGACTAACTTTGGACTAGGTGAGCCCAAGAGGGCCTCAGAAATCTTTCCACACTAGTCAAGGATGTACTGTTCCCCCAAGACTACACCTCCACCTTCCCATGACAGCTGGGAAAGAAAGCCCCTAACTGTTTCAACTCATGCTTGTCAGGGCAGGGCCAAAGGCACCCTATTTCTCCCCACACCTCGGGTAGTACTTTGTTTAGGAAGGAGGATGACCCCCCCAGGGCTTTGAATCTTCCTGAGACCCTGTCTGTCTCTGAAAACAAAGTGCAGCTTTGTCACTGGGTAGAGTAAGCTTGCCACTGCTAGTCAAGTGTTCGGGTTTGCTTTAACCCAGAGCAGATGAGTAAGCGGCTCTGGATGGATTTCCACCTCTATTGGAAAAGCCGAATCGATTGGGCAAACCTCTGGAGCTGTTGCACATGTAGACAGGCTGATTAGTCTATGGACTCTGTCCAGGGAGATTTTTTTTGGTGGGGGGGGGGTTTCAAGACAGAGTTTCTCTGTGTAGCTTTGTAGACCAGACTGACCTCAAACTCACAGGGATCTGCCTGCCTCTGCCTCCCAGGTGCTGGGATTAAAGGTGTGTGCCACCACTGCCCACCTAGGAAAAATAGTCCTGATGTGGAATTTAAAGCACTACACATGCAGGTGTTCGAGCATACACACAGAGATGTATATACATATATATATACATATACATATACATATACATATACATATACATATACAGGTATATATACACATGGACACACATGAACATACACAGAGAATATGTTTATTCGCACACAGTGATGCTGTCTCTCTCTCTCTGTCTCACACACACACACACACACACACACACACGTACAGACTTACATATACCAGAGCTTCTCTGTGTGCCACACTCAATAGGCAGCTTAGCATAGTCTTCCAATGGGGACTCTGTCCGAGCTTGGCATACATCCCAAAGGAAACAAATGCTCTCACCCCCATGCCTGGTTACTTCTTTTCCAGGAGCCACTCACATCTCTAGGGAAGGTTTCTGAACCCTGGAATACTCTAGGGGTCCATATTGTGGGTGCAGGGGAGGTGTGGGGGCGATATGGACAGCTGTGATTCACTACATCTCTTCGTTCTTAATATTTCTCTAATGTCGCTATCAGTGACAGCCCGACATTTAAATTTCTCAGTAAGTGTCCTCAGAATCAGTCCCACGAGGTTTCCTTCCGCACCACTGCTATTTATCAGCCACAATGCCATGCTTCTATGATCGGCTGTTTGTAGTTTCGTTTTGAGACAGGGTCGTACATCCTCCCGCTTTAGCGTCACAAGTGCTGGGAGTTACGTTGACACAGCATGCAACCTCAGATCCTCTATGTTGCCTTTAATGTTGGATATTATAAATGCCTTTTTTTAAATGCCAAGGCCCAAGCTACGTACTGTCTATATGTATATGTAAGTGTTAAAGCTGGTATCTCCAGGGAACACTTTGTCTGTTTAGTTCACGCGAAGGCCCTTTTTGGTCCTCTTCTGCACAGTGCTCAGTGACATGTGAGAGGGGGAAGCAGCAGAGAGTTCTCAGGTGTGCCGAGAAGTACGTCTCTGGAAAGTACCGAGAGCTGGCCGCCAAGAAGTGCTTGCATCTGCCAAAGCCAGACCTGGAACTGGAACGGACCTGTGGCCCATTTCCTTGCCCCAAGCACCCTCCATATCACGCCGCAGGCCCCCCAAGAGGCAGCTGGTTTGCCTCACCATGGTCTCAGGTAAGACATAGATGCTGGTGACTGGTTCACATTGGTAAGGGGTAACTCCCTGTTGGGGTAGACTCCCTGAAGTTCATTGGGTCCTCCTGGCTTTTCTCTCCCACATGTGGGTGGCCCCTCAAGGATGGGTGTGGCATGCAGAGAATGGTCTCCACATGTTGCTGAACCTTATTGGGCCCCTGTGCACCACTGCAAATGTTTATGCTATCAAGTGTAAGGAAATGTAATACTCTTGGTAAAACCCGGGCAGAGATTCCCCAGAGATGGGTGTGAACGGAAAAACTATGAGATCCATAAAAAAATCAGCAGTGGTTACTTTATAGCTAACCTAGTGGCTATGAAAATAAGATGGAGGTTTTCATGTCGTGTCTGGGCCCCTGGAGCATAGCCTGGACTGAGGGTATACAGGGTCCCTCTAGGACAGTGGTTCTCAATCTCCCTAAAGCTGTGACCTCTTAACACAGTTCCCTGTGTTGTGGTGACCCCAACCATAAAGTTGTTGCCATTGCTTCTTCACATCTGAAATTTTGCTACTGTTGTGAATCATATTATAAACATATGACATGCAGATGGTCTTAGGTGACCTCTGAGAAAAGGTTGTTTGAACCTCAAAAGGGTCACAACCCACCAGTTGAGAACCACTGCTCTAGGGACTTTTGGCATCTTCACACTCTCCTCCTTACATTCTTCCTCACCTCTACTGGGACTGTCTTGACTTGCCTTCTCTCCTTGTCTTGGTTCTCCTTGACTTCCCAGCACATAGTCTCATGGGCTTCTGTTTCTCTGGTCCTGGTCTCTGGACGTCCATCATTCATCCTTTCTCACTGCCTGGTATCGGTGTTGCCAGATTGGGTGAATTCAGACCCTACAACTGCTGAGTCCTACATGCAACTGATGTACCTCCAGCCCCGTGCTCAGGAAAGTTTTATGTTTCTCTGTTCTAGTAGCCAGAGAGAAGCACACATCTCAAGCTCCCCAACCCCAACGCCTTCAGGATCTATTTCCTCTAGCTAGGCGCAACCTCTTAAAACATCCACAGCCTCCAAAAACAGTGCCACCTGCTGAAAAGCCACCTGTTGAAACACCTGAATCCATAAGAGTGAGGATGTTTCACATTCAAACCTCATTTGGTGACTACAGTTAACTTCTCAGCCTGATGACCACCCCCAGTTGCATGACTAGTGGATCTTTTAATGTAGTATATTTATGAGGATTTAAAAGCTAGGCAAAGTCACTGTTCACTACAGGCAAAGCAAAACAGTGTCAGTCTTCACACTTTGTCCTGGGGAGGAAAATGACCATAGGAATAGGTGTGTGGTCAAAGTCTAAGAACTAGACAGGTCTTGTGGTCATGTGACCCAAGTGACTAGTAGAGTTGACCAACCCAGATGGTCCTTGCCATCAGTGACCAACTCTCTACAGCCTGGATCTGTTCTCTTGGAGTGTATAAAGTTTTATCAATACTTTACTTAAACCCAAACCTAAAACCCAGCGTACATTTTCAATAGCTTTGGTAGGTCCAAAATGCCTAATATGTGTCAACTGACTAAGTTTTATATCCACTGTGATTCACTTACTGTTTCAATACTATAACCTTTATAGCACAAGCAATAGCTCATGTGTATATTTGCCATAAGCGTGAGTACCCTTGACCTTGCGCATAAACTGTGGAATTTTTTCTCATTGGAAAAGTTTCAGGTAGTAATGGATGGCCTGTGACTGACTGACCCGCCACTGCAGACAGATTTATTCTTGTCCAAGTTGAAGGACATTGTGGTGATTTGATATCTGGGGTCTCTTCAGACTCAAATAGCTTTGTTTATCCTCTCATTTCATGGTGCACCATGGAATACGGTTGACCTGAAATCATTTCAGTCATGTACGCTGAGGGTCTGGTAGTTCCCATGCTGTGGGGTCTGTGAACAGCTTAAATGTGATCACCTGTCACACTCTTCTCACTTCGCATGTCAGAGATAAGTGTGTCAAAAGTTGGCAGAGAATGACTCTACAGATTATTTGGGAAGGACCCTGACTATGAGGGGTCAGCACCTGTGTCACAGATGACACTGTTGGCTTCCATAGAAGTAAGGCCATTGAGATGCAATCCCATTTTACATAGCATCAGCCTGTAATCTCGATGACCCTGGGAAACACTCTGGTTTTGGAGAAGACAGCACATTAAGGGACAGACTTAATGCTGCCTCTCAATAGAGGTTCTGAGAAGTGAGGTGGTAGAATGGAAACCCGGGTTCCCAGAATTGGTGTGTGTTTCTGTATCTATTGTCCTCTGGGCTTGAGGGCTGAGCTTTGCACTGGGTGAAGTCCAAGGTCTCCATCTCCGTGGTCCTACAAGTTTGATGGAACCCAGCAGCTAAACATCCATCCTTACTGAGAGAGTATTAACTACCATGCTCCAGAAAGACCATTGTTACAAAGGGGCAGTTTTTCTCTTACTATATTCAAAGGACCCTGAAGCAGATGCTATCATTTGAGATGCACCTGCTTAATTTCACCACTGATGGAGTGAATAATCCTCCTTGCCACTCACCTAGCATCACCTGATTCAGAAGTGTTCTGAAGTCTGAGGGACAGGAATGGAGACAGTTTTGAGTGAGAAGTGTTCAGCGAATGTCTTCTGTTAGCCTGTCTCAATAGGACTAGAAACAACACCATCGGCAGTCTCCCTGAGGTTGTGGGTTTAGTGAGGTGGTCTTCTTATTGACGAAGGGGATGTGCCAAAACTAGACAAGATAATCCCATCCAAAAACTGCAAGAGGACCCCACTTGCTGTACCCTAGAGAGGATCATCTTCCTGGACACAGTGGTGGCTCCTTGTCACATCCAATTTCTAGAACTGGGCAAAGTCTTTACAAGAGTTCTTGGGTAGTGATCTGTTATAGGGGGTTCTCCAAGTGCTTCTACTATGAGAGCCACAAATCTGACATGAACCCACCGATCCAGGAGGCTTGTAAGGTGTCTGCAGTAGGTGGCTGTGTGGACAGTCAGCTGGTCCAGCGCAGATGTAGGTAACCAAGCAGCAGGGGGTGTATTCCATGAACAGATTGCTCAACAGAATTCCTAAGAAACTACAGGAAGATGACAAAGCTTTGGGGTTCTAGGCTCTACTTGGACATTCTTTTTCTCAAAGATATTGTCATTGGCTTGCCTGTAGCAAGAATCCAACTGAGCCTGCTGGCCTCTGCTCTGCTGTCTCCATGCCTTCTCCTGACCCCTGCTGCCTCTATGCCTCCCAGACCTCCAGCTACCTGCTCTTGGGAGCTCCAGGTGCCTCTTATTTGTTTGTAAATGGAAGACCCAATAAGAACTCTGTGATTTTTAAATCCTAAACATACAGCTAAGTTTAAAGCCACTGTGTTTGCATAATTGATAAACAATTTCCATACTTTCCCTTCCTGGAAAGAAAAAGAAGACACAATTTTTAGGCTTCATAATTTCTTTTCATCTCCTTGTGTATTGCAATCTTTATCAATTTAAAACATTTCCAAAGTTTGGAGCTGAATGTCTTTTCTGTTCTAGCCCAATGTGGAAAAATGCAAATGCTGAGAAATTGAGAGACATTTTCTTACATAAATATGTTTTTCCCCTCATGGGGAATTCTCAGACTCTCTAAACCAGAGCTGCTGAATCACCAGGGATGGTGCCAAGTCTGAAGCAGGGAAGGGTGGGAGACTGGGAGGTGAAGTTGCCAGCGCTGGCACTGCTGAGGCTCCAACTGCTGCTGGCTCTGCCCGGCTTAGGACCACACTTTGACGAGCAACTTCTTCAAGAACCCTGAGGCCAGGTGCTGAGTCACTGATATCCATCTCTGAGCCTTGAGTACCTAGAACATTACCAGTTACAGGAGTGATGAGTGATTAGTGTGTGTTCATTAAAGGAATCCATGGCAAAGCACACCAAACCGCTCATGACTGGTTTTGCAACTGTGAAGTGTGTCCAATCTGTGGGCCTCAGCCAGCAGAAGACAGCTGTGACCGCAGCCCAACTCGGAATCATAAACTTATGTCAGACATTACATTTTTATAGTCTTTGTTTTGGTAGCTCGATTACATGGTTCTCAAGGGTGAGCCCTGTAGAAGATGCTACGTAGCTGTCTTGTCACCCTGAGTAGCTGTGTTATACGGTTGAACAAAACTCACTGTCACACTGAGTAGACTCCTCAGCTGAACAGGGACAAGTTCAGCTTGAAGGATGAATGGCAGATGGATAGAAATGGCTGCGGGCGTCCCCAGTGAGACCAAGTCCATTGGCTGGCTTGGTTCCTTTCACCCACACCCCAAGAGCTCTCCATAGTCCATGAGTGGAGTGGGGGGTCTGACGTGCACAAAGGGCTGAATTGAATTTTTACAGCACGTCAGAGATATGACACGCAGTGGGAAACATCTGCTGACCCATCTGGCCCTGGCGATTCAGAAATGAGACAATGTGCATCTGCCCAATGCATTGTTTGTCCTGGTTGCCATAGTTACAAGTTGAAACTGAGCTGTGGGTGAATTTCACTAATTCTGATCTTGAAGTAAAGGAGTACATTTCTAGGAAATGTTCCAGACACGGGCTCCAGGCCTGACCACTCTTTATCCGATGAGGAAGAAATAAGGAAAGCAATTCCTGCAGCCTGAGAATCCCAGTACTCTGTGGGTCCAATGTCTCTCCTCACTGGAGGTGGCAAGGTGATTCATTCAGTGTGACACTGGACCCAGGTCCCAGTGAATCTGAGGTCACTCTGAATGCTCTGATGGTGGCAGGCGGCAAGGACAAGTTCAGCATCCAGTCGGCTGATACTGGCATGCTGCTTTAGCAACTGAGTTGGTCCTTGCCCGATGCTCCGGTTCCCTGCATTCGGATTCTTCCAGTATTGAAAGTGTGGGTGAGCAGCATGAGTAAGTCGTGCATGTCCCAATTTTTCAGAGAATAATTCCTGCAAGTTAAGCAACTGTTCGGTTTGTCTGCTGCACGCCAGGACATCCCAGCTGAGAACTGACCTCATCTTCCAGGTGTCCCTTTAATTGCTCACATTCTTAACATTCTTGAGCCCCCCATCTTGCCTAAACACAGCTTCTAAAATCCAGTCTAGACTTGGGCTGTTTCCCTTCTTGGATAGATTAATCTCCATGGGCCCATGGAAGTCCCTCTGTCAGTCTAGTTGCTTATCCTTACATTGTTGCACACAGTTAGTGTCAGATGGTTCCTATGCATTTTCCGTGGAGTGCTCACCTTGACAGCTAGTGAACAGATCTATTTAGCTCTCGCTCCACTTCCCCTGTGTTACTGCTGCTCAGGATGCTGAGATAGAATGCCCTAACTCAAAGAGCTCCTGACTGGCATGCTGACCCAGGCATAGGAGTCCTGAACCTGGGGTCCAAAATGGTCTGGCTTTAACACCCCTGAGACTCCCCAGGCTTCTCAATGAAGGTGCCATCTTGTTCCAAAAGGCACTGCCCTTCAAGCCGTGAGAAAGTAACCTGGTATCCTCCTGAAGTCACTAGCTCCCTGTGCCCATCAAACCCTCAGTGACTAATCCAAGAACATACCAGACAGATTCATATCTGAAGTTAACCCTGAATATGGCTACCTCCAGGAGAGCAAAGGAAGGGACACCAGGGTGTTGGGGAAGTCTTATGTCAATAAAGCACTGCTGGCCAATAGGAATCTAGATAGGTGGGACTAGGAGTCCAGGAGGACTCTGGGAAGATGAAACACAAGAGAGTTGAGATGTAACGCCATGGGGTAGGAAGCCCGGAAACTTCTCCAGTAAGAGACATACTTAGATTAACAATTATGGGATAAATACTTAAGTCAGAGCTAGCAAGTAAGAAACAAGCAAGGCCAACAGCTTCATAATTAATATAGCCTCTTGTGTGTTTATTTGGGACTGATGCGGCTCTAGAACCAGGCTGGCGGGAGGGCTTCTCTCAAGGAAAAGCTTCCTTTTACACCAGGGTTTTGGGCCCTGTGCATGATAATAATTAGTTCAAGACCAAGCCCCACACAGATGAGAAAGCACCTGGCATTGGTCTCAATGTCAGTCAACAATTTTATCATCTCAAATACTTTAAACAGAAAACAAAATGATGTGGGGGAAAGTTCCCTGTCATTTATTTATTTATTTATTATTTATTTATTTATTTATTGAGTAAGAGTAACCTGTGATAACTTCCCTGGAAACAGGACCTGAGTTGTTTTCATTTTTTTTTTTACACTGTCTATAATTTGAGGAGATCCTAGGCCAATCCACAGGTACCTGTGTTCTTATTCAATACACTGATTACTTTTGTAAGTGTGTTGTGTCCTGACATGCTAATCCCAGGGAACCTTAATCAAGGCAGTAGTATCAGATCCCACTGGAGTGCGTCCTGACAGGCCAAGGCTGTCTACTCTTGATCCCCCAGAAGGGTGAGATAGCAGCAGCCGCATCACACAACAATCACGCCATGGGCTGGTCTGTGGCGCTGTGTGAGAGAGCTAAACTCACTTCATTTCTGGGATCTTCAGCCCTGTGACTGTCACTCTGGCGAACAGCACTGCCCTCTGATGAGCGGTCATGCCAGTGGTTGAGCTTGTATTGACATCCAACCTGCATGTGACTGTGGTGCTTTCCCTCTGCAGTGCACAGCCAGCTGTGGGGGTGGCGTGCAAAGCAGAACCGTTCAGTGCCTGCTGGGGGGACAGCCAGCCTCGGATTGCTTCCTGCACCAGAAACCGGAGACCTCCTTGGCCTGCAACACACATTTCTGCCCTATTGCAGAGAAGAGAGGTGAGTGCCAGAACCCCTCAGTTGGACCTGGGAGTGTCAGGTTGGTGATATTTTGGAGGAGTTCCTTAGAAGATCCCAGGACACAGGGATACTGGATGGAGCACCCTGGAGTTGGGGCCTTGCATCTGTAATAGCCTTTACTTCTCTGGCATCCTCCGCTTTTACAATGAAACAGTCACAAAGCTACACCTGCAACTCTCAGCCCACCCCAGAAGGCCAGAGCCATTTGTGTCGCATTTGTCCTTTAAAAGCTTATGCTTACCTCTTCTTTATATGCTGTTTATGGTGTTTAGAAAGACAGTTTTAACAAAAGAGACCTTGAAATACACAAAGCGTCCTTATTCCTTGGGTAGGATCTAAAGGCCACCCTTGTGTATGGGTAAAAGGCCTTAGGCAATTGCCGAGCCTGATGCTCTGGCTGCCTGGGCTGAATCTTAGGCCCAATTGTCTGGCAGGCAGCCTGTAGCTGGACTCACCCTGAGAACTAGGCAGTTGGCATTCAGTGTACATGTTTTATGCCTCCTTCCTGGACAAGGAGCTGCACCAGTGCGTTTAGCACAAGAAGACCCCTGTTTTGCAGGGAGGGTTTTAGGAAAACAACTGCTCTGAATACCCTATTGTGGTCTTCAAATACCTGACAGGGAGTTTCTTTAGGGACTTAGAGGTTTTTTTTCCCTTTTGGCTCACAGTTCCAGGGGATACAGTCAGAAATGGTGGCAGGGGTCAGAGAAATTTGGCAGGAGTGTGTGTAAGGCAGCTGGTCACATTGTATCCATAGACAGAAAGCAAAGGGAAAAGAAGTGAGGGCAAGACTATACAACTTCTAGGCCCACCCCTTGTGATCTCCCTTTTCTAGTGAAGCTCAACTCCCAAAGGTTCCACAGCCTTCCAAAACTGCACTGCCAACTGAGGACCAAGAGTTCAGACAAAACTGTCTCTAGGGGATGTTCCACATTCAAACAACTAGCTTGGAGGAGGGGAGCTCCTCTTTGGCAATAGCAAATTCACTTTCTTTGTGCAACAGTCCAGGGTTGTCCATGGGAGCCTCGGGCTAACACACAATATGCTTTTTTCTAGACACTCCCTGCAAAGACCTCTTCCACTGGTGTTATCTGGTACCTCAGCATGGCATGTGCAGCCACAGGTTCTACAACAAACAGTGCTGCAACACCTGCTCCAAGTCCAACCTGTGAGCTGGGACCAGTCCCGGCAGCAAGAAGATGCCCCCGAGGGCAGCAGAGAGAGGCCAGACGGGAGAGTTGTGCAGTGTGTGTTGGGATGCATCCGAGAACAGGACCTGGAAGTAGAAGAACTATGGGACTTTTGACCCCGAGTGCGTCCATGTGTTCCTGAATACGGGGACACACACTTCCACCCACAAAGACATGGTCTATTCTCCAGCTGGATGGGAAAATAGGGTCCTGCTGGTTGACCTCCTGCACATGGACAGGAGGGCCTGCCCTATAGGGCACAGGAAACAGCTTCCCCTCATGTTTGCATTCAGCCAAGTCAAATGCAAAGATAGGCAGAGCTAAGTTAGCAAATGCTGGATGTATTTCTAGGAAGACAAAGACAAGAAATCAGGAAAATGTTCACAGCATCTGCCATCCAGCACGCCTGCCTCCCTCCTACCTCAGGGACACCACTGTCATCATAAAACATCTGTGGACACTGAAGGTCAGGTGTGAGATAGCTCTCTCCTATCCCAGTAGCCCCTAGAGCAGGTGCCCTCTGTGGACTCTGATTTGGGACTTTTGCATAATTGGAAATGGAAAATGAAATCCATACTAAGGTGCTTTCTTTGCATCCAGACTCTGGGCTGGCAGAGAAACTTTGATACTTTGTTTTCTTTCTCAGTTATTTACAGTGAGTTCCTATTTCAACCCCTTTCTCCGTGTTCCGTTCTAAATGAGGGATCAGAAGCACAGGTTACACTAAAATCTAAGTGTCCCTGGAAAATCAGTATCCCCAGTAACAGATGTCAGTCAAGTGGCCGATGTACTGTTAGTGTTAAGCCCTGGGCTCGGGTTTGTGTGTAGGGTGGTTTTAAAACACGTTCCATACATTTTATTGCTTCTGAACTGAGAGCAAAGGCCTATGACCTTCAAAGGAAAGGCCTCATGGCAACCTTCCAACCGACCCCCATACCTCTCCTTCCTGTCATTATTGGTGCTTATTTCTGATCTCCCCCACCTAGGGCCTTCCAAAGTAGGCACCTAGATATTTATATTTGCTGAAATTTTATAATAAATTTTATATTGTATGGTGTGCTTTGGAACCGCATCATGGTTTGTCATGAGGGTTGCTTCTGAGGTAAAGGGCTGACAGAAAATACCAGGAAAGCAGTGTCTAAGAGGGCTTTTAGAACACCACGGAATGTTCTTCTCCCTTGTCATGGAGGAGAAGACAGAGCTGAAGGAGAGATGGGCAGGGCCAGGTGACAGAGACCTCGTGCTGTGTGGCAACATCTGTAACCCCGGCTGGCTACGTGTGGGACTACCCTGAGAAGCAGAGCCCACAGGCTGTGTAGAGAGCAGAGAGGTCATTCGAGGGACTGGCCACTGATTATAGAGCTCTGTCACTTTGGGGTCTGGAGTAGAAGCCTGCAGTCTGGAAATACGAAAGTTGGCATGGCCATTTTGAGTGTGAATCCCAGAAGGCATCAGGCTAAAAACTCAGGTACAACTTCTATTCAGGCTGGCCTTCAATCCACTGTGTGACCAAGGATCATGGACTTCTGACCCCCTGTCTCCACACCTCAGGATTATCAGGGTGTGCTTCCGTGCCTGGCTTATGATGTGCCAGGAATGGAACCATAGCTTCGTTGGTGTTGAGCAAGTCCTCCATCAGCCAAGCTGCATTTCCAGTGCTGGTCCACCCTTTTCTGGGGGAGCCTGTGTCTTTTCTGCATGTTCCCTCAGCTCATCTAAGGTCCACTCACATGCAGGAGTGCAATCTTCCTTTAAAGGCTAATAATCAGAATGTTAATCACGGCTAGAATGCACTTTCGCAGCACACATTGTCTGGCTTTTAGTTGACCATCGCATGCTCTGGCCAAGTTAGCCCATCAGAATAACCACCACAGCACTCCCTCTGGTTCAGGGGCATCCAGCCCTAATTGGGACCCATGGAAAGCCATTGCTGTTCCTATGACTGGGGCACACAGACCCCTTTCCACAGGGACTCATAAACTAAGGCACTGGGGGGATGTCAGCTCCCCATGACTGACTACTTACCAGCACAATCTGCTTTGCTTGAAAATGACCTCTGCTGGTGCAAGAGCACCCCATAGCTTTGAGTACACAGGCCATCTCGTCTTCCCAAATGGAGAGACTCCACAACCCATTTTACAGACAAATCAAGAAAGAAGCTCTATGTAGTGCTCCCTGATGACACAAACCAGAAAAGGGATTTGTACATTTCTATAGGATATTGTATACATAGGTTTCTATAGAATTCTGCATAACTTAGAGTGGCACATTCCAAAGTCGTAGTTCTCCAGACCTCACAGTCCTGTTGATTTACCAACTGTTTAAGGCAGCTTTCCAAGACGCTGCCAACACAGCAGACACTTAGGAAACTGTTATTCACTCCATGGGCTCCTCCTAAGATACCTGCTGACCTGGTTGTATGACCAAGATGATGATATTTATGACAAATACGATGAAGATGTGGTCTCAAACCCATAATGAGATAATATGCAGTGCCAAGTTGACATAGGCAGTCACAGTAGGATTCTACATGGGTAGGACCAAGCAGACAGGTGTTGACTTCTACAGGGAGCAACAATGCTGAGAGGAACAGCTTCCTGGTGCTGAAAGCGAGGATGGGCCCATGAGAAGGTGAGGAAGTGAACGGAGCAACCACCATCTGCCCGTGGCTCTTGGGGAAAACAGCAAACAGGGAAGCTGAACTACATCTGCCAAAGTCAGGCTGGTAGGACTGGAAAGCAGGGACCCTTCTTAGCCTCCCCACTCCAGGCCAGCGCCTACTCATGGTCTTCTCCAGAGGGACACAGAAGGGACCTCACCCAGGCTGGACCAGGTCTGACCAGAGTCTTTATCTGCTCTCTGTTGTCAACACTGGAGTCTGCAACTGTCCAGGACGGCATTCAGATTGGGATGTGTTTGCTGAGTATGGAGCAGAGAGATGATACTAACAGTGCTGAACCTGCAGCTCTTATTATGAGGGGCCATTCCAGCTTCAGGGGAGGAGCTGTGAGCACAGGACAGCCAGGTGGCTCCCAGGCCATCAGATGGTAAGCTGCAAAACCGATTTGAACCAGAGAACAGAAGCCCAGCAGTGACAGCAGCCACAGTCCTCGTCCTCATATCCACAGCACATAGTTTCATCCCGCTCTGGTCCTTCCCCTTGGTGGACAGATCTGTCCCCACAATGCTCTGGATTCTTTGACTCTGTGCCAGGCATTCTTAGTCAGACTCTAATCACCTGAGCTACCTTAAAATGCTACTGACCACTCTAAGATAAATAGACAACTGCTACATCCCACTGATTACCTAGGATCACCTTAAAGTGGACTTGCCCACTGCACCAGGACCCACACTGGACCTGGACCCCACTGTACTCACTCTCCACAAATATCAGGGTCATCAGATAATCTCTTCCCAACTTTTTCAACTTGTATATTCTGATGTAGTCTCTAGCTTTGGGCCAGAGAATGGTTCTAGGTACAGAGCATATAAATGCCACAGGGATGAACCCAATTCCAAATGGAGGGCAGGGTCCTGCCTTTTGACCCTCAACACCCTCACACCCTACATGGGATGCCTAACGCTGGGTACCAGTAAGCCCATGGAGGAGATCAGTGACCAACTCCTCCTTTTTCAGGACCCTCCACTCACCCATGGCCACGCACACTACCCTGGAAGCATCCTATGGTTCTGAGCCCCAAGGAGCTGTGGTCCTGTGATCACGATAAATCCTGATGTGTTGTGTGCTACCCTAATCTGAGCAGGTGACAAAGGGGCCAAAGCCAGAGGACTGGAGAGTTGAGAAACATCTTTACAGCCTCAGCATGCTTGGTGATGGATGACTTTACAGTGAGTAAAAATACTGGCCACACCTTATCATAGGGGCTTAGGTGGGGATTTTCTCAGCTCCTCTGTCAGTTGTCTTCAGAAACCATGACAGAGTCACAGACAGCCATTGTCCTGTCTCGCTGGCCTCTTGGGAATCATGCCAGGTGCAGCTTTTTGAAACCCACTGTGGTGATCCCAGAATGTCCCAGCAACAGGAACCACAGCCATCTGGACTACCACAGACCCCAGGAATTCAGGGCTGCGAGGGAGTCAGACAAAACAAAGCTGTGGTGAGACAAAGTGAGGAACCAGCCCCAACTGGTCAAAGCGAGCAGGCGGCACTCTCCTCCCTGTCTGCCTGTCTGTCCCTGTAGATCCAGCCAAAGCTCCCTGATGCAAACAACTCCTCCCCGCCTAGCCCAGCAACTCCAGTGCCCAACATCTGTAGGAGACTTGAAAGATAAAGAAAGCCTCCTACACACCCCAAAATTCCTATGACAAAGCTCACCCTTCCCCACCCCATACCCAGGATTGCTGCTTATCTTTGTAATTCTGGAACTGTCTGGGAAGCCAAAGCAGCCACGATTCAGCCCTTGGCTTTACTCCTGGGGGGTGCTCATGCCGCTGTATCTCATGGGACACATCAAAGACCCCTTGAGTCTGTTTCAGGCAAGTCCGATGCTGCCTTTGGGCTGGAGAACAGGAGGCAACCTTCACATCCGGGCTCTCTCCTTGACTCTGACATGTCACCTTCTCCCAAGATTCCTGTGCTCTTCCTTTACTGCAACTGTGATCTGCCCCTAGAACTGTTTCTCAATTACTTACTTCAGGAGGCTAAGGCTAGTGAGCCCTATAAGTAGTGATCCCAGAAAGAACAAAGACCTTGACTATAGTAGGAACAAAGACCTTGACTATGCTTCCTGAACAGGGACTGCAGGTCCACCTACCACAGCACCTGGCTTTGGGGGCTCGCCACACAGTCCTGATATCTGTTTCTTCTCTACACGTAAAAGGAGAGGCCAATCATTCCTCCCATGATGAAGTTTCTCTGGCGGAGTCTGCATGTACCATGGGCAGAGGCCAGGAGGGCGTTACAGAAAAGGACAGCCCCTGAGCCTCCTCATGAGTCACCCAGCTCTGCCCCCACACAAGAACCTAAAAGGGGCAGAATATGATTCTGCTGGTATGATGACACCTGACCTCTACCAGGGTCCCCTCACCATGCAGATTTCAGGTTCACAATACTTCAGCCAGTGGGAGGCCAAAAGGCGACATAGTTGTGTTTGGACACTGGAACACAGAGTAGAGACCAGCACTGACAGTGTTGCCAACTCCTCACTGTTGTCCTGTCCTATCACAGAGAAAATAATTAACTCTTAGAGAAGGAAGATAGTCAGATTTGACAGACCATCAAATACCCACTCCTCACCCACTACTTCTGGCTTCCACCTTGAACCTGCCTGTGAAACTAAAAGCAAAAGACAGAGCAGCTTCTCACATGGATTCCCTCATGCTCCCACACAATGGGCACCATCCCCAGGGTAAAATTCCTCCTCACTTTAAGCACTGTCTTTCCTGTGATAAGCCTAGGCGCTTCACCACATCATACCCCAGGCTAGCCTCTTCCTTCCCCTCTACTTCCACAGGCATCCCTCGTGTCTGCCCTAATGTGGGGCCATACTCCAAGTGTTTGAAACCAGAAAGCTTGTCGTTGTTTTTGGAAGTCCCTCCTTAGTGTACACCCAGAATCCCTATCCCCAAACCATTCAGTGCTGATGCCAAAGCCTCCCCTCCCCCAAGCATGCCTTCCATCCCTTTCCCTAGCCTGGATTGTCACAAAGGTCCCAGTCTCCACAGCATTTCTTCTCTCCCCCTCCTCCCAGTTGATGCCAGAAGGGGCTTTCCAAATGGTTCATACTTCATATGGTCCACACTGATATTCACTGATGGGCCCCAGTGGCCTCATCTCCATCCACCTACGTACCAGGAACTCACCCCATCCACACTGTCATTCTCTGGAGTCCCCTGTGTCTTCATCATGCATCGCCTACTTCGCAGAAATCTCACATAACCAGATGCTAGCCTTTCTGTTTTACTATCATTGAGTTAAATTTTAATGAATTATTTTATAATAGGTGTTTTGCCAGCAGGTATAGCTATATACCACGTTCATTCAGTACAATGCTTGCATACCAGAAAGGGTGACAGATCCTTGAAACTAGAGTTGGAGACAGTTAGGAGCAGCCAGGTAGGTGCTGGGAATCAAATCTGGGTCCTCTGGAAGAGTGGAAAGTGCTCTTAACCACATCATGAACCAGCCTTGAAATCAAGGCCTCACTTATCAGGTAGCTGGTGGAAAAGTGTTGTTTTAAAACAGAAACAAAGTGTGAAGAGATTCTGTAAGATTTTCTGGGATCCTTCTGGTCCTGATTCTTGAAATCCTTATGCTCAAATACTACTCCAGGTCACAGGCAGAGGAGGAAGATGCCATGTCTGTAGAGTCCAGAGCTGCCTGGCTATTTGGAAAGGGAGGAGATATTCAGGTTGAGAACCTCCTGTCAGTGTTCCCCCCTCAAGCAGCCATTTCTATGTGAGCATGAACCTTGACTGGATCTGAAAGCAGCCAATCTCCCTCAGGGTCTGGACTGAGTATCTCAGAGCACCCACCTGGTGCTAGCATTGAGCCATGACCCACAATGGTGGTGATTTCTTCCTCTGATCTTGTGCTTTTGTCAGCTGGACTAAACTGTCCCCTCAGCTGGGGACTAAAACCCACAGAGGATCAGTGAAGGGTATACAAGTCATAAATGCTAATCTGAAGTGAAGGATGAGCTAGCAACAATTGTGGGCCCTGTGGCTAGGAGTGTGGAAAGAGCTGGACCCTGCTGTGCTCCTAGGCAGGCTCCATGAGTCTGCCTGCTATGCTTTTACATCTGGTCCCCACCACCCTCTTCTCAGGGCCAAGGAAGGCATGCCTCATATGTCTTTACGAAACCCGGGAGGATTGCTTCCTCTGGCTCAAGTCTCCATGTGTCTCTGTGCCAAGGGATGCAATTAGCTGCCAATTCTCACTCACACTGAACTCCATGCCTTCTGTAGAGGCATTTGATATCACAGAGCTGTCCTCCCTGGAGGAAGCATCTATCAATACAAATGAGGTCACAGGGTTCTATTTTCTCCAGTAGCTGGGGTATATCCAAACCTCTCTCATTACCCTGACAATGTATCACCAAGAGGAAATGGACCAAGTATTTATTTAATTTCACTCCCCACCACCACCACTCTTAAGTGACTGCAATTGTTCTGGAATTCATGTGCTTTGCCACACTTCTGTCCTTGTTACCGTTGCTTTCAGGACCCTGGGAAACGTAAGATCTCTTACCCTGGTACATGTTATACATGGAATTATTCCCCAAGTTCACACACCGATGCCCTAAAAGCTCCAGTGTAGTCTTTAGAACCAGGATCTTAAGTGAGCCTCCTGAAGTCTGATGAGATCATGAGGGTGGGACCCTAATGTAATAGGGCCACTGTTCATAAGAGAATAGCCACCAGTCCCTCCCACTCCTTCAAGCAAAGGTCATATGTGGTGGTTTGAAAGAAAATGGCCCTCAAAGGGAGTGGCACTGTTAAGGAGGTGTGGCCTTGTTGAAGGAAGTGTGTCACTGTGGAGGCAGGCTTGGAGGTCTCTTTTCTCAAACTTTACTCAGTATGACAGTCAGTTGACTTCCTGCTGTCTGCCTATCAAGATGTAAGGACTCTTAACTCCAGCACCATATCTGCCTGCACACTGCCATGCTCCCCATCATGACAACAATAGACAATGGACTGAACCTCTGAAGCTGTAAGCAAGCCATCCCAATTAAAGGCTTTCTTTGTAAGAGTTGCCATGGTGTCTCTTCACAGCAATGAAAACCCTAACTGAGACAGCATGTGAGGACACACCAAAGGTTGCATCCACACCAGGAAGACAGCACTCCCCGGAAGCCAGCCCTGTTGACACTTTGATCGTGAACCTCTAGATTTATAGAAAGATCAATCTCAGCTTCCAGAGAACTTGGTCTTTCTCCTTTTCTGTCTGACCTACTGGACCAATTCTCTATTTCCTTCATTTTTGCCTTTAAAGGACTGTTGTATATTCAGTACCTCAGTCAGTCCTGCACAAGCTTAAATGAAGAAAAGAGAGCATAGATTATGAAGCTTATGTTGTAGCTAGAGATTTGAGGTCACACAAGATTAACATGCTTGGAATGACCATTCCTTTCTGGAAGTTTCATCAAGATAAGATAATATGGTGCTCCAGAGGCAGAGGCAGCAGATCTCTGTGAGTTCAAAGCCCACCTGTTCTACATAGTGAGTTCCAGGACAACTAGGGATACATAGGAAGATACCCATTTAAAAAAAACAGCAAAAAAAAAAAGACTCCAATGGGTTGAAAGCAAGTGTGCAACACTTTGTGCATTTTCAGTATCATTATCATCATCATCATCATCAACAACCAAACTGAGGGGACATCATATGAAGACATCCCTGACACATGGCCTTGTCAATACTGAGCTACGTGAAGCCTGGGGAGAGGTGTAAAGACCATCTCATCCTAGTGTTCTGATATATATATATATATATATATATATAAGAAGATGAGCATGAGAAAAAGACGCCATGCAACAGAGATCAGGTGGAGAGGTTTTTTATAAGGGAAAATGGAGTGAGGAAATGGGGGAGGGGAGGAGGGAGACTGGCCTCTGAGGATAGAAGCAGGAGAAGAGAAGGTGGGAGAGACAGAGAGACAGGCAGAGAAGCAGAGAGAGAGAGGGAGACAGACAGACAGACAGACACAGACACAGACACAGACACAGACACAGACACAGACACAGAGAGACAGAGGAAGATGGGAGGTAGGCAGGTCCCTTTTAAAAGGGAACATAGTGAATGTGCACAGGTGGTGATCTTAGTGGCTGCAGCTGAGGGTGTATCCTGTCAGAACCCCAAGGACAGACCAGCACAGATGCCTGAATACTAACATATAGGCCCACTGTCACAGGGCCCTGGCCAGTGCCATAGACTCCTAATACTGATGTCACTTATTTGATCTGCATGCTGGTGACATAACCTACTTGCTACACAGTGACATCGTTTTTTGAGTCAGCTCTGTGCTTTGATAGAAATTCTCATTTGCAAAAGGAGTTAAGATGCAGATGAGGGACACGGGGAAGAAGGAGTAGTGTGTGAACACTTCCACCGCCCGCATTTGCTCGGGTGTGTGTGGTGTTGGAAGGGCCACTGCGAAGCTCCATTCTTGCAGCTTCAGAAAATCAGGACCTAGGCCTGAGGATGTATCTTTCAGACTGGGCAGGATGTGAGGAACTTCTGTTTAGGACTCATTTGAGCCTCACTGCTTCAGATGCCTTCTGCAGTAACTGAAAGGGGATGGAAAATGTTAGGAGGCCCAGTCCAAAAGGCCAGGAATATCAGGAACTCAAGGAGTCTGTGGGTCTAGAGGGGGCACTCAGGTAGAGCACTAGGCTAGCGTGTTCAGACCCAGCACTAAGCCGGCATGCACAAGGCTGCAGGTTTCAGTTCTAGCATTGCACAGAAAGGAGACTTGGCATTGGAAAAGTTGATGGTGCACAGCCCAAGTGTCTCCTATTCCAAGTTTTTTCAGACAATGAGCTTGCAAAAATGAAAGGATGTAAAAAAAATCACAGGTGCCCCACGAACATCATAAACGGGAAAATGTGCAGGATGGAAGAACAAAGATTACTGTCCAACCCGTGCTTCGCTGTGAGTCAGTCTGGAGGAAAGCATCCCTAATAACTAAAGAAGAAATGAATGGGTGGCCGCGAACACTGATTTCTTTGTTAATGAGATAGTAAATGTGTGGTGACCACTGACTGGGAAGTCTACCTTAAAAGAATGTTTGAAGTTGCGTGGTCCATGTCTGTGCCAACAAAGCCACGGTGAGGGAGAGGGCCCATGTCTGGAGGCTGGTGTGCCGGCTCTAGCTTCCTTTAGGAAAGTCAGTAGTTTAACTGCACATGAGGTGTGGAAGGTAATGAATGTCCTTTCCCATGTCAGATGTTGTTGGTTCTGAACCTTCTGCCACTCAGGGTGACCATTTACCATTTTAAAAGAAAACTCAGACACATGCTTCAGGTCCCCTGGAATTCCTCCTCCTTTGCAACCTTCAGATAAAGAAATACATCACCACTGGAGCGACTTCACTTTGCCCTCTCTCGACCATGGCATCCTGCTAGACTGGCAGTGCTCACTGAATGGTGGGCATGCTGGGAGACAGGGGATGTGAACACTTCCTTTACACAGGGATTGCCAGGCACCCAACCAAGCCCCTGACTCTGAGATTGCCTTCTGCTCCCATGTGCCAGAAATCCTCTCCCCAGAGGTCACACTCTTGTGTGAGCTCTCGTGGGTGCTCCCATGTCACAAGCAAGAGCACATTCCCCTGGGTTAAGCAGTTGTCCCTGAGTATCAGGCCATGAAGCTTGTGGTCCTGGGATCACAAAACCCATGAAGCTTTTCATTCCAAAATCCTCTGTGGATCCTCCTCCAATTTCCCCTTTTTCTTCATTTTCCCCCCTGTTACTCCATTCCACCACATCAAAGCTCCCAAAAAAATAAACATCCAAACGCCTAGTAACTCCCTGTGCTTGTGCAATACTAGCCTCAGATTCATGAAGGCAAAATCTTAGAGGTCTAGGAAATGCGTAAAGACATCTTGCTCAGGTCTTCAGTCCACTCACCGGCCCCTACTCTTCACACAGAGTGGTGCTATGGAGACTGATGGAACTGGTCTCTACCATGGAATTGCTTCCTTGTTTATCACAGAGTCTTCACAGTGTGAACCAAGGAGCACCCAGCAGAAGAGCAGTGTGAATTAGAGGGAACTGGAAATACTGGACACTGTTTGGGCACTGAGATCTGCGCGGAATTGGGAAAAGAAGCCTGTGTCTGGCAGGAGAGACTGGAGACTCTCCTTGACATCAACACAGAAGTAAAAGGAGCTTAAATCAAAGGTGTGTGTATACAGTGTGACCCTTGTACACTGGTGACAGGACAGGGAGGGAAGGGTGGAGGTTTGCAAGGAGAGAACTCTCATTCATGTCCTAGAGGCAAAGCTTGGAAGCAAGGAGGTGACCATCCAGGAAGCTAACAGGTATATGTCAGGGGTAGGACACGGGTGGAGCAAAGTCCATCTTGGGTGATGTGGTAAGGACAGGGGTGGGAGTGGAAGAGAAGAGAGAGCTCACTCCTGCAGATGGAGAACACTGGAGGGCAAGACGAGGCAGCAACTGATTTGCAGGAGCAGCTGAGATGGTGCCTGGGAAGGAGGAGGTGGGTGAGCAGGAGCACACGGAGCGTGTAGAGAAAGGAGCGATCCTGGGCTGTTACAGACACCTGCCTCCTCTCCTGAAATCTCCCAACACTCCTGAACTGGCATCTCAGGAATTAATGGAATTCCAAGGTGGTTTATAAAGTGACCAAGTTTGCTTTTAGGGGTGAGTTCTCTAGTGTGGGTTCCACTATTCAGGGCAGGCTAATTCTCCACTCTGAACAATCATCCTGTGGCACGGTTGGTGTAATGTGGCCCTATGTCCAAAGGAAGTCCAGGCACACCCTCCAGGAATGCCTCACACCCTCCAAGGAAAGCCACTGCTGGTGGTGCTAAGAGAGCATTCGCACCCTGGCTCAGCCCCAGGTGCTCCACTTACACCTAAGCATGTAAAATCTGTTCATAGGGGAACGGATATAGAAATCTAATAAACAGTGGGGATTTCAAGAAGACAAATCTACTAACAGAGTCACATAAAGTACACAACCCAGAAGTCCATGATATGCAAAGGATGTCCAGAATGACTTAGCCAGAGTCCAAGTTTGGCCATAAATAGTAAGAGGGTTGTAGAGCATGTTAGCAGTAGCACTGCTTGCAGAGCCCACAGTTAAAGCTTCTCCATGCCCAGCATTTATACCTATTTTCCGGTCATTTTTGATAGCACAGTTAAAGTCAAGAAAAAAATTTTAAGAAATACTACCCAGTGGAAACTAGCAGAAAGCAAACCAAAACTATGAAATTAGAAAAACAGTCAGATTATAGATTTCATTTACTCTGAAAGTTGGACCAGAACAATTCGGTAGAATAGGAGCATGTTTCTAACACCAAACATTCAAACAAATGCTGGAGCAAATGTTGAAGTTGATCCAGGCATGGTAGCCCATGCCTGTAATCCCAGCATTTTGGAGGTAGAGACAGACGCATCAGGAGTTCAGGGTCATTATTGTCCACTCATCAAATCCAAGGCTACATAAGACACATTCATGACACTGGAAACAGATCTTGCAGAGGTGGCTCGGTGCTGTGAAGGCATGAGTTTGAAATCCCAGCATCCATGTAACAACTCAGGCATGACTGCATACTCACCTGTAGCCCCAGTGCTAAGAGGGTGCAGAGGCCAAAGTATCCTGGGACTCACTGGATTCCAGCCTATCCAGGGTCAGTGAGAGATCTTGTATTAAAGGTTTAAGTTAGAGGATGATTGAGCAGGATTCTACATAACCTCCTTTGTCCTCCCAACACACATGGGATGGCTGGGAGGGTACACTCACACTATTCTACACAAACATGCACTAAATACACACACACACACAAACACACATGGAGGAGGAAGGAGGGAGTGGACTCTTGACCTCACTATCATTGAATATCCCCAGAAGCCCACGTGCTTAAGGATTTTGTCTCCAGCATGTGGCAGTACTTGAAGATATTGGAACTTTCACTAGGTGACGCTTCACCTCCTAGAAGGAATTTGAGGCAGCAGAGGCGGGTCCATGGGAGGAGAGATGGATGCCAGCCCCTTTGCTCCCTGTTTCCTGGATGCAGAGCACGAAGCCACCACATCGCCACCACCGTGAGCTACTCTCCTCCTTTCTGGTCCTTCACCATCTAGGGACTGACACTGCCGAGGCTGAGTAAACCAAGGATGACATTAGCCACCTTCTCAGGCCCTGAAGCAGCGTGGCAAACACTGACTTGTGGGTTTCTCAGTCTAAGGGAGAAATGACCTCTGCATCACAGCGACCCAGAATGTTTTCAACTTTATAGTGATGCACATCTATCCCTACACACCCGTTCTTGTTCAATTTTTAGCATGGCACTAAGTAAATCACATGAGCCATGGATCACCTTATCATAATGTGTATAGGGCAGGTTTCCTTTTGATGACCAGATCTACCTCTGGGCCACATAAGTGTTCAGAACACATATGATGATACAGCCTAGCCTAAACCATGAAGTTTGTGAGGGTAGGCACATGTGTGGTTTTACTTTAATAACATTGTCAACTTAATGTGTAAAAACTTTTAAAACAACAAAAGGACAAATAGCGTAAAAGAAAAAAAAACTCACACAAAAAATATTCTAAACTGTTTTCCCAAAGATCTGCAAATGGTCAGTAAGAAGATAAAGAGATGGCAAATGTTATTAATCATTAGGGAACTACAAGCTAACGCCACGGTGAGCCAGCTCTTCACACCCACAAGCAGAGCAGAGCTACAATAACAAGTTCATTATAAAGCCTTTAAGCGCCAAGTATTGAGAATGCAAAATGCTGTAGCCAGCCCCTGTGGAAAGCAGCTTGGCTGCCCCTCAAAAAGTGCAACAGATTTATCACATGACACAGCTTATGAAATTTTTCTCTATAAGCACAAGGAAATTGAAAACATATTCACTGAAAACCTTATGAATATGCATAATGGCATTGTTCAGAACAGCCCAGCCTGTACTCTGGTCAGCCACATACACGGCTTCATGAAAATGAATCTTGATTCAGCCCTTGAGTGACCCACTGTGATTCCTGTCCCTTTGTCAGGAGTCCAAAGAACCTGCTCGGTCAGCAGAGCGATCGTCACAGCAGACAGGCTTCAGTCTGGCTGCAGGCTCTCCTGTCCACAGTCAGATCAGCCCAGGTGAGTGGTGACTGGAAAGTTCTACGCCACACTCCACTGTGTCACTGCAGTCACCAGGCCTCACATCTCAGGAGGCTGTGTACTCACTTTGCTTCTTAGATGCGACAGACTCATCTAAATGCCTCCTGAGCATCTCCAGGGGGTGTTTCTGTAGTCACTTTCCAGAGTCAAGTCTAGAAATCACAGGCAATCCTATGGTCACATTTCTTTTTTATCCCAAAAATACCATTTAGTCCTTTTGGAAGCAGGGCCCTCTTGGTGCTAATTTCTCTATTTGTTGTTGAGACATAAATTGTTCATAGAGTCCAAATTTACAAAACGGTTGTCAATTGGCCTCCTGTACCGAGGAGCTCAGCATCTCCATTTTGGCATTTCCCTCCACCCTACAAGGGTCTGAGGTCAGAAGAGAACCGTGTGAGTCTCCAAGGGAGCTGAATCCTTGATAATGGAGGGAGATAGAGGTAGGATAGCATCTCCGAGCTGCATAACCGAGGACAGCGATTTATCTACCAACCCACACAGGCAGAATTTACTGCGATGAGATAGCAAGAAGGCCACAATTAGCAACAAGGGAATGTGGTAAAGATGGGGCTAAATATTAGCATATTTTCCCGGCCTGCCCACCCACACCCTGAGTTCTGTTCCACCAGGCCCTGCTCCAGCCTCCTCCATTGGTGGGATCTTCCATGCATTTGTTTCCTGTTAACATGGTTCATACCATAATTACTCAGCTTTCACACGGCATGGGACCCTCCCATTCCCACAAGACTGCAGACCACCCCCTTCCTGACTTCTCCTCCGACTGGTTTATCTCGAAGTGTGTGAAAAATGCATTACAGATGGAACCTTATGACTAGTCTTGTCCTCTTTCTCTGTGTCTATCCTGCAGCCTGAGTGTGTTCTTGGAGACTAGAAGTGGACGGTCCAGGACTGAGTGCCCAGGGATGGATGACCTTCCATTCATGACCATGCCTATGTGCCCAGCCCCTAAAACTGATGAAGAATTTGAGAAAAACTAGCTATCCCATAACTGAGCAACATTAAGAACTAGTAATCTGGGAACCTACAGATGGTTCTATGATTAAGAGCACTGAATGTTCTTCTAAAGGAATGAGGTTTGATTCCCAGCAGCCCCATGGAGGCTAACAATCATTTGTAAGCCCTGTTCTAGCTATACCATGCCCTCTTGTGGCGTCCACGGCTACTGCATGTAGGTGGTGCATAGACTTACAGGCAAACACTCAAAAAGAGAAAAAAAGAAAAGAAGCAAGGAAGGGAAGGAAGAAGGGAGGGAGGGAAGAAGAGGAAAAGGGAGGGAGGAAGCAAGCAAGCAAGAAAGGAAGGAATGAAGAAAGGAAGGAACAAAGGAATGAACGAACAAGGAAAGGAAGGAATGAAGGAACGAAGGAAGGAACGAATGAAGGAAGGAAAGAACGAAGGAAAAAGGGAACAAAGGAAAAGGAAGGATGAATTGTTGGGCAAATAATCAACCTGTGCCTCTGGATGTCCCCACAGAGGAAGAACTCAGGCTGCACCAACACCACCACAGATGATCACCAATAAAAGAGACAGCTGCTATGACCGATCCACTAAAGGAAAGTTCAGTGTCCCTGGGGGACAGCTGGTAGGGAGGAGAAAGCAGTCCTGCTTTCTGCATGTCAAATCTTCACTGGCTCCAGATTTCTCTCCTCTCAGGCCTGCTCAGTTCCTAGAGACACAGAAAAGGGCTCCCCTAGGGGCAAGCCACCGTTTTTAGCTCCCATGGTAAGCCAGGATCTATCTTGTCAGCAACTAGAAACTACCCCTGGAACAAGAGTCTCCAAACCATGCACAAGGCCTTTCCCCGCCTGACTTTCTGACATAAACACAACAAGGGCTCTCTCACCCGGGCTCCCAATTCCTCCTCCTTCCTGCCTCCTGGCCACATGGGTGCATCTGTGTGTGGTCCTCTATGGCCTGGAGTGCAATCCCTCTTCTTGGGGAGCCTGAGTAATACAACTGTTCCCATTATATTTTCTGTGTCTTATCTTCGTGTGTGAATACACAGTTGTCTTCATGAATCAAAACTCATGGTACCTTTTCACCTTTCCCCGTATGCAGCACTGTGGATATGGACCAAGCCACAGGCATAGAAACCTCCACCCAGGTCTAGGGCAGAGCCTCTTGGCTATCTTGGCCCACCACACACACACACACACACACACACACACACACACACACACACACACACACACACACACCTGGGCATGAGCTTCTTCCTCATTGGACTGTTTCTTCACTAAACGACTGACGGGTCCTGGAGCAGTGGTGCTGTGCTGTGCGCACCCACACAGCCCCTGGCACATTGGCAGAAGTGTGAATGTATTCCTATTCTGTTACTGAAATGTGTCAATTAACATTGGACACTACACCGCCAGTTATAGTGTCTGTATTTTGGCCAGATGTTGATTTCTGTAATAGTCTCTATCTGTTACAAAAGGAAGTCTCATTGATGAGGCGTGAGAGCACAGGGTATATATTTAGAAAGAAGTTAGAGTTTATATGGTTTAGGACAGTAACTGCAGCAGATTCTCTTCTGCAGTCCATGATCACACCTGCCACAGGTAAATGACCAAGTTTACAATACCAGGCATGATCCCCCCATTCAGCTGACCTTAAGTCCAATTCGGCGGCAGTGGTTACCCCCAGTGTACAAGCACCACTGTTGCACCCTTGAGGATGTCTTGCTATATTAGTCATTGTTTGGGTTTATAGTCTGCATAGTTAAATAAGACAGAAGTGTGAAAATGGTGTAAATACAGCAGTCCGTATGTGAAATTCTCAAAAATAATTTAAATAAAAATGAAATATCAGATAATGATCCTCAGTTCTGTTTCTTTAATGCAGCTCTCACTAGCTCATTTGCAAATGTCTGTGAAGCTTTCTCCTGCTCTGCTTTCTTTACAATCCAGACATAACACAGTAAAGTGCCTCCTTGGCTGTTTTAGTAAATCCATGGTTTTCACCGCCACCCAATTCCAAAACATTTTCATCATCCCACAAAGAAACTCCATCCTATAGCACTCAGATTACCAGCCTCTGGCAACCACTAATTGACCTCCTGTCTTTATGATTTTGCCTACATAGTGTTTCACATATGTGAACTCATAAAGAACACAGCCACTGTCTATGACCTCTCTCGTTCGTGAAGTGAGCAGGGTGACCTTTTCCTTCTCACAGCTAATGAGAGCAGACACTCTGTTTATACACTCTTCAGTTGATGAGTTGTTCTCATGTTTTAGTTGTTAGGAACAATGCTGTTCTGGACATTTGTGTGTGAGTCTTTGGGTGAACATGTGTCTTTGTTTCTTTGGGGTTTGTAACCAGGAGTGTAGTGGGACCTGTGGTAACTCTGTTTAACTTTGGGAGGGAGGAGGCACATTCAGTTCTCAAGGAAGCTACTCCATTTCTCACACGGGTCAGCAGTGTGTAAGGATTTTATTTTTTCTACTCATTAACCTTCACTGCACACCCTGACCCTCCTGAGAGCAGTGGTCCTGATGTGAGCACTTCACACCTGACCCTCCTGAGAGCAGTGGTCCTGATGTGAGCTCTTCACACCCTGACCCTCCTGAGAGCAGTGGTCCTGATGTGTGCACTTGACACTCTGACCCTCCCTAGAGCAGTCGTCCTTATGTGTAGCTGTCTAGGCTTTGATTGCTTTTCAATAATAACTAGTCTATTGACCGTCTTGGATGTATGCTAATGAGATGCTTTATTTTTTTCATTGCCTATGAGAAGCTTTTCTGCATTGTTGAATTTGTTCTTTACATATTATGGATATAGTTTCTTGTTGGATGTGTGGATATTTTCCTCTTTTCTGGGATTTCTTACCCCTACTTATGTGATAGCATCCTTTAGACAGCAAAGATGAAATTCAGTGGAGTCTGGACTACCTGTGAGTTTGTTGTTGTTTCTCTCCATTTATGGTGGTGCTTTTGATCTAAGAAATGACTTCTTAAAAAGAGGTCATGACAATGCATGCTTGCTTTCTTGTAAGAGGTTAACCCTTCTGTGCAGTAGATGGGTCCCTAGGTGGTCCTCACTATTCAAGGGTGATGAGGAAGAATTGAATGAGTTCATCTCATTCTCTCTCAGCTCCCTAAGCGTCTGACCTCTGACCCAGGAGAGGACCTGTAATCAAGATCTCCAGTAGACACACCCAGAGATTTGTCTCCAAGGTGACTCCAGAGCCTGCTAACTTGACAAACAGCATAAATATCACAAGCATGTCCACAGTAACTGAGACATGGAAAGTCTCACTGAGAGGACATGTCATGTCGACCTTAACAGGAGTCTAGGAACACTAAGTTTCTTCCTCCTGTTTCCTGTGCCTGGTTTGGATGGATGGGGAGAAGCCAAAGCCCAGGACAATCAGATAACCCTTCCACAAGGATGTAGAAGACCAATTAGATATCACAGAAACTACTCAGTGCTTCTTCCGTGTATGCCTAAATCATGGTTGGCTGTGGGGTGTGTTGGAAAGATTGTTTTGCTGAAGCAAAAGCCTCCATGGTGATTATTTCTGCTCCCAGAGAGCTTAGAAACATGCTTCAGCAACACCTGGAGCGAAGACCCTTGGTTAAAGGCTATTCAGCACTAGGCAGTTTGGAATCCATCTGAGAAATCTAAGAAACTCCACAAGGTCATGGATTTAAATCTGAAGCTTTCCAAGGGAAAGTAGGTATGGAGAGACTCTGAAGGCTGAACTTGACATTGAGACCCTGCCCTCAGAAGGAACACCTGAGCCCTGTCTTGTTCCCCCTCCTCTTAGTATCTACTTTCCTATAATCGGCCCTAAAAAAAATCTGGCTAGAGGTATCCATTATTGTACTTATCTCTATAAAAATATATAAGTGGCACGTGAATAAATTTCTACTGGGAAGGACCTCAGCTGTGCAGATGTATCTCCACCTCCATTCCCATTTGTCTCCTAGACAGCATGCCTCCTTGGCACTCATCAGACCCCGTGTTACGTATTTACTGGCATGCTCACCGAACACCTGAGATATGCCCACAACTCCTAGGACATCAGCATGTACTCACCTCCACTTGTTCCATACTCTGGCTTTCACAGACACATACACATGCTGCCTTTTAGAATACACACATGAAGTTTATGTTTGACATGACAGCTTCCCTGATAGGCTCCTGTGATATCTGTATTCAGCACTTAGTCAACATCAGCTTAGGTCCCCATTTTGCTCCATTTTTCTCTAGACTGGATCTTCAGTTGTTTCAGGTGCACCACGTCCCTGTAACTCATGTGTATCTCGGAATGTGACCTGAAGTTGGGGTCTTTAAAGAAACTAATCCTGATACATTGATATCATTGACTGTTTCCTAACCCAAGTTGATGGCTATTCCTGTAGAAATATGAACACACACACACACACACACACACACACACTTAAAGCCTATGTGCACACAGCTGTTAGTGGGTTCACATGCGACCTCAACATTGCCAAAGGCCAGCTGGGGAAAAATGTGTCAGGAGATATTAATAAGGGAAAAGAATGGACATTGAATAGTACTTGACTCTTGTATGCAATGGCATGTGGGGGCTTAAAGGGGAAAAACAAGACATGAAAAGCAGGGCAGAGGGCTCAAACATGGAGACTTTACTGCGGCCCTAGGGTAACTGAAGATCGAAAACTCTAGGATTTGGGATGATGACAAAACGGGAGCAGGGGATGGTTTTGAGGAGGGGACATGGAAACTACTGGGCACAGCACCTGAGGGAATGCCCTGGGCTCCCTCTGCACAGCACAGGGCAGGAGTCCTCAGTGTTTTCCTAGCTTTATTTTCAGGTTGTCCTCAGCATTTCCCCGGGGAATACCACACACGCTGCTGCCCTAGAAGCCTACAACTGTCCTCATGGTAGATTCTTGCTTGTCTCTGTTGGTATCTCTGCACAGGTTCCCACAACTCGTAGACTTTCTCAGGCTCTGCTCGCTAAGATCCTAGCGACAAGCTTCGGCAATTGTCCAGATGAGTGACAAATGGCTGTGCTGGCTGGTTTGATATTTATAGACTAAATATCCATCTGGGCTGTAAATGTCTCAGCCTCTTTCATCCTATGGAATAGTGTCAACAGTATCTGTATGCTTGTCTGACTCCGAGCTCTGCAACACTAGGCTACCAAGCCATGTCTGGAGAATAGTGTCTTTCTTCTTTACTTCTTGTCACATTGTTCCAGTGAATTTTTTTTCTGGAACCCAGGGGACATACTTCTGCCTGGATAGCAAATAATTCTCTTTCCTGGGAACTGCAGCACTCAGGAAAGAAATGGATAGCTAGGTAATAGACAAGAAACTAGGGAGATGATAGTGATAGACAGTAGGTAAGTAAATAGATGATAGAGAGACGGAAGATAGATAATAGATATAGAGATGATAGACAGCTACATATGATAGACAGTAGATTATAGATAGATAGATAGTGATGATTGAGATTAGATGAATAGATAAATAGATAAATGATAGATAATAGACTAACCAGCAGATGGCAGATAGAAAATAGCAATATAGTAGATTATAAATACATGATAGACAGTTGGTAATTAGTTGAGAGTGAGGAAGAGAAGAGGAGAGAGGAGAGGAGAGGAGAGGAGAGGAGAGGAGAGGAGAGGAGAGGAGAGGAGAGGAGAGGAGAGGAGAGGAGAGGAGAGGAGAGAAGGAGTCCATCTGGTATACAGCCTTTGAAGCTGGCAAAGCTGGGGAGAGATGGATGAAAAGTCACATGGAGCCGCTCCATAAAGTGGGCATAATCACAGTGCCCTCCTCAAAGGGTTGCTGTGAGAAGGTAGGGAGATAACCCGTGTGGGTTGCTCCTGGCCATGCCTGGAACACAGGAGGTACCCATTAGACTTTATTGCCTATCCACCTAGTGCTGCTTTTCTTTAGCAAACCCAGTTCAGAAGTTCATGGTGTCTGGTGGTAGGTGAGAAAACCTGCTGATGATTGTTTTGACACAAAACTTCTTCAGTAGTTGCCTCTGTACATGAAAACCAATTTGGTTTATACTCTTGGCCTATAGAATGTTTTCTTTTTTAAGTCTAGGCTGTATTGGTAACTAGTAGATGGGCTTTGGAAACACATAATCACAGAAAAATCACATGGGTTGGACTTGTTGCCTGTCATTCACCTGAGGAACACTCACCCACGTGGTTTCCATAGAAACCAAAACATTTGAGAGGTATATGGGACATACCAACTTGTTCTCCAAACCATGTGAAATAACCTTTTTAATAAAGACATGAAAACCATCCCATGGAATCAACAGTGGCTTCTGAAAGATGTTTGGTCACCACATATGACTTTGTGATCTGTCCCTGTGCATTGAAAAGCAACCCCTTAGGTACTCAAGCATAAAGAGATAAACACAGATGTCCAATGTTGTCTGACCTTGGAAGCTAAACAGAGTCAGGCTTGGTTAGTACTTGAGTGAGAAGTGAAATGTTTCATGAATTCTCTCTCTGTGTGTCTGTGTGTGTGTGTGTGTGTGTGTCTCTCTCTCTCTCACTCTTTCTCTCTCTCTCCCCTCCCTCCCTCCCTCCCTCCCTCCCTCTACCTCTACTTCTACCTCGTGTGTGTCTGTATGTGTGTCTGTGTGTGTAACAAAATTAATTTAAAAAGAGGCCACAAACTTAAAAAGGAGCAAGAAAGGATGTATGGGAGGGTTTGGATGAAGGAAATAGAAGAGAAAACGATAATCACAGAAACATGTGTTTCTTGACTGGGCTCTTCTGAGTCTCAGGCTCCTGCTCCAATGGCAAACAAGTCCACAGAGTAGATATTCTGGGAGAAGGAACGAGGCCTGAGGTGTCTGAGGCTTTCATTCCAGGAGGAAACAGGAAGAAGGCATTGCCACCTCCAGTGTTTGCTGGGCACCCCACTGTGCTCCCTTACAATTCCAGATGAGACATGGGTACACTTTCTGTGTCCTCAGTGTTTGCTGGGCACCCCACTGTGCTCCCTTACAATTCCAGATGAGACAAGAGTACACTTTCTGTGTCCTCTTCATGGTTTCCTTTCCAGCCAGCTCTGCCTCAACTCCTCTAGGCCAGTGTCAGAATTTTATGGAAAGACTGTTCTTCCCAAAGTTGAGATATTCTGGAGCATGTTGATAAGTCATGGGAAGGTTTTGCTTGGAAAGAAGTTCAAATACAGCTCCAGCTTCAGAGAAGTAGGTGAGGAGTCTGCAGCATGACTTCATAGCCGAACAAAACTCTTCAGACTCTCATGCTCCTGACCCCAGAAAAAACATCACTGTCTGGGTATCTGCAGAATTCACTTTGATGTGGTCACCTTTACTACCTCTGTCAGAGTCCAGACTTTCAAATGGGATGTCTTCTGCTTCCAGAGACCTCTCCCTTTCTTCTTTACATCCCAAAGATGTCACTTGTCCCTCTGGTGGAGTCTGTGGCTTGTCACTGTTTGGACTGAACCATTATAATGGTGCGCCCTCTCTCCTCACCATAACTGGCTTTTCCCAGGAGTCTGATAATGGGTGATACTCCCATGTGCTAACTTCCCACATGAACATCTTTGTCCTCAAAGTGTCTTTTCAAATCCCTCATCTATTTTCATTGCGTTGGTTTTTGTAATTGAGATCTCATTACTGATATGAAAGTTCATAAACAGGCATAGATTTTGTGACAATTTCTCCCTCTCCAAAGCCTGACTGCCATTCTCCTGACATCATCTTTCACAGAGCAGAGCTTGGCCACGCAGATGAAGTCCAACTGACCTTTTGGGATTTAGGATTTTAGTTCTTGTTGCTCTATCTGAGAGTCATGTGCCTAATTCAAGGTTGAGGATATTGTTTTCTCTTCTTAGTTTTTTTTACAAGTTAACTTCTTTTTTATTTTATTTACTTTGTGAGTGTTGTAATTTAAGAAAAGCAGCACACAAAAGAAAGATGCTATGTGACAGGGTTCAAGTAGTGGGTTCCTTTTTTTATTAGAGAAAGGGATCATAAAAGGGGAACAGGGACAGGGGAGACAGAAGCAGCAGGAGAAAGGAAAGAGGGGAAGAGAGAGAAGGATGGGAGGTGGGCAAGGCCTTTTTAAAAGGAAACATAGTGAATGTACACAGGTAGTGCTCTTAATGGCTATACTTGAGGGTGTATCCTGTCAAAACCCCAAGGACAGGCCAGTGCAGATGCCTCAATACTAGCAGTGAGCATGTGAGAAGTATGGGTGTACACATACATATCACAACATACATGTGAAGATCAAAGAGTAATTTGCCAGAACTTTCTGTCTCCTTCCACACGCAGATTCAGGAAGTTAGATGTAGACTATCAGGATTGGTAGCAGCTATCTTTTAACCAGATGGATCAACTACCTAGTCAGTCCTCTTCTAGAAGCTGTATTGTGTTGCTCTATGCTTGTGTATATAATCCATTCTAGTCACTTCTGTATAAGATGTGAGGCTTGTTTGTCATGTCTGATGTCCCACAAACCCGGCAGTAATTGTTGAAGTACTTTTGTCCATGTTATGAGTTCTTGACACAGTGTCTCAAATGAAGCACCAAGGCTCTGTGATGAACGGGATAGAGCAGTCAAGTCTCTATGAAGTATGACAAACCATGGCAGAAGGTGTATGTATCACATGGACTTTGAAAAGGGAAGCTGAGCCTTGCATTGTCTCATCAGTCTGAAACTCAGGGCTCCTGCAGGAGCTGCCCTTTCTCAATACTGTGACAAAGAACCCAGCAAAAGCAACTCAAGGAAGAGTTCACTGTGACTCACTGTTTAAAGATACAGTCCATGTGCTTCTATAGAAGTCATGGCAGCAGAGTCTTGAGGCAGCTGGTCAGATTGTATCCACAGTCAGGAAGCAGAGAGAGCTGTTCGCCCTGCTTCCTCATTTTTGTTCCCCTTGGAACCTCATATCACACGATGGTACTGTTGACATTCAAACTGGGCCTTCCTAAGTCAGTTGAGCATCTCTGAAGACATCCCCATAGACACACCCAGAGATGTGTTTCCATGGATTCTACAAGTCAAGTTTGCAAAGGAGAGCAACCATTACAGCTCCTTTGCATCATTCTTCTACTCTGGTCTATGAGCTCTGGTCAAAGCTCGGCAGCACTGAACAATGCCTGTCTCTTTGGGGCTAGTCGTGACTCCATGTTCAGTGTACACTGTCCTATAAACCTCTGTGTCACAGCTAACCTGGAAGAGAAGGGGAAGAAGGCAGAAGCCAGGGGATCCCCCTAGAGGGCAAATAAAATTTGCAGGAAGAAAAGCATGGTTTCAACCAAACAGTAGTGACCTCTTCTGAAGCCAAGGCTTCATTTTCAAAAGAGAGGAAACACAGTCCCACCCAGGATAAACATCTCGACATGGTCCCACCTCATACAAACATCTTAATGAAAACAGCAAGGGGCTATGTCTTGCTGCATTTTGCAGCTTCCTTTATCCCATTCCAAACATTGGTTTTGGACAGCAGGTTAAAGTCCTGCTCCTATTTGATCTAATCCTTTGTAAGGTCAAGGCCATCTCTATGGTCTGCCCTTCTTTCATGTTTTTAATAAATAAACACAATCTGACAAAATTGACCCCTGTAGTGTGACACTACAGCACCCCCACAAGTCTGTCTTCAGTCGCAGATGGGAAAACACCCACAACACATAAAAATGGTTTTATGACTCCACACATTCCCAGTGTTTCCTGTTCAAAAAAAGCCACGGGCTCAGCCCTGAAGAGTCCCTTTCACCAAAGGCTCTCCTAGAAAAAGGGTTGTCCAGTGAACCCTAGAAATGTGTGAGAACTGTAGCTTTAGATCTCTGGGCTATAGAAAGGAGGTGTGACTAGTGCTTTTCAATTTGCAATGGTGACCTGCCTACGTAACACTGGCACAAGAGTGGTACAAAGCTTCTGGAAGTTACCAACCACTGTCTGATTGGATTTAGGCCGACTTTATGAGCTAGAACCCTAACAACACTCTGCTATACCCATAGATCAGCGTCTCACTCAGCCTTCATCAGAGAAGCTTCCACGTGCAGTAGAAGGGAAAAAATACAGAGACCCACAACTGGTCTATGTGCAGAGAGTGAGAGACTTGGAACACCATGTTATAAATGGGATGTCCCTGTCAAATCCCTCCCCTCTGGACTCAGGGAATTTGGCTTAAGAGGAAGCATTAAGATTGAAGACACCAAGGAAACAAGGCTTTCTAGACACAAAAGGAGTAATGCACACATGAGCTCACAGACTGGGTCAGCATGCACAGGGCCTGCTCAACCAGATGGGAAAGTGGACACAAGCTCCCGTGCCTAACCCAGAAGCTGTCTCCAATTGACCACTGCTCACAAAAGAAAGCTTAGTTTTCTCCAGTGGAGTCTTACTGGGCAAATGAATCACACTTCAGTTCATCCCCTGTGCCCCGTAGCAGACAGCCAGCAGAAAACAAACTCAGTGGGGGTTTTAGAGATTTTTTTTTTCGTTTCACAATACTTACTCATTTTTTTTAACTTACTGGTCTTTGGCTTATATATTAATGTTTTTTATTGTTTTTGTGGTATTCTGTGTGTGTGTGTGTGTGCTTACATACACATGTATGTACTTTTTGGGGGCTTTTTCTTTTTTGTTTGCTTGTTTTGTTCTGTTCTGACTTGCTGTCCTTCTGTATATATGTTTCTCTTATTGGTTGATGAACAAAACACTTATTGTCCAATAGCCAAGCAGGAAGAATAGGCAGGGCTACCAGACCAGGAGAAGGCTGGGGAAAAGAAGGCAGAGGACACCATGCTGCCCAAGGAGTAACAAGCCACAGCCACATGGCAATACATAGATTAATAGAAATGGATTAATAATTAAGACATAACTAGCCAATAGGAAGTCCTAGCCATCGACCAACAGTTTATAAATTATTATCAGTTTGTGTGTTTATTTAGGGCAAAGTGGCTGTGGGACCAAGCAGGACAGAAACCTCTATCTTCCCTGGTTTGTTGTTTTTTACTGGCCTTGTTTGCTTTCTAAAGAGAGAAAGAAAACGTGAAGTTGGAAAGGCGGGGATGATCTAGGAGGAGATGAAGGAGAGAAACTCATGATCATAATATATTGGAAAAATATGTTTTCAATTTCTTATATTTTTGGTTGTGAGCCTAGCCTTTAATGGCTGAGTCATCTCCCCAGCCCAATGTGTTCAATTTATAAAAGAGAGGAATAAAAATAAAAAGAACCAGTCTTCCATAGACAGTGCTCATTTGCCTCACAACAGGCCTCCAAGGCTGTGGGGTGATCTTATAGAACAAATCACTGCAAGTGGCTTTGGCCAGGACCATACATCATTGCCCCATTCTGATGCTCAGGGCCCAGCTTCTCAGACCTCCAGCACGTCCACCAGCTCAGATACCTATTTCCACGGCGATCACAAAGACTCTGTCCCAGGGCATGGTAGTATCTTCAGGCAATTCCCTAAAAATTGGCCCCCTGTACAATTTACATTCTGTATTCCTCTCAAAAATCTCCAAAATTCATTAACTCAGACCTTGCAGGTCAACAATCACACAACCTTGGACAAGTCCAGTTTCTCCTGACCTTAGAGAAGAAAAGAGATTGGTTTTCAGGAGATCTGCGTCAGGCTAGGAAGCCCTTGCATAGCATTCCGCATCTCAGAGAGACCCAGTTCATTAATGTAAGACCATTAAATCATGGATGGGTGGATGCACAAAACTTGATATTGCTAGCACAGTTATTTATTTTAATATAGTCAAATGTATCTGGAAGATAAGTTACAGACATTTAAATTATTCAATGAGTACAAATTGAAAGTAATATATTGCTGAGCAGAAATTATAAATCATGTGTAAAGCCTCTGGATTAGATGTGAATTTTTAATAAAAACTAATTCTTGAGCAGTGAAATTGCAGTCATAAAGACAAAGCAATTACATGTGGATCTATGTGTTTCTATAGTCCTCTTAGAAATAACCGAGGATCATCTGGTCCTAGCTAGTCTGTATAGAATATACAGCCGCAGGTCTGCTAAGCCCACAGACTTGAGATGTTTACCTAAGAAAGATGTACTCTTTCCTGCCCAAATTTACCTCCTGGGATCATCTCCCAATAGATGTTGTCAGACAATTCTCAAGCCAGAGATTTTGAGAACCAAGAAGATGGATTAATTTCTTCTTCTTAGGAACTGCAGTGAAATGCTTTCATTAATTATCTTCAAAATATAAATAGCCTATGATCATGAATCAGAGACACTTTTGGACATGAGGTATCCCACGCCTAAAACCAAGATAACCATCCCTATTGATACAAGCAACAGAGTGTGGTCCAGGAAGGCATATCCTGCTGCAAGTCGTCAAAGAAATACATGAGAATGCAAGCTTATTTATAGTGGGGATTTCACCTGTAGCCAGGGACCTCATCTCCACTTGGAAAGCTCGTCTGTGTATGACGTTTAAGGAGAAGAATCCCAGAAAACAGTCATATTGCCAAGAAGAAAAGAGAGCTTGGGGAATCACTGCCCTCACAATGTGACAGCTTTTGATTATTCTGAATAATGAAAGGACGCCCTTCAAGACAAGTTATAATACCAAGACAGGGTGCTCCCAGACATGCAATGGTTAACTTCAGTGTCAAGTCACATTCTCCAATATTCTCCGAAGATGAATATCGCACATCCTGTGTAATGACTATTCTGGATGCTTTCATATTTGAAACATTTCATATTTGTTTATCTTTGTGTCTTGAGGCACAGCCTGAACAAGTGTCTGCAGGGGTCTCTGTGATCACCACAGCCAGCAGAGAGGCAATCCGCAAGAAACAAGAAGGCAGCTTGGTTAAACACAACCCAGTAGCCAGTATTCGTTCAAATTCAAGAGGCTGATCTTAAGTAGTTTGTTTTAGGCATATTTAAGCACAGCACAATTTGGACAAAAGTTTCCTGGTGATAATTAACTCAGTCCCATGTGCACACAAAAAAAAATTAAGACACAGCTACACCAATACTCTTATAAATTACAGGTGGCACCTTCTATAAAGAGAGGTTCTATAGATAAAATAAGAATACAGGCTCAAGATAAACAAGCCCAATATAAGGGTCTGGGGAAGGACCCATGGTGGCCTTGGCCACACAGACAGCACAAAAGTCACCAGGCTATTATCTATGTCCATTCCCAGCCTTGTGGATGGAAAACAGGTTATACAACCCTCTCCCTTTAAAGAGACACCCTGTGTTTAACATTCCTGGTTCCCCGGTGCTTATCTGTGAGCACAAGAACCTAAATGCCTCCTACAAATGTTCATGCAATTTCTTATTTCAAAGATGTCACACAGTGTGCCTATCAGGGCCTTCACCAACAGAAAGAGTGGGCAGATGGGCACTGGGTAAATGGCAAACTCATCAGTATTTCAGGGACAGTGTGAAGATCACTTGTCATTTAAGCCTAACTTCTATGTAATTTGGGACAAATGTGTTCAGAACTTCCAGTGTGTGCTGATTAGGAATGGACTATGAAAATATTGTTTTGGAGTCATGGTTAAGAGTGAAGGCTACTGGGCCAGATCTTAATGGAGACTAAGAATGTCTCTACAGCATTAGGGAGTTTTGAAGAACCTGCTGAACCCAGTAGTGAATACCAGCCAGCCTTCAGCCTTCAAAACTAAGCTTCTGTGGCATCTTGGAACAATATAAGTTAGCATCAATGTAAATAAAGGAATTACACAAGCATCCATCTCACCCCCTTTGGCTACTGGTAGTCTTCTTGGAAAAACAGATCTTTCATTCACTTTCTCATAGAGACACGTGTATTCAGGAGAAGGGGATCCTTAGACCAAGAGGTTCGGGAGCAAGTGGGAGTGATCGTCAAGAAATGCCTCTTCTCTTCATGCCCTGGTTTTCTTCCTTTGCTATGTTAAAATGCTGTCCAGAAGAAACTCGGGGAGGAAAGAGTTTATTTGACTTACAGGTCCTGATCATAGTCAGTGATTGAGGAATCCAGAGAAGGAACCCAAGCAGAAGCAGAGGCAGGAGCCCTGGAGGAACGTTGCTTACTGGCTTGCTTCTGTGGCCTGTTCAGCCTGCTTCCTCATATATCCTCGAACAACCCACCCCGGGGCAGCAAAGCCCACCGTGAGCTGGGCCCTCCCACATCAACCATTAATCAAGAAAATGCCCCCACAGACTTCTTGCCTATAGGCCAATCTGTTGGAGGTGGGTTTTTTGTTTGTTCGTTTTCATTTGAAGTTACTTCTTGCCAAGTAATTCTAGTATGCGTGAAAACTAACACACAGGCTGTATGCAAACCTTATTTCTTCTTAAACACTCGTGTTCTGTAGAATCCACTGGGAGAAATTGTCCATTCTCAACAAGGACACACACAGGATTCGGCTTAACCTGCTCACTGTCGGGGCTGGAGGGCTGTTGAGAGCTGATTTTATCATCTTATCTGAGCTCTCCTCTCTTGTTTGGTCACGTGGACTATACCCCTAAGGCAGCAAATCCCTCTCTACCAATGCTAGTCAGGCCATCAGTCCCTAGCTCATGTACACCCTCAGGCTCTCAGCCACAACCTGGCAGTAGCCAGCTTTCCTGCTAGTTGTCATTCCTCGGAACCTCAAGCTCCTCCAACCTGACATAAAAACCCAGATGCAGTCTCTACTCTTGTCTCCAGTTTCTCAGAACCAACCCAACCTTTGGTTCTTTTTAGTAGAATTGGACAGATTGGGAAAAAGAGACTTTCCAGGTCATGGCAGGGGAGAGATGTGGTCCCTTGGAGTTCTGCTCCAGGACAGATGCCTACCACCTGGTGTCAGCACCACCTTATAAATGGCTAGTGACATGTGCACACTCACACAGAATAGATGTTCTGGTGTGCACCGGCTTAGGGTCTCCAGAACAGATGACAGAGTACTGAGGGATATCTGTACACTCTGTGAAAATGTATTGCTGTGATTGGTGTGATAATAAGCTAAATAGCCAGCAGCTAGAAAGAGGCTGGGTGGAACTTCTAGAAACAGGGAGGATTCTGGGAAGAAGAAGCAGGGTGGAGTCACCAGCCAGACACAGAGGAAGCAGCAGCATGGGTAGTATGGAGAGATGAGGTAAGAAGTCAAGCAAAAGAACTTAGATGAAAATAGATGGATTAGCCGGGCGTTGGTGGCGCACGCCTTTAATCCCAGCACTTGGGAGGCAGAGGCAGGCAGATCTCTGTGAGTTCAAGGCCAGCCTGGTCTACAGAGCAAGTTCCAGGACAGCCTCCAAAGCCACAGAGAAACCCTGTCTCGAAAAAACCAAAAAGAAAATAGATGGATTAATCTAAGTTATAAGAGTGAAGGGGACAAGCCTAAGCTAAAGGCCTAGCTTTCGTAACTAATGAGAAGTCATTATTTGGGGCTGACAGCAGAAAAGAAAGTCCATCTACAATGGAGTTTTCTCTGGGTCACATTATTGTTGCTTTTATCATTGTCATATTATCATCTTTAAGACAAACCGCTTCTTGAGGACACTCTACTGGCAAACTTAGGGTTTATCACAACTGAGTACCACCAGGTGTGTATCTGGACATTCATAAAATCAAATATCTGGACGTAGAGTCACAGGTACGTGTGCTGAGATATCAAGCTGGATAAGGCACAAGCGTCACAAGTTCAAGGTCTGACTGGGTAACTTAGAACAAGTGTCGCGAAGGTTAAAAATAAAAACCAAAAGCTCAATGGTGGAGCACATGAGGCCCTGAGCTGAGTCGCCAATACTGATTTGAAAATGTCAGAGTTGCCAGGGGGTGGTGGCCCATGCCTTTAATCCCAGCAGAGGCAGGTGGATCTCTGTGAGTTCGAGGCCAGGCTGGACCGACAGCCTCCAAAACAATACAGAGAAACCCTGTCTCGTAAAACCAAAAAAAGAAAAGAAAAGAAAAGAAAAGAAAATGTCAGAGTTGCTAAGAGAAAGTCATTTGGCAGCAGGAGGTGTGAACATGAAGATTCCTCCAAGATCCCACCCAGCATAGCCCTCTCCCCTCCCCCACTGAGGAGGAAGGTCATGTGACATCCTGCCCTGAAGAGACCTGGAAACACAACACAGTAATGATCCTTGGAGGCTCTCTGGGGTGAGGAGAGGGTGGAGCAGGATTCAAATGTGGCTTTTCCAGCTCAGACACCCTTGCTGAACACAAAAGTCTCTGGTTAAACTGAGGAAGTTCGCACTTTTGCTGTGTAATCACATGCTGTGAGGGGAAGGGGAGCCGGCTGCTGCCTGGAAGAGAATCTCGGAACATCTTTGAGAAGCACACATCCAGGCATCTGCAGAGACTTTGGGGACTGAGAAAGGGTTTGCTCAGGTGGGGAGCAGAGAGGCCTGTGCATCCAGGAGGAAGTGAACTGAGAAAGCAAACAAGAGAGGAGGCAAAGGAAGAAATAGTAAAGGAGCTGCTTACGCCACAGGTGACACCCTGCCCCTCCCCCTCTCCCTGCCCCTCCCTCTCTCCCTGCCCCTCCCTCCTCCTTCACTCCCTCTCTCCCTGCCTCTCCCTCTCTCCCTGCCCCTCCCTCTTCCTTCTCTCCCTCTCTCCCTGCCCCTCCTTCCTCCTTCTCTCCCTCTCTCCCTGCCCCCTCCCTCCCTTCCCCTTTTATCTCCCTTGCCCTTCCTCTCCCCTCCCTCATGACTTGTCAAGTCTGCCAACAGCAGGGTCTGCTGCCTAGGATTCAGAATAACACACACAGGAGCGGTCAGAGCATCCGCCAGGAGCAAGAGCATCTTTCCCCTGGATGTCCACACAGGTTGATATAGTTGACAGAAAACAGTTACCTATTATTAGAGCTAACTGAATACCACTAACCCACACCCAAACCTTTGAGTTGCATCCTGACCAAACACTTAGGGGTTCAGCAGTTTAAAACTCAGCTTCAATAAATAATTAAACATTTCTTCAAGTTTGACGAAAATCAAGAGACTGACAGTTGAACAGCCCAGGGAAGCAATAACAGCAGAAACGGGTGAGAGCTGAAGGTCTTAGCTTCATGGACTGACTGACCATAGGCAGTCAAGAGTCTGAGAACTCGTGAGTGCTGTGGCCTGGTCCCTTCACCTGTTCACCTCCGGAGTCCCTGACTGTAAATGTCTTTGCGCTTGTCTTCGTCTGCCCACTGTGCCGAGGACAGACATCTGTTTTCAGGATGACTGCCCTAGCTCCATGACAAGCTAAGCAGAGCATTAGCAGGAGAGCACGACTCTCCAAGACTGCTCTCTTCCCCTGCTGTCACCACAGAGACAGGGCTAGATTCAGTCCTTGAGGACAAAGAGCCCCTGGCAGGAGGGCTTCCTCCAAACCTGAGCTTGAGATCCCCTGTGAGCAAACAAACGCAAAGAGGGAAGAACCTCCCCATTGATGCATGGGAAGGGATTAGCATCCTCTTGCTGTTACACTGGCTGTTTGGTTTTAAAATTGTTCTTATCTGACAGAATGCCACACAGCTTAGTACAATAAAAATTTTTTTTGTTAAAAAAGGAGGGTATTGATTTCTCTCTTTTATGTTTTTTCTTTTTGTAGGTGTACATGTTCCTGGGGTGGGTGATGGATAAAACCAATGCTCATGTGAGTGGATGCGTGTGTGGAGCCCAGAAGTGGAAGCCGGGCATTTTTCCTGTCACTTTCTATCTTATGTGTTGCTAGTCTCTCACTGGAGCTGGAGCTCACGACTTCAGTAGGCTTGGCCTGCCAGCAGCCCTAGGGATCCCTGCATCTCCCCCATACACCCTACCACTGAGGTTGCAGGTTTGCACTGCCAAATGGGTGCTGGATATTCAAACCCAAGTTTTCATGTCTGTGTGGTAAACAGTTTCCTAGAGTGGCTATCTCCCACCCCTACTCCCCCTCATTTCTGCAAGTGTGCTATTTAAACTATCACACTAGGCTTTGCTTAAAGAACATATATTGTCTCATATTCAATTTATTCAGAAAGGTCAACTGATTTATATTAAAAACCTTTCACAAAAAAAAAAAAAGAAAAAAACAAAAAGCTGAGAAAGAAGAGGCAAGCTTGCCTTCCCTGGCCCCAAGGTAATTGTGGCTTCCAGCGTCATGTTTCAAAAATTCTAAAACAAAAGTGGCACACACTCAATAATACATGAAATTTCCCTAGGTCCTGAACACATTCCGTATGCAAACCGACTTCACACAGTTCACGGATGCTTTCTTCTTGGAGAGAGTTAAATCAGTTCAATTATTTGCCTCATTAAAGCATTCCCACTTCTGGCAGGAGTGACTTTGAATCAGGTTTTGGCCCATTATTGACAAAATTGTCCACACCTTACATTTGAAGGGAGCATTGCTGAGTCACACCTTCTGAATGGGATGTGCAGACCACAGTGCTTCTCTGCATTCCCATCACATTTTCCCCTCAGGAGTTTCCTGCTGGCTGAGAGCCTGTGGGTCCATGTCGGGGGCTCTGCTGGGGATCTGGAAACAAGATTTTGACCCATTGTGAGCATTCATCTGTTCCTAATTCATCTCCACCTGAACAAGGGGTAAACAGTCACACTCTGAGGAGCAGGAACACAGGTTTGGAAGAATCATTCTCTATGATATTTCTTCTCTTGGGTTGACTAGGGTTAGCTGATCAGTCCCCTCTTCTCATGGTAACCCACAGATCTCAGACCATCCTGATATACACATTGGGAATGTCATCTCTCAGTTCCCATTACCCTGAAACAGCGGTTTGGGGACTCAGATTTGAAGAAAGAGATTAGAAGTGTTGATTTCCTAATTATGGCAAAAGTAGGGGATACCTAGTAAAACTGGGGTGAACCAGAGGGAAAGGTTTTAAAAGTCCCACTCCACCCCATCCCAACCCTACAAAGAACTGGGTCCTTATCTTGCCAGTGAGAGCTCCAGGGCCCAGAAGGGAGAGGGAAGTATTCTCCTGAGGGTAATGGTTTTACCACACACACACACACACACACACACACACACACACACACACACACACACTCAGGGGAGAGGCCACATCACGTGCAACACATTTACCCTTGTATCTTCAGTAATGAATTTGTTCCACATTGTTTCATAACAGTTTTCTTTTAAACAAACTATCGAGTCTGGAAACTAACAAAGCACCTGGCTTTATACTGAGGCCAGGAAGGATGTACAAGGAAGGGTGCATTGTCAGTGGACACCCAGACCCTTCTCTCTTGAAGCCTTTATGAGTGAATAAGCAATCCCACGTGTAATGTGTGCATGCCAGTGTTGCATGGCACCGGACACATGACATCTTCTTATATCCACACTGGCACAGAGAACTCAGCTCACCAAGCCCCAGTGCACAGCTGGCTCATAGCAAGCCCGGGGTGAGAATGCAGATGTGGCTGCCTCCTAAGCTACATCCAGCCTCCTCCCAGCAACAGAGGAAGACTTTCCTTCACTTTGCATGGGGTCTGGAGTAAAGAACCAGTTCTCTACCTGAGGGAAGTGAAGCTAACATAGGGGACACAACACAGGCATTCAGGTGACGCAGAGGCAGTACCACACAAGTTCACCCAGGGAACGCCCCACAGGGCTGTGTGCTCCTTCCACTGCCCAGCTCCTGCAGGGGCAGGGTAACCTCTGCCCTTGGTAAGACGGTCCTGCCTTGGTGTCTGCTGCAGCTAAGGGTTTGCATTGCCTCACTGTCTGCTGTGTGTATTAGGATCAGAAAGTCACATACAGCAGACGGGCAGGCACAGGTCACTGGGTAAGGACAGACACCAGTCCCCTGGGTGAGGGCAGACACCAGTCCACTGGGTGATGGCAGATGACAGTCCACTGTATGAGGGCAGACACCAGTCCATTGGGTGAGGGCAGGGAAATCTTGCCCCAGGCCTTTGATACCAATCCTTGGAGGAGTGCTGCCTGCCTTTCTAGGCTGACCACAGGTCACCACGATACTAGAGGGAAAGGTGGACCCTAAGCCTAGCTTCTTCTCTTGTAGCCAGTATGAACTGAAGCTCCCAGAAAAAAATAAAAATAAAACAATAAAGCAGAACCCATGCCCATGTTGATTCTTCAAGGTAGATTGGCTGATCAGAGAGCTTCATGATCAAGGGAAGTTGGAATGTTGCAGATCCAGAAGAATCTTTAGGATCTTTAACAACCACATATTAGCCAACACCGTGCTTGCCCTGACATTCTTATGACTATGAGACAAGCCTTTTGGGATATATTAATTTAAAATGCCACTGGACTTCGCCACCTGAGGACTATAGACTTCCCTCAGATGCACAGGGACTTCCCCCAGTCGGCTGTAACATGCCCACTGACGCTTGCACCGTTATACCTGAACATCACTCTCTCCTGAGCACCGAGACTCCAGGCCTGCATCAGCGCATTGGGGCTATGTGGTGCTGCTGTCAACCCGGGGCCCGATGCATGCTGGCCATGCCCTCTGCCAACCTAGCTCTGTTCCCACCCTCGTAAACATCCCCTTTAAGAAAGGAAGAACATCTCCCGAACAGAGTGATGCTGTCTCTCGCCCCCACTGAGCTCCGGGTGGCTTGCAGACTTCCCTTCTATATGTTGGTAGGTGACATCGTGGTCCAACCCTGCCTCTGGATAGCTTGTGGATGCCTCTGTGCACAGTGGACTCCTGCCCTCTGGACTGGGGTATAAACTTACTGTGAGCCAGAGAGCTGCGTTTTGTCTCATAAAAAGAAATAACCGACATCACATAGAGACAAGGACTGCTTAGTTACACATACCCTGTGCCCCCTATTTTATCTAAAAGGTAATGTCAGTACTCCAAGGAGTCACAGGACCCCTTTTCTGCCCCTCTTCCCAATAGGGCCACACTGAGCAAACCTCTTTTGTCTGCATCACTCACTTTTTTACTTGCCTTGCTGAGAGGGCAACTGAGCTTAGCATGTTGAGAAGTCAGAGCACAGACTTCTGTCCTAAAATTCTCTAGGAACCAGGCTGCTTCTACTGCTGGCCCGGCCCCTGCTTTAAGTCCTTGTTCTTTCAACTTGGCCACTTAACCCCTCTACACCCTCCTTAGATCTGCAGGCTGTGGTGATGAAGTGAAGTGATGGGTGTAGGAACGCCCTGTCAGCCATGAGCAGCTCAAAGCTCCCAAATGCACATGGATCTCTGTCTTGTGCATGCACTTACAATGAGGATTACTGAAGGCTTGGGCTTTCAGCTCCCAGACCTTAAGAAACCATTGCAATTAATAATGTTCCATTTCCATTGGGAGTGTTAGCACTTAAGTGTGGCTTCCTGCAGATGATGCCAGCTAACAGTGGGCAGCACCATATCTGTAAGTCACCCTTTAAAGACTCCCTGTTAACATATCTTTTGTTTCTAACATCCTAGAGCACTGAATCGACTGGTTTCAAGATCAAATAAAGCTCTCTCTCTCTCTCTCTCTCTCTCTCTCTCTCTCTCTCTCTCTCTCTCTCTCTCTCTCTCTCTCTTTCTCTATCCCCACCGTATTCCTGGGGGCACAGGAGACCCCAGTCCAGGCTTGATTGTTCACACACAGCTGGATGGCTTTCACCCTTTGCTCCCTGAGGGTGAATTGAAATAAACATCTAGGAAGGAAGAAAGCAATTTTGCAAAGACAAGGAGAGGAAAGTGCAATGTGCTTCCTTGAGCCAGCCAGTGCCCTGGAATGGAGGAACTGAGCAGCCAGCAAGGGCATGGGGCTTGCCAATCCTTAGTTTGTACTATGAGGATGCACATGTATGTGCTACACCTGTTAGTGCAGAGCCTGGATGGAGAGGAGGAGATTGGCTGGGGTGCTTATGTAGAGGTCAGAGGTCATGCTCTCTGATGCACACACACACACACACACACACACACACACACACACACACACTCAAGGCTCAGACCTGGAGACTGTGGTGTTACCCATTTTTTCTTCTCTGCAGCTACTATGTTTCCTGTTTCTTTAGGGAACCCAGGAAGTGAAACATTAGAGATGCCATTGTCCTGCTGTGAATTGAACTCTTCAGATGTTCCCCGCCTCAGGATAAGGCTTTTCTTTCTTTTTCCTTCTTCTTTCTTTCTCTCTCTCTTTCTTTCTCTCTCTCTTTCTTTCTTTTTCTTTCCTTTTGATTTTTTAAATTTAAGTTAGAAACAAGCTTGTTTCACATGTTAATCCCAGCTCCATCTCCCTCCCCTCCTCCCCATCCCTCTCCAGCCCTCCCAACCAATCCCCTTTTTGCTCCCCAGGGAGGGTGAGGCCCTCCATGGGGAATCTCCAGAGTCTGCCATTTCATCTGGGGCAGGCCCTCCCCCATGTGTCCAGGATAGGATAGAGCTTTTCTATCCCATAATCCAGCACTGTAACCAGTTCAAACTAGCCCCCTGCTATAGGGAAAACTGCCTTTCGCACCTTCATTTTAGCTTTGAAATATTACTGGCACAGGCTCCCAGGGTTTGCTTCCAATAACCCACTGGCATCCTTAATTATCTTGGAGTTGGGATTGACCCAGGTTTGACTAGAGGGAGCTGGTTATAGTGACTTCTTGTCCCTGGAACACACCATCATGATTTTTGTAGTATTTCCTTATGTTCTGAGAACTAAAGATGTTTTAAACTGACACAATCTTCCTTTGATTCTCTTGGGACTGGTTCCCCATTGGCCTTGAATTTGGGCTGTGGTGTCTGTCCCTGTACTGTCCAGCTTTGTCAAAAACCTCTACCCAGTTCATTTAGAAATAGCTTGTCATTCTCTGCACCCTTGATATCCAGGTCGCTCCCTCCTCTCCCACCATGTCTGGGGCCAGGCACCTTTAGTCTGCTTTCTGCAGAATCCAGTTAGGCTGGTTTAGACAGATGTCCTAATTCTCACTGTTTTCAGAAACTTTCTGTTCCCCAGCTCTCCTCTACCTGCTCCTCAGCCTCAGGAGTCACATGCCTGGAGGTAAGCAGAGCTGAATACAGTTCTATATCAGGCTTCAGCTGAAATATCTGATCTTAAATATATAATGCTGCTTCCTCTGGCTGTGCAACTGTGTTCTCTGTTGGGCAACGTTCATCTGAGTTCATTCCTAGGATCTGCCATTCTGATGCCTGAGGTGGGGCTTCTGTTCTCTTGCTGGTTTATTTTAATGGTGTCAAGAGAGTTGTGTTCCCTGTGAACCTGAAGATCTGAGATCAAAGGCCACTTGTGGACTGGAATTTCTTGGGTGGCTAAAAACAGAAATTTGGACATAAGGGAGCATGGGAAACTATTTGACAGAATCTTGGGGAGACATTGGCAGCCTGCCTGGAAGGGAAGACTTCTCCACTCTTAGCATTGCTGAGCCTTGATGTAGAACATCTTCAGATTCAGGAACCCCACTCAGAGTCTCTCAATAAGCAACTACATCCTCCTGAGCAATGAAGGCACAGCAGTTGCCCAGTTCTACCAGTTGAGAATTTCTGATCACTCTCCCCTGCCCCGTGAAGGAAGGGGCTCATTTCCAGGATCTGATTTCCACCTCCAGGTAAATCAAGAATCCCATGGGCATAGGCTTACAGAAGAGCTGGATGGTTAGTTTCTGATATGATCAAGTAGAAGGCAGAGGAAGAAGGATGTGACCAGGGAGCCCCAAGGAACCTTGACTACCATGCCAGTGAGAGTTCACAGACTTGGTCCATGTATGGCGTATGGCATCCCAAGTTTGTTTTTCTCCCAAGTGGCACTTCAATGTAAACTTTCCAGTGTCCATAACTCCGTGATTTCTCTGACACAATGCCCCAGTGACAACAAGCTTCCAGTGATAACCAACAGCTCTCCATTCTCTGTCCTTCAAAAGGGAGGTCACCAAGAGATGGGTCCTTAGTCCCTGTGACCTCAGATAACAGGCACAGCCTCTTGGGTCTTGGACTGGGTGGACTGAGCACTTCATGCTCAGACGTGCCATGGCGATGAGTCTGTGTTTGAGCAGACTTGTTATTCTGACAGCTTTGGCCTTGGCTCCTTGAGAGCTCAGCCAAGCCATGACTGTTGGTGACCACAGATGGACTTGAGAGCCCAGTCATGGACTCCTTTCCCTCCCTATTACCTAACTCCTAACTCCCTTCTGGCATCCTTTTGACATTCTTCTGGTTTGGACCCAATCTATGGGTCTAGTTTTACCCAGCAAATTCCAAATCATCTGTGGCTATTGTCACAAGAAACAGCTAATCAAGAGACCTTCACCCCAAAGTGTCAGCCATAGTCTTCACCATACCAGTATCTGTTTCACCACACAGAGACACCCCTTCTGCATATATGACACCTTCATACAGAATCCTGACAACAGTCATTGTGGAACCCATGGGAAAGAACTGAAGGAGGCAGGGTCTACCACCAAAATCAATGCCACAGAGGCCTCTGGAATAGGCTGCTCTTATGGCAGAGGGTTCCCTGAGTCCGGCTTGGACTTTATGACACATATATCATGTTTTTAGGACCGTGAGTATGCCTGCAAAGTGAATTTGAGTCTAAACTCTTGGGTCTACCAGAAGGGAGGGATTAGTGGTTCCTCAATCCTGCCAGAAACCCAGCTGTGTAGACAAGCCACAGTGATCTAACCTCCCTGGCTATGAGCTGGCCAGCACAGCTGCAGTGGGGGAGCCATAGCCTGAGGTGTGAGAAGGGAAGTCTTTGAGTATCTGTGGATACTGGGGCTGGGCTGAGGGTGGCTGTTTCATGAGAATAGACAGAACTGTGTGTCACCATCCCAGAGGGACATGGAGCGAACAGAGCAGAACACGGAAAAGACATGACAGTTAACCCACAAGGAAAGACAGCCCTGCCTAGGGAAAAGTGGCATGAAGGAGAAAAGGGGGTACGCCACTTCCATCCAGAGGAAGTGACTCATGAGCCAGTTTCAGAAAACTGGCTAATAAAAAAAAGAAACACTCACTAAAAATCAGTGTCTTAAAATATTTGGTAATTCTCAAATAGAAATTAGAGAGACCTACATCCTGTTCGTCACCAGATTTTTCCTGGTGGTGCCTGTGGGCCAGCTCAACTCTTCACACTGCACATGCTCTTTGGGACTTGTGTGGGTTCTTGTGGGATGTCTTCTACACCAGATTTCACAGTTTCCAGCACGCTGCTCGGATAGTAGTCAAATTGTTAGCTGGGAAGTGGTTGGGTGGCCCTTTCCTTCCTTCCTGTCTCACATATCCCCCCTCTACCCAGGCTGACAGACCAGAAACCATACCTTAAAGCAATGGAGTTTGATCTGCTCTTTCATTTATTTTAATTAGCTGTTTTCGTTTACATTTTAACAGCAAAAAATTCAGTCAGGAATACTGGAAAGACTTTCTTTTTTGGGGGGAGGAGGCTAGGTCTTTCGTGACATCCCAAGAAAAATGATACAACAAAACCTTTAGATAGCAAACTTTGAATACTCATATTGCCTCATTTCTCCATAGCAAAGCTAAACCAATTATTCAAGCTAGAAATAATTCAATAAAACAGGGTGTCAGTCATTTTAAATATGAACCCCAGATGAACAATTTGTTTTTGTTTTCAAATGTCTAAAAATCACTAGTTTAGAAAAATCTAAAATGTGTCCCCCAACCAGATACTAACATCTACAAAATTAACATATTCTTATACAAATTGATTAATCCAGAAAATATCAGAGTTTGTGTGTTCTTCAGTTTTCCTTCTGTTTTTCATGTTACTCCATAGCATTGCTAATGGAGATCTATAAAACTGCCTGATGAGACAGCCCAATGTGTAAAGTATTTGCTGTACAAACAATGAGGTTCTACAGTCAGATTCTAGAACCCATAAGAAGCAGGAAGCAGTTAACACATATATGTAATCCCAGCATTTTTACAGCAAGATGGGAGGCTTACCCAGGAGAACCCCCAGAAGCCAATGGGTCAGTTAACCTGTCCTAGGAAGTGGCAAATAAGAGATCCCATCTCAGATCACCTAACTTAGGTTCCTAGGGGCTCACAGAGACTGAACCAACCATCTGGGAGTCTGTATGCGACCGACCTAGACCCTCTGCATATAAGTCACAGTTCTGTTCTTTTGTCTTCTTGTGGGACTCCTAACAGTAGGAGCAGGGACTATCTCTGAGTCTTTGGATGACTTTTGTGACCCTGTTTCTCATGATGAGTTAGTTGTCTTGTTCAATCTTAATACAAGGGGAAGAAGGCCCTAGTCTTACTGCAACTTGATATGCCACATTTGGTTGACAATCATGGGAGACCTGCCCTTTCCTGAAAAGAAATGGAGGAGGACTGGCTGGAGGGGCAGAAAGGATGTGGTGGGTGGTGGGTGTGGGGTCTGAGAGGAGAAGAGAGAGGGGAGAGATGCAGTTGGGATGTAAAATACTAATAACAGTAATTTAAAAAATTCATTTAAAATATAGATCCAGTCTCAAACAAAGCAGAATGTGAAGACCAGAGTTTGTCCTCTGACCTCTATGTGTGTCCATGACATCACACACACACACCCATCACATACACATAGAGAGGCACAGAGATAAAAACCAAATGTGTTAAAGTCGCAGTGACTTGGGGAACATGTGTCTTCCCCAAGACTCCCTGCGGTGCTCTCTGAACCCCTCCTCAGGATGGGCTGAAATGAGGAGGACAGAGAAACAAGATCACGTGAGCGAATTCAACTCAGAAGTCACTTGTCTCAGAGACGGAATGCCGCATCTGTCTGTGCACCTTTCCAAGGACTGGAACGATGAGAAAAGCAGCAGATGAAACCCCAGCGTGAAAGGGAGAGCCCACAAAGATGGCTGGAGAGAGTGGCTCACAGGCACGGAGTGATATAGCCAGGGTGGGCTACGGGAACACGGACACCGCAGACAGGGAAGCATGCTGGGTGGTAGAGAACGACGAGTTCGGTCCCATCACCCGGATGAATAGTGTCTTGAATTCCATGACTAACCTTCCCCATGTTCCCATTAAAGTCCTGGTGGTTAAATTCTTCTACAAAGACTCTGAATAAATGAGTTTATTCCCATTTCTGATGAGCAAACTTCCGTTATATTTCCATCGCAACAAAACAGGCTCTGGTGAAGCTTTCTCTTTGGATATAAAAACCTCTATTGTTATGAATCCACCACACCAGCCATTCAAAGGAATGATCTTAGACTCTGTCTACATGTAATGACTAGCATTATTGATTGACAGGAAAGAATGGTGTGTTCCCACTGAATTGTTTTGGTGTGTATGTATAGAAAAGACAGGCCATGCAGACTAGTGTGTTAGGGATTTGGCCTCCCATGGGAGTTCTGGAACACAACATCCAAGGGTGAGGGAAAGAACTATTTTTGTGCGTGTTTGTGTGTATGTACACATACACATATAAGTGTGCGCATACATGTGTATTTTGTGTGTATACATGTGCATATAAGTGTGTACATGTGCATATATCTTTGTATATACATGTGTGTATTTGTGTGTATATGTGTATTCATGTGTATATACGTGTGTGTGTGCGCACACGTGTGTGTGTGTGTGTGTGTGTGTGTGTGTGTAATGAAACCCATGTACAGCAGTTATTTCTGCTGCTTTTTTTTCATTCCTGAAAAAGCAAATGGGAAATGGTAACCATAGCATATGTTTTGAAAAAAAGAGGCCCTCGGATGTCCTAGGTTTCGCCATTTTCAGGATTCCAAGTTGAAATACTCCTAGTCAAAGGAGATGGAAAGCGTGAGTCCAGGTATCAGGTTCATGTTCTCAGGCAATGAAAGAGGTACAGTGACTCACGGAGTGAGGGCGGGGCATGATGGAGCCATATGCCCATCACATTTCAGCGAAGTGTTTCCAAAAGGCAGAGTCGAGGAGCTTGGTGTTCAGTCCACTCAGTTCTCCCGTATGATGCTTTGCATTCCCAGTGCTCTCTGAGCTTGGACACGAAGATGCTGTCTTCTGAAAGGGACTTGTGACTTCTTGACCTATAGAAGAACTCGGTGCATAGTCTAGGCAGATGCTGCCCCCATGAAAGTCCTCAACACTGTCCAATGGAGCCGCAAACACCAGAGGAAGAGCCCAGGGGGTTTGGGTGATGTAGGACAGAAAAGTCCCCAGTGGAAGCCCCTTTGTACATGCAGTCCTGGGTACAATCATAGCTCCCACACCCTGTTCTGTGGAATATGTTCCAAAACCCTAAGGATCTCTCCAAACCACAGATGTCATGTTTCTGTTGTTGAACTAACATAACATAACATAACTTTTCCAGTGTATCAAGAACTCATCTACACTGTGGTCAGAGTATTTGACCCAGAAGGAGACTGAACCTGAATTTTTTGTTTGTTTCTTCAGCCTCCCAAGTGGAAGATATTATCTTTTCTTACCTCATTAAGTTGAAGACTTCTGTCTTTTCACTGAACAAGGGCATTTCATGGCTTCTCTTGGGCAGACCTGAAAAGCTAGTTGCGCTATTCTTGTGCTCTAAATCTCTTATTAAGTAAGGGTCACTCCAATAGAAGCACTGAGATACCACACGGGGGATGTGACAATTGAGATGACTAGTGAGTGACTAGCAAGAGGGTAAGGTGTAGCACTCAGACACACTGAGCATTGCTAATCCATGTCCCTCGTGAGGCCCACAGAGATGATTCTGAATTTCACCATGTTTCACCACGTGGAGCAATTTGAAACTTATGAATTGTTTATTTCTAGAATGTTCCACTTAGTATTTTCGAACTACACTAGCCATGGGTAACCTGAGCCTACTGATGAGGTTCTGTTATTGTACACAAATCTCCTGCTGTGAGGACTGACTACACTGAGCTTCTGTTTGGAACTTGAGTTCTGAGGTGGGAACACAGAACTAAGAGTTACTTGGGACATTGTGGGTGGAATAAACGGCGGTTGCAGCTCACTGAACATGCACAACCTGCCAACCTAGAAATACAATAAGAACCAATCATCTCTCCCATCACTTGAAGGTTTCTCAGTAAAGGTAATGGATTGTTTTCCTATTGGAATTGCTCAACTCAGAACACTGTGCAGCACTTTAATGAACACAGCTGGAGAATACCCAGAGGACCAGAGTAAATGTGCATACTGTCCAGGAGGTGGGAGCTGATCCCAAATCCTCCTGGAAGTCCACAAACTTCTGTCATCAGCAGTACGTTCTCGTGAGTAAGCAAGAGAAATCCAGCAAGGCTCTTTGCTCGACTTATACAATTTGTATCTAAGTTTGTTGGATCCTTTCCCCTATTTATCTACCTGGTTTGTCTCATAAAGTGAAATCCTACCCAACAAAGAGGCAAGCTTACAGAAACAAAAAGATAAGACTTTGGCCAGAGTGAGATAAAATCTGAAACTGGACTCCACTCCACTGCAACCCGTGGTAATGTAAAGAATCCCCCAGGAAGCTGAGACTAAATCGCCCCGGGCTTCTCTCTTCCCTTTGCCCTTCCAGCCCGCAGTCTGGGGTCTTATGAAGGATTCAGTCAATAGTTACAGATAGTCAGGGAGAAAGCTCACTTGATTTAAAAGTTCCTTTTATTAAACACAAGGAATTTGTCTCCGGCTGATCTGATGACTCAAGGCTTCATGTTGGCCCTCTCTGGGGGCTTTGGAAAGCCTCTCATGCCCACAGCGGATGCAGCTGACTAAACAGAGGCACCCAGGGACAGCTGCATATTCCAACAGCAATGGTGTTTTCTGGTGGATTCCGATGTAACTGCAATGGCCTGTTTGCACTGACTTCCCTAGTGTAGAAAATGAGACCAGGGAGTGTCAGCCTAACCCCAGGTTAGCACCACTGTTCTGATCATCAGCCTCTTACAACTGTTTTATAAGTTTGAAGAAAGCATCAAGCCTCCAAGGTGTGCAGACCTCATCTCTTCAGCATCCAGGCTGCAGACCTGAGAAAAACCAGTCTCACAAAGGAGCAGGAGAGTTCACCAACATGGAGAAGAAGAAAATGCCTTTTCTAGCACACACACTGCCACCTCCCCTCAGGCAGGGACTGAGAGTCTCATGTTTGTAATCACATTTCCCAGGACAAGCACAACTGTCACACATGCGTAGGACAGTAATGTGCCGATGCTCACTATTGTAGGAAATGTTTCACAATGGATCCAGCGTTTGTAAACTCTGTTGTCCTTAATCACGAAAGACACCTATGAAGAGTGGCTCTGTGAGCCAGCAAAGGCTGGGAGATGCTTGGATTACACTGAGAGGAGGGAGCATCTGCTTCGGTATAATAGAGAAAAGAAAATTATTTCCTCCCTAAAAAAATGACTCCATAGTCTAATATAATAATGAATGGGCACCATTGTATTAGATTTTAGTGTAGAATGAAGCAAAACTCTTAAGTGAACACACACACATTCACCATTCAAAAGTCCCCACCTTTAATGATCATAATTAATTAATAGAGAAGATTTGGCTCTGAGGAGCTGTGCTCGAACCTGCTGCAGCCTCATGTGAACATGGAGATCAACATCTCTATCTGCAGCTCAGAAACTGTTGACACAGATGTTTGGTTAATCATTCATAGCAAATAACTTATTCCCTTAAAGGCTAAGATTAGTCGGACTTGGCACGCAATTCTTTCTTCTGTGAGTCTCATCTGATTATAGATGATGTTTTGTTAGAATGTATCCATGCAACCTCATAAATGATGTAAAGCCCAAGAAAAACACACGGTCTCTGCCAAAACCAAATTAAATACTCATCAGGAAAAATGTGAGTTTGATTTAGGCTCAGGTACCATGAAACTTGCCTTGGTCTATTGTTGAACGAGACTTACGAAAAGCTATAAAAAGCAACCCTGGCATTAATATCAATATGAAGTGCACTAAGCTGCCAACATTCATTCATTCTACTCACAACAGCTGGATGTACCATTTCAGTTAATGTGGGGGAAGCATCACAGCCTCCAACGGCTGTGAAAAACCAGTCTTGTAGGTGGACAAAAAAAAATCTCGTCTGTGTAAACACACTGCCCCGGTGACCGTGTGACATGGGCCCAGCGCAGCATGGCTGGAAGCTGATTACAGAGACCCTCAGCCTTTCTGTCCTGAGTGGCCGTTTCAGAGACTGCTATCCGAGTCAAGTTCACCTTTCTCCTTTCATCATCTGGCCCCAGGAGACACAATCAGCAATGCTTTCTCCATCTGCACAATTACTGTCTTCGCCTCCAAGTCCCTGGAAACAGGGAACCATCTGTGCCATTGTTTCTGGAGCTTCTGCAGAAGTTGAGAAGTCTTCTGTGCTATTTCTCTGCTACCTGAATCCAGGGAGGGCAATGAGGCTGAGGTGCCACGGTGAAGCCTGACCGCACTCTGCTTCGTCAAGCAATGAAGCACCATTTTAGAAGGCATGTATTTGAGTGTGAAATGCCTGCTGCAAGGAAAACAAAGACCTGGATGAAGTAGTTACATAAATGACCCTAGCCAGCCAGGGCCAGAAAGTAAACTCACAAAGGGAGAGCGAATGTGAAGCTTGGAGACTGGCTCCTGTGTGCCCACGGCTTGGCCACATATCCTGTCAAGAAAGCAGCGACACTGAATGAGTGGGAGAGGAAGTCAAACAAACTCTCATCAGGCAAGGAGTCTAAGCTACTGGCATTGGGGACACATGGAGCCCCAAGTTTGTATATGGAATCTAAAACTGAAGTCACTATAAAGTATAGGTGTTTCCTCCATAGAGGGTAAACTATAGTTGGCTTCTTAGAATGATACTGTTTACATACATGTTAACACAGCTCCTGCTTTGGTTTGAATGTGACCTTCCCATTATTCCTGTTAGAATTTCCACCATGGTCATGTGAAGAAGCTAGGAGCTTTGAAGCTGGGGCCAGGATAATTAACCTTTTCTTTTTTGTTTTTATTTTTGAAATTTTTCATACATATATACAATAAGATGTGATCATATCTACTCTCATTTTCCTCCTTCAACTCCCCGCATATCTTTGCAAACATATCCCCTCCAAACCTCAGATCTTTTTGGATGGCCCATTAACTCCACTTGGAGGTGCCTAAAAATGCTTGAGTGTTGAAGCGTCCACTGGACCACACAGTGGTTAATCCTGAATTGTCAACTGGATTTGACTGAGATGTACCCAGTTGGTCACATCTGGATATGTCTGCGAAGGTGTTTCCAAAAGAACTGAGGAAGGAAGGAGACCTGAAGACCCAGCTTCATGTGGACAGCACCATTCCAAAACCCTGGAGGGGATAAGAGGAGGGAAGGGGTAGAACCTACTAGTGCAGGTGCATTCTCTGCTTGCTCCGGGAACCATAATCAGAGTTTCTCCATGCACCTTCTCCCCCATGACACGTCTGAAACTGTGAGCAGTGACAATTAGCTCCTCCCATAGCTGGCCTTCCTAGGGCATTTGTTCACAGCAACACAAAAGTAATTAATACATTGACTACCTGACTGAATTATATTGGTGTTTTATCAAAGGACCAGAGGGAACTAACTCAGGCCTTTTTTTTTAACCACATAAACTCACAGGATCAATCTCCTACAGAGGGGACAACCACAAAGAGCTACCTTTGAAGAAAGGCACATGACACCAAATCATGGCCTTGGACTTCCACATCTCTAAAGTTCTAAGAGAATCAATTCTGTTTTTATATTCTTAGACCCAGGTACTTTGTTTTAGCACCACAAATGGACCAAGGCAACAGCTTGTACTTCTTACACAGCCCCTAGTTGCCCTTTAGGCAGCATTAACTGTACCTAATACTCCCGGTATTTTACCATGGAATCCCTCAGTCAATGCCAGTCTGGAAATGGAAATGACAAGCTTATTGCTTTTTCTTTTAAATTAAGCATGCAAGGAAGAAAAGAGAGAGGAACAGATGAGCCTTGGAGTCTTCCATCTCTGCTAAGTCCCTTACATCTGTGTTTATTTTCACAGTGCTTGCTAGAGTCACTCCAAAGTCTACTGTACCGGTCTTTTCCTGGTAATCCCTCCTCATCTTAGAAGATCAGCTCATGAATCAGCAATTAGGGGATCCTGGGCCTCTGTGCATCCTTAACACGTCACATGACTGGGAAACAGGGCATCTTAGTTATGTTTTGTTTCCATAAAGTTTGTGTCTCGATAGCTGCACATGGTCGGAGACTATGATACAGCACAGACATCTTAAACACTTAGGAAAATGTCTGGGAAACCTTAGCTCATGGTTTAAACGGTTAAACCTGCAATACTGAGGGAATTACTCATTTTGTTCGTTCATGCATTAGCTATTTTTATCATTGCTGAGACAAAGTACATGACATAGCATTTTAAGGAAGGAAGAGATTGTTTTGGCTCATGGTTTAATGATGGTAGCTCATTATGGTGGGAAGACACTCTGTCCAGAGTGGCTCCAGCTGTGGCAGTAGGGCAGGAAGTGCCTGGCCACACCACGGCAGCAGTCAGGAAGTTGAGAGATGAGCGCCAGTCTCAGCTCTCCTACTCCTTTTAATTCAGCCTGGGATTCCTTTTCATGGGATGGTGCCTCCCACGTCCAGAGCTTTCCCCTCTTCAGCCAATCCTCTCTGAAAGTGTTCAGAAACACACTAGGAGATGTATCTCCCAGAGGGTCTTGCTACCAAGTCCAACTGACAAAGATTAACTATCATCATCCATTCATTCACTTCTCAAATATTTGGGAGAGTTCTATATGACTTGGTGTTACCCCGAGGACGTCTGTTTCACTGGGCTCATGTTTCATGGGGCCAGGGCAATGTCTGCAGGGTTGCATTTGAAATAACACCTAAGAACCATGGGATAATCCAGAGGGAGAATTTGTACTTCAGATGGAAGGCTTGGGACCTAGACAACCAAGTGGAAAAGGGCTTGGTGAGTGTTCCAGACTCAGGAAGAATAGCACCCTGAAGGTTGGCAGCAGGAAGAGCTGGGCATCAGAGAATGTAGATTCAAAGAGCTCAGCACATTGGTACTTGGTTTAAAGCACGATGAAAAGCCATGGGAGGACTTTGAGCAAGGATGTCACATGATGCTTCTCAGGTGTTTAACCTTTTCCTTGGCACCTGTGAGGATAGAAAACAGGGGGCAAAGAGGGAGGATGGGAGGAGCTTTGAATATTTATGGCAAAGAAGCAGCCTGCTCAGAAGGGAAGAGGCAGGTTTGTGAGATCTGGTGGTGGAACAGAGCTCTCAGCAGGTGTGAGTCATGACTTCTAAGAATGTGGTCTTATGGGATACTGGGGCTGCCTAGGAGAAGGGTTTAGTTCAGACAGTGCAAAGGGATATGCCGGAGATGGGGAGTTCCAGGTCCCCTGGGATATGGCACAGGTTCAAGCAAGGTAGGAAATGCCCTGAAATGCTAGCTCGGTGTCTATCACTCTGAGATTTAAGGTCTACTGCTAAGAGTAGACACTATAATAGGAGCAGACCAGGAGCCTGTGGGAGGAGTCCAGGCCAGCACTGGAGCTCAGACCCCCAGCATGGGCCAGGCACCAGAAACACTTATGAGCGGGAAACTGTTGAGTGACTGTCACCTCACTTTCTTTCCAATATTCTGACCTGTTAGAATTCTAGATACCCCATAGACCTCCCTCAGTTTTATTTCTCACAGTGGACCATCTGCAATGAAGTAAATATAGATTGCCCATTAAGCAAGCCTTACCATGGTAATTGTGCAAGCATGGTGTTTCAAATTACACTTTTATTATCTCACCTTTGTCTTCCAACTACTAATCCTTCATTCTCATCACCCTCTGCTTGTTCCTGTTTGTGTTCCTGTCTCCTCGCAGGACAGTCATTAAACTGCTACCACTGCCAGCAAGAGGTGGAGAGAGTGAATGGGTTTGGCTCTTGGTATTCCTCAACGGACAGTGGGGAGATGGCTGGAAATTAAACCCAGGCAGTTTGATGATATGAACATGGCCTGCTTGAGAGAATGAGCCTCAGCCCTGGGTCCCTGGGCTTGGTGTTATCAATGACATCAGTTTCCTAAAATGACGACTCATCTGGGACCCTGCTGGTGACCAGGTTGGAGCAGAGTGACAATGCAGGGCCTTCTCTCTTCTGTCCAGGGTGACGTAACCGTGTCTCATGGATGTGGGGATTCACATCTTCCTCCGGTCATCTAGGAACTGGTGGATTCTGCAGGGAAGCCTAAGTAGTGAGGCCTAGTGGGGATGGTCTTCAGCATCTCCCGTACTCATCCCCCAATGCTACTGAAGAAAGAACACATGCAACCAGTCAGCACCAGGGGAGTCTGATTTGGCTGCTGTTTTCCACTGGCTGGAATTTCACTAACAACTGTTCAAGCCCAGAGACTTCTTACAAACTTGTGATTAGAATCCAAGAGAATGAGATCAGGGTGGCCTGGGAAATCGATGGTACATAGCAAGGATGTGACAATCACGTCAGAAGGTCTCAACTGGGGAATTAGGGTTGGTGGTTTCTTTCCTCATGAGAGCAAACAAAAGGTGAATTATACTAATGTGTCTTGGTATTATTATTTAACTCCCCTTGCCCAGATGTATAGAGTGTCCCATAAACTGTGAACAGCAAAGCTTAAAGCAGATTCTGCAAGCTGTTCCATCTCCAATGTGCAGATCCGTTTGGTTCCTAGGGTGGAGAAGACAGGCATCAAGGAAGCCATCCTGGCAGGACCAGAGGAGGCCTTCTCAGATGGCCAGCATTCTGCTCACTGACCCGTCTCTGGGGTTTCAATGCACCTTGTCAATTCACTTACAGAGCACAGGTGACATACATATCACCCCCAAAGCAGAAGGAAAGTCTAGGATACTGGCTCTCAACCTGTGGACCATGATCCCTTTGGGATCAAATGATCTGTTCACAGGAGTTGCCTGATGCTACCAGAAAACACAAATATTTGCATTATGATCCATTACAGTAGGAAAATTAGTGATGAAGAATCAACCAAAATAATTTTATGGTTGGGGGGTCACTACAACATGGGAAACTATATTAGAGGGTCACAGCATTAGGGAGTTTGCAAAAGGGCAAGTACATCCAGTGCACTGCACAGAGAGAACTTGAAAAGAGGAGAGAGAGCTCCATGGATCTCCTGAGAGAGCCCCTACCAGTGCATATGAATCGCCCCTCAAGTATTCCATCAAATGTTGGCTAGGCACTCCTGGGGCTGTGATGCTGTGAATGGCAAGATGGTACAAAATAAGTTCCCTTCAAGATAAAGATATCTTCCAGCTGAACCTGACTTAGACAAGTGAATTCATAAAATAGCGGAGCTCTTCCCCCAAGAAAGACAGAGTCAGGTTGAGGGGATTCGATGTGAGGGACTGGCCGCAGCTGGCATGGATGAAGAGCATGTGAGCATGCTCTGGATCCGTGGTCCTGAAACCCTGAAGACCTGAACATGTGGGTCCCTGAGTGCCTCGGAAGCAGAGTCTTCCCCTGAGCTCCCCAGAAGGGAAGGAAGCCGGCCCAGCACCCTGATTTTACCGCGTGGGACCCTGAGCAGAGAACCCAGCCCCAGTGTGCCCCAATGTCAACCAACTGACAGTTAACTAATAGTGGCTATTTCTGAGAAAGGCAACACATAGGGACCTTCCACAGTGAAGGAAAACAGTCAGTATAAGCAGATCCATGAGATGCCCTGACCATCCCAGTGGGAGACTGCCAGCATTCCTGACCTGAGCCTTCTAATCCGCACTTCTAATCCTCGCCCTGCCCTCCACTCCTTCCTGGTGAAGGCTCAGAAAGACACTGCTAAGCATGGAGTCTACCTTCTCAGGTGGAGCCAATCCTGTTCCCCGGCCTTGGGTATCAGGGATTTCTGCGGAGGCTGTTTCATCACCAGGGACGTTGTACCATTTCCACAACTGGGTAGTACTGAGACAGGATCATGGCCTTTCACAAGCTGCCGTGGCCATGGAGATGCTGCCTGGTGAGCCTCAGAGGTGCTGCACACTCTCCAGCTGTCCCCCATTCTTAGGAAGTCATTGGGTGACAGTAACAGGGAAGTCTGCTCGGTGTTCACAAGGCACTATCCAACCCATCTGGCCCCATAGCATTTTCCTTCAGTCACTCTGAAAAACCCCATGACACTACAAGAGCCACCAGAGTCATCTGGGGAAACCTAGCTCAGTGGCTTGTGACACCAAATCATAAAGATCTATGATGTCCTAAAGCATCTAGCTTTGCTGTGTCATGAGCCTGAGTCTCATGCTGTCTGCCACCTGGGGCTATCAGCCAACATTCCGATGACCTCTGTGTCTAGGACAGTCTCACGCTCCATGGGCACCGGAAAATTAGCCCTGGGAAAACTGGTGAGAAAGGTGGATTTGCCTTCTATGGAATCAAACAAAATGTGCAACCAAATAACTAAAAAAAATGCAAATATAACTGACAGAGTATTTCACTGATAAGAGAAGATAATTTTTTATTGAAAAATAAGTATCCTTCAAATGACTCACTGTCTTTAAACAGCACTTGGTTCTATAAAAATAATCTATTTAAAAAAAGACATTTAAGCAAGGCCCACTTTCCCAGATAAAGAACTATAACATAAATCAACAGCAATTTACGTTGTGTGGCCATCAGCCAAGGTAACAGGCAGATGTGGGAGGTAGAATAGACAGTCTGGGAAGATTGGGATCCTCACAGCCTTCACATACAGACAGTATGACGGGAAAGATGATGAATTGTTCAATGATTAGGATTCAGAAGAACAGCCAGTTCTCTTGGGGGAAGGTATTTTCTAATAGTCACTCATTTAAAAATGAATCTTAAATGTATGAATCTAAGTCCAAAATAACAGCCTCCAAATATAGTACAAGAAAAGAATAAATGGGCATTGGCTTCAGGGTTAAGAAAGGATATTTCTACATAATCCAAGAATTGAAACCATTAGTAAAATTACCAATGGGTATGATGCATTTATTCTGCAGGTAAATGTCTACATTGGAGGAAAGCATAGATCTACAGCGACAATGGAAAATTTAGTAGAACATTTGCAATGTGCAAAGAAGATGAATTATAATGACTGTGTCAATCAGGAAAAGGCTGAGGGCCCCGGGAGAAAAGTGAACAGAGGACACCAACAGGCAAAGTGACTAGAACACATGGTTGATACATGCATGCAAATGTATTTGACCTCAGTGGTACAAAGTAAACCGATGCAAGATAATGACTCATTTCTTGGTGAGGATCTAGTGACATGAACCACAGCCTTCACGTTGGTTATACATGGTATCAGCTGAAGGTTGTGCAGCATGTGTGTCATCAACAGCCTCTCTGGGGTCCTCTGTGAGGACTTTCACAGTCAGCCTCCCTGGCCTCTGAGCATCTCCCTGTAGGAGATAAATGTGACGTCGACATGGGCTCTCTGTGCTTCCATTATAGACATGCTTTTTTTAAAAAAACTTTCTATAAAGGAACTTAGCAGACATCTGGCCAGCATATACCACTGTCTGAAATGCATTCCTCTCCCCTGTAACTGTAACTAAGCTTCTAGAAATTCATTCTCTATTGTCATCATACAGGAAGGAGTGGCAGCTACAATGACGTTCAAGTTACTTTTCTAGAGATATTTTTATGAAGAAAGCAGAAGGCTGGAGAAATGACTGAGTAGCTAAGAACACTGGCTGCTCTTGCAGAGGACCTGGTTCAATCCCCAGGACTCATACAGTGTCTCTCAACCTTCTGAAACTCCAGTTCCAGGGGATACAACACTTCCCTCTGACCTCTATGGGCACTAGACATGCAAGTGGCACACATACTCAAATCTGCTTTTTTGTGAATTAACACATTAAATCTTTGCAAAAAAAAAGATTGTAGAAAGCAGAGATCCTGTGTATGTACTGCAAAGACAAGAAAATAAATAATGCATGTATCTGATTCCATTGCCTGCTCTGCTATATTGCCATAAGCCTTGTAGCCTAACACAGAACAAATATCTTCTCTTTGTGCCCCTGGAGGCCAGAAGGTAAAAGTTGGATTCAGGAACTGAACTCCAGAAATCACCAATTCCTTCTATACAGGCTTAGGGAAGAATGCATTCCCAGCCTTCATCAGCCACATTGGCCCCCTCCGTTCTCTGACCTGTCACCTCTCCCTCCATCTTCCAAAGTTTCACCAAATCTCTGGGTCAGTCTGCACACCGCTTGACTTCTGCATCAGCCTGACCCATGTCCTCTTATGTGAATGCTTGTGATTGCATTGCACACCCAGATAATCAAGATCAAACCTTCTAGTCTGTGAGTTTTAGCCTGTTCCAAGTCTCCTTTGCCACACAAGGATAGAAGGTGAGCATGGACAACAGTATAGCCATTAAGCAGTCTACCACTTAAGAGACTGTTTAGTGCTTATCCAAGGTTACAGCACTCACTGGTGAATTGTGTGTTGAGTTCACAAATAGCATGTTTAGCTACTTTTTACTTATTTATTTATTATTTTGGATTTTTTGAGACAGGATCTCACTGTGTAGCTTTGGCTGTAATGGGACTCACTGTGTAGCCCAGGCTGATGTCACACTTTGTGCAATCCTCTTGATTTAGTCTTCCTACTACTGGGATTACAGTCATGAACCACTATGCCCAGATGACTTCTTTTTTACTTAGAACACCAAGGAGTGCATCTGCTGTCTGTGTTGAACTACTTCTACCTGGATCTCAGCCTGTGAAAAGGGAGTGCAGAGAAATGGATGAGCCCCACACTTGTGAACATGATGTCTCTACAGTTCCACACCTATCACTCAGAGAACCCTCGCCTGTGATCTGCCGGGGACACCGCATGTATGCACCAGAGCACAGTGGAAGGATTTGTTCCCCTGTTTTATGAACGCCATCGATAAAGACCCTCCCAGATGTTAAGTATCTGGGCAAAGTCACACTGAAGGGCTGTGTCCTAAGTGGTTGCATAAGACCACACTGCCCCCTGGTATTTTCAGACAGTGAGTGCATGACTGCTGGTTTCTTTCCTTTAATGCTTTGCTGAGTTTGCACAGTGTGTGTGTGTGTGTGTGTACATATATCTGTGAGCAGTTGTAGGTTTCAAATGTGATTTGTGTCCCACAAAAAAAAAAAGAGAAGGAAGTCACCCTAGAAAGTCCAAATTGCTAGAACACACAAATTACAGTGTTCTTCCTACAGAGATCCTCCCTGGAATTTATAGACTCCTCAAGTCCCCCTTTTGGGTAATAGTCCCTCATAACCCTCTGGACAAATTCCCTTCTAGCCATATGCTACTTCTCACCTGTCTTTATGAGGCTAGTATTCTGTCATGTGCCTTTACCAAAACTGTTCCCTTCCTTTGAGACTGCCTGGCCCTAACAATACCACCATTCCTGGCAGACTCCAAATGTCACTTGGCCAGGCTATAGCTACCTTGAGGTGGAATTGTGCCTCCTCTACCTCAACACTCCTGGATACTGGAGTGCATCTCCTCAGCATCCATCATATCTGGATACAGAGATGCTTTTCCTCAACCCCCATTACACCCAGAGAAGAGAGCGCATATCCTCAGCCTGTATCACTCTCAGAGATGGGTATTTCTCCTCAGTCCCATCACACTGGGAGAAGAGATCTCATCTCCTCAGTCTCCATTATTCCTGGAGATGGGACTGTATCTCTTCAGTCTCCATCACACCTTGGAAGCAGGACTTCTCCTCCTCCATTTCCACAACCCCAGAGGAGTGGCTGGCTACAGGCAGATATGAAATTGATGGCCATTCACTCAGTAAAAATAGAACAGAGATGGGTGGATCTCAAAATGGACTTTTACTTTCCTGAGGGGTTGTTTAGGTGAGGGAATCATACAACATATGACAGTTTCATCAAATCAAGTGGGAACCAGGAATTTCCCCTGAAAAAGAAACATGGGATGACCTTCAGATAAGGGAATTGAAAACATAAACCCTCCAGAAAGTTTTTTTTTCTCCTTCTAAATTACTACCACTTGGTTCAAGGAAATAGATCATGCTTGTCAGGTTTAAAATGGGTCAGATTCTTTTTCTCTTGTCAAATCCGAGATCTGCAAGCTAAACGTTCTTTGTGAAGAGCATGACCTTGTGCTGGTCACATTGCTGTTTTCCCGTGAAAGGCAAGCCCTTTACAAACACAACAGTGTTCTGTGGGATTCCAGAGCTGTGAGTCAATACACTTACCCCATGGTTTGAGGTAGAAAAATCTGAAACACAAGTGAAAAAACAAAAGGTTTTCTTCAGCACAAGACGTGCATGAGTGGCTGATGTTACTAAGTATTTCACACCACCCTCAAGGGCTGCGCACAAGACATATTGCCTGCCTACTTTTCCCAAGTGTTTCAGTTAGATGGTTATGGATTAATCCCTGCATTGGGAATTGATTTGTAATCTACATTTGAGTGGACACAGTGGTGAAATATAGTACTTGAGATTTATGACCTAGAGATTGAAGAGTGTAGAAGAGCTTGAGAGAGGAGGAGAGAGGTGTGTGTGAGAGAGATGACTCTTTTGCATTCTAACCTCGACCTTGGTTAATCAGGCAGAGTAATTACTCTGAGCTAGATTAATGCAGAATAAATCATAGAAAATGCCGGGATTAGGCAGGAAGTTGGAGGTGGCCAGGTTTTGTTGGATGAGACGGACAGACAGACAGAACTCTCCATGAAGGAATTCTACAGAAGAGCACATCTCAGTGGCACCCATTTGAGGAAGGGAGGTTAAGAGATGATGGGTCCTACTCACAGTAGGGAATAAAGATGGAATGGGAGGACAGGACTCCTGTCTTGTGGCAGCAGGTCATTGTCAGGCACAGGGAGAGAGATGATAGGACTAGAGAGAGAACAGCCTGTTTTCTTCAAGATGCTGTAAGGAATGTGTGCCTGCTCTTCAGGGTGTACCAAAGTGAGAAAATCCCTCTGTGTGAGTACACAGGAGCCGAGAGGGAGAGGATTCTGGCAGAAGGAAGACAGTGCAGCCGAAGGAACATGGAAAGAACTAGGGAAGGGAGTGGCGGGGAAGATGAACAGCAGTGACAGGAAGGAGGCAGGCTTGGAGCACAAGACCAAGGGCACAGATGGAACTCCTAGAGAAGCAACACCAGGCCGTGCTCAGGGCAAATGCAATGAACCCAACCCACTAGCTGTCTTCAACAGACACAGCTGGTAGGTCAGAAGGAGCAGAAGGCTGCTCTGTACTTGGGTACCAGACAGTGCCCCCAGAGGGCTCTGTGCCTGGGTGACAGACATCGTCTCTGAGGGCTCTTTTGAGGGACTGAGCTCTCAGAAGGTGAGGGAGGCAGGCCATGGTGAGATCACCCCTGGAAGTGGTCATGACAGGAAGACACTCAGGAAATTGCCTCTGCATCGGCTGATGGGAGCGCTAGACCAGGAAACAAAGCCATGATAGCTTAGCCTTGTTCCCCAGGGAGGTGAAACCTGTTTCCCTTCTGCTTGGGACTCTTCCTGAAAGGAACTAGCTGGCTCAGGAGCTCACTTCCCTTCTGTCTACTCAGGAATGAGTAATGGCACACCAGAGAAAGCTGGAATGATGGTGAGAGCCCATTCACTACAAGTGCCATACAAGACTGTCTAATGACTCCGAGCCAAAACTGCCACAGTGTTCCACAGCACATTCCAAAAGTGGAATGGTTACTGGGCTCACTGAAGTCTCTTCTCTGTAGCACCTGGCCATTGCGCCATGCTTCCTTAAAGCTCATGATTATCTTTTGAGTTGTTGCATCCACCAGAACATGGCACACTCTACCTCCAACACCTAACCAGCAGGCTGAGCAAATGTCAAGCTTGATTGGTAGGAGAGTCTTTAAAAGTCACATGGCATCTTCCACACTCACTCAAGTCGGGGTGCCTGTTATGGAACAACCTTTTTGTCCACTGTGAAGATGCGTTGATTTGGTGAAGAGCTAAATGGTCAGTAGCTAGGCAGGAAGAGGATAGGCGGCACTTGCAGACAATGAGAGAGCTCTCTGTGATGAAGAAGGGTGCAGTCGCCAGGAGGCACAGGGAGAAGCAAGATGAGCATGCTGTGTTAAAAAAAAATTTACCGAGCCACGTGATAGAACATAGATAAGAAATATGGGATAATCTAAGTTGTAAGAGCTAGTTAGGAACAAGCCTAAGCTATTGGCCAAGCTTTTATAATTAATAATATGTCTCTGGGTGGTTATTTGGGAACTGGCTGGAGGGACAGAAAATTTCACCTACAGGTGCATTTGAGTACATCTGGAGTTGTAGCTTTCTCCCCATGTGCCATGGTAGCTGTTTAGGTGGCATATGTATAGGCTACCCAGTTTTAATCTTTCTACAGTGAATATTTGTACTCTATAAAATATACAACTATTATTCGGCCAGTTTAACATTTTTTAAAAGATAATAACTGTTTTAAGTAGAAAAGAATTTAAATGTAGTTTCCACAGAACTGCTGGACACTGGGCTGGAAACTGGTTGCAGGCTGGGCCTCTGGAAGAACAGCAGGTCACGCCAGACCAGGGTAAAGGAACAAAGATTGCCCTCCTATACTCAGGAAGGCTGAAGGCAGGAAGAGGTCTGCCACTTCCTGCCTTGCTTCAAGAACCACTTTGCTTGCCCAGAGCAAGAAGCTCTATGTTCTGCCACTACAGAGGGCTTCAGAGGTCACCTGTGAACTGCTAGGCACACAGCCAGCAAGATATGTCCTGTTCTGGGAATGTCTAATTACCAAAGTGTAACTTGTATCTAAGCTCTGGCTACATTGAGCTTTGTTTAAATAATTAACACATAATAAAAATGATACATATGTATAGAGAATCGTGTGGTATTTTTGTGTGACTAGATAGGCCTTGGTGAATTAAAATAATTAGCATTTCCTCTCCCTTAACTGTGTACTTTCTCTGTATTAGGAACCTTCAAATCCTTCTGCTAGTTCTTACAAAGCATATTATGAACTGCCTTCTGTCTAATGTCCTACATGGTGCCTGAGAGTTTCTACTTGGAAGGTTTTACTCACGGGAGAGATGAGGGCCAGGTTGAAAAGATGCTGTTCGGATCACCCCATCTGCCACATTAACACATTCCTTTTTGAAGACAAGGCACAACTTTAATTTACTGCGTCTCTTTTGCATGTGATCTGAATTAATTCATCTCAGGTGTCACTTTTCTATCACAAGCAGAAGGCCAGGCAAACTCACTGTTTCTGTTCCCTTCTCTGATAATTAATTGTTAATTGCTGTGACTTGAATTTTGGTGTCCACTAATCTAGATAGGAAGTTGGGTGAATGATCCCTAAGCTAGCCTTTCTCTTCTTCCCTAGTTTAAAACAGTCATTCACAGGAGACCAGACTCTGTATGCCCCATTTGCATAAAGCTCTTTAAATAAATGCCAAGGGACATACAAACATTTTCCAATGAAATTTTTTTCTTACCATGCCTTTAATAAAGACGTCTTTCCTATTTCATAGCTTCAAAAACAGACATTCATGGCTCTAGGTTCAGCTATTTGTCTCAGAAGGGTTGAGGTAAGTCTTGGCTGGACTAACTTCTATTGTCTCTTTGAGGAGGTGAATCCCAGTGGAGGGGGCACTTTGAACTTTTCTGTCCTGTGTTCCAGCTCCTGGCACAAGGCTTCCCAAAGAGTAGAGTGATGACTCTGTATATTGTGTTGATGAATGAACCAGTGAAAGCCATTTCACAGTTACCCCCTGCCGATATGGTGTCTCTTTACCATTTAAGTTCTGGCTATGAACAGTCAGTAACCTTGGGAGGAACAGTGAGGTAGCTTAACAGGTACGGGAGGAGAAGAATCAACTCCATCGGGCTGACTTCTGATCCTGGTGAATGTACCATGACACACACACACACACACACACACAGAGAGAGAGAGAGAGAGAGAGAGAGAGAGAGAGGCAAATTCACATAAACAAATGAATAAATGGTAAAATATCAGTGAAATTAGGAATGTCAAGAAGCCATTAAGTGTCCACCTGGTTGTGTGTCTGTCACCTCTACAAGGTTAAACTCAAAAGCTGACAGTCAACCCAGGAAGTGACATCCCCCACCTCTTCACGTGGTTCAAGCTAGACTCCCAGGAGCCAACATGATCCCTTCCTTTCCCTCAGCCCCCCAACCCTCCCAACTACTCTTTCCAGCATCGGGACATCTGTACATACTGGATGTCCCTCTCTCTCATTCCCCTATGTGGACAGCAGTCAAGTATCCCCTGGTGTCTGCATCGTGGCTATGGAACAGTCTCTCTGCCTTTTCTACCATCGTCTCCCTGTCAACTTCCCGGAACAACCACATTAATCATGGTTCACACATCAATACCATGTCATTCCTAAATTCAATTACATGAAACTTTTCTGCCCCAGCTTGTGGATGCTTGTCCAATCTGACCCATGCCCACCTCTTGCCTCAATTATTTCATGCACGTGGCCTTTGCCCTTTGTCTTCTCGAGACTTACAGACAGCTATGTCTTCAGCACAACAAATTACCCCAGACTCAGAGGCTGTTGTCACTCCAACACTTTGTTCTTGCTTGCTTGTGTTTATTTTTTTAAAAAAGCAAGTAGACAGTACAGAGCATTTCCCCCATGCATTCCTGTCCCTGCCTGTGTACAGCTCCCCAGCAATGCTGACTCCCATCAGTGCTGAGTCAGGCTTGTTTGGGAGAGGTTAGCGGTCCACATTAGGCTTCGCTCTTGAGTTTTGTTCCATGGGTTTGTAAAGCTGTACACATGTACAACGCAGAGTCACAAGAACAGCAGCCTTGCTGTGAAACTCCCCTCTCCTCTGCCATTTACCCCTTCTTCTCTGGCGCCCTCAGGACCTCCTCCATAACCCCACAGTTTCATCTTCTGGCATGCCATGGAATCAAAGAACATGTGGCCTTATTATTTGGGCTTCTTTCATTGATGAGTCAGCATTTAAAGTCTACCTTCCTCCCTTTAATGATTGGTTGCTCATTTCTCTTTACTGTTAAATACTATTCCATTACTAGGTTCATTTGTTAATTCACCTTCTAAGGACATCTTGATTCCTTCTCTGGTGTTACCAGTAAAAGTTTTCTAGATGCTCACATGTGCACTTTTCTGTGGTCCTACATTTTTAAGCCTCTCTGATGGGTAGTCTTGGAGCAGACATATGAATGAGGTAAGGTCAGAGGTCATGGGAAGGAAAAGAAGACAGATGGAATGAAGAGCAGGGCAAGGGGTCTTCAAGAAGCAGGGTACATGGTTGGTAGCAGAGAGGGGACACAGCTGTGATGGGAAGGAGAAGACAGGCAGGCATGAAAAGAGTCACTGATGGTCTTCTAATTTTAAGGTTTCTTTTTTTAATCTGTGGAAGATACTGTGGACTTACATTTGAAAAACACTTTTATTTTGATGTGCTGGGCCTTAGGGCAGGAGTTGGCAATGCTCATTTTGAGGCATGGTCAGGGCTACACAGGCTATTACTCTTCTTGAGCCGCTACCCTGAAAGGCTTGGCATGATTGTCCACATGGGAAAAGAGAGTTGTATGGGAGGTCTCAGCCTCGGGTGCTAGCTGTCACCAACAGGGGTGTGGTTACATATAAGGCATGTCAGGTCTAGGATACCCCTGGTGAAGAATGAGAATTTATTACAACTTGCAAACACTGACGCCATGAGCCCCCTAGAGATACTCTTTGAGCTATCCCACATCTTCCAAATTCTTCTAGAAGACTCCCCTGAGAAACAAGCCTACATCCAGGCTCACAAATGTAGATGTTTCCTCAGATGGGACCAGAGACATCAAAGGACCATTGTGTGGGGAGCATTGAATGGAATCCATCAGCCCTTGTTTTAGGGGGTTGTGGGGATCTGTCCCACATCGAGGTCAACTTAGAGATGTTCTGACTAAGCCAGCAAAGATGTTCCCCTTACTTGATGAGACACAGGGGCCTCCCTGTGGGAGTAGCTCTTTGTTTCCTTGGAATAGTCCCAGAGGCAGCTTGTGGTTATCTTAGGGCTCTGATGAATTTTTGTCCCGCATCCATATATGGTATATGGTGGGAGTAATGTACATGATGGCTCCGTCATGGGGTACACAGATGAGCTAGGTAAGCAGACAGACAGGAATGAGAGGCAAGACTTAGGTATAACTTGGCTAATGCAAGAGATCAATCAGCCAGAAGTGTCCTCAGCCTCGTACAAAGAGAGGTAGAATTGGACACAGGGGTTAAAGATCAATGTGAGAACATTTGAGAGTGGTAGTGGACGGTCTGTGACTCTGGCTTGGGGATTATGACACTGTGCACATGAGGAACATGGGTACGATCATTTAAAAAATCCCTGGCCAGGTCACTTCCTGTGCGTGCTGTCTAACGTAAAAGCCACCCACACTTGCAAGGGCTCGCATGTGACTGGAAGGGTCTTAAGCCAGCTCTGATGAGTTCAGAGAGGGAAGAGCCTCTGATTTCGCTGGCCCCACACTGCACAGATTGTATAACTAGTCCTGGTGCCAGAAGGGACCAGAGGAATGCTGATGGCATGGGTGTTTTGAGGTAGGTAGAAGAAATAAGCCCGGCTGCCCGAGAGACTGTGCAAGAAGCTGGCAAGATGGGACAGGGAGCTGTGGACAGAGACCTGGAGAAGACACCCTGTTGGGGACATTCCTGGCCTCTCTCCTGCTCACTCAGATCCTCGTGTGTTAACAGTGTCCAGCACGTAGTTTTCACTCAGTAAACATCTGTTGCAGTGCTGAGGTGACATGCAAGGAGAAATGAGCAGAAGCATGGGCTCTGGGTCCCGTGAAGACAGGTGTTCTGGGCAGTGCATCCTCTTTCTGGTATTGCATTGTGGGGCAAGCGCCGGATAGTCTGGAAGGCTGGGTCTCAGGTGTGCCTGTGGGTAGGCAGGTGGCAGCAGGAGGGGAGGTGGTAAGAGGGAGCCATCGAAGCTTTAGGGGGATGGTAACACTACATCCAAGTGTGGAAATCAGGCTTTCTCACACAGACAGGGAAGAACTGGGGGCGGACCGGGGTACAGGCAAAAAGTGTAATTGGTGAAAAGCACCACCAGTGCTCCAGGCTGTGCCCTGTGGCGCCTGACAGAAAGCCTGCTGTATGTAAACACTGTGGTGGTATCCGGGAGATACCTGAGAATTATAAAGCAAGTCACACAGGGCCAGCCACTTGATGACTCTGACCCCCAAGCACTCACTGAAAATCAGCATAGGCCTTGTTAGAGTTGCTAAAACAGGTGGACTCATCCATGCATTCAACAGACACCACCATGTCCCTGCACGGTACTTTAGACTCTGGTCTACGGTAAAGGGCATAACTGTGAGTTCCTGCTCTCTCATGCTCACCTAGTTTGAGTATTTCATATTTATTTCAGGTAATGTGATCCAGAGACTGTGGGACAGATATCTGGAGGTGCAGGGCTGGTTACAATTGGCCTGAGGGTAAGCAGCCATGCATGATTTGGAGAATGACTGGGACCTTACACAGAAAGTCTGGCTTAGAGCAGGCCCACCAGAAGGAAATTTGGTTTTGTGTCTGCTGCAGAAGAATCTGGAACCTTTCCATTATCTGTCTCCCAGACAATGCTCATAGCTGGGAGGTGAAGGACACTGAGCAAGGAAGGCACAATCTGGGAGGACATGGCTGTGTTCCCTCCAGGAATCCAGGGAAAAAGGAAAGCAGGGAGGACAGGGCAGTGCTCCCTCCAGGAATCCAGGGGAAAGCAGGGAGGACAGGGCAGTGCTCCCTCCAGGAATCCAGGGGAAAGCAGGGAGGACAGGACAGTGCTCCCTCCAGGAATCCAGGAGAAAGCTGGGGGCCTGGGATGGGAGTGTGGAGGTGACAGCCTGTGGCTGTAGATGAAGACAGGGCTAGTTGTGGAACAGCACCAGCAGGACTCAGAGATGCTTGGGTATAGGGAGGGGTGGAGGCGCAGAAAGACCCAGAACGATCCAGCACAGCATTGCATGAAGACAATCAGAGATGAGCCAGCACCAGGAGCTCTCCCAAAGGAAGTGCATTAAGTGGACCTTGGAGTCCTGGGAGCACTCCCTCTTGGAAAGACAAGGTGTGCCACCCGTTTGCCCCAGGCAGGCCATCAGAGTGGCCAGCTAGAGTGGGGCAGGTGGAAGGGTAAGTCCTGCCCTGTCATAAGTATATTGACTGGAGAGGAGGTGGACACACATGACACTTGTCTTAACCATGGAGGGGAGGGGTGGAGAGGGAGAGGGGGTGCGAAGTGAAAGCCAGGGAATCCACCGTGGATGAGTAGTCACTCCCATGGGGCTTCACTGGGGTCTCTCGTAGCTGCCATCTCAGGCATGGACCTTGGCTTTTTCAACCCCTTTAAGAAAACACAAAGTCCCTTTCAGTTTGCTGGTCAGGCCTGTCTCTATTATCAAGCCCTTTGTCTCTCTTATCTTCCAGTTAAATTTTCTCCGAGCACGGGAATTCCAATCTGTTCCTTGGGGGTCTAGCTGGGATGGGGGTAGGGCCAGAAGGCTTGCTGGTTTAATCAGGGGTTCTCTAGTTGGCTGGTATCCCTCCAGGAGTGGACAGGGAGAAGTCCAACCAGTGGAAACAATGTCTACCATGAATGACTCTTTCAGCAGTGACATGGATTTGTCATGTGTTTCCACCTAATCCGAGGCCACCGCCCCACGCAGGCCATGGGACTCTGAAGAGCCAGCAAATCCTACCATGTGACTCTCACCTGCATCCAGCAAAGTCAGCCAGGAGCCCTAATGCACCCCATGACTGACCAAAGATAAAGCAAGACAGGACCATAAAGGTGCCTCACGTGGGGTCATTGCAGGAACCTACAAAGGACAAAGAAGAAGGCCACAGCTCAGTGGCTTGGAGGAGGAGCCCTCAGGACTGGGCTTTGACATTTTGATTTTTAAATTTTTTTTGAAATTTTAATGTAATTACATAATTTCCACCTTCCCTTTCCTGTGCCCAAACATTTCTATATATTACTACTCCATGCTCTCTTTTAAGTCGTGACCTCCTTTTCCATTAATCGTTGTTATATGCATGCATGCATGGTGTGTGTGTGTGTGTGTGTGTGTGTGTGTGTATTTCTAACCTGCTCAGTCTGTTTAATATTACTTGTACATTTGTTTTCAGGGCTGCATTTGGTATGGGACAGCAGTGCTCTTCCCTGGGGAGATGACATCTCACACTCTCAGCATTCTTTAGTTGCCTGTAGTCCATTGTGTGGGGTTGAGGCATGTGCACTGGTGTCATTTTTATTCAGGTCATGTTTAGGCCACCATACTTTTAAGACTTCATGAACGTAGCTTCTCTGACGTTTCTCTGACAACCTCGCAGCAAACTCCCTTTTCCTCTGCCTCTTACACTCTTTCCACCCCCTCTTCTGACATGCGCTTTAGGGAGAGGACTGTTTTACAGATGGATCAGTTAGCACTGGCTCCACCACTCTGCATTTTGATTGGTTGTGATTTTCAGCCATAGTCTGTCTGTTGCAAAGAGAAGTTTCCTTGATGAGGGATGGGTGAAGATTATACTTATCTGTGGGCATAAGGACAAATGTTAAAATTGTTCTTAGGAATGATTACTGTTTGGTAAGGTGGCAGCTGTAGCTTCTTCTCCAACACCTGTGAGTTCAGTAACCTTGAGAAGTTCGCTAGATTTCCAGTATCAGGCATGGTTTCCATTTTGTTGAGAAAGCCATAAATCCAACTGGAGAGCTTTTAGTTACAGCCCCTACTGCTCCCTTAGTGTTAGCATGCTACGCCAGTGGTTGTTATGATTCATGGGTCTCATCACTGGGCTGGACTCAGGGGACAGAGGCTATGTCTTGAGGTACTGCTGTTGTGGTCTCTGCACTGGGAGGTATGATTCCGTGGCACTAGGAAGCAATGTCAGGCCACAACGAGGCATTGTTATGGAGCCAGTTCTGCGAGAGACACTGCACCATGTTGCTGCATGAGGAACCATCACTGCCAAGGTGCAAAAGTGAGGGAGACTCAGGCACAGAAATAAGCACAATGGAGCAGGAGGTGTGAACTCGGTCACTTTGTGATATGTAGCCGCAAGGCACACATCCTGTGTCCCAACGTCACAAAGCAGACAACACAAGGGAGGGGTTGGCATTGAGAGATCGGCTTAACATGCAGTTGAGAGCCCATGAGTCACCTTTACCCCATTAGCAGAGGTGACAAAAGGGTAAAGGAGGAGCTTTCTACTAACAGGAAGCCAGGAGAACCGAGTGACAGATTCAAGGGGACTGACTGGAAGCTGCCTCGATGCCCAGCACAAACAGAAACAGTTTTTAGTAAGCTGATGGCATCATGGGCTTCAGGTGCCCTGGGGTCACAGGAGAAGGTCAGAGCTCCGGACAGCTGTGGTTCTGGGGACTAATGGTGATAATCAATGCTATAGGGACAGTGCCTGTAGAAGCAGTTTAATTTCCAGAGTTGCAAACCCTGCCTTGGCCCTGACTGCCACAGAACACCTGCTGGCCCCATTTCCTACATCTTTCTGTTCTCTTGGGTCTATGCTGCTCTGTGGTCTATGATAGCACACAGAACCCTGTCCTCGTTGTCCTAGTGTTGTGAAAATGTAGCTCATTAAATGTGTGTACCTGTTTCCCATAAGCACAGGTGTTAGTGCTAAGGCATCTGTACTGACCTGTCCTCGGGGTTCTCACAGGATACACCCTCAGCTGCAGCCACTAAGAGCACCACCTGTGGCTATTTACTATGTTCCCCTTTTAAAGGGGTCCTGCCCACCTTCTATCCTTCTCTCTCTCCCTCCCTCTCTCCTCTCTCCCCCCTACTTTCCTTTCTCCTCTCTCCTGCTGCCCCTGTCTCCAGAAACTGATCTCCCTCTCCCTTTTCCCCCTTTTATGGGCCCGTTCCTTAATAAAAAACCCTCTGCTTGAACCCTGTCACATGGTGTCTTTCTCCAGAGCACTGCTTTTCTTAAATTACAACAGCAGGTACTTTTGATAAAGGTCCCATAAGCAACTCACAGCTCCCTGGAAACCAGGCCAGGGAATATATTCAACTCTAAGTGAATCATTTGGTAGAACTCACTGGCCCCCGATAAAGAAAAACATGTCCCTCCCTTTCATACCCTCATCTAGAAGGCCAATGCCCCTTCTAGACCTGCCTTCCTCCCACGTGACAGGTCTTTACAACCACCATGTATGTATGGGCAAGCACAGAGGTCCTGCCTGCATCAGAGTATAGCAACGTGGAAGCCCGGCTCATTTCTGCTTTTACATCTGTCAGTTTTGCATTCTGTATATGGCAGGGGAGGCCTTGCTGGTCTTCGAGAAAGCACAGGAACTGTTCCCAGAACTGTGCTTGTCCTCTGGTTGGAGGTACAGCTGAGGCTCGGAACACCTGGGCCCACTGCCCAGACAGGTGTAGTCCAGACACTGGAGAAAGGCCTTTAGGACCAGGCTGACAGGTGGGGGGTCTAAGTCACTCCTACACAACCTGCTTCTGTAGAAGATTCAAGGGCCATCTCCCCTCCCCCCAGGAGTTCCTAAAGGCTATTGGAAAGAGGACCTTCTAAAACACTCACAGGGAAAGATGGCCACCTGGTGGCCAAATACTAGCATTACATCACAGAATGAGAAATCCACGTTCTAAGAAGACTGCAGGCCCTTATGGGTGGTTGGGGGATTTAGAATTCCTAACAAAATTCCACCCAGTTCTGGGTAGTTGATTAAATTCTCTTTTGTGTGTGTGTGTGTGTGTGTGTGTGTGTGTGTGTGTGTGTGTGTGTGTGTGTGTGTGTGTGTGTGTGTGTGTCGGGTGAGGATACACCTATGGGAGCGTCTGCCTTGTTTTTGGAGACTGATGGGGGATGTCCTTCTGTATATATGTTTCTCTTATTAGGTGGTGAATAAAACACTGTTTGGCCAACAGTCAGACAGGAAGTATAGTTGAGGTTATGAGACCAGAATTCTGGGGGGAGGAGGCAGAGAGAGGCCACCAAGGAGAGATGTCATGTAGAGACTGGGAGGATAGGAGGTGCCAAGCTTTCTTTGGTAAGTTAAGGCCGTGTAGAAATACATAGATTAGTAGTTATGGGTTAATAATTAAGAGAGAGGTAGCCAGTAAGAAGCGCTAGCCACTAGCCAATAGTTTTATAATTAATACAATGCCTGTGCGTTTATTTGGGCCTGAAGGGCGGCAGGACCTGGCAGAACAGAACCTCCATCTTCAGGAGACAGAGCCTCTCACTGACCTAGAAACCACCATGTACACTACTCTGCCTGGATAGAAAGCCTCAGGGAGCCGCCTGCCTCTGCATGCCAAGCCCTGCGCTTACAAGTGTGCCTGCTTTTTGTTTGTTTGTCTTTTAATTGTGGGCTCTGGGAATCAAACTCAGGCCCTCTCCTCCAGCCTGTGCACTTTGACGACTGAGCCCCAAATATATCTCCTCATAAAGCAGAATGTAATGACTTCCGATAACAAGTAGCTTCCCCTGGTGAATATTCCTTGGTTTCTGAACCTACTCGGTCAGCCACTCCAGCTGAGGCAGGTCACTGAGTTAGGCAGCCCACGGCCAACGTCCAATGCTTTGCTTCCTAGAAGTTACATATGTCTGGAGGTAGAGGAGGGGTCAGGTGAGAACAAAGGCCTTTAGGTAGATTCTCTTAATGAGTCTTGGGACTTGACAGCACAGGGAATCCCCTAGGCCATGGCTGGAATTCAGGCACCTCACCAGGGCTGAGGACACTGCAACAGAAAGACATAGCTCTTGAAAGCCTGATGGGAAATATGCTAGCTCTCTTCCCTCCCTCCCCCTACCTCCTCTCTTTCTGTCTCGATCTGTCTCTATGTGTGTGTGTGTGTGTGTGTGTGTGTGTGTGTGTGTGTGCGCGCGCATGAGCGCATGCATGCATGCATGTGAACATGTGCACACAAAGCACCTGTATGCTTGTGTCTATGTACCTGTGACTGGGGGTGTGTATGCAGGTATGCACATGTGTGAAGACCAGGCTTTAGGTCTCTTCCTCCAGTTCTCTTCTGCTTCAATTTCGAGTCTTCCATGGGACCTGAAGTTTCTGTGTCCCACTAGATTAGCTGCCAGCATCTCAAGGGATCCTTTAGTCTCTTCCTTCCCAGTGAATGCCACATCTTGCTTTTCATTTGGATGCTGGGTACCTTAGTTAGGGTTCACTATTGCTTTGAAGAGACACCATGGCCACGGCAACTCTCATAAAGAAAACACTTGACTGAGGGGGCTTGCTTACAGTTTCAGAGGTTCAGTCAATTACCATCATGCAGGGAGCACGGCCGAGTGCAGTCAGAGGTGGTGCTGGAGCTGAGACCACTGATCTTGCAGGCAACAGGAAATCAACTGACTATCATACTGAGGGAAGCTTGAAAATAAGACCTCAAAGTGCCCCACAGTGACATGCTTCGAAAAGAAGGGTGGCCCAGATTCAAAGTGTGTCCTCCAGTTTCAAGGTCTGGATTAAAGGCATGTGTCATCTAGCCTCCTCCAGCAAGGCCACACCTCCTAATAGTGCTACTCCCTATGAGTTTATGGGGGGTCAAATACATTCAAACTACCACACTGGGTGTCAGAACTCCTGCCTTGTTCCAGTGTAGGAGCTGTGCTTTATAACTTACTGTGCTGTTTTTTCTTCCTTTGAGTAGGCTGAGGAATGTCTTGGGTGTTTTGTGTTGCTAAATCACATATCAACTGCTGGGGAAGATTTAAAAAGAGGTTTATTCTGCTTACCATCCTGTAAATCTAAGTAAGACCGGGTGAAGGCCCTCTTGTACAGCCTCAAGTGTGTTGTACCACAGAGCAGGAAGAGACAGGGGTCTGTCTCCTTCCAAAGTCACAAATAGTCATCTCAGGGGCTTCACTCTGGGGGCCGTTATTCCTCTTAGGCACGTCTCTAAGTCTCTTACTCCAAACTCACATCTGAACACTGGTTTCAGCTGCTGTGGAGTGTTTTGCTGCTGAATTCAGGAAAACGAATCCAAGATGCCCTGGTCAGTGAGGCCAAGGGTGCACCAGGCTCCGCTTTGGGGCACAGCAGCTCCTTAGCCTGAGAACTTCCTGAGTTTGCTGGCCTCTTATTCCTCGTGTACTCACTGGGCTTGTAACCTTTCCACTCCTTTCCTGCCAGACTGCAGGTATTCAAATGGGTCAGCTCTTTCCTAGTTTGTCAACACTGTTGCTCGACAATCTCACTTGGACTCTAAGGAAAAGTAGCCAATATGACCCATAGCACAGTTTAAACGCTTTGTTTTGAAATCTCCTCTGGCAAAGAACTCAGTGAATCACTTTCCAGTTCAGTCTTCCACAAGCCTCAGGACACAGGTCCTATCTCCAAGTTACTGGCGATGTTGTAACAGGGATGATGTTGTAACAAGGGCGAGGATGACCTTTCTTCCAACTCCCAGGAGGCCCCTCCTTCCACCTGAGAGTAGTTCCTTACTCTCATCTTCTGAGGTCTCACCAAGAACATTCTTGAAGATCACTTAGAACAGCAGTATTCGGCCTGTGGGTCACAACTCCTTTCAGGGGAGGGTCGAAGGACCCTTTCATGGGGGTCACATATTGGATAATCTGCATATCAGATTATGATTCATAACAGTTGCAAAATTACAGTTATGAAGCAGCAATGACAATAAATTCATGTTTGGGGTTCATCAAAACATGAGGAACTACATTAAAGGGTCGCAGCATTAGGGACCACTGCCTGAAAACTTACTAAGTGCCAGTTCCCCAAAATCCCTTCCAGTTTCAACCAATAACCTCTGTGTTGTCAGGTACTTGTTACCAGCAATCCCCTCCACTCTTGGTTGTCTGAGTCTGTTTGCTGTTACTATAACAGGCCGCACACTGGGAGGTTTAAAGGACTGAGTCAGTTTCCGCTGATAAAGCAGCCTAAGGCTAAGCAAGAACATTTGGCATGGCCTTTTGCCTGGGGAAGGCCTGAGGCAGGCCACTGCAAGACAAGAAACAGGGAGTGCACCTGTGTCTCTCCTCTGGTCACCACCTCTTCTAAAGCTACTGCACCCCATCAAGGGGCTCCACTCTAATCCTACTGGTCTCCCCAAGTTTCTACCTCTAAACGCTCACCTAGTGGTGTAAATTCCTGTCCCCTTAATAGCATGCAAAGGGAATTAAACAACAGCATGTTTTCCAGCGGACAAACCATAGCAAGGTGTGTTTATCTTCCAAGATGGGTAGAGACATCAGTGAATGATACTTTGTGTCTGCACAGTGAATCCTGTGGTTAAAAAAGAAAATCATCCACACAATTGAAAATGTGGTACTTGAAAAAGTAGTTGAAACTAAGCAGCAAACAGGGAAATGGGTGTTAACTTAGCACTAAAGAAATAAAATGGGGAGCCTTGAAGGCCAAGTGGGACTTCCACACACCTAGGGAGCCGATGGAGTGTCTTAGGAAGCAGGCAAGCACAGGAAATGTGCTACGGCAGGAGGGCAGCACTTAGCCTTTCAGGACCCTGTCGTGGTGTGCTGTTTTGCCAGCATGTAGTAAAGTCATAGCATGCTGGCCTCTTCTCTGCTAAGGCAATTTGCAATACAATAAATACAAACTCACCCAGCTGGAAAATGAAATTATTGTAAGATAAATCTGTACGGGTCGGAATCGAGAACTGGACAGTTGCCAGGGGTCATGTCCATTTCCCCAGTCGCTAATGGATCATGTAATGTGCTGCACAAGGCACAGGGGTCCCTTTGGCATCTGTTCATTCCCCCTGCACTAACTGCCATAGAATGCCCCCACCCCTCACTGTCAGACCATTGAAACCATCCCCAGGAATCCATCCCATGATGGAAGAAGGAAATGGCAAAGGCCGAAGTCCCACCAAAAGTGAGACTGTATCTAGACAGAGATTTCCTCACTGTATTGACAGCTTGTCAGGAGCTGGAGCCAACACAATGACAATATGACAGGTAGGGCCACACCCTCATCAGGGCTGCTTGGCTATACATACCTGCTTTCTACCTAAACCTAAACCCAAGCTTTGATTCTGAAGATGGTCTTGGGGTAATGGCTGGGGGTGGCAGTAGCCAATGGATCTCTTTTCCCTTAATGTGACCGTGTTGGGCACATATTTTTCTGCTTTTCACTATTAATTGTGTCCTTTAGTTGGTATGCGGTGGCTGGGTGGCCAAGCCTAGCCTATTAGTTACCAGGGATTGGCTCTGACCTTAAATTTAAATGTTCCTCTTATGCATTCTGCTCAGCAGCCTCTGAGGAGACCCGGATCTTTCTATACGCACTGTGTACGGCATGTCAGATCATGGGCCTGTCTTGCTTGGGTGCAAACAACCACAACAGGCATCTCTGGGTATCCATCAGGTCCTTCAATGTCAATGATGGTGGCATGAAAAGGAACAGGGTGTGTGCGGTTTGAGCCTTATCAATTGCACTTTCCACCTCGAGAGTTAGGACAGGATCACGAGGTCTGGATGCGCACTTAAAACATGCAACACTACTGTGGAAATCTCAGAAACTGGGACTTTGTAACAAAAGATGAGGAGCGGCCAGACTCCTGGGAGGAGATAATTATGGCAACAAAGAAAAATTTCTGAGGGCAGTGGATACAATGTTAGGAGGTCAGCGAGAGTTCAGACCCTGAATTCAAGCAGCCTTTAAAGCCGAGTGAGACTTTGCCCCCTTCACCTCACCAGCATAAGCATGATGGTCCAGAGATTAGATGTGGAACCCATCTCCTAGGAGGATGGGGAGGTGGAGGTTAGCCTGGGAGGCCTTCAGGCCCGCCTGCCGCGGGGCACTCTGGGAATTGTAGTCCGTCCTCCGCTCCCAGGCTAGGGTCCTCCTTCGGAAGGCTGCGTCACAGGCCCCGCCCCCGAGGAATGAAGGGATGTAGGTGTCTACACAGGGCCTGTAGCGCGGCCGACAGGTAGAAGAGGACGGACAACCCTCAGAGGCAGGACCTAGTTCTTGCTCCGCTCTCCTGGGACGCGCCTTAGCGCTTACGACCTTTTCACGGCTCCAGCTACGCGCCGACTTTCTGCTCCGGCGGCGCCGCGGACAGCCGGGAGAAGGGGCGGGGCCGGGCGGGGCGGGGTCCTGCTGTGCTGTCGTCGCTCTAGGGCCCTCCGGGCTGCGCCGTTCCCCAGTGCCCTGGGCTTGCTATGCTGGTGTGAGCCCTAGGCCGCCTCCACGGGGACCTCTGCGCACGCATGGACCTGCCCGCGCCCGGCGGGAAGCGGCCAGGCTGGAGGTGGCCGGGGCGGCGGGGCAGGGCCGAGGCAGCGGGCCCCTGAGCGCGCGCCCTGCAGGCCCGGCCGGAGCACCATGATGCCCGGCGAGACGCACCCGGCGGCGCCCGGGCCAGCCGACCTCGCGCGGTGTCAGGGCTGCGCCTCCCTACAGCAGGTACGAGCATCCCTGGCCCACCCTTTTACGCGGCCTTGGGAGCGGCTGCCTGTGCTTTGTTTAGTCACGGATTCCAGAATTGGTTCACCTGGTGCGATGCTGGTGGCAGACTAGAGCGAGCGCGCTCTGCAGGGCTCCATCCTCCCCTGCTCTGATTCAGGCTTTGCAGGGCCGAGTTGGGTTGGTGGGTGACCTTAAGTGCAGAGAGAATCGTCCTCTCCGGGGTGAAGGCCTTCTCACACTCCACATTATCTATTACTTGAAGGCAAAGGTTTTATCTTTTTATGTTGCGTGTCCGGGTCAATAGACTTCAAGATTCGGGAGCTGCGTTTCAGCCTCCGCCTATCTATTGATGCACCATCAAGCGTAGCTTTTGCCGAGGAACGTGTTACTGGTCTGATTAAAATATTCCCCTAAGATGTGTACGTCTCGGTAGTTTGTTACGGTGACATGCCCTGTTCTCGACAATGAGTCGCTGCAGATGAGTTGCGGGGTTTACTGATGAAGTGGAAATGGTCTCAGCTCACCTCCTTCATCTTGTCCCATTCACCTCATCCCGTTCTTGCCTCGTGTTCTAGTCACTGTTCACATTTTGGTGAACCAGGTGGGCAGGAGTAAAATAAACGTGTGCCAGTACCGCTTGGCAGGATTTTAGATGTTGGGAAGAAAATCATGGAAGATGTCAGGGTGTCGGAGTGAGGTGTTTTGGAGGCAGTAGAAGGTGTGAATGTTGAAAAGCAGCTCTGGATATTGGTTTTTAACAGGTGGGACGGTTTCTGTGATAAGAAAGAGCTGTGCATGTTTGATGTTTGATGAGCAACACCTGTGGAAGCCTCATGGCTGGTGAGACGAAATCAGAAGGGATGCAGGCCAAGTAGCCGTCCATAGAAGCTTGATTTTATTGAAAATGCAGTGTCTGCGTTAATTTATATATTCTAGTTTTGGGAATAGGAGACGGGGTTATATATGCCGGCACTCTTGTATAAATAAAACGAAGAGTCTAGCCTTACTGTAGCTAGGCTCCCATCTGAAATGGAATGGTTCTGCATCTTTAATAGACCACATTTGGCTTTTTAGCCTGTACATTCACTCAAAGATTTTTTTTTGTATCTTCTGCTGTTTTATAACAATGTAAGAAGGGGAAATTATATTAGAATTGATGTATTGGTGACAAATTGTCAAAAATAGGAGGGAAGAGTAGGTAAGGACCAGGATGGTGGTTATTGGAATTTTGTGGTCTTTGGGAAGATCGTATCTGAGCAAAGTAGTTAGAGAATGAGTGTTGATTTTTTTTTTTGAGATAAACATCCTAGTTTGCTTGGGAAGAGTAAATGTGGAGGTTTGAATGTATTTGGCCCTATAAGCCCATGGGGAGTGACACTATTAGGAGGTGTGGTATTGTTGGAGGAGGCTGGAGGGCACACTTTTAATCCGGGCCACCCCTTCTGTTAGAAGTGCATCACTGTGAGGTGGGTTTAGAGGTTTCATATACTCAGGGTATGCCCAGTGTGTCACTTAACTTCCTGTTGCCTGCGAGAGAGAGCAGTCTCAGCCCCAGCACTGCCTTTGCCTGCACATGCTTCCTGCCATGTCCATTGTTGGCTGAACCTGTGAAAACAGGCAAGCCAAGTCAATTAAACGTTTTCTTTATAAGAGCTTCTGTGGTCATGGTGTCTCTTCACAGCAATAGAAACAATAACCAAGACAGCAAGAAAGCCAGCGAGACAGGGGTTGGGGTTTACAGAGGTCAGAACAGCAAGAAGATCCCTGGTCACACACCATTGCTTGGGCTCCTCAGAGTCACTGGAGGTATTTGGACGGTCGGAACAGCTGTGTTCCTCTGCCCTCCCGAGAGCCACCTCCACACACTGCCCACCAGGAGTGTCTGTCCTGTTGAATCAGCAGAGGCATTGAGTCCTTCAAGTTGCTTGAGACCGTCCTTGTACCTGCTCCTCTGACAGCCTGCATCCATTTACTGGCTCTCTTGGCCCCACCATCCTTATTCTTACCGTCTTTACTGTAGAAAGCATTCTAACCTATGTTCTAGAAGCTACTGCTTTCTCTTCCCAAGGGCACCCCTTTTGCCTTCCCTCCAAGACAGGCTTCCACTCTAGAGGAGGGGTTCCTTTAGATCTCCATAGGCCTGGTCTGTAAACTTTTTTCTGTAAGGGGCAAGATCATAAATCACTGGGCTTTTGGGACTCGTTCACACCTGCTCAGTTGCAATCAAGGTGTGAAAGCAGCTAGAGACTCCAGAGTAAAAGAATCCCATGACTATGCCCCTAACAACAGGAAGTTAGCTTGTGCCTTTCGGGGCAATAGTGTTCCAGAGAGGCTGTGAGTCCTATCTCTGGAACATTTCTTTAATTTGCAGAGTGTGCCTGGGAAGATAGGTCTCTAGTGTCTAGACAGTGAGGCTCTGTGCTTATTTCCTGTATATTGAGAGAGGAGAGCTTTTGTCTATAGCACCACTCAAGCAAAATGTGCAGTACAGGATGGCAGTGTGTAGTTCAGGTGGAAGGCACAGGAAGCTGGGCTTGGCCAAGGGTAAATCATCTCACTAATGTGGCCTAGTGAGAGCATCACATCACATGAGTTCATGGAAGCTCTAGGGAATGACAACAGGAAAAACATGCAAGTGTGAGGAGCAAGACCGCTCCTCCTGTGGGGAAGGCGAAGGTACCACTTTGAATAGCGTTGTGAACTTGATGGAAGAAGAAAGGAAACTAGCCGAGGTAGAAAGGCTGTTGGAAATGTGGGGCTGGAGTTTTAAAATGGCATTAGACTTGGGAGTGTTAGCCATTTTCAGATGTTTGTGAAGTATCTCTGAAATGTCCTGGTGCATCTCCAAGGAAGTGGAAGATGGTTTCTACATTTCTAGAGTGCTGAGTTCATAGGAAGAATCTTTTTAACCGGGGGTGGGGGCTTGGGGTGTTGGTTGGTCCTTTGAGACACTTAAACTTTGAAAACCACTGCTATCTGAAGAGGATCTGGGGCTGGGTCCTTGAAGAAGAAAGCATGGAATGGGGGTGGGGGATAAAAAGACTTAAACAGGAAGTGGATCACTGACCTGTTGGTAGGAGAAAGGACTGGACATTGCTACAGCAAGTGCCTGCTCCATGCAGCTTAAACTTAGAGGAACCTTATAGTTTCTAACCGCTGATACTTCTGGATTTTTCGGGAGATGTCCACATAGTCTTTCTCACAGTGGCCCTACTGCAGTGCTGGGCCTTCTTTCTGACTTGGAACCTTAAGGAGCACGCCCCTGTTCTGAACCCAATAGTCTCTCGCTTGCAGAATATCTTCCTGTCTGTTTGGCCCTTGCTTTTCCTTTAGAATTGAAGATACAATTGCCTTTTTATCTACTCCCTCAGGAATGTATCTGAAGGCATCTGTGCTTCAAGACATCTTAAGTATCTGGTGATAGTTTCATAGAGCACTCTTGACCTCTGGATTGTGGTAGTTTGTTACTGATCTGTAGCCCAACATCCACTTGTTCTAGAACTTCAGCAGTCACAAAAAATGGGGGGCAGGCACTAAATCTGATGATACTTTGTGTCTGTCATTGGAGTTGGTCTCCTTATAAAAGCTGCAGATACTCCCCAGAATAGGAAACTGGACAGAAATATTTCATTTCCAGCATCCTCCACATGTGGGAGCTCCAGGAGCAGAAAGCATGAACATGAATGAATGAATGAATGGATGAATGGATGGATGGATGCTGAGAGAATTGTTAGAGAAACCTGCAGTTAGCACCGCCCTCCTCCTTTGCAGAGAGCATCCCTCCCTTCTCAAGAACTGTCAAGCAGTGGATCCCACCTGCACACAGGGTGTGCCAGAAAGACCCAGATGGCCTCCACCCATCATAAGCTGCTGATCTCACTATTGAGAGAGTTCAGTTCCAAGCAGCATAAACGAACCTGGATTGGACAAGGAGAGAGCAGTGTCCAATTAGGAGCATTGCAGTATAAGCTGGTGATACTGCAATGTCTGACCCTTCACACTGGCGTCCACACAGGCCTTGGGTAGTGCAGAAGGGGCTGAAACAGGTAGCTTGGAAGACTCTCCTTTTCCTCTAGGACAGCAACTATCAACCTTCCTAATGCTGCAACCCTTTAATACAGCTCATGCTCTGGTGACCCTCAACCATAAATTTGTTTTGTTGCTACTTTATAACTGTAATTTTACTACTGTTATGAATCATAATATAATGTTTCCCAGTGGTTTTAGGTGACCCCTGTGAAAGGATTGTTTGACTCCCAGGTTGAGAATCACTGCTCTAAGATGTTGGTTTTGTGGTTTTAATGTGCCCCCCCATTTGCTTTCTCTAAGCCAGAGTTATACGTGGTCAAAGTTGAGAGTGAAAACTGAATATAATGTTCTTTCTATAAGACAACCTGCAGCACTGTCCATGTCTTTTTTGCAAAAGACACGATTTTTAATTGCTTACATCATGTACATTTTTATAATGAACCTTCTTGTCTTTTTTGTAAAATTTTTTTTTTAGTTGAAGACCATGTAGATTTCTAATCTTGGAAGTTGAAGGTGGTGCACTCATGCTGCGCCTGTCTCTCCACAATCCCTGCCCATCCTCTTACTGTGCAGGGCTTTGATTAGTGGGGTTGAGATTGTGACCACTTGTCAATTCAGGTTAAATAGGCTAATCCAGACCACAGGTTAAATATACTCTAATGTACGTCATTACTTTTGCATTCCTTCATGGTTTCTTAATTGCCCTAATTCATAATAAATTTTAAAAGACGGTATAGTATGGCTGGTCTAGGCTGCTCTGGAACTCACTGTGGAGCTGAGTTACGGGATTACAGCCATACAACCACCATGCCCTGTTTAGTAATTGGACTTCAGTTTTAGTTTTTCTTGTTGTTTTGGATCATGGTTTGAGGGGATACAGTCCATGGAGAATTCGTGGCAACAGTAGTATGAGACATGTGCTCTCTCTGCGCCAGCAGTGGGGTTGCTGGGAGTGAGTGCGAGTGCTCGGCCTGATCCATTCCATGTGGCACCTTAGCCCTTGGGATGGTGCTGCCCTCATTCACAACAGGCTTCTGCCCTGGGTTAAACCTCTGGAAATTCCTTCCCTCACAGATGCTCTGTGTGCGTCTCCTAGGTAATCCAGATCTAATCAAGTTGACCTTAAAAAGTAATAAGAATAATTCTTTTTGCTCTCTATCCTAAACGTGAATATTCACTGCATGCTGGAGATTGCAGCTGACTGAACATATAACTTGGCTGATCCTAGTGGCATGTCTCCTGTTAAGTTATGCTTTTCAGTTTCCCTACCTGAAGCATAGAACTGAGGCAAGTAGAGGGTAAGAAACATTGCCCCATCACTCAGTCTTTCAAATGAATGTGGAGCTGAGGTTTGTTTGCTGTCTCTAGCGTAGTACCTGACATTATGGTGCAGCATCTGGAAGCAAGGCAGAGTAGCAAAGACCTTGAAAGAAAACGAGAGAAGAGAAGCATTTCCATTTCAGAAAGAGTTGGGAAATGCCATCAGCCTGGCGCAGTGGCACACTCCTGCAATCCCAGCTCTCCCAAGTTCAGGTCAGGAGGAGCTGCAGCTTCCAGACTAGTCTGGCTGCCAGGCGATTGCTGCCTGAGAAAGGAACCTTGAGTTCTTTCATTCCTCCAGAGTCCACCTCCGCCTCTCCTGCTGATCCAGGGCTGTGCTGCATCCCCACTTGTCCCCGCCTACACTTCTTTTCTTCGTCATCTTCACTCTGGGGTGACTTCATGCTCTTGGCAGACCCTGCTTACATCTTCTGGTACCTCTCTGAGCAAGGATGTCTTAGGGTGGAAGCCTGCGGAAACTTTGCAGATTTGAAAATATTTCTTATACAGAAGTTTGAATTTTCTTTCAAAATTGGGATGTCTCCCTGGGTAGGGCCCTGGTCTCTAGCAAGACCCTTCCTGCTTCAGGTGCTTAGAAGGTCTTTGCCCTGTCTCCACCAATCTGAAATCCTAATTCTGTGGCTTCCTGCTGGATGTTGGAGAAGAAGTTCCCTCACATAATGGGGACTGGGGATGGGGCCCAAGGCTTAATACTATCTCCCATGTCTTTCCATTTTTTCTGTGTGCTTTGTCCAGAGCACTTGTCATTGGGCCTGTTTTCTTCTGACACCAAAATTTGGTGTCCTTTTCTTCCTCCCTTCTCTTGTTTAGCTTTTCTTTTCTGGGACCTTCGGTTGAGTTCTGTGGTCAGAACTTGAGTCTGTAATTATGCTCTGCTGTTTGTAATCTGGCTACAGCTTAGCTAATGTAAAATGCATCCTCTTGATGCATGCAATCAGTCAATGATCCACACATGTAAGCAGTAGGGTGATTACCGGTAGCTTCCTGAGACGTTTCCTTCCACCTTCCCTCTCAGAAGCCTCTCCCAGCCAGCACTCCTCCATGCCCTCCTCCATGCCCTCCTCCCTGTGTCTACCGCCAAGTCCTCACCTATGGCTTGCTTATTACAGACAGTTACAAGACTGGGATTAGTGTGTAGGGTCTGCTGTGGGTGTTGCATCCAACACGAAGTTTAAGGGTTCATGTGGTAGTTGTATCGCTGACTGCTTTGCATTGTCAGTATTGGGTTGCCCAACCATCCATCCTTTAATGGGCCTTAAGCTTATGTTTCTGTTTGTAGCGTGAGTGTCGCTACCAGAAGTATTACTATGACCTTGCCATGCGTATGTTTTCTGTTATGAGTGTGGGCCCAGGAGTGTGATACTTAGTCTGGTGGCATCAACTGTGATCAGGGGCTAGTTTCCTACATCCTTACCAGCACGGGCCATTCTTCTGTGATTTAGGTGTCCTAGTGCCTGATTTTCTGTGTGCTCTCAGAGTCCCTTTAACTGCACATGGCTTCTCCAGTGTGCCATCATTTATGTCATTGTGTTAGTGCCGTTGAGTTTTTTTGTTTTTTGTTTTATCCGGCTTTTGTTGTTTTTGGAAGTCTGGCTATGACTTCTCCCATTTTCCATTCATTGTAACTTAGGTTTGGAAATCTTTGATTAATTAATGCTGACTGCAAACTGACTGTGCAGGGCTTTTGGACTGCTGTGTGATGATAGCCTCAGTTAGTTACCGATGGAGGGTTAGCTGGTGCCCGCACTTGGATCTTCCCTCTGTCTTCCCAGGAAGACACAGGGCTGGGGCGACACATGGCCGTTTTCAGATTTGTTTGCTCAGGTTTCCTCACCCCATGTTTTAGGTCAGCACTAGAGCGTGTGTGTGTGTGTGTGTGTGTGTGTGTGTGTGTGTGTGTGTGTGTGTGTGTGTGTGTGTAGCACTTTCCCTCATGGAGTGGGAAGCAGGAGCTGGCCTCCAAGGCTTGACAGAGGGCTTGCAGCTGGTTCTTGCTTGAGCTGCAGTCTCCTTTACCTGCAGAAGAAACTCAGCATGACACAGCCTGCTGAGACTGCACAGTCTACTGTGCAGACCCACTGCTTCCGTGTCTCACTCCGACTCCGAGCTGACACAGATTACATCTGTCTTCTTGTGTCTGTCTCTCAACCTTGTTGGTCTGTGCTCTGTGTAGAGACAGTGGTTCCGACATGGTTTTAGGTCCTTTCAGCTAAGCAGTGCAAACACCAACTGTTCCTCTTTCCTGATCAGTGAGTCTGAGTTAGAGCTCACTGATTTTTTTCTGATCTATTTTAAACTAATTGTATCTGCAGAGAGCTTTCTAGGCAAGGTTAATCTGAGGTAGGGTAGTAGTTGCCAGGCTAGCCTAGAACTTCAGCATACCACTGAGGAGAGGACAGTGCTTCAGTCACGGACACTGGCTAGACTGCTCTTCGCAGCTCATGTGGAAAAGAATGGTGGGTTTTGGAGTCATTTTTAACATTATTAGGAATACTGGATATCGTGCAGAAAACAGTACCACACGCAAAGATTAGAGCGACACGGAAGCTGAAGGGGGTTTAAACCCAACATGGTATTTAACTGGAGTTGTCGTTGCCTGCAGTTGTCTTCATCTCTGCAATTAAGGTTGCCTCAGCAGTAGAAGTATATTGTTGAGATCCACTACCGATAACAGGAAGAAACCACATATTCAAACAAATGCTAAGTGTATCTCATGAGGACCAATTTTCGTATGCACAGAAGTCTCAGTGCATGGCTGACCTTGTTCTTATTGAAGACAGGGTTGACTGTGACCATGCTTGTTCTAAACATCACTGCAGGAAGACAAGAGCAAAGGGGATAAGCACAGCACTAGAAGGGTAGCAGTGTCACTGGGGCCTCTGGGTGGTACAGTTGGGCGCACAGGATGTCCAAGAGAATCTTGGGTCAATCGCTGACACTCTGGAATTTACTTTGTGCATTCTGTTTTGCAAACTTTTACATCTGTTTGTAAGTGACATTGTAAAATGAACAAGTTTGTTGCAGTCAACAGATACAAATTAGTTATATTCCTTCACAAATGTGAGACCCACTTGAGAAATGTAAGAGGAGCAATGAAGATGGTATTCATGCAGGTGATAGAAACTGGTGTGGTTTTAGGAAAGCATCTGAGAAGGGCTCTTATTTAGCCATAACCAGCCATAGAGTTAGAGATGGAAACATGCCCCTTATATCCCTACAGTACTTGTGTTTGAGTTTGGGAGAGGTACGTCTTTGCCATCTTAAATTGCATTCTCTTGATACCATAAAGGTGGTGCCTAGTCCTCATCTGAGCTCGTGTCCTCCTGCTAATGCACTCCCCTTCTTGGAACTGGGGAGCCAGGTTTGCTTATGTTAGAGATTCTTTGGCTTCTGGTGTGTTCTGACTGCGTCAAGGTTATTGTGTTGGTGCTAAGTGCATGGTGGAAATGTGAGGTGTCTGTGCTGTCAAGCTTCGTGTGCTTTCCTGTGCTTTGATGGTGTTCCGGGGTCATCCTGATAGTGGTAAACCACGACACATAACTAGTCCATGTAGAGGGTATGTAGTATATATGAAAGGTTTAAGTGTTGGCAGCTGCATGTGCTGGTGTTGCTGACGAGGTCATCTGTCACCTTTTGATGTAAGTTTTGGGAGTGTGCATGCATAAGAATAAATCTTAAAAGAGGTACAGACATAAATAGGAAAAAAGAGTGTGTAAGTGCTAGATAGCATAAGATAATTCTCATCTTTATATGAGAAAGACCCTGCTAAATTTGTTTCTGGGAGCAAGGCCTCAGCATATACTCAGACACACTTAATTCTGTCAGTGTTTAGACACCTCCGTTTGCTGTATGAGTGTCCTTGAGTGGTTATTAGCAAGCACACATATATGCAAATGTGGTGAGAGGCTACTGCCTATCAAATACTGTGGTTTACCAAGCAAGTGTCAGGCTGTTAAGGAAAAAGAAAGAATGCCCAGAAATGACTGAGAAGACCTCTCATCGTGGATGAGGGGTAGGGAGTGACTGGGGAGATGGCTGAGCCAGGAATGGTGCTCTCTACCCAAGCCTGACAATCTGGATTCCATCCATTGAACCAACTCCACAAGGCTGTCATCTGACCTCCACACATGTGCAAAGTCACTGTCCACACGGACATGTACAGCCACACAATAAGTTATTAAATAAATGCTAATGGAAATGTCTGTAAGGCTATCCAAGATCACAGCTGTGGAGAATCAGGGAGGTCCATTGCTTGCTGTTAAGAAAGATTGAGCAGGACCAAGTGCCCTTCAGAAGAGAACTGGGACATTGAGTCCCCTGGGAAAGGTGATGAAAAGCTAAGTTGTATGGAGATTGCAGAGGACCTGTAGTTTTCACTGCATTGGTCTAGCCTGGGTTTGTGCCTGTTTTAGCTGGTATGTATTTGTAGCTACAAAATGATACAGGCACTGGAGTGGAGACAGTACTGTCCTCTCCAGAGCCTCTGAATTGATGTGAGACTGACTGTTGAGACAGGAGAGCTGGGTGTAGTTCCTGGTGTGAACCTGCCTGTATTAGAGGCAGGAAATCTACTGTGGTGTGTTTAAGACTGTACTGTTATTCTTGTAGTTTTTTTTTTTTTTTGTTGTTTTTTTGTTTTTTTTTTTTTGGTTTTTCGAGACAGGGTTTCTCTGTGGCTTTGGAGGCTGTCCTGGAACTCACTTGGTAGTCCAGACTGGTCTCGAACTCACAGAGATCCACCTGCCTCTGCCTCCCGAGTGCTGGGATTAAAGGCGTGCGCCACCAATGCCCGGCTTTATTCTTGTAGTTTTTACTGATTAGAAAAACTGACATTTAAAGAAACCAGCTTAAAGAAAAGAAGAAAAAAAAATCTGTGTTTTAGTTGTTGGGAACATCTGGGCAGTGTAACTAATCACACCATGATCTTCAGTTTCCTAACAGGATTTGGAACCAGACTGGGGTTGGTCCCTGCAGTGTACCACAGGTCCTCATAAAGTGACATTTTAACTTAATATTGATCCCACTATAATGTTTGATCTCTGTCGTGTTATCTCAGTCTTTATTATTTTGCTATATTCTGGTAGATTCTATGTTTCTGCTAAGTAGTAGGCAGTCAGTAACTTGTTACTGCCCTCTGGCTTCGGTGTGAAGGGACATGGCAGTTCTCACAGAGGGTAAGGGCTGGGGTTGCACAGGAGAAGAATTGCCCATTTCTGTTTGTGTGGTGCTGTGAACCACCTGTTTATATGTGCATGTTGTAGGACAGTTATACAGAATGAAATGCTATAGCAGCATAAATAGCTTACTGTGACTTTTTTCTTTCAGAACCTAAATGAATATGTTGAAGCATTAATTGCCTTGAAACAAAAAATTATTAATACAGAGTAAGTATATCTGCATGTTGAAAGACTTCTTCCAGTCTGTTCAGCTGGCTGAAGTGGGTGGTGGTTTGGTACCCCACAGTGGACACAGTGGCGCTGGGTAGAACCACTGAAACTCTTGTTTAGTGACTCCCAGCTTTTAGTAGAAAGTTATCTTTGCCATATTAGATTTAAAAGCTGTTTCTCTCTAAAACTGTTCTGTGTGCTGGGGTCACACTGTTGTATGCTACATAATGAGATTTAATTATTTTAATATTGCTTGATAGTCTCATGTTTCAAATTAAAAGCTCATAACACTTGTGTAGTGCATTGAGGAATCAGGTGATGTCAGCCTAGCATGCCATCTAGAAGGATCTGAGCCATAGCTTTTTGTGGTTTACTTGCCCAGTGAGTGACACGTGTGCCTAATCTCTCTCGTCTTTTGCAGTAACCTGCTGACGGAATATCAGAAGAAATGCGATGATATCCTTCACTTGTTTGTCCCTTTGGACATCAGCACTGACTTTTGTGTAATAACTCAAAAGATAAGAGGGCCCTCCTTTTTAATCCTTCTAAAGGCAGTGTCTGTTGCCTTAAGGGGAGCCCCTCTCAAAAGCACAGCCAGGAGCACGTCTCTTAGTGCAGTAGCAATGGCTGTGTACTGGGGATCCCAGAATGAAGTCGCCGAGCATCTCTCTTGTTTCTGTGGCTCATTTGGACTGTCTTAGGGTCTGCAGCCTTTTAGTGAGTGGATTTTCCTCCTGCATAGGGTGTGACATCAAGTGTGGGGATACATCATTGTAGCTGCATCAGTGCTTGCTAATGTGTGTCTTTAAATCTACTAAAAAACAATAAGATGTAGGAAATTGATCTTGTTCTTACTGTAGAGCATTAGTGTGTGCTTCTATAAACCATATGGGTAATGCATTTGTAAGACAGTGCTCAGTTTAGATTCACCACTGGCTTAGTAGAGGTCGAGCGAGCACCTCAGTTAACATGGTCAGATGTTTATAGCAGAAAGAAGAACCTGGTCCTGCCACTTCTTTTAGTGACACCCGCCTTGGGTTAAACCCCTCTCAAAAGAACAGAACATTTTCTTCCCCCAAATCAAGTGTGCATAGAGCCGTGGAGGTTGGCAGAGAGCTGGTTTCCCATTCAGTACTGGGGCAGCCCTGGGTCCATGGTCTGCAGTACTGTGAGCCATTTAGCTGATTGTGGCATCTGGGCTTGCTTGTGGACTCACAGTTCATTTGAGCTCTGTTGTAGTGACTTCAGAGCCTGAATGTCACATTGAGCTAAAGGTCACTGGACATTCCTGCAGGTGATTTATCCTGTTGAGATGTATAGGACAGCAGGACTGGAGGGACAGTGTGTAGGCTCCAAAGGACGCTGTAACGATAAGCGACATACAATTACTGAAAATAACTAAGTATTTATTGTAGAAATTACTCACAAGATACCAAACAAGTAACCCAGATGAGCCAAGCAGTTTTCTGCTGCCGAACCGGAAGCCGAACTCCGGGAAAAGAGAGCGAGACTTCCTGTGTGCTGTCTTTTATGCCTTCCCCCGTAACGCCCCCTAGCCATGCCCAAACGTGGGCCTGGCTAGTGACGTAGTTCCGCCTATATACATATACGTCTTTACGTCCAGCCGTATACGTCTTTAGTCCTGCCTAAAGTGGGTGTGTTTAGTGGTGTGGTAAACCGCCCTTTTATTACCTCATCTGTATGCGCCTCTAGTAAGTCACATGTTTAATGGCGGCATACAGACTTCCTCCTACAACAGTGTCTTCAGTTGAATACAGGTACTGTCAGAAACAGTTGTCACAACCGCTGACGAGAAATAGTAACACACGGGAGGCTCAGCATTGGAGCAGTATCCTTACGGCACTTTAGAGAAGCAGTGTAAAACCTTTTGGTGGTTACAATAATCTCATGATAGAGTAGGTGGTCTAATTTTCTAAAAATTTCCCATCAAATTTTAAATAAAAATAAGTTCTTTTTCTTAAAAAATTATGAATTACGTGTCTGTGTGTGGGTGTGTGCACATGCGTGCAGCACCTATGGTAGCCATCTGGTGTAGGTGTGCTGGCATCTGAACTAGATACTCTGGAAGAGCAGTGTGCCTATTAGTAGCCACTGAGCCATGTCTCCAACCCCAGAACACTTCCTTTACATAGATAAAACTTGCAGTTATTAAATTTTTTTGAGATGAAAAGATTTGGCTTCAGCCACAGAAACTAATTTGAAACACACCCTTGTCATTGTCTGCAAATATCTACTTGTTACCTCAGAAGTGTAGCTGTCTTAACTGCTGGGGTGCCAGTGTCTCTGTTTAATGTAGCTTCTTCCTAATTGGATCACTCGTAGCACCTCTTCTGAAAGCCTGGGGCATCTCCTCATGAGGTTACTACATCCCCGTGAGACTGAGGAGAACCAATGTGCATGTCTTGACCTCGAGGAGAAGTGTGATCCTGTGGCTTTGTGGAACCCTACCTTTTCTGCTGGATTGCCTGAGAAATGGAGGAGGGTTTGGGGTTCTGCGTAAATAAAAGTATTTTCCCTCAGTTAGATCAGTCTTAATTCTTGTAGTTCTAATCAATTGATAGTAGAGAAACAGATGTTTTGACTTGGGTTCTGTCTTAGTCAGTGTGCTAATGCAGTGAAGAAACACCATGACCAAGGCAACTCTTAGAAAAAAAACATTTAATTGGGTGTTGCTCTCAGTTTCGGAGGTTTGTTCTATTGTCATCATAGTGAGAAGTGTGGTGGCATGCAGGCAGGTGCTGGAGCAGTAGCTGAGTGTTACTTCCTAATCTGTTGGTGGATAGTGGTCAGGGGAAGGGATGTTGGGCCTAGTGTGAGCTTCTTTAAACTGCCAAGCCCACCTCCAGTGACGCATTTCCTCTACAAAGCCACACCTATTTCAGCAAGGCCACATCCACTATTCCTTCTAACCCTCAAATAGTGCCACTCCCTGGAGACTAAATATTCATATCTATGATCCTGGGGGTGGGGTGGGGGCGTTCTTACTTAAACCACTAGAGTCATACATTGGTAGGTAGGGATAAAGTAGACTCACCACTGTTAGAGATGCGTGTGTGCAAATTGTGCAGCATTGTGGTTCAGCCTACGTGCACACGATTCCCACAGAATTTATCTTCAGACAAATATCAGAAGATAAAGGTTCAAGTTTTCTTTAACAAGTTTTACAGCTGCAGTTTGCAAGAAGGTGAGCTGCCTGACTTCATATCTGTTGATAACACCTGAATGTTTGTGTAGAGGTGGATATATGGCAGGCCAGAGCCTAGGAGACCTGCTTAGGATTGAAATGCTTCAGATGCTCCCCTTGCAAGCAGATTTGCATGGTCCTATCAGGTCCCTCAAATGCATCAATTACATTGACTTCAAATTAAAACCTCTGGCTTGTTCCAGTAACTGTTAACCACACTGTGAGCTGAAGTTCTATTACTTTTGCCCTCACAATTACACTGTTCAATGCCATTTATCCTGTGTTTATAACAAAATAAAGCCACTAAATTTTAATCATGTTTTATGTTCCAACTATAATTATAATTATAACCCAGAAGTTAGCATGAAGGTATAAATCATTGCATTTGGATTACACTTATCATTTAAAAGTCAACATGAGGTTATAAATCAGGTATAAATATCATCACTGTATCACTTAATTGGAACAAATGGGGGAAGATGAGGATCAGAAGATTGGACATGCCAGATGTTTGGCAGACTTCTCTGCTGTATTAAAATCTGTTGGGCTAGTTTCTGATGTTGCTTTTTGGTAGTTTCATTAAAAAGTTTGTTATGCCTAAAAGATAAAGAACAGTCTGATTGTCGGCATGAGCAGGAAGAATCATTTAGAGTTAGATTTCAGTAATGCACTCCAGCTGTCTGTGCTCAGTGATGCTGATGCCTTGTCCTTGTTCATTTTCAGAGAGAATAGCATGCTGCATCACCAAGTGGAGCAGATGCTTCAGAAAATCTCCCCTCTGCAGAAATGCCAGGAGGAGCTGGGATCCTTGAAAGCAGAGCTGGAGGAGAAAAAGGTGCCCAGAGCCACTTTCCTATAGAGGGTCACTGTCAGTGTGAGCATCAACTCCTGCCCTTGCTAGAGCCACTTTCCTGTAGAGGGTCACTGTCAGTGTGAGCATCAACTCCTGCCCTTGCTAACTGGAATTCAGGAGCGTTTACATGTTAGCAGAGGATGTAAGTGCTAGAGGAAACCCTTCTTTGTCTCCTTGTAGAGCACCCTGCTCTGGTTGATGCCTGTCTTTGGAATGATTCATGGGACTCTGCACAAGGGTCAAAAGGCTTATGTGTAAACTCTTGTGATTATATGTTCCCTGCAGTAATTATCTCTCTTAGTCTTAAATTGTCTTTTCTTAAGTGGGAAATAGCATGTAGACATTCAGAGTTAGTGGTAGGAAAATCATTGTGTGACAATGTGGGAAATACTGGCTTTCCTTGGTGGTACAGGTCTAGCCTCAGCTCAGCAGTCAGGGCCTCTGCTCTGGTAGATCTCCACTGTCCTTTAAATACTGCTCTGGAATCTTGAGCCACTTAATATGAATGGTCTTGACAGATGGGTTTGGTGACTGTGCTTAGTCTCTCTGGTTTCTTAGGACCATGAGGTCCACAGAGAGCCGCTCTCATTCACATATTTCAGGTTCTTAGAGGTGAGTGTTTGCTCATTTCCTTTGAGGGAGCCAGGGCCTTGAGAGAAGATGCTTCAGATAGGAGACTGCTGCTTTGACCCCTCATGGGCTCTGTTCTTCAAAGTCAAGCCCTTTGAAGCAGTGCCCTCAAGCTACTGTATAGCCTTCCTGCTGAGCTTTGTATTTTCAGAGGAACCAGGGGAGCGTGTCCCTGGAGTGCATAGCAGAAGCATCCGAAGCTCCAGCTAGGTGGCCGAGCTGAGGAGATGGAGCTGTCTGGGTATTATCCAGCCTGGGTCCTTTCTGGTTCTTTTCAGAGAAGATTGTGGGCCTTGCTGATGATTCTGGCTGTGCAGTCAGTGTTGTGCTACCAGATGAGAATATAGCTTTTGGGGTGATACTTACCTTTCCTGTTTCCTTGTTAGAGTTGTCTGAAGCTGTATCAGGACACTCACCAGGAATACGCCCGTGTGAAAGAGGAATGTTTGCGAAGTGATGCCCAGTAAGTGGATTACTGTTGACCTGGGACTTTCATCTTTGACATCGGAATATTTGTAAATAATGGTGTCTTCTTTCTTCCTGTTTCTGTTCATTGGTTATAATTAATTAGCTGTGTAAACTTGGGCTAATCTCTCAGTCACAGTTTTCACCAGTGTCACATGGGGGTCAGCACTGTTGTGACCAAGGGGTCATCTGGTGCTGAAAGGCTGCACACACAAAGGTATTGGCCATGCTTGCTTTGTCATGTGTGAGCTGCACCTATGTCTGTGTGTCCAGATCCAGTCGTGGGCTCCTTTACAGGTATCACCTGTTGTAGTGTCTCACTGTAGAAGGGCCTTCGTTACCAGGAATGAAAGGGGCTAAGCATCTTGCTAGTTATGTTGAAGTTTGGTACACCATGCAGAAAACACCAGTGGGGCTGTATGAGCCATTGCTTGTTGGGGCTGTGACATGGCAGTGTTTGAGAGACTTCCTGAGCTTCCTGCCTTCTTTACTCTCACTCTCCGCCTGCTGCTTCCCTTGCTCACAGTGCGTGTTCCTGAAAAGTCCCTGGTGGGTTAGGTGCAGGATGGACCAGGAGATCTTTGGACACAGCCCAGAGATGACACTGTTGTCTAAAGTAGAGGCCTTGAATATGTTTGTAACAAACTCTCAATAGGCCCTTTTTGTGTTTCTCAAACCAAGTCAGGTTTTTAAAAACCCATTTTAGGAATACTGTATAGTAAATAGTGTGGTGTTCTTTCTCAGGCTTCTTCTACCATAAGCTCAATTGCTGGTGATTTAGTTATGAGTGAAAAGCTCTTATGTGCACCATGTGTGATGAGTTGTAATTCCCTTTGCCATCTAACTGACAAGGCTTTATTACTAGGAAGAAGAAGCTAGAAGCTAAGGTGAAGAAGCTGGAAGGTAAGTGCACCTGTTGTTTGCTGGCCAGCAGAACCATGTCATTGTGCAGACCCTGGTAAGTGTGAGGCCGAGTGTCCGTGGGGTGTGCTAGGAAGGGGGCATGTCCTCCCCTCAGTAGTCAGCTCTGTGTGTGGAGATGAGTGTGTGCTGCTCTGCCCAAACTAATCCTTTCTCTGTAGCCCTTTGCTGTCACAGGCAACATGGAAGGAAGCGCAGCGATTCCATTTTGAAAGTTGGCTCTTGTAGCTATTTCTGCTTCTTTTAGTCCCAATTGAAATTGGTGGCTGCTAGAAAAGGCAGCCACTTTGTGTGTTGTCTTGGTCAGGGTTTCCGTTGCTATGATAAACAACATGACCAAAGCACTTTGAGGAGGAAAGGGTCTAGTTGGCTTGTGTATCCAAATCCATTGAGAGATGCTAAGGCAGGAACCTGGAGGCAGGAGCTGATGCAGAGGCCATGGAGGATGGTGCTTACTGGCTTGCTCTTTGTGGCTTGCCCAGCCTGCTATCTTATAAAAACCAGTACCACCAGCCCAGAGGTGTCACCACCCACAATGGGCTAGACCCTACTGTATCAATCACTAAGAAAATTCTCTACAGGCTTTCCTGTAGCCTGAACTATGGAGGCATTTCCTCAGTTGAAGTTCCCTCCTTTCAAATGACTCTAGCCTTTGCCAAGTTGATGTCAAGGAATTGATGTACATAGATAGTTCTGGTGTACACACATGCGGGCACACACACACACACACACACACACACACACAGGTTTCTTTAAAGTGCCCCACCCTGCTTGAATTTGCTGCTTCTGCTTCTGAGTAGGTGGAATACAGAAGGTGCACTGTGATCTCTAATGTCCTTACATCTTACTCAATAGCATTTTCAGAAGTCAGCTAGGAATGGAATGTCCATTGTGTTTGCAGTTACTTATGGGTAGAATCAGGTAGAGGCAATGACTGTGCTATCACTGTCTGCCTAGCATGATGTTCAGGTGTCTGCCTACATGAACTTCCTACATCCTGGTGGTTGTGCTCTCTTTCAGAATGAGGTGTTTGCATGCACACTGTGAACTTAGGAGCTCCAACTTAGTAACTTGGGGGCATTTAGAACAAGACTGCATTAAGTATTGCCATCCTCGGTTTAGGTATCAACTCTGCAGATGTTTGGATGTTGTCTGTCTCCTGAACGTTGACAGGCACAAAACACACGGCTGTGTTCTCAGTCTGTCCTCTCTTGTATGTGGAGATACGTGGACTGTCTAAGAGGCTGTATGCAGCTTTGAGAAGAGCCCCGTAAAGTCAAGTGTGGCCTTTGATTTTAGTGTAACAAAAGTAATTTTCCTTATAAATTGACAGGACATAATGAAGTGTTGAGCACAGTGTAACTCAGTGAGAAAAGAACTCTTGCTAGTGTCTAGTAGGGCTTTGCTTTCCTTTCCTTTGCAGCTGTCTATGTCATGTCATTGTGATGTCCACCCTGGCTAGGTTCTCACAGGTGTGTGCATCGTGTGGTGCTTTTGAACCAGAAGAACGAGTGATTTGCTCATAGTCTAGAGGTCTGCACACTGTCCCAGCCAGATTGTTGATGGAAGGATTTGGAGTTGCTGTGTCAGGTGTGGGAAGGGTCCTCACAGCCTTAGTCAGTTCTGTAACTTCATGAGTAGGTAGTAACTATCATTACATTAGTCTAGTTTTAGGAAAGGAAAAAGGCTGGCACCAGATCAACGGGATCAGGCCACTAACTCTCCCCTCTTTCTGTTGCTTTGCTGTACCTATTACACATAGAGGCTGCCATCAAGCAAACTCAGGACTTCAAGCAATTGAGAAATGAAAAGAAAATACTTGAAAAGGAATTTAAGAAGACACAGGTACTGGGTAAAATGATGCACACACTTTATATCCCTAACTCATGGCCTCTGTGGACACAGGTACCGAGTAAAAGAGGCACACACTTAACATTCCGACCTGGGGTTTCTGTGGACACAGGGCCTGTGTAGAAGTTGAGCACACTTTAGATCCCGACTCGGCTTCTGCGGCATCCAGGCTGTGGCTACAGTCACTGTCTATTACCTTGCACCCGTCTGACCTTTGCTCCACAGTGTTTGCTTCTGTACAGCATAAGCATTCTTGGTGTTTCTCTCCCCCACCACAGGAAAGGTTTGATGAATTTACCAAACAGAAAAATGAGAAGGGTGAGTATTCAGTTAATGCTTACATGAAGAGCCAGTTTTAGTGTGCAGTGTTTATTTTAAACCCTTCTCTTTGTTTTTAGAGTTGAGACACATTGGAACACAGATCTCAAGTGACTCTCATGGAAGCATAGATAAAAGTGAGTATCCTAACAGTGTGGTTTAATGCATGAGGGAGGCACAAGGAAGAAAAGGCAGGAAGCACAGGTGTGTGTGTGTGCGCGCGCACGTGCGTGTGCGTGTGTGCGTGCGCGTGTGTCTCAGATAAAATGAAGCAGAGAACTGACTGTGGGGCTCAGTAGTACCCATGTGAAAGCAGTAAGGGCTTCAGAACAATTCTGTGTGGATTAAAGGCTCAGAAGATATGGAGTAGATTGAAGGTCCTGTCCACTAAGAAGTACTGTCTGCTGCACACCCAAGCACATGAACCTATGCCAGACAAACCTCTTGCCTCTTGGGGATTCCTTCAGAAAGGGGCCAGTCTTCATTGGGAATGTCATGTTTGTCTTTGAAAGAAGGGCATGAAGCAGGTGTCAGAGTGTAAACCATATACCCAGTGTTCTTTAGAACACTTTTCAGAACTTCATTAAGGTTGGCTACTATGACTAAAAATGTAAGTGTGATGTTGATAAAATTCTCTCCTCCCTTAAGTCAATAAAGCAGAAAAACTTGGGTGGTTTCGGTGACTGGCCTTTGATCATGATGATAGCAGTCCCACAGTAAATGTGGTCAAGAACAGGAGAGCCTGTGCCCACACAGGCTCTGCAGCCACAGCAGTATCAGTTCCCAGTGTCAGTCAGATGTGGAGTGGATGACAGATCCACTGGGAAATGGGATTAGAACAGATAGAGTGTGGTGAAGCTGTGTCGATGATCATGCAAACCTGCAGTGTGTTTTATTGAACCAACTGGAGATGAAGAGTAAGAGCCGCCCTTTTTCAAGAGGCGGTTGTCCAACATCGGGTGTCTGGAGCAAGACCCATGGCAGTGCACAGCATCCACAGGAGGACGAGGGCGGAGCATAAACATCTAGAGCTAGTGTTACTTCAGCTCAGCAGGATGAGCTGCCACAACAGCAAGTCCTTTAAAGAAAGGGCTGGCTGCCACACTCAGCGTGGCCTGAAGACACTTTTGATCCCGAGAATGACAGTGCAGTGGAAAGTCAGAAGAGTTGCGAGCACCATAGGTTGTGATAGAAGAAGAGACACTTGAGAGATGAAGCCTATGTGCAGTCACAGCTAAGTCACAAAGCTGCACGGAAGAGTCCTCTGCTTGTTGGGAAGGGCTAGCCTGGGACACCTGTGAGAAGGCATGTGTGCTCTGTGGTATCGTGCCTGTCCTCCAGGGGCATGGAAACGTAACCTTTTCTTTGTTTTTAGGGGTCTTTGCTGTTGTGGGTGTGTGTACTCAGCAGGGATCTATCTGGTCAGGTCACTTAAACAAAGGGGAGGACTTGAGGAGCCCCCAGTGATACATAGCTGGGTCGCCCTGGAATAGAAAAGGTGCGGCCGACTGTTCAGACTCTGATAGCTAAGTCAGTTGCGCTTATCTTGATGTCCCATCCATGGACTTAGGTTTTGGGGTGACATGGTTCAGTGTTCTTAATATGGCGGCACTGTATTAAAGCCTTGGCTGATTTCCTGAAGGTTTTAATGGATTCTTGACTGGGTTAAAGATTTCACCCATTTCTTTGAAGTCTTACTTTAGGAACTTATTAGTTTAATTGACCTCAAAATTGTTTCACATTGAAATTTAATCACTATGAGTTATTTTTTTAAATCCATGCTTCATCTTAGTTGTGTTTATATTTTTATAAGTATTTTTTGCCTTGATTGATATTTTTGGAATTTGTATATTTAATGAGTTACAGAAACTTTATCCCTGATACTGTACTATTCCTATGCTTTCATCAGACCCCTTGTTTACATGTTCCTCTTGGCCTTTCAGCTTGGGTCAGTGGTTCTGCAGCAGTTGGAGCGTCCAGACATCTTTGGAACTTTCAAAGTCCCGGCAGTTTCCCATCCTTGTGAAATGTGCCCTCCTCCCTGCTGCTGTGGGCGCCACTCCTCCCCTCTGGCCCCATCCATGGGCTCTGTACAATCTCCCTCCTCTGGGTGGCTGCTGCATGGTTGTCTGGTGCCTCTGCTGATGTACTTATGTAACTGAGGGGTGCTTTGCCATTGTTGTACCCAGCAGTCTGGAACAAGGGCACATGAGAATAGAGAGAAGCCCTGATGTCTTTATAACAAGTGGGCGGGGTCTTCCGAGTCCTTGCCCTAGAACAGTGGTTCTCAACCTGTGGGTCTCAACCCCTTTGGGGTGGTCAAACAGTTCTTTCACAGGGATTGCCTAAGACCAACGGAAAACACATATTTACATGGCTATTCATAACAGCAGCAAGATTACAGTTATGAAGTAGCAATGAAAACAATTTGATAGTTGGGGGTCACCACAAAATGAGGAACTGTATTAAAGGGTCACAGCATTAGGAAGGTTGAGAACCACTGCCCTAGAAGAAAGAAAATGCAGACAAACCTGTGTCAAGTCTCCAGTTTTCAGCCAAAGCATTGCCAGACTTCAGTTGACAGTGGACAGGTTATGCATAGTGGCTATAGTGGGGATGTAGGGGTGCCATCTCCTAAGTGGATAAGGAGTCTCGCTGGGCTCCACAGAACTGTGGCTGATCTGGTGCCTTGCTCTTCACAGGGAAGGTGAAAGTTCTCCTGAAAGAGCTCTGGCTCTGTGTGAACACTGCTCACAGGCTGTCCGGGGAAAGCTGCAGGCGCATCCCAGGTGAGTGGTACCACAGGGGCTCCTTACACATGAACTGACATCGTTTGCCTCCACCTGCATTGCAGCCTCCAGTGTGCAGCTGAAACATATGAAGTAGTATGATCTAATCCCAGCAAACAGTTGACTTTTGGTAGCAGCTCTCAGAAGAGCGCTGGGAGGGGAAGCTAAGGCATGCTTGACCTTGTGTGTGGAAGAGCTCCTGTACTACTAAGTAGCTTCTTTCTGCTTATCTTCACACAAGAATGGTTAAACAATGGAAAACTCCCTTAGAACTCTTTTCTAATCCTGTTAACTGTGGGGCTCACGGATTTGCACATGTCCCCCCCATACAGGGCTCTAGTCCCAGACTCCATTTCCCATTTCTGCTCGAGACTGCTGGGGCCTGGTAACAGGATATATGTCACACTATGATCCACTGAGGGTAGATCTCCTTTGCTTCCAGTTTGCTCAGTGAAGATTTTTTTAATCTCATCCATTTGCATTTAGTTACTGGAATTCTCACATAAGAAAGGCTGTCCCTGTCCACTATGCGTCTCTGGTCTATTTCACATCTGGGTAGCTCAACTGTTTCCCAGTGCATTGCAGTCCCATGCCCTCCTCTCCTCTCCTCTCCTCTCCTCTCCTCTCCTCTCCTCTCCTCTCCTCTCCTCTCCTCTCCTCTCCTCTCCTCTCCTCTCCTCTCCTCTCCTCTCCCCTCCCCTCCTCCCCTCCTCCCCTCTCCCCTCTCCTCTCCTCTCCTCTCCTCCCCTCCTCCCCTCTCCCCTCCCCTCCTCCTCTCTCCCCTCCCCTCCCCTCCCCTCTCCTCTCCTCTCCGCTCCTCTCCTCTCCGCTCCCCTCCCCTCCCCTCTCCTCTCCTCTCCTCTCCTGTCCTCCCCTCCCCTCTCCTCCCCTCCCCTCTCCTCCCCTCCCCTCTCCTCCCCTCCCCTCTCCTCTCCTCCCCTCTCCTCTCCTCCCTTCCTCCTGTCCAGTGCTTTGTAGTCCCATGCTCCCCTCCCCTCCCCTCCCTTCCCCTCCCCTCCCCTCCTCCTGTCCAGTGCTTTGTAGTCCCATGCTCTCCTCCCTTCCCCTCCCTCCCCTCCCTCCCCTCCCCTCCCCTCCCCTCCCCTCCCCTCCCCTCCTCTCCCCTCCCTTCCCCTCCCATCCCCTCCCCTCCTCCTGTCCAGTGCTTTGTAGTCCCATGCTCTCCTCTTGGCTGCTGAGTCTCTTCTGTTCCTTATGTCAGTGTCTCTCTGCTCCTTCCCAGTGTGTCACAGTCTTGCACTTACTGGAAGCTGCTCTGGGGACAGCTCCTCTGTGCCTTAGACATACTTGTCCTGCTTTGGTCACTTTTGTGGTCAAGTCTCACCTTGAGTTTCTGTACCACTAATATAATCCCACTTCCCTGAAGTGGTCTGGCTCTTGTGTAAAACAATTTTACAGCTGAAACACAACAGTGGGCATTTGCAGCAATGCCGTGGGCTCCATATTTCTTGACTAAATAATCTACTGAAGTTCATGAAACTCAAAGCCAACCAATGTCAAAGCTATCCATAGACATTCTGTACAAGGTGCATGAGAGCATTATTGAAAGGAAAGGGTCTCCAGTGTGCTAAGGCAGTAAGGCCTCTGTCTGCTCTGCTTCTGTGCTTCAAGCTGGGTTGTGCCTTGACGGACCACTCTCCTTCCACTTCGTGTCTCATCTACGAGAGAACCTTAGAAGCCGACTGATGACATTTTAAAGCTGTGTACTCATTTCAGCTTTCTGCTAGTAGTTTGACCTGTTATCAGGATGTAATTTGTAGGTTTTCTTGGCATTAAATATGTGATGCCTGCTTCTCTCCTGCTCAGAAAAACCCGTGAAAGAAAACAGTGTCTCCAGAGCCTCTGGGGAAGATGAGTTGCTCCCAGTGCCAGGCAGCCCTGCCAGGGCGGCTGATATGCGTTCTTTCTTCACCAAGTTGTCAATGGAGATGGAGGGTGACTTCACTTCCTCTGACAGTGCAGAAGACGAGCAGCCCCGTGGAGCAAGCCCTGGTACAGAGCTTGCTTGTCATGAGCAAAGTCATCCCAAAGTCTCAGTGGAGAGGCCTGGCGATGGCAACGGGACCAACATCTATGACCATGAACACTTCTTTGATGATGATCTTCAAGCTGCAATTGACTTCTTCAAACTTCCTCCTCCTCTTCTGTCTCCAGTGCCCTCACCCCCTCCGATGACATCACCACACCTGGGCTCTTTATCGTCCTCCCTGGCGCCTGTGAGTTGGCTTTCTGAATTTTAATTCCACATGGATGTGTTTGTCCTATGTACAAGCTATTTCAAAGGTATTAGTAGTTAGGCAAGATGTGTCGTTTTAGCCAGTTTTACTGTGAAGTAATGTAAGAAAATAAAGTGTGCCAGGGCCCTTTGCATCAACATATGTAGTGTGATTTTCTTCACTGTGTATTATGGTTACATTTTAATTGTGCTTTTTATGTAGGAAGATAGTATTTATTTTTATTACTAGTGCATAGTACATGATAGGCATGGCGGGAGTGAAGCATGTTCTTACAGACCTAGGCTGTTTCCAAGACAGTAAAATCTCCATGTCTAACGTTCCTGACCCTTGGCCCAGCAGAGTCTCAGCTTTGGGCACATCTTCAAATGCTCACATTCTCTTGCTCCACTAAGGAGTCCTGGCATTCACTTCTGTTCCAGACTCCTAGCCAGGCACTGTAGGCTCAAAGGTGATGGAGGATACAGTGTTGGGTTGTTGTGTGAATGTAAGACCAGGTGTGGAGTATAGAGCGCCTCTGCTGAGTAGAACTTTTCAGATCTGTGGGGCTCTACCTAGGAGAGGCTGGCAGGGAGGCTGTGCCTGTGTTCCTGAAGAGAGAAGCTGCTGTACAGTGGTGTATGACCCAGGGCAAACATGGCTTTGGGAATCTTGAGGTGAACCATTTCTTGAAGAGTCTTGCAAGTCTTCCTAAGAAATTCATGTGTTATTAGGGGGTTAGGAAATCGTTGACTCTAAAGGCAAAGGCTGTGACAGGTCTCCATATGAAAGTTTCTGTTTAGTCACAGTATGAATAGGAAAGGATTGACAGTTGAGAAGCAAGACGAATGCTGGTCAGGACTAGTTCTTACTGTCTGTATACAGGTTGTGGCACTGGGGCCACAGGCTGGTCTGGGTTCAAAAATGGCTTGAGGAGTGGCACTTGATAACATTTTCACTATGGTCTTTAGGAGAGATGGAGGCAAAGCAGTTACAAAACAGCTAATTTAAAACATGTTACAGAGGCTTTCTTGGGGATTCTACAAGTATCCATTGGTTTACCTATGGTTTACCTATGGTTTACCTCACTCACACTGTCTCATCTAAAATTAACACACATGATACCTAGATGGAGATGGACAATACGCAGACACTTAGAATCAGTGCTGTATACAACAGAGCCATGTGCTTGTGGCCACATTCAGTGAGCATATAGAATATAGAGAAGGTGGAGATTCAGAGAACCCTGGGCAACCACCAGCAAGGCAGGGAAAGTAGAGGCAGGGAAGAAAGACAGGTGGAGGGAATGTGGGGAAAAGCCAGGAGAGGGATCATCTAGACTCAAGCTTTGGCGAGGCAGGATTTTACGCTAGGGTTAGTTATGTTCAGCACTTGAGTTCACCCTCCCCGTGTGCATACGAAGGGCAGAGTTTGATGGCATAATAGAGAAAGATAATCTAGATGGGAGCCACTAGTTGGGATGCAGGGGGATTTTGGGAACAAAGGTGACTGACTCTACTGGCTGAAAGGAGAGGGAGAGAGTTATGGGGCAGGATCTGTGCAGTCCCAGAGTAATAATATGGCTCAGGAGCTATCCTGAGCGTGAGTGACAAGGAGAGGAGCCAGAGGGAGGTGGAGCAAGGGGCCAGTGAACCTCGGTGTAGGCAGAGCCTCATCTCTAACAGAAGGCAGAACTAGGAATGTGCAAGAGCTGAACGCCCAAACCCAGCCTGGGTGCTGTATAGACCAGGCTCAGGAGGGCATTGGTTACAGGAAGGCAGTAAGAGTGGGCGCCAGCTTCCTTCAGGATTGGGTAGAGCCTGGCACACCCTTGACAGGTATGATAGTGAGAATGTCTTTGAAAGCACCGACTCTTGTGAATATGTTCAGTAGCTCTGACAGGTTAGGTGTGCTGAGCATCTGTCTGACAGTGCTCTTTGTGTCACTTGAAGGAATCCTACTTCGGAGAGTTCACGGATTCCAGCGACTGTGACTCTGCCCCGCTTAGAAACTCTGCGGAATCAGCTTTAGAAGATTACACAACCGAGTCTCGGGGTTACTTTGACTTGCTTGAAAAACTTAGAAGGAGTGATATCTGCATGGAAAAGCCCAGGTCACAGGGAGTTGCCCAAGCTGTAAACAGACTAGCACCTGTTGGATTTGATAGCAGAAGAATAACGCTGGGAGACCCCTCGACCACATCTTCTCTAGCTCGAGGAAGGCCCTGGATAGCATCGCCTGAATTTGTGAGGGATAGGGGAGATGTCATAGACAAAGCAGAAGGAAAGGTAGCGGCCCCAGAGATGGATAAATCTGTGCGAGGCAGGAAAGGGCTGCTGAAGCATAACAGGAGATCGTGGGGGGAGAGGGCGTCCAGAAGTCCAGCCCGGAAGAAGGAAGCCAGAGCTGGAGAGCCAGAGGCTTGTTATTCTCCTTTTGGCAAGAGGACATTTAGTGAACTCATGGACTCTGAAGGGAAAACCCTGCCATCAAAAGCGTTGTGTTCACCCCAGTCAGAATTTACTAAGTGGACACTTGCTGGTGAATTTGCTTCCAAGTCACACAGTGTGATGCATTCTGGCCATTTTCAGCGAAAGGAGAAAGGCACGCAGGACTCTACTCTGGGATCCGGCGTTTATGCAGCTGCAGCAGGGCGTGATCATTCAGCCAGTCTTCCTTCCCCTTCTACCTCTGGGCCAGAGTCTCTCCGCAGTAACCCCAAGGCTTCTCGGCTAGGGTTTGTCAATGCAGGAGCTCCAGCAGATGTAACCTGCACAAGCCTACATCGTTCAGAACAAAAGGCCCCAACTAGAACTTCAAACACGTTTCTTCTGTGGTCTGAGCCAGCAGCATGTTTTCCAAAAGAATATGGCCCAGAAAACAGCTCATTTGCTTTGAGTTCCAAGTCAAAATTAGGAGCATCTACATTTAGCGATTGGAAGAGCCGGGGCCCGGAATCTTTAAACATCTTTAAAAGTACAGTGCAGGCACACCCACTCCCCCAGTCAGTATTTCAGAAGCCAGCCACAAGTGGGCAGTGTGGAAGCCGAGGTTCAGGCACTGTGCTCACATTGCCTAAGTCAGACTGGACTTCATTAACACGGTCTCAGACTGGCTTCACCAGGAGGAACCCTGGTTCTGCTGACAGCACCTCATGGCACCGTAGTCATATACTGAGGAGAGGTAGTGAGGGCAGTCCCAGAGCTACCTCAGAACACCAAAAGACGGTACCAGCCTCACAGAACAGCAGATTGACAGCTGTGCGTGGACCTCCTGGAGAAAGTACCATCCCTCTGGAACTCAACACAGCTGCTGCTTTGCTGCCAAACCAAGTGTCGGTCATAACAAAGCAGGCAAGACCCGAGAGGAAGCAGAATAGCAGCCTGGAGCAATGGCAGCCACGTGGGAGCACATCGAGTCCTTCTACAGACAGTAGTGAGGAGTCAGGTCCTACGCCATCGGTGTCAGAATGTACTGGAGATGGGGATCCCATAGCACAGGGCAGTGAGGGGGTAGCTGACGAGGAAAGCTCTTCTCCACAAGTTTCTGTGTCTTGGCGAAAATCAAGTGATTCTCCAAGTGGCTCTGTGCCAACAGAGAATTTTGGTTCTACAGATAAGTTACCCTTTTCCCCTGGCAACAACCTCATCCAGAACCAACGTGTCATGAATGAACTCCTGCAGCAGAGACCCAGGAGGTCTCCCTATACCACACAGTCAGGTGCCCGTAGGCTGGAGGCTGGGAAGATACTTCCAACTGAGGTGCCATCCAGAGACTGCCCTACTGGACAGATGCTCAGTGGAGCTCATCCCCAGGCAAATGCTGAGGCCTCTGTAGCTACAAGAGATTCTCGTAGTGCTCCACAGAATGCCAGCACACCCCCCACAGTGCCTATCAGGGCGCTTCTCAGAACCCTTGTCCCCCCCGGCCCCGTCTGTCCTTCATTTCTTGGCAGTGCAGATGGGGAGACACAGAGTACCTCCCAAAGTAGTCTTCTTGAGGCTTCCTCCTGCTACACAGGCATCAGAGAGCAAAGAGAGGATACTGAGGTCGAGGATGAGGCCTGTAGCTGCAGTGAGGGAGAGCATGAGGCTGAAGCCGCACTGGGGCGCAGACAGCAGGGTGCCGCAGCAGGAGACTCACGGAGACACTTGGGAGACCCGGAGGCTGGAGTGGCTAGGGTCAGGCATGCCTCGGATGTAGGTGATCTGACCTCAGCGCTGCAAGGATGCAACCTAAGCACTTTTCTTTACATAGACAAGCTCTCTACATCAGAGGTGGTTATGTTTCTTGAAAGTTGTCAGTTAAGGGATTATAGTTCCAGAGCCTCTATTTCAGAATGTTCTAGCAAAGAAATGAACAAAGAGTTCAAACAAAGTGAAATCTTCAGAAAGAAAAGGTTCGGCGAAGAAGGAACCCTCAGGGCCTCGGAAGAGTGGGTCGAGTTGGAGGGAGACAACTCTAGTGTCAGGAATTCAAGCCAGCATGCTTGCTCGCCATCTGATATTCTCACCAAGACCGAGGAAGAACTGGATGCAAACAGTGGGGACTGCAGTGAGAAGGATGCTGAGCATGTGTTGCCCTTAAATACGAGCCACAGCCAGGCAGCTGAAGTGCTGATAGAAAACATCCCACCCGAAGAAGCATCCAACTCCGTGTCCCACATTGCAGAATTGCCCGAACCAGCCGCTGTGGGTACTGCAGGCAGCTCCCCACTGAGTGGCAGGTTTGACTCTGAGCATATTCAGAGCAGATCTGAGGATGAGACCGATTATGGGGGGTGTCGCAGCACTGGGGAGGAGGACCTGGCAGAACCTGTGGAGCTTTTGGCCCTGAGCTCTGACTTGACAGCTCCGCCAAGGATAGAACCGAGCTCTGACTGTGTGACAGAGACAGCATTTCGCTATCAGATCTCTGCAGTGACCTCAGAAGTCATAAGTGTACTGATAAATAAGGACCAAGACCTCGTGATTGAAAAGGGGGACAACTGGACTATCATCAGTGGCGTCGCCATCTCTCCCGGCATGGAGCAAGTCGTTCTTTGTGATACTCTCGATGCTTTCGCTTCGCAGGATCTGGGAGGCCTAGGCAGTGGCTCTGTGGAGAAGTCCCCCAAAGCCAGCCCTCCTGGCTCTCTACCTCAAGAGCTTCCATGTAGTGCCCAGGAGGATGTTTCCAGCAGTGGGCAGAGTGACAACTTTGATAAGAACCATCTTCGGAACAGACCTGTGAAGCCTAGCATCTGGATTCGCTCTCAGATATATGATCAGACACTTGAGACGGAGAAAGTTGCATCCGATCACACGTATTATAACTGGAAATTAGAACCACTTGATAAGAATAAGACTCAGTCAAAGATTTCCAACAAAGATCAATCAGGCAAACTAGCAAAGACTCCAGGACTCAACAGAGGGGAAGCTCATCTGGATGAAGTCTCTCAGCCAGTATCAGGGGAAAGAACAAATACAAAAATGCCAAGCAGCCAAGCTCAGTTCACCGTGGTGGGTACAGATGTTTCTACCCCTCCCAACTGTTCCCCTGATACTCTGAGCAAGATCCGGCAAGAAGTGGGGCCTCCATTGCCTCCTTTGCTCCCCCCACTGATAGCCACACCTCCAAGGACATCACGGCCACTGTCTCCTCTCGTATCAAGTTCTAGTCCGTCCACACTGGCCTCAGCTGCCGGCCGCGTTTCCCCCCACTGTGACATTCCAGGGCCTTCTGTGTTGTCTCCATGGCCGGAGGAACTCCAGCAGGCCTCCCCACTGGATCCCTCTCCATCCCCATCTACAGCGGCAGCCACTGGAAGGATAGTGTCTTCTCCTCTGCAATTCTGTGCTGCTACACCAAAGCACGCACTTCCCGTGCCTGGCCGGCTCCCATCCTGTGCACCTGGCCATGCTGCTGTGAGTGGGCCGCAGGAAAATTCTGTTAAAATCCTTGACACAATGTATCCAGAGTTATCTGCCAGGGCCCGGACCCTCAGCCTCCTCAAAGGGAACATGCAGCTGTCCCGAGGCTCCTCTGTGGATGGAAAGGTGTTGCCGGGGCGTGTCAGTGCTCTCATAGGACTCAAAGCTATCACCTCAACATCAACTGCTTTTGTCCTAACGGGGAGCACCACTGGTGGTGACAGTAGCCAAGGTAAGTCACAAGGCTTGAGTGTGCAGCAGGATACAGGTGGGAAGAGAACCCTGGCAGCATCCATCCTGAGGAGTGCTAAAAGACTGCGCCTAGAGAGTGAGTCCCCAGAGCCAGACAGCAGCCGGGAAACTGCAGGAGGAGTCCCCGAAGACCCCCCAGGAGGAGTCTCACCAGTTAAAGTCGTCCCAGCTGAGCAAGAGCAAACTGCTGCCCTGGTTTGCAGTCCAGCATCTCAGCAGCGTGTAAACCCACGGGAGATGGCAGAGTCGTACAACATAGCCATATCTCGAGCTCTGAGGAAGATTGCTGAGTCCTCCTTTGACCTGCTTCCTGTCATCCGTAGTCACGTGTATGTGGGAAATATCTCCAAAAAGCCTGTCATGAGAGATCAAGAGAAGGAAGTTGTTTATGAATTTAGCACAACAAACAAGGTAGGTGGCCGCCTTTCTCTCCCTTTGGGTGGGTTAAGATTAAGATGAGTGTCTAGCAGGGACTGGCTAGCGAGGTGACACTGAAGATGCCCCTACATCTGTAGAGATTAGAAACGCAAGACCACAGTGGACGCTTGACACATGCAACTCTAGAGACAAGTCTGTCAGAACAAAAGTTTTACATTTCCAGATGGTACTGGCGTGTCAGGCATACAGCACTCTTCCTCGGTGCGCCACATTCCCATTGCCTACATTCTTTCCCGCAGTGCCAGCATCGTGCAGACCAGTGTGCGGCTCCCGAGGACTTCATAGCTGTGTGTGCTAAGCATCCCTCAGCTCCTTGCCCAGGTGACTCCAGTGCCTGCTGGATCACTCTCCAGTGGCCACTGTCATATGCAGGATGTCATCGGGGACTAAATACATTGTTTTTGATTGGTGCCTTTCAGAAAGCCTGAGAAGCTCAGGTGTCTTGAGACGGTCTTCCATGTGAATGGCTATCCAATTTTTAATGATACAATTCTCTTTCAAGGGAAGGAAAATAGATAGCACCTAATCCCATTTAAACAGTAGAATAAGTGAAAATGGGGATAGAATTAGCCTGAGCTTAATGTACATACACAAATGCTTGCACACATGGATTCTTAGCAAAAAACCAGTGAATTATAATTTGAGTGGCAACCATGTCATCATAACCAAGAAGATGTATTTATAGATTTGCTGTGGCATCGGTAGCTTGACTGATCCTAAGAGGTCAGTCATAGGAAGTTCTCTCTCCTCTGGCTATACCCATGGCTACCATGCTAGACAAGTTGCTATCAGTTATTGTGGCCTACCTTCTATGTAAGTTTTATTTGTCTGATAGATACCTAATTAGGATTGGTTCTTGCATCACTAACCATAATTCTTTTATCTTTCCCAATCCAGCATTTAGGAGAATACTTACTTCGCTCTATTCTCTCAGAGCTAAAGGTTCAGAAGACATCTCTAGACCACAGTTACATCCATGCTCTGTGCCGAGTATATGTGGGCATTTGTCGGCAACTTGGAGACTTGGAAAGAGCTCGCTTGTTCTGTTATAGTCTTCTGAAAGAAGGTGTGTTCAGGTTGCAGCACTTGAATTGAAAACCTGCTGTTTGATTTTCCACCCTATACTTGCTTCTGTCTTTTCAGCTGGTTGTATCTTTAATGTTTTTCATCTCTGAGTGTGAGGCCAGGTTGGTCTAGAAACACTGTCTCAAAAAAAAGTTCTGATCTATTGGAGGGCATAAGTAACTAACTAACCATACTAGTTTTCAACTGAATGTACTTAGAGTTAACTTACATCGGCACATACTTCTCTTTGTATGTAGGTTGTCTCTTGTTTACTTTATCCCTGTGTTGCGAAATAATGGGAATCCTTGTTCAGTGACTACCATCCATATTGTTGTGCCCTGGCTAATGACAGTAACAGTCAGATGAATCTGTAGCCTCATGAAACGCTGTACTTAGTGATGAAGAGGAGGTAGAGGAGCAGGGCTGACCTCACTTAACTTCCCCTCTCCTGCAGCTTCCTCAGTCTCAACTGTGGCTCCAGATTAGGAGACCTGTGTGACAACCAACCATCAGTGCTTGTAAACAGGGCAAGGTAGGAACACAGCACAGCGTTGTACCAGGAGGTCGGTGTCAGTGTGCCTCCATTGTTTATATTCACTGATTTGCTCAGTTACCCATCGTGGGACACATGTCTTGTGGCCATGAAAGGGCTGAAGACCTGGTAACACAGGGACACAAAGGTGGATAGCAGAGAGGAGAGCAGGTTAAACTGAGTCCCATCGATTTTTTTCTTACTCAGTCACAGGCTGTCTGTCGGTGTTCATTCCGTGACTTCACAGGTGTCCTGAATCATTTTCTGTTCCATATTCTCCTGTTGACTTTGTGACACTTACCTTCCTTTCCTTTATAGGAGACAGATCGCTTTATTCCCACTCTCCCATTATATTGTATAGTCTGTCCCACCCCAGAAAAATGCACTATATACAGCCATTAACCATTTGTTGTGTAACTGGGTTGTACTTTGGAAGGTAGGTTTGATAGTCTCGGCAGGACTAAGGGAAGCTTTCTCTGTCTAGTGCAGAATTTGGACCAGACTTAGGAGGGGACATGTGGCATTGCTATGACAGGAGCAGGCACCAGAAGAACAGGTGTACACAGCAGCACATCAAAATAGTACATCAAGTTTATGCCCTGACCCACTCACCTTCCTACCCAGCAATAATAGACAAAGGAGAAGAAAACTTTAGTCAGGTACGCCTTTATGACAAACAACAAAACGCCTCACATTAACTGCATCGGAAAAGTGGTTTTGTTTGTAAAATTAAGACACTCATGACATACTGAGAAGTTCCACCTGTAGGTCACATCCAATAGAAATGCAGTCTTGAGGACACAGGAATTTATGAGGTTTAATTCATAGTAGCCTGTAGTGGAAACAAATGTCTGTCGGAGAGTGACTGAACAGATCAGCACACTGTTATCTGCTGAATAACTGACCACTACATAGTTGTGCAAGTGGACGGGCTCCTCTTGCGTGCAGCCCATGGGTAGGAGTGTCAGAGAGAGAGAACACAGCACAGTAAAGCAGTATTACCTATTTGATTTGTAGTGGTAGTAAACAGACTTGGGGTCCTCCATCTGAGAAGGAGGTACTCTCTAAGAGTATACGTTACTGTTTGTCAAGTTTATTTAAAAGAGAAGTCTGGAGAGTGGAAGAATTTGCAGCAAAATAATTATATATATAAAAAATCATGTTAGAAAGTTGGTTATATTTTAAACCTTGTACAAAAATATAAAGCATAGTATGAAAAGGCGGTTCTGGCCAGGAGGTAGGGCTCCATCAAAGGAGAGAAGTTAACATCCTGCCTCTGGATTTCTTCAGGCTCAGGATTTTGCCATTTGATACACAATATTATCATAAGACAGTTCATTCCACACGACTGTAACCATTTGTTTATGTTTAAAGGACTAAAGTGTAACTAACAGTGTGCCGAATCAGATGTGGCAGCTCACTCCTAGAATCCCAGCACTTGGGAGAGTGAGGTGAGAGTTTGCCATGAGCTTGAGGCCAGTCAGAGCTACAGAGCCAGACCTGTCTCAAAAGAAAACCCAGAGAAATACCTGAGATGGAGAGGAGGAAAGAAGGGGTTTTGAGACATTGAAGATCCCCACTCGCCACCCACTCACAAGCCTGTCGGCTGTGGGTACCTTGTGAGGTACCTGTGAAGTAAAATCCATGTCTGGTTTTAAATCACTGTCCTAGGTGAGACATAAAGGCTCTTCTTATCCTCTCTTTCTTACAGATTTTCCAGAGTCTGAGAAGTTGACTCTATTCATTGCCAACATGTGGCGTGAAGTGTTTCTCTCCCAGTCAGCCATTAGTGAAGCGATGCAGCTGGTTGCCAGGCAGCGTGCCAGAGGCGAGGTTCTGAACTGCCTGAGAGCATTCCTCAGCTGGGAAAAGGTACACTCTGTGTTTGATGTTTTTTTCTGCAGTACGTGTAGAATGAACATGATATGCAGCTTTGTGTTTCCTTTTGTTAAAATTCTTGAGCATTTTTAAAAGACGATATTTATTTATGTTTGTGTGTCCCATCCATGCCTGTCTTCTCAGTGTGTCTGTGTGTGTACCTCAGGACAATCTCAGGAATCTTTTCTCTCGCCCCACTGTGTTGGCCCTGGAAATCAGTCTGAGGGCGGAGGCTTGGTGGCAAATGCCTTTACCTGCTGAGCCATCTCACCAGCTTCCTCTTGGGCATTTTAGAGTTATTCTTCACAGTAGACCCTTTACAACATTGTGCTAGCCTAATTTTATTCAGTTTATTCATTAAGCATTCATGACATCCCAGGAAAAATTCCAGACCTCTAAACCGTATGAAGTTTGTTTGTTACACTAATTTATGACTGATGAAACCCATGGGTCTGTAATCCGCGGAGACAGGGACTGTACTCTTATGGAAACCTAAGAAGTGTCAGTAGCTCCCAGATGTCCAAGCTCAGGCTTTGCTCTGTTGATCTGAGCCTGTGTTTGCCCCCCAGGACATGCTTGCAGTGCTAGGGGGATGCTGAGCAGTCCAGCTTTGTTGGTAGTTACATGGTTCACACAGTCCCCTGCAGTTCCACCCAGACCTTTCAGGGAAAGAAAGTTTTTCTCCACAAAAAGACAAATGTGAATGTTCATAGAAACAAAACTGGGTACAATCTGATATGCCCTTTCTGGAGGTAAGCTGCCCTCAGTCAGTGGTGTGTCCGTGTGACTTATTACTCAGCAGGAGGGGGAGTACTTAAGCTGCTCACATAGTTGAGAACACAAAGCCCAGAACTCTGGTCTCAAAAGCAAAGGAAGCTGCCATCATCACCCAACAGTTTGATCAACGTTTGTAGAAGGCAGCAGTGTCTATGGGAGTTTAAGTGTTAGTCTACATTTTATAACCTTAACTCCTGGTTGTACTGACTTCAGTGTGCTTCTATCTGGAGTGCGCCCTTGGGTACAGGTGGAGACCTGAAATTGACATCGATGTCTTCCTCCATTGCTCTCCACTTTATTTCTTGAGTCAGAGTCTGTCTGTTGAACCCAGAGTTCACCGATCCAGCACAGGGATTGCAGACACCTCACTCACCCAGTGGATTCTGGCCTTGAACTCAAGTCCTCAAGCTTGCATGGCACACATCTTACCAACTGAGCCATCTTTCCCATGTGACTTTTTTTTGTCTCTAGGACCTTAGTTTATTGAGAGGCAGATATGACTAATGCTATTTAAAAAGGGGGAGGGGTCAGTTTTAACTAGGTAGCACCTAGTCTCAATTGGACTTGTTCCTAGACCAAGCAAGCCCAAAATGGGGACAGGAAACCTTTGCTACCTCAGTCAGGGGACACAGCAGCACTCCAAAGATCAAAAACGTGTTTTGCAGCTCAGCTCTTCTCTGACTGGTGGGGGTGGTGGCTTCAGTAGTTTTAGTTGTGACTACTTTTTCCTAGTTCAAACTCAGGCTGCTTCAAAGTCACTCTTAGGGTAATCGGCAGTCCTCTAGATGCTTGTTACACTCTCAGATTGCTAGCGCCCTAAGATGTTGCTTTTTAATGTGTTTATTTCTGCCTGCTAGAACGCTCCAATAGACGTTGGAATCGTGGTTTCTAAGCTGCTTTTGACCATACAGCTATGCCCCAAAACAGAATTTCAGGCGAGTGAAGAGTTTGGTGAAGACCTCAGTGCAAACATTTGGGAATACATATTTGCCATTGATCTCCTCTGCTGCCACCAGAGGTGGATTTGGACACACGATAACATCATAAGGTGAGCAGCTTTGCTGATTTAAAGAAACACTGGGTTAAGGGGAGTGAAGTACAAATAACTTATTTTTATAGGAGTCAACAAGAATACCCCTAAAATGTCTGAGTACCCATTAACCCCCCTGCTTTGTTTTTCTGTATGCTGCTAGCTACCTTTCGTCACTTCCAGTAATGTCTCCCCAAAAGAAGTGCCTCAAGCGTGAGGGCCTATGTTCCTAGACCCCTCTTCAGAAGGTCATCAGCACAGGGCACCTCGGCGAATACAAGCTAAGGAAGTGTCACACTTGTCACCCTCGTGCACTGATGGACCAGAAAAGAAACTCAGGGGAACAAAAGTGTGCAGATTACATGCTAGCTGTTCTTCACTAGGAAAGAATAGGTCCTGGTGTCCCCTCCAGCCACTGAGAGTAGTTAGCTGAGCTTTCTCTGCTTCTGGCTCTAACCATGCCCCATCCCTTGAGAGTAGAACATTGTTTCCCCAATTTAGAAAAAAAAAATCTTTTTGAACAATTTGACTGAGCAAGTCTGGTTTAAGGGAGGGCATGACATTAAACCACTCACCACACAACCACAGTTGGTGGCTTGTGTCTTTGAAATAGTTTGTTTCTGTGAGAGTCACTTCTGCAAGAAGCTTGGTTTCACTCTCTTGATCCCAGGAAAGACAGACTTCCGTCTCACAGTGGGAATGGACAGCGGGTCCACTTTTACAGTGATAACTGTGTCAAGGGGCTTGTGTGTACACATGGAGAAACATGTCACCGTCAGTTCTATGTAGGGAGATGGCATCTATCTGTGCCTAGTGCCCGTCTGTGAGGGTGCGTGAGCCCTGGTAGACTCTTCGGGTGAGCTCAGGGGGCAGCCCATTCTTTCCCAGTGACAGGAGGGGCCAGAGCTGGCACCTGTCAGAGTGCTCTGTCCTCTGAGTGACTCCAAACCCTGCTCTTCTGCTCATCACTGTGTTCTCACCCCATGCCATCTACATCTGTAAACAGAAGGCGGTGGGGGGTTGGGAAGAAAAGCCAGGATTACAATATCAGTTCTGTGGGTTTGTCTGGTACTGTCTGCACGGTGACGGGCTTGTATCTTGTTGTGTTGTTTCTAGTAAGGAACTATGGCCTGTAATGGACAAGTGGATCAAATACAGGAAAGGCCATTCCAACATCGCATATACCCCGGATGTTATTGTCGCATCTGTGCTGAGACTGATTGGTAAGTTCCGTTCGACTGCTTTGGCCGCCCTTGTTCTTGTTAGGATCTTGGTGAGGACCAAGAGTACACTAAGAGTGTGCATTGAGTACAGTAAGAGTGTGTTGAGTACACTAAGAGTGTGCATTGAGTACACTAAGCGTGTGCACTGAGTACACTAAGAGTGTGCATTGAGTACACTAAGAGTGTGCATTGAGTACACTAAGCGTGTGCATTGAGTACACTAAGCGTGTGCACTGAGTACACTAAGAGTGTGTTGAGTACACTAAGCGTGTGCATTGAGTACACTAAGAGTGTGCATTGAGTACACTAAGAGTGTGCATTGAGTACACTAAGAGTGTGCACTGAGTACACTAAGCGTGTGCACTGAGTACAGTAAGAGTGTGCATTGAGTACACTAAGCGTGTGCATTGAGTACACTAAGCGTGTGCATTGGCTTTGAAGCGCCCTGGCATGGCTGCAGTCACACTGTCAGATTGGTGGGTTTGTGCTTCACCACTCTACTTACTCTTTTCTCTGGTTACACCGAGTCCTCTAGTGTCTCTGTCACCACTCCATGGTAGTATGTTTGACTTATAATTCTAGGGGTGATGTTGACACATGCACGGAGGTTCGTAAATTGTTCCATGTGGGCCAAAGATGACATGGTGGGCAGAGGCACTAGCCGCTAAGCCTGTGGGCTTCCATTTGGTCCTCAGGGGTCACAAGCTTGCACACCTTCCTCTAAGCTATCCCAACTGTAGATGTCTAAGAAGGGTCACTTTAGATTATTAGAGAAATGAAAGTCGCTGTTGGAGCATGCTATGAGACTCAGACTCTCCTCACTGTAAACTCTAGAGAGGCCCTTAGAAGACTCCTTGAAACACCAGGCTTTAGTTTTACTTACATTGTTTGTCTTAGCCTGACCTGTGGCAGCCTGCTGTCCATTCCTTCCAGTCATACTCTCTGCTCGTTAACAACCCTCATATTTTGTTTGACCTTTACGTGCCTTCATTCCATCTGAGGGACACAAACCAAAGCCACTCTGGTTTGTTCAAAGATCCCTTTGCTAATTAAAGTTCAAAGGCAATACTGTTGACAATAATGTTACCCTTTGAGAATGTGCTGTGTGAATAAACCTTATAAGTACATAGTGGGAAATACAATGTCCCTGCTGATTGTCACTGTATCTACAAATGTCTTTCTTCCTCTTGAATTTCATGCACTAGTTAGCAATGCTGTGCTTAGAACATGTATAAACCATCTAAGACAGAAACGTGACTCTAGGTGGGAACATACCTTCCTGGGAAATAAGTAAAACTAAGTGCTTTATGTTACCTAGTAAGACAACACAAGAAGCAATAACAGCCAACGACTAGATATTCACGAGCACCAAATCAAAGGATGGACGGGCACAGGTTTGGAAATCCCAGGCACTCCATAGAGCATAGTCTCAGACTACTTTGCTGAGTTCCTTAGGTAGTGACCATTTCTCTCCTAGATCAGGAGGAAGATAGTAGTGAGAAGGGCCCATGCTGGCAAGTGAGCCATCAGGTAGCATGCATGTACCTGGGGCCAGTCCTGGTGGAGCTGGTCATGGATTCGAGAGTCTGCTCTGCTGTGGACTAACTGCTGGAAGTGGCAAGCTTTTTGAGAGTTTACAGAAAGGAAAGCTGATTTATGCTAATCAGTATATGTTGACCTGGGTGGTTCACACAGGAGGAAGTGGTTCACACAGCATTTGCTGGTACAATGAGAGCAGGGATACTGTCTTTCCACTGTGTTTATGGCGGTTCCCCCAGAATGTGACTTTAAGAAGCCACACTGTATGTGTGCATGCGTACACCCAAGTGCACAAGTGTGTGTGTACCTCTGTGCACATATGCTTGTGGAGGTCAAAGGACATCTCAGGTGTCCTGTCTGGGGTATCATCTACTTTGTGGGGTTTGTTTACTTTCGTGTTTTTGAGACATTGTTTCTTACTGGACTGAAATTCACTGGATTATCTCAGTTGCCTGAGTATCACGATCCAGGGATCCTGCACTGGGGTTACAATACTCCTAAGTTTTGGGGGTCAGACTGAGCCATCTTCCCAACCTGAAGCCACACTTGGAAATGGGAATTGTATCTTCTTTTTACGGTGATTGTGTTGTGTGCTTGTCCTGCAGGGAGAGGGCAAGCAGGTGGAGTGCTGCTCTCTGGTGGTCAGTGGCCTGTGCCTCTGGTTCTTACAGAAGGTGGAGAGGCAGGCTCTGTGCTTCTCCTGCTGGTCTGCATAGATTTCCAGGGAAGCTTGTCTTAGAAAATGCAGGAGTGTTGCAACTGCTCTAAATAGGACAGCAGGCACTTTGGGTTAGATGTCACAGAATGCTTTCAGACCAGCTGCTTATATCACAAAAGCACTTGCACTAAATGTGCCTTATGGGAAGGGTAGTTCTCAAGTAAGTTAGGAAGAACATGCTGGAATTTTATCTCACAGCCAGAATAAGGATAATTGGAGTGACAAAACTCCATTTGTACTTTTGTGAAATTAAGGCTAGTTTATTTTTTAAATCTTAAAGTCTCTGGCTTTCAAGAGATAGAGTGATGTAGAGTAATAAATTATTCTTAAATAATTGATAATTACTACAATTGTTATGGATAAGAATAATTAATTATTATTACATAGCTGACAATACAATATAATGACAATACATAAGTACATAATATGAACTTTGAAGGATGGCTAGCCATCTTCAGTCCAGATTGTGTTCTGTAATGAAAAACAAGCTTTCTGTCAGTGTGTAACATGGCATAGTGCTGAATGAGCAATAAACGTGGCCGTTAGCCAGCAGCCATATTCAGTTATCATGTAGAATTTGCTCTAGCACACCTTACCAGTATTGTGTTGGAGATGATCCAAGAAAGTGAGGAAGGACCTGATGTACATTGGGGCTGCATGTTTCTTGACAGAGGTGATGCCTGCATAGCTTGAGCCTTGGACAGGGCCATTGACTGAGGGTGGCAGAGCCAAGACAGAAGTGTAGGTGAGAAGCAAGGAAAAAGCAACAGCTTCACCTTAGGGCAGGGGGCCAGCCCACTCTGGGAGAGGGCCTTCCCAATCAGTCATTTCAGGATAAACACCTTACAGACTCACCCAGAGCTTACCTTGTTGATTCTAGAGCCAGTCAAATTGACAGCCACATGTAACCATGATTATGACATTGTAATTAAATATAATGGTACTTCTGAAACAAAGTCAGTGGGCATGGATGGCATTGCATGGAATCTTTTCGTAGATCCTCGGCAGGGAACAGCACTTTTTCATCCTGTGCTCTGCATATAGTGTGCTGTGTTGTTTGGGGTGAGCCAAAGAAGGACTCTTAGTGGAGCAGTGGTGGTAATACCTTAGTACCAGCCCTCAGGAGGCAGATGTAGCAGATCTCTGTATTCAAGGTCCAGGAGACAGCCAGGGCTACACAGAGAGCCTCTGTCTCAAAGAAACAAAACGAAAAATGAAGTGAATCTTGTACAGAAATGTAACTGGTGAAAGTGAAGAGTGTTGCAATGGCTATTTGAGAGTATTTCTAGGTGTCCCTCCTTGTTTTCCCTGAGATGGGGTCCTGCTGTGCCCCTGTTGAAGTACAGAGTTTTTAAAGTTAGGTATGAAACCTGAAATCCACCTGACTCACATTCACCCACTTTCAGTTTTGTGGTCTGTAGTGTTCACCTGGAAAACAGTGGGTTATGTCACCAATACCTAGAGTACGCGTACAAGGTGGTGCTTAGAGGGGAACATAAGTAGTGGAGAGCTCCCAGGCTAAGGTGGCTGATGGAAGTTGTTGGTTCATAGCTCCCATGTCACCATTGCCCATGGCAGTAACTTCCTTCAAGGTGAAGCTTAGCTCCCTCTACTAAATGGCTCTGGTTTGTCAGTGAACATGGCCTGTGACAGGGTGCCTGGCTGCACTCACAACTCACCTTTGTCACAGTTTTCACAACAGCCTGTGCGCTCGGTGTGCTGTGTTTTGCATGCACTCCTCTGACCTCCCATGTCACCCATGTGTGCACTACAATCCAGGTTGGAAGCGAGTAGCTGTGCCTGCTCCCATCAAGCACATTTTTTAGTGAAGGCAGCATAAGTACTGTCTGGGAAGAATCGCCTCATTCAGTGAGACCCCCACTATGGCTGATCGGGTGCTGTCTTGGCTCCCTTGGGCCCTGCCTCAGTGTGGGTAGGAAGTGCATTGGTGACAGGCCTTCTGACAGTGGCTGCTGCTCTGTTGTCAGTCTGTTGGTGAGACTCCAGCCTTCTCTGTTAACCTGGTAACGTTATCCGTCTCACATATTTCCTATGGTGACCACATTTAAATTCCATTTCTTCATTGCTACCTGTCTTCATTAGCAAAAGCAACTCAGAGAGGAAAGGGTTTATTTTTTTGCTTACAATTCCACATTATATTTCATTTAAAGGAAGTCAGGGCAGGAGCCTGGAGGTAGGAACCACAGCAGAGGCCATGGAGGAGTGCTGTTTACTGGCTTGCTTAGTCTTTCTTAGAGAACCCAGAACCATCAGTGGGACCCTCCTACATCAATCATTAATTAAGAAAGTGCCCTACAGGCTTGCCTACAGACCGACCTTATGGAGGCATTTATTTTTTCTTTGCATTCTCTCTTCTCCATGATTTAGCTTATGTCAAGCTGACGTAAAAGTAGCTCGCATGCTACCTAAGAAAGCAACAGGTGTTTTGTGCTTTTGCCTGGGTAAGAGGAGGTGAGCCTTTCTCAGGATGCCTCCTGAACGGCAGGCTGCACCGTGATGTGAGCTCTGTGACCTAAGCTGTCTCACTGAACATTGGCTCCCGCTACAGTGTGGGATCTTCAGACTTAAACTACACCATGTGAAATGAAAGAAAATATAAATTTGCAGTTTCTAGGAGGCAATAATCATCATTTACTGATGCCTACTTTCACTGTGTTCTGTTTCTCCAGGTCGATTAGGCCAGTTGGGTTTGAAGGAAGGATTTCCAACTGCCGTAAAGAATATCAGCTCGGTTATTGGCATGTTCATACAACATGCTCAGGATGAAGGTAAGACCGTGACTTTCATGTCCAGAGGACATATGCCAGTGCCCCTCCAACTTGAGCATCATGTGGTTTTGACTCCCATGGTGTGTTGTTTGTTTCTGCAAAAGTCAGTTTGTGTCATAGAGCAGTACTTCCTCCAAAGAAGGAGCCCTGCTCCAGGCCTGGTGCCCTGCTGTCCAGGCGGCATCTTGAAAATGGCTCCCACCTCTTGCCGATGTGTAAGCACAAAACGTCTGTGGTTGGTTGCTTTTTATACTCTCTCACTCTTGATCATACTCTTTTGGGGGGCCTGCCACCCAGCTCCCAAATAAATCACACACAGAGGCTTATTTCTTATAAACACCTGGCCTTAGCTTGGCTTATTTTTGCCAGTTTTTCTTAAATTATCATGACTACCTCTTGCCTCTGGGCTTTTTCCTTTTCTTTCTTTTTTTTTTTTTTTATGTTGCTTTTACTCTTACTTTGTGGTTGGTGACTGGGTGACTGGCTTCTAACATTCTCCTCCCCTTGTTCTCTCTTGCCCCTCTCTTCAGATCTCTGTTTATTCTCTATGCCTGCCAGCCTCGCCTATCCTTTCTCCTGCTGGCCATTCAGGTCTTTGTTAAACACTCAGGCAAAAAAAAATCACAGCTTCACAGATTAAACAAATGCAACATAAACAAAAGCAACACATCTTTACATTGTTAAACAAATGTTCCAGAGCACAGTTTAACACACCTTAAAATAATATTCCACAACTAATATCTACTGCTTTGTTAAGGAGTGTGCTAGCCACTTTTATGTCTACTTGGCACAAGCTAAGATCATCTGAGAAAATGCCTGTAAGGCTTACTGTTGGAGCTGTGTCCTCAGTGAAAACCAGCATAGCCACATGAGGTGAGGGCCCTGCAGCAGATGGGGCCCAGTGTGCTATCCATTTATGGATTTCATGGTGTGAAATGTGATGTCTTGCTCTTTTGGGGGGGAAGCTTACTCAGAGTAACACTTAGAATGGTGGGGTCTGGTTTATGGTTTTTTTTTTGTTGTTGTTGTTTTTGGTTTTTGGTTTTTCAAGACAAGGTTTCTCTGTATTGTTTTGGAGGCTATCGGTCCAGCCCAGCCTCGAACTCACAGAGATCTGCCTGCCTCTGCCTCCCGAGTGCTGGGATTAAAGGCGTGTGCCACCACCGCCCGGCCTGGTTTATGTTTTGAATGTTGAACAGTCAATGAGCATGTAGTTAAACACTTCTCACTAGATAGGCAGACTGATGGCACTGGGCTGATGCTAGCATGTGCCTGCCTATGGACAACAGCCTGTAAGTGCTTACTCTGAGGCACTCTGACCAGGTAGTACAGCAGTGTCTATTGCTTCCATGTGAAAATACTCTTGACAACAGTTTAGGTATGCCTTGTCATACAAAAAGTACTCAGGGTCATAGCTGATGAGTCATCTTGCAAACACGTGCAGCCTGGACTGTGTGACCTAGGAATCATGCATCGTGGGGAATCATCGACTACATCCTAGACTCCCTTGTGCTAGAAAGGCACTGAGCTCACTTCATACTTTATATCACAGAGGCATGAGTCAGGAGCCAGCAGAGCCTGGTGGTGCAGACCTGTGTGCTGCAGCTTCTGGAAGTCTCATAAGGTCACACGTGCCTTGTTTATACCTCACTGAGTCCTGGCCCCAAAGGGAGCCCTATTCTATGTGTTTCTTGACTCTTCAGGAAAGAAACAGGAAAGAAATCCTTTTAAAGCATCAGTTTAGACACATGGGTTTCTTTGGTGTCTGCTTCCTGCTTTAGGAGCAGAACCTTCCAGAGAGTGAACATCACCCCATTCCAAAATCTGAAACTTTCTGAGCACTGACAAATACTGTAGCTGTAAAATTCCATGCCATGAAACTGCTTAATACACGAAATTATTAAAATACCGTGCTACGTTACCTGTGCTGTGTATAGAAGGCACATGAGACTGTAAATTAATGTCGTGGTTAGACCTGTGAGTATGCATTTGAGTGAGGGACACTCATCCAAAAGCTATACTTTGCCTTCTTTCCCTACTCTTCTCATAGAAGGCAGAAGATAGAGGTGTATGGTTAATAATGAACTTTGGCTCCTAAATCATTAGAATTTCAGTGAATTACATTAAATTATGAATTAATAAGTTATATTTTAAAAATTAAACTTTTGACAAGATAGGGATAATGGCTCTATAACTAAACTATCTTTGGCACACTGGCCTGGAGTCACAGTGGCCTTAGAGTCACACTAGCCTGAAGTCATACAGGTCTTTAGTTACACTGACCTTGTGGTCACAATGGCCTTAGAGTCACACTAGCCTGTAATTGCACTGGTCTTGGAGTCGCACTGACTTGGAACCACACTGGGTTAGGGTTAGGGTGGCCTATAGCCACACTGCCCCTGAGTCACAGTCTCTTCTGTTGTTAGTGTGGCACATGGATGGACTTTAGTCTATTTTATCATGGTTTTCATGTCTGTGCCCATTTAGAGACCGTGCTGGAAGATGTTTGAGTTTCATGTTAGTTGGTTGTTTGGGGATCATGTATCTTTGCAGCTTCGTGAGGGCAGAGGAGCTCCTTGTGACAGCCATTGCTCAGATGTTTAGGGAGTTCTTTTATTTTTCATTTTTAGACAGTCTTGAATGAACTTTTTTACTGGAAGACATTTCATTGCTGGCAGAAAATAGTTTGTCTGAGTAGCGTCCTCCAGGTCACACATAGAGAGTCTGAGAAACAGATGTTCTCTTAGCTGCTGTGTTACAACTGATGTGAAATTTCTTTTCAGATATCCCATGGGGTGTGCAGCTTGCAGCTGTCTATGCCCTTTGTGACTTGAGTCCTAGCAATCCAGCAGAGATATCCAAGATCCTGGAAGCTTGGCGGACACAGACTTCCAACACTATTCCGTCTGCAATCGTTAGCTGCCTCGAAGAGGTTGGCTCCCTGAGTGCTGAGGGCTCATCTGCCTCCACAAGCACAGGAGACACTGCACCCTGAGAGCTGGGGGCTCAGCTCCCTGAGATGGGAAGGTCATCTGAAGGTCATAGTCACTGTGCAGAGAAGTGACTTGACACCTTTTGTTGTAAAGGATTAGCCTGCCTTCAGCTAACTGAGGTCCAACAGAGAAAAGCATAAAGCAGGTGACAGTGCAAGGCTCCCATTTGGACTGTGTAGAGATGGCCAGTCTGAGGCAGCAGCAAAGTCCTGTGTGCTCTGTGTACAGGAGCAGCTCTACAGGCTCTGTGCACGGGGACAGCTCTACATGCTCTGTGCACGGTGACAGTTCCACAGGCTCTGTGCACGGGGACAATTTTATGTACAGGAGCAGCTCTACAGGCTCTGTGCACAGGGACAATTTTATGTACAGGAGCAGCTCTACAGGCTCTGTGCACAGGGACAATTCTATGTACAGGAACAGCTCTACAGGCTCTGTGCACGGGGACAATTTTATGTACAGGAACAGCTCTACAGGCTCTGTGCACAGGGACAATTTTATGTACAGGAGCAGCTCTACAGGCTCTGTGCACAGGGACAATTTTATGTACAGGAACAGCTCTACAGGCTCTGTGCACAGGGACAATTTTATGTACAGGAATAGCTCTACAGGCTCTGTGCACAGGGACAATTTTATGTACAGGAGCAGCTCTACAGGCTCTGTGCACAGGGACAGCTCTATAGGCTCTGTGCATGGGGACAGCTCTACAGACTCTGTGTACAGGGACAGCTCTGTGGGCTCTGCATGGGGACAGCCCTGTGGGGGGATGTGCGTACAGACAGTGCTATCTATGATGTGTTTCACATTGGATGATATTCCTTTCGGAATTTTTTATTTGTATATATATAGAAATGGGTTTAATAACTCACTGTGATTCTGATTCGTCTTATATCCATTATTTCTTAAAAGTCTTGTATGTGTTTTTATAATAAAAAATAAAAGCAAGCCATACACACTGTTGTTCTGATTAGTTATGTGTGGAGCCAAATGGTTCTCTGTAGGCTTTGGTGATCATTTATAATTGATGACTATAAAATCACACCTGACAATGGTTCTGGTGAATCTCCCTGTTTATTAAGTAGCTTCCTTCAGAAGCTCTTTTTAGTGCCTCTCCTGCCTGTGCTGTGAACTGGAATGGGATGCCCAATGCGTTGCCTGTCAAGAGACGGTCTCAGCACTCTGACCTGTGAAAGAGAAGTATCTCCTAAGTCATCACCCGCTCGACCTGGGTGAGGTAAGTACTGAGAAGAGGGCACAGATGTCAGCATGGGATATGTGGGCCACCCGAGGAGGTGAACTTAGAGGGACCCAGAAGAGGGTGTCAGCCTAGAATAGGGAAGGGTAGAGTCCTTCCCTGTTCAGGAGAAGCCCCTGCTGAGTGCTAGAAGATGCCCAGGCCCAACTGCAAGCGACTGTCCATGTCCTGTTCAACAGCAGCCTGCAGCACACTTAGGGCTGGGCCGCAGGTCTTCCTGTGGAATCCTAGGCTCCAGAGGTGTGATGGTGACTGCTCACCGGGGCTGCCCTAGGGAAAAGGGATGCAAGCAAGTGCAGAGCAAAGCCAACTGATGGAGGACCTCGAGGGTGTGTGTGTGTGTGTGTGTGTGTGTGTGTGTGTGTGTGTGTGTGTGTGTGTGTGTGTGCGCGCGCGTGTGAGTGTGCGTGTGAGTGTGCGTGTGTGCAGAGAGGGTACGGGGTGAGGCGCACAGACCTAGGCCTCAGAGGGGACAGGTACAGGGCACTGTGGGTGGCAGGAACAATGTTCTGTTGCATTGTCTGTGAGGACCAAGCCACTAGATTGAGTGACCGGGAACAGGTACACAGGCCTGGTGGTGGGGCTCACAAATGTGTGCTTCACATTTGCCTTGGAAACAAGATGGATGTCCAAGTGTTGGTGGTCTGGAGCCTGTGTAAGCAAAACTGTATTGGAGGTCAGGGCAGAGACTGGGGATCAGCAGCTGATGGAGGCCAAGCACTAACTGGTTCACACATTCATATCCATAGCCTCCATCTCGCTTCCCCTCCCCTGTCTCATCTTTCAGTTCATCTAGTGTCCCCAGGGTCCTCCTGGATGGAAGGTGGGACAGGGTGGAGGAAGTACAGTGTTCCCGTGCTATAGGTGTGACTGGTGAGGTGACCTGTTGTGGTAGGAAGTGAGGCCAGGGGGTCAAGTTTTGCATGTCTGGGGTGTCCAGTGGATGAGCACCTCTGCAAGTTTCCATGGGCAGTGGCACAGCTCCAGCTCTGGCTGCCGTGCTTTTTCTATTCTGCAAGGACAGAGGCCACCCGTAGTGCCGTGCGGCTCTCCTGGGGTGAGGCAACTTCAGGCTGACATTGATTTTTGGTACCCAGCAGAAGGCAGGTAGAGTCTTTTGTCATCTCTTTGGAGGTGACAAGTGGAGCTGGGTGGAGCCACATGTTTTTGTCATGCCTGCTGGCCCTCTATGGTCAGGAGCTGAGCTGGCAGGAATAACATGGTCATGGTGCAATGCATCCTTGGGGCTGTTGTATGGCTCAGTGAAGGTGGTCATTAATTTTTTTATTTTTCCCCTCTTTATTATTTATATAAAAAACAAAGTAATGTGGCTGTGCAGTTTATCAAATACAATTGTGGACAGGGAATGTGTTTGAATTGCGGCCACCAGGAGGCGCTGTAGGCCAGCCCATGAGCAGAGACAGGCAACTAGAAGCCTGCCATCAGAAAAGCCCTTTTCTACTCTAGGCTACAAGGTTGGCCTGGGCCCATTTCCACAGTACGTGGCAGATGATGACCTGGAAACAGGTCCAAATAACATTAACTGTTCAGTCAAATCCTCTTTGGTGATTTCTAAGACTACTCACAGAGTAAAATACTTCAGGGTAAAAATAAACATGTCCAGGCAGGTTAGTGGTGTGCAGTGACTGTGGTGGGCAGGTCATACGTGATACTCTGGCCTGACTGATGAGAGGACAGGGGCTTCTCATTGCTGTTTGACATACATGCCTGTATGTCATTTGAAGTGTGGATAGCTGTGATAAATGTGAGTTGTCCACATAGTTCCTGAAAAACCAGATTTTTAATGAGGTGGTTCCAGAATTGAGTTTCTAGAGCCAGGGAGAAACTAGTGTGTAAGCCATTTCCTTCTACCTTCCTGACACTTACCCATGAGTGTGATTGTGAACCCCCTCCCATGCCCTTCTAAACAAATATTAGCATGCTTTTATATAAAGGGATTGCCATCTTAATGTTGTCTGGTATGCTTGTGTGTTGGAGTCAGTTTGTTCCCGCTGGTAAGTCATTTCTGGGTTCAGGTGTCTCGTCCTGGTGTGTCCCGAGAGCTCCAGCCCCACACCACTTCCTGCAGGGAGCTCATGGGGCAGCTAGACTTACTCTGAAGCCTGTGAAGACCTCTGAGGAGGTTCAGTGGAGTCATCCCTTCAAAGGAGACGGAACCAGAGGGTGCTGAAGGAGAGCATGGCTAACAGGGTAGTTAGCATTAGCCAGCAAGCTGGTGTTAAGCTAGATCAGAAGCGACTGGCCATTTTCCATTTCCTTCTCAAATGGGAAGAAGACAGGGACATTCACCATTCAGCGTTATTCTGGAATTCCTAGCCAGAGGAATCAGACTGGCAAAAGAAGGAAGCAGCAGTGCCATTGGAAACAAGGAAAGTCATTGACACTGCGGATGATGTGACCTTAAATAGGGACCCCTTCCAAAAGTGGGTTAGGACTAAAGAATTCAGCAAAATCTCAGAACAAAGAAAATAGCACTCAAATTTCAGTAGTATTGCCTTTGCCAACTACAAGATCTCTGAAACAAACAAATGTCATTTCCAATAACCACCAAAAAAAGGAAAAGAAAATTGATGGAGATTGGAAGGCTACCACTGCAACCCACTGAAATCTAGATCATGTGTGACAGTCCTCACGGAGCTGTAAAACACTAGTCTGAACTCTATATAGAACCACAGAAAGCTGCAGATGGGAAGCAGTCAGTGCGTAAGGAACAATGTATAAGGTATCATGCTGCCTGAACCTAAAACACTACAAAGCTGTGATACTCAAGACATGATATTGGTGTAAAAAGAGTCTCAGGGATCGGTGAGACACTGCCATCGAGCCACATTGAACCAACATCAACATAGTTATAAAAATACACAGTGGGGTTTTGAAAAGTCAACCCAATGTGCTGCAAACTGAATATCCATGTTTCACTAGTCACAAAATAAAAAAAGGTTGGAAGCCATGTAGCAAGCTATTTAAAGGAAGCCTCATGAGTATACTGAGATAGGTGGGGGTCTTGGGGGTTACTAATTTGTTTTGTTTTATCAGATCTAAAAAGTGTAGGCAAACAAATGGCAAAGTTGGATAATGGGGATCACATCAAACTAAAATGCTGCTTAGCAACAAAACAGCCTAGAGAAACAACCTATAGAGTGGAAGACATCATCTATAAAGTGTGCATCAATGCAGGCTAAGGAAGACATCACCTACAAAGTGTGCATCAATGCAGGCTAAGGAAGACATCACTTATGACGTGTACATCAATGCAGGCTAATATGGAAAGCATACAAGGAAGTAAAACAGAGAAGACGATTAACAGTGGATTTGTTTATTTTCCCATCATCAGGATAAAAACACTGGACAAGAAGCAGCTTAAGGGAGAAGGGAATATTTCTGCTGGCAGTCCTAAGGGACAAGTCCACCGTGGTGGGGAAGGTGTGTTGACAGGAGGGTGAAGTAGCGGTCACATCGTATCTGCAGTCAGGAAGCAAAGGACGTTCAGTGCTTATGCTCAGTTCACATTTTACCTGTTATTCATTCTGAGCCCCCAGCTGGCAGAAATGGTGCCAACCACATTTAGACTGTCTTTCCCTCTCAGCTAACCTCATTAATCTAGATCGCTTATAGACACGCCTAGAGATCTGTTTCCATGGTCACTCTGAATCCCACCAAATGGGCAATCAAGATTAATCATCACACCCATTAAAAATGGGCAAGCCGCCTAAACAGATGTCTCTCAGAAGACATGGGAATTTCTGATACACGATAAAATGCTAACTACTAATCGTCAGAAAAATGTAGGTTGAAGTCACAGTAAGCTGTCTATCCATCCCAATATGTGTGTCCGTTGCCAGTGAAACAGGGCCAATGAGGGTGGCCAAGAGAGAACCCTGCCACAAATACTTGTAATTAATATTCCAATGGGATGCTAACCCGCGAGTACAAGCACCAGTCCTGGGGCATAGGGCCAAGGAAAGTGGAATCAGCATCAGCATGTTGCAGAGACATCTATACTCAGTGTCCACAGCCACATCATTCCTGGCAGCCAGGAACTGATGAACCAATGTGCAAAAAACCTTATGTGTGTGCGTGAGAGAACATAATGTGTGCACAAAGAGAACATCATGTTGCTGTGACTGGATAGGGTTGAATATTGTGTTAAGTGAACTTAATCAGGCACAAGGGAAAGAAAAAATCACAAAAAATAAGCACCATGAAGTCTTGGGAGATGTAGAAATGTTGCTCTTATAGAAACTGGAGGTGAAGGAGAACAGAGATTAGTGGAGAGAGAGAGGGAGAGAGGGGGAGGGTGCTGCTCCGTAGTGGGAAATGGATTCTAGGAAGAGGTTCTGGTCTGCTGGTGCCCAGCAGGTAACTAACAACAGATGACAGGGCATGTCTCAGACTTATCCAAATATTGTACAGTATACACCATACATTCTCATACATGTGACAATCTTAAAATTTTAAAGTATTAGCGAAAACCTCCTGGAAAATCAGAATTGGGTTCTGTGGTTCTAGCTGTTGGTACCATTGAGAGCAGTGATGACCTCTCCTAGTGCACATGTCACCAAGGGATCCCTTGGGAAAACCAAATACAACTTTAGAATGCAAACATGTTCCTTAGGTGATGCCATGAGGCAGGTTTGCCGAAGAAACACGTGTGCGGTGCTGCAGAGCCACCCGTATGGCAGCTGCTGTGCATCTCCCACTGAATGCAGATTGCGAGTGAGGCTTGAGCAAATGGTATCCATGCAGAATGTCTTAACAGACATGTGGGAAAGAACACGACGGTGGAGCAGTCCTTCCTCTGCCCTTGCTGTTTTACATCTGCAGAGACTGGAATTCAACCCTTATCACATAAGCCGTTATCCAGAGTCGCATTTTCAAGTGCATTTTGGTTTGTGAAACTTGTTTAGTAATGAGAAAGTAAATTTTCTGGGTTTTGATGCAGTTTTGTGTAACTCTAGTACTTTTTGAGAATTTTATATATCACTTCCATCCCTCCTTCTCCCTCCTTACCCCTCACCCAACACACGCAGTGCCTGATTCGCTGTATTTGAATTGGTGTGTACCTCTCTCATAGTCTCCGTTACTTCCTTAGTGAAGGGTGAGAGCGTCAGTCACTTGCGCAGATACAGAACAGGTAGATGTCACATTGGCTTAGGAAGTGGCAGTAGTGACTGTCAGGTCCATGACCTCTCCAGCCATGAGTAGTGGGCTAGCTTAACAATGCCAGGCATGGATTCCTTCCTCTCCACCTAGACAGCTGTTTCCCGGCTGGTGCATCTGCAATGTAACCCTAAACCTAAGCCTTTGCTGGGTAGCTCTCTCTTAAAGAAGAACCTTGGCATCGGGTGGGAAATTAAGCAAGACGTAAATCCAGAAAGAGAAGCTCTCTCTCATGACTCCTCTAATTCTTTATATGTACACCCCATTTAAATGCACTCAAGGAAAAAACCAGTGCATCTGGGAATGTTGCACATTTTTCACAAGTTGTGCATTATGTCCTGTTCATTCAAATTCTACAATGTGGCCAAGCTAGTACGCAGAAAGGAACTTTGAAGATGGAATTCTCAAAACAGAGATCCCTGCACCTGGCTGTCCGAGGCTATTATTTGGTTTAGTTTTAAATTAGTTCCATGCAAACCTTTTTAGTGGAAAATCTGCTGAGAGCTCAAGGCCTGGGCAACCTTGTCTTCCCAGCAGGGGGTGCTCTGCACCTTGGTCAGCAGGCCACTGCTCAGACACACTTAGAAACAAAAGGTCTTTCAGATCAATCCAACTCCATCCTTTAAGAACGTTGCCCTAATTTTTATGTTCTCATTTTCTATGTTAGGGATCAAACCCAGGACCTCTCCTGTTCTAAAAGGAGCCTCCATGGCTGTAGCCCCAGATGATGTGCATTTCCCCAGAGGGGAAGCAGGTGTGTCCAAGCCTCTAAAGAGCCAGGGAGGGACCTCACAGGCAGCGCTGAGGCTCCAAATACCTCCTTAGGGGTGGTCAAAGAGTCGCATGCCTGGAATCCTCGCCGACAGGACCGACTTGGGTGGGAAAAGGGCCCCTGACTTCATATGTCTCCTTATGTTCTGGGTGCTCTCCTCATCCCATAGTATAGCAAAGATGAAGCAGTACACGTTAACCACAAATAATTTTTTTGAGATATCATCTCACTCTATCCCAGGCTGTCTCTGAAGTCACTATGTCGTCCAGATTGGACTCCTACTCTTGTCCCTTCTGCTGCAGCCCCCAGTGGACTATAGGCATGAGCCACCACACCAGGCTCATAAGTATTGTTTTAATACATGCCATTCAAAAACTTGTGCGGGTCTCAACGTTCACACAAAATACGTAGTCGTGATGTCCCATTGCTCAGAGAGTCTGACATGGCATCTCAACCCAAGGGCTAGGAAAGAGCTGGCAAACACTCTGCTGCAATGGGAAGGTTTGGATTGCTCTGACTTCCCTTAACTTTGGCTTGTGTCTGTTGACCAGTGAGCAGAAATGAGCCCTGATTTGCTTCAATGCTTCAATTCATACAGACTGTCGCAACACCCTTGGGTAACTATTAAAGTTCTTATATCAGTGGGCTCCTCAACCTCTGCTGGAGAGAAATGCAAACTCTCTTTTAACAGGGAATGTTACACCTCTGTCTTCCTCAGGGCACACTGTCATCATCACGACACCTGTTTCTGTATTACCACACTTGCTTCTAGAGCCCGAGGCACAGGCAGGCTATGACTTGGACACTGGTGGCAGCAAAGCCTCCTGAGAAGCACTTGCTGCTGAGCCTGTCTTCGAGGACTCATAGCCACAAGGTACTCACCAAAGGTAAGATGTGTTTCTGGTATCGAAGTGTCAGCATCTCGTGTTAACAAGGGTGGGAGGAAGGGTGTGGGAAGGCTAGCCTTGCTTTGTAACCATGTCCATCCTCACCTCCTGGGCAAAGAAAGATGCTGTTGACCCTTGTATGCAGCGTTGGGCTAACCACAAGAGACAAATTGGTTCCAGGAAGGCAAGAGCACTGCTGGTTTGTTTGTCTGCAACCCCAGATGTCTGATGGTCCTTCGCACAGCCCCTCTGAGGTGGATTCACTATCACCTCACTGCAGCATATGAGTTAGATGTGTGACAGGCAGGGAGGACACAGACAAGGCCTCCCTGGTTTTGCAAATCTGCCTTTCTCCTCATGCCTCCTGCTCATGACCCTGTCGTGAATGCCACACGAGGTGTGTCCTTCCCTGTATAGAAGACGGCATCACTCCTAAAATCTATAACACCACATCTCACAGCATCTTTGCATAATTCGAGATGTAGAGCTGCACTTGTCTACTGATTTACTCAGTCTTACACAGACTTCGTTAATCAAACATTTATTCACAAGATTCCCAAGCTTTAGTTAAATAGTAGTGTCTAGTCATTTTAGGAGATAATTATTTCTTCTCCGTGACTAATTTCAAATTAGGCATGAAGACTGAAACTTTTATTGTCCAAACTATTTGAAGTTGGGTGTGGGTAAGAGAGTTTGTAGAAATGATACATTTTTAAATTCAGTCTTCCTTTGTCAGAATGAGACTCACTGATGGAGATTGGCCTGGCATTCACAAGGAAGACCGTGGGCATGGTCTTCAATATTACTAAATGAATACATAAATCAATCATCATCTACGTTCACCTGAACACTTACAGATACTGTGATACAGGCTGCGTAGAAATCACTTTAAACGATGGAGCAACTGTGTCCCTTCTGGTGCTCTCCACAGTGGACTTGGTGGTGGCAAGGCCATTAGCTGACAGGATGGGCCTCTTCTCTCACCCAGAGGCTATCTACCGAGTGCTGTGAATGCGGCCAGGCAGTGGCCCGAGCATCAAGGTTAGCAGCAGGACTGAAAGGCAGAGGCTTTCCCTGCAGTGCAGAGTAGCTGGTAGATGTGCCCTGCATGGGTGAGTCTCTTAGAGGTTAGAAAGGACAAGGAAGCTTCCACCACAGAAGGAGTGAGTGCTGGAGCCATTTACTCAAGTTGGGAAAGGGGGAAGGGGACTGTGAAAGTGCTGCTGTATTTACTGAGCTATGCCCTTGATGCAGCAGAGCTAGTGTGGTGGTACAGGCTAGTCACCCTAAAACCCAGAATGGGGGCAAAAATATTGGGAGTTAAAAACTGGCTGGGGTATGTGAAACCTTGACCTCCTCCACACAACAAGAAAAAGAAAATAGATTCTTGTAGACAAATTTCCAATGAACATGACACACTTAGAAAATATTAAAATACAAGAAACCAGAGAAAATGCCATGAGACAATTAACAAAAACAACTGTGTGCATGGAGTCAAGCGAGTGTGTTCCTTTTGTATCAGGTTAGAATGCAAAGCAGCGGGAGTTCAGTGTGTTTAAAGGGTAATAGGGTCTTGAAGATGAGAGCATGCCAGAAGGAGAGATTATGAAATTTTAAAGATGCTTTGAAAGCCATGTGAACCTAAAAACACAAGACCTGCTTCAAATTACAAAGCCAAAAGGCAGTGTAAAATAATCACACACATACATGAAAGAAAGGAGAAAAAAGAAAGAAGAAAAGACAAACCAGGAAACAGCTCGTAGAAGTGTAGATGTACAATGATAGAAAGTAGAGGTAAACAGAGAAGATATCTGGTGTGTGTAGAAAATGAGATTGCTCCTCTCAATAATGCAAACCTGATATATAGGTCATTAAATCATATGCTTTTACATGAATGTTAGAGCTTGGTTTGAAAACAACGAAAAATAGAACGTGAACTCCAGTCTAGAAAATGGGCCGCTCCTTCTGAGGCCCAGAGCTGTAGGTGCTATAGAGAAAGGAGTCTTCCATGAGGAAGGGTGAGGGGGAATTGTCGTTAATCTCAGCAAACATAATCGTAACACAGGTTATGATTCTGCAGAATCCTCCCAACAGTCAGCCCTTCCTGCAGCCCTCACTTAGGCCCAAAGGCTGGATAAGATTGAGAGCGCCCAGTTCCAGAGCTGCTCATTAAAGGGAGTGAAGTGTGTACATGCCGAGACCAGCCGGTCTTAGGCACTCTGGGCAGCAGAAGCCTTGGCTGACAAAATTGTAGATGGACAGACAGACAGCAAGATCTGCACAGAGGCCCAGGAGGAGAGCTGACAGTTTCAGCTCCTCGGTCCTTCTGTAAACCAACGTGAGATGTGCTCTGGCTTGGCAGATGGTGATTTTGATAATGCAAAGAAAATTCAGTAATTCTTCAAGTGCTCAGAGTCCCAAGTATTGCAAAGTGTCTGAAGGTAACTCTGAATAGAAGCAAATATGCGTTCAAAAGCTCAGCCCCAGCTGGACTACAGACCAAGCTTAATTAAAGTAAAACTTCCTTCAGCAACCACCTTCTCATGTCTCAGGGTGAAGGCAGCAGATGGCTAATGGAAGCACGCCCTCTGTGGCTCACAAGTTGAAATTATTTGACAAGGACTCTTTTTTTTTTTTTTTTACGAGACAGGGTTTCTCTGTATTTGACAAGGACTCTTACAGTAACCAGAACTAGACGAAATGATCTGTTGAATGACCACTAGCATGTTTGAGGGTATGTCAGGCCTCAGTAATTGCTGCATGAAATGGAACATACACTGTTGGAAAAGAGGAGTCAATGGGTTTGAGGACAGAGTGCCCAGGTTAGTTTCCTCTTTAAAAACCCTCACACACACATGCAAAGTCAAGTTTTATTAATGCCTTAGGCACTTATCAGCCCAACAAGTCACCAGTCAGAATTAAACATGGTAATGTTAAAGCTGAAATAAGAAGAAATAGAAAGCAAGAAATAAAACTCTGAGGCATGGTGACTCACATTTGTAATCTCAGCATTGAGAAGGCTGAGGCAAGAGAATTCCCCAGGACAGCACCAGTCTATGCTAGAGAGTCTCAACAAACAAAGACAAAGAAAAATAAACAAAGATAATAGTGAATAACAGTGATTTGTGGAGAACGTCATGGAATACATTGCAATGGGATCTAACATGTAGGAAGGGAATAAAGAAAGAGAATGAAATGATATTTGATTACATATTACAGAGAACAAAACTGGTGAAACATATCCATGTACAGATTCAGAACACTCGGAAGCTGCCAATTAGTATGGATGAAGCTGTCAGGCACACTGGGTGTCTGCTGGAAACGAGGACTGAACAGCAAATAGTGAGGACCAGGAAAGAGCACGCACCGTGCATAGGGAAGCAGAGAGTCGTCAGTAGATATAGATGTCACTAGAAACTATAAAAACTCATCTTTAAAGTACTAAAAAGGCACATGCCTGTAAACACACACACACACACACACACACTCACACACACACACACACACCGACCTGGAATTCCATAGCCTCCAAAAATTGACTTCAAGAATGAAGACAAGCCACTCTTCTGATATTTCCTGCTATTAAATATAACCTCTGAAATGGAATTGCAGAAACCAAAGGCATCACTAATTACCAGTAGTCATGGGTGTTTTGGTTATCAGTGGTCATAGATGAGTGTAAGGGAAGAGGTTTAGGTCTTGCTACACCGCAAATTGTGATGACCCCTACATTAATGGTACTGCCTGAACCAACTGCATCTGTCCTGTTCATGATGCTTTGCTGTGGCTCTGCACGCTGTGCGCATGGGGGACATGGAATTTCTGGTTGGCAACTATATGAATCCACTGTTCTCATGGAATAAAAGAAAATTAAATAAGGCAAAAGGAGCACATCTTCAAAAGATTAAAGGTATGAGAATTTCCCCCATCATTTCTCTTCAAATATTAGTAAAATAATTTCCTTCAGCTGAAGAAACAGTGGCATAAATCCAAACCTGATTCTTCAGGAATCAATGAAAAGCCCAGAATGGTGCTCATGCATGTACAAGAGTCGAGTAATGTGAGATACACTGTCCCCCCACCCCGTGTGTGTGTGTGTGTGTGTGTGTGTGTGTGTGTGCGCGCGCACATGCGCGCACACCTGTCTGTGTCTGTGTGTGTGTCTGTGTCTGCCTGTCTCTGCAATCTGGGGACTCAGATCCAAGTGTGGCCCCAGTAGCTGTCCCTGAATTCCCACGCAGCCATCCTTGTAGATTTCAGATGTGCCAGGAGTTTCCACAAAAAAACTGTACTTAGGTACTGAAAACTCTCTTTCCTCCTTACCCCGCTCCCCCATCTCACTCTCTGTTTTCTTTCCACCCGAGGCTTAGAGCAAATGAGGGGAGGATGTTAACTGCGGAGGGCTTTTGTTACCGTGACATCCTGCCCCTGTGCATGTAGCCAACAGACCCTGGGCTGAACCCTCTGAAACTGTGCATCAAACACATCTTTCCTCTCTTTGGTTCTTTCTGCCAGACATCCAGCCATAGAGATGTAAAGTCTGAATACTACTGTCTGTGTGTCCGGCATCCATCCATCTGTTGACTGGATCTATCACCTGCCTTGGGTTATGATTCCCGAGACCCAGACCACCTCTTCCTAGCTAGTTATGGAAGAACTAGACTAACAGTGTCACCCAGACTCAGGGAGACAGGTGGCCTGCTGTGAAAGGCCATATGTATGGAAGGAAACCTTCCTGAAGTGATTGATGAGCATGTCTCCCAGCTGGCATATTTGAGGACAGAGACATTCATATTTCTGAATCTAGACTTCTCGAGCCAGAGTGTTGCAGTCCTCGCCACATAATTCTTCATGATGTGTACGTCCATTATTTCCTCAGTGAAGAATAGTGGAAGCCTGCAAGGTTGTTAGGCTGAAACCACTCCATCTCTGGGCCTGTGAGATTTTTTTAATCACAAGGTGCCTCTTCGTCCTCAAGGACAATTACAGTGCTGATTGCTCTCCTGTGAACTCAGCTACCAGGTGAAGGCCAGGCTCTCGCAGGCAGGCTGCAGATTAATGCCTCACCCCTGACAAGCCCTAGACAGACCTGGAATACAAAGGCTTTGTCCAACCACCCGGACAAATGCATCCCAGCCATCCTAGTTTGCTTTCTGTTGCTGAAATAAACACCATGGCCAGCAGCAATTTAGAGGAAAAGGGATTTATTTTGGCTTACACTCCCAGGTCAGGAAAGTCAAGAAAGAAACTGAGGGCAGGAACCTGGAGGCAAGAGCTAAAGCAGAGATGATGGAGAAATGCTGCTTACTGGCTTGCTCCGCATAGTTTGCTTTCTTAGACATCTCACAATCACCTTGCTAGGAACGGCATCACCCACAGTGAGCTAGGCCTCCCACATCAACAATTAGTCAAGAAAATGCCCTCACAGGCATACTTGTAGGTCAGTCTGATGAAGACATTTTATCAATTGAGATTCTCACATCCCAGTTGATTCTATCCTGTGTCAAGTTGAAAGAATATTAATTGGCATCCCAAGTCTAGGCCATGTAGACACACAGAGGCATATGTAGTCCTTCCAGTGCTCTGACCCATTCCTCAAATTTTGCAGAAGCGTCCGATTCTGTATATTTAGCCCAAAGGTCCCCTTTGATAATCCAGCCTACCCTAAGTAAGGTCCTCTGTCCTTACCCAGGAACACTGTGTTACACCGAAGTCCACACAGGGCCCAGCTGTAGCCGCTGTGCTGTGCCATGTGTCTGTACAGCTACCATTAGTGCATAGCTGGCTGGAAGGATTCGCTCACCAGCTGGAGCAGGAGGCACAGCCCATAGCATAAGAAGCTAAAGGTGGTGCTTAAGTGGGAGAAGGCAACAGGGACAACCCCGGTGCCCTCCAGGGGCTTTAGGCACCCAGGCTGCCACTGCAGAGTCAATCTCCACTCTTCCTGGTCGCACCGGTCTTGGCCCTCACTCCTTTTCTCCCTGTGAGAGGTCCCAGGCAGAGTCAGAAAGGCCAGCTCACACAACCCAGGAGAAGCCTTCAGTCATCTTCTGCCTTGGCTGCATTCTGCTGGTCATGCATGTTTCCTGCATACTCATTGCTTTGGTTTGATGGTGGCACTAGTGGCTTTTCAGGTTTCCAAGCTCAGTTCCTGCCAGCCCCACCTGCACCTTGTATGGTGACCCTCCATGCTGGCTGAGGGTCGTTTGGAAATGACCCGATTTGTATTGGTGACTGAGTAACAGATGTCTTTAGAATTTCTACCATGGCACCCATAGTTGAGGATCCCTTCTGCCCGTTCTTTTGCACAAATACTACGGCGTCCCAAATGTAGCCAAAAGTCATCCTTTCTCTTCAGCTTGTTTCCTAGCTTAGTTGGGAGGTTCTGTACCTTCTCACACTACCCAGGCTCTGTGCCACTCATTACACATGAATACCCACATGCAAACGCCATCTCCTATTGCCCTTCCCAAGGATGTGCAGGAGATTGTTCCTCTAGGCTTTTTCCCTAGCAACCACGAGGTAGCAAGTTGTTATATTAGTTACTCTCACGTCACTGTGACCACAGTCCCCAATGTTATGCTTGGGTCACTGTGACCATAGTCCCTGACAGGCAGGAAAGGAAATATTTATTTTAACTCATAGTAGCACTGAGGCTTGTGTCTATTCTGGGAGGGAAAGCGTTGTGAGGAGCCGCCCTCGCTATCGCTATTGCCGTTAGAAGATGGCGCTGACATCTGCTGTCAGTTGGAGTTAACCGTTAGAAGATGGCGCTGACATCTGCTGTCAGTTGGAGTTAACCGTTTAAGCTGTGCCTCTCCCGTGGCGTCATCTGGGGTGATGTGCAAACCACCAATCCCGGCTCTACACGTCTCACTCGGAGCTCCTAGGCTTATATAAGGGGCTGGGTTTCTTAGCTTGGGGTCTCCCTCTAAGAAGCTGATCATCTATCTCTCAAGATGCATTAAAGCTTTACTGCAGAAGGATCCGAGTGTTCTGTGTCGTTCTTGCTGGCGAGACGGTAGCGCGGGACATCTGGTGCCGAAACCCGGGAACTCTTCAACATCGCCGGCGCCGCGGGAGACCCCTCGGAAGACGGGGCGGATTCAGAACTGCAGGGACGTAAGTTCAGAGAGGTATGCTTTATCCTGAACACCCCTTTCTCGACTTTGGCCTTAGTTTGTCATCACCGTGGGACGGGTCAGTGGAGGCTTTGGTGCTAGTCCTGTTTGTCCTTCTCCTTCATCGTGGCTGGTGCTGACAGAACGGTGCTGTCAGTCTGGTGCTGTCAGTCTGGTGCTGTCAGTCTGGTGCTGTCAGTCTGGTGCTGTCAGTCTGGTAACGGAGTTGAGCGCCGTTTTTAGATAAGCCGCTAGCGCGATGGGGTTGTCACAGTCAGTGGTTACTGCCCTACAGACTGTGCTAAAACAAAGAGATCTCAAAATTGCACCACGAACACTTCAAAATTTTGTGAAGGAGGTAGATAGAGTGGCACCATGGTATGCTTGTTCCGGGTCCCTCACTGTGGCCTCATGGAACAAGCTAGGTAAAGAACTAGACAGGAAGCATGCAGAAGGAGATCTCCACTTAGGTACCAAAGCCATTTGGAAGCTAGTTAAAAACTGCTTGGAGGATGAGGCCTGTCACCCTGCTATAATAGAAAGTCAGGGAACCTTAGAGGAAGTTCAGGATAGCATGTCAGAAACTGAACGGAGTGAGAGAATGGGAGCTCGCAAAAGGAAAGACATGTCTAAGAAAAAAGGCCCTCCCCAAGAAGTTAAGAAAGGGGAGAGAAAGAAGGGAGTGATCATTCACCCCCTAACAAATCTAAGAAAAAGAAAAAGCCAGAATCTAGTCTATACCCTACAGTAGAGCTAGAAGCCTTGGAGCTAGATAATTCTGATTCTGACACTCTGTATTCTAGCGAAGAAGGTGGTCTAGAGGAGGAGGTGGCACGGTATGAGGAAGAAAGATATCACCCTGATAGACACCGGCCACTGAAAACAAAAATGAATGTGAGGCCACCACCTATAAATCCGGCGGGCTCACGCCCCTCAGCGCCTCCGCAGTATGAGCTTCGGCTGAATACTGGTACTGACTCCTTTTTACCTTTAGAGGAACGGAGAAAAATACAAGTAGCTTTTCCAGTATTCGAGAATGCGGAAGGCGGAAGAGTACATACCCCTGTAGATTACAATCAAATCAAAGAATTGGCCGAATCCGTTCGTAATTATGGGGTCAATGCTAACTTTACCACATTACAGGTGGAAAGGCTTGCTAATTTTGCCATGACTCCCACTGACTGGCAGACGACAGTGAAAGCAGTGCTTCCCAACATGGGACAATACATGGAATGGAAGGCTCTCTGGTATGATGCAGCCCAGGCACAAGCTAGAGTTAATGCCACGGCTGAAGATGAGAATCAGAGGCAGTGGACATTTGAAATGCTGACAGGTCAGGGTCAACATGCCCTTAATCAAACCAACTACATCTGGGGTGTCTATGGTCAGGTGTCGGCCGCCGCTATTAAAGCATGGAAGGCCCTCACAAAAAGGGGAGAGTCCAGTGGACACCTTACAAAGATTGTCCAAGGACCCCAAGAGCCATTTTCAGACTTTGTGGCCAGAATGACAGAGGCCGCCAGTCGCATCTTTGGTGATTCAGAACAAGCTATGCCCCTGATTGAGCAACTTGTCTATGAACAAGCAACCCAGGAATGTCGAGCGGCTATCGCCCCTCGCAAAAGCAAAGGTTTACAAGATTGGCTCAGAGTGTGCAGGGAGCTGGGGGACCCCTAACCAATGCAGGACTAGCTGCCGCCATTTTACAAACGCACAGGTATAGAGATTTATCTAGTCGAAAAGCTTGTTTTAATTGTGGGAGAATGGGGCACCTTAAGAAAGATTGTCAAGCCCCTGAAAGAACAAGAGAATCGAAGCTTTGCCATCGTTGTGGTAAAGGTTATCATAGGGCTAGCGAATGCAGGTCAGTCCGGGATGTAAAAGGGAGGCTTCTGCCCCCTATTGAAGAACCCAAGGTACCCCAATCAAAAAACGGGTCACGGGGCCCATGGTCCCAGGGCCCTCAGAAATATGGGAACCAATTTCAGAAAAGCAATCAAGAGGAAGTAGAGGTTTCCGAGGAACCCCCGGAATGGACTTGCGTGCCGCCTCCGACTTCTTACTCATGCCCCAAATGAATGTTCAACCGGTCCCAGTCCATTCCCCTGGACCTTTGCCCCCTGCCACCATTGGGCTTATTCTGGGCCGTGGCTCCTTAACTTTACAGGGACTCATTATATATCCTGGAATTGTTGACCCGTATCATAAAGAGGAGATTCAAGTTCTCTGTTCTAGCCCTCGGGGTGTATTTTCTATAAAGCAGGGAGATAGAATTGCACAACTGGTGTTGCTGCCCTCCCTCGGGGATGGAGAAACCTACACTTTACAAAAAAGGGCTATGGGATCTTCTGGAAGTGATTCAGCCTATCTGGCTATACCCCTAAATGAGAGACCTACAATAAAATTGTTAATTAATGGAAAAGAATTTGAAGGGATAATGGATACGGGAGCAGACAAAAGCATTATTTCACTCCATTGGTGGCCGAAGTCTTGGCCCACTGTTGTTTCATCTCATTCTCTACAAGGTCTTGGATACCAGTCCTCTCCTGCCATCAGTGCCTCAGCCTTAACCTGGCGGAATGCTGAGGGCAAACAGGGATGTTTTACCCCCTATGTGTTGCCACTCCCTGTAAATTTATGGGGACGGGATGTGTTACAAGCCATGGGCATGACCCTAACTAATGAATACTCCCCCCAGGCATCAGCCATTATGGCAAAGATGGGGTATACAAACGGTAGAGGCTTGGGTAGGCAAGAACAAGGCAGAATAAAACCCATTACGCAACACGGAAATCGGGGTAGAAAAGGACTGGGTTTTATTTAGGGGCCGTTGAGGCTTCACGACCCATACCATGGAAAACAGAGGAGCCGTTATGGGTCTCTCAATGGCCTCTATCCTCTGAAAAATTAGAGGCTGTCACAAGATTAGTGCAAGAACAGGAACGGCTGGGGCATCTAGAGCCTTCTACCTCCCCATGGAATACACCAATTTTTGTTATTAAGAAGAAATCTGGGAAGTGGAGATTACTCCATGACCTGCGGGCCATTAACAATCAGATGCATCTTTTTGGCCCTGTTCAAAGAGGCCTTCCTTTGCTTTCTGCACTCCCTCAAGATTGGAAGCTTATTATTATAGATATTAAGGATTGTTTCTTCTCTATTCCACTTTACCCACGGGATAGACCAAGGTTTGCCTTCACTATCCCTTCTCTTAATCATATGGAACCAGACAAGAGATTTCAGTGGAAGGTACTGCCGCAAGGCATGGCCAATAGCCCAACAATATGTCAGCTGTATGTGCAGGAGGCTTTGGAGCCAATTAGGAAGCAATTTACATCTTTAATCGTTATCCATTATATGGACGATATTCTTATTTGTCACAAAGAGTTAGATGTTTTACAAAAGGCTTTCCCCATGCTGGTGGCTGAATTAAAACAGTGGGGATTAGAGATTGCCTCAGAAAAGGTTCAAATTGCAGATACAGGCCTCTTTTTGGGCTCAATGATTACTCCCAAAAATATAGTTCCTCAGAAAATAGAAATTCGCAAAGACCACTTACAAACATTAAATGATTTTCAGAAACTTCTGGGAGATATAAATTGGTTGAGGCCCTTTTTAAAAATTCCATCTGCTGATCTAAAACCCCTCTTCGATCTCCTGGAGGGTGAGCCTCATATCTCCTCACCCAGAAAATTTACCCCTGCCGCCCACCGAGCCTTACAGATGGTGGAAGAGGCCTTACAGGAAGCACAATTACAACGTATTGAGGAGTCACTACCTTTTAATCTGTGTGTTTTTAAGACAGCTCAATTGCCAACTGCAGTCCTGTGGCAACATGGACCATTACTTTGGATTCATCCAAATGCTTCCCCTGCTAAGATTATTGACTGGTACCCTGATGCTGTTGCACAGCTCGTGCTTCGCGGAATAAAAGCAGCTGTTACACATTTTGGCAGGGATCCTGATTCCTTGATTGTGCCTTATACTGCTGCACAAGTTCAGACCTTGGCAGCCACATCTAGTGATTGGGCAGTTTTAGTTACTTCCTTTTCAGGACAAATTGATAATCATTTTCCAAAGCATCCAATTTTACAGTTTGCCCTAAACCAGGCTATAGTGTTTCCACAAGTGACAGCTAAAGACCCACTCCCAGATGGGACTGTGGTGTACACTGATGGATCAAAAACTGGTATGGGAGCTTATGTGGTCAAGGATAGGGTTATATCTAAACAATATAATGAAACTTCACCTCAAGTTGTAGAATGTCTGATAGTACTGGAGGTTCTTGAGGCTTTTCCAGGACCCCTCAATATTGTATCAGATTCCTCTTATGTGGTTAATGCAGTTAATCTCCTTGAGATAGCTGGAATAATAAGATCCTCCAGCAGAGTTGCTAACATCTTTCAAAAGATACAAGCTGCCTTGTTAAATAGGAGATTTCCTGTTTTCATTACCCATGTCCGAGCACATTCTGGACTCCCAGGTCCCATGTCCTTAGGGAATGACTTAGCGGACAAGGCTACAAAGCTGGTGGCCGCTGCCTTGTCTACCCATGCACAAGCAGCAAAAGAATTCCATAAGCGCTTTCATGTGACGGCTGAGACCTTGCGCCGTCGTTTTGCTCTATCCAGGAAAGAGGCTAGGGAAATTGTTACTCAATGCCAGAATTGCTGCGAATTCTTACCTACTCCCCACATGGGAATAAACCCACGTGGCATTAGACCATTGCAGATGTGGCAGATGGATGTTACTCATATTCCCTCTTTTGGAAGGCTTCAATATGTTCATGTTTCTGTTGACACCTGTTCTGGCGTAATGTTCGCCACACCCCTAACAGGGGAAAAGGCCTCATATGTGATTCAACATTGCCTTGAGGCCTGGAGTGCTTGGGGAAAACCCAGAATTTTAAAAACAGACAATGGACCAGCATATACCTCTCAAAAATTCCAACAGTTTTGTCGGCAAATGGATGTTACCCATCTAGCTGGCCTACCTTATAACCCTCAAGGACAGGGCATTGTGGAACGTGCCCATCGTACACTCAAATCATATCTGATTAAACAAAAGGGGAGTATTGAGGATGTTCTACCCTCGGTACCAAGAGTTGCTGTATCCATGGCACTTTTTACCCTTAATTTCTTGAACTCTGATGCCCAAGGCCACACTGCGGCCAATCGCCACAGTTTAGAGCCTGATAGGCCAAAAGAAATGGTAAAATGGAAAGATGTCTTGACTGATCTCTGGAAAGGCCCGGATCCTATTCTTATAAGATCCAGGGGAGCTGTGTGTGTTTTTCCACAGGAGGAAGAAAACCCCCTGTGGATCCCTGAAAGACTCACTCGAAGAGCTCCTTCACAACTCCAGAATAAGAAGGATGGAGGCCAAGTGGGTGATGAAGACTCTCCTACTCGGGATGATGGTTCCTAGTATGCCAGTGATGCAGAATGCCCAGGTGTTCCCTAGATTTTTCACAACTAATAGAGAGTTGGGGCTTGCCTTTTTGCCTTTAGATCCTCAGATACAGAGTTTTCAGGATGAGAGAACCTTGTCATTAGTAGGAAGCTTGTGCTTTACTGTGATTTCTTCATTAAAGGATAATTTTATTCATATGGATCCAGAAAGATCTAATGCTAATCCTTTTGAATTAATGGAAGCTGTACTGATCTTTCTCCTATGATAGTGAGAAGGGACAGATTACTTTTGATTGGAAAGGGGCATTAGGCAACAGTCTGAGTGAGGGACAGAGCTATGGATCATCTGATTGGTCCTCCTCCAATGTTAAGTATACCCCTTTTAAGAGAACTAATTATTCAGCTGCCCTTTATTTGGGTTGTGAGTAATGATACCTTAGGTAAGAATCAGAAAGAAATAAATTGCTCTGCTTAGAATTGTTTTTATGCATTATGCTGGGATGCTATTAAGCACCCTTTTGCTTTGGTAATGCGCATGCCTCGATTTGTTCCAGTTCCTGTTGAGACGCCAAGTAATTTGAGTTTGTTTAGGGAAAAGCGAGATTTTTGGGATCTCTGCTATTATTGTGGGCCTGATAGCCACCGCCGCGGTTACTGCTTCGGTTACCGCCTCGGCCCTTGCACTTTCTGCCACTGTGCAGACAACTCAAACCATTAATGAACTATAGGCCACTGTGACCATGGTCCTAGATAAACAGGCCACTGCCAATTCTCAGATACAAGGAGGCCTGATGTTGGTAAACCAACAGATTAATTTGGTTCAGGAACAATTGGATATATTGTGGCAGATGGCCCAATTGGGATGTGAACAAAAGTTGCCTGGCCTTTGTGTCACTTCAGTACAATATGAGAATTTTACAAGAGCAGCTAACCTGTCACAAGCTCTGTCTCAACATTTATTACAGAATTGGACTTTTGAGTTTGAGCAGACACTCCGTGAGTTGAGAATGGCGATCCTGCAAGTGAATTCGACGCATCTGGATCTTTCTCTGATGGAAGGCCTCTCATCCTGGATTTCATCTGCATTTTCTTATTTTAAGGAATGGGTGGGGGTAGGATCATTTAGCCTAGTTCTCTGCTGTGGAATAGTGTTGATGCTTTGGATGGTGTGTAAGCTCAGAGCCCAAACAAAAGAGACAAAGTGGTGGTGGCACAAGCACTTGCTGCCTTAGAACACGGAGCCTCCCTGACATTTGGTTAACCATGTTAAAGCAATAGGTCGCTGGCCTCCCAGCTCTTGCACCCCACGAGGCTAGTCTCATTGCACGGGATAGAGTGGGTAGGCTTCAGCAGCCCAAGGAGTTGCAAGGCTAAGCACTGCACAGGAGAGGTCTGCGGTATAACGACTTTCTCCTGGGAGATAAGTCATCTTGCATGAAGGTTCTATGTCATGATCTCCTTCCCCCAGGAAAACAACATCGGACTGGTCAGGGCTCTCTCTGGGGATAAGACCCTGGAGAGGAGCTTTGTACATGTTCCGAATTTGCACATGGGGATTTGACCTCTATCTCCACTCCAAAGTTGTGGGTGTCCTATTGCTTCAAAAATAAATGAATAGGGGGAGATGTGAGGAGCCGCCCTCGCTATCGCTATTGCCGTTAGAAGATGGCGCTGACATCTGCTGTCAGTTGGAGTTAACCGTTAGAAGATGGCGCTGACATCTGCTGTCAGTTGGAGTTAACCGTTTAAGCTGTGCCTCTCCCGTGGCGTCATCTGGGGTGATGTGCAAACCACCAATCCCGGCTCTACACGTCTCACTCGGAGCTCCTAGGCTTATATAAGGGGCTGGGTTTCTTAGCTTGGGGTCTCCCTCTAAGAAGCTGATCATCTATCTCTCAAGATGCATTAAAGCTTTACTGCAGAAGGATCCGAGTGTTCTGTGTCGTTCTTGCTGGCGAGACGGTAGCGCGGGACAAAGCGTGATCGCAATAGAGGCCCCTGTGTGGTGGCGAGAGCACATGGTAACGCCTCCTCACATCACGGTGTACACAGGTAGCAGAGAGCTCCTGCCACCTCTGGTAACGTACATCACAACCAGGTGGACTTCCTCAGATTTCCATGCCCTCACAAAATATTACCACCCAATTGCGGGGAGCAAACACTCAAATGTCCCCCAACATTGCTTTTATTCAAGCTGAAACATCCGTATAACCCCAAAGACTCCTCATTTCTTACTACAAAATGCATCTAGTCCAACTCCTAGCGCGTCCAAAGTTTAAAAGATCCTACAGCATCCAAAAGTCCACATCCAGACTGTCTACAAAGACAGCAGTCTGTCAGCTGCACCTTGTGAGACAGAAAAGAATGTCACAGATTTCTAATGTGTAATGTCACACAGTAAACACTGGCATTCCAAAAGGAAGCATGGAAGCTCAGAAAAGAGGGGGACTGGAGCCCAAGAGGACTCCCTCCACCCTGCAGCTCAGAGGCTACACGCGGGACACCTGACACCCGTGGCCTTGTCCGTTGTAGCTCACATAGCCATGCTCTTGCCCTGACCACTCATTACGTGTGACTTACCTTTGTGGGTACCTATCTCATGTTCCTGGCATCTCCAACACCCCGATGTCTCATTGAAATTTATACCTCAGCCTGTCAGCTTTATGCATGGCCCACTTAGACAATTTTTTTTGGTGGGGGAAAGGACAGAGTTTTCCTGCATGTATGTATGTGTTCGTGCAGTGCCCATGAAGGCAGACAAGCTTTGGACCCTAAGCTTCCTTGTGGATGTTGAGAACTGAACCAGAGTCCTCAAGAACAGCAAGTGCTATTAGCACCTGGCTGTTGCTCCAACCCCCTTTCAGGCATTTCTGTGGGGAATCTAACCATGACACACATTCTCTGTCCTCAAGGTTTCTCCCTAGACTATTGATGGAAATCTTCATGAGCCTCGACTCTTGCATTCTTTTTGCTTGCAAAATTAGCACAACATGGGAAGTACCATGGTTATCAGAGGCTGCCATGCTTGGACCCTGGCTGATGTAGCCTCTGAGTGTTAGGGTGGCCAAACATGGGAGAACATGTCCCCAAGTGGCTTCATGCAATCATGGCACCCTAGAGAAACTCTCATCACAGGAAAGTGTTTTAAATGTGTGCATGTGGTTTTATCCCCTGGAACCTGAGGTCTCAGAAGTCTATAACGTACCTTCTTTCCATCTGTGCTGTAATAATCCCTGTATTAGACACTTATAGCACAAGCCTTTTCTGCAGCTTTAAGTGGGCTCATCTGGCAGACTGCAATATTTTCTGCATCTTTGTAAACCCAACTAAAAGCCACTGACCATAACCGGGACACAGCATGAATACTGTGATTTCTTTACTTCTCGCCCAACCTCGCTCTAACTTTCAGGACACAGGACACAGGCCCAAACCTACAACAAACCACCTTGGTTCAGTTCCCTGCAGCCTTCTTGTTCCTGTCCAAAGCCCTGTGAGCCAGGCATCCATGCACTCAGCTGAAGGTTTGCTCTCCCAGCACATCACTGCTTCTCTAGTCCACAAAACAGCCCCGAGAGTCAAGAACAGCAGAGTTGCTCCAGGAGCGGCAATGCTCCCACTTCTCCGAGTCAGTACCTCTGTGGTGCTGTGCCATTCTCTCCCTGAAGCATGTAATGGCTTATTGTTGTTTATTTTGACTGCTGATTTCATGGGGTTTGCGTTCATCTTGGCAGAGGAGGCCTATGGAGGGGTTCAGTAACAGAAGCATTCGGGGGAGTCTGCTCACATCATGGCCGACCAGGAAGCAGGGTGGGAACCAAGTGTTCACAGCATGGACTGTGTTGAGTCGGTGTTTTTTGTTTGTTAGTTAGTTTTTTTTTTTCTTGTTTCAAAATAATTGAGGCTGGGTTACTTTATAAACAAGACATTTATTTTTTCAGTTTTAGGACCTTGAGTCCGAGATCAGGCAGCCTGACCAGCTTGGTCTCTGGTGAGGGTCCTACGGTAGATGACGTCACTGTGGTGGGGTTGTGTGTACATGGGGTGACTACGACAAGAGAGGCCTGGATCCCAGGGGAGAAGATCACTCCTTACAGCAACTGTTCTGCTCTGTGGAGCTAATTTGCATCCTGTGGATATTCCCACCCAAAAGAAGAGCCCCAGTGACCCAGCCACATTACCATTGGTCCTGTCTCTTATGGTTCCACGCCCTCCCCACATTACTGCATTGAAGGTCAATCTCCAGCTCCTGAGTCACTGGGGACAAATCCTGTCCAAACTAGATCAGCAGCCAGCTTCCCTTTCTCCAATAATTCTAAGCTGCCCCCAGATGGCTAACTTTCTATGGGAAATGCTGATTTAGTCTGCAGTTGAAATGTATGGCCCCTGTACTGTGTGGTGAGTGGTTTTTGAAGGGATAAGAGGGGCAGTTGAACTCAAGTGTGACTCAGTTCCTAGAACAAACAGCTATCTGTTTTCTGGAGATTGGCAAGTTAGCTATAGAATCAGGAACTCAAAAGCAAGAGAATATAATAAAATTGAGTAACTTCTCCGGGCTACAATAAAGTCAGTGCACTGCACATAATGTTAGACATACCACAGTTTCAAAAAAAATAAACATTTGTCAAGGTGGCACTTCTGCATTATTAAGAATCTTGTGGGATAATTTAATGGCAAGCGTTCTACAGTCCACTCATTTTCTTGATTCACATATAGTACAGGACTTATGGGAAGATTCACACAGGACCAGAGGCTGACACTAAGGAATTATTGTGTTGTCTGTGAATGCTGAAATGGAGGAACCCAGTGACTCACTTTAACTAAGAGACTGAGGGAATGAGCCATCATCAGTCTCTGTAGCTCTCCTGCCCGTTTGTTGGCTTTATGGATAAATCATTGGGAACAGGATTGCTAGCGCTGGACCTCTGAGAGACCTGTGCACCCTGACCCCATCCACGACAGACTGCACAGGTATTTTCAAGTCCTTTATCTACCTGTGAAATGGGTGTTTCCAGACCATGTCCATGAGTGAGTATGTATTTGGACAGAAGCAATCTCTTCTCATAGTTACTATCCATGGTGAGCCTCTCCCATCCCAGGAATCTTACACCAGCCTGGGGTGCAACACTGAGCATGAGCAACCCAGTTACCTTCCCAGGGCCACCTGCTCCAAGTGGGGACCCCAGCACTAAACTCACTTTGTGGCTCCAGGCTTCTCAGCTGTTCCTCCTACAGCATGGAGCCTGTGGCTACAAGAGTCCGAATCACGGAGGTGACCAAGGGCAGTGCAGAAGGGAGCCTGGGGAGCTGGCATTAGGCTGTGATTTGGAAAGCCCAGTTGGTGGATAACCTGCATCATATAACCAGGGTCACTGGTCACATCTGTTAAGGGCATGTGGTGCATTCTAAAGCAAGTATATATAGTCACAGCCCCACAAAAGGGCACGTAACAAGGTGTGGGTATCACAGACCTTGGGTATCTGGAGAAACAGGACAGTGTGGCAGGTGGCACAGAGTACAGATGTCAAGGAAAACTTGAAAGTGTTTCAGTGCCCCACAAACAGCTCAGTCCCTTAGAAGTAAGTGGAAATGCTGAGTGTTTTAGAACACATGATGAAACTCAACAAAAATCCATTCCATTCCATGTTTTTCTGTGGTTTTTGGATGCTATTCACCTAAAGCCTGTGTTCCAGTCTCCAGCCACCATCAGAGGGGAGCTGGTGCACTGACACCCTGGTTGGAGCTTCATCCTGGCATGCAGTAACCCTGTCTGGCCTCTCCAATGCCCACACACAGGTATACTGAAGCCTCATCTAACCTGAGTCCCCCTTACAGGAATCATCACCTCTACCTCCAAGCCTTCAGTATGACCACCCAGGAGTGCACCTGGCCACTCAGGAGGCCCTGTAGACCTGCCAGACCTCCGTGCTTTCCCTTTGAAACAGGGTTCCATCTCCGTGTTGCCTGTCTCGCTCTCTGGGATTGACGGTCATTCTCTTTTATTTCTTTCTTCCATTAAATTACCCCTCACTTTGGTTCTGTATTCTGGCTGTAATGTAGCTATTATTCTAGCTGCTCTCACTGCCCATTCCCCATCTATATGTGTTTGGGAGATAATTTGAACCATGAATTTTATGCTTCAAATTAATAGTCTTCTTAATTACAAAACTAAATTTGGCTGGAGAGGCTACGATGAAGCAGGCACACTCATCTGTTACTGGTGTCACTTGAATTCTTCTAACTCTCCGGAATACGTGTGGCAGAAGGCCTTGAGAGCCTTCTATCATTAATCCTCTTTAACCTGATAATTGAACTCCTGAAAATCCTGTCTGTGAAATGGATTCCAAACCGAAGCACAAAGCCACAGAGATATTCAGGATAATGTTCTTCATAATTATCCCCAAGTGATCCTATAATCATAAGGCCTCAAAAATGGGAGAAAGCCCACTGTAGCACTACAGCGTGTGGACATCAACGTGAACACGGTGGTGTGGTGAGACAGACAGTTTGCTTAAGGACCTATAGGAAATGCATGGTTGGCTGAAAAGAGCTGAGATGTGGACCCCACCTATATTCAAATCCCATGGTCTTATAGTTACGGACCAGGACCTCAGTGCTGTAGACAGCAGGTTGGTGTTTTGCTCACAAGTTCTATGGACTCCCAGCTAGGTGACCAGGGCTGAGAGCTAAAAACAGGGATATAGAAGCTTCTTCCCTTAACTGTGCAGCCCTTGGGATTGGGCCAGCCTAAAGGTAGACTTATTAGGACAGCTGAATGTGTGCTGACACACAGCCTTTCAATGTGACCTGGGCTTCTGGCTATAGCATAGTTGTATCTAGGAAGAATAATTCTTTGTGTGTGTGTGTGTGTGTGTGTGTGTGTGTGTGTGTGTGTGTGTGTGCGTGTGCATTCAGGGATGCATGTGAAAGCATGTGGAAACAGAACATATCTCCAGCTTTTTCTTTTGGGGGGGTTCGAGACAGGGTTTCCACATCTTTGGAGGCTGTCCTGGAACTAGCTCTTGTAGACCAGGCTGGTCTCAAACTCACAGAGATCCGCCTGCCTCTGCCTCCTGAGTGCTGGGATTAAAGGTGTGCTCCACCAATGCCCGGCTCATATCCCAGATTTTAGTCCTCCCCAGGAAACCCACCCACCTGGAATTTCTGCCCCAGGATCTCTCACTAGGACGTGATTAGGCCAGCTAGCTAGTTACCCATCTGCCTGTCTCCCTCCCTCCAGAACCAGGATTACAAGCACATGCCACCATGCCCAGGTTATTACAAATGCACTGGGGATTTGAATGCATATTCTTATACTTGCAAAGCAAGACTTTACTAACTAAGACTAAGCTATAAGTCTACCCCAGAGAAGGGGAATTCTAAAGCCACCTTCCACTTAGAGATCAATTAGGAGCTTAGGAGCAGCAGGACATTTATGACCTCACTCTAGAGGTCACAGAGAATCACTCCCATCACTACTGATTGTATCCATAGTGCTTAACTAGTCTATCAGAAGCTAAGGTGTCATGAAAATGTGATCTTTTCATCAGAAAAACACAGTGGGAATAGGGCGTCATTTCCGGCTTTTGCCACAAGGACCTCAGACTCTGTCAGTTCTTTCATAACTGCAAAAACAAAATAAAACAAAACAAAAAACAACAAAACTGCATCATATTCTCAGATTCTGGAGTTAATTTGTAGCTGGCATCTTCCCTCTGTTTAGTTTTTTTAGGATTAATTAACAGAAATTAAAGGCAAAACTATGAGTTTTAAGATACATTATTTGCCACCACAGGCCCTTTTGACCAAATCCTAGAAAGGCCCCAGGAAGTGGATCCTCCATCTATTATAGGTGGGGTTTGTTTACATCCACATGAGGATTACATGAGAAATGACCTGCATGGTCATGGCTAATACACAAAACAGCACAATGCAAACACCATGGAAGACCTGTTGTGAATAAATATTATGGAGATGACATGTATGAAAAATCTATACGTGTTCCGTGTACATGAGTTTTAGCCCAGAGACATTAATTGAATTTCCCTCATTCCACAGAGGTAGACTCCATGGGTAAAGAAGGGGCACTCAGGTCACACCCTCTCAATTTTAAATATTTAAATTTAAATGTGTGTTCATTCAGTCATTTACAAATCCCTACCATGTTTTCCCACTGTGGCTATGCAATGGCACGTGTCACATCCAGTCTGGGATGTCATTTCTCTGCTTAGACAATACCTCACTTTGTGCTGGCACACCTATGTAGAGATCACAGTATATGGTTAGGATACACAGAAGAGTTGGTGGTTAAAGGTGTGATGAGGCATCTTATATTGCTGTTCAGTTTCTAATAGGAAGGAAATCCAGATGTGTGTTGATTTACACTTATTACTATATGTTAATTTGTAGTCTAGTTTCCTTTTTGTTTCTGTGATAAACACCATGTCCAAAAGCAAATTCAAATAACAGTTCATCACTGAGGGAAGTCAGAAGGAACCATGAAAACACTCTCACTAGCTTGCTGGGGTAGCTTTGATATACAGCCCAGATCCACCTGTCTAGGGATATGGCCCACAGAGGCCTGAACTTTCCTAAACCAATCAGCAATTTCAAAAAGTGTTCCACATGGACCTGGATAGATGACTCAATGGTGAAGATCATTTGATTCTTTTGTAAAGAATCTCTGTTTGGTTCCCAAGACACATGAGACAGCTCAAAACCATCCATAACTGATTCAAAGGGATCTGATGCCTTCTTCTAACTCCCAGGGGCACAAGGCACACATATGATACACAGATATCCATGTAAGCAACACACACACACACTCACAACTCACACAACAACCTTTGGTGTTAGGTACTATTTTCCCCTCAAATTTTCACTGAGGGGAAATTTGAGGTTACTGAAGTTCGAGAATACAGGGAGATCTCAGCAGGTTACCCAGCTCCTCATCCTTATCACAGTAAAAGAAAATATTCTCTGAAAAAGCACAGTAGGCAACATGACCTCAGGTGGCCCCACTGATCATGCCAGGTCCTTACAGCCTACAACCCCAGGACTGAGAGGCCACAGGGTGATTGCCAGACCTAGGCCACTCTTTTCTACCTGGTGAATTCCAGATCAGCCAGGGGTATCCAGTGATACCGTGTCTCAAAATCAATAAAAGAGATGTGAAAACCCAAACACAGGAGAACAACTAGAAACAGAAGCACAGAGAATCTATTGATCGTGTCAGACGTGAACACCATGGTTGCTACATTCCAGAATTGAAAGTCAAGTTGAAGAATCTCACTGGGGAATGAGAGGATAGGTGAAGTCTAGAAAGAATAATTCATGGGAAACTTAGCAAGCATTAAAAGGACATTAGCAAAAACAAAAGTCTAACATTCATACAATTGGTGATTCCAAGGATACAAAAAATATGGACTGGGTCAGGGTTACCATGATATAAAATGTCCCAAAATCAATATCAGTACATAATAGTTACTATACTAAATGTGGCTGTTTCTGGTTTTCCTGTATGTTGGCCATGTTATAATTATTTGTTAAAGTTCCATGACGTACTTAGGAAAGTAAAGATCTGGTACTGAACAATAGAAACATAAGTCAACGTGACATGAGCGACATACTGGCAGAGGGACTCCATGCAGGCAGATGGAGTGATAGTATATCCAAAGAACATGAATGACATGCTGGCTAGGGGAATTACATGTAGACAGATGGAGTGGCTGTGTATCCAACTCAAGTTCTTCGTCAGGTAGGGAGAAAGCAAGGCTGTGGAAAGATTGATGGCTTTCTGATCACTTCTGGTTTGCATCTCAAGTCAGACGCTCATCACTTCAGTTGTATTGGGCACATTAACTTATTCTCTTTGAAGAAACACCATTACTTTCCACCAGAGATGAGTCCCCTTGCTCCTCTCTGAATCGTTCTTAGGAAGGCCAGTGTTCTGGCCCACTTCTACCCTCCTGTACTGCAAGTGCAGTAGAATGAAGCTGGACAAAGGTATCCATCACATCCACTCTCCTCTGACTAAATCTGTGACTACTGGACTGAAGTTGGCCCTGGCTACTGCCTGTCCATTGCACTACACCCATAGACCACCACCTGATACCATTCTCTGGGGGATTTTATACACTCTTCCTTGATCTTCTGTTTTACTTTAAATTTTTTGATTTAGTTTCATGGAGAAAATGGAATGATTAAAGAAGACTCATCACATTACTTTAGCCTCATCCATCATCCCTGCTCACCGATCCACCCAGGACCCTCTGTTCTCACTCCTGTTACTGATTTCCCCCCACCTGGCTGTCAAGAGCATTGTATAGGTGACTCTCCCTTCTGCTCCCTGATCTTAGCCAGTTTCTTATTCCCTACTGGGTCATTTTCACCAAGAAGAGAATAGGTTAAATAGTTTCTATAACTTAAACCTGACATGGGAGTAACAAACCACTTACTTATTGGACTTAGGGACCACTCCACAAGACAAAAATCCCATACTTGGCACAGATATTTGGTCAAGAACCTATGTCCCGGTCCTAAGGGAGAGTTGGCTACTATTATTCTGCTAAATGGACATAGTATTCAACCAACTCTAAGTAAAACCATCATTATACCCATAGTTTTAGGCATCCCTCACCCCTCACCAGAGAAGCTTCTGTTTGCAATAGCTGATGATCATCTCAGGGCCACAGCTGGCCAAGGTACGGAGACTAAAGAGACTGGTACTACAGAATACTTGGTTCTAAAGGGAACATGTATACCATACCCCCTCATCCCAAGGCTCAGGATCATTAAAGAAGAGTGGGCAGGGGTGGAGGGGGTTGAAAGACTGTAAGAGCCAGAGGCAGTAAATGACTACAAGGAGACAGTGTCTGGTCACAGGAGGGCAGCTGTCCATACGAGCTCAGAACAGCTGAGACACCATGGACGAAACATATGCAAGCCTAAACCAGACCAAATCCCAGAATGGATGGGGTGGGTTGGGCATTAAGTCTACTCCTACCTGGGGAGCTCTTAGCAATTCCTCACTGCTGGGACAAGAAGGGTCAGTTTTCTCTATAAATGTAGCCCCCAATAAGTTGACCACATACCCAAGAATATTGAGTAGTAGAAATTGGTCTTTATGGGAGAAATGAAGGACACACAGTTCAGTGAGAATAGACAGGGGCATGTGCATCTCAGAGGAGCTGGGAGGAGAGTGAATAGTGAGAATGCATTGTGTGGAATTCTCCAAGACCCAATAAAAGACAAGAAAGGGAAAGCAGACTTTCATTTTTTCCTCTGTTCCTTCTAGCATCTGGCTTAGTTTTGCTTTTGAAGCACCTGAAGCCAGGTGTCTGTCTCTGCTACTGCAGTGGTCTCTGGGGAAGGTCACAGGTGGTGGCCCCAGTGCCACATCCAGGGTTTGGTTCTGAGTGTTCATTCATTCCTCTTCCATCCAGCAGCTGCTCTTCACTGACCTCCTTCCTGGAATGCCTTTAGACACTTCTAGACCCATGTTTGTCTTTTCTCCTATCTCATGGGATTTGCCCCTCACCTCTGCAGCCTCCTATCTTAGCCCATTCTCCACACCTTAGTGAGTTTTGGCTTTTGTTCTCCAACTTTGCTCCTTTGCCCCTTGTTTCTATGTGCCGTATGTTTACTGTTAGTTTGATCATTACATCTCCAGTCATGGACATCATCCTGCAGTTGGATTTTATTGCTCGTGTCACATACGGCATCTGGAATAAATAACCTCTCTCATTTACTATGTCTATAATGCCCCTTCCTGCCCCACTTGCCATGATTATAGTACATATTGATGTCATCTACCCAGATGCCCCAGCTCAGGACTGGTCTGGTTGTTCTCTTGATCTCTTCTCCACATTCTGGTCCCTCAGACACATTATAGCTGTGCCCTTACCATGTATCCAAACTCAGTCAGTCCTCCCCAGATCCAAGCCAACACTGGAGTTGAGCTAACTTCCTTCTCATCTGGGCTTAGCAGCTGTAGCCTCGGAGAGTCCTACCACTCCACAGTCTACATACCAGCAGCCACAGTGAGCTGCAACTGTACCAGAGCATAGCTTCCTCCATGGGACAACCTCTTGGTGCTTCTTCTTTTTTGCTTATAGTGAAAGCCGAAAGTCTTCTGTTGGGCCATCATGCTCCTCAGTATATAGCTTGTGCCTTACCTGATGTCCAACCCAGGGCTTTCCCAGACAGCCAGTCTATTGGACTCAAACTTCAAGATCTTGACTCAGTTCTCCCATTACCCAGAATCCTCTCCCAGGGCCACAGCCAGAATTGCCCTGAATTCAACTTTCTCTGATGCTCTCCATCAGAGCGATCTGGTCCTGAGCTCCTTTCTCCCTGCTGTGCCCCTCCACTGTCTTAGACCGTAAGGTCCTGTTATTAGCGCTGTCACTTGTTGTCTTTCCTGGCCTCCCTTTGGGCAGACTTCTTATCTGTTGGTGAGAGACTGGTTCTGCAGCAGTGCTCCAGGGTCTGAAGTGCAGCAGATGCTCGGGGATGTTTTGTGAGTAAGTCAAGATGATTCATTCCTTGACTCATAGACACATTGCACCAGTCTCCCCACACCTGCGTATATTCTTCTCCCTGTGCTTTTTAGTTTTTTGTTTTTGTTTTTCTAGCAGGACACCTGCCATTGGGTTAGAATTCAGTCCCATCTGGGGTAACCTGGGTAACCGCATCTTGACTAATGGCATCTGCAAACCCCTGCACTGATGTGAGGTCACAGCCTGAGGTTGAGGGTAGATTGGGGGCACTCTTGGCTAAGATATACATTGCTTGAACTCATTGTTTCAAGCCTACATGCTGGTCTCACTGGCCCTCTGCTTGTGGCTCCTGTTAGGCTTCTAACTACAGTGATGTCTTTTTAGCCATGAACCGGTTGTATACTAGAAACGAATTGAGGATCATGAAAAATGGCCAACAATATGACAGAGTTACACCTGCACTCACACAAGGATAAAAATAAAATTATTTTGGAGCAATTCGTTTGTATATGTGGACTTTTTATTTATTTATTTTCAGTGTAACAAGGTGCAGAGATCCTACTGGAAATGCTGTGACAGTACACATATTTTGTACATCATAAAGTGATGCCCAGGTATTCTAAGAATGCAAATGTTTTCTTTAGCAAAATCAACCAAATGAATAATCCCTTTCCTCAGCTTGGTATGAGAAGTGATGTTTCTCTGTGGGTAATTGTTTTTCCAGCTAGAGTTGTTGTGTTTCTTATTGTGTTTTAAACGTCATCCTTTCCCCCTTTGCATTCCGTGCTGTTGTGTAGGTGTACTGTGGGTGTGAAGCCTTCTGTCAGAAGGTAAACTTGTTGTTATGACACCCTCAGATTGCTGCTCTTCTCATCCCTTTGTATTCTCATTTTTTTAGTTATTGTCTTGATTTCTCTTCCTTATGCTGTCAAACCAGGCTTACCTCTTGGTTGTTTGTTTGTTTGTTTGCTTGTTTGTCGTCACTGCAATAAATTACCCTGACAAAAGCAACTTAGGAAAGAAAACTTTCCCAGGTGGGGAAGTCGAGGCAGCAGCAGCCTGAAGCAGATGCCACATCATGTCTACAGTCAGGAGAGAGCATTGTGCTCATGCACCCTAGTGCTCAGCTCATGTTCTTTCTCTGAAGCAGCCCACGATGCCCTGCCTAGGGAATGTGCCACCCACTGTGGGTGTGTCCTGCCATCTCGATTAACATAATCAAGATAATCCCCCCATATGACCAGCAGCCCATCTCCCTGGTTCCCACTTCTCTCAAACTGACAGTCACCACTCACCATTACAGCTGCCGCAGAGCTGGGGGACCTAGGAGTCGGTGTTCCATCATCTTTCAGAGGCTTGTGTCTCTGCTGTGTATACTGCAGCAGGAGCAGCCATGGCCTTTCTGTGCCCTTCAAAAGACAGACGCATTCAAGTGTCTTACTTTGAAATTAGGGACACACAGACTTCTTCCCAAGGCTCTTCTCTTTTCAGAGGGATGGAAGAGAGTGGTGCCTCCATCTGCCTTTGTCAAGGCCTTGAGATGATATCTTTTCAATACAAACATTGGATTTTCATTTGCTTTGATTAAAAACCGGCAGCATTCCCTGCTGCCAGGGAACTCACCTGGGCTTCACGGCCATCAATAAATGGAACAGGCAAGCACACCACAGTGATCTGCATTCAGAACACCAAGGCAAAGGGTCTCAGAAAGGCTCCCTGTGGCTGCAAACCACCTGCACTTTTGAGATCACAGGCAGCAGGTCCTTTAACATCCTGGCGCTCAGCCATCTAGACAGGCCTCCTCCTGAGCCTGTGTCCTTCTGCGCCATGTCCATTGAGCTTATGGCCATTTGTCCATGCTTGTCTGGAGGGAGTTTGCCCCGTAGAGTACACACTTTGTCGTCAGTGCGCATTCCCGCTGTTAGTGAGAATATGATTCGGGTACTTGCAGTTCTACGGGCCTGTGGTAGAGCCCTCAGGTGAGGGGAACGAAACTTGAAGGACAATCTACCTCTTCCAGACTGCTGTTGATGGAATCCATGGTGATGTGGATAGTGATAGCGGTGGTGATGCTGATGCTGGCAGTGCTGGTTAAGGTGGTCACAGGGATTGTAAAGAAATGATGGTCAGCATGGTGGTGTTATGGCGAGGACATGGTGGTAACAGCGGCAAAGACAGACTGTGGTGATGAAGAAGTAGATAGGCATTTCGGACATTCATAAAGCCGATTCTGTCTTCAGTGCCCGTCTCTCACGTAAGCTGTAAGCTCTCAATGGAGCAGCTATCTGTAGCCTTGTTTGAAAGACTTAGTTTTGTTTGGGATAGTGTTTTATTGTTTGTTTTAACAAGGGTGTCCTATGGCCTCTTGGAGAGCGCTTCCGTACAGTCTCACAAGTACACTCCTGAAGTCAAGGTACCATCACTGCCCTGTGGTCCCATGAGTTGAATACACTGAGATGGCAGAGAAAAGCATATTGGGAGGCAAAGTGGATGGACTGTCTTGTACCAAGTCTAGGCAAGGAAGAGAAGGCTGCTATCTCAGGGCAATAGTAGTCTAGAAAGCATTGAGTGAGGGAGAGAGGGAGGGAGGGAGGGAGGGAAGGAAGGAGGGAGGGAGAGAGGGAGGGAGGGAGGGAGCGAGGGAGCGAGGGAGCGAGGGAGCGAGGGAGGAAGCGAGGGAGGGAAGGAAGGAGGAAGGGAGGGACAAAGGATATGTGTAACTGTGGACTTCAGACTCCAGGAATCCAGCTGCGGTCCTCGGGTGCACAGCAAATGCTCTGACCACATTACTCTGATCCCTTTGATGCTCGAACACAAAGCCTGGGTGCTTGCCCATCTGCCCTCTGTGCTGACTCTCAGCTCCTATCCCTCAGATCCTCTGGCACTGCATCAAAGGCTTTGCCCGTTTTTACTCAGTAGCTTCTTTCCGATGGGAGTAGGGGTTCTAGAGGGAAAACAAGCCATGTACCAGATTCCCCTATCAATATTTAATTTTTCTCTCAAACCTTGGCTCCACATTCATTAATTACTATCTTGGGATTTCATTTTTGACAGCTTTGATTCCATGTAAGCAGTATTTTTGTAGTTCCCTGGCTACTGACATTGAGGGGAATTAGTCTGACGAGAGTGGTCTGCATGGTACTACTGTCTTAACATTAGTGGGATAAACCCACCTCTGAGAGTGCTGGGCTCCCTTTCCCAGCAGTTGCCCCTGCCCTTGTAGCTGGGATCTCCAGTCACCTTCTCTTCCTCAGACTGAGTCAGGGTGTGACACCGTTATCAAAAGTACTGCCATGCCATTCTCTGCTAGATCCCCATTACCTCAACTGTGTTTTCTGTCATGAAGTCCTGTGAAATCAGTCCCCTAACACCACGTTCTCCCTATGTCCCTGCTTGCCTTAAAATTACCACAGACCTGACCATTACCATCGTGTTTTGCTTCCTGGGAAGTGGCTCTGTATTGCTCCAGGATTGTCAGAGCCCTCATCAAAGAATACTTTTGTTACAGAACACATGACAGACAGTGACTTGAAACCATCCTGAGCCACTTTTATGGTGACCGTTGTTCCTGACTCTGCCATTAAGCACTTTTCTTTACAGGCTGGATTCCTCTCCATCACACCACTCTGTGATTTTCCTGTTTCCATGCCTGCTTTATAGATTAGTAAATGGCACAAGATGAATTTGATTGCAGAAGATAACACAGGGAGGCGGTGCAGGAGCCCAGGTAAGGACTCAGACGAGATGGTTAGAAGCTTGTGATTCTGAGCTGTTAGAAAGATTTTCCTGCTTTCTGGGACACACATCTGAGGTTCATAGTGTCTGTGCCGGTGTCAAGGTATGCCCCGCACCTCCTGCATTGGTTTTTACTGGGAGAAGAGTAGTTAAAGAAGTCAAGTACACTTTCACCTGCAGGTCAGCTAGTAGTACATCTTACTGTTTTTTGTTTGCTTTTGCTTGAAAATGAGATAAGCTACTTGAATAAATTCCACTCTGTTTTTCTTTCCACATGATGGATAAGTCTGTGTATCAACTTGGCTGTGCTATGACATCCAGGTTTTTGTTTTGTTTTTGTCAAATATCAGTCCATATGCCTGAAAACAACTCCAGTGACCTATCGTTAAACCCATAGATTAAGGGATCTTGCAGCTTTCATCAGACAAGCTTCTGTTGCAGTAGATGATAATCCACACAGAGGCACAGTACTGGCCAAGGTGCTGAGAATAAGCCACAATACTCATCGTTAAATGGAGCATAATATATACTGAAACCCCTCCTTCCAGGGCTCAGGGATCATTGCAAAAGGTGGGTCAGAAAGAGTGTAGCGTCCAGAGGCAGTGGATGACTATGAGGAAACAGTGTCTTCTGACCACAGCAGGGAAGATGTCCATACAAATGCACAGTGGTGACATCCTGCAGAAGACCTGCCATGTGACTGCACAGTAGTGACATCATAGGGAAGACCTGCCATATGATTGTGCAGTGGTTGTGACATCATAGGGAAGACCTGCTATGTAAATGTGCAGTGTTTGTGACATCATAGGGAAGACCTGCTATGTAAATGTGCAGTGGTTGTGACATCATAGGGAAGACCTGCTATATAAGTGTGAAGTAGTTGTGACATCATAGGGAAGACTTGCCATTTGACTGTGCAGTAGTTGTGACATCATGCAGAAGACTTACACACACTAAAGTCAGACAAGAAGCCCAGCATCAAGAGGGGAAATGGTCACAAAGCTCTGCCCCTCCCAGAAGAGCTAATGATTATTGATAGCTTCTGGGAGTCAGTTTTCTTTAGTGTAGCCGCAGTGTGTGTGTGTGTGTGTGTGTGTGTGCGTGTGCTTATATGAACTATATACCTATTAGATTAAAGGTTATCAAATTTTGAAAGTGTGACTCATGCTGATAAGTATAAACATTAAAAAGTACTCTTTTAAAAAACTGTATTTATTCTCATGTCTCCAATCTCACCCCCCCAAATCAAACAGAATACAATTTAAGAGAAGTAAGGGTGGGAGAAATAAAAGGAGAATCTCATCGTGGGAGCTGACGTGTGATACAGTGAGTCACAAAGTAAACCCCTTTATCCACAGATTTTTACATGCAGGACTTCATCCCAAAGAATCATTGTTCTACCTCGAGGCCTCTGGTCTCTGCTGCACCATTGATGTTGGGCTCTCACAGGGACTCTTCCTGGACATCCTGAAGCTGCCCTGTGTCATGGAAATCTCCTGGAGTTCTGGGTCCACAGGACTGAACAACCATCCTCCACCCAGTGTTCCAGCAGATCACAGATGGGGTGGATGTTGGGGTAGGTCAACACTTAATCGTGGTTCTGGGCCTGGGTGCTTGCAGGGTTGGTCAGCACGCCAACTCTCCTGTCTTAGTCACTAGGATGAGCTCTCCAGCATTGTCCTAGTTAGTTCACCCCTTGTGATGAGCAAGGGGCAGGACCGTTTCTTCTGTGTTCATGTCCTCAGGGTCAGTTCTCCCACACTCAAACGTTCCAGCTCAGCTCTACTGTGTGGCAGGGTGCAGGGGACACTCTCCCTAGTGCTGCAACTGACGAGGGGCAGGGACAGCTCTCCCGCTCTTATGACCTCAGGGCCATCTCTTCCACCTGCCTCAGGAATTGATGGGCTGGGGTGAGGTGCCGTGGGGTAGCTCTCCTTCACCTATGCCACCACCATGTGACAGTGACAGATGATTAATGGGGACAGTTCTTTCATGCTCACAATGTCAAGGCTGGCTCACCGACACCTCTCTCTTTTTTTCTTTGAGGTATTTAATTACTTTTTATTATGAATAGTAGTTAATCTTAATAAAACAGAGAGATTTCACTGTGATATTCTTATACATAAATGTACTGTGCCTCAGTTACAACCGTTAACCCTATTTTACATTCTCTTTACCCCCTCTTGTTCCCTCAAGTTCCTCCTTTCCTTGATAATCCCTGCTACACTTTCAGGTAATACATTCTTTCAATATTTTTTATTAACTAAAAATACATTAAAATGTAAAAACAGCACACTTACATTTCTTAGTTTTAATTTTTGTTTAAACGTTGATAAAGACTTTGTTGTACCAAATCTCAGTCCCAAATTTCTCTGAAATACTTGACTCACTGAATGTTTTATTCTTCACTGATGATAAAAGCATTTCTTCTTCTAAAAGGAAATAATATCCTATTGTTTATTATTTTATGTTAGATGATTTGGAAGATTAACATTATACTGCCACACACTTTCATCATTAAACATGAGTATCAAATCGTCCTTGAAAAATTACACACCAGTCAATGCCTTCAGGGTTAATAATGCCAAAACTAAGTTGTCCTGGAAGTTTTGTAGGAAAAATTCTGGACAAAGGCAGATACAATCAGGTAGGCAGCCATACCTCTCTTTTAAAGACATCTCTTGTATATTGTTGATGGAACTGTAAATAAGTAGAGACATTATGCAAAACAGAGTGTGGGTTCCTACAAACAAACAAAAATGAATAGCACATAGTGAGTACTACTCAACATTAAAAGCAAAAGAATTGCACTACTTAGAATGCCATGGAAGAACTGGGAGGATATTACACTGAGTGAAATATGCCAGAGAAAGACAGATGTTGCATAATCTTACACGTGAGATCTGAAAAGGCAGAACAGGTACAAGTATAGCCCAATGGGTACCACAGGGTCTGCAAAGGGGAAGACTGGAAAAGGAAAGATAGTGGCCAAAGAGTACAGTGGTTCAGCTAGATGAGAAGACAGTTTTGGACTCTACTGCACACCAGAGTGACTATTGTTAGTGGTATATGAAAAGGTAAGTTATCTAAGTGCTATTGGTCACAATGGTGCAATCATTGCTTGTTATGCACCTAGGGCATGACTGCATAGCATTTTGATTTGTCAAGTCAAAATACATTATCAAAAATCTTATGAAGCTGGGCATAGCAGATGCCCCTCCACGCTGTAAGTGGACCTCACCCAATTAAGTGAAAGTCATGTTGAGGACTTTTGTGTGACAGCAGGGTTGACAGAGACTCCTTATGGGGGAAAGAGTTTATTCTGTTAGTAGTTTGGGTGGGAATGGCGTGGGAGCAGGGGCAGCTTGTAGCTATGGCAACACAAGCACTAAGTGGCTGTCGATAGCACACTGATGGTCAGAAGTGTAGAGAACTGGCATGGAGGCAGAGCGAGTCTGCCTCCCGTGAGCCACTCAGCTAGGTCTCGTTTTCTATGGGACCCACAACCTCCTACAAAGGGGGTTCCACATGGAGACCGAGCCTTTACACACATGGGCCTACAGTGTACGATTCATAAAGGAACTGCAACAAAGAACGTAAGGAGAAAGACTGGGGCATCTGGGAATGGGACTCCTACCTAGACATGGTCAGATCCCACACAGCAATATTGGTTTCAGCTCTATGGTGCTCACCCACTTAGTGGATCTCCCCAAGCCGCCCACCAATACTTGATCTCTCTCTCTCTCTCTCTCTCTCTCTCTCTCTCTCTCTCTCTCTCTCTCTCTCTCTCTCTCTCTCTGTCACTTTCCCTCTCTCCCTTTCAACTCTATATAAACATACACATCACATTTCCGTGTATATGAATTCACATTTTATCTGTAAGCAGTTTAAAGTTTGATGTGAACCTAATACTTAACGTAAACCATGATCTGAGAGAATGTCTGCTAGTTTGAATCTAAAATATTCCCTAAGTGATCATGTGTTTGAGTATTTGAGTTCCATGTTGTAGCACTGTTTTATGAATTGATGAGACCTTTAGGAATTAATGCCCAGTTGGCAGATGTAGGTCACTTGTGACCCAGCCCCCCTTTCTGGAGCACTTTCTGCTCAGCCAAACCGTCAGACACCTCAACCTCATGCTCCCATGGCCATGAACAGATCTACACCTGCCACTATGTGTTCCCCTCCATTATGGACTGAAATTCCTCCAAAGTCACAGGCCAAAATAGATCCTTCCTCTCTTATGTTGTCTTTTGTTATAATAATGCTAAAGTAACTGATACAGAAGATTAATACCAGCAACGGTTCTGACATTTGTGAAAAGTGGTGGTTGAGGAATCATGATGGCTTTCATCAGGGCTCCAGATTAAAAGCCTGTGAGATGAGGCAAAAGGGTCATATACCATTCCTGGAGCCCCTGGATGTCGGTGCTTAAACTTGTCGAGGGTGTAGCTTAAGTTGCAGTGGTGTTGGAGAAACATATGATGCCTGCCATAGAAAGATGCAGGCATGGTACAGAAATGGCCCAAGAAACAGGACAAATTGTATGTAGGCATCAGGGCCACACAGGTGCTTAGTGCCATTCAAGCCCACTGGAGCTGAGATGTGGAACTACAGAATGCAATGTGAGTTTATGAACTTTCTTTGTTCCAGTTTTCCCTTGCTACCCACCCCCAGTCCCTCTCTTTTGAATAGGAATGTATACTCTCTGCTATTCTATGCTGGAAGCATGAAACTTGGGTTTTATTATTTAGGGGAAGGTGTGGGATCTTTAGAGCTGCTGGAAGAAGTTCACTAAGCGAACACCTCTGAAGGTGACCCAGACCCTGCTTCCAGAATATTCTCTGCTTCCTGAACTGTTGAATTGTGAGAAGTGTCCTCATCAAACTCCACTACTGTCAAAGAAGCTGCTATGGTAATACCTTTCCAATGATGACAAGCCAAAGCAGACCTTTCTTCCCTTCAGTTCAGTCAGCTGTTTGGTGACAGCAACACAAAAGTAACCGTTAATTTATTTAATTATGCCGTGTTTATTTTAAATGCACAACTGCCTGTGTAGATACACCTAAACCTGGGCATATACAGAGGCTGGAGGCTGACTCCAGGTGTCCTGTCTATCTTTCTGTCTTATTGTCTTGAGACAGGGTCTCTCACTGAGCCTGGAGATAGGCTGGTGGCTTGTGAGACCCAGTGATCCTCTCGTCTTCATGCTTTACAACAACGGGGTTATACATGGGCATGGAGCATGCAGGACCTTTCCTGTGTGTTGTGGGGATTTGAACCCAAGTTCTTATACTTGTCCTCAAACCCTCTTAACCACTGAGCCAACACCATGAGCCAACACTCCCCCCGCCCTGCTCCTGACAGTGTGTCTAAGTGATCTGAAGTACTCAATGGAATTTTTGTCTAATGTACTGTAGAACACAATGGTTTCCGAAATAATATGGAAGATGCTTGTGCATCCTTGGATTCATGAAATCTTAAGTAGAGAGAAAGCTAAGATGTTTGAGTATCCCTTCCCATTTACATCTGGAAAGCAGGGAGCCAACTGTTGCCCTCAGCAGGAGAGTGTTCATGACCACAGTGTTCAGAGGAATTCTGTCTGCCAGGGGCTGTTCAAAACTATAGCCCCCACCACCATGAGGAGATGATACTTACTAATGTTTCCGCACGGCTACTCTGGAGCACAGACTGCCATGACAGACCCGGCCCCTGCCACATGCAGTGTGGTAGCCAGGGGTTGAAAGGTTAAAATTTTAGCACTTAATTCTAAATATTTAATCATAGAAAGTAGAAAAGCACAATGTACTATTGACACCATAATGTTTAACTATAATTTTGACACATTAAAACTACTCTTGGGAAAATAGCCCTGAGTTATTACGGAGTGATTCATTTCCCATGAACAAAAATTCCATTTAAATTCTGAACCCGGCTAACTGTTACAGAGAAAAGGCTCCCGATTGTGGGTGAGCCGCGCCAGTGAACAGCATGTCATGGTTTGAGTGAGAAAAACCCCTCATGGGCTCTCATATTTGAACACTTGGTTCCTAGAGGAAGTCTCATTTTGTGTGTATGTGTGGGAGATTATGGAACCTTTGGGAAGTTATGTTAGTTGCTTTTCTTTTGCTGTGATAAAACGCCATTACCAAAGCAATGTATAGAAAGATGATTTATTTAGCCTCATGGTTACAGAGAGATACGAGTCCATCACCATTACGGTGGGGGTGGGGAGAAGGCAGCAGGCACTTGTAGGGGCAGGAGGAGGAAGCTGATGGTTCACACCTTGTACCTCAACAGAAATTAAACTGCAGATGATGAGAGTCTTTAAATGCTCGAAACCTGTCTCTGGCGACGTGCTTCCTTCAGTAAGGCCGTAGCACCCAAATTCTCCCAAGCGGCACCGCCAACTAGGCATTAGGTGTTCAACTATATGAGCCTATGGGAGGCACTCTCATTCAAACCTCCTCAGAAGGAGAGCTTCTCTAGAGGAAGTGTGTCACTGAGAGCGGGCTTAGAGAATCCATAGCTTTCCTTGGCCCACTTGCTGTTCTCTCAATGCTTCCCAAGCATGGAACAAGTTGTGGTCTTGCCAGGCAGTGGTGGCACACTCCTTTAGTCCCAGCACTCTGGAGGCAGAGAGAGGTAGATCTCTGTGAGATCATCCTGGTCTACAAGAGCTAGTTCCAGGACAGCCTCCAAAACCACAGAGAAACCCTGTCTGGAAAACACACACACACACACACACACACACACACACACACAGAAGATGTGGTCTTGCATATTTCTGCCCTGGCCATGCACTCACTACCCAGCCTCCCTCACCATATGGACTTTACTTATGGATATGTAAACCTCCACAACTCTTCCTTCTGGAAATTACTGTTGGTCATAGTGTTTTATCACAGCAACAAAAAGTGGCCAACACACACCTCATCCCTTGTCTGTGTTGCATACCATGTCCCAATGGTCACATATAACTCACACACAAAAAGAAACAAAGCCCATATGGGCGATGCCACGATGCTTGTTAGAAATCGGTAGATAAAGATCACACGTCATGAGGAATTTCACATTGTTCATAAAGCAGGTGTCTGAAGCCCCTGACCTTGACCCTTAGGAGAGGCAAAGGCACTTCTTCCATCTTTGCCTTCAGATGATTTTGGGGACTTGCTCCGTGAAGGCTGCTGGTGCTCCGTCATAGCACCTACTACACACTGCCTTTGGAGTGAAAAGGCAGCCTTACAAAGATTACAAAGGAACAAGTGTGCCCATCTTAGAGTGATCTGTCCATTAAACACATTGACAATGATAATATCAAGTATCTTGTTTGCAAGGGCAGAAAGAAATGGCTCTGGCTACTGCCTAAGGTTTCTGATCTTTCGGTTAGCACCCGTCCCTGAGGATAGGTGCCATCAGTTGTGAAGTGTTCATCACGTGACGCTGTAAATATATCCTGCACACATGGATAAGCGCAGCACACGGATCAGGATATTATCTGTGTCTAGACACCCTGCATTAAGCACTGAGTATGAATGCATAGCTGTCATTCCCTTAAGCCTCATACTTTATGGAATATTTTTCATTTATTTGAGCACCTCCCAGCCCTACTCACCTCAGGAGATTCTCAGTGTCTTAGTTTCCGAGGCAATCTCTTTTGACATTCAGAGGAACTCTCTATGCTGAGCACTTACTGGATATTGCAGGAAGATGTAGGCTAACACCAAACACTGCAGCTATATAAGGAGACAAGAAGCCTGGTACAGAGTTACAGAAAGTGCCCCAGAACCTGACAGTGACTCAGGGAAGTAACACAAAGGAACAAGAGGGACACTGGAATTTCAACACTTCTTAATAAAGGTACCTTAAGGGTGGGTGAAGGGGACAGAGAAGCCTTAGAAGGTCAGCTATACATAAGGATGGGGCAGCTTCTGGAATTCCCTTCATTCCATTCAACAGAATCCATCTTTTGTCTCCCCAGGTGAAGGTCCAGGTGAAAATAGTTCTGTGTCTGAAATGAAACTCATGAGTAAAAACATCACCATATTAAGCACTTTAAAGCACACCAGTGAGTGGGTTTTAATGCATTCATAGTGTCATGTAGACACTGGTTGCAGAAGCCTGCCCTGTAGCTCCTGGTTGTTAGTATTCCGGCATCTGTACTGGCCTGCCCTTAGAGTTCTGACAGGATGTGTCCTCAGCTCCAACCACTAAGAGCACCACCTGTGCTACATTCCCCTTTAAAAGGGCCCTGCCCACCTCTCATCTCTCTCTCCCTCCCTTTACCCCTTCCCCTCCCCCTCCCCCTCCCTCTCCCTCTCATGCACCAGGCATAGATCCTGGTTCCACTGCCAGGGGCCCCAGGGGCCCCACAGATAGACCTAGCTACACAACTGTCTCTCACATGCAGAGGGCCTAGTTCAGTCCCATGGAGGCTCTACGTCTGTTGGTCTGCACGAGTTGGGTTCAGCTGCCTCTGCAGATTGCCCCTTCATGATCTTAATCCATCTTGCTCGTATATTTCCCCCTCCCTCTTTCCCACTGGACTCCCAGAGCTCAGCCTGGTACTTGGGTGTGGATCTTTGAGTCTGGTTCCATCAATTACTGGATGAAGGCTCTATGATGACAGTTGGGATATTTGCCACTCTGATTACAGGGGAAGACCAGTTTAGACACCCTCTCCACTATTGCTAGGAGTTTTAGCTAGGGTCATCCTTGTGAATTCCTGGGAATTTCCCTTGCACCAGGTTTTCCCCTAATGACTCTCCCTATCAAGTTATCTCTTTCATTGCTCTTCCCCTCTGTCCCTCCCCCAACTTGACTTTTTTGATCCCCAATCTCCTCTATTGGTTAGGATTCCTGATTTTCACTCAGGGGGCCTGGTTTGACTCCTGGTGTGGGAATGCCAATGCTTTTCCCTGGTGGTCTAGTGGTTAGGATTTGGCACTCTCACCACCAAGGCTCAGATTTAATTCCCTGGTCAGGGAGGCACTCTCTTCCTCTCTGCACCTTGGCTGCTGCCCCTCTGTCGGTCTTGCTACATGTTTTTTAAAATGCACAGGTCACTGGTGACCCTGTCAGGCCCCAGTGGAAAGTTCTAATCCTGTAGTGATCACACAGATGGCCCTGGTTAAAAGTACATGTATTACAAACAAAACAAAAAGGGAAAGGGATTGCTGGCGAGACATTGTTAGGGATGGGAGAGAGAAGAGTGGATGGGCAAAGAGTAATCAGATTACATTGTATACATGTATGACACTGTCAAATGGCAAGCCTAACTAATAATAAATAATAAATGAAAGGATGTGGGAGGGGATCCAGGAGGAGTTGGAGGAGGATATAATTATACTTATATATTATATAAGTATAATGATTTGTATACATGTATGAAATTCTTAAATAATAAATAAAAATAAAAACCACACAGTCAACTCTTCTAAATGCATACTAACCTATTTTCTGTGTAGTCTCTTGTCCAGATGGCAGAATAGCTTTAATTTTATGGGTGTCTTCTCTAACCAGATCCTATCTCCACAGAAATTAGCCAGGAGGTGACAGGCTTCTACTCAGTCACACAGTAGGCCGGACAGAACCGAATGCGGCTTTCTGGATTCTCACCCTGAAGTTGGCTGGACCACTCTGCTGAGGTTCTCTGCCAGCTCTTCCTCTTGGGGTCTTTCTGCACCATCACTGTAATAATGGGTGACTTATTTAGAGGCGCCATTTTGAATGTTGGAACCCTGTACACCAGAGAAAGAAGACAGACCCCAGCTCTGTGCTGGAAAGTAATTCCTGATCAGTGGTGGCCCAGGCAGTCCCGATTCACTCACTAATCAAGACTTCTCAGTCTCCACTCAGCTGACACTTTGGCCCAGGCAATCATTCCCAGGCTCTCCTGTGTGTGGCAGGGCGGCTGCAGGACCAGCCTTATGTTCTACATACTAATAACACTTCTCTGCTCTTCCCGGGCAGAAAAGAAAATCTCTGCACACATTGTCCATGTCCTCTGGAGAGGCAAACATCACCCCTGCCCAAGGTCCTGGGTCAGACAGAAAGAGGCCAGCTTATTATTCTCCGGCACTCTCTGCCCCGTGCTCCATGAGACTGCGACATTGCAGGTAGGAGACAGTTATCTGCCAGAGTATACACATGTTTGTTTAGGCCCCACACTGTCTTATCTAAGCAGTGAGTGGCTGTTTACAGGCTCAGGGCTCCTCATTCAAAATTGCCCATCTGCCAGTGCTCATTAGACAAACTCTTGTTTGGAGCCTGTTTCTGGTTTTTGTCCTTTTTGAGGAGAGGAGTGGATAAGGTCACGAGGACTAATGGCTACTAAAAGCCACTTTGTCCCAGTGTTTTTTGGAGGAAAACTAATCACCATGCTCTCTGAAGGAGGGGCCCTGAGACAGGAAGGCTAGTGTAGCAGGTAATCTCTAATTGGATAGTCATGATAAACCTTTCCAGTAGCCTTTAAGTCTCCCTTCAAATTATCTGTGGCAAATTAAGGTGTATAAACAGTATTTTAAGGCACATATCATGTTTTATTTGTCTTTAAAACTTGAAATTGTGTGTATGTGTGGGTTTGCACACATGTTAGAGCAGATGTCTGTGGGCTTTAGAAGAAGGGTATCTGTCCTCCTGACCGAGAGTGGCAGTCAGGAGGCACCCTGAGGAGTATGGCAATTGAACTTGCATTTTCTGCAAGCGTGTCATCCTTGTCTGCTGTGCCCTCTCTGGCTTCTGTGTTGGAAGTGGAAGTCAATCCTGTTGGAACTTCCTTCTGTGTTGTGTTTTTCATACTCATCTGACAGGGCATGCCTGTATCCTTTGTGTAAGTTCCCCCAATGACCAGTTTGAAAGTTTCTCTACTACCTGCTAAGTTCTCTGCTTCCTTTAGACTTTTCACTTCTAGGTTTTGAGCCAGCTCATTCTTTATGACATCCCCTTCCTCAGAGCCTGTGTTGTTAACTTGGTAAACATGCCCTGTTCTCCCATCCTAACCATGGCTTCTCTTCATCTCCTCAGAAAGATTTCCTACAGCATGCCTCCTACAGAGATGTCTGAAGTTCATATCTACCCTGAAGCACTCTGCCAGCCTTCACTGTCTCCTTGTGCTCTTGTGTTTTATGCCCCAGCCAGTGAGCAAATAGGAGTTGGTAGATCTGGAACAAGTTCATCTACTAGTGATGAGCAGCTGGCCCTTGCTTGGCCCACTAGCTGCTCGCTTCCTAACTGCCTCATCAGAAGGGAGCCAGTGCCAACTGAAGACCTGTTAGAAGGTTATGGGTTATAGGAAGTTATATGCATTTGCTGCACTTCTCTAAGCTTTGTGAATTGAAGCTTGGCTATATTTCTTGCTATCTATTCACCATAGATTTCTCGGTCAGTCTTGTATATTTTCTTTATCTTGTCCAGTTGCAGAACCTTCTACATTTCCTCTTTTATTTTTTTCCCTGTGTTCTGTTGATCCATAATATGGAATGTATGCAAGTCCCTGATTCTTTCCCTCTAAATACTCCTGGTGCTAATGACTTATTTAGGTCCAATGCCTCTTGGGCAACCATGTCTGTTTGATGAGAAGAATCCAGTCCTTCTGGGGAAAGAAGTCCCTAATAATCCTATCCTATTTCTCTCCCCAAAGGAGTCATCCTGCTGAAAAGGGAAAAAAATACCAGCATGCCCTATCTCTTAGACTCTTCCCTCCCTCCACTCCTCCCCATTCTCCTTCTCTCACCTTTCTGCTTGGAGAAAGCATGAGAAACAAAGAAGGCAAAGAGCTGTTCCTCTCCAACCTGCAGAGGGCAGCAGTGGCCAAGGCAGGCAGGGCCACTCTTGTCACCACTGAGAAAGCAGTGGCTTCATGGGAAGCAGTGTGAAAAACAGAAACCACTGGACTGTTTTGGTAAATAGGCGCATGTCCGCAAATTGGTGACATCTACACAGGGGTTGAGTGGTGGGTTGGGAAGTACGCAGAATCCCAGCGTCCATGCTCAACCTCACTCTAATTGGTTTCTTCTTTGGGATCATGCTGTGAGTCAACTACCTGACCAGTTTCCTGGTACTTTTTATGACTCTGCTTTGACGCTAAGAGAGAAATATTTCAAGTTCTCTTGCCAGTAAACAGAATGTGATAAGGGCCCCTGCTGGAGCCCTGAGCTGCAGCCTGTGTCTCGGACTCAGAGACCCTCAAGGCTGGGGAGTTTTACTGCTTTTTCCCAAGCTGCAACCCTGCTGTCCTTCCTTTACCCTAAGTGCTGCTCATCACCAGTCACTCTGAGTTCCTTGGCAAAGGGAGCTGTCCCCACTGAAACTCTACAGACCTTGCAGTTTGATGATGTGTTACCCACAGTGGAGGCCTTCCAGAATCACTTCCTCTCAGAGATGCTGTTCCTGAGGGCAGCATAATTCCCAGCCAGAGGCCCCAAGAGGGCAGGCTGAGGAGCCTCACTAAGTTTGAAATGGGTAATTTTATTCACAGTAGATCCACCATTCTGTACTCCTGCACAGTGTTTGTTCTTAAGGTAATAATGGATATTTTACCCCCGTAAGGGATGCTCAGTAGAACTAACAGCCAGGAGGCCACATAATCTGCTGTTTTAGTCTTTGATGGATGGTTCCATTGGGATGAGTGTCTTCTGGCCTTTTCAAAAAATCTGACTTTTAAATTTGTAGACAAATGAAGGAAATAAGGAGTATTGCATTTCATAACTTGCGAGGAATTTTAAAACAGTGAAGAACAGATGGTGCCCCCAAAGGTGATTTTTAGATATCCATTTTTTATGTCCTTGGGATCTAATTGCCATGAAGAACATGCAGGCTCTGGGTAGGCTTTCCAGTCAGGAGAGGAAACACTAGTGGATTGTGTGTGGAAAGACACTTGGCAATGGCTACCATAAACAGGAAATTTTACATATTCTAGCACCCAATGATACCAATTCTAGAAAGTTGCCTTGACAGACACTTATAAATCAACTCATTCATCCATCTGTAAATGTGTTTATGACAATACACCTGGCAAGAAACAGTGATAATTTAAACACAAAATTTTTATTTTTTGGTTGAGTCATAAAAATTATTCCATCTATTGTATAAAAGTAAAATTTTAAAAATCAGTTAACAGAGTAAATGAAAGCTATGAAATGCTGGCATAAATGTAGGCATATGGATCAATGGAATAAGATTAACAGTTTAGAAGCAAATCTACACATTACAGTGAAATGTTTTCATTTGTTTATTTATTCTTCTCTCATACAATACATCTTGCCCACAGTTTCCCCTCCACTCTCAGTTCCTTCCCTGTTAACATCCCCTCTCCACTGTATCCAGTCCTCTGTTTCCCTTCAGAAAAGAGCAGGCCTCCCAAGGGTATCAGCCATGGACTAACAACTTACAGTGAGTTTGGGCACAAAGCCATATATCACGGCTGGACAACACAACCCAGTAGGAGGAAAAGGTTCCCAAAAGCAGGCAGAAGAGTTAGAGACACCTCCACCCCCACTGTTAGCTATATAACACCGAGCTGTATAACCATGACACAAACACAGAGAACCTAGCTCACACCCTTGTAGGCTCCGTAATTGTTGCTTCAGTCTCTGTGAGGTCCCATGAGCCCTGCTTAGTTGTTCTGTGGGTCATGTTCTCCTGGTGTCCTTGACTCCTCTGGCTCCTCCAATCCTTGCATCCTGTCTTCCTGGAGGTTTCCCCTGAGCTCTACCTAATGTTGGCTTTGGGTCTCTGTATCTACTCTCTTCAGTTTCTGGATGAAGCCTCTCTGATGATGATCAGGCTAGGTACTGATCTGTGAGTATAGCAGAGTATCATCAGAAATCATTTCATTGACTTTTTTATGCCAACAGTGTTGCTGGCACTATGTGCAAAAGAATGAAACTGGACTTTCATCCCATACAAAAACTAAATAAAAATGGATCAATAGCCTAAGTTAAAAAAGAAAAATAACTAAAAGTATGAAGAACTCTTAGAAGAAAATATAGGTGTCAATCTTCAAGATCAAGGATTTGACACCAGATTCCTTGATATGAAACCAAAAATATGAGTAACAATAGAAAACAAGATAGCTAATATTTACTTAAAATAGGAAACTCTCATTACAGATGGCTATGAGCCACCATGTGGTTGCTGGGAACTGAACTCAGGACCTCTGGAAGAGCAGTCAGTGCTCTTAACCTCTAAGCCATCTCTCTAGCCATACTTCAAAAGTCAGTTAATGGCCTAGGACCCCAAATACATGAAGAAACCTGTAAGCTCAGCAACAGAAAGACAGCCCACTGGAAACCAGCTGGTACACCTGCACAAGTTTATGAGAGACAGTATCTCTAGTTGCCATGGAAATGCAAACTATCCATGGCACAACACTTCCCGTTCTTTGGAGTGATTGTTGTGTTTTATTTTTAAAAGGCAAATAACCACTTTTGGTGCAGTTGTAGAAAATTTGGAACACTTCTATACTGCTCATAAAAATATAAAATGCCTCAGTTTCTGTGGGAATCAATGTGACTGTTCCTCAAAAAGTTACACATAGAAGTACATGTAAGCCAATAGTTCTCCTCCTAGACACATGCTAGGAATTGCAGGATAATTACCTGGAATACTCAGCATATGTGCACTTATAGCTCAGAGCATGTACACCATGTCTAAGAGGTAACATATCCCAAACATACACCTCAGAAGGACAGATAGATGGACATCTGTCTGTCTGTTAATGACATAGTATACAGACTAAAAACAGTACAATTTACTGGTCAGTCCTACAATGTAACTAGGAAGTGCAGTGCTAGGTGAAAGAAATCAAATACAAAAGATTTTATGATGGTCATGATTCTCTGACGTGAGAGACCCAGAGCACAGAAGGCCTTGGAAACACTGTGGAAGATTCAGAGATGAGGACGAAGGAACCGGCAAGAAGGTTAGATGATTTCCTTGGGAACAAAAGTAATAATTTGGAACTATAATGGAAACACGATTCCAGGATACTGTGAATATATTAAATACCACTGGGTTCTTCACCTCAAATGATTACATTTATGCTATGCAAACATCTCCTTAAGCATTATTGGTAGAACAATAGTGAGATGCCAAATGCCTCTATGAGTTGGTATTTAACATGCTCAGATGAGATGCGGCCTCAGAGAGGAAGGGTTCAGTTCGGTACAGATGAGGTATTTTAAGGCTTCTTAAAAGGCCATTGGCATTTGTAGAGTTGAATCCAGTCTCAGTAAACAGACGGTAATGAGTGATGGTTTTCAGCAACAGATTGTAGCAAGCAATAGTTTCAGACCTTCTATTATAGTGTTATAACATCTGTGTGGTGGGCTGTGACAGGCTATAGTGTTGTGCCAATCCACCAGGAGATGGAATTTCTTTGCATGCCTAAGACATCTTGTTTGATGAGTTCCATGTCTTGGGGCCTAGGCAAGTCTTAATTTTTGGTCTTTTGACTGTTGTGTACTTATGTTTCTGATTTGAGCTCAGTAAGATGGGCTTCATGTGCATGGCTCTGCATGTCAGTGGCTCTGTAGAGACGTCTGAGGTGTGCACCATGAAGAAACTATGGGAGTGTTGCAACAGGGTCTTGTGAAATGGCCATGTGGCCTCAGCCACCACCAAACTTACCTGAAGAAAAGAAACTTTCCTAAAGAGGATAGAGAAGGAAGTTGAAGACTCCCCTGACCCCCAAACCCTGATTACTATGCATCAGTCATTAGCATGGACTCAGTGAGCTCAACCCTTGTTTAAAGGTGATGGTAGGATAGATGCCAAGCCCCTCTGAGTCAGTGCCTGCCTGGACCCTATTGGAAGCTGACTTCGCTGTGTTGGTTTTCTTAAGGCACATAAGTTGTTTTAACGAATCTGTGTTGATAGTCATGTCCTACTTCTTCTTTGGTTACAGAAAAGAAACCACCAAATTAAGGATGTATGTTTAAAATTATGCAGGTCTCTGAGGCATTGGATCTTGCAGGTCCCCTTTCTAGAATGTTTATCTTCCCTCATCTCCCAGGTTTTTTTGTCCTGCACAGGGCTTGCCCATGGCTTTATCTATCGCTTCCATGCCTCTATCACTCAGCCGAAGACCCAGGACCCACATCTGCTCGGTCTTTCTTCATCCATAACACCTCCTAGTCAAACATTCCTGTGCTGCTGTCACCTCCCTCATGGCCCTTTGCTCTTTTCATAGTTGTCTCTCCCTGGTGCTGCTCCCTACTTATGTTCTCCTCCTAATCCCCCTTTTATTCCAGAGTCCTTGTCCCCATAGCTGACCTCTGCTTTCCTAGCTTTGGAGTTTGTCATTTCCTTTATGGCTCCTGAGAACACTATTTTCTCAGCACAGAGGTGTTAGATTACAGATAAGGAGCCATGACAGTATGAATATGCAGGTGGGTAACCCTGGATCTTCCCTCCACACGGAATGGAACCCTTTTCCGGCCATCCATGAAAGGCAAAGAAGCACCCTTTCTCTTGACTAACCCTCTAAGTTGAGTTTTGATAGGGAAATAATTAACCCCCTACTTGGTTGAATACAACCAAGTATGCGCTGGGATGAAATCCCTGAAATGCTAAGCTCTGAAAGGTCATTTGTGTTGTAATTTAAAAGAGTGGTGCAGGCAAGAAAGATGCCATACAACAGAGCTTGGATGGAGGGATGGGGGAAGTGAATGGGAAAAGGGGGAGGGGAGGGGGGACACTGGCCTCTAAAGACAAGAGCAGCAGAAGGGGGAGGAGACAGATAGGCAGAGAAGCAGAGAGAGAGAAAGGAACAGACTCACACACACGGGGGGGGGGGGCGCGTAAGCAGAGCCCTTTTAAAATGTGCACAGTGGCTGCAGCTGAGGAAGTATCCTGTCAGAACCCCAAGGGCAGGCCAGTATGGATGCCTGAATTCTAACAATCTGATACCCCATTAGGTACAAATACCACACCTTGAGATGCTTGGTTGGCATTGGTAAAGTCAAGTGGAGAATGTCCATTCTGGGTGGGGCCTGGGTTTTACTTCTTAATAAGCTGCACAAATTCTATAGGAGGTCTCACTGGGTTTTATGGGGAACCAGTACAAAGAAGCTTAGGCGGTCGCCAGCTAGATGATGCCCAGGGACCCATGAATGAGGTCTCTAAGATAGAGTAACAACATGGATGATGAGCTGTTAGACAGAATCTATTCGATCCTCTTCTGAACAACTAGGCCTTTTTAAAGGCTTATGAGATCAGATGTGAGAACAAGACTCACAAATTCCCAGAACAGGTTAGTGGACTGGGGCTCAACCCTTCAATTCAGCCTCCTAACCTGCCCTGTCCCACCCTTCAGCCCAAGTGGCTCACCTGGCACAGCCCTGGAGGCTGTCGTATTTCTCTGGCCCTCCAGCTGTGGTTCTCACTGTGGTGGTGGGATGAACTAGGGTGGTGGAACCCTGGAGGAAAGCTGGGCACAGGGCTTTTGGGATAAGAGACTCTGGGAATGTTCTAGAAGCAGTGTACACTGGTCAGGGTAGGTGCACTCCTTTGACTACATAGAGTATTTGCTGTGGTAAACATTCGTGTACCTGGAAGAGAGTGAGGGTGGGCCTGAGAGTACACCTGAAAGACAAGATGGAGGAAATGGTTCGGTGAGTTGAGAGTGTGGATTAGTACAGGACACTGCCGGAGCATAAGGACATCTGTGATCACTACACATGTCCCTGGTAGGAAAATGCCTGAGGTCCAAAAAGGATTCCGGAGCTCTTATTATGGAGAACAGAGAATCCAGTTTTCCCTCCCAAGATATAAGCCACTGTCTCAGCTGCTGAAGAAGAAACACTGTCCCCTTCAGGACCCTGTTTCATGGAAGTTATAACTTAATTTACTCAGGTGCCAGACTAGTTAGAGAAGCTAAACAAATCCTTGGGTGCAGGGGCTTCACCAAGCTTTTGTGGACCCATCCAGTATAACGCCCCCATTCACCACAGAGGAATACCTAAAATGGTCTCTGTTAAGCCAGACAGATTTATCCATGAAAGCAAAGCAGCATCATGTTCATGAATTCTCCAGGGTCTGAACCTGAAGTCATCAGGAGACTCTAGGGAACAAGAGGAAGACTGTCCCTTGGAGCAAGGCCAGCATCCTAAGGACGGTGACTTAGCTTGAGAGGCCAACTGCCATAGTATCAGTGCACAAGTGTGAGAGAGACTTGCTCACATGCCTTCATCTGTCACAGTCTTGGCAGTGACATCTGGTGTCATGAGGACTCTGCTTTAATGTCCAAGGAGCCCATGGCCAGAAATGGATGGCTTCCATACTGGCTCTGGCTCTTGGTTGGTCAGAGTTCTCTATGAGACTTAGTGCCTCATTGTCTCATGGTCTCTGACTCCAAGGTCACTGGCAGGAGTTAGGACATGTGAAAGTACATCAGCCCACACAGAGTGGAGGAGGGGTTGAGGGCAATCCCTAAAATGAAAACGCACAGACTAAACGTAGCTTCTGATAGCTCTAAGGCCACTGATTCTATGCCAGTCTTTACCACACACAAGCCCATTTTCCCCATGTCTGTTAGCAAATGAAAAAGCATCTACCAAATGCCTTTATGCTACAAAGCCGATTCCTGGGAAAGCATAAACAAATGCTTTTGCACCCAGATAAGAAACCAAAGTTCAACTGGGTAAACAAATGAGTTTTATTAGGGTTGCATACAAGAATATGGATGAGGGGTAACTTATGGGTGCAGAAATGACACAAAAAGCAGCTGCACCACCAAAGCCCACAACAGCTCACAGATGTCAGAATCCTGGAATGGACTGCCCAGGCTACAGATAACACAACGGGTTCAGGAGTTTCCTTTCCTGGTGATGCAGATTGTCTGAGCCGCCTCCAGGTAGCTCTGCCACTTCGTGCTTCTTCCAGGCAGTTAGTTGGGCTTGGCTGGGAGTGTCTCAGCTCACCCAGGGCATGGGGGGGAGGGGCTAGTGACTTACATCAGCTTCGGGAACTTCCTGCAGCTGTTGAGTTGTTTACTTCCTGAATTTAAACTTCTCTTAAAGAGATTGCTGCACAACACCAACGTAGGCAAGGATTTACTTGGCTCTTCCTCTCACTGTCTGCTGCGTACACTGCCTCAGCACCTCACCACCTGCCTCTGTTTTCACCCCTACTTCCGACTTCTCTTTTATCTTGGTTGCCCCTCCAGCATCTGTTTTGGATACCTCGCACATGGCATTTCTCTTAACAGCATAGCATCAAGAGTGTGCTTACTACACACTGGCATTTAATATCCACAGATGGCGGCTGGAGTACATGAGAGGGGAGGGCAGTCAGATGTTCAATTTGCACTGGGCCCCGTTCAGAGCATGAAGTTCAGAGAGAAGCATGAAGGGCAGTGTGTACTCTGAACAAAGAGACAGGCATGTGTCCGATGAGGGGTTGTTTATTGCCTTCAAACTGAGACACATATGCTGTAGTCCATGCCAGTCTCTGTCAGGACCATTTAAGAAGAACCAAGATGGCTGTTGTGCTTGTGAAAATTCCAGTCCCCTACCCTCTTGAGGACAGACCTTAGATAGCAGCCATGAACAGACTTTCCTACTGACACTTTGCATTTCTTGCCTAAATGGGCTTCAATTCAGTTTAGCTGAGTAGAAAAAAAATACCACTTCCCGGCTGGAATTTTAAGCAATGATTCATTTTGGTGAAAGTGCTTATAATTAAAAACAGCCACAACAAAAATGAGGCGCTGGAACATATGAGTCCCGGACAGTTCCAGAGCCCAGGAGGCCCTGAGGTAATGACAGCAGATGCGAGAGCAAATTAAATTTACAGATCGCTTGTGCCCCTTTCCAGGGAGGAGCTCCCCAAATGGGTCGGTTGATGAAAGCGATTATAAAGTGTGGAATGCCTCTCGGAAATGATTATGCATATTTAAAGTCATTAAAATGTTAAGAATTCATAGGTGTAAATACCAGGGAGGAGGAATAAATGCTTCCTCGGAGTGAGTCATCCCCTTCTGTGGGACATAAAGGAGAGTGACTTTCTTGTCTGGGTGCAGTGTCAAGGTCACCTCAGGGTGGGCATGTTGGGATAGCATCACAGTGACATTGGCCCCTATGAAATGGAGGAAGGGAGGTCATTTCTGTGTCTCACAGCTCCTCCTGTTCTAGCTCAGGTCGGGAGGGAAAGATGGGAAGCCCTGCTTGGGCTGGGGCAGCAGAGGGAGCTAGACTGATCCATGGTGAGGGAGGAGGAGTCTCCTTGAAGGTTCCCTCAGATCTCCTGGGCTCCTGATTAGCTGTATTAGGGATCCCTCAGGGCAGGATCCTTGGAGTACCCCTGTGACTACTCATAGGCTACAGGTCTCTGTGCAGTCAACACCTCCATCCCTCTGCAACATTTTTCCTTCCTAAGTTATGCAAGGGTGGCGTTGGTACAGGTCCCAAGGTGTGGCTGTCTCCCAAGGATGTCTTACTATTACACAATATCAGAGGCTCATTTTAGTTGTGACTCTGAGCCAGGAAACCAGGTTAGTCCTAGGCAAGGAGGGGGCTGCAAGGACATCCTTATCTCTCACAATTTAGCTCTCTCTCCCTTACTGTTTCAGCCTGACACTGGAGCCTCTTAATCTATAGAGAGCACAGTCCTACAGCCTCACATGCTGTTCTTCTGGTCCAAGAGGAAGGAGAAGATCCTGAGAGAGGTTGAGCAGGGGATGTTGTTGAGACAGGGGTGGGTAGACAAAAAACTAGCTTGGGTGGGAACAAAGGACCAACTGATAGCCTTCCCTTCTTGCCTGGGTTCTGTCTGAGGCTCTGTGTCTAAAGTTAGTCCTCTACCACACATCCTGCCTAGGACATGTTCCGTAGGAAAAATCCAGCTTAGGAATGTCTCAGGAAAGACCGCAGCAGCTTGCTGGGGTGACTGCCATGGTGCACCGTCTGGTGGTTAAACACAAAATGTTACTCTGTCTCCCAGTAGCAGACACTGATCTCTGATGTCATGGTCCCGTCAAGAATATGGAGGAGCTGGGAGGAGTTGGGGGGAGGGAAACCATGACCAGAATCTGTTTTCAACAAAAAAAATTATAAGACAGAATGCTCCTTCTGAGGTTGGGAGTGTGCCTGCTCCAGACAGAGCTCTCCCAGACCTTTGCACGGCACACCAGCATTGCTTGTGAGTGACAAAGTGCTTCCTGGTCATTGCCATCTCCCTACATCTGTCTGCAGTTCCCCTTCCCTTTGCTGGATTTGCCTCATACTGCTCCAGCATGACCTCATCATAACCTGTCCAGTCACACATGCAAGGGCCCCTTGTGCACACAGAACCAAGGCTAAGGTAGGCCTCCGTATGTGGATCTCCAGAATAAAAACACTCAAGATAAGCAGGCATCTGTGTACCATTCCAGGATGCCCAGAATGTGATGCAGCTGCACGAGGACCTGTGGAGGGGAAGGACTTCATCTCCCTTTTATGACATCAGGGACTCTGACTTGCAGAAGAGCACAGAGGGAGGAACTTGGCTTTTGGACTATCTCTGGAAGGACCCTGGGACCATTGGTTGTTTCCAAATCAGATAACAGCACTTGAGAAGCAGACAAGGGTGTCCAGGCAGCATCACTGGGGAAACTGGACTTCACACAGACTCGCACAGGAAACAAGTTTTTTGTTGTTCTTGTTTTTTACTTTTTGTTTTTCTCAGCCTCATCTCTCCCTGCCCTAGGTGACAGAGGGATGGCTGGTAGTCAAAGGCTTTGGGTACAGATAGGAACCATCCCATCCAATGGCAGGAGGTGAAGGGGACTGGAAAATGAGGTTCTCAATTGCTTTAGTGTTTTTTTTCCATTTTGGGCATTTCCCCCATCAGAAAGCCAAAACCATCAAAATCCTTGATGCATAGGCTCTGCCTATAGTCAGACTTAAATTATACTTTTCAGTAACCCAAACTCAGTTTTCCATGTTCCAGGGTGAGTGAAAGTAAGGTCGCGGGTGTCATTGTGGTGGAATGGCATGTAGCTCCGTCATATCTCCTGGATGCAGAGCAGTGGTTTCCATGGCAGTCACCATGGACTTTTATCTGAGTCACGAGTCCCTTGGTAAACACTGGGTGCCTTTCCTGTGGGTGAGGAAGTCAGTGTTTTTCTCTGTGGCAGTAATAGTGGATGTTGAGAATCTTTAGCAGGAGCAGGTAAACGCTGTCTTGGGGCACTTCACTTGAGCTTGTGACAACTCCTTGGTGAGTGCTCTCTTTTGCCTTCTGGATAGATGGGGGAGGGCTCCAACTATGCAGCTGCCTCATCCTGCCCCCTGCCTCCTGGTGAGGGTGACTTTTCAGGCATCTTGCAGGGATGATTAACCATCAAGGTAATAGGGGCAAGTGCATTTAATCACTTTCTAATTAATGCATTTGTTGCAGCCCCTCGCTGCTTTTCAGGCTGAGAATAATGAGCCAGAAGGAAGTGTCACAGGGATCCCACATTTTTACCCAAAGGTTAATTAATCTGGAGGTAATCTGTGAGATAGTGCCCACCCCTTCCTGGTGAAGAAAAAGCAGAGTAGATACCAAGTGCATGCCGTGCCCGAGCCTGGCACACTGCCATTGGAAGTGAGGACTTGGGAAGGGGCCTCAGCCTTTGAGAGAAGGTTGAGGTGGGTATTGAAGTGACTCAGCACAGCCTGCATTGTTCTTAGACTTTTCCAACAAACTGAAAAGGAAAGAAAGAGGCACTGGCCGGGGCTGTCAGTTGCAAAGATGCCTCTGTGTGGCATTGTGAGGAGAGATAGAATTAGCTGTTTACATATTGACCTGGGTCCCATCTTGCTTCGGTATCTGCACTGAGGCATGATGCTAATCTTGAGGTAAAGCCCTAGACTGTGCAAATGTGTGTTGCACACAGTTTTGGGAAAGGCCCAGCTTTCCCGATTCTGGTGCCAGGGTCACAGTACCCTAGTCCCACAATACACCCTGCACTGCTAGCTGGAAGCTTAGCTCACCCAGAGAAGCTCCAGGAGAGAAATATCTGGGCAGTACATCCAGGCAGGAGCTCCTGTTGTCTGAAAATGACTTACCTCCATGTGTGGTAGAATTTATAAAATAACTGGATGAACAAATGAATGGATAAATGAATGAATGAATTTTTCCAACCCCAATCAATCTGCAAAATGAAAAACTGGGAAGGAGAACAATTTGGAAACTGTACATTGAAAGTCTTCAAAACCCAGTAATTTCAAGCACAAATTGCTGTTTAGATAAATGGGAACAGAAGTTCAGGCACATTTGGTCATGAAGATGTCCAGTGTGTCATTTTTAGCAAAAGCTAGTGGGAGGTAGTCTAACGTCTTTTATCTATGAAACACCAGGCAGGTTGACAATGGGCTTCAGTTTCCCCACATGCAACCCCACCGGATTGGCTAAAGATTTGAATGGCAGTGCGGCTCACATCTCACACTGCGTGCGTCTTGCCACTGCCGAGACTGGGTATAAAGATGGCGGTGTAAGGTGAGTGGGGCTTATGCTGGCTATTAAATAATGCTAGCTACTGGCTGAAGGAAAAGAGTTCACAGGGAGTAGAAATGGAAGTACTTCAGTGTCACTTGATCAGACATGTGCTATCAAACTGCACATAAAATACGGACATCAGAAGACTGAATGATGATGGGGGATGTCCTTCTGTGTAGATGTTTCTCTTATTGGTTGATGAATAAAAGAGTGATTGGCCAATAGCCAGGCAGGTATATAGGCGGGGCTAGGAGACTAGGAGAATGCTGGGGAGAGGATGCAGAGAGAAGCTACTAGTGAGATGCCATGCTGCAGAAGGAATAACATGAAGGATTACGGGTGAGCCACAATCTCGTGGCAATACATAGATTAAGAGAAATGGGTTAATAGTTAAGACAGTTAACCAATAAGAAGCCTGAGCCATTAGCCAAACATTTTATACTTAATATAAGTCTTTGTGTGTTTATTTGGGGCAAAGCAGCTGTGAGATCAGGCAGGACGGAAACCTCCATCTACAGAACAAAGTTAGTGAGGACTTTCTTTGGATTCAGGGATAACATTGGCTTGGAATGCGGTCCTTGCATTTTACCTTATCTCCTAAATTTTCTTCTGTGAAAACATATATTCACTTCTCAGTTGTAAAAACATTTTTAGAAATAATATCTACTGGACTCTTTACCAGACTCTGACTGTGCTTGGGGTTGAAATATGAACATCTTGTGAGACGCAGGAATGTGCACAGCTGATGTGCTAGCCTTACCCCTATCTGAGGATGTCATCATGGTGGAGACAGGAGAAACACATTTAAATGTCAAGCATGCTGGATCCTGTGGTACAAATGAATGTCAGGACTAAGGACACAGAACCTTCCAGTTGTCCTGCAGGCTCAGAGGTCAGCAGAGCAGGTCTAAGGTGAAGTGTCAGCCTGGATAAGAAGGGTCAGAGGTTGCCTGGGCCACATGGTTGTGATATTGGTTTCTGTCAATGACTCCCTGATCTCATGAGGACCAAACAACATAGAAGGACAGGATGAGGATATCAATCTGTTTAGCAACACCTGTGGAATTACTCATTAAGCACCAATGGGATTCTCAAATTCCAGCTGGTGACACCATTTTTCTTAGGCTTCTATCTAAAGTGTCTAAGCTTGTAACTTCATGTCAAAGCCTGGAATGGATACATGACATAGAGCAAGAAGGAGGGACCATTTTGGGGGAATGAGAAGACCACCAGTGAGGTGGCCTGTGTGTGAGGGGGATAGATGGATCCTAGAATTTAGAAACACTAGTTGCTAGTTTGTATTCTCTAAGATGATCACACAGGGCCACATTAATATTCTATTACTTCCACAATTGAGTGATCAGATATGCGAGTGGCCGTGAGCCGAATAAGGAGCAGGGAATAGGAGCACAGATAGGACTTTTGCAAATTCTTCCCCTCTGGTTTAATCTCCATTAGATATGGCCCTTAAAGGAGATAATGAAGTAAGAGTAGATTTTTCTCTTTTTCACTTCTGCTGAATTATTGTGTCCTTCGCTAGTGGTCCCATGAACAAGACAGAAATGCTTACACAGGGAAAAGAATCAGAGTCTGGGGAGACATATTTTATGAGGACTTCTCTGTGCTGGCCATCTTAAAGATAACACCCCACTTCTAGTCTACAGGACAGGTGCACAGGCACCAAGGCCCCGAGTGCCCACCCTGTCCTACTGAACAGGTTCCCTCAGCCTTGTAAGGATCCTATTCTGGCTAGGTTCAGGAATTTCTAGTGTACCAAGCTTTTTGTTTTCTAGACTAATTTGCAGAGATTGGCAATTATATAAATATCTCACATTTCTATGTTGTTACACATGTTTATTTTAATTTTGCTCTTTATAGAAGTGGCAAATACTTCAAGATTCTCCTTTGGGAGAATCCTTTAGGTTAGTCCAAGTGGAGACCTGTGGCTTCCTGTCAGCTAATGTGGGCTGGCACTTTGTGTGACATTTGAGAAGCCACTGCACCTTTTCATGGGGCAGTTCATCATTCTTTTCCTTCTTTTTTTTAAAGCACCTAGATTGTGTTCTTTATTATGTCATGCTTTGTATTTCATTTTTATCATTCTTAAGTTTTTCACACAAGTTTCTCTTCAAGGACTCAAGCCTCTTAAGAGTCACAGTTAGCTGCTTTGTTGTGTGCACTTTAATCTTGCTCTCACACCTTTGTTTTCCTGAACAGATTAGCCAATTTTCTTTCATTCAACTTAACTCTGGGTTTCAGGACATGTACAGAAGAAGGTCAGCTTCTTGGACAAAATCACACAAATGAACCATAGCACATTTCCTGAGAGAGTCCCTCCCTACTGTAGCCTCTGGGAGTTTTTCTGAGCACTACTGTTCCTATTAGAATATACCACTATGTTCAAGGGCTTTTCTATACAAACACTTCAAATTCTTCCAAATCATAGTCCCATTTGGGAACAGTTTCTAAAGCCTTATACCCCCAGTGTTCAAGGTTACCACAGCCACAGGCCAACTTCTCAGAGGTAGTTTCTGTCTCCTTTTCATTTCCTGTCACCGTCATAAAATGCTCTGTCCAAATCAACTTAAAGGAGACAGGCCTATTCTGTCTCATGATTTAAGAGAACAATCCATAATCGTGGAGAAGCCAACATAGCAGGAGTGTGAAGCAACTAGGCATGTCTCCGTCACAATCAGGATACAAAGAATAAACGCACAGTTGCTCTTCTCCCTTTCTTCATGTACACTGTCCAGGACCCCAGCCAGGGCATGGTGCCACCCACGTGGCTGGATCTTCCTATACCAATGAACTCAATCAAGATAGTCTCCCATAGGCATGCCCAGGGGTCTGTCTCCCAGGCAATTATGGGTTCAAGGCTACAATCAACACTGACACAGCATCTTCCCCACCTCAAATTCTTCATCATGACCTTAATTTCTTAACAACTTCTCATAGAGTCCTTCACCAATCATGACAGACGCCTTCTTGTCAATGCAACTACTCTCTAGCCCTCCAGATGGCTACTAACTACAGGGGTCATTGTGGTGCCTTTACTTGAATGCATCCAGTGATGCTAGGCTTGGTGTGAGGTGTTATTGCCTCCAAGGTCTGTGCTCACACATGACATTGTAAGAATTTCTTACTAAGAAGCTTCTCCTACATCAGATTCATGTTTGTTAGTTCATGGTTTAAAGTCTCACTTTTCACTGTTTGCTAATAAACCACAGATACCTTGACATTGGGTGCCGAGTCCTGTATCAGCTCTCCTATTTTTTGCCCCTTTGGTCACTTATAACACCGAGTCTTTGGAAGCCTCAGAAAATGAGTTATCTGTACAGGTCTTAGGAAACTTACCCTCATATACTCAGGAGTAAGTTGCTCAAAGAAAGAGTCTAATTTGACTCCTGTTTGCACCACTGAAGAGAGGCATCACTGACCCAAACATGGCCTCCATGAACAACAGGAAGAAACACTTGGGTCAAGGTGGAATCCATGCCTCCAAGCCTACTAAGGAAGCATAGCTAGGTTCCTGAGATCATATGCTGGACCACACAGAACAGTAACAGCTTAATGTACAATTTGATGGCATGTATTCTACTTGTGAGAGGGATTTTTTTTGTTAAGATGTGGTGTGTGTAGTTGGGATGGGATCTAACATTGATATCTTTTATCCACTCCCTCTTTGGTATCCAAAATTAGAATAAAAAAACCCACTGGCATTATAATCGGTATTGAAGTCTTTTGCTTAGAAGTCAACATCCTCTCAGTGGCCTTGGCATTCTGTCTTGGTATTCTTGGCTGTTCCTAATCTCTGCCCTTGACATTATGTAACAATGCCCAGAGTTGATGGAGACCATGGCCCGAGGACCTTCCTTAGTGCACACCTGATTAACAAGGCAGATAGGAAGCTGCAGATCTCTCATAGGCTGTTATCTGACAGACCCCTTAATGATGAGATGTGAGGGTCTTGAGGGGATTTAGCATTAAAAAGACAAAAATCTTGACCTGGTGATCTAACGGGCTTAGTAAAATTGCTATTCTGACCACAGTTTGAACTGGGGTGCAGAGTCTGTAGCTAACCTGGGTCCATTAAATCCAATGAAACCCAGTGTAGGCACATGGGCAGCTGAGCTGTTGATACATGTGGGCATACGGTAATACATGTTGTAGTTAGAACCACAGCCAAGGAGTCAGATTATGAGACTGGCTGCAGATCTCCTACTTACACTTCATTCTCATCTGAAATTAGAACATTGGCATCAACTTTCGTAGTTGTTCCAAACATAATGAGGTAGCAAATGGCCATCACTTAACCTAGGGCTTAGCACATAAGAAGTACTGTAGAAATGAAAGAAGGAAGGAAGAAAGATAAAAAGAAATAATTAAGAATAGTAGGTTCCCTAGTGTATCACTTTGGTAAGTAGCATCCTTTCCAAACTATGATAGATGTCATCTGTGGATGCCTAGCAGGAGCTACCCCTGCAGAACAGGGTGTCAAGGTGAGTACTTTCATGATGACATAATGAAGTGACCAGCCCCCCCAATTTTAGCAGCCATGGCAGGCTAACATGTGCTTGCACGACCTTGCCACTCTTGTCCTGGTCACTAGGAAGTCAGATGCCCTCTTCGTGGCAAGGAACCAATCAGAAGTTAGCTGATGGGGCTGTGCTTTACTACTCTGGGTGTGCTTTACAGAAAAATGCACAACAGTGATGTGCAGAGCATAGCAACCACCCTGGGAGGGCCTATGGGTCATAATAACCACCTGACAGGTCGTCCAAACCTGGAAGCACACCAATCCTGAGACTGTTGCATACCCGAGACACTCCCCATATGCTGCCCTTAAGGTCCCTGCCTTGCAGTTTCTTGGGGTCTTTCTCCAGCCATCCACCATGGTGAGTGGTTGAAAGGCACAGGCTAATGGGGTTAGCTCATTAAACAACTACAATTAAAGACTCTGCTTTTGCATTGAAATGGGCCTCTTGGTGATTTTGGGGTTCAGAATTTGGGCACAACAATAAACACAAACTTCAACAAAAGGATGAATGCAGTCAGGGAGTAACCACAACCAGATACATGAAATAAATATGATAGTTGAATAGAAACCAGATTTAGTTAGAATAAAAACAGCTGACTGTGGTGGCATGTGCCTGTGATCCCGGCCCTTGGCAGGTGCAGGCCGGATGATCACAGGTTCCTTCCTCCACTACTCACAGATTTTTCAGTAGAAGTAAATAGGACTTTAAGGATAAATTACAGGATGTGTCTTTTCGAGGAATCAGTTGAGTCCACAGAACCTAAGATTCAGTCGGTGATTGAACCTCAGTAAAGGGTTTATTTAGCACATGTGGAACCCCTATACCTGGTCTCTTTTCCCAAGCAGACAAATTCCATCTATCATCATATGCAAGTCTCCTCATCAGCTCTGCTTCCCTCCACTCCCCTTCATGCTTGATGGCCAGTAGGGCTCTCATCATAGTTTCTTCAGGTGTTGGATTTACTAGACCATTTCAACTGTGTCTTTGAAGAATGGCTAAATATCATCCATCCTCATACGATCTATGGAGGTGAGAGAAGCTACAGAACACTGAAGAACCCTCCTCTCCTGATGCATTATGGTACTCTTCTCTACCATATCTGAGGCCTGGTAGGAGAGTGATCCTGGCCAACCTCTGTATGTTGATCAATGATCAAACACAATGTAGTAGTTGAAGTCTATGACATTCAGATCCCACAGGCTGAGAAAACCTGGGAGCAATGAACCATGGGGGCAGCTAGTTTCTTACAGACCAGTTCTGAGATCTCCATCAGGTGTCTTTTGGGGGGTGATGTACTCTTGCCTGTTGAAATTGGTGGGAGAGACCCTGGAAAAGGCACACATCTGAAGGGGTCCTGTGCAGCCTGTTCACTTGCTAAGTGATAGGTTAAGATTCTGTTTTGCTTAGGCTACTTAGAAAAGAAAGACTGTGAAGCTGGTGATGGCACCCATGACATTACAGAAGCCACACATTCAGACATGGGGAGAGAAGACCAAGGGCTAGCAAGTGGAGTCCCTTTGTGTTACTCAGTAGGATCCTGGACATGGGGCCAAAACATTGCCAGCCTTGAGTCATATTATCCAAGACAGGATTTGCTGCTAGCTAAATGGAAATTTCCAAGTGTCTATTTTACTGGCTTGTCACCAAGGGACAAATAGGTCACCAAGCTGTATCTGCATTCATCCCATGCCTATAACATTCTCTTGCCTATCCTTATGTGAGGACTGTGAAAAGACCCAGACAGTGTCTTGGACAGCTGAACTGTGTCCTCTAAACTTCCCTGTGTTGTGCTTTATGCCATGTGCTGAAGGAACACCTTCTATTGCAAGTGACATCATCCCTGAGCACATCTTTTAAAGACCTAAAGGTAGAATGATTGCTTCGCTGAGGACAAGACAGGAGGGTGGCACCATGAGTCGCCCCACATGGAGCATCAGTTTTAGATGGAGGCATAGGGCAGTGTGCAGGTGGTGGCTGGAACATTAGGGATCAGCCAAGTCACATGCAGGTGGCATGTCATGGCCATCAGCCCCGTCTTGGGTGTTGTCTGAAAACTCAACAGTGCTGAAAGCAGGCAATCAGAGCCATCTGTTTGGCACCTGCTTTCAGCAGCCTACAAGGATGGGGGCAGCTTGTGGGACAGGGATGAGTCACCCTCCACACCTGGTAAGAGCAAAAGCATGGATATTCGATTAGATAGATGTTAGGTACAGCTTGGGGAAGACTTGTTATCTAAGCTAGCTTTTCTTGCTAGGGCTTTGCCCCCTGCCTATTCCTTTGTTGAGAGACCCTGGCTTGCAGAAAGACTGAAGGATGCCAGCTGGACACATGTTTGGGCACAGGCTTTCGCCCAGCTTTCCTCACATCCCTGAGCTGGGCAGAAGTACAGTGTCCTCAGCCCAGGGTTTGGAAATTCAGCTTTGCCTCTGTCGTCCCTTCTTATTTGTGATACCATGAACACATTATTTAACCTTTCAAGGTTTCTACTCCCTTGCATGCTTCTACGAGACAAAATTAGCATATCTGTATCATCATGGCAAGGAAGGGTAAATGGGATTGGCCAAGGAGAGGAGTCCACGCATGTGCAACCTGACACTACATCAGTGTTCTATCTTGTCACTCACAATCCAGCCACTGCCATGCAGTGGGAAGTAGGTTTGTTGGTTTATTTTAGCTCCTGTAATGAATCCTCTGCTCTCTGGTGTTTAACCCTACTAAATACTGGTCTTTTCCCTTTCAATGCTTAGCTCCCACATATCATACTTTAACCATTTAGGGCTATCATTGAAATGTAAATGAATCTGCTATTTGTAACTTTTAACTATAAATTGAGTACATTTTCCATCCATTTATTTCAAGGCATATAAAAAATCAACATATATTAAACCATTCAGGATAGCATTCTATGCAATACATGAGGGTAAGAGAGGAGGAGAAGCAGAGAGATAGACAGAAAGAGACAGAGAAATAGAGGGAGATGCCTAACAATCTAAGGAGGACCTCCCGGAGGTCCTGCGCTATGATCTGGTAGCAGTTAGACTCAAAAGTACCTCTGGGCCCTTGTACCCAAGCTGTCCCTGAGAGCTGTAAAATAAGAGTCCTAAAGGCCTGTGCTGCTAGTTGCCCTGTCCTGTGTGAACCAATGTCCTGCTCAGTTATTTTCTCCATCTGGTTGGGCTACGACAGAAACTCTCATGGGCAGGAAGCTTAGAGACAGCAGACAGCCATGCGACACACAAGATCACATGATCAGGCCCTTCAAGGTTGATTAAGTCTTCCTCAGGAGGAAGAGGGACAGTAGGCTCTCTGGCTTCTTTCTATAAAATCATCGATCCTATTCATGAGGGCTCCAACCAGTTAATGGGCTGCCTTCCACAGGCCTGCTTTCAAATGCCTCTACACTAGAACAAAGACTTCCACGTGTGACACTTCTATATAAGACGCACAGCTAGACCATCATAGTAAACTATATACTATCAAGAGACGGGAGGGAGAGGGCTCCAGTCTGGACTCGGAATGAGACACAGAACCTGCCCAGCCCTCAGTCTCACCCTCCTGGCTCCAGCCAATGAGTGCCATGTGAACATGTGTGCCCAGAATTACTAGATAAGTTACGAAGAAAAGATGGGGTTTGTGTATGTGGCTTTAGATATGGTATAATGATTTGAAGATTTAAAGCCCAGGACAACATGACGCACCTGCAGCTATGGTGGCGGCTGGTGATTGCTGAGCTTAAGGCATGGCAGCCCTCTCAGAAGCTGGGCCTGCTGTGGAGGGGAGGCTTTGAGATATGGGGAGGTGGAAGGGGTAGATGCTAGGTGGAAGTAATGCCTCCCCTTTGCTGTACCCTGTTCTTAAAGGGCTCTTGTTAAGGAAAGGCTATTTTAAAGCAAAACAAGTTCTGGCAATAGGCAGAAAAACTGTGCTTGGAGGGCTCAGTTGCCTGACACTGCATGATCGAGTGGAGGGGGTGGGAAGCCAATTTTCTCAAAACATCCTCCCCCAAGAAGAGAGTTGTAGCCTAGTATTTACACCCAAGAGACTACACTGAGAAATTCTGAGCCAGCCTGGAGGCCATGTGGCATCATGCCCTAGGAATGAGAGTTTGAAGGGGCAGTGGGTCAGCCCCGAGAGGTACCTGGTGCTTGGAGTAAAGCTTAGATGTTCAGGTGTGGAGCATGGTCAGGGCCACAGCATGGTCTGTGGGCCTTGCAGTTTCCTCAGTGCCAGCTCTGCTTGGGAAGCCATCACGCAACCACACATCCATCTGTCCACGGTCAGTGCTGGTTCTCACCGACACACATGAGAAGAGTGAATACTGTCACCGGGACTCTGCACAAAAGAGTTATTGAAGGTGGACAGTGTTTGCCACTGTGCTGGCAAAACATGGAGAAAGTCACAGCTGGTCAGGACTGACACTTTCCATCAGCTGCCCTGTCCCTGCAGAGCCTCCCTGCATTGCCAAGCCAATGCAGGGAGGAGCATCCAGGCAGCAGGTAGTTAAAGCTGTCCCACAGAGGCATGCTTGTGGGCCGTACTGACAACACGCTGCACGTGAGTGGGGATGTAGGAGCAAACAGGACAGATGTGTGAAGGACACATCCTTGACAGAGCATGTCCTTCATTATCGGACTGGTCTCCTTGGAAACCCATAGAGAAGGGAAACTAAAACCTGCTTTCTTACTACTCTGGCTGTCAGCCAATAAAAGATATTGGCTAATGCTCTGTCTTAGTGCCTGCCTTCCTACAAATGATGGGCAAACACTGAAGAAGGTATTGATTCTGCAGCAAAGGATTCCATTAGTTGCCTGAGCTTTGTACACAGAATGGAGGGTCTGACCTCTGACAGTTGGAGGAAGGCTGCTGAGGAGTCAACTGCATGGGGAGGGCTATAAAGAGACCAGATGGCAGGGCTCTGGGATGCAGGGGTGTGGACTAGGGTTGCGTGAGTTTTTATGTAGCAGGAATGTCACCTTCCCATTCAGGTCACTAATCAGAGACTACTGTAGATGTAACAGCATTCACATTTAATTGTCAAGAGGGGTCACCCCCAACCCTAGTCTAGTCACCCCCTCTGGGTCCCACTAGTACAGCACAGAGCCTCCTTGTCTTCTTGAGCTGACTTCAGCTCAGCTAAAACAAAGTGGCAGATTAATGTGCCGCTGAGTATGCTGACACTCATAATTCACTAATTCTGTCTCTTCTAATTTAGAGTGAGAGAATCCGCATGTTTCAGAGTTGGGTTATTGTGACTCAGACTTACCAGGTCACTCAAGGACTCTGGCCAGAGCACCCAACTCTTGGCTTCTCTTTTCCAAAGAGTCTATGAACAGACTTCATGCAGTGCTCGCCACCTCCAAGTGCCAGGCAGAAGTCAATTTGCAGAAAGAGTGGAGGCCGTTGTGTGGTCCAAGCGCTGCAAGAGGAGGCAGGCTATACCAGAGCCCAGGTCAATGAAAGGAGCATCTATCCATGTGTGTTTTCTGAAACCCAAGATGTATCTACACGTGGCATCACTCCAGAGGATGGTGGAGAAAGCTCGGGACTCAAGCGTGAATGCTGTCTAGGGTGAGGTGGTACAAGGCACAGTATGGGTAGCAAGGTGTCTTGGTTCCTAATGATCCTCAAACAGATGAACACAGTGGCTTCAGGTAATATTTCCTAAAAGTTCTGGAGCCGGAAGGGCAATATCAAGGCACCAGCAGGCTTATTTCTTTGTGATAGCTCTGAGGGAGAATCTCTCTCCCCACCGTTTCCTACCCTGACTTGGTTGTTGGTGATTTTTTTTTTTGCTTTTGCATTTATTGCCTTCACCATCATCACACAGTTCCCTCTTTGTATCTTCTCACTTTTCTGTCTTTTTGTAATTGATAATGGAATTCGACAGGAATCATATTGTGCCCCGGCCCTCAGGGTCAGTAAATGGGGACCCTAGGGGAGGGAGTGAGAATGGGGAGACAAGAGACGCAAGAGACGGAGACAAGACAGTGTTCTGATCAAGTCTCATTTATTGAAAGTACCAAGAGGGCTTAAGTAAGGCAGGTAGCAGAAGGGTGGGGGAGCAGAAGTTCTCCTTGGCAGGGTATGTTCCAAGGACACAAGTCTGCAGCTGGGGGAGTCTGGACTGCAGGCCAGGTGGCAGAAGGGTGGGAGAGCCTGGACTGCAGGCCTTGAAAATGTGCGGTACAGGAAGATAAGCAGACACAGAGAAATAGAAACTTAACTAAGTGTTAGTCTCTAACATACAGTAGGAATATTAAGATGGCTTCTATTATGCTATCCTTATGTAGGGCCCTCCACAATATTGAATCACGTATTAGTTGCTCTAACTCATGAACATGGGAACACTCCATTTACATGTGTCAGGTATAACTGCCTTGTGAGTGTTTTATAGTATTAAGGATGGCTGTCCATAAAGACAAAAGGTAAGTGTTGGCAAGTGTGCAGAGGAAAAGGAATCATTACTCAGTGTTATGAGAAGGTAGAGTAATGCTGGCATCTGAAATGCAAACTGGAAAAGTATATGGCCAGCCATCCCATCTCCGTGTTATTCACATCCCAAAGAGCTGAAAACAAAAGTCCTACATTAACCATCATTTTAGCCTTATTCATAGGCACTGGATTTGGTAATAACTGCCCACAGATTGAATGGATGGAAAAAGTGGGATGGAGTATTTATTCAGCTTTAACGAAGGAGATACACCCTCTTGAAGTGGCAAGCAAAAAGAACTTGAAGAAATAAATGTTCTGTGTAAAATAAGCCAGGCTCAGAATGATAAATTGCATACTCAAATGGACAGGCAGGTCATAAAAAGGAAAGAATAAGTAAAGTAATTCAGCTACCAGCAGCAGACTACTGGTGACAAGTGGCTGAGATGGAGAATGGAGGGAGCCAGTGGTCCAAGGCTTAAAGTGGTAGTAATGACATGAATTTGTTAAAAAGGTTTGCATTTCATGGTGACTGTAGCAACACTTCATTTGCATGCTGACTGTAGCAACACTTCATTTGCATGATGTTTGTAATAGAAACTCTTCCTCAGCATGGTGACTGTAGTAGCAATAGTACCTAAGCATGGTGACTGTAGTAACAACACTGCTTCTGTATGGTGACTATAGTAATAACAATGTCTCTGCATGGTGACTATAGTAACAACAATGTCTCAGCATGGTGACTGTAGTAACAACACTGCCTCTGTATGGTGACTATAGTAATAACAATGTCTCTGTATGGTGACTATAGTAACAACAATGTCTCAGCATGGTGACTGTAGTAACAACACTGCCTCTGCATTGTGATTATAGTAACAACAATGTCTCAGCATGGTGACTGTAGTAACAACACTGCCTCTGTATGGTGACTGTAGTAACAACACTGCCTCTGTATGGTGACTGTAGTAACAACACTGCCTCTGCATTGTGATTATAGTAACAACAATGTTTCAGCATGGTGACTATAGTAACAACAATGTCTTAGCATGGTGACTGTAGTAACAACACTGCCTCTGTATGGTGACTGTAGTAACAACACTGCCTCTGCATTGTGATTATAGTAACAACAATGTCTCAGCATGGTGACTGTAGTAACAACACTGCCTCTGTATGGTGACTATAGTAATAACAATGTCTCAGCATGGTGACTGTAGTAACAACACTGCCTCTGTATGGTGACTGTAGTAACAACACTGCCTCTGTATGGTGACTATAGTAATAACAATGTCTCTGCATGGTGACTATAGTAACAACAATGTTTCAGCATGGTGACTGTAGTAACAACACTGCCTCTGTATGGTGACTGTAGTAACAACACTGCCTCTGCATTGTGATTATAGTAACAACAATGTCTCAGCATGGTGACTGTAGTAACAACACTGCCTCTGTATGGTGACTATAGTAATAACAATGTCTCTGCATGGTGACTATAGTAACAACAATGTTTCAGCATGGTGACTGTAGTAACAACACTGTCCCAGCATGGTGACTGTCCTAGCAACCTTACAAGAGGATAGCAACTATAGTAGCAATGCTGCTTCATACACTAGGAATGTTCCTAGAGTTTCTCTAGTGGGTTCTTATTGAAAATGGGAATTTGAATATAATAGGTTTTGTTTTTCCCCTAAAGGGAGAACTCTGAGGTTCTGTAGGATGCCACTCTCCTGGCTGTTCCCAGGCCCTTGGTCCTGTGGCTTGTCATCACTGCCATTTGACAACGGTGTTTCTGTGAAAGCTCCACTGACTTGCTAGAAAACTCCAGTGTCATCTGCATAATTCAAGGTCTGTGATAATTAATGTGATTTTTTAGTTGTAATTTTCTAGACTGGGAAGCCACCTAACTGTAGAATGTACATTCTGTAGCTGCCATTGATGTAATAACTAGTTGTCAATAAATAATACCCAGGGAAAATTAGCATGCATTGAAGACTTATTTAAAATGTTTTTGTATGTTTCATAAGACAAAAAGAAAATCATGATGAAACCGAGGAGATTTGGAATCATTTCACAACGGGAATGTTATACACTTAAACCCTTCAGACTCATTTAAAGAAATTTCCATGGGAAACTTTAGTTAGTGCTTCACGAATCAGTCACAGTTCAGCCGTGCTGCCATCTGGGAGCAAATTTCAACACACGAGCCTCTGGGGGGACGCTCAGCATCTAAACCACGAGGAAAAGTTGGATGGAAAGTTAATGAGCCAAGAGCTGAGTTCAAACGAGAATGAAAACAAACCCGTGAAGCCGTGTTAGCAATAACACGAGAAATAAAAACAAGTCAAGAAATTAATGAAACTTGCAGTCAGTGCTCCCCAAAAGACGAACAACTACACAGAGTCTGAGTTTGTAAAAGAGCACTTAAATATTGACTAATCTTGGGAAAAAAATGAATCAAAGGCAGACATGTCAAAACTAAGGGAGAACAAAAGCTCAAAGGGGAAACAAGGCCTCAACTGTAAACCAATGACAAGAGAAAAACGCACAGTGGCTAGTTTTCAAAGAGAATCACCAACACTGACAGAGATGAAAATGGACACTTCCCACTGTGCCTCACTCTGAGAAAAGCCTGCAGAGGTACCTAATACAGAAGATTTACTGCCAACATCGACAAATATTCCCAGATGGGAAGGTGGGCAACTTGTCCTTTTCATTCAAGAAGCTGAAGGAGCAGGAAGACATCTCAACTCCCTGTGAAGACTGTATGAGTCTGAATCAGGTAGGTGAAGGCTGCACAGGTAGGGAAGGTACAGCCAGCTTCACATGAGCCTCAGACTTGCAACCGTTAATATGTGAGCTCGATCAAGAATAAAAGTGATATGAATATATAGGAATACCTGTGTGTGCATGCTCATGCATATGTGTATTACTTGACAAAAATATACAATACGTATATGTGACACAGACTAATATAATAAGCAGGGACACACAAGGAACAAACAGGTATTCCTCACTAGTGCATATAAGTGACAGAAAAAAATGCTGGAAAATGTTAATCACACGTGAAAATTTTGACTCCAAACAAGCCCAGTTTCCATCAGTAGGGGAAGGGTCAATGAAATCTGGATTTGCCCGTGTGATGAAGTTTTGTTGGAGCAGTGGAAACAAAAAAAATCACATCCATGTCTGGACTTAGATGATATAATCAATGAAAAAGTACTTTTCCTATATTAGAATGGGAAAACATTCTAGAAAGCATATAGAATAATTTACCACAGTGTAACTCTAGCACCGCACAAATATCCTCTATTACTTATATACAAGAACATATAAAGTATGACAAGCCAAATGGTAGGAATGGTAGACATATGTTTCAGAGAAGTTGTGACTTTTTTAAATGGACAGAGAGCTGTCATAGAACCTAGTAAAACATACACAGTAATTCTGAAGGCCTGATAAATGTGGTAACTTTCAATATTTCAGTGTCCTATCACAGGGCAATTTATAAACTGTTATTCCCTTGTGTGCTTGGGAAATTTTATAATATCATGAGGGATATTAATAGCTCAAATACACAGCAACTAATTTCCTCTTTTTTTGTAGCCAGATGATAGGCTGCTTGGAATATAGCATATGGTCTTCGGCTATGCTGGTTATTTTCATTGGGGTCTACAGACATCAAAAAGTTCTTGGTTCAGGCTTTGAGCAGAAGTCTCAATTCCACACTGCACACTCTCCCCAGCCATTAGTGGAGAAGAAACACTGTAGTGGACTCTGGGAAGTGGTTCTCATGGCGTGGCTGGCTTGGGTAGAAATGCCTGCAGTTTGGATGGGAAGTGTACGTAGTTCATGCAATATATACCCTTTGTCTTCTTCCTGCACCCTGATGAGCTTGGTGTGGTGTCTGACCAGAGACAAACATATTTAAACACTCAGTCCCCAGTTGGTGGCACTGTTTGGGGAGGTTACAGAACCTGTGGGAGGTGGAGCCTTGCTGGAGCAGGTATGCAGATGAAAATGTAACTAGCCAGCTTCCCACTTCTGCCAACATCCCATGCTTCTCCCTGCCACTGTGGACCCTGGAACCCTAAGATAAACTGACCTTTCTAAAGTTTATTTTGGCCATAGTATTTCTTATCACAGTGACATAAGAGTAGCTAATATGCTTGGGAAAGTCCTATAAGTTTTCTCCAGACCTACATCATTTTTATAACTTGGAATCTCAACCCTACATCTGGGCATGGTCTTCCAGTTATCTATTGGTGGTCTCAGATGAGTGCAAGACTGTACAGGGCTGAGGCTGACACATGCGCTTGGCTGCAGGACTGTCTAAGTGATCCATCTGACAATCATCCCATTTTTTCTTATTTATTTAGGCATGCATATGCATATGTATGTTTGTGGCCACATGTGACCCATGGCACATGTTCGAAGGTCTGGGGTCAACTTTCAGGAGTCTGCTCTCTCTATCTACCATGTGGGATGGAGCTCAGGTTGCCAGGCTTAGGAGTAAATGTCTTTGCCTGCTGAGACACCCACTCCTTTGCTGCCATTCCCCTTGATCATGGCCTGTGTTCCATGGCTTACATGAAAACTGAAAACAGCTCTGTGAATACACATACTCTACAGAGACCTGGCTTTCTGGTAGAATCTTTGCTATGCTTTTTGCATTGCCTGTAATTTACACTACACTACACACACACACACATGCATGTACACACTTGCACATTCAGACACATGAACACACTCCTATGTACACACTCACAGACACATACAATCATAAACACACACACATTTACAGACATACATAAACATATATATATATATATATACACACGATCACATGCACACAGACATATATACACATGCACACAGGCAAACACACACACCTTTTAAAAGATTGGGTCAGGATATGTCAATCCAGAAATGGGAAACTGGGTGGCCACCACCTGATCTACAATAATCTTCCCTGTGTAATTCTCACAGCCAGTAGTTCCTCATGGAAGCATCTCTCCAATCATGATTCCATGATTACAGTTTTGAGAAACTCTCTGATGTATTGTTGGCAGAGTTTCCTCCTCATGGCTGCAGGAGAATCTTAACCGACAATGTTCACTCCTCCTGCCCCACTTGAGTTACCCTCATGGTTAACTTGTTAGCCTGGAAGGATTGCTTAGTGGATCAGTTGACCCAACTCTTATCCTTAATAGGTCTGAAAACTCAGTCACTTAATCCTTTTCTGGCTGGGGTTTACTTAGCTATTATTTTTCACTAAGAGAATTCCTCCTATTGCCTGAAAACCTGGTTCCATATGCATTTTGACCGCATAGTGGCCAAACTAATTTTCTCTCATATATGATGCCCACTTTTGTGTCTGCTGGTTTCCTGGCATGCAGAGCCCAAAGCAATCAGGCACGGGATGTGGCTTCAGGTTTAGATGGATTGTTACTATGTCCTATTAATGGCCTCAACCCTTTTGCTCATAGGACCTCTAGACTCATAGATTGGTAGCAGAGCCAAAAATTGCAGGGTTAGGAAACACAAACTTCCTGATGTTGTCATGGGGCTGGGCAGAGTGGGGCTGACCCTAATTGTCACCCTGCTATACAGACCTAGTCACTGTACCTTTGGGGTACACATGTTGGCCATGATCTTCATGATACCGTCCCACCCTGAAGGGCAGTGTCCTCTCCTCTCAGGGCCTTGTGTCTGACAAGGAACTTCTTCCAAGAAGCCATTCCATTCTTTTCTAGTTTAGCAGTTTCCAGGTTGTGGTCTATGGTGTGTGCTGACAACGCCACAACCATGTTCTCACTACCACATGGGCTGCCGTGGACTTGGGTGATGTTGTTCACGATTCGATGACACCCAGTCCACTCCCTTGAGTCCCCACACATATCTCTTACTGGCATCTTGATTCCAGTCCTTGATCAGTTTTGTCTAGAGGTGCTCAACAGTTAATTAGTTAAGCCATTTGTCTCTGCCCGTGAATTTATGTCTACCTTAATGTGGGCAACTCTTGCCGTCAAACCCTATTCCTCCTCTCAGCCATAGAAGGCTTCAAGCTGCCCCTCCCATTTTCACACAGAGCTTCTCTTTAAGTGACTGGTGATTTTGGTCATTCTCTCTCTTTAAGGTATCTGTGGCACTGAGTAAGAGTGTCTGAATTCTGCAGTTTTCATGATTAAAATCTCTCTATCTCTTCAGTGCCAAAGATGCCACGCAAGTGAGAACTCCCAAGCCCACCTGCTTCCTATCTCACACCACCCCAAAGAAGGTCTTAGTCCTTTGACACATTTCAGTGCTTCTCTATGCTGAAACTCCCTCACCTACTGATGGTGACCGGCTTATTACTCACTACACACTAGGTGAAGAGTGATCACACCACAGAATCTGGCTCTTGAGTCTGTTTCTCGATTCAGCCCTAGCACCAAAGGTTGAGTTTCCAAGAGATAGAGCCTGAGACGGTGTTTTGGGTGTACATGACTACCAAGGCCACTTAGAGGCCTCTGTAAAGGAGGAAGTAACTCAAACCAGGAAGGGGAAAGCTGATCAAGGGTTAGCACAGGGAAGCATTTCCTCGGTTTTAGTTTGTTTGAGTTCTATAGCAAAATGCCATGATCTAGCAGGCTGATGAACAAGGGAAGTTTATTTTCTGGAGACTTGGAATCAAGGTGCTGACAGACTCGGTGTCTGGTGAGGCCCTGCTTCCTGGCTCACCAGCAGTATGTTTTCACTACGTCTTCACATGGAGGGAGAGCTGAGGGAGCTCTCTGGGGTGTCCAATGTGTGAGGGTGCTAGTCCAATGATTTAATAACAGATAGGTCCTGGATCCATTGTGGGTCAGGTCTTTGCCCATGAATTGGGGATATGGAATGAGATTGTCTGCATTGTGGTTCATATAGACAGCAAATGAGTTAATTCTACCCATTTAAGACCTCTTCCATGCCAAGGGCTGCCTCATTGGTTCTCAGTGAGGTAGTACTAACACTCCTTGCTTACAGCAGCTGATGGGAGGACGCCGGAGTTAGAGCTTCTTAGTGACATTCAATAGCACCTACTACCACACCCACACAGCCTGAGTCAAATTCCATTCCCACTATTTTCTGGCTGTGTGAATTGGGCAAATCTGCAAACTGTGACATAAGGAACTCTGTTAAGTTAGCTTCTATTATTTGCTTTCATAGGCATTATTACTACCCATTATTCACTGAGTGGAGATTTCTGAAATTTCAAATACGAACCAATCTTTTGAGATAAAACAAAACATAAACTTTCATTGTGTACTGCCATGCAGTTAAAGACACGATAGCAGCAATGCCAGTGCTCAAATGGCCCATGTCCATCTGCTCTTATAAAATGATGTCACTTCTCAGTACACTGAATAAAGTTACAGTAGGAGGCAGAAGGGTTCACCACCCAGTTAAGAGACCTGGTCCTACACTCATTCCCTGTGGGTTTTCTGAAAGGTTCCAGCAACCTCTACTGTCTGTAAATCTATAAAATACTAGCTGGCACCCGACAGTATTCAATGCAGGAAATGAAGCTGACTCAATAAAAAATAATTATTTTAATTTCACTAAATTCTTCAGATATGAAGAATTGCTTAAAGTAACCCTTGGGAGTTAAGAATTGGGTTGACTTCACCATCAGTAACTTCTATTATTCTTTCTTGGGGATTAAACTCAAGTTCCAGCACTCTCATCCTGTGTCTCTTCCAATCCTCAAGACACAGAATATGATTGGCAGCAGATAAATGTGTGGTTTCCACCATTGAAATGTCAGCAGATGCATCCAGAAGTGTGCTTCCATCTTGCACAGCCTAGTAACTCAATCGGTGTAGAGATGGGAGTCTGAACAGATATAGGATGATAAACTAGAGTATGTTGGATGTGGGGAATCATACCTGGAGTCCCAGAATCTGTGAAGATAGCAGCGGGGGACTTCAAGGGTGATGCCTTCATCTTACAGATGAAGAAATTGAGAGATTAAACTGATACATTTCTGCACACTCTGCGGGCTAGAGTGCTCTTGTCTAGTGCTCTCTAACATGATGTTTTGTTTTGTTTGAAAGGGACAAAAATGATTCATCTCCCTGACTGTGAGAAGTTCTTTTCAGAAGAATATGCTGAGTCAGCACCCTGCACCTTACCTGAGTGCTTGTGTGTTCTGAGATGAACTCTGATGGAGGCAGAGGTTCCCGTGTGTGATGAGCTGGTGAACTGGAGGCAGAGGTCCCCATGTGCTCTGAGATGCTTGGAAGAAGACATTCCGAAAGGCAATGTGCATCCCTGAGATGTGCAGGAACGAACCTGTCTCTTGTGTGGCTGCTCTGTGTGGACTCTCTCCCGTATGTGCTGAATTCCACCTAGGGTTCTGTACATGCTAAGCAAGCTACCGCCAGGCTGCATCAAGAGCCTCAAGGTTCAGTGTGCATTTTAAAGGCCTCTTCCTGGCAGACTGATCCAACTTCCCTCTTACTCTTTATAGTTTATCTGTTGCAGTGCTCAGCTTTTGCATTTGGTCAGCACTTTCCTTAACCCTTACATTCTCTGAAAACTTGCCACAGAATTCTGATGTTTTGCCAGACCAAAACTCGCTATCAGGCAGAATAATGGACCTCCAAAAATGTCCACATCAAAATCCCCAGGCCCCTTGCGTATGTCACCTCCCATGGAAAGGGATTGCACAGATGTGCTTACACATATTAAGGGCCTAGGACTTGCAAGCCTGCTGTGAATTACTCGGATGAACCCAAATGACCACAAGGTCCTTCTGTTGTACCCTAGAGGCAAGAATCAGGGTCAGAGGAGACATGGAGGTGTAAGCAGACGTAAGAGTGTGAGCCAGGTCCTGCAGGAAGCGAGCGGGAGCTGGGAAAGAAAGGAAAAAATCTGTTGCTCAGAATCTTCAAAGAGGCAAGGCGCTTTGCTGCCACCTGTTTGAGTCCCATGTCCATTTCATAGTTCTTTTTTCATTTATACCCCCCTCATGTGTGTGTGTTTTGAGCTTATGTGAGTGTGAGAGTGCGCATGTGTGTGAGTGTATATGTGTATGTGAGTTTGTGCATGCACATATGTGTGAGTGTGTACCAGTGTGAGTGTGCCTGAGCATGTATGTGTGTATGCACATGTGTGTGCATGAGTGTGTATGTGTGTGCGTTTGCATGTGAGTGTGTTTGTGTGAGACAGAGTGCATGTGTGTGTGTGTATGTATGTGTGTGTGCATGTGTGAGTGTGTATGTGTGTATGAGTTGTGCATGCGTGTGTGTGTGTGTGTGTGTGTGTGTACACTCCCAGTTGTTTGTGTGTGGAGATGAGAGGACAGATTGTGGCATCCAGTTCTCTGCTCTACTACTCTACTACATGAGTTCCAGGAATCAGACTCAGGTTGCTGGTCTCTCCAGCATGTGCTTTTGCCTGCTGAGACATCTTGTGGTCCCCATTATTTTAAGATACAGGTTTACAGCAATTTGTTACCACACCAATAAAAGAATCCCCTTTGGGGTCAGAAGTAGGTACTTCTGTTCCTGGCAGGTGTAGAGAGATATCTAGGCTTCAACTGTTGACCGAAACTCTAACCGAGTTCATGGACCTGAATCACTGGGCTCCATAGGCACTGTCTACTCTTCTTCGTTTCTGCACGTTTGATCATAGCTGGTCTGTAAGGAGACACTGTCCTGTATATTCTAATCTTAAGAAGGTGAATGGGTTTCTCAGCCTCTGAAGGTGCCCCAGTCAGGTTTTTCATAGACAGGGCTTATGGGATGTCCAGTCCATTTCAAGCACTGATACACAAGCATTTCCATCCTTGGTCAATAGGAGGCTGTCAGGTTGGCTTTTGTGTCCCTGTAACATGGTCTGCCTGGCATCTCTGATGGCAAAACTGGATTTCCACAGTGATATGAGGTTCCCCTCCATCTAGCGTACTGTGTACCAAAAATGTGGGTTGGGATTTATCTGAGAATTCTTGGTTTCTTATAGCTGTAAATGAGATTTTAAACTAAATTTGAATTCTAAGTGATGACTTTATTTCGGAATCTGTTGTATTTGTCCATGGTTTAACTGATTCCATATAAAAAGTGGGATTTTTTCTTCAAAATTTTAATTCTTACAAAAGTGGTGATTGTAAATTCTTTAACTAGGAACAAAATAGCATCATTTTTTTAACCTGGAGAATGGCATTGATACGTTTATCTTCCTTGAGTTTAATAAAACTTTGAGTTCTAACAGTGCAATTGGCTGCCCAGTGCATAGTTCTGGGTTTTCTGAGAAAGCTGTCATAATCCCAGCTTTGTGCGGGCTCTTCACCAGGATTTCTGTCTCATTAGAGAGCTTTGCCCACAGATGAGCACTATTTATCCATAGAAATCCCCGCTCCAACACCTGAGCTTCCTGGTTTCATGCCAGGGAAGGTCTAAACTCCTTCATCTGCCACAGACAATGCCTGTTCTTCGGATTTTAGTTTTAGACTTTGTTCCCCATCTTTCATACTAAGACACAGTCCAGACCTCAAAGAACCTCCCCTGGCTGTCTTCTATCCCTGTGATGGAGAACCAACAGATGGGAACTTACATGTTATCTTGGTAAATGGTCAGATTTTTATCATGTGTGAACCCCATTATTCTGGGGACAACATTTCTCCTGTAAGGACGAAGCTGGTAATCTGCATCAGACACAGACTTGGAAGTGTCCTCACTAACACCAACACCACTCTTCCCCAAGTGCAGTAGCCCCTTGCTGCTTCAAGAGGTGAACACTGGTCTGCATCTTGACTCTGCACCTTCATCCTGCCCTGTGTCTATTGGTTGGGTGGGAACATGAGCAGTCCTGAAATGAACGGCATTAACCTCAAGTTCCCTGGGTACACCCTGGCTCACATCCTCTCATCTCTCTGCTTCTTACTTCCCTTTAAAGACCACACACACAGCTGCCAAGTCCAACTTAGTCTTGTGTTATACAGCACTCATTTCCCCAGATCCTCCCATCTCTCTGAACAGACATCACCACTCACTTTAGTGACAGCTTATAGGCAAGCTAGGTGGTGCAATTGGAGTGAGAGATAGAAGGATTCCCTGCGAGTAGAGACTGTTCATTGTCCAAGGATAATGTGGGAATCTGTAGGACTGAGGTCCCAATGGATGGGTCTCTCCTTAGGAATTTTCTCCCCACTGCCTCTTCACAGTTGCTGTCTCAGAACCACAGGGAAGACCCACCACCCTCCGTCTTCTAATAAAGAAGAGTTCTGTGTCTTCTAGTAAATCTAGACCCCATGCTCCTATTTGTGCCATTGGCCAAAGGAAGCTTCACAGGTGGAGAGAGAGAGACAGAGAGACAGACAGAGAGAGAGAGACAGACAGACACACACACACACACACACACACACACACACACAGAGAGAGAGAGAGAGAGAGAGAGAGAGAGAGAGAGAGAGAGAGAGAGAGAGAGAGAGCTCCCTCTATTCCAATCCATCCTTTTTTAACGGGAGTTACAAAAATTAACTTTCTTACAGACAAAACTGAGATTAACCAACTTGAAAACTCATTGGATTTAGTGATGTAGGGATGAAGGAGGACAGTGGGATATGCAAAGTTTTCTGTTCATCCACACAACACCCTGCCAATGTTATTCATTCTGTGCTGCAAGTGTGAATGTCTAAAACTGATGTGTGACTATGATCTCTGGGGGAACTGGGCATTTTAATCATGAACTACTCGTTTAATGTGACTTTGCCTGCATTTTGGAGTATTATAAATATTTGTATAATTTACATCTTGTCTCAGGAATGTGACACTTAAATGGCCTCTGGTATGAAATTCTCACGAGAAAACATTAACAGTGACATTTCATTCGCACTCTACAAGTTGCTGTGGAAATAATTAGGATCCCGAAGTGTTGGCTAATCATACACTAGGTGAGAAAATGACTAATTGTTCCAAATAATTAACTTGTATTCTGACGACTGATTTTTTTTCCTCTTCAAGTTAAGTTATGGATACCAGACAGATGGAACTAGCTAGAGGGGTCGTTCACAATGACTAAAGGACATTTCTGCCTATCTGGTCTTCCTTTGGTTCAGGAGTCAGAATAGCTCTGTACCACCCTTTTTCACTATTATTCTACCTATTGTCCTGTTGATTGTGGGAGAATCGGCCATTGTCCCAGGCTGCCTGGGCTCCTCAGTCAACTGTGACTCAATGATGTTCTTGAAGACACCCGGTCTCTGCATTTCTGGCCCCCTGGAGAGCTTGTTTCATGAGAACTGCCTGGACAGATCTTGCCAAGGTATCTCCTCGACTCCTGACCCTCATCATGACTGTGCGAGCACAAAGTTCCACATCCAGTGTCTTTTCTGTGCACATGTGGACTCAGCTTTCCTTGTTACTCCGTGGCCACTTTCCATTGTGTCCTTATCCCTTCACTCCAACTGGCTTTCAGAACGTGGATGGGTCCACAGCTCTGCAGAAAGCCTCCCCTAAGACAGCTGTGGCCTAGTGCCTGGTCAGCCCAGAGGTGACCCTTTGACATACAGCCCCTGGCAATGGACACACTTGAATTTGTTGATGGGAGTCAAGCGTGCTTGTGCCCTCTCTCTCATGAAGATGTTCCTACCTGCTGTTCTCAATCCATACACTTGTAAAGTCTGTGAGGTCACACTATCACTCCCAGGAGAGTAATACTAATGTCTTATATCTGAGTAGCATTTCAGCTTACCTGATGCTCCTGGTTGCCTTGTTTAGTATAAAACACTTCCTTGCTATCCAGTCAATATCTTTCTCTGTGATGACTGGCAATTTTGGTCTGAAAGTACATAGTCCGTGTGTAGAAAGGACCTAGACAATGTTTAATGAAGCAGGATACTTTGAAAATGCAATAGGTTTTGATTGTTTGTGATGGATAAACAGGACCCATATCATTTGTAACCGGGTGTTCTTTTTATTCACATCTAATTGTGCATGAAGAACCAACCTTGTGAAAAGGTGCAGGGAGAGATGCTTTACGGCCAGGGCTGTTTGTGTACTTCTGATGTTTTCCTTTGTGAGGATAATCCATCATTTCTTCTATTCTTCATGTGCACAGAATTTTGTTAAATGTCAATTTGGTAAATTGCTGACCTCAAACAATTGTTCTGAATTGAACAAGACAAATACCTTTTCTTGAACCGAAGGAAGATTTATGATGAAGCAGAAGTTACCACTGACAAAACTATTGCTAATGTAAGTTGCTGGCCATGCCTTGGCTCTGGGCTTAAGATCATCAGGAAGATGGATGGCTTGTTCATCTCCATGCCTTCATACCAATTAAATGTTTGTGAAGACTACAGAGCTAAGGAAGGTAGAGCTCAGAAAGACACAGACAGGCTAAAGACAGTCTTGTCTCCTCAGGGAGTGTCAAGGTCTGGACAGTGATATCCACAGAGTGCTCCCCCCAGTCCATAGAAACCTTTACACACTCTGGGTGCTGTTGGTCTCTCACACACACAAGAGCTCAGTTGTCTGTTGCACTCTTCTGTGGGAACACCAGACCTTGAGCAGAGACCCACTTCCCCTTCTGCCTGGGAGTAGGCAGCTGTAAGACATGTTTCTAAAAACAATACAATGCCTGGGGGCATTAAGTTCCTGGAAAAGGCCTGCCCACAGAAACCACCCTGACCTCGACCTTGTCCAGAGACTAACCGCCCCTTCTGCCACGCCCAGATCAGTTTCTGGGGTCAGAGAGCAGAACCAGCCAGGGGTGAGGAGAGCAGAAGCTTCTCTGGTGGGAGCCTTTCTTGGGAAGTTTTCTTGAACCTTTTTGGGGCCTGCTTAAAGTTTTCTTTACATCGTTGAACGAGTCTCTGTGTTGTCAATCCCCGACACCCTCCCCACGTTCTCGGACATAGGCCGCGCAGCAGACGCGACACTCTTCTGTGTCCAGGATCAATGAAGCATGGTAGCATCTGGGAGAAATATATAGTCATTTGCTTCTTCTGCATTCCCCTTAAACTGAGCACAGTTGAATGATGCAACTAGATGACATTAAGTCCCTGTGTGAATGAGAAATATAGTCTCCTTGAATAGTAGAGCTAAGGTATTTTGCAAGCACAGGGCTACACAATTATAGGCACTAGCTCCAAGGAAGACAGGTAGATGTTGAAATACAGTCACAAAGTTACTTTCTTGTGGGAATTCTTTGTTTTCCTTGTAGGCCGTTGGCTACCAGTCCATGAGGACAAGGGGCAGAAGCAATGGCAGAGAGCTTTGTATGGCCATGAGCACGATGCAGATAGCTCTCCTGGGAAATGACTTCTGTGAGTCAGTTCAGCTCTATTCCAGAGCGATGGGAGATATAAAGGATGAGGACAGTGGCTGGGGCATCACCTAATTTGTATTAAACAGCGTGCTCCTATCACAAAGCTCCTAATACAAGTCTTAGTTATCATATGTGGAAGCATGGTCCTACAGTAATGCTCCTACCACAATGTCTAATTACCATATGGGCAGCAAGGGGGAAGCTTCTAAACGGAACTGAGTCAAGGGTCACACTAGAGGTGTGTCTGGCATCTGGGCCTAAAGACAGTCTCCAAATAAGGTCAGAGAGAGAGCAGAGTGCCTTCCATGAGAATCAGGGGTGTCCATGTTGCTGGAGCGAGCTTTCAGACATGGCAGACTGCAACTTTTGAGCAGCAGCAGGGCCTTCTGGCACTTTCTACCATGAAGGACCTTTTCCACAGATGTTGGGATGCAATGCTCGGAGACATCTTTCAGCGTGAAGGATTTTCTCCCCTTAAACTCTGGGACTGCAGCCAGGGTGATTCCTCATCTGCCAACCTCTGGGAGGATGGCTTCAGCCTGAGGGAATTCTCCTTCTTTTTGTGGTGACCTACCTTCAAGGCCTGGCAGGAGTCCTCACTGGGAGCAACTCTGAGGTATCTCCTAGTGTTATGACTCCCCCACCTCTGGTCTGTGGCTTCTGCAGACACCACCTCAGAGATGCTTGTTTCACTACCCAATCTCTTGGCAGGCAGTGATGGCAGAAGTACTCAGTCAACCCATCTGAACGTATGAATCCTTAGCTTTATCTTAAAGTCACTTCCTGGGACAAATGGGCCGTCCTGGGTTCTCCAACCCAAAGCTGTCTGTGCCCAGGCACATCTGATGTCCTCTTCTTTCAGGTGTCAAGTTTACACAGCGATTGTTCATCCCTGTACATCGTCTCTCTCCTGGAAGACGTCCTCACAGAGTCACCAAGTGGCTTGATAATCTAGTCTGTCACCCAATCCAGGGAAGGAATGGATGAACGAGAAGAAATTAAAAAAATTAAAACCATGATTGCATTTTTAAATGGTTATTTTCTGAATGATAAGTTGATTTCATTGCATTGACAATGCAGTCCTGTAAAATAATTCCATGGAAATCTCCCCACAAGGAGATGGAGAGACGGCTCACCAGTAAAGAGTGAATATACGCTGCTTATCCTGAAAATCTGAGGTCATATTCTCACAGTAGGCAGCTCTCAGTCACCTGGAACTCTGCTCCATGGGAATCTGATGCCTCTGCTTCCCAGGACACAGAGCTCACATAGGTGCATGTTCCCACACCTGCATGTACACATGCACACACTTAAACTTTTTTAACGACCTAAAAATGTTCCTGTCCAAAGCATGAGAATAATATATACACTGAAGCAACATTCTATCATCTTGCTGAACATTAACTTAAGCACAAAAATCATTTTGCCACATTTTTTTTCTTTTGGTTTTTCAAGACAGGGTTTCTCTGTAGCTGTGGAACCTGTCCTGGAACTCACTCTATAGACCAGGCTGGCCTCCAACTCACAGAGAACCATCTACCTCTGCTTCCTGAGTGCTGGGATTAAAGGCAAGGGCCACCACCTCCCCGTTTTGCCAGATATTTATAAGATGGATCATTTAGCTCATTTAGCTAGCATCTTTATCTCCATTATTGGGTAACTCTTGTTTTTCACAGCATTATTTAAAGATAGCTATAATATAACTAAAAAACGTGAAGTTACACATATCTTCAACTGAGTCCTCTCCATAGTGGTAGCATATTTAATTGGGAGAATCTGCCAGGCACAGCATACCCAAGGAATGGGGCAAATGCATCTCAGCAAATGAAAATTCCATTTCTAATTTTTGTATTAAAATGCAAAAGTATTTCAAAAGAAGCATCTAGAGACTTGCCATTTGGTAAATGTTAGATAAATAGCCTCTATTTATGGATTTTTTCAATGTTGCTCTAAGTGCTGATGCTGGGAATCTCAGGCCACACAGTGTTATCTCAGTCAGGTTCTATACAATCTTATGCAGCTGAACGTCAGAATCCCATCAAAACTCTGCCTAAAGGATGAGATGGAAAATTTCACAACAGTCTAGGTACCAAACAAATGCTTGTGCTTTAGATTCTTCAGTCACATAATTGTTCTTTGTGACTAAAGTGGCCATGCACCTTCCTAGCTTTGTTTTTTTTGGGGGGGGGGTGTATTTTTTTATTTAGAAAGTCTTATTTTGCATATCAATTCCTCTGATCCCTCTCCCTCCCATGTCCCCCACCAGCCCCCCCAACCCACCCGCTCCCCAAGGATGGTGAGGCCTTCCATGGGGGATCGTCAAAGTCTGCCACATCATTTGGGGAAGGACCTAAGCCCTCCTCCATGTATCTTGGCTGAAATAGTATCCCTCCATAGGGAATGGGCTCCCAAAGTCCATTTGTGCACTAGGGATAAACACTGGTTCCACTCTTAGAGGTCCCATAGATTGCCCAGGCCTCCTAGCTGGCACCCACATTCAGAGGGCTTGGTTCAGTTCAATGCTAGTTCCCCAGTTTTACCACTAGGGGTCCATGTGCTCTACTAGGACAGGTAGGCTGGTTCTGTAGGTTTCTCCAGCATGGTCTTGGCTCCTTTCCTCATCTCTCCTCCCTCTCTACAACTGGATTCCAAGAGTATAGCTAGTGCTTAGCTATGGGTGCCTGCTTCTCTTCAATCAGCTACTGGATGAAGGCTCTAGGATGGCAATTAAGGTAGTCATTAATCTTGTTATAGGGGAAGGGTATCAAAGGTGGCCTCTCCACTACTGCCTAGATTCTTAGTTGGGGTCTTCCTTGTGGATATCTGAACATTTCCCTAATGGCAGATTTCTCTTTAAACCTATACTGGCTCCCTCTATTAAGGTATCTCTTTTCTTGCTCTCCTCTATTCTTCCCCTGACTCAGTCTTCCTGATACCTCTTGTTCTCCTTCCCCTTCCTCTTCTCCCCTTCTCTTTTTCCTCCCTCCCTCCCCTCTTCCCCCATGCTCACAACTTGCTTAGGAGTTCTTGCCCCTTTCCCCTTCTTCAGGGGACCCTGTATTTCTCTCTTAGGGTTCTCTTTGTTTCTTAGTTTCTCTGGTGGTGTGGATTGTAGGCTGGCAATCCTTTGCTTTATGTCTAAAATCCATGCTTGTCTTTCTGTGACTGGGTTACCTCACTCAGTTTGCCTGTGAATTTCAAGATTTCATTGTTTTGTTTTATTTTCTGCTGAGTAATACTTCATTGGGTAATTAGACAACATTTTTTTCTATCCATTCTTCAATTGAGGGGCATGTAGGCTGCTTCCAGGTTCTGGCTATTACAAACAATGCTGTTATGAACATAGTTGAACATATGTCCTTGTTGTATGAATGTGCATCCTTTGTGTACATTCCCAAGAGTAGAATTGCTGGATCTTGAGGTAGACTGATTCCTATTTTCCTGAGAAACCACCTACTGATTTCCAAAGTGGCCGCACAAGTTTGCACTCTCACCAGCAATGGAGGGAGTGTTTTCCCTGAAATTTACTAAAAGCTTTCAAAGCAGAGGGTTTTTTTTGTTCTATATCCCTGAATGCTTGGTTTAAAAATCCCCACTTTGTGCAGAGAATGTCAGAACATCCACTCTGTTCTTGGAGTGCCTCTGCAAACACAGTGGCAACAAGTGTGAGAACGTTGCAGGCTTAGTACTGACATGGGCTGTACTGACATAGGTTGTAAGCACACTTCATAAAGTTTCATATAGACAGCTTGATCCTGATAGAGATTAACATATGTAAGTAGCCACAGCACAAGTCAATATTTGGAGCGTTTTTATCCTTTCTCCATCTGCCTTTCCCAGCAAAGCAACCCACCAGAGTCCCAGGTTGAACACTACCTTAACTTGTGGCAGAGTAACATCTCCCAAGCATGTCTGGTTCTAATCTCTGTGACTTTCAGTGTTATTGAAAGGACGATGGAGACTGGATGTGACAGGTAGAAATGGGGCTGTTTTTCAGGTATCTTTAAAAGGCTCTGCTAATGTCCTGGTTTAACTGAGCATGGCTCAGGTAGTCACCAAGGCCTTTAGAAACAGGAAGCTAAGGAGAATCATAGATGGGGTGTCACCATATGAGAAATGCTCTGTTGGACACAACTGGCTTGGAAGACAGAAAAAGGACTGCGAACTAAGAAATATAGAAATTTCTTATAATTTTGGAAGGTTTTCTGTGTAAGAAAATACATTATATCCTAGTCCTACAATGGGGAAGACAGACAGTCCTGACTTTTAGCTAAGGACACACATGGTAGACTAGTGACATTCAGCACTGTGCAAGGATGCACCTTTGTTATTCCTCATCACTAAATTTGTGATAATTGGTTAGAGTAATAGTACAAAATGAAGATATATATATGCATTAACTGGTCTGTTTGTACTTTCATGTTGAGAGATAAAGCATACAATATATGTGAATTCATAAGCCTGTTGGTTTTGTTGAGCTTTAGTAAATATATAGACCTCCTGTGACCAACATCCCAATCTGGTATAGACTCACAGCCCAGTCTAAACATGTTGCCTTGAATTGCTTTCCCTGCAATCTAGCTCCTGTCTTCAGAGAGAATCCCCCTTTTTTGCTATCTGTCATCATGAGTTAGTGAGTTTTGCTTGCTATTGAACTTCATATAAATGGAATCATAAATCACAAGGTTGTATTCTTTCATGTCTGGCTTCCTTGGCTTAGCATAATGCTTTATCCAATCTCCTCTTAGTGGGCATTGGCTGGTTTCCAGTTTGAACGTATAACAAACGAGACACCTGTGCATATTACTTTGCAAGCCATTTTCTGGTCACATCTTTTCATTTCTCTTTGATATTTTGCCTCATAGTAGGGTTGCTGCATTGCATGGTAAAGTGAGGCTAAACCTTGTAAGAAACTGTAGTATTGCTTTCAAAGGGCCCGTGCTGTGGCACATTCTCTCCAGCAATGCATGGAAAAACCATGCTCTCTCTCTCTCTCTCTCTCTCTCTCTCTCTCTCTCTCTCTCTCTCTCTCTCTCCTTCCCTCCCTCCCTCTTTCCCTTTCTCTGTCGTGTGTGTGTGTGTGTGTGTGTGTGTGTGTGTGTGTGTGTGTGGTGGCTAGTGCCATTGAGCTCCTCCAATTCGATTAGCCTCCATGTTTCCATTTGTGAGCTGTCTTTGAAACATTTGCCTCCTTGTCATGTTAATTTTTGTTACTGCTCTGTTGGAATTAAATAGTGTGTTCTGCATTGTGTCTTCTGTCAAGTTCTGCATAGGTACTGTGGACATTTGTTCTGTCTGTCCCTTCTCCATTTCTCTTTGTGCCTTCTGCAAAGTGCAAGATAAACTTTGCTGGAGTTTATCTGGTGTTCATTTTGTTTTTTCTTCATCCTCTGGTTAGTGTTTTCATGCCTCACGAGTTGGTGTGAAGATGAAAACTTACATTGTATCCCCCAATCTTCATGGCTTTAGCTTCCCATTCAGCTCTCTAAGCTCCCTTGAACTAATTTATACAATTAAGAGGCCAAGGCTATTTTCTTTTTCAGATGCATTTTACTGTACTCTTTGTTCTGTCAGAGATAATTTTGTATTTATTATCATTTTTAATAAAAATCACATGGTTTAGTTGTCTGTTCTGCACCTGTAAAAACTATGTACATCTAACAACAAAGCTCCTATTTGAAAATCTCAGTTGTTGGGAATGAAATTGCTAGTTATGGTTGCTCCTTCATTGTTGCAAGTCAAACCTGATTCACAGATGGTGATTCAGTAACTGTAACACTTTCACAATGTTTGTTCCATCACCGAAATGTATGTTCATATGAAATACACAATACTTTATTCATTGCTGAACTTTTAGCTGCACAGAGAAGAAAATCAAAAGTGATTTTTGTTGTTGTTGTTGTTTTGCCTTCACCAAAAGAAAACTCTGAGATGACTTTTCTTTAACTTGAGGGGTCACAGCGCCCAGCCATTGTAATTATCTGCTGTCCACCCAAAGCGTCTCAGCTACTGGTCAAAGATTGCGTAATCTGTTAGCTTGTATAGCTTTTTCTGTCACAAAGCCAATTTATGAATAGCTATTTTTCATTTATTTGTATGCATGCAAGAAAACTTGGAATAGAAAGTGAGTGAGATTAGTTTAGAAGGCAGATATTCGATTTAAGGTCAAGCCACTTAGAGTAAAGACTAACTTCCCCTTCCACATAGGCTGGAGTTGCATCATCACCTCAGGACTTCATCTCATTAAAGTCACCCATACTTTCACAGCAACTTGTGTCCCAAGTTCATTGGCTATGAGATACCACCATGGTCCGTGTGGGCACAATGCATTGTAAATATTGACCTATACCTTGCTTATGTTCTACACATTTAACCACCAATTCTTGATAAATACAAATAATTTTCATTAAACTTCCACATATGCTTTATAGCTCATTGCTGTTTGAGCATGTTTAATAGAAAAGATGTCAAATAAAGTAATTTTCACAGTGTAATATGTTAGCAAGATACGGTAGCAAGAGCAGCAGAGGCTCTGGCTCACACAAATCTCCCTGTGAATTCTGTAATCTAACCTATGATTTCCCCTGTTTACCACTAACCTTGCTCGATGTAGCAAGATGTCACGCAGCAGATCAGCACAATGTGAGCTTAGGTGATCTGTGTGACAAATGGGCTGCTCAACAAATGGCAGCAGGGGCGGCAGCAGACTGTGTGCACCTTCTCTTGTGGCTGGGGAGGGGAAGGTCTGAGCTCCTCCTAGCTGCTGCATCTCACCACAGGCTGCCCTTGACAAGAAGGCTGTGCAAACCTCACCGGCTGCTGAGTCTGGTTCCACTGTAGCTGGGACTGAGGAGCAGTACTTACCGAAACTAATTTGTCTTATTCTTGTGCAATATGCAAAAATACTTTATTTAGCATGTGTAAGTATGAAGCAGATAATAAATCACAAAGGAATATAGGTCAGAGGTCATAAGCAGGACCTGCCTTCCCCATTTGGGTATAGATCAGTCAGTGTGTGAGGTTCTCTAGAGTCCGCTGCTTCCTCCTCCAGCCTCACAAGCAAGTGTGTAGGACCTTCATGTAGACATTGGACCCTGGTTTGTCCCCATTCCAGGACTGTGTGGATTTGAGTCACCACAGGCCCCTACCTCACTACAGGCTGCTTGTTGCATGCAGGCCACATAACACACCCTTGTTGAGTACACCAGATCACATGTGAGCATTGACTCTCTAGGACTCAGGGTAAAGAGAACCTTTTTGGGAGCTTGAGTGACACTTGTCTGGGGTGGATTAAGCCAGAAGCTACATGGTGAGCATGGATGGCATGGGCAAGTCTTCCTCATTGTAGGTGTAGTCTGCACAGTGTTAAGACACTGCAGGCAGACAGAAAATCATGAATTTGGAGCAGTTCTGTAACTAAAATTTTGAATATTTACTTGAGAGAAAACATGAGGGGGACCCTAGTAAACTGATGGGGACTTTCCTTTGAGTGTCCAGAGATGTCACCAATAGGAGTATATATGCTAATTCATATTTGAAAGTGAGGGACATTTCTGGCTTAAGAGCCTGGAGGCCAGGGTGATTAGAGCCAGGAAGAGCATGGGAGAAGTGGCCTGTGATGGTTAGCCTTAACTGTCACCTTGACACAAGCTAGAATTGCCTGGGAAGAAAGCCTCAGTGAAAGATTGTCTACAGTGGGTTGGCCTGTGGACATACAGTGTGACCTGTCCTAATTAGGAAGTTGATGGAAATTGGGAGCGTGGGGCAGCTGGGAGGGTGAAAGCAGAGAGGGGAGGAGGGAAGGGAAATGGGGGAAAATGTATAGCTCAATAAAAATATGGCAAAAAAGAAAGAAATTGATGGGGACCATCCAGTCCACTATGGATGGAACCATTCCCTGGGTTTGGGTTCTGAGGATGAATAAGAGGGGAACACTAGCAGGCAAGCTAGCGAATATGCACTCATTTCTCTCTGTTCTTCATTGAAGATGTGATATGACCACCTGCATTAAGTTCTTGCCTCTCTGACTTCCTACTGTGATAGACCGTATCATGGAAGCAGGAGGTAAAACAAACCCTTTGGGTTTGCGATCTCCCTTAAATAGCATGTTTTTATCATAGCAACAGAAATCAAAATAAGACACAGGGGGTCACATACTCCTTGGTATGTGAAAAGGCATATGTATATATGCATATATATAGTGGTGAAATGACAGATATCATTTATTAAAAGTCATTTCTTAACTCATCCCTGTAATTCCAACAGCATGGAAACTGAGGCAAGAGGGCAGTTGTAAGGTCAGAGGCAGCCTGGGCCACAGAGTGAGTTCCAGACCAGCTTGGGCTACAGTGTGAGATCCTATTTCAAAAATGAGAAAAAAATCACGTTGAAGCATCCAAAATATTCTTCACTGAGTGGACAAACTGGGATACCAGACAGTGGGCATTAGTGCTGACACAAAGGAGGCATCAATACATGGAAAGACAAGAAAGAACGTCTGCACACCACCTACCAAAGGGAGCCCATGTGCATGGGGCATGTATGCAGTGCATGATACCAGTAACATGACTCTCTGATGAAAGCAAAGCTATAGGCATGGAAGGAGCAGCAGGTGAAGAGGTCTGGACAGTGAGGGGTGAACAGGTAGACCACAGAGTGTATTCAGGGCTGCAGAACTGCTTTGAGTGACACCGCAATGGAAGGTGCACGTCCTTGCGAATCTGTCCACATGCATGGCATGCCTGACACTGAAGTGAACCCTCATGCAGACTGTGAACTCTGGAGAATGCTGTGCCGGTGCAAGTTCGGTTGTGATAAAGATACCACTGTGCTGGAGGATTTTGACCTTGGGGGAGGCAGGGGCTGTGTGTGGAAAACTGTTGCGCTTCCCTTTCAATTTCCCACTGAACCTAAAACTGCTGTAACGTCTATACAAAAGTAAATGAAAGCAATAAAGAATTTTTGGATGCTTAGTAGAGAGTGCAGAAGTAAAGGAGCTCATGTTGGCTTGTGAGATTTCTGCAGATGGTCCACCAGGGGCTGCTACCTGCAAGGACTTAGTACCTGCTTTGAGTCTACTGTTATCTGGAATTACATTCCCTGTGTCCAAGAGTTCTTTAGACTATACTCTTGAATAGAAGGGGAGAAGGACTTGGAGAGGAGGAAGTATAGATGACTGTATGGACATTCTCAGACCTTTAGAAGACTGCAATGAATGTTGATGCTGGCAGTATTGTGGGAAACTGTCTTTGCGTGGCTGTAGTTGGATCCAGCTGACTTGCCCAGTTCGTACCTGAGAAGGGGAGTGTGGATTGAGAAAGGACAGACGAAGACATTAAGAGAAAGACAGAGTCAGAATGGCAATCCAGTGAACACTGAACTCCCCGACTTCTTAAGTATCCAACCAAAAGTGGGGACTTGGCAGATGACTTCTATTATCATGTATTACTTCCCTTAATCCTCCAGGCATTTAATAGCCACACCTGTTGGCCTGTCTTCAGGGTCAAGAACAAATACACCTGAACCCAAGTCTATTGTTATTTAGATAAGACATCCCCTAACAAGACCAAAACATCCTCCAGTAGCCAAGCCTTAGACCTTTAGGTCTTTTGACTTATTAAAGACAGTTTTGAGCTCACTGACCTTGTGGATGGATGGAGAGCAGCCATCTTTATGGGTCCTGATACAGTATCAAGTACCTTTGTCTCTCCAGAATCAAAAAAGAAAAAAAAGATTCCCCTTCCTTCCTCCCTCCCTCCCTCCCTCCCTCCCTTCGTCCCTCCCTCCCTCCCTCCCTTCGTCCCTCCCTCCCTCCCTCCCTCCCTCCCTCCCTCTCTCTCTCTCTCTCTCTCTCTCTCGCTCTCTCTCTCTCTCTCGCTCTCGCTCTCTCATACAAGTATGAGTGTATGAGTGTAGGTACCCACAGAGACAAGACTAACGTGTCAGACCCCTGAAGCTGAAGTTGCAGGTGATTATTATCCACTAGGAATGGACCTCAGATCCCCTGCATGAACACTATATGCTCTTAACCATGGAGCTGCCTTTCCAACCACCCGATCATATTTTTATTTCTACAAGTCCAAACTGCATCATTTGTGTGATTGCTTTCAAAACAGGACACTGTTGGTAAATGCAGAGACAGGATCTGAGCCCACTCACATCAACCAGGGTGGTCCTAGGAGACCAGGGTTGAGTGACAGCTAGGTCTAAGGTCAGGCCAAACATACTTCCTTCCTGTTGTCTGTCTCACTGGTCACTTGGTACTTTCAGCTTTTCCTTCCTTCTTCTTGCCCTTCCATCCTCCCCTTCCCCCTGATTGGTCCACATGATAAATACGGTGGCTGTTCTACAGGGGTCATGGGAGGACCCGCCTGACCATGTACAGTTTCTGAACTCTTGTAGGATTAGCCAGTGTCCTTGCCTCGTCACCTAGAACAGTGGCAAATACAGGGTGCTGTGCCAGGCTGGGCAGAGGAATGAGAGCCTGGGAGAGAACGTGTCCCTGCCTCTCCATTTTGCCGTGTGCTGGCTCCAAGCTGTCGGATCCAGTGTGTAACTCACTTCAGTTCCTATTGCTACCATCGAATTACCACCACAATTTCCATGCCCCAGGCTTTTCCCTAGATATCAAGTCTGTTCCTTCATCGCTTCATCCATTCATATTTTTTCATGCTCACACACTCAAAGCTAGAGCACTACACAGACCTGAGGCCATTTGGGAATGCCCCTGGGTTTGAGCTTTGGAGTCTAGCAGCAACGAGGCCCAGCCATCTATTGCTAAAATGCACTCACTGCAGCATCTTACCATAAACAGACATACAAATGTGCACAAGAGACCCAGCTCAGAGCTCTTTAGTCTCTTCCTGAATATTTATTGAATGGTACCAGTTTAATGTATTCTTATTATGGGGAAATTTAATCTGGGGCTTGTGATAAGTCTTGGTGATGACAACAACATAGAATATTCTAGTGTTTTTATTTCTAATGAGGTTTTGTCTGTCCCAAGCAGCAGGAATACATTTGCTGAAAGGCTCCTTCCTCCTTCTGTTGTCGGCTCCTAACTAGCCATAGGAAGGACTGGAGGTGGTAGCTATGTCTGCCAAGAGGGATGGATAAAGTAAACATGAAGCCGAGTCAAGCATCCCAAGCGGGAGCTTGGAGGTTGATGTGCCAGGTTGGTGCGGGTGCGGACCAGCAATAGAAGGGTTGTCACTTAGCCCTTGATTAAAAGCAGCTAGGGCCTTGCCAAAGACTTTCTCAAGCCTCCAGGAACACCCAGCAAATGCAAATGTTCCAGCATAGGAAGGGTGGGTGAGATCATTGATTGTCCTTGGCTGACCTCTGCTCTAGTGCAGGCAGGAGTGGGCTTGGATTTCTTTTCCTTTCTTCCTTTATTCAGGGCCAGGGATGATCTGTTTTATTTCAGTTGCATCTCTAAGATCCCATCAGGCATTTGGCATCCTCAGCATCCAAGCAGCCCAGACAAGCTAAATAAATCTGCACTATGGCAGTGCACACTGAGAAATAAACAAGACCATCTAAAGCCACTCGGGGCTGGGAAGGAACCTGCAGTGACTGCACCTGACCTGCCAGCAAGGCTTGGAGGCATTAACTATTAGGCTTCTCCCTGCCTCCCAAATAAAGCGGGATTGCCGTCTAATTGGACCCAGAGAATTGCCCTTTCTAGGCTATAGAAAACACTGAGACCAAGACAGCTCTCTAAGCTCTAGAATCACACAGGCTGCCTTTCAAATTGCTGCATTGTGAGCCCTGAGCAATTGCAGCCTCCTGCTCAGTGCTGCTTGAAGCTGCTGAGTTAATTTTGTATCTGATATGCTGAGAAAGAAGTGGTACCCATGTGGTTAGTGATGCTAACCTCAGAAAGGGGTCCTTAGCATGCAGTAGCTCTACAACCAGGACCTGAACTGGGGGTTCTTGTGCATCATTTTTCCCTGAACCAAGTAGCCACTGTCTTCACGAATTCAGTTAAGCCCACTTGCAAGACCATCATAGCTGGACTTGTTGACACTCCCTTGTAGAAGGGATAGGAGGGCCATGAGATCCTCATCTGAGTAGCTAGCTAGCCACTCTTCCCAACTATTTGTATGTAATTCTGATCCAACTGAAAGTGACCTTTGAGTCTCAGGGTGGGGCTAGTTTATACAGACTAGAGAAGGCATGAAGAAGGGAGTTCCAGCTACATGGCCATGGAGAAGCCATCATCCTTGCTAGATACAGGTCACATTCCTGTCAGTAGAGCCTCAATCATGTACTGTAATTAAACCCAATAAATTCATTTGATTCCCAAGGGGCGCTTTGCAGAAATTGAACATTCATTTGTTATCAGGCCCTTATGAAGAGGGTACTAGATGCTACTACCCCAGAGATAACGTTCCGTAGACAAGGGTGCCAAAGGAAACTTAGCCCCTGCCCTCCAGTGCCAACAGACTTCCCAGGAAGCTGGTCTGCAAGGAGCTGCATACAGACACATGGCAAAGATGGGCGAAGACCTGCAGAGTTGCTCAGGAGCCGGGAACGGAAGTGGAGATGCCTCTGCCTTCCAGACATTTAACCACTGACACCTCAAGTGTGGCTATGCACACGTGAGCACTTGGCATGTGGAATGTGTGTGCGTACATGTTCAATGTGCATGTGTGTGACTGCATATGTGCATTGTGAAAATTTGGGGATGTGTGTCTCTGAGTGTGCATGGAGTTCTGCTTATTTGTTGAGTGGTGAGCATCTCTCTCTCCTCTCTCTCTGAGGACAGATGATGACAGATGTCAGGCATTGGCAGGCCACTCAGAACTGCTCTGATATAATCATTGCATGGTGACATTGATCTCCAAGGGCCTCATATCATAGCAAATTGTCACAGAACTTTCCCTCATTTTCTGAGCCAATCTTGGGTTAATGTGGCATAGTTCGTTATATCTGCCCAAACAGGTTTCAGTTTAAGAAGTCCAGCTTTCTTACCTTGTGGAGCTCTGTGCCGTATCACTCTGCCTTCTCCAAGCCCTGCTTGTTAATGCATGGCTTGCAAGCTGCTGCAGAGCTGAGTCTTAGGCCTAACAACTCCATCAAGTGACTCATTGTAATTTGTTAGAGTGGAAGCAGGAGCTGGAGTTGAGACCAGGCTTGAAGAGGACTGTGAGAGGAACCAGTATGCCACCCCAAGCAAGGATGTCACCCCAAGTCAGGATGTCACCCCAAGAAAGAATGTCATCACCCCAAACAAGGGTGTCACCCCAAGCCAGGCCTTGTTGAAGCTGGGCAGGCTGTGCTTACTGGAATATGGCTGTAGTGTTGGGAGCAAAGATTCCAGTTCCCTAGCTGGTATTCTGCAGCCATGCTGCCAGCATGCTCTCATTCCCAGGTACAATGTCTCTTCCTAATGAGACTGTCCAGCACCAGGAGATTTGGTGGTGGCCTGAGTTGCTTCCAGCAGACAGCCATGCTCATTCTTATGCGAGCTACTCCTATATTTCTCTTCTCAGTACCTCTCAGCACAAGAGTATAGCCCAGCCTTTCTTCTCACACACTGCTGCAGTTGTTGCTTCTGCTATTTGTGTTACTGCTCACTGAATTCCATATCCTCCGTTCTTACTGTTGAAATAATTGGCGTAGTTCTGTGTCCTTAACTGAACCCTGACTTTTACAGTGTCTTTTGTAGCTAAGTGGAAGGATTAAAAGTGACCACACTGTGTCATCTGACTGAGCAACAGCTTCCCAGATAGTGATGCTACTCAGATAAAACTGCAGAACTGCAAAAGGATAGAGACTTGAAGATGAAGCAGACTCCCACACGGAGGTAGCCAATTATAAAGAGGAGAGAGAAAAAATCCCAAAGGTGGAACATAACTGGATTACGTTCTACAGATGAGGCAGAGGAGAGAGGAGGGAGGTAGAGCAGGGAGAATGAGAACCCAATGCACCCACGAGTGCAGGGCAGTGAGAGAATTCCTACCCATGTTTTTATCTATCTCCATGTGCTTGAGACCCAAGGCATGGGTGGGACCCAAGTGGACTAGGAGTGAGGAGACAGCAGAGTATGTTCCTGAAGCTCAGTACTTGAAGGTCCAGGGATGCTGGGCAGCACAGGGACTGCAGTGATCTGTGCATGTGATGAAACGAAAATGAGGGACAGAAAAGCCTGACACTAGGAAGGAAGCATTAGACATCAGAGAGATGATGCTGATGATGCAGGGTTACATCACATTTTCTGCTTAACCTTGTCTTGCATCTAGGATCTCCTTGTGCCATCTTGTCAACAACTTGTCTCCGTGATATTGAAGTTCAAGGCTTGTGTGGTCTTTGCAATTTGCACTGAGTGATGAGTGAGCCAATGGAGCACGTTGAGTGCAGTTTGTTTCCTCACCCAGTGTGGGTCAGGACTGCCTGGGGATTGTGGGAACATCTGCATCTACTGAAGCCTAGGGGACCCAAGGGCTTCACTTCACAGCAGAGAAAATCTAAAATTGGAGGTGCTTCGGTGATGAGTGTACAAATGGAAGTCTTCCTAAATTAAACCATGATGTATTTCCAACTTATAGTCTATTTTTGTCACTTTGTTTTTAAATTCCCTTTCTGTTTCATCACAGTCCGCCTCTGCCACCCTGGCTTTTGTATTACTCATAAGTGAACTAGCAATGTAAGCAAGAACTTACCTTTGTTCTTTAGTGTATAATTAGAAAATTATAGGCGCAAGCATCCCAAAATCCTCATTTGAACCTTAGAATTAGGGTCAAGGTGATTCTTATCAAGATGCTTATAGACCTGATCTTTGATCCTTGCATCTGTTGTTTATGCTGGTATTTAAATAATCAGAGGGTTTTTATTTGTTTTCTTTTGATGAGCTCTTAGAAGAATCAGTGAGGGTGAGTCCAAATGCATACTTACTACAGAGTATTTCTTCTTCCCTGGGGTTCATCATCTCCCTCCCAGTGGAGGCTGAGGTCCTGGATTGTCTTATGGTTTTTAAAATCCTGTATGTCTCTTTGGTTCTTGACTCTTGATTTTCCCAGTACTGTATATCTTGGTATATGACATCTATGCCTATTTTGTTCTATAGTCATTCTGACTCAAAGTTCCATGTATATGTGTGCCTGGGGGAGAGGAGAATAGTCACCTTGAATAATATTAAAGTGGAAAGTTATGGGTGAATCTAAATCATCAAAGGGCTCTGCTGCCATCCAATTGAGGGTGACCACAGTTGTGGTCACCCAGCTCTTTGACAGTATCCTCTGGGCTCCTAGACCATTGATCTCCCCTCTCAGCAAATGGTCAAAGAAAGCTCATCAGCCCTTCCCAGAATGAAAAATGTGCACCCACACACAGTCATTTTTCTCTGTGCACAGAGGTGAGAGCTGCCTCCCTCCATTGTTTATGTTTTTGTTTTGTTTTTAAATGTTGGGAAAATAACATGGCTGGAATGAGACCAAGGCTACAAGATTAATGATTGCCAACCTGCAGGAAAACACTTCTCGGGTTCATGGAGGCTACTGTGTCCAGCTGGCACTGAGTCTTGCCCTCAGAGGTGCCCAAGAATGGGGTGTATTTGTCAAATTACTGCAGAGAGTGATGGGCTCATGCCATGGGTTCCCAGAGTCAGACATGGGATTGCTGCACAGAATTACATGCATACATAGTTTAGCAACTAGGAAAACGTGTGTTGAGGAGAGATGGGGCAGGACCAAGCAGATCCTAAAGCCAAGCCAGTCTGCTCATGGGCAACAGAAGTCAAAGTCCCAGAGAGGCCATGGAGACTCAAGGAGGTCATGGAGTCCCAGGGAGCCTCAGGGAGGTCATGGAGACCCAACAATGTGAGCTGTAAACCCCGTGGGGGGGAGTAACTTGCTAAAGCTCTGTGCTGTTTGCACCCTCCCTAATGGCCACAGTAATAGGGCTATGACCAGTTAGTAGTCATGAACACTATGTTGCTGAATTAAACAGAAATCAGTGACCTGGCACTCTGGTTCTCACTGTCGTCCTGTTCCGGGCAAGAGTGATCCTTGCTGGATCCTCTCTACATTGTCTTCCTGGGAGGAGAAAGCACGCATGACTGCTGAAGCACAAATGAACATAACACTCACCAACGTGTGTGAGTCTCCAGGCCGGAGCACAAAACCACAGTAGCGTGTGCTTAGTAATTGACAGTGTTTCCCTCAGGAACTCAGATATGCTGTTTCATCCATTTCTACCTTCTTCTTGTAGAACAAAGTGTTAAATCTTTGCTTTTGAGCTTGGAAAGGGAGAGAAAACAAGTAGGAAACCAGCCCCTACTTGTTTGTTGTAATTCAAAAAGCGGTGCAAGAGAGAAAGATACCATGTGACAGAGCTCACATGGAGGAGTTTTTTATTAATGGAAAGGGAATGGGAAAAGGAGGGAGGGGAGAGGGAGACTGGCCTCTGGGTACTGGGCAAGAAAAAAGAGAGGCAGAGGGAGGTGAGACAGAAAGACAGACAGAGAGTGGGGGACACAGGGGGAGAGAGAGGGGAACTGAGAGAGAGCAGGAAATGGAGAGAGAAGGATGGGAGATGGGCAGGGTCCTTTAAAAGAGAAACAGTGAATGTGCACAGGTGGTACTCTTAGTCGCTGCAGCTGAGGGTGTGTCCTGTCAGAACCCCAAGGCCAGGCCGGTACAGATGACTGAATACTGACATGAGTTATTCTGTGTAACACAGCAATAAGTTCAGAAGCCTGAATGGAGTGTTATCGCCCTCCCATCATCTGGGGACATGAGAAAAGGAGCTGGACTCCCCATTTCCATCACCTTCCAGAATCAGAATAAAAGTAAACCATCACTTTCTATGAACACTGGTTTAAGAAAATTGCTTCAAAATCAGGGGTTATTTAACAACAGCAAAAAAAAGTTTATTTGCCACGTCAGGGGTTGCTACTGGCCTCTGGAAGGTAGAGATGAGAGGTGTGATAAACATCCCACAGTTATGCGCCCCCCTGATAACTTAGTATTGTCAGTACAGGTGAGTCAATGAAATGTGTGTGTGTGTGTGTGTGTGTGTGTGTGTTTATTCAGCTTCATACTGCTGCAGTGACATATCTCATGCAATTAACTTTTACAGCACAAAGGCTGACTAAGCTCATGGCTTCAGCTACTGAAGACATGGTTCATAATACTCTGGGGAGGGTGGCAGATATAAGCATGCATGGCAAGAGAGAGTGTAGAAGCAACACTCTCATTGGTAGGGGAGGGACTGAGATCCAACAATCCCTTTGGAGTCGTGCCCCAGTGACATAAGAAACTCCCATTGGGCGGTGGTGGCGCACGCCTTTAATCCCAGCACTCGGGAGGCAGAAGCAGGCGGATCTCCGAGAGTTCGAGGCTGGGCTGGACTGACAGCCTCCAAAACAATACAGAGAAACCCTGCCCCCCCAAAAAAAAGAAAAGAAAAGAAAGAAAAAGAAACTCCCATAAAGCCCTGGTTCCCACAACCTACAGTATTTAATAGAAACTGTTATCCTGGGAACCTCATATATTATGATATGCAACTAGTAGCCAAACCATAGTCATATGTTAAAGCCACATGTCCGAGACTAGAACAGAAACATCTTTAAAAAGTTTAGAGACTTATTCGTGGTTCCTGGTGACCCTGCTCAGACACCCTTGGGGGAGGGGGTGAGAAGATACAGCACCAATGACTCAGGCACTCTGAGTCAGTGAGTAGCAGAGCGTGCTGCAGGCTCGCTTATTAAGGAAGTAAGACCTGCCTTTATACCCCCTCCCAAGGTCCCATTGGCTCAGGTGACTGACTCTGTTGTGTTGTCCTTTCCTCATTGGTGTCTCTGGGTCAGGTGTCTCTCTCAGCATCTCTGGGCATAGAGGCAGACTTGGCAGCTTGGCTCAGGGAGGAAGTGCCTGCTGCGCACGTGCATGCTCATGTGGGCTGGCCTGGGCACTGGGGGCAGGGTGACTGGCCACAGTTTCTCCTACAATTCTTGACTTGTGTAAAAAAAAAAAACAAGAAGATAGACCTTTCTCCAGATACAAAACACATTTCCTTTATTAGATTTTTATGCAAAGTATGAAAAATGGTCATGTGTGACAGATGATAGAATCTCAACCAACTGTGTCATTTGTTTCAAAGACAAAATGATTTTGCAAAAAGAAATAATCTTATATTTAGTTTAAAGATTCCCCCACTTAAGCCTCTGTTTTCTAAGAATAAATGTTGTTCTTTGACAATTTCATACAGGTATATAATGCATTGGGTAATTCCCCCCCCCCCACACACACACTCTTATCTTCTTCTTCTTGTCCCTCTCAGCCCCATTTCTTACCTACACATCTTTTTCCCAGATAATGTTGTTTTGTAATCCACTGAATTTAACCTGGACCATCTCTGTGCCCATGGGTTTGGAATGGTTTGCATTCAAACAACTACACACTATATCTCCCATCTTCTAACTCCTACATTCTCTGAGCCCTCTCTCCTGCAACATTATTTGAGCCTTAAGGTGGTGGTAATGAATGTCTCTTTTGGGCTAGGCCCTTAGCTTTCATTTATTCTCAACAACTTGTACAGCCATGGGTCTCTGAATTCACCTTTTTGCTTTACAAGGTGAGGTATCTCTGATTAAAGCTGAGAGAAGCCTCTGTCTGTGAGCATAAATGTAGATATTTAGAGGGAAATCTGATGTTATGCCTCAGTAGTAAGTTCCTCTGTAGGTCCCAAAACCTCCTCAGACAGGATTGTTGGCCAGTAAACTCTCAGCTTTAATCTGATTTTATTTTCTACCTCACTATATACTTATTTTTTTATTAAAATTAAAAGATGTTAGTTAGATGTACTCTATGCTATCTTCCCTCTTCTCTTGTCTTGAGACTTAGTAATAATTAAGCTTTATCCAGATGGAAGGATAGCTATCTGCTAACAGAAGTGCCCACAGGTGCCACATAAAGTCCATCTGGCCAGGGAAGCAGGGCGCATAGCTGTTCTGTAGGTAAAACACAGTTTGCCATGGATACAAAAGAAATCTGAGAAGTGCTCAGGTTAATAAATCAGAATGCCTGGGTTCCTCATTTCCCCCACCCATTCCAGTATATTCCATACTTAGTAAATATTTAGGTCACTTAAGAAAGACAGCCAGGCATATCAACAGCCTATATGCTGCTGGCCACTTAGTGTTGATTTTTAACATTCAGAGGATGAAGAATTTGAACTGGCAAGAATTCAAGGATACAGGGATCTTAAACCGAACAGACTTGTGTTGTGTCTAGACATACCCTCTGTCAAAAGCAGGTGGACTCGCTGGGATCCAGAGAACATATTAGAGCCTGCCCACCCCCAGGAGAGGACCACCTGATATATTCCAGAGAGTACAGAGGTCTGTTCTCTGCGTGGTTACCGTATTCCAGTGTCATTCTCATCTTGTCCCTCTCATCTTTGTCACTTTCCTACATGCACGACTTTGAATAATTCATCTAACCTCTCGGGCTTCTATCTCTCTCACCTAAGGGGGTGAAACCAGATGGTAAATAACCAGTAATTATTTCCATATCCCTGTTTATGACGTACTGCATGTCTTCTGGTGATGGTGACCTCAAGGAGATACTTACCTTGAGGGTCCCTGAATACAGCACGCCTGGTGAACAGGCATAGTCCAACCTCTGGTGTCCTGGGCTATTTAGTCAGTGCTTGGTTTGACTGGACCATGTCCCTGCCATTGGCTTTAGAGACAGATCACACCCTAAGGACTGACAACCTGAGCACACAGTGATATGATGAGCTGGACTGATATTGTACATTTTATGTAATTATGCTGAAATTTAATTAAAGATTTCTTGGTAGTCTATAAATAGTCTAACATTCATTATTTTTATCCTCCTAATATGGCAGCCAAGGTTTGGCTTGGTGTTAAAACTAGTATACCTGAGTGGGATTAATTATAGTACCGAGTAGTGACAAAAAGCCGCACTGCTAACATTGCTAGTTAATTACGTACAGACAGTGCTTGCTGCCAGATTTTTACAGCTAAAATTGGGACCAAGTTGAACTGTAGAACAGTAAAATGTTCAGCGCTGCTGTATCCACCAGGAATGCACCTACAGTGCAAGTAGGTTCACACAAAGTCTGGGAGAAGACAGGCTGCCCTTGCAGCTCCCTGAGGTGGAGCCAAGTGTCCCTTTCCTTCAGAGGGTGTCGTGACCTCATCTGTATTGGGATGTGTATTGGGACATCTAGAAGAAGGTCTGACCATTGATTCCACTCACTGATGTTTAATAAAACAGTGTAGGTAGTTAGGTATGGATTTTGTTTGAATCCCAGAAGGAAATTATGATGTTTTGTCAGAGACGAAGGAGCGATCCAAGTTGACACTGTGATTTAATGGAAGGTAATTTGAGCTTTGAACACAGGTGTTAAGATGACTAACCTAAGAAGTGTGTACAGTTGAAGCCATGGGCAAAATGAGTGAATTCACAGATGTTTGTGATCTGCTGCACAAACTCATTGAAGCAACTTGAGTGTGAGCTCCTGTCATCTTTCTGAAGGGTCCTGGATGAATGACAAGTGGACTTTTCATTAAGTATTAAAGGAAGAAGCTCCCCGAGTTGATGAAGACAACGTTCCTGTCTTTCCCCATCACAACATAGTGGCCTTATCTCTAAAGACAACTGGTTTTAGGAGCCATTACAGTATTACTAAGATATCCCACCTAGCTTACAATGCATGTGTGTGTGGGAAAGTTAATTGATCAAGTCTTATGCTAAAAGTGATTGAAGGCAGGGTGGGTTATGAGTGTGCAGGCCTCATAAAGGACTTAAGCTGTTAATATATTAGTAGATTAGTGAGTCATTTAGGATCAACTTCATCATAAATGTTGGCTGCGTCGGACGGACGAGTCCCTCTGTCTCCATGTGCAATGATGCCCTTAGTGTTGCAGCAAGGACCTCCTCATCAAGTGCTCCACATACACAATCCATGGTCTCAGAGTTTCTAGTACAAGAACTCTAAGGCACTGACTTCTTTTTTAAAAAATTGGTCATATACATTCTGTTACAGCAACAGGAAATGCAACCATTGTCTTCCAGTCCCAGTGATTAAACAAATGCTTAGCATTTAAATGTACCTGCAGGGAAATGTGAATTTGGAGTACAACACCCTAACCTCACACATCTATCTGCATTTCCCTATTGATCATCTAGGAACAGTAAAACATTGATTTTCATTTGAAAACAACTGAGGAAATAAGGGAAAGGTGATGGGGGATGTCCTTCAGTATATATGCTTATCTAATTGGTTAGTGAATAAAACAGTTAGGCCAAAGAGGCAGGAAGATAGGCGGGACTAGGAGACAAGGAGAATTCTGGAAAGGTAGGCCAGAGAGGGCCAGCCAGAACGGTAACCATGCAAGGACCGGGAAGAAAGTAAGCACCAGGTGTTCTCTGGTAAGATAAGAACACGTGGAAATACATAGCTAAATAGAAATGGGTTAATAATTAAGATAGAACTAGCCAATAAGAAGCCCTAGCCACCGGTCAACAGTTTTTATAACTAATATAGCATCTGTATGCTCATTTGGGGCTAAGCGGCAGTGGGACCAGCTGAGACAAAGAACCTCTCACAATGGAAAGGGGCATAGAAAATACAGAAAAAGCCACAAAAGAGCTGCAATCAAAATAAAAATGCTACCAACGTCATAGTTGAGATCTCCACAAAGATCAGAGATTATAAACAGGGCAGAAAGCTTGTTTGAAAAGACCCTTGCCAGAAGTCTGCAAAAATGAATGAACTACAGCAAGAGGTCTGTCCAGGAGTCTCTCAAAATGCAAACAAGAGAAGAAAAGGCTTGAGATATATTGCAGATGACCTCAAGATCTAACCATCCCAAGAGAAAACCCAAAGCAAATACCCAGGCACGCCAACGTGCGGTAAACAAAGGACAGGTAGGTTTTGCCAAGCAGCCAATGGGAAAGCAAAGAGTCCTCTGAGGTGGGACTAACTGAAACAGAAAGACAGGAGAACTAAGCCAGTCTTATCCACCAATCCATTATATTTTAAAAGTGAGACAAAACAAATGTACGTTCAGAGAAGAAAAGTGAAGAGACATAATTACATACAGATGTCCCATGAAATAAATCCCCAGGCAGGGCGTCAATGGGTGAATACTCACTAATAAGGGGTTCCCTGGAGCATAGAAAGTCATGCAGGGAGAAGAGGGCGAGTTCTGAGTCAACACATATGAATGTTAGGTTCCACACAATAACGATAATCACATGTTGGATTTTAAGTATCTGTAGAGTCAACTGCAGAGCAACAACACTACTATGCGGGTGGGGTGGAGGGAGCACTGATTGAATAGCATTAGTTATCAGACAAACTGTACTTGAGTGGCTGGTGTCAAATTGTAGCATCAAGCACACATATTCTAGTCTTTGGGTTACTGGCAAAACCGTGTAGGTATGAAACAATGGAGAAAAACAAAATGTGTTATCTTTAGAAGGAGGAAAACACAGAAGGGAAATAAGTTAGCTACTGCCTACCGTCAATTAATATTGACTTCAACATTACACAGCCAAGGGCATTACACAGTGAGACAGAGAAACTTGCCTATCATAGCTAGACTTCATAACAAAGCTAATCCTAAAATGACTCACTAATCCACGAATCTACAAATGGCCTAAGTCCTTTAAGAGGATTGCACAGACCATGTTTCTTATTTTCTTTCCAAGATCTTATACTACTGGGCTGTTACATGTTTTTCTTGTGCATATGTGACAAAGACCACCATATATTGCACTTACTTTCACTTAATCAGTAATATTTTTTAAATACTCTATTATTTTTTGAGAATTTCATACAGTGGTATTTTGATTATATTCACTCAAAGCCCTGCTCTTAACTCCTCCAGATCCATTAGGAGAATCAGCAGTTTTTTCTGTTTGCTTGTTGTTTTCATTTTGTTTGGTCTTTTTGGTTGTTGTTGTTTTTGAGAAATGTAGATAATAGACAAGGACAAGGAAGCCTCCATTTCCCCGCATAACTACTGTTCTGCTGCTCTTCACTCCTCGGCGAAGTCTCGGGGTTCCCTCTGGAGTCGGTTTTGCTTCACTTCAAGGACATCTCTCATGTGTGCTGTGTGTTTGCTGGTGATGGATTCTGTCAGTTCTTGCAGTCTGAAAGCATCTTCCTTGCTTTCTTTCCTTTAAATGATTTTTTTGGGGGGGGGGAGTGAAGAATTCCAAGTCGGTGATTTTTCTATCAGTACTTCAAATTTCTTCTTCTTGAAAAGATTTAACTTATATCCCTGTCTCTCACTCTGTCTCCACCCTCTCTTTCTGTGTGTTTCTGAGTACATGTGTCCCTGGAGTCCAGAAAAGGGGGGGCAGATCCCCTGGAGCTGGAATTATACGTGGTTCTGAGTGACTTTACACATGTGCTGGGAAACGGAACAGATCCTCTGCAAGAACAAGTGCTCTTAATCATTCACACATCTCTCCAGTCACCTGGAAGTATCCTCCTGTCCTTAGAAAGGCCATCACTACCTTCTTCTTTGTGTTACTAAGTGTAATGCTTCTTTTTGACTACAGCTTAGATTTTTATCAGGGGAGTTAAAAAATTTGATGTGATATTTCTTGTCATTATTTTCTGATTCTTGCCCTTGATAACTATTGATTTATAGCTCTCATCGGGAAAATATTTGCCCTTCGGTTATTTAAATAATGATTCTCCTGACACTTTCTGTTCTACCTGGCTGTCTTCCCTGGGGATTCTAGTTAGATCTTTGCTGTTTCACACTGACACAGCATCTGTTTCAGGATTTCCTTTTTCTCTTTGGGTTTTGGTTTTACAACACTCTGTTTTTATATTTTCTATGTACTTCTGCAACATTTAATCTTTTATTAAAGCTGGGTATTCCATTTCAAGGCTATACAGTACAATTTTTAAAGGCAGGAGCCATAGGCTTGATAACCAATTTTTTTTGTTTTGTTTTGTTTTGTTTTTTAGATTCACAGAACCCAGAACATCCTGTGACCCACCCGCAGAAGCACAGCACTTCTGGTGTGTGAGGTCTCACTTAGGTGATCTTCACACCTTCCACATCTCTGTATAACTTGTCAGTCACTTCTTCAGATTCTCAAGCAAACAGAAGTCAGCCATTCTCAACTGTGCCCAAAGCTGCGGACTCTTTTCTTTGCATCCCTTTCCATGTGTGGCCTTTTCTCTTTGCCGTTGTTTGGGTTTTCCTTTCTGCAGATGCCCATGTGCTCTGAGTATCTCCTCTTCCATGGATTCTAAGATCTAGGAACTGGAGTCACCTCTGTATCCATTTGCTTTGTGTTGCTGTGGCAAGATGCTCTGACCAAAAGCAACTTGGAGAGGAGAGGGTTCATTTGGCTTTCACTTCTAGGAAAAGTCAGGGCAGGAATTTGAGACAGGAACCTGGAGACGGGAACTGAAGCAGAGACAGAGAAGAAGCCCTGCTACCAGCTTGCCTACCATGTCTTGCTCAGCTTACGTTTTCATGTAACCCAGGACCACCTGTCCAGAGGCAGCTGTGTCCACAGTGGGACAGGCCCTCTTACAACAGTCGTTAATCAAGAAAATGTCTTGCAGACATTCCCACAGGCCAGTCTGGTGGAGGAACTTCTCGGATTAGGTTCCCTCTTCCCAGAGTGACTCCAGTTTGTGAAAAGTTGACAACAACTCACCAGAACACTGTAATTTTTGTGTCTTGGCTTTTCTCCCTAACTCGGGCCCCTAAGCCTTCCTGCCCGCTGGTACAGCCCAGGGGCTGCTCCGATCCACAGGCAGGACTTACCTTGTGTGTTTGCAGTCTCCCTGCAGTCCTTTGTGTCCCGATGTCCAATGTTTTGAAAACTATTGTTTAATGTGTTCTGTCAGCTTTAAAAATGTCTCTGTTATTGATGTCAACTGCAAGCAGAAGGAAATAATGTGGGGGAAAAAACGAAAATCCCAGGCAGCATTTGTAATGTTCCAACCTAGGTTTTGGAACTGGCTTCGTTCTCATCAAATACTTAATATTAAAATCAATTTCCACAAAAAAGAACCTATTTAGACGAAGAACACAGGCAAAACTTGTAAGTGGTCATTTGAGGAAGTTAAAATTCAAATGGCCAAAGGGCATAGAAAAATGTTCCACCCTCAATCACAGCCAAGTAGATACTCAAGATGTTCCTTTTGCTCCACCTCAGACAGGCACTTACTTAGAGCATTGTAATGCCATACGTACATGTGCTCAGCATGAGATACACTCCTGTGCTGAGCATGAGGAAAGATGTGACCACACATGTAGGGCAGGGTGACCTACAGATGCACATGAGTTGTTTAAAGTTTTAGGATGTGCTTTCTCATCTGATTATTCCTGGCAGAATTTCTCCTGATGAAAAAGCCAAGATTTCAGAGAAGATGTATGGTGCACATTAAAATTTTATTTATCAAAATCAACTCTGAATAGAGTCCCATATCAGAAGCAGATGATTGCATACAAAGTTGTTGCACCACAGACACATGTAAGAGACACTGTTGTTACAAAGAAGGATATCTAAATATGCTTCAAAAATGAAATAACTGTGTATATAATAACTTATAGAAGACCAGTATCCAAACAGGATTATGATATCATATATAAGTAGTTATCAGTGTGTGAGGATATGTATGGGTATGTAGCAGAGTGTTTGTATACATCACTGTTTGAGGAGATAGACAATGTGGGCACTTACCTGTTGGTCATCTGTCACCTATATATTCTATAATCTATCTATTCTATAATTTATCATCTATCCATCTATCACCTATCTATCTATTCTATAATCTATTCTCTATCCATCTATACCTATCTATTCTATAATCTATCTCATCTATCAATCTTCTGTCAATCTTCTATCTATCATCTATCTACGTATTTATCATCTATCTATGAAGCTATCTATTTCTATTATAGGTCATTGTGTTTATATATAAATTTATATATGAATGTATATGTGTCTCAGTATGTAGTGTAGGTGTATATACATACTGTATGTAATGTGTTTATGAGTGTGACCGTGTGATACAATATATAGTGTGCTTGTGAGTGTGACTGTGTGATACTGTGATGTTTATTGCCTGTAATTTGAGTGTGTTAGGCATGTGTCTGCTTTATTTTATTTGTGCATTACCTGTATTTTCTACAATGTTTTTTATAATAAGCATTTATTAATTTCTCCTTGTCAGAAACAGCCATAAAGTTTTATTCCTGAGAGAAAATATAATATTCACAAACCCCTAAGCATTCATAAAGATTTCTACTCCATAATTTAGTAGGAATATAACCTTGGAGAGGGACAGAACAGTCTTGAGACCTAATTATATGAACAGGCTGTCAAGTTGAGAGTTAGAAATGTAAAATGTAAACAAAGCCCAGGAAGACAGTTAGACTGAAAATAAAAATTCAGGAAACAACCATAGCTCTTGACCTATTAGGTAGGGGGCAAGCCCATACCTACCTCATCAAACTGGAGGCACCCAGAAAGGGCACATATTTCCTAACCACAAAGACCTAACTCAAAACTTTTACTTAAGAATATCAGTGCACATATTCCCACTTGTCTGGATCTCAGTGAGGCAAGCAAGAGACAGTGTGATTTGCACACTCAGTGTAGCACTCAACCTTGAAAAGGTACCCAGTAATTACATATCATCATGATTAGATGCCACTAGACATGAGTAAATGCTCGAACTAGCTGGCTTCTTGTACCAGGGTTTTGTATGTTTTGTAAGGTGGGAGTGTGCTGACTTTTAATTTCAGTGAGTAAGGCCTTATACAGTTGTAAACAGGGCATGCTGTTTATACACACCTGCCCAGTTCCTGATTTTCCAAAGGTGACAGAGCTTGTGACACACTGAGCACAAGACAGACTCTTCCTAGGGAGAGCTGGTTTACTTTTGGGAACTTCCTGTGAGATGAGGGTACCTTAATTCCCACTGCGCCTTCCTATATTCCTGTCCCTTGCAGTCATACTTTAAGGGATCTGTGGCAAATTTTAACTTCCACATTTCTGGATACTCCAAAAGTACAGGATGCTCTTTGTCCACTGAGAACTCCAACACATCTATACAGTGGAGGTTTCCACAGCCTCTCAGATCCCTCAGAGTCTTCATTCTCAGACACAGATCCTGACCTACCGTGCTGCCCTAGAGTGCACCATCCTTGCAGTTTGCCCTCATATTCTAGAGACTTCATAGACATTGAATCATTATGTCTCTTTCTCCTCTCTAGCTTCCATAGTTATTCTGACCACCGTCTCTGCATCCTCATCTGTTCCCTTTGTTCTATGCTTTTATGTGAAGGTCTTGCTTGATGAACAGACACTTTCCCTTCTTTTCCTCTGGCAAATTCTTCTGTAACATCTAAGATGGAGCAAAGGATGGTGTTTCTCTAGAAACTTTTCTTGATCCCTGGTAGCCTTAACATTCTATCATGTGCTCAGTAGCCACCCACAGGACTCCTGATGCCCACATGCTTAACCATGACAGAGAAAATCCAGTCTTCATCCTACATCAGCCTCCTCACTGCTCAAGACAAGGTTGTGTGGGCATTAAACTCCTAGTGTTGGCTCTGTCACAGCCCTGGACAGGTGTTCCATGCCCAGTGTGCGAAATTAAAAGCCAATCCCGGATGCCCACAACTGCAGATGCATGGGACCCGGTATTCTCAGCTTACAAACCTAGGTCATTATTTCTTCTTCTTTCCTATGTAATTGAGTGGGCTCTAAAGATCCTCAAGTGTAGACAGAAAGCCCCAGGACATTAAGTTCTTATCGAGACACTGAAAGACTTTAGGTGAATGGACCATGTTCCTTACCCATGTAAGGAGCAGCTGACATGGTGGTCCAGGTTGCAGATTCCGAAGCTTTCCTTGGAGGGTTCACTCTCTGTCTTGCCTACTATTGTTCTGTTCCTCAGACAGGATAACTTTTCTGTGGATGTGTCTATTTCTAGTGCTATAGTGAGAGGACTTATCTTTCAAGCCCGTGGTGCTTGCAGCCACAGAAGGCAGTACGCAGGAAAGTGGCTGATGTACAAAGCACTAAGAAGGTGTTTGCTGTCGCTGTTTGCGTTACTGTTGCTGCTACTTGGCTGTTAAGGGTGCACACAGCGAACCCCCAACCCTGCTGTTTTATTCTATCATGCCTGGGTCAAGTTACCCTTTGTGCTTCCTTCTCTGTGAGCTATGAATGACACCTCCATCTAAGGTGACATTCATGTTTGTGTTGACGTTCTTTCTCACGATGCCAGAAATGATGCTGGAGGGTGGCTCATGCTGAGCAACCTCTCTCTAGGGTTCTTGATCTAACAAAGCTCCCAGGGTGTGAGTCACTGCGGAAGCAGATTCAGGAGGCAGAGTGGAAGCTGAGCCCCAGCACAGATGCTGAACAGTATCCAGACAAAGAAGCCTGTTTACTTATGTTATCATTCACCATTCCAGTACAAAAGGCCCCCACGGTCCTCCTGACCTTCTCCAGGCAGGGCCAATGGAATCATTGTCCTCTCATTACCGCTTCATTCCATTATAAGCGTCTGATGTCTCATTACAGTCATTCTATTGCAAGTCCAGTCAATGGGGCTTTGGGGAGTGGAAAACGCAGAGGTCAGCAGTGCCTAGGACCTTTATCTCCACTTAATTACATCTCCTGTCTTCATGGCTGTACTTAATCTCATTTACAAATGAATGTTTTCTCCACTATTATGTTCCTCTTCTCGGGATGTCGCTGACCAAAGCAGTTTATTCAGAGTGTGTTAGCTTTCATTTCTCCTCCCTGACCTTGACATCCCATCTTTCTTCCTAGAGATAACCTCGCATGCCCATGTTTCCTCCTATCATGGATTGGGTAGGGCTGGGTCAGCACGTAGTAAATCACATAATTGCTTAAACAGGAAGCAATGAAGATGGATCATAAAATTTACAAAGAGCTAGAAGGACTCAGTAAATTGGAATTTATAACAATGCATCTTTCATCTCACTGGAACTAGCACTGTGGAGCAGAAGGAGAGTCTGAGAGCCCAGGGTCCCAGGAGTGGGATCCGATTCCATGGACTCTGACTACTTATTGGGCAAATGATTAGGGCAAGTCACATGACCTTTTCTGGGCTGAAACTCATCTATAAATGACAAATGAGGTACCCTCTGATACACTATAAGGATGTGGTTGGTGTTTGCTGAGTGTGGCACTAGAATGCTGCCACCAGCTAGCCACTCCTGGTGATTTCAGCGAAAACCACGTGTTTCCTCGTTCACTGACTCGTTATTGGATATAAGTGAAATGTTTCATTGTGGTCTGACAAATGCTTTGGGGAAATCAAATTAACTGTGACACCTTTGCTAATGCTTAGGAGGGCCACACTGGTTCTGTAGCATCAAAAGACTGGGATAGCTAGAGTGAATGGAGCTAATCACATGTGGCTCTTTTTAGAAGACTTGATGGTAGACAGTCACAGCCTTGAAGGTTTGAGTTGCAGGGTGCTTCCCTGGCTCCTCGCAGGCAGCTGATTGGTTGGTTGCTCAGCCACTCATGCACTGCTAAGTGTTTATTTACCGACAGCTCATTTGTGTCCAACTTCAAGGATGAAATGCCTCTTGGGAGCAGCCTGGGATGTCAACTCCAGGCTCCTTTAATTATGGTTTAAGAGGCTGTCCTGCAGAAACAAGTCAGGGCAGGTGCTTGCCGTCACTGACTATAACAAGCAACCTGACCCTTAGAAAGTCATGTTTCATAGCACGAGTGTTTACTCAGCTTAGAAGAAACTTAGAAGTGGGTTTGTCATCTTTAAAAATGTAGTAAACCAGACGTCCACCTTGTCAACTCTGGTGCTACCACCGACTTCCTCAAACGTTTGTCACTTTTGCATTCAGCCACTCAGTTCCTGTCCTGTATGTCACTGCACATGTGATGCATACAAATCACTGTACTAACTCTGAAAACATAAACGTGAATAAGGAATGGAATGGCATTCAAGTTCTGAAAGTCTGAGTTGGAGTAACACACAGTCCCAGAGCACAAGGTCTGTATATATGAAGCGGGGCTGTTTACAGTGTTGGGAGTTGGGTCTGTTTGCTATGACAACTAAAGAGGAGTAGGAGAATTAGACTCATTCAGTGTGGTGGTTTGATAGCAATGGTCCCCATTGACTCATTTTTAAATGCTTGGCCCATAGGGAGTAGCACTATTAGGAAGTGTAGTCTTGTTGGAGTAGGTGTGGTTTTATTGGATGAAGTGGGCTACTGGGGTCTTACTTTGAGGTCTCAGAAGCTCAAGCCCACCTAGTGTGACATGGTCTCATTCTGTTGTCAGTGGATCAAGGTGTAGAACTCTCAGCTCCTTCTCTAGCACCATGTCTGCCGGCATGCTGTCGTGCTTCCAGCCATGATGATAATGGACTAAGCGTCTGAAACTGTAAAGCAGCCTCAACTAAATGTTTTCCTTCATGAGAGTTGCTGTGGTCATGGTGTCTCTTCACAGCGATAAAACCCTAAGACACTCAGCATAATAAATAATATTATAAAACACATGTGCATATATAAATATGCACAAAACAGATGTAGACACACAGAGGCAAACATATACATACACAGACTTACACATGTACATACGTGCTGCCACACAATGTGAATGCTATGGTTAAATATGGCTTGTCCCATTTAAACTCACAGTTTGATCACATACAGCAATGTGTCTCTAAGAGTTGAGTACGTCTTTAGGGTGGGGTAGTGTCTTTAACCACAAAAGTGGGTGAATTCTGCATATTATCCAGTTGGAGTGAGTTTGTTCTGGCTACAGGGTATCATTATAACACAGGGTCCCCTCTTTGCCCCCCTTCTTCCACACACACACTCTGTTGAGCCTTTTCATCTTGTACCATGAAATGAGGTGTCACAAGTCTTTTATAGACACCATTGGGAGTCTAGTAAATTTTCTAGTCTTTCGTACCATGGGCTAAAATCGATATTTTTCTTTTTTAAAAATTTGTATTTTTATTTATTTTTAAGATTTCTAGATTTTTTCTTTGTTTATATAATATAGTCTTTTCCCTTCCCCAATTTCTCTCACATCCTAAATTTCATATTTACTCCCCCCTAAAATACCTAAAAATGAAAATCAAAACAAAGTGAAAGAACCAAGACAAAAAACACAAAAATTTTACACACACACACACACACACACACAGAGCAATAAAACCCATGAAGTCCATTTTGTGTTAGATATGATAGGAATTCTAGTTTCAAGCAAAATTCAAGTGATGTTTGGGACAATTGCAGTGTTGGGAATTGCATCTCTCCCTGAGCTCAAAGCAATTTTCTCAATAGGCAAACCTAAAGCTTGCTAATTAATTTGTCTCCATCCATCTGTTGCATGCTCTGTTGGTTTATCTGTGCCCAGTATTTCATGTAAACTGAATCATACTAGCTTTAGGCTTTTGTGTCTAGCTTGCTTCACTTAACTCAATATTCTGGAGGTCTCCTCCTGTAAAATGTGTCATTACTTCCTGACTTTCTGGGGTGGGGGTTTTCATTGTATTCCATATGCATCTGTTTCAAAGTATGCTACTGTAACAAAGGAGCTTACTCTAACATGTTAACTGACAGAATTGTGTTGTCATATGCTCCTGGGTTCCAGAATTTCATTATGGAAATGCTGCAGGGCTAGCTTCTAAGAGCAGCATTTCAGGTTTTTTTTCCCTTGGCTTCCGGGGAGCTGGAATGACTTGACATGTTGTAGCATAACTGCAGGTTCATACAACATTTTCCCCTGTGTTGGCCTCCATGTTGCCCTGTGTGTAAGACACCAGCCATATGATATCAGCAGTGCACTCTGCTCTAGTATACATGATAGGGAACAAGGACAGTAGAGAAAGTAAAATAAAAAAGCATGGTCTCTTTAGTGACCAAATCTACCTTAGAGAAAGAATTCTGACAGTTTGGGATCCTAGAAATGAAAGAACAGGTACAACATCTGGAAAAAGCCAAGCCCTTTCTTTTTCAGCCATTTTTTGTTGTTGTTGTTCATCTTAATTTCTGATGGGTCCATGATCCACAGTGGTCTGTGATGGTCGGCTTTTAACTCGCCCCTCTTGTTGATGTTCTGGACATACACTTGAGAGACTGACGGACAGATGACTGCCTTCTCATGATGTAAGCACTCCTTTCTAGTAGGGCAGCTTAAACCGTGTGCTGCAGTTGGGATCCGCAGCTGCCGATGTCAAGTCTGTCTCTCAGTGTCCACCATTCTTTTGTCCCCCCAGTGCCATGAACAATACTACCCAAAAGATCCCTACTCCACTCTCCCATTGCTGACCTGGATGCTGGCAGCACACCGGCTGAGGGTACTCCTAATAGAGGTGACACAAATCACTTGTGCTCCTTCAGATAACCTGAAACCTTAACTGAGAAGCTTCTAGAATGTTAGAGAAGAGGCCAGGCAGGAGCAGAGAGTCCCGTAAATGTAGCCAGATAAAAACACAGGAGTGGGCCTGGCCTTGGTGGCGCACACCTTTAATCCCAGCACTCGGGAGGCAGAGGCAGGTGGATCTCTGTGAGTTTGAGACTAGCTTGGTCTACAAGAGCTAGTTCTAGGACAGCCTCCAAAGCCACAGAGAAACCCTGTCTCAAAAAAACAAAACAAAAACAAACAAACAAACACGGGAGTGGATACAAAGATATGTCAAAGGACAACAGATCAATCCCTTTGACAAGACTCCAGGGGGCTTCAGAAACCCCAGCGACCTGAGATCCTGCAGCAGTGTGTCTGGGAGGCACCTCTTCTATGTGGAGGATAGTTCCTCCAGTAATGGCTAGACTGTGTCCTAAACATCCTATAGTGTTAGTCACTGTGAATTCAATTTCTCTATTGCCCTTTGTAATTGGCTCCTAGTTGTGAAAATGGGAGTGTGATTGATTTTTGTATGTTTTCATTTGCTATGCCCATCTTCCTAACATGATCAGACAAGAGCCACTGGGTCTGAAGGCGCTCTAAATGGGACCTTCTGTTTTTTCAGTGACTAACTGGCATTGATTTTTAAGCCACAGATATGTCTAACAATAGCTAGATGCTCATTATCGCACCCTGGATTTTGTCTTACCTGATAAACCACACAGTCAGATATGTGTGGCAATGTCCCCAGTGACTTTTCAGCAGTAAAACTAATTCTGTCACCCAGGAGAGTAAGGGGCCTGTCCTGAGTGATGTCCTAGTGTAGGAGAGTCCCTTCAGAGAAGTCTGTAGTTCCATGGTGACCGTCCTCACATGGCTAGAGTGAAGCAGAAACAGCCTCAGAGGGAGCTGTCATCTCTTGCATTCCAGCTGCTGCCAGGAGCTGAGGGTCAGGCAGAGAAGCTGAATGCAGATATGCAGGAATGGGAGAGCAATGGTGACAGAGATGCCACAAGCTCTACGCCTGGGCCGTTGCATCAGTCAGGATGTGGGTACAGGGGTGCAAGACTGCACGGAGCAGTTCAGACTTGGTCTTGACCCTCCAGCATTCATTCACAGAGCACTCGTGTCTCAAAAACAAAGAATCAACTAGGCTCTTTTCATAGCAGTCACTGTGATGTGAAAGCCTTTCAAATTAATAACACACAAGCATCTCAGTACTGTTAATCTTCTTGGCCACAGCTCTTGCAATACTTATTTATATTTTAAATCTACTAAAATCTGACAAACGGGTCATTATAAAGGTGGGCTGCTGTGTATTATTATCTTACAAACTGGCTTGTAGGATAGCACTCAGAGTAAGAAGTTCTATCACCCCTTCTTATACTCAATCCTTTAAGCTCTGTTCTCATTTGTGCTGTGGATTATCTGTATGGGAAAAGGAGCTGGTTTTCCCAGTGTGTTGAGAAAATCAGTTTGAGTTTATACTTTAATTGGTTAAAGTTGAGAATAACATTAATGATTTTTAAAAATATTCAACCTTCCTTCAATCCCTGCAATTAATACAATGCAGGCACACTAATTACACATCTAAATAAACTTAAGTTCAGTTTTCTAATATTTCAGTTTTCAGTATTTTCTAATTATTTATTTTAATACTTTAAAGTGTCTCTAATTTTTATTTAATATTTGAAAAGTTCACTCACAGATGCAGCGTATCTTGGCCAAATCCATCCCTGTGTTATTCAGGGTTCTGCAGAGTAACAGAAGTTATACAAAGATTATCTCTCTATATATAGAAAAGGGATTTATTAGAATGACTTACAGGCTGTAGTCCAGCTAATCAGACAACGAGTGTCTTTAAATGGAAAGTCCAAGAATCCAGTAGTTGCTCAGTTTACACGGCTGGACATCTTATCTGACCTTCAGTATACACAGGATTCCCAAAGAAGCAGGCTCTAATGCCAGTGAAGGAATGGACTTGCTAGCAGATTGAGAGCAAAAAAAAGTTTCCATTCTTCTGTATTCTAATATAGACTTCCAGCAGAAGATATGGCCCAAATCGGAACTGGATTAAGTACCTGGATTGTATGTCTTCCTATCTCAAAGGTTCAGATTACTAGTAGATCTTCCCACTTCAAAATAAGCAGAAATCCCTCAGAGGTATAATTTCCATTTTTAGGTAGTAGTTAATTCCAGATGTAGTCAAGTTTACAACCAAGTATAGCCATCACAAACACTTATCCCCCATTCCAGCTGTCCCTAGGAACCCAATCACATCCACCTCCCAGTTTCATTTATGTATATATGTATTTAATTATTTATATTCATTTATTCCTCTGAGGTGTTTTCCATATACTCCTGGGATCACCCACTGGGGATTGGGAAACCTACCAATGAAGAATAATGACTCCTCCTCCCTTAGCCAATAGCTACTCAGCAAGGGGTGGGGGCTTGGGAGTCCCTCCCCACTCCACGCTGGGGTTTTAAATTGGTTTGATCTTGTGAAGACCTTGTGTAGGTAACCAGAGCTACTGTGGGTTCATGTGTGCAATAGCCATATCATGTCCAGAGGATAGCATTTTTCTGACCCTTACATTTTACCATTCCTTTGTCCCTGATGTCCCGAGCTTTGGGTGTGGAGGTATTGATATCCCAGCTGTGACTGAACACCCACAGTTTCTTATTTTCATCTCTTAGAATGGTTCTGTGCCTCTGAATCATTCACTGAAATAAGAAGGCTCTCTAACAGCACAGATTGACATCCCACTTAAAGGAGTTTGCACTGAGGCTTTGCATGTTTGATATTTTCATTTTTCTTTTCCTATGGACTAATTTTGCTATGTATATCGCCCTATAGAAACTGGAGGAATAGCTGGGCGTGGAGATACAAGGTCTCAAAATAAAAAGGACTGGGATGAAGCTCAGACAAGACCTTGCCTAGCATGTGTGCGACTTTACGTATAATCTTCTTCACTAGTACAAAAGAGAGAGAGAAAGGAAGGGAGGCAGAGAGGGAGAGAGGGAGGAAGGGAGGGAGGGAGGGAGGGGGAGAAAAAGCAGAAAGGGAGGAAAAGGGAAGGGAGGAAGCAGAAACAGAAGAGGAGAAAGAGAGGGGAGAAAGATGAAGCAGAGGAGAGGAGAACGTTTGTAACTATGTCTCACCCACATTCCAGGGAACTTGGACAAGGTCGAGAAGGACTTATATAATCATGTTTTCATGATGTCTCTCTGTGAAGACTTTAATCATGTTTCCATTTGTTTGTTCTACTAGTAACCCCGCCCTTTCTCTCCGAGGTTCAGTTTCAGTGAGGTTTTTTTTTTCTGGAATTTCTCCATTTCCTTCCAGGATTGGAAATAGTTAGAAGGGCTTGCCCCCACTGCTTGGTCTGTAATGTTGACAGTTTCCTTGTCAGTGCTTCTTATTGTTGCCATGTTTTCTTGACCAGGTTGGTTCCCTTTTGTCTATCTCTCGAAACTCAGACTCTACCTTCCAGTGAGCCATCACTCCCACACCCTAACCAGAAATCCTCCCTCCACCCTTTACAACTGAAGCCCATCACTACCATTCAGAATCCTTTTACTATAAATCACCTAGGTCTCTTTCCTTGGATTGTAAATTTATTTGCAGCTTAAAAGTTTAATGAGGAATTCTGATTATCATTTATTTCTAAATCCCCATTTAGCTTCTTCCTTGACATTTGAGTGAATTTTAAGCAGGCCTTCTGCTTTTCAAGTCAAGCGAAGCCTATTTCATTTTCCCTCCATCTCCAGCATAGGTGCTTCCCACTTGGGCTAGACTGCCTTGACAAGTTATCTGAAGTGCGTTCACAGGGCTTATGTCTTCCCAGTCAGCCTTCTGTAACTGGCAAAGGACCCGGGATGAATAACGGTTAGAGAGGAAGGGTTTATTTTTTCTTCCCAGTTTTGGAGGACTCTCTCCACAATCATTGTTCAGAGCCCTGCACGTTGTGAGAGCATGTGGCAGAGGACATCCTGCCTGGTGGTATTGTCAAGTAAAGAGAGATAGAAGAGGGGCCCAGGGGCCCACTATCCATTCAAGTCATTCCTTCAAAGACCTAACTTCCTCCCTCCTGTACAACACCCCACCTCCCAATAGCGCCAACAGCAGGACACAGAGCCTTCCATATTTGTGTTGTGGAGAACATGTAAAAATGTTTAGAGGATATTTTGTGTGTGTGTGTGTGTGTGTGTATGTGTGTGTGTATGTGTTGTATGCGTGTGTGTACATACACAGGAAAGTTTGAGGACAACTTATATTTGTCAGTTCCTTTCTACCAAGTTGGTTCTGAGATCAAATTCAGGTCATTCAGGTCATCAGTTTTTGATCTTCTTACAAAGCGTCTTTGCCTACTGAGTCATCTCACCAGCCCTGGGGAGCATTTTACACCCTTCTGTTAGCATTTCCTATGGCTGATGCTTGTAGCTTTCCCATACATGCTTGAGATCAGTATAGTCTTTAAATTGCTAGACAAGAATTCTATGCTCACCTGTCCTTTATGCTGGGTGTTGTCCAAGCCATCTATGTCTTCAACAACTTTCCTATTTGATTGTGTTGTTATAGCACCAATTTCACCCCCAATAGGGCAACTCTCTTTAAATCAAATACGTAGCATCAGTTTAATAACGTCAAGGAGGTTTGCAGTCATTGTATAGAAGTGATTTAAAGAAATTGCATTGTAGGGATATTGTACTGAAAACTTTGTGCCTTGAGGGTTTTGTTTTGGTTTCATGTTTGTTTGTTTGTTTTGCTGATGACAACACAGTGGCCTTGGCTTTCCTTTGACTGGAACCTCCCTTGCCCATTTTCACATTTCTATCTTTTCATGTCTGTGCCTTCAGTGCATATATTTGCACTCAAATGCAGACATTTGCCTCGTGCAGCATCATTCGATTTTGAAAGTCAAATCGGACACTCGATAATTTTCGCTTTTTAGTTTTCTGTTGTTGCACCTCCATTTAGTCATTTGCACTTGTTCCTTTCCCGAATCTGATAAGGGGCCTCTGTGTCTTCATTTTGTGTTAGTCCCAGAGAATGTTTTAAATGGTTTATTTTAAAGTTTGTATTTGTTTGCATGTGTGCATGCCCTCCAGAATGTCAGCAGTCTCTGCATTGCTGCAAAGGGAGATCATCCCATGTGGAATTAGCACATGGATCCGAGGGTGTCATACCTTTCTTTCTATACATGTTCCTGTGAACTGCTAGGCCATGCATGGACATTTCGTCAACTCTTACTGTCCATAATGTGGACCTACCCATAAGTTATCGCTCTACTCAGCATCTGTGAGAATAAAAGTAATTGGTTTTTTTTTATTTTATTTTCCAGTTTAAATTTAGATAAGAAACAAGGTTGCTTCACAAGTCAGTTCCAGGACCCTCTCCCTTTCCTTCCCCTCCTCCCGTGTCCTCCCCCCAACCCCCCCCCCCGTTATTCCCTCATTCCCCCAGGGAGGGTGAGGCCCTCCATGGGGGTGTCCATAGTCTGTCATTTCATATAGGGCAGGGCCTAGACCCTTCCCCAAGAGTTCAGGGTGAGAGTGCACCTCACATTGTTCTATGGGAGTCCAAAGTCCGTGTGTATACTTGGGATGGGTACTGATCTGCTGCCCAAGGCTCAATAGATTCCCTAGGCCTCCTCACTGACACCCAGATTCAGGGGGTCTTGATCAGTCCCATGCTGGATTCCCAGGCTGATGCCTGGGATTCAAGAGTAACCTTTGTCTGGTCAGCTGTTTCTGGGGGTTAAACCAGCCCAGTCTTAATCCCTTTGATCATCAGTCCTCCCTCTCTGTTACTGGCTTTCTTGAGTTCAGCTCAGTACTTAACCGAGGGAGTCTGCCTCTTCTTCGATCAGCCACTAAATGAAGTTTCTGTTTCCCAGACCCTCTGGCCATAGGATTGTAGGCTGGCACTCCCCAGATCTATGTCTAAAATCCATATATGAGAGAGTACATGCCATGTTTCTCTTTTTGTGACTGGGTTACCTCACTCAGGATGGTTTCTTCTAGTGTCATCCATTTGCCTACGAATTTCATGATTCCATTGTTTTTTTCTGCTGAATAGTACTCCATTGTGTAAATGTACCACATTTTCTCTATCCACTCTTCGGTTGAGGGACATCTAGGTTGCTTCCAGGTTCTGGCTATTACAAATAAAGCTGCTATGAACATAGTGGAACAGACATCTTTGTTGTATGAATGGGCATCTTTTGGATATATGCCTAAGAGTGGAGTTGCTGGGTCTTGTGGTAGGTTTATTCCCATTTTTCTGAGGAATCTCCATACTGATTTCCAAAGTGGCTGAACCAGTTGGCACTCCCACCAGCAATGGAGGAGTGTCCCCCTTTTACCACATCCTCTCCAGCATAAATTGTCATTGGTGTTTTTGATTTTAGCCATTCTGGCAGGAGTGAGATGGTATCTCAGAGTTGTTTTGATTTGCATTTCCCGGATGGCTAAGGATGTTGAGCACTTTCTCAAGTGCCTCTCAGCCATTTTAGACTCCTCTATTGAAAACTCTCTATTTAGTTCTGCAGCCCACTTTTTAATTGGGTCCTGTGATGTTTTGGAGACTTGCTTCTTGAGTTCTTTGTAAATTTTGGAGATCAATCCTCTGTCAGATGTGGGATTAGTGAATATTTTTTCCCATTCTGTGGGCTGCCTTTTTGTCTTGCTGACTGTGTCCTTTGCCTTACAGAAGCTTCTCAGTTTCAGTAGGTCCCATTTATTAATTGTTGATCTCACTCTCTGTGCTACTGGTGTTATGTTCAGGAAGCTGTCTCCTGTACCAATTCGTTCAAGGGTACCACCCACTTTCTCTTCTAAGAGGTTCAGTGTGGCTAGATTTATGTTGAGGTCTTTGATCCATTTGGACTTAAGTTTTGTGCATGGCGATAAACATGGATCGATCCGCATTCTTCTACATGCAAGCCTCCAGTTATGCCAGCACCATTTGTTGAAGATGCTTTCTTTATTCCATTGTATATTTTTAGCTTCTTTGTCAAAGATCAGATGTTCGTACGTGTGTGGGTTAATACCCGGGTTTTCAATTCGATTCCATTGGTCTACCTGTCTATTTTTTGTGCCAATACCAAGCTGTTTTCAGGACTATAGCTCTGTAATAGAGCTTGAGGTCAGGGATGGTGATGCCTCCGGGCGTTGCCTTGTTGAACAGGGTTGTTTTGGCTATCCTGGGTCTTTTGTTTTTCCATACAAAATTGATTATTGTTCTTTCAAGGTCTGTGAAGAATTGTGCTGGGATTTTAATGGGGATTGCATTGAATCTGTAGATTGCTTTTGGCAGGATTGCTATTTTTACTACATTGATCCTACATAAAATTAATTGTTGAGTGTGGTTTCCTCTGCTTCTTTGTGAACCAGTGCTTTCTCAGTCTGCTTGAGTAGAGACTTAATTCTCTTGTGTTTTGAAGTTCTTTAGCATCCCCTACATTGGAATTCACCTGCCAATCCATCCAGGTCTGGTCTCTCACACTTTATCACCCTTGTTTCCCTGGGTTATCTCCGAATTTTTCCTTTTTCTTATTTTACAACCATGTTGCATTTGTACCTGCCAGAGACCCTGTGAGTAAGAATTCCTACTGATCCACCATGCCAGGACTGGTTAGATAACTCAGTGATATTCATGACTATGTTTCTTTTTAATCTCATTTTTTCATTTGCACCTTTTAACTATTTTTGATGGCTGTCTACACGCAGAGATATCGACCCACCTGGGAAGTGAGACCAAGTTCACACAACATTTGCTGAAGGGAACATTTGTTCTCTCCATGAATATGCAATGTGATTTAAGCATAAATTATAGACACCTTTAAAATATAGCATTATTTTAAATTGTAGTGGCTGATTTAGGTAGCTTTCTTTCAGATATTTAGAATCCTGTTGCTTTCTGTAGTATCCAACACAACTTTATAGTTTACTTACTTTGCGATTGCTTATTCTTTTTTATAGATGGACACTTTTATCTGAAGACTCTAGAATTGACATAGGGTTTGTTTGGCAAGGTCAAAATATTATTTGTATAGGCAGATGATGATTTTCTTTTATTTTGAAAATTAAATTCATCTGTGTGTATGGGTGTACACATGTGTTATGCTCATGATACAGTATGCATCTAGAGCACAGAAAATAAACTTAAACTAAAGCTAGTGATTCACACGACCTACATTAACAACCATAAAAAGTCACTTGGAGTTCAAATACAAACTGAGTTACTCAATATCATTCCCTCATCTCACTAAGACATACAAACGCCAATTATGAATGAGGGGCATAAATTTCTATCCTATGTGTGAGGTAGCACAGATCATGTCCTGCCGGAAGAGGGAGTGGCCCAAGCTAGCTGTTGCCATTACCAGATGGTGCTTGAAGGCGATGCTTCAAGTGTTTACTAAGAAAAACTATTGGCTGCCCAAACTCACACCAGATGAGGTCATCACACCAGCAGACCATGCCCAAGAGGGGATAGGACACTAGATACATAATAGGAATACCTTTAAAATTACTGGGTGATACTTGTCTTGCCCCTCAGTTTTTTTACTTTAAGAGGATTCTGCTGTTAAACAATAAGCGAGATCCTGCTTGACTCCACTCCCTGTTGCATCTGATTGTCTCTGGGTTCCAGAGAGGTTGCAGGATGAGAGACCAGCTCAGTCTACCTGCTCCTACCTCAACCCAGGGACCCCCAGAGACCCCAATAGCAATGAGAATGTATTTCACTTTTCACTTCCTGAGAAAGTGATAAACCTTCCTGAGTAAGGAGACTCAAGGAAGAAAAAGGTTATCTTGAGTTACAGTTCCAGAGCATACAAGACCATCTTGACAGGGAGGCATGGCAGCCAAGCAGCAAGCTGCATGCAGGCAGAGGACTAGAAGTTGTGTCAGGCTTTTCATCTCAAAGCCCATCCACTGGGATGTACTTCCTCCAGCAAGGCTAAAGCACCTGAACTCTTATCCCCCCCAAAGCACTACCAACTGGGGACCAAGTATTCAAATGCCCAAAAGCATGGGGGAAATTCTCATTCAAATCACCACAGTGAAGGGTAATTAAACCTTTTGTGTCAGTTTCGCAGACTAGCCAGGAAAAAGCAAAGCTTATAACAAAGGGAAAGACTTGAAGAAATAGCAGAGGGAGCAAGGCACTCTAGGCTGGCAGGCCTGATGTAGGGCTCTGTGGTAGGCATGTCCTTCTGCATATATATATTTCTCTTATTGGTTGATGGGGGATATCCTTCTGCATATGTGTTTCTCTTATTGGTTGATGAATAAAACACTCTTTAGCCAATAGAGGCAGGAAGATAGGCTGGGAACACTAAGAAGAGAGAGAGAGACTATGAAGAGATGCCATGCAGCCCTGGAAGAAGTAACAGGTCTGAACCCTTCTCTAAAGATAAGACCACATGGAATTACCTAGATTAATAGGAATGGGTTCATAATTAAGACAGAGCTAGCCAATACGAAGCCCTAGCCATCAGCTGACAGTTTATAAATTTATATATGTCTCTGTGTGTTTATTTGGGGCTGAAGCAGTAGTGGGACCTGGCAGGACAAGAAACTCCAGCAATAGCTCTGACTCCAAAGAGAAGGAGATATGGATTTGGAAAGGAGAATAACCCCCACCCCCCTTGCCCAAAGGAAGAAACAGACCCAAAGAGTAGCTACCCTTTTTTCTTCATGGATTATCCTTCAGGGAAGGGCAGTAGGTGCTGAGAAGACAACTGGAGCCTAACAGTAGTGAAGACAACCTTTATTCTGACCCTGTGATAGGGAGAAGGGCTTCAGAAAGCCAAGCTCAACTTCAGGTAATGTAAAGGCATCTGCAGCTTTGTGATCAAAGTGGGGGGTGGTCAGTAGACAGAAAGTCACTACAAGGAGGCTGGTATGTATGGTGCATTCTTACCAAGGGCACCTAGCATGTAGAGAACCAGGTCCATTGTGTTGGTCTGAATGAGAATGGCCCTCATAGGCTCATCCATTTGGATGTTTGGTCCCTAGTTGATAGAACTGTTTAGGAAGGATTAGGAGGTGTGGCCTTGTTGCAGAAGATGTGTCACTAAGGGCAGGCTTTGAGGTTTCAGAAGCCCTTGCCTTTCCCACTTAATGTTCTCTCTGCTTTGTGGTTGTGGCTCAGATGTGAGCTCTCAGCTGTTATTCCAATACTATGCCTGCTGTAATGTTCCCTTCCATGATGGTCCTGGACTCATTCTCTGCAATTCTTAGCTCCTCTTAAGTGCTTTCTTCTACCAGTTGACTTGGTCATGGTGCCTCTTTACATCAGTAGAAAAGTAACTGGGTGGTGATCACCAAGAATGGAAGAGCCATTCAAACTGGCTTAACAGCATCAATACTCAAACTGGATGAGGAAGCTCAAACTGGGAATATAGCTCAGAACAACCTGGCTTCTGACTGGTCAAGGATGGAGACCTTTGATTTCTTGCTGTGGTGACAGGTTTGAACAGAATCTGTGAGAGATGTGGGGCTTGGCTTGGCGCCTCTTCCTTGGTATACCCCATTGATGATGTAAATAAAACTCTGTCTTTCTTCCAGTAATTCTAGAACTATGTGTTCATTGCATGTTCTATAAGGTGTACCACATACCTTTCAGATGTCCCCAGTAGTGGATCTGTTTGTAATGCGCTCTTCCAGTAGTGGATCTGTTTGCATTGCACTGTCCCCAGTGATGTTGAGACAGAGTTAAAACTATTGATATATGTTTTATTTTTTAATTGAGATCAAGTACATCATTCCTGTTTTGTTCACAGATGGCTCGCAAGGACCCTCGAAGGGTTAATTGGCACTGGCTTCTCCCTCCACAACTCCATACTTCATCCTGTTTTCTATGGAGTCTCCCTGTCCTGAGCCCTTTCTTGCTGGGAAGCAGAGGGTGAATGGTCCCAATGTGCTTCATTAAGGTCCACGTGGGCCTGGGCTATACCTGTCCGTCCACTCCTTCACTGTCCTTCCTGGTTTCTCCCTCGCCTCTAACTGATCCCTCTGCAGAGCCTGTGCCTTGGAGGCTGTGCTTGCTTGCTCTTTGCTTTTCGTGGTTGGTAGAGGAATCCCAACATGAAGCTATGGGAACAGACTGGGCAACTTGGAATGTGATGATACATTTAAAAACCGAATAATCACTATCTTTCCTAATTGCCAAGTCCTGGGCCCTCAGCAACCAAACTCATGCTCTGCCTAGTGCAGAGAGAATATCTGGTCCAGATGTAGGGCATTGCACAGATGGCGTCCACATGAGAGGGACTTGGTGTATGCTGAGTCAGCATAATGAACACATTTGTGCCGCTGTAAGCTGCTAAACTGCGCCAATTTATTACCCGAGCAATACAAAAGTAGAACAGAATTAAATTCTTCATTTTATTCCATCCCTGAGTTCAAATGGGCAGAAGTACAACTCAGAAAGTGCAGTTTCCGTTCAATTACTTTGAGATATGAGTATCTGCAGCTCAGACTTGAACTGAAAAGGATAAAGTTGCGATCAAAGGTGCAGGCACAGAAATGCAGATGCAGTGTAAATTAGTATTTTTAAAGTTTGCCATCTTGTTTGAATGGACATGGGTAAGCTTCAGATACTCCTCCCGGATCCTCACTTTAACTGGGTGAGCTTCCTGGTTTTGCTTTGGTGGCATTTGAGTGGCTGTATCCTCAGTGCTGAGTTGGAGTTTCACGAGGAGGTTAACACTGGAGATCCTCCATGTGAGGGAGTCTAATGGAGCGATGGAGTGAATGGGGGTGAGGGAATGGGGCTTTGGAGGACAACTTCACATCTTTAAAGAGTTGTGGAGAGTCTGAAGAAGTACATGGATGCAGAAGCCACCTTTGCCTGAGGTCTGACCTTCTATGTCAGAGGCAAGACTCAGGTGTAAGCAGTAGGCCACTCTCTGGGGTGGTCTGTACCCACAACAAGGCACACTTCCATCTCTCTTAGCACAGAGTCCGTCTGATCACAGTTAGCCTCACATGTGACTTACACATACAAAGGGCGGTGCTACGTGAAATTCCAAGTATAGGTTCTGCTAAGGTAGAGCCATGAGCATGTCAATCAAAACGGAGCCAAGAGGCCGTGAAGGAAGGAGGGACTTTATGCCTATGCACTTGCAATCAGAACTGGACGAGGATCCCTGGTGACACAGAGCATTCCAGATGAGTTACTTCTATGACAAAACCTCAACAGTCATCACTGCTATCAAGAAGTAATCTCAGTATATTCCTGTGATATGGACTAGTGGATGGTGGGGTATAGGAAACAGATGCCAGAGTGGTTGGTTGTAGGGTAGGGGTGTAGACCCTAGTCTGATGGGCCATAGGGTAGGCGTGGACTGAGGCTGATGGACTGTAGGGGTGGGTTTGGACCCTAGGCTGGTAGACCATATAGCTCTGTGTAGACCCTCAGCTTGTGAGCAGTGAGAGAGATGCAGCAGTGCAGAGAAAGCGACACAACCCCAAGAGCCAGTTGACTTGTTAAATGTTTGGCAAGAAGGATGCAGAGGCATCCACACTGTCATACTATCACTAATGCTGTTACACACCCCTGGGTGGGTGGCATTTTTCAGTTGTTGACTCTTCTCTAAGAAGACTCCCATGAGTGTTATTGCTGAGGTTGGGTCCAAGAGATCCTACACATTCTTCCACTGGAATTCAGACTTACAAGAGTGACAAAGCCCAGGGAACAAGTAAGCAAGAGACACCAGTGCTACCTACTTGTTTCCAGGGAATCTCTGGTCTGTGTACACAGCAAGATGGATTTTTGCAGAGTTGCCCATGGAGTTAGAGGGCCCTACCTGATCACGGAGATGATCTTCATCAAGGCAATCTAGATCTAGAGGACTATGGCATCACACAAGATTTCCTGTGCAGTCTTGCTTCAACTGTATCTGGAGAAGGACCACACTGTAGTGACCCCACAGTAGCTGGAGAAGGATCATACTGTAGTGGTCCCCACAGTAGCTGAAGAAGGATTATACTGTAGTGACTCCACAGTAGCTGGAGAAGCACCACACTGTAGTGACTCCACAGTAGCTGAAGAAGGATCACACTGTAGTGGTCCCCACAGTATCTGAAGAAAGACCCCACTGTAGTGACCCAACAGTTGCTACATCACACTTGCCATGGGGAAGGGGAAGGAATGGATAGTAGAGTTTAAGTTCTTCGTAAAAGCCAGAACAGAGGTAGGAAGAAAGGCTTCAGTTTGTCAGGTTTTAAGGCAATTAAATGCTTTCTTTGCACCGCAGACTAAACAAAATATGTCCAATAAATTCCAAAAAGACATGAGCAAAGTAGTAGTAATTCGACAGTGGGAACAATACCTGCCTCACATCTACTGACCAAGTGGAAAAGGTAAAGAGGGCCGGTAGTGTCATGAAGACATCACCTACTCTCAGCATACCATAATGGCAAGGATATCTCACAGTACCAAACCCTTTCAGGGAATTCATTCCCTCAAAGTACTCATGCCAAACACTAGGCACTCCATGATGTACCCAGCCAGTACCGTCAAGACTTCCAGATCATGAGAGGCAAGGAAAGGTTAAGAAAAACTCTGAGACAAGAGAAGGTTTAGTCACCATGATGGGTTAAAGTAGTGTACACAGAATATAGTAGTGATGGGAAAACTGGCCCTGTCCACACAACATGAAGTTTACTCAACAGTAACACATGGCATTTGGTTTAGACAAATGTGCCTTGGTGATATATGGAACAAATGGCTGGGATTGCTGGCAGTGGGGAACACACCAACGCTGCACTCTATAGCCTTTCATTAATCTAAAATTACTCCAAACTAAAAGGCTTGGTTTTTAAGATGCATGAGATGTTTAAAGCACTCAGCATCAGCTCCACACAGTAAGTCTTGCTTTAAAGCACTTAGGTCTGTGCCTCCACAATGAATCTCATTTTAAAGCACTTACAATCACATCTACACAATAAATCTCAGTTGTCATTAGGAGAAAAATGAGAACAAATATAAGAAGTCTACTTGGCTGTGGTGACAACTTGCTCTGATTTTTGAGTTAGAGGCATGTTTGGACCCTGTGTTGGAGGAGTTCCAGGTCATGCTCCGGTGTGGAGAAAAGAATGGTATGAAATAGTTCCCCCTTTGAACAGCAGGTCCCATGTCTGTTTGTAAATAAGATCAGAGGTTGGGATCTGCTCAAGGACAGTGTAGTACTCAAAGCAGCATGCTCCGAGTACATTGTCATTAGATTACAGTAGTGATCACTCTACCAGCAGGATGCAAAGGGGAAGTTGGTGAGGACAGGAAATAGAGGAAAACTTTTGAAGGCCAGACACAGGAGAAAGAGGCACCTCATGCACTGGAGTAGACTGAGTCAGAACTTGGAGGAAGAGAAGAAATGGTACCTTGTGGGGGCCAGAATAGGATTCTGTGTTGATGGGATTGGAGTGCCTTTAGGGGAAGCTCTTGTCTGTAGGAATGGAGGTTCCTTGTTACAGGTTGGCAGGGAGCTTAGGCAAGACTCAAGAGAGAAAGATCCCTGAAAGAGGGATGGAGAGGAACTGGTGGGAAGAAGTGACAACTGGAGGAAGCAGGATGGCAGAAAGAGCAAGGACTGCAAGAGGGAAGGGTCTCTCCCTAGTCACACTGCTGGCTGCCGAAGTTCTCCAGCTGTCATGCAAGGGCATTCACCAGCCCTTGGCTATGTTTACAGTCAGTTCCCAGAGGGGCCTAGAAAAGTGAGCTGGGGCATACCCTTTCCATGGTATTGTTTATTTTAGTGTGTTTACCTTAACCTGACACCAAAGACACCAAATTCACTTGCTCTTCCCAAGGCTGTATTTCTTCAGGCTCCCTGACACCCTGGAGTTAAATACCGTCTTCTGAGTTTAACAACAATGATACTCACCAGTGTTTACATGGGGAGAGAGGAAAGAGCCAGGGATGACAGCAAAGAAGCTAGAGCCTCTTGGTTGACTAGCCTGTAGAAGGCAGGAGAGTCGTTGTCATGGAGATGATAGAAACAATGGCTCCAGGCAGTCCTATCCTATAGTGAGACCTGGATTAAGGGGCTGGAAGTAGGGTGAGGCTGGAAAGACATGGCATCTGCTAGTGGATGGGGCTCAGGGGAGAGTTGTGAGCCCTGGGGCTCCACATGGCCAGGAGAACAACACTATAAAGCATCAAGATATAGAACCTATGTGACTGCTGGGCCAGGGGAGCAATGAGCACTCTGGTGGATTTCAGTGTCATTCCTGAGATAAATTCTATCAGAAGACAATCCAGTTGAAAGCCTAGATACAGGGGCTGAGCCTGCTGATTTATTTATCATCTCATAGTGACTGGCTAGTGGGAGAGGAGACATTAGGGTTATGGTTAAGCCCCAGCTGTTAGGAGCTGAGGAAGAGGTATGGGGGAGTCACAGCAGTTTCCAAGGCAATGGTGATAATCACTACTTCAATTTCACTATTGGTCTTGCATCTGCAGCTAACATTGTAGTTAATGAGTGTTCAACTGTGGTGATGGGAAGTCATCTAGGTCAAGTGTGGGAATCTGGGCTCCAGCTCTTCCAGAGTGCACAAGGTCAGCTCGTATTTCTCTTAGTAACACAAGCGGGGTTTCTAGGAAGTCAACGGCAGCTGATGGAGCTTACACACCCAAGGGCAGCCTCTGACCTACTTTCTTCCACTTGACTGTGGCTATGCTTTCATTGCGTTGTATAAATAAGGAGCTGGGCAGTTTCCCACATCCAAGTTGTGGAATGCATCTTTGTTCCTTGTCTTTGCAGACATGAGGTCGCTCTCTGCTGCTGTGTTTGGAGTTTGTCTGAAGTTATCCCCTGTTGTCATCTCAGAGCTTATACCCTGGTGATAGTCCCCAGGCCCAGGGATGAATTTCTACATGGCTTTTCAAGTGTAAATTTAGAAAACCCTGATTCAGGACTACGGCAGTTGCATAAGTATCCTGTCTAATTCGCCTTCAGGTGGAACAGTTAAATGAGCTCATCCAGAAAAAAAAATTGTGAAGCGAAAGAGCCCATGGTTCTTTCTGAGCTCCCAACATAAAGCTAAACCCACAGCTTGAAGGCACCAGCTAACAGGGTTGTTTTCTTCTGTTGAATTGCACAGGGCATCCTGCATTTGCAGTCACTGTCTACACCGATTGCGGCTATGAGGTGAAACTATGTCTATGCTACAAACCTGATGTCTGTCTCTAGAGGCTGTCATATCTGAGTCCAGCCAGAGAGAATGCAGAAACTCTGCTGTACCTTCTTCTTTGATGGCAAAGTGCAAAAAGGATGCTGCTACCTGCTCTAAATACACTCAATGGACCAGTGATGCCATCTTCCTGTCAGGCAGGTTGACCCTGCTGATGAAACTTGATGGTGTACTGGAGGCTGGGACACTTGCAGAATCCTACCAGCTCCAAAACTGATCTTCACATTCACTCTCTATATCCCAAAGATAAAGCAGGGTGAGCCCATCTTATTCCCCTAGGGTGGGTTTGGAGTTTTCCTTCTGCTGCAGAAGCCCTGAGTGTATCCTCCTCCCCTACCCTGTTGCCTCCTGCTGTGACTCAGCTGCAGACAATCTGTTGGAGAGCAGAAAGAATGTGTGCATTCTGCATGAAGGGACTGTGCTGTGATTTCTGATTGTGCGTGATGAAATACCACAATTCCTGCTCAGATGTTCTCATACTGGTGATGGCTCTTAGAGGTGAGGAACTCATGGGGGACAAAACCTAGCTAGAATGGGGATGGGAAGCTCCAGGAGGATGCCAGGTAGTAAACAGAGCCATTGTGCAAGCCTCCGCCAAGACCCTGCTGGGCAGGTATTCCTGGATGGTCCTCTCTCCCCTGAGGACTCTTTCACACAGGCGATGAGCAAAGGCAAGATGGAGCAGGTGCCTGTGCTGGGTCCACTCACTCTCAGCCTCTCCCTCTGTCTATCAGAGTAGACCCTCGTAATTACAGCTAAGTGCATCTACTTAGGACTGTAGGGCCACCTCCTTCCTGGTGGCAGGTACATTGCTAGAGCAATCGTAAAAAGCCCCCATAAGGTAGGGTCGGGTCTAAGTGGTGAAGTTTTGAAGGAACGGTCAGAGTTAGTTAGCAGCTTTGCAGGTATTTCTGACATTGATTTATGTGTATGCTCCCTCACTGTCTCTTTGTACAGCCTGAAGAATTAGTTACCACCTTGGCCTGGTCTGAGGACAGTCACAGAATGAAGCCAATGAAGAATGAAGTGACTGTCCCCACACACTGGTCAGCAGACATCTTTAACAAAAGCCACACAAACAAAACAGTAATCTTAGTATTTTTTACAGGCTTCAGGAGAAAAGCCATAGGAAAAAAACTACAGTTGAAAATTCTTTTGATTTGTATGAAAAGCAATGTAAAATGGTGGATGATATCAAAGTGCCACCTTGATGTCCATTAAATAGGAAAGAAATCCCAGTTGAGCCTTTCCTGGTTTATAAAGTGAATTTCTGATTTTCCTTGGATGTGTCTGTCGCTAAATATGTATAAAAGGGTGGAAATATGTCGATGTCTAATCATGAAAACTCAATTTCGTTAAAATAACTCAACCAGAAATTTGTAACCAATTTAAAAAGACTTAAAACATACACACACACACACACATGTTTAGATCAAAAACTTGTTTCCTCCAGAACATAAAATAAATGTAATAATTTAATCTAGAAGGTAACCACACATATTCTGAATTGTATACACACAAGTTTTGGTTATAGCATTCTTGAAAAAGTGAAACAAGAAGCAATGTCCAGATCTAACAAGATGGCAGAATACACAGTGACACACCGTTTCTAAGTTGCCCTGTGGAAAACAACATGGTACAAGGCTCAGCTTAGTTCACTATCATAATAAAGTGTTCCTCATCTAAAGGTGATGTAACTTTAACCACCTTCTGGTCTATAACCTTCAGGAAAAAAATGTGTATACAATCAAAGAAAAGATAACATTGCATATGCATTTAAAACACAATTATTTGGAGTGATTAATGATCATATTTGACTTTCCTTTCTTGTGCTTTCTTAATTTTCCCAGGTTTATAGTATGCATGCATTGTGGATCAGTAATCCATGTGTCAAAAACCAAGCTTTATGTGTCATGTTTACCTAGTATTTGCTGATGTTTGGCAGCTTTCCAAGTGATTGTGGAGTTAAATTATATCAGACACTTAGAGGCTACAATTATTATTCTTTTTTAACAGAGGCATTTACCTTACAACTATCAAGATAGCAGAGCAGCTGTCACTGCAGGAAGTGTCATCCTGTCCCTGGTAGGCTCCTCCTCACCACCACCCCACAGCTCTGCCATCACCACCCCCCAGGTATGCCACACCTCCGTATCTAAGCAACCACTGATCTTTCATCACTCTTCCACCGCAACTGAGTGTGCATTTTCTACAGCTTTATATAAATAGAATCACTTCTATTGACTGGCATCTACCATGCAGTCCAAATGATTTTTAGATTATTCTACCATCTGAAACGATCCAAGAGACCACTGCCTTTTGTCACTCATAGTACTTCATGGTATAGATGAGGGAGTTTGCCCCTCTATCCTCCTGTGGATGGTATTTGGACTGCTTCTAGTTTTTTTTTTAATCTAGGCCAATAACAACATATGACGATGTATAGTTGTAACTCTTTCAGAAAATAATGTCTAAGAGTGGAATGATGGGATCCTATGGAAATTTCTTTATCCTTTACAGAACATTGCAACTTTGGCTCTAAAGGTCCCAAACTATATTGTGCTGCTAACAGAACTCGAATTTCACCATAGATAGTACAAGAAATCCCCAGGCTTCAAATTTCAGTCATTCTAATGTAAGTGTCATGATCCTGGCCCCTTTCTCTATCAGAATTGGACCCTAGGCCTTGAAAACCACATGCCAGATCTCTCACACTGGTTTGAATTTGAATTTAACTAATGGCTAAATTAAGTGGAAAAACGATTTACCATCCATATATATTTCCGAAGTGCCTTCTAGATAGAAAGCAGGCACTTCTTAAAAATATGTTAAATTGAACTAGAATTCCCTCACGTTTCCCCTTACCTTTCCTTAATCCGGTCTTTTCTAGCTACCCTTCCCACAAACTCCTTCTGTGTCAACCCGCACACACTCTCAGGTTGATAGCTTATTTTCTGATTATTATTATCACATACATTACATACATACATACATACATACATGTGCATGCTTGTGTGTGCACACACGCACACACACCACATACATACACACACAAACTGGTGAGTCTGTTTTGTTGTACGGTTTCAGGACTCTGCCTGAGAACACCCCTAAGGGGGTTCACCCATGAGCTAGGCAAATTCTCCTTCTCCCCACAGTCATTATCTGCCTGTTCAGGGCTAGGAACTTGTGAAATTTTCCCCTTCGAGTCTAACCTATCCACTATCAATATTGCTATGGTTCTGGTCTTGTTTATGTAGCTACTTCTAGGAGAGACTGTTTTACAGCTAACATACAGGTACTCTGGCTTTTACGATCATTCTTCGTGGCTTTTGAAATGTTTCCTGAGCCATAAAAATCCAATGTTTATTTAAAACCAGTGTTGTTATGCAACTGAGAAACAAAGACTATGTGACAGAAAAGATCACTAGGAAAACCCCGCCATTTATTTATCTCAAAAGCCCTCGGGGAATAATGGGTAAACTAAGGTTGATAAAGCTGATTCTGCCAAGTCACCTACTAAGGCACCCTGTTTCCTAGAGGGCTCTTCTGCGTCCTCACATGGAGGGGAGAGGCTGGTGTACTCTGCTGCTACTCAGCGCTGTGCTGGAGGCTGTAGACCTTGCAACAAGGCAAGAATAGGAAATAAAGTGTGACAAGAGGAAGTACAACCCCCTTCATCTGTGAGTGTCCGGTATTTGTAGAAAAGGGAAAGCTGGAAAATGTACCAGAAAACTTGTAAAATGATCAAATTTAATGAAAACCTGTACACAAAAGCTTCATGATAGCCCACGTAGTTTCTCTAGAGTAACCAAAAGCAGTCATGATTTAGGATAAAAACACTTATTTGTAAATAACAGTGCCAAAATGAAAAAGAAAATAAGATGCATAAGTCCCTACAAGATGGAAACTATGGACCTCTGATGAAGTTTTGAAGTTTTAATATCTAGATAAATGATAGATAGCTGAATCATACTTTTAGATCAAAATTCTTGAGTTATTAATTCTTCCTATACTGTTCAACAGATTTTATTTAATTCTAAGTCACCTTCCAATTGGTAGACATTGACATGATGATTCTAAATATCTGGAACTCACAACGATCCAGAAGTACAAACACACCTCGTTTTAAAAATCAAAACTGACTAGGTGTGGTGGCACACAGCTTTTGTAATGATCAGTCCCCCATTTTAGCAGCCATGACAGGCTAACATGTGCTTGCATGACCTTGCCGCTCCTGTCCTGGTCACTAGGAGGTCAGATGCCCTCCTCGTGGCAAGGAACCAATCAGAAGTTAGCTGGCAGGGCTGTGCCTTATGGCTCTGGGTGTGCTTTAAGGACAGTGCACAACAGTGATGTGCAGAGCATAGCAACTGCCCTGGGAGGGCCTATGGGCCATAACAACCAGTTGACCAATCAGCACAGGGCGGGTCACCCAAACCTAGAAGCACACCAATCCTGAGACTGTCTCATACCCCTAGACACTCCCCTTACACTGCCCTTTAAGATTCCCTGCCTCGAGGTTGCTTGGGGTCTTTTCTCCAGCCATCCTCCATGGTGGTGGGGTGAAGGGCCCAAGCTAATAGGGTTAGCTCATTAAATATCTTCAATAAAAGACTCTGCTTTTGCATCGAAATGAGCCTCTTGGTGATTTTGGGGTTCAGAATTTGGGCACAACACTTTGATTCCAGCACTCAGGATGGAGAAGTAGAACATTTCTGAGTTTAAGGCTAACCTTGCCTGCACAGTGAGTGGCAGGACAGCAAAGGCTATCCAGTGAGACCGTCTCAAAAATCCAAAAGAACAAAGTTGGAGGAGTAAAGCTAGGTTATGACAAATCAGGACACAACCTTGTCGTGAAGTTACATTTATAGATCAATGGAACAGGATACAACCCAGAAGTGAACACACGTGTATGTGGATGCCCTGATCCCAACACAGGTACAGTGCTGCCTCAGCAGAGAATGGGTAGGGTGCTCTCAAACATTTTGAGACAGTGTCATGTAAAATGAACATAAGTTATTTCATATGTTGCACCAAGCCAAAAACTGAACCCGAGTGAATCATCCCCTTATCCCCAACCTCTTATCCTTCCCCACTTTCTGCTTGTTGCTCCAGGTAACACTAATAATATTGTCTATATTATGCATTTAAATATAGGCAGATTTTCTTAGCTATGACCTCAGCAGCTTAACTCACAAGGACAAATTCATAGACTGAATTTCATAAAATCAAACCATCATGGTTTGAAAGGCGAGAGAAGGAAAAGTCATGACCCAGCCTGGGAGAAACTGTTTACCAACATCATATCAAATTAAGTTCTCACACACAGACAGGTAAAGTTCAGCAACAAAGTTATCCAATTCTTGAAAAGCGGGGCATTTATATTTTAAATCAACAATTTAACAAGTATAAAGGATTACTTTCTCACTTTCTTGATAGTCTACTATATAGTTTGGGATCTGAAGAGCCTGCATGTATCCTTAATGCTTGAGAAGTTAGATATAGGACATTTGCTAAAAATTCTCTCCTTAAATCTTGTGAAAATGTCAGAATGTAAACCAGACATCCTGTGCTTCAGCTCTGACTCACTGATAGGTTTCCTTAGTTTAAGAATGTATACCTGATCCAAACAAAATATAATTTAATTCCTAAAGGCAGTCCTTCTGCACCACACACTCATAAACAAAGATTACAGAGGAGAGTAAGGCCATAGTAGAGGGATGTGACCAATGACCTCATCATGAGGTGATTAAGATGATGGCAACCCTGAAGGACCGTAAAGGGTTCTGAGGTCAATGCAGGGGAGAGGTAAGCTGAGGGGCCTTCTACTTGACTATAGCATTGTCTCCATTAACTAGATAACATTGATTTCTACTGACTGATGTAACAGCTTGGAGAAGGCCAGAGGGGGCAGTGGGGATGCAGGGCTCTGTGTGAGGACAGTGGGGGTGCAGGGCAGTGTGAGAGGGGGCAGTGGGGATACAGGGCAGTGTGAGAGGGGCAGTGGGATGCAGGACAGTGGGGGTGCAGGGCAGTGTGAGAGGGGGCAGTGAGGATGCAGGGCAGTGTGAGAGGGGTCAGTGGGGATGCAGGGCAGTGTGAGAGGGGTCAGTGGGGATGCAGAGCAGTGTGAGAGGGGCAGTGGGGATGCAGGGCAGTGTGAGAGGGGCAACGGGGATGCAGGGCAGTGTGAGAGGGGTCAGTGGGGATGCAGGGCAGTGTGAGGGGGGCAGTGGGGATGCAGGGCAGTGTGAGAGGGGCAGTGGGGATGCAGGGCAGTGTGAGAGGGGCAGTGGGGATGCAGGGGAGTGTGAGAGGGGGCAGTGGGGATGCAGGGCAGTGTGAGAGGAGCAGTGGGAATGCAGGGCAGTGTGAGAGGGGCAGTGGGGATGCAGGGCAGTGTGAGAGGGGTCAGTGGGGATGCAGGGCAGTGTGAGAAGGGCAGTGGGGATGCAGGGCACTGTGAGAGGGGTCAGTGGGGATGCAGGGCAGTGTGAGAGGGCAGTAGGGATGCAGGGCAGTGTGAGGGGGGCAGTGGGGATGCAGGGCAGTGTGAGAGGGTAGTAGGGATGCAGGACACTGTGAGAAGGGACACCATGGATGCCAGGTTCCATATGTATCCTTCAGAAGAGCAACAGAGCTTTAATTCCGTATGTTCTTGCTTAGCCCTGCCCAGTGCATGTCCTTGCATAGGGTACTGTGTATTTTCATATAGTAATTCTGTGTCTATAATAAAATGCAATAGATGAAATCTGTAAGTATGAATATATAGGAGATACAAATACCGGTGTATAAAATGCAATGCAAGCAATATATCCACATATATCTGTACATATGTATATATTATATGTGTATATGCATATATGCATATGTTATGTGTAAGTACAAACAGGTAAAACTTATGGCACAGGCATTTCATGCCATATCCTCACTGGGTGGCATGTATGGAAGGCAGAGCGTCGTGCCGTGCCTGAATGGCCCATTTGACGTCTCATGGCTGCATGCTGCACTCCACGCTTACTTCAGGATCCTGCACCATGTTTTGGGATTTTTATTAGCACATGTTGGGTTGAGTGGCATCTGAGACTAATGCTGGCAGGAGCTAGTATTCATCATGTTCCCTCTTCCTGGCATGGGGATATCCTGGAAAACAAGCAGGCTTGACCTCTAAAGACATCAGATTAGTTGCTACAGAGACAATTCTTAATTCTAGTGTGTAGGAGATGTAGATGCAGGAGCCAGACAGAATCGGGAGGGGGTGCTTGCTGAAGGATAAGGGAGCAAAGAAAGCTGGGGAGAAGGTGCTGGCTTCTTCTACACAGTAAGCTCACATAGAAGACCGTACCAAAGTAAAGAAACTTAATGTGACCAATCCTGAAAGCATGTGTGCCGACAGGTAAGTATCCTAAAGGATTAGTCCAGTTTCACACCACACCACACCATACACACACACACACACACACACACACACACACACACACACACACACACACAGAGGAAACAGAAAGGGACCATTTCCCACAGGCTCTCAGTCATGCTAAGGAGTTTGATGTGTATATGTTTTTCCTGTGTTGCTTAAAGTTCATTCTCCTTACTTCATGTTTATGCTAAAGATTTGCTCTTTCCGTATTCTGTTCCTGATGTCATGCCTGCCACTGTGTCTTCCCTTGCCATGATGGAACCCTAAGCCAAAATAAACTCTCACACTTCCTTCAATGCCTTTGGTCATGGGGTTTTTGTCACACTAAGTGAAAGGTAACTAATACACCCTCCTCCCTGTCGTTTATCATGGAAGACACTTCCGTTCCCTTTCCATATTTCCTTTAGTTTGTTTAACACCTGAGAAGCCTCTGGAGCCCCGCCCCCTTTCATTCCCTCTCCCCCACCTGATTGAGATCTTGTATGAGGTTTGTTTGGGTCCCTTAAATTACACACTGATGTATCCAAGTGGTCCACTCCCACGTTGAAGGAGTGTTGCTATATGTGACGGCTAATCTTGACTGTCAACTTGATCGGCTTGACAGCTATCAGGGAGATGAGCAAGCACACCTCGGGGTGCTTGCTTCCTAAGTGTGTTTTCAGAGAAGATTGACATAGAAGATAAAACATGATGGGGAGAACCTGTGTGTGGGTGGAAATATCCTGTAGGCGGAGTGTCTCCACAGAATAACAGCAAGTAAAGGAGGAAGTCCAGAGTGTAGATGCTTCCTCATTCCACTTCCTGGATGCCGTGTGAGCTGCTTGTTCTTGCATAGTCTACCCAATATGATGGATGAAAACCTTTGAAACTGTGAGGTCATATCTTCTTTCTTTCTTCCTTCCTTCCTTTCTTTCTTTCCTTCCTTCCTTCCTTCCTTCCTTCCTTCCTTCCTTCCTTCCTTCTTTCTTTCTTTCTTTCTTTCTTTCTTTTCGAGACAGAGTCTCTCTGTGGCTTTGGAGGCTGTCCTGGAACTAACTCTTGTAGACCAGGCTGGTCTCGAACTCATAGAGATCCGCCTGCCTCTGCCTCTCAAGTGCTGGGATTAAAGGCTTGTGCCACCACCGCCAGGCATCATATCTTCTTTCTTAAATTGTCTCACTCAAACATCCTGTCACAGCGATGAAGGTTTTGTTGACACATTGCGTGACTGAGGGCAGCCGGTATTTTGTGATCAAGGTTGATGACACAGGTGTCTGCTTGGTGAGTCCTTACTGGCACTTGCCTCTTAGAGCTCTCCTTGAGTTCAGAGGCTGTGCTGGAGGAAGCCGGAGCAGCAATGGGGAAGAGTACCAATACCTCTCTTGACAGAACTGAGACTAACATCAGGTAAGTGTGCCAGCTTGAGTGAAGTTTGCAAATTCCTGCAATGCAGCTAATGTTACACAAGACAGAACTTCCAAGCTAGGATTCCTTAATTACACAGTATGAGAAAGGTTTCTGTGTGTTAAGTCATTCATTTGCAGTAGTTTGTGACATGGTGTTGATAATAGAAATATCTGACTTCCTACACTTATGATCCTTCTGTTTTCCTGGGTTCCCAGTCTTGGCAATCAGCGTTCAAGTGTCTTCTGCACTCCTGCCCTTGCCCTCTGCTTCCCTCTCACCGAGATGATCACTGTTCTCCAAACTTTTATTTATAAGCTTGCAGCGGCTTCTCCATGAATCTTCAGTTACCACCCTAGGCCTGTCCATCCTCCAAATATCCCCAAATGCTAGGTATCCTGCTCCCCATGGACTCCTTCATGACTACATTCGTTGTTTGTGCTTGGCTGTCTTTTAACCTGTTTCTCTGTAGGTTAGATCGACAACCCCAGTGTTCCCCTTCATGTCCTACACTAAGCCCTCCATATGTCCTAGGCATGTGCTTCCTGATGTGAGATCTCTGCAGCTGGGATCGCAGCATTCTCATAAGTACAAGCATCATATCAAGGACAAATGAGCAGTGTGACACACAGAAAATCACAGGGCTGAATTAGATATATCTAACTAGAACACAGTGAGCAAAGGAACGAGGCAGAAGTAACCTCTGTGTATTGTAGAAACCTAAAAACACGATTGGCAACCAACTTAAGGGGCAATAAGCTTTGTTTTCTGTAGTAATATTGTGCACGTGTCTGTTATTGTGAAGACAGGATCCAGTTCGGCAAAGTGTGTCCAAAGGACAAGGGGAAATGTTTAGGCAGATAGGAAGAGATGATTGGAAAATGGGTAGATTTAGACAGATGTTAAATAGGTATATATTGATAGATAAATAGATAATAATACATAGATGGGTAGATGATATGTAGATATAGATAAATAATAGATGATAGAAGATGATAGATGATAGATAAATTATAGAAAGATAAATGATAGATAGATGCTAGATAGATGTTATATAGGTAAATAGACAGATGCTATATATATGTGCATGTATATACATATGTATATATATTTCTATTATATATATATATATATACTTTTAAATATATTATATATACTTGTTGGGCCCCAGCCCCACGGGGTCTCTGTGAGTTGCTGGTCAGCCTAAAAGTGCAACTTGTTTTCCAGTCCAAGTGCTTCCTGTTTTCTAGTCCTGGCTTATTGCCCTGGCCTTGACCCTTTGACATCAACATTCAGCAGTAGGAAAACACACTCTCTTCTACCTGGGGTTTTTCCACTGTGCTGTAAGCCTGCATAAAAAGCTCCTCCCTCCTACAAGAGAGAGACCTCTTAGCACTTGCAATGAAGACACACACACACACACACACACACACACACACATTCTCCTGGCAATAAAGGCAGCACATGCATTCTCTTAGTACAAACAAGTGGACATCTTGTCTTTCTTTTCCTGATACCTTGGAGTTGCTTGTGGCGCGGGCACATTATATTTAGTGTAATGAACTGAATGCTATTTAGAGAAATACACTTTAAGGTTAAATGGAAAGCAAATTAATCCTCATATATTATCACATTGGGATGGGGCCAGGAAGGTCAGAACTTGATTTTCCTATGAAGTACGTTGATATGGGATGTCCTTATGTATGCTGCAAATATGAGTTGGCATGCCAACGTGTGGAATTCTCAAGTTTCCACATAAGACCTGAGAGAACTTATTTTTAAAAAGGGGGTGGTGGTTCTGAGACACATATACAGAGCTGAGGACAGCTTCCTGGTTTTATCTCTCATGCAGGCCTCAGTGCAACAACGCCATGACACTCAGGCTTGAGCACAGCATGGCAGATTCCTGCTGTGGTACACAAAGGTGTTTCCAGGCCACACAGTGCATGGCAGATTTAGCTTTTACTCCTACTGACAAAGAAGGTTTACGGGCCTTGTGCTCCACAATGCTTCTCCGAGTTGAGGTGGTGAGTACGGCTGTGCCCTTCCGTTCTTCTGTGTCCAGCTTGTACTGTGGCATACTGGCCGCCTATGTTCATGCCCCTCTTCTCACTCCTGCAGTAGTAATTCGAGCTTTTTTTTTCTGTCCTTACTCCTGAATAGGATTTCAGTTTCACCTGGGTCTTCAGTTTCGTTAGAAAATAAAATTCGGAAATGCCAACTGCTCTTAAAACTAATTATATTCATATGGATTTTAAACTCAGACTTTAGCTGCTGCCTTTTGTCAGTATGATTTAACGAGACCATGTGACCCAGAAATACGCCGAGTGGCTTTGAGTTCTATTCAGAATCATAATGAAATGAATAGATGTTCTCCTGATGGCAATGGTAATTCTTTTGCATCATTTAAGAGATAAAGTACACTTCAGTGATTTAAAAAAGTGGCAGGGATTCATGAGTAGGTGGTGGAGATTTTGTCAATAGGATTTTGAAGTCAAATTTTATCACAACCATCAAGAGAAAGCTACCATGCCCCCCTGCCGTGATGAACTCTTATCTTATGAAACTGTAAAGCAAACAAATTCTTCCATAAGTTGCTTTTGGACCTGGTATTTTATCACAGCGCAAAAAGAAACTAATATTGACCCAAAGTGGGTTGCTTCTCTTTTACTCCCTGCCTTGCTCCATAGTGTACACGGGATGCTTTCCACTTTTCTTAGTTGGCATATACTTTTGATATATGTTAAAATCAGCAGACCTCAATGGCCTTGGAAACTGCTCACAAGGCCTTCCCCATTTTGGAGGCTGAAGAGCCGTTTATACTTCATTTTGAATGATCATTGATGAAATTATAACTAAATATCTCTGGGACAGTCATGTTACAATGCAGTGTGTGTTAATGTTCACTGTGCTCTCAGGGACAGCTGGCATTATAAACAACATCTTCAAGCAGAGAAAATTATTGTTGTACAGAACTAGTTATCCACTACTTTGGAGGAGTCATTTTTAAGATATCTGTTAGGGCAGGCAAGGAGACTCAGCTGGTGAAGGTGTCTCCCCCCAAGTCTGATGGTCAGAGTTCAATCATTCAATCTCTGGTGGAATAACTGAGTCCTACAAATTGTCTCCTCACCTCTACATGCAGTCCCCCCCCCACTCTTGTATACACACAAGCATATAGATACATACAGACCTACACACAAGCACATAGACATATACAGATACACACACAGATATGCACACACTGAGACACATTCACACATAGGCACACACGAAATAAATGAATGGCATTTGTTAAGGTAACTAGAAGTGCATTAGAAATTTCTGATTATGATTCTGGACGCCGTGTGGCCATGTTCAGCATCTGCCACTTTCTAACCTGACTTCTGAGTAGCTGGTTCAGAGACCCCAGCTCAGATTTTCTTCCTGGGACAGACTCTAGGATTTGACAATATTTGTCCAAGGCCTTGAGCTCTGCAATGTTGATGTTAGAGTTGACATGGTAGTCCACTAGGCTTAGTCATCAGTGCTCGTAGACTTGTGTGAGGTGTGGAATAACTGTTTGAAGATCACACACCTGTCTGATCTCTCTTGCATCTTCCCCTCTGCCTGCCCATTTGTTATTCCACGGCAGTCTTCAGGGAAGCTCATCACAAATCTCCATGAACTTGACCAGACTCCTGCCTATGTCTGCCCTGTCGTCAGTAATCATTGTACTCTTCAGGTCAGTAGCTTCTCCTCCCGTTATGGCAATCACAAGAGAGCCTTGCTAGTGGATAACAAGTTTCCCATCGAGAATTGTGTCTTCCTACTTTCCTAATATGCTATAGCAATCACAGGAGAACCTTGTGATTCCCAATTGTGAAGGTTAGTTTTACGTCACAACTGGGAAGAGGGAACCTCAATTGAAAAACTGTCCCGACTGTATTGACCTGTGGGAAAGGCTTTGTGCATTCTTTTTTGATTGGCAATTGATTTGGGAGAGCCCAGCTCAGTGAAGATGGTGCCAACCCTGGGCAGGTGGCCCTGAGCTGTATAGATCAGGCTGAGCAAGCCATGACAAGCAAGCCCTGAATCACACCCCCTGTGTTCTCTACATCAGCCTCCAAATTCCTGCCCTGACTTCCCTCAGTGCTGAGTGTGAGCTGAGAGTTGTAAGATAAGATAAATCTTCCTCTCCAAGTTGCTTTGGGTATAGTGTTTTATCAGTGCAGCAGAAACCCCAAGACAGCAGTGGACCTCTAGTTACATATGGCCATGGTGACCTTGAGACAGGATTGTTCATCAAATATGTCCATTTTCTACTGAATTAAAACATGCCTGACAAACTAAATATGAGATCTGGAAGCCCCAAAATAGAAATAAGTATACACAATATGGATAATATATTTATCATGCGGCAAAATGATATTTTTAGATATATAATGTTAAATAAAACATGTTATTGTAAATAATTTCACTTGTTTTTACTTTGAACTTTTATAATGTGACTACCAAAATGTTTAGAATTACATATGTGGTTGGCATTGGCATTGTATTTATCTGTATACACTAATTTAGCAGATGCAAAACACTTCAAAAATACCAGACACATGATTAGCTTGCTGGGTTGTTTTTGTTTGTTTGTTTGTTTTTCATACCTGGTCCTGTAAACCCAATCAAAATCCCATGTTGGGGAAGGTCACAGGCCTTGGGGAGCAATTTAATTCCATTGCTAGCTAAATTGACATACCATTAAGCTGTCTTCTAAATATTTGATGTATATCCACATAAATAATTGCCACAGTCAGGCTTAGCAGAAAAATCCCATTCCAGTAAGTGGCAGTGAATGTAGAGAATCATGACTGCAAGGCTCAGCCTGAAATAGGATGGGGTTCACATGCCCTCCACAGCTTGGGGAACACGTTGCGGAAAGGGAATGGAAGCAGTAAGAAATGGAAGACAGAGGAAGAGCTGTGAAATGCTGTCTTTTGTACAGGTTGTAGCCATTGCAGTCATGAGAACTCAGATCTGTCCATCAGCAGCCAAGAGTAGACAGATGGGGAACTCAGGGAGCTGTGCCTGCCTGTGCCAAAACACTTTCTATTGATTTTCAGGGAGGAAGAGTCATCACCTTCAGTTGTGTAACTATTGGTGACTCCATTTAGCTCCAAAGAGCAGCTGGTGGTCACGCAGATGACCCTGATAGAGCTAAGTGGGCCACAAAGCAAAACTGGTGGTCATGGATCTGGGAAAGGATTGATGGACAGGGGTGGGAGGGCTGAGAGAGATGGGGGAGACAGTAACCACATGTGTGACACATGTAAAATTGCCAAGCAGCTACTTAATCACACACACACACACACACACACACACACACACACACACACACACACACACACGAACAAAATAACAAACGGGAATTGGGCCAGGTGGTGGTGGTACACACCTTTAATCCCAGCATTTGGGATGCAGAGGCAGGCAGATCTCTGTGAGTTTGAGACCAGCCTGGTCTAAAAAGTGAGTTCCAGGACAGGCTCCAAAGCTACACTGAGAAAACCTGTCTCAAGACAAACAAAAAAGAGAAGAAGAAGAAGAAGAAGAAGAGGAGGAGGAGGAGGAGGAGGAGGAGGAGGAGGAAGGAGGAAAGGAAGGAAGGAAAGGAAGGAAGGAAGGAAGGAAGGAAGGAAGAGTTGGAGGAGATATGGTAGCTAAACCCTCCTGTGGAGACCTCCTCCCTCCTGTCTCTAGCATGCCTAAAGAAGGAGACTTCAATAGATTGAGAATGTGCATTGTATTCTTAAGTGCTTAGATTACACTGAAGACAAAGACATATCCCCAGGGCATTCATGCCAGGGATCCTGGCAGGAAGGAAGAGGCAATTTTTTAATTGCTCTGGTTCTCTCTGGGAATAAAAGACTGCCCCAAGGCTTTTAGGAACCCCATTGCTTGGCAACACTGGATATAAAGTTTCAGTGAGGTGCTACCTGGAAGTGTTTCCAGGCTGGGAAGGTGGCCCAGGTGATAAAAAGCTATGCAGTACGCCAGGGGCCATACCACCAGATTTATGTGCTGGTTATGTGTTTTGTCAACTTGACACAGGCTATGGTACCCAGGGAAGAGGAAACCTCAACTGAGAAATACCCTCAACAGACTGACCTGTTGGCAAGTTTCTAGGGATATTTTCCTGATTGATTGTTGATTATTTTCTTGATTCATGGCCAGCTCACTGTGGGCTGTGCCATCCTTGGGCAAGAAAGAGGTCCTGCCTGGTTGTATGAAAAAGCAAATGAGCAGCCATGGGGAGCAAACCAGTAAGTGGTCCTCCACCATGGTGTGTACTTCGGTTCCTCCCTGAGTTCCTGCCCTGCCTCCCTCACTGCTGGAGCTTGAGTGGCATGTAAGCAAACAAACCTTTTCCTCCTCAAGTTACTTTTGTTCACGGGTTTTTATCACAACATGGTAGAAGCAAACTAGAATACCTCATAAAGCCAGCTGCGGTGGCACACCCTTGAATTCCACACTCCTTCTGGTGGCAAAGGCATAAGGGTTATTGATTCATTGAAGAAAATTAATTATGATATGGAGTTGAACAGAAATATGTGGCTTACTCCTGGTGAAACTGCCTCTAATCCTTGAGGGGAGCAGGGTGCTATGTTTTGGTACTTTGATGAGAGACACAGTCTGTGCTGTTCCCATTGTTGTGAATAAGGAGGCAAGTGCTTCCTCTGTAGGGCCCCATGTGATTTTAAAGCCTCCTTTCTCATGAGATTCGGTGGACACCAGGATCAGGACAGGTGGGGGTCATGGGCTTCTTCACGGTTAGACCTTCCCCACTGAAACTCAGACTCCCCAACTCACAACAACATCAGCGGGTGACATTATCCCCTGTCCACAACTGCATTTTCTAGGGTTTTCTCCAGGCAGCATAGTGTCTTTTCTGGTTTCCAATGTGAAACTCAGTGCAGGTGGCCCTTCCTGGAAGGGCACTTGCTCTTACAGCCTTCTTTACCAGGGCAGCTGACCAGTTGGCATTGCCTCCAAGCAGGACTCATCGTACAATCACTTCCTTCTAGTCCTTTATCCTCCTGCTTTGCTAAGGTTCATTTTCTGCTCAGCTCACACACTCAGGGCTTACACATGAACTACGCTGCCCCCAGGAATGCAGGAAGAACTTTCAGAGGCTTTGGTCATTGGGCCCAACTGATTGGATCATAAAAAGGGAGTGGCTTGGACATGTCTTCCTCCTATACCTCATTGTTGTCATCAGCCCTCATTAGGTAGCTACTTCCTTCTGTCAATTCCTGGGGTCACCAGGAGGACCCTCTGGGAATCTCCAGGGAAAGTTCATTTTCCCACAAGTCTTTCGAGTCTTGGAGTGGACATCATTTCTTGTTGCCAGGTTATGAGATCCTCACACCTCCTGTTAGTTTGTTTATCCCGTCACTGTTTTGTAAGGAGTATTTTCACTGAAGTCTCCTCAATGCAGGCAGAGTCCAGACTTTCTGTCCAGACTGAGTTCCATAGACTCAGTAGTCAGGGAAAAACTGAGTGACTAAAAATCCTAGGTGGTTTAGATTGTGTCAAGCTGACAATAAAAACCAACAAGGACATGAGGTAATAAAGACGTATAAAAACGCAAAGTAGCTCCATCATGCCATTCACCATTGCAATTTGGGAAAGTACTGTTATTTTAAGAGAAATGTGTCATTTATATTGATTCTCATTGTTTTACATTGTAATTTTTGAAGAGTATTAGTGTGTGTAAGTGAAATAAATTTCAAGTGCCATGGTTTTGATTATTGGTCATTAAATACGTACTAAATATGAATTATTAGCAGTAGCAGTGAAAACCCAAGTCAGTTCTGGGCATGAGCATTTTACTGCAAAGGTTAGCTCAGTTTTATACACATACCCGGGATTCTGTCAGCACATTGGAGAAACAGGTTCTTAAAGCTGATGTCTGTAACTCTCCACACTCATGGTTTGTCACACAGGGCATGAAAACTGCCTGCAGCACTGTCCAACTCCTGCCAGCATTGGCAGTGTGATTTCTGGGAGGAAACCAGGCTGCACTCATTTGCTTATGATTGGCTGGAGATATGGGTATTTGTGTCCCCTGGTTCATGAAAGATGGTGAGAGTTGTAGGTAAGTTGTACTGAGCACTGGAGGAAAAAAATTGCAAAAACTAAAGTAAATGCCTGGTGCTCATTGACTAAACAATAAATCAGTCTAGAAGCCTGACAGGAGGTGAGTACACATGACAGAATATTATCCAGCCACAAAGAAGGAAGAGATACCATCATTCCCAGCAAAATGGATAGAACTGGAAGACACTTGTTAAGTGGGAAAAGCCAGATGTTGAAAGACAAATGCTTCATGTAGGGTCTAAAATGTGGCAGCCAAATAAGTTCAGCTGGCCATAGAATATGCATTACAAAAGGCTGAGTGCGGGTGGTGGTGGAAGTATAAAGACACAATTTTGAAAACAGGTGAAAGATTATATGATCTGAAGAGAATGGGCTGGAGAGACGGCTCAGAGGTTAAGCGTACTGATTGCTATTCCAGAGGACTGGGGTTCAATTCCCAGTAACCACATAGTGACTCACAACCATCTACAATGAGACTTGGTGTTTTCTTCTGGTGTGCAGAACATTTTATACAAAATAAATAAATATTAAAAAGAAAAAGAAAACAGGAACTAAAAAACAGAAGGAAGATATAGTGATGGACTACAGTTTGCAACAACCTGTGTTGGATCATGGAGATCTTGTACAGTTATCAGATATATACGAAACTGTTAAATATTTAGGGAAATACATATATCAACTGCTTTGGCTTGAACATAATACATTGTATACACCCACTGAAGGACACTACAGCACACAGTGCCACACAAACGCCTACCCTTAAAATATTACTTAATTTAAAATTCTAAAATAGTGAAGCTTGTCTGCTAATCCTATGTGTATGCAGATTTCTCTCCCCTCACAGATCGTTGCTTTCCTCAGGGAATTAGATACTGCTACATTTTCAAACTGGAGTGTGTTCCGAAGGCTCATGTTCCTGAAGTCTGGGCCTTGACGGGTGGCACTCTTGGGAGGAAATGAGGTTGCTAGGAGTTTGGCCCAGTTGGAGGAAGTCAGTCAGTAGCAACTTTGTCCAGGGGTCACCTGTTTCTTGCCTCTCCCTGTCTCCTCCCTGCCTCCCCTCCTCATCTTTCCTCAGCTTTCTGGTCACCCCCCCCTGTGCAGCTTTGCACTGCCGCATGTATCCTACACTCACACCCTGCTTGTTCACAGGCCTACGGTAGGACAGCCAGGAGTGTGACCCCCCAACCTTGGACTGTTGTCTTTCCTCCCGTTTCCTCCCTGGGTGGTTTATCTCCACAACGCTGCGCTTGGGAACACAGTTTCTCTTTTCTTCTCTGCACAACATCTGCAGCCTTTACAAGCAACAGATGTAGTCCCTAGGTGTTTGTGAATCCACTGTCACCATGCCCCAAGTGCCCACAGCAGTCCCTTGCACACAACAGATTATAGAACTTGCCTGGGGGGATGAATTGGAATGTAGTTATATGTCAGTCCCAGCATTACCCAGTTGGAAGCCATATTATAGAAGATTTCCAAGGATGCCTATCTCAACACTTTCTGATATTCAGTATTAAACAGGGACACACTTGAAACGATTTACCTAAAAGGGTTTCATGAGGAAACCTCCTTAATAAAGAGACAAGAGTAATTTTCAATTAGCATGTCAAGTGTTTACAAGGAAATAGAGGCCTCTAGACACTTGAAGGTACTTGAAAACAGTGTGTTCATATAAGTAGTTTTAGTATTTGCCTAAAATATTATTTCTCAAACAAATTGATTTAATATACTCTCCTCACGTGAAGTGTGAGACTAGATACAAGTTTTAGCTGTGACCCTCACAAGAAGTTCCTAAAAATACTGAGACTCACACAGAAGAAACATGACACAAACACCACTCTATACTACTTACACGCCATGCACAGACATCAATTTATAAGCAGCACAGAACATTCCCAGAGAGCTCTTAGTTGCTAACACTTATTTCATACTGAACGAAGAGCCCTGTTTCTCATTCTACTCAGAATAAGACCTTCTGTTGCCCTTCACAAGGAACTAACAGACAGAACCACGGGCTACCGTTTCCATTCATTTATTCAGCTCTGCAAATAACACAGGCTAGACTGCCCAGAAAAGGTTGGATATTGAAATATATTTGGTTTCCAAGGACAACAATTTGGGATGGCTTATGAATATGCTCCTGCTATCATAGCAAATTTGCTGAGACTCTTTAATGCTAGAAAGAGCCGACAAAAATAAATCGTGGCCTGAACATGCATTAATACAAATTGCTTTCATTTACCACACATTAACTCCTAAATGAAAAGATATCTAAGAAAGCAAAAATATTTTCAAGACTATCTATGAATGCAATTATCTGGCCCGCTTTGATGGCACTGTAGTAATGAATGCCTAGCTACCACAGATACGGTCCCATTAAAGAGCCGGCTGGCATGCTTGTACACGATGCTGGCGCCAACTGATTTTCAGAGACATCCTGCCTATTTTCTTCAAAAGCAATTTCGGACCCTTCAGATCTGTTTTTACCACACTTGTTTAGTGCTTTCTCCTCTGTTTGTTGGAATGTCATGCCTAAATGTTTCCTCACAGAAGGATATTTGTTTTTAAGTCTGGCTGTCTCACATGCTTTCTGTGTCGATGCACGGTCTGACTGAGGCCGATGTTGCAGGATCTTGCCACAGTAGATGGTACTATGGCTACTGAAGTCGTGATTGTCCTAAGCGTCCCTGCTTCCTGGTGCAGGCTGCCCTTCTGAGCTCATTACCATGAAGAGCTTTGCAAGGTGCTTTCCACACAGTTGCTCCAGCCCCCCCATTGCTCAAGGATGCTAAATCTTCCACAAAGACACCTGTCTCTCCTCTGATGTTTGTCACCACAACCTGCTATTCTGAGATAGACACCTGCTCATATCCTTTTTCAGAGCTGAGGTTATTCTTGCACACAGGGCAAGGGTATACAGTCACCGAGGCTTGTGCATGGCTGCTCTTGCCCACAAACTGCCCAGCCCCACTTTCTCCAGGCATTCTAGTCATGCCTGATGGTGCTATGCTGTGAGCGAAGTTCTCTTGTTTCCTACAGTTGTTAACCGAAGGCAACTCTGAGCATCTTGCCTAATTACAACTTCTGATTTTTGTTAGTTTGCTTCCAAGGCTCCACTCAATATTTTCGACCTCCACCAGATTGTTTGTCGTCTCTTTTTGCTTCATCTTGGTCCTTTGGAATAACATTCCACAAGCCCTGTAGCTGTTTTCTTTTAATGCCAAGCTTCCCTAGACTAAAGTGATGGGGGATTGAGACTCTTAATCTCAGTATTGTGGGTTCAAGCCCTGTCATGACCACCTCAACCAGCAAGGAAGACGCGACTCAGGAATCCTTCTCACAAGCAGTTTATTCAGGACCTTGAACAAATCTTCTGACCCCAGGGAGTGCCTGCCCACAGCTTAAAAAGGCCCTTGGGCGGCCAACCCTGATAAGCCATGTGGCGACAGCAGATAGGTCCACATACGAGGAAGCAAGCCTGATATCCAGCCTTGACCAAATAAGGAGTTGTTTATCACAGAGAGCACTTGCTATCGGGCTAGCAGAGGCAAAAGCCAGCACCATTTTAAGGGTGCGGCACTTCGCAGCTCTCTACAGTTCCCCCTTTTTTGTTTAAAATGCAACAGGCAAGAGTAGAGGTCTGATCTCTGACAATGACAGGGACATTGTACTGATTTTTGTTTGGCATCATCCACCCAACAAACATCAGACCTGTCCGATACCCTTTTTTCCAGAGGCGGGACTCTTGGGTACCAACCCGCATGCAATCAGACATGCTCTTCTCTGGGTCATTATTAGCTGACTCAGAGTGCAGTGCTCTGCCTCGCATCCTGAGCGTATTTAATTAGTTTTTAAGGCTAACCATGCCTGTGGGGGACTGTCCTGCTTCAATAGCGGTAAAGGCCTGAATGATTATGGCTGCATTGTGTCTTTTGTGTGACTCTAATCTTACATAGAAACCACAAGCAAACCAGGGAGACCAACACCAAGAGACCTGTTAATGCTCCTACACCCGCCCACTCCTTAAGATGGTTCATTGTAGAAGTCAGCCAGGACAATAATCCCGATGCAAAGGAAAGGTCCACTCTGGTGGAATTCACATGGACCACTGCCAGCCTCAACTCCTTCAAAGTATCTTCAAATTTAAGTGACCAATTCTGTAAAAGAAAACTGGACAAATACTTGGACAAATTTGTAGCTTTTGTAAAATTGGCATAATCCTTGCATTTTTCACTCAGAGCCTCCAGGTGCCAAGATTGCCACTCACTTCTCCTTAATTTGGCAGTGATTTTCTAAGCCTTAATGGCTATCTGATCCACCTGTTCAAACACCTGTCCTGGATATCCTGTCTACATGTATGCAAATCTACCTTTTCATTGCTGTCTACATGTTTGCAAATCTACCTTTTCATTGCTGGAAGGGGGCATTGTTCATACCATGGGGATCATGACAATAGTTTGGAGTTCCTCCTCATTCTCCTTGGAGTCCATAGACTCTGAGTCTTTTAGAGCTGAGTACATCTTTTTTTTTGTTTTCCTCCCTTTTCACCGTTTGTCTGTTCTGATCTCTCCTCTTGTAATTGTTCTAAAGCATTTCTCCCCTTTTTAACTGCTTCACTACATTTCTGATCCTCAAGGGAACTTTTTACTAGTCTCCAGACAGGCCGAACACCACCTCTGAGCGTTTGAAATAATTCAGCAGCATTTATCATCAAGTGTACTTTAGCAGTTGTTCCTTCCTGAGCAATCAAAAAAAAAAAAACTGAAAAACACAATAGTATACAGTATCCAGAATTTCTGTGTATTTTCCATATTGTTTCTCAGTCCCATGTAAAATCAAGATCTCTCCCTAACTTCCAAAAATCTTAGATTCTTAGAACGAAGCAGCTCATTCAGAGCCAAAAAATTGGGTGCAACTGAGAAGCGCCCATAGCCAAACTAACAATGTTTTTACTTTCGGTTCCTGCTAGCCAAACTAACAATGTTTCTTTTAAGCTTCTAATGTTTCTTTTAGCTTTTACTTTGGGTTCCCTGCTAGCCAAGCTAACAATGTTTTTACTTTTGGTTCGCTGCTCCACGAACCATTTGTCCTGCTCTCTCTTTACCTACAGAGAGGAGCAAACCAACTGCTCTTATCCCAGTCCTTTTTTTGCCCCGCTCTTGTCGTGGTCCCTTTTTTAGTCTAAGATTTTTTGATTGCAGCAACTCGTTGAGTGCCAGAAAAATTGGGCGGGATGTGCAATTACCCATGTTTTAATAACAAACAGTGAAAAGAAAACCCAAAAAATAAAATTGAATACCACCCAAAGGGCCAAGAAAAAAATAATAATACCCTTTGTTTCACTTTTACTCCGTCCGCTTTGACGCGGCTCTGCTGCTTTGCTTTCCCGTCTGCTTTGACGCGGCTCTGCTGACCGTTCTCCCCTTCTCTATGGGTGAGAACAATAATCCCGCTCTTTTCACGGATCCCCGCCTTACCTGGGGACTTACCGGTGCACCCCCTGACCGCTGTGAGTTCTGAATTCCTTTCTTCGTACGAGCGTCCCCGTACGGGCCACCAACTGCCACGACCACCTCGACCAGCAAGGAAGACTCGACTCAGGAATCCTACTCACAAGCAGTTTATTCAGGATCTTGAACAAATCTTCTGACCCCAGGGAGTGCCTGCCCACAGCTTAAAAAGGCCCTTGGGCGGCCAACCCCGGTAAGCCATGTGGCGACAGCAGATAGGTCCACATACGAGGAAGCAAGCCTGATATCCAGCCTTGACCAAATAAGGAGTTGTTTATCACAGAGAGCACTTGCTATCGGGCTAGCAGAGGCGAAAGCCAGCACCATTTTAAGGGTGCGGCACTTCGCAGCTCTCTACAAAGCCCCAAGTTGGGTGCCAATATGTAAAAGAGTTCTTAATTGGTCTGTATAAGAAAAAGCAGGAGTTAGCTATAGAGGGAAATGCTGAGAGATCAGAGAGAAGGAGCAAACCACAGCACACCTTACCTCCTAAGTGTCTCAGCAGAGAAGAGAGCGATTTCCTGTTTCCTACTGCTCAGTTCCTGTTTCTGCCCAGCTACATCACTTCCTGACTGTCTGTACAGATTTCCAGACCTCTATGGTTAGCTAGTGACAAGCTTCACTCTCTGACCCCAGACAGACTTTATTGTGTAAGATATCAGCATAATAAAGTAAGAATAAGTTTCCTCAAACACCTGCCACATCTGCATTATATGACATATTCTGTATATTCATAAGCAATATACATTGAGGGTATGTATCTCAGCCTGTGTGGGTGCTATCACAAAATGTGACAGGCTGGGTGGCTTATAAATGACATAGGTTATCCCTTACTTGCTTAAGACTGAGACATTCAACAAGCTAGAGGGGCCGGTAGCCTCACTGTTTGGGGAGGAACACTTGCTTCACTAGTTTATTGACAGAGAATTCTAGCTGGGTATCTACAGGATGGGTAGGGCAAAGCCTTTTTATTTGACCACTGTCCTCCACTGGCACTAGCCATTAGTCTGTGCCCTTGAAAGACCCCTGGCCCAGTCTAAACAGGCAGCTGAGACTTATGGAAAATTCCGTTTCCCCCATAGCTGAATAGTCATTGTTATCAGAAGGGAGCTCAGCTCAAGGTCCTCATGGCTGAATAGTCATTGCTATCAGAAGGGAACTCTGCCCAGGGACACAGGTGTCTGCATAGCCAGCCCAGCAGGGCTGAGCAAGGACAGAGACCAATTGTTCTTCAGATAGGGCCAAGGCCGAAACTTGAGTTCCAAGAAAAATCTCTATTTGCCCGCGCTCTGAGCCCTAGCCTCATTTAAATCGCCCAATCAGGGTCCTGTTACTAGGCTTCTCGCTTCTGTACTGCGCTTTTTGCTATAAAAGGACCCCTGAGTCCCCAGCTCGGGGCGCTCAGCCCCCCGAGACTGAGACGCCCGGGTACCCGTGTGTAAATAAAGCCTCTTGCTGTTGCATCCAAGCTCGTGGTCTCGTTGTTCCTTGGGTTCGGGTCTCCCTCCCGTGAAAGTACCCCGCCTGGGGTCTTTCACCCTGACCTCATGTCCAATTCACTCTCCAAGTGTTTCACACTGTAATACCTTCAGCATGGATGTCTTGTAATTCCAGGACTGAGGAGAGAGAAGCAGAAACATGAGGACTGCAAGTTCAAGACCAACCTAGGACACCCAGAGAGTTTGAGCTCAGCCTGGGTTATAAAACCAACCAACTAAACCAAAACCCAAAGCTCTTCTTTTAGAAAACACCATGTATATGAATTTCTCCCTCTATATTCTCCAAAATCCATGAATATTTTAATGTAGTATTTTCAAATTATAATTCAGATTATAGTGGAGAGAAGAGATGGAGACCGAGCTGGACAGGGACTGGAAAGCGGCGAGCATGTGGCAGAGTGTTTGCTGGGAATCCTGTGAGAAATGAAAAGAGATAATGAATACCACTCTCTGGCTGTTTGCTCTTTCAAAGTGGACCTGCAGCTCATCTTCCTTTTATTTGCTTTGTGCAGGTATTACTTATCATAGCAGACACAAAGCAATTTTTTTTCTGGGAGGTCTTCAATTCCTCAGTCCACTCCTTGCCTCTTAATTAAATTCACTGCAACCAATACTTATCGATTATCTGCTCTGTAGCTCTCACTGCAGTCAAAGCCCAATGCTGAATAAGACATGGTGTCTATTCCTCGGCGATTTAGAGACCAGAGGGGACTTGGAATACTGGGGAGTCGGGACTCACAGAAATGAGGTGCTGTGATGAGGCTGCTAATGCTTGTGTCCCGTCAAGGAGCCACTCATTATAAACCCGGCCCCCATGCGAGAGGTCCTAGGACAGAAGGGTGTGGGAAGCAGTTATTACAGCATCCGATCACTAAGCCATCATAAGCGAGAGTAGCGCCTTTATCATTGTATTTTTACATTTTATTGGTTCTTGGAGAGTTCCATACAATGTGTTTTGGTCATATTCACTCCCTCTGCCAGCTCTTCCCAAACCCACATACTCCTTCCTTCCCACCCGACTTTGTGTCATTTCCTCCTCATTAAGACCAGTTTGTGCTATCTAAATATTCCTAGATGTATGATCTTGGTGTAGCTGGTTTATAAGGGGGCTACATTAAGAGAAAAACCAACCCTTCCTCTGCAAGCAGCTAACAGTTGCCAATACCTTGAGGCCCCAGAGGGCTCCACTATCCTCTCCCTCATGTGAGGACACAATTGGAAGGCACCCTCTTGGCATGGGAATGTCTCTTACCAAAGAGTGAATCTGACAGCTTCTTGACATCCAGCCTCAAGAAGACTGAGAAATGCCTGTTGTTTGCATGCCTCTTGGTCTCAGCTGCATTAACAAGCTAACATGGCTTGGATGGGTGCCCTTCAAATCACTGTGATAAAAGTTCCTCCTCGTTGTGGCCATCTTGGGACATGGCAGAAACTGTGGTAGGCAGAGCCTAGTGTGAAGTATCGGTGTCACTGGGCCTCTCAAGGGATGTTTTAGGCTCTAGCCAATTTGGTTGCTTTGATTTGCTCTCTGGTTCACAAGGTGAGTGATTTGTCCCACCAGTCACTCACATTTCGAAATGTGATTTTCACCAGAGAACAGTGCACAGGGGTTTGCAGACCAAAATCATGAGCCATATGATCATGAGCCATATGAACCCTTTTGATAAGTCAGTTGTCTCAGGTTTGGTTATAATGATGAGATCTAGAAGCTGTAGGACTTTGACAATCTGCCACTGGGTCATATGTAGAAGGAAAAGTAGTGTCTGGGCTAACGTGTAAAGCAGTGGCCTTAGCTCTTTAGGGGGTACTACTTCTTATTGTCTTACAGTTTGGGAGGTCAAAAGTTTCACTGAGCTAAGACAAAAATATTGATGGGCTGGCTTCCTTCTGGAGGCCAATGGGACACCTGGCTCTGGCATTTTGAAGCCTCTGGATGCTATCTGCCTTCCTTGGCTGGAGGTCTTCTTTCCTTTGAAGCCGATAGTGCCACATCACGTCTGTAACCACCCTTCTGGCTCTGAGTTCTTTCCGGTCTCCTCTCCCACTCACGAAGACATTTAGATTTCAGTGTACCCACTGAATAATGCACAAGAAACTCACATTGTAATGTCAGCTCAAAGCAAGCTCCAAGTCCATCTTTAATCTTAACTCTACTTGGCATTACACACACAAGTGGTGGGGTTTAGGGTGTGGGCAGCTTGAGATGAAGTGTAAGTTTGCCTCCCATTACGCTTAACACCCTTCTGTACTTGCACATACAAATCTCAAATGCATGTACCGTATAAAAACTTAATAGGTTCTGCTTCTGGGTGTAGCAGATCCTTACTCCCTGATACCAAGAGAAATTCTTGAAAAAAATCCCTTCAGATATGCACAAGTGCTCCCGAAGAACTGCCCAAGCTGACAGCATCCCTGAGGACCTCATTCATGTCAGATCGACATTCTGTGCCATGCTAGTCTTCTGATTCCATTGTTTCACAGACGCTGCAGGATTTGAAGGAGCAGGGTGGCTGGCGGGAAACATCCACTAAGCTTCAGAAGCCCGAGCCAAGCTCTGATGCTTACACAAAAGGGCCAGGGAGAAGGTGTTGCTTGGAGGTGAGCCTGTATCCCTCAGCCATCTTGACTTTAATCATCTCTGGGCAGAGGCATGGTGGGGGTGGCATGAGGGAACTAAACGAAGCTCCAGGTTCAGTAAAGGAAGGTTCTTTGCAATCTCTGGCTGTAGAAAGAGCCTTGGAACCTGACACAGCACTGTCCTTAGTGCAGACGAGAGCCCAGGGTCCATTTTTAACCCCAATCTGTACCCATGTGACTGCACATAACCCAGGTGCCTCCTGGATAAAGGGGAAGAATCTTGCTGTCTTGAGCTAAAATTTATACATAGTGAGAAGAATGAAGGACTACTTCCTTAGGGTGAAGACTTGATTTAGCCATTACATTATTTGAAACTATGCATATACAAACACACAAAATGCATACACATACATACAAACATACAGAAAACGTACAAACACACACAAAACATACAAGCACACACATACAAGCACAAAACACACAAATGCACACATACACATGCTGCACAGTTTAAGCATAAAAAGTTTCCATTGCTGTTGTTGGATGTAAGTTGTTCCATGAAGGCTCATGTGTTGAAGGTTTAGTTCTCAGATGAGGTATTGAGAAGTGACTGGACCGCGAGGATGTCAGTCACTGTGGGTTAGTCCACTGATGATGGACTAGTCTATTAGACCTTGTGGGACAGAGCAGGCCAATGTGGTATGCCCTTGGGGTACATCATGCCTCTGCTCTTTCTTTGTGCCTTTGTCTCTGCCTCTCAGTTCCCCATCTGTCATCAGCTGAACCTCTTTGGTTTTCCACATGTTCTGTATGACACCCAGCTTCACCATACACATTCCCAAATGAGGTGCAAGCAAGTGACCGTGAACTGACACTTGTGAAACAATGAGCCCAAGTCAGCCCTTCATTCCCTATGCTGTTCATGTGAGATATTTTAACACTTGGACAGGAGCTGACACACGCCTGTCAACCTAAAAGATAAACCAGACTTTAAAAAATAGGAAGGGTATAGCTGAGTGAGAGAGAACTCTGATCTCTAGGTTCTATCTCCAGCACCACAAAAATACCAATTAGAGGAAAGTGAGACTCTGGCTATCCCTGGACCTCAATCACTCTCAGCATCCAGCACTTGATGCACAGGACTTCGTGATGCACGGTGACCAGGCATGGTGGGCAGCTGAAACAAGGCACTAAAACCGAGACACAGAATTGAGAGCAGAAACGTATGCTCAAGAAATTCTGGCGGTGAACTCTGTGCTCTGCAGAGGCAGCTCTCAGGATGCTTGGGCGGCTTCGGGCAGAGCCCAGTGTCCAGTCCACAAAAGGAGAAGTTCTACAGACATGAGAGCTATAACATCAGTCCTGGTTATTTCTGACCAAGGTCACAGGAGGGAACACAAGCACAACTGACTCCTGGGTGCTTTGAGAACTGCAGGCCAACTGGGACCTTGAAAGAACAAGAGGTGATAACTTCTGGTTGTGTAAAACATATTTGCAAGATGTTTGGGGTTCTTAAAAAATACATATAGCCTTAGATAATTAATACTACACTCAGCAAGCACCTGTGTGGGGACACTGAAGGACACATACCACAATGTTAACAGCTGTGATAGAGCTTGTGGTGTAGCTCAGTAGCATAGCAATATTTAGGAGACATAAGACCCTGACTTTAATCACCAGCATTGAGAAAGGATGATGACATAATAACACCACATAAAACTGTTGATTTCATTACCTGTAAGCCATAAAAAGAAAACAACCAATGAACTATGATATATAGATATGAGTGAATACTGCAAATAAATTAAAATTGATAAGATATTTGCTGTGTTTGAAATTGTACCATAAGAGAGAAACATACCCCAGAAAGCTGTTTTTATGACTTAGCTGTAGACCCTCATGTCCTGACCCCAAATGTCCATGAGAGCCACAAGTTTCCCAGGAGCCTAAAGATTAACATTGGTTATTGGAGCCTTAGATTAGAAACTAGGATTGCTGTTATAGGACAGACCAGAACAAAGAGGAGATTGGACACTTCCAATTACAACCAACCACAAGCTACATCCCCCCTTCTGCAGGACAGCTGAGTTCTGCATCTATTGCTAATTAGAAAGAGATCTGAGTACACGACTCATTATAGTCAAACAAACTTAGAGTAAAGCTTTTCCTTTTCCCAAATGAGGATTGTGTGTGAGCACTGACTCCTATGTGCTTCGGGAAGCAATAATGATATGCATGGATTTCAGCACAAACAACATTGATCAGAGAGGCCATATTGAACTCAATTTACATACTAGATGATTCTATTTCTAGAATGCTCAAAACCAAGCAAAGGTCTAGTTTGCCAATAAATGTGAAGGTAGTAGGCTTCTTCGGGGGGGGGGGGGCGGGGAAGAGCTCCAAAAGAGGGAAGAGAAGCATTTTGAGAAGTTAAGACAACCTTGTCCTCTCACTATCGTGGTGCCTTGAAGTAACTCTGTTACTAGGCCAACTTACCACACTCAACACTTTATTCTTAGATATACTGTCAGTGTTTCTCTGTATTCATGTAAAGCTATCACAATCCACATGAGCAAACACCTCAGAATATTCCGGAATGTTCTAGGGACACCTGACTTTTAAACCAGTACACGTTACCTTGAAGACGCAAACCTGTCTTGATCAGAGAGATTGAGTAATGAATGAGAACAACAAACCTGTATGTAGTGGGCTTACAGACAGCTGGAGACTGCACTAGAGGACAACGGAGAAGTTGTTCCCTTCACGTTCTGTGTGGCACAGTGCAGCATAGCAATGTCCCATTGGTGGCACACTTTTTTTAACTGCTCTAGTGTGATTCTGTTTATATGCAGTGTGGCTGAAAAGCAAAGCCAGCTGGTGATGAGGAGTCAGCTGTGAGGTTAGCGGACATCACAGCGGCTAGTGTGGTGGCTGTGGAAATGAACCATGTCCTGATAATCTGTCTTTGGAAAAGTGTTTTCAGACTGGACCTTGAGAGACATCAAGCAAGTTCAATTTGTACTGCATGGGAACCAAAATTGCGTCAGACCCTGGCAAGCACCGTCAAATCCCTGGCCTTGACTTTGAAAACCACAGGATGACAACTCTAACATTTGGCTAATGGCAGAAACACCTCAAGATCACTGTGTCGGTTTTAGGGATAAATTCATTGTTTGAGGTTCATTATACACTGTTTTCACAAATTAAATAGTTCTTCGTCTCCTTTTTGCTCTTGAAAATTGTGCAACAACAGCTTTTGTCCTCTGAGAGGCTAATGTGATGGCTAATCAAGCAATGGTCCCTTTAGGAACACACACAGCCCTGTAAGCTGCAGTAAACTATATGGCCATTAACTAATGGCTGTTTCTTCCAACAAAACCAATGCAATACACAATTCTTGGGGAAATTGATTTTATCAATTACAATGTGTTTCCTTTTATCACAGCTAAGAAGAGCAATTAGAGCCTTTGTGGACTTGGGGATTGGGGTGGTGAGGGTAGCAAGGGGTTACAGAAGTTTCTATCAGCACCGATGGTCTTTGGGATGGGAAGACTGATGCTTTGGGTGTCTTTTTAAATCCCCTATTTTACGGACTTGCACTGGGAATATAATTCTCACCTGTCTCAGATGTGTCCCCTTTAAAGGCAGTCACAGTTATTCAGGAAGGTTTTTTTCTTCAAACCAGAGAGGCAGGGAAGATGAACCCTCTCCCTCGAATAATGCAAACAGTGAGGGTTTTTACAGTTCTGCAAAGTCATTCTAGGGTTTTCTGTGTGCCAAGTAGGCCCTCTATCTCAGCCTCTCTTGTCTTTTTATTTTGAGACAGGATTTGGACTCCCAATGCTCTTACCTCCCTTTCCCAAGGTACTTGAATCACAGGCCTCTGTCTCCAGCCCAAGGCTGACCTCAAACTGGGATATTTTCTTCAACCATCAGAGTAGGGTTTCACAGGTGTTCCATCATGTCAACAGAAAAACACTTCTGAAAAAGTTTATTGACTTTTGCTGTCTGTGAAAGTGAATTCTTAAAACAGACAGCCATCCTCCTAAGGGAAAAAAACAGGTTGGAAGTAAGAAATGAAGGAAGGAAAAAATGGGAGGAAGGAGGAAGGAGGAAACAGATAGACATACAGACACACACAGCAAACACCTTCCTTCCAGCTAGAACAAAAGAGTGACAGTGCAGTTCTTAAGAGCAGTGACTGTGGACACAAGAGAGCGGGAGAGATGCTGAATCCAATGGGATAAAGAGAGTCTCCACCGAGGCTCTAGTATTGAAACGCCATTTAAACCATCAGTTCTCAACCTGGGGGTCCTGACCCCTTGGAGGGGGTTCAAATATCAGATATTTACATAATGGCTCATAACAGCAAAATCACAGTCGGTGGGGGTCACTACAGCATGAGGAACTGTATTAAAGGGTCACAGTATTAGGAAGGCTGAGAAACACTGATTTAAGAGAAGGTATAGGAATTAAGAATGGACATGCTTTCTTTAAGTGAAGCTCTCTTTCTGTCTCTGTCAATGTATCTCTGCCTGTCTGCCTGTATGTCTCCCATATATGTGTGTGTGTGTGTGTGTGTGTGCGCGTGCGCGCGCGTGCATGCATGTGTTTGTCCCTCTGTCAGGCAAAAACACTGTAAATTTTTTTACAATGTAAATTAAAAGCTAATTTAATTTTCTTTGCTCTTTAAAGGGGGAATAGAATAATCTATCTATTTGCTTTTCAAGTTAGTAATGGGAAATTAGTTCTAGTTCAATTAACTCAATAGCTGGCACAAGCATATTTCCATTGCATATTGTCTAAGTGAAGGAGACTCCCAAGAAGGCTATCTGTCTGGATGGGAAGAAGACAAACACTGGAAGTCAGGGGCAATGTCAGTGCAGGGGACAATGGTTTCTCCTTCTCTGAGACTACTTGTCAGTGTGGAGCTTGTATCATGCTAGGCACTGCTGGACTCCATCAGGGTAGAGCAATGTAGCTTTTGACATGTTACCATGAAAGAGATCCTCGGACTGTTTTAGATCTGACTTAGTCAGAACTCAATTCTCACCTCCCTTTCTCTGCAGCTTACCAGCAAAAGCCAGCACTGCACCAGAGGCATTGTGAGTGAAACTCACCCACACTGGTGTTGGTGTGCCACTGTCTAGTGCAGCATTGGTTGTAATGCTGTTCTGGGCATATGTGTTGACGATGACCATCTGGTATCCAAGATCTAAGAGTATATGAACCAGTCCAAGGAACACGAGGGACAGATCCAGTTTAGTGAACTTTCTATAATCTCTTTGCTGGGTCCCAAATCCTATAACCTTCCAGGAGAGCTAAGAACTTGAAACCCTGAGATGAGTCAACATGACATCTAAGTATTACTCATGGTGTGTGGACAAGTTATCTAGTGACTTGCTCCAGTCTAAGTAGCATCGTTGTTAATACAAGAACAAATTCTTTATGCTTTCTCATATGAAGTCATCATATCATTGCTACGTAGACTTTCTCAAACTTATACATACCTACACATACATGTGTATCCATACTCAGGAGCACACATGAGTATGTGAATACCTTTTGTCTTGGTTTGCTGTTTATTGCTGTGATAAACACCATGACCAAAGACAACTTGTGAAGGAATGCATTTATTTGGATGATACTTCCACATCACAGTCTACCATGAAGGAAGTTGGGGCGGGAACTCAAGGCAGGAACTCGGAGCCAGTAAGAGATGCAAATACAGAGGAGCGCACTGCTGACTGCCTTGTTCTTCATGGCTTGTTCAACCCAAGAACACCTGCCCAGGGGTAGCACCACCTAGAGTGAGTTGTTCTCTCTAGCATCAATCATCAGTCATAAAAATGACCTGTTATGGGCAGCTTTTTCTTTGCTAGCTGCTTTGGTTTATCCCCCGCCAGCCGCCTGGGCTCAGCTGCATTGTAGTCCCCAAATAAACACACAAGATGCTGTATTAATTATGAAGCTGTTGGCCTTGCTTGTTTCTTACTGGCTAGCTCTGACTTAAGTAATTACCCCATAATTGTTAATCTAAGTATGTCTCTTACCGGAGAGGTTTCCGGGCTTCCTACCCCAATGGCGTTACATCTCGAACTCTTGTGTTTCTCCTTCCCAGAATCCTCCTGGACTCCTAGCCCCACCTATCTAGATTCCTCTTGGCCAGCAGTAACTTATTGACATATACACAGGACTTCCCCAACAATGACCCCAGTTGGTTTTTGGCTTAGCTAATGGAGTCACTTTCTCAATTGAGGTTCCCTCTTTCCAGATGACTCTAGCATCTTTCATAGTCATAAACAAACAAAGCAGAGATAGAAACCTTCCTAATCAGCGCACAAGCTTATACCACTAATAAAGAATCAGAATCCATGCAGATAATGGTTAAGGATTCTGTTAAGATTGAAAGTGACACTTAGGTGTAACACGAGGCCTCTAATACTACCCTCTTCCATCCAAGCAGGGCATCCTCGGAGACAATGAAGTGAGTGGGAAAAGGTTTGTGCAACAAAACTGAGACCCTGCATTCACATCTGTGCAAATACGTTTCCAGGAAGGAAAACAAGCCTTCGGGATTTTTATCCCTAGTTCTAAAATACTGTAGGATCTGTAAAGCCTCATTAGCATCAGAAAGTAAGTTGCTTCACAGTCACCCTGAGCAGACATTCAAGTTGGCTCTATTGTGATAGAACAGCTTGGAGTACCTTACCACAGAGAGAAACATCCTGGCTCCCACTTCTGATAGTTGGGAAGTCCAGGGCTGAGGTATTGATGTCTCATGAGGCCATCTCGAAGTGTCATCACATGGTGGATACAGAAAAGAAGGTGACTCTGAGTAAAGGAGGTGAACTTATTCAGTAATGAGAACACTCCTAATATCACAAGCCGATTCCCACAGTAACACCATGAAGTCAATCTCTCTGCTATTAAAACCTGATTTGCTCTCTTCAGACTCAACCTTCCACCTCCAAGAGCTCTGGCCCCTCAGCCTTCACTCTTTAAGCCCCCGTTCACACATCCTCTTGGAGATGCTCCAGGCTGACTGATGTTCACTGTGTGAGCTACTGCGAAAAAGGCCACAAGCTTAGTGAGAAGATGGGCAAGGACAGGGACCAGCAACTCACAGAAAAGGAAATTGTAACCATCAGTTAATATCTTCCTCTCAGCAAGATTTAATAAGCACGACAAACCCCCCTGTGAGCTAGGACAAGAAACAAGACTATATTCCTGAAAATGCTGAGTGTTCAAACTTTTGCTCCTGTAGTCACAGCTATTTTTATTATAATTATGAGACTGGGGCACATGGCACAGCCTGTGTGTAGAAGTCAGAGTACTGTGAAGACCATTTTCTCCATGCAACTTCATGTGGATGCTGGGAACAGAACTGCCTTTACCTGCTGGATCTCACCAGCTCTGTGTTTTTAGAGAACCTCTGTACCACAGTAAAACCATCCCAGATTTAAAATATTAGCAAAGTGATATTTTAAAAGGGAATCTAAGATTCATAAGTATTCCAATCCCCTCTCTCTTTTTCTCTTCTCTCATATAAGCATTCATTATTTGTTCATCAGGTAACCAAGTATGGGCATCTATCTTGTTTCCACATCTTGGTTTTGCGAACAATGTTTCGGTGAGCATGGGTATATGTTAACACACTCCAAGGTGCATGCTCATTTGCATGTCTTGCTTAAGATTATTCCCTCTGATGGACATGGGAACCAAAGTGAGCAATCATGTAGCATTGTTTTTAAAGAAACATTAAAATGAGGGAAATGAGCCCCACTGGCAATCATTTCATAATTTTAAGTATTTGAACCGTCTTACTGTATATCCCACATACATAAAGTTTGCTACTTTAAATAATATGTGAGGCTATCAAGGGGCCTAGTAATGAATTTCTTACTGAGTGGGGTCTCCATCCAGGACTTGAGATATGTAGAAGGAATTAGGCCTTGGACAGACAGACCGACACATGTGCCCTTGGCCAGGCTTCTCTGGGGGGGTCACAGAGAGGAGACTGTTAGATTGCCACCTGTGATGGAAGTGACAGTGGCGGGAAGACACACAGGATGTCTGTCTCTGGCTCTTCTGACTACTTTTGGGACCCTTTTCCTTGTACTGGGCAGCCTCGTCAAGCCTTGATATGTGGGGTTGAGCCTGGTCTTACTGCATCTTGTTATGCCATGTTTGGTCTGTACCCCTGGGTGGCCTGCTCTTTTCTGAAGGGAAATGGAGAAGTAGTGATCTGAGAGAGAGGGGAGGTGGAGGAGGGCTGGAAGGAGGGGCGGGAGGGGGGTTGTGGTTGGGATGTAATGAATGAGAGAAGAATGAAGGAAAAATGAAACTGGAATTTGCCTTCCTTTTGTTGTTTTTTCCAGATAAGCTCAAATATTATATTTAAATTAAAAACAAATAACACAGACATTTGTATGAAGTACTCCCATCCACGTTTTCAAAACTAGGACTCAGTGTATTTTGAAAATTTATTTGTGTTTGGGAAAAAAAATAAAAGACTTGGAAAGAGTAAAGAACATTCCAGAGAAACCAAGAATAAGTGTAAATGTACGACCCAAGAAAAGAAAATAGATAGGGAAAAAAAATCTAAGAAACTTGTGTTGCTGTGAAACGATGTTGAATTTATCATGTTTATTTTTGAGAGACTGAATACAAATTCTTTTCACTAATCCTGCCTCTTAAGGCTTCAGATGAACATCTGAATATGCAATCAGGGACTAATTTATATAAACATAAGACTCTTTATTAAAAAGTATTCAGACCAAAAAGATCAGATGATTTTGAATGCGTATGACAGGAGCCCAGGAGCTGGACAGCATTTCCAGAGAGCTGGTGCACAGGGCAGGGCGCTACCCAAATGAGAAGGGAACAAGTATGCTGTAGCAACTGCAAACAGGCTCTGTTTCAGAGGGACATGCTTGGGTGCCCAGCAATTGTTCTGCTTTTGTAAATGTTGTGAAAAGGCGACTCCACAGAGAAAGACACTGTTTGACAGGGTTCAAGTCGAGGTGGTCTTTATTAAGGGAAAAACATTGTAAAAAGTGAATGAGGAGGGAAGACCGACCTCTGGGAACATGAGCAGAGGGAGAGAGGAAAGAGAGGCAGAGAGACAGACAGACAGAGACAGAGAGACAGAGAGAGAAATGGGAGGGGGCAGGGCCCTTGTAAAAGGGATCATGGTGAATATGCACAGGTGGTGCTGTTAGTGGCTGCAGCTGAGGGCATATCCTGTCAGAACCTCAAGGACAGGACAGTACAGATGCCAGAATAATGACAGTAAATATAATTTTAACATTTTGTATTATTATCTCAAAATTTCTTAAGAAAACAAGCACACTATGTGTAAGCCAGTGGCACGCAAATAGGGTACACTGAATGTCTTGCAGAATTAATTTTAACCACCATTCCAACTCTATTCTTTTCTCTAACTGCTTATTCCAGCGATCAGGCACAATCTCATTTGCATGTCTGTCAGTTCTTGGCATGAATTTCTTTATTTCCTAATTGGGACTCTGTAGTCACAGGTTTAAGATTATTTTCTTTTGATGCATGTGGAAACGAAACCCAGCAATCATGAAGCCTTGTTCCTATGCTCCCCTTTATACTTTTTAAGAAGCATTAAAATGAGGGAAATGGGGGACAAGGGTTAAATATATTCCAAGAGGATAAGAGCAGATCACACTGTTCAGGGTGTGGGTGTTCTCCCCAGCAGGGCGTCAGGGCTTCGTGTTCCTGTCAGGTCTGTTTCGGCTTTGGAGAAAATAAAAACAAAAGCAGAAACAACTTCTCTCTCGGGTTCTTCCCACCTCCCCCTTCTCCCCTCCTGACTTATCTCCTTTCATTTTCATCTTCCTTGTCCTTAGCTGGCACACTGCGATGTGTCCACAAGTCAAAAAAAATCCTTCTTCCAACTCTGTCCCTTCTGGTGTCAATGGCCCCTTCAGATTGCCGTCACACATCATTTGCTGGTAAACCCGCCTTTTCCTTAGACAGGGCTCATTTTGGAATACTGTTTGTTATTGAAAGTCTAATCACAGGGTTTGGCTTTTGGAAGTCTCCTAAAATGATCTTGCACGTTTATGAACCTTCCACCACAATACCTACTGTGTGAGACTTGGGAATTCTCAGTAAGACATGAATGTAAGCACAGGAGCCCTTAGGAACTCATGGGAGAGGTGGTGATGGCCAATAAGGTAGCTAGGCAACAAGAAATGCAGGTGGTATCTGGAGCTTGAAGAGGCCAAGACTGACTGTCCTTGTGCATCTCCAAAAGGAAGCTTAATTTTGGCCTCTTGAGGGTTAGTGTTAGCTTTTGACATCTGAAAGTCAAAGATAAAAAGTTGGTGTTGTTTTGAGCCACCAAATGTAGGGTGATTTGGCTTTAGGAAACTTGTCAGGAAGTAGAAGTTGCTGGTTCAAAGATGCCCAGGTTTGCACTATTGGATGTGCCCTGAGCAGGCACTTGTGGCTTCATAACGTGGATTCTGCTGCAAGGCCTGATCTCCACTCTGTGAGACCCTCGTGTTTCATTGCTTAGATTGCTTGTCTTCCACTCAATACCACCTTTCTAGTTGAGTTCTTCCTTCATAGGCCTTTTATATACCCAACATTTTCTACCCCATAGTCCTGATCAACCCACTAAATATAAAACCTCCTCATCTTTCTTTCAGCCACCTGTCAGTCATCTCTATGACATTAACCAAACAATCAACTACAGTGCCACCTTGTTTCACAGCCCAAGTTGTCTGATCATTTCCTCAAAGCCAGGCTTGTATGCTGGGAATAAAAACGTAGTGGAACAGGGAAGATGGCTCAGAAAGCAAAGTGCTTGCCTTGCAAGCAAAACAACTGGAGTTTGATCCCTAGAAACCATGTAGAAAGCAGGATTTAACTTTATGTGCCAGCAATCTTTGAGCTGAGGAGGGTAAGATAGAAGGAAGCCTGGGGACCACTGATCAGTCACCTTAGTGGTATTGGCAAACCACAGCGCAAGGAGAGACCCTTTCAAAAATGAGGTTAAGGATGTTCCTGAAGATGAATCAGGACAAGACTTATGTGCATGAGTATGCACGCACGCACACACGCACACACACACGTGTTCATGCATATGTTTATACTCTTGCACGTATGCATCCATACACACTCATTACAACTAAGCACAGTGGCAGTAATCATGGAGGTAGCAATGCCCAAAAACCTATTCTGCAGGGAAGCCACACTGTCTTCTCTCTTCTCCTGGCTTGTCTTCAGTGATGTCTCCAGTCAGGCTTGTGGAACCTGTCCATGTGGCAAGCATGTCACATGGGTGATGTGAGGCTGGACCTTGTCCATCCTGAGGAGACTCAGGTGTGCATATGTGTGGTGCAGGGAAGGTGTTTGCTCATGTGTTCTGATGTATCGTCTATAGTGGATGAGAAGGAAAAAGAGGCCTAGGGTAGAGGAATGGTCAGGGCTCACATAGTTTGTTCAATTATCCAGCTCAGGAGAACCTGCAATGAGGTCTCATTTTCTGGTCTCACAAAAGCAAACTCCAAAACATCCTCATCAAAAGAAAGACATACAAATGCAGGTTTCTCTTGAAACCCTGGTTCTTAGCATCTTTCTTTGTTGAGGATTCGTGATTCTTCTGTAATACATTTGAAAGTCTTCTTTGCATTTCCTATTCCATATTCTTATCTAGATGACATGGGGAAGTCATGAGTTCCTCTTAGGTTTGGCTGTAACCTTTACTGGTATAGCTATGCTTCCTATAAGCTAGAAGCGCACAGGCAATCAGCAACAGTTTTATTCTTGCCCTCTCTGATGTTGACAAAACATTTCAGAACACAATAATCCTTGTTCTTGATTTTTTTGGTCATTGTTGTTGTCCTGAGCCAGCTGTAATTGAGAATAAAAAACATGTTGAAGATCTGTGATCTAAATAGTAACACCAGGTTTTCCTCCATCCTATAAATGGTGCATTTATGAGTGGTCTGTAGTTGGGAAGTGGGAATTTGATCATCCCTTTTATTTCTGTTGATTTAAATAATAGAATTGGAAATGGGCATCAACTCATAGCATCTGGGGTTACCCGAAAAAGATCAAACCAGTATAAGATCAAACCAGTCAAATTCCTCCATGAATGGGGGAGGGGCTTTGGAAGTTCCACCTCCACTTGAAGGCTGCTGAAGAACATCTCCTTTGGAGATGTGTCTGAATAGATTCCTCATGCCCGAGGGTCTGGCCACACACCCATGTGCATATGGGCAACACTCATTGGATCAAGGGGGACACATTATTAACAAAAAGCAAAAAAAAAAAAAAACACAAGACATGAAGTTGGGAGGGACATAGTATGATGGGCATTTCAGGGAATTGGAGGGAGGAAGTGGTGGATAGATATGATCAATATACATGAGTAAATGAATTAAACTTTCAAAAACTACAAAGTCTACTTTTCAACCCTCTAGACCTGCTAGCCAGAATTCTGAATACTACAACGGTTTAACAGTTTCCTAGCCTGGTCTATGGAGAAATCCTTGGAGTGGCAATAAAAGAGCATTGAGGATGGACTTGTTTCGGGAAGTTTGTAGTTTTTGAAAGGTTGGGTTGAGAAAAAGGATGCTGTCACTGGTTAAAGAATGATGTGTTGGCAAGAGAGTTGAGACTCCAGCCTTTGTGAGTGGAAAGCAAGGGCAGGGGAGATGGCTCAGTGGTCACAGAGAGTGGAACACAGGTATAAGAATTTTGACAAAGCTGTATATCTGTAGCACATGTTCATCACACTTCATTGGGAGGAGTGACAGGTACAACAGTGAGTCCTAGAGAATGTCTGTGTGGGGGTCTGTGGAGCCAATACTTCTCTGTGTCTTAAATGGGGAAAGAATTACAATGATCAACCTTAAGGTGCAGAAGTTGTATTGAATAATCTGGTGGGATCAATACAATCAATTGGACCATTAAAAGTGGAGTCAGGACAAGTAATTGTTACACAGATGTCACAGAGACAGGAGAGGGGTAAGACCCTGAAGGATGAAAAAAGACTATGTCTTTGGCTTTGAAGATAGACAAAATGTTGACAGTCAATAAATGCCAATTGCCTCCGGGACCCAGGGTTAGCTCTCATCTCGCAGTCACTAAGGACATGGAGAGCTCAACTATAACCCAGGGAATGGGATTCTGTTAAACATCCTGCTAAGGTGGAGATGAATGGAACACCCTTCCCTAGAGCTTCTAGGATTCTGACACCACGCATGACCTTGTGAAACCCACACCAGACTCCTGACCTGAAATGCTACTATAACTAGAATCACAATATCCTACATCACTGAATGATTTAGTCGTACAAGGTGTGTCCAGCACTCTGTGTCTTACAGTAAGGCACCTTGTTTGTGATGACTGCATGCAGGTGATGAAGGTAGAAGAAAAGGACTACATGCATGTACAATTTTATGGTCCAGGGTGTTCTAACAGTTAGGATTCATGGACTTTGTCACAGCTGTTTGCTAACACTAAATTGAAGTTGCTGGAAATCGAATCTTTGGGTAAACAAAGCATTGCCACAGCTAAGTGACCATACAGTGAGGAATAATATCCACTTGGGCTCAGAATTAATAGCGTGTTGGTGTTATCGCTTTCCTTTGTTATTTTGCTATCTGTTACTTTTGTCCAATAACATGGCGTTTAGAATAACAACACAGCAATTGTTCCTAGCTTGACCTTTATTTTGCAGCAAAGGATACGAATCTCAAAACCACTTTCCTCTGTTTTGCAGCGACAGGTCTCTGAATTGGTGAGCTGGTTCCGCTTTTCACAACCACTATGATTCCGCATCTTACTGAGTGAAGCCACAGATCCTGATTCCCTGTGTCTCCAACCTGAGTGCTTGTTTCTCCCCCTTTACCTCGTGTCTGACATGTGGCCTGATAACTTATTCCATAGAGACTGACATTTCTCTGTCCATAGACAGCCATTATTTCCTGAGGTAACTAGGAAGAGTCCCACAGAGTCCCTTAAGGAAGCGCTAGGGAAAGATTTTGATCTCCAAGACCAGAGCCTGGCAGAATTTGTTGCTTGTCATTATATTCCGATTCCCTCTTTTCCTTCTATGTTTGGACACCCAGCCCTTTCTTTTGGACCTTACCTTTGTGATCCTCACCTTGTGTTTTTGGGAAGGTCATGAACCTTTGAACCCAGACTTTGCCTATGCAATTGCTATGATGTATTAAAAACTGTTGATGTCAACAATTTACAAATATAAATTTCTTACTGAAAGATGATCAGAGAGAGGCATTTTGGCCCTATTCATTTCTTTCCATATTAACCCATATGAAACATGTATCTTTTTATTCTTGGTGGTTTTTCCTTATACTGAGCATTGTTTATTTAGAGTCACACAGCTTATAACCTTGAGCTACAGTCTTTCACTCAGAAATACACATCAAAAACTTTTCCATACATTTTTTTGCTAAACAATATTGAATTTATGTTATTTTTATGTCATTGGTAGACAAAATACAGTTTTTAATAATTATATTTTAGTTTTATGTTGATTTTTTATTTCATAATTTTAATCATTCTGATTTTACACTATGGTTTGCTTAAAATTTTTTATAAAACTTTAAAATATAATTTTAAATTGATTTAATACAAATTTAAAATTTTAAATTTCATAAAATGTCATTTAAAAGACCTAGACTTTGGTTTCTCTCAAGGAGAGGGGAAGTGAACATACACAAGTGTGTGTGTGTGTGTGTGTGTGTGTGTGTGTGCGCGCGAGCGCGCGCGAGATAACAGCATATATGTGTTGATCAAAGGACAAATTTTGGGGCTCAGTTATCTCCTCCTACCACTTAGGCCCCAAAGATTGAACTTACGCTGTCATGTTGGAGGCAGTCCATTTTACCCCTTGAGCCACCTCAATATTCCTAAAGTACTTTTAGAAGTAAGACTTATAGTTATTTTTATGGTATCAGGTAGTTGGCAATGTTTGTTTCATCTGGGGAGGGGTTGTATATGAAAGCTTAAATGCAGGTGTTATTAACTCTTAGGAATTCCAAGGAGTAATGCTGTTCTGAGTTAGAAGTTAGAATCTTTGTATCTTTGAACAATGTCGATTACCCTCATAGCTGTAAACTTCGATGACTTCAAGGATTTCATAAGGTTCTGAAGAGCTTGATGCAACGAAATGTGCACACCATAAAGACAGCGGTGGGTCACATAGCCCCATCCAGCACTGAGCTGTGTGTAAGGCTGAAGGTTTCCATGATGCACCCACTGCGATGAATCTGTTCCCTTTATCCCACAAACTGAATTGCGTACAGAAATGGGAAGAGTGTGTCCCCAGGACCAAATCTGGTTGGCAATGCATCCACGTCGGGACTTGTAGGGCCAGGACCAGACAACAGAACAATTAGAGGCAGCAGATGGTGTCGGAGAGTCTCCAGGATCAGGCTAGTCATGCTGTATGGGCTTCTGGGGAGTCTCGCACCAGCCTTGTGGTCCTGGACGAAGAGAAACCTGGCACTCAGAAACCCTGACCCTCAGCTCCATTTTCCAGACCTTGAGAGTTGCTGAGACCCGGGACTGTCCAGCAGCGATCTCATTTTTCTGCAGTGGAAGCTGAGTCTGGTTTTGCTGACACAACTCCCTGTCATTTCCTAGACAGACACCAGAATTGCACATGACACCTGGTGGGAGGCTGTTACAATTTACCTGTACAATTCTGTCACGACCTATAACATTATTTTCTCTTCTGTCCTTGTGTGGGTAGACATGTCACATGCTTTCCGATCCTTGGGAACATCTCCCTCCTCGGAAGGAGGAAGGACTACCTGTATTTGGATAAGTTTCTTTTTTTTTTTAAGCAATTTTTTCCCAAGGATACTTGTCAGGCAGTTTGCTCAGATTTGTTTTTCTGTGGAAGAAATGTCACTTGAACTAGAACCTCAGGTCACAGAGTCTGAATTAACTCACTGGCCATCGTCATTAGGTGCATCAAGTTGAGAAGGGTCCTTGGGTTCAGGAGCCTTGATGTAGGAATCTAATTTGTGGTAGGTCCCGGGAGCTTGAGCTCCACTTGGCTCCTTAAATGTGTAGGGCTATTCACTATGTTGAGTCTCTGTCTGTCTGTCTGTCTGTCTGTCTGTCTGTCTGTCTGTGTCTCTCTGTCTCTGTCTCTCTCTCTTTATATATTTTTTTCCAAGGCCCACCAGCGGGGGCATCTTCCCTGCAAGCTGATATCTTTTCTTCAGAAGTGCGAACCTTTGTTGCCCCGGTTTGCTCATAAATTCTGTGGTTTTCTGTCACCCTTGGCTCATCCTGCTCAGGTGTTATTAATTGCCCCCCCTCATCATTAGCCATGGGGTTCTTGTACTTCTCAGCAGCCAAGGACGATGCTTCAGGGTGAATATACTTCTATTTAGGGCTGGCGAAGAGCACTGCACTCCAAGCAGCCTGCAAATCCTTGCTTTCCCACACAGGGGAGGTGATACTTTTCCTTCACCCGCTGAACTCATTGAGCCCAGACCAGAAAAGAGTAACCACAAAAGCACTGACAGTGACGCACTGTGGGACATTGGGACATTATTAAGCACACCTTGAACTCTCATAAGACAAAGGGGGGCTACCTGGATGCTAGCAAATCTTGGAGACACCAGACCTCCAGAGCTCAGGCAGCAGCCCCAGAACTTAGTCCTGGAAGTTACCTGGCCAGAGCCCAGATCTGTAGCTGTCCTCTGCATTTCCCTCAGCCTAGTGTTTCAAGAAGCTGGGCTCAGGACTGAAGCGTGTTTTCCACCCTTTTGCCTTCTGATCTTCTGGTTTCGCCATTAATGCACCCTAACAGGAACTGAGTGAGAACGTATACGTGGGCTCGGGGCCAGAGCCCAGCCTCATGCTGTCCAGGAGCTGCAAAACAACAGCAAACAAACAGGCCAACAGTCTGAAAACGACAGCAAACAGGCCAACAGCCTATCTGCCTCCACACTGCCCTGCTCCCACTTTTGCCCTTCCATCCTTCCTGTCTTAGCAACTACAGGCTTTGGGCTTAGGAGATGCGGTTATCCCTTATGCAAATGAGGGTCTCCTATGAAGAGGGCTGACCCCCAAGTCCAGAAATCACTGATGCACTTTTGAATGGTGCTGGTTCCCTGCTTACTCACGGCACTGGGTGAACTTCCTTCCCAAAGACCACCACCAGCTCTTACTCTAGAAAACAGGAGAAAAAGGGGCACTAGTAATCTGTGGATGCAAGGGCATGCTGGGGCAGCCACCTGGGGATGCTGCAACCCCACTGCTTCAACGCTGATCTGTGCTTTTACCCCAAATGTTTTCCCATCGTGCACCCTCATGTGCTCCCTGTGTGTGCTTATGTGGTTCAGAATTCTTCTGGTGAGACAGGATGACTTAAATTCTCTGTCTCTATCTCTCTCTCTTTCTCTACCCACCCCCACAACACATATACACTCAGAGGGGGCATGAGAGAGGTGTGCACACACACACACACACTATTGGTTCAGTTTTCTTTGTGAAGCTGGGATCATGCAGACACTAAGGCAGAAGATTGGATTTATGGCTCATAAATGAAGCAGTAGCCTAAGGCACAAAATCTGAGAGGCATCAGAAAACTCTAATCAAGATAAATAACACCCTAGTGATAGATCGTAAAAGTGGAAAAAAAATCAATGCAAAAATTCATTTTGAAGGAATACTAAATTGCAAGTGAAGGGGAAATCTAACATAAGCCACACCACATTCCAGCCAGAAGAGAAAAGGCGTGCTTCCTTCTACACATCTCATGAGCTTAATTTTCATCGCTATTTCACCCACAATGTCAAAAGCAGTTGAAAAAGATATTGAGACATTGAAAGCAGGTGTATTGAAGCCTACAACATTTTAAAATGTTATCCTTTCAAAAATGTTGTGAGTGGGCTGGGGAGATGGCTCACTGGATAAGAACTTGCCACGTAATCGCTAGGACCAGAGCTCAGCTTTCCAACTCAATGTGAAATAGCAAGACAGGCATGGTACCTGCCTGTAATCCCAGCACTTAGGAGGCAGAGACTTGAGGCAAGCTGCCTACTTAGACTAGCCAATCAGTGAGCTCCAGGTTCAACTGAGAATGCCTGACCCATTAAGTTAAGTAGAGAATGAACAGGAAAGACATGTGTACACATGGACCTGTGTGTAACCCCATATATATAGATCCAGATACATGTGAACATACACATGCATAAACACTACACAAGAACATGTCTCATATACATGCTTTTCTCTTCTCTCTCTCTCTCTGTCTCTCTCTGTCTCTCTCTCTCTCTCACACACACACACACACATATCACGTCAATAGTGACATCCATTAACCATATAGCTTGGTGTCAACTTGACACAATCTTGAGTCACTTGGGAAGACAGCCTCAGTGGGGCCTCAGCCACATTGGGCTGGCCTGTGTGCACCTGTGGATGATTATCTTAATTGAGTTTCTTGATGTGGGAAGACCCAGCCTCCTGTGGTCTGCACCATTCTCTGGACAGAACCTTGAAGGGTTTGGGGATGGGAAAATAGAACTGAGCCCGAGAAAGCAAGGAAGCATGCATGCATTCATGTCCTTTGCTCTTGAATTTGATGTGATGAGCCAATATATGACCAGCTTCTTCAATCTCTTACCACTGTGACTTCCCTGCTACAATGTGCTGTAGCCTAGAACTGTGAGCTGAAACAAGCCACATTCTCGCTTTTAAGTTGCTTTTTTTTGAGGCAGGGTTTCTCTGTATTGTTTTGGGGCTGTCCTGGAACTCGCTCGGTAGACCAGGCTTGGTCTCGAACTCACAGAGATCCACCTGACTCTGATTTCCGAGTGCTGGGATTAAAGGCATGCACCACCAACACATGACTTAAGTTGCTTTTTGTTGGACATTTTATCACAGCAGTTACAAGGCAAGGACTTGGTGAATTCATATCTCCCCACCACAGTGAAGACTCAGGATCCTGTCTGCTGCTGTGGGCTCTGATGTTTTATTTATGCCAAAGGCAGATGCATGGCCATGCTACTTTGTCTCATGAAGGCAAACTCATCGATCACATTTCACAATTGAATGTCTTCCTCATTTCCTTTTCAAGTTAGAGAATTGCCATTTGACAGCGACTCTCCTCCAGTGTCAACCTGAGATAGTCTCATCAGCTTCAGTTTTACTTAATCTGACTTCATTAGAACTTTTGTTCCTTAGATATGTTTTGTCTTACTTCTGATATTTTCAAAAGAATTGAGTTAAATATTATCATGGAGAGTGAGTTTTGATGTTCTTTTCATTTTAAATTCAAAGCTAGGTCTTCTCTTACCTCTTTGCAAACCTGTTAAAACCCCTTAAGTGGAACTTAAATCAGGGAGAGAGGAAAACATTCAAAAGACAGGTCTTCAGTGCAGGGGAGTGTGCAATGAGCACACCGATGTTCGCCCATGTGCACACTCATGGAGGCGGGACAGTGGTATCTCCCTTGTATATAAAGGGAAGATAGTGGTGTCTGCTGTGTGCATATGGGCCAGGGACAGTGGTCTCTCATGTGTGTATATGGGGCAGGGACAGTGGTGTTTCCCATGTGTGTATGAGTCGGGGCAGTGGCCTCTCCTCTGTGTATGAGGTGTGTCGGCGTGGAAAAGTGTGAAGTGGGACAAAGGAAAAGGAAAAGCAACAAAGGAAGAGAAAGAGCAAGAGGAAGGAGAGAAGAGTCACGGTCATGCTGTATTCTCCCTAGACATGAATGAGAGTTCCTTTTGCTCACACCGTTGGCAATGCTCACACTGAGGCTAGTGCTGGAAGCATTGCTATTGCAGCTGCTCTCACAGATGTGGGGAAATACCACCGAGTTCCAAATGCAAGGGTTTTATTTCAATATGCAATGAAGAATTAATCCCATGTTGCAGTCAAAACTCCTTCATTGGTTCACTCCCCCCAAACTTGTGTGCATCTAGCTTGGTCCCCTGAATGATAGTACAGGCAGAAGGTGGATCTTTAATAAGGGATCTTTAAGAGGGAAGTCCAGTGGAAGCCAACTGGTTCTCAGGATATGTTATCCTCAGAAGAGATCAATGATATCCTCTTGTGAGAGTGAATCTAATCTCATGGTACTGGATTAGCTCTCACAAGAGTGAGTTGTGAAGGGGTTAACCTATCCTAACTTGCTCTCTGACTTCCTCAGCCATGCATCAGTGGCATACTCCTAGTCACCTTCCATGTTATGATGCATCTAGAGGTTCCCAGTGATGCACTCTGACTACATTGGTCGGATTTTCCAGCCATTAGTATCCAGAGCCAAATGATTGTTTTCTTTATGAAGTACTCAGCCTCATGTTGTGTTGTTGTTACAACCACACAAAATGCACCAGGACAGGAGATTTTTTTATTAACCACATTTGACATTTTTACAATGTCTTCACTCCATGGTCATGCAGAAAACCAGCTAAGTCTTTGCAAAATAAAAACACAAAATAATAAAACAGCAACGGGAGAGGACTTAGAGCATTGCATGACTAGACATAGAGAATTAAGTGATCTGTAGTCAGGAGGGCTAACTGTCCAGGACTCCCTCTCATGAGCCCTTGCTGGGAGCTGCATTGTCAGAATTGCGGTGAGGGCATACCACATTAGCTCAGTATACTGCACCACTTACCCGAGTGAGGTAATTACTGAGACTATGTATAGAGAATACTAACACATTAGCAATCTGGGGGAAGACTCCGGGTCACTGCTTTGGAATATATCCAAGCCTCCGATGCTCTGTTATCTGTGCTAGATTACGTAGCTGAGGTAAGGAGGCATGCTGCACCTGCACAGCAAATATTCATCAAAAGGCAAGCCTCCATGCTCTGTTCCTTTCACTCTGTTTACATGCGAAACTAGTCAATTCTTTCCTGAATCCTACCTTTCTTGTGGGATGGTGTCAAGTAGAAAAATGACAGTGAGTTTTCATCACAGCCATTCGCCTGGCACCCTCTTTATCCAGCATCACACTCTCAGTTCTTTGGAAAATTTCCTGCCTTGAGATGATGAGAGATAACAGTGTCACCAAATGTTTGCTACCACATAACACAGATAAGCGGTGGTCTAGACTCTGGTATCATCCAATGCTTGTCATCGGCCCTGAAGCTAGTGCTATGTAATTTTTGTATTTTCTGGGTAGTAAAGCTTTCTGTGGTAATGATCTCAGTGAATTTCCCCAGTTCTTCTGGTTTCTCCATTGGTTTGTGTGTTTCAAGTCCATAACACTGATTCTCTTTGGATTTGTAATATCATGTATAGCCCTGTAGCAGAAGAATATGCTAGCTTTGGTTTTTCAGGAGACCCTAAGCACATAATGGACCTGGTCTGCTGTGTCTTGTTGCCTCAAGGATAGGCCTGGGGTCAAAGATGGCATGAAAATTTTCTCTCATTTTAATCATAGTCATTTCCATTAAAAGCCAGTTTTTTTTTGCCTCCTAAGCACTTTTCCATGCGTGGTCTCACTGCACATAAAAATGCAATAAAGGAAAGAGTTTGGCCTCATGGAAGACCAGACTGATGAGCACTGTGGTCTCATGGGAAAGCCAACTGTGGTCACAAGGCTATAGGATGAATATGAACAAGGCAAACATATGAGCTGTCTATCTCCTGTCTGCCCCGTCGTCGTCTGTTTATAACAAAAGGCTTTGCTCTGTGTTTGTTGAATGGCACAGAAAAGAGGGTATGAAGAAGGTGGGAGGGACAGTTTTCTCAGAAGCCTTTAATAGTGTGGAAGGAGAAGAGGTTTATTTGCTGACAGTACTCAAAACCTCAGACAAATGTTATCAACCTGTATCCATGTGTTGCTTCCAACATTTACGGTGGATTTTCATTTACGTTTCTTTTCTTTGAGGTTGTTTCTAATCAGGGCTGCTTTCAGTGGGATTACTAACACATTCACTTACACTACTCTAGGTCTAGGAGTGTGAAGAGTGCACAGTGTGACACTAGGGCTACACATTTAGGTTGGGTTGTCAAAGCTGATTGCATGGGGAATCTAGAGTTTGGTGAGGTCAGCTACATGGTTTCCATAGTGGCAAGTTAATCTTGAACACATGGCTCTGCAGAGGAGAAAGAGATTGAGAACACAGTTTTAGATGCTCTCAAGTTGTATTAGTAATTTGGTTGGAAAATGCCTCAAAGGCTAAGTTACTGAAGGCAAAAAGCTATTCCTACAGATAGCTGATTCTCATGAGTCTTAGTGAGAGATTTGGTTGTCTACTTCCCATTCTATGAGAAGGGAGGATACTGGAGACCCTGCAGCAGAAGAGAAGTTTGGTCAGTTATATTCTTTGTTCAGGAGTTTTGGTGACAAACAACAGACACTTGTTTGACCTGGGTAAAGTGATTCCTGGCAGTCAGCTGTTTCCTAGAGCAAAGGAGGTTGAGGGACTCCTTTAGACTATGCAAATGTCCAGGACCACAGGGCTTGTGTAGTGGGTCAGCATTATCAAAGGCAGGTGCAGTAATAAACCTCAGATTGTTCCAGCTACAACAGAACCCAAGTCAGTTGGCCTGTAGGACTCACACCCTTTCAGTTCCTGACTTATGTGAACCGTATGCATGTTCCAGATGGGGAAGATGGAAAAGACACAGACCAAGAGGGGGTGGAGGAGGCAATGAATGAGAAAGGTCGTTCTAGGCCCACAGCACTGGACCCTGATGCCACTTACAATCTACACACACTGTAGGGAAGCTTTACAGGCAATATTGGACCAAAAATATTACAGAAAAGAGTGAACAATCTATTCTGACTGCGATTATAACGGAATTGCAAGCTATGCATGCCTCTAACTATCCAAATCTAAAACACTCGTAACTTCCCTTATTTTATATTGCAAAAATTATGTTTCAGTGCAGCAGAAATTCTCATTGATTTCTTCCAATATGAAGAAAACATATGGAAACTTTTAGTAAAACTCTGCCAAAGCATTGTGCACATTATAAAATTGTGATAAATGCATTTACATAATTAGGTCACACTCAGCATCCTAGTGAGGGTTTTACTTGCATGGCATACTATCACACACATCATTTAAAATAATTTTTTCTCAACCCTGAAGAAACACTGATGTTTCAGTGAGGAAAGAGTATCCCTGGCTTAGGCTGATTTGACTTTTGTTTTGGTTTTGCAGATGTAAAAGCCATATTCATTTGGGGGAAACTTTATCGATGTGGCAGGGTCCTCCTTGGTGATTCAGCTGATACAGGGCTGCAATCACTTCTCAGCCACAGGATCATCTGGGAATAAGTGGCTACCCCCCACCGTGTCTGTGCTGTTAATCCAGGGGGTGTTAACCCACGAGGGCCCATATTTCTACCCATTCAGTGCTGTCCCAACTATCAGCATTGCCAACTTTCAGGGGGTTTGTCAGGACACAGCTCCCTCAAAAGTTATTTCAGTACATATAGTGAGTGCAGGAAGCAGTCATGAAAAAAGAAAAAGAACATGGGTATAGGAGGGGAGTGGAAGGCTCGGATTGTCCAAAGCACACTGCACACATGTACGGAATTCTCAAGGAAGAAATAAAAACGTATTTTAGTATCAAGAAGAAAAGCGATGAAGAGGAGATAGTGTGCAGTTGTAGAGTGTCTTGGGTGGGGCTTAGAGGTAGGGGCAGTCACAGCTGCTGGGGAACAAAGGTAAGAGAGAAAGAAACCTGAGGACTGTCATCCTCAGAAGCAGGGAGGACAGGTGGACAAACAGAACTCAGGTCATCTTGCTATAAGACCCCGTGACTTCAGTGACGCAGAACTGACTGAGATCACACTGTCCAGGTAGGATCCTTGTACTTATACCACAAGTGATCATATCATCAGCATGAATTTAATCCTCTAATTTGTGTATTTAATTCTTTAATGGATTTCTCTAGTTGGTGGCTAATTTTGAAGTTAACCAGTCTTTGGGGTTTGCCATTTTTTAAAAAATTTTCTGCAAGTTTTTAAACACACCTTTTTGCCTTTTATGCTCTTTAGTTTTTGTTTTGATAAAAATAGATGCAGATCTGGACACGCATGCCGAAAACACATGTGAAATATAACTAACCTTACCATCTCCATCTTGCCTGTTCAGGGAATATCCTGTGTAACTCCTGCCCCAGGTGAGCAGTGGAACATGTCAACCCATCCTTTGTCTCTTTCAGGATGATTTCCACACCTGTTCCCTTCCAATTCTTCAGGGTGTTGGACTCAGCACTTTATCTTTCGGTTCTCTTGTCCCTTCTAATGAGCATGGCCTGTCTATTGTTTTTTCTTATTTGACTCTCCGACAGGCTTTCTTTTCAAACTGCTTGCTCAGTGGTTTATCATCTTGGCTGTGGCTCTTTCTTGGAGGCCATTCTTACTCTGGAAGATTCTTCCAGCAGACACATCTTCTAGGGAGTGAATTTGTCCTTCAGTGGAGGTCAGCCTTTCACTATCAGTGATACTTTTCTTATACACTCTGGAATTTTAGCTCTCACGTTCACCTCAAGGTAGGTGTGTGTGTGTGTGTGTGTGTGTGTGTGTGTGTGTGTGTGTGTGCGTGTGTGTGGGCTTGTGTATGTGTATATATGGTACTGTAGTGGCATCATGCTTAGCTAGTGGGCTGTGGTAGTGGCCACACTCTTTGGGCATGGTTTCAGGTGCAGATGTGACCCCTTATAAGGTAGAGGAGGGACTGGCTCATGCTCTCTTGGGTTGCAGTGAGACCATCTGAAGGGCAGAGACTGTATCTTCTGGAGCAGGAAGACCACAGCAATTATTTCCTCTTATCTGTGTAAGTGCTTTCCTAATAAATACCTAATTATCATTTATCTTGGAGTTGGTAGATTCATTTAAACCCCACCTTCATGGTACATGTGTGATGTATTTTTCTTGTGTGTATGTGATGTGGTATGTGCATGTCCTATATATGTATATGTGTATATATGCTATGAGTGTATGAGGCGTTTATGTATGTACATGTGGTGTAGATTTGGGTGTGTTAAGGTATATGATGCAGGGTTTGTGCATATGTGCTGTGGTGTTTATATGTGGTATATTTGCTGTGAATCAGTATGCACATGTGCTTTGTGTGTGTATGTGTGTGTCAGTATGTACAAGTCCCTGCTGGTAGCTCAGCCCTTGACATGCCAGGGACTTCTGCTGCACAGGACTACTAAGTGCATTCTGAATGAAGTTACGTTCCTTGGATAAGTTTTGCAACTTTACTGTTACAATTTTCTCGGAGCAGATGACAGAGAGAGGGTGGTAAGGAAGGCATCTGACAGCCCCGAGCCCCTGCCTGCTTAGGCACCTCAGTTCTTTGGGGATGATAATGTGTGACCTAGTGGAAAAACTCACTTTCTTCTTGAAGTGAACCATTTTAGAGGGAGGGCGGGGAGCATGGCAAGTTGGGAGGAAGCTTGCCATCTCTGCCCCAAAGCTGGTTCACTGGGCAGTAGCAGGTGTAGACAATCTAAAGGACTCTGAGATATTTACAGACGTTTGCATTCACACAACTGCGGGCAGGATATGTTTTCTGCTCACTCTGTAGACACTCCTTGCTGAGCAGGTTCCTGCTGCTGCACACCCGCCTGTTCTTTGCATGCTGAAAGCGTCCAATTAAAAACGGTATGTAGATGAAACCACACAGTTGTGTGCTAATTGCTGCGACTTCAGTCACTTCAGATAAATCTACCCACCTGCCACTTCTTTTGTTGTGGCTTTCTGCTTTTGTTTTAATACCCAACTGTTTGCTTAGAGGACACGTTATTGTCAGTCATTACAAGGGAGGACTTGGACAGGTGAGGAGGATTGTGTCTGTGTAAGTGTGAGGCAGTGCTTGTGCTTCTGAGCAGGGGTGGGGGGAATCTGTGGATATGAGTGTGGGCTGTGTGCATGTGCCCATTGGTTCTGGTCTGTGCGAGGGTGGGCTATGTGTGTGGGACTGTTGTCTCCTCTAGGAGAGGGTGTTGTTCTTGGCTCCCTTCCCCCACACCAACCCTTGTCAGGAGTCTTAGTTGTCTGAGACATTCTATGTGAGCGCTGCTTACTGGCTTTACTCAGTCTGTGTTCTTATACCACCCAGGAGTCTTAGTTGTCTGAGACATTCTATGTGAGCGCTGCTTACTGGCTTTACTCAGTCTATGTTCTAATACCACCCAGGACCATTCATCTAGGGGTGACACTCATATCACTCACTAATCAAGAAAATGCTGCACAGATTTGCCTATAGGCAAATTTGATGGAAGAGCTTTCTTAACTTTAGTTTTCTCTTCCCTGATGACTACCATTTGTGTCAAGTTGACAAAAATCCACGGAGCACAGTGAGGTTAGAGAGATGCTAAGGTCATTGGTTTTTCATTTGTGAAGTTTGGAATTCATGACTTCAGGGCTAATTATAGAAATGTATGTCTGTTAATGCAGCATTAAATGACATATAGGCAGTGAGAAGATTAGTCCAGCAGACTATGTCTTTCAGAATATCTCATCTCCTCACTTTGAAGCCCTGTTTACACTCAGTTGTTTTCCTGTGGCAATTCAAGAGCTATGACCATCATGACGAGTCTGGATATAGTTACTTTGTCAGTGACACTTTTACTGCGGTTCCAATCCTCTATTAGCCTTGTGACTTTACCCTTTATCTTTACTAAACTAAATTGTGTTTTCTTCCTCTGCAAATTTACTAAGTCTGCTGTTTTGTAAGCAGTTTTAGCATAACTTGGAAGCAGACTTCCCAGAGTGAGATCTTAAGATTCTAACCTAATGGTTTTTCTTTCAAAATCCTCACCAGAAAATCACAGGTTACTACTGATAAATCTAATATTTATATGACTATATTTACAAGTTATGTTCGTGTGTGTATTTTAGATCCATGGCAGTAAAACAGATGTGTGTTTAAATCTATGTGTGTTTTTTTGTGTGTCTTTGGTTCTCTTGTAAGGTAATTGTGATTCAGAAGCATTGAGGGTACACACAGTGTATCTGTTCAATGCTGAGGAGATTTGGTCCCCCATGAACTTCCCCTCAGAAATAGGAAATCGTTCATTTGCAGCCTGTTTCAAACTTGATTCTTTGAAAAGAAGGCATGATTTCAAGTCTACTTTAATGGAATCCAAATTTGTGTTTCAATGTTTCAAATGCTTGTGACATTTGTAACACTCTGCTGTAATGTTGTATATTTGGGCATGCATGTGTGTGTGCGTGGGTGCCTGTGTGCGTGAGAGCGTGAGAGATAATAGAATTCTCACAGCATATTTAATTGTGTGTGTGTGTGTGTGTGTGTGTGAGAGAGAGAGAGAGAGAGAGAGAGAGAGAGAGAGAGAGAGAGAGAGAGAGATTCTCACAGCATCTTTAATTACTAAGCTCCTATTAAACAGCTTCTGGAACACACGCTCTGCCTTCAGAGACTACAGAAAGCATGAGGTGTGTAAATACAACACCGGCTGCAACTGTGTATTTACTGAGGGCACTCAAGAAACTAGACTCTGAAAGTGGACCTGACACACTGCTGACAGGTAGAAATATGCTTGAATATGAACCTTTTGTGTGACTTCCTGGGAAATGTTAAAGCTGTATCTACCTCTGAATTAGTACTGCGACACACCAAAGCCTGGACGCAAACTGATTATTGGGGAATACTTACATAGCAATGGATAGCCTCAGGGCAGCTCTGCACACTTTGAAGTTGTAACTCTCTCAGCCTTTGTGATGTCACCAGGCTCCTGTTTTACTATGGACTAAGTTTATGTGCTACCAAGCAGAGAGATGAAGTCACCCAAACGTAGACATGAATTATGTATTCAGAGATGCTCTATTCTAATTCTGATCAGAAACTTCAGAAGTATGTGATCATGGTGGAAGCGTGACTTGGGTTGGTACAACTAGGCTCCTCATTTAAGCGAACAGACTAAATGGTGGCCTGTGGAACACAGAATTGCTTTGACTAGAATTGGGAGGGTCTGTCTTCACTATAGGTTGTGAAATGTGAGTTTACTTTTCTCAGTTACAATGGAAAAGATGAGCAGATGTATGTATGGAATGTGTTATGACTGTCTTTGAAGGCTACTGGAGAGAAATGAGGGGTAATGAGCTGAAGGAAGCCTTCGGTAGCTGCCAATGAAAAGCCAGGACCTTCCATCCAAAAGTGATAAGGAGATACATTCAGCTAACAACCAGGGAACTAGCGACAATGAGAAAAGACTGTGTGTCTACTGAATGTCTCACTGTTGCCTACTGAGTTCCCTACTCCCCAAGGTCAGAAGACCCCTCTGATATCAGGATAGTCACGTGGGAGGACTGTCCCCAATGTCCTGCTACATGTCTGAACAGTTGCCAGCAGGGATGAGTTAGATGTCCTTGGGGCATCCATTGTTGCAAAGGAGTGCTCTGACTTTGTTGCTGACCTGGAGACTATTTAAACTTAAACAGTTTTGTGACAGCTCTGTCTCCCTGTACCCTGTGTAGGATAAAGGAAGACAGGTATTCTGGTCATAGCATGTTTTGGGAGGTAAGGCTCTTTGAACATTGGACTTCACAAGTGCTCAAAAAATCACAAGCTGTTCTATTTGGTTCCTAAGTTCTTACTCCTTGCTGGGATGTTTTAAAAAAATCATTAAGTTCACCTTAAGTTTTCAAATTTGAGTCATCTTGCAAACCCTACTCACTGTTCCCTGAATACTCTGGGTTCTTTCCTGTGGGGATCACAGGCACATAAGGCCTCCCCATCACAAAAGGAAAAGGAGGGGGGAAGGGAGGGATGGGAAGGAGGAGGGGGAGGGGGAGGGACACTGAAAGGGAGAGAAAGAGAGAGGGAGAGAGGGAGGGAGGGAGGGAGAGAGGGAGAGAGGGAGAGAGGGAGGGAGGGAGGGAGGGAGGGAGAGAGGAAGAAAGGGAGGGAGAGAGGGAGGGAGGGAGGGAGAGAGGGAGGGAGGGAGAGAGGAAGAAAGGGAGGGAGAGAGGGAGGGAGGGAGGGAGAGAGGGAGGGAGAGAGAGAGAATGACTGCATGAAACTCACTGCTGAAGGTAACACCCTCTATGGGGGGGCGGTCCCTCTCCTTGTTCCTCTGCATCTTCATGTCCTGCTATCTTTGGAACAAGGTTCTACACACTCAGGCCTCCCCTTCATCTTGCTCACACTGCCTGACACCACCGAAAAGCTCCTTTTACAGGACCATATTCTCACCATCCCACTAGCCTGTGGCTCCTGTGATTCCGGCAACCCTGAACCATCAGCTCACCACTCGGTAGTTTCCACAGGGAAGAGAGGAAGAAGTCACAGTGAAGAGTTTTGGGCCAAATTGGCCAGGATCACAAAGATAGTCGTTTATAAAGGCTGTGGGTAGTGGGATCTCTTAACGTACCGCACTGTAATAAGAAAATAAAGCAATTAATGCTTATGTCAAGTCTAATATGTGACAGAAGGCAGTTTGCAGAGGAAAACCAAGGCCCTTCATCACCTTAACGTCACCCATGGAACAGAACAGACTGGGAGATGTCAAGGCTTGGTGCAGGAGACAGAAGCAGGAGGTGATCTCTGCTGAGGCTGAAACGGTACAGAAGGAGACTTGAGGGAAGGGTTCTCAGCCAGGGCAGGCGTCAACTCTAAGGATTAGGCATACATTTCCTTTGCTTGAAAGAGAGATCTCATCAGTGCCACAGGTTTTGGTTTCCATAGCAACCTTCTGGCCTATTTATTTCCCAATCAACAATAAACGCACGGGAAAGACTCCTGCCCAGATGCCTCTTTGCAAGCCCAGAGCTTCCCAGGGTATCAGAGCAGAGCTTCACGTGGCTGGCCCATCCTCCCCTTCCTGAGGTGTGCAGAGAGTGCTAAGTTCAATTGTGAGAGCTAAGTTCATGTCCCCGAGTCTGGACGTGTTCATCCTAAGAGAAGCGACCAATGACAATGGCATCTGTGACCTGTGTTGCCGGGGATTCCAGTTCTTTCTTCTGCCAGATAGTCTCCCAAACTTCAGATTCTCAACCTGCCAGTGACGGAGGCCAAAACAGATTCACACCAGAAGTTGTGTGCTTGTGATTGTCATTCTAAGTCACAGAGAGGAAAACAGCGCAAGCTACATTCTTCAGTGAAAAGCTGAGGCAAGAGCAGGAAGGCAGCGTGGGGAGAGACAGGGAGGAACAGAAGAGACAGAGAGCGAAAGAGACTGCCAAGTCATTTGGGTTGATTTTTTTCTCAAAGACATAAATTCCGGTTTTTACTTTTAGCTCATGTTTCTTGCTTAGCCAGTATTTTTATTAATGGGCAAAAATCCAGAATTAAACAATAACGTGGTTATGGCTTCCTGCCAAATTGTACTTCACACTTGCCTCAGCACCCTCTGTCCGTGTGGATGAGCAAGGAGCCCTGGGGGGGGAAGAGGGACATGTTCTAATATGGGCAGCAGCTGCCTCACAAGGCTCATTATTTGCTGAAGAATATGTTTAATGTTGAGGTTAAAAAAGAAGTGAAAATATTGAGCATGTGCAAAATTGCTTGGCCAAGGGGGTTTCTTTTTTTAATTTTTATTAAAATAAATTATGTCTTAGAAACATGCATGCATGCTTCACATGTCAATCCCAGCTCCCTCTCCCACCCCTCCTCCCTTATCCCTCCACCAGCCCTTCTAAAGCCCCCCCCCCCCCATCATTCCCCAGGGAGGGTGAGGCCCTCCTTTGGGGGAATCTCCAGAGTCTGTTATTTCATCCAGGGCAGGGCCTAGGCCCTTCCCCATGTGTCCAGGCTAAAAGAGCATCCCTCCATGTGGAGTGGGCTCCCAAAGTTCCTGAGGGGGTTTCTAAACTGCAGCAGTTAGCAATCAGCCTCCATGACCGAGATATGTTCTAGGGAACAGGCTCAGCCCACCTTGCTTAGACAAAGGCTGGTGTGGCAACTTTGAGGCTGACATAGAGCCTTGGGTGGGGTGAGTGCAGATGACAGTAGTGTCTCTCTGGGACAATGGGCAGACCCAGTAAAAGTGAGACTCTTGGGACACCAGGCTCTGGCAACACAGCATAGGAAGGGGTTCTCTCAGGCAACTGTTTTATTATGGCTTTCCCAAACAGGCCTCATTCCATTTGGATCTGCACCGCGTTGTCCTGTGATGTCCCTCTCTGGCGGGCTCACTTCCTTTGCCAGGTCTGCTTTCTGACCAGTGTGTTCCAGTGTCCTCCCTCACCCCATCCCTTTCTCATGGTCGTTTCCTAGTTTCATGGCTTTCATGGCTAATCTTGGAGGGTAGTGTTGCTGGACACCCAGTGAGCAGAGAATCAGCTAGGCTGGAGAAGACGAGACAGGAGGCAAGGTGTGCAGGGAGACAGATGGGTTGACACAAAGAGCAGGATCTGCCAGGGTTGACCCAGTGCGCCGGCCCAGGCATCAGCAAGGGGCCTTTGGGATGAGGTCCCTCATTGCCCCCTTGGTCTTAATGCACTTCCCTCAAAGTGGAGTTAAAACTTCCTATACCCTGACTGTATCAGCCGAGCTAGGCTTTGCTAGGCAGGGACTTAGAGGAATGGGGCCCCAACCAGAGCTGATGATGGGAACCCCGGGCAGCTCTGACCTGTGCACTCTACATTGTGACAGGGCCTCCCTGCTACAGACTGAGCTTGTAAAACGCCCCACATCCTCTCTGTGTTTGACACATTCTGCACTGTGGTGAGGATCTTGGATGTGTCGTGAGAGGCAGCCGAGGTGAGGTGGGGGATTGGGTAGAATGTGTGGTAGGGTTTGGTGTGGAGGCTCATGCTGGAGAAGATGACCATTCACGAAAGGCAGCACAGCATAGCATAGGACCAGAACACACTTGCTTAGCAGAGCTGCACCTTCCAGGGAGGATCCCTAGCTAGCAGAAGCTCACTGGCTCTTCCATCCCTCTGGGCCCACTCTCGTAAGTTTCTGCTATACACACCTCTCCTCATACTATGCACATCTAACTCCCTTTGTCCCATGGGTACTGCATAAGTGCCTGCATCGTTGAGAGGAGACCCAGCCTCCCAGTGCTCCTGACGGGTGGATGTAAGGTGCATCTACGTCAGGGTTGCTGCTGGACATCCACTGTAGTCTCTGTAACCATGGGCAGCAGAAAGAGTTGATGGTAGCTGGTGTCCCTGAGGATGTGGACAGTACCAGCAAGCAAGGGTCACGTGGCTTGCTGGTTTGGACTGGCTTTGCAGTGCAATCAGTTCCCGATATGGATATGTAGGCATGACAGAGGCCTTATCTTAGATACCAGGAATTCCTAAAACAAAGACTGAACCAGACCTGGAAACGACTGTTCAGAGAAGCTGGCACAGGCAGGATAGGTCTCCTATCTTGGGACTCAATGAGCCATTGGAAATAAGGCTTACTATCTGGCCCTCACACAGTTCAAAGTCGATGCTCAGGCGACTGGGACAAACGTGGCTTGAAAGTGCTACAGTGAAGGCTGTGGTGCAGGCAAGCACTGTTCATTTCTTCATGTCCAGTTCCTAATTCCAGGGAAGTGAATTTCCCCAGAAAGCACTGAATTACCAGCACCAAGGATATTCATGCAGAGGCAGACACACAGGGGCCAGAAAACACTTCCTGGGGGAGGGTGGGAGGCAGCTGCTGGGAATTATTCCTTCTCGACTTGCAAAAGGCCATCGAGATAATTAAATAACACCATGTCAATAAATCCCGCTGCCTCTGCATCTCCCTGGCATCACCACAGAGAGGAGAGGGAGAGGGTGGTACGAGCCTCTGAGGCTGCTGGCTCGATAATGAATGTGGCTATGGATCTAAACTCAACTGCACCACCTCTGGAGAAAAGCAGTCAGGCAGAAAAGCAATAAATAAATAAAAGTCAAGCAGGGAAAGTGAGAGCCACCAACTCAGCCTCTTGACAGCACAGGGATTAATACGACAAATATGGACCATGTAATACCGCCCTTCTTGCCCACTCAGAGCCTCTCAAGATTTTACAATTTGTGTGTATGAAGATGAGCATATGTAGGCGTGATGTGTGTGCATATGTGTTTGCACATGTTTCTACAGGAATTTTCTCCTGCATTTCTTTAGTCTGTATGGCAATTGATGTTTGCATTCGTTTGTATGACCAGAACCCTCACGTTGGCTGCTGCTAGGGACACACCTGCCTAATGGCAGACACGGTGGAATAGATCCACGGTGTGAGGTTAATTGGTGTTAGAAAGGAAGGGCAAATGTCTGAGGTAGAAGCCTTAGATGTGAGAGACAGTCATGGGAGAAGGAACAGAGTTCACTGCCTTGCTGTATATGCTTTGTGCTGCAAAGCTCTCAAGGCATCATTCTCCCACAGAGAGCCCCATGGTGGCTGTGATAACTGGCCTTCCTATTGGTGTGACAAAGTACCAGGAAGAAAGCCCTGAGTGAGGAGGGATTTATTTTAGCTTGTGGCTTCAGAAATTTCCATTCATGGCATTGGCACTTTGTTTCTGTCTCTAAGATGACACTGATGGCAGAGAGGGAATCGTGAACTGGGCTACCCACTTCATAGTGGACAGGAAGCAGAAACGGGGCCCAGGAAAATTTCTAATAAAATACCTGCCCTTCAGGACACACCCAGCATGATCAGCTTCCTTCACCTAGCTCCACCCCCTCAGAATCCACTCCGCTATGAACTCATCAATGGATTGTTATTCTGATGAATCAGTGGTCTCCCAGCCCAGTCACTTCTCAAATCCCATAATCAATGAGGAGGGCAATGGCTCGCTGTCTTGTCTTTCTGGAGTGACTCTAATAGAGCATCACAGCCTGGAGGGAATAACCATCTTCAGTTGGATGGCTGGAAACCCAAGGTAAATGGGGGTTTTCTTCCCGAGTGTAGATAGTGCCTGCTTCCTGCACCCCACATATTCCTCATTCCGTATGTCTGTTCTGATCTCTCTCCAGGAAGAAAGCAGTCTTGTTGCATAAAGGCCCAGCCACATCCTCTCCATTAACAATATACTCATTTAAAGGCTTCATTTCCATCCACACAATACATGCCTCCAGCCACTTGTTTCATAAGTGGTCCAGGCTGTTTTGAGATGTGGACTACAGTGATGGGCATGCAAGCACCCTTCCCAGCCTCCCCAACAGGTCAGATAGCCAAGGCTATATTGGTACCCAAGAGTACCCTATGTCTTTGATACCATAGGAGGCCATCTGGACATCTGTGTGGAATTCCAGGAACTCCATCTTGCTTTGAAGGTAGAACAATGAAAAGGGGTATGTCATTGTGTCAAGAGGGAAAAAGGCCAGGTGATTCAAGACTTTTAGTCTCCTGGAAACTTCCCCCTGGCAGGGCAGTGCAGGGGTGAGCAGTGCAGGGGTGAGCAGTGTGGGGGTTGACTGGGCAGGGGAAGGAGTGTGGAGGTGGGTGTTCAGGGCTGTGGCTTAGCAAGGTGTCAGCACATGGTCCAAGAATGAATATGTCCAATGAGAATTCTGAGTGTTTGTGAGAAGACCCCAAGAAAACAATACAAGAGTCTTGTGACCTGAGGTTCTTCAAAAGCATGGACTTGTTCTTGGAATGTGTGTTCTTGCTCCTCCATGGTGTAGTGGATGGGAGTGAGTTTACTTCAGGTATTTCATTACAGCTGACTGCTGTTATTTGTCCATATCCCTCTAAGAAAAATATTGTTTTTTTTTCCCGAAAGCACGGCTTGTCCTTGTGATTGTACATTTTACTCATGTGACTCCTCTTAACCCTCAGAGTATACATTGTCTGATGATTTGAATAAAGTTGGCTATTGCACGAGACTTTAGTCTGCCTCTTTTTTGGGCTTCATCCCCCCAGGTCTTTCTACCTCTAGGATGGTGTGAACAAAGAGGGAGAGTGGTGTAGCTGCGGGTGGAGCAGAAGCACAGAGGAAGGTCCCACTCTACAGTGTCTGCGTGAGGGGAGGAGAAGGGCGCAGCAGAAGCACAGAGGAAGGTCCCACTCTACAGTGTCTGCGTGAGGGGAGGAGAAGGGCGCAGCAGAAGCACAGAGGAAGATCCCACTCTACAGTGTCTGCATGAGGGGAGGAGAAGCACAGAGGAAGGTCCCACTCTACGGTATCTGCGTGAGGGGAGGAGAAGGGAATGGACTCATCACTGGACAGAGTGTGCGGGATCTGTAGGCTGACTGTCGAGAACAGGAGGGGCTGCAACTGAGTTGCAGAACAGCAACATTATCTGGAGGAAGGGGAGACGTGGATAAGAGTAAGAGGATAGAAAACATAGAAACTGATTTCTAGGGGGTAACTGAGGCATGAGGTCTATGCCAAAGAGATGCACCTATCATGCATCAGTGCACCCCAGATGAAGGCTGAGAACTTGCTTTTCCCCTGCTGAGGCACAGGTGTGGCTTTCAGCAGTTCCCCAGAGATTCTCGGCCAGGAGTAGGTAGCATGCTGGGAATTTGCTTACATCAGTGGCTCCCTGTCATGAGCTCAGCTTGACTACATCTCCTTACTCCAGGGTATCCCAGCTCCAGACAGCAGGAGGCTCCTTGCAGGAACACTACACATACTACATTCTGATCATCCTTTGGGAAATGAAAGTATCTCACAGTGTATCCCACAGAGTGTCTCACAGAGTGTCTCACAGTGTATCCCACAGAGTGTCTCACAGTGTATCCCACAGAGTGTCTCACAGAGTGTCCCACAGAGTGTCTCACAGAGTATCCCACAGAGTGTCCCACAGAGTGGCTCACAGTGTATCTCACAGAGTATCTCACAGTGTATCCGAGAGAGTGTCCCACAGAGTGTCCCACAGAGTGTCTCACAGAGTGTCTCACAGAGTGTCTCACAGAGTATCTCACAGAGTGTCTCACAGTGTATTCCACATAGTGTCCCACAGAGTGTCTCACAGAGTGTCCCACAGAGTATCTAACAGAGTATCTCACAGAGTATCTCACAGAGTGTCTCACAGTGTGTCCCAGAGAGTGTCCCACAGAGTGTCTCACAGTGTATCCCACAGAGTGTCTCACAGTGTGTCCCAGAGAGTGTCTCACAGAGTGTCTGTCTCACAGTGTATCCCACAGAGTGTCTCACAGAGTGTCTCACAGTGTACCCCAGAGAGTGTCCCACAGAGTGTCTGTCTCACAGTGTATCCCAGAGAGTGTCCCACAGAGTGTCTCACAGTGTATCCCACAGAGTGTCTCACAGAGTGTCTCACAGAGTGTCTGTCTCACAGTGTATCCCACAGAGTGTCCCACAGAGTGTCTGTCTCACAGTGTATCCCACAGAGTGTCTCACAGAGTGTCTCACAGTGTCTGTCTCACAGTGTATCCCACAGAGTGTCTCACAGAGTATCTAACAGAGTGTCTCACAGTGTATTCCACAGAGTGTCTCACAGAGTGTCTCACAGAGTGTCCCACAGAGTGTCCCACAGAGTATCTCACAGAGTGTCCCACAGAGTGTCTCACAGAGTGTCCCACAGAGTGTCCCACAGAGTATCTCACAGAGTGTCCCACAGAGTGTCTCACAGAGTGTCTGTCTCACAGTGTATCCCACAGAGTGTCCCACAGAGTGTCTCACAGTGTATCCCAGAGAGTGTCCCACAGAGTGTCTGTCTCACAGTGTATCCCACAGAGTGTCTCACAGTGTGTCTCACAGAGTGTCTGTCTCACAGTGTATCCCACAGAGTGTCTCACAGAGTGTCTCACAGAGTGTCTCACAGTGTATCCCAGAGAGTGTCCCACAGAGTGTCTGTCTCACAGTGTATCCCACAGAGTGTCCCAGAGTGTCTCACAGAGTATCTAACAGAGTGTCTCACAGTGTATTCCACAGAGTGTCCCACAGAGTGTCTCACAGAGTGTCCCACAGAGTGTCCCACAGAGTATCTCACAGAGTGTCCCACAGAGTGTCTCACAGAGTGTCTCACAGTGTATCCCAGAGAGTGTCCCACATAGTGTCCCACAGAGTGTCCCACAGAGTGTCTCACAGAGTGTCCCACAGAGTGTCTCACAGTGTATCCCAGAGAGTGTCCCACAGAGTGTCTTTCTCACAGTGTATCCCACAGAGTGTCTCACAGAGTATCTCACAGAGTGTCTCACAGTATATTCCACATAGTGTCCCACATAGTGTCTCACAGAGTGTCCCACAGAGTATCTAACAGAGTATCTCACAGAGTGTCTCACAGTGTATCACAGAGAGTGTCCCACAGAGTGTCCCACAGAGTGTCTGTCTCACAGTGTATCCCACAGAGTGTCCCACAGAGTGTCCCACAGAGTGTCTGTCTCACAGTGTATCCCAGAGAGTGTCCCACAGAGTGTCTGTCTCACAGAGTGTCCCACAGAGTATCTCACAGTGTATCCCACAGAGTGTCCCAGAGAGTGTCCCACAGAGTGTCTCACAGTGTATCCCAGAGAGTGTCCCACAGAGTGTCTGTCTCACAGTGTATCCCACAGAGTGTCCCAGAGTGTCTCACAGAGTATCTAACAGAGTGTCTCACAGTGTATTCCACAGAGTGTCCCACAGAGTGTCTCACAGAGTGTCCCACAGAGTGTCCCACAGAGTATCTCACAGAGTGTCCCACAGAGTGTCTCACAGAGTGTCCCACAGAGTGTCTCACAGTGTATCCCAGAGAGTGTCCCACATAGTGTCCCACAGAGTGTCCCACAGAGTGTCTCACAGAGTGTCCCACAGAGTGTCTGTCTCACAGTGTATCCCAGAGAGTGTCCCACAGAGTGTCTGTCTCACAGAGTGTCCCACAGAGTATCTCACAGTGTATCCCACAGAGTGTCCCAGAGAGTGTCCCACAGAGTGTCTCACAGTGTATCCCAGAGAGTGTCCCACAGAGTGTCTGTCTCACAGTGTATCCCACAGAGTGTCCCAGAGTGTCTCACAGAGTATCTAACAGAGTGTCTCACAGTGTATTCCACAGAGTGTCCCACAGAGTGTCTCACAGAGTGTCCCACAGAGTGTCCCACAGAGTATCTCACAGAGTGTCCCACAGAGTGTCTCACAGAGTGTCCCACAGAGTGTCTCACAGTGTATCCCAGAGAGTGTCCCACATAGTGTCCCACAGAGTGTCCCACAGAGTGTCTCACAGAGTGTCCCACAGAGTGTCTCACAGTGTATCCCAGAGAGTGTCCCACAGAGTGTCTGTCTCACAGTGTATCCCAGAGAGTGTCCCACAGAGTGTCTGTCTCACAGTGTATCCCACAGAGTGTCTCACAGAGTGTCTCACAGTGTATCCCAGAGAGTGTCCCACAGAGTGTGTGTCTCACAGTGTATCCCACAGAGTGTCTCACAGAGTATCTCACAGAGTGTCTCACAGTATATTCCACATAGTGTCTCACAGAGTGTCTCACAGTGTATTCCACATAGTGTCCCACAGAGTGTCTCACAGAGTGTCCCACAGAGTATCTAACAGAGTATCTCACAGAGTGTCTCACATTGTATCCCACATAGTGTCCCAGAGTGTCTCACAGTGTATCTCACAGAGTGTCTCACAGTGTATCACAGAGTGTCCCACAGAGTGTCTCACAGAGTGTCTCACAGAGTGTCTCACAGTGTATCCCACATAGTGTCCCAGAGTGTCTCACAGTGTATCTCACAGAGTGTCTCACAGTGTATCCCAGAGAGTGTCCCACAGAGTGTCTCACAGTGTATCCCACATAGTGTCCCAGAGTGTCTCACAGAATGTCTCACAGTGTATCTCACAGAGTATCTCACAGAGTGTCTCACAGTGTATCCCACATAGTGTCCCACAGAGTGTCCCACATAGTGTCCCACAGAGTGTCCCACAGAGTGTCTCACAGTGTATCCCACATAGTGTCCCAGAGTGTCTCACAGTGTATCTCACAGAGTGTCTCACAGTGTATCCCAGAGAGTGTCCCACAGAGTGTCTCACAGAGTGTCCCACAGAATGTCCCACATAGTGTCCCACAGAGTGTCCCACAGAGTGTCTCACAGTGTATCCCACATAGTGTCCCACAGAGTGTCTCACAGAGTGTCCCACAGAGTGTCTCACAGTGTATTCCACATAGTGTCCCACAGAGTATCTCACAGAGTGTTTCACAGTGTATCCCACAGAGTGTCTCACAGAGTGTCCCACAGAGTGTCCCACAGAGTATCTCACAGAGTGTCTCACAGAGTATCTCACAGAGTGTCTCACAGTGTATCCCACAGAGTGTCCCACTGAGTGAAGAGGTGGCTCAATGACTCTTCACCCTAAAGGGCCAGATAAACTGATACCCAAATAAGGATCCAAGGAAGCCTCCTTTAATCTCCACTTTTCCACTTAACAGTGTCACCAGGGTGAGTTAATTAACCTCTGAGTGTCTGCAGTGATCTGTGAGTGTTGAAGCAATAGTCTGCTTGGCTTCCAAGGTTGTTAGGGGTGGGATAACCTATTAATGGGATTAATTACATCAGCATATTCAAATAGCCAATGTACATATAATTATCACAGACACCCATAAAGAGCAAAATCTACAATCCATCATGACCTTTTAGAAACAACTCAGGAAAACAGAAACAGATAAAGGGATGTTCTTTGTTGTATCTGAACTGAATACCAGAACCCACAGGAAATATTCAGACTTATTGAAGTCACATGGAAGCCTGGATTTATGCTCTTCCTAATAATGACCAGCACTGACCTGGATGTCCCTACCACTGTGATGAGAACAAAAGTACACAAATAAGTGAGAGGAAGCCAGCATCTTCCAACGGTGTAATTAGCTGTGTAGAGGACCAGAAGGATGAATAGAAAGGCCTTTGCAAACCGTGTGAAGCAGACAGTCATGGGAACGGTAAACAACTGGAAGGAGCAATTAGAATTTGCCAGAAGAAAACTTCACACTGAAAATGCCAATTAAAAAGCAAGCTAAAATTCAAGGCGTGAGACCCCAAATATAGGTGAAATGCATATGAATTTTATAACGATTTTCAGAATGAAAATAGTAAATGAGTCAAAGGGGAGGTTCGTTTGGGGCCTAGGGATGAAGCTTGTGAGCTGAGAACAAATCAGTCTTTCTCAAAGAAACCACAGATTAATACTGTACCTGGCAAGGGATTAAACTCATCACAGTGAAATGAGTAAGCCAATTACAGAATTTATATGAAAAAAATACACCTAAAACCTATGGCTAGTACCATGAAGATTGTAAAAAGGGAGGAGTGCTAATTGTGTTGCTAGTAAGGGGTTAATCAAGGGTTCTAGTAGATCAGGAAGTATACATACTTCATATCTCATGGAAAACTATCAGGAGAAAATTAAGTTTGCTATTCTCTAACTTTATGTCATGCAAAAAGATGTACAAGAGATAAATTATCACATACAAGACAATGAGAGTAGATAGCATTAAGAGCAAACCACAAGAAAAGTTATTGATATGGTGATCCCAGACAGTCAGTTAATATATGTCTTTCTATGCAAGGTTGAAAATGAAGGGAATGATTTTAAAACATCAAGAGGCTAAAATCATTGGTTCCAGACTCCCCATGAACACAGTCAAGACAAGCAATGGTTCAGAAGAGGTTTGCAAGCTATAGAGTCAATGAGAAGGACCTTTCTCAAAGGCAGTGCTGTGAAGTTCCTGTGAGAGGCAATTGGAAGCCTATACACAAAGTAGTCTGAGTCCTGACACATAGGCAGAGGCAATAGGGAAATGAAAGCCAAAATGGCTCTGAGATTGTACCTTACACCTGCCAGAGTGGATAAGATCACAAACACAAGTGACATCTCATGCTAGAGAGGATATGAAGCAAGCAGAACATGCCTCCACTGCTGGTGGGAATGCAAATTTGTATAGCCACTATATCTGTTTCTCAGAATTCTGGGAATCAATCTATCTCAAGACCCAGTTGTACCACCCGTGGGCATACACTCGAATGATGCTCCATCCTACCACAAGGACACTTGTTCAACTATGTTCATCGTGTCTTTATTCATAATAACCAGAAGCTGGAAACAACCTAGATGCCACTCAACTGAAGAATGGATAAAGAAGTTGTGGTACATTTACACAATGGAGAATCACTCAGCTGTTAAAAAAATGACATCACAAAATTTGCAGGCAAATGGATAAACTAGAAAAAAGTCATCCGGAGTGAGGTAACCCACACCCAGAAAGGCAAACATGGTATGGACTCACTTATAAGTAGACATTAGCTGTAAGGTAAAGGATAACCATGCTTCAATCCACAGACCCAGAGAGGCTAAGTAACAAGGAGTACTCAAAGGGGTATATGTGGAAGGGAAAATAGAATAGATCCAGTGGGTGTATAGGGGTGGGAACAGGAGGGATCAGATTGTAAGTGCACATGAAGGGGAATATTACTGAGAAAGATGACTGGAATTGGGGGGAGGCATTTCATGGGTGAGGTAGAAACCTAGTTCAATGGAAACTCCCTGGAATCTACAAACATGACTCTAGCAAAGATTCCTAGTAATAGCGGATATGGAGTCTGAACTGTCCATCTTCTGTAACCAGATAAGGCTTCCAGTGCAGCGACTGGGACACCAACCCAGCTACAAAACCTTTGACCTACAGTTTGTCCTGCCTGCAAGATGTGCTGGGGTAAAGGTGGCACAGAACTTGTGGGACTGGCTGACCAATGACTGGTCCAGCTTGAGACCCAAGCCCTGAGAGGAAACCCATGCCTGACACTGCCTGGAGGGCCAGGAACCAGAGGCTGGATAGCCCAGAGACCCAGGACAGAGCTAAACATAGCTGGAGAAAAAAGTCAATGAAATGATCCCTAATGATATTCTGCTGTACTTGTAGATTGGAACCTAGCATAAGTATCATCAGGGAGGCTTCATCCAGCAACTGACGGGAGCAGATGCAGAGACCCACAGCCAAACATTAGTTGGAGCTTGGAGAATCCCACAGAAGAGGGAGAGGAAGGACTGCAGGATCCAGAGGAGTTAAGGACACCACAAGAACACGGTCCACAGAATCAACTAACCTGGGCTTATGGGGGCTCACAGAGACGAAGTGACAACCGGGGAACCTGCGTGGATCTGACCCAGGCCCTCTGCGTATGTGTTATGGCTGCGTAGCTTGGTGTTCTTGTGAGACTCCTGACAGTGGGAGTAGGGGCTGCCTCTGACTCTTTTGTGTGCTTTTGGGACCCTTTCCCTCCTACTGGGTTGCCTTGTTCAATCTTGTTATGAGGGTATGTGCCTACTCTTATTGTGACTTGATGTTCCCAGTTTAGTTGATATCCCTGGGAAGCCTGCTCTTTTCTAAAGTAAAGGAGGAAGAGTGGATCTGAGGAAGAAGGGAGGTGGGAGAGAGTGACCGGGAGGAGAATAGGGAGAGGAAACTGTGATCGGGATGTAATATAGGAGGGAAAAATAAAAACAAACTAAAACATTGAATTACACAGAGACTTTGCAACCTTAATAAATTAAGCAAATGTGAATTAAAATTTAATAGGAAATGCACAACTATGAAGCTTCTAAGGACAGCTGAGGAGATGACAACTCAACGGGTCTCACTGTAGTTACGCAAGCACAGGACAGGAGGAGTTCTGACCCTGGCACCCACATAAAAGCTGAATGAGGGGCAGATAGATGAAGCATCCTGACCAAGCTGGCATGCCAAATCATCCAAAGTGGCAAGATCCTATCTCAGCAACAGACCCTGGTTCAATAGTGAAATGGAGAGAGGCATACCTCAGACTGCCACACACATGTATGTGCAGTCACACAGATGAACATGCAATGTACACACACACACACACAAACACACACATGCATACCATATACAACATTCCCACCACACACATACACCCTATACATATGCATATATATTTAAATGTCTACAATAAAACATCTACAAAACAACATAGAAGAGATTTAGAAAGCCTAAATTTAGAAAATCTAATTCGGGCCAAAGGTTGACCTTTAGCTACACCAAAAGCACAATCTAAGAAAAAACAATGAGTTGGCTGGACTTCAGACTGCAGCCAGACCTCCCTGATACACTCCACCTCCCTCCAGGCCTTCCTGACCATAAACCAGGACACAGCTGTGTGTGGGAGGAGAAGGCTTGTCACAGGGGCCAGTGGGTGGCATGGAAGGAGCTTAGCATGCAACAGGGACACAATTCTCCTCCTGTGCTGCCATGCCCTCCTCCTGGCTCAGTGGCTGCAATCCTCCCTGCAGGCCATAAGCCCAAACACAGAAACCACATCCTCGCAGGGAAGCACCTTTGGGAGAGGGAGGGAAGCAAGGAGTGAGCAAACACCAGCACTGTGGGTGGACTCTGCCTTCAGGGATACCTGTGTGTACATCGTGTGTGTGCATGTGTGTGTCCTCTTCTGATTGCCACAGTGCTGAAAATGAGGCATCCTGGCTTTGAACATTTCTATACATTTCATCACACCATTGAGTCTCATTTTATTTTGGTGTCTTTCTCTCATCTTTTATTAGTTCTCATTAAGATATATGAAGCAGGTAAACGTTTTAAATACTCAGAAAAAGAAAGCACCCCGCATAATCTTACAAGGTAATCAAACATCAAAAATGACTTACTATATTTGTGTGCTATTATTACATATACGAAACTATTGGAGGACCCAAGGGATGTCTCCACAACTAAGGATACTTCATTGCAAGCCCGGCTCCAAATGTGAAGGATGGCCTGAGTTCGAAACCCAAGTCCAAATGAAGGCAGAGAACTGACTCCAGTAGGCCATTCTCTGACCTCCATGCCCACTATAACATACTATGTCCCCCCACATAAACAAACAAACTTTAATTTGATTTACACGTCGACTCCAGTAGGCCATTCTCTGACCTCCATGCCCACTATAACATACTATGTCCCCCCACATAAACAAACAAGCAAACTTTAATTTGATTTACACGTCACCACTAACTGTCCTCTGCAGCTGCCACCTCATCCTGAGCTTGCGCTGCTTACTTGGCCTTTTGGAACCTTTACTCCACAAATAACAAGACAGAGCAGGGTGCCGGAAGCATGCCTATTCAGGGGGACTGGCCAAGAATGGTTGAATCTAAGATGGCTGCCAGCGTGACCCCAGACTCCTCTGACATCATCGCTGCCACCCTGTCTTTATGTCTCCAGAGGGCATGGCTTCCAGTGACAATCGTCATGACAACAATCACAAAAATGCACAAAAGGAATGAATGCGGAGGCTTGGCATCCACAGACAGAATGCATGACCTTCCCTCCACTGTCCCATCTCCACATGGCCCCACAACTGCTCTCTGTGTGTGTTCTCCATGTTATCCCATGTGGGGCTAATAATAAAAGTCTTCTTCATTCTACAGCCACCACTCATTCCTGTCACTGTTTCCAAACTCCCAAGGAATGGAGGGGATAACACAGTTTAGTGTCCAAACTTACTAACAGGACTAGAGAGGTGGCTTAGTAGATAAAGCCCTGGCCACACAAGAATGAGGACCTGAGTTCAAACCACTAAATCCTCAGAACCCATGTAAAAAGCCAGAGCAGCAGCTGCAATCCCTGTACCACTGCAGAGAGGTGGGGTGTGGACACAGGTAAATCCCTGTACCACTGCAGAGAGGTTGGGTGTGGACACAGGTGAGTCCCTGTACCACTGCAGAGAGGTTGGGTGTGGACACAGGTGAGTCCCTGTACCACTGCAGAGAGGTGGGGTGTGGACACAGGTGACTCTCTGTAACCCCACAGAGAGATGAGAGGTCACAAGCAACCCCTTAGAAGCTTGCAGGCAGTGAGTCTGCTGTACACAGCTACAAACAAGGTGAAAGTCAGAACTGGCAAACAAGATTGCCTTCTGCCTCCTTCACATAATATATATGTGATGGTTTGAATAAGAATGTCCTGTGTAGGATCATACATCTGAATGTTTTGTCATCAGGAAGTTGCACTACTTGAGAAGGATTAGGAGGTGTGGCCTCGTTGGTGTAGATAAGGCTTTAATGGAGGAAGTGTGTCACTAGGAGTGAATTCTGAGGTTTCAAAAGCCCAAACCAGGCCCACTGTCTCTCTTTTCTTTCTGCCTGTAGATCCGGATCTTTGCCAGCATGTCTGCCTGTGTGCTGACATTATAATAGACTAACCCTCTGAAACTGTAAGCAAGCACCAGCTAAATGTTTTTCCTTTATAAGGGTTGCCACAGTTGTGGTGTTTCTTTACAGCAATAGAACAGTGTCTGAGATATGCCTCCTCCTCCAAATCCTCACAAGGATACAGAAATAAATTTAAAAACTGATAACAGCCATAAAATATTAAAATGACAGGAATTTCGGAGCACATCTAGTGTAGCACACAGATCACAAAACAAATGTCCCTATAAACCACACATTTTCTGGGTGGCAAGTGACACCACACATGCATATTTTATGTTGTCTTGATGTGTCAGCCTAAAGACTTGCTGGCATTGCTTGTTCTCGGTCTCCTAACACATGTCCCGTGACACCATCCTCTTGAATGAGAGGCCTCAGCCCCTGACTTCCAAGTGGGGCAACACGGGAAAAGCAGGCCTTCTGGAGAGTCCGTCTGCTTCATGGGACACCACAGTGACACATGATGCTTTCCCTCAGACACACGACGGGAGGGAAGCAGCATTTCTTCTTCCGAGTACAAGGTTTATTTGAAGCCAAGTTTCTCTGTGTCTCCAGCATCTTCCCCTCTGGTGTGAAGACTGACAACCCGTTATACAATCATATGCCAGGTTTGTTTCTTTCCCTTCTCTAATATATTTTTCAGTTTCATCTTTTTGGGAAAGGAAAAAGCAAAACTAACTGTGGAAGTTTCAGATGCCATAGGGAGTGTTTATCAAAGGACCTGGACGGTTTTGGGGGGCAGAATTCACTGAGCCTCAGGCTTGAAGATAGAGTGGGGGAAGACAGCTTGAAAACAAACACTCATATTCTGTGTGGGTGACAAAAAGGAAAACTTTTATAAAAGGGGTTATTAAAATTCAGAGATGCCAGATGCTGCTAGCAAGTTTTGTCAGGGGAATTGAGTATGAGGGCTTTCATTTCAGATCCCTAAACAAGTGGGACTTCCATTTTCAATTTTAATAGGAAATGTGGACTTCCTGCTTCTCAGTGTGAAAATGGGCCATTTATGAAGACAGGAAGACATGTTGCTACACATACATGTGCGACTTCCAGTAGAAGATGTATGTTCATCAAGTCAGCATCTGGCTTCTAAGGTCTTAAAATGCTCTATAATATCTTTGTATGAATGGCAAAAACAAAGGTCTCATTTTTTTTAACTGTCAAAAACACAGTCTGTGGTGTTGACACGGCTCATTAAGGGGTTCCCCAAGGGAAAGCTGTGCTGTTATAAGAAGAATAAGTACCTGAATGTTCAGATCTGGTGAAGAGTGGTCCAGGGTAACGATTATTTTACCTTGAAGCAAATACTGAGAGAGTGTTTTAGGAGCACATGGACATACATGCATATTTGTGTTCTTTCTAAAAATAGTGACTCTTCTCGACATGAATGTCACTTCTACAGCATCATGCAGATAATCATCATGACCATCATACCAACACCACCACTGCCACCATCGTCGTAACCATGATTAAAACTATTGCCATCAACCCTGTATTATGCTCACTCATCGACAGCATTCCCACCATAATTAATATCGCCATACACATTGATCATCACCATCACAACCATCCTTATAACCATTGTCATCAAACCCACATTATGCTTGTTCATCAACAACACTACCACTACAATCAGCATCACTACATTTATCACCCTCATCAGGACCACCACCATCACTATGACCACCACCATCACTTTCGTCGCCGCCCCCACCTCAGTCCAGTAGAAGACCGTATTTTATGTGATGCCTCAGTTCTTCACTTTAGAAGGAAAATCTTGGTCCCATTAAGGATCTCTTCCCAAGCTATTATACTCTTTTACAAATAATTCTGGAAATGGTACTAAAGTTTCTAGACTTGGGATTTGAAGATGAGTGTTTTGGAATCTTCTGTGACAGGCCAGGTCTGTAGCTCAGGGTGCCTTTTCTGAATCTCCCCATTAGTGGTGCAATAAGAATATCAGATGACAGACAAATAAGTAGTAAGCATGACAACCAATCAAGTTGATTTCTAGTTTCAACATAGTGATTTTATGAATGACCAGGTCTCACATGGGAACCATAAGCTTGTAACAGCGGAGCAGTAAGCACACACTGCCCATGTACATGATGAACATGACTGATAACACACAGAGGGGAGTAGTAATCACATGCTGTCCATATGCATAATGAACAGAGCTGATAACACACATAGGGGATTAGTAAGCACACACTGTCCATGTGCATAATGAACACAGTCATAAAGTTTGACAGAATATGAACACTGCTGATTTGAGAACTCAGACAACAAACAGCCGCAGCTGCACTGAAGAAGATCAGAACTCAAGGCAACACTACTCTTAGCCTGGACTCAAGACAGCCAGGAACTCACATGTGGACATTAGTGTGGACAAAGTATCTGTCAATTCAATCAAGTTGACAATCAAATCAACCACCGTTGGAAGACATTTGTTGTTACATTAACTGAAATAAAATAATCTATAGTAATATCATCTCAAATGCTGAAGAGCTGCTTCTGCAAATCCTCTAAGCTATCCCATTTGATGGATTTTACGGCTCACTCTGTGACTGACATGGCATCACTACTGGAGCTTCTCTACAGGTCACTCTGTGACTAACATGCCCTCATTATTGGCGCATCCTTACAGGTCACACTTTTACTAACATGCCATCACTACTGAAGCATTTTCCTTGCAGAAGAATCTTGGCATTTATCACTAAGAACTCCAAAACACTGACCATCATTTCAAATTTGGCACAACATTGGCAGTTCACTTACTTTTGCAGTAACCAATAGCTCTCTAATTGGATTTAGGACCTGCTCAATGAGAGGGAAATCATGCCTGGTACTGGAAACCTAGCCAACTATTCAGTGTCAGTGAAGTCATGGTTATCAGGGAGGAATCTACAGCAACTAATTTACTGAACCAGCATAGTCCCTGATAGCAATCTAAATGTTTGTTCTTACACCCACAGATAAGTGTAGTCTTCATTCCTCATCAAGGAAACTTCTCTTTGCAATAGACGGAAACCATTACAGAAAACCACAACCAATCAAAATGCAGAGTTGTGGGGCCTAATCACAATAGATACATCTACAGAATTCTTCCATACCTAAGACTCAGTGAGCATTGAGAGACTGTGAGGGGGCATCAGAAGAGCCAGAAGATCAGGGTATTTACTGTGAGATTGTGTCTTTCAGTAATGTTAGAGGCTCTACCCATAAAGTTTCACCAACGTAGCTACCCAAGCAGGAACTGAACAAGGATGACAACAACCAATATGTGAAAATAGATAAGGGAAATACCAAGAGGCTTCAGCCGCCCAAAAGAACGAGAGGTGGGAGCATGAGGGGTAGCTCTCCCCAGAGAAGAGCACACCGGTTGGTTGTCTAGTGTCAAATAGTCAGTCCCCCCAAAATACATACAAGCAATAGTATATAAACTCAGCAAACTGTATTTATAGACTTCTATGGATATGTGAATGCTATAAGAATTGGTGAAGAAAAAGGCCATTTAATTTGAAAGAGAACAGGGGAGGAGGATATACGGCAGGGTTTGGAGGGAAAAAAAGGAAGGGGAAATATGGTAACTAAATTATAATCTCAAAAATATGTTAAACAAACAAACCAAGCAAACAAACTAAGAAACAAACAAAGAAAAATGAGCCATAAACACACTTTCTCAGTTTTGGTGGAGGCTGGATGTTCAAGTTCAGGGATACTAGCACTTTTTTTGTTTGTTTCTGATTTTTGAAAAATTTTTCTGCATCTTCTTTTTAAATTTATTTATTTAATTTAGAAACAATTTTATTTTACATATTAATCCCAGTTCTGTCTCCCTCCCATCCTCCCATGCCCCCGACCAACCCCCCATCTCACCTCCCCATCCACTCCCCAGGAAGGGTGAGGCCTCCCATGGGGGACCATCAAAGTCTGTCATATCATTTGGAGCAGGGCCTAGGCCCTCCTCCATGTATCTGGGATGAGAGAGTAACCCTCCATTAGGAATGGGCTCCCAAAGTCCATTTGTGCACTAGGGATAAGCACTGTCAGAGCCCCAATGAACTGCCCAGTCCTCCTAACTTATACCCACTTTCAGGGGGCCTGCTTCAATCCAATACTGGTTCCCCAGCTTTATGACTGGGTCCATGTGCTCTCACTAGGTCAGGTTAACTGGTTCTGTTGGTTTCTCCAGCACAGTCTTGACTCCTTGCTCATCCCTCCTCCCTCTCTACAACTGGATTTCAGGAGTTAGGCTCAGTGTTTAGCTGTGGGTCTCTGCTTCTGCTTCTATCAGATACTGGATGAAGACTCTAGGATGGCATTTAAAGTAGTCATCAGTCTCATAGGGGAAGGACACTTAAGGTAGCCTCTCTACTTTTGCTTAGATTCTTAGTTGGGGTCATCCTTGTGGTTCGTTGGACATTTGCCTAGTGCCGGATTTCTCTTTAAACCTATAATGGCTCCCTTTATTAAGGCATCTCTTCACTTGCTCTCCTCTATTCCTCTACTGACAGTCTTCCTGATCCCTCATGTCCTCCTCTCTTCTCTTCTCCGCTTCTCTTTTTCCTGCTTCCCTTCCCCTCCCTTCGTGCTCCCAAGTTGCTCAGGAGCTCTTGTCCCTTTCTCCTCTGGAGGATCATGTATATCTCTCTTAGCATCCAGAGGACTAACAACCTACAATCCACACCTCCAGAGGAGCTAGGAAACAAGGATACTAGCACTCTCTGTAAAGGCCTCTCTTCCTGTTGTGTAGACAGTTGTACAGTTGCATTCACAGTGTGTGCTCACTTGTTGTCTCTGTTCACACACACACACACACACACAGATTCACACACACATAGAGATTGAAAGACACACACACACTGTCTCATACACAAACTCACAAAGACACACCTACAGAAAGAGACAGAGAAAGAGAGAGAGAGAGAGAGAGAGAGAGAGAGAGAGAGGATGCAGACAGACCCCTTGTCAAATAACCCTACCTTTATGGCTTCACCTAACATTAAATGCCTCCTAAAGACATTAGTCCCAAATACTCAGATGGAGAACCAGGATTTTGGGATTGATTGTACATAGGCAGAATTTCGAGAAATAGGGTCAGTGTTAGTTTTTCTTATAGCAATTTAGGATCAAAACAAATGAAGAGAAGTGTGATGGGTTTACAGAAAATACCCAGTATCCTCAAATGCTAGTTCCAATACTGTGAGTATGGTGAATAATTTGCCTTAACCTAAGGAAACCATTACAATTTTAATATAAACGTAAGTCACCACAATCATAAACATTAAGATCTGTGTTGGCATTCCCTCCTGAGATGGTTCAAAAGATGATGAACTATGAAATTAGGCACAGCTGATTAAGATGGACCCTCCATTAGATGACCTTTTTATTTGGAGATGTGAAAGCATATCATAACTATGTTTGTGGGTGTCTGCCTGCTCAGAGTTTCCCACAGCCTCTGAAGAAACCAAGCTAATTAGACGTGAAATATCAACTGGAGAGCAATTACAGCCAGACAGGAAAGTACCCGAGCGGCATGGCACATTTTAGAAATTTATGCTTTAAGCAAATGTCTGGTTTGAGTCTGTATTGTGAGTTCAGAAGCAGCAGTAAACACAAGTCGTAACTATCAGTATAGAACACTGCCTTATACTCCTGCATTGATTTGGTTTGGTGACAGGACAAATGAATGTCTCATTTGCTGGATCTTTTTGCATCTGTCTATTTATTCTCTCCAACTTGGGTAAGGAAAAGTGTGTTTTGGTTCAAGTAGTGACTTGGCACAGTCATATTTCTCAAGAGCAGATACCTAAACTTCTAATGAGCTAATCCATTTGCATGCTCCAGCCATTAACTGCCCATCTCTATGAACAGCTAAGGTTTAAAAATATTTTCTTCTATTTTTAATTATGTGTGTGATTGTGCATCTCTGTGTTATGCAAATGCAAATGCAGGTATCTGTGAAGCTAGAATTAAAATCAGTTATGAACTACTTAACATGAGTGCTAGAAGCTAAACTCAGGCCCTTTGCAAGAATAGTAAGTGTTCTTAACTACCCAGCCATTTCTCCAGCCTCATCTAAGGCATTCTATAGTTATCCTTTTAGAGGTCTAGCTTAGAACAGGGACTGAGATTAGGCTTGGGTACAGTCAGTTTATCTGAGAATGGGAAACATGAGCAGGTACAGATAAGGACTGACGATAGGCACAGACAGGGTGGGCTTGATGAAGAGCAGGTAACCTTGGAGATGATGCAGGCTCTACTGAGACAGGGAGGTGGGCATGCCTCACAGGAGGTCAGGCTGCAGAGCTCACTCTTACACTCTGCTGGTGATGTGAGAAAGCCACACTGGCTTTGCAAAACTTTGCAAGCCAGGGGACCCAGCAACAATGTAGAGCAATTCTGCAGCAAGAAGGCAGCTGGCTCCTGCCTCAATCCCTGACCTTATCCAGGAAGCATTAATATTTCCAAGTCTTTGTGCTCACTCATGAATATAATCCACCTGCCAGCAAAGTGAGCTGTCACTTCCTTGTGATCTATACTGCTTTTATTTTATTGAAAATGGAGAGAAGATGCTTGAAGTCATTAACTCAGACTGTCTTTGGGATTTGTCTTGCTTAACTGAAATTTATCACTGCCACAGGATGTAAATATGGCCAGAAAACCGTCACAACACTGTTTTACAATTTCACATTTCTGTAGCTCATTAAGCTTGGGAAGTATGCCTAATTATGAAGCAACTGAGCTTGTGTGTGTGTTAACGTGTCATTCATCCCTTGTACACTCAGACAAAGTGCCCTTAACTAAAACAGGAAACACTAAGATAGATGGTGTCTGGACTGGAGTTGTTCTGCATTGTCTACAATCCCAGCGGTAGCCTTCAGGGTCTTAATAATTGTCATGGGACTGATTCAATGTGTGATGGCTGCTTGATGTATACTTATGACATGGCTACATCACTTTCCCATCACACTTTTTTTATACAGAAACTTGTTTTTACAAGTGTGAGTGGCACTGAAGATTGAGTCACTGGCCTCACTCATGCTAGACAAGTACTCCATCACTGAGCTGTAGTCTCTGCTTATTAGAAAACAATTTAGACAGAGCCTGAATCTCTTACCCTCTCCTTGCACTCACTGGAGCTTAGTCAGTGAGTTCTTGAAATTGCAGTCCTCCTGCCTCAAGAAGCCTAAGCAGGCCTGGGTTTGTGTAGAATCTTTGACTAGAACTTTCCAAAACATTCATGCACTCCTGTTTTAAATTCACATTTTTCTGAAAACAAACTTTGGAGCTCACACATCCGAGTAATATATTAGTAGTATATGTTACTAATATATACAGTAGATGCACAGACGTTTCTGAACTTACCATGCCATGCACTTAGAGTCTGAGGCATACAGTAGGGAGGCAGACATACAGACTTTCCCTAGACTTACTATGCTATGGCTCTACAGTCAGGGCCATCTAACTTTTTTCCTCAGTATATGTTTTTATTTAAATTAGAAGCATGAATGCTTCCACTGTCAATCCCAACTCCCTCTCCCACCCGTCCTCCCTTGTCTGTCCACCAGTCCCCCATCCAATGCCCATATCATTCCCCAGGGAGGGTGAGGCCTATCATTTCATCCAGGGCAGGACCTAGGCCCTTCCCCATGTGTCCAGGCTGAGAGAGAATTCCTCCTACATGGAATGGGCTCCCAAAGCTCATTCTTACGCCGTGGTAAACACTGATCTAATACCCAAGGCCCCAGAGATTTCTGAGGCCTCCTCACTGAAACTACATTCATGAAGTCTAGATCAGTCCCCTGTTGGCCTCTCAGCCATCAGCCTGAGTTCAGTTAAGTGTTTAGCTGTGGGTATCTGTCTCTGCTTCCATCAGTCACTGGATAAAGGTTCTAGAATGGTATATAAGGTAGTCATCAACCTTACCATCTGTAGTCTCTCCACTATTGCTTAGTTTGCCAGTTGGTGTTATCCTTGCAGATCTCTGGAAATCTCATTAGTGTCAACTCTCTCCTCAAACCTATAATGACTCTATCAATTATGGTATCTCTCATCCTGCTCTCCTCTATTCTTACCTCAACTCAACCTTCCTGCTCCCCCATGCCTTCTTCTCCTCTCCTCTTATCCTCCTCTTCTATTCCTGGTTCCCTCTCTCCTCCCCGATGTTCCCAATCTGCTCAGGAGATCTTGCCTCATTCCACTTCTCCGGTGTATCATGCATCTCACTTGGGAACCTCCCTGTTTACCAGACTCAGTGGCACTGGGATTGTAGGCTGACACTCCCATGATCCATATCTAAAATCCATATATGAGTGAGCACATACCATGATTGTCTTTTTGTGACTGGGTTACCTCACTCGGGATGGTTTCTTCTAGTGCCATCCATTTGCCTGCAAATTTCGAGATTCCATTGTTTTTTTCCACTGAGTAGTACTCTACTGTGTAAATGTACCACATTTTATCTATCCACTCTTCAGTTGTGGGGCATCTAGGTTGCTTACAGGATCTAGCTATTACATATAATGCTGCTATAAACATAGTGGAACAGACATCCTTGTTGTGTGAATGGGCATCTTTTGGGTATATGCCTAAGAGTGGAATTGCTGAGTCTTGTGGTAGACTGAGTCCCATTTTCCTGAGGACTCTCCATACTGATTTTCAAAGTGGCTGTACAAGTTTGCACTCCCACTAGCAATGGACGAGTGTTCCCCATTCTCCACAACCACTCCAGAATAAGCTGTCATTGGTGTTTTTTTATTATAGCTATTCTGACAGGAATATGATGATATCTCAGAGTTGTTTTGATTTGCATTTCCCTAATGGCTAAGGATGTTGAGCACTTTCTTGAGTGTCTATCAGCCATTTTATACTCTTCTATTGAGAATTCTCTATTTAGTTCAGTCCCCCACTTTTAAAATAGATCCTTCAGTGTTTTGGAGACTTGCTTCTTAAGTTCTTAGTAAATTTTGGAGCTCAGCCCTATGTCAGATGTGGGGTTAGTGAATATGTTTTCCCAATCCGTGCGGTGGCTTTTTGTCTTGCTGACTGTGTCCTTTGCCTTACAGAAGCTTCTAAGTTTCAGGAGGTCCCATTTATTAATTGTTGATCTCACTGTCTGTGCTACTGGTGTTATGTTCAGGAAGCTGTCTCCTGTACCAATTCATTCAACGGTACCACTCAATTTCTCTTCTAAGAGTTCAGTGTGGCTGAATTTATGTTGAGGTCTTTGATCCATTTGGACTTAAGTTTTGTGCATAGCAATAAACATGGATTGATCCGCATTCTTCTACATGCCAGCCTCCAGTTATGCCAGCACCATTTGTTGAAGATGCTTCTTTTTTCCATTGTATATTTTTAGCTTCTTTGTCAAAGATCAGATGTTCATACGTGTGTGGGTTAATATCAGGGTTTTCAATTCGATTCCATTGGTCTACCTGTCTATTTTTGTGCCAATACCAAGCTGTTTTCAGGACTACAGCTCTATAATAGAGCTTGAGGTCAGGGATGGTGATGCCTCCGGACGTTGCCTTGTTGAACTGGGTTGTTTTGGCTATCCTGGGTCTTTTGTTTTTCCATACAAAATTGACTATTGTTCTTTCAAGGTTTGTGAAGAATTGTTCTGGGATTTTAATGGGGATTGCATTGAATCTGTAGATTGCTTTTGGCAGGATTGCCATTTTTACTACATTGATCCTACCTATCCAAGAGCATGGGAGATCTTTCCATTTTCTGAGGACTTCTTTAATTGCTTTCTTTAAAGATTCAAAGTTCTTGCGAAACAGGTCTTTCACTTGTTTGGTTAGCGTTACCCCAAGGTATTTTATATTGTTTGTGGCAATTGTAAAGGGTGATGTTTCTCTGATTTCTTTCTCAGCCCTTTTATCATCTGTATATAGTAGGGCTACTGATTTTCTTGAGTTGATCTTGTAGCCTGCCACTTTGCTGAAGGTGTTAATCAGCTGTAAGAGTTCCCTGATAGAGTTATTTGGGTCAGTTATGTAAACTATCATATCTGCAAATAGTGAAAGTTTGATCTTTTCCTTCCCAATTTGTATCCCCTTGATCCCCTTTTGTTGTCGTATGGCTCTGGCTAGAATTTCAAGCACAATGTTGAAAAGGTATGGAGAGAGTGGACAGCCTTGTCTTGTTCCTGATTTTAGAGGAATTAATTGCGTTGAGTTTCTGTCCATATAGTTTGATGTTGGCTGTTGGTTTACTGTATATAGCTTTTATTATGTTTAAGTATGTTCTTGTTATCCCAGATCTCTCCAAGACCTTTATCATGAAGGGGTGTTGGATTTTGTCAAAGGCTTTTTCAGCATCTAGTGAGATGATCATATGATTTTTGTTTCTCAATTTGTTTATATGGTGGATTACATTGATGGATTTTCCTATGTTGAACCATCCCTGCATCCCTGGAATGAAGCCTATTTGATCATGGCAGATGAGTTTTTCTGATGTATTCTTGGATCCTATTTGCTAGTATTTTATTGAGTATTTTTGCATCAATGTTAATGAGGGATATTGGTCTAAAATTCTTTCTTAGTTGTGTCTTTGTGTGGCTTGGGTTATTGAATGTTATTGAAACCTTGTAAAAAGAGTTTGGCAAAGACCCTTCTGCTTCTATTGCATGGAATACTTTGAGGAGAATTGGCATAACCTGTTCTTTGAATTTCCGGTAAAATTCTGCACTGAAGCCATCTGGCCCTGGCCTTTTCTTGGTTGGGAGACTTTTGAGGACTGCTTCTATTTCCTTAGGTCTTATAGGACTATTTAAATTGCTTATCTGTTCTTGATTTAATTTTGGTGGATGAGTTTTACATTTCCTTTAAATTTTCAAATTTTGTGGAGTACAGCTTTTCAAAATATGACCTGATGATCTCTGGATATACTCACTGTCTGTTGTCATGTCACCGTTTTCATTTCTGATTTTGTTAATTTGCATGTTACTACTCTGTCATTTGTTAGTTTGGATAAAGGTTTGTCTATCTTATTGATTTTTTTCAAAGAACCAACTCTTTGTTACATTGATTCTTGGTATTGTTTTCCTAGTTTCTATTTTATTGATTTCAGCCCTTAATTTAATTATTTCCTGGCTTCTGCTACTCTGGGGTGAATCTGATTCCTTTTGTTCTAGAGCTTTCAGTTGTGCTGTTAATTCTCTTGTGTGACTATTCTCCAGTTTCTTCATGTGGGCACTTGGTGGTATGAACTTTCCTCTTAGCACTGCCTTCAAAGTGTCCCATAAATTTGGGTAAGTTGTGTCTTCATTCTCATTGAATTCGAGGAAGTCATTAATTTCTTTTTTTATTTCTTCTTTGACCCAGGTGTGATGCAATTGTGCATTATCCAATTTCCATGAGTTCGCAGGGTTTCTGAGATTTGTGTTGTTGTTGAATTCTAACTTAAAGGAATGGTGGTTTGATAAGATACATGGAGTTATTCCAATTTTTTGTACCTGTTGAGGTTTGCTATGTTGCCAAGTATGTGGTTAATTATTGAGAAGGTTCCGTGTGGAGCTTAGAAGAAATATATTCTTTTGTGTTTGGGTGCAGTGTTCTAAAGATGTCTGTTAAACTCAATTGGATCATAACTTCTATTAGGTCCTTCATATCCTTGTTAAGTTTCTGTCTTGTGGTCCTGTCTAGTGGTGAGAGTGGGGTGTTGAAGTCTCCCACTTCAAGTGTGTGAGGTTTTATATGTGCTTTGAATTTTAGTAATGTTTCTTTTACAAACTTGGATGGCTTTGTATTTGGGGCATAGATGTTCAGATTGTTCAAGACTTCATCTTGGTGAATTTCTCCTGTGATGAGTATGAAGTGACTTCCTTCATCTCTTTTGATTGATTTTAGTTTAAAGTCTAATTTGTTAGATATTAGGATTGCTACCCCCACTTGTTTCTTGGGTCCATTTCATTGGAAAATCTTTTCCCAACCCTTAACTCTGAAATAACGTCTGTCTTTGGAGCTGAGGTGTATTTCTTGTATGCAGCAGAAGGATGAATCCTGTCTTCAAATCCATTCTGTTATCCTGTGTCTTTTTATGGGTGAGTTAAGACCATTAATATTGAGGGAAATTAATGACCATTGATAGCTCATTCTCATTTGTTTTGGAATGGTTGTTGTTGGTGGAATTGTATGTGGATTTCCACCACTTTTTCTTTTGCCTTCACATTTCCATTTTCTGGATACCCAACCCTCTTCCCATCCATCTATATCTCTGACATTTGCCAAAGGCATCTGCATTAGTTTCTTAGGCGCTGATTTGTTCAAACAGACTTGCTGGATCTTGTTTTATGATATGTGGACGTACCAGAGTTTATGTGGGGCCAGGACCTCCAACACAGCCTAGCGTTTTCCTGGCAGAGGTTCTGTATACATTCATTGTGCTCATAATGCAACATTATGATTCCCAAGTTCAAATCTGTAGCCACACCCTAAGGGGAAACACTTGACCTGCAGAACATGGGCAAGAAGGTGTCATAGAACACATGCATTTGAATGACAAGGAAGCAATGGGTACTCTCTAGCAGACTTGGCAGAATTCCAGGGTCTTACAAGGAGCTTCTTCCCTTGTAGCTGTTACTGTGAGGCTGTCCCAGTGCAGAGCCTGGTTCCCTCACTGAGCTCATGCCTTCTTTCATGTGCAGTCACCTCTCCCTTCAGGTGAGGTCACCCTGCCTTCACATGAGGTCACCCCTCCCTTTATGCGAGGTCACCCTTTCATCCTGCTCTGCCCTAGAGGAGGGGCAGCAATCCTCTTCCTAGGTCTTCAACTCCCTCATTTTCTTCACCTCCCAAGTTGCACTTCCAGTGTTGATCCTCTGAGGCCACTGAGAATGGCTTTTCCTAGCAGGAACTCAAAGCAATCACTGTACCATATTATTTACCATATGATTCATCTTCACTGGGTTGTTAAAGAGATAATTCACCTTTGAGTCTTAGTCTTCATAGTAGGCAATTTTCCATCTCTGGGTAGTTATGGCAGAACCCATATGGGCTACCAAAGTAAAACTGTTTACCCTGTAGCCAGATATGGGGGAAAAAGTGTAGGTTCCTTCTATATAGCTCCATGGGTTCCAAGCTGGCATTTCACAGAAATATTACCAAATGATCTGGAAGCGTACTCTAACAACACCCACAAAACACCAAACACACTACCACAAGGTACGAGAAACATTTCCATATCAGAAAAATCTTAGTGCTTGAATTCAATTAACAATCTGCCAGAGCCCTGGATTTTCTCATATTTAACATATTCAGCCAACAAAAACACTACCCAAGGCCAACACCAGTGTGCCAAATATGATCGTTAGGGCTTTAATTAATATATCAGAGTGTGAACCTCAGCATCTCTTCTACTGAGGGCCTGAAACAGTTGACTGAACTCCCTGCTTTTATGCTCACCCTCTGTAGAGGGAGGAAATTGACCGTGTATATTTTGTATCAGCTACCTCATTAATTTTTTAATACTTCTATGTGCACCTGTGGGGCCAGAAAAGGGCATCAGATCTCTTGGAGTGGGAGTTACAGGCAATTGTGAGCCACCTGACATAGATGCTGGGAACTGAGCTCACGACCTTTGGGAGATCACTGATCCATCTCTCCAGCACCTTATTAATTTGTTTTTGTTCTAATGTTTCAAAAAATGAGGTAACTATAACCCAGAGAAATGATTCGCCAACACTGCCCATAAAATAAACAAAAGAAAAAACAATACTGAGTTGTCTTGGTGGTCTGAAAAGGAAGCAGTGTCTCACCATCCCTCACCATACCACAGTCTTTAAAAAGACACTCAAATGTTTGGCAATTCCAAATAAAAGGCAACCAAGAAGCTCTATGGTGCAACCAGAAGCTTAAGGCCCCAAGAAGGACAAAAAGCCAGTCCACCTTGTCACATGACCAAAGAATACCCTCACACCAGTGAGGTCAATGCCCCTTTGCTTTGAAGGATAGACACCTCAGATCTGCCCAGGAAGCTTGTTGATAAGAAGACAAGGATCCTGTGCATCACTAGTGATTCTGACTTGAGGGAAGGATGGGCAGGAAGTAGTGGGGCAGAGTGTGTACATGAGAACTTCCTAATCTGCATGGCCGTCCATGGCTCCAGTTCATTTCTGTGGGAAATGGTCCACTAGCTCCCCCAACTATCACACACAGGTGCCCTGCAGCCAAGAGCTCCAGTGTTGTTATATACTTCGCCCAAATGAAAATGTTTACAGGCAGGAATCTGTGTTTTGATCTTTACATAACCTGAGTATGTGTACATCAATGAATGCATGAAGAAATGTCATACAGTTGTGCAGCAGGATAATATTTGGTCATTAAAAGAATGAAGCCCAGTTACATGGAAAGCAACTACTCACAAAATCCCATGGGCTATATGATCGCATTCACATGTGAAAGTCCAGAATAAAAAGTCTACGGTGACAAGAACAATGGTTGCTATTGAAGAAGGTGAGTGGGGTGGGGTGGGGAGGGGAGGGGAGTGATGGATAATGTTGACTGACAAATTGACAGGATCTGGAATCATTGGAGCCAAGCCTCCGGGGCGCTGATTTGTGGAATGCTTGTAAGGGATTGTCTTGGTTAAGTTAACTGAGGTAGGAGAGTCTCTTCTACAGGAGCACAACACCAGCCTCTGGGCTTGTGTTTTGGGCTACATAGAAGGAAGCTGAGCACCTGCAGTCATCACCCTCTGCTTCCCGAGGACACAGTGTGAGCAGCTGTCTCAGTGACTTCCCCGTGACTATGTGACTATGGGTGTTCCCTCACTGTGATCCAAGTGAGCTCCTTCTCACTTACACTGTTTTTAGCGGTGCGCTTTGTAACAGCAGCCGTACAGACAACTAGGGCAGGAAGAGGTGGGTAGCGTGGAGGACAGGGGGAAAAGTTACACCACTCCTTGTGAGGTGATGACAGTATTCTAGAACTGCCTGCGATGATTCTCACACTAACAGTTGGACACATCGGGTGTTTTGCACTGGTGGTTTGTGTGGTGTGTGGATTGGAACCCAGCCAAATGGCTCAAACACTTGAGACCCCAGCTTCGGCTTTCTCTCCTCACCATCCTGAGCGCCGTTCTGCAGGATTCTGGGTCTTGATGTGGAGACACCTTTAAGGATACAGAGAAACTGTGTGGTAATCTACACAATCCCAGGTACATGATGGTTAAACCGAGAACATCAGGGTGTGACACACCCAAGCTTTCACACCTCCATTCACCACGCTCTTCAGTAAGCACTTGTCAGCATAATGTGTGTAACACTGAGAACAGCCATTATGTAAGGGAGAACAGAAGACTAAAGCCATGGCATCCATCCCCCAGCCTCACCTCTGTTTGATGCTAAAGGATTGTGATCAGTTATAGCTGTGCTTATTTGAGAGCCGCTTGCTTGGCTTGCTCTGTCCCAGGCTCCTCTGCCTGCAGAAAATCAACATCACAGCAGCCTGAAGGTTAGAAGTCTCTTTCTGGATCTCCTTGCCTGCAACTGAATGTCTTGTAAATAATTACACATTAATGGCCTGGCAATACTGGAGTGGCCATATTCCAGGCAAGAGCTAATTAACTGAACTTGGTCTCTGACTGTTAAAACCTCCAGGTGTCCACTGTGTGCACGTGCTGTTGAGGGAAGGAGATTGAATTCTTGTCTCACGTGATGTTTATATCGCTTTGTTTTCTGAGAGCAGTCTTCCACTGTGTGAGCATAAAGCCAGCCTTCTATTTTTATATTCTTATCCAGAAATCACCAGATCCTAAGGGTTCGTTATAAATAGTTATTTTTTTAATATATCACAGGACTGAGATTGTTGCTAAGCCCAAAACTAAACCATGGATATTGTTTACCCAGAGGGTGCCAATGGGATAACTCTTCCCTGGTAAGCAGTCAGAGCTCATGAATAGTCATGAATCCTTGCAACTCCTACTGGAGAGCCTCAATGGATAGAGTCCAGGATGTCTGTCCCACTCTGGCCTTGGTCATTGCTGTCTTGTCTCGCAGCAATGGAAAATGTAGGCTGGCTTCCTTCTTTCCCCGGGCTTGTCTGAAGATGCCTAGGGTCAGACTTTGGGTCTTGCTGGTCTTCCACGGCAAAGCCTGACTTCATTTTCCATATGTTGATTCCTCCTTCACCATCCCAGAGCCTGTCCAAAAGACATGTTTCCAGTAGGATCTACCAATTTACCAAAAGACAGTCAAGGTCCACCTGGGTAAAATATACATCTGATGAGTTAAGTCCATTCTTTAAAGGAGTTGGGCCCAATCTCAGCCAGAAAAGTAGGTAGAAAAGCTTGCCTGCCTGTAAGTGAGGCCCTGACAATAGTCACCTCTCCTCAGAGTACCCATTCCAATTTGAAATGAGGAGGGAGGTGACACATATGTCTGAGACCCAAAGTCACATTGTGAGGAGTGGAAATCCTACATTCTGACTTACTGATGGAAAAGAGAGACATTCTATTGGAATTTTTGAGATACAAATACTGTGATACAGTACACAAAGACACATACACATTGACCTAATCCTCATACACACAGGTGCAGGGGAAGGGGGAGGAGACAGGACAGTGAAAGACTAGAAAGAGAGAAAGAGGAGAGAGACATTTTGGCAGAGTTTATGGTTGTCAATGTATTTTTCATGTGTTTGTCCTTCAAACTAACACTCCAGGAGAGTGATGTCATCCCTACTCTAGGGAGGACCCTGAGCGTCCATTGATGCCACACAGATCAGACACACAGGCAGGCATTCATGGAGGCCTTCAGCTTCCAGCCAGTACATGGTTATGGCCCATATCGTCATGCCTTGAAATCTGAACAAAATGCACAGGACAGCCAAGAGAGATCTCTTTTTGTGTAGTAAAGGAGCAAACAGATGTCACTACCAAACAAGGAGATGGAATCCCATCCATAGAAGTAGAGGCACTGTGAAGTTGTAACTGGAGGGGAGTCTCAAGGCCTGAGCTAACCAAGTTTGGAACACACAACCACGAGTTCCCAGAGACTCTTCTCATAGCCCCAGTAATTATTGCTAATTGGCATTGTATTTGGCACGAGTTTCATTTTACAACCATCCTCCCTCAGCAAAAGCAGCAGTCTTGCTAGATTTGCAGGGCCAGGCTGCTCCAAGCAGTGAAGTTCTAGCAAAGTTATAGCCTCTTTCAGTGGGCGATGCATACGGAATTAAGTGCCTGAGACAGACTCGCCGTATACGGTGTCAACAACTGAACTGTTTCAGCAATTTGAAATATTGCCCATTATTTATCTCATTTTTTTCTCCACAATAAAACAAACCAGGCCATTGATCTACCATTGACAGATATTATTATATGCCTTAGAAGGTTTTCAAAAGCAAATTGGGTTCACTGCGGAGAATATGTGGCTGCTTGTTTCATATGGAAATGCCTAGGAGCCTCCCAAGAGACCATGTCGACGATGAAATTTATCCACTGCACTGCATTTGCTAATTTCATAAGTATTCTGGGCTCATCTGCACAGCTTAATGCAGAAATTCTTTGAACCTGAACAGACACAGAAATGCGGAATTTATTCAATGCCATTTTCTGTCACATGTCAGAAAATGTATAGTCATGCTGCCAGCTCTCTCTCCTCTCTCTCTCTCTCTCTCTCTGTCTCTCTCTCTCTCTCTCTCTCTCTCTGTGTTATGCACACGTGTGTGTGTGTGCATATTCAGTTCCGATCTACTGCAACAAAAAAATGTACTTGGCTCCTTCTTATAGGATAAGGTCTTCCAAATTCTTCCTGACTTAATCCCCCCAATTTTGTGTAGAGAAACACTGTGCTTAAAATGTAAGCATTTTATGTAGAAAAAGCATTGATTATTCTACATAATAAATCTTCAAATTTCAAGCAAACAGCTAATGTAAGTACGTGTTCTAAGTTGGGGATTAGATGGTAAAGGATGCCTCACCAGTGGCTCTGACATGCTGGTACATATGCCCTTATGTTCATTGATAGTTCTTTACATCCCCCATATGGCCCAGCTCTGTGAATTCTCAGACAAGTTCTAGATGGCAGCTATGGGGGTGGACGAGACTCTGACCTTCCTTGTAACTTCCCTGATTCTTCGGTCTCCACAGCGTGTATTGTTCTCCAGTTCTTCCATGGCTGAACTGAGCTGCAGTGAGAGCCTGGGCAGGAACCAGCAGGCACCATCATAGCCCTGCTTTCGGTGAGTGTGTTTCTTTACACATGGTCTGACTGTGTCTGTTCCCGGCCAGTCACAGTGCAGGAGCAGCTGCAATTTGTGACCCTGAGCTATTGGTGTTTTGTGTGTGAAGTCAGAAAGACATCCATACTATCGCCTGAACACCCCAGACATCACAAGGGCAGGAGGGAGGAACAAGGGGAGGGAGGGAGGGAAGAAGGCAGAGAGGTAGACAGGAAGCAAGGGAAGGAGGGATGGAGGGAGGGAGGTGGACAGGAAAGAGGAGGGAAAGGAGGGAGGGAGGCAGAGAGCTAAGTAGAAAGGGAGAAAGAGGGAGGAAGAGAGAGAAGGAAGGAGGGAGGGACAGAGGGACTGAGGGATGGATGGATGGAAGAAAGCAAAAAAAAAAAGTCAGTTCATCCAATTTGTCAATGTTTGAGTAATTGAGAAAGCAACTTTTCCTTTCTCTACTCCTCACTCTTTCTGTGGATGCTGGCCCAAACCTGGGCACATTTCCTATGATTTCCTGACTCTGAGGCTCCTCTCCTCACCTCTGCCACGAGGCCATTTGTCTCTCATGCATTTGCTTGCTCGCTTCCCTTGCTGAGCCTATGGACTTTCTTGGACACCAGCTAAAGGCACAGCAACATCTCTCTCTCTTCCCTCTCCCATCGGGCAGCTGCCAGTGCTTACTATTTGTCTGCCCTGGTGACTCATTCAAATTCAAATAAAATAGAGCTTCTTCCCGAATCAATTTGTAAATTCCTTTATTGATGAGACTACAAAGCCAAACGAAGGAAACCGGATTCCTCAATGAGAAAGAGAGCAGCCTATATGAGCAAAGGCCCTGGGGCATGGAAGTTTAATGAAAAGCAAGAAGCCAACCAGGGGCTTTCTTGACATTTCTCAGCTTTAGTGGGAGGATGAGGTAGTGTTCTGTGACCCTGGATTCCTGAAGGTAGTTGTCCTAGATGACTTTGTTTGCCTGTCAATCATTTACCATTGAGCAAGACAGGGGACTGGAGAGATGTCTAAATGGTTAAGAGCATTTATCTGTGTTTCTAGAGGATACTAGTTCAACTCCCAGCACCCATATGGCAGTTCACAATCATCTATAAATACAGTTCTGGGAAATTGATACCTTCCTCTGGCTTTCCCCGAGCATCAGGCATGCATGTGATACACAGCCATACATGTAGGCAAAACACCCTGCACATAACATTTTTAAAAAGAAAAACACAAGACAAAACAGTTCCATTTAGTCTGTCACTAACTGAGTAACTCTGGCTCTAAAACAGTGGGACAGAGCAGGGCATGCCACCGTGAAGGCTAAGTGCCACCTGCCAGTCCTTACACTGGAAGCCCTCCCTTAATTTGGCCTGGCTGCAAAAGCTACTGACTCTGACCTCTGGAGAAGGTGAACCTGCACTCTACCCACAAGGTATTTCATTGTCTTTGAACTCTGATCAAATGGACACAGTAGGAACTATCATTTTGCTTTCAAGCTTTGTTGTTTTGAGTTTTAAAAGTGCCTAGCCAATATAGGGATTTTATCACAAAGTCTAGACTCTATGTGCTCTTAGCATGTCATCTATAATACAAATGTAAAATAAAGATATCAATGCAATTTAGTCAAATGTCCCCCCATAAAGCTTCCAAAATGGCTCTGTCCCCTTCTGGGAATCTAGTTTAGAAACACAGAAATAATCTCTCCTGACCAGTAGTAAATCCTCTACAGCTGCTCATGGTTGGGGTGAGGGAGGCTGGAGAAGAAGCCTTTCACAAGAGGCGTCATGCCCTGCCATGGCCTTTGTTTTGACTCTTGCACTCTGGGCAGGAGCACCAATCTTAGCAGACAGGCAGTGTGATGGGCCTTGGTAATATGTAAGGAGACTCAATGGATAGGCTTGTAAAGGCAAACCATATAAAGTGATTGGGTGGGTGGGAGGAGGAGAGAAAGGGGGGAAGGAGAGGTAGAGGGGGAAGAGGAGTAAGGGGAAGGGAAATCTAGGAGGCAGAAAGGGGGAAGAGAGTGGGGAGGGAGAGGAAGAGGTGGCTTTGGTCTTTCCACTCATACCACTTCCAATCACCCCCATTGCTTCCCAAAACTGCCAGTGTGTGATCTACCAGCAAGCCCAGTTATCAGTCTCTGGAACATGCTGGCTAGGGTATTTTGCACACTGGCTACCTGTACTGCATTTTAGAAGACTCTATTCTAAATGGACAAGAGTACTTGCTGTGACACGAGCACTCTCAGGAGGCTAGAGGAAAGAAAAGCCTTGTAAACCAGATCACCCTCCCTCCAGAGCATGCAGGGATGTGTGAGAAAGGATTCAGGGAACCTCAAGTAGAATACACTGCCGGGAGGGCCCACAGCAGGTGCCTCACATTGGTCACACGTCTCTACCTCCATTCCCTTCACTTAGTGCCCAGGAACAATGTGAAACACTCTTCCCTGTGTGTGACTTTGTTGCGAATAGCTGGGAAAGGCAAAGGTGACCTCATCACAGAAGACAGTGGGAGATGGCACAGGGCTGCAGGACTCCATGGCCACACTCTTGTAACAAATAAGGAAGCATTGCCTGGGCATTTTGTCCTCACTCTGCAGGGCCCCCAGACAGATGTCTGGTCGTACCAGGGTTGCAAAGAGCTGCGCCCTGAGGATGGTCTGGTCACTTTGACTCTTTTTGTGTCTCATGTGCTTTGTTCCCTGTGTTATTTTCCTACAGCTGCTTTGAGAAGTTGTGTCAAGCTCAGCATCCTAAAGTAACACCGTCTGTTGTCTTGTGGAGATGATTTTCTGGGCTGAGCACAGCTGAGCCTCCTCCAGTGTTGGGGAAGTCCTGTGCATTTGTCAATAAAGCACTGTCTGGCCAATAGGGAATCTAGATAGGAGGGACTAGGAGTCCAGAAGGACTCTGAGTAGGAGAAACACAAGAGAGTCAACATGTAACGCCATGGGGTAGGAAGCCCAGAACTATTCTCCGGTAAGAAACATACTTAGATTAACAATTATGGGGTAATTACTTAAGTCAGAGCTAGCCAGTAAGAAACAAGCAAGGCCAACAGCTTCATAATGAATATAGCCTCCTGTGTGTTTATTTGGGACTGATGTGGCTCTAGAACCAGGCTGGCGGGAAGGCTCCTCTCAAGGAAAAAGCTTCTTTACACTCCAGAAACTGTAGGGAGGAACCGTTCTCTACCTTAAGACACTGTGGTGTGCATTGACAATCTTTGGCTTGTCACGTCTCTCCACCTGAGTCTGTGGTCACATTTCTCCTTCCTCCGTCTGAGTTGAGTTTTGTTATACTTCTCTCACATGAGGACACTTGTGACTGTATTTGTAGCCTACCAGGAAAACTTCATAATCTTTGAATCAGTCACACTTAAGATGTCAACATGATCTTGAGAGCCTCAGTCATTCGTCTCAACAACATGACTGGGTGTTTCAAACAGCACACTTTCTTTTTTTGTAGTTTTGGAGGCTGAGGGTTAAGGATGCAGATGCGGGCCTGTTGAGGACTTTTCTATCCCATGGTCATACATTCCTGACTATGCCCATTCTGGCCGTGAGAGAGCCTGGCAATTCAGCCTGCCTATAAAGGTGCTGATAGCACTCATTAGGGCTCCCTTCATAGTGTTACCCCTGTACCATAGACTCTACCTCAAAAGTCATCATGTTGAGGATTAGGGACCACTTGTGAACATTCGGGGTATACAAACTCCACAGTGCAGAGTGGAACATTCAGGATTTACCAGCACTTGACACACCCATGCCACCTCTAGGTTTTGCTGTTGGAGAAGCCAAATTAAAAGCTATCTCAGGACTGTTGGGGGGATGGAGACCCCACCCCATCTAGAGCGCACACAAGGAATGTGATCAGTGAGTAAGGTACATTTGCCCTGGTTTCCTTCTTTGGGTTAGGGATTTTTGTCACTCACCCCAAGACAATGGCTGTCCATCCTCTCCTTGGGACCTCAAAGAGATTCTCCTCCAGCATCAGTCCTGAGTCAGCGCAGCATAGCATAAGCTAGGGATGTCTATGGCTATGGCTGCTTTTCACACAGAAATCAAGCCATCCACCATGCTGCTGTCTGCCAGAGCAAACCTGGCAGGAATGTGACAACCACAGTACACATGGAGGGAACAGTGCAGACATCACACCCCCAAATGTCTGAAGTGGTACTGAACCATAGCTGGGGTATCAGGACCAACTTCCCTAGATCAGAGACTATTCCTGCATGAGGTCCTGTACTGGCCTTTAGTCTCAGCTCCTAATCCACGTCTTCAGGGCTCAGCGCTTTGCTCGTCGGTTCTTCTTTAGCTCTTCTCATTGTTTCCATATAAGACATCTTCACAGCAGCATGCAGATTCCTATGTCCAAGGAACCTGAGCACCAGACACAAAAAAGCTGATGAGGGGCAATAGCTTCAGGCTACCGTTCCCAGTCCCTGCTATTATTCCTCCACAGCTCACTAAGCTGCAAATGACTGCACCAGGATGGCCAAAATGACTTGAGAATGAAAGGAAATAATGATCAAAAAAGAATGTTTGAAATATCATGTATGCCTTGGATCACTGATTATCAGAGCAAGCCTGAGGAACACCCATGGATGCTCAGCTAGGCCTGAGACACCAATACTTATTCAAGTAGTTTTAGCATCTCTGTCTGTCTGTCTCTTCCTTTTTGTTTTCTCTCTCTTACGTGTGTGTGTGTTTATGTGTGTGTATCTACAGAAGTTTATTTATTTTAATCTTCCAATTTACAATTCATTGGTACTGACATAACAGTACCAAAAACCTTAACATCCTTGGTGGGGTTCAGGGATTGAGAGGATAATAGGGAATTTTCTACAAACATGGCCAGTCTGCTGCTTGTTTGCAGTAGATTCTCTGGTGGGTCTCCGCAGAGTGTAGAATCTCAGTTGTCACCAGGAAAAAAGCCAGGAATGAGTGGGCCAAAAGTAAGGCCCAACCAGCATGGGACTGATCAAGACCCCCTGAATGTGGGTGTCAGTGAGGAGGCCTAGGCAATCTATTGAGCCTTGGGTAGTAGATCAGTATTTATCCCGGGTATACAAATGGACTTTGGGCTGCCATCCAACAATGAGAGATGCACTGTCACCCTGGACTCTTGGGGGGAGTGTTTTGGCCCTGCCCTGGATGAAATGACAGACTATGGACACCCCTATTGAGGGCCTCACTCTCCCTGGGGAAATGAGGTGATATTGGGGGGGGGTTGGTGGGAGGGCACGGGAGGTGGGGAGGGAAAGGGAGAGGGTCCTGGGATTGACATGTGAAGCAACCTTGTCTCTAATTTAAATTTAAATTTAAAAAATAAAATATGTATAAAAAAAGTAAGGCCCAAAAAGATAGTGTTCTACAGTGTCAGCTAGCCTGCCTTGGTGCCATGGTTTATTACCTACAAACCGAAAAGCTAAAATTTCAACCCCCTCATTTGAAAGTATTTAGTCAAACTGAAGTCTTACTGGATTAGGTTGTTTCTTTAACCCTGTGTACACGGTGTGTTTATAAGTTGTCCACCCGAAGCCATCTAGTTGGTGGCACTTTATGATGTCAACCCAAGGACATGGTTCCATTTTGCCTTAGAAGAGCCCTCTTTCTCTTGGTGGGCCAGGATGGACCTCAAAGAATGGAGTAGAGTTGTGTTTAATGTTTTGTTGTCTTTGGGAGCAAGGACAGTTTGCTCTGGAATAGAGGGTCAGAAGAATTAGTCCTTTTTCCTCCCCCTTGAATTAATTTAAAATGCTGAAACATCACTCACCCAAGTCTTACAACCTCTCCCCAAGACGCACCACATTTGAACTCAGCATCACTGGCCATTTCTTCTGTTAATGTCATTTCCTTTGCATCAGAACCTTTGAAGGAAGAGTAGGGAAGGGGTAATAATGCAAATGTTCTGTATAAGGATATAAAATTCTAAAATAAAATACATCTGAGCCTTCTAAAACTCATGTAATAGGCTGTAAATCATCCCCAAGACATTTCTGCCTAATGGTGTGGGTGGAAATAAGAAGGCTGTTTTCGATAGTCGTTTCCCTCCACATAGCATCCCTTAGACTCCCTTGTTTTCTGCTTTTAAAATGTGCCATAATGTCATCTTAAATCTCTCCTTGATGCTTGATGAAGAGGTATGTCCTCCTCCATGAGAGGGACAATCAAAATTGTCATCAAATCTCGTACTTCATTGTAGTAATGCAGCATGTTGTGATGGAGAATGCTCACCCTTTGTAGAAGGTTACAGAGCTACCTGTCACCTAGCAGGACTCTTAACCAACACCAGGAAGTCCTCACTTAGATTGGAGTTTGAGGGATGAGTCTGCCCTGTAAGTTCAGCAAATAGCCACACCTGGCATCTCAGACAAGTCCTTATGGTCCTAGGTTGGTGGGAGACAGGTATATTTTCCTCTGTGCATGCTGTGTGTATGTATGTGTGTGTGTGTGGTGTGTGGTGTGTGGTGTGGTGTGGTGTGTGTGTGTGTGTGTGTGTGTGGTGTGCGGTGTGTGGTGTGGTGTGGTGTGTGTGTGTGTGTGTGGTGTGCGGTGTGTGTGATGTGTGATTGTGTGTGTGTGAGTGTATATGATGTGTGAGCGTGTGTGGTATGTGGTGTGTGTGGTGTGTGTGTGTGTGTGTGTGTGTGTGTGTTAATGTCAATAGGCATTCTGATGCAGCAATAAGCCTCCTGCTGAGAAATAGTCTTGCCAGTTTTCTTTATATTACCCTTTCTCCTTAAGAGCTTTGTCTCTGATTCATTTACCACCTCGTGACTATTACACATGGAATGTCTGACCTTGAGCACACATGGGTGGCAGCAGCACTGTTCAATTTGTTGTGCATCAGCTAGATGCAAAGTCTAGATGAGACCATTTGTTGGCTTCTTGAGATCATCCCAACAGTTAATGATCTGGAGACATTCACTGGCATGTTTAATCAGGTAAACATCTACATGCATATTTTAAGATGAGACCTAAACTCAGCAGCCTTGGGCAAGGTGTTAGCTGTCTGGGATCTCACTTTCTCATTCATGGGAGGAAGAAGCAAAGTCAGTCAGTCAGGTGACCTCCAGGGTCTTCCCAGACATTCATGCTTTCGGGTCAACATAATATATTTAACATCAAGGAACACTGAGCTTGGAAACATGAATACAAATAATTGCTAGAAATTGCAGCCCTAATTAGATTTTTCTTTTTATTAAGGTTTCCAAGAAAGCCTCATAGATATATTTTTAATACAGAGTAACTTCATAACTACACAAAATTTCATCATGTATGCCCAAGGACAGGTGGTCTACATGCACCAAGATATCCATCGCCAGAATTTAGTACATGGCCAGCAAATGGCATTTTTGAGAGTTATGGTAAAATTGTTATAAAATAATTGGCTTAATGACTTGTGAAATTAGTCCTAGATATGAAGCATTTGCAAGTACCTTTCTGATGAGACCCGTTGACTTCTCAAAGTTAGATTCAAGCATGCTTTTCAGTTTTGAAAGAATCTTCAGGAATATCTGAAAGGGCATGCCTTAGCTCGAGAGCAGCTTTAATTCCCACACTGAGGAGTCACTTGCCTGAAGTTTCACTGTAACTTCATACCAAGTCATCATATTTAGTGTGGAAACTAGACAGAAGACAGTGGTGAACCAGAAACTTACCGTGTGTGCCAGCACCAGCCTCTTGAGAAAGCCCATAGCCGGAGGCCCTTCCTTCATGAGCCCAGGCAAGGAGCCACTTTGCTGAGCTGTACAAACTCCTACTCATTGCCCTTGTCATGAGCACTGCCATGTGATATCCTGGGCCCTCCTGGCCAGGCTTGAAAGCATGTGAAGAGGTGAATGGAGAATGGCCAGTGTTACTAACCCATTCTCTGGGCCAGCAGCGTCTCCCTCAGCCCCCACACCAACCCAGGGAGCAGCCACTGGTTACAATCCCTTTACATAGGACTCAGTGCAGCATAATAAAAGTAACTTGTCCTAACCCACCTGCATACCGTGAAGTGGAGAACTCAGTATCAGAGAACTCTGGGAACCCTGCAGAACCACAAAACGTTGTGTCAGCAGGAGTTTGCTATGGGCCAGGCTCCCCACAGCCATTTGGCAACTGGTCTGCTGAAGCCTGTACTCTCGCATGGTCCTAGGTGATTTGTGTATGTTGTATTTTAAGATGTGCGTACCAAAGAACAATATGAAACTTAGGAAGTAGCATTTTTGCGATTAAGTTATATAGATTAGAACTGTGATGGGAAAATTCATAGGGAATATATGCAATCTTTCAAAGACATGGAAAGTCTAAAACAGTCCCCCAATTTTCGGTTAAGATAGCAGGGGCTTTCCTGAGCTGGATGGTAGAACATCTAGAAGAGAGTTTCTAGCTTTAGCATGTTGCACTACATTCTTTCTGGCCTCAGAGTCTATAGGCAGCTGAATGCCAGGAGCTCCTGCTCACATCTCTATAGCCACTTTGTCAGGGTTGACCCTACTGTGGCTCTCTGGACACCTGCTTGACCCCATGCTCCTTCCTTTAGCTTTGACAATTCCTGTGACTCTTGCCTTCTCTTCTCAGCAGCTGCCCTGTGAGACTCAGACACACCACGGACTCTCAGCATCCTTCAAACCTGGAAACCACAAAGTAGGGCAGCCCCACGGCTCCCTGTAAACTCTGGGGTTGCTTGATGAAGTCTACTGTACCCTTAACATCCCTTTCTCCATTTAGTCTGTCTTCACTTTCACTCCTTGTTTAAGTCGCCTTTCATAATTGCCAGTAAATTACCCAGTGCGAGTAACCTAAAAGGAGGTAAGATTTGTTTTGATTCACAGGGTTGCCCATCATTGACAGATCCATTGTTCCTGTGTAGGGGTGAGGTACAGCACGGTGGCAGCAGGACCACAGGACAGGGACGAGACACTCTCAGACAGAAAACAGAAAGAGACAGGGGTGGGGCAAAGTCGGGGTACTGCGGAGACCTCCTGTAGTAGGTCCTGTCTCTAAAATTGCAGAACCTCCTCCAGATATAGTGATCAGTTAGTGATGAAACAGTCAAAGAACAAGCACATGGAGGAACTCCCTCCCTTCCTCCCTCCCTCCCTCCCTTCTTTCCTCCATCCCTCCTTTGTTTCCTCTCTTTCTCCCTCCCTTCCTCCTTCCCTTCCTCCCTCCCTCTCTCTCTTTCTGGTTCATGCCATCCTGTGGTAATTATAGGCTATTGTTTTCCTCCTTACTTAATTTAAACAATTTTAGAAGCCACACCTGTGTCCTGATTGGAGCAAAGAGTAAATAATAGCACTGGGATTACAACCCCTCCCCTTGGGTGACCCCAGTAAAATATGCTAGAGACAACTTTGATAGGAGGGAGGCTCCATATGGAATGGAAGTCAGTGTGAGTTTGAGGCTGATCACAGAATACTGGGAGCTGAGTTCCACAGTTGCCAGTTTCTTTCAGTTTAATTTTATTAATTTAAAAGTTTATATTAATATATAAGTACTGACTGTGACATGGTATGATTCAGATGCTAGAATTCCTCCATGCTCCTGTCATCTGGTCTGAGCTCTAGACACAGGTTGGAGAAGCTGGGACACACCTCAGACACCAGCCCCTCTGTGGCATCAAGGGTCTCCTGTGAGGCAGGCTTAGCCATGTGCTTAGCTGCCCAGGGAATCCCTTTAGCCATCAAGTGCACAGACAATGCCAAGATTAACGTTATTAATACTGAGGATTTGGGGTATCAAAAGCAGACATTAAAGCTTTGCAATTTAATGATCCAAGTGGGGCTTCTTAATGACATAAGCATGTTACAGAAAGCGAGTATGAATCCATTTTCCGTTCCCCTGCCTGAACAAGGGAGGACTGAAGTGTACAGAGGGCATCATCTACACAGCCACTCCGCAGCCACTATCATGTCTGCATCCTACATTCCTTAGAATTTGGCACAAACTCAATAGGAGTCATTTCTGTGAACACAGGGTGCTGCAGGCATGGCAGCCAAAGTGGTCATCCCCCATGCCTGGACATTGAAGTGCTCCATCCCATTAAGCTATTCTGTATTGGAAGTGGCAGGCTTATAAATAAAGTATGGTTGGATACATGCAATATCTTGGCGGCTCTTGGAGGCAATAATGCATTTATATAATAAGATACTTTACACATCTTATCTACTGCAATCTTGCTTCCAAGTTACAAATGGCAGAATTTTTTTTAAGTAGAAGGAACAGGCAACATCTCCTGGGATTCACAAGGACACAGTGAAGATGCACTAGGTTGGTGTCATCCAGGGGGTTATATTTGCAATAGGGTTACCAACTTTGTTGGTAATTACTATTGCTGCTGTATTAGTTTGCATAAAATATGCAAATCAGTCTCAAGATTTCACTGGATACCAACATTATAAACAGCTTACACATGCTGTGGGTTCTATCACTTATAAATTGCAGGAATCCCTTTTATTAAGGACTAAGGATACATCTTAAATTAAGACTATGTAAGTTAAAATTAAACACTAAATCTATCCCATCAAAAATGGTACTGGTTTCATTAAAGAATAAATTAACTCTTCTTTGTTCTGACTGTATATTGCTTTTCAAATTAACCAAGCCCCCAGATATAGGTAAATTTTGTGCTTGTTACACAAAATGGGGGGTATTTTAAATGATTTTTACTAATCTGAAAATATCTGAAGATATTGAAAATTAAATTAAAGGATACTCACCTAGAAATCAATCTAGGGGTTGAGTGGCACTATGGAGAAGCATGGAATATATGGGGAAAAGTTAAATTTGGCAATGATCATAAAGATCATTGGTAAACACCACCGTTATGGACAGTAGCTCAATTAATATAAACCACTAGAGCTTTAAGAGAGCACAGTCTATTATTGCTCTAAACACCCCCAGAGAAGTTCACTGTCCTCGTGAGGCATGGCATCCCTCATAGACATGTGTGTCTTTCTGATGATTCAAACCTAGTCAAGATGACAGTGAAAATTAACTGTCACACATCCATTAAAACAACAACAACAACAAGACACAAAGGGCTCCATTGCCTGGGTCAGCAGAACATGCGGAGTCTTTGTACCCCTCCAGTTCTAGTTCTCTTGGTAAACAAAACCATGAGTGTTTTCTCTTTCACCCACTTCTGCGTGGCAGCCTCTCCATTCCAGGTCAGGCACAGTAGCATCTGAGGTGTCCTCAGACCTTTGTGGGCATGATAACTGAGTGAGAAGATGACTGCTTCTTCAACCAAAAGATTTTCTGGAGACATTTAGGCTTGACACTTGGGCATTTCTACTTTTGTATACCAGTCAGACATTTATTGCTACCATGTGACTAACGGATTCTGTGTCTTCACTCATAAATACTTGTGTTGTCAGCCTTCCGGAATTCTTTGATTCCTTATTTTTTACAGAAAATTTACACATGCTTGCTGAGAAGGAGTCATGTCCCAGTAAATGCACTGCCCAGCATTGGCATGGGCAGGAAGATGTGACTGGACTCTTCTTGCAAGGACAACAAAAGTTCTCGTTTCCCTTCCCTTTTCCCTCCTTGGCTCTGACTTCTAATCTATTTCTGATTAAGTCTGTCTCTTGGCCAAGCCGTTATGTTTCTGACTTAAGCAGAGTAACTCACACTTACCCATGAGTGGCACAAAGGGAATCTTACTGTGTAGCTCTCTCATTTTCTCTGTTAAGCGGTCCATGATGCAGTATTTCCTGGTGGTTGTGGTGTGTGTGTGTGTGTGTGTGTGTGTGTGTGTGCGCGCGCGCACGTGCACGCGTGTGTATATGCACGCACGTGTGTGGTGTAGATGTCTGTGTGCCTTTGACTTTTTTGGCTCCTTTATCATGAGAACGTCACTGTCTTTTGGCATTTGTGACAGTGAGGAATTCTAAGGGAGCTCGTAAGGGGGTGTAATCCCAGAGAATATTGTTTCTCTCAAGGGAGTAAAGTTCTCACCCAGTACATTTTACAAAAAACATCGGCCCAATTTGCTCTTCTGTCTTCAGCCATGACCTACTGGTATCTTTCGGGCCTCAGAACTATGAAAGACACATTCTTGATATTTGTTGATGATGGTGTTGATGGTCATTGTTAAGTCAGCTTGAACATGTAAGGTATCAAACTTTATTGAAATGATATATTTACAGTTGTTGGGATTCTGTAACTCTGGCCTGTGAGCCTGCAATCGCTCCCTCCCTCCCTCCCTCCCTCAGGCAATAGGCTAACAAAAATCAAAACGATCTTCTAGAATGTTCAGACTTGCCTTCACTCCCAAATACCTTTCCTGTACGTTTGCCCCCTCAAGTACATATGAACATTTTGCTTTACGGCCAGCCTGTCCCGGTTTCTGCTTACTAGCACCGTCACATTGACAATATTCAAAAATGGGTATGCTGAAACCATCACTGAAACACACCCAGATTGTTCAAGATTGTTTATTTTATTTTATTTTTAAATTTAAATTAGAAACAAGGTTGTTTCACATGTCAATTCCAGGTCCCTCTCCTTTTCCCTCTCCTCCTCCCGCACCTTCCCACCAACCCCCCCCAATATCAACTCATTTCCTCAGGGAGGGTAAGGCCCTCCATGGGGGTGTCCATAGTCTGTCATTTCATCAAGGGTAGGGCCTAGACCCTCCCCCAAAAGTTCAGGGTGAGAGTGCATCTCTCATTGTGGGATGGGAGCCCAAAGTCCATTTGTATACCTGGATAAATACTGATCTACTACCCAAGGCTCAATAGATTACCTAGGCCTCCTCACTGACACCCACATTCAGAGGGTCTTGATCAGTCCCATGCTGGATTCCCAGGCATCAGTTTTGGATTTAAGAGCTAACCCTTGTCAGGTCAGCTGTTTCTGGGAGTTAAAACAGCCCAGTCTTTAAACCCCCACAGATGAGCATTTTACCACATTAGGAGAAGACACACATATTCAGAAGACAAAGCATCTGAGACAAACTGGCCACAAGAACTCTCGTTTTGTGCACACTCCTAAAGGTGTATACTTTGAAGGGGGAGAACATGTGTAACTTGAAGGAAAAGTCCCAGTACCTGGTTTTCGTGTGGCTTAGAGTGAGGAGTGGGTGTTTGTGAAGTTAACCACCATGGGGAGTGGAATCCAGGGGTGACAAGTGGAACATCTACCTGGGGTGTCTGGGACTCTTTGGTTTCCTGAGGTCTCTTGAGGGGAAAAAGGAGAGACAGTTCCTTCTTCCTTCAAAAGAAAACTGGGAAGCTCCATGAATATTCACCAGTGATCAAGTCCATGCCCAGAGAATTGCAAGGGCTGAAATAGGATGCCAATACACTCTAAATTTGTATCTTTCACTTCATCCACAGTCTAGCTAGACACGCATTTTAAAATAGCCTGTGATGATGCATCTATCTATAAATACTGCATCAACTCCCTGGTTTCCAGAAAACACAGTGATACCATTTTTACCTCTGTTGAAAACATGAAGGGGTTCTAAATTTCTTAAATTCGTTGCAGATTCTGTTTTGATTGGCTTGGCATTTTGTTGAATTTAAATCACCTTCAGAACCTGGAGTTTAAAAAAAGATGAATTTTAACATCATTTTAGAATATTTGCTGAAGTGAAAAGATATAATATTTGTTTGGCCACGACTTAAGCTAATGCCTTACTAACTAAATATGTTGCAAGATGAGAAAAAAGTTTTAAGATGCAAATTAACAGCATAAAATGTAAGTGGATATAGAAATCTCAGAATAGGTAAGTAAAACTTGAAGAAGTTTTAAATATCCTTGCTATAAAACAAAATAAAACCCACAAAACTTTAAAAAATATTTTTCTTTTTTTTCTTCTTCCTACCTTCCTTCCTCCCTCCCTCTCTCCCTCCCTTGCTCTCTCTTCCTCCCTATTTCCCTCCCTTCTTTATCTCTCTCTTTCTCTTTCTTTCTTTCTTTCTTTCTTTCTTTCTTTCTTCCTTCCTTCCTTCCTTCCTTCCTGCCTTCCTTCCTTTCTTTCTTGCTTTCTAGTTCCTGCAATGCTGAGGATTGAGCCTGGGACGTCGCACAGTATGAATGGGTGAACACTCTACTATGAAGCTGTTTCTACAGTCTTCCTTCCACTCTTTATTTAGGGACAAGCCCTCTCTAAGCTACTTGGCTGGCTTGGCACTCACTCTATGCTTCCCAGGATGGCATTGAACCTGTGCTGCTGCCTCTGAGTCCGGGGATAATTGACCATGGGACTTTTACAATCAAACCAACTAATTCTTAGAAATTTAGACTGATTTGATCAGTTAAAGATCTGATTTTATATCCATTCTCTTATTTATAAAACTATAAAACACTCTGTCAGACATTCTAGCTTGTGCTGGATAGTTTTATGTCAACATAACAGAAGTTATCTGAGAGGAGGGAACCTCAATTAAGAAAATGCTTCCATAAGATGGGCCTGTAGGCAGGCCTGTAGGGCATTTTCTCAATTAGTGAGCAATGGGGGAGGGCCCAGCCCATGGGGGCTCTATAAAAAACCATGCTGAGCAAGCCATGAACAGTAAGCCAGTAAGCAGCACCCCTCCATGGCCTCTGCATCAGAACCTGCCTCCAGGTTCCTGCCTGTTTCTCTTTCTGCCTCCCATGATGGAAACACAAGTGGCATAAACCCTTTCCTCCTCAACTTGCTTTTGGTCTTGCTGTTTCCTCAGATTAATGATTCAACTCAGCTTATGCAAGATATAGACTTATTTCTATTAAAACTCCAGCTAATTTATAGTTCTGAATTTCTTAAACCATTTTAATAGGTGAACCATATTTCAAATTATATGGAACTATTTTGTTGAAACACATCAGATTATAATAATTGCTGTCTCGTAAAGAACGTACTCCATGAACTCTGTGGGATGTTTACTATCAGTGATGGTGCCTGCTTGCCAAGGGCATTTTTACTTGCTCGTGAAGACATGGTGAAAGAGTGATGTATGTTAAACTTTTATCTAACCAATGAGACAAAAATCAACAAAATAGAAAAACAAACAAAAAACTCTTGCAATTACTGCCTACATTAGGAATAAGAAAAAAACCCTAAAATTTGTGTTTCCTGTTAAATTCTGGTAGATGAATATGCATTCTGAGTCTGCAGTATCAGTGTATGGGGGGGGGGGCGCCGAGACAGCACACACATACACATGTAAAAAAATCTTAGCTATTCTTCTATTTTTGTTGTTCAAGGTGGTGATGGTCATGGTGTGTGTGTTGGTTGCTTTGGTTGTTGATACTTACTGTCTTCTATTCTAAATTTGTATCTTAGTAATAATAATGATAATAATAATAATGAGAAGAAGAAGACGACGACGACGACGACGACGAAGAAGAAGAAGAAGAAGAAGAAGAAGAAGAAGAAGAAGAAGAAGAAGAAGAAGAAGAAGAAGAAGAAGAAGAAGAAGAAGAAGAAGAAGAAGAAGAAATGTTTAAAATGTAATTTTGACTAAAGTATATTTGGGCCTTTTAGATGATAGCCTGTTCCTCCAAAGATGAACCCCTTTTGCTTCAAGATAAGAGGCACAGTAAAAATTGTTGGGTGCAGTAGCCATTCTCCAAAGCCTTAATTAGCCACATGGGAGTGTGCAGGACCCTACTGTGTACTGAACCACAGGACCAATGTCAGCCTATCAGAAGCGCCAGGCTTTCCAGATCAGTGAGAATGAGTAAGCCACTGACTGATAGGAGGCTATTCCAACTGGTGGTCTTTGCAATTTGGATTGATGCATACAAGTGAGTCTTGTCAGCAGGCAGACTGCAGGATGGATGAAAGTCAAGGAGAGGTGTGAAAATGTCTCACTGACTTCAGTCATCTGACCATGTCGACGTGGCTTAATTTCTTCACCACCACTCAGTGCACACCTTTCATCAAATGATCCTCAACCAACATCACAGGCTATTAGAGCATCAGTCTTCTTCTTGTCTGGAGTTCTGAACCACAGGCATTTGCCTAAAGACCTTTGGTTGTCTGTATCCAGTCCCACAGAGCCTTCAGAAGCATTTGCAAAAGAAACGGTGTAAAGTAAGGAGGCCGCACTGGGTAGCATGCTTCAGCAGCTGGCTCTCCTGAAGGCTGGGATCAAGCATCCTTATGCTGTGTCTGGATATAACGGTTTCCAGCAGTGGGTGGTGGCAAGCATTGCCATGCTGTACCCAGGGAACCAGAGACAACTCTCAGGACTCATCCCAGAAACAAATGATAACACGGCATTGTCAATCAAATGACACAGGATGACGTGGGATGAAAGTAAAGATTGAATTCTGATTGTAATCCCAAACTGCACAAACATGGGGGCATTTCTTCCCCTCTCTGCTAATCCATCTCTGACTCAGGACAGAACACACAATGGAGGTAGTAGACTGAAAGGAAGCATCATTCAAAGTGAATGTGGAAAAACGTGAAAAATATTAATGTAGATTTTAATTCAAGAAGATGTCCAGATTTTAAACAGCGACACTAACAGAAAACAAATACACAGTTAGCTTTGTCTCCAAACCTTTCCAAAAATGATTAATGATGGTTAAATAATTCTGCAAGCAATTTTTATGGAACCTCTTTTGTTTTTTATGATCATATACTGTTTGTAGCAAGTTTGTAAGAAATTTGCCTCTTCTGTCTCACCTCCAGGAGTGGGATAACTACCAGAATTGGTCAAGGGGGCCCTGAGACACCCACAACAGCACAATTTATTGCCATCACTTTAGGTTTCCCACTGAAACCAGAAGGTAAGTCCTTGTTGCTGAACCCACAGCGTTCTGTTGCAGAACAGACAGATAACAAGCTAAAGCTGATCCACAATCTTCCTTCCTGCTGCCTATTGTTCATAATGCTACAAAGTATTGTGGATGTTGCTGGGAGTCATTAATAATGTTACAAGGTATTGTGGAGGCTGCTGGGAGTCATTCATAATGTTACAAGGTATTGTGGAGGCTCGTGGGAGAGAAAAGTGATCATTGGTATTTTCCAGTGGTAACACCTGGATGCTACAGTAACAACCTACCAGGACCCTGTGCTCACTGGCATAACAGCGGCATAAAGGTTCTGGAGGTAAGCTACTGCTTTTGGATGGATTCCAAGCCTGCTCCACAGAAGAAACTTCATGCCTGGTACTGTAAACATTGTCAAAAGTCAGTGGCTCCAGACACCACAGGCCTTCAAGACAAACCTATTACTGTTGTTTTGCTAAGTGGATGTGTTATCAAACATTATTCTAAATGTAGAGTTTAAATCCAGAGATCTTTGCTGCTGTCAAACCTGGCCAATCTTTAGTGGGCCTAAGTCAGTGGTAAAACTCCTAATTGGTAAAGTGCTGACAATAAGTGATTTTTAAGTCCTCAGCCTTAAATGAGATTCATGTAGCTGTTTCCACCACACACACACAGGGCTCAGAGGGCATTGTGGGAGAGAACAGAAAGAATGCAAGAGCAGGAGGATACTTGAGAAGGGCTGAGAAAGTTTGTCTGGATATAACATGGACATTGTATTAATCCATTCACCATATCCATAGTCACGTGCGTGATCTCAAGCCAACAAGACTAGTCAACATTCCAGAACTAAGTGGTCTCAGTAGGCTGCAAATAAATAGAGAGGCCATGGAGGCAGAAGGGGAACATAGTGAGGTACGCGTGTGTATAAGGGTAGAGGGGAGAAAGGGTTTGGATAAATATGATCAAGATGCATTGTACACATGTATGAATAGTCAAAGAATAAACAGAAAATGTTCCTGAAAACATTGATGAGAATGAGAGCTACACATACCTATGGCTATAATGGTATTTAGAATAGTTAGAAATCATTTCATATAGGAGAGTAGCTACTGTGGTTTCACACTTCAGGTCCATGGCTTCTCCAACCAGGTAGCTGGCTAGTTTTATAACACGGGGCATGTTCATTGAGTGAACCTCACATCCAACGAGAGAGCTGATGATTACTCCAAAGATATAAGTGCCACTCTGGTATCACTGGGGACATCTTATTGGACTGGCCCTAGCTGTGGCGTTCAGGCATTACAGCTTTTGATGGATTCTTTTTCCTGACAGCTTGCATAGCACTGTCTAATATTATGAGAGCCAGTTCTCAGAGAAGAGGTTTCTAGGTCAGCTCAAGCTTAATTCCTTAAAGTCTTGTGTTTGAAGAGTGTGGTGACTTTGGTAACATTATCTCATAGGTAATTAAGTGCAATGGCAATGGCCAATATCATTTTGAGGGTCTCCTAGAGCCCCTTGACTAAGAGCTCTATGGAAGATTCCCCATGCTTGGCACTGCAGTTTTTGTTAGGTAGCCTATGATTCTTTGGAGGAAAGCAAGTCATCCCATGAAGTGTAAGTTTCTTTAAATATATATGTATGTCCACATATATAATATATAAGTTACATAAGCTTATAAAAAGTTTCCATATGGCTTTTTCAAACATTTACCCATGTGATTTATCTATGCTTTCTTCTAGATTATGTTCTCCCTCCTACATTTACTTTTCTCCCTGATACCACCTGTGCCCTACTATTTCCCTCTGTAGTGTTCATCTCCCCTACACATGGTCCCCTTTCATTTTCTTGGATTCTGGAGTTACTCCAGGTTATATAGTCTCATCAAAAGATTCAGAGCTGGGATCCACAAATCTGAGGTAACGTGGCATTTGCATTTTTGTATCTGGTTACCCCATTCAACAAAATATTCTTGTGTTCCATTCATTTACTTGACTATTTCATGATTTCATTTTCCTTCATATTGAATAGAATTCTACTGTGTATTTGTGTACATGTACTTTGTTATTACATGACCTACAATTACAGAACGAGAGCCTTGTTCATGAGTGGAAATGTCAGCAAAGACGTCCCAAGAATGTTGGCTCATACCTCCTCCAAAACCTATGGAATCCCAGCCCTGCTATAACAAAGTATCTTACTTCTCAGTGGCATGGGGTCATTTTGTTATCTTGGAAAAAGAAAACACCACTATATCTAAAAGAATAAAAAAATACAGTAGTAGTGAATTTTATGGTTTTCCATTGTGAATTAACTAGAATAACTAATAAAATACAATAAAATTATCTCAACAGATATAATCCTATAGTTCTCAGATCTTCAAGAGAGTTGATTTTTAGTGTTTGTTGCGCATGGGTTGCTCATGTTAAATAATAAGAAAGTCACCAAATACTAATAAACTTCTCTTAGCTCACAAATCAATAGCTGTAGTAACTACAGTTAACCATAAGGCTAATTACACCACCAGAAAACAAGGTCCTATAGCCAAATTCATAATCCAACTGCTGTGGTAGTTGCCACATGGTATTTTAACCTTATCCCTAAACACCATGCTAAACATGGCCTCCCTGTATGCAGTCTACTTTATCACCTTGTGGAATGTGTCTATGGCAGTTGACTTTTTAGCTTTGAATTTGGATAGAATAATGAGCAGATCTAGACTAGAGATTGGCTGTGTAGCAGAGCCATCTCTAGTAGGCTCATTTGGCAGAGCCCTGGACAAACAAATACACAAACAAATGCAATGCTTAAGGACAACTGTTGCTCCAAGGTGCTAGTGGGAGCAATGGAATGCTGAATGACTCATTTCTCATTAGCATCCACAATGTATCCCACGTTCACCAACACCAGAGATAGACACAACAAAGCAACTCAGTACGATACTTGTCTACCATATAAAAAACACTTTGAGCCTTTCTTATGAATTACTGTCTCCTTAGTGAAAATAATTTCAAACCAAACTATTGCAATGTTGAAACTTAGGATATATCATAACCATAGGTACATAATAATTACATACATAATCACAAGTAAATGATAATATATGACAATTTAAAGAGCTATTTATCCACCATCATCAAACTAACAACAAAGTCATTGAATTTAGATCTTTTGACACATGTATCCTTATATATACACATACATACAGCATATGTATGTATATATATATATTGTTTTTTGAGACAGGGTTTCTCTGTGTAGTGCTGGATGTTTGAAACTGTCTTTGTATATCAGTCTGGCCTCAAACTCAATGAGCTCTGCCTGCCTCTGTGTCCCAAGTGCTTTGATTAAAGGCATGTGTTATCACCACCCATCTTTAATTATTTTTTAATGAGGAAGCACTAAAGCCTTGAAATATTTAACCTGATTACACAAGTTATTTTCTCCCTAATTGACTTTTTCTCATGTTCCGGTGGACGATTGCTTGCCTGCCTCCATCCATCTGCTCCATCCCCACACGGCATGCTCTAGTGACTCCTTGCTCCTGCATGGTGACCTTCTCCCTCTTGGGGAGCCCTATATTGCTCTCTGCACTTTACATCACAGCTATCTTTTACCTATTTGTCTTCTGAACTTTGTACTTTAATCTGCGGTGAGAGCCTGGGCTCACAACAGGTGCCCCGGGTGGTTTTCTGGTTGTTATCACGGTTGAACCTCAGACACACCTTCACACCTCTCACCAAGTTTCCAAGTCGAGGAATCTCTCAAAGGGCGCTGTCTTCTGCTCTAAGGTGAGAGAGGGTGATCCTTAGCTGAAATCTTGGCCTCTGTCTCAGATCTTCCCAGGATCAAGTCTGGTAACAACAGTCACCATTCCAGGAGAACCTAATGAACTCCACAGACAATCTTCCCGTTTTGTGAAAGGTGCTCATCAAAATGACTTTACACACATTGCTCAAAGGTCGAATGAGGTGTCTTCATGAAGTACCCAGCACATGTTGGTTGTCTAATATTGGGTGGGGCTGCCATCCTGCATCCCAAGGCCACTTCCCAGTGACAGTTAGGTGATAGTTGAAGCACTTTGTAGAGGGATCTTGAAATTATGTTAGATAAAAGAAGCAATGTGACTTATTTTCCTTCTCACAATGAGAAATTTGTGCATTTGATTTTGTTTTAAATCTAAATGTAATACAACTTCCAGGAATGATAGTGAATGAATGAATAAATGAATGAATGAATGAGGAATTAAGACCTTAAATTGACCTTGTAAGAATTAATCAGCAGGAACTCACTACATCTCAGTATGTGGTATTAAGCTAACAGAAGTCTCTATTTTTAAGACCTCCCTGTTCATAGAGCATTAGATGTGGATTTTGCATAGAAATTAGCAAGAAACACTTAAAATAGGAATTCAGCTTTACCACATTATTTATTATTGGAAATGACAGACAAGCATTCTTGTAATGACTCTTTCATTTTGGGAAGATTATTCCAAGCCACATCTCTATCTAGGGGATTAACCTGTTTTTACAATATTAGGCCTGTGAGAATTTAATATAAACCCCTTCACTCACTGTCATTTTCCGATGAATTGCAGTGGCTGGCTTGTCAAGTCTGTCTGCCGAGAATCAGCACTGCTGCCTGGTTGTGTTTTGTTCATAAAATTTCAAGGACACTATGCATGGCTGAACCTCAGAGACCTGTGCACCTTGGTCTGCATCCCAGGTCTTTCACTGTTATAATACAACTCACTGTAGCCCAGGTTAACATATGGAGTCTTCAGATAATACAAAGATTGATCAATTGATCTATCATCTATCTATCTATCTATCTATCTATCTATCATCAATCTATCTATAACCTATCTATTATCTGTCTACAAGCTATCTATATCTAGCTGTCTATATAAAATTTATCTTTCAGTCTGTCTATATCGACACATTTATCTATATCTACCTATGTCTATCATCTACTATCTATCCATCTACCTGTAATCTCTCTATGTATCTATTTGTTTGTCTGTCTATCTATCTATCACCTATCAATTATCTGTCTACCATCTATCTATGTCTGTCTATATATAATCTATCTTTCAATCTATCTATATCTACACATTTATCTATATCTACCTATCTCTATCATCTACTATCTATCCATCTACCTGTAATCTCTCTATGTATGTATGTATGTATGTATGTATGTATATATGTATGTATCTATTTATCTATCCACCCCTTTGGCCATGAAATATGCCCAAGGAGCCATGCCTCAGAATGCAGCATAGATAAATTCTGCAGTTAGAATCAAGGCCAAGAGATCAGAAGAGCAAAGAGCTCACTTTGTAGATGTCCTTTTTATCTGGACCACTACTGAAAGCCACTTTGCATGTCCAGGGTGAGTCCTTTCCATATTACTTAAGGCCATCATGATGAGGACAATTCCCTACTAAGACTCTCTTCCCAAGTGACTGTAGACTGTATGAAATTGACACGAGAACTGTCACAGTGAGGAGTAAAAATGACTGGGGGAAGATACTATCTAGTCTGTTGAGAGGCCTGAGTTGTGCAAGGAGCTTCATGAAAGCAGTTTCCATGAGTCCTTGTCATAGTTGGAGTGGACTTTGCCATGGTGCTGCTGCCTCCGAGTCATCCTGGCTCCTGTAAACAAGTCCTCATCTACACACAGTAAGCGACCACAACAAGCCCACTGATCCATCAAGTTGAGTTGGCTGTAGTCATTTGGGGGATCCGTCATTGATGCCCCATTTAAAGTGATGAAAGACATAGCAGTGGGACTGTTGGACATAGAAGTCACTGAGGGCTCATGGATGGAGCACAGTGAATGGGTGACAGCTGCCTTCTGAGTTCTTGGCATGAAGATTCTCGATGTGGCTGCTCTAGGCCCTAGAGAGTCTTTTCCGTGAGCTGAAGAATTTTGCTACCTTTGCAGTTCTTCCACATTTTTATAGTATGTACTTCACTTGTTTGGAAAAGCCATAGGAAAATAATCAAAGCATAGTCATGGTGATACAGCATATATTTCTTGCTAGGCTCTGGTGCCCAGAAGGAGAGGCCTGAGGCCAAAGAGCGATGGGAGTCCGTGAAGTAGTAATCCTATTGGCTTACAGTTTTATCCTCCAAGTTCCCTTTCTTCCTCCTAGCACCCTGTGATAATCCCAGCTTCCTTTCATGGTAAGGCTGTAGAACAAAGGTTTCCATGGAGAAGGGGTTTTCCCTCTGGGAAATCCCAGCATCTCTGTGAGATCGCAGAATCCCTCTTTCTCCCATGTCTGCCTATCCCACTGGTCTCCTACATGAAGCATGGGCAGACTATTCTACACCCGCCTCACCTGTGAGAAGACTGAGTGGTGTCCCCAATGAAGAACATGTCTGCTTTTGTTTCCTGACACTTGTGATCTTTTCCGGGTCAGTGTGGTCTGCTCTCTGTGTTTGCTTCAGGGCTACCTCAGGTTCCTTCTCAAGTCTTCATTTTCTCAAAGAGCCCCTCATTGGCTTTGCTCTTCATAACAACACACTTGGACTGTCCACCGCAGTTGTCATGGGTTCACTGCACAGGGTGGACCACGTATGACCACCAGCCAGGCACCATGCCCCACACCACCTCACTGCCAAGCAGTGAACTGGATGGCAGGAGTTCTGGCTGATTCTTTCTTTGCTTGTGTCCTCTGACTCACAACACAGGTGTCTATAGTCAATGTGAACAACCTCCAGAGCCTAGAAATATCCACTGTGCTACCTGCATCTTCTAACTCCTGGTCTGTGCGACTCTCTCTCTCTGGTAAATAAATATATTGTTTTCCCTATATAGCATTGAATATCGTTATAAGCACCTACATGCTTAGAACAACCGCCTTCATGATTTACTGGCCAAACCTCCCTGAGGCCTCCTGTGCCTCACTGCTTCTGTGCCCTGTGTTTGAGCACACACCCTCCACACCCTGTGGATGGCTGCACCTGTGCCTGCGGGACTTGGCAAGGCATCTCTTGTTAATATCTGCTGTTTTGAGACCCCTTGAAACCCTCAATACTTACATTTGCTGTCAAGGAACCCCCAAGCCCCTCAATATTTATACCTGCTTCAGAGGGTCACACATAGCACCCTGTATCTATGCCTGACCACTGAGCTGCCTCCCCGGTCCTCTGGAGACCCCGACTGCTCTGTTTCTCAAAGAACACTCATGTCACCAGGCTGCAGAAACACTTGCTTATTCTTAGTGCGCACAAGTCTGTGCTGATGGGAGCTAGCTGTTTCTCACTTTATTCCTTTGTCCCAGAATTACAAAGCTGCAAGACAGTTTTTAATCTCTTTGTCTTAAGGCATCATTTTGTCAATGGAACCAGCCTAGGAGAACTTGAATGTCTGCTGAGTAAGGTAATTTGCCTCTTCTAATTTCTCTCTCCCAAGTGGTTTGGGCATGGTAAGGAAACGGGACTCAGCCATGCTGCCTGAGGAGGACAATGTAAGGGGTGGGAGGCACAATGACTCACAAAAATCCAGCCACAACATCTTTACACCAACCCAGTGATGACCAATGACCTAAGTGAAGGAGAAAGGCCTTAATGTGTGAGAATTTATTCTATGGAAGTTTGCTCTAGATAATATTCAAGAGTTCCTATGTGTCATAGCAACTGTATGTACCTTACCCTATGTCCGGAGCATCCACAATTGTTTTGTTTGTTGGGTTTTATTTTCTGACTTGATGCTTCGTTTGACTGACAACATCTCCTTGTACAGTTCTGGGCTAGTCTAGAATTCAAAACCCTCCCATCTCAGTCTCCAAAGTTCTGGGATCATAAGTGTGAACTACCACACCTAACTCTATCTTACTTTCACATGCATTTGTTTATGAATGGATGGCAGGACATGAGCTCTATGTGGCAGCCCGAAAGCAGCTCTCAGGAGTTAGTTCTCTCCTTCCACCTCCTGGATTTTCAGGAGACAGAATTTAGGCTTTGAAGCAAGCAGCCTGACCTGTTGAGACGTCTCCCCACTCTCTTCATCCTACTCTGAGTACACACCTTTTTCCTTTTTCCATTCATCCATCACTGCAAAGTTCTTTCTTACCATTGTGACTATTATGAACAGCACTGAAGAATACTCACACATGAGGTTTTGTGTGGACTCTTAGCTTCAGTTCTCTTGTATAGTGGCATCTTGCTTTGCCTGTGAACTTGTAGTAGTGGCCACACCTTTTGGGCGTGGTTTCAAGTGCAACTGTGACCCATTATTAGGTAGAGGAGGGGCTGACTCAAGCTCTGTTGAGTTCTGGAGAGCATCGGAAGGGCAGAGACTGCATCTTCTGAATCAGGAAGACCATGATAGGTATTTTCTCTTATCTGTGTAAGTTCTTCCCTAATAAACACCTATTTATCATTTATCTTGGCCTGGTGGACTCATTTAAACTCCTGCATTCACTCTTGAGTATTTGCCCAGGAATGAAGATTTCTATACAACGAGAATCACAAAAGCAACCCTAATTCCATGCTTGGGAAATATCCATTTTAAGCAAATACTGGGATCTACAAATCTGTTGTTGCTGCAGACTGGGGTGAGGATGTAGGTGGGCTAATGTATTGAGCCATGAACTGTCTAGGGCTGGATGGAGATGATGGTTTCACATATATGCTAAATTCAGTAACCTGAAAATTTGAAAAAAATGATAAAAAGACAGTATTCTGTTTTCACAATTTTCAATTAGTTTTTTATTTTTGAGAATTTCATGCATGGGTATTGTATTCATATAATTTCTACCCATCCCTCTCCTCTCACTCCCTATAGAATTAATGATATGTTCTTTTTTATTATTGCCATTATATATTTGTATTGACATTTTATATACATACATACATAAATACACATACACATTTGTGTATGTAGGGAGGTGAATTTTATGTTCTATATAGTTCATCACAGTAAAAATTTTCTCTTTAATAAAATTGTTTTATTTAAATTTAGGTAATATCTGCCTCCCAAGTGCTGTGATTAAAGGCGTGCACAACCATCGCCAGCTGTTGAGCTTAATCTCATTGTACAATGCTTTTATTTGTAAATTAGTTAAAATCAAATGACTTTTAAAAATAAAGACCTTTAAAATAAAAAAATAAATTTAGGTAATAAATTTAGAGAACTGATAAGTTTGTCTTGTATAGATCTCATTATTAGCATACAAATAAATAAACAAAACAGATACTAATTAAAAACCAATTGCTTATACTCAGTAGGATACCTGCAAGGACATCATCTCCTGTGATGCAGCTGGACTCTGGCTTATATCACACTGTATCTTCAAGCTGGGCCCCTGGCCAATTACTGTAAGTACCTCATTAGTGACACCATAAGCAAAGGTTTACTGTGCACTCAAAATTGCTCTCGACATTACCTCATATTTTTTCGTCTTTGATGTTAGGATAATCAGGCATAGGCTGAAATGAGCCTGGCTCAATGGAAGAGAAATGGGCCAATTTCAAAAGTGATGGCCACACTTTTATTATGCTTCAAGCAAAGAAAAGAAGACTGATCTTTTGTTTCTTTCTTTGTTGCCGCAGACAAACCTGAAAACAGATGTTATTCCACTGATATCCTCATGCTATTAGTGGGGACAAAAAGAAAAAAGAAGAAAGAAAAACTCATGCTATCCACCAGGGAAAGGAGTTTAGACCACTTTACAGCCCTATGACAACACATAAACATCTCAGTAATGAAAATGGAGTCTGATGTAAAAATAACAGCCTTAGATTTTTGGACCCTGGATCTTTGACTGTAACTGTAAAGCTCATTTGCCAAAGTGCTGCTCATCTGTGAACCATATGTATTCACGCACACGGATATGGGCAGGACTCAGGCAACATCAAACAGCGTTTGACCTGGTTCACCCCTTCTCAGCCAATAAAAATGTCAGAGAACTGACATCCCCCCATGATATTTGATTTCATAGTCTCTAAAATCTAAAGTGATTATTTTCAAAAAACACAATTAAAATTCTTTGAAAGCACACATAAAACTTGCTGAAAGCTCCCGTTTTATAGCATTTATTACTCGTGAGAGCATTTTACAGTCTGCCATTTCCAGTCTTGACTCTGAGCCAAAGTTGCTAGCACACAAACAGTAGCCTGTACTGCCCACAGCCTACATCAAGCCCCATCACCCTCAAGTGGATATTAGGATTTCTTTAAATACATATTTCTCTGAGGAGGTAGAGCATGTGAGTGCTCTTGAAGGCTGCAGGATGTCAGATCTGACATTCCTCCTAGTGTTCAGTCATGGGTGACCCACTGTCACCATGATTGTCTGATTTCTGTTCCTTCAGGACCCTCAGGTACCTGTCCACTTGGGGACCATCCTCCCCTTATCTGTCACTTTTTTGTTGTTTTTTTTTCAAGACAGTGTTTCTCTGTGAAGCTTTGGAGCCTATCCTGGCACTCACTCTGTAGACCAGGCTGGTCTTGAACTCACAAAGATCCAGCTGCCTCTGCTTCCCGAGTTCCAGGATTAAAAGCATGTGCCACCACTACCCTGCTTTTCCATCATTCTTTACAAGACACACTTCACTGTAACAGCAGCAGCTCTGTCTACTGCAAAGTGGGCAAGTCACAGTCATTTCTGCATTCCAGGTCCAAGAGCTTGTCAAACCATGGTTGCTTCACTAAGCCTTATAAAGGGATCAATGTGCAAATGTCCTTTAGTTTGAGACACTTTAAGACCCTGCACCATCACAAAAATCATCAGTTTGATGCCACTCTTTGGGGTACAGACCTTCCTTTAGAGAATAGACCATCGGTTCTCAACCTTCCAAATGCTGTGACACAGTTCTTCATGTTCTGGTGACCCCCGACCATAAAAACATTTTTGTTGCTGCTTCATAACTGTACTTTTGTTGCTGTTATGAATTGTGATGTAAACACCTCTGTTTTCCAATAGTCATAAATAACCCATGTGCAAAGGCCATTCAACGTTTGGCAGGGGGGTGGCGGGCGGGGGACATAAGCTACAGGTTGAGAACCATTGGTATAATCTATTCTCCAGCTGTGTTCACTGATTGTCTGCCATAACTTACGTCAGTGTCTGTGGATCTGTCTGTTCTCCCTCCCTTCTCCATGTCTTTCTGTATCCTTTTCAACTATGTATGTGAGTGTGTCTGCTTATTTTTGCATATGTATCAGGGGTTTGGCTGACATAAAAGAATTCATTTACACGAGTCTGTCTTCCACTCACTCTGACTGAAGCATCAGAGAAATTAAGGCTATTTGTGTAATATCTTATATGAGAAGTATGAGTGCAGCTTTTGGTGGGTTTGCAATGGTTGATTTCAGTGTCATTGCAGGTGGCCTGACGTACACCCAGATATCCTTTTAGACATTCCTAATATGGTCACATCAGTTGCTTCTGTAAGGTTCACATTTGAATCAGCAAGGGAAGAACACAGACAGTGTGACTGGGCATCATCCAGTTGGGGACTGGAATAGGAAAGGAAAACAGTAGGGTGACTATCTGCATGGAATCAAATGTCCATTTCCTTCTCTCCATGGACATCTTGGTCTCTGAGTCTTACACCATCCAATCTGGAAGAATTATAGCTCTGAGAGCTTTGGTTTGTCAGCTCCAGCAGATGGTGGGATTTCTGTATCTGCTTAATCATGTCAGCCAATTCACATTTCTCTCTCTCTCTCTCTCTCTCTCTCTCTCTCTCTCTCTCTCTGTGTGTGTGTGTGTGTGTGTGTGTGTGTGTGTGTGTGTGTGTGTCTGTCTGTCTGCCTGTCACCTTCTCTCTCCCATCATGTGTTGTTTGTTTGGAGAACCCTGACATTTATTTACGAGCAAAGGACAGCCCATAGTCTCTTCCTGTGCAGTGGAGGATAATAACCAGGCTAACTCCTCCTCTTTTCTTAAACTGAGATTATTTTGTGAGGGTTATATACCCCAGTGTGAGTCATGCCTCAGAACAGCACAGTGGAACAGAGAGTGTGTGCCTTGGGATCAGCCTTCCTAGGTGGCAGCAGGCTCAGACCTGTGTGCAAGTGGTGACTGCAACTGGATTGAGTAACTGAGTAGGTAGAGAAAAAAGAGAGTAATGAATCAGTCACCATGGAAGCCTATTTTGTTTCTCACATCTACCCCAAATCAACACGAACATCAAAATATAAAGATACAACTAAAGCCCATTCCTCTCACATTTCACCCATATTTTAACATAATAGAAATCATAGAAATCCAGCCTGTCTGATTGCAGAATGCAAATTATTAAACAGTGGTAAGTTAGAGGAAAAACACGCCTTAGAAACTGACTCATACCCTCTTTGTCGCTCTGGAAAGCCTAAATTCAAAACTTAAATATTAACATGACCTCACTGTGTCTTTCTGTAGATGCTGTGTAAGTCAAATAACATTACACACAATAAAGCAAACATAAAAAATTTATATACTAGGAACATCTAATTCAGCTTTGAGATCACAAGCTAAAAGACATGTAAAATATAAGATTTTCTTCAGAACGAGGTACAGAAAGGCTTCATGGGCTACAGTAGCACAATCTACTACAGAATGTTGTTCCTGGAGTCTTCCAGGCTCTTTGTCACAGTCTTTAAACATTTTGAATGACAACTCTGAGTCTTGGGGCCAACAAGACAGACTGACAGCTCACTATAGAGATTTTATACCTAAAGATGCAGACAGAAACAAAAGCTCAGCATTCAGAGTGCTTTTGGGACCAACTATTTTCTCTCTCAAACAGAACCACAAACCATTTGATGTGAATGTGAGCAGTTCCATAAAGCCCACAGTGTCAAAACATCTAAAATATACAGCTAATTTAACCTAAGTATTTAATTCTTTTGGATTTTAGAAACACCAAGTGGTCATCTCCATCTTCCTGAAAATTGCCTCACACACTTAATCATTCACATGACTTTCCAAGTGGTCCACAGAGGAGGGTGTAAAGAGACAGTTCTTGGCGTGGTGTTTACACGTGCAATGTCATCTTCTAAAGTGGAGAAGGCATACCAACAAGACCGACACACAGGACCTGTGCTCCACACAGTGGCAAACAGCAATCTCCAGTCATGAACAGTAGAGCTTTCCTGAGAAGATCAACATGAAGCCCAGATCCATGCAGAGAGATGCTGGCCACCTGGCCCTATCCAGACCGGGGACAAGCATGAGAGGTCGAGAAGGGAAGTCGCCACCTCCCTTCCCCCTGCCTCAGTGAGACACTGTCTGGTATGAAGCGGTGAGTCGCTCTGGATAGGAGGAGTTGCTGAGAGAATTCAAAAGAAACTGAGCAAACACTGCCTGCGCCCTCCCAGAGAGTGAGGAGAATCCAGGAGCTCTCCGTCCACCCTCACCAGCCACCAGGCAGCAGCCTTGCAAACACTGTAGAAAGCACACAGGACTGCATGAGGCAAACACATGATCAGTTTGTCCCTGATGAAAAAGGTGCCTTTCAAGAAAACTGCATCAGCCTGTCAGAAGAGCAAACACAAAACAATGGGGAACAAGTGAGGTCATCCCAAGAGCTGCTCCGGTTAAGTGTAGGTAAATGGGCTTTCATTAACACCGACACCTCCTGATTGTCCCCAAAGGAGATAATTGATACTGAAAGTAAAAACAGGAAGAGCTACACACTTAAGCACAGGTATACAGAGTTGTACAAATGCATACACACTCAGCACATGTATATACATGCATGCATACACACAGCTTGTGTGCATACAGAATATGCATACACACAGTGCATGTATACACACATGTGTACACATACACCTACATGTATACATATGTACAGCTCATGTACATATAGTACATTTACACATAGCACACATATACACACAACATACACAGCAATGTACACACAACATATGTATACACATACATGTGTACACATACATACACATACACACAGCAATGTACACATGGCACATGTACATATATGTATACACATACATGTGCACACATATTCACAGCTCATGTACACACTGCACATGTACATACACACAGCACACATGTACATATACAACATATATACATACACAGCAGATAAGACACATACACACATACATATATATACATATACACAACCTATACAACACACATATATTCTGACAACATACACAGCACGCATACACTATATATACACATACATACACATAAGACACATACACAAACTCTCAGGAAGTAAAATGAAATTCACATTTCAGAATCTCATATTCTAACCTGAGGAAAGTCTCTTCTTGACTTGGTAGCGGTTAGCTGAAAGGGTAATCTGGCGTTTGTGACCTCAGTGTTTCTCGCATAGCCAACTCTCCAATAAGCAAGGCATGGGCAGTTGTTAGCTTATCTATCTTACCTATTGTCACCTGACTCTAGGGATGGAATCATCTACTCTCCACTGTTGGCTGCCCACCCTCATCCTGTTGCACAAGCCAGAATACCAGGAAATCTGAAGTCAAATGGCATTTTCTAGAAACTGCTGCACAAACAGACTGGGAAAACAGCAATATCAATGGATATATCTTGCGAGAGGGAGAGATTTTACAGCATCTCACCTCTAGACAAAGAATTACAGTCAACTGATGACTGCTAGGGGACAGAGAATTAGCCTCTTATGCCAAGAAAAAAGTCATATTGGAACACAAAGGGTCTGCGTAGTGGAGTAAGGCTAACATGTCTCCATTTCATTACCAGAGAGAAATATTTTCTGAACAGGACATGAAGAACAGGATGAATAGTGTCCTCCATGTCAGTTCTCTGATAAAATAGACAGCATTCCACACATGTCTGCTGGTTGGTGAGTTTATTAGTCAGAAATCTAGCAGGAAACAGATGGCTTGCTGGAGTGACTCTCTTTATTAATTCCCTTTCTCCCTTGTGCATTAACAGTGAGCATGTGGACAGGTAGAGCAAGAGGAATTTCAGGTCCAGGGGAAAAAGAAGATGGGAGCAGCAGCAGGAGAGAAAATTATACTGAGAGCCAAAGGAAGAGAATTCTAGGGTAAGCTGTCTAGAGGTGCATTTAATCAGGGGGAGAAACACAAATCACCTTGAGAAAATGTATTGTTAGTATTTCTTCTAAATCACTCATTATAATAATTGCCCTAATGAAGTCTTGATACAAACTGCATAGCTAACAATTTGCAAACAAGGTTTTGAGCAAGAAATAAAAGGTTCTGCATCTCACACTGGCGAGACACTCCCACACAACACATGCCAGGGGGTCTGACCGCCAGGAGGATGGCTGATTATATGAAATCAGATGTTTGCGCTTGACTGAAAGGCTGCTTGCTATGACTCCCGAGTTAGCAAGTCACAAGAAACAATTCTCAAATATGAATCTCGAATTAATAATGTATCTGCTTAGTGTAAGTTGGTCCCAGATGCTCCCCAAGATAGATCTATAGTAAAAGATTCTCTAGGTGTCCCAGTGCCATGTTTGACTGGACAATTAATTCTAATCTGCTAACCTCTCACAGGCTGCTATGTGCAGTCTGTTTACAATGCTAGTTTCTAATGCATTTGCTTTTCCCCAAGGCAAACCCAGAATCTCCTCAAGCATTTGAATGTAAAACTATCACCTACCCCCACAGAGCTTAGAGTGTGGTGAAGACCAGCTGCCCTCATCTGTGGTAGCGTCCAAAGGCTTCAGTTAGAGTCAAGGTGAGGAAGAAGGTAGCAGGCTATGGATAGAGGAGCTGTCTTAGAGTGCTCTCAGGAAGCTGCTGTGAGGGCTAAGAAAATAGATTCACCAAAAGAATTGCCCCAGAAGTGATCTGGTCAAAGGGTTTGCATACAGGAGATAACTGATACTGAAAGCAAAAACAGGAAGAGCTACACACTTAAGCACAGGTACACAGAGTTGTATACATGCATGGTTTGACAGGGAAGGCACCACTGAGTGTGGGGTGTGTCCAAGAGCAGTTGAAGTCAGTGTGACTATAGGTCAAGAATCCAGGTGCTCCTTATAGTTGGAGCCTGCAAGGAGGTAGGGAAGCCTAGACCATCCAAAGCCTTTGAGCCATAACTGGGCGACAGGAAGCTTCTAGACGGCTTGAGAACTCAAGACCCCCATGTCCTAGTTATTAGTCAAATTACATTTGATGCTGGAGATGCTGTGCAGATGATAGGATGGCTAAAGGGGAGAGCAGAAGAGTGATTGGCAGCTCCCAGGCATCCAGGTGAGAGTCTAGCAGCTGAACTGGGGAGGAACAGAGAATGGAGCTCAGGGGACCTCCCTGACACAGTCGGCAAGCAGAATGCACAGGTCCCAAGGTGAGGAGATGCAGGAATTGAAAGAGCAGCTAGGATGGATGCTGGAGTTTGTGACTTGGCTTTTCAAGGTTAAGTTGTCTGTGGAAGGGCAACTACTGAAGAGATCTGGGAAGTTGGAGGACAGGAAGGGACCAGGGTATGACACTGCTCCTAACGATACCCACCCCAACAGCCTGTTTCTTCCAATGGGGCTCCACCAACCCATCTTCACCTCCTCCAGAAAGGATCTTTATCTGGAGATGAGATTTTCAATACACGAGTCTGCCATGCAGAAGAAATGTGTGTATTCAAAGTGGACTTTCATGGATTTCGAAAATGCCTGTGCCACTTGACCTGCTCACAGTATGTCTTCTTGCCATTTGAATAAAGATTTTTTTACAATTATTAATATTCTCTTTGATTTCCTCTTGACTTTTAAATGGTCAAGGGCAAGCCATCAGTGGAGTTCATCTAAGCATGCCTTCATCCTGTCTTTTTAGGAATCCTGTGGGCTTCTTAACAGTGGGCTGCACCTCCACATGGGGTCATGCCACTGAATAGGAGGACTGCCAAAAAAATTGGCAACAGTAAAATGTTTCTTAATACACAATGACAAAAAGTGAATTAAAAATCAATTTCGGGATGAAATCTGAGGTTTTCCTGGACTAAAACACATTGCTGCCACAAACACTAAGTATTTATGAACAACAGTGTTCTCAGCACTGACAGTTACACAATCAAAATATCGACCAGTGCTGAACAACACTGATGCTCTGTATCCTGCAATGACAAATACTTAGCCAAGACTTCGTTCTCAAATCTATGTGACTTTTCTGCATAAGCACCAAAATTGTCCTAAAATAGCATTTATGGTTTGTTATCAGCGAGTATTTGATTTATATACCTGTCTCATAGACCTGTATTCCCAAAATCATGTAAAAATTCTTGAGTAGAAGAGGATGAGAAATGAGCAAAATTTAAGAAGCCCTGCTCTGAGCTGTGTCACTGTTCCTACAACCTGACCTGGATGGAGAGAGCTGGGTCATTTTTATGTGCTATCTATCACTTTAGTAATTTTCTAGACTAATACAGCACGAAAGACATGTTTTATCATCTGGATTCTAAGTTCAGTTTTTTGAGAATTACTTCATGGTCTCTCTTTTCCACTGAGAAGGCATTCTCCATTTGTTCCGGTTTCACAAGTCATGTGACCATCTCTTTTTGATTGAAAGCAGTACTTTTACAATGACAAGGATTTTAATTCTGGCTGTTTCAGCAGCAGCAGCAGAGGTGGGATGAGAAACAGGGCTACCCAAGTGTATTCCACCACACGGCAAATATTAGAGCCAAGCTTGACAGGGCGGTTTCCAGAGTGAACACAGGCTATTGATTCAATGCCATCACCTGCTTCCCAGGCACGGGATGAGGCGGGAGCTTAATCTGCCAAATGTCGTTTGCTCCTTAGTCTCAGGAGGCAGCTCAGAATCAATGACTTTAAATCAAGAATGTCTATAGTAAGCAACAGCAGGGAAATGCATTACGGTCCCATCCCTCACATTTAGATCCCAGCACAGGACTCCAACCTTCCTTGTGATGGGAGGACCACTGCCTCCTTTGTGCTTCACCTCTCAAGTCACACTCTGAACCTTCGAGACTGGACCAGGCTCACTCTGATGGGTAACATACATTGGCCAACACATATCGGCTGTTTTGAAAGTTAAATTTCTAAAGAGACATAATGGTATTTGAGAACTATATGTCAAACTTAATGATTCAGTAGGGCTTGAAGGTGTTGAAATGTCCAGGGAAACAGTGCCAAAGTCATGAGGTTAACAGACCTGGTGGATATCTGAGGTCTGTGGTGAGACAAAAAGAGTACACACCTGTAGCTTTCTGTAGCTACGCAAATGAGCTATGGAGTGGTTTACACTGAATGGTTTTGGGAAGAACGTTAACGTTGTCATGGTTTCCAGGATCAACCTTTTTGGCCTTTGAGAGAAATGGTTAGGAGGCACTTGGTAAATCCCTGAGCATCAACAGCCTTGGCACTGGCAGTCTCACGGACAGGCTCACTGAGAGTCCAAGGGTGTTCTAGTAGAGTTGTATTTGTTTGGTCTTTGGATGAATCAAGTTTTAGGTTGGAGTCAGCTCCATTAGAGAAATTTCCACTGGTAAGCAGGTGGATGCTATGCTCATGTGGCTGTGTGCATGCGGGTGCCCTTACAGATTCTATTTTACTTGAAGTTCTGTGAAAACGTGTAAGTAATAAGTATTATGAAATGCTGTTTTATATTAGAGCAATCACATACAGGTTGCAAATAATGTTTGTCCTGGTAAGAACCAATACCCTGTTTGTACAGGGAATTTGTCCTATCAGAAGCCTCGTTCCACTCTTTAGCCACTTAAGTAGCATTTGGATAAAGACTCGTGGGGAATTAATTCCAAAGGCCTGGACTCACACTGTCGTGTGACTTGGTTCACGAATGGTCCCTATGTGAATGTGGGACTCAGCCTTCATCCTAAAAGCTAACACCTGCACAGAGCACACCGTGTGCCAGCATCACTCCTCCCCACTTTGTATTCATCCTTTAAATACCTACACAGTATGAGGACTAACACCAGTCCCTGTGCTGTAACATGAGGGCTCCAAAGGGTTAGGTAACCTTAACAAACATGGCTGGTCAGTGGAGCCGGATTCGACGGATGCCCTGTGCTGACTCTGCCTGTTGTAGGATGTTTCATGGTCAGATGTGAGGAGACAATGATTCACCCCAGGTAAGGCACCAAGCTCTGATCAAAGACACAGTTCCTCACAGCAGAAGTCAGTGAACCAATGTGTCTACTGGGATTCCTTGCAGCAACAGTGCAGTCTCTGTAACTGATCAGGATTTTGGCGGCAATTCTCCACCGGCAGTCTACAATAGCACCCTTTGGCACTGTGACAGTCAAATAACATAAAGAACTTCCATCTCAGGCCCCTGATTTCTCCAAGTCTTGGAACTTCCCATATAGCTCTGATGTGCAACCCAGAGCTGTGGTAAATGGCTTATATAGATTGTGGGTTCCACAGGGTCCACCATGGACAATGGCTCATAGAAAGGTAGCTTATCTAAGTAAGGCATTGGGGTTTTCATTCAACATTAGATCTTCTGTGGTTACCATTCTCCATCCACCCATTGAGGGGCCCATCAATCAAACTCATTCTCTATTATTTTTCCAGATTCTTCCCCAAATTTGTAAACACTTAAGGGTTAGCATTATGTAATCAAACCTTTCCCCAGAGGGTGGGCATGGCCCCTGAAAGCCAGCTACCATTCATGCTATGAAAATACCAATAACTAGTCTTAGAGTTCAACAGCTAAAAGCATACTAAAATGACACATTAGCAAGCAAGGCCCAGTGCAGCACAAAAGATTCCATTGCATCATTGTGCCATCATAAGAGCTATGCTGGGCTTCCATAATCTAAAGTCATTTTCACTGGAAAGTCTGGCTCCTAGGTGCTTTTGTAGAGCCATTAAACATCTCATTACTTTTGATGGAGTTTGGTAGGGGTGGCTTGTGCTGCTCAGCCCCATTCATGGCCAAGGGGAGCAGAGTCAAGCTCTGCACAGCCTTGCTTTCCTCCTGGTTTGGGACCCTGGTTCTGACAGGCTCTTGGTGTCATGGCCACCACCTTCCCATTAGTCACACCTGGCTGCCAAACAGTCTTGGGGCTTTGTGAAAGTACACTATTGGTGTTTTCCTTCAGGGAAGGAATTTACACAGACTATATGGAAGGAGAATTGCCCACTGTTAGAAACGAGATCTGATGGCTCATTTTCAAAGGCTCTTTGAGTCAGCGTAGCTGCAAATGGGCAGAAAACAGTAGACCCCTGCTAATGCCTGCTCATTTAGCTATTCCCCCTGACAAAACTCCTGCTAAGCTATCCACCCAAATAGACACTGAGAGCAGGAAAGTGCTAACAGCTAGGCTCACCTGCAAGGCCACAAATGCATAAGCTTTAAAACAAACTGTGCAGCAATAGAAATGAACTCTTCAACAGCTTTGCTGGGAGAAGACATATGTAGGCGACAGAGGGAAGATGAGACCCAGGAGACATGGGAGATTATCCGTCCTGATTACTCAGATGATGGTGAAGGCGAGGGGTCATACATTAGGGTGTTCCTTGCCTCAGTCAGTGCACCTGTCGTTTGGGGGTGCTGCTGGACTTTTCAAGGTTGCAAAGCAAACTTCTTGCTTCCCTTTGCTGCTTGGAGTCTCCAGTGTTCTTTTTCACGGGGCACCCTTTATCTGTCACCTGCGCCACTCCGACATTCACCCTTTATGACCCTCTTAGTGAGCCATCCATCAGGTTTTAAAGCCTCCACAGAGTCAGCATTTGCTGCTGGCCTGCTTGTTTATCCTGTGAACGCCAGTCTCATATGAAGCTTGGCACGTTTTTTTTTTTTTTGAGTGTCCTGGACAGGCCTCTTTGTTTACTGTTCTTTTTTTTATACTCTCTATCGACTGCTGTAGCACTTTACAAACAACTTCTGTTCAGGTCGACTAGAGCCTCCCCTATCTCGTAAAAAGCATACCTTCCCCCACTCCATGGGGTTCAGCAAAGCTGATAAGGCTAGGTTGCTGGTGAGCTAACATCTTTCTTAATTCTCCTAAAAGCATACCACTATCCAAACGGTGAGCACTGCCCACCACTAAGGGTCGTCATTTCCTCCAGTGACACCTACCTTTCCTCTCCTTCCTTCCAGTCATTGACATTCATAGAGACCTCACCAGGTGGTTTCCAAGTGCCTAATGGCTCATATGGGCCAGTGCACAGGGCTGATTTCCCTCATCACCTCTGCTCACACAGCCTCCATTTCCTTAAGGGATGAAAGAGATCTATCTGTGGATAGATGAGTTTCTCTGCTTCCAAAGCTCAGACAGATCCTGTTGCACCCATGTTCCCCGGTCTCACCTTCTAGGCTGTGTGAGGCTTTTTTATGACTGAAGTGTCTCTCAGTTTAAGCCGCTCACAGTCAGATTGTTCCCTTATTATCATTGTTTCTTATAGAAGGCCTGTCCTCATACTGAATTGTGGATTTTACTCTCCTCTATAAAGGTCAGACCTGAGGAGAAGCTTCTATCCCTTCTACCCTCCATCCCATCTGTGTTAAATTCTTCCAAGCACTGGCATCCTTGGAAGGCTCTTTAGGACTGGTCTAATCCGTATGCTCCACACATCACCTCCCAGCAGCTATATGAAGCAAGACAACATCCCAATTGCATCCTATCTGATTCTACTCTCTATCGATCAGAGGCTAATATGAAGGATGCTTCCTTTTTGCTTTTTATAATCCCTCTCCAACATGGGCAAGTTCTTTCTGGCCACATGGCCCTCACTTGCCTCTCTTGTCACTCCCAGCAAAGGTCACATACATGCTACCACAATCTGCTCACAGTCCTGTCTCCAATGTGCCTGGTGGGAATATCCATATTCCAGAGGCAGATATTATTCATGGAGGAAGCACACTTTCTGGCACCGTATGGAAAACGATGGCTGTCTTGAGATTCCTTCCAAGGAATCTCTACTCCTAGATTATTCAACGCCCTCTTGCAAGTTCCATCGTGTCTTGTATATCAGAGGGAATGTGAGGATACTCAATCCTCAGAAGGGTCAGCTTCAGTTACCCGTTTTACTATCCATTTCATGAGCCATGTCCCCGCTCACTGCAGCTCACCTTTGGTTTTTCATTCCCTATTTATATACCAATTGTGCTGTAGAAACTTTCGAAGGAGTGAAGAAAAAGTCTACTTGCTCCAGGCGTGGCATCAATGACAGATCTAAGAGACGACTCTATTGAATTCTAGTTTAGTGACCCAGTGCATTTGTTGGTGCTACTTATAGCAGCATTGATGAGAGGATACTGTAGAGAGGGAGCAGCATAAAGGTGTCACCAAAATGTCCACCCACTGTGAGTGGAATGTCTCAAAAGCTGTTTCCCTGGAGTTCTCTGGACAGATTGCAGGCAGCATGACCAGGCTTTTCTCCTCAAGCAATTCTTTACTGTTCCCCCAAACCCTGGGAGAGCGCTGGAGCCTTGCAGTTCTGGTAATAGCTACACAACACCGAACATCTTCAAACTTCCTCTAAGCTGTGCATAACCTTTGCATTTCTGATGCAATGATGAAAAACACCAGTACAGCCAAAGTGTGCTTTTGTCCTATAAGGTATGATTGAAAAACCCATGCCTCCATGCCAACCCTGAAGAAACTGTGGAAGACATTTCTGAGATGACTCTAAGAATGTTCTGGAGATAGAGTAGCTACAAAAGTGCTCTTAAAAACTGCATCAAACAACAACGTATGAATGCCTATCATCTCTTGACTTCTCAAGACACAGACAAGGCCAGTGCAGAACATTTCCCTCACATTATCTCCCACCAGCCCCACAACCCAGAAAGAGCGTCAAGCAGCATCTATGAATTCTGGTTTCCATGCAAAGGCCCTTGTACATATCCTTAAATGAAAAAAATAAAAATATCAGTCCATGCTCTAAAAATTACAGATACATGGAATGCATTTATTTGTTCATCCAAACATTCTTAGGAATTGAGTTTGTGCCACAAATTGCAGTGGCATGGCAGTGAAGACATGATACTCATGGGGTAGATTTTTCATTTGAGAAATCTGAAGCAGAACCAAGGGGAACTGATAGACTTGGGATCTGGAATGATTCCCATGAGCTGTGTGCTAAAGACTTGGCATCTGATTGAGGACCATTGGGAGGTGGAGGAATCTTATCAAACAGGGTTTAGTAAGTCTTAGGTCATTGGCAGGGTCCCTGTAAAGGGAGCTCTAGGACCCCAATCTCTTCCTCAGTTTTCTTCCTGGCTGCCTTGAAGTAGCAGCTCACTTGGCTTCATGTTTCTAGCATAATGTATCAGTCAATTTCCTTATTGCTGTGTTAAATACCTAACACGTGGCCACTTAAGGAAGAAAGGATTTGTTTTGGCTCTTTGATGACACAGTCCATCACGGTGAAGAAATCATGGAGGCATGAGTTTGAGGAAGCTGGTCGCTTTGTATTCCCAGTCACGAAGCAAAGAGAGATGGAAGGTCATGCTTTGCTGCCTTTTTCATCCTCACAGTCCAGAGAGAGCAGATCATAGGATACAGCCTGCCACAGTTAGGGCTGGTCTTCTAACCTCACATAATGATCTAGAAATCCCCTTACAAACAGGAGGCAAGACATGTTGCCATGGTTAATCTAAACCCCATCAAGTTGATCAGATTAACCATCACAATGTGTTATGTTGCTCATAGGTTCAAAGCCATGGGGCCAAATGACGATGGGATCCTCTGAAACCAAGAACCTTGGTGATGCTTTCCTCTCTATAAGCCAATGTGTCTTTTAGGGTTTTGTCACAGTATCAGAAAGCTGACTAACACCGTAAATGTGTGGAGAAAGACTTATGTAGCAGAAAATCTAAGCAGTTTAAACGTTAAGACTGAATAGTACTGCATGAACAGCAGAAAAAGAATGGACAGTGTGTTTAGAGGGAAGAGATGGGAAAAGGCACAGAAACAGGGAAAAAAAGGACACTTGGGTAATGTAACTCTCAGTAGAGCAGATACACTTCTCTAGGTCACCTAAAATAGCTATCTTTAATGCTTCTGCTTTCTACTAAGTAGCCAAATGGAGAAAAGACTTAAGCAGATAAAAAGCACCGATGTTCTGTTGCAAAAGGCAAAAACTAAAGGAAATTGCAAAGAAGATAAATGGATTAAAAGAGTCAAATGCTGATTTGGTTCCTGCAAAGGTTAACTACGTTGGATTAATGATTATGATGGCTAAAATGCAGGTCCACATATGATAAGGGCAAGGGGAAGTGAGCATTTGAACCATGTGTTTAACCCCATTGTGCACAGCTTTGGATAAATGCTATTACGTCACCATCTTCCTTTGCTTTAGAAATTGCTGTTTATCCATGCTGCTCTAGAAATGCTTTCACTGAATGCATTTCTCACTAGGGCTGTTAAATATTTACACCGGCTCATTAATAATTTATCGTTGGCATTCAGGACCTCAAACTCGTGAATAATTGACATCTTCATTTACGATCTGCAACTCTTCTGATGAACTGCACCAGTTAAGGCTTCCCCAGCATTTCAATGGGGAGGTGTTTGCCTAACAACCTTACTTTCTTTGAGTTTCATGGAGGTTAGGAGCGAAGAACACATGCAAACGAGGCAGGAAAATAATGCATATGCCAGATATTCTCTGCTAAGTGGAGGCAGGATGACTGACATGCAGGAAAGCTTCAATTCTCACATCGACACTAAAATGTGGGTTTTATTGGCTGCATTTTCCATGGGAGGAAAGCAACTGGGGGAATCTAATTAAATGATACATTCCCTTTCCATCTTATTAACACTATTTAGAAGCAATCTGAGCTAATAAAGAAGATCCATATGGTTTGTATATACATGTGTCTATGTACACACATACACACACACACACACATGCATACACACACACAAACGTATGTATTTAATTTATGTAAATACTATATATAAATGCTTCTATTCACTATCAGTTTAATTATTATGACCCTGTTCTCAAGAAGTGAAAATTGACTTTATAATAAGAAAAGTAGTGTAGCTTTTCAGGGTGCTGCCATCCCAACTGCGGGGCTGGTCACATCAAAGTGCTCATTTCTCAGCCCCACTCCCACAGAAGATAGAATGCTGCTTGCTGACAGTTTTATGTCGACACAAATCTTGTATTTTAAGCAGAGAATACCCAATCTGGCAGTTCGCAAAGATTTGTACCCACCAATAAAAAGGAAGGAAAAGAGGAAAATACACGTTTCCATTAATTTGTTTGTCTTTCTTCTGGCAATCCAGCGTGGGGGTTCAGCGTGGGGGTTCACTTCTTGACTCCCTGGGAAGATCACTGGCCATGCAGGAGAACGTGTAAACAGCTGGCATGGTCTCTACTGCTCCAACTTCATAGCTCCCTCTATGTTTTCTTTTTACTGGTCATGGTATATATCCTACCGTATAATCCTTTCTGTGCTGTTCCTGGCTCCTTTACTGGGAAATCTCATTCTGAGATTTGTTCTGCTGATTTTAATTTACAATCTGCCTTCTGACTGTTTCAGGTAATTCCAGGGGCGAGGAGCTTTGTAGTATATGACTTCGGGAGCTATTGTCGGATATTTTGTGATTCTGGAAAGGAAGTGTTTTTAACAGAGGGTAATGGGCAAGACCTGCTTTCTGGAAACATCTGTGTCAAGACATCCTAACAGATGTTTTCTTCTTTTATCCAGAATGTACTTGACAGCCTACCCATGAGGCAGTAAGAGGACATGGCGGTCTCTGGGGTCCAACATAGATCTTCTCTTCGGCAGCTTTGTTGGCTGCTCATTGCTCACTCCTGGTTCTGTGAAAATGCTCTTTTGGCCCAAAACATCAGGGTTTGGTTGTCAGGACAAGTTCACCTTGTCAGTACAGTTATAAAGGTACCCCCCCGCCCACGGCCCAGTTCTGTTGATGTTAGTCTCCCAACAGGGAACCTGCTTCCAGCCCCTCCAGCTTTTCTACAGATGAGTTGTGGGTGTCAGTCAGGCCTGACCACAGAAACAGGTCACCCCAAAGCCCTTTTCCCCACAAGGCGTTTATTTTATCAAACAGCCGACGGAAACAATTCTATGACACATAAAGTAAGTAGGCAATAGGGAGATTTAAATCTGTGCAAGAGGTTACGGAGGGGTTCAAGTCTTTCTGGAAATTATTCCACAAAATCCAGTCTTTCAAAATATGCTGGAAGTTCCTTGTCAATGTCACTGCCCCTACACTTTCTCTGTACATCCTCTGTCTGTGACTTCACCATCTTGAAATGATTAGCAGTCAGTCCCTTACCTCAGAGATGTTACCCTGAAACCGCACATGGTAAGAGTTCGGCCCTACTTCAAACATTTGATATGAGGTAGTTCATCTATTATTCTTTCTGATTTTAAAAAAAGTGCTTATGCCATATGTTAATGTAATTTGCATGCCAAATCTCCCCACAGAAAAATCGGGCTTCTTAACACATCTGCATCCACAGCTGTCAAAATGGCCACTGGGCAAAACAGGAAACCCATCCATGCTTTCCCTCATTTCTCTGGGACGAGGTTGGTTTAGACTGATGTATTGGTTTTCCTGACTGTTCATTGAGAAGATATTTTTCATTTCAGTGCTTTCCACAACTGTGTTACACTTAAAAATACATAGAAAATTGATATGAATTTGGAACCACTGATTAGTCTCATCGGGTAAACTGTTTGCTGTCTGTGTGTGTCGGTCTCTCTGCCCAGTAGAGGATATAAGGTGGCTGTGACTTACGAAGATGCCAGGAAAACCCTGAACAAGAGAGGTCAGCATGGAGACCGGAGACCCTGCTTTCAGTGTCTCTCTTCAGGTGGCCCATGGTGACAGGGAAGGGAGTGCACATTCAAACTAGAGATGGGTGGATCACAGGCAGATTTCTAGATCACTTCACTCAATCAGTTACTGTAGTTCCCATCATCCATGCACAGAATACCCATACTTTCAAGGAATTTTACAGTATTCAAAAATCCTAATTTGGTAATTTTCATGCAAATTGTGAAATTGAGTCCCAGAAGACTGAGAGCCCACTGATTCACAGCGTTGCTTAAAAGGGAGGTGGAGAGGGCACAGCCTCATTCTTCAGTTGTCGCACATATAGACAACTCACAAATCGAATCCACAATGTATAAGAGGAACTAAAATGAATCCCACAGCTGTGTCAGACAGCAGAGCTGTTACTCTCTAGGAATAGTTTCATGGTACAGTGGTTTTGCTATGGAATAAACGTTTGTATGTCCCACTGAGTCACGTGTTAGAACCTGGAGCCGAATGCAGTGATATTCTCAGGCCTCTGAGATAGGACTGGGTCATAGGGGTGGAATTTGGAGAACTCTATAACTCCTTCCTCATGTGAAGTTAGGATAAGAACCAGGAGACATGGCAGGGGACAGCCATGAACAGATATTAGATCTGCTGGGCATCTTGGTCTTAAGCTTCCTGGGGTTGGGACTGTGAGAAATAAATGCCTGTTGTTTCTAAGCACCCAATTAATGGTGTTTTACAGTTAATGGTATTTCACAGCAGCCCACAAGGTTGTAACCTCAAGTTCCTTGCTCCGACCTCAGGTGGAGAACTCAGATCATTGGACCCTCTCAAAGCCAGAACCAACTCCACCACCACAGGGGAAGAGAATACAAATGACCCTGTGATGCCGTCAGAGACTCGAGTCTGTGGCTCTCCTTTCTCACATTCTCAGGGTGAAAACATGCAGTGAACTGTATTGAATGTCGGGAGACATGACAGTGAAATCCACCTTGGGTGCCGAAGAGCTGAGCTGGAGGTGCGGGCAGTGCTGTAGGCTGCCCAGGTCAATGGCAGCCTGTTCTTTCTGTCTCTAGATGTTTGGGAGGAAGACTGGTGAGTTTAACTCTGTATTCACCTCCTTAGTCAGGTGCTGAAAGGCCTGTGTCCACAGCAGCTCCTTTCACAGTGGGTCCCATATTCTAAAAATACTCTTTTATCCTCAGAGAGTTACTGAGGCAATTCTGTAGTTTTATACCTTTTATGAATCATGGACACAATTGGGTCTCCTGAGAGGCATTTGCACCATCCCAGTACCCCCAAAAGAGTCTCTCATGTATCTACAAGACATCCTACAAAATGTCCTCTGTTTACATCTGCTGCTAGAACTAGTTTTATTCATTTTAGCCAATCTATTTGACAAAAACAAATGCCATGGCTTCCATCAACTATTCACTGTATGTCAGACAATGGCATCAAATGTCTCCTTGCATCTCTCTGGGCTTTAGTCTCCAAAGCTGTGAAGCAACCTTACCTGAGAGTTCAGTAATGAATCTAAAGCCACTACATTAGTCCTCTGGAGTTGTCATAACAAGATAGATGCCTGACATCTCACAGTTCTGAAGGCCGTGCCAGCCTGCCTGTAATGGCTCCAGAAAAGGGTCTTGTCCTTTACTGAAGCCTGACCACAAAAAATTCCACACTCTTCTGCTCTGTATTACTTTCTTCTGTTTGTTCTAAGAACAGTTATTTTTACACTTAGGGCCAATCTAGATTATCCAACACAAGAATCACAACACAAGACCCCCTTTCCACCATAACTATTAAACCACACAGAATCTGAGTATGAGGATGCATACACAGATTTTCGAGTTCTATATATCCTATGGTCCAGTCACGGAGTTAGTGGACCACCCATTTGTGGGGACTTGTTATAGACCATGCCCTCTGAACCACACAGCTAAATGTGCTTTTCTTTCTGTAAACATTTTACCTAGGTTGTTACCTTAATCAACTCTACCATGGTAACAAAAATATTTTTATTAAAAATGTTGTTAGTTCAAATATCTATCAGTAGAGTACTCATTAAATAAATTATTGTGGAATTAAGCACTCAACCAACAAAGAATGGGAAATAGTTTATGCACTGCTATGAAAAAAACCAAAAAAGCACATAGTTATTTTAAATAAAAAGTATTAAAATGAAAAAATGACTTGTGGGCTGGAGAGACCATGCTGTGTTTGAAGTGTCTGCTCCACAGGCTGAGTATTAGAGTTCAGATTCCCAGACAGCACGTAAATACAGGTGGGCATGGCAGTCCACTTGAAATCATTAATTGGGACACAGAGACAAGCTCATGCAGCAAGCTGCTAGTCTGAATGGCCATACCGATGAGTTCTGGTTTTAGGTGACAGATCCTACTTAATGAATGAGATAGAGAAGTATTGAAGAAGACTCTCAAAGTCACCTTCTGCTTCCACATGCACGGAGATATGCATACGCAGGCAAATGTACACAAAAACACCCATATTCAACATATGAGAAATGTAAATCGTTCTGGGAAAATAAATGGATCTATGCCACAGTTTTGACTTTTAGAATATTAAAATCCACTGGGGTATGTTGTCTGAGTGTATTTTTTAAAAAATTGGATGAATAGTATCAGATATTTGGGCCTCCAGCTGAACTCTACAAGGAGTCTAGCAAATATGTGCAGAGTGGACAAGAAGGAAAGAAGTCTGGTGAGGAACCAGCCTGAGGTGTTTAAAATAGTGCACACAGATGGCCACAGGGCTCCTACCAGGTGACAGCTGTGAGAATGGAGGGAACTGATGAATGGAAGAGACAAAAGCAGAGGCACCAGAACTTGGCAGGAGACACACTGGATGCAGATGGCGACTGTGAGGGCCAGTTCAGATGGATCAAGTGCCATTTGAGTTTGGATGTCAGGGTCATCACTTAACTTCCTCTCTGGTTTGATTCTACTGCTGGAAATAAACTTTGGGTTCACCTTTCTGCCACTGCTTCCTTGCTGGAGTCCTGTGCCTCTCATTTGGTTCATGGCTGAGAGGAGGAATTAGTATAGCGGATAGTAGAGGAAAGGAGTAGCCAGTGTCTACGTGTGCTGTGACCTCTCTGTCCTTTAGAGAGTGGAAGGGAAACACTCAGAGACTATAACATAATATGCTAAAATGTTGTCTCTCTCCCAAAACTTTGCTCACTTGTGTCGTCCTATAAATTTACATATGTGTGTTATTTAAATAACACACACATGTAATTTAAAAGATAGACAGTGCAAGCCACAAGACTTGCAGAGGCCCTGAGACACAAGAGTCAACGGTCTGCTCATTACTCACAGACTATATTTCATCTTCCTGCCCCTTACTAAAGTGCAGTGCTACCCTCTCTTTTCTTCAGGCTTCCTCTCAGCCTTTTGTCATACCTACGCCTTCCTCAGTCCATTGTGTCATGCCAATCTGCAAACATCAGCCAACACTATCAGTCCAAGCACTCACTTGTTCCCATCACTGCCTTCATCATCTTGCTTTCCTTTCTGCTTTCTCCCACACAGGCATATGACAGCTCTCTATTCTAATTGCTCAGCAACAGAGTAAATTCAGCTGGGAGCAACACTCGCCCAATGAAGATGCTCCTGTGCCTTCATCTTGCCCTTTCTAGAGTTGAAAGAAATGGATTTATGGTCTTTGTAATTTACCTGCTGCTCTAGTTAGCCTTAATTATCAATTTGATGCAGCCTAGAGTTATTTGAGAAGAGGTGCTTCAATTGATCAGATTGGCCCGTGCTCATGGCTTTGGGGGAACCGCCTTTATTGTTAATTAATGGAGGAATGCCCAGTCCACTGTGGGTGGTGCCATCCCTAGGCAGGTAATCCTGAGCTGTATAAGAAAGCTAGATAAGCATGAACCTGGAGATGAGTGGGCCAGCAAGCAGTGTTCCTCAAAGGTTGCTTCCTCAAGTTCAGACCCTGTTTGAGTTCCTACCTCAGCTTCTTAACAAAGATAGACTGTGATCTGGAATTATAAGAAGGAATAAAGCCTTTCCTCCCTAGTTGGTTTTGGTGAAAGTGCTGTATCATAGCAACAAAAAGCAAGCAAGAGCACCTGGTACAGCAGCACAAGATGAACTGGGACTCTTGATGGTACGTTTGTGTTGGTTTCTCCTGCAATCACTGAGGTAAACATGGGAGTGAACTCATATCCTTGGCAACTCCTAACATCCTATCTGTGAACGCCAAGAGAAACAACTTAGAGAGGAACATCATTTCAGCTCCAAGTTGCCAAGAGTTTCGGTCTATCATGGTACAGCTTCCCAGTTTGTCGCAGTGGAAGCATGTGCTAGAGGTTGTTCACATGATTCCAAACCAAGAAGTACAAAAGCAAGAGGAATCAGACACTGGTCACAACTTCAAGACCACACAGCCTCCCAAGAGATCACTACCAGCTTGGGAGGAAGCATTAAAGTATGGTCCTATGTGGGACATTTCAGATTCAACTCTAAGGGTTTTCTACTGACCTCCAAAAGCTCATGGCCATCATATAAAGCAAAATATACTTAGTCTAACTACAAGAGTGTCACTTGTACATTGTTCAAAAGTCTAAGCCCAAGGTCTTTACTGAAACTCAAGGCAATCTCTTAGCTGTTAAGTTCCATTCCAAAATGGAAAACTTTCACAAATGAAGCAAAACCAAGACAGAAACTCAGAGGGTCAAACACAATGCGAGCCTCGACGTCTTGAGCAACTATGAACCTGAAGCTATGTGAACATAGCCTTCCTCCTCTGGGTCTGATTCTCTTTGGTACCCCTAGATGTTTTGTCTGAGGAGATGCCCCACATTCCTGCATCTCCAACAACCTGGGTGATCCATTTTAACTTTGGTTCCACCTCTACAACCTCTTGTGTAACACCGTTGGGGCCTTTCAGTGGGGAGCCAATCCTGATGCCGTTTGCCTGGCTTTGTAAGTCTTTCTCAAGAATCCTCATGAAAGCTCCTATGATAACATTAACTCTTGCGTTCTGTGACCTTCTGTCACTAGGTGATGGCTGCAAGGGCCTCTGAATTTATCTAAGCTTGTACTTCCTCAGCTCTGCTAAGGCAGTCAAATCAAAAGTTTGAAAATTCCACAAGTCTGCTACTGTTTTTTTTTTAATTAGTTGTCCCACTGGACTTGTTTCTGTTAATTTTATTAATTGTTTGAAGATGGTATTGAAATCAATGTTTATTGCAAAAGGTACCACTTTTAACTCATAGCTTCAGTGACAGTGTTTATGTAATAGACAGCTGTCCTAACTTTTCATTATTAAGTTGTTGCCATGAGGGTATTTTTGAGAATCGCTGTCTGTTGAGTGTCTTTGACTCTTAGACAGGTGCAGAGAGGTGGTTTTGCCCTTGTAGAGTCCACCATCAAGAAAATGTGTCCTGCACAGGACGCTGAATGAACAAGGAGATGAAGGCATTGGTTTGCAAACTCTTCAGGCTGTAACCTGAAAATGGAGAGGCAGATACAAGCAAAAGAAAATGTGGAAGCCCTTAAGACACATGCCCATTGCTTCCAGGGCAGTTTCTGTACACCCAGGTATTCCACCAGTTTTATTTCTTCACCCTAAAACATTAGACTGAACACCAACTCATTCCAGGGCCCAATGCTTTTCTCACAAGTTAGCATTTTCCAGCCCCCAGCTCCATTCATGAGACAAGATGGCGAAATCTCCAGCTACTGGAATAGTGGTTTATTAAGATAGGAGAGAATGTCTTTGTTGGAACAAAGTAAGGGACAAAATTACCCAGCTATTTCAGTTCATTATCCTTGATTGTATCATCATCCTGCACTTTTAAGGTCATTTTCGAGATGCAAAGGGCTGAATTCTCTTGGAGGGAGTTGTCACATTTGTTAGTCAATGTTCCTTTAAGAATAGTTAGGGGGAAAATTCCATATAGACGAATTCCCATGTAAAGAGTTCATGACCTCATAGGAGAAATCAGAGTGTAGCCCCGGGCTTTGAGCAAATGAACTTTTGCAATACGTTCTTTGCGGTTCATTTCTTTCCACTGAAATAGAATCTTAGATGCCCTCCACATGAAGCCTCGCTCACAGCAGCAACAACCCCACTCTCTATAGCCACTATTCTTTGCTTCATAGATCGTGCACCAGGACCAGAGCTAACGGTAGTTTATTCTCCAGGCAGAATGTTTGTTCCCTCATTTTCCACCTTTGGCTCACATGACTCATAGCTCTACCTAGAAAGATTTGTCTCTGCCCTTCCCTCACCACTCATCAGTTCCATCCTGTAGGAATTTTTGCCAGAACCATTCTTGGCACATTTACTTGGTACTGTAGAGCTGCCCAGACAGTGTCAACTTTCTTCAGCTAGGTGAGTGATTTTAGTCCTGTTTCTCCAAGAAACTCTTAGGTAGTGTCCAGGTTTCTAATTCCTCTGCATGTTGCAGGTAGAAAACTGTGCAGCCAGGCACATTGTAACCTGTCTGCTCCTGTCACAGCAAACTGAACCTAAGTCTCAGTATATTTTAAAAAGGTCAGCTCTACTCAGAAGAACTGCTGAAAGCATATTCCAGTCCCCAGGGGCTGAGGTGTCTGCATGGTAGGTAGTTCACTATGAAGCAAGTGTCCCCTTGAAGGTTTGTTATGTGGGACCTGAAGTAAATTTAAATACTTCATGGGTTGGGGAAAACTAAATACTGACACAGAGGAGACAAGAGGTTCTCTGTATATTGGGAAGCTTGAAGGTGACTGTTTCACCAGCTGAATCACACAGACTGTCTGTGAGACACCCCTGTGGCTAAAGGAGACTCACACCACGTCTGGTTTGTCTGTTTCGGTACCACAATCTAAGAGAACTCTAGAGGTGTGTGTGAATTTTAAGTCATATCTTTATGTTTGCTTTGTTTTTTGAGATTTTCATACATATATGTAATGAAATATAATTACATCCACCCCTCCACTTCCCTGCTCCAACTCATCCTATTTCCTCCCATGACCACCTCTCCTTTCTCTTGCTCTCTCTCTCTCTCTCTCTCTCTCTCTCTCTGGGGATAGTGTGTGATGTGGATGGTGTGTGTGTATATGTGTGTGTTGTGATATCTATGTGTCTGTGTGATGTGTGTATGTTGGTATAGTAGTCTGTTTACATGTTATACCGTCATTATTACGTGTTCTTTTTGAGTTAACTGATTTGGGGTTGGAGAGATGTTCAGTGGTTAAGAGCACTGGTTGCTCTTCCAGAGGATCCAGGTTCGATTCCCAATACACACATGGCAGCTCACAACTGTCTATAATTCCTGTTCCAGGGGGTCCAACGCCCTCATACAGATGTGCATGCAAGTAAATCACCAATTAACATAAAATGCAAATAAACTGTTTTAAAAAATAAAATTGACTGGTTCTTTGTATTCTATTTGTCCTACATATAGACCTTTCTTAGGTTTTTAAAAGTTTATTAAACCTGTTTTATTTCATTTTACTCCTGTCATTTTCATATATTTTCTATTTTTAGTATGCATCATAGAGATTGCACCAGGAATTCTAACCTTTTAAAAATTGAAAATGAGAACCTTAATTCATTTAGTTTATATAACTTTCTTCTTTGCATTGCATTGTTATTTGCATTTAAACTTTGTGTACAATTTTATAACTATTTATCCACATAAATGTGTCTACATAAGTTTGCCACATGTGTATCACTTCCTCTCTGCTCTCATGAATATACATTGTTATATTTCCTCTTGTTTCCTTTCTGAGGTGTGTGTGTGTGTGTGTGTGTGTGTGTGTGTGTGTCTGTGTGTTTCCATGCATCTCCACTCTGTGAGGACTCGTGGGATTTGGTGAATTAGCTTCGTGTTGCTTGTTATCACCCTTTGAGCATTACTAGTTAGATGTTTCCTGTTTCCAGTCCTTCTGCCCTGTGCTCTGTTCATCTCCTTCTGAGACTAGAGTCCATAGTGCTTAGACCTATCACTCTATCTCCCAAAGTCTTTATACACACACACACACACACACACACACACGCATGCACACGTGACATGCACGCACATGTGACATGCATGTATGCACATACATGCATGCACACACGTACACACAAACACACACATGCACATGTGCACACACATGCATGCACACACACAAACACACGCATACACACAAGCACACACGCATGCACATACCACTGCATTACCCAATTTTTTTCATTTCTGTGATCAAATACCTGGCAAGAATCAAAAGAGGAGGGGTTTGTTTTGCTTCAAATGAGTACACAGTCCCTTACAACAGGTGAGCCTGCATGCTCACATGTGCAGACCAGGAGGCAGGTACTGAACGCCGGATGTGTGTGAGGTATAAATTTCAAGCCCTGTCTCCCCACAATCCACTTGCTCCATCTAGCCTCTGCTTCCCAATGGTTCCACAACCTCGAAAAAGAGCACAGAATCTAGGAACCAAGTGTTCAAACAGCCGACCCTGTGAGGGACATTTCACATCCTCACTGTACTACGAACTCTACATTCTACGTTTGCCAGCATCTCTCATCCTGTTCCAGGATATTTCTCCATTTCTCTTGTCCAGTTTATAATTTCTAATATATCTGTGTTTCTTCTGATATTGAAGACACCTCTTCTGTTCACATTTTCATTGCTTTACTGATCAGAATTTTCTCTCAGCTATTTGATAGTTTCCAGTTTTTAAACCAAAACACTTGGTCTTATCTCTTCATTTCTAAACATGCTGCATTTATTTTCTCTCTATCCTAAGCCACGCAGCTCTGTTACCCCAATCCCCTAGGCCTGTTTCCATTGCCTGCCATATTTTAGAATGTGTTAGTTCTCTTTTCCTGCATGGTTGCCTATGATTGAGTGCTGGAAATTGATCGTAAATAACCCAGAAATAATTTGATCACTAAGTGAATGCCATCTTTCAAACAATATCTCCAACTGCTTCCAGCAAATAGCTTGAAGAGACAATAATTTGATATTTTTAAATTCTAGGGACTGCGATTACTCAAAGCTGGGTTTCCCTATGAACTGGACCATCTTCAAGGCATTCATTCTCTGTGTTGTAACTCTCCGGGTCCCCATCATAGAAAATGGAGAACTTGTCATCGACTCCCTCCCTCTGGAAGCATGGCCTGAACTCACAAGGATGCCCAAGGTATGGCAGAATTCCTCAGTCTTCCACATACCAGCAGTTTCTCTCGAAGGGAAGGAAAGCAGAAGTGCGCCCAGCACTTCTTATTACCTGACCTCCACAGTGCCCAATTCCTTTCTATATCTTCAGTGGCTTTAAGAAAAACATTTCATTTTCCAGTGTTAGTGCTTGTTAGTAAGGTCAAGTGTCCCCGTATCTATTTTGTTGTTATTGAACCAATATGGTTTCTAAACCTTTAATCACTCACCCATTAGTCAGTAAGACTGAAACACCAGCTCACACTTCCCCTTAGGAGGCATGGGACTTCATCTTCTTTATAACCCTTCCCTTGCAAATATCTCCCCCCATTCCATTTGCAAAGCAACTTTGACATCCAAACACAGAGGGGTGGTTTTAATAGTGCGTGTGTCTGAACTTAGGTTTCCATTACTCCATCATCAACTCCTTTATGTTTACTCCTGAATTGAGAATGTTGATATGGAGATGTATGGTAGAGAAGAGATCAGCACAAACAAACGCCACAACTCACATTTTATAGATTTTGAGGACTATAACCCTAAATCAGTGTTGGGATTCATACATTTTCACCCATAATTTACTCCTGAATTTTCAGTGTACCATAAAATCTTAGATATATGGATGACCCAGACACCGGATTTGGGCGACTCTAACTTATTTGCTGACAGATGTTTACCTCAATCTGGCTTTATAGGAATCTGTAATGAGCAGTGGAGACAATTCCCTAAGTATTTCCTTCATAATTACCTGTCACAACAACAGAAAAGCCTGAGAGGCTCTCAGTAATACAGGGGCCGGCTGTTGCACTTCAGACTGATAGAGCTGCTGTACTATTAATTGGCAATTCTCCAGGGATCTTCCATATTCCTTGCAGTAACCAGTAGCAATATGCTTGGACTCAAGACTATTGGCACCTTGTGGTCAGAGCACCTGCCCATAGAGAATGGAATTGTCTTAAGATGTCTACGCTCTTGACAGGTTAGGGCATTAGTATTTCAGTAGAGTCTAAGTCTTAGGCCGGTCTCTGAGCCCTCCATGTCCTCTGTCTCTGTGACTTTTTTTTCACCCATGCTTCTCCTTAGTACATACCAACACCACCCTGTCATATAAATGTCCCCTCTTTCTTTGGTTCTTGTGAGAGAGACGGTTTTCATTCAGCCATTTGATGTGGCCTCATGCAGAACACGTTTAGTCACTTGCTTGGCTTTGGGAATTGCAACAGTATTGAAAGGTGACAGAAGCCAATCAGCATTGTCTTTCTGACCATAAAATCACCATGGACAGAGAAGTCACCAAAGGTGAGACATCCAACTCAATCTGATTAAGTAAAGCAATGAGTCAATGAATAAGGAATCCATAGTTAGTGAGCTGGAAATTCTTTTTCTGAGGGCTTCTGTCATCCAGGCTTTCAATGGGAGGTCATATGGAAGGAAGAGCTCACTGGATGTGAGCCCCTGAGTTTCCTCAGCTCTGCAGGTCCCTCTGCTACCACCTTCACCTCAGTCGCTCCAAACAACAGGACCAAGAATTTTGCTTATTCTCTTTACTCTTTGCCTTTTGTTTCAACTGATACCTAAAGCATAAAGTTGGATTATTAACAAAATGACTTATTAATTTATTGCTCATTTTTTTTACTTTACACATAAACCCAGCAGTCAAGCAAATCAATATTATTTGATGCAAAATGTGCTTGAAACATGAAGAGATGGGAAATAACATTGTCTACTTTTTTTTGAGAGCCTGAATTGCCCACTTTTATCTTAGCCATTGTGATTTGTCTCTGTTGTCTACCAGTGACAAACTGAATCTCAGTCCAGACTCGAAAGATGCGTTTGTCATTTCTGCTCCTGTCACCTGTCACACCCTTGATAGACACTTGTGAGCTTCCTAAAGTGCAAGGGCCATTCATATCCTCTGGATTTGACCTATGCTCATTGGGAACAGACGTCACCCAGTAGCCAACCTTTGATATTCAATCATGTATGACCACAGACACCAAAGGATAAGCCCTGGGTACCAGAATGAGCCCCATGAAACATTCTGTCTCACCATTTCAGCTTCATATGGATGGTTGCATTTTGTTCAGCACATTACCTAGCTCCATGTTGAATGGAACAAGCAATGCATAAGTCTGTCTCCCCAGATGCCTGGAGAAGTACTGTGCCTGATGGCCAATTACATCTCAAAGAAACACGCAATTCCTAGCTCTTCTTTCTCTCTTGTGGACTCCATTTGTTTCTGCCCTCTCTTCTTTTCCCAAAATCCAGGTTGTGTGTGATGATATCAGGAATAGGGGAAAACGGCATATGGCTAAGGATCCTGCCTTTGCGAAATTTGTCATAGATCTGTGGCTCTCAAGCATGGAGGAAAGTGCCTATAAGATGTGGTTGGTGACGAGTCATGACAGTTTCTCCCTGGACATATTCTGGTATTGATTATATCTGCCTGTTTGATGTAATTTCTTATTCTCACCTCAAATCCTACAAGAGGACAAATACCACAGGACTCTTCCCTACTAGTTACTTCCTTTACACCTTAGCTGGAGGTCTGAACTTCTGATGTTGCCCATTGTGATGGATTTTTTTCCTGCTAAATGTTTTTATTAACTATTTTTTATATTCCAATCCCAGGTTCCCTGCCCTCCTCTCCTCCCACTCCCTCTCACCCCCAACCTCCCATGTGCTCCTCAGATAGAGTAAGGCCTCTGCTAGGAAGTCTACTAAGTCTGTCCCATCATCTCTTTGAGACAGGACCAAGGCACCTCTCCACCCCCACACCCCTGTGTCTAGGCTGGGCAAGGTATATAGAATGGGCTCCACTAAGTCAGTTTGTGTACTAGTGTTAGGTCTTGGACCCACTGTCAGTGGTCTCTTATATTGTCCCAGTTACACCATTGTCACCTATATTAAGGTAATCTAGTTTGGTCTTATGTAGGTTCCCCATTTGTGAGAAATGTGATAGTTAACTTCTGTGAGTTCCTTTGAGACTGCCCGTCCCTCAGACCATATGCAGTCTGTATATGTAGTGAAATATCTACCCCAACCACACCTGTACAATTGACCATGCCTATTTGGGTCCGGTCACGGGTGAGGACATGATGGAGGGAGGACTAGATCTGGGGTCCCTGGTCCCAGAGCTCTCTCTTGCTTCTGGTCAGGTCACAGGGAACAGCCTGGGAGGATCCTTGGAGCTGGAACCTTTGGCAGTGACCCGCCTCTTGTGTACATGTGTTCTCCCCGAATAAACTTCACTTAACCTGTACTGATTCTAGTGAATTTTGATTCCCACACAATACATATACTGTAGCAAATGCAGGGGAATCCCAGCTCTGTAATCCATGGTACTGTCAGATGGGACCAAAGTCATTTCTGACTGTCGCCTGAGGTAAACCATCAGTCGCTACTCCTTCTTTCAATCACCATGTCCTTCTTTACCTAGGGATGTCTCTACAGTTTTGAGACACATTAATACTCACATAACACCCTGGCCATGTTCATGTTTTTATCAACACAACTCTCCTCATTATGTATTTTCTGTGTTTCATGATACAGCTATAATCTTGTTCATCCATCTATCACCCATCTTTGACACCAGCCTCATTTAGCAAACATGAATTTGGCCCTGGCTCTGACAACCTAAGTAAGGCACCTCACTTCTTAAGGCCTCAGTTCCCATATCCTCCAGTTGTGTTTTAGATGGCATTAGTGACTTATCCTCCATTTAGGATCCCTGTATTTCCATGAGTGCTGGGACACACGGTTGTGTATTGAATACTGTCCTGACTTTGTATAACCCGTGCGTGACCAGGTCATTGAAGTCTCTCAGAGATGGAGTCTTTTCCTTTGTTTAACACACGGGAGGTGACTGGACATCAGTGTTACTCATTCCTGTGTCCGCACTGGGGAAACTGATTTATGGTGCTTATATAAAACATGGTAGCTGAAAGACACTGAACTTCACAGGTGGCTGCGTCCTTGGCAAAACCTACAGGGGAGAGCCATATTGCATCCAGAAGGAAGCCCAGACTTCATTAAGTACTACGAACTCAAAGCAGAAAAGGACTCTTGCTTTGCATTGCACTTACCTTTGTCCAGTTTCCAAGAATCTTGAAAAGAGATTGGCAAGAACTTGAAAACCCACTTGAAAGGTAGCAGAGCACTTACACCTACAGAGGAAGGTTTGATTTCTTAGGGCTGTCAATAGGCCATGTCTTATGACTCCATGTTCAGGAGATAACCTGAGTTGTATGGGTCCCAGGAGGCAGTGAGAGTCACTCCATGATGAGTACTGAGGCCTTGCGTCACTGCAGATGTGACATATGCACTGTTGCATGGTTGCCTTGCCTTAACCGAAGTATTCTTCAACCCCAAAGGAGTTTATGCTTCAGGAAGGACCCACGCCTTGAAGCAAGTGCAGAAAAGTAAAATACACTCTGGATGTGGGGGTGCACATACACAATCCCAGCACTCAGGAGTCTTAGGCCACATAGTCAGATACTGTCTCCAACAACAGAAGTGACCAACTTACATGAAAGGGGCTGTGGCTTCTCAGGTCAGGTTATTGGCAGGACAAGCATGGAGGAACCACTCTTATAGGAGGGTATGTTGTAGGGCAGATTCAGTGGGGAAAAAGCTCAAAGAATGGTCTTAGAGTAGGAAGCTTCAGCATTTAATCCAACTGTCTTTTAAAACCTAAATGTAAAAGGTTGGCATTAAACAGCAGTGGCATGTACCACCTTTCTCCTTGGTAAAAGGGAGCTTTGACAATGGAATTAGAGGTGTGATTTCTTTTCCTGGAGTGGGAATACATTTTGAATATATGAGCCAGGTGACATGGAGGTGACGTGGTACGCTTCACTCGGCATCCTTCCCACTCACATCGCAGAGTGAACTGAAGTTCGCTTCACTTAAAATGTTCATGTGATTTAAATGATGGGTTATTCTGCAGAAGCCACCTCACTCAGGAGATTAAATAACAGCTATGAGCTGGCTGCATGGAGCTGGGGATCATCTAGGCAATACCTCTAGCCGCCCACTTGGAACTCATTGCAGCTGCCATAGTTCTTGCTGTCAAAGATGACAGAGTTATCAGAGAACCTACTTGGACCATGGACCTGACTGAGGGAAAGACCAGCAAAGTTCCTGTACGCAGGGTAGTTCCGGGATACCCAGGGGTTCACACACAGCATCCACCAAGGACAGGACAACAGGTCAAGTATTCATGATAATTGTGATGGGCACGGTAGGAAAGGAATGGGGGGGGAGCCATTGTCACATAAGAACCACCTGACTGGAACATGTGCTTAAAGCTCCCTGATGCTTCCTCAAGTGTAAACTTCTTCAGGTCTTCCTTGACCAATAACTACAGTGCCCACCCCGCTCTGTCTGGCCTTTTCTGGGGTTTTTCTCCTAAGATGTAGCATCTAAAATACCATGTATGTCATTTCTTTCATTCATCATCAGTTTAGGCATCTTTTTTGTGAGTTCAATGTCTGTTTGATTTAAGAGATGCCCAGGGCTTACAAAACTGTTTGACACATATAGATTGATGCAATGAAATGATATACATAAATTGTATTTTAAATATCCAAACAGAATTGAGAACAGCAATCTCACACTACAGTGGATCAAAATTGGTAATAAACACAGAAGAGTTTGTGATTAACAGTACAATGGAAAATGTTAAGATACTTTTTCATTAGTTTAATTGATAAAAATTAATATATTAACAGCAAAGGAAAAAGCAAAATATCTTTTTTCACTTGAAGCCTTCTTGATTAAAAAGACACAGATTACCTGCAAGAAAAAGTCAATCTTAAGTCTATAAAAATAAATATCTTTAAAATTTTTGAGATAAAATATTTTGTGAAATAAAAATTGTCTAATAATTTTCTTGCAATGAAGAAAAAAACTTTGACCATCTGCAGATCCTAGCAGATCTACCAATGGCGGGGGAGTTGCAACTATAGAAATCACATTATAAATTCCTTAGTGAATCGTATTATATATAGCTTTGTAGCTGTTTGCAAAATGGCATCGATTGCTATGCTCATCACTCTGAAACCCAAGTACTCATTCTGCTTAGCACCTTCCATGTAGCCATTCATTTATTCATTCACTCTGTTAACCAATACATATTTACTAGTCCACGGAATACACTGAAGTATGGGTTACACAGGACAAGCATTTTGTATTCTTTGTCCTTGAGAAGTCACCTCCTGCCTCCCACACTCCTAACTCCATACACCAGGCAGACTGAGCTATAGTCAGCCCACAGCCAATGAATGGAAGAGGTGAGCACTGAGGCAATCACTCCTCTGTAGTCCTACAGGACCAGCAAGGGAGGTGTGGTCACTCCACAGCGGGTCTTAGAAGTCAGTTTCCATGTTGGACTTGGCTCGTCCAATATATCCCCATCATGAAGGTGAGCTACAGCACGAGAATAATGATTGTACCAGCTAGCAGAGGAGAGGCTGACAAGCTGAACTGTGTGCAGAAGCAGCATTGTTTTCTGTAGCCCTGACCCTGCATACTGCAGAACACCTACAGGTGCTAAATTGGGGGAGTAGTAATTGGATTGGATGTTATATTTCCAGTGTGTTTTATTTATAAAGACAGGAAGTCAGCAGTGACAGGAATAGAAAATAATTACTATAGGACAGAGAGAAATTGGTCCAAGTCTGCCAACTTGACACTCCTGGAAGTAGAGTCATAGCAAAGAATGATCTAGATCAGGTTTGCCTGTGGACATGTCAGTGGGGAATTGTCATGACTGTTAGTTGAAACAAGAAGACCCAACTTACTGTGGGTGCCACTAAGCAAGAAGACTCAACGCACTGCGGGTGACCCTAAATGGGAAAACACAGCCCACTGTGTGTGCCACTAAATGATAAGACCAAACCCACTGTGGGTGGCGATAAATGGCAAGACCCAACCAACTGTTGGTGGCGCTAAACGAGAAAACTCAGTCCACTGTGGGTGACACTAAATGAGAAAAGCCAACCCACTGTGGGTGGTGCTATTCCTGAAGCTGGGCTGGAACTGGGCAAGAGTGAAGAGAGCTACAAGCAAGGCTTTATCATCTTTGCTCTTGATAGTGGGTGTGATGTGACTGGCTGCCTTAATTTCCCCTCAGCGATGGACTGTAGCTTAGAATTCTAAGTCAAATAAACCATCTCCTCCCACGGGTTGCCTTCTCGCAGAGTGTTTGTGGTGGTTTGAATGACAATGCCTCCCATGGGCTCTGGCATTTTAACACCTGGGACCCAGTTGGAGCCAGAGTTAGAAGTGGTTGGCTCCTCTTCAACATTTACTCATCAATTCATAATTGTTTCTGTCTTTACACTTCAGGGACTTGCTCCATTGAATATCACAAAAGGTAAAACAAACTGTTATTTGGTTTGGGAAATTATAGCTTTGTTTTTGCTTACAAGCAAGACTGACTCAGGGGATGCAGGTGAATCTACCCAAAGCTAGCATACCTCCCTGGAAACTGACCTAAGGGTGTGTGGTTATGAAGGGCACAGAACATCGCCTCTATTGACAGACAGGACTGGCAGAGATATAAAATGCAGAGGGAACGCTAACTCACTCTCTTGCAAAGGTCCCTAGAGGCTCCCAAGAGTCAGTATGTCTCCCCTGACTCAGGTTTACCTCTGCTTAGTGATAATTAATTGTCAAACGGGCCTAAGTTGAAATTGGATGGAGGAATCAATAGTACATTCTGCCTTGGTTTATTATATTATCTATGCTTTGCTCTTCTCCCTTAAATATGTTGATGGAATGACATTTTCAAACTGTGTAACGTCTGTCCATTGAAGAGTATGTTCTTAGAAAAATATGAGGGAAAGGCTACAAGGGCATGGTATTTCTAGGGCTGATGTAGACTGCAGCTGCTGCCTGTACCACCTGAAGTCCTGCTGGCTCAGATGTGACTGTGGTGGCTTGAATAAGAATGATTCCCCCCCCCCATAGGGTCATATATTTGAATGCTTAGTCATCAGGGAGAGGTACTCTTTGAAAGGGCTAGTAGGTATCTAATTCTTGTTGGGGGAAGTGAGTCATTGAGGCTTCCAAAGCCCATATCAAGCCCAGTGTCTCCCTCACTGCCTGCAGATCCAGATGCAGCTCTCAGCTACTTCTCCAGCACTGTCTGCCTGTGCACTGCTATGCTTCTCACCATGATGATAATGGGCTAAACCTCTGAAACTGTAAGAAGCCCCCAATTGAGTGCTTTCTCTTATAGGGGCTGCCATGGTCATGGTGTCTCTTATAGTCTTAGAACCCTAAGACACTGACCTTTCCTGGAACCACATGGAAGCATTTGTTTCTAGCCTTTCTGGAGCATCTAACAGTCAAAGTCACTCTTCTTTGTCCACACGGCCATGGTCGTTCTTTCCCCCACACTTGTGAATATCTGGGAAGTCCACCTCTCCCTTCTTTGCTCTCTTCTCACATCACTCTCTACATAGTTCCCCTCTCATTGCTCCTCATAATCATTCAAACACTGATTTCTACCCAGCAAAGGCTTTTGATTCTAGTATCCTGTGGACAAAAAAAGCAAACACTGGCTACCCCCAGGGAAAGTAGGTTGAAATAATTCCCACCGTTTACTCATTTACAGAATCATAAGCTATGGATTCAACCATTGATTCTATCTTCATGATTTCCCCAGCTACAGATAAAGATATAATCCAAGGAGCAGCCAACTGCAGAGGAGCCTAATGGCTGTGGAAGAGACTATTCCATGGCTATCAACCCTGCCCCCACTCAAGCCACTACCACAAGGATGAGTGTCTTCAACTGGTGTCAGGAGTCTTGGCAAGCAGCATGATAGACCTTGTGTGGCTCCGGAGATCTGGAGACTGGGTCTGAGGAGGCGCTTGGGTGAGGGGTTCCATGGCATTCAGATCTCACTTGGGGTGCAGGGAAACGGTATTTTGTGTGGCTGTTGCTTTTTACTGGTATGGAAGTGATGGTCTCAGAAATGGAGCACCTATAGACTTGCTGGTCCCCAGTCTCCAGGCGGGAGTCTTGGAATCTCTGTGTATCAGTGACTGTTCCATGACTCCCCACCCAGGCACACCTGAACTCTCCAGCATCCACTCCCTCCAGATTTCCAGGCCACCATGATACCCAAGCACAGGCACCACCAGCATCTTCTATGGCCCTGCTAACGAATCCCTAAGATGTTGCATTTTGATATAGAAGCTCTTTCTCATGGGTGAGCTCCCTCCCACATGACGCTCACCCATCAAATGACTTCCAAAGGGGCAGCCAAAGTCGTGGGGGACCTTTAGATGACTGGGCCATCCTCTGTTTACCAGGTCCTCATGATAAATTCTTGCTGCTCACTAGGAAGGAGAAATTTGTCTTGTGAGGACTCATGTCTTTGGGAGATAGAACTTCAAAACAGAGATGTTTGAGTGAAATGCCCCCTCTCCTGAACACACACACACACACACACACACACACACACACACACACACAAAGTAGCTTACAACACAGGCTCCATTTTAGAATTTGTCAACCCTGGATGCATTTATGTGTAAGTCAAATCCGTTCCCCCAGTGTTACCTGTGGTTTTCTATGGGTGTGCCCATGCACTACTACAGGGGTGGGAGTCTCAGTCCTGCCTGTGTGTTGACAGACCCATGGGGATAGCAGAGGCTGTCCTGCAGACTGCCACCTGCTGCAGTGGACACATGGGCAGAGGCCTAGGAGAGAGTTGCTTAGGCATCCTGTCTAGGGAGGTGACCGAGTCAGGGACCCATTTAAGTTGTTCAAGGAGGTCGTGAATCACTGGGTAGAGATTCTGTCTTGAAATCATCTGATGGACGTTTCTTCGTGATTCCTGTTCGCAGTATTTTCCCAGTCCTCCAGGGCTGGCTGCTCATGGCAGCAACTAAAGCCAGCATGGATTGAGCACAAAGACGCATGCGCTGCAGCTCTCCCAGACACCTGCCTGACCCTGCCTAGGCTCTCTCAGAATCCGGTGGGTCTTGCAAGCACAAAGCGCAATGACGGTTCCGACCAGTAGAGGGACAGCTCAGAGATCTGTGGCGGCTCAGGCCCTGTGTGTCAGCCGCTCGCTGGTGGCATCTGCCAGCCGGTTACTGTCAGAACTGGCTTCCGCTTGTGCCAATCACGCTCCCTGAACCCCAGTCAGCCCCGACCGTTTCTAAGGGGAAGCACTAATTAGCGCTTGACTTCCCACCACCCAGCCCAACTTCTCAGGGAGTCCCAGAACTGCCCTAGTTGGGCTGCTTCTGCAAGCATGGTCAAAATCTCACCTGACTAGGACACCCATTCCTAGTGATGATTGCGTAGGGTCACCAGGGAGTCCCAGACCTGCTCAGGCTGCGTCTGCAAGCATGGTCAATGACCCGCCTTCCTGGCTGACCCAGGTCTGAAAATGCTTGGACCAGGTTGCAGTACATTGAACGTTGAACTGCTGGCAGCTTCCTGTGGGGCACTGGAAACTGCAGGAAACTACAGTCTGAAGGGTCACTTTGGTATGGTGAGCACTCATGCAGTGTCCCATCAGGCCCTCCTACTCCTCAATGCGTCCCTGTATTGCCTTTGTTTCCTTCCTAATTCTCCTATCCTTCCTTAAAATCGAATCTTGTTTTTTATTTTTTTGGCCGGGAGGTGGGGTGGGGGTGGGGTTCGAGGCAGGCTTTCTCTGTGGCTTTGGAGGCTGTTCTGCAACTAGCTCTTGTAGAATCGAATCCTAACGTTGACTCGTGAATGAGGACTCAAGCCAATCAATGTCTACACCCCACCCCACCCCATCCTAGCTGTCCTTCGCAATAAGTATGTCACCAGGAGCCAATTGGCCTGGCAGGAAAGGCAAAGACAACTCGGATTCTCCCTTCCTTGAGGTAGAGTGCAATGCAAGGTCATTTGCTTTATGTCTGACAAACGGCAGCAGGAAGCAGTATTCTGGGAAATTTCTTGTATTTTTTTCTTTGACCTACCGGCAGTTAGGTGTTCAGCCCTGCATTAGCGCTTAACTGTGATTCATGAAGTAATAAGGGAATCTTTGATGCAAGAAGTCACTTTTCATGGTAAAAACCCTTTCTTTATTAGCCTTCTCCTTACAGTGTGCCACAGCCATATGCTTCTTCAGAAACAGGGCCTTTCATTCTGGAAGGAAGGGCAGGCAGGACACACAAATATGGCGCGGCCAGTCAGGTGTATGCTGAGAACTGTTGAGGAGAGTGCCCTTGTTCTGCCGGATCCCGGGAAGAGGACGAATAAGGCCCAGCATTCATCAGCCGCTCGCTCAGTGTGATTGATGTCTGAGATGACGCCTCGGGCTGATTTCCCCACAGAGGATTATGGGAGGTTCTGGAGAATGGCACACCCCAGCAAACTTTGAGGACCCAATGTCCCCAAATTCATTTCATTTGTGACCTTCCTTGTCAGAAGCTCAAGGTCTCAGTCTGTGCCTTCCTAACTAGGACAGCCATCGGAGGACACGTGTGCCTGTGGACTCGGCAAGGACTTTGCTTCCCAAGTGACAGGACAGAATCTATGATAGGGCACTCGGCATGGGTCTGCAGCTACACTTAGCTCATCCAGCCTGTGGGCTTTGTGGGACTTTAAAATCTGACACTACCCCCCCACCTCTGTGTGTATGTGAGAGTGTGTGCATGTGTGTGTATGCGCGAGAGAGTGTATGAGACAGTGTGTATGTGAGTGTGTGCTTGTGTGTGTATGAGTGTGTGTGCTTGTGTGTATGTGAGTGTGTATGCATGTGTGTGCGTGTGTGTGAATGCTTGTGTGTGCGTGTGAGAGCATGTGTGTGTGTGTGTGTGAGAGAGAGAGAGAGAGTGTGGGTGTGTGTGTGTCTTCTGAGTTTACAGATGATTTCAAGTTGAGTCACACTAACCCCCAGACTGAAGAGGGAGGCTGGTAGAGCTGAAGGGCATGGGTAGGGAGGGGTTGGCTCTTGCGTCATGAGAGGAGAGAGTCCCATACACTCTTAACTATCTGTTCCTATCTGTTAAAACAGATCTGTTGATCATTCTCTCCCCATCCCCTCTGTGTCTGTCTCCGTCTGGCTGTCTCCCTGCCTCTCTCTCTCTCTCTCTCTCTCTCTCTCTCTCTCTCTCTCTCTCTCTCTCTCTCTGTGTGTGTGTGTGTGTGTTTCTTTCTCTCTGCCTCTTATTGCACTTTATTCTTTCTAGTTCCAACTGAGTACACCAAATGGAAACGAGACCTTTGTTCAGATGCTCAAAGCTCCTGCTCACTGCAGACCATGAACACTTCTCACAAGGCTCATGACTACTTTAAACTTTCCAGTAGGATTGGTGTTCCAAGGAAAAGCCTGGCTGGTCTTGAATACGCAGAGGCATGGTCTAGGCTCTGAGGCCTGGAGAGGAGGAAAGAAATATCTGGGGCTGTTTCATAATTTAATTAACTAATCAATCATTTAAATTTTTCTGTCCATAATACTCCTTACCTTAGTCAAATGAATTATTGGGCTACATATAACTACCTACTATCATTATTCCCTTTAGCCTTCTTCAACTTCTTACTAATGCAATAATAATGATAATAATAGATGTCTATGACAATAAACTTCATCACCTTTGTTTTTCTCAATCTCACGCCCTAGCCCTTACCCTAGTACTATATGAATTCCACTTTTTACACCTCAATTCCCAGTAAACATAAACAACACAATTCCACTCTAGCTACTTTCAGTCCATCAGTCTACACCATTTTATAACTCGAGTGAGTCTCAGGTACTAAATACACATGAGTAGAGTCTTAGGAGCTGTGGTTCAGCCTCCTTGGAGTAACATTGGCCATCATTCTGTCAGACCAACTAATAAATTGACCATTTACTCCACTGACATTGACTTATACACAAAAGCATCTATTATTTCTTCTAAAGAGCACGTAATATTACTTCTACCAAGATGATCCCAGACATAATGTGATTTATCTCTCCACTATCAGAAACCCATTGGGCCACTCTTTGATCTAACAGAATTAACACCATCGTACATCAGATAGACTACAGGTCCATTTACTGTATCATTCTGGTGAACCAACTGAGTATTGTAGTAAATGCCAGGCACCCTCACTTCTCCTATGAACATTTTATAATATCCAATTGTATAGTTAGAATTCTGTGCCTCACCGCTGCATTTTCATAAACTTGAGCACCTTACCCTCAATTCTGTTATAACCAACTATTGCATTTATTATGAAATAATTCTTATCATTAACTTCAGGTGTGAAACAAATGTCTGCCCCTATTATTATATCAACTCTCCTTTACACATAGAACATGCCTGGAAAAGGGTTATCTGACAGAAGAAACAACAATGTTTAATCCCTCTTATTTTTAAATTTAGAGGAATTGATCCCAGTCCTTAGAACTCAAAACCTCCATACTTTTTATTATACCATATCCCATAATAAGGTAACTTGATACAGCATTGGGCCCAAACCCCCGAGTGTTTGCTGTGTAGTGTCCCTAGATTAATGGTCCCCCAATCTGCAATGTCATCTTAACAGCCAGTACATCAGGCACACTCATCATTATATTTAGTCCACACTTACTGCTGACATGACCAGACTGGAAATAAGCACATGAGCAACTGTCCTAATTTTTATCAACAAATCTGTGAAAGCAGGGAATGAATTCTTAATGCAGCTGCCTAAGTAATCCTTATGGAAGCCACTGTGTCTAGCTTCCTTAGTGTGGGGTGGTGACTACAGTTATGAATTAGCATGCATTGCAATGTTATCATTACTAGCATTACCAAGTATCCCTAGCCAAGAGCTGCTACTGATGGCTGCTGGGTGAGGGGGCATTAGTTCTCTCTGGAAATGGGCCCCTCAGAGGCTACTCCTGCTCCAATAGATGGTCTTACATCTAAGCACATACAAGCAATACTAAGTGGACTCAGTGGGTGTGAAAACAGAACACATGAATTTGTAGAAGTAATGGATTTGAGAGGAAGGAATGGTTGGTTAACTTTATTGTAGCACATTCTATGCATGCACAACATTCTCAAACCATGGAAGAGGGGCATTAAACTTAAACCCAGATCACTTCAGAATACCAGGAGTGACTCAAGGCATGTCCCTAATATGTGTAATACATTTCAAATTGACCCCTCAAGTAGCCCTACCTTTATTTTTTATTTCTTCTATCTCATATATCTCACATATTCTAGCAGGAGAGTAGGGTGAACCAAACCAAAATTAAGTATGAAACCTTAGTATAAGCATCTATGGACCAGATAGAATGACTAACAGCTATCATTTTCTATCAGTAATATTACCCAATCCCCTATTTACAAGCCATTGACTCTTTCAATATTCTCATCCTTTTATATTAGCTCAAATATAACTACTACATCACCATTATCCTATCTATGAAATAAATTATCTTCAACTGTATTAACTATCCTGACAATTCTTCTTTGCACCTGTTAATAGGATTTCTACCAACATAGTTGTCAAAAAATAATGTTATCCTTCCACTTTTTATAGCTATCTAGCTTTACTTAGTTAATGCAATACTTAGTCTACATTCTGAATCATATTTCCATTACAGAGAACATGAAACAAAATGACAACTTGCACACCTAAACAATTTACAAGCTCTCCTTACCTATTGTGACCCTTTCTCAGTCCCTCTAACCCCCCCTTCTCTTCAGAAGTTTAAGTTAAATTCAGGGGCTTTGGAGCTCTAAGTGAGTTAAACACTTAGCAGCTGATGTTAAGGATTGTGAGAATTTATCCTACATTTAGGGAATGCAAATCAAACACTTTAATTAAACTAAATCCACACTAAATTTACAGTGACTGAACCCCATGATGATAACCTAATACCCCACTTGGCACTTAAATACCCTAATCAGATGACTTTAATCTATTTCCCTGCCATCAGGGGATGGAGGAAGACAAGACGTCAGGAAAACATGGTCAGACTTCACAGGGAGATCTTGCCATGACAGCACAGGGGTTTTACCATATTCCTGGGCACCTGACCCCCAGGTTCACGCTGCTGCTCTCCTCTTGAAACACCCATGATGCCCTCCTCTCTGCACTTATATGAGCCTGACTGAGCAGACCAGATGCTCAGTGTCTCTGAGATCAGCTTCCAGCTGACTTAAAACATGAACCAATGGGAAAACATACCAGATTTCTCATTCCAGAGGCCATCTTCATGACTCCCAGTGTCCCACAGAAGTGGTACCTTGGTGGTCTACAGTTGTGACCTGGTAGGAATACATACTGCCTTGATTTCCTTGTCCTTCCTGGGCTCATCATCCAAATTAGTCATCACCACCAAAACTGTTCTTATTGTCCGCTTCTGGGAGGATCCAGGCTATCATGGTCATTAGGCAACAAGGAAGGCTCATCATTCCCTGCGAATCTTGTCCAGTTCATTATGTTATTGACAAGTGCTACAGTCCACCTCTGTATCTGGGGCCTGTCTATCCATCTTCCCACCATGTCAATCAAGTATCTACCTACCAGTCTGATCTTTCTCTCATCTATCTTTGTGCCTTTCTGTCTGTCTGTCTGTCTATCATCTACAATTATCTATCATCTATCCTATTGTCTATGTATGTATCTATGCATATCTATCTACCTGCCTATCTGTCTATTATCTATTATCTATCTACCCCCCTACATATCTGTCAAGATGGAGGATAAGTTAATACACGCATCACTAATTACTAATATCACCGCTGAGCAACCTGGATATTCTTTATTCCCCCTTCCGTCTCCCTCTGTCCCTCCATCCCTCCTTTTTTACTTCCCTCCCTCCCCCCTCTCTCTGAGTGTGTGTGTGTGTGTGTGTGTGTGTGTGTGTGTGCTTGCACTTATGCATTCACAGGTAGGCAGACTATAACTAGCCCTCAAGCAACACTAAGACCTGAGGGTATCCAAAACAGACAGATATTCCATAACAGTAAGAAGAGGTGGCAAAGACAGGCCTGAACTATGGACCATTGCCAGGGTGTTGTCATTTTCAAGGATGGCAGAAAGAAATGTGAGAGGGTCATAGCTGAGCAGAGCAGGGCAGTGCCTCAGCTCAGAGCCTGGGAACATGTCTCTTCGTCTTACCCAGATGGGCCTTTTTTGCTTTAGGGATTGTAAGTGGTGGCTTCACTATCTCTAAAGAAAATACCCCTGCTTCTCTCTTGACACAGATGCTAACAGCGTCTTGGAAACATGATGGTACTGCAAAGCTGCACCTTCTCTGGCGCTGTTGGAGTCCAGGTGGCTTTAGGGAACTCCCGAGTCCCCTGTTGTGAGTGCTACATTGAGCAGCATTGGGTGACACACTTCCCTGAGAAAGCTAAGTGTCTTGTTTAGTCCACAGGGTGCTGAGTGACCAGGCCATTGTTCCTGTGCGCCTTCTCTCTTATGCTCTTCCCTGTAGACTGGCCCTGTGATGATGGACATCCAGGAGCTCTTACAATGTCAGTCTTTTTTCTGCCCCCCTCCCTATGTTCTGTGGGTACTGAGCCCCCCAGCTACCTCACTTTGGCCCTCTGACTTACTGATGAGATATTGAGAGATCCCTGAAGATGATCAACCTGGCTCTTTCCTCCATTGCCTTCTCTATTGAACACACCTGGTTCCGCTCTTTCTAGGTCATGCCCCTACAGCCCCTTCTCCTGTGTCTCTTATTCCTTGCTTCCACAATCATGGGGCGGATACTGGCCTCCCTACCTGCACCGCCTTTCTAATAGCAGCTGTGCTCTTGTATCTGTGATAGTACCTCAGTCAGCCTCTCTTGGCACTCTTGTGGGCTGAGCTGTTGTATGAACGGCTTCTCCTAAATGCCTCCATGTACATAGGATCAAGGAAGCTTTGCTCACACCCAGCTGGACCCCCGGAGGAAGAGAAAGGGAGGTTTTGCTCTGTTTCAGTCACCAGATATATTTCCTTCCCTTGAGTGCTCTGTAGTCATAGACTCAAGTGTCTCTCCTCCAGGGACAACTTGTTTACCCAAATATTTCCAAAGCATCCTAGGGAAGTTAGCTTAAGTACCAGGATGACATGATGTTGGTTGTGGGCTGGGTTTTCTTCAGACTCTGGGTGAAAGCTTATGGCTTTGGGGTATTGGGGCAAATGTGCCTGGCTGAAAACCCCTTGCACACTATTCTGCTTTTCAGCCTTTTCATTGTTTACTAATTTTTAAAAAGTCTCTGTGCATAGAGGGAATGACAGATTCCCTTTGCTCCTGCCCCTGTTTTGTGGGGTGTGCTAAGCCAGCTGCCAACGTCCCTTTCAGAATCTACCACACACCTGGGGTCTTCTTTCTCATCTTTGTTCCCATTTCTTACTTTCTGGAGCTTCTCATACCAGAAAGAAAATAACTGTGTAATAATTTATCCTGCCAAGTTGGCTTTCTTTCTAAATTACTTATATGTCCCTTTAAACGGTCTGTTTCTTAGAATGTTAACTTGACCTAGCTTCTCAGTCATCTAATGTAAAATTGTTACAAAGTCAGTTCAGCCTGGCCAATATGAAATCTCATTAAATTCTCCTGGGTGTCACAGGAAAGAACGCAGTGCATCAACTGAGCCTTGAAGGAGACAGGAAGTCAGGCAGGAGGCGTACGTTCATAAACCCACACCAATCACACATATGTTCCCTCCCACAAGGATCCACCAATCATATAAGTCAACCATCTTCCTCATATGAATACCGTGTTTGTGTGTGTGTGTGTGTGTGTGTGTGTTGCATTTGAGAATGAGAAAGACCCTTCACGTCAAGCCCCAGCAACTCCTCTAAGCCCCTACCTCATAAACTGTCGTTCCAATAGTCAAAAATTTAACACTACTTAAAGGTTTCCAAACACTTATTTATCAAAATTAAGTGAAAACCAAATGCACAAAGGATCCAAGGTCTTTCTGGCAATGTGTGCCTCATGTGACTTTCCCCCTGCCTGGTTCTGAGCACACAACACGAGCACTTGGTACTGGGCATGCCTTCACAGCACACATCAGCAACAGATGTTGCCTGAGACACTTATTGCACACAAGACATTTTCTTTTCATAAAACATCAATTTAGTTACTGAAAACAAAGACTTTTAATAACTGTATGCCATGAGTCTTCATATCAGTGTCAAATTATTAGACCTTGGACTTCCATTGTGTTAGGATGTTTGATTTTAAAAGATGCTTTCCAGTTGTTGGCTTGAGTTTCATTAAATAAAATGTGGCTGGGGATTAGGACAGAATTCCAACAATTTCTGAAACAGCCTGTGTTGGTTCGAATAAAAATGACTCTTGCAGGCGCATTACTTAAATGCTTCATTCCCAGTGGGTGGGACTGTTTGGGGAGGATTAGGAAGTATGGCCTTGTTGGAGGAGGTGTGTCACTGGGAGTGGTACTTGAGGTTTCCTTCCCAATGTCTTTCTTTCTTCTTTCCCTCTTTGTCCCCTGATTATCAATAAAGACATAAGCTCTCAGCTATTGCTATAGCACCATGCCTGCCTACCTACTGCCACATTCATCACCACGGTGATCGTGGATTCTAAAACATAAAACCAAAATAAATTCCTTTCTCAAAATCACTTGTCATATCAATAGTAAAGTAACTAAGACCTGGCCCTAAATATACATCTGTCATTTTCTACTTATATTCATGAAAATCAGTAATTTCAACATCAATGACTATAAATCAAAATACGGACCAACTCTGAAATTTATTGAACATGATCTGTATCTGGCATAGCAAGCATTAAGCCAAGTCTTAATTGTTTATGTAAAAATAAACAAGCAAATTCATATCGTTTGTTCATAAGTACCATTTTATCTGCAATAAAGAGTAAAATTCCATGTACATTGAAGAATTGTTTTAAAATAAATTTCCTTATGATTTTCTCTAATTGTTAAATATGTGTATCTTATTAGGAATAGATGAATATAGAGGCAATGAAACTAGAAAAGGGACCATTAAACTAAGGAAGGAAAAGGAGGTTTTAAAGGTAAGGATGGCAAGACAAATGCACACAAGGAACATTAAAGTAGAAGGTAGGATACTGCAGCACAAGTGTACAGGGAGGAAGTGGAAAGCAAAGACACAAGAGTGAGAAACAGAATAGAGGAAAATCAACCAAAAGGAAATCCATCTGAAAATGTAATACGGAGGCCTGCCATTTTGTAAGATAATGAATAAATAGACAGATAAATAAATAGATAAATATGTTAGCTGCCCGTCCCTGACAAGTCCACCTGCCTTACTTTGAAACCCCTGTGATATGCCATTACCATGGATATGGTGAAAAAATTCAGTCTAACACAGTTGGCAGAGCAAGATCCTGTTCATTGCCTCTTTCCTCACTGTATAAGGACATCTGAGCCTGGTATTGCAGCCCATGAGAAAAGGCAGTGTGTAAGGGGGGGTGGGTCTCAGTGTTCTGGAGATTACAGTGAACATGAGTGGTTCAGCACAAGCCATGGGGCAGAGAGGCAGCTTGTCGGACACTTCTGTTTATATTGCATACCATATCATACACACATATATGTAGACCTCACACTGTGTACTCAATATAATTCCTTAGGTTAAAAATGCAAGTTCTAGTTTAAAGGTGGGTCTATTCATGAATGAGAAAGCACATCAGTTGATTTTAAGTGCATTTATGTTTGATATGTTTGATCTGTGTGTGGAGGAAGGTTTATCTGTGTAACAATTAACAACAGAAATACAACAGTGAAAAATGGCTTGTTTGATTGGGAGTAGTTTTATGCCACTAAACAGGTCACAGGGAAAGAAGCAAGAGTTGTTGGGTAAGCATTTGCAACAAGCTCTACAAAGAATCTGTGCTTTAAATATGGAAAGATTCACACAATGACCAAAAGGTACTGACATGGCTGGGGAACAGAGCCTATCAACTGACATGTTCTACAGTAAGTTTTATTCTTTGTGCGATGACAATGATTAATATTCTTCAGTATGGGTGGAAAATACAAAATCGAGAGACTCAGAAATAAGGGCAAATCACCTAAAACAATGTTCAGCTTTATTTATAATAGTTTACCCTTCAGTTCTTAACAGGTAAAGTTTAGTGCATGGAACATAAAAGTGGTCAAAATAATAAAACAATAAAGATTGCTTTGTATTTTACAATAAAAGCCAGTACTAACACAAGTTTCTTAGTTCTTGATGGTGCAGCTGTGCATATGGCCATCCTTTGCTAGGAAATCTCTATGCCTCCCTGGGTTTGCAGCCCTGTTATTGTTTAAAGTAGCCACATAGGTTGATTGGCCCCAAACTTCTTGAATCTCTCTGTTCTGTAAGAATGTTGCAAAGCCAGTTACCAACTGATAGTCTCCTTCAGTCATTTCCTCCAGTGGATACAAGATACTTGCCACCTGTTTCAGGATGGTGTTTTTAATATATACATATATATATATTATTTTTAAATTTAAATTAGAAACAAGGTTGTTTCACATGTCAATTCCAGGTCCCTGTCTCTTTCCCTCCCCTCCTCCCATGCCCTCCCACCAACTCACCCAATATCCCCTCATTTTCCCAGGGAGAGTGAGGCCCTCCATGGGGGTGTCCATAGTCTGTCATTTCATCCAGGGCAGGGGCCTAGACCCTCCCCCAAGAGTTCAGGGTGAGAGTGCATCTCACATTGTTGGATTGGAGTCCAAAGTCCATGTGTATACCTGGGATAATGGTTTTTTAAGGGCAGTGTGAAGCTGCTGGCACCCTGCATCCCTAATCAGAAAGGAGAGAGGGGTCAGGAAAAGCACTGTGCTGTACAAACCTCAGAGCAAGTGCTTCCATCCATCACCTCTCAAGTCACTCTTGAAGGTAGCAGATCTAGTGGCTCGCTCTAAGGACCATTGTGGTCTCAGGTGACTCATGTCCCACTGGGCAAGGCCCTAGATGTCACAGTACCTTCCCGAGCCATAGACAAAGGCACATGGACAGCACAGCTGCCTTTGTCCTGGACTCCTGATGAGCACAAACCTAGAGAAACCACTGTCTCCCACAGGCTTGGAGTGTGGACAAGAGAGAAACCTCAATGCTTGTTACTGTAATGTGAGCTAGTCATCATGATTGCCAGCTCCTTTAGGGGCTTTTCACTGAGGCTTATCTTTCTTCAAATAATTTGGGAATATTTAAGGAAGTTAATAGAGGCTCAAATTTGTATTGGCGTTTTCCCACTTGCATTCCATCTTCCCCTCCAAGTGTTTGTTTATTCACTACAAAGGGATCTAATGGGATTGCTGTGGGTCGGGAAATTTAGTTGATCCAAGGAGAAGAAAACAGAGGCAAATCATCATTGTGCGATCTTAGAGCAATTTCCTCTCTGAGATTGTGTCCCAAGATATACATCAAATTATAATTAATAAATAACTAAACAGAAAGCATGAAAATACATATTATATTGATTGCTTAAATATAAGGCAAATACCAGTGTGGAGATGAATACTAACATCAAATTTGTTCTGCTTGTGAGATGAAGCTACCTGCTGTCATTTAAACTATAACTTCAAAATAAGATTCAGGAGTGTAATAAATGGTAATTGCATAATAGCAAAGAAATAAAAGTAGAATGCAAAGGGCAGCCTATTTGAAATGTTATAAAAATGCGTGCATATATTAAAAATAAAATTGTACATCAAATTATTACAGTTCATTATCTCTGGAACGAAAGAAAGGGATTTTAATTGTTTTCTTTATTGCTTTTGTACATGAAAGTTTAACAATGGGATTGCTATAATTTTTAATATGGCTAAAAAATAGGTCATTAAAACTTTCTGCCAATTCACAGAGCTTTTGAGAGGATAAATTAAATTACATTGTTGAAGTGCTTACAATTTGTGCATAAGAACTACATTATTAAAATAGAAATTATACCAAACTCCAAAAGAAAAAGAATAAAAAATGAATGATCACCAATTCCAAATGATAAACCCATTGAGAAAATTTATCTCTAGTGGCTGAGTTCCCTCAAAGGCAGATGGACTTTCACCAAGTAGAAGTAGAATATGCAAATAAGGTATAATATTTGCATGATACTGATCAACATTGATCAACATTCTATTTTAAAACTGAGAACTCTGTTGTAACTATGGTGAGGTCCAAAGCTTCCAGGAAATGAAGCAGCGGCTATCATAGTTTCCATTCTTCATAGGATGTGCTGAAAGTAATCACGACTGAAAAGTGATTGTTCTGTGAGACTACAGGAGTGATTACAAAGCTCTCTGTGTTGTTACCAGCTGTCACTCTATGGCATCCTTACTGCTGTTTTTACTATTCAATTTCTGAAATATGCACATTTGTTATTTGGGTTTAAAAAATAAAAATAATTAGTATGAACATAAAAGGATAAGATTTCAATGTCATTTTGGCCCTGAGAGATTAAAGGAGAAACACATCCTTTCATCCCTGTAGACACAGGAAAAAATGTCCTCAGTTCTGATAGCATCCATCGTTAAATAAATCAACCTTCATACACAGAAAACAGGAGATTCACACTTTTGAAGAAAGTATCTACTGAAAACCTACATCAAACATTGCAATTCCCTAGAGAAACATGGGGCACAATGTTATACCAGGAACTTGACTGTGTCATTGGTCTCACACCAGCACTTGAAATGGCACTTTATTGTTTTACTGTAAAACAACAGAAAAAATTAAATCAAGAAGAAAAAGAGAGTAGACAGTGTTCTATTATATATATGACTGTCTACACAGGAAAAAAAAAAGAAAGAAAGAATATGGTTCCATATTCACACTGCTGGAAAGAATTCAAATAACCTAAGAACAAGGGCTATTAATTAACACTTAAGTATCAATATTATTACCAGGAGTAAATGATCTTAAAATAAAGACAGGTTCAGTACAGGAGAGACCAAAAAGCTGAAGTGTATCATGAAATTAAAATTAATCTCATTTTTAAAAATGTCTAGATGAATGATGGGAAATCAAATGCGCAATACTCTCCTTCAGAAATGGTTGCCTTCGAAATTTGTTTGTAAATCTAAAACAAAGTCAAGCATACACATAAATTAAAATGCTAAAGTGAAAATTTTAGGTGCACAAATAGATAGGAGACTAACTTTTGGAGACTGAATCTCACTATACAGCCCAGTTTGGCCTCTAACTCCTCCACCTCTTGTCCCAGGTTCCCAAGACTGCATGCATGTGCCCTCACACCTGTCTGAGAGAGGGTGCTTTTGAAGAATCAGAATTGATGGCAGAGATTTTTACCAAGCAGAAGAAAAGTTGTTATTAAAGTAAACTATATAGTTTGTCAGCTCCTTTCATTTTGAACAGGAATTTGTTCTTCTTAACGGGCAAATGATATTCCATTACATACATTCACACTCATCGATTGCTAGATACCTGGGCTCAATTGGTAGCCTCTGTGTGAACATTTTATGGTAAACTTGCATCCCTTTGGTTTCTGCTTTCATTTCCTTTGGGTGCTTAGCACCCAAATGGATAACATGCTAACCTACCTTGGGTCTTTGGGGGACCTTCTGCTATTCTCCATAATAATTAAGACGAATAAAAGCCACAAGCAGAGACAAGAACCACAGAACCTCTCTTTGGGAGCTGAAAACAGTGAAGATGCAGAAAGTGACCAGAGAGGCAGGGAAAGTGCCAGGAGATCAGGGCACATAAGGGAGACTTATTTACTTACTGCATGCTGGATTCCCATACCAAAACAGCACAGCCAACCCTATGTTTATATGTGATGAATGCATGTGAGACAAAATGCTTTCAAATCACAGGCTTAAGACCCATGTTGTTGGTGAAGGAGTAAGCAGGGGCTGACATATGAGGGCAGAAAGACAGACAATCTCAACCAAGACCACTGACTGTCCACTTGGAAAAATAAAGCAAGATTCCCAATTTCCACATCCCAGGAACATTAGTTCTAGTTGGCTAAGAAGCTAATTGTTGAAAAAAGAACCTACCCACTCCCCAACCCTAATCCTGGATGTTACAAAGTCATTCTTCCATGGTTTGTTCTACAAGTTTAAGCTACTCAGACATACTCTCAATAAAAAAAGATGCAAGTGAATTTGACCATTTCAAAAATGTAAAACGTCCATATTTTGAGTGGCACCATAAATGTTTGACAAATGACAGGCTGCAGGAAGATATTCTCAGCTCAGTTCACATATTAGGAAAGATGAGTATGGATAATAAATGGAGAGTTTTTAAATCAGTGAACATGACACATAGAAAGCCATCTCAGAGTAGACCCATGAGTGTCTATCATGCTCCCAAACACGATCTACATCGTGGATAGAGAAATGGCCATTAAACCAGAAGGAAGCAGCCACTGTACAGGGAGTACAAGCTATGAGAAAGTAACGTGCTGGCTAGAAGGCTGAGAATTGGGCATCTTGGTCCTGCCTGTGGGAGTCCAGATGGTGCAGTAAATCTGGAGTCAGCACCTTGGAAAGTAAAAAAATTGTAGCTTTGGGAGCCAGTAATCCCACTACAAATATGTAACCTGAGTGAGCCATCATGTGTGCATAGCAGGAGGTAGGGATAAGAACGTGTGTTCCCGACTCTTTATAACACACTAGAGTTGAAGGCAGACAAATGCCTAGTCCTTACAGGAGGCATATACCAGATGGCAGCAAGTGTAATGCCCAGACTCTGCCATTGTGTTTACTTTCCATGTTAGTACAGGCATGCCCCCAAATAAAGCAATGCTGAAAATGATGAAGCAAAAAGCACACAACAAAAATTCAGTGCCACCTTCACTAATAATAGAGGCCAATATACACATGTCAGGTTCCTAAGACCAAGCAGCAACTACATGTAAACTATGAAAACTATAATGGTACTTTTTTGTAAATGTATTGAATACAGAACATGATATTTTGTTTTATTTCCTGATGTAGCAAAGCTGTTAGTATGGACATGAGTGATGGCCAGTACAGATTTTAACTGTATCTCCCATATTTACGTCTTTAAATAGACTGTCATCAAAGAGCATACAAAAGCTACCTGCTAAATTTTGGTGTCATAAGAAAGATCTGACTCATGCAGATATATCTATTTCTAATTTTAAAAATCCAATGGTGCTGCGAAAGTTTTTCTAATGATTAGAAAGCTATCCTGTCAGTAAGGTTGGCAGAGCCTGCCCTTCTCCATGATGTCTCCATGCCCCTGGATTTGTGCTTTTGATCTTCTGGCTGTCCTTAATAGAACTTCAAAGTCACATTGGAAGCATTTAAACTATTCAGTGGGCATTTGAAAAGGGCAAACCCAATTGGAATCCTGCGGCTTTAAAATATGTATAGCTTTGATAACATCTCATGTTCACCCAAAGCCTTTCATCCTCAGGTTATTAAACTCTCCCAGCATATTAACTGGAGGGTCCCCACAGTCCCCCTTGAGGCAGGATATTGGTTCCTATTATTTAGAGAAACCCAAGTGGTCATAGAATTAGTTACTTTCAAAGTCAGAAAAAGGCATGATCATGCCTCCAGGTTGGTGATATCCCAAATTTGTAGCCATGTAATTTGGGTCAATTCTCCTATCCGAATTCATACCCTGTGCCCATTCTGTTCATTATTCCTGATTAGTTCTCAGTTCCCAGTTTCATGGTAATTTTCTATAACACTCCCCAAGCCACTCCTTCCTTTTTTTTTTCAATCTAAGTGTAATGTCTAGAATCCTAAGCTTTAAGTCATAACCGGGCTTCAGTAAGGCATCGGGTTATACTCACTTCTCTGCCTCCAGCCCCTGGTCCCCTGCCCACCTGCCATTGATTTTCCCTGGGAATGAATAACTCTTCCTTTTGTACTTCAGATACAGTTGAATCAACCGTAGTTTTTGGGAGGTTGCCATAGAAAACTGTAAGATCTCTTGCCAGGACAACTGCTTGTAGGTCTGGGAATTGTACGTGGTTGAAGGCAAGGATTTGCCATGAAGATTAACCCTTTGTGTGACTGAAACTCCTTGGAATACACCCTTGTCCTTTTGTGCCGTGTATCCCTAAGCACTGTCTGTGTGACATTCCTTGAGGGTATGCTGACCCTCATTTATGCTATGCTTTGAATGTAAAGGACCCACACACACAACTCACATGCCTACACACTTGGTCCCCGGCTGTAGATGGTATCTGGGGATATTGTGGAACTTTCTGGAGGTGTGATCTAACTGGAAGAACAGGCATTGACCTATTTGCTGGATGTCACAGTTCCTGGTTCCCAGACATGTAACCAGCTGCCTCAGTTTCCAGTTTCCCAGCCATGATGGATGGACCTTCACACCATGATCCCAGATAACCCCTCCTAACATGAGTCATTTCCTGTCAGATACTTCTGAGCCAAGGGAAAGAAACCCAGCTCCTAATCATCTCTTCTTTCACAAATTACAGACAGTGTGAGTTCAGAATTGGAATGGGATGAAAACATTTGAAAACACCCAGGATGCAAATGTCTGTGTATGGGGATATCTGCTTCCTAAGCATCATGACTTGTTTTTATAGTTTGCCATAGCAATACACAGTGAGATGCACATTTTGCTAGAAAGTATGCTTCACATTTTGAAAGTTGATCTTTTCCAAGTTCTCAATACAAGGTATGCTTGCCCCAAGATAGAAAAAAAAAAGCCATGGGATTGCCAGGGGACTTAAGCCACAGGACACAGTGCACTCTATTGCCAAGAATTTCACATACTGGCATGGGAGCCTTACTTGGCAATGGAACATTCTGAGTGGTGGTTTGACCCAACAACATGTTAATATAGGTATGTCAAATATGTCAAGGCAGGTCAGGCTGAGCTGTGGTGTTGTGTAACCTTGTTGTTTGCCGTCTGACTGACTCCCTGTGAATGGAGCAGTACCCTCACACATTACTTCCTTTAGAGTTCTGTGAGTTGGTAAGGAAGTCTGTAACCGTACCTTAGCTATGTATCTTTTTCTCTGATTGGTTTAATGGCCATTCATCATTTCAATTAACCTAGGGCTTATAGTAAACAGTTAAGGCAGGAGACAGCCATGACCAGCCACTGGGACATCTACTCCCAGGCACCTGGGCACGAGTCAGTGTTGTGGGCCCGTGAGTAGAGTTGGTGAGTGGGCAATTGAAGGCACACAACTATCTGCAACTATGAGTCTTTATCTTCCTAGTTGTTCTGTGCTGAAGGAGTATATGTATGTACACCTGAGTGTGTGTGAGTGTCTGTGTATGTGTGTAAGTTCCTATGGGTGTGAACCTGAGGGTGTGTGAGTGTATATGCAAATATGTGTGTACGAGTCATAGGCCTGCCTTCTGCCTTCTCGTCAGCAAGTGTTCACTGTTAACAGATGTGTCTTAATGGTCTAGGAAGCAGGCTGAAGATACACAAATGTATCCAGCCTGGGCAGATCTAAGCAGAGCCTAGATAAGCCATTCTGGACCCAGAAAGTCATCTTGTTTGCCAATTTGAGAAGCCATTGGGCTGTCCCAGGGATCAACAAACTGCTTTCTTACGCAAAGCATTGCAGGAATAGCCTGGTGGGCTTTGGTGAAATGAGCTCTGAGAGAGCTCCATCCCATCCATCAAACCCGTAAACTGCAGCAGAGTGGGGCTGAATGGGGCCTAGGATGAAGCAAACCAGCACTGTCTTCACTGTGGCTGCCTGTGCTGTCAGACAATGCCCCTGCATGAGCATTTGAGCATCGACAGCTCAGCTGTTTGTCCCAACACGTGCTCTTCCTCCATGTCTCACCTGTGCAGCATCGGCTGAGAGGTGTGTGACTTACACACAGACAGCCTTGAATAAGTGTGTGTAGGCTCCATACACCACTCTTGCTTGTGACGAATTGCATGTGCTCATTTGCAGTTTAGTGTGGCTCCCTCCTGGCTTGGGAATGATGTTCAGGTATCCTCCAGGCCTCAAGCATTGGGGGACAGACCCCTAGTCTGCACATGATTTACCTTTGATGCAAACAGGCTGTTTCCAACCAACACATTACCTTTGAAGGTTATCTGGTAGAAATCAACATCTCCTCTTCATTCAGACGTTAGGCATGTGATCTAGAAAGTACAGAGGAAAGAACGCTTGAAAGTAGCCATGCTGAGGATGCAGGTTTGTTTCTTTCCACACTGATCAGAAAGAAATAGGCTGGGTCATCAGTCTGGCTGGCTCAGAGATGTGGTCACAGGCACTTGCTGCAAAGAGGTAGCATCCAAACTTGCCATAATAGTTCTTCTCTTATTGTTTGCCCTGAAGACAGTAGTGCATGTAGTCCTGGTTGGCTCTGAGCTCCTGATCTCCCTAAGTGTTGGGTTCACAGCATGAGCATGTATTTAATAAGAGATGTCTCCTTTTTTCTTAAGAGACTGAGTATTGAATCCAGGGCCTTGTGCATGCTTGTCAGGTGGTCTACCATTGACCTACTACTGATACATCACTGATCTATTATTCCTACACCCTCAAACCCAGTTCAGAACTCCTGAAGCTCAAAGTCTATCCAACTGAGCTTCCAAGGAGTGAATACATTGTCCAGCACACCAAGTTAATACCTAGCTAGGAAGGCCAACCATGTCTAGGAAAGAGTGCTGAGAATTCATTCACGTAATCTCTGGTTTTATGGTGTGAGGAGAGAAGACAGCCAGAGTTTCCATTGACTGTGTGTGTGGGGGTACACAGGTGAGAAGGGAGCTAAGTGTGAGTTTAGTGGTGTGTGTGGTAGGGAGTAGAGTAGAGAAAGACAAGAGGACCATTCCTCCGGAAGTCAAACCGGAAACTGATGGCAAGTAAGCCTCGGGTGAAGGGCTCGACCACTGTCCCAAGGAAGTCAGGGAGACAGTTAGCTCATTACTCTCCTTCCACAGAGCATACAGCTACCTCGGTATCTGCCTGGGCAAACTGATCAGGAGAGAAAGGGGTGCTATAAAATATTCCAAGCAACATGCTCATGTCTCCGTATTGCATCACCTAAACACTTTCTTACTGAATTGTTCCAACAAAGCTTCCAGAAATTGTACGAGTCAGGAGAGTCAACAGTACCAAGCCGTGGTTTATTTTTTGTGTGCCCAAGAATAAACATACAGCAAATGAGTAAATAAATCACTACTTGGTGAATCATTGAATGAGGGCAGGACGATGTGAGTCATCCAAAGACTGAATTAATGAACAGATAAGGGACTCTAGGGAGTTCTCTTTCTATTCCTTCTTACTTTAGAAAAATTGAACATTTTTATTGAACCAATGACTTCCATTCTCATTAGGTTAATACTCATAATCTAGTCATTGTTTCTGTGCAGAATCTATCAAGCATGTCTCAATCTTATTTCTACAATGGATGGGAACTTGAGGGGGCTGGTTGGGTGGGCTGGGTTGGAGGTTAGACATAGAAGGAGAGTAACAAAAGAGATATCTTGATGGGGGAGTCATTTTGGGGTTAGGGAGAAAACTGGTACTAGGGAAACTCCCAGGAATCCATAAGAAATACCCCAGCTAAGACTCCTAGCAATAGTGGACAGGTTGACTGAACTGGTCTTCTCCTGTGATCAGATTGGTGACTACCTTAATTGTCATCAGAGATATTCTATCCAGTAACTGATGGAAGCAGATGCAGAGATCCACAGCCAAGCACTGGACTGAGCTCTGGGGAGTCTTGATGAAGAAAGGGAGGAGGGATTATATGAACCAGGCAGGGGGTGGTGTCATGATGGAGGAATCCACAGAGACAGTTGATCTGAGCTCTTGAGAGCCCATTGACTCTGGACAGCTGACTTTTGGGAACCTATTCCCCATGCTGGACTACCTTCGCCAGTCTTGAGTCATGGGAAGGAGCTTGATCCTACTTCGACTTGATGTGCCATGCTTTGTTCAAGCCCATGTCTTCCCTTTCTGAATGGAGAGGAGGAAGGAAGGGGAAAGGGTTGGATGGGAAGCAGGACAGGGGTGGTGGGGGGGGGCTCGACTGGGAGAAGAGGAGGGAGAGGAAACTTTGATCAGTGTGTAAATAAATGAAAAAGAAGAAAATGGAGTGCTATGGTGCATTGTTCTCCAGTCCTTACAGCTAACACAGTAGCCAGTTCTCTTAAACAATGAGCTATCTCTCCAGTCCTTTGGCTATGTTTTTAAGAATTGGCTTTAGCCAATTTAGCCACTAGCCAATGGGAAAATGGGTAATTGTAGGGCTGGCAAGATGGCTTGGGGAACAAAGGCTATTACCATTGTCCTCATGACCTGAATTGGGTCCCAGGGTCGCATGGTAGCAGAGGAGAACTGAGTTCTTTAAGCTGCTTCTAAACTTGTGTGTGAGTGGTGACAAATAAACAAATAAATAAATGTAAGTAATTTGTAAGTCAGCAGTGAGATGTTTTTCATGCTTTCTGTTTCTCTCTAGAACACCTCATGCCTGGTCCAGCCAGCAGTGATGGGCTGATGAGAGCATCATACAGGAGAACCTCGAGGCTGCCTCAGCCATGCCCCCAGCAGTGGACTACATTGCTGGACTTGGGGTAGGATGTGTGCTGTTTGTCATCCCAAACTATTTAGCTAAGATTTGGGACCCTTGTGCACTGAGTAGAACTGGCAATGGGCCCAATTGTTTTAATTGAGAATACAATTGAAATTATAATTTCATTGCAATTAAAATCACTGAAGTTACATTAAAATTATAATTACTTGATTTGCTTGAATTAGGCATGAACAGTGAAGTGAGGAAGGGTTACCAAACCTACTAATGAGATTTGAAGATTTACATAATTAAGTATAATGGAATTTAGGAAGTGACAGCTCCTCGGTTCAGGCTGCTGTGATTCCAAGGTGTGAGCATCTACACACATCCTCTCCAAGGCTGAGGAAGAGTGGGAAAGAGATGCTTTAAGAAACAAATTACTGAAAACAGAATGTCTGGGTTAGAAAAGGAATGTACATTCCACCTTTCCCTCACTCTGCTAAGAAAACACAGAAGGACTGTACACACAGAGGCTGGAGACAGGGTAGACAGGTGAATAATGATTCTAAGTAAGCAGCCGTGACTGGAAAAGAGCATTTGTGTGCCAGCCACACCTCCATGCTCTATATGTTGTTCCTTTTCAGTTTCTCTAACACACCTCGGGATAAAGCCCATTTTCACATCTGTCGAGAAGGACAGCCAGCGTTCATTACCTTTTCAGTTGCTCCAACACACCTCGGGATAAAGCCCACTTTCACATCTGTCAGAGAAGGACAGCTCAACTTCATTCTGTGTGCGCACACACGCATATGCACACACACACACACATGAGCACACACACATGCACACCTTCACTCTTATATAAAAAGAAATCTCATTCTGAGCCAGCAGGAATTTTGCAATGTCACACGGTTCACCTAGCCCACATCAGGGACTTCATCCCCGACTCTGGTTTGGGCTGGAGAGCATTCACCTGGGCAAGGACCCTCATTTCACATGCACAGTCTCAGATCTGGGAAAGTTTCATGCCACCACCACTGAGCCACATGAATGAGTCAAGGAGCTTGGGGGTTGACCAATTCATTAAGGGACAGACACACTGACTACTGTTTTAAGTGTACCTGTGCACTGCTGTGTTTGCACAGATCATAAAACACTCAAAACTGTCCGAATCCCACCCCCCCATCAGACCCAATCTAAGATGCCTATATTTGCTTGGTTTGTGGCCTTACATTGGAATGTGGTCACTCACTAGGGGTTACACTGTTAGAGGAATCTGTCATCTCCCAGCAGTCATCTATTACCAATAGCTCTTCAGTTAGGGGTGGGGCTTCACGGTACCTCCCCTGTCTGTCATGCTTGGTCTGGGGTGAGTTTGCACAGTTCTTAGGCATGCTGTCAATGTTGTGTGTTCATATGTGCATCTGTCCTGCTGTGTCTTGAAGTCATCTACCTCTTCGGGCTCTTATGGTCTTTCTGCTTCTCTTCCACAATGAGCCTTGGGAGAAGGGGATGGAATGATATAGACTTTAAAAAAAATAATAGCACAAAGTCAGTGGGGCAGGGGGTGTGGGGGTGGGTTTGTTTGGAGTTGGTGAATGGGCTAATATGATCAAAACAACTTGTAAGGCATTCTCAAAGAACCAACGAAACAAATGGACTAGGATCCCTGTCTCTAAGTTAGTAAGAATAATTTGAATTCCTTATGTTCTTTTGTCAAAGCCAAAACTCACTCTTCTTCAAGACACTTTTTTTTGCAACTGGACTTTAAAATGTAGTGCTTTAATTCTTCTCAAAGCCTGTCTTGATGTGTTTCACTAGATCAACGGGTAAGGATGGACACAAATCAGAAGTTAACTCTGCTATGCCTTTGAGTCCATGTCCTTGCTAAGGAGACTGTCATTCCCCCTCTCTGAATCTGGAAAAGGCCAGGATTTAGGGTAAGGACTGGGTAGGCTATACCAAGGATTCACACCTCCCAGACACTACAGCTAAATGCTAAGAAAGAAGTATGGCTTCGGTCTCGATGAGTCTACAATAAAAACTCTGAGATTAGCAAATCTCTTGACTCATAGGCAGTAGCTTCAGGTATGACTCAGCATCCAAGTCTTCCAGGGTCACCTGACCCTAGGAGGTACAGAAAGGGTTCTCCCTGCAGACACAAGAACCTTTTCCTCCTTCTTATTCCTGTGCATACATGAACCCATGACATCTATGCTAATTAGCCTATGAGTAGAGCAGAAAAATTACTGAGATAAAAATAAATATTCAACAGTGAATCCAACCCTTAACTGAGGGGAAGAAGAAAGGAGGCTGTACAGGAAGCAAGCTTGGAGAAGCTGGGATACCTCAGCTCTATTTTGACTTCTGTGGGCAAATAGCACATGAAGTCTAGAGTAAAAATTTTGCAGGTGGAAGCTCATTCATATACCTTCATTAGTATGAAACTTACTGGAATTCGGGAGCCCATCACAAATCTGAATATGCCCATTCCTCAGAGAGGAGGAAGCAGAGATTCCCTTCTCAGTATTTGCATTGAAAAGGTTATTTTATTCAACAAATAGATTGCTTTTCTCAGCCCCTGGCCTTCACCATACATACAGGAAATCACACTTGGTTGTTGTCTGTCATAGTGACAGTAGATTTCTATGGGTGCAGTGGGCTATCAGTTCACTTCTAAGGGCCAAAGTTGGTGTGAGTCTCACTGAGCTAAAATCTAGGGTTCACAGGCCGCACTGCTCCAGAGGGGAATCCACCTCTGGTCTTTTCTAGAAGCCAGTAGCTCCATCACTGGAGGTATTAGCAGAATCCATTTCCTGGTGGGTACAGGACTATGCCAGCTGTCTGTTGAGGGGTTGTTCACATCTGTTTCAGGTGAATCCACTCTTCAGCAGATGGTCAACTCCCTCTGTGCTCACTGCAGGCCACACTGAGTCACCTTCTTCTCTGTCGTAGCTCTCTGACTTCTGTTTCTAAGGGCTTATATGGTTAGGTTTCTTTCTCTCGAATGATGCTAAGGAATTTCATCTCTGAGCCTGGGGTGTGGCTCAGTTGGCAGCATGCTTGCCTGGCATGCACGAAGCCCTCTCTTTGATCCCCGGCATCTCATAAACCAGGTATTGTGGCATTCCTTTGCAATTCCAGAACTTGAGAGGTAGAGGTAGGAGTATCAGAAGCTCATGGTCAACCAAAACAAATCCGAGGCCAGCTTGAGATACATGAGATTCTATCTCAGAACATGGTACTGTATCCCTGGGCTCTAGGGATGCACTTGCCAGCCCCGTGGGAGCATTATCTTCCTTAATGAACTATGTATTTAGTAACAAGAATCAGATTGTAAGATTAATATTTGCCCAGCATACAAAAGATAAATAAATCATTTTATCCTGGTTGGAAATATCGCCCAAAAACTCTACCTAATGGGGTCATGAGGATTGGTGGAAAACTATTTATTTTGTTAATAAAGTAATTTATAGGGTAAAACAAGACATAGCTTGGTTCTGTGTTATGTAGAAAGTAAGATGCAGCACCAACATGGTGGTGACAAGCCTGGCCTCTCACATCAGGCTGCTCCTCACCACCATGGAATCTCCAGTTCCTCTCTGCTCATAACACACAAACCACTCTACTTCTCTCTCTCTCCTGTCTTTCCACCACATACTCGCTCACTTCCAGTGTGGCCCAGGGTCTCCTGAATGACAATGATTGTATTCTATTTCTAAGATATATTAGTCCACTGTCTTCCCAGTACAGATTAACCCTCTTTGTACGGACAGTACAAAGTTATTGGGTATCACTGGGTGCCAGTGGCATCAGTATCAGTCAAGCCTGTGCCTTGGTCATATTGGCTGCCATCCTAACACTTTCTATTAATGAGTGTGACCATTACTCTCAATCCATTCTTGTTCTTCAGTATGCTTATTATCTGTGAATCCCACTGGAGGGCTGAGGGGGAACCTCGCCTGTGACTTAGCACTGAACTCAAGGGAAGAAGGCACTTAAGAAATGTCCAACTCCCAGGAGCATGTGGTGGAAAGAAGGCAGAGAGGGAGAAAGGGAGGGAAGGAGGGGGTGGTTAGATGGTGACATTTTGGGAGCTTCTTGAACTGAGTCCTGCACCCAACCAGAAAACTAACAATGTGGTAAAACTGGGTGCTTAGATCGTAAGTGTGGCAAGGTCAGCAATTATATCCTGTCCTTTGGTTTACTTTCACATGCTTTAAAATGTCACACTCCTTGTTATCCTCATGTCATACAGAAACACTGCTGTCACCAAGATAAATATCCTCCATATTTTAAAATTATTATTACTATTTATTGTTATTGTTATGAGTGTGCATGATGGATGTGGGTGTGGATGGGTGTGTGAGGGGTGGGTGGTCATGTGCATATGGTGGTCAGAAGACAACTCCGTGGAATTGATTCTTTCCTTTCATATTTTCATGGGTTCTGGTACTCTAACCTGAGTCACCAGGATTTAATCTCTTAGGCCATGTCATCATCTCCAACCTCTTTCTTTTAAACATCACAGCATGGAAACTCTTTCTCAGTGTGTGGAGGAAGGCAGAGCTCTGGTTCCTCACGTTTAGCTTAACTCACATGGTCAGTGTTACTTTTGCACAGGCAATAGCTAAGCAGATCATTTTAAAACTCATTCTAAGAACCAGCTGCCCAGTTCATTCTCAACTTCACTAAGCTTGCCCACCCCAACTGGGGAAGGAAAACAGTAAAATGGAGATATGTTGGTCTTTAGTCGACTTCAGGAACAGAGAACAATGTGCTTGAAATGCTCAGGGAAAAAACAACAGTGCTCTTTAAAATACCAGAGTCTGAAACTCTAACGTTCACATAGTAAGAGCCAGTTCTAGAGAGAAAGCCACAGCAGAGAGAAGACCTGAGCCACTTGTCCCTACTCTGAGGGTGGATTTTTCCTGGGGCCAGTGGCAGTGACACATTTAGTAGGGAGCCTTGTACCAGCACTGGGACTTGTCATGACAATGGCTCCTTTGGTAATCCCACAATGCATTTCTGTGATCCTCCACCAGACTCCGCTGAACCACATTTGTGTTCTTTCTGACCACTAAGAATAAAATCAGTCTAGAAATGAAAAAGCTTAATTTGCAAGCCACCATCTCTGCAGTGCCTTTAGAGAAACACACCTCACATGCTACCTTTCCAGAAGGATACTGACGTGAATTCTTCACAGCCAATGAGGGCCAGCAGTTTCGCACCCAGCAAATGCAGACTCACTCTGTTCTTTTGCTACAGCCACGGGCAATGAAACACAAATCATGAGTCAACAAATGAGGGAAGAAAAGATGGGGGTGTTGGCCAACTGGGAACAGAGAGAAAGAGAGAAGCGAGGCAGAGAAGAGAGGGAAAGAAAGAGAAAGAGAAAGAGAGAGGAGAGAGAGAGGAGGGGGCAAGAAGAGAAAGGGTGGAAAACAAAGGGAGAGTAGGCAGAGAGAGAGAGAGAGTGTGTGTGTGTAGAGGTGCACGCTTATAAGGGGAAGCTTTCACATGTATACTGAGTCCTGACACAGCCCTGTAAAATGTGACGTAGCCATGATGTGGCCAGGCAACACAGGGCCCTTTGAGCTGCCTAGTATCTGCCTCAATGCCATCATGCATGTCCCACCGATGGTCAGAGGGCGGGGTCAGCATAATGCTGGGTTCCAACACACTCTGCCATACTTGGTTATGTTAGCATTGATTCTCAAGAGACTGGTGTCCTGTGTTGCAACTCCTTTCACATAATTTAATTTCTATCTTGGGAACCCCTTTAGGAGGTGATTTGTTCTATGCCATCAGATTTAAGTGCTACGAGAAGAGCTGAGAAACATCATGCCTTTCTTCAGGTATGCAAGAACAGAAGCCAGCTTCTCAAAGGAACAATGCTTGAACAAATATCTGCCATTTGTACCCAAGGATTTGGGGACATGTTCATTTTCTTGTTAACACTTCACTGTCTTCTTTGAGAGCCAAGCTGGCTATTAGGGATGATTAACCAGGATAGAATGTTTCCATAGCAATCTTGTGGTAGAACATATTGGGCAGGATTCCATTCCAGATCTCGCTCATAAATAATTACCCACAGTCTGCATCATTGTGATTAAAGATGGAAAGAGAAAGAGAGGAGTGGAAAAAAGCATATCTTGAATTTTGCCTTAGTTATCAAGCTAATTCAAGTTTCTCATAACAAGAACTCCTGAGGAATGTTTATACCTAGGCTCCAGGAACATCCCTAGGCAGAGCTTCACTTCCCCAGGGAAATGTGTTCATGTTTGGAAATTAAACAAGATAAGCTTGTGTGTGAGCGTCAGGTCTGAGGGTGGGGGTGGCTGCTGTAGGCTAATGACTAGTTAATAGAAAACCCAGTCTGTGAATGTGACCTGTGTGTGACTATCAAGTGACACACCCCCTGTGAGGGCAGGTCTTTAGAGCGGGCAGCAACTTCTTGTTACAACACAGTGTGAGAGAAAGATCACACTGCTTTCCCCACCCACCTGTGGTGGTTTGAGTGAAAATGGCTCCACAGACCCATAGGAAGTGATGCTCTTAGGAGGTGTGGCCTTGTTGGAGTAGGTGTGGCTTTGCTGTAGGAAGTGTGTCACTGGGGGTGGGCTTTGAGGTTTCAAGCACTCAAACCAGACCCAATGTCTCTCTCTTTCTGCTGCCTGCTGGTCTGGTGTAGAACTCTCAGTTCCTTCTCCAGAACCACATCTGCTGAGTGCCACCATGCCATGGACTAAACCTCTGAACTGTAAGACAGCCCCAATTGTAGGGAAAAGGGACCAGTCAAAGAAACACACCCTGAGCAGAGCCAAAGAAACACACTTTGGCCCTGCAACCACAACCAAAGAAATGTATCCTGACCCTGAAACCAATGCCAAAAGAACACACTTTGTCCCTGGAATCAGAGTCAGTGAAAGAAATGTACCCTGGCCCTAAAATTGGAGCCAAAAGGCTAAAAAGGACCAGAGAAAGAAACACACTTTGGCCCTGAAACCAGAGCCAAATCTGACCCTAATCCTGTGTAAAAAAGTAACCAATCCCGGAGCAGAGCTCTAGCCAATCTGAGCTCAGCACTGAAATCAGACCAATCCCTACTCTGGAAAAACTTCCCCAACCCCAAGAATCCCTATATAAACCCTGTGTATGTTCAGCTTGGCTGGTCCAGCTGCCTTCCAATAAACCCCTTTGGATGAGCTTTGGGTGAAGATCTTCTTTTGCGGCAGCGACAGAGCAGAGGCGACCCTGGGCAGAGCAGAGCAGAGCAGGGCAAGCAGGGGTGTAACACTTGCCCAGGAAACCTTCCTCGGCAGAGTGGAGTTGTTACACTCTGCTCCCAGCTCCCCGCTCTCTGCTCTCCAAGAGCAGAGCTGAACTGTAGCAACTTTGCCGGAGAAACCTCCTGCCTAGCAAAACTGCTACACTAGGCGAACATCCCCAGCTGGAAGACCCTGTCCTGCCGGAGCAGAGCTGATACACCGGAGAAGCCTTTCTCTGAGGCAAGGCTGTAAGCTGCCAAGCTTACTGCAACCTGGGGTGGTCCTTGGCTCCCGAGCTCCAGGATACCTTTCCACCTGAGCTGTGTAACACTCAGTATCCTTGGTTCCCGAGCTCCAGGATACCTTTCCACCTGAGCTGTGTAACACTGAGTATTCTGTGACTCCCGAGTGCCAGAATACCTGACCCACTCTGTTCCATCCTGTTCCGACCCATCCCGAAACGCTTACACCAATTAAATGTTTTCCTTATAGAAGCTGTCATGAAATCCTAACTAAGACAACACCTATGTTCTTGCCATCTTCTCTGCCATCATCTCTAGCCTTGCTGATGTCAGAACACTGTGGTACTGGGGTCCTTCCCTCAGCCTGTATCTGTGATACGGACCTGAGTCTCCATCTGGCCGTTTTGGTATTTCACATTTCATGTTAAGGTCTTTGTATATTTTTAATTGATTTGTATGGAGAGTGAGAGCACTGGGTCTGATTTCATTATCCTGCATATGAACACTCAGATTTCTGTATTCAATGTATGTTCTGATACCATCATCAAAACTTCTGTGATCATAGCTCTGTGGGCCTGTATTCTACCCCATTCTCCTATGCATTTGGTTTTGTGACACCATTCTCTCATTGTCATTGTGAATCTGTAGCAGAATTTTGAGGTAAGGCATTGTGGTACCTGTCAGCATTACTCTTTCTGCATTGATTATTCTGGTTGTTTTGTGTTTCTATATAATTTTAAGATTTTTTTCGTAGTTCTGTGAAGAATGTCATGGAAATTTTGATAGTCAATGTATTGAATATTTAGAGTGTACGGATTATTGTAGTTCATTTTTATTAACCAAACAATACATTATTATTTTGGGGTTTTTTATTTTTAAATTTAAATTAGAAACAAGGTTGTTTCACATGTCAATCCCAGTTCCCTCTTCCTCTCCCTCCTCTCCTCCCACACCCTCCCACCAGTGCCCCTATCCTCCCCTCCCTGAATCCTCACTCCTTTCCCCAGGGAGGGTGAGGCCCTCCATAGGGGGTGTCCATAGTCTGTCATTTCATCCTGGGCAGGACCTAGGCCCTCCCCCAAGGGTCCAGACGGAGAGAGTATCTCTCATTGTGGGATGGGCACCCAAAGCCCATTTGTATGCCGGGATGAATACTGATCTACTACCCAAGGCCCCATAGATTGCCTAGGCCTCCTCACTGACACCCATATTCAGGGGGTCTGGATCAGTCCCATGCTGGATTCCCAGCCATCAGTCTGGGGTGCAAGAGCCCCCCTTGTTCAGGTCAGCTGTTTCTGTGGGTTAAAGAAGCCCAGTCTTGACCCCTGTGCTCATCAGTCCTCCCTCTCTGTCACTGGGTTCCTTGAGTTCAGCTCAGTGTTTAGCCCTGGGTGTCTGCCTCTGCTTCTATCAGTCATTGGTTGAAGGTTCTGTTTCTCAGACTCTCTGGCAGTGGGATTGTACTTGAAGTTCTAGCTAGAGCAATATGACAACAAAAGGATATCAAAGGGATATGAATTGGAAAGGAAGAGGTCAAACTTTTACTATTTGCAGATGATATGATAGGTTACATAAGTGACCCAAAAAACTCTACCAGGAAACTCCTACAGCTGATAAATACTTTTAGCAAAGTGGCAGGATATAAGATCAACTTAAGAAAATCAGTTGCCCTACTATATACAGGTGATAAAAGGGCTGAGAAAGACATCAGAGAAACATCACCCTTTACAATTGCCACAAACAACATAAAATACCTTGGGGTAATGCTAACCAAACAAATGAAAGACCTGTATTGCAAGAACTTTCAGTTGTTAAAGAAAGAAATTAAAGAAGACACCAGAAAATGAAAAGATCTCCCATGCTCTTGGATAGGTAGGATCAACGTAGTAAAAATGGCAATCTTGCCAAAAGCAATCTATTGTAGTTATTTTTCACACAATTAATTCTGACAATTTATGAGCAAAACTTATTTTAAAAAAATCCAACTCTGTTTTCCAAGAAACATAACTCACTTGCAAAGACATCTAAAATCTGAACATCAGCAGATATAAATCAACCTATCATGCAAACCAACTTACTACAAAAGCTGATGTAATTGTTTTCTGACAAAGTAGACTTGAAACAAAATATCATCAACATAGACAAAGAAAGCCAGATTTTAATAAAGGGAACAGTTCATTATGGTGATATGATAATAATAAATATTCATGAAATAAATGTTTGGGCTCTTACTTTCCTAGAACAAACACAATAATACAATAATTATGATTATCTTCAATCCTCCCTCCTTGTCATCTTTAAGTAGACCTTCCTTCCTTCTAAGCATGAGTGCACATATGACAAACCCGAAGAAATAACTAAAATGTCCCCAGAAAGAATAGCCATAATGGGACAGACTCATTGATGAATCCTGCTTTATTTTTTAGGAAGACCTAGCAGCACTACTCTTCAAACAATTTCATAAAATAGAGAGGGAGAAACAAACTCCTCATGGTGGTTCCAACAACAACAAAAAATGACACCCCTTGGCTCAGGTACTTGAATGCATGGTCCTTGGTTGCTGGTACTGTTTAGGGAAGTCTTGTAGCCTTTGTAGAAAAAGGTCTTTGAGGGTTTGTAACCTCACCCCACTTCCAGTTCTCTCTCTCTCTCTCTCTCTCTCTCTCTCTCTCTCTCTCTCTCTCTCTCTCTCTCTCTGTCTCTCTCTCTGTCTCTCTCTCTCCCCTCTCTCTCTTTCTCTTTCTCCTCTCTCTCTCTTTCTCTTTCTCTCTCTCTGCTGTTGAGGATTTGATCTCTTAGATTCTTGTACCAGCCTCTGTGCCCACCTGCTGCCATGCCTGTCCATCATGATGGCATTTTTTACTCTGAAATCTGAAGCCCAAATAAACTCTTAATTATGTAAGTTGCTTTTGGTCATGGTATTTTTAACACAGCAACAGAAAAGTAACTAATGCACAACTCTGTCTATCTCCTTCTATGAAACCAGTATTACCCTGATTCCCAAACCAGATATGAGCACAACTATAGACAAATTTCCTTCTGAACATAGGGGCAATGATGCTCAACAAAATGCTTACAAAGAAGCCTTCACTGATGCACTAGACTAGGATCAAACCCTTTGGTCATGGTACAGCATCCTACTCTTCACCCCACATTTGTGATTAATATGCTGTTTGAAGAACATTCCATTAAGGTTCTTAGCTGTATGTCACATAACAACTCCTCACAGGTTTAGCAGAAAAGGATTTCATTTAGAAATCTCAGAAGCTCACAAACTCACTGGAATTGCTTCAGACTTAGGTGTTTGGAAGCTGAGTCTGTGGGGGGTGGGGTAGAGAGCTCTGTGGTCTACACTAATCTTTAGATCATACATAGACATCATACCAGACCTGAGGCCATATCTCTACTATAAACTGAGTCTCACCATAGCAAGAAAGTCTCACAAATTGCACAGAGCCTCAAACTCTAATGTGCCTGATTAGAAAGTATATCTTCATGGATCTAGAGGAACTGAAAAATTAAGTCAAATAATGAGAAATAAGTAAAATCCTGGGGATCCAAGAAGAGCCTAAGAAAAGAAACTCCACTCAGTATAATTATTTGATTTCTGTCTCCTTTACCAGAAAGATTTTCTTTGGTTTAGGATGGAGTTGCATCAGCCTAACATTGCCATGTCCTAATTCACAGCCAGTCAACCACTCAGAGAGCTTACCAACAGCACATGGTGAACTTTTTGGGGTCCCCTGTGTTCACAGGGCTGACTGTAGCTAGAGTTTGAAGCTATTGCTGTTGCAAGAGAGGATTATATTATATATAACTTGCTTGGAAAATGTTTAAGTCCAAACCCAAACTACAGTTTTCCTAGAATGCTCATTACATGTGCCTTATGGAAAAGAGAAAGTTTATGTCAAATTATCCTGATTCAGGAGCCACCAGAGGCCAGGATCTGAGAAATCAAGTGAATCCAAAGATTCCATAAATAGCACAGCCAATATGCAAAATTTTATTGGACTACAGACCAATACACAAATGAGTCCGGATAATCATTACCATTATTACAGCTGCTTCCTGAAACTCCAGCCAGTCATGGATTCTAGTAGATTCTGGGATTTGCAGGATATTACATATGTGCCACCTTACATGTTTGTGGGCTTTGGTCAGGTTCATAACACATAACGTTAGCTGGTTGGATGTGACCATCATAGAGATGAGAACATGAAGACTTACTACATTACAGCAATGACCACAACAAAGAAACAGAACTGTGCACATTTAAGGTGATTTTTTCCCACAGCAGTATACACTGTGATAGACACTGTCTGACCTCGGAGAACTGTGAGTGGGCCCTTGTCAGTAGCCCTGTCCATGACAAGGAAGGTGCTCTGCCACTCTGGGGAAATCTCAGTAAGTCATATCCTGTTTCAGGTAAGAAGCACCTTCCATTATAATATCAGTAATTAGTGAAAAAGGAAATACTTGGACCAAAAAAATAGTGACTTGGCAGAGTGCCAAATATATCAGTTGGTTTGTACAAGCCTTGGCTATAGTTGGGTAAATAGACAAAATTCTTATTTGGGACTCAAATTTTATAATTCAGAGATAATTAACAGGCAACTAGACAGTTATAAATTGACAAAGATTTCTTTACTGTAAAAGCAAATATGAAAAATAATGTCCTTTTTTATAAAAGAAGGTAGTTTTATCCAAAATATAGTAAGACATCTAAAAATGTACAATAATATTAATTTTCTTTAATCTAGATTCTCCAATATGTAAACATGGGCTCTGTCATAAATGCATATACTTACTTCATATTTGTGAATATTATTGGCCAGATGGGAAGTGGATTACTTTTATCCTTCTGTCCCTGGGAAGCAGCAATAACTGTTGAGGAAGGTTTCATATTGTCCTGCAGGAATGAAGTTCCATCCAAGGTAGCCACAGGAACATAAAGAATGCTTTGCTCAGGGCAGGAAAAAATGTCTCTGTGGGTAAAATGCTTGTCACACAAGCATAAAAACCCTTGTTTAGTTCCCCAGCATCACGCAGAAGCCAGGTGTTGAGGTGCATGCCTGTAACCCCAGAACTGAGGAGAGGGGGTAGACAAATGGTCAAGGTTTCTCAACTGGGAGAGAAGGCTTGGGGAAATTCTTCCAACAGTGGACTCTTCTCTATCAGCCATTCTAGATGACATGGTGAGCTCGAGGTTCACAGCCAGACCTTGCCTCATGAGATAAGGTGGGTCATGACTGGGAAGCACCCAAAGTTGTTCTCTGCTCCACAAACACAAGAACAGTTGTGCATACACTCATCCACCACACACACACACACACACACACACACACACACACACACACACACACACACACACTACCACACTACAGAATACTGTGTTCCATGGATTGCTGATGGATAGACATTACTCATCTCTTCTTTTTTCTTAAGAAGACAGGAAGTTGATTTCCCTATGGCTTTGTTAGATAACTTGAGCCTTTTCCCCCAACAACCAAGCATTATTTCTTCACTAATTGAGCCCAGCTCATCATTATCTTCTTCCTGTTTCTGTTTTCATCTTAGAATATTCAAGAATTATGAAGATCATTTCAACTTTTTGGCAGGAATTGATACTTGGGGATACATAATTACCGGGGTTTGGGCACATATGCTTGGCAGGATCTGGGCAATCTGTCTGTAATTCAAAAGCATTTGTGCCTGTGGAAATCCTTCATAATATAAGACCCCAGATCAGGTCAAACTGGGCCCAGTCCTTCTCCCCAGGGAGCACTGGTGGTGCCGCACAAAGTTTGCAAGTGGATCTGGACAGGCGACCACCTGAATATTTTCAAGTGTTGTGGGAGCTGTGGTTGTGCCCCCTTCCCCACACTCCTTTCTTTGGCCAAGGCTTCTCAGCTGGGTGAGGAGGCTCCTGGAAACTCTTGCACACATTGACACACTCCTTGAAGTGAGCATTTCACCAACAATTCCTCTGCAGGGCAAGTTAGTGGTTAGCTCAACACACAGACAAGAGCAGGCTCCCAGGAGGCCTCGGAACCACAACTACCTAAATGAAAAAGTTTAATCCGATAAGCTGACAGTTTTAGAAATGATTTTTACTCATCCAACAGGAACAATCTCTAAATAGATAACTAAGACAAAATGATCACAGTCCCCCCTTGTGTGTGGCCTCAAGCATGCAATTAGCAATGACATCGTGGGGATTTGTCATCTCGAGCTAATAGCAGGAAAAACCCAGCTAGAAGTTTTAACTCTGCAGCCATAAACGAATGCAATGAGACACCTGGAGCTGTTAATAAGAGCAAAACTTGTCTTTTGAGCTTCATACTAAGTAGCATAATGGTTTCCCCATAATCAAAATTACAGATATTCTCTTCTGCTCAGCTTCATACAGGCTCCATAAGAGTATTGGTCAAAGGTTCCCTAGACTGTTTTGGGGATGCTAAAGACGCAGTGTCCTCTTAGATATTCAAGATTAAATGGGAATATTGAATGGGACTGTAAATGTTCATGGAACCTGGGAAGCTAGGAAACCCCTGTCCTCCTACTTGAGAGGTCACTGCTGTGGCCTGTTGTTGTTCAATGCTAACAGCAATATTAAGATTAATGAGTTACTTTTCTTCCTAGGAACTGTTTTGACACACAGCATTCTTTACCTACAAAATAACTTTGATTCCATTGAAGATATTTGCATGTGGCCACAAGAAATGCAAGTTTTGTGGCAAAAAGTAAAATAATTGCCTTTCCACCTAGCCTGCTCCTTTGCTTAGCTAATGAGGTTTCACAAAGCTTCTCTATCCTAGCTTTCAAAGGATAAAAAGCAAGGGTAGAATGGGCTGGCTCTACCATCATCTTGATAAACAAAATGTTAATAGAGTCCAAACCAACAGGCTGCTTTCTCTGTGTCAGACACCTGCCTCCTCCTATGCCCACTGTGGCTGCAACACTCCTGCTGCCAGTGTCCTGTTGCCTCTGACCTCCATTTTAATAGTTCGGAACAGAAAACGAATTTTTGTATGCAGTCCCTGCTATGAATCAAACCACCCCCAAGCTCCAATGCACAAGCAAGTGGCCCTATTCACTCATCTTCTATAGGGATTCATCACTGTGTTGTGAAGAGTGAGTGATACCACACTTGAACCCCTGATACACCTTTCACTCCTTCTCTTGTGACTTCATGAAAATAACATCATCTTGTACCATGCTGCTTGAGATGTGTCGTGACTCCCTTTTAGTGTCTCCCTGCCTATAATAATTGTAGTATTAGTAGAAGCATGATTTTTTTACTCATTTTGCTCTTTGGGGGGATCCGCCATCCAGCTCCCAAGTAAACCACACTCAAAGGCATATTCTTAGTTATGAATGCCCAGCCTTAGCTTGGCTTGTTTCTTGCCAGCTTTTCTTAATCATTATGACTACCTTTAGCATCTTGGCTTTATCATTATCTTCCATAATTCTTTCACCCTTAGTCCCTGACTAGATGGGTGACTGGGTAGCTGGCCCCTGGCATCCTCCTCTCCTTGCTCTCTTGTTCCCAGATCCCCAATCCTTTCTCCCAAATTTCTCCCCATATTCATCCTCTCTACCTACCGGCCCCACCTGTTTCTCTCTCCCGCCTTGCTAGTGGCTGTTTAGCTCTTTATTAGATTGTCAGGTGTTTTAAACAGGCACAGTAATACAGCTTCACAGAGTTAAACAAATGCAACCTAACAAAAGTGTGACACCTGCCACTCTCCAGGCTGTCCGCACAAACACGAATGAGAGCCAGGGAGGCTGTTATCCATTGTCTCTGCAACATTGACAGTGCTGGTGTCTTTTAAAATCTGCTTCCCACTCATCTTACCTCCTCTACTTAGAAATGATAACTTTGCAACTCTCCATTAAAGAAAGAAAGTTCCAAATATCGCTGCACCCACCCCAAGTCTTGTATTTCTGGCCCTGTATTGTTGGCCCAACTTTTAAAAATCTGTTCGAATGGCTTGCATGAGCGTGTTGTAAAACTTGTCAATATTTGTGCGTATTTTCTAGACTAAAAGAATGGGAAAGCCAAATTGTATTACAGCTGCATTTTGTTCACTGTTGACCACTTGTGGATTTTCTATGTGGGTCTCACGTGTAATGATGACTAAGTGTTTTCCCTCCCTCTGAGAACATGACAGTTCATGTACAACAAGGAAATGGGGGCTGTTTATTTTGCTATTTAAATATGAGAAGACTCACAGCTTTCATTAACACCTAATTTTTTTTCTCTCCTCTTTGTGGATCGTAAGTTCTGTAATTTTACTACTGTGGAAGTAATTATTTAAACAGGGTTTCTTTCATGTTTGTTTTTATTTTACATATATATATGTAAAATACATATTTTACATATATGTATATATATATACATGTGTGTGTGTGTTTTGCCTACATGTAACTTAGAGCACCATGTATGTGCCTGGTGTTATCAAAGACCAGAAGAGGCTACTAGATCCACCACAAGAACTGGACCTAGAGATGTTTGTGAGCCATTGTATGGGTGGTAGGAATCAAACTCAGGGTTCTTTGGAAGAACAGCACTCATAGCCATGCTGAGCCACTTCCTCAGCAGCAGGAAGTTATTTTAAGGGTGCCAGGAACCAGAGTAAAGGCAGCAGAAACACTCTACCAGCTCAGTGATACACACACGTATGGAGAGCTCCTGGCTGACTCCTCAGTGACAGACACACACACACACACACACACACACACACACACACACACACATACACACACGGGTAAGGAGAGCTCCTGGCTCAGGTGTAGAGCTCCCACTTTCCTAGGACAGCATGTCGGGAGTATGTAGTAAGAACAGGCTTGTGGGCTGCCTGCTTGGGGGTCTGGGGACACTGTATGTGTAATCCTGGGGCAGTTTGGTTCCACTTTCTAATGATTCATCTCTAAACCTGGAACACTTAGTGAGGATCCCAAGCTTCATGAAGCTTTCACAGGTAAAATGAGTTGAGCAAAGTATGACTCAGCAAGAAAGGGGCAGAAGCATTGAGCATATTACTCAAATGGAAAAGCCCCTTGTGAGGAACTCGTCAGAATCATGCCTTTCTGTAAACGGTTACAACAAAAACTCAAATCATGTCTATTTCCTCTGCATGCCCCTCTGTTTCCCCTGTCATTTCCACCTTGGAGTGTGTTGTCTTGCTCCCCTGTGATCTCAGTTTCTTTCATAATCACAGCTTCTTCCCCAGTCCCAGAGGCTATCCTCGTATGAGATAGGTGTGAAGACTGAGTTTCTGTGGTGGCAAAGGAAGCCCTGGAAGGAGACTCTCAGGCCACCCACAATGGAGTGGAGTCACTACGCAGGGCATGGGGGAACTCATGGCTTCACTTTGAGGCAAGTGCATCCTGCCTCTAGGTCACATCTTTGCTGTGACTTTTCCCTCAGAAACCCCAGCCTGGTCTCTGGCCTTGCCTGGGCTCACGTGTCTAGAACCCTCGTGTTCCAGTTGCCCTTGAAGCTGCATTTCACAAGCTCATCATCTTGAATAGCAGAAGATGTAGTTGCTCATCAGAAGCAGGGTTTTTTTTTTCTTTTGAGACAGGGCTTCTCTGTATTGTTTTGGAGGCTGTCCTGGAACTCGATCTGTATACCAGGCTGGCCTCAAACTCACAGAAATCCACCTGCCTCTACCTCCTGAGTGCTGGGATTAAAGGTGTGCACCACCAACGCCCGGCTCAGAAGCAGGTTTTGTGAAATTCTTCACTAACAGTTTATTGTAGAATTAAAGGTGCCTGAAGTTACATGAACTCCCATTAAAGCGAATTATGAGGTGATGTGAGTAAATTATAATGAGGTAACCTTGTATGGCAGGAGGATTGGCCACCCCCAGGCCAAGGTCAAAAGTGTGAGTGGGACTTTTGGACAGGACTTAAGCTCTAAGCTGAAGATGAAATTAAAGACTTTGGTGTTTTTTACTTGGTTTTATTTTGTTTTGTTTATAGAACTTTGGGATTCTAACCAATCCAGAGGCCTGTTTTCTCCCATGGTGCTAAAAAGCTTCTGGTCATATTGTTTGCCCCTGCTTTGGACATAGGTACAATTCTGGCCATGCAGAACCAATTTCCAGGACTGTTTGTTCCCTACAGGTTTGGAGGACAATTAGATCTAAAGGAACAACCTAAAGCCACTAAGAGGATGTCATGTGTCTCTCTGATGACGTAAAAGAAACATCCAAACATCAGATCTGTGTTCTGAATGCCCTGGCTGGATGCTGGCTGGGCTATTCTTCAGAAGTCCCGAGAACATGGGAGACTGCTCACCAAGCTCTGAGAACTGCTGACCTTTGGCTGGTCATCCAGAGAAGCTCTGTAATGCCCATTTGCCTGTCTTACTGGGTTACTGGTGGCCTCTGGGGTGATGGGCCACTTGCCTTCTTTATTGTTAATGCCCCTTCAGAGGCACAGCTGGACACAATCTTATTAATCTGAGCAGATTAGTGGGGAAGCTACATATTTATTGGGATCTCTTAATTTGGCTTAAAGTTCACCCCATGAAGTCAAGAGGAAATCCTGCATTTAGAGGGTTAAACATTCTAAAATGTCTTATTGTACTCACAGGAGAGATCTATACTTCTACACTGAAACAAATGAACTTAATTCCTACTTAAAGAGCTTCTACTGAAATCTCCCTTTATCCCGAAAGCAAGCTAAAAATTACCAAAGACTTGTGGGGAATTCAAAATGTAAAATCATTCTTAAAGAGAATTTCTGTTTGCAAGGAGTGACTGAAAGAACAAGAAGGGAAGGAAAACACTGAAACCTCATACATCAATGTTGTGTGTGTGTGTGTGTGTGTGTGTGTGTGTGTGTGTGTGTGTGTGTCTTCACCCAAAACGAGGTGATTGGACTTCCGGATATCTCAAGATGAGAAGCAGGAGGACCTGCTAGACAAGCTCTTAGCACACTTCACCAGCATCTCTCTTAATGATGCAACTGCAAATGAGTGTAGGTTTGTAATTAGGAAGCAGAGCAGATGGTGGGGAGTTAGTTTAAAGTGTTCATTAAAATAACCTGCACTGCCAAGTTACTGTTCCATGATAAAGGGCTGCTGCTCAGTTGAAATGTGTTATATGGAGCTAAGTTGTAGGGAAAGACCACCACAGTGGGGAATCCAGAGTAACTGTTTCCCCATTGCATGCTAGTTTCCAGCTGTGTGCAAGAGGAACTATAGCCAGAAGCAGTTATGGGACATCAAAAACTCTAGCAAATCCCAAGTCACATAACCATAGTCCTTTGCATAAGACATGCAGTTCCTTGACACAACTGTAGGAGCCCCTGATTTTCTCCTCTTTGTACTCTGCAGGCTTTTGTGTGTTCTTTCCCCTAAAGAATGAGAGTGGACTAGATTTAATGCCTGCCTTCTAAAGAATCCAATACAATTTGCATAACGAACTATAGACAGAAGTTAGGAAGACGCCTCTGGGAATAGGCAACAAAATGCTAACTCCCATTTTGAACGTTTTCTCACTCTGTCACTGGTGGAAGCCAGCTGCCAGGTTGTGAGCTGTCCCCTGCCGAGGTCCAGGTGCAAGGACCTGATGTCCTGGCAGTAACCAGTGAGGATTAGGAGTCACCAAGAGCCACATGAGTGAGATTGGAAGAAGATCAGCTTCTAATTAGAATTGAGTACATCCTTTTAAAAGCCCCTGGCATCCGAGGTACCTACCAAATGTATCCAGACCCTTGGCCACTGAAAATAAGCAATAATAAGTATGTAGCTAGTGAACAATTTGCTATGCAGAGCTCAGAAACCAAGGGCTCAAGTCCAATATTCAGTCGGCAAGTTGCCTACCTACTCCTTTTTTTCTTCCCATTTTATATAATTATGGTTGAACAGTTGGTTCCTGGAATTTCAATGAGAACATAGGATGAAAGACCTTGTCAAAATATTCATTGGTGAAATAGCCAGTGAATTTCCCATATAATTGAAATGTCAAATTTATCTACAAAGTAAAACAGACTGGATGGGCAGCTTTGACAGCCTTTCCCTGGACTTCAGGTAGAGAGATGCACACATGTGTTCTTGCCATTTTTACCCTGTGCATACACACCTGAGTATGTGTGTCATGTGTATCCCCACATACAAGCCCAGGAGTGGCTTGTGAGAAAATGAAGTGATAGGCTCCTGGACTTGTTTGATGGGATTTGAAAGAAGAGCATCACTAAAGAACCTTTAATGAAGACATGTAATACTATCTTTAGTGTTTGTGAGATTAAAATATAATAGAACATTTCTCCCTTCCCCTTCCGCCCTCCAAACACACTCACACATGTAGCAGCATCTTCCTTGCCAGTGTATTTGTGTTAGTGGCCACACCCCTTTGGGCGTGGCTTCAGGTATGGATGGAAATGAAAAAAGGGAAGCTTGAGGCAGGGCTCGCTATCTTGTGTCTGTCTTTCTTGGGTCACTGATCTGAACGGAAGGGCAGAGAAAACACTGCAGCAGGTCTTTATTATTCTGTGTAAGTTGTTCCCAAATAAAGCACCCATTTATCATTTGTCTTGGGTCTAGTGAAATCATTACACCCATGCCTTCATATACCCCTCATATCTCTCTTTCAAATCCATGGTGTCTTTTTTCATTGATTGTTTGTTGCAGAATATTTGTTTACACTGTGTGAAGATGTGTCATTGTGATTGGTTTAATAAAGAGCTGAATGGTCCATAGCTAGGCAGGAGAGGAGAGGCAGGATTTACAGGCAGAGAAGAACTCTGGAAAGAAGAGAGGCAGGGATGCCAGCAAGACTGAAGAAGTTGGACATACAGTACAGAGCAGAAGTAACCGAGCCATGTGGCAGAACACAGATTAATAGAAACGAGGTAACTTAAGTTGTAAGAGCTAGTTTGGGAAAAGCCTAAGCTAAGATCAAACTTTCATAACTGATACTGTTATTCTCTGTCTCATAATTTGTGGGATGGCTGTCCGAATGAAAAAGAACAACTACAACTGTTAGTGCAGCAAACCAGAAAGCTGATCTCCCAGCATCCCCTTCCTCCTTTCAGAGGCTTCTTTGATCAGCTTCCAGTCTCTATATGCAGAGGACCTCCTGGACTATTTCCCAACCTTTTCTTCTACCCATGAAGATTTTCCTTAGGCTAACTCATCAAACCTCACTACTCAAATTCCGTTAAACATCAGGAATTTGGGGACAGGAAGATGGCTGAGTTTGTCCTCAGTACCAACATAGAGGCTCACAACCATCTATACCTCGAGTTCCAAGGGATCTTAATCCCTTTTCTGACCTCTTGGAACACCAGGTCCATACATGGTGTACATACTGAAAGACAGACACTAAAACACATAAAATAAAACTTTAAATAACAAAACTCAGAAATTTCATATTTTTGTCTTCTACCCCAATTTTATCTCCCATACAGAATAATATTTAATAATCATAGAAAGTTGACTTTCATACATGGTGATATAATGATGAGATTTTTGTCATCATTACAGCAACCAGTAAATGATTGCCCAAATGATAAGATGACAGAAGAAAATGTAATGTAGAAACAAATCATTAGTCGGGATTAGGAAAAGTCATATGGAGTAAAACAGGTCCCTGTGCCAATCAAAACAGAAGACTGTACCATGCTGATTCTTTGCCACACTTTCTCAACTGATGTCTGATGACAAACATATCAATTATCGGCTTAACTGTAAGTCAAGGAACAGAGACGTGATCAGGACACAGTCCAAATGTATATCACTGGGGACATTCCTTCCTATATAATAAGGCACTGTAGACCTTGTACATGGAAACTTTAATGATAACTGTTATTCCTATTTGGGTCTACCAGTAAGCTGGGGTCCTGGCAGAGAAAAAGGTAGTCCTTTAACTGTGACACTAATCGCCTGTTTAGTTCAGGACATACAAGCTTTAAAAGTAGGATTCATATAACATCTGTATATTTCCTATAGGGGTAGAAAAGAGGTGGACTTGACAGACACCATTTTTAGAAGTCAAAGAATTTACAGAGAAATGAAGCCAGCAGTTCATTAGGACAGCTGATATAATACATTTTACCATATACACCTACTCCTGTGAAGTTCCAGATAGTGTGGCTTCAACTATTTGATGACAATACAGAAGTCTGACTGGAACACTGGCAAGTTGAAACACTGAAATAAAACCCTGGGAGCTTCTGGCATTCTTTAGGTTGAGAATCTCAAGAAACATCAGCACCAGGCAGTGCAGGAAAAATGATGTGCTGTTCAAACATGGATCACACTCTAGTCCAGATGCATCAGGGTGACTGGGTGTTGGCTCTCCAATACTGGCCTCCTCGGCTGCCAGTGATCATTTGCCCTTTTCTACTTTTCTCCAGAACTTCTTTGACAGGTGAATATCCAGTGGTCTACCACCCTGCATCCTGGATGGAAGTCACACAATGAAAAGTGTAGCATAATTAGGAGAAGGGAGGTTGCCATGTCTCTGTCCTCTTAATGCATGAACCGCTGCTGAGGTACTCATCGCAGGCAGGGCATTCTCCTGGCCACTGCTAAGCTAGGAAGAGGGTCCTCTGCCTTCAAGCTAATATGACTGCAGAGATTGCAAGTCTTCAGCTCCGCCCACTTATGACTTTCTCTCTTTCACTTCCTGTTTCCTGTGCTCCATATCCTTTAGAGTCACCATTTAAACAGGCAAGGAATCTATTTCCTGCCTTTGTCCTCGCTGTTACGTACTTTTAATTTGCATTCATGATTGCTTTATATTATATATCAAATGTTCAAAGAAGTATACTTCCCAAGGAATAATAAAACCAATTACTATCAATTACACTGAATGCATGAAACCAACTGTCTCATTTTCCTTATTATTAGGGTTTTTAAAATTAGAAGTAGCCTTGCAATTTCAGATCACATTGGTACTTTTTCCCCTGAAAACCTTCTTCTATTTTGTTCTTTCCCAAAATGACTTCAATCTTACTCTGTTAAAATGTCAATATTTGTGAGGCCTGGTGTCCCTAGGGGAATCTTTTGTACCTTTAATTGTTGAGGCAAAAAAATTAGGTAAAGGCATTTTTTAGATTTGAACTATTTTATTCCCCAGTGTATATGTTGATATATACATGTAAGTGTTGTTACCGACAGAGGCCAGAAGAAGGTGTCAGGTTTCCTGAGTTTGAGTTACAGATGGTTGTATGAACCTGTGAGTTCTGGAAACTGATCTGAACTCAGATCTGCAAGAACAGCAAACAATGTTGGCCATGAACCATCTTCCCAGGCCAGGTAAAGGCATTTTAAATACTCTTTTCTCCTAAAGCCAAGCCACTGCTCACACCGAGAAGTGTCTATTCTATTAATATTTTTACTGATGATTTCTGCTTAAAAGTATGGTGACACTTTGAATATGAGAGATATTTTGTGAGGGAGGAGGGGGAAACCCAGACTTCCTGAGAAACTAGCTGAGCTTCTGCTTCCCCACTCCACAGACAGGGCCCATCAGGACAAGCAGTTCATGGGAGAACAGGGTCTCTGTGCTTGGGGTCTGAAAAGGAACTTAGGCGAGCAACAAGTGAGAGGAAGACGTGGTGGTGGGACTCAGCAAAAGAAGACGATGAGGGAAGAATCAGGTATCTCGCTGCCACTGAAGGTTAGAAGAGGTGAGAAGAGGAGTTTCTCCATAGCCTCTGACTCTTGAAGAAGGGCTGTGGCTCTAAGCTCTTCATGGATGTGCATGGTGCCCTCTTTGTAATGTGGGTGGTTCCTTTGTGGACATGAGATTCCTACAGGCCAGAGGACAAGGATGTAAGCACTGGGCTAGGAGCCTCTATGTCTACCATGGAGATAAGCTCTTCCACTAGGAGAGAGGGAAGATTTCTAAGTCTCTTTCAGAGTGTAAGTTCTACCTTCATCCATGGTTTGTTTATTTTTTTTCAAATTGCTAAAGAAATCAAGACACCTGTCTTATATTGTTTCCAAGATCCTCAATTTTGATGATTTAATTCTATAATATCATTGAGCTTGGTCCTCTGTGACTCCTACAAATTGATAAATGGATTCAGAGTCTCCATAAAACTGAAGTTTGATTTTTACTTTTTTTCCTCCAAAAAAATCACTTTAAGGCTGTCTGTGTGCTTGGGTCTGAGGATGCTGTCTCAGACTCTCTTTCATTTTGTGATGAGGAAAGTAATCAATGATCAATAACTCACCTTTTGCAGGTTATTTGACAACAGTAAGGAAAGGGGACATGTAATTGGGAACAAGACAGCCGAGACAGAGTGAGTAGTCTAGAGGGAGCTGGAGGGAACTCGTGGCGGATGGATATGATCGTACTATATGCTATGAAATTCTCAAATAATAAATGAATATTGTTTGTGGAAAGTGAAAGTGTAACAAACCACCTGCCTTGCCACCATGCCATCATCTATTGGCTCCACTATCTGTAAGGACTTCCCTTTGACTGGTAGACTGAGTGATAAAGAGTGAAGTCACAGTCAGGTTTGTCAGTTTTCCCAACAAGTGGACTTCCTGTGGTGACATTTTCTTTAGTTTAGTATCTTGGTTAACAAAGAGAGTTAACATTAATGTGTGTGATTATCCTTACTATGGACTTAAAATATCCTAGCTTTGGACAGCAACAGCCGTCCACGTGGAACCTGCCAGTTCTGTAAACCTGGTGAATCAGTCCCTTCCTCATACTTTCCTGTGTTGTGATGCCTCAACACTGCTCTCTGGGTCTCACACCAAAAACCCGAAGGTCTGATTCTCCATGGACCTTTGACTTGTTTCAGTGAGGGAAACAGTCTCTCATGGCCATAGTAGCCACAAAATTTAACAAATAGTGAAAAAGTAAAGGAAAACCATAGACTTATTCTCTTTCCCATTGTAGATATTCTCTGTTGCTGTTATTTTACTACTTTCTCTGGTTTTATTCTGTTGCCATTATGAAAAACACTCTTACCAAAGACAGCCTATGGGAAGAAAGGGTCTATTTGCCCATCACTGAGGAAAATCAAAGTAGGAACTCAAGCAGGAGCCTAAAGGAGAAACCATGGAGGAACACTACTTGCTGCCCCCTCTGGCTCATGCTTTGATAGGTCTGATACACAGCCCAGGACCACAAGTCCAGGGAATGAAGACACCCACAGTAGGCTGGGTTCTCCTACATCAACTAACAATAAAGTCAATTCTCTACAGATAGGCCCATGGCCCAGTCTGATGAGGGGCAATCTCAGGTGTCTCTAGGCAGTGCCTAGGTAGTTAAAGCTCCCTGGGACACAAATAAAAATGAAATTGCAGCTCTTTTTAACCCTAAGAAAGCACCTGTTCCTTACAAACATTAGGATTAGGTCAGGGTCGTTAGCTGAAGCTTTGTCTTGTGCTTTAATTGACCCATCTCTTAGTCAACATTTTGAATTCTTTTGAGTTAATAATTGCCTTGATTTTTGTTCTGTCCTTTTCATGTTGGGTTTCTGTGTAGAACAGATCCATCAGCTCTCCTCTGATTAGTTTTCCTGTCATTGAAATCAAACACATGAAGATCTCTGTCAGCTTCTTACTGCTTCTTCACTTCCCAGGTCCCTCCCTCTGGGACTCATCCCTGCACTGTGGTATGCGGTTCCTGCTGCCTCTGCTGACCTGTGGTTAGTCTTACTTGCTTTCTGTACTCAACTGTTTTACCTTTTCTCAGACTAAAGTTTTAGAGACACCTACTCAAGTATAGTTAAAAAGAACATTTTAGGAAGTAAAAATTATTTTCCAAATGTGAAATTGTCACCAAAAACATGTTCCTTTGGCTAGGCATAGTTTTATAGTTGTATATAATCTAAAACCATTTAGAGGAGTTCTTCCTGCTTCTTCGGGCTCAGTGATGGTGCCTATTGTCCTATCTGGCACTCTTCCCTTTCCCCAGACTTCATCACCGGCAGACCGGAGCTCAGTGACGCACCTTTTCTTTCTTGTGACAGCGGCAGCCCGTTCTGTGCTATGTGGCTTACACCCTTCTGTTGTGGAGCGTTTTATTTCTTTGATAATTTCTTCCCTGCCAATCTCCCTTTCTTGCTACAACTCCCATTATCTGGGTGTTGCATATTTTGACTACTGTGCCATTTTCTTCCTCCTGCTCTTTGTTATCTATTTCTTTGTTTTTTTTTTATCATTCATCTGGGCACTTCACTTCACTTTCCTTTCAGCTAGCCCATTAAATTTTGTTTTTATTTCTACCATAGCATTTTTAATGTGAGAGAGATTGTTTATGCTTTCTGAGTCTTTTTTATTGCTAACTGTGCCTGATTCATGCGGTCTTATCTCTGTGAGAACTTTAATTACAGTGCACTTTATAATAGGCTTGCATTTCCTCCTTTGGGCATTATTCTCTTTGCCTCCCTCCTTCTCTCCTGTTTATCCCATCTGCTTTTCATTCTGTTTCACATCAGCCCCTTCCCCACACCACCTGATTGGCAGCTGGATGTGCATAAAGGGTCTGGGGTGCTGCTCAGACAGAGCTCATCCAGCTCTTGCCTGTACTGCAGAGCCCATGTGCCAAAGATACCCACTGAGCTGTACTGCCCACTTGCCTGCAGATGGGGTCTTCCTGACTACTTCAGGGGATGCAAGAGCTCCTGGTCAACTGTCTCCCAGCCTTCTCATAGAGGAAGAGTTCAAACAGTGGACATGTGCTTATTCTACTGTGATGTTCCCTTCTATTCTTGTGCCTTGTGTCCCTTAGTTCCAATGGGAAATCCCCAGTGTTCTTCAGAGATGGGGTGATGAGATCCGTATGTCACATTTGGAGCTCTAGATTAGAAAGCGCACCCTGAAGCTTGGAGAAGGAGCAGGCCCGTAAGAAGGTGTCCCCCCATACTCCCTGTAGAATGTTAGCTGATTTATGTTTCTCCATCACTGAGCTGAGAGGTGTTTCTTGTCTTTGGGAAGGCTGGGATGTATTAGCCATTGTGGATTGCTCAGCACCCCTACAGAAACAGCTCTGCAGGAGGCAGTCAGTATCTCGTGCTCTCTCCGGTTTTATGTTGGTGCACAGACTATCCCAGAGGGAGATATGTCATGTCTGGAATGAGTAGATGTTGCTGCCCTCGAGTGCACACTGACTGCATTGGCCATGTGCAACAATATGGAGGTGGTATGCCTCTGTTATGAGCTGATGTCGGTGTTCCCCCAGGTTTTACAGTCTATAGACCTACTTGTAGCCTTGGGTAGATAACTGGATTCAGATCGTTGGGAGAAGAACCCCCCCCCTGCTTTAGGACTAGTGGGTTAATTGGGGGATGGAGAGATTGCCCTCTGCTTTGCATAGGACACAGTGAGAAAGCAGGTATCCGCAAGCCAGGGTGAGGGTTATTAAGGAGAAGTACATGTGTTCTGCTTAAGCTCCTCAGCCCATGGCACGCCATTGAAGCCATCTTCTGTGGTCTGACAGTGTCCTCTGAGTTCTTGTCCCTAATGTAACAGTATAAAGAGGTGTGATGTGTTAGGTCACCAGGGCCTGGACCTCATGAATGGAGGCAAGCCGCCATCCTGAGTGGGGTCAGCTTCAGAATGGGTTTTTTTACAGGAGGGATCAGCTGAGCCCCCTCTCCCTCCCTCCCATCTGCCACCAGGATTTGAGAAGCAAGAACATTCAGGATTCCCACAAGAACTTCTTAAATTAGTTAGGAAGCTCTGGCATCGTCCACTATGGTTATGGAGAAGGTATGCATGTAGACACAATCTGGACTTGCCTTCTGCTCAGGTTCTACCCTCAGCAGTCCTAGCTCGCACACGGTACTTGCTCTGTTCCAGTTTGCTTTGTGGGCTGCAAACTGTGATAACCTAAGCAGAGATGAGATTCGACTCCCTGGAGGAATGGGGCTATGAAGCTTCAATAGAGACACCAGGCTGGTTACAGGGCCTCAAGCCAGGATGCATCATGACAATGATCCTAGCTGTCTCTGCTTTCCCATTAGGCTCTCACTTGCTAGACAAAAATAATTGCTAAGATTATTTGAAGGTACAGTGACAGCTGTATCACAAGACATCACACAGCTCACATTTTTTGACAGATCATGATTTAATTTAAAGAGTAATGTGTTGGAAAGATTGTTGTGGAAAATCATAGTAATAGAAAATAGACTGGTGTAAGCACAGCACTCCATGAACTGTGAATCCAGGTGCTTTCTTTCAGCCAGGGGGTGAGCCAGGGACAAGCAAGTCAGCACTGGACAGACATGTGATAGAACAGCCCTTTTCTCTTTGGGAAGGCACGTCTCACTCCTTTAAAATTTACCAGTTGTAGAAACATGAACAAGCCGAACATTGTGTATACTAGTTTGTATAAAGAAAGTTAAGATTTCACATGCTCAAGCCAAAAGCTCTCTTCAGACCATCGCCTGAAACACACATTTGGGTTCTCTCACTGTGAACTCTGTTTCACACACCAGGGAGGCAAATACACCTGTCTGCTCTTCTGGAATGCCAGCCTGCCGTCTTCAAGGGACTTTCCCATGAAAGAAGCTTAGGAAGGAATTTTTTAAAAGCCCAAATTATGAATGCTGTAATGTATGAATACATTCAAATTATTTTGATAAACATTTCATATATTACTTTGGGCAAAAGAACTAGACACACATGTTTTTTGTTTGTGATTCTGATCATTTTTAGTTTAACTTCAGTAGAGATGGAAAATTAGAGGATAATAGATTTTTCCATTTGGCAATAGAATAATGTGCTGTGAGCTTTCATGTGTGAAATTCTAAGTGTTAGGGATGGGGAGAGTGGTGGTGAGTATTGTGAACATTTTACAATATCCCCAAAGTTCCTGAGTTCTGTGGGCCTCCTAGACATCTGCCAAGGGTTTCAGCTGTGTGCCTGAGGAAATCAAGAATGGATCCCTGGCTTACAGCTAGAAGATTTGAGAGTATATGTAGGAGGTTGACAGGACATAAAGGGAGGAGTGAAATCTACAAAACACAGTTGTCATGGGTGATAAGAGTACAATTAAGAAGTTATTAATTTCACAAAAGTGGAGAAAGAACCACTTTAGCAGGAGTATTTACGCATTCCGATTCCATGCCCAGTGTGTAAGAATTAACTGTGCTTTGCCAGGAAAGCGGGGTTCACTGCATGTCATCCATCATCGAGAAGGAGTAGATGCAACTCCGCAAATGCTTCTGGATGGATGCAACTCCGCAAATGCTTCTGGATGGATGCAACTCCGCAAATGCTTCTGGATGGATGCAACTCCGCAAATGCTTCTGGATGGTACTCTTTCACCACCATGCTAGGGTGTGTTGCTAAGCTCTGTTTATAATGAAGTTGCTACCTCAGCATGCAGAGGAACTTCTCTGTGACAACCCAGACATATCCGAGCGACCATGTGTTATACTGTGCTTCGTCTTGTTTTGCTCTCTCCTTAATTGAAATTTTCTGGTCATTCAGGAAGCGAGGGCAATGAAGTCCAGTGTGTCTAGAGACCAGAGACATGCAGTTCTTGTTGAAGTTCCAGGCCTTTGGGGAATAGCAGATCATCCTTGCATGAGAATCCAACCCTGAACTTCAGTTCTCTGGTGTTCTTTTTAAGATCAGTATGCCTTTTTGTTCCTTGTGTGTTATTTTTCCTGTCACAACAAGGATATTTATTTCATTCAGAAGGCTTGGTACCAAGAGTGGGATTGATGCTATGATGAGCTTGACCATGTGGAATATCTTCCTTTGGAATTGGCTAGTGGGAAGAATGCTGAAGAGAAGAAGAGAGAAGACCTAGGCTGTAGGCAATGCTTTACAGGCTGTTCTGGTAGAGAGTGAAAAACAATGATGCAGAGAAAAACATGGACAGTAAAAGCCCTGTCCTTAAGGTCCATAAGGGTCCATAAGAACAGAAATAACCTGACTGACTTCTGATGTTCTGAGTACTTGAGTGTGACTGAATTAAAAAATAATAGAGTAGTTTATTTGACCAAGAACATTTTGAGACATGGTAGTGTCATGGTTACTGCTCACTGCTTGCACAAAGTTCTTTGGAAAGAGAGCAACAGTGGGACAGAAAAATATGAAAACATGCAACCTGGTGAGAAAACTAGTTAAGTTTAAATTTTTACAAGGTGGGTGGTGAGGCAGCAGCTGTAATTGTTAAAGAGATTATTTCAATTAAAGAAAAACTGTGTGTTCTTCACTAGAGCAAAAAGGAAGGTACCCAGAGAGTAAGAGCCTACCCCCGGGAGACTCCAACTTGGAGAAAATTTAATTCATTAAAAAGAGAGAGCCCGAATTGGGTATGTGCTGTAGGGATTTCCTGTCTGAAATCAATGCTTAAGAAAGAATTTCTTCAAATTCAGCCACCGAGGCATGCAAAGACCCCTGTGGCTGTGACAAAATGGGATAAGATACATGTTGAGCTGACAGCAGAACTGGGCAGTGTCAACCACTCAGCAGCTGCTGGTTTCGCAGGTGTCCTAAAGGGACGTGTGAGGTGTTATGGAGGTTTATACCCAGGTTCTCAAAGGGCAAAATATGCATGTCACAGTTGGTTTCTCAAACAGAGAAGCCATGGTGTGAATGAAGGTGGAAAGACCCCAGGATGTTAGAATTGCCAGGACCTTGGTATGTGTGCCAAAGAAGCTTCAGGTTGTTGGGGCTCCAATCATACAGTCAGCAGCTTCAAAGCTATAGAACTCGGTGGGGTTTTTTTCTGTTGTCTTTGATTTTGTCATTTCTTCCAATGCCTCCACTCCCTTCCTTAGAAAATAAAATTGTTTATTTTTATTCTTTGCCATAATATGTTTGAAACCTGTAACTTCTTTAAAAGGGCTCACAGTTAAGAGAGTCTTGAATTGTAGAAGATAGTTTTGACATTAGACTTTTAAACAGCATTGGAACAACACACATACACACAATACAAAATGAACAAACAAACAAAAACTCCCAGAAACACAAAACCAAAAATCTAAACACTCAAGCAAAAAGACCAATACAGTAACAAATGCCGAAATGAAAGGTCACAAAACAACAAAAGGGGGACAAAAAGAAAGAAAGAAAAAATAAAAATACATAGCTCATTTTGTGTTGACTAACATCATACCCGCCCTGGAGCCCTGGATTGTGGTTGATATACTCAGTGACACTCCACTGGAAAAAAAAATGATTTCCCCTTGCCTTTGTGTATCACTTGAAGATAACTTCTTTGTGAGGGGTGGGACTTTGTGCCATGTTGGGAGTTTTGTCTGGCTTGAACCTGTACAGGTCTTGTATGTGTTGCCACAATATCTGTGAGTTCATTTGAGTATCGTTCCTTGGAGTCATCCATCACCTCTGGCTCTTAGACTGTTTCTGCAGAGATTTTTAAGCCTTGAGAAGAGGGGTTTGATGAGCACTTTCCACTTAGGTCTGAGTACCACAAATTCTCTCAGTCTCGGCACACTCTCCAGTTGTGGGTCTCTGGGTTAACTCCCATTCGCTGATGAGGGTTGAGCAAGCCACTGATCTATGGGTATAGCAGAATGTCCTGAGGCGTCATTTTATTGCTAATGTTCCGTTAGTTTCTCAAGAAACTGTCACACTGATTTCCACACAGCTGTATCAGTTTGTGCTCCAGCAATGAATTGTTTCCTTCTCCCGACATCCTCACTAGCATGAGTTGTCATTTGTCTTCTTGATCTTGGCCACTTTTGATTTTTTATTTTTGTTTCTTTCTACTTTCTGATTTTTTTAGTTTTTTTGTTATTGTTTTGAAAGACAAGAGAAAGAATATAAAGTTGGGTGGTAAGGAGGTATGGGAGGATTTAGGAGAAGCTGGGATAGGAGAAATCATGTCCAAAATATAGCATATGAAAAAGGGTTTTTTGTTGTTGTTTATTTGTTTTTCCAGGTGGGGTTTCTCTGTGGCTTTGGAGCCTGTCCTGGAACTAGCTCTTGTAGACCAGGCTGTAAGCGTTTTGTCGGGATGGGTCAGGACAGGATGGAACAGGAGTGGGTCAGGTATGGTATTCTGGCACTCGGGAGTCACAGAATACTCAGTGTTACACAGCTCAGGTGGAAAGGTATCCTGGAGCTCGGGAGCCAAGGATACTGAGTGTTACACAGCTCAGGTAGAAAGGTATCCTGGAGCTCGGGAGCCAAGGACCACCACAGGTTGCAGTAAGCTTAGCAGCTTACAGCCTTGCCTCAGAGAAAGGCTTCTCCGGTGTATCAGCTCTGCTCCGGCAGGACAGGGTCTTCCAGCTGGGGATGTTCGCCTAGTGTAGCAGTTTTGCTAGGCAGGAGGTTTCTTGGGCGAAGTTGCTACAGTTCAGCTCTGCTCCTGGAGAGCGGAGAGTGGAGAGCAGGGAGCTAGGAGCCTAGTGTAACAACTCTGCTCTGCCAAGGAAGGTTTCCCGGGCAAGTGTTACAGCGCTGCTCGCTCTGCTCTGCCCAGGGTCGCCTCTGCTCGCTCTGCTCTGCTCTGCCCAGGGTCGCCTCTGCTCTGTCGCCTCAGCAAAAGAAGATCTTCACCCGAAGCTCATCCAAAGGTGTTTATTGGAAGACAGCTAGACCAGCCAAGCTGAACATACACAGGGTTTATATAGGGATTGGGGAAGTTTTTCCAGAGTAGGGATTGGTCCGATTTCAGTGCTGAGCTCAGATTGGCTAGAGCTCTGCTCCGGGATTGGTTACTTTTTTACACAGGCTTAGGGTCAGATTTGGCTCTGGTTTCAGGGCCAAAGTGTGTTTCTTTCTCTGGTCCTTTTTAGCCTTTTGGCTCCAATTTTAGGGCCAGGGTACATTTCTTTCACTGACTCTGATTCCAGGGACAAAGTGTGTTCCTTTGGCACTGGTTTTAGGGTCAGGGTGCATTTCTTTGGTTGTGGTTGCAGGGCCAAAGTGTGTTTCTTTGGCTCTGCTCAGGGTGTGTTTCTTTGACTGGCCCCTTTTCCCTACACAGGCTTGTCTCGAACTCACAGAGATTTGCCTGCCTCTGCCTCCCGAGTGCTGGCATTAAAGGTGTATGCCACCAACACCCGGCTATGAAAAAGTTTTAATTAAAAAAAGTGTTGGGACTCTTAATGACTATGGAGACTTTTGAAGCTGGGATGAACACATTTTACGTTATAATGTAGCCTGGGAACAAGGGGTAGAATGTTGTGGCATGAATGTGGAAAGTCCTCCATTTGAACTGTATTTGACAGTTGAATTTGAATGTTTGGTCCTTCCTGGTGGTGCAGGCTGGCTGGAGGAGAGCCTTGAAGTTCTACAGCCTAACTTCTCTTCCTGCATGCTCCCACGTCTGGACATTCCGTATGGTGTGAGCCGTTGCCTTGTACTCTCGCCCGTTCCTTCCCCATCACTAGGAGTGCATTCCTGAAAATGTTAAGTCAAAATAAACTCTTCCTGCTTCAACTTGTTCCTTACCGTGTATTTGGTAACAGCATCCAAAAGAGTGCTGTTACAGGAGACTATCTGGCACTCTCTCCAAGCTCACCGATTCAGGGACAGCAAGAAAAGCTGACACACGTCTACCAAAGGTGTGAACATGAGCAAACTGTTATTTAAACCAAAAGACATCCACTTCCAGTGGCCCATCTCTTAAAGGTCTCGCAGCCTTTCATAATGGTACTTCGCGTAGGTCTGGGAAATCTCCCTGCGTGGGGGAAAGTTTGCTTCCGGTCTCTGTCCCACCTTGTCTGTGCCCAGGACCAGACCACCGCTGACAAACCACTTCAGAGACAAGCATTCCTGTCCAGTCTCTCTGCTTTTACAGTTCATCACAGAGCTCAACATCCATAGCTCATGCTACCTCAGAGTAAGATTCATAGTGAAAACCACACAATCTATCGAACTCCCTCTTCTCAAAGTCTCTCCTTTTGGTAATGGATTGAACATGCTCATAGTGCATAAATATCAAAATCAGTAAAAATCAATCCATATATTGACAGGTTCAACTTTTGTTTTCCTGATTGTGGTTTTCAATGAGACATGTAAAGTATACCCGCTCATGTCTGGTTTGAGAAACTCTAAATGTGGAGCTAGTGGTACAGGCCAGGGTCTGATTTCAGAAGACAGGGGAGAAATGTGGTTCTGACACTAGATGAATACAGTAATAAAATAAGGATTTTAAATATTTCTCTAGATGCAAGTTGTCATGAGCAACCAATGAAATATATAGGAAAATGACAGTAACTAATTCAGTTAGCATCCTCTAAAGAAGCAAAATCAATAGGACGGATGCATATTGTGAAAAGGTATTTGTTGGATGTGACTTTCATAGTGGAGGCAGATGGTTCAATAATAGCTATATATGCACACTGGAGAAGCAAACACCCTCGTAGCCATCAGTCTAGGAAAGTATATGCCCTGCGTTTCCAAAGCCCAGAGGTTGACTAGAGAGTTGCTGCTCCCGAGTCTGTGTTAGAAAACTGAAGAAGCTGGATCCGGTCACCAATGAATGTTAATACTAGTGACAGTAGACACTCTCAGAAAGAGATGACACCCTCTTTCCTCGGGCCTCTTTATGTCTGAGGAGTTGCATCCTCTTGGTGGTAGAACCTGCCGCCTTCCCTTAATCTTCCCTGGAAATATTCTTAGGCACACTCAGAGGTGTTTCTCCTGGGTGACTCTAAATCCTGTCAAGTTCATAAGAAAACACAACCTTCATGTGGCCTCTAGTTAATCAAATTACACCTTGGCGCTGCAAATGAAAACACAGCTGTAATAAACAGAGCTTATAATAGCTGGTACTTACTGAGAAATTATGAATGCAAAGAAATACTGTGAAGGGTGTTTTTAAAATAGGACCTAGAGACAGACCCTGGGACAGGCTCTAATAAACAGTAGTGGAACAGAAACAGGTATATTAAATATTCTCCCTCCAAAACATCCAGCAGAGAGACAGAAGGAGGCACCCATGCCTCTGACTGAAGCTGCTGTGTCAGCTTCCTTTTGTCTCTTCCCCACAAAGGCGGCCTGCCAAGTGGGCTGTGTTCTGCACGGTGCTCCCTAACTGGAACCAGGCAGCCGCAAACGTCCATAATTACAGGAGACCCAGTCCTTTTCTGCTCTGTGGTTGGAATAATGACAGTCTTATTTTTATTACTATTCTAATGACTTCATGTTCTGAATCACTATGGTATTATTAATAATGACTAAGGGGCCTGCCTTAGCCCAGGGAGAGCCTGCCCATACATCTCTTTAAGGGCAGTGGGTGAACTGACAGGTTAACGAAGCTGCTCAGACACGGCCGAGCCATGCGTGGTGCAGTCATAGGCGAAAGCATGTGGGGAGGGGACGCAAGCACTTTACTCAATCGCTTCCTCTCAGTTCGTATTTACCTCAAAGCAGAGCCTGACATCACCGAGTGGTGTTCTTTTTTTATTTTTGGAATCTCTAAATTTTTTTCATTGGAGAATCTTATACACATAGACAATGAATTTTTATGAGATACAGACTCACCCTGCAACTGCTTCTAAATCTACCTCCAAGTCCCCCCCTTAATTTCACAACTTCTTTTTTTAAATAACCTGCAGAGTCCAATTAATACACAACTTTTTATTCTAATTCATTTTTGGGGGGTTTTTCGAGACAGGGTTTCTCTGTATTGTTTTAGTCTAATTCAGTCTCTCAAGGTCTCTCAAAGGATGCACACACTCATCTCCAAAATGATAAAGCAGAATTACCTTGAAATATAAAGTGTATAAAACATGGCAAAATGGCAGTAAATGTTCCTGGTGCAGGAGACACTGGCATGTTTCTACGTGACAAGAATCTAAATCTGTACCAGCCTCACTCTCACAACATTAGTGTGTGTCTTGATTCTAAGGATAAGCTGTTTCCCCCATGGATGCCCTGTATTTCTCTCTGAACTCTGTGGCTTGTGCTGCTGCTGCTCTCTCTCTCTCTCTCTCTCTCTCTCTCTCTCTCTCTCTCTCTCTTCTCTCTCTCTCTCTCTCTCCCTCCCTCCTTCCCTCCCTCCCCCCTCTCTCTTTCTCTCTGTGTATGTGTCTGTTAGTGTCCTAGTTTGCATACATAATCCTCATAAATGTAAAGAGTGGAAGCTTTACCAGAGTCCCACAAAAGGATTTGTGCAGAAGTATGTAGATGATGAGGGGCTTTAATGAACAGAAGTAGGAAGAAGACAGGATGTTCTAATCTATGGAATATTAGTAGACTTTTTGTTGTGCATTGATGGTCCCAAGATTGTTCACTCCTTGCCTTGAGCTAATTTTTTCTTACTTGGTAATATGACTGGCTGTGGATGCATGTCGTGAAATGCAATGTGTATAAAAAGTCAGCTGTTCCTGCTGACTTGGGGTGATTCTGCCAAGGAAGCCATGCCTGTCTTATGGCTTCTCTCCAGGCTCTCCCCTTCCTATCTCTTCCTCCCCAGTTTTGGGACCGCTTCCCTCTGCCCTTAACATTTATCTGTGTATTATACTCCTTCTCCTCGTGGTGTCACCCCGACTCTGACCACGCTTTACCTGTGACTGTGTCCTTAACCCTGATCGATACATTAGCAACATGACAGGCTGTTCATCATCCCCCTCCAGGGCCTTCCCCGTTCTGTCTGTCACCAGCTGTGATGAGACTATGGGTGCCGTCATACCAGCCCTGACACTAAAGGAACACGAGGCCAAGAAGCACAGGAGGCAGGTGGTGAGTCAGACATCCCCTTCCTTCGGCCATCTGTGAACAAGAAAAAGATCCCTAGGATGTATTTTAATGGAATGGAAACAAAAGATCTTTTTAAAGCCAACCGTCATCAAGCCGGTGCGTGCTTACTGTGAGGGAGATAGGAGTTTGTTTCAGTTTTCCCTGATCGTAGAGTTTGCTCTCACTTCCGGCTCAAGAACATTTATTTAACAATATTTATTACTTGTTTGGAGTTTTCTAAAATGTGTGAATTCATGCCTTACTTTGAGAAGACATTGAAATCTGAAGGCATGCATGTGAGGTTTGAGAGCCAATTTTCCTATAATGATAAGAACCAAACTCTCAAATGTATGACTTCCAGTAACATGTTTAAAGAATGCATGATAAAACAATAAGGTAAATTCAAGAAACATGAATAAATCTGTTAGAATAGTATACCCCCAAGGCTTTCTTCTAACATCTCACCAAGGACCAGCTTGAACTGACACAAATGTACAAAGAAGTGTGCTGAGCTGAAAGGGCTTGGACCACAACTCACAGGTTAAGAACCTCTGATTAGGCGCTTATCTAAGGAGATTCTTTGGGGCAATGAATGACATCAAAGATGACTGCTCCAGGCAGAAAACTCTGTCTGTAATAGCCTCTTCAGAACAGAAAATCCTTTTTGCCCAAATCTTGCATCGAGGCGGAGCCTTAAGGGACTGGCTTGGGCTTTGACTCCACAACCCAGTAAGCTACATGCTGACCATCTGCTCCGAGAAACCTGGGACACTGTCCTCTCTGCCTCTTGACTGAACTACAAGAGGACGAAAAGCACATCAAAGTGACATCTATACAGTTATGCAGGGTCACATTTAAATTTGGGCAGCATCAGAGGGCAGTGCCAGATAGCCCCACCCCTGCTCTGCTCTAACTCCAGGAACAGGAATTCCTGCTGCGATCCCAAGAGACAACCACAGTGTGTTTGTGTTGCCTGACAAACATCTGTACGTTCTTTTGCATTTTTGGAGGTCATGGTTCCAAGACGGGTCTTACCAGGCCAAAGTGAAAGTGTTAGATGACCTGACCTTGCCCTGAGGATTCAGGACTTTCCAGTCACTAATGTTCCAGGTTCTGGAGGGCTTCTCTTGCCTTCTTTGGCTTGGGGCCATCTTCCTTTATCAAGGCTAAAAGCATAAGGCTGCTTCTCTTTGCCAGCATCTCTTGTCCTTCTCTTCCCTTCTGTCTGTGTCCAACACCGCCACACCTTATTCATATCTATTTGTGAGTTCATTTAAGACACATCTAAATCCACAGTAAAACCTCCTAACTCAAGAGTCCTAATGCCATCATGTCAGCAAAGAAACAACTCTGCTCTCCCCATATCTATGACCAAACGCCCAGCAAAATCAGCTTAAAGAATGGGGGATTTTCTTTGACCTAGACCTTGAGGGGATGTGAAGGGATGCAGTCCATTATGGAAGGAAGAGATGCAGGATGCCTGGTCCCATGGCTCCTGCAGTCAAGGAGCAAAGACCAACCAACACTGGTCCTCAGCTTACATTCTTCTTTCCCCATTTTTATTTGGTGGGCGACCACAGCCTGTGGAATGGCACCACCAGCATCCAAGGTGGACCTTCCATCTTCAGTCCCACCTCTCTGGAAATGCCCTCACAGACATACCATCATGAGTATGTCCGTGTCTTCCAGAGCGAATTTCATCGGTTGACTCTCAAGGCAAAGCCTCACTGAATCGCTCTGAAATTCCAGGGTCTGGGACCTGAGAAACTTGGGAAGATGTCTTCCTGCCTGTCATAGTGGCATGCGCTGGCTCTGGCTTTCATCAAGCTGGGCTTCTGGCATCAGTCCTGAGACCTCCACTGCCCCTGCATCTTTCCTCATGGATGCTGCACTGAGAAGAGCTTCAGCAAACTTGATGCTTTATCTGAAATTCTGTGGAAGTGAGCAGTAAAAACCAGGCCACAAACTGGAAGGAACAAACACTCAATAAACATAATAGTACCCTTGGAGAATTTAAGCATATCTATTAGAAAACTTTAGACTTAATTTAAGGGATCGGCTAGACATAAGAGAAATATAACCAGAATCAAGTACATTCTTCCATGCCAGCAGTAACCTAGAGAGTATTGTTTATAAAGAAATTCTATTTACAATAGAAACAATACATAAAATATTTAGGAACAAATTTAAGAATTGATGCAAGCCCTCTATAAAGAAAATGACTTGTTTGCTGGGAAATAGAAATGCCTTCAATCAAGAGTTCTCCCGTGTCAATGCTAAACAAGGCAGGCTCCTCCTGAGGCAACTCCAGTATCAACACAACTTCAAAGTGTCGTTTTCTTTTCTTTGCAACTAAAACTGTTCAGTGTAAACCAAATATGCCCAGGGCCGTTCCTATCTATCACCTTAATGTTTTGAACATGCTTGCTTTATAACCTTAAACTAAGCATGCTCAGGAACGGGCTAACTCTTATATGAATATGGGTAAGTATCTGAATAAATTCCTCATGCTCCCCCATTCTCTGGAATTAATTCCTATGGCCTCTTTGCCTGTTTCTAGCAACAATTCTCCACCTCTTCCAGTTTTGGCCATGCATATTTTGGCTTTGTTCTCATCAGGATGCAAAGCTACTGTGTTCACTTACAGACGTATTACTTCTTCAAGCGGCATGCTAGGCATGGCAACATTAGTAATTAGCAGGTTAGTTGATAGATTCCATGCAGTTTACATAAGATTCTCCACAGACCATTGTGGAAGTGCTCTAAATTTCATCCTAAAGACTAAAGGAAGAGTGATCACAGGGTTGGCTGTGGAGTCAAAGGAACCAGGCTGGAAGCATGTACCCTGCTGGTCAGCTGTACATCTTTAACAAACTGCCACACAACTTCTCTGTTCAGCAGGGACAGGTGACCATGCAGAGGCACACTAGTAACCAGGTCACAGAGTGGCAACTAAAGCTGATTCCAGCACGCTCTAGAGACTGCATCTAAAGGCTCAGAAAGTGTTCTCGAAAGGACAGAAACAGTGATGCAGTGTGAGGAGTTCAAACCACACGGTTTTCAGGACAAGAGAGAAGGTTGACTCCTTCATGTGCAGCTCATGTGTGCTGTGTTTAATATCATATCAAGCATCTAAATGAGAGGATGCCTGGCTGGATTTAATTAGTGCACACAAATATGCATGTATTTAAATATCACACTGAATACTATTAATTAATGTGTTAACAAAAAATTAGTAGTCAATTTTAATGCAGTCAACATTAGTCCCAGAAGAAACAGTGTCTATATTATGGGACAAAAGATTTTGAAAATTATTCTTTGGGGCTTCTCCATCCTTCCAGCACTCCCTATAATGGTTTTTCATTGAGATATGGTGAAGCTAGACAGTGACCTGAAGCAAGGATATCCCTAACCTTTGCTCTGAAACAGGAACAGCCATTGGAAAGCCCGAAAGGTTCTCAAGTATTCACAGTTGTTCCAAGAACTTCAGATACGATGACTACAAAAGAGTGAAGAATCAGCAGACATGGCAAGACCCAGCAAAACCTGCTACAGGGATAAAGGCATTTCTGGGAAAGTGTGAAATTACTCTGGGCCAAGACATTTCTTTTGCACACTACTAGGCTGCTGGGGATGTGTTTCCTGCCTGTGCAGGCAGCTGGAAGGGCAGGGGGCTCCCAGACCTGAACCATGGCTATTCTGGAAGAAGAGTGTGAACAACATGGGTTGCCTTTCCTGCCAACCACCCATGTGGCTTTGCTTCCTCTGGGTTATGGTGAAAACCTGCCGGGCCCTTCCAGACCCTGCCTCCCTCTGTCTCCAGATGCCACACTTCACTTCAGCTGTCTTCTCACTTTCCCTTTAGTGTGCCTCAGGCTCTTTGAACTGCATGTTCTTTGCCTGTAGTGTCCCAGACTCTGTAAAAGGCTCCCTCTTCAGCCAGCTTCTCAAAAGTTACCTGTCGCCATAGCAACTGAACATTACAAAATCTCAGGGTTAGTGCTACAATGTGTCTTCTGTTTCTGCTTTCTACCCCACCTGTCATTGTTTGTTTGTTTTCTTCCTTCTGAATTGTGTAAGTGAGGTTGGACTTCAGTCCCCTCTGTTTATACAGAATCTATGAAGCTGAGAGCCAGACCTGCCCTGCAGCGTTGGACTTACTGTCTAGTCCTCTGTGTCGGGGAAACAGAGCAGAGATTCCTACTGCCCTAGTTGTCTCCATACAGTGACTGTGCTCAGCAGAGTGGGGACAGTTCAGACCCAGGGAGGGGACTCCTGGACACTTCTGCCTTCATTACCCATGCTGCCTGAGGCTCCTTGTAGCCCTTCCTGCTTCCTTCTCCCCTTCCTTCCATGTGTGACCTCAGTGTGATGCCCAGCTCTCCACCCATGCTGTTCCCTCTCTTGGCCTACCACAGGCCTTCCTTCTGACGGCTAACCACACCCTGACATCTGTGTCTCAGTCAGACAGATGCAAGCACAGCTCTACCCTGCTCAGTTCTGTGTTCTTAGTGTCTTGAAAGAGTAATGTTCATTAATACATTTAGCAAAGCCAACACTCAAAACATGCTCAAGTTGTGAAAAACAATCCACAGAACAAAACAACTCAGTTGTATTTTATGTTTCTAAATTAACCAAATAGACGACACTGCTGAGCTGATTAGACAGAAATCACGCAGTGTGAGCATTTATAATTATCAGATCACTGTGAACTTTTATAAAAAGACTTTAACCTTGATCCAAAAGAGATTTCTCTGAAGACTGCTTCTAAGGAAATCATTTAAAACAAGCAAAACTGGAACACAGCAGGAACAACCTGAGCACACTCCCTCCCCACCAGCCTGAGCTGGAGGCTTCAGTTACTCAGTGAAGAGAGGCATGCACTTGATTTGCAGGGAGAAACCTGCTTAGCAACCTTGCAAAGTTGTTTTTGCCTGTGTACAGCTTTCCCTGCTGGTCCTGGAGCCCAGGCCATTCCTGTTCTGTGAGGGCTCAGAGTGACCTAGCTTCTCTGAAGTAGAAGTAACCTACCTCCCTAGTGAAGGATTTATCTCTCTGTATATGATAGGCAGGATTTAAACCACATTGGCACTCATTCTACCCACTCCCAGCTCCAGAACACAGAACATACACTCTGCATCATTGATATTTGTCGGACAAGGCATTCTGAAACATTTTATTGACTTACTAATAGCTTTTCAGAGGACAATAGAAAAGAACCACATTAAGTATAGAAATCAATTGAAGGACATACTCTGTTTTCCAAACCATTAGCAAGAGAGCTATTGTGTGTCTCCAAGTTGGAGAAATAGAAGGAGGCAGACTGGACCACTGCTTGTAAGAACTTGTCTGGACTCAAGCCATGCATCTGTGCATGTCACTCACTGTATTTATCTCTCTCGTTGTACATTGCAGGTTGCAATTTGGAAGTCAGAGCAAGAAGCCCGAGTGGATAGAGTGGATAGCTGAGTCCTAGACTCACACATCTACACACCCACAGGCTACGGGTATGGCAGCAAGAGTCAGACCAGACAACTCTGCATTTACTTGTAGGATCTCTATTCCTCCACCTAAGAGTCAGTCCCATTAGTGGAAAAAGAAAATCCCATGGATGATGAGAATGCTAAAATAGGATTAAGTGTGTGTGGGGGGGGGCATATAGTTATTTCCTCTGTGAAGGAAGGGCTGATCTAACAATTACCATTGCTTCGAGGAGCTCAAGGGATATCTAGACCCATCAGAAATTAAACGATGATTGCTTCCTGTCCAAAGATGACAGATGGACCCCCAGTTGACCAGGGCACTGAAGACTCCATCTTTCCCCTTGTCTTGGATCTTGAGACTTGCCTGGTTATTGTTTAAGGTTAGGAGTGAGTTTATTTGAAAAGTTTCTCCACAAAGGGGAAACACGTATCTGTTAGCTTCGAAGACACATGTCTGGGGGTATGAAAGCAGTAGGATGTTGAGAGACATCTGTCTCCATGTTGCTCATCTACTTACTGTCTTCTGGACAAATATGATTAGTGCACAAGAGTTCTCTCTGGGTATATGAGAGTAGGACAAGTATGTCAGTGAGGTATAATGAAATACTTCGAAATTTATACACAGAAGCATTTTCAGAAGAATTGCTGAGAATGTAGAAATGACAAACTTTTCAGCTTTCTCAGGGACCCAATATGTGGTACCCAATAGAGACGTTTGGCCTAATGAGACACAGAAAGGGATGAAATAGCAAGCTTGAAGACTTGGTACCTAGCACAGCTTCATATGCAATCTCTGACTAATTCAGAGAATGGTTTGGCATGCAGAAAGAGGAGATCTTTCAACCATCACACACAAGATAACACAGAGCAGAGAGAGGGCAGAAGGATATAGCTCTCCATATGTTGGATGGCACAGAGGAGAGTGATGGACAATGTTCTTCTTATTGATGAATAAAACACAGTTTGGCCAATAAAGGCAGGAAGATAGGCGGGACTAGGAGATGAGGAGAATTCTGGGATAGGTAGGCAGAGAGAGACTGTGAGAGGATGCCATGTAGTAACTGGGAAGACAGGACTCACCAGGCATTTTCTGGCAAGGTAAGACCATGAAGAAATACATAGATTAGTAGTGATGGGTTAATAATTAAGACAGAGCTAGCCAATAAGAAGTCCTAGACATCGGCCAAAGGTTTATAAATTAATATAAGGCTCTATGTGCTTATTTGGGCTGGACCTGACTGGACAAAACTCCAGAAACAGGAGAGATTACTGAAGTTTAATTGAGGAAACCTTGTGCATTAAGCTGTGTTTTCATGTGTGGAATTTGTCACCATGATTTCCAATCTAATATTGTTGAAATAGTTGTCCTATCCATTTGCTTTCAGACTATACGTTAGAGCAGTTGGGGGTCCTGTTTCCCTTTTTGCCTAAGATGTAAGATGCTAATCTTCTTTGTCAAGTGTCAACTTGACAACATTTAGAATCACATGGAAACACACCCCGAGGCAAGTCTCTGGGCATGTTTCCACACTGTTTAGCTAAGCAGGGAAGACTCAACCTGAATGTGGGTAGCATATTCCATGGTCTGGGGTCCCAGAGTGAATAAAAGGCAAATATAAAGGAAACAGCAGCAAGCACCTCTCTGACTGGAGATGCAGTGCGACCATGTCATAGCTAGAGCATTTCTCCTCTTCTTCCATCACTCAGCCACAGAAGCAAGGAAAACACAGCACAGGAACTAATCCTCTGCCTAGTGAGGACCACTGCTCAGTGTGCAGGCAGCTGCCTAATTGTTGGGATCTCACACAGTAGAGAGGAGAGGGAAAGAAATGGGAGCAGAGGAAAGGAGAAGAGAGGGTTGAGGGAGAAAGAAACAGAGACAGTGATGGCAAGAGACAGAAAAGAGAGATAAAGGGAGAAAAGACAGAAAGGAACAAATAGGTCATGTCACGTCTTCTATGGGCACTAGTCCCATTCCCGAGAGTTCATTATCTCTGAAGCCCCCTCATCCTGATACCAACACACTGTGATTTAAGTTACAAGGCATAATTCTGACACAACTGTTTCAGTCCACAGCAGCACTCAACTCACATCCTCATCTTCAGTATAAGCATTTATTTGTTCGTTTGGCACGATGAAGACATATGGGATTACTGTATAAGAAGATATGGGGCAAGCAGTGGATGCTGGGGGCTGGGGGCTGCTCCCCTTTGAGATGCCTGGTTGTGTTGTCAGCCACACACCTATGCTGGCTCCCTGATAGAACACCGGCCATTGCTCCTCATGGTCATTTCTGATGCTGCCTGCTGACTTGAACTCTGAAGCATGCATTGTGAAGAAGTCCACCTTGTTTATACCCAACTGCCAAGGACCTGAACTGAGACAGTAGGGGCTTCCACAGTGCTCACACCATGGCTATCATCTTTGATTTTTACTTATCCTAAACTGAGTCCCAACATGCAATCCCTTAATAAGGCTGTATCTTGTAGAATTAAATTTCCCCTCTTTGTACTCACACAAGTTCCCACTCTGAGAGACAAAGTTGAGGTTATGTGTTAAATAATTAAGCATTCTAGTGAGAAAAGGATCATGTCTAATCTACTGAGGCATTTTAGTATGACTTGAGAAAATTAAACAATGACAGACACCTAGCGCATAATTAGCCGCTGTTTAATATTTCTGATTTGTGGCTGGTTTGATTTACTCTCTTTGAACTAGAATGCATTTTTCATTCCTGTCAGGATGTGTGAAGACATGGCAGAGGGGAAGGATGTTTTACCCTGGTTACTACAAAGGAAGTTTGGTACAAATCTGAATTTTAAATAATTTCTCAGTTCCTACCCTTCAGATGGGGTGGGACAGAGCCACTTTGAATCTGTAATTCAGAAAGCGGTTTGGGATATGCGGAGTCGTTCACTGTGGTGAGAAAGGAGAAACATGAGGCCTGGAAGCTCTCAGCTCTTGGCCCTCTGCCATGGGTGACTGAAATGCCATGGTGGATTAAATATGTCCATCCTGAGATGCATCATTGCCCTGAGACCCTTGTGCCTGGGAGTGTGATCTTACCTGGAAATCAGTCTTTAGATGTGGTTGTATTGGAAAGAAGCCCTGACCTAATACAACTGAGGGTCCTCACAAGAAAAACAGGAGAAAAGACACTAGTCGCCCTTAAAGGTGACGAGGGACATGCCACAGAGATCAGAGGACTGCTCTCAGGAGTCTTTTCTTTTCACCATGTGGGACTGGGAACTGAACTCAAGCCATCAGGCTTTTTGACAAGGGCCTTTACCCACAGAACCACACACACACACACACACACACACACACACACACACACACACTTTTGAAGACCTTATACATAATATAAGCTAACAAGGAATTCACACTGTAGAGAGACTCTGGTCTCAAATTAAACGTCTTCCTCCCTCTTTCTCTTAAGTACTGGGCTGACAGGCCCATGCCACCATGTCTGGCTCCTCTCTGGTCCTCCCTATGTGGTTTGCCTTTGTTTTTCTGGGAACAGAAACTAGCCCAGGCAAGGCCTGACGAACGCAGCTTCATGGATCTTCTAATGAGGTATGCTGAATCCAGAGGAGAGGTTTAACCTGATGAGATGAAACTAATGAATCACACAGTGACTGGAATGGCAGAGGGAAGCACAGCGAGTGAAGAAGTCTCTGATCCTGGGTCTGCTCTTCGGAGCCCATCTGTCTAACCTGCCCACCTTCAGAATCAGAGCCAAATGCCCAGACTGTGTCCAGGACAGAGAGACTTCAGATTCCCACTGCTATATCAGCTCTCTGGTCTCTTCAGCATGTTTCCCATTCTGTAGATTTTTCCCTGGCCAGACTCCATAACTGTAATTCCTTAAAATAAACTCCACACATGTGTATACATATGCACACACGTATGCCATCTTCTGGTTGTGTTTCTTTTAAGAGGATGAACTAATGTAGTGAAGCAGCCTCTACCCCTGCCAAGAACACATAGAGGTCTGTGGGACACATACAAGACCTGATTGTCTTTCTGATGACCACACTTGTGCCCTCCCACAAGCCTAAATGTAGTCCTATACCTGATAATGTCCCCTGTGTGGTTCATCTAAAATTGTCCCAGATCTGGCTGGCTGGTGTCTGCCTTACCAGAGGCTACTGAAAACCACCATTAGGAATCAATGCCACATAACCAGCCAGTAGTCAGTTGTGGTCTGAGATTAACAATCTGCAAGCTCATGTCACAGCCAATTAGAAAAAAAATAGGAAGAAGGAGATGATGAAGAGACAATAGCAGGGATTTTAGGGGTGGAGTGAGTTTGAGTTTCCAAAATGAAGCAGATGAATGATCCTCACTCGTCTTGCCCAGCTCTCTCTCTCTCTCTCTCTCTCTCTCTCTCTCTCTCTCTCTCTCTCTCTCTCTCTCTCTCTCTCTCTCTCTCTCTCTCCCTTTCTCTTTCTCTCTCTCTGTTTCTCTCTCTGTCTGTCTCTCTCTCTCTGATGCTTCTTTCTTTTTAACTTAATAAGAGTTAAAAATGGAAATAGGTCTTTGGGAAGGACTGTGAGACACAACTTTAATGTGTGTGATACCATTCACTCCTTGGGCCAGGCTCCTGGAGAAAATGAGCTGAGCAGCAGGATCCATTGGTCTCTGTTTCCTGACTATTGATGCGCCATGACCAGCTACCTCAGGTTCCCAGTGTCATGCCTTACCCACCATGATATCCTGTACTTTGTACATAAACCCTTCCTCACTTGAGTTGATTTTGTTGAGTATACTGTAAGAGAAAAGAGACAAGTAACTAACACACACACACACCAAAGTAGACACATGCTGAGTGCATGAGCAGAAGTTGAATGGGGAGCAGCTTTGACCTTGATACACTGACTGGGACCTTTTAGCAATATTCCTATCCCTCTGGCATGCCCCAAGAAAAGACCTCCGCAGAAACTCTAAGGGAGGCGGAGCCCAGAATCTTTAGTGCAAGCACAAGACATCAAGGTAGATTTCAGCACTCCAGACAGATGCCTGTCTTCTCGGGTATTAAATTTCCACCCCAAAGACAGGTTCACAGGGTGAGTTCCCTCACTGGATGCTGGCCGACTGAGCCAGCAACTCAGTTTAATAAACGAGAGGTCAGCCCTGAGGAAAGTGGAACAAGGCTCCGAAAGTTTGGTCAGACATATTGCATTACGGTAAGGAGAAAACCAAAACTCGGAAGTCAGGTTCCTCTTCTTAAGGTCGCCATGGCTTAATCATCAAGTTCAAACTTTCTAACGACTGTCCGCATGACTCTGCCCAGACACTCCTCTTTCCCTGGTGCTCTTGGTGTCTGTCCTATTACCCACATTTCACAGACTCTGCTTTTCACCACATTTTCATACCTAGAACATTGTTTCTAGCTTGGAAGCCCCTGGTATGGTGTGTACTGTGATGAGAGTCATATCTGTGAGTGGGTGACAACTACTCAACCCCTCCCAAAGCATGATGAACATGGGTGGAATCAGACACCAAGGCCTTCTCCCTTCACGGCAGGGGTCTTCCCTGTGGAGGATACTCATACCCATGTTATCACTCCAACGTCAGGGGTCCTAGAAAACAGGGGTATTTTAATGCATATGCTTCTTCCCACCCATTTTCTAACTGGAATTCATGTTTCCTGAGGAGAGGAGGGGGAGATAGGAGTTAATCTGCTCACAGCCTTCTCTGTCTTAGCAATGAATGTGCAAAAAAATGTAACAAGAACTAATTATTGACTAACACAAGGGAAAGGTGGAGAGATGATGGAGGCTGGGTTACAGGGGACTCCCAGGGTGAAGACTGGGTGGACAGAGAGGAAAGGAGATTGCTTGAGAGTACAGACCAGCTGGTAAACACAGAGGAACACCCAGCACCAGGTCAGGGGCAGCAGCAAGGACCTCTGAGGGAGTGACCAGCTAATGGAGAGCTTCAGCGACACAAGGCAGAGCTGAGAGGCCTCGTGTGGCTGACAAGTAAAGCAGTAGTGACCAACAAATTGTTTGGCAAGAGCTGGGGAGTCGAGGGAGGTGGTGATGGGATGTGGCAGAATGACCAGAATAACGGTCTGGCGGTAGAAACTAAAGGGAGATGGAGTAAGATGACTTCATTTACAGGCTTGCCTGAGCTTCAGGAGTGACGGGGTCTTGCTGTGTACCCTGGCTGCCTTGAGGTCCTTCTGCCTCACCCTAACCTCCTGCCCTGGATCTGTGCCAATGAGAGATGATGACCACCTCATCAGAGAGGGACAGAAGAGGAGAGGATCATGTTCCCACAGCAAACCCAGAGTACCTGGGATAAGACCACCCTTCTGGTCTACCCCCTCACACACACACTTACACTAATACAGCCTCAGCTAGAGGCTGTTCTTGAGGTGGATGGTCACATACCTCATAACCAACACCACCAACACCACTAACACCTTGTATTGTTGGTCCCCATAGACATTTTGGTTTTTCTTCAGAGCTCTGCCTAGCACCAATATTCATTTCCTCACTTCTTTTATATTTCTCTCAGCTTGGGGGCCAGTTAGATATGATTTACAGTAAGAGCCACAGATGTAAAAAGTCAGTCATCCATCACAGCCACGTATAATCTTGAGAAGGTTCTTCTGAAACAGATATCACTTTGCATATTTATTGCACTGGAAGTTAATTTTAATCTGCACTCGCATTACAGGAATTTCCAATAAGCGACATTTGGTTAGCTTTCCCTTGAGATGCATTTCATTATAGCCTGGGGAGAATGATGAATAGGTTGATGGATCAGGCTGTGTTCTGGACACACTACTCTTCTTTAGTGGGGGACAGCATAATACCATGGAATTCAAGAGTGTGCTTTTTTTCTCTAGAGCTCCAGAGATTGCTAACTAACCCTTACTTCTCATCCCCACCTCTTTCTGTTTGGCCCCAGTGACAAAGGATGCTTTATATATTGTCAACTGGGATCTCTTTGAAAGATGCCGTGGACAAACTGACTGGGGCCATGTCCTGAAAGCAACATCCCCCAGCACAGAAGATCGAATGAATCCCGGAAGCACATAGCAAATTCAAGTGCCAAATGCAATTTTCAAATGCTAATTTTAAGTGCAACAGAAGTTGTCTATAAATTACCTTTATGACTTTTACATCCATAATTTATTTCCTGCCAGGAATGTAATGCATTGCCGGGTGCCCAGTGCCCAGTAAGAGGCTTCAAGTACGGAAGTAAAAGGCACAATTCACACCCTTGACATTCCCACTTCCAAAGCCCTTGGGATTCTGGGTCTAGTTGATATTTCCTGAAAGCACTTTGAGAACTACAATTTGTGTGGTTAGTGACTAAATTCCTGGAAGGCTCTCTCCCAGGCAGGGCATGATTTGGGTGCCTCTGTTGCCCACAGGGTGAGAAGCATCCCCGTGAGGGCGAGACACTGAGAGTAAACTCTTGGACTTGTCTGCTGAGACAGGAACAAAAGGAGCAAGGTGAGTCCTTTAGGGATTCCAGCTGGGGCAAAGACACAAAGCTCATGTGGGAATAAGATGTGCCACCCAAGTGGCACCTCTCTTTGTTAAGTCAAAATGAACTGAACATAAAGGAGCCATCAGATTTACACAAAGCTAAGTGCCATCGTGAACCTTTCAGCACTCTAGCGCCCTAGGAACATCTTTGCTCCTCAAAGTGAGTTTTGCAGACTCACAGTAGCAGAACCCAGCTGGCTGTTTAGCATCTGCAATAATGCAATGGGCTTTGGTGCAGAAGTCCAGGAACACTTCCAGGGGTCATCCGATATTGAGCCAACGGTCCCTTCTAAGAGAGGCCAACCCCTTTGATGACACCTCCTACAAGTCATTAGATACAGCTAGCTTCCTATCCTCTCCATCAGCCTGCTGTCTCTGTAGCAGTCTTTTCCAAGCTCCCCTGAATACAGCAGAGCCATGCTGCCCCCCCACCTTGGTGCAACATTTCAGTTTTGCCTTCCAAGTGCAGTGTTTTGGGCCACAGATCTGACTGTATGGAGCCCTGGGAGAAGCCACCTGGGACAGCTGGAGGTATGAGTAAATAGCACCTCCTTGGTGCTAGTCTGTCTTCTGCACACTGTGGCTGGTTCTACTCATGTATGGAACTATACAAGTCCTCTTGGAGAAGAGAGAAGTTCACACCCACTGTGCTTCTGCAGGTCGGGGACCTCCATACTGTACCCTTGGGCTCTGCAACTTGTGTCCATAGACACTGAGCAATGCTGCTTCTTCCCAATGAATCACACCATGACCTTCTATTACAAGCCTCCACAGGCTCCAGAGAACAGTCACATGCTTCCTAATATGCAGCTCAGGTGCCAAGATTCACTCCATCTCTGCTTCCCACATCCTCTGGGTCGCCAGTGTGTGGTCCTCCAGGCTGTCAGCTCCCACCAGGGATCTGCAGACACTTGCATCGCTTCTGCCTCTCCCAGCCACAGTCTGCATCAGACATCCAAAGAGGCTTTATCATTCTCACATCTTAGGTGCAGAGGGAGTGTGTGCTGTGTGCCCCAGCCATTTATGCCAGCACAGCTTTTGTTCGGCTCCACAGGCAAAGCTATCTTAGGATCCTAAGACCTGATAATTGATATCAGGGCTGGAAATCTGACTCAGCACTTAAGACACTGGAATGCTCTTGCAGAGGGCTCAAGCCCGGTTCCTGGCACCCATATCCGATAATTCACAACCACCTGTGATTCCAGCCCCCAGGGGATCTAATACTTCTATGGGTGCTTGTACTTACATGAATGTACACACACACACACACACACACACACAGCAAACAAACCATTAAATGAGTTGATACGGATTCCCATGGAGAAGGAGCCACCTCTGGTGTCCTTCACTCTGGGCAGTCATAGGCTCTCTCTGTGGAATCTGCTCTTCCAGGAGAGGTCCTGGCCAGGGAAACACAGTTGCTCCTTTTTGCAGGGACATCTCTGCTATCATCAGTGCTCAGTGTCTGGGCCAGGTGATTATGTGTTCAACAGACTGAAATAAAACTCCCCACGGACTGAAAAATGGCAAGTAAACTTAATTCCAAAGTGACAGTGCAGAGCAGAGAGAACTACACTGTCTAGAGGGACAGCAGCCATGGGAGCGAGGATGCTCGGAGTCCCTGCTTACAGTCTCAGGCCTCCTTTTATGGGGCTCATCAGAAGTAGTTTGTTTGCCAAGGGGTGCAGCTTGGGTGGATCTCTGTTATGATAGACAGAGTAAGTTAAGCTGATGTAAATTACCCCCTTCCCATAATGCACCTGATTCAGATCATACGCATGCCCAATTATGCATAGGCATAAGATGGCAAATAGGGTTTTCTTCCCAAAAGTTCCCTCAAAGGACACAGTTTGTCTTATTGTTCATGCACTCAAAACTAATTCAGGCTAGATTGACCTTCCTACTCTCTTACTGAAAGTGGGCGGGGATAGACATTGTTTATGTTTGATAGCCAGTAAGCAGAAAATTTTATTCTGTTGTTTGGAGTGGAGTTGAATGCATCTTGATGTTGCTGGCTGGTTGCTAGGTGCATTGTTCAGAGTGAGGTGTGCATTGCACCACATATGCAGGTCCTTGGCTGCAAAGCACATTCTTGGACATAGCCCAAGCCAAGCAGCTCCAGGTTGCTAAGATGTTCCCTATGGTTGCCTGCCTCAGTAGGACAGGAAGACAATTGCTCCCTTCTTGCCATGGTGTCCCCAGAGCTCCAGTTCATGCAGTCATATCTACTTGAGTGCAAAGGCTCATGGGGTTGGGAGCAGGGCCAGCCAGCGCCTGCTCTAGTGCTGCTAACAACACCATGCTTTTTTCACGTGGAGAATGAGAAAAATGTGTCTCTCAAAGTTCGTCTTTATTCAAGAATCTGACCTCATTTAAAAGGAAATGAGTTGTCAGTTCTGGCAAGAATGACACTGATCCCTAAATCCTCCTGCAGGTTATAATAAAGACACACAAGTCAGAGGGAGGCGATCTTGAAGAAACAGTAATAATCACATATGTCAACTACATTATGCTCTTCAAAACATGCTATAGTGCCCACCCAAAGCAATGTAAACCCTATGCTAAGACAAAGCTGCACACACTGTCCCCCAGCCAGAGGCATCAACAGCTGCTAACATCTCTCTAGCCACGGACTCTGCCTAGGACACCCATCAGTGTCTGAGGTACTTGTTGTCTTCTACATGTTGCTAGATACCCAAAGGATGTAATGGAGCAAATGCAATCTTTCTTTTTTTTGGTATGTTAAAGGCCATTAGTCTTGCTTGTCTATTTATGTCATTTTAGACAAAATGACCTAGCTTTCAATTCGAATGGTCTGTGTCATGGAAAGGACAAATTTGAGTACCCTCATTCTCAAACAATGTGGTTTTGTTCCAGCAGACAGATTAACTTCTAACTCTGTTATATATGAAACACGAACTGTAGTAAAAAAAAATCTGTTTACTAAAGGTTATCTTTCAGGATGATATAATCCAAGACTATTCAGAATAACAAAGGGCCATGGCATGGATGGCTGTAACAGAAAGTGTGGTTGACAGAGGAAACTGGTAATTTTCCTAAAATAAAGTGTTTCATACACTGTGGCATTACCAGCTTCTCTTTGAGATGGAGAAACTTGAAGCTTAGAGGGAATGAAGACATCAGGTATTGAATCTCTGAAGCGATGACAGGGCCAATATTTTAACCTATGGTACGGGTACAACTCATGCTTCTAGAATTGCAGCACTCTAGGTTTCTTCACAAAGCTGATTTGCTACAGATAAGACCATCAAGCCTTAAACAAAATGCTGTTTTTAATTCTATGTATTTTTATTCTGTTTGGAAGATTTATTTTTGTAATCCACATAGTCAAATAGATGGTCCTGGGAAGCACAAAGCTTCTAAAGGATAAGTTGGTTCATTTCAGATGTTGGTACCTTGCTGAACATGTTGGACAGAGAATCTACACGTGCAGCAGCTTCGCGACAAGCAGTTGGTGAAGGAGGATCTGCATTCCTGTGTTAGCTGCTTGTCTGGATTCCATGACAAAATGCTTGGCAAGAGGCGACTTAGGAAAAGAAGGGCTTATTATGCCTTACAGTTCAAGGTGATATGATCCAGCATTGTAGAATGAGCAGGGGAGCAGCTATGGGAGACTGCTGGTCACATTGCACAGTCAAAAATTTAGGCATGAGCAGGAAGTGGAGCTCAGGGGTAGACCCTCAAAGCCCGCCTCCAGTGACCTACTTCTTCTAGCAAGACTCTACTTCCTAAAAGCTCAACAACCTTTACAAACAGTGCCCTGAGTTGGAGACCAAGTGCTCAAGATCATGAGCTTACGGGGAGCACTTCATAACCATACCTCAATAGTTACCAAGTATTACATATTTAAAGGCCCACAGGGTGGGAAATTAAAACTTCAAAGTGGGCAACAAACAAATTTGGGGAAAGTGATGCCACCAGATGGTAGAATTCTTGCCTGGTGTGCTTGAAACCCTGGGTTTGAGACGCACCACCACAGTAGAAGTCTATAGGTTCTGGGGAGATGGGGGCAGGATCCTCAGTGCTGGATCATTTTCCTCCTGCTGTGTTGGGTGATCAGAGGGTCTGCTTCATGCTTCATTAGGGATTCACCAGTCCTTTCCATCAAAATAGCAATTACAAACTGGAAATTCCTTAAAAACCCCTGTCATGCAGGAGACACTGCCTTCACTGCCAGTTATGGGAGCCCATGATTGGCAGCCATTCTTTATGCTGGTTTCACATTACCATTTAAACCAACCAAAATACTCATCTTGCCAGAGAGTAAATTGCCACTTTGAAACATGAAAAACAGGGAAAGTATAAAATTCTGAATAACGGCCATTGTGAACATCTAAGCAACTGTGTGGTTGTGGGAATGAGGCAATTTGCATCTTGTTATGTTTCCGGCCTGCTTGCTTTCATAATTTTTGGAACACTTCAGATCATTAACGCTGCCAAATACAAATTAGAATAATCAAAGTCTCCCAACTGACACAGACTTTTTCCAACCTCAACTCCAGGGCTCAACTCCTAGAATCTTCTACATGGAAAGAAGCTTTTTACTTTGTTGCAATTACTTCTTTGTATTCATAAGCTTCACTAAATATAAATATCCAGAGCAATGAGACACCTGGTTTATCCCTTTGTCAAAAAAGAAAGCATGGTTACTTATGTCTTGCTACAGTGTGGACAGAAAGTGACACATGGTCATCTGCTGTTCCTCAGTGACAGTAGAGACTGATCAAAAGACAGGAGCAATTCTGAGGACATACTGTTTCCAGAGAGACAGTGCACTCACTGGGATGGAGAGTCCCTCTTGTTTGTGGTCACATATTACAGGTGCTTTAATCTTGTAGATAGAGCTAAAGAGCTACCTAGATGATGAGATGATAAGATTAAAAAATGGGACAAGCTATTTCTGCGGACACAGCATATAGTCTGGGCGATGGGAATATTAATTTGATCATGGTAATCATTACACAATGTAAACATACACCAAACAACACATTCTCAACCATGTCTATGTAAAATTTGTTAATTGAATACAACATTTTAAAATAAAAAGCAGAAAAGATCAGAGACTAAAGGAAAACACAAGATGCCCCCTCAGGGAGTGAGGATAGTCAAGCTGGTAACATGGAGAAGTCTGGGTAGAGAGGCCATTAAGCAAGAAAGGGCTGAGTCTACAGGGAACTGGACTACAGCATAACCACAGACCCAGTTCACCAACAATGATGACCAAAGCTCCCAAAGAAGAGAGGAATTACCACAGGCCTCTGAAACGAAGAGGCCTGGAAGTCAAAATTTACAAAGACTGAGGCTAGATTTGAATAAATTCACCTTGGAAAGGTTGGGAAGTACTAAAGACTTGAGGACTTAGTACTATAGAGTCCTACCCCAAAACATCCCTAGGCCTTTGTCCATGTGATGTGAATGTTTCAATGTGTTTGCATAAATTAAAAAAATAACCTTTATAAAAATCAGTGCAAGAAAGCATAGGTGTGTGAGTGGCCCTTGTATCAATCATTTCATCCATAAATAAAGCTTTCTTTTAGGACCGAGGTGCTCTAGTACAGGGAACGAGTCCATTTAGGGGTACTTTAGCTGACAACTAGTATCAGTTGCAGATGACAAAGGTGTCATTGATGTCACTGGAAGGACAATGTCCCAAGAGAACCTGACTCACTCCAGGCCTCTACTTGTACTGGGCCTCCTGTGGTCCCTGCTCAGCCTTCCTGATTTGCAACAGGAGGGCTAGAGTCTGGTAGCCTGGCTGGGATCATATTAATGCAGCTGAAACAAACAAATCTCAAATACACTTTACGAGATTTTAACTTATTTTTCTGATGTCTGATTTGACTATTTTCTGAAATTCATTGTAAAAGAAAAAAACTTAAAATATTGTGCTTTATCTAAATAAATATTTATCAGACCTCTGTCCAGAGACTTAGCCTGATCCTCAGTATTCTGCATTCATCCTAAGAAAGAGGGCTGTAGTCAGGGGTGTTCCTTTTACACATTTACCAAATTGTTGCAAAAGTTCACACATATGAATTTATGTTTATGCGCATTCCAATATGCACAGTGTGTGCATAAATGTATAATATATACATAAAATACATTCAATGTTCTCAGGCCATTCCACTTTTCAGCTTTGTCTCCTGAATATGCTATCGAATATACATAATCATTTAAATCAAACTGCCTGGAGAGTCGCAAACCATTTGAAATGAGACGGCTTTTGTTTGTTTTAGATGTACTGCATCAGAAAGTTCATTGCTTTAGGTGTTTAAATGCCAAAATGCAGCTTCGATGTTCTTTTTCTATTGCATCCTACCTCATGCTATTAGTTATACATATTTAGCTTTACTATTTCTGCTTGTTCTTAATTGGCACATTATAATTGCATGTATTTATGTGGTACAGTAGGATGTTTTATGTGTACATTGAGCAATAATCAAATCAAGGCACTTGGCACATTCATCCTCTCATCGCTTTGTGTTGAGAATGTACAGTGCCTTCCCGCTGGTTTGAAATATTCAATGCATGATTTTTTTAGAATTCAAACATGCAGAGTGTTACTTCGGTTGAAAGTCAGTGTTCTAAGTAGCTTTCTATTTCCGTGTGTTGAGCGTAGAATCACACAAAAGTGCCATGCTGCTTATATTGTCGGCATATGTTTTAGAGTGTTGGTCTGTGCTCCTGAAACATGGTTGCTGAAGTGGTCCTGCCACTATTTCTGCTGAGTCTCCTGGGCTATATTGGATATGAGGTAAGGCACAGAGAAATAGGGTTAGATGAGAAAAACCAGTGTGTAGCGAGTCTTTTCACTCCTGGGTTAGAAAGTCATTCAGAGCTGACCTGACAAGGGTTTGCTCTTGAATCCAAGACTGATCGCTGGGAATCCAGCATGGGACTGATCAAGACCCCCTGAATGTGGGTGTCAGTGAGGAGGCCTAGGTAATCTATTGAGCCTTGGGTAGTAGATCAGTATTTATCCCAGGTATACAAATGGACTTTGGGCTGCCATCCAACAATGAGAGATGCACTCTCACCCTGGACTCTTGGGGGAGGGTCTAGGCCCTGCCCTGGATGAAATGGACACCCCCATGGAGGGCCTCACCCTCCCTGGGGAAATGAGGGGATATGGGGGGATTGGTGGGAGGGTGTGGGAGGAGGGGAGGGAAAGGGAGAGGGACCTGGAATTGATATGTGAAGCAACCTTGTTTCTAATTTAAATTTAAAAATAAAAAAATAAAAATATATATATATAAAGAAAGTCGTTCAGCCGGGGTAATCCAGAGAAACAGCCAATAGGCAAGCACATGGTGTGTATACAAGGAGAGAGGAGTCTGTACAGTGCATATACAGGACACAAGCGTTCACACCACACATATGCGTGCAAGGACACACAGTACTCATGCACAAACTCATGGTGGGGAGATTCACAGTGTAGAACTCCTGTTTAGGATTATTGCTCAGTCTGCTAAATCGAAATTCCTCAGAGCAGGCCAGAGGAGGATGTAATTCTATTGTAAATCCAGCAGTCTGGAGGCCCAGAAGAGCTAAATGAGTGGACAATGATCACTACAGAGCACTACAGAGCCTTCTTGGAGAACTCCCTGATCCTGCAATCAGAGTAGTCTGGCCTTCCTGGCTGGGTAAATGCATAGGTCTATCAGTTGACTGAAGATCACCCACATTAAAGAAGACTTCTCTGTCTAACTCAACTTACCATTTGCAAGTTACCGTTTTCCACAAGATCTTTACATAAACACATAGAATAATAGTTGTCCCAATGCCAAAATGACCTATGAAATAAATCCTACCAGGTACAAAACATTCCTCAAATTTGTCTGTCTGTTATCATCTATCTCTCATCTATCAACTATTATCTACCATGCATCTATTATTTATTATGTAACTATCAGTGTATCTATCTATTATCTATTTATCTGTCTATCATCTATCTATCTCTCCATCCGTCCTTTCTCAGTTTCAGAAATTAATGCTGCTGCATACCAGGCAAGTACTCTACCACTGACTTATACCTCCAGCCCTTGTTATCACTTCAAATATAAAACCCCCTACATGTATATTTCTGCTAGTGATAGGTCAAGTGTTTCTGTTCAAATAAAAAATGAAAGAAGGAGAAAACATTTATAAAAAGCCAAACTCCTCTCTCAATAGATGTATTACAAAACAAAAGTGAGTTTAGACAAGGTAAGTACAAGTTCTTACACCTAATTCAAACCCAGAAGAAAATTAAAATGTATCTACAACTAAAACTCCATACAAGCTTGTTTCTTTATATTTATTTTTATTTATTTATGTGTGTATGTTTCCGCGTGTGTATTCACAAGTGAGTGGAGGTACCAGCAGAGGCCAGTAGGGAGCAGCAGATGCAATGGGGCTGAGTTAGAGGAGGCTGTGGGCCACCTGACTGATATGGATATGGAAGAGTAGCAAGCGCTTTCAATTGGTGAGCCTTCTTTCCAGGTCCAAGGTTGTATATTCCTGGCTAGGCACTTTGTTCGCATTAGAGAAAGTGCAGTGTGTGTGTGTGTGTGTGTGTGTGTGTGTGTGTGTGTGTGTGTGTGTGCTTGTGTGATGGCTGAAGTTGAGTGTAATGACTCAGTGGGCTTGTCATCCTGCTTTGTGTACCCATGGGAGTGCTTAGTGTACGTCATTACTTAACTTTGGTGCAACATTTTATGACAAATATCACAAATGGCAAGTATTTGCATGCTGATAAGTGGCTAACTCAAAATCAAAGAATTCAGCTCAAACCACACAATCGTAAATGGCATGCAGGTGTTGTAGTCACACCCTGGTTCTGACTCTGGGTTTTCCTCCTGCATGTATGTGTCTAGATTGTGACTAAAAGAAACAGAAATGAGCAATAGACTGTGATGGTGGATAGTGGGAATACTCTAAAGACTGAATATTCCAAGGGTATTACAAGGACAAATCTGCACCTGTTGTGAATCCCGCTTTGAAACAAGTATATATATGACATTAGTGCTGAGGTTGTTCTCCAGTATCCCCAGGCTATAGATCCTGAACAATGTAATGGAACCCACAAACAAGACTTTGAATTAACCCACAGAGACATTCAGTGATGTGTACAGACACATCATAAACCCTCAGGGAAAACACAGATATTCACTGCCTGGTGTAGTCCCCTCCCTGTGACATAGACATGAGCACACCAAGGTGATGCCACATTCATTACCCTTCACCCAGTAGGAAGAAATGATGCATGGCTGACCCCAGATGTCAGGGTGAGCCACTACATTCTTGCATATTGTAAATGACACTCATGGCTTGTTATCAAATGGTTTTGGCACTATCAAGTGTTCCTGCCATCCTTCGCATTTCCAGAGTCTCCCAAACAGCCTCCCCCAGACTTCTTTCAATCACACTATAAACACAGCCTCAGAGTACATCAGTCTGAGGTGGGAGGAGGAGAGAAACATCTCCCACAGTGTTTTCAGCCCCCTCTCCCTTGATTCGGCAGGCACAGCTTGCACTTCTGAGTCTGCCCTGAGTCCCTCGTAGAATTGCTTTCATGAGTGGCAGGAAAGCCAACTGCTGCTCAATCGCCCACAAGTCACAGCTGACAGAAGAAATCGAAACCAGATTCTTTTCACATTTTCTGAAAGTCATTTTAGGAGAGTGGGGGGCAAGGGACACCAGAGTGCCTTCTCAGATTAAGCTTAAAGCTGGAAATGGCTTTCTGCTGTTGACATTCCAAAGTGACATCTGATGGCACAGAAGTGTGGCAGGAGCCATGAAAGCAGGGTTTCCGTGGCTCAAGGACAAAAGCACTTGGTGTATCCCCACTGTATCTGAAAGGGACTTGGCTTCTGACCAGGGGTTGTGTGAAGATACTTTGTGGATTTGATCCTTCCATCTAGGTATTCACTCTAAGCCCCCTTCCTTTCTAAAATTTCAGTTTTTTATGTGTATTTTTATGTAATTGTATTTTCACATTAGAGAAGGAAAACCTCCAAGGAAGGTCCAAACACCCCTTTGAAACTACTTTATGTTGAGAAACATTCACAATATTAACAAATTGTTATATTGTGGCAAAAAAACCCCCAAAAAAACAGGCTTAATAAGTGAACCACAGAAAGTGGAACACATAATGGGAGAAGGAGGCCTCAGGGCTCAGATTCTTATCTCAGAGGAAATCCTGACTAAGTCCTGCCTGGTCCTGTTTCCTGGGTGACACAATGGCCAACTCAATAATGGGTACTGTCTAATTGGAATGGGACCAATGATACTGGACAGTCTGATGAGGTTCCTGCAGCTGAGAAGCTCTGTGCTTGGCACACACATGGAAGGTACCCAGCAAGGGATCTCTAGGGATTTGCTATTATACCCATTCTCAATGGCTATGGGAATTTTGCAAAGCATCGGTAACGACATTGGGTGACATCAGTCATGGCATTATCTTCTCTTTGCTGGCACCTCTGTGTCCATGCCTCCACCATCCTAGTAGACAACCCCCACAATAGCTCCACACTCAGAATCTATGACTGTATTACCTTAAATGGCAGAAGGGATTTTACAGATGTGAATGAAGTTACTGAATTTAAAGAATATTCATTCACACCAGAACTTAGTGCAAAACCTAATTGTATGGGAAATGGCTATTCTAGAAATCAGTGCTTACAGATAACTAAGGTCGCGGCCTCTGTGCCAGGGCACTGTAGTCATGTGGCTTCATGGAGACCCCTTCCTCTATAGCCTCCCTTGGAATACTTAAAAGATGAATCAGATTACAGAATGGGGCCCTCATGTCAGCATCAGAGTTCATGAATATCTAGAATCGTGCCACACAACTCAGCACTCTCTAGGCTAAAGTAGGAAGACCATGAGGTTGAGGTCAACCTGGGCTACAAAGAGAGTTCCAGGACAGCCTGGGCTTCATATAGAGCCTGTATCCCCCACCATCTCCTAAGGAGCATCTGCACACTGTTGTACAGGGAGTGAAGTGCATGATAGGTGGTAGCAGCATCCAGGGGCCATTGCAGGAGGAAGTCTGAAGGTATGTGTCTGTGTTGCTTGTGGAAGCTCTAATAAATGAACACAAGTTAGCAGGTGTCAAGCAACCGTACTTTCCTCTCAATGAGAGGGGGCTGAAAATCAGAGCTCAAGGTATCAGCTGTGTTACACTCCATCCAGAGGTTCTAGAAAGTCTTCCCGAATCTCCAAGCCATGACTCTGGTGACATCCCCATGGCTGTCTCAGGACAAGCTCCGCCTCCAAATCACCCTGAGCCCCTTCCCCTGCTCTTCATGTTGCACTCAGTACAGAGGCTGTGTCTTTCACAGTGCTCATAAGTCTCCCCAGGTAGGCTCCTTGCTCTCCACAGAGCTGAGTCTTCTGCTTCAAACACACATTGGTGTCTGTCCTGGTTACTGAGGATGACAGGTCTGTAATTGCATAGGGATTCCTGGAAAGCAACATCTTCACTCCAGCTAACCTCTGATCTGTGGCCTTACAGGAACAGGTTGAGTCAGCCTCACATCCAGTGAGACATTGAAGGCATCACTGTGTCCTGCTTGTTCACTCCATGAGAACAGAGAGTCCTAAGAATCTGCCCTATCCCATTCTCAGAGCCTGGAGGAACCAGGACACAACAGACCCAGGTTGAGATGACACTGGAGAATGCCATCAACATCTCACTGTGTGACATTGATCACAAGCTCATGGAGGCGACAGGTCACTGCATTTTACTTTAATTTCAACTTGCCAGTGGGATGCTTAGCACTAACCCTGGCAGAGGGCTCTGCTTGGGTGCCTGTCTGCCCATGGCATGGATAGGTGTCCTCAGATTGTAGGGTTTCTCTTTTCATCTCAGTAAGGCTGCTATCTGTAAACACAGTATGGAAAACACTAAATGGTGTTGAATTTAATTGAAATGAGATCTGAGAAAGGCGGATCCAGAGCCAGCAATTATGTTCAAAAAGTGAACCCCCTGCTGATGGTGTTTACATTGCTCCTGCTTTAAAGAACTCCGCAAGGAAATAATACATGATATAAACACAGCTCAAATTCACACTCTGGGTGTGGCGAACCTGCAATCCCCCAATGATAAGGGTGCTGTGGAGAAGAAAAGATAAGCACAGACTACCACTCAGGCCTGTGGACTGCGCCTTGATCCTCTGACCCACTGGCTGACACAGTTCTCTATGACTTTTAGCATGTCTGTGTCAACATCTGTTATATTGGCCTCTTTGAACTTGTGTCAACCCCACAACCCCCTCTTGACCCCAAGTCTAACCTACACACATTATATCAAACCTACTCAGGTGTGAGTCTGTCTCTGTTGAAGAAAGGTTACAGTGGGTGTGGCTTGATGGGCAGTGAGACACCCATAGTGACAACTCAACTACTTTCCTGTGTGGTCACTAATGAGATCATCCCAGGATCAGAATGGCTCTCTGCAGGTTTCGTCCTCCAGTCAAAGATCTGCGAGTCCTCTGGGATTAACTCTGCTCCATGTCCCTCAGCCCAAGTGTCCCTAGTCCTGGGATCCATAGACTCTCAGTCTTCCTCAATGGTGGTCAACCTTGTAAAGAGCCTTCCAGCAAACTCTGCTTGCTCGCAATACTATGAACACCAGCTAGACACCACCTAATCTTGTTACAGAGCATTGAGAAGTCAGTTGCAAAACTTCTCCCTGCTGAGCAGCTTTTGTAGTGCTGGAAGGTTCCATGTGGGCTGCTGGGGTAAAAACATCCATTTTCTTATCTAGTCCTGGATCCTGAATGGTACAGTACTGATATGCCGAGAAAGTTGTGCCTTCTGGGACAATACTTCTATGATGTTTACCAGAGTCACCAACCATTTTCTGGTTGGATTTAAGACCTTTACCTCTAGAACTGTTTTACATTTTGTACCGTACACTTTGTCCAAAACCCCTGACTGTGGAGATCATATCACGATGGAGGAACCTATTGGTGTTGTTTAACTAAATGATCTTGTTGTCAAACTACCTTCCTGATATTTATGTCTCTTCTCATAGACTTGTGCTGCTCTCAGCCTTGGGCAGAGAGGAGTCTTTTTGCCCTGGACTTAAACTGGCTAAAGAGTGCTGAAAATGAGTGACTGAGCCATATATGAATAACCAGTATCACCTCCACACTCTTCCAAGGTTCAAGGACCATCACAGAGAAATGGGCAGAAAGAACCTCAGGGCCAGAAAACAATGAGGAACTGGTGAAATGCTGTATTCTGGGGATGGTATGGCTGATGTACACATCAACTGTAAATAATTCCCATTACTCACACAAGACCTGTATGAGATCAACCCTGTCAAAATGCAAACACGGATGGATAAAGGATCCCCAGTATCCTCTCTCTAGCTGAGGAACTATTGGCAAATGATGTCTGCTGGAAGAAGGGGAATCACTTCCCTCATCAGAACAGGAGCAAGTTGCCCATGTCCCATTGGATGGTCCCATACCCATTTTCATATAGTCAGCACTGATTGGACTAAAGTCTATGAATAATAAAATAACAGTAAAGAAGATATGAAATTTTAAGAGAGGTTAGTGTGTCCCACGGAGAGTGGAGTAAGATCACAACATATTGTTTACACACAAAATTTTCAAATAATATTTTTTAAAGAATACTTTCTAGACATGGCATGGTGGCATCTGCCTGTAAACCTAGAAGTTTGTGGGCAGAGGCAGGTTGACATCTGTGAGAATGAGGCCAGCCTGATCTACATAGTGAGTTCCAGGCTGGCCAAGACTACATAGTGAAATCCTGCTTTCAAAGCCATAGAAAGAACCCAAAGTTATCATTTTACTATTAGCCTCAATAACACAGTAAATGATAAGACATTTATAACTTGATAGCTTAATTCAAGAGGAATTTATTATAACTAACATAGAGTCTAATAAATTGCTTCTGTTGGTTGGCATGAGGTTCCTTCCATCACTTAGATTTGTTCTCATTTGGACATCTAGTGATAGTGTGTCAACCACTAATACTGGATGCAGCAACTACTCCTTTACAGTCATATAAATGTGGCTGGAAACAGCCTAGACAGTGTGCTAAAATAAAGGAAATGAGCTTGGGGGGAAACTAGGATGTCTCTAACATATAATTTTAAATATTGATCTCTGTGGAATACAGATAGCTTGCCAATCATAGGATCATCTGTGTCCCACACTGCGATGCTGTGAGTAGAGACTCAGTATTGTGTACAACCAACTGTGGGCTCATGGAAGGTAGCACAGAATTTGGCCAACTTTTTGCTAAAGTGTTGTGGCTTTTGAAATGCTGATCTACTCAAGGACACTTCTGTGCTCAAGAAAAAAAGAGAAGTACAGCATTGTGGCACTGTGTCCCTGTGTCCACACAGAGGTAGGAGGATGTTTGACTATAGATATGATTTTTCATGTTTTTAATATTGTAATATTCTAGGGTTGACAATATAAACTCTATAATAAGCCCAGGCCCAGATGGCTTCAGTGCAGAATTCTACCAGAAATTTAAAGAGCTAATCCCAATACTCCTCAAAGTGTTCCACACAAAAGAAGCAGGAGGTTCATTGCCAAATTCTTTTTATAATGCTACAATTACCTTGATACCCAAGCCACACAAAGACAAAACTAAGAAAGAGAATTACAGACCAATCTCCCTCATGAATATTGATGCAAAAATGCTCAATAAAATATTAGCAAATCTAATCCAAAAACACATAAGAAAAATCATACATCATGATCAAGTAGACTTCATCCCAGGGATGCAGGGATAGTTCAACATACTAAAATCTATCAATGTAATTCACCATATAAACAAACTGCAAAAGAAAAAACACATGATCATCTTACTTGATGGAGAAAAAGCCTTTGATACAATCAAACACCCCTTCATGATAAAGGTCCTGGAAAGATCAGGGATAACAGGAACATACCTGAAAATAATAAAAGCAATATACGGTAAACCAACAGCTAACATCAAGTAAATGGTGAGAAACTCAACACAATTCCTCTAAAATCAGGAACAAAACAAGGATGTCCTCTCTCTCCACATCTCTTCAATATTGTACTTGAAGTTCTAGATAGAGCAATAAGACAAGAAAAGATCAAGGGGATACAAATTGGAAAGGAAGAAGTCAAACTTTCACTATTTGCAGATGATATGATAGTTTACATAAGTGACCGGAAATACTCTACAAGGGAACTCCTACAGCTGATAAACACCTTTAATAAAGTGGCAGGATACAAGGTTAACTAAAAAATCAGTAGCCCTGTTATATACAGATGATACATGGGCCAAGAAAGAAGTCAGAGAAATATCACCCTTTACAATAGCTCCAAACAACATAAAATATTTGGGGATAACACTAACCAAACAAGTGAAAGACCTGTACAGCAAGAACTTTGAGTTTTTAAAGAAAGAAATTAAAGAAGATACCAGAAAATGGAAAGATCTCCCATGCTCTTGGATTGGTAGGATTAACATAGTAAAAATGTCAACCTTGCCAAAAGCAATCTACAGATTCAACGGAATCCCCATCAAAATACCAACACAATTCTTCACAGGCCTTGAAAAAACAACATTCAATTTCATTTGGAAAAATAAAAGACCCAGGATAGCCAAAACAACCCTGTACAATAAAGGAACTTCTGGAGGCATTGTCATACCTGACTTCAAGCTCTATTATAGAGCTATAGTCCTGAAAACAGATTGGTATTGGCACAAAAATAGACAGGTAGACCAATGGAATCGAATTGAAAACCCTGATATTAACCCACACACCTATGAACACGTGATTTTTGACAAAGAAACTAAAATTATACATTGGAAAAAGATAGCATCTTCAACAAATGGTGCTGGCATAACTGGATATTGGCATGTATAAGACTGCAGATAAATCCATGTCTATTACCTTGAACAGAACTTAAGTCAAAGACCTCAACATAATTTCAAACATACTGAACCTCTTAGAAGAGAAGGTAGGTGGTACCATCGAACAAATTGGTACAAGAGACTTCTTCCTGAACATAACATCAGTAGCACAGACACTGAGATCAACAATTAATAAATGGGACCTCCTGAAACTGAGAAGCTTCTGTAAGGCAAAGGACACAGTCAACAAGACAAAAAGTCAGCCCACAGAATGGAAAAAGATATTCACTAACCCCCCATCTGACAGAGGGATGATCTCCAAAATTTACAAAGAACACAAGAAGCAAATTTCCAAAACACCAAAGGATACAATTAAAAAGTGGGGTACAGAACTAAATAGAGAATTCTCAATAGAGGAGACTAAAATGGCTGAGAGACACTTGAGAAAGTGCTCAACATCCTTAGCCACCAGGGAAATGCAAATCAAATCAACTCTGAGATACCATCTCACTCCTGTCAGAATGGCTAAAATCCAAAACACCAATGATGGTTTATGCTAGAGAGGATGTGGAGAGAGGAGAGCATTACTCCACTGCTGGTGGGAGTGCCAACTCATACAGCCACTTTGGAAATCAATATGGAGATTGTTCAGGAAAATGGGAATCAGTCTACCACAAGATCCAGCAATTTCACTCTTAGGCATATACCCAAAAAAATGCACATTCATACAACAAGGACATATGTTCATAGCAGCATTAAATGTAGTAGCTAGATCCTGGAAGCAACCTAGATGCCCCACAACTGAAGAGTGGAAAGATAAAATGTGGTACATTTACACAATGGAGTACTACTCAGTGGGGGAAAAAAACGTGGAATCTTGAAATTTACTGGCAGATGGATGGCACTAGAAGAAACCATCCTGAGTGAGGTAACTCAGTCACAAAAAAACCATAGTATTAAATCACTCATATATGGATTTTAGGCCTGAAACAGGGAAGTGCCAGCCTACAATCCCCAGCCAGAAAGTCTGGGAAACAGGGAGGACCCTAAGAGAAATATGCACATTAACCCAGAGAAGGGGAACAGGACAGAATCTTCTAAGGGGATTTGGAACATGGGGAGGGAGGAAGCTGGGAGAAAGAGAGGGGGTGAAGAGGAGGAGAGAGGAGGACATGGGAGAGCAGGAAAGTTGAGTAGGGGGAAGAATAGAGGAGAGAAGTATGAGAGATACCATAATAGAAGGAGCCATTACAGGTTTGAAGAGAGATCTGGCACTAGTGAGATGTCCAGAGGCCTACAAGGATGACATCCACTGGCAATCTAACCAATAGTGGAGAGGCTACCTTAAATGCCCTTCCTTGATAATGTCATTGATGACTTCCTTATATGCCATCCTAGAGCCTTCATCCAATGGCTGAAGAAAGCAGAGGCAGACCTTGGGGCTGAAATGTATCGTCCATGGGCATTTTCTAGACAACTGATGCTAAAGAGTAAAACAAGACCATGTTCTCCTGAGGGATTACTGTGCTGGATAGTTTTTTGTCAACTTGATGCAAGTTAAAGTCATCTGAGAGGAGGGAACCTCACTGAGAAACCACCATCACAAGATTGGGCTATCAACAAACCTGTAAGGCATTTTCTTAATTAGCTATTGATGGGGAGGATCCAGCACATTATGGGATGAGGTCTTCCCTGGGCTGGTGGTCCTGGGTTCTATAAGAAAGCAAACTGAGCAAGCTATGGAGAGCAATAAGCAACCCTCCTTCATGGCCTCTGCGTCCAGGTTCCTGCCCTGCTTGATTTCCTGTCCTAACTTCCTTTGATGATGAACAGTGATGTGCAAGTGTAAGCCAAATAAACCCTTTCCTCCACAAATTTCTTAGATCATGGTGTTTCATCACAGCAATAGAAATCACAAAATAACAGCAACTGTAATAGTGTTTATTCTCAACACACACACACACACACACATACTTCTAGATACAGAGCTTTTTTCAATGTTTGTGTGCCTATTTAATCTCACCCTTCCCTCATTTAGTCATTTTTAGAACACGCATTTTGTGCATCTTCTCAAGAGCATGAAGAGCCAGGCGGTGGTGGCACATGCCTTTAGTCCCAGTACTCAGAGGGCAGAGGCAGGTGAATCTCTGTGAGTTGGAGACCAGCCTGGTCTACAAGAGCTAGTTCCAGGACAGCCTCCAAAGCCACAGAGAAACCCTATCTTAAAAAACAAAAACAAAACAAGAGTGTGGAAAACTGAACTGGAAAAGAAAAGTTCCTGATGCTGCCTTAGCCATTTTTTTAAAAAAATAAGACTGAGTTAGGAAAGAAGAAAAATGTGGGGTTGCAAGGCAAACTAAGAGGCTCAAAATTGTACAACAAATCCAAGTAGACAAAACTGTGCTTGTTAAGTTAGAAGAAAAGCCAAAAGGAAAAAGCAACCATGAAGTCATCACCTGGTAGAGGGTCAGATGGTGTGAATCCCAGCAGAGTCCATTCTCATATGCTCAGACATACAAAACCTTAACACCTAGGCAAGAAGCAATGATTTACAAACTTAGGGCCCCTGCCACATTGCAGAAAGTTAACAGACAATCTCAGGCAGGTACCCAGAACCATAAAAATCTGCAGCACTATGACATAGGGTAGGGAGAGATCTTAGGTGCCTGTAGCACTGACCACGCCCAAACAGTACATAGAAGGTGTGAGATATAAAGAACTGGGAGAAAGGGGTATTGGTATCTTTTCAGGGTTCCATCTGGGTTTCTGAAAGCTGCAGAGACTAACCTGGGTTACCAGTTTGCCTTGTAAGAAATTTCCCACAATAAATAGCCAGCAATACCCTTATCCAGTGTACAGTTGGAAAAAATTGGTTCCGTGTCTGAGGATACTGACAGGCTAGCAGTTAGAACGCGGTTTCTGGAAGGCAGCTTACGTGCCATTCAGATAATATCTAAGGATGAGAATATTAAATATTTAGAGTCGTACATAAATGAACAAACCCAAGAGACTGAACCCCTTCCTCCCACCTCTTTATTCCACACTCCTTCTACGTACCTGTGATCAAGCCCAAACTGGTGTGATTAGCACTACAGGTACCTAAGATTTCTTCCTACAACACAGTGATACCAGGACTCATGGTCACAGCAGCTTCCAGGACTGGGCAGACCCACACTGGGTGGAGGTAAACACTGAGAAGAGAGAAGGACAACTGCATTGTTGTCAGGTTACTGCCAGTTTGAATCAAATCATGTCTATCATCTATTACAATGTGCAAACTCCAAAGGCCCAAGAGTCACCTTGGAGCTGTGAAATGGTTGGGCTTCCCCATTGTCCTGGACTCCTATCCCCTGCCATTCTCCTCCACAGCTCCATGTCACCCTCCAGCAAAGCCTTTTCACTGTGTCGTTTTATTAAAATGTGCTCTGAAGAGCATGTCTTCATCTGTCGCTTGAATTGACATGGGCCTCAGTCTGAAGGCAACCATGGTCCTCTCAGGGTCTCAAGTGTTAGAGCAGGGAAGACCTCAGCTTTAACCCCCAGACAAGCATCCTCTGTGTGTGTGTGAGAGCTCTTGCTGCAATGGGCCATGGCTCCTCCAGTCTTCTGTCTGCTTGACTTCCCAGCAGGCAGTCTCTGTGAGAACTCTGAAGTCAAGCTGTCTTTCTGTCTGTTGTCTGTGTGTGTCTGCTCAGCTGTACATACCCTGGGCAGCAGGTTATTTTGTCATGAGTCTGTTTCTTGAGTACGTTGAGCAGCATCCTGTATTCAGTGAAGGACAACTGAATGAGAGTGAACATTTTAGAGATGGTGACTGTCCATAAACCCAAGACAGCCTGTGTCTTCTCAGCAGATGGGAGTGGTGGGCTTTCCTTCCAGGGCCCTAAAATGTTGAAGATGCACTCCCACCCTCAGCCTGATGTTTATTTAACAGGCTGCCTATTTTCAGCTTCTTCCATCTGAATCCATTTCCCCAAACTCCAGTTTCTACCAGTTACTCAATGACTTTTGGAACGTGCATGTTTCTAACATTCCCACCATTTGGAGATAAAGAAAGCATTATCTTCAGCAAGCCTCATTTTGACCTTGGCCTCATTGGACATCATTTAGCTTTGTCTCAGGGATGCCTCATAAAAGCCCAGATCTTGGCAAGAGGATAGCTTATTAACTGAACCTCTGTCTGCTGCTAAAATCTCCAATTAAATCTAATTAAAGGTCTGTTATTCTAGCCTGGAAACCAGATGGGGATTCCCAGGCTCAAATACCTTCCTCCCAACTGCATATCTTTTCCATGCCTCTGTGAAGCACTTACAGAATTGCTCTTCAATTCTCAAACTCGCCTCTTCAAACATTCAAAAACAAACTCAGGCATCCCTGGTAATGTCACCAGTTGTCAGCTCTGCACCCAAAGACTCTATAGAGCTGGGAACCCACCCTCTTCCATTGCCATCTATGTGTCCTCTGTGAAATCACAGATGGCAGCAGTCATCTACATGTCTGCCTTTGTGGTTCTGGACACCTAGCTCCTCAGCTCCGACCCACAGGGAGCTACCTTGCTTCACTTACTAGGAGCTTTCAGCAGGGTTTCATGAAAGTCACATAATCACCCAGTGCTGAACACAGACATGAAAGGAATCTGCCTATTGCCTTAAGGTGCTGGGGAGCACTCTGTGCTGGCTAGTTTTTATTAGCTTGACATAACCTAGAGTTATCTAAGAGGAACTCTCAGTTGAGAAAATGACACCATCAGATTGGCCTACAGGTGTATAGGCAAGTCTATGGTGGATTTTCTTCATTGATGATTGATGTCGGGTGGTCCTAAGTCACTATGGACAGTGTCACCACTGGGAAGGTGGTCACAGATAAAAAAGACAGAATGAACAAGCCAAGAGGAGAAATCCAGTAAGTACTATTCTTCAATGACTTCTGGTTCTGTCATTGTCTTTTATCCCACTTAGCAGTGTTACACGATATTCTTAAAAATCTAAAGGTGGCCGGGCGTTGGTGGCACATGCCTTTAATCCCAGCACATGGGAGGCAGAGGCAGGCGGACCTCTGTGAGTTCGAGGCCAGCCTGGTCTACAAGAGCTAGTTCCAGGACAGCCTCCAAAGCCACAGAGAAACCCAGTCTCGAAAAACCAAAAAAAATCTAAAGATGAAAAAGATAACTTTAAAATATAAAAAGATAAATTAAAAATTACTAAAGGGATTTATGCTTATGTCCATATGAAGATAAGTCCTATGAGATGTTCCCCTTCATCACGAGTAACTAGAAATCTTGACAGCATTATAAACACACACACACACACACAAACACCAACAGCTAAGAGCTCTAACCTGTTAACAAAAGGGACCAAGCTAGGTGACACCCTACCACCTTCTCTCTACAAGCGGTTTCTATATCAGCTCTGGAAGGAATCCCAAGCTGAGTACATGTGGCTTTGCTGAACTCATGTAGATGATGTCCTTAAGAGGCACCAGGGAGTTTTGATTATACAGGGTAGACTTTTTAAATAGAAAGTGACCCCACTTAAGTCTTGAGTTGATTTTTCCTCTGGCCATGAAAAGTCAAAGCACTGTAATATTCCTGGGTTCAGTCTCTAGAACATTCATGCATCCATCCATTCATCCATACATACATCCATCTGTCCATCATCTATTCATCTCTCACCATCCATCCATAGAAGTTTTGGGATAGAACCACTACCACATAGCTGAGAATCATTTAATTTGTAACAGGAATTTTATTTCCTAAAAAAAGGCATTTTTGTTGAGTCCTCAGAAAATCAGTAAAGCTTTAGAAAGCTCTCAGAAAGAGCAGCCGCACAATGTCCCTAGAATAAAGGTGACCTCAAGAAATGAAGAGAAATAAGATAGCAAGTTCTCGAAATACTAATTCCTTGTAGACAGGGCCTGTTTGAGTGCATACTTCCAAGCAAGTAAAAGAGTCTCAAAATTCAAAACAATAAAGGGAATTATAGGAAAGTTCATTGGGTAAAGGCACTTGACCCCAAGCCTGTTGATCAGAGTTTGATTTACAGGCCCCACATGGTGGAAGGAGAGAAACTAACCATGTGCATTGTCTATTATTGAGTTACATAGGTATACTGTGATACATGACTACCACTACTCACATAAACAGAATAATAAAAATAATTTTTTAAAAAATGTGAAGTACATCTTGCAGAGAATCCAACAGAACATCCTATAGGATAGAAGAAATCACAGGGAGGAAAGGGAAATACAAAATGAGCACATCAGGGCTTTAAAACAGCTATTTACCATATGCTCAAAAATATAAACATAATCAAAAGAAAAACTGAACACATAAAGAAGAAACATGTGTAACTTTTGGGAAAGGGAGAATTAGGCTTCCCTAGAGACCAGCTCCCAATACAAAATGGTTAATTCAGAAACTATTGACATACAGACAACAAACATGGACTCAGAAGGTTGTTTTTAAATATTCATGTGTGATTGTGAGTGCACACCACACACACACACACACACACACACACAATGATAATAATCAATGAAAAAGAGACTATCAATTTAAGAGTAGGGGTATGAGAGATAAGGAGGATGACACTTAGGAGAAAACAGAGAGAGGAAAAGAAAGGGGGAAAATAATGTGGTTATATTTAATTTAAAATGTATTTTAAAACCTACTGTAGCTGTAAAAACTTTTGTGGACTTTTCACTTTGGATGATGAATTTTTCATATTTTTCACTGGATGGGATTAACACAAAAACTCAGTGAGTGGGAAACAGCAATAGCACCATTAAAACTGAAGTATAAATGAAAAGTAAAATTTGGAAAATGTTTGAACTCACTAAAATTTACTTGTAACCGTAATATATTCAGTTCCATTGTGATCAAAGCATTGAGACATTGAATGCACATAGCCCCAGGTGAACAAGACGGTGTCTTCTTGTGGCAGGCCTTCTACCTTAAAGTAATGTCCACAAGTGGATTTAAGGCACTTCATTTATGCAGTTTTATGGTTTTTATCAGTGACTTTATCTGGCTAAGTTCTTATGTAGAGATAGGCCACATTGCATCTGACAGAAAACACACACCTTGAGATCTTTGTGCAGAAATAAGTTATAATTCTGTTGACTCTGAAGTTAAAGAATCAATGATATAAAATTTTATGGTGATTCACTGCAGAGAATATCAGTCTCACAACCCTACACAAACAACTGCAAGCAATCAAGGAATAATGTTAAGAGAGGGAGAAATAGTCTTCCCCAAAGAAAAGCATATTAGTTGGTTATCTAATACCAAATGATCAGTTCTTGAAGACATAAATGCAAGTAATAGTATATAGACAGACAGATGGAGAAAGCAAGAGAGAGAGGGGGGGGGAGAGAGAGAGGGAGAGAGGGAGAGAGGGAGGGAGGAGAGGGAGGAGAGGGAGAGAGGGAGAGAGGGAGAGAGAAAGTGTTTGGAAATATACATATATAAAATATGTCTGTAATAACAATTATGGAATACAGAAGCCATGAATTTAAAAGAGATAAAGGAAGGGTGATAGTTTGGAGGTAGAAAAGGGGAGGGGAAAATGATGTAATTATACTCTCAAACACTAAAATAAATAAATTTTAAGAAATAATTCACTAACTCGGGTACGGGGGGAGATGGCTTAGCAGATAGAGCATCGCTATGCAAGTAGTAGGACCGGGATTCAGAGCCCCAGAACCCACATAAGAGCCAGACAGGCAGGCAGGCACTCAGAAGGCACACAGGCAATCCCTTGGGTAAGCCATGTAGCTAGACTAGGCAGAACTGCAGAGCTCCAGGCTCAGAAACACCCTGCCTCAAGAAAGTGGAAGGTAACATCTAGTTCAGGTCTCCACATTCATGAATAAACAAACGTATGCTCACAGGCATGAATGCACACACACACACTTTCATAAACATAAGATGCACATGCATGCACACTATACACGTATACATTCAAGAGAAAGAGTTTACTCATTTAGAATTTTTTGGTAGTATAATGGGTCATGATCACCATAAATAATGAGACAAGACTATGTCTTTCATTTCAATACAACTTCTCCAATTTAATTCAGAAAGAAAGTAGTTCTAACTTGTCTGCTTCAATGTGCCTCAAGTCCTTGACTGATCCTTTAACAGGGCATGAAGAAGTTCAATCACTCTTCCTTGTGAGAAGATGGGGTCTGCAGACTGAATACCAATGACTCTGAAGACTCGCTAAGTTTCGCTTCAAGTAGCAAATGAAGAACAAACCTCGCTTGAAGGAAATTGAAAATAGACAAGCAGATACCCAGCCAGCTTGTAGATGTCTGGAGAAGATTAGTTACGGTCCAGCCCTTGGAAAGAAATCTGTAACATGATGCAAATCACAGAAAGTGGGGATATATACATCAGGAGAATTAGAAATGGCTGGCATTAGGGCATTGCAGCATTCACTAGCAAATCCCCTGAGGACGTTGGGAAGAGCCAATGGACCAAGAATGAACAGGAAATTCACATCGAGAATTAATCACCAGAAGCCTTAGAACTAAGGTTTTTGTTGTTTTATTTATTTGATTGTTTTATCGGATCATGTGTATCCCTGGCTGGTCTTGAACTCACTCCTCCACTCAGCTCAGAGTACTTGGAGTACCAGTGTGTGCCAACATGACCATTTTTCTTGATTTGGGGATGGAACCTGGGATTTCCTACATTGTAGGCAAAGCTATCTGCCCACTAATCTCCATCCCTCACTCTAGAACTCATAGTGAAACTCATAGGAGCAAACCTCCAGGTCACTGTCTGGATTTGGACAGACTGACGGAAATGGAAGTTTTGAAGGAGAGGCTACTGGAATATTTTGATTGCCATAGCAATCCTGAAATCAGGAAAAATGGGAAATGGAGAAACAGATTCTACTCCATATCAGCAAGCTCCTGGGGGGAATCTGTATCGAGCCCACAATCCTCCCAGGTGCAGAAGATGCAATTCTTTTGTGTGCTCAACATTGATGGAGAATGGGGTAGGTGCCATTCCATGGTGCTCATGCAAACTTGACAGCAGGCAGCAGATGTTTGATACAATGCTGTCTCATAGCTGCCTCCAAGTGAAAAGTGATCAGTATAGACATAGCAAGCCTATGCCTTTCCCATTTACTTTTGCTTCTAAAATTTTATCCCCTCACCCCACCCCAGGAACTATAAGTAGCTTTTCACTGCATCTATTATATGAAACTTGTTTTTACTTTGTGTATTGTATGCTTTTAGTTTTTAACATAATTGAATTAGAATGCAGGGGGATGTAGAAGGATCCCCACATTCGAGACCTTCCTTATCTCTATTTAAAAACAAACAAGGAAGATTAATGATACATTATATAATACAAAATATTGATAAACATGGGTACCTTACATATGTTGGGGATTTTAAAATCCAAAATGAGATGAAACAAAAGGTTATCAGAATGTTTACGTGAAGTGCAGTAGAGCTAAAGTAGTTTACACAGAGGAATGTTGTGTTATATTCAAGCAGTCACATTTGGGGATGGGGGAAGCATTGCTCACTCTGTTTAATAGAGTACCCAGAAGTGGTTGCTGTGTTTGCTCACAGGACTGTCTACAGGCCTGGGCTGACTTTTCCAACATTCCCATTGCTCATGAGATAGCCTTGTGACTGCTTTTGCAATCATTCACTTGTGACAGGGCCAGGCTGGTACAAGGACAGCTATGGCCCAGTCAAGTATCACCTAAGCCTCTACTGGACTTCAAATCCTTAACCTTGTACACCAAAAGACAAAAGGGTTGAATGCTGTGAGCATTGCCTGGGCACAGAACTCAAGCCAACACTCCTCTTGGAGAATCTGCTAAGCAGATGTGTTTCACTCCCAGGAGAGAGACAGAGACAGAGACAGAGACAGAGGCAGAGGCAGAGGCAGAGACAGAGACAGAGGCAGAGGCAGAGGCAGAGCCAGAGCCAGACAGACTTGTCTTCAGCCTTGGCTAAGGCACTATCTCTACCAGCATGGGCCTCACAGTCACAAACGTACCGAGTCGTCCAATAGTTTCAAATCCCAGACACGGGAATTCCAGTTTTTGATATATCCCAGTTGACATGGTGTGGCACAAAGACAAAACTGCTTTTCTGTTTCAAATTAGAAATTCATTGGAGAAATAAATGACCAGGGCTTCCCTTCTAATGCATTTGCTTGTGAAAAATGAAAACAGATTTCAATAAAGAGACCTGCATGTAAAAGTGAATTGCTACCAAAACCCGAAAGAAGAATCCCATACGCCAATTGATAGAGTAGACAGGCAATTGTCGAGGGCCTATAAAATAGACAAAGGACAATAAAAAATAGCAAACTACTTGCACATGTAGAATGGGCAACTTCTAAATGGCATGACTTCGTTCCAATGACATGCAAATATAGGAAAAAAAACACCCAGGCATGGCAGCTCACACCTGCAATTAAAGTTCTCTGAGAAACTGAAGCAGGATGTCTACCCAAACTTCAGGGATGTCTTGGGATACATACTGACTTTGAGACAAGCCTGGACTACAAAGTGAGAATCTGATGCAAAAGAAGAAATAAAAAGAAGAAAGCACAGGTAGTTATTAAAACAAGATTGCGATAGCAATTGTCACCATTAGTTTCAACTCTCAAATTGAAAATCACTTGAGAGTACGAGTTCTCAACTGAGGAATGGCCTCCATCAGATTGGACTGTGGTCACATCCATGAAGCATGTTCTTGATTGTTAATTGATGTGGGAGGAAGGTCACCAATTATTAACCATCCTTAGACAGGTGAGCTCTGGGTAATTAAGAAAGCAGGCTGAGCAAGCCAGTAAGAGACCTAGCCTTAGCTTCCCTTGATGATGCTTTGTAAGCTGCCAACCAAATATACCCATCCTTTCCCCCAAGTTGCTTTTGATCGGTGCTCTACCATAGCAACAGAAAGCCAACTGTGACAGTCATCATGAAGCCATTGTTGCAGAAGGAAATGGCTATGATGGAGTTCTGGTAAGCTGGAAGGAAACATGCTGTATCTGATGTGGGGCATGATGAACAGCTGTCAGAATTAATCAAACTACCACTTAAAATCTACATCTTCACATCTGCTAATCACAGCTTATTAATCTTCTCCAAGGAAACGAAGTAACTACACCCACCTTACAAAACACTCCTGCTTGTTCACTCCAACCAGACATATTTAACAGCACCACAGAGGGATATTTCCTATTAAGCTGTGAGTAGGTGGAAAAGGAGAAGTTGTATTTATTGAAGGCCACTTCCCAAGGTGAGGAGGCTTTTTTAATCCAGTTTGGTGGCCAAAAAATTAAAACAACCAAGCTAACCAACTGGTGAAATATGGAGTATGAAGATAGGAACATAAGCACTTTGGGTTCTGGAAGATGAAGATTAAATGGGACACTACTGCGACTAATACTACCACATGCATTTAAAGAGGAAATTAGTATTGAACTTACTGCCTACTCCACATTGCTTCTAACAAGTCATGGGAAATATCCTTTGTAAAATAGGGGGTTGTATTACCTGACTAGTGTTTGTATTCGTGCTTGAAACACAGTTGTATTTGTTGAAGAACAATACCCTGGTTTATATGGTGGTAGTTTTGTGTGGAAATTCAAATTCAATCCTGGTCAAGGGAGGAACCTGGAATGAACCCCCTCACCTGCAATCTTGATCACTGGAAGGGGGGTGAATGAGTCTCCCTCAATGAAGCAGTGAGCAGAATGCAGAGGAGATCCAGATGTCTTCAACAGGAAGTGTGCAAGCGCTCTGCCTTGCTCTGATGGAACGGTGTAACTTGAGGAGATTGTGTAAGTTCAGAGGAACCTGGGAACACTGCACGGTGCTCACTCAGGGTGGGCCAGCACTTCTTCACACCGCCAGCCTAGAACATGACATCGCTGCAGGACACTGAAGAGTACTCAAGGTGTTTGCCAACTCAGAGAGGATCATTAGCCCTGGAGGGAGTCCCACATCACAGGACCTCACAGCAGGAGCCAACAGATCAGACTGTTTGCAAATAGATTGGGTGTGTCTCTGAACAAAGCTCAAAAACATTTCTGGGAATGCAAACACTGCAGAAACTGGCAGTTTAGTAACCGTCTAGTCTCAGATTGCTAGGTATGTGGCCAATCAGAAACAAAACAAAGCGATTTCAGTTTATTGGGAAACAGAAGAAAATATGGGTCTACTATTATGCCAGACTGTTTTAAACCATCTTTTAATAAGTAGTAAAGCTGATAGAAATTTATGGGAGATATAAAAGATTTAAATAACATCACCAGCTGACTTGGTCTAGTAAACAGCAGAAGAGATAATATTCCCAGAAAACTGTTCTTGAGAAAATTCTATCCAGTGCCATAAAATAAGCATGAATAAATAGAAAAGAACAAACCTCTATAGAGTTTAAACTCTGACCACCATGAATTACATTTCATTAAAAACAGGCAAATCTCTATAAATCCATAAATATTGAGGGGTGGTTAACACAAGTACATGAAAGAAATGAAGGAAACAGAAGTTGGAGAACACATTGGACATGAGGAAGACAAAAACCAGTGATACGTGCATAGCGCCAATACCTGTAGTCATGATAAAAAAAATTTAGCATGGTATGTCAATATCAGAGAAACAAAAGCTCTCCCATAAGTGACTTATGTTTCTTCTATAAGAACTACCCCCTTAAAACTGTGAGATTCAAAGTATGGAAAACAATAAGAAAACAAATATCAAAACAAAGTTTTGGGAATGGAAACGAACAGAGGAGCAGTGAAAATCAACTTCTCAGAGAATTTCAGTGACTGCAAGTCTCCAGTCAGGCCGACTCTTAAAGAAAGAATGAAAACATATCTTTCACTAATACTGGTAATGAAAGGCACAGCATCACTGTATTATATGTAGAAACATTAATAGAAATGATTTCACACCGATAAATTTTACTAGCTGGATGGAACACACACATTTCTTGGGGAACATAAGCTTCTCAGAGCTCGTTCAGATGGAGAGTATGGGTAGTGCCTGTCTGCTGCATTTTAAACTTGGAGTTATCAGCTTTCTCACAAGCAAAATCCTAAGCTTAGCTGGCTTGGTGATAAATTCCCACAGTCCCAGCTGTTCCAGTGACTGAGGCAAGAAGATCTTAGGTTTGAGGCCTGCCTGGCTACGTAGTGGCACTCTGTAGCCAGATCAAACAAACTCACAAATTAATCAAGATTTAAAGATACTTTTTAAAAAATGCATACCTAAGTGATTTCGTTGGGGCTTTCCAGATAATATATACATGAGATAATGTCAACTCTGTATAAACCATTTCTGAAATTGCAAATAAATACTCGGTTCCCAATTCATTTTGTAAAGCCAGAATCACCCTAATACTTAACAATGTCACAAGACAAGAAGACACAGATCATTTTTACTTATGAATATACATGCGAATAATCTAAACAAAATCCTAATTAATGGATTATGTACTGTGACTAAGTTTACTTTGATCAAGATTACAATGTTGGCTTCACATTCAAAAGAGGGGAGAGTAAGGAAATAGATATCTTGATTGCGGGGGGGGCATTTCAGGGTTAAGGAGAAACCTGGTGCCAGGGAATCACTCAGGAATCTACAAGGATGACCTCAGCTAAGACTCCTATCAATAGTGGAGAGAGTGCCTGAACCAGACATTTACTGTAATAAGATTGGTGACTTCCCTAATTGCCATCAAAGAGACTTTATCTAGTAACTGATGGAAACAGAGGCAGAAATCCACATCCAAGCACTGGGCCAAACTCCTGGAGTCCTCCTGATGAAAGGGAGGAGTGATTGTACCATCCTGACCCGAGCTCCTGGGAGCTGATGGATGCTGACATAACAGTTAGGGAGCCTGCATGGGACCGACCTAGGCCCTCTGCTTGTGTGTGACAGTTGTGTAGAGTGGTCTGTTTGTAAGGCTCCTATCAGTGAGATCAGGACCTGTCTCTGGTGCCTAGCTGGATTTTGGGAACTTACTCCCCATGCTGGATTACCTTTCCCAGTCACATCTTGATGATCAAGTCCATGGGAGGCCTACCCTTTCTGAATGGAGATGGAGAAGGAGTGGATGGGGAGGTGGGTAGATGAGAGTCAGGGGGAAGGAATGGGAGGAGAGAATCGAGAGGAAACTGGTCCATATGTAAAATAAAGTTTAAAATGTTAAATAAAATGAAAAAAATTAAAAGTCATTTATAATGTAAACTGCCATACTAACAAACCAACAGGAATCCTGTAGTTTGGTAAACACATATGGGCATTTCCCATAATTCAACAAACTTTCTCACCCAACACTTAGCACAGTTGAGCAAGAGGAAACTTCTTTCACCTGTTTAAGGTCATTCATGAAGAATCATAGCTAGCTACATGTTCACAAGTAAAAGACTGGCTGCTTTTGATTGAAGATCAGGAGATAGTTAACATGTCATACACCAGTAATTCTTTCTATTAGAGGTCCCAGATATTGTAACCAGGCAAAACAAAAAATAACTTAAAAGAGGTATCTATGTTGAAGTCAGAACTAAAACTTATTGTTCGCAGTTAACCAAAATTCACCTATGCAGAAGAGTTAGAGAAACCCACTTAAAAATTATCCTAAAGTCAGTAAGCAGTTACACAGGGTGGCTTAACATGAGTCAATAAATTTTGCATCTCTACATTAAAAAAGGAAACAAAATTAAAGTAATAACATTGGCAAGAAACTCAATAAATAAATAAAGATTAATGTGACCAAATAAAGGGAAAATCTGCACACTCAGAAAGAGAAAATATTGCTGAGAGAAATTAAATAAGCAGCTAAGTGAGAAGCTGTATGCCTGAGTTAGAAAACTTGATGTTATTATGATGTCAATCTGCCTGAAACTGAATAAAAAGCAATCTCACTTTAGAATCCTAGGTGACATTTTTGGCTATTTAAGTTGACATATGATGGGTAGTCCCCAAAACAATTTTGCAAAAGAAAACAAAGCTGGAAGATTAATAGTTCCTGGTTTCATAACACATCATGGAACTCAGTAATGTAAAGGGCACATTGCTGTAAATACAGAATAGTAGATCATTGGGGGAGTGGCTGACAGGTAAAACATACACATACATACCACTGATTAGCAATTGACAGACACAATTCAGGAGTAACAAAAAGTCATTTTGACAACATCAATTAATGTGACTTTGTTTTTCAACAAAAATGTAATACAAACTCTACCCTGCACCAGGCATAAAAATGAATTAGGAAGGGGCCACACATTTGTGTGTAAGATCAAATACTGTAAATGTATAGGAGAAAACATGAAACATGTCTTGCCAGTTTGTGTTAAGAAAGTTATTTCTTCAGTTGCCACCTCAAAACTACTACTCAAAGAGGAAACTGGCAAACTGGACTTCAACAAATGTGTTAAGTGTCTACCCTAGGAAGGAGTCAGTGTGTGAAGTCAGGGAAAGTACCTCCACCCCCACATGGGGAAGGATGCGTCCAATCAGATGCCTTTGTTTGCTCCTCTGTTGCTGATAAAGTATTAGTGAAAAACAGCTAAGTTGCAGTAAAATGTTTATTTTGTTTTAAATCTCCCAAGGCAGATTCCATCAATGAGGGAAGTCAGGACAGGAACTCAAGACAGGAACCTGGAGTCCTGAACTGAGACAGAGACCATGGAGGAAAGTTGCTTCCTGACTTGCCTTCCCTGGCTTGCTGAGTTGCTTCTTTTCTTTTTAAATATGCTTTTAAACTCTGTTGAAATAGAATTTTATCACTTCCCCCTCCTTTCCTCCCTTCAGCCCTTCCTGTGACCCCCATTGTCAAGTTGATAGCCTCTTTTTCTTTATTTATTGTTATGTATGTGTAGGGTATGGGGATATATGCATACAAAAATGCATATAAATACAACCTGCTGAGTTTGTTTTGTTGGTGGTATGGATATGGTTTCAAGGATGACCACTCTATATTGGATAACCAATAAAGGGGCTCATCCATGGAGAAATTAATTGTCCTTCTCTGACCAGTCAATAATCACTTGTAGTTCTTTGATTAGGGATAGACACTTGTGACATTTCCCCCATCCATGTTAACATGTCCATCTATTTTGCCATTACTCTGGTCTTACTGACGTAGCCATTTCTATGAGACACTATTTCATAGCTGACTTCCCGGCATTCTTGTTCTTGCAATCTTTCTGCCCCTTCTTCTGTAATGTTCCCTTAACCATAGATGCAGGAACTGTGATGTAGATGAATCTATTCACTAGGGCCAGTCTCCCTATGTGTTTATCTTTGCATTGCTCGGTTGTGGGTTTCTGTGATGATTTCCATTTGTCATATTTTTCAATGAGCAGTGGTAGCTATACTTGTCCAGAAAAGATGGGTTGGGTACCTCAGCCTGCTTTCTTATGTAACTCAGGACCAACTAGTCAGAAGTGGTACTGTCTGTAGTGGTCTGGATCCTCCTACATCATTCATCCATGAAGACAGTACCCCTAAATTCATGCCCACAAGCTACTCTGATGGGGAAAATCTTTGTCCCCTCTTCCCAGGTGTGTCAAAATGATAACTAAATAGATTTCACGGTTTATTTCTGAAAACAGACTGTGGCTACAAAGAGAACAACCAGATAGATAGATAGATAGATAGATAGATAGATAGATAGATAGATACATACATAGATACATAGATACATAGATACATAGATAGATACATAGATAGATACATAGATAGATAGATACATAGATAGATAGATACATAGATAGATAGATACATAGATAGATAGACAGACAGATAGACAGACAGGTAGGCAGACAATTACAAATTTAGTAGAAGATTTGAACATCCATTAATCAGAAACTTCACTAAGGGGAGAAAACACTGGTAAATTACACCTGCAAGATGCTGGTAAATTGCACCACTGTCCACCGAGGTAATTGAAATCAAGTCACAATGAGAGGCTGCCACACAACTTCCATGGTGATTGAAACTCAGTTTGACCTTCACAGGTGATGAGCAGGATGTACAAGCACTGGGACTCTCGTGAAGCACTGGGACTTTTGAGATGTACAGGTACTGAATTCTTGAGAAGAATTCAAAACTGCTTTGAAAAAGTTTTAAAAGTAATTATTTGTGTTTCAGCGGGGCAAATGCCAAGGCGCTCATGCCAGGGCATGATTGTGGGGGTTACAGGAGGCAATAGACTCCCGAGTTCCTTCTCTCACACCCTCTAAACCTTTAAACAAAGGTGGTCATTGAAACTGTGACTGGAATATCCAGCAGGGTGCCACACTTCACTAATCTTCATCTATCTAGTTGTTATGAGCAACCCCCAGGGGCGTCACCATCTTGCTGACATGTCAGTAAACCTAGTGGGTGGAACTCTTGTCCCATATGGAATCATCCCTCCCCTGGAGAGCAAGGCACATAGGATGAGCATGGGTTGAAATAATGAAATAAGGGACACAGCCACATGTGCTGTTCTTGCAAAGTAGTAAAATGTTTGGGTTTTTCAAGAAGATTGTTTAAAAGATGAGCTTATTAGTATGAACTAATACCCTTGCTCAAGTCTATTTAATGTCTTGAGATACTGGCTCGAGATAAAATGGTGGATTATAAGTTATGTATGCACAAGGGCATTTTCCCCAATGACCAAAAGAGACTGACAATACTTCAGTCTCGCAAATGTAGGTAGAGAATGGGTCAAGGCCTAGAGAAGGACTCTGAGTGTGGGTCCACATTTCCTACCCTGGAAGCTAGAGAACAACCTCAAAAGATGATTCAGGAACACCATGAAGGACAACTCTGCTGGTTCATTTTGATATCTTTGTTTCTGTGAAATATTTTGCTTGACGCTCTCCCTACAAGATGGGCAAGGGAGAGGGAGGAGGAAGAATAACATGGATTTTAAAGAGCATCACTTAGTGTCTCCAGTGGTTGCTTCTCTCTGCAGGCCCAGCTTGCCAGCCTCTGCCAAGTCTCACTAGCTAAAATAGCCACGAACACAGAGTCTTGGCTGAGTTCCCTGGAGTGGGATATATTTTTTTAATTTCATACATCATTTACAGCCTGCTGCAGTGATTATACAACATAGCCTACAACCCCCAGAGAGAGGAGAGATAAAAGAAGTGTGTGCGTGTGTGTGTGTGTTGAGTGTTGGGAGGGAGGCACTCCATGGCCCTCACCCATGCAGTGGACTCTGAGCTTCCCCACCTCAGAAAGGGGACACACTTGAACCAAGGATTCCTTTGCTTCCTGGATTTGTTTATTTCAGTGCTTCTGCAAGTTAGCTAACTGAAGGAATAAGCTTAATTTTTGCTTTTCTATTTAGACAAGAAAAATTATCTTCTTCTAAAGCCTATGTCCTGGAAGGGCACAAGCCTGAGAGAGTCGTTTGCATTCTAATCCCGTACAGAGGGAATTAGTTCTAGTAACATGTGCATAAGCAAATGGATAGGAGACATGGGCCATCATGTTTGTATCTGAATTCCACTTTGGGAGGAACAGTCATGTTCAGAGTAAACAAAGTCATTTCCTTTTAAGTTCTTTTTTTTTTTCAGGGAGTCACGAGTTATGGGAGATCTTGAGTTGGTGTTGCATGAGTAACACAGAATGTTGCCTGTATAATTGCCAAAGATGCATTCATCTACATTCATCTAGAAAACTCCCTCTCTGCACCTGAAACTCCCCATACTGCCAGCAACATCCGTGGTATACAATTTGGTGATGGAAATAATAGTGAGAGGAATGAAACTTCGTCCTAGAAATAAAAGAACAGTTGTTGGGTCTGCCAAGGTTGGAGGTCTGGTCTTTAACTTCAAATCTGTTTTCCAGGGGTCTCTGCTATCTTAGCTTTTCTCCCAATCCAGGAAATGAAGAGCAGGACAGCACTTGGTGGCTGAATTGTGCAGAGCTCTCTGGTGACCCTTCTGCAGGAATGCTTCAAGCCTGGAGTGTAGTAGGGATGGGATCACACTGGCTGACTAGAGCCCGTAGCTGTCCCCAACATCCTCTGCTGCTATGGTCAAGTTCACCATTCTGAGGAGGGACCCGGTCTCCTAGGAAAGTTCCTCATCAGAAATCCCTTTGTTTTTTTGTAGATGATTGACAAGCATGTGTGCCTTTTTATTGTGTCTTTCAAATCCATTGTTTTGTTTGTTTGAGGTGTACTATATGTGGAAGTCGGGTCAAAGGATGTGCCCTGCACTAAGGAGAGGGGCATAGTAGAATACATCTGAAATGAAAATAAAGAGGGGGACACTGGGGACATAAAGGTTCAAGCAGGAAGTGGACAAGGAAGGGGAAATGAGGGGCAGGGGAAGTGTTCACCACAATGAAGTATGCATGAAAAGGAGACCTGGGAACAGCATGATCCTGCAGCCCAGGTAACAAATATATTAAGAGGGAATAGAAGAACACATGTAGTATGAAAAAATGGGCAGGGTAAAGACTGAATTTAGGGTTTAAATGGGGGTAGAGAAGAAGGGAAGAGGAGGAGTTCCAGGTGGGTTCACCAAAGCTAAAGAATGTTTGAAGAAGCCTAATGAAGCCCCATAGTATGTAAGTTAATTAAAAATACCTCTAGAGGAGTTTGAATACAGACAATGCCACATACGTAGACAATGTGGTTCTCAAAAGACATGAATGATTAAATGAAAATCTTAGTTCCAGGAGGCACAGGTTATCTCTGTACACATTTTTGGTCAAGGAGGCCCCAGAGGCAGTAAAATTAATGTGGGCTATTGCCATTTCTCTTGGTTGTCTACCGTTTCTAGAAGATAAGACCCTATGACTGAAGACAATGTACAGTCTGGTAGCAGGGCCTAGATAAATCAGTCTTGAAATGAGCACGAAGCTTTTTATTTGAAGGGTATCTTTTGGGGGACTGGATGGTGGCACAAAGGCTGCTTGGCGAGTGGGGGAGAAAAGACACCAATGGTCTTACTCATGCTGGATCCATCACACACAATACTGACTTGCCAAGCAAGATCTGCAGTAGCCGTACAATAGTGACAAGACTGTTGATGATGTAACCAGCCACACTCTTAGTTTGATTTTAAGCCTGGTCCACAGAAGCAAATTTATGCTTGGTACTAAGAACATGGTCAAAAGCCATGATTAGAAGTCAGAATCCCAAGGGAGGAGCCCAGTGATGACATTTTTCTAAGCTTTCACATTGTCAAACTACCCTGTCAGTATTTATATTTATGCCCATAGATCTGTGCTGCTCTCAATCTTGACCAAGAGAAATTTCTTGTTGCTGAGGGTGATGGCTAATGCAGAGGCTCATAACTGGTAAAAGTTCTGAGAAAAAGTGACTAATATGCTCAGACACAGATGGAACATTTAAATCACCCCATACCATAGGGATCAGGGAACATGCAGAGGGGGTGGCAGAAAGATGGAGGAGAATGATGTGAAATGCTTTCCTCTAGACACAAGACACCCATTACACATGCATACCCACAGCACCACTGGTTACACATAAATAATCAAGTCAGTAAAATATCAATTAAAAATTACAACACAGATGGGGGAGAAGCAACCCAGTTCCCAATAGCTGAGGGACTATGGACAGTTGATGGCTTCCTGGGAGGTAGAGGCACTTTCTTTAAGAGTGTGGCCACTGCTAGCTTTCTCATGCTCCAACGGGTGACCCACATTTATGCTCATATGGGCAGCCCTAACTGAACTCAGTGGATTATTGAAAAACAAAAGAGGACAAGAAGTGGGAGGGGACTGTGTTTGGGGGGCAGGGAGAGTTTACAAGAGGGAGCAGGACTTGGATAGAATCAAGATACATAGCATTTATGCATGGAATTTTCCAAGAATTTTTGAACAACAAGACATTATGGAAGCACACCAGCTGATCCAATGCTCCCAAATGACAAAGGGGTTTAGAAAAAGTACTCCAACCTCTCTGGTTTCCCCACTAATCCTGCTACTTGTAGTCTCAGGATGCAAAAGTATTAAAGTGTTGTGAAGTTGGCCCAGAATTTTCTGCTTGTCAGAAAGATTTTTCATTCAAGGGTTCTTAGAGCTGGCTCTCACCTGACTGTTGTTCCCTGTGGTCTTTAGTAGGTTGCTCCTAAGGGCAAAACCACATATAGTTTTGTACCAGGAAGCACTCAGCCTGGTGGGAAGATGTACCTCTCACCTCCTAGTCCCTACAGAAGCCTATGCAGGGACATAGAGACAATTGTCTGTCATGTTTATGCAAGGCTCTACCAGGCACATAACCTCATGCTTCATAGATGTCAGCCTGTTTGAAGTTTACCTCCTGTGTCCCAGTATTCAATTTGATATTTGTACACAGTTTCTAATTCTTTGTTACACTCTCTCTACTATCCCCACAAAAGGATTTATCACCCCTTCCTCTATCTCCAAAGCCTCCCTCTTTTAAAAGTGTGTTTGGATTGACAGCTCCAACTGACATTCTTGCAAGAAAATACCCAGGATTTTTAACCTCTGACAGAACTTTCTGAGACTAAAGGGCTCTGTGCTGTTGTTGATTAGGAAGTGTAATCCTGCAGCAAAGGAGGGACAGCATGAACACACACACACACACACACTCTCTCTCTCTCTCTCTCTCTCTCTCACACACACACACACACACACACACACACGATGAAGATGAAGACCACTCATCAGATAGTCTTCCATTTACCTTACAGCCATGTGTTCAGGCCTGTGGGTCTCATGTTCAGAGAACATGGAACTTTCTAAGCTCAGAGCTTCTGAGGAGCATAGAAGAAACAGTCTGCCGTTTCACTGGTTGAAAAACAAAAATAATCCTTTTGCTAACCTCTGGACTTCCGGGTTAGGCATGTGCCTCACTCAACAGAATATGGCAAGCACTAAGGTAAATGAGACATGAACTCCTCCTGTGAGTCATGAGAAAGTTGTTGGAAACCACACAGAAGCAGAATTCACTATTACAGTGGAGACATCTGGCCTTGGAACAGATGAGGTCAGCCTGACACAGAAGGTAAGACATAGCCACTATTCCCAGATACACCACTCCAAGACCCACATCAACTAACAGGCAGGTCTGATATGTAAAATCAGAGGAGACTTGGCTCTATCTATAAACTGGTCCAGGACATCCTTTTTGACAAAGTCTTTTAGTTCTGCTTGAAGATGCAAACTCCCTGGAGGTCAACTGCCTGCTTCTACTCTAACCAGTAGGAACCTCTTCCCCTCAAAGCTGACAGTAATTGCTCCACAGGCCTCAGTAGAATCCCCGCTCACTGTCCCATTTTACAGTGAGACCTCTCTGCTGCATGCTATCCTCACCTTACACATTTTGTTCAGGGTTGAGAGTGAATAATCTGCAACTATCCATAGAGATACTGGAGTGTAGTTGGTTGTTTCTGCTCTTTACTGTTTGGAGTGCCTACCACCAAGCTCCCAAATAGATCACAGAGGCTTATTCTTTCTTATGAATATCCGTCCTTAGCTTGGCTTGGTTTCTTAACTTAAATTATCCCATCTACCTTTTGCTGCTGGGCTTTTCTCTTTCTCTATTCTGTATACCTTTGTTTACTTCTTACTCTGTAGCTTGCTGTGTAGCTGGGGGACTGGCCCTCTGTGTCCTCTCTCTTCTTCCTTTCCTCCTTCCTCTTTTCCCAGATTTACCTTCCGATTTGTCCTCTCTGTCTGGCAGCCCCACCTATCCCCCTCCTGCCATGCTTTTGACTATTCAGTTATTTATTAGACCTATCAAGTGTTTTAGACAGGCAAAGCACCACAGCTTCACAGAGTTAAACAAATGCAACATAAATGGATGCAACATATCTTTACATCACTAAACAAATGTGCCCCAGCATAAACAAATGTAACACATCTTCAGTTAATATCCCACAACACTGGCGAGCATAATAAACGAGTTGCTGAGCATAAATAAGTACTGAGTATACAAGAACCTGCATGTGGCTAGCTTGATGGCATCATAGCTGCTCTGTGCTCAGAAGGCTTTGACAGGTCATGTGGGAGACGTCCATATGTGCAGAATTATGGAGTTTTTCTATGTCCCGATCCCACCCAGGGTATTGACTACTGGGCACTGTGCAGCAGCCAGGGGAACTATGCACTTGCTGTCCTCTGTCTTATTAGACAAGATGACTGTTCAATAGGTGTAAGTGCCAGTGTTTACTTACTGGGCCAAGGTGACCTGATATGGCCAAGGAGAAATGAATCTTAACCAGGAATAGGTTGGAGGAGGTCATAGCAAGACTGGGGCTGTGAAAAGTTTATTCCAAGCCATCAAAAATTTTGTATTCTTACCAGGAGCAGAATATAATGGTAGTTCCTAGGATCAATACAATGGTAGTTGTCAGGATGCAATGACATTTGCCAGCTATGCAGGGTACACAAGGTTAATGTCTAAGAACAACGGTCCTGTCAGACCTCTATATGCTTTGCTGAGTTCTGGGAAACACAGAGAAACACAAGGCAGTCTGAATGTTTCACTGCCTGAGGGAGTGCCCCAGTTTCTCAGAAACTGAGAGGCACAGAGTACCCCAGGAGCCATGGATTCAAACCTGAAAACCTATGGTGTGTGCCTGTCAAGGAGACTAGATGAGGCCAACTCCACAATTCCCTGAAAAGAGAAGATGAGTTGGAGCTCAGATGTCACACTAGGGAAGACGGGGGAGGTCATAGTTTTACCTCTGTTCTTGCCAAGACATCTAGAGAATGTTCTGTGGAATATTATATTTCCAAATGGTGGCTTAAGAATTAGCTAAGGTAGAATCGACAAGGCTCATAGCTTTGTTTTAGAACAATTTGCTATTATCTGCATTAGTTGCTGTTTTAGCACACTTGCAAACTTTATGTTTTGTCTACCAGAAGAATTCAGTTTGCTTCTGATGACCTCTTCATGATTGGCTCACATGAACACAATAATTAATAATAATAATAATATAAGGTACCAAGAGGCTATGTGATTTTCTGTAACTCAGTGAATCTGCAATTCTCCTTAGCCATGTCACCGCTGTGATTGACACTTGGCATTCTTAGTCAGTAACCATGGAGCTGTGTTGCCATAAGTTGGTAAAATAGGATGATGAGACATGTCCTTTGACTGGAAATTGAATGCTAGTGTATCTAACAAGAAGTGCTTGACTTCCATACTCTACAAACCGCCAACCCCTGCCGACCCTCCTTTAACTTCAGAATTTTAACTTTCAAATGCCAATTGAGGAGAGATAATAACTGCCAATGAAACAGAAAAAAACGGATATGTGCAAGACAACCCAAAACAAAGCATCCTCGTCGTACAGAAAATCTCACTGTCACTCTGTGGCCTCCTGTGGGAAGTGTCATTGCTAACCAGCTTACACTTCCCCAGACTCATTCCTCTGGTTTGTACTGCTTGGGTGCCTGATGATCCATCCATGTTTTAATGTCAAGAAAAGCAGCAGCTGCTGCCTCCCACGGTCCCGGGAGTCCTGTAGGGTGTGCATCTCTTCTATTGCATTTCTTCTCTATTGCCACAATGCCAGCTGCTCAAGTCTGTTGTTGAACTCTTAGCTGTTAATTTTTTTCCCTGGGACTTAACTTGAGGCATCTGAGTCACAGTTACTTAGTCCTCAAATCACCAGCAGTGTCTCATGACTCGCCATTAGGAGGCAGGAAGCTCCCGCAGTGTCCCTCTCTGCAGAGTCATGGCTGGCTCTGGATCTACCCTGCTTTGACCTTGGAAATCTTTTAGTGCCACTTACCTATGCTCAAGGGAAAAACAGAGGGGCATTTACAGCTGAACAATGAATCCTTACTCTCCTCCTGAACTGCGAGACTCTGCCCTCTCCCCTCAATTAGGAGTCTATATCAAACCTCAGGTAAACTTGCCCTTGTGAACTAATGTTTGTCTTCTGATTGTGTCTTATTTAAGCAGCATGAAGAACCCCCAAATAACCACACAAGGACTTATGAGTGGTACATGATTTTGCCTGCCTTTTACTGGTACCTACTAAATAGTAATCCTAAATTCTACCATGCAGCTAAGTCCAATACTGTACATATTCTGGAAAAAGACAGGATTTTATTCTATGGTCTTTCTGAAGGGAAACAGAAAGAATGAATCTGGGGAAGTGGTGGGCGGACTAGCAAGAGTGGAGGAAGAGGTAACAGCAGTAGGGGTGTAATATATGAGAGAAGAATAAAAGAAAAAAACATGAAAATTAAAAAGCTCAATGTATGTTATGATCAAGCAATAGAAATGGGAGATTGGATTCAAGCAAAGAGGTAAGAAATTTCAGGATAACAGTTAAATAAGTAGTCACATAAACAAACACCTCGACTTCAGACCAATAAATGAGAGAGTTGGAGAACACATTCCTGGAGCTTTACAAAGATACTGTGTGCACATGCATGAGTGTGTGTGTGTGCGTGTGCACCCGTGTGTGTCCCATGTGTAAATTTACCATGGTCAGCAACATTTCACTAGACACGTGAGTGTAGAGTTTGTACATTGGAACACCTTTTAAACTGTACATTATTGATTGACATCTTCATAACGAATAACGATTTGTTATTTTACATAGTGTGCCTGCTGCTGACAAGCAACCGGTTACTTGTAAATGTAGACAAAAGAATCTGTAAATATCCAACTTCCCAGCAATTGTTAACATGGTCTTTTTCCTAGATTTATCTTAATAATCACAAATTTAAAAAAAATTAGCCACTAGTGCCCCAAATACCACCATATTATAAAGAAGTTAAACTCAATAGCATGTATGCAGCTTCTTTTTCTCAAGACAGGTCTCTCTCCCTCTCTGCCTCCTCCATCATGTGTGTGTGTGTGTGTGTGTGTGAGAGAGAGAGAGAGAGAGAGAGACAAAGAGAGACAGAGAGAGAGACAGAGCATTCATGCTCATGTGTATGTATGTGTGCATCATGAGTATGTGTGCTCATGTGTGTGTGTGCATGAGTGTGTGTGTTTCAGTAGAAGAGAGTTGAAACTGCTGTGCCTTCACAGAAGCTCAGTATAAATGCAGCAAAAGCAAGAGAGACAGCAGCTCTCCTCAGACATCCCCTCCTCACCAACCTTTCTGAGAGTCTCCCTCCTCCTGCAGGTAATTCCTAACTCTCTAGTCCCTGCCAAATGTTCACTTAGTAACTGTTAATCGGCATCTGAAACCATTCCTTGTAGAAACAAGTGTTTGCCAATCTTTAAAACCAGGAAAATTGTACTCAGTATATTTTCAACCAAACCTGCAAAAAGCAATATTGGTGTGACATTGTTTTAGTATAGGTTTCAGTTTTTCAGTCTACGAAAGTCTCATGTCACAAAAGAAGAGGTGATGAGGATAACACAATGTAACCACAGGCATGTCAATAGTCAATAAGTTAGCTGCGTCCTGGAACTGACACATCCATCACTGTAACTGCTGAGAAGGACAGAAGGACACAGCAGCCAACTTCACTTTCCTGACAGGGATTTCTGGCTCACCGAGGGTCTGCCTGTCTCTAGTGTGGAATGCGGAATAAAAACCTCCTGATGTTCAAGAGTGTGACCTCACTTCTCTGTACAGAGGTCCTCTTCTTTGTCACAGAGTCTCTGGATGCTGACTTCAGTGGCATTTGTGAGGAGGCTGATGTTAAGTATAAGCTCTTAGATCGCTATTTAATATCAGAATGATAAACCTGGATTTAGTATTTTCAAACAAGACTGAGGGACTTCTGTCAGACAAGTCAGGATGGTGATGGTTGGGCTTTTAAATTTTTTATGCAATACTTGTGTTTATTCTTTGAAAACAATGGATAAAATATATCCTGGTCATATCCATCTTCACTCTCCCCCATAACTCCCTGTAGCCCCCATCAATGAACTTTATTATGCTATAATGTTTTGATTGAAAATAAAGTTATTTTCATACAATGTATTCTGATCATGGTTTCCCCTCCCTCATCTCCTCCCAGATCCTCTCTACCTACTCACCCTCCCAACTCCTTATCTTCTTTGTCTTGCTCTTAAGAAAACAAACAGGCAAATAGAAAATATGAATGAGTATATCAAAACGAACAAATTAACCAAAAAACTATGAAAAAAAGCAAAGAAAGACCATGAGTAATGTATGCATGTGCATCCATGTGCGTACATATATGTGCATGCTAAAAGGGCACAAAATTGGGGTTCATTTTTTGCTGGCCATCTATTGCTGGGCATGGTACCTGCCCTTTTACCCAGTTAAAGTCTATTAGAGAAATTATTTTTCCTTTGCAAGTGGTTGTTAATTGGAGACAGCTTCTTAAGGATGGGAACTCTCTTGTCTACTTCCCATCTCAAACAGGCCCTCTGTTTTGAACCTGTGCATGCCATTGGTCACAGTATCTGTTAGTTTATATGTGCATCCATCCTGCTCTAAGACAGATATAATGAAGACAATCCAGTCTCTAACTGCATATTCTAGTTCCTCTTCCTTAGGAGGTCACTCCTCCCTATTGGTTCCTTATTCCACATCTAACCTCTGTGGTTATTTGGGCAATAATAGCATGCCTATTGAAAGCTTGCAAGCTAGCATAAGGGAACACACACAATATTTGTGTTTAGGGTTTAGAGTATCTCACTCAGGACATTTTCTAGCTCCATCCACTCACCCGTGAATTTTATGATTTTTTTCCTTAAACAGTTGATCAATGTTCCATTGTGTAAATGTATCAAATTATCATTATACATTCATCTATTGATACACATATAAACAGTTTCTGGATATTATGAATAGAGCTGCAATGAGCATGGTTGAGCAAGAGCTTCTGTCATAGGATGTAGAGTTCTTTTGGTATATGTTCAAGAGCGGTAAACCTGGATCTCAGAGTAAATCTATTCCCAGCTTCCTGAGGGGCCACCACACTGATTTCCATACTTGGCTGTACAAGTTTTCACTCCCACCAGCAGTGGATGAGTGTTCCCCCTACTCAACATTCTCACTAGCACGAGCTGTCATTTGTTATTTTCATCTTGGCCACTCTGACAGGTGTAAAATGAAATCTCAAGTACTTTTGATTTGCATTTTCCTGATGACTAAGGATGCTGAGAATTTTTAAAAATGTTTCTCAGACATTTGTGTTTCATCTTTTGAGGATTCTGTTTAGACTTATACCCTGTTTTTAAATGGGTTACTTGTTTCCTTGATGTCCTGTTCCTTTTAGTTCTTTAGCCATCCTAGATATTAACCCTCTATCATATGTGTTATTGGTAAAGATATTTTCCATTCTGTAGCTTGTTTATTTGTCTAGAAGATGATGTCCTTTTCCATACAGAAATTTCTCTGTTCCTTTAGTCCCATTTGTTGATTATTGTTCTTAGTGCCTGTACTATCAGACAATCTTTTCTTGTGCCAATGAGTTCAAAACTATTCTCTGCCTTCTCTTTTATCAGATTCTGGGTTGTTTGATCTTGTGTTGAAGTTCTTGATACATCTAGAGATGAGATTTGTGCAGGATAATAAATATGGATCTGTTTGCACTGTTTTACATGTAGTCATCCAGTTTGACCAGCACCATTTGTTTAAGGTGTTATCTTTTATTCAGTGTGTATTTCTGTCTTTGCTAGATCTTCAATACTATTCCATTGATCAATGTATCTGTTTTCACATCAATAGCATACAGGTTTTTATTACTATAGCTCTATAGTACAAGTTGTTATCAATGATGGTGATGCTAGCAATTCTAATATTAGGTAGTTCTTAGAGAGGCAATGAGGCTCACCCGTGTGCTCAGCAACACCTTATCCCTGCCTGAGCTTGCCAATAACTCCTAGGCTGTCTTGCTGCTTCATAAATCCCTGGAAACCTAACAGTGTAATGTCTTCTAGGGCTTTACCATGGGTTAAAGAACTTTCTGCAGCTTTTTTTATTCTTTCAGCATTGAGTAACTGTTGCTACTCCCACTTTCTAGATGAAGACAGTAAACCCCAGAAAATGTTAACAAGATGCATAAAACATAAAGCTGATCACTGGGACAGCAAGGATACTTGTCAGGCTGCAAGGAAGATATTAAGAGGAGAAGAAGAGAGGTTGCAGAAGCCAGCACCTGCTCTGCAAGCCACCATATTCTACAGTTATTTTACCTGATACTTTGAATTGTGGAAGTGTTTAATTCAATGGGGACTTGATAAGAATGAGTGATCTTCAATCAGCTGTATTGCTTCCAGCATCCAACTCCATCCTGAATTGAATCTCTGCTTCACTGATTTCTTCCCCTCAGCAAAGCCACTGGGTGTGATTTGAGCCTGATCATTTCTCTGTGTCTTTGCTTTTTTGATTTGTAGGTTGGCAGGTGCAGACTTTCAGCACATTGGAAAAAGGTGTTTTGTTCCTGAGGAAGGTGCTGAAGTCAGCTAAGCTACCATTCCATGGTGACCCATCCTTCTTTTCTGTTTGCCTTCGAGGCTTTTTGCCCCATTCTTGATGTAAAGACACTGCATGGAGAATGTTTACAGGTGTGCTTAATTTACTTATTCAGCTCATGATTTGGTACGGCTCCTCAACGAAACTCTCTTCAGATCTAAATAAATTTATTAAACATTACTTTTAGGATAATTGACTATGATCAAAAAATCCATTAGAAATGTTAAGCTTTTCTTCTTCAGTGAAGACAAATTGAGTTGTTGTCATGGCTGTGTCTCTACCTTTCTGTACCAAAACGAAACTCTGTCCACCAATTAGTCCCTGTCTCTTCAGGTACATCAAAGGTCCTGGCTAATATGGTGTTTGCCTTTTCTAAAACCTGATCTTAGTTTTCATTTGAGAAAGGACTCGGCCACCTTTTCTAATCCATGTTTCTTTACAGTATCCTGCTTTACAACAAGAATGCTAAACACTTTGCAACTCCTGGATAATATTAAGCAGTCTCCATCTTACAATCTGTCTATGTGGTAACTTGATTCTATTATGGTTTTAGTTCCATTTCATGGTATCTTTTACTTTTATTGTAAATTCTTTATATGGCTTTTTTATTTTTTATGGAAATGTTTCTTTTTGTAATCTCTCTGTTATTTTCTTAAATTGTTCATAAACATATAGCTAAGTACTGTCAGAATTTTATCAATATTTAGATTTCATCTCCCTACACCCTGACCCCCAACTTTCCATTACCTCTTACATCAGAACCAATTGTGAACTCACTTTAAATATGAGTTGCTTACTTTACTCAACCATGCATGTGATTCAAAATCACATTTAATGGGTTGTTTTGCTGGGATATACCATTTTTTGCATATGAATACTTTTCCTTTGTTGTATTGATTTTGTATTTTGCAACAGTAAATTTTGGGTACACCCTCTAGAAAGAGTTGTAGTGTGCAGTTTACTCCTCTTAAATGTTGTAATTCTCTAGGGTAACTAGTCTTCAGCATTTGATGAGGGGCTGTAATGGGCCATTTATCATATTGTTATGTCCAACACTGTCACTGAAGACTGAATTCTGTGTGTTTAATTCAAACAAATTAGTTGTTACAATGTATATAATTAGAACATTCTTAAAATTAGGGCAAGCACTAGAATCTTCTGCTATTTCTACATGTTGCTTCTCTTAATATCTAGCAAATATCTAGCATAGCAAACAAATGTTATTTACTATTCTTGATTTATTTTATTGTTGGGAGGGTATAAATTCTCTTGCAAGTTGTTGCTGGTCTCGCTCAAAATTTCAGCATAACTATTTCACTTAACAGATGATTTAACAGGTAAGTTAGTTCACCCTAACCCTATTTTTCTCCTCAGTAGTGAAGATTGAAGTTGAGTTTACTGTACCCTATCTATGTGTCACTGATGAGCAATGATGTTGGTCTTGGTTTCTATTATGACTCATGTGACTCACAAATAATCAAAAACAGCAACTTTTGTTTTCATTGTTTTAGATAGAGGATACCGATCTATGGTCTTGGAAACTGTCTTTTTTGCAGCTTATTCTGTTTTTACTGTTTGTTCTTTCTAAACATTTATTTGCTTCTTTTTTAGAGGTTTAGGTAACATTGACACAACACAGCCTCTGCCTGGAGACTATATTACTTAACACATGCTATTAAATGATAGTGTAGCTGGGTATAGAAATCCACAAGTAAGATAATTTTTCTTCATGTCCAGGCTGAGTATTAACCCATTGGGGTTCAACTCCAGCAGACTTTTATAAGCCTTGTAGTCTCTCTTATCAATGCAGATACTTTAATAAGAACTCTTTCAACTATGTCTTAAACTATTAGTTCAACTCTTTTTACTAAGTTTCACTCTACACTGGTATACTATGTAAACTTGTTTACCAGTGTGTAATTCCCCCATAAGCCTTGAGAACTAGATACTATTTATCTCAAGAAAATAAGGAAAATGGAAACAGGTAACTTTATGAGACTTGGCATTGATGGCAGATTCAAATTGCAGTCTGTCTGTCTCTAATGTCAGTCTGTCTATTTCTAGTATCAGTCTGTTTATCTCTAACATCTTTCCCTTGTCTACTTGATATGATTAGTACTAATGGTCAACTTGATTGAATCTGGAACCACATGGAGGACAGGTGCCCAGGCATGACTGTCTAGGACAGTCTTGACTATGTTAACTGAGTTAAGAGGATCAGCCCACCACAAATGGCATCATCCCCCCACTGAGAGCGGTGATGATGTAAGCAGTGAAGGGGATCTGGACAGCAACATGAGGTCCTCCCACTCGGTTTCCTGGTTGTGGGTGGAATGTGACCTCAGCTGCAGCTCCTTTGGTTTCCCTACCATAATGGCCTGTACCCTTGAACTGTGGGTCAGAATAAGCCCCTTCTATGTTAGATTCTCTTTGCCAGGGTATGCATCACAGTATCAAGAAAAGTCACTAGGACTCAGTGGTTAAGAGCTCTAGCTCATCTTCCAGAGGACCAGGGTTTGAGTCCCTGCACCAAAATCGTGGTTCACAACCTTCTGGAACTTTATTTCCAGGGGATCCAGTGTCGTATTCTGGCCTCTGTGGGTACCAGGCACATACATAGTGTGTAGACATGTATGCAGGCAAAACACCAATATATATTAAATAACAAAATATGAAAATTAAATAAAGCAAAACTAAGACATCATTGTTCCCATCTCAAGCTTTGGAATCACTTCGCCTCTTCTAGAGTTGGACTTTTGTGTAGTGAGGCACATGACCATCTTCCCAGTACAGACTCATCAGCACAGCACAGCATAGCCGCTAACAACAAGCCAGGATAGGAAAGATGCAGATGATGCCATAAAAACTCTATGCTAGTAGAGTTTGGTATAGTGTGACCAAACAAGGTATCGTCTAAGGGTTATAAGTATAGTGAAGGAAGTTCTAAGACTGACAGTAACCACACACACACACACCACACACACACACACACACACTGCTTAGAGGCCTTCCAAGAAAGGCCAGCAGGAAGTGTGTCCTCAGCACCATTGTGTGATGTTAACTGAAGTGCAATCCGAGATGCTATTCCCCACTTGGAAATGAATTTATGGCCACTGCAACTGGAACTTATAGATTATATCACAAATACCGTGTGAGCCCCTGAGCTGATGTGTGCAGTCAGCATTTCAAACACCTTGAAGCACAGAACTGATATGTCCCCCACATCTGCTGTCAAGTGAGGAGCAAAGGCTCAGTTCAGCATAGCTATGGAGTTCTTCCCACAGCTCCACCACAAGCTTTTAGAATCCAGTGTGTTTGAGGGATGGACCTGCTGTGGGGACGTTTGTGCTGTTCTGTTCTATAAGCAAAAGCAATTGGATCTCTCCTCTGGAGGTCTCCACTCTTTGAGTCATAATGCCATTGTTTTTTCCAGAATATGCAGACTAATCAACATTGAAGCTCAGCATCAAGAAGTGTCTTCCATTAGAATCCCTCCTTCATTAGCCCCTAGATGTTCTCAGATTTTCTATTTCCGAAGTTGTTTTCTAACCTAAACCACTGACCCTTTCAGCCAAATTGGATGAGCTTCTCTTCCAAGCTGAAACCCAGAGCTGAGGCCAACCACTCAGAAACAAAAACACCCTGCTTTGGCTGGGATTGTGGGGACAAGGACAGATGGGTGGCTGCAAGCAGAGATTGGAAAGGCAGGGACAAGGAGGTTGGTGGTAGGCAGGCACATGGACCAAGAGCTGAGGAATAGAACTCCTGCTGTGGGCATGAGGGTGAGGTGGGGACAGTGGCTGCAGATGAGGGTTTGGGAGACAGGTAGAAGCCTGTGTGGAGATGTGGGTGGAGCTTTCAGTACGTTTATGAGTGTGGCATCCATAATTATAACTTTCTCTTCAGTTATTTCTCTTAACAAACTTTTGCTCCATGAATAAAACATATTTACAAAGGACAACGTGCCAGCTGTCTCTGCAACAAAACACTTAACAAGAGCAACTTAAGGAAGGGGTTTTATTTTGATTCATAGTTTAATTTAGGGTGCAGTCCATGAAGTCATGCTGACAGGGGCTTGAGACCACCATTCACATTGTGTAACGAGAGAGAGACAGAGAGACAGAGACAGAGACAGAGACAGAGACAGAGACAGAGAGACCGAGAGAGAGAGAAATGTCAATACTCAGCCAGATTTCTCCTTTTTATAAAGTCCTGCAGTGAAGATGGGCCCTTCCCATCTCAGCCTTCAGAATATGGGAAATTCCTCAAGAGACACTGAGAGGAATCATCCAAGGTGGTTCTACATCTGTCCAGGGTCCATCCAGCAGGCCCTGGTGTCCTTGTGGTGTTGGGCTATGAACATCCTTCTCTTAAGGAGGATAAACTTTAACTGTCCCAACTCTCCTATTTCCCTGAAACTCTCTGTCCCCATTGTATGGGCTCCGCTAGCTCCTTCTGCTTCCCCTGAAATGGTTTCTTTCCCATTTTATAAACCAGATGCCAGGAAACACTTGGCTCACTCCTAGACACAATAACAACAACTATATCTACAACTATATCCTACCTGTAGTCTTTCACAGTCTCTCCCTTCACTGTTCAACATATTAAGGGTGGTTTGCCACAGCAGAGTGGGTCAATGAGACAGAGGAGACACCCACGCAGAAGAGGGTGATATGCACATAATTGGCAATTCTGGTTTGCAGCAAGGGAGCCTGTAAGTCAGGGGAGAATGCTGTCTGAGATGGTGGAATTGATTAGAAGCGGCATTAACATGCTCAGCATCCTGGCTCCCTTTAGGAGCAATGGAGGAGGAATATGGAGCAGAGAGCACACCACTACGTAGGACTAATGGTGTGTGCCAGAGATATCTGCATTGCCTCGCTGTGGCTTAAATGTGCTGTCTAGACACATTAGGCTCCACACTCCTCTCCCAACTCCTCGGCACTGTGAATGGAGAGACTCAGGGGGAAGCTGTCAACCACTCTCTAGTCACCAGAGACTCGGAGCCACTGGGACAAGAAATATGAGGCTCTGCCTTGTGGAAAATTCCAGCAATGGCTCTGTAAGGATTTAGATAGCGGCAGAAGGCAGCTAAGTGGAAGGGGTGCACAGGGGAGATGTGGGGGTTTCTCTGACTCCCCTCTGCCTTGGAGCCTCACAGGAGAGAGCAGGGGGCTGGGGGTGGGAGAGAAAGAGCTCATCTCTTTGTCCCTGATTCTAACATCCCCCCTCCCACCCCCACCACTGTGGTTTCCCTCTGCTGTCCTGCCACATTGCGTTAAGTGAATTCCAGCTGTTGGATATGACATGCGAGACTGATCATTTCATTTTTAAAATTTTTTCTGCTGCAAGGGTATAGGCAGTGTGCACATGTGTGGGGTATGCATACACATATGTGTGTTCATGACAAATAGGAATGTATCAAGAGTCCTTCTGTAGCATCCTCCACCTTACTCCCTGGAGCAGGGTCTCTCGCTTAACCTACAGCTTGTGCATATTTCTGGCTAGTCTGACCTTCAGCAAGCCCCACTGATCCCCTTGTCTCCATGCACACCCCCGCTCCTATCTCCCGCCCCCGTGCTGGGGTTGCCGTGTTCATAGGCACATGCACACACTCCATCCCTTGCACCTGTCCCTGGGCCCATGTCTGACTTTACAGGGGCCCTGGAATCCCAACTCTGGTCCTCAAGCTTGTGTGGTAAGCTTTCTTAACCATGGAGCAGTCTCTCCAGTCCCCTAGTATGGGATCTAAAAAGCTCTGTGCTCCCTCTGTGTACATGGTATGGTCTGGTCAGCACACAGTGGTGGCACCCTAACTACCATTGATGTCCTGAAGCCCTTTCTAGCAGGAGGAGGTGGAGGCCTAAATACCCTGCGTCTGTCATCCCCACCCTTATAAGCAGAGTTTTGGGAGGATGGTCACTGGGTGGGAGGGAGGTCATGGGGAAACAGCTTTGATTAGTATTTGTACAAATCTACAGTGACATTTTATTTCTTAACAACAACAAAAAAGGATTCCATCTAGAATCAAGCCAAATCTCATCTGTAAAGCAGAAAGACATGGTGCTTACTTCAGTCTGATTCTAAAATACAGAAACAGCTTTGAACTCTGCAGCTAGCTCTCAGTAAACACAGTGCGTAAGGGACAAGGAGGAAAGGAAGAAAGAAAAATACAAAGCTAGAGTAAGCCATGGCTTGTAGTGGGGCAGGAGGCCCTGTGACCTCACCCGCATTGCTATGGCTCCGTCCACAATGTGTAGCTGCACAGCTGCTCTCCTTGCACTGTTCAGTTTGGACTGCCTTTGGCTCCACACACATCCCCTTCTATGGCACCAGGCTGGCCTCCACTCCCCCTTTCTGTTGTATTTCCTATAGTCCTGAAATATGGAATACAAACATTCTCAAAGGATACACAAGCTCGCAATGTATGTGAAGACAAAGCGGGGCTTGCCACAAGGCTGCAGACACCGGTGGATTGAATCAACACTGTGTAATCTTTCAGTAGGGTTTTTGGTGTAATGCCCCTGCCTTCTCCCACTGGCTACCCCTGGTTCCAGCACAAATACACTGATACAGACTCCTGAAGAGAAATCAGGAGATCCAGCTTCTGGGCTCCAAAGCAAAATTCTCCTCCCAAAGCAGAGGAAGACATTGGCCATGTTGTGTGTCTCTTGTGCGAAAGCAGCGTATTCACCATCCTTCCTTGTGACATGTCACCAGGGCTCCACACCATGGTCCAGTCAGGCAGAAGGACTGATGCTGAGTGTGTGGGTACCAGTGTCCTGCAAAATAGGTTTCTCACCCTCACCATGAACCCACCTCTATACCCATTCAGGGGCAGCATTTGCCAGCAGAACCGTGTCTCCATAAGCCGTGAACCCCAAGACGGATTAAGAATCTCCAGAGGAGGTGTGACTACAGCATGTGCAGCCTGCCGCTTGCCTTGCAAACTTTCTGTCAGTAGTGGCAAACTAGGTCTTTAGCAATTTTGTGTTTAGACTTAACCTGCACTTGCAAAAAAAAAAAAAAAAACCAAACCAAAATCTTTTCAGGACTCTGTTCATCAGTTAAGGAAGTTATACACTAGACACACACACACACAAAGAGGGACAGACAGACCGACAGGCAGACAGAGAGGAGGGAGAGAAGCTACCTCCTTATACATCATGGGATAGAAGTATTGGTCATCTTCAGAAAGTCTTCGAAACATCCCAGTGGCCCTTGGGCTTCCAGTCAGTGCTGTGACCCAAGCCTCTAGAGCTCATCGTGTAGACAGCCCTGTCTCTCTTGCCTGCGTCTGGGAACTGTGCTCACCAAAATCAGCAAGGTCCTGAGAGAAGGCGAGGACAAACAGCGAAGAAAGACACTTGCTATTCACCTCAGGCGCCTGCGAAAGTGTCCTGTGTGGGGGCAGGCGGAACCTCTTCATACATGCAGAGAGAGCACCCACACAGCTTTGGTCCATCCCTGCTTGCCAAGATCCCACTGGAATTGGGGTGTCGCCTTACAAAAAGTAGAATATTTGACCATTTCCCATCACCAGACAAGCTTGCCTTGCAATCTTACCTATGCGCATGACACATAAAGATAGTGATATCCCACTCTTGTTTTCAAAGGAGAAAATCACTCTCAGTCACTAATGAAGCCAACTACAATGTCTGGGAAGGAAAAACAAACCATAAGTACAAATATGGAAAATCATCTCCATTGTCCCTTTGGTGCCTTTCTCACCCAGGCTTGCAGCAGCTCATAGCTCTTGGGAAGCAGGGGCCTCCACACTCAGCAGTGCCAGTGCAAGAGGAAACGGAAGGTGTCACCACCAGTACAGTCACCTGCCATCTGTGCTCCCGGACACTGGCTGTAAAGGGGCTGGAAAACAGCGACATGAAGGGTTGCAGCTCTGGATAGGGTTCTCTCCTTCAGTCTTCACTCTTCACTGTGTAAGATCCATTTGATAAGGAACACCTGCCAAAGACCGTTCCCAGGAGATCTCTTCATGCCCAGGGTGGTTTTTATCAGCCCTTCCATGGATAGATGCAGAGTCCGTCAAACATCCCTGCAGGTTTTCATAGCAAAAAATCCCACTCTACTGTGGGTGGGTGGTCTTCTCAGCCCCTTGTAGGTAAGTCCTCTTGCTGCAGAAGTCTCTGTGCATTCCATTGGCCTTCATGCCCACTTTTCCTGTGGTACGATGAATGGTGTAGGGAATCGAGAAGTATGTGAGGTCCATCCACCCAACCGACAAAGAACACAGTCCCAAGGAGCTTTTAGCTGTGAATCCCACTCTCCACTTTCAGCAGTAGAGCAAAGGCAAAATAAGACAAGTCTAGGACTGGGAAGATTTATCTCCCACAGCTTTGAGTCTGGCTCCAGAGTCCTGCTTCTGGTGCCCACGACCCTTCCAGCCTACCCAGCCCACCTTAGTGTGGACTTTACAAGCATTGTAGCTGAGTCTCTCAAAGGCACCTGCCTGTGACAGGGGCCAGTAATGATGGGGAGGAAGATAGAGGGTTGAGTGAGCGAGTTATAAAATTATTCAACCCATGCTTCTGTGAGGAGGCTGGCTTTGGGTCGGTCTCCAAAATTCCATGTTGCTGTCTTTGAAGTGTTCCTGAAAACCAACAGAGTTGCCTACCCTGATCATCAGGGACAGCCATGCACCCCAAGTCTTCCCTCTGTACCCCTTCCTTCCATCAACCTTTGCACAGTGCAAAGCACTCTGGGAAACAAGCTGCCACTGGCTAGATACCAATATGTTTACATTTATTACAAGTGGTAAATTCATCAGAAAGGATTTAGAGCTGCTTTATTAAAAGATAACAAGACAAGGAGATAATCTCTCTTAGCTACCTGCATTTTCAATTTGCATATGATATTGGGACCCAAGTTAATCTGCAAATAAAAGCAATATAAAGGCAAAGCTGTGATATTTACTTAGGGAAAAAAAGACCATGAATCTCCCTCGTCTCAGACTTTATGAAATTTCCAAAGTGCCATGAAAGTTATGTTTCATGACTTGTATCTGACTGATAAATCACTTAGCCTGCTCTATTGTGACTTTATCTAGGTTTCTGTCAAAACTAAGGGTTAACACATTCTGACTTCTAAACTTAGTTGTCGCTAACCAAGATCCCTTCCCTTTGTAATTGTTATCTAAAAGAGGGGGCATTTTTTCTTTTTATAGAAACAAAATAAGCAAGCTCAAACATACTAACCTAAATAAAGAAAAAAACATTCAGTGTTTCCCATAACCTAAATTTGTGCTTGACTACAGAAGATCCATGTTTGCCAGACACTGCAGGGCACCTGCTCATATGAACTCACAGTGGTTGTGCCAGCACAAGACCTGGACAGGCTCAAGTGGAACCAGATCTCATCATGGGGAGGAAGTCTCTCACTCTGGTAGCAAGTCCCACCTCTAACAGAGTGTCTGTTGACAGCAGATAGTTGCTGAGAGAGTGAGAGTATGTCTGCTTTAATGCTGCACGACCCGGTAAGTCAACTGTACTCCAGTGGAAGGTGACACATCCAAGAGCTAAGGAGCAGCACCATTGGGACTTGCTGGGGAAGATGATGATGAAGGGGAGGAAGGAGGAGGAAGAGGAAATGATGACAAAGGGATTAACAAGGAGGACCAATGGATCTGGAGAAGCTAGGAGAAGAGGGTGAATACAATCGAAATGCCACCATATGAAATTATTCAAGAACTAAGGAAAAGGGCTCTTACACAACTAGAGATAAGCGCATAAAGTTACCTTAGAGTAGAGGCACACACTCCACACCCCCACTGCTGCCTGTGACAGTGTGTAACCTGTGTAGCCACACTTCTGCAGGCTGAGTGCTGTTCAAGGCAGGGGCACTGCCCATAGCTGTGGAACTCCACCTGGCCCAGAAGCAAGCTAAGTAGTGTTGGCTCATCCTAGGCTGATATTGTAAGTTACCTGAATTTATAGCTACAGGAAGGCTTTCACTCATCTCAAATATAGACAAGCTGGAAAGATAATCCTCATAGATTATTTTTATCCCCTGAGGAATTGCTATGTACCATTTAGTCCAAGAGAAAGCAGTCTTGTGAGGTTCAAGCTGCAAACAGGAAACAGTAAGGCTTTAGAAGTGACCATCTTTGCTGGCAATGCAGCCGTTTCCTTTTGGCAGGCTTCAGGGTCATCCTGCTTGACACAGTCCCGTGTGTAGACAGCTTGTTAGATGGGCAAAGAGGTAATTCTCACTTAAATGTGCCCTGATGCAGCTCCATACATGAAAAGTAAGGAAATTATAATAATAGGTACACAGAAATGACTCATTCTGCTTATGACTGTCTACCCAGATGAAAGTACAGATGGCATTTTCAGCCATTCCATCTTTTGACTCTTTGGTCTTAATGACACAGTAAATCAAAACTTTGAGGTGTGAATGCATCAAGTACAGTATATGACCTGGCCTTTGAAAGCCCTGAGTTCTTAGGATGGATTTGTTGAGTTTGTGGTTGCTATATAAAACATAACTCCCCAACACACACACAATACTCATCCATATACATACCTGCACACACAACATACACACACACAATACGCATACTTATACATACATGCACACACATACACACACACAAATAATTCTGTGCCAAGGACTAGGTCGAGAGCCCCCTCTAAATTTCAGCACTGTTCATTTCTGCACATGAGTTTCAATCATGTTCATTTCATGAATGAAAAGCCAAGAAAGAAATAAAGTATTATTGCTATTCACAATAAGTCAATGGTGTCACTATATTTTGCATGGCTCTACTAAATTTTAAAACCCCAGAGGCTATGATTTGAATGTGCCTGCCCCTCTTGTTGGCAGAAAAATGGCATCATTCATTCGTGGAACATATTTGTTGTGATACTAAGAAACCAAGGTCACTCGACAGATGGATGGAAAATGACATTTGTGAAGATACAAATTCCTGAATTTTATCTAGCTTATGTTAAAAAGAATGCATAAGTTGCTACTGGGAATACTTGTGATGAAATGGCATGAAGTAGAAAAGGTAAGGACAATAGACATCTAGTGCCAAGCTTCAGAAATGATGCAACATGCTCCCCACAAAGCCCCACAAACTAATGGGTCCAACTACTTGCCCCCAGACACCACACCGTTTCCTAGAGTGATGACTGACGAGGGGACTTTAGCTCTGTGTGATCACTGGTGCTGCTTCATAGAGCCATGATTGCTGTTGATCCAGCCCTCACCAGGAATGCACTTCTACAACTTCACAGAAGCGTAATTTGAATAAAATGGAACTCAGCCAACTTCAGTTCTGTTTGCTGAGTTGCAATTGTGCAGGAACTAATATTTACAGCACTTCAGTCACCCCCCCCAATTCCCTTTGCATCAAAAGCACCTCATAGAATCTCAGTCCAGGCTGAGAAGAAAAGTCAGGAATGGGAGGTGAGGAATTCCTTCCCCCTGACAGGCTGAGTCAGTGAAAGCTTCCAGTCAGTCACGCTGTAACAGACGAAGATTAGTGCTTCCATCTTAAAACCAGCAGTATGCATAATTTTCTATAACATCATAATAATCAAGATCCGACTAGTTCACTAATAACCACATACAGATCAATGCACTGAGACCCAGTCATGCCCAGAATATCCTGGTGAAAATTCTGTTTGACCTTGCAAGAGTATGTCTAGATTAGTGGTGCTAGATGTTACAAAGATCCCAAATAACCATGTTAGCTATCCTAGTGACCAAGTTCTCCAAATACCTATGACTTTACCGGCTACTTGAGCTTTTTCTAATCTCCAACACTCCTGCCAGGTGCTCATATACCGTGGCAGACTGCTGTTAGGTGCACAGAGGTTTATTTTTGACGTATTTTCATGCAGTAATTTTCCTCTTATCATTATGAAACTCTTATTTCACTCTTGGCTTCATCGGATATTGAAATGGCCATCCTACCGCCCTATGCACAGTGTTTATGTAGTTTGAGTTTTCATGTTGCAGCTGTGTCTGAGGTTAAAGGGCATCTCTCCTGCAACATACACAGCTTTCTCACCCAGCAAAGCAACTTATAACTGATTCATCAAGTTAACCTCATGCTTCAGGGAGGCTCTCGGGAAAGTATCCCATTGCTGTCTACTTTGGACCGCTTTATAGCATCCTGAAGTCACAGATGTGCAATAAAGTCAGATTATTGTCCCTCAAGCCCTGGCCTAGATTAAAAAATAATCACTAACTACAGCACTTCTTAAGTGACAATCAGCATCCTAAGGACTTCACATTATGAGTTATTTAATCCCAGGCAAGACAAACCTATAAGAAACATTCAGCTCTTTTACAATGGGAGCTGTGACGTAAAACAAGTCCATGTGACTAACGTTAGTTATATTTGCTTTGAGTAACTTGAATTAGCTCGCAATTAGATAGTATGAACTTCAAAAGTCTTTACCTTTTAGAGTTAAAATATGTCAGGTTTTGTAAATAACCTTCATATTAACTCATTTGTAAAAAAATCTCTAATGCATAACCATTTGTTATTTATGCAGTTACGAATATCTACTTACTTTTAGATTAATTAGGTGAAATGGTCTGCACGGTGCTTAGCAATGTACTGAGATGCAGTTATTTAGTGTATCTTTCTCTTGCTTCCAGCTTACACTGTTGGTATGTCAAGGGTTATTGCTAATGTATTTCATTTGTGAACCATGGATTTGATATTTAATTACTGTCCTTCTACATTGTTTAATGTTTGCAATACCAAATTCTTTATGACATCAACATTGTTTCTATAGGTTTTCACTTGCTTACTTTGACCTAGATTCCATTGCTCAATATTTTTATTTTTTTATGTTTTACTTTGAACACTTGTTTTCGATAGACTTCTGGTAAGCATAATACAGGCAGGTTACTAAAGATTCCCTTAGTTTGTGTTCCTTTCCTCCCAGCTAAAGCCAATTTCTGAGTAACACATAGGTAAGAGTAGCCAAATTAGCCTGATTCCCACACATCCACCAAGATTCTTTATAAATGGAGAGAGAGAGAGAGAGAGAGAGAGAGAGAGAGAGAGAGAGAGAGAGAGAGAGAGAGAATGGCAAATAGAACTACCAAGAGCACAGTAATAGAGAATGCCACAATTGTTTGTATGGAACAAAAACAAACACCCAGGTGACATCAGGCACATGCCTCACTCCCCTGTCATTGGTTGTTGGCGTTAGTGGGTGAAAGGTCAGTAGAGAGCAGTGCACGCTTTCACCATGGATATCTTATAAAAGATCTCTACTTATTATGCTGAACTACTTAACAGTAAAGAGTTGCTGTGCCTCCCCCACCAAGTCACAAAAATATTACAGACACACAGAAAGGGGGTGTTCAAATAAACTCTGTCAGTACTATCAACGATTCTTAGGAGTGTCACACAGAAAGTTCTTTGTAGTATCCTCATGCACTTTCTGCAATGTTGAATTTTTATCAAGTGAACCGTTTACTAACGGAAGAGGAAAGCAAGTCCATTCATACTTGGTTAACTTACTTGGACTCCTTCCTTCCATCACACTGCAAGCTTGCTAGTTCTGTGTGCTCTTGTCTCTCCATTTACATAATCTTGCTTTTTGCCAACCAACTGTAGTATCTCTTTTTATCTTCAAGTTTCTATATATTTCCCATTCACAAGAATCTGCACTCTTCGGTGGCTTGAATGAAGAATGTTCCCCCTTAGACTCGTTTTTGACAACTTGGTTCCATGTTGATGGTGCTATTTGGGAAGGTTTAGGTGGTCTTATTGGAGGAGGCAGGTCACTGGTGTGGTTTTTGTCATGACCTTGGCACTCTGGTATCCAGCATGGCATTTCAATGGGTGTTTGCAATAAACACACGGTGACTGTGTAAACATGAAGAGCTAAATAAATAGCCAATCAGAGCAGACTAAGGAACCACACTGCTGCAGAGGAGGTGGAGTTTGCTAAGTCAGCCCTGAACCTCTGCTTACCCTTCACACTCTTTGTTCACATCAGTAGCATGGCCCAGAGTGAACCCTTTCCTGTGCCTGCAATACTTGTCTTTTCAAAATAAGAGTACAGCAGAAAGGTGGAATCTGCCCTGGTGGTGAGTCTTGTTGGCATGGAGATGTTGAAGAGGATGCTTGCTGACTGGGCTAATCAGTGATGTCCACCAGGGGGAGAAGTTGGGGAAGCCCCAAGATGAAGGCAGCCAGCAGCTGACTAACAGGAACAAAAACTCAGCCACCGGCTGTTGTTGACCCAGTATCCAATCTGCACATGCAGAGTAGTTGTCCCAGCCAAGCCAAAGAAAATTAAGTAGAGTGCGTCTCAATAAATTAAATGGGATTAAAACAAAAGGCACAGAATGCTGCAGCAATCTCTAATTTGGGGGCATGAAAGAAAAGAGAGAGGGGGTCTTAATGGAGCTCCCACAGCCATTAAACGTAGAAAAAGCCATTTCCATAAATTATGGAAATGGGTGCTGGTCTCAAGTGCATCCCATTTTCATATTGTTTTGCAGTCTTAATGACATAGGCTATTTTGGTAACATCTGTTTTTGGGGACCCCCATCCTCCCACACTTCATTAGAAATTCTGCCGCTACCCTTTATGAGTCGCTCCTGCTGGGAGACGGATGGTGTGCCATTGTGTTACCGCGCAGACCGTGATACGGAGTTGAAACAGCTTTTCACAGGGTGTGTTCTAGTGTGACTCCAGACCAGTGAGTGGACGGCGCAGTACTGAGAACAGCATGCTTCACAGATGTGCTTGCATGACACGCTGGGCACGGGCAGGAGGTTAACTTTCTCTGGTTCTAGGAAGGGGGATTCTCTGTGTTGACCATTTCCAAGCAGCAGTGTTCATTTCAAGGCCAGATACAGACAGTACTTGAGAAATTCAAAGAAAATTCTGAACTTATTACCCGTGGCAACGGCACTGAGCATCTTCTGGCAACAGCACAGACAGACATTGAACCCTAGCCATCAAATGTGGCAAAGCAGAGTAAGCAGAAACTGTGGCAGTCCTCTAAGGCTGGGATTCTGTGAAGGTGAACCCACAGGGACAGGCTACTGATTACAGCGGCAGGCAGTGAGCGTCACATGGCCTTGGGTGAGGAGTAAGCAAGAAAAGGAAGGAAGGGAAGAGAAATGAGGGTACAGAGAGCCAAGAAGTCTGCAGAGAAGAAGTGGTGTGTCCTGCCATCATTCTGCCACCCCACTGGGCAGTAGGTGTGCCCTGCACTCCCTGAGGAGTCCTTCCACTCAGTCCTCTGGGAATGGGTACCCGCTCCGGTACATTGATCACCTGTCCCCATGGAATCACAAGGAAAACAGCAGGTGAGATATGCTGGCACATCTTCTCCATCCTGTGTTCTTTAAAGTCTGTATTTTCATAGGAATTTTTTTAGACCTACCTGTCATTACCGGTGAAGATCAACTTTTCGTGGTATATTACACAAATCTAAACTTCAAAAGAAAAAATTTGAGAATCATATGAATGTTTTGACTTCTGAAAATGTGAGAGCCTTGCACTGCTGGCTGTATAGCATTTAAAATAGGATTCAAGTCCACCCTTCTGTTCGTGCCCTACCTGTCTGCTTCTGCCTCCTTTCCACACGTTGCTTGAACTCAATACTCATTCTCTTGTGTGTACACGCACACACACACACACACACGCACACACACATGCACACACACATGCACACACACGCACACGCACACACACATGCATGCACACATACACACATACACACACACGCACACACACATGCACACACACGCACACGCACACACACAATCCCACCTCTCCCTGTCTGGTATTTCTCAGAGTCCCCACTTGGACAGCTGGTTTGAATAATCATGGGAGCGCACTAATTTCTGAGGGAGTTTCAGTAAGGAAAAAGAGATTGGACATTAAGTTTGTCAGTTTTGATTCTAGCCTTGTCATCTTGACCTTCTGACCTGCTACCCAAACTTTATTTCCCCCTAAAGACAAGGAGAGGAGGAGCCTAGTGTCACTGCAACTTGATATGCCACAGTTGGCTGGCATACATGGAAGGCATGCCCTTTTCTTAAGAGAAAGTAGCAGATGATGAGGTAGGGGTTGTGAGACGAAAAATAAAAGACTCAGATATTGGGGTTCAAACTTCAAGCTGAATATCAGAAAAGCAAAGCACGTGGTCACTAGCTCTCATGTCTAGCTCAGGCCGAAAGGGTTGATCCATGAACCAGCTCTTCACCTAGTCTCAGACTGTAATCTCTCCTCAGCATGGCTGAGACCTTGCTTCTGTCTTATGTACTTCCCTAATGTTGAGATTAAAGGTTTGTGCTATAATTCCCTTTTAGACTGATTCATTCTTGTATCTATCTGGGTGGCCTTGGACTCACAGAGATCTGTCTACCCCTTAATCTGGAGTCCTAGGATTAAAGGTGTATACCACTCACCACCTCCTAGTTTCTGGCTGCTGGGATGAAGGTGTGTGTCTGGATTGTATGGCTTGTGGGGGATTTTGCTTTCTGAATCCTCAGGCAAGATTTAATAAAGCATAAATAATATATCCCTACAGGGGGGAAAGAGGGACTGGGATGAGAGGAGGAAGGGGAAATTGTGACCAGACTGGAAAATAATTAGTTAATTAGTTAGTGAATTGATTTAAAAAGATGACCCCTACTGTGGACACAGGAGGATCAAAAGTGAGTCAGCTGTTTGCAGCCTTTAGCAAATCATATCTGTCTGGCAGTTGATATGGCTGCCTCCTCGTTTCATGTGATCCAGGCATGCTGCTGAATTAAGTGGCTCTGATTCCATCTCTAAGTCAGCCAGAAAGGCCACACTGGGCAGAGGCACAAGGAATGACAGAGGTCTGATGGGGAGTGTACTTCTGTGTGTGTGTGTATATATATATATATATACATATATATATATATATGTTTCTCTTACTAGTTGATGAATAAAACACTGATTGACCAGTAGCCAGGCAGGAAGCATAGGTGAGGCTATGAGACAAGGAGAATTCTGGGAAAGGTAGGCAGAAAGAGGCCACCAGAGAGAGACTTCATGTAGAGACTGGGAAGATAGGACATATCAGACATTCTCTGGTAAGATAAAGCCATGTAGAAATACATAGATTAGTAATTATGGGTTAATAATTACGAGAGAGCTAACCAGTAAGAAACCCTTGCCAACAGTCATCAGTTTATAAATTAATATAAGTGTTTGTGTGTTTATTTGGGGCAAATCTGATGCAGGAACAGACTGGAAAGAAACTCCAGCTACAGAGGTCACTAAAGTCCAACATTTTCCATGATTCTGGAAGCCATGTTAGCTCCTTAGATCCTTTGCTATTAAACTTGAGGAGCTGCCTCCCTTCTGAGAAGATGTCACTCTCTAAGAGCATGGACAAATTGAATGCTTAGCTACCTGGGATATTGCCCTAAGCAGCACAAGAGGGGACAATCACTCTTCTGTCACAGAACCATTTGAAAATTAGAAAATAAAGAAAATGAACAACCACTCATAGTTCCTAATCCAGTAAGTGGTCAATAAATCCTCAAAATGTGCCCTTGTGTGTGTGTGTTTTGTTAATGACATCACTCTCTTTGTTTCTGACAGAGACATCTTTAAACACTGATTGCAGACATGTTGTGTTTTGCAGGAGAAACACCCCCACCCACACACAAACACTTGTCTCCTCCTGAGGTCCACAAATTCCTTGGACAAATGACAAACCTGGACCTCTTGCATTGGTTCCTGCACAGAAGACACAGGGCCAAACTGTGCCCACTCTAGGGCTAGGACCCAGAGAGGCAGATGTCCAGGAGCCTTGACATCTCTGGGTTAGTGGGTTAGTGGGTTTAAAGGCAATAATGAAAGCCAACACCCTTCCAGCAAAGATGTTTTGACTGCAGTTGGGAGATCCTGGGATGTGCATCAGTGATCCTGGGATGTGCATGGATTTAGATAGATCTACAACTGGCCTTTGACATCAAGCAGCAGTCACCTCAAAAGCCACCCTGCAGAGACTGTCTGAAGCAAGAAACAAGTGCAAAAGTAAACAAACCCATTTCCTCCTTTGAGTCAGTTCAGTGTGACTCAGGCTTAGCAACTGGCTTTCAAGAGATACCAAGAGAGGTTTTAAGGAAGACTGCTATCTGGACTCACCTTGTGACACTGGAATTTAATTGATTAAGATGGAAACTTAATCTGCAGTTGGTGATGATGTTTGAGAAGGGTATGGAACCTCTAGGACATGGAACTTTGCTGGAGGAAGTATACCACTGGGGAGACAGACTTTGGGGGTTTGTAGTTTTGCTCCACTTCCTGTTCTTTCTTTCTGCTTCCTGTACGTGTAGGAAAATGATCCCAGCCTCCTGCTCCTGCCCACATACCATGATCAACTCTATGCCTCTGGAACTGTAAGCTGAAGTAAATAGACCTTTTCTTCCTTAGAGAGACAGAGACAGAGACAGAGAGAAAGGAAGGAAGGAAGGAATGCAGAAAGAAAGAAAGAAAGAAAGAAAGAAAGAAAGAAAGAAAGAAAGAAAGAAAGAAAGAAAGAAAGAAAGCAAACAACACGGTAGAGCCCATGGGTCAGCATGTTTTAGAGCCTGCGAAATAAACACAGCAGGAAGCCAGTTCTGTCTCAGATGAGGCTGGAATGATCTGGGTGGTGGTTAGTTGTAAGGAGTATTCTTTCTGCCAGCCTGGTCCCAGAGCCCAGAGCCACATTAGCCCCCAAATAACACACAAGACACTATATTAATTATGAAGCTGTTGGATGTTTGCTATGGTTTCTTAATGGCTAGCTCTGACTTAATTATTAACCCATAATTACTAATATATATTTTTATAAGGACTTATCTTTCCGAGGATGCCAGACTTGCGCCCTTTCCTCCTGGGATGACATGGCAACTCTCTCCTCTTGACTACATTTCCCAAAATCCTCTTTGACTCCTAGTCCCACCTATCTTGCTTTCCTATTGGCCAACAGTGCTTTACGTATACACAGAAGGACTTCCCCCATCAGTTAGTCTTCACAAGAGTAGTAAGTGATCTGCTGATGTCTTCACCTGGTTTGGAAACAGGGTTGTTGCAGATGAAATTAGGTAAGATGGTGTCATAGTGTAGTAGGGTGGCCCCTGATGCAATATGAATATGTTTTATAGAGAGGAATTCAGAAGGATATACCTGAAGAATGCAAGATGAACTGAGGACAGAGAATTAATTACAAGCCAAAGAAAGCCAAAGACTGACAGCAAGCCCCCAGATGCTGGAGAGGGTCAAAGCTTTGCTCATGCCTTCTGGTCTTGCTGACACCTTGACTTTAGACTCTGAACCTTCAGACAATGCTACTGTGGGTTAGCAACCCATTTGGTGGTGATTCCTCAAGCAGTCCTAGAAAACTGCTGTGGCAAGCACAACAATGAATTCCCAGGACATGCACATGGAATGTGAAAGAAACATCAGCACAAGAAAGGTGTGGAGAGTGCGCCAGGGTTCCCAAACAGGAGGGGGCTTCCCTCTTAGGCTTACCTGGTAATTTTATCTCACACAATCAAATCAGTATGCACTACAGATAGGCAAAATTCAGAGAGAGAGGGAAACTCCAAGCAGGAAACCCTGTGGGGACCCTTCTTCACCGATTTGAATGTGTAAATAGCAGAGGGAGCTGTGTGCTTAACTAATTCATAGTCATAAATGTAGAAAGCGCATAATCTGCCATGCAAAGTAGCCTAGCTCCAGAAGCCGAGTTTATAAGAATTCTTATTGCTTTATAAATTAGAACCCTACAAAGAGTCTACAAGATCCAATATTATCCATCTATTTCATGTTAGAACCAACTCGAAATCATATCTGAGATCAGTTCATGTATGAAAGAAAGGTGATTTTATGTTGTTTCTAAAACAACCAGTGGCCTTCAGTAGAAGGCTTCTTCCACAAGCCTCTTCTGTTACTGTTGAGCCCTTAACAAATTTCAACTGTCTTTGAATAAAATAATAATTACCTTGGGAAAATTAAAGTATCTTCCTCAAAAGGGAGATTAACATTTCATACAGTAGCTTTACTTACTATTTGAAATGGATTTTATCATATTGCTGACACATAACAAAATAAATATCAAAATCCAAATAACTTTATTTTACAATATCTGCTACTCAGATTTGATTTTATTTTTTTAATTTTTTATTCATTTTACACACCATCCACAGTTCCTCCTCCCTCTCTTCCTCCCGCTTCCCACCTCCCCCCAACCCACCCCCAATCACTCCTCAGAAAGGGTAAGGCCTCCCATGGGGTGTCAATAAAGCCTGGCACATGAAGTTGAAGCAGGAGCAAGCCCCTCCCTGCTGCATCAAGGCTGGGCAAGGTATTCCATAATATGGAATGGATTCCAAAAAGCCAGATCATGAACCAGTGATAGATCCTGGTCCTGCTGTCAGGGGCCCCTCAAACAGACCACAGTACTCAACTGTTGTTCACATGCAGAGAGCCCAGTTCTGATCCATGCAGGCTCCACAGTTGGCTGTCTAGATACTCCCAATTTCCTAAACATATGATTGGAGGGAAGGAAGATACTAGAATAGTAAAGAAAATAAGTGGGAACACTTCAAGATATAGACAAGGTGATGAGGAGATGCTCTGGTCAGCTAAGTGCATGAGAAGCATGAGGCTCTGGGTTCGATTCCCCAGCACCCACATAAAAAGAAAACAACTATGTTCAAGGTACAAGCCTTGCATTCCAGTGATGGGACAGAAACTTCTGAGAAGATGATTCCTAGGATAGGAGAGGATGGGATGATGTGTGGAACCAGCCTTTTATCCCAGCTTGAGCTGTATCTCAGACCAATGAGCCTCCTGAAACAATACAGTATTAGAGGAAACAGTTTAGGTCAGAGTGACAAAAGTCCCCAACGGTCCTGGTCAAGATGTCAATCATACTTCACAATCCACGTGGTCACTAGGATTTTAGTACTCCTTAACTCATGCGTAGGTCATTTGACCAATCATACCATATTTCTCCATATGTCTCTTTGCATGCTAGCATTTTCATTTTTTCAGTCCACCATATGTACTCATCTAAATTAAAAAATACTAGTTGGCTTAGTCTTCTGTGTTTACTGTTTCTTAGTATCTCCACCAATCAATGCATTTTTTTGGTAAGTGATGGAGTACTCTCACATGTGCAGAACTGACTGTCTTAACATGGAATTTAGTACCTACAGGCTGAAGCCGTAAACACCTCTGTAGACTGTAGACCACCAATTGAGATGGAGGATTCCATCCGGGAAAGAAGAGATCTTTCAGGGAAGAGCAGTAAGTCTAAGATCAGACTTTCTCTATCATAGGCTTAGACTTCACATCTCTGCCTTCCTGTGTGATCACTTCCTTTAGTCTGTAACTATTAACTAACTATATCCAATCTGATTGTAATGCTGATCTCATTTCTTGGGCATGTTTTAGGGATTCTTACCTAAACTCCAAAACTGGCTTCCTACACTTATAGAATATCCTAGTTTCTCCAATGGGTGACCTCCTGTGGTTTGCAGCTTCTGCATCTCTCCCGTAAATGTCCTTCTCTGCTTGAGTGAATGTTAGAAAGCAGGAAGCTAGACACAATGTGACCGTGACTCTTGAAAAGTCTATGGCCTACTAAGGAGCTGAGATATCATTCACAAACATGCAATTTAAGGTAGTGAGTGATAAGTTGCTATGGAGACATGGAGAAATGACCTGTAATTTGAAGGAATGTAAAAAGTTAAAATAAAAAGGACAGTGGATTATTGACTTCTTACAACTGTTCCTCATCTTTCTTATCTACAGGCTGTTGCATGTGTTGAGGAGCTCTGGAAAATTATCCCACCTTCAGGGTCCTAGCACAAGTTCAGCCCATTCATGCTGCCTGTGCCGTGCATGCAGGAGTACGTGAGGTTGGAGGGCAGTTGGAGATGGGGAAGATTGGCCAACTAAGGCCAGCCAGGTCATCTGAAAATGCTGAGACAGTTTCATTTTGTTTCTGATCATTGGGAATAAAAAGTTCTACAGTTGTTGGCCATGATCTCTGGAAATGGGGAGAGCCATAAAAAGGAAATGCTGTGCCACCCATAGGGCAATAGATAAAGCTGTATAAAGCTCCAGCTACATAAGGAAAACTTTCCAATAAAAGTCAATAGTAAATGGTTTGGTATTTTCCATTATGTGTGTGTGTGTGTGTGCCTGTGTATGTGTCTGTGTTTCTCTGTGTGTGTGTGTGTGTGTGTGTGTGTGTAATTATTCAACTCAGTCATTATTTGAAAAAACCAACCATAGAAAACATATAAAAAGAATGCAACTATGTTTCAACAAAATTTTGATGAACACTGGAGTCCGTATTGCTTGTGATTTTCATAAGTCATGAAACATTGTCTCATTTTGCCTTCTTTTAAGTCTTTAAAATTTTTGAAAGCTGGGTGTAGAGAGAGCCTTTTTCTTGCTAGCTGCTTGGTCCCCCCCCCCACCGCCAGTTGCCTGGGCTCTGCCTTGTTGTAGTCCCCAAATAACACACAAGACGCTGTAGTAATTATGAAGCTGTTGGCCTTGCTTGTTTCTTACTGGCTAGCTCTGACTTAAGTATTTATCCCATAATTGTTAATCTAAGTATTTCTCTTACTGGGGAAGTTTCTGGGCTTCTTATCCCTATGGCAGTTATATCTTGACTCCCTATGTTTCTCCTACCCAGAATCCTCCTCGACTCCTAGTCCCACCCTTGCTTCCCTATTGGCCAACAGTGCTTTATTGACATATACACAGGACTTCCCCAACAGCTAGGTTTAGGTCATAGACTTTACAATAATGGACCTGATATAGCTTTGTCTTGTGAGCCTTAATTAACTGGGCTTTGACCTAAAGAAATGCATTCCTATTTCTGTTTTCGAAGAAAGGGTTTTGTCTTGAAGTACCGATAACTTAAATGTTACAATGATAGATAATGAAGACTTTATGAAAAAGAAAATATCTAAATAGGATTTTTAGGAATCTCATATATATATGAGAAAATGATGGAATAAGGAAATGTTCATGTAATATGTTGAATGTATTCCAGATGACACAATATAAGACTGTGTTAACCGTACTTCTCCAGAAACACATAATCGATAGATTTACCTAGAATTAGAAGGGGTGGGTGATCAATTTGTTTCGCATGGTCTCAGGAGCTAAAAACTCTTATAAAGGCCTTCTGTATGCTGAGAGGACAGGAAAGCTTCAGCTACTCCATCAAAGAAGCCAGAATCCCAAAGAAAGCACTCGTGTAGACCTTTGGACTGAGGCTGAGAATCTACAAGGCCCCATGATGTCAGATTCTGCAGGTGGAAGCAAAGGGATGGTGGCAGAGAACATGCCTACTCAAGAAGACCCATGGCAGGCAAAGAGTGGCTCTCCCTTCCTGACTTTTCCTTTTCCTTTGGTCCTACCCTGTCCCCACAAACAGGTGTGTCATCCCCATTAAGTTCAATGACACGCATGCCAGTCTTCCTTGGAATTAACTCACAGATACATTCAGAAGAGAGCTTCACCAATTCTCCACACTTCCTTGAGTCCAGAAGACAGCCAAAATCAGTTATCTCAGTTACCATAAAACTTGGGGAATCACTGAATCCTGCCTCTTGGAAATTCAGTGTCTATTGACATTTTACATGTAGGATTGACATATTGCATATTATTAGCTATAACAGATTCGTTTTTGTTCTGGGTGGAACTTCTTCACGAAAGTAAGCATGGAAGAGAGAAACGAAACCCAGAAACAGGGAATTTCCTTTCAAGCAGATAGAGAGACAACAAAGAAAGGAATTCGGTGGATGTTTGTGGACAAAAAGGGAGACATAGGCAGATGAAGGTGAGGTAACTATGGCAACAGAAGAGGAAGATAGGTGGAAAGTAGGAAGAGTGAAAAATGTCAAGGAGGAATTAGGCACACCAAGGCTGGAGGGGGCACTGTAGAAGGCCACATGCTGGTCCTTCCATCTTCATGAACAAGGGGAGGTGACAGCCTTACAGTAAGACAGAAGAGAGCAGAGGGCTGAGAATGGCCACAGCAAGGATGCGGCATGAGGGGATCCATCACTATGGTAAGCACAGTTCCCATCTGTGGCTGTTTGAGCAAGGGTCTCAGCCTCCACAGCCGTGTGATGGTACAGTAACCCACCAGCAAACGTATCTCACTAAACAAAAGTTCCCGTGTGTCTCCTATACAGTAATGCTCAGTACATGTTAGCTAACCTTGCTTCCCACCTTCCTTCTTCCCTTCCATCCACATCCATTCGGTCTTTTTCTTGCCTTCTTTTCCCACACCCGGTCTTTTCTTCTATGGAGAGGAAAAGGTTCGGAAAAGCCACAGTTAGCAATGTGCAGGGAGAAATCATTGGCATCTGCTTCACGTCCTAAGGACACTCATGAGCCACTGGGATCCCCGGTTCTCTCCCTTCGTGTCTCTCTGTTCGTTTTGCATGGGTGATGTTTTTAGTTTCCTTGTTTTTGCTGTGGGAGAAGTTTTGGTTTCAGTTTTCTGAATTTTGTTTGTAGGCTTTGTTTTGTTGAGACAGGGTCTCCTGTAGCAGAGGTTGCCCTTGATCTCTTTATATAGCTAAAGATGACCTTGAACGTTTTATCTTCCTTCCTCTCCCTGGGGTCATAGATATGTGCCAGAACTGTCCTGTTATGTGGTACTGGGAATCATGCCCAGGCCCTTGTGCATGCCAGGCAATCACATGACCCACTGAACTACCACCCAGACCCAACCCCCTTCACATTCGCCATCTAATTACCCAAGATTAGGTCAGTTTCCTACTAGGTCAGTTTCCTAAGTAAATCTCCAAACTGTAAAGGATGCAATTGTGTTTGACTATTCTCTGTATCTACCCTGCTGCCTCTGAGAAGGATCCTAAAGGATGTCCCAGGAAAATGAAAACCCATCCCCTCTTAAAGACTTCCAGAAAAGGGTTGATTAATAATTCATTCTGGCATTTAACACCTGTCTACATAATAAGAAATGTTTCCGTTAGACATAAGTCCTATGCCATGCTTCAAGGTCTTCTGAGGAGCTGTAGTTAGCTACTGAGACACCAATTACTACTGAGGATGTTTTGCCAATCATCATTTGTCACATGTTGCCAGCCCAGAGTTCATATGTGAAAGAGCCTCCTCTACAAATCGTGTCTTGTCTTTCAGAAAAAGCAATGGACCCAGTCTGTATCATTGTCAGTTAACCATTGTATGGAGTGGATGGAAGCCCTTCCTCAGGTGTTGTAAGAGCCAACAGCTCATTGGCATTATCCCAATGCAGATAATACAGAGTGATATTTCCCAGATTGGCTGCAGATTTGCTATTTGTCAAATCATTCCCTTGTCCACTGGACCACTCCGAAGCTCTTTTCTGTGTTATTGGATGAAGAATGAAATAAGAAATATCAACTCATCTGTCATGTGCAGTCTAGCTTAGTATGCTATCAATTCTTTTGAAGATAAAGAATCAGAGGTATGTGACATCAATGTGTTTTCTCAAGCCGCTATTATCACAGGGCCAGAACAACAACAGACTCTAAGATTTGCCTGGATTTTGGAAAATGAACACAGTTTTGGTTCACTGAAATGGAGTGAACATGTTTTGAAATACCAACCTTGATTTCTGCATATTTACTGCACTCCTCGGCATTCTCTGCAGAAAGAAGGTCCAAGAACAGCATACCCTTCACATCCCCCTATTTATCCCAGTAGATCATGCAGCAAGCCTGCCAATATTGTTGGTAAAGAGGCCTCCATCACACTGCAAGCTTTATAGATTGGTTCAGGTTCTTTTATAATGATTCCCCAGGTGAGGGTCATACAGCTAGGCCAGGATCCAGGGTCTGATGTGTAAACTTCTGAATAATCCAATTAGCCCAAATAAAATATGCATTTGAGATATGAGCTCTTGAAACATGCTTTACTTTTTGGAAACTGAGAAAATAAATGTAAAATTCAGTCTTCATGATGCAAGCTTAGCAATAAACAAACCACCTCATTTCTTTATGGAAAAGCTTCTCAAGAAGTGGAGGCAAAGAGGAGGATAAGAACATTCAAAGTCTAGAAGCATGTCTGGGTACGAGACAGCCTCCTCTGGTGGGATATCCTTCACCCCCAAGTCATGTGATGTGAGTTGAGTCTGTGCCTGTATGATGGAGAGAGAGACTGCCCATCTTGTCATGAACTGAAGTCAAGAAACATCTCAATGGTAATTACCTCAAACATCTAGATACCAGGAAGCCAAGGATAAATAATCTTAATTGATATTCTTTCCAAAGTAAGTAGGGTCCCAATGACAGTCAAACAAGAGAAATTTGCCCAGAAACTGAAAGACCCCAGAGCTGGGGGGACTTTCATGGGAGGGAGACCCGAACCCAAGGAACAACGAGACCACGAGCTTGGATGCAACAGCAAGAGGCTTTATTTACACACGGGTACCCGGGCGTCTCAGTCTTGGGGGGCTGAGCGCACCGAGCTGGGGACTCAGGGGTTCTTTTATAGCAAAAAACGTAGTACAGAAGCGAGAAGCCTAGTTACAGGACCCTGATTGGGCAATTTAAATGAGGCTGGGGCTCAGAACGAGGGCAATTGAGGTTTTGCTTGGAACTCAAGTCTCGGCCTTGGCCCTATCTGAGGAACAATAGGTCTCTGTGCTTGCCCAATCTTGCTGGGCTGGCTATACAGACAGCAGACACCTGTGTCCCTGGGCAGAGTTCCCTTCTGATAGTAGTGACTATTCAGCCATGAGGACCTTGAGCTGAGCTCCCTTCTGATAAAAAATGACTATTCAGCTGAGCTGTGGGGGAAACGGAATTTTCCATAAGCCTCAGCTGCCTGTGTAGACTGGGCCGGGGTCTTTCAAAACCAAAGTATTTTCTTCTGCCAGGGTGGAGCTGAATTAGTCAGATTACAATTTCCAGGCTTGCATCTGTGTTGTGACTGTCTATGACTATACACTGCTTGAATATTCTTTGCTCTCCTTGGGAGAAAAGCATTAATTTTGAAGGCTATCACCAGTAAACTATTAGAGACCATGCTTCTGGAAGCTTCTCTTAATGACCCCAGGAGGAAGCGTTCTAGATAAGTGAATTGATTGCTGCCATTATACTCCAGCTGGAATTCCCTGAAGTTAAGGTGACATCCACAAGGGTGACTAAAACAAAGAGAGAGTTAGGACTCATCCATCAGAGCCTGGGGACAGAGAAGAAATGCATTTTGCTTCTTAATTCCACAGGAATGAGGGTCAGTCTAGGAGAAGACCATCCTATTGGAAGAGGGCTTTGAGTGTGCTCTTAGGTACATGCCCACAAGCTCTTCTTGTGTTATGTGCTCTAAGCACAGATGACAGAGGCCCTGGATGCGATGTGATGTGATGGGTTATTACAGCAGGGCATAGCAAGGCCAGATTGTGCTCCAGCTACTTGGGAGACTGAGGCAGTGCCGCAGTGCCTCTCAGTGATGCACGGGGGACTCAAAACCAGTTCATGTAACTTAGTAAGATGTCCCAAAAAAGAAAGCAGAAAAAAAAACCAAAGTTGGAAAGGCTTGGTTGGAATATAGCTCAATAGTAGAGCGCTTGCTTAGCACAGATAAGGCCCTAGGTTAAATTTTCAGTTCCAGGAGGAAAATGATTCTGGGTTATAGTACTTTTACAGTGTGATTCAAACGTATTACCTAAGTGCTTTAATAAAACCTAATGGTGACATAAACCTTGTAGATGATTTGAATCATTTTAATGTGCTGCCAATTTCCTGTCTCTAGGGCTCCAGGCTGGCCTTAGAGAACAGCCCTTTTGGAAATGATGAATAGACCCCAGGCTTTGGGAGTGGCATGCAGACCCTAGAACTGCCACATCAATGCAACCCTACAGGGGGCCACATTCAGGGATCTTGGGGATTTTCTTAGCCGGCTTTCCTTGAATCCCCAGAACCAAGCTTTCAGAGGGAAGGAGCAAAAGACTCAGGGGACAGGGTAACAAGATTCCACAACTGCTCTGTCTCTACTGCTCACCCCACAATTCCTGCTGATTTTTATTTGGTCAGTGCTTTTGTGGGTCAAAGCCACTTGGTGGTGGCTTCTATTCTCCTTCACAGAGACTGGAAACAACAGGTACTGTAGAAACTGAAAGACTTAAGACTGGTCTGACCCAGGAGGTCCACTAGAGTGATGCCTTTTGGTTAGGAGATGGCTAAATTCCAAAAAAGCTTATGTTTGCTTCTAAAACCATGTTTTTAAAAAACAAACAAAACTGTTTACATGGTAATTAGCAACATCAGCAAGGCTTTTATGTTTTGTTTTAGTATTATTTTTTTAAGTTTCTCAGGTACTCTTCCTGCCCCTCCTAGAACAGTGTTCCCTAGATTAGTTTTATCACAACCATGCTCTGCATCCAGAGGTCCATAAACTCCAAAACGAATCACAAGGGGTTTGCTGTGCCAGCAGACAGTTGAGCTGAAGCATCCTCCCCTGCTTGTGAGAACAAGGCAGCCCTGGGCTACGGCTATTCTTAGGGCTTCTCATTTCGGGCATGATCTTCCAGAGCAGATTTTCAGGTTTCATGACTCCCCCACTCTACCCTGCAGCCCCCAGCCCTCCCTTTGGGTCAGCTAACAGAGAACCTGCCTTTCAGCAGCCTCTTCCTTTGGACCTTCAAGGCTGAGCTCTAAGCTCCCCATTCCTCCTGCATGCAGTCTTCGCTCTCTGAGCAACCTTGATCTGTGCTGGTCTCCAATGACTTTCTCATGAGTCCCTGACTCATGGCTTCTGTTTTTTTTTTTGCTGAACTGTTAGAACTCCGTGTGCAAAGCACTGGTACAGGAAGAAATGGTTCCTGGGCTTGTTGCAACCTAGGGAAAGTAGACCACCACCACTACAACAGAAGGTCAGAAAAGATTGCAGATCATCACTGTTGCAATGGAAAGCTGGAACAGTCTGCAGACCACCACCACTGCAACACAAAGTCAGAACTGGTTGATCCTAGAAGGAACCTATAAGACTTTTGCTTCAAATAATCATCTGTGCTTCTACGTCCTCTCCCTCAGCGTTTGGCTCATCCTTCTGTTCTATTGGTGTAAAAGGAGTTCTTAATTAGTCTAGATAACAAAAAGCTTGAGTCAGATACAGAGGGGAAATACTGAGAGTTCAGAGAGAAGGAGCAAGCCACAGCACACCTTACCTTCTAAGCATCTCAGCAGAGAGCGATTTCCCGTTTCTCTCTGCTTATATCCTGTTTCTGCCCAGTTATGTTACTTCCTGTCTGTCTGTACAGACTTCCAGACCTCTAGGGTTAGCTGGTTGCAAGCTTCTGCCCAGCTGTTACTTCCTGTCTGTCTGTAGAGACCTCCAGACCTCTATGGTTAGCTAGTGGCAAACTCATTTCTCTGACTCCCAGACAGGCAAGAAAGATATTACCACATATTGGAGCACTATACACTGAACTGTACCCTCTCAGCACTGTCTGCCTTCAACCAGCCTTGGTCACATCCATTGGGCATGCTGCTGCCTGCCTCCTCATGTTCTGTGCCTGTTCCCTTGTCCATGCGTGTGCCTAGATGCTATACACAGATAGGCGTGTTATTATAACAAAAGTGCATATGAGCTGTATTTATCCAACTCGTTTTTATTATAACCCCCCTCAAAAACGCAGACTCCATGAGGAGAGTTTGTTTTTATTATCTTTGTTATTGTTTACTTTTCAGCTACATTTGTTCTTTGACAGTTTTCTTATACATGCACCTAATGTGCTTTCATTGCTTAGAGTCAGTTCTGAGACACTGACACCTTTCTGTACTTAGTTGGAGAAGACCAGCTGGAGAGAAGGGAGGGAAGGGGGAAGAGAGGGAGACAAAGGAGGGGCAGAGAAGGTGGGGAGGAAAACAACTTCCTGTCTCCATCAGCACCAGAAATGGCTCTTCCTGTGATATTAGAAAGTACATTCCTTACAAAATGAAAGGTACTTCCAGCAGATAGCCAGGTTTCTTGAGTGGCAATTAGGAAGAAAAATCTGTTAGGAAATCATTTGAGGGGCTTTCAGTCTGAGGGAGATTTTAGTTGGAACAGATGGATATGAAACGCCTGCAGTTAAAAAACAGAGGAATGAGGGGCAGTTAGCACATTTGCATGGAGAATGGCTTGCATCCTGTAATAAACACTCACACATGGACCTTCATTTGGAAAGCAAAGCCCACCCCTTGCAAGGGTGAAGATTTCGCCTTGCACAAGCTTGCTGATGCCATTGCTGGGGCCCGCCTTAGTGGGTACAGCCAGCTGAGATGTTTGCAGAGCTGGGGAGGAGGGATAATTTAGGAGAGAAAGCTGCTTCACATTCATCTCAGAAAGCCTTGATCCAACCCCTCGTGCCACCTAGAAATGGGCAGTATTATTGTAAGGACAACTGTTCTGTAGAATCTTTCATGGCTGCATATCTACTGTGGACTTCAAGAAGTTAAAGACCCCACAGTGTCACCTGGCAGTGGAGACAAAGGCTACTCTCTCTCTCTCTTTCAGGCCTCTATTGTCCTTGCTTGCAAGCCCAATTAAAACATGTACCCCAGTGGTGCTTCATTGATTTACCATATTATATGCCTAAAACTCAGCTGAGGCACAACTGATTTATAAAACACAATATCCTGTTTAGGGACAAAGGTGGCAATAAAGAAAACTGACAAGCTCTGCTGACAGATCATTTTGCTCGTGCAGTGAAAGACTTGCAAATTTTTCTTCCAACTCTTTTCAAGATTACCAGCACGGTGGTATAATCGATCATATAATGTGCTGTCATCAAAGAAGCTGGGAGAGAAGTACAATCCTCTGAAAATCACATCAAAACTTAGAATGCCACACAGCTCCTTAAAAGAATCGCAGACCCTTCTCCACCCTTGGGAGATGGAGCACATTCTACAAGCTGAGACCATATAGCAAAAAGATGTAGCCATGACAGGGGAAATGACAGATTGTATTTCCTTCCTTTGACCCTACGCTCCTGAACAAAAGTCAGCACCCTAGCTTTGATGTGAGTTGGGGAGAAGGGGCGGAGGTGGGCACCTCTGGCCTGGCTTTTACTTCCAAGCAGTGTCCCATACCAGGCACACGGTAGAATCCATGACATTCAAAATACAAAAGAGTCATCCATTCTGGAAGATAGGAAAGTTGTTTTAGTCCCCTGTTCAAATAATAAGAATTTTCCAAAAAATGGGAAAACACGAGACCTTTCATGAATGGCTGAAAGCAAATGCTTTGCTGTGACTATGAACTCTCTTGCCAATTCTTATCGCACTGCCTTCTCTGAAGTGACGCAAAAGAAATTTCTCCCGAGAAAACATCTTGGGTGGAAGCCATCAATTATAGGACACTGTTAGCAGAATGCTGAGGACTCCATTCCTTCCAGGTTGGTAGAGGAAGAGAATTCATTCGTCCTTACCAGAAGACTGAGTTTCCTGCTCTCTGTCTCTATTCCAGTCTCTTTCACCAAAGTCAGATGGTTGATGGGAAAAGGGTCATCACGTGGCATGGCTCTGCAATAGCTCCCCTCTTCCAGAGCTGCAGACTTAGCCCTTGCTCACTGACCTCAGGGAAGACCCATGTTTAGCCTTTGACACCTGTTTCGCTAAGACGTTCTACTTGCAGCTTGTTCTGCATGGCAGAGAATAGAAGGCACCTAAGCAGTCTTGGGCCTTGAGACCCAGCATCACTCTGCAGGGCAGTTTTCTCCACCATCATTGTGCAGTCTGGACAGGTCTGTTTCTGCCCATGCCCAGGCATACACATCAGTGAAAATGGGAAGCAAAATCTATCTGCTCTGTGCCATCATTTATTCATAAGCCTTGTCCAGTATAATATCCCTATATAATTCATACTCCTTGGTGTATAAGTGAGCCTGTAAATAAATACTCTAGAATTATTAAGCTGGCCATTATTAATTGCTTAAGTGTTTGGAATTACTGTCATGTTAAAAATGATATGCATAATATTCTGCATCTGTGGTTGTTATTCAGTGAACTCAGAACTTAGAAGGAATCTGACATGGGGGCTTAGCCCACTCACTCCTGTCCACCTTACTGTGAAACTAGGGTTTAGGGCATTTCAGTCCACCAGAGTGGCAAGGTCCATAGGAAGAGGCTGTGATTACGCAGGTTGAAGGGGAAGGAACAGAAACACAGGAAGCTAAGAGTGGAGCCTAGACCGGCCTCCAGCAGTGCTCATTTGTCAGTCATGCACACCTAACCGCTACCTCAACACCACCATGTCTCAGAGAATCTTTCTAAAGGATCCTAAGCACCAAGTAGCCAAGGACAGCTAGGACAAATAGATAATGACTTGAGGCTGCTTAGCTGTCCTGCCACGGAGTCTAAACTGTGGTTTGCAGTGGCCTCAGGATTACCTGGATGCAGATTCATAAGCCATGTGGGGACACATGCTTATAGTTCTAGAACTGTGAAATAGAATCAGAAATATCAAGAAATCAAGATTAATCTCAGCTACGCAGCTAGCTTGAGGCCAGCCTGGGCAACATGAGACTGTGTCTCAAAAATGTGGATTCTCGGGCCCCATTCAAGACCTACAAAAGAAGGAACCCTCAGGAAGGAGGAGGGACCCAAGAGTCTGTCTCAACAAACCTACCAGGAGACTTTTAGCGACACAAAGTTTGAGAGCTTCTGTGGCCCTTGGGTCCAGTCTGCCCCACCACTTGACCTATCTGAATACATTTGGGATATAAGAACATCGTAATATTCATTTCTATACTGTCTGTGTCTATTGTCATGGAAACAGCAAGACAAGCCATGGCCTCAGAAGCCAGGTGACCTGCAAAGGCAAACTGCAGCATCTCACCCTTTAGAGGTTGTATGCCTACCCCTGTTCTGGAGCATGGGCTAGCTATGCGATGCTGTTGGGGCCGATGGCCCCATCTAGAGCATCTGCCGTAACTCCCTACCTGCTTGTCCAGCTGGGATTTGTGCCCCCCCACCTCGCCGCCCAGGCTCACAGTCATCTCATGTCTGAACCACCTGCTGACTTTTCTCCTGTCCCTCTTCCCAGCACTGTGCCTGAATTACCTCCAGAGCTGTATAGCAAATACCTACTAATTACAAAAGATGGATACATGATTGGAATGAAATGCAGAGGGGCAATGTAGATCTTCATTGGTGTGGAGACTTCTGGTAGGTAATACTCACTGTTATTAATGATCTGGTTCCAGGCAGCATTTCAGTGAACATTTAAAAGAATGATAGGCCTGGGCTTCCTTGGCCTCTTCCTTATTGCTCTGCATGTGATGTGGCGGCTGTGTGCATGTCTATAGTGCTGTTACGGGTGTGCACAGGGAACACACTTCAGGTCAACAGGAAGAGGCCCCGCAGGGTCACCTCTATACTCTGCCCACTGTCCCCACACCCACCCAATCCAATCTGTGTGGATCCAATACTATTATAACCCTGTATCTACTCAGGGGTGTTATGGCTTCTACAGATAAAACTGACATGGGTGATCACTCATCCCAGCTTTATGTACAAACTCCATGAGGTTTTAAATGCTAATATGAGATAATCAGATACGAGTGCCGAATGGGAAGGATCCTTAGCAAATTGTTCTGAACCCAGTTAAAAGTGTAACATAGTAGTGTGTGCACGCATCAGGTACATCCTTCGAATATCATGATCTAAAGACAAAGCTTCACAGAGTGACGGTGGTTGCCAAGACCCATTCTCCTGACAGGTTGTACATTTGGATCATAAATGTGTAATGTTTGGTTACGCATAACCATAATCCAGTGCGGTAACTATGTTTTAGACAGAAGCATCATACACACTGATGATCACAGCACTTTATTGCTCTATAGAGTAAACCCTGACCTTTCACTGGTCTTTCCCTGAATCCACGAGACAATAGATTGAGAGAGCTGAGGGCAGCCTGAGCTCTTCTTACTCTTTGATAGTCCTCACACAATGAAGCTGGACTGTTCTAGGATCCATTTTACCCAAAACAGTGTTTGTGAGACGTTGTTAACCAGTTATGACCGTAACCTTGGGAAATTCAAGAGGATTCAATTTTGCTCACAGGACCCCTGAGAGGGCATGGGGGAAGCAGATGTCCTCCTGTAGAAGTTCTGGTGATAGCCAGGGCAGCATGGTAACCATGCTTGGGCATGGCTTAGAGTTCTGTGGACATTTATACACTTCCTGCATGAGTCCAGCGAACTGTCCTCCTATGCTGAGCATCCTTTATATATGACCAGTTCCCTCCTGAACCCACAGGTGACATCTCGTGACCCCAGTGCCTTTTGCAACCATGTCAGGTCAGTCTGACCATATTCCTCTATCATTGATGTCCTCTCATAGTGCTTTTCTGTCCCCTGACCCCTTCTCCAACTGCTCCTTGGGTACTCCCCACTCCCCATGCTTAGTATAGATCAAGGCTAATCTCTCTCCTCCATTATATGAGCCCTTTGCTGTGGTCTTTAAATCTATTGTTATCCTTAATACAATCTCCCTGTTTCATACTTCAAGTGTGTAATTGAATACTATTTCTTTACCAGTAGCTATCCCCTGGGGCTTAAAGGAAAGGTTAAAACACAAAAACAAAAACAAACAAACAAACAAACAAAAAAAACAGTCACCCTGTTTCCAGAGAGCCTCCAATGTCTCCAGACTCTGTCAAGGTTGTAGTGTGCTCCAGCGAGCTCAAAAGAGCCACCAGCAGAGCCTGCTTTAGCCTGGTCACAACAGAGAACTGCAAAACACCATAACCTTCATTTCAGCAATGCCCATAGAAATTGGTGGCCAAAACCCTGCTGTCAGCTGGCTTGTAGGTGATGGAATCTTCAGGGAAGTATTGTCTCTGGGACATTTAAGGGTACTATGGGACAACATAAGGTAATTGGAAGTCACCACAAAACATTTCTGTGGCAGGCAGAAGCTGGCCTTGGTTTTCAAACCAAGCCCCCCGCCCCTCTCTCTGAGACAGACCACAGAAATCTGACCCTCAGCTGTTGAACAACGTTCTTCCCACATGAGCATACTGTTGAAATTCCATATACACTCAACCAGCAGACACCTGATCATATCATTGAATGTTTGGTCAATACTGTGAGCCCACAGCTCTCTATCACATTCCACACTAATAAAATATATCTTGACTGTCACTGTGATATGCACACTTGACTAACATGTAGTCCACGTCACTGTCATCTGTGTGTGCTGTGAGGACAACGTTTTAAGGATGGGTTTGCTATGTGGACACTGTTGTGTGGATGTGTTGGTATGTTCTGTAAAATAAGTAGTGAAATAAAGCATAGAAAGAATGTCAGTAGAAGTTCTGATAGTTTCCTTCCTTTCGCTCCACACCATTCCGCCTCTTTGTTTCTGGGAATCATGCTCAGACTAGAGGATCAAGCCTGCCCAACACCATGAACTAGACACAGCTCACATGGCCAAGGCACTTAGTGAAGGCCACAATAGCAGCTCTTTTCCCACTCAGTGCTTGTTCAAAAGCTTATAAACTTTATTTCTTCTCCAAATTTTTTGTTTATGCAGATTTAATAAAACAATGGGTTTGTAGACAGAGGTTCTGTCCCACCTGGTCCATGTACTTTGACCATATTCCCTCCCAATTACCCTCACCTGTCTCCCTTACCTACCTTCTCCTTTCCATTCCTTTCCCAAATAATTCCCTTATATTTGTAAAATTTGTCTATGTGTGTATGCGTGTCAAAATAGATTCCGCACGTAAGAAAAAAACGTGATATTTGTCTTTCTGGATCTATTTATTTTGCTTAATGTGACAATGTCCAATCCCATTTTGTCCTTATTCATGACTGAATAAAACTATATGTACTTGCTAATCCTTTTTTTTTCTGAACTCTGCAGCTTTTGACACCGGAACTCTCAGTCACTTGGGATTGCATATTCTTTGCTCCAGCTGAGATGTTTCCTCCCTGACTTCCAGTAGGTTACCTATGTCAACTGCAACTTTGCAAAAATCTGTAGACTTCCCAGACAGGATGGAGAAGAAGGTCAAGGAAGCATGGGTGACACTGTCTGGTATGCATGGGTGCTTTAGAAGGGGAACTGGGAAAATCACCAGGCTCGCGCCCTTTGAGAGACAAGAATTCATGATCTGAGTTGAACTCTGTCAATCATTCCTGTTCTACTCCACTCTCTCTATATTTTAATCTCATTTATGCCAACCAGACCAGAAACATATGAAGTGTGGAAATACTCTATTTTCTAAACCCTGCTCTAATTTGAAGGATCACATATCACAATGTGGTAAAATAATAATAATTTCCCACTGCTCCTAGTGTCTGCAGCACAGCCAGAGTTTACTCTTTCCTCATTAGGAACCCCCAAAACCTGAAACCTTTAGCAAAGATATCATATTGAACCAAAGACAAACCAAGAAATCATCACTCAACAACATAAAACCATCTTGTGTTTAAACAACATTGATAAGCCTACAGCAAGGGTGCAGAACAATAAAATAATAATATAAAAATCCCTTGAAATCTATGTGCTAGCATGAAATCTTGAATGTAAAAATTAATAAAAGAATACAATTGATAAGAGTACCAAAACTTAATAAAACAAGAACAAGTGAGAGCAAACACAATGAAAGATGTTTTTTAAAAACTAGTAAAGATACTTGCCACCAAGCCTCACTACCTCGGTCCTGTCCCCCAGAACATTCAGAGCAGGGAGTACTGGCTCCTGAACTTTGTCCTCTGACCTCCAGTATCCACTATGATGTACATGAACACACATGTGAATGTGCCCACATGCACACACAAACGAATAAAAATGAGAAAAAAGTGCAAGACATACCTTGAAAATTGTAAAAATATTTTTTCAGGGAGAAACAAATGTGCCATCAATAACTGGAGTTATGTACCACATCCACAGACTAGATTCTCAAAACATTAAGAAGTCAATTGTCCATAACCAAATTCAATGTAGCTCCAATCAAAAGCCATCAGAATGTGTGCATAGTTAAAAGTCAATTTTGAAACTCATAAGGAAACAGAAAGAGCTTAGGAGAGCCAAACTGTGTGGGAAAATAATAGAAGTGGGTTTTCCGGACTGAAGATTTACAGCAAAGCTATGATAGTCAAGAGAGTATTAGACCAAGAATGTGAAGAAAAGTCGAGAACATTGACATCATGTATATTGAAATGTTCTCAACAAGATTTCCAACACAAGTCTCAGGGTCTCAGGGGACTGGATACACTTTTCTCGTGTGTGTGTGTGTGTGTGTGTGTGTGTGTGTGTGTGTGTATCTGGGTTTATTAACATATGTGCACACTGTGTGCAGATGTATGCGTGTCCATGTGTGCAAAGTTCAGAGCCTGTGGTGGTTTGAGTGAGAACTTCCTCTATAGACTCAGATATGTGAATACTTGGTTATTGTCGAATTGTTTGGGAAAGAATAAGAGGTGTGGCATTGTTAAAGAGGTGTGTCCCTGGTAGTGACTTTGAGATGTCAAAAATCCACACCATTCCTAGTCCCCCCTCTCTCAGTCACGTACTTGTAGATTTGTAGATCAGGCATAAGTTCTCAGCTACTTCTCCGGTGTCATGCCTGCTGTCTGCTGAGACTGCTTCCCACCGTGGTAGTCGTGAACTCTAGCCACCTGGAACCATGAGCAGCAAATTTGCCCTGATCATGGTGTTTTGTTGTGGTGATTGAAGAGAAACTAACACAGGGGTGAATGTCAGGCATCTCTCTCACTTACTCTCAACCTTCATTTTTTTAAGACAAAGTCTTTCACAATGTCTGAAGTTCCATCTATTTGTCTAGGCTGGCTGGCAAATGAGACTCATGGATGCTTTTGTCTCCATCTCTACCCTACCTGCACGCACCCAGTGCCAAAATTGTAGGTATACAATGCCATGCTCAGCTTTTAATGGGGATTCTGGGTTTCCAAATTCAAGTGTTTATGCTTATGTGGCAGACACTGTAATGGCTAAGCCATATCCCCAGTCCCAAAGAAGATAATCTTTGCAACAAATGGAGCTAAGCTACATAAGCAATTATCTGTATACATTCTTACCTTACTCTTTACATATAACCATATTAAATAATCCACTTGCTTGTGAGTTGATAGAGTAGTTTTGCAATGAGATACTACTCAGTGATAAAAATAAACCACTGCTCTATGCTACACATGTGAATTTAAAAGCACTAAGCAAAGTGAAACAAACAAGCTAAACACTAAAGATTGTGTAGTTTAAGATTTCACCGTGTTTATCTACAGAATGCAAAGCTATAGTCACAGAAAATGGGTCTTCACTGTGCTGGGATATTGAGAGAGTGGCTGATTACTATGTCTGAGCAAACATTTGGGGAGTGAAGACAGCATTGTATGATATGATTATACTCAAGGTTCAACAGCTGTGTGCTTTGTCAAACCCAGCCCATCATACACTCAACACCTGTGACTCTCTCCGTCTCTAAGATAAGCAAAAATAGATGAGGGCAACAATTTGGTCTATTTTTAAGTCACATTTAGAAGACCTAAACCATCACGTCCCAACACTCAACAGTGGTTTCCTCAGACCTTTCTTTGCTTGTTTTGATTGACAGTATGTTTTTTTTCTATTTTCTTTTTAAAGATGCTCATCTACTACTTAACTAATTAAATATTAATCTAAAATTTGATTATTGTTTTCAATGTATTATAGATTCCTTCAATTATATTTGGTTTGAAAGTTAAGCAAGAAGAGTGCTCTCCATTTAACCTGATCATCCTCTATAAACGTGTACCCATGTGACCAGAAATGATACACAAGAGGGTTATTGAGTAGAGTGCCACCTGACCCTTCTGTGAGTTGTCTACCTGCCTTTGTCATCCACAAAAACCAAGGGTACAGTAAGGAATCTTCCCCATAGGAGCAAAGCCCCAGCCTCCCTTCTCATAGGCTTCCCCACTCGTGGACCACTCTACCTCAGTACTCCCTTCCCATCAGTGTCTCCACTCGACAGATCACTACCGTCCATGAACTGTCCTTATGCATGGACTTCCTCAAGCCACAGTGACTGCACTGTATGACGCTGCCATCTGAACTATCTCACACTGTCTTTTAAAGGCTCTGCCTGTAGTCTAGTCACCTTTTCTGAAATTCTAAGGAATGTTGTCTCTCCCTGAAAGTTGTAGATGTTAATATCTAATGATTACTCTCTTGGTAGCAGTCCTATGCCATTTTATACTGTAAGAATTGCTCTTAGAGAAATATATTTGTGGAAATAAAATTGGAGTTGGGAAGAGAGAAATCTCTCTCCCTCTCCCTCCATCTCTTTCCTTATATCTTTCTTTCCCTCCCTCCCTCTCTCTGTCCCTCCCCCTTTCTCTCTATCCCCCCCCCGCCTTCCCTCTCACACACACACCTGCAGATACTTCCTGCAACAGTATGCCTGGGGTTTTTAGTGGAGTTTGCTGGTGACCCAGTAATGACTATGATTCTGGCTGGAGGGTAACCACTGACAAGTTCAGTGCCTCCCTGTCCTGGAGGTTGTTGCTGTTGTGAGGAGTGTTATTGTACCCAGACCCAATGGTACAAATTAGCATCTTTCTGATCTTTTATCTGCACCCCAAAATAGAATCACATTTGTCCCTGGATCCAGCTGACTGTGTTCAGTGACAGTTACAAATGTCAGTTCCTTCTTCTTTCTGCAGGAAAATCCAGCCAGTGTTCATCTTTGGAACTGGTAAGCACATCCCACAGCTTACACTGAAGGGAAAGGATGCAACAGAATCCATTACAGTCTTGAAATATAGACAATCTATATTGATGATAAATTACAGAATTAGCCTTGTTCGTGATGTAATTAATTGGTTTTGATTCAGCATTTATTATGTATTCTGTATGAAATACTGTGTAGGCTGAAGAGGTTGTAGATGATTCAGAAGTAATGGAGAGCATCTCAAAACCCATGCCACCTCACAGTTATGCATGAATTCACCAAAGAATCACCCTGAGGCAGTTCTGCTGGACCATGTGTAGGCACATGAGGTCTCTGAGTCATATGTAGAGGGCAGGAGCAAGACTAGGAACAGAGCCATGGATTTATTCCTTTGCTCAACTACATACTAACATGGGCTTCAGCTTTCTGATCTGTCGAATGGAACAATGAATGCAAAAAGAAAACAGTAACAGAAGCCCAGTGTGGCACTGAGCTCAGATATTGATAAAGCTGTGGGCTGTGACGATGCCTTGTCTATATGCTTGACATTCGTAATCCTCATGGAAGGCCAACCTGAAAGACCTGGAGAAAATCCAAGGCTCAGAAAGGATGTCCCAAGAGTCCTGGATATAAATCACCGAAAGTCCTTAAACTAATTCTTTGGGTATGATCTGGAGGACTTGAGCATTCTCTGAAATATCCCTAGTAAAACTCGAAGACTGCCAATGCATTGAGGAGCCCTTTTTAGGGACCAGTGATGTGTTGGTGATGACTGGTTTTACTTGCCAACTGGGTAAAACTAGAATCACCTGTAAGAATTCTCAAAGAGGAATTGCCTACCTTGGGTTGGTTTGTGGGCACTTTTTGGAGGACTGCCTTCACTAAGTAAATTACCATGGGAAGACTTCATCTACTGTGGGTGGCACCATTTCCTAGGCAGGGAACACTGAACTAAGCAAGCAACTGAGCCTGTGCGTAAACATTTCTCTCTGCTCTTTGCCTAAGGTTGTGATGTGGCCAGCTGTCTCCATCTCTCGTTGCCATGACTTCCCCTCAGTGACAGACTGGAATTGCAAAATTAAACCAATTTTCCCCTGGGTTGTTTTAGGTCAAGGTGTTTTTTCACAGTAATGGAGATGAGACTAGGACAGTGTTCCTTTTGCTTCTGCCCTCTGACTCTCCTTTCCCCTGCCTCAACATCAAGTATTTAAGAAATCCTGTGTATGGCAGACTATGCTGTCAGCCTCATCCTGCATCAGTTCTCTGCTTTGTGAAGGACCACCATCTGTCCCCTCCTTCCCTAGCAGGCAGTGCAGATAGTCACGCACACCCCAGAGGGGTATTAAAGCTCCTGACATAGCACTGTGCTTGCTGGTGCCTGTGTTTCCATGGCATGAATATAAAACCGTTGGCATGCAGTTTTAGATGTGGAGAGCCCAATGTACTCAAGGCAACTCAAACCCTGCTTTCATGTGCTTCCTCTCTGCCCCACCCACAGAGCTCTGGATCCATCCCGGAATAATACACGTTTTTTAGGAGACATGGAGGTTTTCTCCTAAACAAGCTGGTGTGAAGAGCTGGCCAGGCCCCTCAGATATGACGACCCAGGAGTAGCACAGCAGGGTAGAACACAAGAGATGACAACATGTGGGAAAACACTTCTCTCAGGCATGTGTCCTTTAGGTACGCCAATGCTTTTACTAGGTGGGGTGGTGCACCCAAAAGATATTTGCACATCCAATCCACAGTGCCTCTCCACGTAACTTTTCCTGGTTAAGGGATCTCCCTTCAGTTGCCGTAATGAAAATCCTGTAATTTGAACAACCCAGAAACAATGGCAACGTATTTCTCACAGCTTCAGCAGCAAGACATTCTGGATTGTGTAATGGTAGACTCGGCGTCTGGTGACAGATGCCTTCTGGCTCCTAGACAGCTTCTCTTTCCTCACATAGTGGTGTGTGTGTGTGTGTGTGTGTTGGAGGTTGGTAACTACCTAGCTTTCCGGGACTTCCTTTACTGTGGGAATGATTGGATATATGAGGGTTTTTCCATCTTGTCCTAATAACCTCCTACCACCTCCAGAGCAGCCTTTTGTCATGTAAGTTCTGAGGGGACACAAATGTTACATCGGTGGTGGCAGAAGATGACTGTGCCGAGGACCACTGGGTAAGATCTAGACTTCTCTCCTCCACGAATGTGAAAGCATACTTGGTGGGTTTAGCCTGTTGGATTGGTAGTGATTCTCTATGACAGCTACAGTATATTAATACACTGTCCGAGGTCTAACTTCATCTCCCCCACAGGACCTAATTTGGGGCCTGGCTGCACAAACGCATCATGAGTGAGAGCAGAGCACAGTAGCAGCAATTGGTGAGAGATGTCCTAGCCTGCTGCTGTCCCTCCTGACTTCATCAGCTCAAGTGACTTCAGGTAGACACATACACATTTTGAGAAGTCCCAGTAGATGATCCAAAAGGCAGGAGTCTCTATCTAAAGGAGCTCAATTAAACAACAGGAAAATATCCCTGGGGCTTCTAGGCTGCCACCTTCATATGGGTTTATTGTGTGCCTTAAGGTGCTACTAATCAGCTCCACCCCATCCCTCCCTCCCTCCCACACCCTCCCAGCATGACAGCCACAGTAGACCCCCACCCTGTCCTCAGGGTACACTTCATTAGGGCCCTGATGTAACATTCAAGTTCCAGTTTTCCCTCTGGTGCCTGCAAGACTAAGGCATCCTATCAAGTAGCAATGTGAGTAGAGGCAGACAAGCCTATCTAGATGTGCCTGCTGAGGGCCCCCAAATTTCCCAGTCCATTGCTGGCTAAGCTCTGTGCACATCTGTAGCAGCTGGACCAAGTTCCCATGTCTTCTGTATGGCCCTCTGTGAGTTGGATGTTCTTGCCACTGGGTTCACATTCTCCTGCTGGTGTCTTTCATGGTGTTTGTCATCACAAAAATAATACCGCCATATACATAAACAGACTCTGAATTGCATGTTTCAAATCCATTCTGATTCTTTCTGGGGACAGACGTTTGGGAGAACCAGTGTACCTTGGATCTGGCAGACTCACATATATAGGATGGACCCATACGATATCTGGGTGTCACTAAACTGAAGCACAGATGTACTTTGTCCCCAGGTAAGGATGAGCAATGCTGGGAGATGTCATTTTTTTACAGTATTTGCTTTGAGAGGCATGTGCCAATAGGTGTTGTTAAATGCCCTGCTATGCAGAACCATTCTCACAGCAAAGGTTTCATGCAGCCTATATGGCTAAAGCCACCCTAGTTCTCATCAGCCTGGCCTTCTGGTGGGGTCTGAGGCGTGTTCTCTAAGTGGATTCAAGGAAGAACATCTCTCAAGCCTGAGAGAGAGAGAGAGAGAGAGAGAGAGAGAGAGAGAGAGAGAGAGAGAGAGAGAGAGAGAGAGAGAGACGACAGACAGACAGACAGACACAGAGACAAAGAGAGACAGAGAGATGGGGACACAGAGAGATAGAAACACAGAGACAGGGACACAGACACAAAGAGACAGAGAGACAGAGACAGAGACAGAAAAGATGAGGCTTTCTTCCCAGGTTAAGAATCATTATCTAAAGGGAATCAAACACAAAATGTTCTTTATAGAGCTACCTATCCAGCATCCTAAAATTCTCTCTGCCTGGGGATGGTCACTACTCTTGTGTGTCCATGCAGACCTGTGAGTTTATGAAATACTAGGGGCACCAGCCTCCGTGACTGAGGCAAACAAGGAAGGGTGTAGGATACTGACTCCCCTGGGATGTCCCATCCACCTTATGCGTTGACACAGTCTCTGAATGACCAAGGTCTAGTGAGTGAACTAAACATGCTGCTTGCTCTCACATTACTTGCCAGCTGCCTAGGGACAGAGGATCCACAGCGTATGCACCATGATGTAGTGGCATCTTGCCTTGGTTTCAGGTGAGGACTGATTGCTTTAAGGTAGAGTAGCTAAGGGTGCATGCTCTCTTGGGTGGTAGAGAGCATCGGAAGGGCGGAGACTGCATCTTCTGGAGCAGGAATGCCACCGCGGTTATTTACTCCTATCTGTGTAAATTGTTCCCCAATAAAACACCTATTTATCTTTATCTTGGGTCTGGTGAACTCCTTAGTCCCCCATCCCCTGCCCAGGTTTCAGTCTACCCCATCTGCAGGTGAGTAGATGATAAGCTGGAACATATATGCTGTGGGGTCAGCCAGGCCCCTGAAGACAGCCTGCACGGAGCCACTGTTTTCCTGTTTACTGGGGCCAGGCTGCATTTGGAGCCTGTCCCTGTCAGTTAACTAGAGAAAACACAGAGAAAACAATGACACACCACAAAGAGTTTAAGTAGACATGCATGTGAGGGGGCTGGCTCCTGTTTCAAGACAGCTTTATCTCTCTGGTTCCTACCCCGAGGCTCTCAGCAATTTCAAGGTTGAAGGGGCAGCAACTGTCAGGCATCCTTCCCAGCTGTTGCTTATTTCTCTCAGACTTGTAGCAGGAACACAACACAGCATTGGATGGAAACACCATTTACGTCCCATTCTCTGCTCACCCAGCCACATCAGACCTTTCCAAGGCTAGGACGCTGAGCCCAGTCAGGGACTGTACGTGCTCCTGCACACCACCACGCTACACTGTCACGCCATGTTCCTAGTCCAGAGTTCATCAGCACAGAGCATCTGTATCCTGTGGAGAAACATGCCTGCCAGAATGTCCCCCACATGCTCCAATTTAAAAGAATAACAAAAATAATATGTCCCCTCTACCTCAGTGATGACCACATGGGTCTCACCTCTGTGCTACGGCCCTTCCAGAGGCCTTTGTACCAACCAGTAAATGGCATTAACCACATGGAACAGAAAGTAAGGTGGCTATGTAAGAGTTGTCACTGTGCCTACTGCTGCTTCTGCACCCAGTGAACCTTACATGACCCACTCAGAGTCTCAGAAACCCATGTCACCCCTGTTATTAGAAAGACCAACTTCAGGTTGCAGATAAAAAAGCCTTTTCATAATAAATAACATCCCTTTCTTCAATGCTGGCATCTAGAACTGTGAGTCTTTAGGGCCTGAACTAGATTCCAATGTAAAATCCCTTTTGTGATGACCATGCTGTGAACTCCACACCTGGACAGAGTTCCAGTGTGCTTGTCACTGGCTAAGTTCCTATCCTTAGGGCACACCGTGGTCCACCTTGCAATGGACTATTCCTGAGATAGTCAAGTTCTTACCAAGAGAAACAGTAGATGCGGAACCTCACATCCAGCAGAAGTCCCTGGGGAAACACCCCAGTGTAAGACCAGTTCTCCCGTAGGCATTTAGAATGGGGATGAGGACAAGCGGAAGTTTTAACTTTAGACTGTGCTGTTGGACTTTGTAATAATGGCCCAGGCAGCACCTGCTCTAAAGGTGTGCATGAGACGGGGAACGTGTTCACAAATATTTTCATAGCCATTTAACATTGGCCTGGCTGTTGATGACAGCGGCTGTGAAAAATCCATCACCTTGTCCTCTCCACCCCCAATTAGGGATGTGATGGGTTGAAGCATGATCCTAATTAGTCTTAAGAATAAAAAAAATCTGGAGTCAAATATTGGAGGGAAACCCAGAAGGTCAGAGAACCAGGAGTAGCTTTCCTACCTGTCTCGGTTCCTGTGTCCAAGACTCGATTCTGTCTCTGTCCTGCCTTATCACTTCCTCTCTCTACCCCTCAAGTGCTGGGATTACAAATGTGAGCCACTACTTCCCAGCTTCTATGGTTAACTAGAGGCTAGCTCTGTCCTGTGGTCTCCAGGCAAGCTCTATTTTTCAGAACACAAACAAAATATCACACAACAATGGGTTAGTGCGTTGTTCCGAGAAGCTTCATTTAGGTCTCACATGAATCTTAATATCTGTGGTGCTGAGCTGTGAGGTGACCCTTCCTTCACATAGAGAAGATGCAGTTACTTGGGGCTTCTTGTGGAACCTTCTGGAAAGGTCAGGAGATGATCTTTGGTTCATGCTTTTAATGTACTGAGAAACTTCACTCAGGACAGTCTCCATGGGGTTTGGGTCATTTACACTCATGTTACAGAATCTCAGGCCAACCACTATCCTGGCATGTGTCTTGTAGCAAGATACTACAAGGTACTGTGCACCTGCAGTCTGTGGGCAGGATACTGAATCCTTAATGACCTCCTAGGTCCGAGTCTTCCTTCTCTCTAGGCTTATGAGGAGGATGTTTCCTCTGCCTGATCTTCACACACTGGAACCTTCTCTAGGTGTCATGTTTACTTTCATTAGTGTGGATTCCAAGCCTGGCTGTCTCATATGTCAGCTATGGACCCTGAAAAATTCAACAGACTCCCCCTATTGTCAGAACATGGTCCAGGAATAGAGTGGTGTGAGGAGGATTCTGAGTGTCTGTGAGAACACTCCAAAAAAAAAAAAAAACAAAAAACAAAACAAAAAAAAAACAAGACAAGAGTCTCGTTGCTTCAATTTCTACAAAATACAGAATCGCTCTTGGAATGTGTTCTCATGGTTCTTCCAGGTACAGCAGGAGTGAGTTTATTTTGGATCACTCACTGTTGCTTGCTGTTGTCATTCAATTAAATGTTTAAAGTCTCCTTTGTATGTCTCTATGGAAAAACATGTTTTTGCCATGTGTGGCTTGTCCTTGTGACTGTATACAGCTCGAGCTCATGAGAACTTTCCGCGTGACCTTTCTTCACTGGCAGCATTGTCTGAGGCTTAGAATGAAGTTGGCTACTGAATGAGGCAGACTCATTCATTGCCCCCATTCTCCCAGTCCCACCACTTAGAGAGAGATGGCATCCTATGTTCCTAGCCTCACTTGCTAAAAAGCTAAGTGGAAACCAGCATCACCAAGGCCTTCTTACTTTTGCCTGATGCAGAGAGACTGCCGATAATTAACCTCCTCCATACACCAGAGAGGGTGACAAGGCTCAGAGGCCCCATGCATCACAGATAATCATCACTCACATCTCTCTAAATGTCCCTTTTCAAAGGACATCACTGGTCTTTTCTTCTTAATTAGGATATTGGTTCGTCCCCTGGGAGAATTGCATGAGATTTATCTCTATGCCATCCACTTTCACCAGATCCACTGGAAAAAAAATCCCTTGTTCTTTCACAATAGCGAAATAAATGCAGACTAGAGCCTAGAGCTAGGTTGAGATCCCCAAGGTGATAAATGTTTCCAGAAGGAACAGATTAATAAGTGAGTGAGTCCAAGAGTTCGATATTGGGCAGGCTGGGTGTTTATCATCCAGCGCCACTGCAGGGAATTAGGGGCTTAGAACAATCTGAGGATGCTGCACTAGAGTGCTCAGAATTCAAGACTGAGTCTAGACATCACCTTCCATTTGACAACATGAAGCAGCTTTGTCTTGGACCTACAACTCAAGTCTACAAATGCATCTCACAATTACAGGGACCCACACGAGTTGTGGCCAGTCAGGGAGAACACAATGCACCTTCCTTCTCAGTCTGCTAGGGCTGTGTGAAAGAAAGCTGTACCCTGGAGGCTTGAGCAACCCTGGAAGCTGGACATACAGAGTCCAGTGGTCAGAACTCAGTGTCTTGTGAGCCCCATCCCCTGGCCAAACAGTGGCCAGCTCCTCATTCTCACATGCTCATGGGACATTTCCTGCCCATGCACAAAGAGGAAATGGAATGGGAAAGAGTGCTTGGGGGTGTCAACCTTAGTTAAACTATCCCCTAAAGAGCATTTCCCCACAGACACTCATATTGTGGGTTATATATGAATTTGGGGGAATGGCTACAATTCCGTGCACAGTACTTAAAAGAAGTTGGGAGTTTTCTCCTTGGAACATTTTAACAGTTAGAGCCCTGATCAGATTCCTGCCTTCGGAGAAAGCATGCTTCAGAAAGAGATGGTATGCCTGTCATCTGTCATCCTCCTAAATACAAGAGGGGGCAGGGGACGAGGAAAGAAGAAGAGAGACAAACCCACAGTGCTGATTCACAGTCCTGCAGGAACAGGGGAAGATTAGAGAAATGCATCCTGTGTTCTATAGTGCTTAGCACAGTTCACGAAGGATACATTAAAGTAATGAGAAAAGAGCCATGCTTTTGAGACTGCAGTCAGGGACGTTCTCAGGGCTAGTGAGACTCTCTGCCCTGTGCGTTAAGGGCTATCGAATGCTCTCAGTTCTCAGTGGCCTCATTGCCATGCATACATCTATTATGCATCCAGCAAACTTTCAATTATTCAAGAAGTAAACCAGTATTTCCTAAGGAAACCACTGTAACTAATGAAGCTCTGCACTGTGTGGGCTGATTTATCATCGTCCTCTTGAAAGGGTTTGGGTTTCTTTCTCTTTCTTTATTCTAGGCAAAGAATTCCATAAAAGGTTTGTTATCAGACAGCTAAGCCAAAACCAACCCTGAGGTAATTAGGATAAAGAAATACGCAAATTATTTTTTTAGCATGGACCATTTGCACTGGCAAGCCTTTTCTCATTTAAAATTAAAAACTCAAAAATGTAAAGCCAGCTATGAGCTTGAGTGTTCTGCACACATAAATTCAGCAGTTATCAATGTAATTCTCATGAACGCTGAGGGTATTTCTATACACAGAAACGTAAATTGCCTTTATTAGTATACTGCATTAGATTTGTAGCTAAGCTTGACTACTGAGGCCCCATACTAAGGAATTATTTGCACACACATCAATGGTCAACTTGGTGGTCTGGTATGTTAGTCCCTTAAATGGATCAATATGTCCTGCTAAGTTCATATTTTCTTAATGTACGTGTATGATTGCTATGTACTTTTTAAAGAAAGGTTTATTTATCTGTTTGTGTGTGTGCATGCATGTGTGTGTTTCTGCCTGCATGAGAGTATGTGCACCATAGGGCAAGCAGATCCCCCTGGAACTGGAGTTAGAGATTGCCACCTGTCCCACGTAGGTGCTGGGAATTGAACACGGATCTTCTACAAGCACAGTAAGTGTTCTTAGCATCTAAGTCACATCTCTAGCACTTCAATATGTACCTTTAAGACCACATTTTCTAAACGTGATCAGATTAAAGCTGCCTTTCTGAGGATAGGCTTCAGCTCTCATCACTCAGAGAAAACTACAGTCAGGAGAGAAATTCAAATCAGCTTGTCCATAATTTAGTGTTAATAAATAACTAGTACCAAATATACTAATCCCCCCCACACATACACTGTTGTATTTTTTTAATACTCTGATATACCCCAGAGGGATAAGGGCCTCAGGTTACTGCCATCATCTCCATTCTATCTGCAGGTGAAAGGGAGACGAATCCTTGTCTCACAAAGAAGAGCCTGTCTCAAATCAGTGTGAGTTACCTCACTTCTATAATGCCCCACGACCCCGTAGCAGTGCAGGCATTGCAGCATCAATCAAGAACTGCAGCACGATATCATTTACAACTAATCTCCCTCGACTGGTTGACCAAGGGACATCTGAAGGCTGCCTAGATGGATGAACATTGTCACTGGTCCCAGGTGTAAGTTGTAATGACCACACTATGAAGTTACCTTGGCATCCTTGACCTCTCCATGTGATCAACAAGTACACAGACAGCATGAAATGGAGTTATGGTGTCCCTGGTGGACAGAAGCACAGCCTGTAGAGACATACTACCCTGGGACAAGTCCCTCCTTTGCCACTTCCCAGTTGCATGGCCGTGAAAATGTCTGTTAACCTTGGCAGTACCTCGCATGGCTTCAAGGATCCAGTGAACTTTCACCAACACCTGCCTGTAACGAGTGATGCGCATGGTTGATACCCTGAGAACAGTGAAGAGTGAGAAGATGCTCTGGTGCCTTTTGATCTTCTGAGTGTTCTTTGAAAGTGACGCAGCAGAAGAGACAATGACAGAATAATGTCCTTTCTTCGTGTCATTTGTTGTTGATTTAATTTTCGTAAGGATAATAAGAGGATAATCAAAACAGAGAAGACAAACCTGCATAGTACCAAGCAATTGCAGCAAGAAAAGGCAGGAATGGAGGGGGTCTGCGAACTAGGGGCCTGGCTCTTTTGGGTAACTTTTGGAGCCCACTCAGATTTTGGGTGTTTCACCTTCACATGTGACACACTGCTTTCTTCTGGACTTCCCCACAGAAACTTGTGCACAGTTACTAGCATAGCAATTGGTGCCTGCTAGGGGGAAAATGGTCATTTTTCCTGGGGTGTGGTTCCTCATAGGCAGTCCATACTCAAGTGAATGGTCCTATACCCATGTTCATACAGGCAGCACTAACTGGACTAGCAGGAGGGTCATAATAATGATGATGACGAGGAGGAAATAATAGGCAAAGTTTTTTAAAGGAAAGCAGAAAAGCTCCCAAGGGGACATGAAATCTGAAAGGGAACACAGTGGGGTGGCTCTGGAAGGAGTTACAGGAGAGACATGATCAAAATGCATTATATACATCACTTCCTCTAAGAGGTCTCACAGACCAGGCTGGCCCCACAGTATCCGTTTATCTATCCCTATGTTCCCCCTCCCATTTTCTCATGACTTTTGGCAGATGCCAAGTGCTATGAGGACTCAGTTGCATGTGAACAAGATGGTGTGTGGGACACAGGATCTGGCATGCAGTCTGTGCTCTTTAAGTTCTTGTTCGATGGATTGGGAACGCCTTCCATGTGAAACTGTGAACACACTCGTTTCGATGATCTGAATGTGCATGCATCAAAGTTTCTCTAGTGGAATCGCAACGTCCTGCGTGATGGTGTTAAGAAGCGAGACTTTGCATAGAACAGGCCATAGGGAGGAGCCCTGGCAAATAGAGGTTAGACACATCAGTGATACATCTACCCTGTGTGCCACCTGGAGTTAGACTAGGAAAGCAGCCATGTCTAAGGCAGGAGTCTGCACCAGATTCCAAATCTGCATTTCCAGAGCTGTAAGGAATGAGCTTCTGCTTCTTTTATGATTCTGAATTAGTGTTCTCATAGCTGCCTGAACACACCAGGACGTCTATGGAATTGGGTTACCAAGGAAACCACAGCATGGATAGCTGTGGAGTGCCTCAGTAAAGAGGACATAGGGGGTGCTACGGTCAGATTGGAGCTTTCTGTTGAGTGATTCTGTGGGAGAGTCCAGAAAGCTAACTTTTCTTAGCACTGATGGCTCCCAGGATATCCCAGCAGTTCTCGGGTGGGCATCTTAATAAACTTACCTAGCCAGCAATAAGAAAACAAACAGTGCTTACATCACAACTATCGGGAACAGCCGCTAACTGAACTGCATGGCAGCTTGGACCACAAACTTGTTCTTGGATCCGGTGTGATTTTAGTGGGGCCTTGTCTTCTGGAACCATCAGACTTCCTACTTTCTTTCTAGAAATGAGTGTGTTCAGCAGGAATCGCAAGCCTTGCTGTGGCTGCTGGGACAGTTCCTGACGGCTCTGAAAGCTGGTTGGTGGGACAGAGCTGGAAGGGATGCACTGCCCCCCAGCCAGCCTGGCTCTTTCCCTTCATCTCCTTTAGCTCCTCTGCAGACCACAGCTCTCTCATCCTTCTCTGGGTTTGTGGGTTTGTCTTGCAGAACCCTGTCTGTCTGCTCTCTGTCTTCTCACTCACGAGCGCTTGCTGGATTTCACAGTTTCACACCCATGTCAGTGAAATCAAAGTGTGACTTTCAGAGATATTTTCTTTCTTGGGAGTAGTCTCAGCTGTCTTTAAGCTCAGCACTTTTCCTTGATGCTCATACAGTCCTCGCTGTGGATGTGACACACGTTCCTTACTCAGTAATAGTGTGCATGCCCAGGATTCTGCGATGTCTCCACTACTGCAGAAATGACCGGTAGACTCTGTTCTCTAGGGTATGCTACAAGCACTCTGCCAGAAATTCCTGCTTGCTTATCTCCTATAGTTCACGGGCTTAGAGAAAAGAAGTTCATTTTTTAATAAAAACATTGTTTAATGAAGGAAAATAACAAGCCTCATTCCCTCAATAAATATTGGGCTGAACATGCTGCTCTTATAAATTTGCCCCCAGATATGCTTGGAAAAGTTAGGGATATTGGTGTGATTCATCCCTTAAACCAAACCACCCACAATAATACAATATAAACCAGGTCAGTGGCACACTCTACTCTCCCTGACATGTGTCTGATGTCAGGTGCAGCTCTCCCAGCATTACACAGTAGCCGATTAATAAACTACTGCTCATCTCACCTTTCCATACTGGGGAAATACAAGCATATCACAGAGACGAGGCAGGAGGAGTTTCCATGGGAGTATTTTTATTCGACAACAGACTGTGAGAGGCACTCTGTGACTCCAAACATCCTCATCTTTAGCTGCTCCTCATCTCCCCTGACAAATATTTGAAGTGAGTAAAGAGGTTTGGAACACTTGCCTCACCTTTCAGCCTCACAGGGATTGGTGGTTGTTTCAGAGGCTCCAAATAGGAAGCAGTGCAGGACTGATCTCTTTGGAGAAGGAAACCCTGGTTTTGCTGTTTGAGAATGATGATCCCTGTACTGGAGATAGATACATGTGGGGGACACTTGGAGGTAGAGAAGACTATGTAGGAAATGCTAAGTCTGCCTCCACTCTGGTCGTTTCTGTGAAAGAGAGACAGATGCAGAAAAGGGAGAAGCAGGGCCAGTTCATTCGGATCAGGTCCCTGTGCAAACTTAGTTTCTGGATGTGTCTGTGAGGCTGTCCATGGAGGAGAACAATGTTTGACCCAGTAGTGTGAGCAGGTAAAGACCTGAAGAAAACTCATTCTGCCCTCAGCTCACCTGTGGGGACAACAGACCTTGGGCAGAGACCCACTTCCCCATCAGCCTGGGACCAGGCAGCTGTAAGACAATGTTTACTAAAAACATGTTTACTAAAAACAATACAATGCCCGGGGCAATAAGTTCCTGAAAAGGGCTTGCCCACAGGAACGCCCTGACCTGGACCTTTTCCAAAGACTAACCACCTCTTCTGACACACCCAAGTCACTCTCTGGTGTCAGAGCAGAACCAGCCAGGGGTAAGGCAGGGAGCAAAAGCTTTTCTGGAGGGAGGCCTTTCTTGGGAAGTTTTCTTGAGCCTTTTTGGGGCCTGCTTAAAGTTTTCTTTACACCGTTGACTGGTCTCTGTGTCATCAATCCCAAAGCCCTCCACACATTCTGGGATACAGGCTGTGCAGCAGGTGTGGCACTGGCCCATCTCTCAGGCTTCCATTTCAGCCTCAGTTTATGGTACTAGTTATCCAGTGCCACGACCTTTGAATTGTCTCAACTTCCCTACAGATCATAGACTTTTCCAGCCTCCAGGAGGACCCTTGTTGAGAAAGGGTAGAAACAGCCAATGAAGTCTAGGGAAGTGTGAAATTAAGATGGGTTATACACATTAGCTTGAGGATAGCCCTTTTCAACATCCCAAATTTAATTCATTTAGGCACCAAAAGAGTTTCCTCATAAGCAATCCCTTTGAGGCCTGAGTTTGTTAAGCCAGGCTTAAGGCTAAGATCATGATCTTGAGCAAAACCAAACAAAATACCCATTCTGCTGGGAAATAAAGGCAAAGCCTATGCCAACCTTTTCTTGCAATGCATTTTTAGCACACTCACCTCCTCCTCACACACATCCCAGGTCCATTCCCATCCCTACCATCCAACTTCATGTCTGCATCCCAGGTACAGCCCCATCCATATCCACCCAACTTCATGTCCACATTCCAGGTCTAACCCCATCCCTACTACCCAACTTCATGTCCACATTTAAAGCCTGAGCCCATTCCTACCACCTAGCTTCATGTCTGTATCCCAGGTGCAGCCCCATCCCTACCACCCAGCTTCATGTCCATATCCCAGGTCCAACCCCATCCCTACCACCAATTTCATGTCTGCATCCCAGGTCCAGCCCCATCCCTACCACCCAACTTCATGTCCATATCCTAGGTCCAACTCCTTCCCTACCACCCAACTTCATGTCCTTTTTTTCTTAAAGCCACCAAGTACAGTTTGTGCTGTTCACATACTCTTAGATGTGTAGCCTTCAACTGGTGTCATACCCTGAAAGAAAAGCAAGTCTCCCTCTCCCAGCGTCTCTCAATTGCCAACAGCTCCCTAGCCAGAGATAGGACTTCCAGCCGACCTCCCTGTGTCACATTAGAATTTCTTCAACATAAGACAGCATAGACCTAATGCATGCTATCTGACTCATCTTTTGTGAATTCATATATGCAGCTCTGTCTCTCCATGTCTGGAAAACCCTGGCCATGGCTCTATATCTTCCCACCCCCCAGCCTGGGGGAAGGGGTGTGCTAATTATACAGTAGAATATTATTCAGCTGTTAAGAAAAATGAAAGTCAAACGTTAATGAATGGAGCTGGAAACAATAATACTGATTAGATGACCTAGATCCATTAAGAAAACAAATGCCGTGTTGTCTTTCATTTTTAGATGTTAGCCTTGAGACTTCAGGTGTGTATATTGTGTTTTGGAATGCCTGTGGAGGTCAGAATATTAGCAAGAGATCAGGCATGAGAGAGACTTCAAGGGAGGGGAGATAGAGTGGTATGAAGGCTTAAAGGGAAGTAATGAAACTGGGAAGGTTTGACTGGGAGGGAGGCGGGAGAGCAGCATGGAACAGGAGGGACAATGAGGGACAACTAACACTAAAGACAATTGAAAAGAAATTGTATGAAAATCTGCTACTGTAGAAGCTTCTCAAAATTCACACATATTATATATATGTATATACATATATATCATAATAATGGAGTTACCCTATAATGGAACAACAATGGTCCTACATATATACACCACAGGATAAGATATAAAAAGCCCAGGACCAGTAATGGGTTACTTCTTTGGAGACGTTGATCAATGACATCCCATTGACCCCTGAACATTGAGTTTTGATTTATATGCAATTCTTGTAAGTGCAGCTTGCTAACCCATTGCACCATGGGAGGTATGATTTATATATGATTCTTGTCATAACAAATTTTAAATGTGATTGGTGACTCACTGCTCTCCTGATTATAAGAGGCCCTCTTATTGAAATAAAATGAAATAAAGATCCTCACGGATTTAGCCCAAAACATCTTTGCTAGTTATGCCTCCTCTCAGAGACAGCAAGTGTTTTAAAATGTCTCCTGAAGAACAAACACTTGAACATGCACAACTCTGGCCCAGACCACAGCCTCCCTTGCCAGGAGTTTCACCAGCCTGAGGGGGACAGACTCTGCCCCTCTTCCCCTATGGTGGTCCTCCTTCTTTGTTCTGAGTCCCACTCTGTAGTTTAGAACAAACATCCACCATGCTCAGGCTAGTTTTTGACAAAGGAGCAACTCAAGGACTGCTTCTACCCACTGTCACACTTCTGGCATGCTGGGGAGTCCTCAGCTACTAAGGTCAGAACAAGCCATAAACCTCCAAGACATCAGCCTTCCTGGATATTCTGTCACTAAGCAAAATCAGTGACTTCATCTACTGTTCAGATTAGGAACAGGAAGAACGTTGGGGTTATACAAGAAGAATTATATAAGATGCCTTGAGAAGAAGTTGGGGACACTAGAAGGTATGCCTTGGGTAGGGCATTGAGGGGAATGGCTGCTGGGTGTATTCCATCTGTGGAAGGTGCCCTTCCTTGTCAGAAGGATGAAGCTGGGCAGATATTTGTCTTGGGAGAAACAGACCATGAAAACTAAAAGGACTTAAAAGGACATGGCTAGGAAGGATTTGGGGCAATTATGAAGAAGATGCTTTGGGGACAGTGCCTTGTACACTTTCTACTTGATTCCTGGCTGGGTGTCTTCCCTCTGCCCCATTAAATCTAACATTATTTGGGGGACTCAAAACTCAGATTCTCTTTATATTTTTAAGATGCATCTGCTAGGTGGGATATTTCCCAATTACAAGAACAAGTGACAAGACCTCCTGCATTGCAATTCAGGAGTTACAGGGAGACAAACACACTCACATACTCACACTCACAGGCACAACTCACATGCACTCACAGACATAACACACACATACATACACTGCATGTGTGCGCACACACACACGCGTGCACGCACACACACAAGCACAACTCTCATATCTGCTTTCATATACAGAACACACACTCACATGTACAGTCTAGCACATTTGCATAGCCATTCTCTCCTCTCCCTCCCCTCTCTCATGAACCCATTCACATGCACAGTCATGCACACAGAGGCATATACACTCATTTCCTTTGGGTGAGTTGAATAGTCTACATTTGTATAGACTGGCAGACATTTGGAGCTATGGGGATCACCTTGCTCCCATCACACCTAGAATTACCGATCTGTCCCCATGCACAGAGCGCCATATTGGAGGTTATTTCTAGATAATTGGCTTCATTATCCAAGCACCTGCCAGGTCTCCCTGCTTTCCTGATGTCAGGTCTACTGGTGCTCTACTCCAGGCAGTTTTGGGATGGAGTGTCCTGTGTGGCATCATTCATCAAGGAGGAGGAAGGACAGAGGCCACACTGACATCTATGACATGCCAGTTGCCTTGGAGGTGGGCATCAGCACCTGCATCCCCAATACAGAAAGTGAGTGAGTTCCCGTCATACAGTTGGTGAGCAAAACAGCTGTAACTCCATGTTCCATTCATGCCTTTCCAGTTCTTCTCTTACCCAACATGCTTCTTATTCTAAACTCCTTCAATGTAGCATTCACATAGTCATGACATCATTTCACTAAGAAGGAAGAGATGTGAAGACTTGGAGCTCGGGAAACCATGACACTGATAATCGGGAAACCATGACACTGATAATCTAACCCTGGGGGGCTGTGCAAAACCAAGGTGCAAACCACTGAGCTAGAGCCTTGGAACAAAGTATCACTTTCTTGCCACAAAGTACCTGTTGTCAACACAAACCCAACAGCTGTGTCTTTTTATAGATACCTCTTAGAATGGAATTCCTTGATGGAAAGTCATTGGTATTTACCAGCATACTGCTGAATTGATGATAGAACCAGTAAAATAAATTACAAATCTTTCTCCTCTAGGGAGTTTAAAGCACAGCTTAACATAATAAATGAACCTATTGTAAGAATCTTGAGATAAGTTTGCATCTCAAGCATTTTGTTGTTGTTGTTGTTGTTTTGTTTGTTTTTTGAGGGTGTGGAATTCATCAGGAGATGACATGTCTTCTAGAAGGAGGGAGTGTGTCTGCTTATAATGTGAGAGGACTGATTTCTATACAGCAGTCTTGCAAAGCTGTGAAGGTTCTGGAAGACCCTCTTGCAGGGCAGAAGACCAGTGTTTTGCACAGGATATGTGCATCACAGGGCACCTCTCACAAACTATGCATCTATGTTTCTCACTGGAACAGAAGGACCTCTTCTGTGTAAGGAAAGGGGTTTTCACTAGGCTTGCTAGGGGTACATGCCTTCTTTTGCCCTTCTGTGGGCAGTAGCTTCCCTTCCCATCCCAAATATACAGCTGCAGTCAGAACATGGGGCTGTTTTTTAAGTGAACTGTCACGATCAGCCTGTATCAGTTTGGTCAGATAACTCAAGAGGAAGCCATCACTGTGAGCATGTGTAGGGGGTATTTCAATTTATGATGACACAGAAACTTAAAGTATTTCAATTTCTGCGAGGAATAGCTGATTCATTAACCCACAAACACTATGGTGAAAGAAAAAGAACCTGAGGAGGAGCTGGCCTCCTCCTCCTCCTCCTCTTCCTCCTCCTCCTTTTCATCTCTTTTCTTTATTTTTCCATGTTGACAGGATGGTCATTTTGTTTTCATACACTATATTTTGGTCATATTCTTTCCCCTCCTCCAGCTCTTCCCAGATCCTCCCACCCACTCACCCAATTTTATATTCTTTCTCTCTCTTAAAACTTACAAGTATGTGCACACGGACACACAAAGGTCAAAAAGAGCACAAAACACATGGGGTCTGTTTCGTGTCAACTAGCTATCACTGGTCACAAAGCCTTCCCTAGAGTATGGTTGATATATCCAAGGACATTCTATTGATGAACTGATTTTTTTTCTCTCCCAGCAAGTATCAATTACAAATAGTTCTTGGTTAAGCATGGGACTCTGTACCTACTTCCATTTCTCTGTGCTGGGATTTTGTCTGGTTTGAACTTGTGCAGGCCTGTGCATGCTGACACAGTCTCTTGTGAGTTCATGTGTGCATCAACCCTGTCCTTTCTGAAAAACCAGTGCTTCGTTGGAGGCATCTGCTATCTCTAGCTCTTGCTGTTTTCCTGCCTCTTTTGCCTCACAGATCACCCCGGACCAGCTCTTTTGGTAAAGTAATATTCTCTTGACACCAGCACAATCTGATCACCAGACTGGGCTGAAGAAGCTCAGTAGGAAAGACACTGAATCACTACTCTTGGGAGGCACAGGACAAGCAAATGGAAAATCAAACTGATACTCATTGTGTCCTGAATTAGATGCTTGCAATCCAAAGATGTTTTATATTGTAGTTTCAGAACAGGGTGTAGTCCCCACTTCAATAATGCAACTGCAAAATTCAATAGAAGAATTCAGTTGGGATGGGATTGTCCAAAACCATTCTCTTTAGAAGTAATGGCCACAGCTCTGCACTTGGTTCTGTCTGTGAAGACCCTGTCTATCTTGAACCCCACTAGGCACAGGGGAACAAGGAAGAACCTCTGACAAGGTGGTACCAAAGTCTCCGCCCAATGGGTGTCTCCACGTGGTTGGTTTTCCATTGGTGCTATAGTCCATCTGTTCTGTTCTTTAAAAGTAGACACCCTTCAAGTACTAGCCAAGCTTCCCTCCCTAACCCAGGAGTGGGAATTCTCTGTGTATTTCCATTTATATGCCTTATTTTCGGCTAGATTAACAGCTGCCCAGGGATAGTGCCTTAAGTTCCAGCACACGGCAGGAATTAAATAAGTGTTGCCTCAAATGAAATGAAATGAAGTTAAAGATAACATTATTTTTCCAAATAGGTTCATTTCCTTCAAGATACATTCACCAAGCCACAATGTGAATAACAAGTCTAGGGACAAAGAAGAGATAAGCAGGTCATAAGTAAGGCTTCACGATGATGTCACATGACAATTTCCTGCTCCTTTTGATGCTTGTAGCTGATTCATCCTCCCTACATGCTTGACTGGAGGGAACATCTTACAGAGCCTAGAAGAACTGACAGACCCGCTTAGTCATCCCCCTGAGATTAGACAAGTCCCTCCAGAAACACACACCAGAAATTAACATCCTCGCTGGAGTACGGTTCACTGTGGGGAGGCCAGAAAGAAGTCAGACTCATAGCTGGGTGGTATACACAGTAATTACCAGAAACAACTGGAGCAGGGTTTGTGGGAGGCAAGGCGATGAGCCGTAAGACTCGTGTGCTGTGTAGACATGGGATCCAAAGAGCCTGCAGTTCCTGGTTCTGAGCTGGGAACTAAGTCGGAGTTTTTAGTACATAGAAGAACAGAAGCTATGTGGTGGGTGAAGAGATGAATTAAAAATGGCACGAGGCCCAAGAAAATCAAAACCCGGAATGCCCAGGAGAGACAGATGAATCCTGTTCCAAAGGACAGTTGGAAGGGAAAGTGACTTGCTTGCCTTACAAGCACTTCAGGGATTCTGATGTTGCTTTCGGTGCCCAAACCTTCACCCTTCTCATTCTAACGTGTGCCTTTTCCTTTTCTGTTCTGAATTCTAAATGAGCAAGCATGTCATGATATCCATCACACCCAGAACATTACAATGGCATCTATCTTAGCAGACATGGGTCAGGGACAAGATTGTTTCAAATGAGTCTTGGGTGCTGCTGAGCTATGTACCAAATGCCTGCTGCAAAGTGTGGGAAGCATCTGGGTGTACCCTGATTGACTGGAAGCTGTGTGCCACAGGAACCTGCTCGTGGGGAGAAGAAGCAGGAGGAACTTCGTACGGGAAGTCCACTCCACTGCGTGCAGGTGCAGAGAACATTAAGAATGTTGCCATTTCAATATAGGACCCTTGGGACATAGAGACCCCAGCAGAGGAGAGGTTGGTTGCTGGCTTTAGTTTGGGGTGGTCCAGGAAGCCTGGCACTCACCAACACAGACTGCATGGATCCCTCCACTCCCTGGAACTCAGATGAAGAAAAGATAAAACATAAAAACAATAAAGAAGATTTGATCAGAAAACTTTGGTCACTCCTCTATTGTAGATGGGAAACAAGCCACTCCAAGGATACTGGAAATGGGGGAGGGGTCATACTATACTTTATTTGAGAGAGAGAAGTTGCTTACATGAGAAGCTGAGAACAGGATCAGCACATTCTGATCTCCGACCACGATTGCGCCCCAAGACAGCACATGCCTCCTTTCCCCAAGCTCTTATTTCCAGTCCCTACTACATACCTGTGACCAAGCCAAAGTGAGCGTGGTCAGCAGTGCAGGCGCCTAAGATCTCTCTCTACAATAATTCCCCTTTTAGTCTAAAGAAAAGATTTAGATTTAAAACAAAACTTAATTGCGTCAATATACAAAATATCTATAAAGCATATATACATAGAAGATCATAAGGATATTTATGCATCAAACATCATGAATAGAAATAAGACTTTACAACCGGGTAGTGGTGCTGCATCCCTTTAATCCCAGCACTACGGAGGCAGAGGCAGGAGGATCTCTGTGAGTTCCAGACCAGCCTGGTATACAAGAGCGTGTTCCAGGACAGCCTCCAAAGTCACAGAGAAAACCTGTGTTGAAAAAACAAAAGAAAAAAGAAAAAAGACTTTACTCAGTATGACAAATTACGATAAACAAATTATAAATCACCAGAAGATATAATAATCTACCTATATCCCCATCCTAAACATATCTATCTTATTTAAACCTAAACTTACCTGAAAGAGATGCCCAAGTCTGAACACCTCCTTTCAATCCCAACCTTAAACAATTGAAAACTAACCCTAACAGTTATAAATTATCCTGTAATATCAACAGTAGGAAAAAGGGGTATAGTAGTCTCAAAATTACTTCCTGCTGAAATGGGACAACAATAACCTCATGGGATCCTGTAGGAAGAAAATGTTAGTATAATGAATGTCTCAAGTGGACTAGCTACAGCGTTGTACTCAGAATCTGTTTAATGGGAGGTGCTTGATTGAAGTTCTTGATTGATGTTCTAATGTTGATTGAAGCTCTTGTCTGCGGCTGTGGCCAGATTGTAGAAGGTGTAATCAGTTAATTAACCTGGAGGTGTGTAGAGCAATGTAGTCCCAAACTGTTTTCAGGGTGGTGCTTGTCAGTTCAGATGCATCAAGTTGGATCAGATGGAGTCTATGATGTGGGGCTAAAACTGATATAATTATATTTAGAGATGAAATCATGAGGATAAACATAAATGCGAAAGACAAAATAAAAGGAAAGTAAAATAAAAAGGATTGTGTTTTATAAGTGAGTATAATAGACCAAATCCCCACCCCCAACCCCATGTTTATGTGAACATACACATTATGTAGTTTTAAAAATGCTATGATGAATGGGCTTTTGTGAGTTGTAACTTATTTGCTTTGCATACAGAAGATCCTGTGTTCAATCTGGGTGCCACAAAACACTAAATTAATTACCTTTTCTCAGTGCTCTTTTTCCTCTGACTATTTTTCCCCAGGTATAGTGGCATCTTGCTTTGCCGTGAACTTGAAGTGGTGGCCACATCCTAGGGCCATGACTTCAGGTATGCAGAAGTGATGAGGCCCATTATAAGGTAGAGGAAGGGCTGGCTCATGCTCTCTTGGGTTGTTGTGAGAACATTGGAAGGGCAGAGACTGCATCTTCTGGAGCAGGAGGACCATAGTGGTTATTTACTCTTATTTGTGTAAGTTCTTCCCTAATAAATGCCTGTTCACAATTCATCGTGGGTCTGGTGGACTCACTTAAACCCTACCTTCATCCATGCTTCTCATTCTGTGCACATCTCAGACCTTGATTTCCATCTCCCATCCACTTCCTCCTCCATGCACCCCACAGGTAAACAAACAAAAGAATATTCAAATATGAAAAATGAGTATTAAACATCCACCATCCCATTACTCAAAGATTATGCTTTACACAAACAAACTGAAAAGTGTTTTCAGTAAAAGTATTAAAATTAATAAACTCATTTAACAAGTTTGCTGAGTGATAAGAAGTGGTAGAAGATAAAAGTTTTAGAAGATATTTATGGTGGCTTCAGAGACATGACAACAAAATCTCTACACACAAAAAAATGACAAAGCTTTGGCTGAAAATCCTTCTTTAAATATTAAATAGTGATGAATTAGAAAACCATATAGAATGGCATCAGTTCTCCCTAAAATGACCTAATGTTATTCAACTCCAAAAAAAATCCAAAGATATATATTGTGTTAAGAATATATCCCTCTGTTTCTGCTATGTTGTGTTAGGTAATATGGGGATCTCACTACATGGCTAACATACCCCTGGAATTCTCATGCAGCTGAGATTGTGTTTGAACTATGCTAATCTTGTCTTAACCTCCAAGTGCTGGAGTTACAGGTGTGAGCTACTGCCCCTGGGGATCCTGTCAAAACTTTGCATACACGTTTTATAAAACATGAACAAGGAAGCATTGTCCTGACACCACTGTATCCCTCACTCCATGTGCAGCTTTATCTCTTTCTATGAGGTCATCCTTAACTCCTTGTAGTAAGCTTTGGGGAGTATTTTCTCGCATATTTCTTGCATGAATTGCATTGTGTTAGACTTATTTCTAGAGTACTTTAAATTATATTGCGTATTTTGCTTTCCTTTTCAGATGCAATTCAAAGAGTGTGATACACTGCAGTAACAAAATGAGGTAAATCTGGTTAATAATAAAACTCTGTTATATATGAGAGGAAATACTAATGATTTTCTTTGATTTAATTTTTAAAATCCTCATAAATTAATTTCATTCCATTTGAAATCATTATTGCTATTATATTGTTTGCAATAAAAATGACAGTAGCAAAAATGAAGATGGCTGCAGCTTGTCTATGAATAATTTGTGGTTTTCTATAGTTTTTCATAAAATTAGACTTCTAAAATTGAACTTGATGGAAATAATGGCTAAAACCAATAGTTGTTCATGAGAGAAGGTAAATTTCACGTGCATATTAAGCTATTGATACATCAAGTCATTAGTATAATATGAAATTCCCATTTAAAATATTGAGTAAAAATGTATACTAGGATTTATGTAGTTAGAAAGACAGTATATGATTGAAATTTTTCTTAATTCATTTAGCTACATGGCGAAGGAATTTGAGAAGACTTGAGAGAAAGCAAGCCTAAGAATAGCTTATCAAGAAGACTTCCTGGATACTAGACAAAGCTTTTCTGATGATGGCTGAGTAAAACACTGATCTATGGGTATAGCATAATATCATTAGGAGTCATTTTATTGCAACACTACTTTAACAGAACAATAGTATTTGGTTTTCCCCCTGATCCATGACTTATCCAGTCTCGGGTTCTTAGCCATTCAAGCAATGTCAGGCATGGGTTCCATCTCTTAGCAAGGGCCTTTAGTCCAATCAGAGTGTGGTTGGTTACTTTAACAACTTTTCCCCAGTATTGCATCAGTGTATCCTGCTGGCAGCTCACCATTGTAGATTTCAGGGTTTGTAGCTGGGTTGGTTGTTTATCTTTCCCCTCTGGTAGTGTTCAGAGTAACTTCCAGTACCATGAGCACTAGTCAGTGGGTGTGAAGCCTCTAGTTAGGCACCAGCTCAAGTTCTCCATGGTCAATGAGATGTGTAGGTGTTGTCTTCAGCAATAGGACCTTGAAGATGCATTAAAAGTAATTTGTGATGGGAGCAAGGATTTGGGCAGCTTGGAGTTCCCAATCTAAGTTTATTTGGGCGCAACTAAGAGCCTTGGCAACAGTCTGAGTTGTCTGAAATTTTCCATGAGGCTCTTTGACAAACTATTCAATTGTATGTAACCCGTTCATGGCCCTTGGTAGCAAAATGAAGTCTAGTATTTTCACCCTCATTACTTGGTTATTCCATTTACATTTCTTTCATACATGTATATATGCTAAGTAGCATCTACAGTATTGTTGAATCCTGAAGAAACTTTTTCCTGACTATGCAATGCAAGCAGTCCTGTGACTGAACAGTATGGTTAGCTCAGTCTTAAGATTCTTCATCTTTCTCAACTGCTGCTTCCTCCTGCTGCCTCTCACCAGGAAACCAAGCCCAACAGAAACATGTGACTGTCTTGTGCAACCAGGAAAATGTCACATGTGGGCTCAAATAAGGGCAGTAATACTTTGTTTTTATGATTATATATGTACATGCAACAACAGAGAAGAAACAAGAGAAGAATACAGTCTGTCCCAACGGAGGTCTGAAAAGAGCAGGCATAGGACAGATGATTAACGAGCCTGTCAATGACCACCGGCCATGCCTAGCTTAGCAAATGTGAGCTGAGGGTCCTCTGGGACCTGTGTATTGGCCATTACTGCCAAATGGACAGCAGCCTCCTGGGTTAATTTAATGCTACAGGAGCTCCAGATTCCTGCTGCTTTGTTCATTGGCTGTTTTGAGTAGAGATGGGCTTAGCATTTAATCCCACAGTAGATACAAGTGACCTTTGCTTACAAAAGGCCACATACATAAGAAAGGATATTGTGGGCACAGGCATTAACAGACCTAAAGCCACACAATTTTGCAGAAGATGCTGTAAGAGGAAATGCTGACACTTCCAAGGTCACACAGTCAATCGGTCCTTCCTTTCTTATCCACCAGTTCTTGATTCTTGGCATCCAAATCGCAGATAGTGCAGAAGTACTCACAAAAACTGTGGATTATTTGGGGGAAGGGTTGTAAAACTCACACACACACACACACACACACACACACACACACCTGCATGTGGGTGCAAATGTAAACTTCCACTAGTACACACTTTCTCTAACACACATACTGCCACAACCTTGCATCACTTAGGGCCCAGAATCCTGACGGAGGGTAACAAAAGAATGAAGAAAGGACAGACAAGCAGACACACATACAGAAACTCTGGGGTTGAGTGGTCTGGGTTCTCCCATAGAGAAGCTTCAGCAACTCAGAAACTCAGAGTATTTGTTACATACATTTAAATGGGAGGTTGGGTTATTGCAAACAGATAAATAAGGAGGTAGGTTCCACTACCCTCCGTAGGAGCAGTGTCTGTAGGGAAGCTGCCTTCCAATCACAAACATCTGGGGCGGGGAAGCTGGGCATTTTCTAAACAGTGTCACCACTCACACATGGACCAAAGGAAGGCTTTGCCATCCTCTGAGCATCACCTGTGGGACACTTTGCCACTCCCATGGGTTGAGGAGTTAGAGCCTTGACATAGTAGCACCCATTTCAACAGTACACATTTCCTGTGGACTTCACACACTCAGGGCCTGCTCCACTCCCCACACATACCACACCCTTCCAAACACATAGACGCTGTAATGGTTAATAAAACACAGGATCGTCTAGAAGTGTTACCAAATTCTCATGGTTTGTCATAAAATAGCTCTTCAATTAGTGCTTATTTAAAATAGAGACATTTCACTGGAATCCCTTTAGGCTAATATTATAAAAGGGATTTCACTAAACAAGTCAGGAGCCGTCCTCCTAATGCTTACCCATTTCTAACTCACCACTTACAAAAAGTAAAAGAACATTTAGGTGGAATACAAGAACATTCAAGATACCCTTTATTTCCCCAATCTAAGATAATTGGGGCATCTTGCAGTGTTCACTCAATAGCCCATCTGTATTGTGGGGCCTGAACACCTACAAGTCTTCTTGAAAGGCGGCAATTGCAGTATTGACTGTGCAGCTAAGTGCCGGCATTGTACCTGTGAATTGCCAAGAAAATGAGTACAGGATGTGCAGGAGAGAGCAATGGTTACATTAGGAAGCAAAGCTGGAACTCTAAGCTGCCCAAACCCTTGCTCGCATCACAAATTACTTTTAATGCATCTTCAAAATAGAACAAACAAAGGAGCAAAGTTACAGAGGCTTTAATTATTTGCATCTAGAGTAGAATTTTTTCCATTGTCGACAAAGGAGTCCATGTAGAGTATCATCTTTCTTTGTAAACAAGACATATCAAGAGACCTTGGGTGTCACAGTCTTACATTGATGAATAGTGTGCTCTTGCTGGACATTCCCCAGGCAGGCTTACAAGTGGGAACCATGACATTTAATCAGACAAGAAGCATAGGCTAAAAATCCACCATGTTTCTTAAATGGAAATTGTAATGCACCCAAGTTTGGGGGGGGGTGTTGCTATGAGACAGAAGCCAGCAATCTCTACATACTGATGATCTAGATGGGTTGGGATATTTTTAGATGAACCCCAAATCACTTAAAACCAAACGAATTTTATAGAGTCCATCGTTTCTCACACTGACCCGATATATATACAAACCATGTCTGTAAAATTTAAGTGTAAAGCTTGGTGGATACCCGAAAGCAACGGGGATCAGATTCCCTGGAGCCTCGGCACTAGACAGAGACATGGGGGCATGCTCAGCCGAGATGGCCATCTGAGGACAGCGAAAGCAGATCTGTACAGAAGAGAAAAGTCAGCTAGACCATCGACAACCACAGCATCCTCCCCTCATCCCACCGAAACAGAGCTGGATGCTATGGATTTTGCAGAGGTCTATTGGCTTACAAAAAAATTAAGGAACAGCCACCGATGACCCTCACTGCATGCTTCTGTCACAGGAGACTTGACAACAGCTGAATAAAGAGCCAAGAGGAGCACAGCCAAAGAGGACTAATAAGAACAGTAAGAACAATGATGAGAATTGCTCCATTTTAACCTAAATTTCTGAGTGTCAGGTTCAGAAAGGGCACGCCATTCCAGGGTCACAATCATTCTATGGGCTGTTCCTCCAGTGTATCTTAGGTTAGTTTAATGAAAGATAACAGCATTTTAATTTTTTTCTTTCTTTTCTTCAAACCCTCCCCGCACCCAAGACAGGGTTTCTCTTTTAACCCTGGATGTCTTGCAACTCATTCTATAGACCAGGCTGGCCTTGACTGAGATCTGCTTGCCTCTGCCTCTGGAGTACTGGGATTAAAGGCATAAACCATTACACCCAGGTAGGATAAAAGGCATTTACTCTCTTGCAGGTTGCTTCTACATTGATGGGAATTGTCCCTTCTGAAGGCTCTTACAGAAGGGGAGGAGCTGACATTGTTTCAGGTTACACAGGGACAAGGAGGGGGATGGGGAATTAGTCCCAGGAGTTTGATGAAGGGACACACCATCTCAGAGGCAGGGTGCTGTACTTGGCACATCCACAGGTGCTGATTTGAGGAGACTGGAAACAGCAGGCTTTGCATTGGTGGAGGAGCGGAGTGGAGTGTAAGGAGTTTTAAAAAGCAAATTCATGGCTAAGCCTTCCTTTGTCCAGCATCCCAACCATGTCCCAAGAGTACCCCCTGGAGAAAGGACCCAGGAGGGAACAACTAGCAAAGCACATACTTGTTTGCAGGACCATGGCTCAACAGAGCTAATTGGAAATGACATCATTTCTACTGCTTGGTTGGCGAGTGTCAGATGAGAGCGAAATACTCATTTCACTCTCTGCGGTATTAGCTGTTTTTCTGTTGCTGTCATAAAAAGCTCCAACAAGAAGAAACTTAGACAAGAAAGAGGTTTCTTTTAGCTAACAGGTCCAAAGGAAATCATCATATCGGGGAAGGCATGACAGGAGAGCATGAGGCCATCTTGGCCCTCAGAATGAGCACATTTCAACTACATATGGAAAGCAAAGAGAGCAGAAACTACATGCCTTCAAAGTCTGCCCACCCAGTGATTTGCCTCCTCTAGTAAAGCTCTACCCCCTAAAGGTCCCAAAACCAACTGGGGACCACGCATTCAGACACATGAGCATTGTGGGATGGATTTAATATTCAAATCACAGCAGCCAGAAACTCAGAAAGGTGAGCGTCAACCCGTTTTATAAATGTTAGAACATGCCTAGGACCCTCTATACACCAAAGGCTAAGATGAAAAGGGATTGTGGACTCTTACTGCTTCACTCCTCCAATCTTCTGAGCTTTTATGGATTTTAGACAGTGCAACCATCATTATGACTTTCAAGGGGGGGGGGGGTCCCTGAATGCCTAGCACCAAACGGGTTGTTTCTTTTCATCTAAAACAAAGTGTCAAGTCAGATTGAAATTGATCCCATGCAGATGAAATACCTGACTACAAAACAGCTAGATAACTTAGGCTCCACACACACACACACACACACACACACACAGAGAGAGAGAGAGAGAGAGAGAGAGAGAGAGAGAGACATACACTCTCTATATATGTATATATTTGAGTGCATTTGTATGTATATGGTGTGTGTGTATGTGTGTGTGTGCGTGTGTGTGTGTGCACGTCCTTATTCTAGCCCAGAGCTGGGAGGATGGCTTACACTATGGTCACACTTTTTCCTGTAAGACTTGTAATTTCCTATCTGGTGGACTGGAGTCCATACAGCATCTCCTTCTTAGCTCAGTCTCAGAGTTCTGGGGTTTGCACCTTTCTCACAGCAGATGCAGTTTGGGGAGGAATGGACTGACCCAGGCAGAGTGTGGAGAAAAGAAAGTGGGACCATACAGAGGGCCACTGGTTTAAGGGCTAAAAAGGCCACACAGCTGTTCCTCAAAGTCGGGAAATGAAGTCTGAGAAAACTGTCTATGTAAGAAATGATGGCTTCTGTGTGTTTTCATTTCATACTCCTGCAGAATATAAGAAGATGCAGAGAGTTGGCAGGAGGAAACTTGACAGACTGTAAAAGCTCAAAGAACCTCCTTCTTGCTCTGATAAATAGTCCGGTTGTCTTTGTCCAGAAGAGCTGCTAAAACAAAATGATCTGTAAAGAACAGGGGTGTATTTCTCATCTTGGTGGATGCTGAAAGTCCAGGACTGAGGTGGTGACTCTTGGAGTCCTGCAGAGGAGAGGGAGGCTGTGTCCTTCCATGAGCAAGGTCAAGGGCTAAACTCATAAGAGCTTGTAAACAGGTCTATGAGGTAGGATCCCTATGACCCAGTCACCTCTAAGAACCCCACCTTTTAAAAACTCTCCATCACCAACACCGGGACTGCAGAGAGGACATATTCAAACCATAGTTGCAGTTCATCAGCTGAGTGCAGACAAATACTGCATGTCAGAATTCCAGCACAACGAGAAGCCAGGTACGCATTAGCTCGTGTAAAGAGAGCTGAACACACCGCACACATCGATGTATTGAGATTGCCCCCTTGGGGAGGCTCTTCCACTGCCTTGCATACATCCTGGAAATCGATGGGCACTACACACTTCACTCACTTGGATGTCTGCAAGCATAATTAATTAGCAGGGAGTTAAGCCACTGGAATGAAACTCACTTCTCGTTACTCACATTCTTAAAAGGCTCTGAGGATATTTAATCATTCTTAGAGTCTTAAGGTAACTATTTCATATAGTATGTCCCACCCCAGGGAGAAAAAAAACCTGGATGCATTTGTTTGATCTCCTTTTCACAGTAAATTTCACAATGTGTTCAAATCCTAGGAAGAAACTGGATGCTGACACTCTTTTTTTAATTTCAGGAAATTTCCACACTGTAATTGTGATCTCATGGTTAAGGCTCATTCTTTAGCAATCTTTCTCTCTCTGCAGTTATAGATGACAAGAATTAATGCTAGAAATCTCTTGCTATTGAGCTCTCCATTTTAAGATTTGTGCTGAGAGCTCACGATATTAAAAAAGTAATTTACATAAACTTTGTACAGCTTTTGCGTCTCCATGGTGTGCTCTTCCCCAGCTCTGCATTTTGCTTCTTGACACATTATCCATTATCTAAGCACCTGACCCTGCTGATGGGCCTCTCTGTTGTCTTGTTCTCCTAGTCCTCACTCTTGATGATGCTTCTCTTAATTCTCCAAGTCTGTTTTGTCAGGATACCATTTTAAGCAGGACAATAAGACTCAATTTACCCCAAGACTCAGTGTTTGATTCTACATGAGAGAAACAGAGAGAGAGAGAGAGAGAGTGAGAGAGAGAGAGCAAAGGGGGTGACAAACTTAAGGCAGAAACCATAACAGTATCCAGGGGAAATACCCCCCTCTCTGTATGTGTGTGTGTGTGTGTGTGTGTGTGTGTATGTCTGCACACTCATGTGTGTGTGCATGTGGAGGATAGGTGGAGGTTCCTTTAAAGGTGTGAGAATAGCAACTGACATTGTTATCGTGACCATTAAACCAGAATCCACACAATTGACACCTTCAATGAGTATGGTGAGTGTGGGGACAGCCATAAATAAACCCCTGCACCCATTGAAGATATCTTGAAAGAATAAGACCTAAACTATTGAGTGCCTACAATAGCAAACTAGGATATCCATAAGCATATAGGTCAGACAGAAAAGAAGGTATCCCACATAGAGGGTTTGCTATTTAAAGGAAAGTAAGAGCCAAGCAAATGGAATGTGTACATAAATCCAAATGAAATTTGCAATGCAAAAGTTAAAATGTGTTTTGAGATTAAAACAAACAGGTTGAAACTACAGTAATCATAAAAAACAGAAGTAAGATTAATATGAGTTCAAATGTTATACAGATTTTGGTTAGTAAAAAGGATAAAAGTATTGAACTGTTTTAGAAATAACCTTGCTATAATTTCTAGGAAAAATAACAAAAGCAGAAATGCATATAACTTGCAAATGAGGGAAGATAAATGTTATTGTTAACATAAAAGAAGTTCTGAGAAAGAAAGAATACAGTGAGATTTTGACTAAAGTGCCACAAAGAACAATGAAACATCCAAATCCAAGTGCCCAGCACTTCAGTGCCAACTGGTAATATCAGATGGAACTATGACAAGCAATATGCACACCAGATGATGAACAAATTGAGTCTCTTAAGTCTTGGGTCACCATGGAAGACTGGATTCACAATAAAAGCTCATTGCTGAAATACAAAACATTAATAGAAAATAGAAAAGTGACAGGTATGGATATGGCATTTGGTAGAATGTTCATGATAAAAATTGTAGGTAGCTCATTAAATTGGTGATATAGACACTTTCCTCAGTCTGACCAACACCTTCTTCAGGGAAATAGAGCCAGTGCAGACTGTGCCTCAGTAATAGACTGATTACCTCAGATGCACAAAGCCCTAGCCTCCATACTTCCCAAAACAACAAAATTCCCCTTTAAAAAGTCAGTAACAAATATTATGTCAGGTATATAGTAATTTCACATATTCTAATATCACATATTCCTTTCAATGCTGTATTAGCACATTAAGTCAGCATGACACAACAGAATTGACAGCATAAAGGAAAGATAGTTAGAAAAAGAGGGCCAGGCATGGTGGAGCAGCTCATAGTCAGCACTCAGGAGGTGGAGAGACTGAGATCTTAGCTCCAGGTCACACAGACTGCTCTACAGTGTGTGTGTGAGCCCCATCACAAAACCCTGTCAAGAAAGGAAGGAGTTTGGAGAGAGGGTGTCTTAATTATGGTTTTATTGCTGTGAGGAGACACCATGACCACAGCAACTCTTAAAAGGAAAGCATTTAATTGGGGCTGGCTGACAGTTCAGAGGGTTATTATCATCATAGTGGCATGCAGGCAGACAGGCAGACAGAGACAGGATGCTGGAGAAGGAGCTGGGAATTCTACATCTTGATAGGCAGCAGTGGGAGAAAGAGAGAGAGAGAGAGAGAGAGAGAGAGAGAGAGAGAGAGAGACAGAAAGACAGACAGACAGAGAGAGAGAGAGACAGACAGAGACAGAGAGAGACAGACAGAGACAGAGAGAGACAGAGACAGAGAGACAGAAAGACAGACAGACACAGAGAGAGAGACAGAGAGAGAGACAGAAAGACAGACAGACACAGAGAGAGAGACAGAGAGAGACAGAGACAGAGACAGAGACAGAGAGAGACAGAGAGACAGACAGACAGAGAGAGACAGAGAGAGAGAGGAGACTGGGTGTGGCTTGAGCATCTAAGACCTCAAAGCCCACCCCTAATGACACACTTCCTCCAACAAAACCACAGGTAATCCAACAAGGTCTAATAGTGTCACTCCAATGGGGCAAGCATTCAAACACATGAGTCTGTGGTGGCCATTGCTAGTTAAGCCACCACAGAGAGAGAAAGAATAAAAATAATTTGTGTGACTGGGAGATGATATGGTCTTTGAGACATAATTTTTACTTCAAAAATCCATAAATAACTTATTAGAACTTTAAAAATAATTTAGTGCAATTTAAGTACATTTGAGCAAAAATTTGAAAACAAATACATTTTACATGATAATAAGAATGCTACAAAACAAAAGTGCATTTGACACCTAGCTCTACCTCATTTACCTACAGTTGTTCTAGTCTAAGATGCCAACCCCAGCAGGCAGAATGATCTCATAGAATAACCTAGTTTTAGCAGATTGGCTGCAGCATTCTTGTGTAGATTGCAGCCTTAACTCACTAGGTGGGGCGCTGTTTGTGTTCAAAGATACTACTAGATCACATTACCTCATGACACCTCATGGTACTTAGCAAGGGATTTTCCATATAATACATGGTAAGTAATAATTGAATGAAGAACAGACATGTCAGTTCCTCTGAACACTGACTTTGACCTACAGATGATGGATCATGGTGCCCACTTTAAAAACAAAAACATCCTCCTTCTGGGTCTGCATATCCTGTACACATCCACCTTCCTGATGAGCACATGTCTGCCCCTGAATAATTAATGCTTCCAGAAGCAGTCCAAAGGCACTCAACTTCCTCCCAACGTGGATAGAGAACACTGTAATTAAGATATTTGTTGCTAGAGAAATTACTACGAAGTCCGAGCAGTAGCGAATTACAGTAGTACTTGAGACCATGAGTTCCCCTTCCCCCCTGGTTGAAGATAATATGCAGTTTCTAAAATGGGAATGTACAACGGTTGGTACTACCAACAGAAAAGCAATGCTGATGAAAGGGGAGAAATCACAGAACACAAGCTGTAATTACACCCTATGTCAATCTCACCCTTTCTGGAAAGAAAGTGCTCCTTCCTACGATAGGTCAGGTTTGCCGTGACCCAGGCTGGCTGTGCTCAATTCTCTAGAGAATCAGCAAAAAGAGGTCATATGCAAACAAAGCGTTATGAGTTCTTGGAAATAGTCATTTCAGCCACTATTCTGACCTGGCCACATCTCTGTCACCTAGCAACAGACAACTTCTGTTCTCATTAGGTCACCTGAAGATATATCTTCCCCAGTGAGCAAAACCAGGTATAAAAGGCAGAACACAGATTCTAGAGCTACCCTGTTGGTATCCTAGGGGTGAGGATCATGTGTACCCTCTTGTATTTTTAAAAGTTGGGCACATACAAGTCAGCTTGGAACATCAAATGCTCCTATTAAAATAAAAGGTACCACCTATTTTTGAGGCCTCTGAGTACTGAGAAGCAAAGGCTTAAAGGCTGATAGGAATCTGAACATTTTATGATTCTTCTAGAGAGGTTCATATTTCCTGGGTTCTTTACAAGATATGTTCCCTAAGATATGTTCCTCAACCTGCAAAATGTTCAAACCCTCACTGAAGCTCAAGGTGGTGGTAGAGAGGCCTCCCATGACTTCCTTTGGGAGCTCACTGCAGGCTGCGTAAGTCCAGCTCTTTGCTGGTAACATGGCATTGTTCATAAGCCATGGAAGGGTCTCAAGTGTGAAACCAGCTTCTGCTGCGTTCTGGATTTGCCAGAACTGTTCCAGCCCTACCTGATCTTTAAGTGTCACTCAAAGGGCCCATGACATGGTGGTTCCGATTGAGAAAAGGAATGCATCCTTTGCTCAATCATGATCCGTACTCAATAGAAGCTATCCCCATGCCTGTTCTTGGAGGTCACCCCTCGGACGCCAGATTCCTTTGTAGTCACCCATTACTGGATCCAGTGACCAGGCCTGTTTGCAGTGGTAAGGAAAGTCACAAGTTCTCCTGAACATCTTGGCAGTAAGTACGGTAGTGACTAACTCTGCCCTCTCTCCTACCAACACATTAAACCACCCTCTTCATACGTGAAACAAGATAAGAAAGAAGAAATAAGAGCAAGTTAAACACTAAATAGTGGAGATTTCACTGGTGAGAGAACGGTTAATGGGAAGAGAGAAGGAAAGAGTGACAGAGGGGGACAGACAAAAGAAACAAGACATGTATCATATTCCATGTCTTGGTGCTTAAATAGCTTCCAAATCCCACCATGCCTTGGGCCAGGTTTCTAAAGATGGCTGTCAGTGGTGAATGTTCACAGGTTTGTTCACGGTATTCAGGGAGATCAGAGGGAAATGAAGCTGTAACACGGCTGACAAGGAGCTTTGAAATGTCACAGAACACGGTAGCATGGCCCGGAGCTACAGATATCCACAAGCTTCTCTCTTAAAGAGATTTTTGAGTGAAACTATTCAAAGGTATCTTGTTAGAGCACACACCTTTTTCTCCAGGATCCCAGAAGAAAGTGTGCATCAGTGCTCCAAGTGTGACAGGGCACACCCCCAAGAATATCCATTGAGCCCCAAACTCTCTCCCTCCCACTGTATGCGTGCATGTGTTGTATATGGATGCATGTTAGGGTGTATGCACCTACAGAGGCTAGGAGCGCATCCCTTTCTGTCTTATTTTCTTAAGATAGTTCCTCACATTGAGTCTGGAACTCAATGTTTTTCTACTAGACCAGATGGGACGTGAATTCCAACTTTCTTGGTGCCCCTGGTTTGTGTCACAGCCATATGCACAGACACGCCCAGCTTGGTGTGTGGGTGCTGAAATCCAAATCTAGGCCTTTGTGCTTGTGAGTCAGCAAGTGTTCTTTCCCACTGATCCATCTCCCCAGCTGTGGTGGTGTAAATGAGAAATGCCCTCCACAGTCTCCAGCATTTGAACCCTTGGTTCTCAGTTGATGTGCTTTATGGAGATGTTTGGGAGGTGTGGTCTTGACCCCAGAGGCAGATTTTGACAATTTAAAAACTCACACCATGATTAGTTTGCCCTTTCTGCTTCATGCTTATGGTCAAAGATGTAAGTTCTAACCTTCTGTCACTTGCTGCCCTGATGAACTCTCAACCCTCTAGAATTGCAAACACAAATAAACTCTTCTGTCCAGAAGTTGCCTTGGGTGTGGTGAGTTTTCATGGCAATGGTAGAACATCAGCTCATCCCTGTAATGTTTAGTCTTCCTGCCCGCTGCCTGGTTCCTGTTGCTGTTTTCAGCCCCCAAATAACACACAGGACACTATAATACTTATGAAGCTGTTGGCCGTTTGTTTGATTTCAAACCAATCAGACACATATTTATGGAATGACGTCTCCCAACACATCCCAACTTCTGGCTATGCTGTTCTTGGCAATCATTTGCAGACAGTGTCTCCAAATCCCACTAGGCCACCTCCCAGCAAAAACAATGGCTCCCTTGTTGGTATTTCACAGCTCCCTACCAGATCCCCAAATCTCAGCTGACTTCATACAGTCCTATCTTTGGTTCATCACCACTCATCTGACTTCATGCTTACAGCTCTTGGGAATCCCCAAGTCTGACAATGTGTGTGGCTGGTTGGTCCTCTCCTCTGCTTTCTAAACCAGGAGGCCTCCAGGCCTACCTAGTTCCTAATAGTTTAAGTTGGATGCTTTCCACTCTGACTCCAGTCTAAATGCCCAGGGCTTTACCCAGATATTTGAAATCCCTTTCACTAGTGTGTCACTCTGTAAGATGCAGCTGCAGGGTTGCATTGACCCTATGAATGCCATGTGTACAAACCCAGTAACATTTGAAACAAAGTAGTTGCTGTAACAAAGCACCTGCATCAACTCTTATTGAAAGATAAAACAGTTTTTAGAGATCCAGTCATGTTGAGTGCAGCATGGAACCCAAAAGTGAAGTAGGCAGAATCACCATTTACATCGGTGTTCCAGGATTAACAAGTTCCAGTGACGTGCACTGCGTGAAAATGTAATCAAGTAAGTGGGCAGATGGAGACAGCCATGCAAGCCCATGCTGTGTAATTAAGTGGCAAAGTGGGTAAGTCCATCAGTATGCTAGGAATGATCTTCATCCATAGCAGGTGAGGGAGCAAAATCACCACCCCCCAGCCTCCTTCTATTTGTGAAGGTTTCCTGGAAAAAACAGTTCTCAAGGCCAAGTAGACCATAGTAAGGCTCATGGATAAAGCAGAGTTCTCAGGTACCAGAGTAGATTCAATACACAAGGGGCATCTCAGATAATTTTCCGTACTCTCACTCTCATTAGGTGAAGAGCAAAAGTGGTGACCCGATGCAATGAACACTTTCACCAAGTGAGAGAACAGTGTCACCCCTGGGGTAAAGCTGATACTTGGAGGAAAAGAATCTTACGTATCACCACAATTTGTGAACCTTCATAGCTCAGTCAACAAAATCTATTCCTTAATATTTAACTTAACTCATTAAATTAAATTAAAGATGTCTCCTTGGAGGTTTGATAATGAAACCAAGTTCATAACCACTGATGTAAGCCTTTCTAGAAAAAGTTGCCCAAAGCTTTCAGTAAAGATTCAAACTTTCTTCATCAAAGGTGTTACTAGGGAAGTCAAAAGACAAGTCTACAAAGTGTAGGAAATTTTTGGAAATCATATATCCACTCTAAGTCTTGTATCCCTGCTATGGGACAATTTAAATTCAACAATAAAAAGACAAATAGCTAAATTAAAATGCAGGCAAAAGATGAAGATAGGGCATTTCTCTGAAAAAGATTTATCAGCTGTACATGCACACAAATACCCACAAGGACACACATGCACAACACAACCCCACACACACAGATGCACACACATGCACACAGATACATACACAGATGCACACACAGACACACACAGATGCACATGGACACACATACATACACAGATATGCACACATATGCAGAAACACGCACACACACAGGATGTGTAATATCATTGGTAATCAAAGAACTGCAAATCAGAGCCACATTTGACACACACAGATTCAGATTCACATGGACACACATACATACACAGATATGCACATACATATGCAGAAATACAAACATTCCCAGATGCACACACACACACACACACACACACACACAGGATATATACTGTCATTGGTAATAAACGAACTACAAATCAGAGCCACATTTGACACTCATTTAGGATGGCTCTAAGGTCCTGCTACCATAGGAAAGTTTCACCCTAATAACTGAGTGTGGTAAATGGTATACCCCTATGATAAGCATAGAGAAGACCTTCTGAAATTGAACATAAGATTGCTGAGTACCTTGGGAAAATTGAAACATATTCACAGAGGAAAATTGCACACACATATATATGTATATATACATACACACACACATATATGTATAAATACACATATATCAAACAGTGATTTTGCAAAAGCCAAACATTAGAAATGATCCAAATATCTATCCATGGGTGTAGAGATAACAAAATGCAGTGAATCCATAGAGTAGAATATTATTTTTATTATTGGAAGCCCATGGAATTTTCCTTAGAATTTAAAAGAAAAGCCCAGTGAGCACAAGTTGCAAATCTTGGCAGCGGCTCAGAAGAGTCAATGAGCAAGGAAGGGAGAGAAGCCGGGCCACTGGAATTAATCCAAAATGAGGTCAGCCCCACGGAAGACAAGCCATTGCAGGGTGGCAAGGGGAGTTTTACAGAAAGAGGAAGGGAATCCAAAGTACCAGAGGAGGAATACTTAGGCTCTGGCTAGCTCTGAGAGGAAGAGACAGAGAAGAGGGAAAGGGTATGTCGTCCCACATGAAGGCAGACCCAGCCAAACATCACGGAGGCTCACCCAGACTGCCATAGGACAGTATTATATAGTCAAAAAAAAAAAAAACCTAATGTGTCGCTCAGCACAACACACCAGAAAGACAACGGTGCTAAGTGCAAAAAGCAGCTAACAAACAAGCATCACGTGACTCCGTTTGAACAACTTGTAGCACCGAGTGACTCAGTTTGAACAGCATGCATTACAGGGCTCCATTTAAACACGTCTGTCCAGGAGAAAGCCAATTAATGGCGACAGTAGATTAATGGCTGCCAGGTGCTTGGGGGAGGGGAGAGTACCGTGCTGCCCAATGTGTACATTTTTCTTGGGAATGATAAAAATTGCCTGCACTTGAACCAGTTGTTACAGTTATGTGGCCATCTCAATAAAAAATTAAAATATGTAATTTTATGGGGTCAGTTTTATGATATGCAAATTAATTCTGAGTTAATATGGTTTACCTCATCATTTTCCCTGAACAAACCTGATAAGAGCTCACGGTAGCTTTGAAATGTGGAGGAGGGGTCAGGGCCGTCATCATGAGGAGATTCCTGCTGGATTATCTCACCCCACATTGTCTCACCCACAAATACCACAGCATCCTCAACTTTCACAACCAGTCTGTGCACATAAGCAAAAGGAGCTCAAGTCAAAAATGCGTCTGGGCACCAGGGCGCAGCTCCTACAGTCTAATTGCACGGACTGGGTGATTGGCCTACTGATGGTTCCCATCCCCCCCTCTGAGCAAGCCTGGTCACGGCTGATAACTGCTGAGAAGTCCCTTCTCTAAGCCTGGCCACATTAGGGGTGGGGTGCACAGAGGAAATCAGAGAAGAGATGGGGATTTCTAAGAGGATTAGGGAAGAGAGACCATGGCACATTTTCTCTCTGCTCCACCTCAGCAAAAGTTCAAGAAGTGAGGTTTCATCTCCATTAGAATGCTCTGAAACATGGATGGAGTGTTAAGACAAGAGAAACTGAGGCACCAAGGGCCCAGGGTGGTCCTTGCTAATGACAGCTTTCGGGAGAAGACACTGTCTCAGCACCAGGTGGACAGGGTCCCTGCTCTTTCCGTGTTAGAAAAGCTATTCCTCCTAATGTAATCTGTAACTAGCATGTCCAGGTCACAGACATCTGTATTTGCTACTTTGGAAGTCAAACTTTCTCCATCACAGCTACTGGGGAGTGACTGGGAGTGGAAAAGCCCGGATGAAGGGACAGAAGAGGGTGGCTGGATCGGAGCACAGTGAGGAGGACTGTAGAGCCAGCACAGCTGATTCCACCCTGCCCCCCAGAGGACCAGATCTCTGAAGTTGCACTTCTCCAGAGCTTTGCTGCCTCTGACCTCCAGGGTTCCTCTTGCTCTCCAGCCCTGCACAACCATGGGGGAAGGCCCAGAAGTGACAGAGCTCTCTTAAACTGGAGAAAGAAAGCCAGGCAAGATGTGCTGTAGACTCATGCTGAGGCCAGTCTCCAAATCTCACGTGTCATAGCAGGGATAATGGATCTGGTCCCCAGTCTCCACCTGTCCCTGGCCCCTCTCAGTCCACAGCCCCACCCCATGCCCACTCCCACTGTTCTCTGAGCTCACTTCCTTTTGTTTCAGTGTCACCATGCAGATGGGGACATCTGGTTGCCCTCCTCTACAGCACAGTCCCCTTTATTCCTGAGAGTGGCTCTGTATCAGCAGAGGAAAACCATTTCCCACCACGGCTTCATCCTCATCACAGTGTCCAAGCTCTGCAGGACAGACAATTCTCTCTGCAGACACCTCCTCTCTCAAACTGTGAACTCTGGTGGGACCGCTAATTTATTGGTCTCTCATTAGAGGAATAAGCATGGAGATTTAGATAAAGTCTTTCTGTTTGCATTTTAATGCCAGTCTCTGCTAATTCGCCCATCTTTTCCCTCCAAGGGGTCTGCCTCCTTAGGCCCCAGACCAGCAAACCCCTCCCCTGCTCCCTAATGAGCGGTTCCATCCCTCCTACTAATTGAACCTCCACCTGCTCCTGCCCTCCTCTTTGCAAGTCTCAGGCAGCCCTGAGGGATGCTGTCTGTGTCCAACAGACTCCATCCAAGCCATTGTTGGCCCACCATAGGGAGTCAGCCAGATCTTGACAGAGCAAACTTCTCATTTTGCCTCTCTCTCTCTCTCTCTCTCTCTCTCTCTCTCTCTCTCTCTCTCTCTCTCTCTCTCTCTCTCTCTCTCCCTCCCTCCCTCCAAATCCCCTGGAAGAGAAAACAAGTAAAGCGATGCCAGATAGTAGAACTACCCTCCCCCTTTAAAGCTAGGTTTTTTTATTTTGTTTTAAATTGATTTTGGATTAAAGGTTGTAACAGGAAAATAATCCCAGTTGTCAATGTCATTCAAACAAATGCTTCAGTGTATTCTAAAATGTGTTCCATGGATGGAAAACTGTTTGCGATGTAGCCTAAAAAGGCTTTCTCTGACAGTCTTTGTTGTTGTTGTTGTTTATTGTGTGTGTGTGTGTGTGTTTGTGTGTGGTATATGTATTTGTCTACTTGTAGATATATAAACAATAATCCAGGTTTCTATAGAGACTAGCAGGTGTTGAATCTTGTAGAACTGGAGTTACATTCAGTTGTAAGCTACCTGGTGTGGATTTTGGGAACCACACTGTAGTCTCTGAAGCACTGAGTAACTGATGCTCTCCTCCACTGAGCCACTTCTCAGGCCCCTCTCTAACCTCCCCGTGTGTGTGTGTGTGTGTGTGTGTGTGTGTGTGTGTGTGTGTGTGTGTGTGTGAGAGAGAGAGAGAGAGAGAGAGAGAGAGAGTTCATACATATGTGTGTCTGTGTATGTCCATCTGTCTCTTACTTTCTACATAGCCCTGGCTGTTCTAGAATTCTCTATGTAGACCACGCTGGCCTCAAACTGCCTGCCTCTGCCTCCTGAGTGCTGGATTGCTGTGCCCAGCTTTTCTGACCATTGTTGATGTTGTCTGTGTCCACATTTTGTCTATTAAATGGTGATGAAGCATCTTTCTTTTTAGTTGGTGCATATTTGCTGTGCATGGCACTGGGCTTCATAAAGACATTTCAATATAGCTGTATATTATACTTATATTCTCCCATACTCCCCTCCTCTCCTTCCATTTCCACTAATCTTCATCTCACCACTTTCACTTCTACTTTTACATCCTATAAACATAAATTATTAAATGTATCAAACGTGAATGAGAATGTGGCGTTTGCCTTCCCATGTCTGACTTACTTTGCTTAATATGATAATTTCTAATTTTATTCCTTATTTTCTGTAAGCAAAATCATTGCATTATTCTCTATGACTGAATAAATTTCTATTGTCTGTATATATGCACTCCCTTTATCCACTCCTCTGTTGATGGACACTTAGCTGATCCCATAACTTATCTATGGTGAGTGGTGTTGCAATAAAAACCAGTGTGCAGTATCCCTGTGATTCATTTACGTTGAGTTCTCCAGGCAATTATCTAGCAGTCTTAAGCTGGGTCACATAGTGGCTCTGGTTTTAGTTTTTTGAGGGACCTCTATATTGTTTTCCTTAGTGACTAGACTCTTTGCATCCCTATCCACAGTACATAGGAGTTTGCTTTTCTCCCCATCCTTGCCAGTATTTAAGGTTATTTGTTTTCTTAACCACTGCCATTCTCACTGGGATGATGTAGAATCTCAACGCTATTTTATTTGCATTTTCCCAATGGTTAGTGATGTCTGACATTTTAAAATTTTTTGGCCATTGGCCATGTGTATTTCATCTTTAAATAATCATCTGTTTATTCCATTGGCCTACTTATTGGTTAAGTTGCTTGATTTGTTGTTTTTTTAAGGTTTTCAGCTTTTATAGATTTTTAGTTATTAATACTCAGTGAGATGTAAAGTCAGAAAAGTTTATTTCCTACTCTGTTGGGTGTGTCTTCACTTGATTGGTCCATTTTCTGCTGCTGTGATGGAATGCCACAAATTGGGTAATTGATAAACAATAATCATATATGTGTTTAATAGTTGTCAAGGCTGAGGAGTCCAAGACTAGGGTCTGTACATGTTGACGTTCCTCTTGGGTATCAAAACATGGCAGAAGATTCTGCATATAGAGAGGAAATTGGGGCTGCCTTTTCATAAATACCCTTCCTGCAGGGCTCCTCCAGTTTAATCACCTTCCACAAACATGCAGATCACAGAGGCTGCAGTCCTCTGTCCACCAGCATTGCGTTTGTACATCCTGAAGCACTGTAAAAGGACCTTCCTTGTCATCAGTCCACACCCATTCTGACCTGGGGATGAATGTTCTTTTTCCCAGGATGCTTTTGTCTTCCTGAAGCTCACTCAATGCAGTGGTAGGTCGCATACTTGGTCTGCTGTCTTCAGAAGCACTCCCCACCCCAGCTTTCAGAAGCATCACTTCCCCTATTGCTTTCTGAAGGTTCAATGAGAGTGAACACTCACCTGCATCTCATGAGCTCTTGCTTCCAATGATCGGGCTATGACCACTCCTTCCTTCCTTCACGGTATCTTCTGCTCAGCAGGAGTCAACCTGGTACAATGTCAACCTCTGCATAGATTTCCCTGAACAGAGCTCTGGACTTACTGAAACAGTCTCAACTGGCAAGAAATTGTCCAGGGCTGAGCTGTTTTCTTTGGCCTGCTGGCTAACCAGGATGTAACTGACCAGTGAGAGACTGGGCTGGGTAATCCCCATCTCAGCCAACTGACTGAGCTGGCACATAGTCTGACTTTGTCTCATATGCTAGAAAGGCTCTGTGATTACATTTTCGTCTTCCTATAATAGGGTCAGTTGTATCCAGGCTCCATCATGACAGCACCATCTTTACTGTAGACTTAATCCATATGTTCAGAAATTATATGGGAATCAAATGCTCCTTGGCATCAGAGAGTAACTCCCAATTGTTCTCAATGGATTTTTTATCTGAAAATAAGGGCCGATTTACATGAATTTACATCTAAAATGCAAATCACACAGTGCCCCGACTACAGGGAGCCAAAGAAAATTTGAAGGCTGTTGAGTTTCCTCCTTTATCTAAAAAGCAAAGGTTCCATTTGGGTTTTATAGTAGAATAAAACAAAGCTGTGTCCCTAAGCAGTATCCTACACAAAATGGGAGGCAGCCTGGGTTATACACAGGGCCCCTTTATCCTGCCCATGGTGTCTGGACTCCCCATCTTCCATCTGCACCTGATTTACATGACTCCCTTCTCAACTGCCTGTCAGCACAACACAGGAGAGAGGCGGTGCTGGAAGTGGGGGGGGGGGTTAGTGGGGAGGCTGGAGAGGAGGGGTAGCAGGGGGTGTTAGTGGGGAGGCTGGAGAGGAGGGGTAGCTTCAGCTTTTGCAGAGGAAACCTGTACTGTGGAGCTAATAATAATGAGGATCCCTGGGTAGTGTGGTCACTTCCTACAGAGAGAAGACCAGGTCAGTTGGACATCTTTTGCTCAACACTCATACTAAGACCTTAGAAGAATCCTAATTCCACCAGTGTAGCTAAAGGATGCATGGTTATGTCTGTGTGTGTGTGTATTTGAACGAAGACTCTACACTAAATGCCGCTCTCAACTGCTCATGGCAAGCGAGAACATCCAATAATTAAAATCTGACTTGCTACCTGAAGAAAACACTACCTGCGTATGAAGGTGTGACAGGGGCATTCACCATTGCATGCCCTTCCTGCTGGCCCTTTATGAATGAACCAAAGGTCAACAGAGACTTCAACAAAGCCTGTTGAGCAACCCAGGATGCAGAAAAGAGGGACTTTACTATTCCAGTCAACCCAGGGGGCTGCAGAAGAGGAGACACCTTGGCAGTTAGGCACACATTCTTCTTTGATAGGAATGTAATGTTCAGGCTGAAAATTAGTAGCGGGCCTTGAATGGGTGCCTGTGGGCCTATTCTTAGAGCAGAACCATTTCAGACAGACAAGCACTTAGAGAACCTGGAGAGACATCTGAGTCACAAAGGGAGGGACCCACAACCCCTCTCTCCTCTCTGGCTGCGAGGTCTCTGGGTGGGAGTTAGTTCTTTTCTTCCACAGAGGGTCCCAGGGAGAAGACTCGCATCCTTAAGCTTGACAGCAGGCACTCTCACCAGCTGAGCCATCTGTGACCCTGTGACAGCTTTGGTGAAGGCGAGCAGCTCCACGCAAAAGCCCAGGAGCCATCAGAGCCCCCAGCTCTTGTCACAAACTCTAATATGCCCTTCCAAGGATAAGTTCTTTGCTTTTCCTCTGCTTAGGGGAGGCGTCTAGGGGCGGTCCTGCTTAGGTTAATTTGCATCCCACTGATTTCAGCGAATTTGATCTTTTCATATGTTTATGAATCATTTAGACTTTCACTTCTCTGAAATTATCATTCAGAGCTTCCCCCCTTTGCCTTTGAAGTTGTTTGTCTTTCTCGGTACAGTTGTAAAAGCTCTTAATGGACTGGAAGTGTGTCCTTCTTCATCCATGCTCAGGGACCACCAGGACAGGGACAGTAGCCTTTGCTGCCTGCAGCCCTAGCCTACCTCCCAGACTCTCCTCTTCTGCATCTTGGAGGGCCCCAGAAAGTATACAAGTGTTTAGATTTACATTGCTTTCATATCATCTGTTTTCAAAGCTCCAGACCAAGGGAGAGAAGTGTTCACTTTTTTCTGACCTTCCTCCCCCGCCCCCAGCAGCTGCACAGTGTCGCACCGCGAGGGAGTCTCCCCGAAGACTGTCACCTGTGTCTCCCCTGTGCCCTGCCCTACCCTTTGTTTACCTCCTCAAAATGAGTTCTGTGTTTTATCCAGAGATGGTTGCAGATCTCAGGGTGGGAACCAGGGCCAGTGCACCCAGGAGCTCGCCATAGATCCCAGGGTAGCTCTTACATGAAGGTGGAGGCCTCCTCCTCAGCTTCAGCAACCAAAAGCAATTTAAATGTTGTTTTGTGTCATCAGTATTACCCAGAGCTCCCTTGTGGCTTAAAGAACAGATTCAAGATACAGCAAAGGTCTGTGGAGGGCAGGCCATGCGCAGCCTGCTAAGTTAGTGCCTACTGTGGGAAACCATGAGTTTCTGGCCACACCTTCCCCTAAGCAGATCTCTTTCACAATATCATTTGTCTCCACGTTAAGTGTAAATGCAGAAGAGAGTGCTGTGCCCTGTGATGAGTATTTAGGCACCTTGACGTGTCCAGTACCATTCGGGAGGCATGAACAGGTACAAAATGCATTCCCACACATAAATGTTCCACATATAAATTTATCAAAGTAGATGGGACTGTATGGTACATGCACATGCCAAGATCACACGAGACCAAGGACTTACCAAATGCCAGACAGAGGAACGGTACAGCACCCTTCACCCCATAAAAACACTGACGTTGTGCTGCTATAGCCTCGTCAATGTGTCCTCAGGCCACCCCACACATGCCAGGAACTGACAGGCAGAGCTCCTGATGATCCCAGAGTCTCACTTAGCATGGTTCTGTTGCTAAGCATCCTGCTGGAACTGTCATCTCTCCATCTGTCCATCATCCAGACCAGGTCATGTGCCTCACCGCTACAGTCCTTCACTTCTTCAATTTAGTTCAGCCCTGCTACTGTCGGGACACTGTGTGCCTGTGACTCCTGCTCTCTGGCTGGGCTCCTTAATATCTAACCACAGAGTATCTTACCTGCAGAGAGTATTTGCCTCTGTCTCATCTCTTTGCCTCCAGAGCCTTTAGCAGTTCTCTGTCTCTGTCTCTCTCTCTGTATACATGTGTGTGTGTCTATCTGTGTGTATGTGTCTGTGTCTCTGTCTGTGTGTGTGTGTGTGTCTGCCTGTCTCTGTGTGTGTATCTGTGTGTGTGTGTCTGGTGGGTCTGTCTGTGTCTGTGTTTGTGTCTGTCTGTCTGTCTGTATCTGTGTGTGTCTGTGTCTTTCTATCTGTCTGTCTCTCTGTATCTGTGTGTGTGTGTGTGTGTGTGTGTGTGTGTGTGTGTGTGTGTGTGTGTGTGTGTGTGGTGTAGACAGGGGGCTCACTTTGAACCTGAAGCCTGTTGTTTGGGCTCAGCTACCAGGCCTGGGAGCCTCCAGTATCCTGCTGACTCCACCTTCCCCTGAGTAGGGCTAGGATAGATATCTCCATAGCTGGCTTCTCTTGTTGGAGCTGAAGATTGGAGCTTAGCTACTCCCACTCGTGAGCAGGCACTTGGCCCACTGAGCATCCCCAGCCCCAAGCAGGGATACCCAAGGACCAGTGAGTGGCTGGTCTCTCTCCCCAGTTTCCCTTTAGCATTTCACTTCCATATCCACACGGACTGCTTGCCCTTGGCAATGACCCTCCTTCCCTGGGTGTCCTCAGTGGTCCCTGTACTTCATTAGGACTGGTTTCTGACTAATTGTCCTGCCTTGTCATTAATCGCTTTGGTAAGTAAAAGCAATACAAATTAATGGAATTCCTTGGTATCTAATTGCTGAATTACTGTTTTAACTGAGGTCACAAATCATTTTGGCAAATATACATTGTTATGCTTTTTATTGCCAATGAATCAGGAAATTAAATTAATGATTAAATTGATTAACTCTGACTAACGATGATAATTGGTGCTGGCTGCTTTGGTCTTCAGATGAATGGAAAGGCCATCTTCCCGACTTCCTGGGCTTCATCACAGTATTCTCCATACCCAAAGTAGGAAGGGGAAAAACCATGAACAATTCCCATGATGGACGCTCCTGCTCACCCACTCTTGAAGGCTGCATGCTCATTCTAGACACACATACCCCTTCAGTCCATGTCTACTTCATTCATTATTCTTTATGACTGGGAAATCATAATAAAAGCATTTTTATAAAATGGAAATTTTATGCTAAAGTCAGCATATACTCCATTCTTTAAAATCCTCATGCCACGAAGTCAAGGCCCAAGATGTGTTTATTGAGCTCAAACTGAGCATGGTTAGAACACTCCGACTGTCTGCCCAGGGCATGCTGACAAACCCATGCCTTAGGGGTAATGCCCTCCTGCAGCCTTGCAACTCTAGAGTCTTCCAGGACTTCCCTCCAGGAACAAACAACCCCACAGCATTTGGCCTGGCTCCCGGGGCTCTCTGTCCCTTCTCCAGTCTCCTATCTTTCCATGTGCTCTAACCCTGCTTCTCTGAGGTCCTTTCACCTCAGCTTCTAGAACACCAAGTTGTAAGTGTTGCCTACCTCTGCAAACCCATGTCAGTAGCCATCATAAGGCTCTTGGCTCTGTTGCTTTGTCCCACATATGTGGACCTCAGCAGCACTTCCAGAGGTAAATCTCTATCTCACAGTTGCTTCCAGGAAATCTGATGCCCTGGTGTCTCTGGATAGCTCCCAAGGACAGGGAACCTCACACGGTCACTTTTGTTGCTGCCAATGTCTGTCAGACTGAGTTAATTCCCTGTGTGGTGGGCCAGGTGCCTGTTACAGCATTATGTGACTAGGAAATGCTCATCTAGAAAGACAATGAGGTACAGCCATCTTGATCAACCTTTGCCTTTCATGCAACTTTAAGGGGTGAGGGAGAAACACACTGCCCAGACACCCACACATGAAAGCCAGAGCCTGAGCAATAAACAAATTAGATAAAAGATCTCTGAATGAAAATCACACCCGCCATTCCTCCTCAGGTACCTCTGGACTTCATTCCAACACATCCTCCTAACTTCATACCCTCCATAAATGGATGAATAGATAGATAGCTAGATGATAGACAGATGACAGATATAAATAGAAGACAGACAGATGATAGAGATAGATAGATAGATAAGAGAAAGATATATCAGAGATAGATAGATGAGAGATAGATAGATACATGCACATACACCAGTGAGTAGAGTTACTGCAGAAGAGAAACGTGCACATTGATAAAAATGGCGGATCATTAGAGCAACCCTGGCCTGAAGGTGTGAACAGATGTGAATGCTGGACTGTGAAAGTCAGTCCCAGTCTGCCACAGGACAAGGTCAGGCAGAAGGATCTTAGTCACCTATAATTATTTCCAATGCAGAGGACTCTTCTACCACACCCCTGCCCTGCCCACTGAAGCAGGACTCTCCTGCCACACCTCTGCCCTGCCCACTGAAGACTCTTCTGCCACACCCTGCCCTAACCACTGAGGGAGGACCCTCCCACCATATCCCCACTGTAGCCACTGAAGCAGGACCCTCCCCACTATATTCCTACCCCAGCCACTAAAGCAAAGTACTACAGAGTTCCCTCATATGTAAATTTCTGCCCCAAACTCTTTGAAACAACTCCAAAAGGGGTGATTTCTAGTTCAGAAACAAATAGCTCAATCTACATTTCTGAAGTGGACAGAGACTGAGGAGGGAAGATTCGATGGTGGTAAATAAGTGTCAGAATAACCAGGCAGAAGGCAGGAGCCTCGATGGAGAATGGAACATGGCCATTCATAAGGGCATGAAAGCATGAGACACAGTTGGGAAGGCAGGGAGGGTGACAAAGTATATAGGAGCACAGCGACACCACCAAAGACAAGAACTCCATCCCAGACCAGGGAGTAGAGGTGCTCAGAACTAATGGGCAATAATAGCTGCTCATTGGGTCTTAGTAAACCCATTTTGAAATGGTCCGTTCTCTTTTTAATCTCCTATTATCAAAGAGAACTTGAAGCATTACTGGGAAGGTCACAATTGAAGAAGATTATGTGGCTGCAGACCCAGCCAGACCAAAGTGCCCTGAAAAAGCCTAATGGGGAAGGACACACAGGGCAGAATGAGAGCAAATCACTCTTTTAGGAGGAAGAAGACATCTCAGTGTGCTTAGAGACCTACCTGCCTGGGTGTGATGGAGACCCCATTTCCAGCTGTATGTACACAATGGCATCTGGCTATCAGCTGCTGATCTCCTGTGTTACAAAGAATGTCGCCAAACAGGATGAGCACATCCAAGACAGTGTGAGGAGAAGGTAGTCTTATACTTTGTTCCGTGTAGCCGCTGGTCATCCATGCTGCTATAATCAACACTCGTGAAACTCAGTACACCACACTCACATAAAATGGAAGCAGAAAGGGGCTGGGGGCTGCTTGGAAACAGGAAGCGATCAGGGTACATGGGAAAGGGCCCAGAGAGGAAAATGAGGGATGAATGTGATAAAAGAATATCACATGCCTGTATGAAAATGTCACAATGAAACCCATTATTATGTATAATTAATACATGCTATCGAAAACATTTTTGAAGTCAGCTCAGCAGGGGTTGGAGAGATGGCTGAGAGGTTAAGGTGCTTATGCTCTCACAGAGGACTCGAGTGGGGTCCCTAGCATCAGTGTCAGGCAGTTCACAACCACGTCTAACCCTAGCCCTTGGGACATCCAAAGCCTCTGGCCTCCGCAGGTGCTGCACTCACATGCATATAGTCACACACAGACACACATATAATTTTTTTTAATTCTAAGAAGTCTAAATAGCAAACATCTCAGAAGATAGGAAGTGACTCCTCCCTCTGCTCTGACAACACATCTAGGACAGTTGTTTTCTAACCCACCTGAGAGGGACAGTCTTGGGCACAACTTCAAAATCCACTGATAATCAGGTCCCAGAATGCCTTTGTTGTGGGGCGTGACAGGGATTCAAAGCTCACAGACCTTGATATGGAGATAAATCTGTGAGTCACTCTTCTAAGCAAGTCTTCTTTCATTTGTTTATTTATCTTTTTTTAATTCACTGAGTGTTGATGTGCCAGGATACACGTATAGCCTTGCAGAAGCCAAGTATGGGGATTCATGGGACTGGGTAGTGGCTGCCATACCCCCCCCAACTGCCACTGCAGACACTCAGAAGTTTCTCGGCTGCTCATTGATTTTTAAATCATTCTGTGAATCGACTCCCAATGTGTCTGTTTCTTAGGTGTCTGCCCACTTAGCTCTTGTTGGTTGACCCTCTATCAAGAATGTTGTGAAAAGTCCACAAGAGACTGCCAGGTGGGTTTCCCTCTTATCAGAGAAGAGAGTGGCAGAGGGGCTGAGGGCAGAGTGTGTATCACTCACACATCTTTGTATCTAGTGAGATCATCACCTATAGACACTTGCTCTGCATCAGGCCCTCTGCATAGCAGAAGCAAGAATGGATATTTTCTCTTCTCAGCTGAAAGTTTTGATTTTCAGGTAGAGTATGACTTCATATCTTTACAGCAACACACTTCTCCACCTCTGAGAAAACAATTCCTTATCCTGTAACTGGGCATCATGCCCAGTAAGTTATCACCTGGCTCATGACTTCCTGTCTGGGCAGACACAGCTGTGGAAGTGGGAGGGTTAGTGTTGTGACTCATCAGTCAGCTGTGGCTTTTCAAAGGTTATGCTGTGTAACCCCCCAAGAGAAGCATCAAAATAAATTGCAAGAACCGCAGGCCCAGCAGAGAGCTGCTGATTGCACTGTGGCAGCCTTTTCAAAGCACAGCAGAGGGTAGGGACAGCTCACCGATGTGAGTTGAATGAGAAGTTCATTCATTCAAGAGCTTGGTGTGACCTCTATTATGTCACTGTGAAGACACATTGCTTTCCCTCTTGAGTAAAATGGACCAAGTCATCATGGGTGATTTGAACCTCTCAAGAGATAGACAAAAAGTGGCCAAGCAGTGTTCTCCACTCCTCTCCTTATGGAGACACCAATAAAATGATTAGCAGTGACAGGGGGGCAAAGAATGAGGGAGATGGGCAGAAAGACACTCAGTGGGAGCAAGAACAAGATTGAGTTCATCAGCAAATAGATCGTACCAATTGTGGAAAGCTGAAAAGGGGATGAATCAGAACAGTATACTGTAGCCTCAGACTCACAGAAAAAATAATAGACTGAGAATAGCAAGAGCAGGGATAATAACAGCTGCCGGAACACATCAGTTAACAGGAGCTGGGAGTCATGGGCCAAGCCCAGTAATCAACTTCCAACCCACATTCTCACAACTAAGTCCCACAGCAATCCTGACACAGTGGCATTATCATTCCCATTGCAATTGAGGAGGCTGAAGCAAAGACTTTATGTAACCTGTCTAAGGTGATAAGACTAATAAGTATGGATCTGGAAGCCAAAACTCATACCCAGGCAATCTGACTTCAATTTCATGCCATACCCAAGAAAAGAGGGTGAACTGTCATTCACAGAATCTGAGAGAAGCTGTAGATATTATGGGTGAACACAGAAGAAAAATAAAAAAGGGGGGTAGGGATATATACATTATAGTTGTTTCCATTTCATTAGTGTCTAGATTAGGATTTCTAACTCTCCTAAAGGAAAAACATTTAACTAGGTGACTTACACTTTCAGAGGTTTAGTCCATTATCATCATGGGGCAACATGGTGTCTTGCAGGCAGACATGGTATTGGAGAACTAGCCAAGTGTCTGCATCTTGATTTGCAGACAAGAGGAAGTAGTCTAAGACACTGGGTACAGCTTGAGCATATATGAGACCTCAAACCTCATCTCTACAGTGACACACTTTCTCCAATAAGGTCATACCTGTTCCAAAAAAGCCACACTTACTGATAGTACCACTTCCTTTTGGGTCTATTTTCTTGAAAACTACCACACTCAGATATTGATAAACATGGAGAGAAAATGTCTCAAAGTTTTCTTCTGACAAAATAAATCCAGTGGGTGATAGGACAGGTAATGGGTGGATGTGTAATGATGGATGGATACTGGGTGAATGGTAGATGCTGGCTAGACTGTGGACAGATGATGGATAGGTGAGTAGTAGAAAACGATTTGGATAAGTGTTTTTCCTATAAGCCACCTATTTGGTTTTCTTCCCTGTTGCTGGACAAAAACAACATAGTGAAGCAAGGTTTATTTTGCTCACATCTCTAGGTCACAGTACATCATAGCAGGGAAATAAGGCAGAAGGAATTTAAAGAAGGTGAGCGCAAGCACAGTCAAGAGCAAAGAAAGAATTAAATGCATGTGTGCTTGTGTTCACCTTGCTCTCTCTACTCTCATGTAGCCCAGAATCTCCTGCCCAGAAAGTAATGCCACCCACAGTGGGTGGGTCTTCCCATATCAATTAGCATCATGAAGACAATTTACCACACACAGGTTTACAGGCCAGTATGTTCCACACAGTCCCTCAGTGAGACAATGTGTTCTACATAGTCCCTCACCAATGCCATGTATTCTATACAGCCTCTCATAGACAATGTTTTCTACAGAACCCCTAGTGAGACAATGTATTCTACACAGTCCCTCACCTAGGCAATGTGCTCTACACAGTCACTCACATAGACAAAGTGTTCTACAAAGTCCCTCACATAGACAATGTGTTCCACACAGTCCCTCACATAGACAATGTGCTCTATACAGTCCAAGAGTCTCTTCTCAGGTGATTCCAGAGTCTGTCAAGGTAGAAACTTGAACTAAGCATCACATCAATCACATCATCCACTAGCTCACTTTCCCTGATATAAATCCTGTCAGTCCACAGGCCTCCTCACAGACCAGGGATTCTCCAAATGCTCCATATGCAGGCACCAGCTCATCATAACAGCAGAAGTAAAGTGTACCCGCCAGCTAGATAAAGTAGCACATTCTATTCAAAAGGTGTGTTTGTGGGGGGTGCGCATGTGAACTTAGAGGACAATCTGTAATGATTTTTTTACAGCTTCTGGAGATTGAACTTAATTCACCAAGCTTGGACAACAAGCACCTTTACTGATTTTACTGGCCACACATTCTGCTTTCTTAAGATGATCAATCTGTCCATTAATGATCAATCTGGCCATTAATCCCAGTACTCAGGAGGCAGGGGCAGGCAGATCTCTGAGTTCAAGGCCAGCCTGGTCTACAGCATGAGTTCCAGGGCAGTCAAGACTACACAGAGAAACCGTGTCTTGGAAAAATAAAATCAGTCTGAATAGATTAGGAGATGTAAAATGGAATCATTAGATTGAACTAAAATGTACAGAAAGAGAAACTGGCAATTTAGCTGACACTGGCAAAGGAGGCAGAGAAAAGAGTAGAAACAAGAGGAAAAGCAGGAGATATTATCCTTCGGTGACGACCAAAGCAAACAGCTGTGGTGAGAACCCTGGAGGGTCCTACAAACCACTTTGTCCATCAAATATATCATCTCGCTTTTACCCTCCCTTCTGCAGCTCTACATTTCAACAGCAGCACATTCTGAGGCCTTTCTCACCTCCTCTCTGTGAACTAGTAGCCTTCCTCATCCTCATCCCCACCCACATTCCCTGCCACTCACCTGCTTCCAGTTCTTCCAGAACATTTGCTGGTTCAGGTGCCTTGAGTCTCCTGCAGATGCTGTCAGCTCCAGAGGATATGTCCTTCAACAACAACAAAAAAGGGTTAAGAAAGAATCCACAGAAGTAAAAACACACTCTCCAAAATTAAAGACTAGATCAGAAAATTCCCCAGAACACAAAGCAAAAAAGACAGACAGGACAGACAGAAGAAAAGTTTAAGATAAGAATAAGAGGCATTGAGAAATTCCCCTTTTGGAAGGATTTCAGAAAGAGAAAGTAAAAGAAAATGGAGGAAACTCATAAAGAAACTTGGCAGGAATTGCTGCCTAGGCTTCCCCACCCTTCTCTACTCTGCTCAATATCCCGGAAGCTGATCTACATAACAGGGGCCTACACTATGGCCTTCCACTGCATAGAACCTGTCCAAGAAGTGGCCAAGTTGGAGCACAGATCAATACCTCAAAAAGGACTTCAGAGGAAGGCTGGGCCCTGCACCTTGCAGCCTCCCACGCTGTCCACAGAGCATTGTTCTCACGTCTCAGTGCTTTGCACTGCTCTTCTAGAGCCCTACTCCTGCACACACGGGAGATTTAAGTCATTTTAATGTGATGCCATGAGATAAATCTTGAAAAGAATTTAAGCATAAATATATACACAATAGATATATTTAAAAATGTTAACTACTCAAGTGGAATGAATGAATAAATGAAAGAAAGAAAACAGTATCCAAAGGTTGTTTTTCTTTAATAAAAATTGTTGATGGCCATAAACATTGCAAGTGATATAAATGATCACCAGTGTGGAAGTGTCCAGAATATGCTCCAAACCATATGCTCTGCAATTGTTTAGACAAATGGACAAATAAGTCCTTTTTACTACTGACCTATGTTAACAAACATCTGTTTTCTGCTGAGACCATAGGTGATAAATAATATCAATGAGGGAAATTAGCAAGTATTGTACTAAGGGATGGGTGAACAATGGTCCCTGTTGAGTAGCCTCATATAATGTTTGTGTGCCAAGAATCCAGACTCTAAGGCCTGCTAGACAGAGAATGAATGAATCTCCTGACTCAGACTGGCATGAGATAGCATCAGACTCGCAACTGGATGCTCTCGACATTTTTCTTTAGCCTAGGTATCTAAATTCAATCATCTCTCAAATTTGAGTGAAATTAGCTGTAGATGCAGAAAAGCCAACGCCCTGAAGGCACCACCCGTGCCCTTCTTAGGAAACTACTTGAGGGTGTACTGCAGACATGCATGGAAAGAAGATAATGGAACATTCAAGCACGGGCTGTCCAGTCCCAGGAGAAAACCCGGAATCCCAACACTGCGGGCAGTCTAGAAACTACCCACCTTAATTAGGAGTGAAGTCCCTGTGCTCAAAATAAGCCCTTTACAAGAACAGAATGTGTATTGGGAGCACAATGTAGAAGTCCGCCTTTCTTATCAGTAATAGGGATAAAGAGCTATCCAAAACACATCAAAAGAAAACCCAGGCCAAAATAGTAAGGGAATGAAAAGACAACACAACTGTGAGCAACTACTTAGGATGAAAGATAACTTCACTGGGCAATGATGGACCCTCTAAAGCCAGCACTGAAGGGGTGTAGGAGGAGCCTGGCTTCAAGGACACACTTTTGTAAGTATCAGATGTGAGGCCATGTAAGGAGACCTTGTCTCAAAAAAGGAGGAGGGACTCTAATCCACTTATCATCATTTCCGCAATATTGGTTAACGTATAAGATCATGCTGAGGTCATGACCTTGAACTGGCAGAGAAGGAAACCCAAGGTTCCACAATGCCTGACCTTGCGGGATAAGATGTTCATAGAGTCACACTTGAGCAGATGCTCTGTGAAGATTTGCAACTTTCCGTTTCGACTGAAAACTATGAAAAAAAAAAACCACACAATTTCAGACGAGACTATAAATGGTATCAGGTTTGGCAATACAAAACTAAGGCATTGGGAGGAGAAAATAAAGACTGGAAGGCAAAAGGAGATTAGGCACGATAGTGCAGAAAATGGATGTCAAGAGTTGCCTATAAAAGTTGTCAAATTTGATTATTTAGGGAGGAGATTTGAGAACAGCAAAATAATCCTGTGGGATAGTCAACACCAAGGTGGGCACTTGGTATTATGCATTTGGAAATCTCCACAGCACTATAGTATATTAAGCATCTTTCATATAACAAACTGACCGTATTCAAAAATAATTGTCTCAGTGGACTCTGCCCGGTCACGCTGCGAGGCAGCGGCTCTCCCCAATCACGCTGCATGGCAGCGGCTCTGTGGAGGGAGGACTCACTGGTGGTGCTGCTCTTCAGCCAGGTTTTCCTCTCCCCCTGTGACAGTCCCTGACTACCAGAGTTATCCAGTCATCCAAGGTGCTCCCTGATACTGCATGTGAGAGGTCTGATCACAACCTTAAACATCTACTCATCCCAAAATTGTCTGCATTCATCTGACATCTGAGAACTGCCGGGGTAATCTTTTTGTACACCACTGTGTGACGATTGCATCTTTTTTACTTCATCTGCATAAGACACCTTCTGATTGGTTTAATAAACAGCGGAACAGCCAATAACTAGGCAGGAGAGGATAGGCGGGACTTCCGGCAGAGATGGGGACTCCGGAAAAAAAAATCTGAGGCAAGAGATTAGCCAGCCAGCCACGGAGGAAGTCAGACGTACAGTACTGAGAACAGGTAATGAGCCACGTGGCAGACTGTAGATTAATGTAAATGGGTTAATTTAAGTTTTAAGAGCTAGCCTAATCTAAGGCCAAGCTTTCATAATTAATAAAAGGTCTGCTCATTATTTGGGAGCTAGCAGTTCAAAGGAAGTCCAACTATAATTGGCTCCCAAAGCAAGGTGCCGAAATTTTGTTTGTCCACCAGTACAGCAGCTGCACCTGAATCTGCTGCTGTTTTAGCCAGTAACATCAGCTCTGCAGTTACTGACCCTCTTCTCAGGCGGCCAGGCAGGACTTCTATGTCCTACCAGACCCACCTCCTGCTGCTGCCACCAAATGTAGTTTTTAACTAAACCGTTATCATTCAGCTTACCAATAAAGACTCAGGCGTCAGAGGCTGGGGTGAAAACCTGCTAGCTCAGAGAGATTGAGGAGCAACCAGCTGACCTTCCCTCTTCACCAGAATCTCAGAAAGAGAGTAGCACTTTCAATGCTCCAAACCAAAAAGGACTGCTACACTCAAAGTCCCTCCCTACTACTTCCTGTGTGTGTGTCTCTGCCCATCTTCCAGACTCTGGCTCTCGATGATTACTTTCTGTCAACTAGTTGCTGGCTCCGCCTCCTGACCCAAAGTTGATTTTATTTAGTTAACACAAACTCGGGGTTCACAGTGTGATCATATATCCCACAACAGAGAACTCACATATCCATTCACTTATTCAATAAGTCACCCACTCACTGCCAAGAGCACAAGAAGAGGCCCTGGGGTCCAGTGGCTTACCCGCTCTGTTCTGTTTGCAGTATGGCAAGGCCCAGGCTATGATGCTATTGTCACCTAGGCAACAGTAGCTAGAGGATATGGATGGTCGTCTAGGAGATGTCCTAGGGACATATGTAATGTACAGGTAGGTAATGCAGAAACCATTTGTGACAAACAGAAAATGAGCCAGAAAATTAGGCTGGAAGAAGTAGACTTAAGGGAGACCAGGAACCAGGAGGGTGGTGTAGGTTAGTTAGTCAGAGAAGCAAAATCAATAGGATGTGGTATGTGTCATGAGTGTACTTGTGTGTGTATGCATGTGAATACACATGTGTACTTGCATGTATGTATATGTGAGTATGTCCAGCTTCCTTTGAACCCTTGAAGATGTTGTCAAGGTCATATGCAGTCAGGCACTGGAGGTCTTGCATCCTCTGTAAGAATTGTTAATAGCTGAACAAACTCAGAAATTATTACGTTTCCCATTTTAATCTTAGTCATGAGCAAATCTAGGACCTGTGTTTATGCTCGTTTGATCACATATTGTACTAGATAAATACTTTCTATTTTAGTTACAGATACAATTTCTAATTTCTGTCATCTCTACCGTAGGTAGATGCTGTTTTTATGTTGCTACTGAACGACATTCCCTAAATGACACAACTGGAGTGTTATTAGTTGGCAAACTCTGGAAAGCTAGGCAGCTGAAAATAATAGGCCTTGGCTTAGGCATCTAGCCAGAGTCAATGGGTGCTGTGTGAAGAGGGTGCAGGGTAATGCAGAGATGCCTGCAGGCCTGGTACAGTTCCATAAGAAGCAGTTGAAGGCAGTCCGGGCAGTCTCTGACTGCGCAGCTCACAGAGTGGTGCCTAAAGCATCAGGCTCCTCTCGGGATCTGTAGTGAGCAGCTCTGGGAGACAGCAGGGTAAAGCCCTGATCATTCTTGCATGGCCTCTTGGTGCTTTTAACCAATGCTAAGAAGCTTCCTGGAAACTGGCACTAATCACACATCCCTCAGAATCAAGCATTTGGTTTTCCACAGGCCTGCACTGCCAAGGCTGTAAACTACTCTTGCTGCCTTCTGCTGAACAGGAACACCATTTGTGTCCTCGGTCAGAGGCATAAAGGGTCATTACAGGCAGGGGAAGAGATGAGCACGAAAGAGTGCAGGCTAGGACAGTGTGGAAAAGCCACAAGTCACTGGCATGCTGCCGTGCTGCACCGTGAGGACCCACACCCCTTCCACTACTCCTGGGCTGCCAGCCTCCCCCGGGCACCAGATTTGAATCTGCCTCGACGGCGGGTCTCCATGGGAACCCTGTTCCACTCCACCTTTCTGTGGGCACCCTGGGGCCTAGATTCTAACCCCAGGCAATATTTTCCTTTTCTAACTACTGAACATCGCCTCCTAATGGCTTAATCCCTAGGCCTTGTGTCAGTTGTTGCTGACATTTCATGCATGTCTTCATAAAAGCCTAACGTCACTCTGCACCCTTCCCTTAAGAGCACTTGGCTGCTTCCCACCCAGAGTGTCATCTCCAGTGAGACTGATGATCCTCTTAATTAGACCCTGTCCTGTACTATACCGAGGTCCAACACCAGGGGGCGCGAATGAGCAGACAGGGCTACCAATCTACCCTGGAACCTGAAACCCATTTAGCATTACTGGATACAGGGCAAAACAGTCTTCTTCTTTGTCTCTCATTCTAAAACAGAGCCCTAACTGATCCTAGTCCTAGTGACCTAACAAGACAAGGAGGAAACTCCATATCAGACACATAATTTTCACTAAACGGGGCATCCGATTCGGAGCCAGTTGTGTCACGGTACAGGCTAAATTGTGTCCTGCTCGAAATTCCTATTTGAAACCCTGAGTTCCGGCACAGGCACATAAGGATCTGACAAAATGTGGAAATAAGGCTTCTACTGAAGAAATCAAATTGAAGCGAGACTCTTTGGCTGGGCCCTAATGAAACTGGACTGCTCTAATAAGAGACAAAAAGGACACCAGAGAAGAGCATACCGAGAAAAGACGACATGAGAGGCATCAAGAGGACATCCTGGAAGGATCCAGTAGCTTGGACACAGGGAACCTCCAGCCTCCTGAATCATGAGGCCAGTTGCTTAGGTTCCAAAGCTGTGGCATTGTATAATGTTAACCATAGCTAAGCAGCACACATGATTTCACCTGCAAGCTTGTGTACCTGTATGTCTACACACCACGCTGTATACTCATATACATACCTGCAGCCAGTGTACTGACAGGCCTGCATGCATGCACACCTGAACACCTATACGCCTGTGTACTTACACACCTGTTCATGTGTGCACCTGCTTATGTGCTCACCTACACACCCGTGCATCTAGCTATGCACATCTGAACACCTGCTTGCCTGCATGCCTGTACACCTACACATTTGCATGCCTGGACTCCTATGCACTTTGAATGTCTGAATGATTGTAAACCTATCTGCCTGTGCAACCACGCACCTGCACATTTGTCCACCTGCAAACCATCATGCCTATAAAGTTGCATACATGAGCACCTGTGTACCCAAACATAAGCACACCTGCAAGCCCGCACACCTGCATGCCTTTACATATGCACACCTGTGTGTCTATGCACTTTCACAAATACTCACCTGTATATCCGCATGCCTGAATACCTGTCTGTCTACATATCCTCACATGTGTGTGCTTGAATGCCTGCACACCTGAGCACCTGTGCATCTGCATGCCTGCAAGATCACACAATGCACTTACACTGTGTACATATACATCTATATGCCTATGCATCTGTGCCTACACATCTGTGTCCCCCAACACCTACATACCTGTATACTTCTGTACCTGAATACTAGCAGCTTCGTGCTTGGCATTTTCAAGCAGTTCCTCGTCCCTCTTTGTGCATTATTCTTTCTCAGATCACTTTTTTCCTGAGTATTTTCCTCTCTATAATCCATAGAGCCCACTGTTCCTTTAATTTTGTGCTCCATGGCCCAAAGCAATGGGATGCACATTGGTTACCCACAATCCCTCACTCTGGTACCCTGAAGGAACTGCGCTTTGCCTGCCATCTATACCACAGTTGTTCAGAGTCTCCAGCTCAGGCTCCACTTGGCATCTGTAAAGGAACTCCATTCTTCTGCAGAGTCGTCCCTATACCTCACATTGCTCTCTATACACTATTGCATGAACACGAGAAAGGGACATCTGCCTAGGGTTCTGATAGGGGAGCATTGCCAAGAGAGTCCTCTCCTCTCCAGTCTCCTGATCAGTCAGGCTGAAGACATCCTCCATTCTAGCAGCCAGCATCACAAGGAATGAGCAAGATCAATGAGTCCACATCTAGAAAAATGTTCCTGAGTCCCATGATGAAGCGTGGTAAATAAACACACTTTGTCCTGCACACTGAATTGTTAGCAGAAGGATGGATGAGAGAGCCAAGCTGTGTTCCCTCCCCTAGGATGTAGGGAGGTTTGGTGACAGTCATTCCCATATTGAGTGGCTAGATGGGGGAGGGGGCAATTCTTCCTAAGGCCTGCAAGCTGGAGCTGCTACCACAGCCCCTGTGTCTGGCCAGATGCCAGTCCATTAAGAGCGCAGACTCGAGATTTATTCCTATGTTTGCATTATATCCACACATAAAATCTGGCCCTGTAACTGCAGGCCAGTGCCAAAATCTGTTTCGTTCCTTAAAGTTTTTGTATTTATTTTAATTAAGCGTTAGCAGAATGCCATTTACAGTGGCATATTGAATACCTTTGTTAATTAACAATACCAAGCCAGGGAGACAGGCTTCCTCCACATTCTTTTAATTAACTGAAATATGAAATAACTCAAGGACGAGTAAGCGATGGTTTCTTTATGGGTATGGAAGGTTAAGGATAGAGAATATGCCCTTCACTAGCGATTAAGCAGTTTTGAGAATTCAAGGATGTAGCAGGATATATTTGTTGTAGAGTCATTATCAGAAGTAAGAAAGATTAGCAGATGTAACACATTAAATATTTGGATTGAAAGAACTCTTCATTCAATATGAAATACGGTAAAAAAATGTTTAAGAAGCTTGAGTGGGCTTAATGGCGCTAATGATTCAGTCTGTTAGGAATTACAGGATCCAGACAGATACCTGACATCTGAAAATGAGTGCCCTTACCTCACAGAAATGCAGCACACTTCAGTGTTTCCGACACTCTTTCCTGCAAGCTGCCATGGTTGTTTTTTCTATTGTCCCTGCAAGCCCCCCTCATAGTGTTCTGAGTTTTATTTTTTATTTACTTTCAATAAATTTTATTTAAATTAAAACAATCTTATTTTACATACCAATCCCAGCTCCCTCTCCCTCCCATCCTCCTATACCCCCCACCGGCCCCCCCATCCACTCCTCAGGGAGGGTGATGCCTTCCACGGGGGATCATCAAAGTCTGTCACATCATTTGGGAGAGAACCTAGTGTGTCCATCCCCCCAACACACCCCCTCCCACTCCATGTATCTAGGCTGAGAGAGTAACCCTCCACAGGGAATGGCCTCCCTAAGTCCATTCATGATCTAGGGATAAATACAGGTTCCACTGCCAGAGGCCCCATAGACTGCCCAAGCGCCCCAACTGACACCCACGTTCAGGGGCCTGGTTCGGTCCTATGCTGGCTCCACAGCTGTCAGGTTGGAGTCTGTGAGCTCCCACTTGCTCAGATCAGCTGCCCAGCAAGTTTTGAAGAAAATGCATAATTCCTGGTCTGGAGCTCAACTCCCCATGCACATGGGATGCTGCTTCCCCCGACCCCAAAGCAAGTGTGCGTGCATGCTGGTGCTGAAGCATCCCACTCTCTTGGAGACTTTAAGCCTATCTTCAGCACCACCTCCAGCACCACTGGAGCCCAGTGAATTTGCATTGGCCAAAGGGGAGCAACAGGACTCTGCCTTCCCCTCAGAAGAAAGGCCAGGCCCAAGCACTACCTGGTCGGTCAGGTCCCCACTGACTTCTTGAAGCCCTTGGTCACACCTCACTGAAGGTAGTCAGCTACTGCTGAGCACAAAGGCATCTATTTACTACCCATTTTTGTTTGCCAAATGCCTCCTCCCAGCAAGCCTGCAGAGGAGCACCTGTGCTTACAGCAAGAGAAGCCTTGCCCGGGGGAGGGGCTTCTGACTCCTGTTCTCTGCACTGCAGATAGACTCTTGAGATTGAGAGGAGCTGATTTCAATTGCTGAATTAAGCCACCACTCCTCACTCTCCCTTCTCACGCTCTGCAGCACCGAACCGCATTTTTCCAGACACAAACTGCCAAGCGAAATCCCCTCTATATTAAATTTCGCAGCCATCCTAAGAAAGGGAGAATTATTTGCTGTGCTAAGGAAATGAAATATATTTTAAATTGAATAGCCTCATGAATATGCTAATAAGGCCCCAACAATTTAATAAGGATAACAGACCTTGTCTTCAAGCGGGCCTCTTTCTTCCAGTAAAGGCTGACAGCACTTACCAGGGGGTGGAGAGCATAATGGTCCCGTAGCATAGACTGCAGGAGGGAAGCTTTCTCTGTGTGTAAGAAACAGGCAGTGGGCACTGCCTTGTCCACTGGGGCTGAGCTCCTGGGAAATGTCTGGAGGCTCCAAAGCACCCCCATGAGGCTCTCTCTGTTTCCTAATCCTGATTATCACAGCCATGAGAGGGACTCACAAGTCTACAGTACCTACCCAGTGGTAAAGATGGCAGGCATGGAGCTCACCCACTCTCCTTGCCTGGGATAAGACTGTGTCTCCTTCAGCTCAGGAACCAAAGCAGATTCTCTGGTCTGACCCAATATTTCCTGACCTCTGGCACCATCTCCCTCGATCCACTTGTGCTTGAGAGAGAGGCAGGTCGACAGGGAAAACTAGTGTTGGTGGTAGCTGGTACTCCTAATGGGCAGAGTCCTAGGCAAAAAGGCAAGGAGGAGGAGGCTACTCTGGCAACGGACCTGGGAGCAATGGACACCAAACTTCAGGTATTATGTCGGCTCATCCTGAGCTCAGTGTGAGCTGGAGACCGTGAGGAGGACAGGGCAGAAGTGGGGTGTCCATGAGCACCATAGACTTCATGGCTCGCAGAAACAGCCTGTGGAGGAAAAGCAGCAGGAATGGATGAACAAGTGGCTAAAATCTGCAACATGTTGTGGCAGCCTCCTTGGGGCTCCTGTCTTCACTGGAGGTCAAGCAAGCCCTCAGCCCCTGGTTACCATCCTCCCCTGGGGAAGCCCACTTCCTTGGGCTTTTTCTTAGCTATGCTTTTGGGTGCATTTCTGGGGGACTGACCACACTCAGTTCCCCAAAAGAGAGCTGCCCCTCTCTGCCTCGCCTGAGTGTGTTCTTGGGTATCTCTGACCAAACAGAGACCCTTCAGCGGTTTACAAGATGTCTAGTTCCAAAGAAGAAGCAGCCTTCCTGGATGAGGCATCTCCTGGGTCCTGAGGTGCTGGCCTGACAGCACAGGAAGGAATAAGAAGCCCATTGAAGAAGGCTTTGATCGATAGAGGAAGCATTTGTGATCAGTAAGGCTGCTGGCAGATCCCACACTGCAGCCTATAAACAATTGCCAGGAAATAGTATAATACAGTCACAGACAGAAAGCCAGTGCCTGGCCTTTGGAAGTTCCTGCTGAAGAGACAGCATTACAGTTTTCCAGGGTCTCCTGTGTGAACTGTTGGCAAAGAGTGAGACTTTCAGGAGGAGGCAGAATGTACATTATTTTGGTACACTGTCATTGCTGGGATTTACTGAGAATCTGGTCTTGCAAACAGAGTCCCAGAGTGTCTCCCAAAGTCTTTTGTGAGGGTGCCCCCCTACCTCAAACTCTGTGGCAGAGTTGGAAGAAAAGCAAAATAGCCCAAGATGAAAAACACTGTGTTCGTGTAAACAGCTGGGAGGTGAACCATTCCAACTGTAGTTACCATTGTTTATACCATGGAATAAAAGTGCAAACTCAAAGTCTGAAGCACACCCATGGAAATACACATGAAGGGAGAAAACCCACTCAGAAGCTCCAGCTGACTGCCTCAACCTCCCCAGGTATTTTCTGTTGGGTGCCACAAGTGTCCGTTTGGTGTTTCTCCCTTCATGTGCAAACCTCTGCAAACCTCTGCTCTGCCAGGAGCTGCCGCAGAATGTCAGCATGGCTTGCCCAGTCAGTTTCTGCTGGATAATTTGTGATGTTCTGCTACTTGCCCATCTATCTCTGATTATTTTTTACTTTGCCTTGTTATATACTTAACAAACCAACTCACTCAAAACTGAAGGCCCAGCTCTCAGCTCACTCTCCAGCCCACACAGAGCAAGAGAATCCCAGGGGTAGGAAGCTTGATCATCGGGGCACTTCTTAAAGGAGAGATTGGAACCACAACATCATTTCCATTCTCACTCTGCCTCCTGGTCACCATGAAGTGACCACAATGATGTCCTATGCCATCCTGGCCAAAAGCATCAAAGCTAAACACCCATCTGACACCACGAGCCAAAATAAAACGAAGCTCCTTTAAATCAACTTGCTTCATGTGTTTTGTCACAGTGACAAAAAGTAAGCACACACAGCTGGTAAGTATGTGCAGTGTAATGCTCAGACATGGGCTGGTAGGAAGACTGAGAGCTCAAGACTAAAACCCCGTCGTCCACAACAGCAGAAACTCACAGGGCATGAGTCCAACACTCTTGCTGGAATTTCTCTTTCCTGTCAGGTCCCACTGCCACTTCAGCCCCAAATAAACACATGGGCACTACATTAATTATAAAACTCTTGACCGATGACTAGAACTTCTAACTGGCTAGCTCTCTCTTAATTATTAAACTATATATATTAATCTATGTACTTCTACCTGGCCTTATCTTGCCAGAGAACATCTGGTGTATCCTACCTTCCCTGTCTCAACATGGCATCTCTCGGGGTCTCTCTCAGCCTACCTTTCCCAGAATTCTCCTCTTCTCCAAGTCCCACCTATCTCCCTGCCTCTATTGGCCAAACAGTGTTTTATTCATTAACCAATAAGAGAAACATATATACAGAAGGACATCCCCTATCACAACACCCCACCTCAGAGATGGAAGAATGCCCATGTCTTCATGGCAGGAACCCTCCAGCACTCAGCCCACTTGCTTCCAGAGACAATACAATCCTACTCATGTCAGCCATGGGCAAGCAATGAGGAAAACACACAAAAAATGCAGAGTCTGGTTCCCTACAGGTCTGTCTGTCTGCTGCTCCGTTCTTACTTGTCCCTGGAGGCCACAGTAATGCCAAGCCTTTGTAGGAGATGGGACCTGGCTTGGGAGTGCTTCCTTATCAGCAGGCTTCTGTTGGATGCCTAATTAGAGCTGGGCCCGCTACAGTGTATAATGGACATCCGCGAGTGGCTGTCCCTGAGCCACCAGGGTGTGCCAGGCATCTGGTGGGACTGACAAATGCAGAGGACTTTACAATGCCCCCTCATCAAGCAATTCAGGCCCCAGAAGGCAGCCTGCATGAATAATGAGGCATTTTCTTCCTCCATGCATATGATACAATGCCATTTGGTAACCTCATTAGTTTTGCTTTAGGCTCACCATTAGCACGCTCGCATGGATATGCTGGGGCTACTGGGACAAGGAACAGAACATCAGGAAACTGTACACGCCAGGTGTGATGAGGAGGGATGACCATGGGGTTGGGGACAGTCCTGCACGTCTGTCTGGGGTCGGATGTTATTGTCATGGTTGGAATTACAGGACAGGCACCCCCATTTTTATTTCCATATTCCCAAACTTTGACTTCTGAGTCTTTCATTTTAAAGATGGAACATAAGGGGAGCAGGTACATGTGTTTAAGAACCAACTTCTCCTGTGATTTGGGGCATATCCTGGGCTGCTAGAAAGAACCCAGCCCCCAGGGACCCTGCTACTCTGACATCAGTGGGCTTTTAGCAAGCTGTCTTTCAGCCCCATGCTAGCTAAGCCTTTGACTCCGTATGAGAAGGAAAATTGTGTTCTGACCTTGGGCATCAGAACACCAGGACCACGTGTGGATGCAGCTGTGAGATGTTTGGGACTCTGCCTCGTGCATCTGTGAAAAGCACGCGAAGTGGCTTCCTAGCCACTGGCTCATGGACACAGTGTGAAGGCTAATAAGCTGATTGTTCGGCTCCGACCAGTGCCCACACAACCCGCTGCTCCTGGAGCCTGAGCAAAGCCAGCTTGCTGTATAAGAAGGAACTGCTGGGATCTCCAAGGGTGGAAGCATTGCTCTCCCGACTCATGTTTCCTGGCCTTGAAAACAGAGACATAGGTTTAAGAAAATGCCTCTGAGTGTTGCAGGGTTTTTAGTTATTTCCTTCCACTACTAGAACATGTGACAAATATTTAAAAGACAATCCCTATTAATTATATTTTTATACAAACAAGTCTCCCTGATTCCACTGGATAGTCAACAGCCAAGTGTACGTTTTTGACTGTTGCCATCTACAGTCACTCATCCTATTAGCATCAACGCTCACAGAAGCAAGGTCAGCTTCAATATTAATACAGACAAAGGGTTGCTACTTTATCCTGCCTCCTTTGCATCAAAACATTTTATGCAAATTTACAGCTCATCTGGAAGCAATTGGAGACTGTTTTGATATCTCCACTGCAGATCTCAGCTTCCTGGGGTTGCTGTCAGAGCCCACTGCCACTGTTATTTCATCAGAACCCCAGCAAGCACAAGGACTGCCCATGGGGTCTGCTCATTGCTGGAACTGAGAATCCTGAGATCACAGGGTCTCTCCTTTTGCGGTGTTCACTCTGCAAGTGGTTTGTCATCCAAAATGCTGGTAGCTTAAAGGCTTGCTCCAGATCAACACTTATTTAAGAAACTCAGTAGATCCCCACAGCTGGCCTGCATCTTGCTCCTGGGGTGCTAGAGTGAAATGGAGACTCCTGGGAGACCCTTGAGTCCTCATGATTTCTAGGGAAAGCTGAGGATGTTTGTGGATTTTGTTAGAATCACTCTGACCATGTGGCTGAAGTATGGATCATATGACACTCCAAGCAGCGGAAAGCAGGAATGGGGGACATGTTGGAGTGTAGTGATTGCAAATTAGAAACCAAAAATAGAAAAAGTGAATTCAGGTAAAGCTTGAGTTAGCTTCATTTGTACTTCAGGCAGTTCTCATAAAGGCCCTCATGCTCTCCAGTTTTCCATGACAGGATATGAAGAGACCATCACAGTCAACAAACCAAAATAGACCCTTCTGCCAACGGTGTTCTCTCGAGAGCTCAGCTAGAGAAACATGCAAAGTCAACCTACACAGAAGTTCTAGAAGACAGGATGTGTTAAGAGCCACCAGTTCAGAAAGTATGTCCAGGGTGCTGTCCCTCCCAAGCCTGAACAGTTACCTATATTTTTGTTTAGGCCTAATCTTTTATTTGTTCAAAAATGTTTTTCTCTCAACAGCTCTTTTCAAAAACTGGGATTATTCATTTGCATTGATCTCCACTTGGCAGCTGATTATTCAGTTTTCATCAAGAGGATTTTACGATTTATGTCCTGATCCTCTGAGTCTGAACTGTCCTTGTGACCTGAATATGCAGGTAGAGTTTGGCTGGGGTGATGCTGTGCCCAGCCAACTTCATGCTCCTTTCTTCATGTCCCTGTCCCCACACATGCAAATAGATACTTGCCAGTGAGAAAGACCTATGAAGGAGGGCTGTATCAGGCCTCTGCTGCTCATTCTCCCACAGCAGCCGGGCCCAGGCAGCTCACAGGTAAAAGCCCAGCTCAACTGCACCTTCCTAGCACAGGAGAGCAGCTCAGAGAAGGAAGAAACTGGATTGAGACTCCTGAAGAGATTGTTTTGGTCTTGATCAATTCACTTTCTTCATACTGGCCCTATCAAAGGAATGGCCTTAATTATATGTGAACAAGGCAGCTTCTGGTTGGACGCTGAGCCATAGCCTTGGTTTTACAGAAAATATAACAGCCTAATTATTGGGGAGGCAGAAGTAAATACCCTCACTCAAGAGAGTGTTAAAGCTAGGAGGAAGTGGACTTCTCAGTAGAATGGATTCCACTGAGAAACTCGAGACATGAACCTGGAACTTTTGTTCCAAGAACACGCATGGACATGCGTGCACACCCATGCTGCACTGAGATGTACGCCCTGCTGTCTACTCTCTGGGAGCTCACTGTTCCGCTGATAAGCTGGTGATCTCCCGATCAGGATGTCCTGTCTATTTCGGGGATGTCCCTGGTGACTGTGATTGGCACTTCTGAGAGGGAACCATCTCCACTGCCCGAAGCATATCTTGTAAATGAGAGGTGTGGTAGCTTTGAGTGCAGTCCAGAGAAGCAGCGAGAGACACGGGAAAGTGGTGACTGCTAGAGGCTCAACTCAGACTTATTGGGGACAGCAAAATCAAACGGAAGCCAAAAACATATCAAAAACGTTCTCTTTAGCACTGACAACAACCCAAGTGTTCTTGTGATTATAGATACTTTAAAGATGGATTAGTCTGCTTCTCATCACTCTAAAGAAATTTTGAAGTGAGGTACTTTAATAAAGAAAGGAGGTATACTTAGCTCATGTTCTTGCAGGTGGGAATTCAAATAGTGTGGTGCTATCTCTCCTAAGAAGTCGGAGAGGTGTCATGTCATAATGGTGTCCCCATGATGGAGTGTTAGCAGAAGAGAGAGGTAGAATGGTAACACAGGAAGCTGGAGAGCAACCAGAGGGTCAGGACACTATTCTAATAATTTTCTTTAAAGAAGCAAAACATGGTCTCATGCAAACTGCATGACTTTTTCTGACTTCCCTTCCATCCCCATGACCTAACCAATTCTCACCAGGTCTCACTTCTGGAAGTACTTACCACTGCTCAGCACTGCCACAATGTTGCCTCAGTGGGAACTAAGTTCTTCACAGCCATGCCATAGCAAAGGGTAAGAAAGTAGAGTCTTGCCAGGCCAAACAACATCTTCACAACCCAGAGAGAACAGCAATGAGACCCTGCTCCTTTTCTGCCTGCAGACAGCTGCCCTTCTCCTGGGCCAGAGAAATTGGCAGGTCTTCTACTAGGACAGTCTTAAATCAGACTGCCAGAACAGGCTGTAAATAGTGTGATCAGTGTTCTGAGTTCCAGGAAACAACCACAGAAAGAAAGGGTAGAGACTCTTCAGTTGCACAGTGGGGACATGCTTGATTTGGCCATATTTCACTGTACAACAAAGCAGTCTCCATCTATCCTGAAGGTCATGAAGAGCTGAACAACCATTTCCCTCACCATGGGCTGCTAGCCTCCTCTTTAGCATCTGATAACCTCTATTGTCCTGGGTTGGGGGGATTAACTCTTTCTCTTCTCCCTATTCCATTATTTGCTAATAGCATCACCCTCAAATGGTTCTCTCAACCTTTGAGCTGCATGGGAAGGGAAATAAAGTCATGGAATAATTGGAAATAACCAATGATTTCACTTTCATAAACTCATACTGACTCGAAGGGACTTCTTTATGGGCTCACTAACATATGGAGACAGCATGCAAACAAGCTGGAGGACATTGTGGCCATTCTCTGTGATGTCTAGCCTAGCATTCCTTTCTCTGAGTGTCCCCACTGTCATGGTGTCCTTTCTGTCACTACTCTGGGAAGATCCCAGCTGCATTGCCACCAAAGGGATCTGTGTCCCTGTAATCTTTACCTTCTGGTGTCTATCACCTCTAGGAGCTTGTTTCTAAGAATCAACCCTTCCAATAAACATAACTGAAAGGGGGCCTTCATGTACCTCTCTGCGCCTTCACCTGCTGGCTTAGGGACTTTGAACTTGTCCTCTGCAGAAGAAATTAACTGCTTCATTAATTACTGTGCTACCTGCCACAACTATTCTCTTCTTGGATTCCGGAAGCCAAGGGATGCTTTTGTGTTCACCTATATTACATTCATATACACATGTCTAACGCTCCTTCCTTCTAAAGCACAAGCAGGAGTCTTCATTCTCAGCTGTCTTGGGCATATTCTGTGTGTCATTGTACGTCATCCTCGAGCTATCCTGGGAGGTTTACCTCCCCAAATGGACCATTTTGTTGAGACCTCTACAACCTATTCTCATGGACCCACAAGCTTCACTGTCATCAGCTGAGGTTTCTCTCCATTCTGTTCCATCATTTATCTGTGTTCTTTTCCTTTGATCCTTGTCTTTATAGGACATGCTTCTTTCAGAGGGCACTAATGGTGCTTGTCATCTTTGACGATGGAACTGATCGCCATCTTTGGGTGGGGCCATGTAGGAACCACATTTGCATAACTCTTGAAGGAATCATGCCACCAAGCCCAGTGGGATGAAATGCTATGACAGTCAGAACAAAACACATCCCTCCTCCTGTCACTTCTCTTCCCTCAGTGCCTAGCTCAGAGCAGCTTTTCCAATTGTCCCCAAATCAAATGGCTCTTCACAGACATTCCTTTAAAATCCCAAGAATGCAAGGGCACCTATGGGAACCGTAAGATGGTAGAGCAGGGTGAGAAGAGAGTAAGAACACCCTGTAGTAGCAAACCACTTTTCTGTTGACAGGCGCTCATGGACAGGGCCCTAGGAGAGGTGGGAGACAGCATGGCGTCACAGTGGGAGAAGCTCTTGGGACCAAGCCTTAGCAAATAGAAATTCTCTCACCCTCCAACAGTTTGGAGCACTTGGATTCTATAGGCACAGCATACTTGTTGAGGCTCAGACATTTCTAGCACACTGTAGATGCACAGAAAACAAATACTGTCTCTAGCGACAAAGCCAGATAAATGTTAGTGATGGAAGAATTCAACAACAGTAAAATATATTCACTGATTTCCCCCTTTTTCTATCTTACCTTGGTTCCCAGGGTGATGGCATCTGAGGTAAGACCATTGGGAGATGATGTAGTCTGTTAGAGCTGCTGCCACAAAACACCATTGGCTGGGGACTTACAAACAACAGTAATGAATTTCTCAGAATTCTGCAGATATAGATACCAGCACTTTCAGTTACTGATGAGGGATGCTTCCGGGTGCACAGGTGTTACCTTCTCTTACTAGGGAAAGAGAGAGTTCCCTGGAGTTCCTGTTGTCACCCTTCATGACCTCATCACCTCTACAAAACCATACTTCCTAATATCTTCATACAGGAGGTTAGAGTCTCAACAGGAATTTTGTGGGAATACAAACATTCAAGTCTGACTGGAGATGTTGAGAGGAATAAAAGTGGAGTGATATAAGCAATGCCTCAGTCACCTCTGAGTACAACCAAGAGGTTTTGAACAGACTGTTAGTAGGAGAGTGGACAGGAAGCAGCTGCAGTGGGAAGTGAGGAACACGTCTTTGGAAAACAGGGAAGAGGTCCCTTTGTAGTAAAGGGTGAGGAGAATGCTGGGATGGTGTTCATGTTCTGGGGCTTTGTAGAACTTGGAACTTGCCAGCAATGAAACTAAGTATAACTGAGGCTACTTCTAAGGAAAATATTGCCAGTTGGAATCGGGTCTAATTTCTGATTGATTATCTCGAAATGTAAGAAGATGACTCAAATGACAGAAATGACTCAAAGACAGACGTGTTGATCAGGGAGGAAGTAGAACTAAAATATGTAGGGAACAAAAGATCTAGAAACTTCTGAAGCGGCTAACATTAGAAAGCATGGGGAAGCCAGCCTGGGAGAGAACCAACACTAAGGGGATGGCCACAGGGGGCCAAGGGATGTTTTCATAAGGAGTTGGTAGGGACACACCATCTCCACAGAAGTAGTCGGGATTCTCCAAGGCAAAGGAAGGATAGCCAAAGGCAATCCTTTGACAGGGGATGATAGGGGCAGATACCTGGGCACCTCTGAGGCAGTTACGGTCTCTTATGCCTTAGGACAAGGAATAAGATAGACACACGAATAATACCAAGCAAAGTAAGGGAGCTTTCTGAGAAAGAACTCACTTCAGATGGAGGATGTGGGTTAGAGCACAGAAGAGCTCACACACTTAAAGGCAATGTTAAAGCTCAATGGGGGCTTTTAGGTCACATTGGGTGAGCTCTGGGGGGGTCATTGACATAACATGGGCTTCCCTGCTCATTCACATGGTGTGTGCTTCCTATAGTTTGCTCTGTTACTTGTAGTTTTATAAAGAACTCAGTGAGCCCTCTGCATCATTAGCATCTTAAGCCTCCACTCAGGGATGTGTGTGTTTTGTATTATGGGACACAGATCACCCTTACCCTCACCAGTGGCTCTAGTCACTTCCAGTTGGCCTCAGTCTGGGGGCTTTCAGTCTTCTGTTTAGCAACTGGTTTTCCTCATTTGATAATTTGGTGGCCTTTGTACAAGGCCTTCTAGGCCTCATTCTCTGCCCTGCTTCCACTACTTCACCAAAGCTACTGCTCATCCCAGCCCCAGAGTATGAGAGCTGGCACAAGGACTTAGGAGACTTTATTGGTTGCTTTTGGTTTGCTCTGAACAAAAGCCCTGAGAAAACAAGTTAAAGAGGTACACTATTCATTTTCACTCATGTTTGAAGAAGAGGTGTCATCCTGTAGAGGCCAGGACAAGATGTAGCCCTCAGTGACACATTTCCAGTGTACTTGCTCCAACTAGCCCTCCCCCTTACCTTCACTACCTTCCAATAAGGCCATCCTATTATGAATTAAAGAAGAACATTTGTGTTCTGATCCACCTACAGAGATGCCCTTATAAACACACCTACAGGTGTGTTTCACTGATCTTCCGGGCAACTCTTAGTCAAATAGTGTTTATAGTCAAGATTAATCATCACAGTGGCTTCAAAGGAAGAACTGGGGTGCGTGCAGGACCTCAAAGCTGCTCCCAAAATCCTGGTACAACTTGGGCCTTGGCACCCACCTTCCTGGCAAGTATAGGAAGCAAAATTTGATGGTGTCTAACATGATTCCATCTCCATTGCTTTGCAGATCGTAAGGGCCCAGAAAAAATGGGTGCATCCAGCCACATGTCAAAAGATAGGACCTTCATAGAAAGTGGGATTGGAGTGTAAAATAAGATTTTTAATTTAAATAAAAATTAATTAAAAAAAGAAAGTCCTTCAGAGAAGTCATGCAGTGAGGACTTCCTAAAACAGGGACCAGGAGGGTGGGTCAAGAACTACCTGGAACTTTGTGGGCCAATTCCTGCCAGGCAACACACCCTGAACCTTAAGATTTAATGGTGGCTTTCCGTGTTGATTCTTTTCACTTACCTGCAGGCTACACTTCAGTCCTATTGCTTTGTATTTCTCACTTCCATGATTCACTGTGTTTTGGGAAGTGTATAGCATGCCCCACTGCATTGAACAGTGTGCTTCATAGTGAAAGCTGAGTCTCACCACACATTGTTTCCATCCTCCTCCAACAGAGCATTGGTGTCACTGGATGCTGTAGGAACTTAAGCCTTTGAAGCCTGGATGGTAAAACTAATGTATTTTTCATGTCAGAAAGACATAAATTTTGGAGTGGCGTATAGAATGCCTTTGGCTGAATGTTTGTGTACCCCCACCCACAGAATTCTTATGTGGTAGAGTTTGGAAGAGGGGACCATAAGGATAAGTAGGCCTTGAGAGTAAATCAAGGATTATCCTTCCTGCACCCTAGACATTTGTTCTCCTGAGAATCCACACAAACCCAACCCTTTGGCCTCGAGCTCCTTGATAAACTAGGGCTCTGACCCTTGTCATATTGATCTATGATGGAATCATAGAACAGCACTGCCATGCTGCTGAGATGAGATCATTGGTAAATCATACTTTGGTGACAACGCAGAACTGAAATGTGATTTTACTACCAAACCAGATGATTTCATGACTAGTGCACACCATTAATCTTCACATATGGTGTCAGGACCTCTCACAAGTCCATAAACCAGGGACAGCTTGGTCTCAGGGATCCCTGGCATTATAGAGTTAGACTAAATGCCAGGAATCAATTTGCCCAAATTAACTGGATCTTTAACTATTAGTACTTAGGGAATAAATAAAATGTCTATAAAATTTGCCAAGTACAGAGCAAAATGTGATTAAATTGGAATTAAAGTTCATAAAACTTCTTTTAGAAGATAGCTAACAAGTGAAATTATGAACTAAAGACTGGGTTTTGCAAACAGAAAAGACACTACTTCTTAAAATAATGACAACAAGCCTAATAAGAGTAACCACGTGCTGACTATTCAATATACATATGGTATTAACATAAGCAATATTTTTCACTATATAAGAGATTCTCTAACACTAATCCCTCAAATTTATGATTTCTAAGGCAGATAAAGTCATAGCAGACACTGGTTAACATTTCTACTTTTCTTGCTTCGAGTGTAGTTCAGTGGTAGAAAATGTGTTAGCTTGTGTGAGGTCTGGGCTCATTCTATAACCATCATAGATAAATAGGTAGATAGATAACAGGTAATAAGAGATAGATAGATAGATAGATAGATAGATAGATAGATAGATAGGTGATAGAAGATATATAATGATGATAGAAATAGATGATAGATGATAAATAGAAGATACACATAGAAGTATAGTCAATACCAATAGATTACATTAAATGCCAAATATGTTAAATTATTTTATGTAAGCTGCACTCATTAACCACACTTTGTGCTTTCTTCCTAGAAAATAATTCAGGCTGTAAAGAATCTTTTGGTGTCCCTACCCCTCTTCCTCCAGACTCATTTATCATTCTCTGGCCCCGGGGCCTCCAGGACAGTCCTTTCTTCTCCAGACACCATCTCGGGAGGACGTCACTTGCACTCCCTTCTGTGACACTCACACACATGCCACAGTTAAAATCGCACAAAGTCCTGACATCTTTGAATGAGATTGACAAGGTGAGTCAATGAATAGTGACCCTGTCCCAGCAATGTGTGTGCTCGTGTAGCCCTCTCTGCTTGGATTCCCCAGGGAACTCATTTATTTGAGTTAGATGTTTGCTAAGTCAATGGAATGTTCTAGGATGGCAAACTCTGGCCTGTTAAGAGAAATATGGTCTGTGACAGGGAAATAGTGTGACTTGTGGAACACTGAAGGCCTGGTAACGCCGCCTCCAGGGGACACTTGTAGGTAATTGTACCTGTTGGATGTGCAATTGTGCTGTGACAAGCTAGAGAGAAGGTAGCTTGACTCTTCAACAGTGCTCTGCGTCCTCAGTAGTTCACAGGAACACACAATGCTGGTCATTGAGACTGGAGTCTTACCACATGAGCACACTACCTAGGATAATGAAAGTATCCCTCTCCCAAAGCCACTTGATCAAAGAAATTTCAGGAGGCATCACCATACCTGACTTCAAGCTCTATTACAGAGCTATACTCCTAAAAACAGCTTGGTATTGGCATAAAAATAGACAGGTAGACCAATGGAATCTAATTGAAAACACTGATTTCCATGGAATCTAATTGAAAACCCTGATTTTAACCCATACACCTATGAACACTTGATTTTTGACAAAGAAGCTAAAATTATACAATGGAAAAAAGAAAGCATCTTCAACAAATGGTGCTGGCATAACTGGGTATTGGCATGCAGAAGACTGCAGATATATCCATGTCTGTCACCTTGCACAAAACTTATGTCCAAATGGATCAAAGACCTCAACATAAATCCAACCACACTGAAACTCTTAGAAGAGAAAGTGGGAGATATTCTTCAACAAATTGGTACAGGAGATGACTTCCTGAACATAACACCAGTAGCACAGACACTGAGATCGACAATTAACAAATGGGACCTCCTGAAACTAAGAAGCTTCTGTAAGGCAAAGGACACAGTCAACAAGACAAAAAGGTTAGGGAAAAGACATTCACTAACCACACATCTGACAGAGGGCTGATCTCCAAAATTTACAAAGAACTCAAGAATCAAGTCTCCAAAACACCAAAGGATCCAATTAAAAAGTGGTATGCAGAACTAAATAGAGAATTCTCAATAGGGGAGTCTAAAATGGCTGAAAGAAACTTAAGAAAGTGCTCAACATCCTTAGCCATCAGAGAAATACAAATCAAAACAACTCTGAGATACCATCTTACTCCTGTCAGAATGGCTAAAATAAAAAATACCAAAGACAATTTATGCTGGAGAGGATGTGGAGAAAAGGGAACACTCCTCTACTGCTGGTGGGAGTGCCAACTCGTACAACCACTTTGGAAATCAGTATGGAGATTTCTCAGGAAAATGGGAATCAATCTATCACAAGACCCAGCAATTCCACTTTTAGGCATATATCTTAAAGATGCAAATTCATTCAACAAGGACATCTGTTCCACTATGTTCACAGCAGCTTTATTTGTAATAGCCAGAACCTAGAAGCAACCTAGATGCCCCTTAACTGAAGAGTGGATAAAGAAAATGTGGTACATTTACACAATGGATACTACTCAGCAGAAAAAAAAACAACGGAATATTGAAATTCACAGGCAAATGGATGGCACTAGAAGAAACCATCCTAAGTGAGGTAACCCAGTCACAAAAAGACAAACATGGTATGTACTCACTCATATATGGATTTTAGACGTGGATCAGGATAGTTTCAGCCTGAAATTCCACTGACAGAGAGTATGGAAAACAGAAAAGAACCTAAGAGAGATATGCATGGTACCCCAGAGAAGAGGAATGAGGCAAGATTTCCTGAACAGATTGGGAACATGGCAGGAGTTGGGGGGGTGGGAAGGGGAGCTGGGAAGAAGAGAGAGGGAGAAGAGGAGGAGAGAGTAGGCCATGGGGGACAGGAAGGTTGAGTGGGGGGTAAAATAGGGGGGAGAACAGGATGAGAAATACCATAATAGAGGGAGTCATAGGTTTGAAGGGAGATTTGGCACCAGTGAGACCTCTAGCACTCTAAAAGGATGACACCAACTGGCAAGCTAAGCAATACTGGAGAGACTACCTTAAATGCCCATTCCTGATAATGAACTTGACGTCTACCTTATATGCCATCCCAGAACCTTCATCCAGTGACTGATGAAAGCAGAGGCAAACACCCACAGCTAAACACTGAACTGAACCCATGGAACCGAGTGGCAGGGAGGGAGGAGCAATGAGCAAATGGGCATAGAGCGGGCTGGCAAAACTAGCAGAGACAGCTGATCTGAACAAGGGGGAGCTCTTGGACCAGACTGACAGCTGGGAGGCTAGCATGTGACTGACTCAGACCCCCTGAGTGTGAGAGTTAGTGAGGAGGCCCGGGCAACCTATGGGGCCCTGAGTAGTAGAACAGTATTTATCCCTGGCACACAAATGGACTTCGTGTGTCCATAACACAAAGAGGGATGCTCTCTCAGCCTGGACTCTTAGGGGAGTGCCTGGACCCTGACCTGAACGAAATGACAGACTCTGGATATCCCCTATATGGAAGGAAGTGGGGATAGGGTGGGAGGCTGTGGGGGATGGTGGGGAGCGCAGGAAGAGGGGAGGGAGAGGGAACTGGGATTGACATGTGAAGCAAGCTATTTAAAATTAAAGTAATAAAAAATAAGTAATATATATTTTAAAAGATTAAAAGCATGTTTAATGTTTAGGTAAGAAACATATTTTCTTGTGAGCTTGAGAAATTTACAACTGACACAAAGCTTTCTACTAAAAATGTATGTAGTAAAATGTAGGATACAGGCTCAAGAGTAATAGCTGAACCTTGAGGTAGATAGGTTTCTCAGCTTCCTGAGGGATCTCAACACTAATCTCCATAGTGGCTGTGCCAGTTTGAAAGCCCACCAGCAGTGTTTACCTTTCCCCACATCCTCACCATCATCTGCTGTCACTTGTTTTAAAATCTTGGTCATTCTGACAGGCATAAGATGAAATCTCAAAGCATTGAAGAAACTCATTATGGAATTTGCTTTCAAAATGGCAAGATTAGCCATTTGGGCAAGAAAATGCTCTTGCCTAGACTATTTGACTATTGCTGTTTGACTGGACATGCAGGACCCACAGGAAAGTGACTGCTGAACTCAAACAGTGCTACAGGGTTCCTGCTTCATGGAAGAGTCTGCCAGACTTTCTGAAGGACACAGAAAAATGACTGACGGACTGCCAATGCAGATGGACAGCTTGAAATTTCCTGCTTTGCTGAGAAATCTTCCAGACACACTGTAGCCTATGGGCTAAAGATGGATGTCCCAACGTTACAGAGGTACTTTGGGTGACTGTCCAGGTATCGAGATGTCTCTGTCAATTCTAGTGTTTATATATTATCCTTCAGTGGTCTTTGATAGAGTTGAAGACAGATAGTTATAACTATAGTTTTCCTTAGTTAAAAAGATAAGGTACATATAAGACTTTACACTCACAAAGATAAGATAGAAGACATTTTCTTTGAATCTTACTAAATGTTAATGGACAAAATATTGTAACTATAGTTCTTGCTTGATGACTGTTCTGTTCTATATAATTTGACTATGTTAAAGATAAAACCTTTCTTTTTATTTAGACAGAAAAGAGGAGATGATGGGGAAGTCCTGTGTATATGTTGATAAAGCACTGTTGGCCAATAGGGAAGCAAGATAGATGGGCCTAGGAGTTGAGGAGGATTCTGGGAAAGAGAGACACAGAGTCACCATGTATGACATGGGAGAAGTAATATGCCCAGACCTTCCTCCCATATGAGACATGGAAATATTTAGATTAGAAATTATGGATTAAATACTTAAGTCAGAGCTAGCCAGTAAGAAACCAAGCAAACAGCTTCATAATTAATACAGTGTCTTGTGTGTTATTTGGGGGTTCAGACAGCTCAGCAGGGCCCAGGCAGCTGGTGGGAAAACTACACGTTACACTTTCCTGTACCAATGAGTTCAAATGTACTTTCTATCCTGTCAGAGTCATGGTATCTCATCTTATGCTGAGGTCCTTGATCATCTGTAGATGAGTTTTGGGAGGGTGATAGATGAAGATCTGTTTTCATTCTTCTACGTGCAACTATGGAGTTTGACCAATTTTTGAAGACCCTGTCTTTTCTCCATTTGTGTACTTTTTTTATTCTTTCTCTAAAACATCTAGTGTGCACTTATGTCTGTATCTTCAATTTCGTTCCATTTACTAATGTGTCTGTTTTTACACCAATTATATGTTGTGTTTATTACTATAGCTCTGCAGTATAACTTGAGATCTGAAATGGTAATACCACCAGTAGATCATTTATTATTCAGGATTGTTTTAGCTTTCCTGAGTTTTTAATGTTTCCATATTAATTTTAAGGTCTTATTTCAATTTTTGTGAAAAACTGTGCCAAGATGTAGGTTGGTTTTGGTAGAATAGTCATTTTCACAATATTAATCTTACTGCATAAGCATCTGCTGTATTTTTTATTTTTCTGTGATTTTTTATTATTATACAAGTTTTTTCAGTTGAAGTTATCCAATGATTTTTTTGAGGCTATTGTGAAAGCTACTATTTCAGTGATGCTTTTCTCAGTATGTTTGCCACTTGTATATAGAAAGACTACCCTATCAATTTTTGTGTTAATTTTGTATCTTACTACTTTGCTTAAAGTGTCTATCAGTTGTGTTTGGGACCCTTCGTGTATAAAATCATATGATCTGACATGAATTAGGGTTGGTATGGAGGTGACCCTCCCAGGTCATCATCTGGGATGACTTGAGAAAGGGGAAGAATGTAATCAAAATATATTGTATGAAAATTCAAATAGTGAGTGTGGGGGGGGGCATGTCTGTAAAAACGCATATTAGGAATTGAGTGTGGTATAAACACTGAAATAAATATGGAATGATTGGATTATAATGCACTTCATGCTATATTTTTGGGGGTAGAATATATTTCAATTTCATAGAAATGTCAGTTAACATAGTTTATCCATTTTTTCAAAGCTTACTATTGTCAGCCATGTCATGGGGACAACTTAGGCCAACTGAGAATCTTCTGAGGCCTCAGCACAACAACAGAGATGCCACCGTGGGGCCACAATATTTGCTCCTTGGGAAAATTGTATGATGAAGTCTTAGGGGTCAATACTCCTGAATGGGGTCGTATTTGGAAACAAAAGCCATGTGAATGTAATTAGTTAAAAGGAAGCTCTTGTGGTGGGTCCTATGCTGTCATGATAAAAGAGGAAAACTTGGACACAAACAAATGAACACAGAAGGAAGATGATGGGGAGAGACAAGGAGAAGCAGTGTCCATGAGGGCAGGACAGAGGCTGAACCAGATTCTCCTCCAGTCTCAGTAGGATCTCACCCTTCCGTAGCTTTATCTAAGACGCCCAGGCTGCACAGCTACAACAGTACATCTTTGTTTTCTAAGGCACCTTGCTGTGGACGTTGTAACCAGCTGGGACCCGGGGCAGCTCTACCCACACAGGGTCCTTCGGGAGCTGGTAGTCTCGTCTCCCTTATCTGTGACAACTCTAAAGGCTGGAGCTACCACCATCCACCATGCACTCCAGCACCTTGTTAGCTCATGGTCCTCAGAAGACCACAGAAGGCAGTCAGTTCTCCCCACAGCCTCCTCCCCAGAAGCACTCACTCTAGGCAGGCTGCAGCACTAACAAGGTAATTACATACATCGGTCTCTGTCAGGAGTTTGCTTCATTAGCTTCACACAGACATGACTACCCTGGAGCAAAACTGCAGAATAATAGTTGAGGCTGCAGGGTAAAGTCTCAGACTGCCCAGACACCCTCCTATATCTGAACCCTGGAGGATTTGGCTGGTGACAGTGTTGCAAGGACAGTCATGAATCAGCAGCTCAAGGAGCAGGGGAATGAAAGGCCAATATTTCTGGAAGCTAATGGGGTGGGAGGTGACTAGCTATGGAAGATGGATTGATTCTCATGAGTGGCAGTTCTAATGGAGAGCATGCCCATCTTCATCCTCACTTCAGCCAGGATGCAGACGGGACTCAGTCAGATGAGTACCAATGGCTTCCGGAGAGGGATGCTTCTCGAAGGCCCACACCCTAGGGTATGCTTCTCCTACTCCTGATCTCACTGGTTAGCAGCAGAGAGGCTTCAGGGTCCATGTTGACTCTCCCCTGGACAGACCCACAATTTACCCAAGTCATCTTTTACTGCACTCAAATATGAGAAGTGGAAGAGGCTCTTGGGGAAGGGTATGAGTAGATTGAAGACTCTGAGAGCGTCAGAGTGGACATTTGGCCTGAGGCAAGCCACTGCACACTCCTCTTTCATCACTGGGTCTCCTGAGTCAAGCTGTCTGGTCCCTTAGTTTAGAACCAAGAAACGGAAGAGACAGGTGAAAGACTGACCTCAGGCAGGATGGCAGCCAGCTTAGGACCCGACATATTTATCAGAACTATTGCTAACTGTAGTAAACATGAGTCAATTAAGTAACCAGAAAACCAAAGCAAAATCTGTTTGTCAAGAGGAAAAAAGAAAAACTTCAAGGAGCTACTACCTCCATTTACGGAAAAGGTCAGGATGCAGACAATTGGAGGTGCGGAGGCACTGCTGCAATGCATTGTGGTTATCGAAGGACAGGATAGTGATTTCTGCAGAAGGTGCTCCCAGGGAGGAGGGGGCACAGGCACGGTTGCTTTCCCAGGCCTGGGTGAGAGAATGGTCCCTGAGGCCTACTCTCAGAGCAGAAATCTGAGCTACGTGTTGGAGTCACGGTTACTGAGGGGCATATCAAGTGAACCCCTGAGAGAACAAGAGAACCTCTGAACTCACAGAAGATTGCTAAATGATCGTGGAGCTCCATTGACAATGACTTTCTCCCAGCATCCCACACTGGACTACAGTCCTACCCCTACCCCTCCCTAGTGGGAGATCCTGTAATGGCCAGTTGTCACGTGACACATGGGCTTAAGCAGGACAAAGAAGTACACAGTTTAACAGACATTGTCTCATAAGTGTCAGCCCAGCACAGCTGGGAAGGGTCTGTGTCTTAGCAAGGAAGTGTCCAGGTCATGAGACATTCTTATGTAGCCAAGGAAGGGTGTAACATCCCTGCTCAGTCTTCTCTAACCATTTGTTACTTTGACCCAGCGCAACCCCACTCCAACAGAATTGTGTCCAAGTTGGCCTGACATACACCTCTCATGCCAGGGAATTGCTAAGGGGATTGACAGTGGCTGTTCTGCTGCTGTCCTGGTCTTCTGGAGACATACAACAACACCTGCACAGAGTCACACTCAGGGATGTAAGAGTAGAGTCATACTCATACCCAGCCTCATAAGCTGGAAGGGGAGAAAAGCACAGTTGGGGGGAGTATGGTCAGCCAGGAAGGAGCTGAATTCAGAGACTTCCCAGAATCTCACATGAACCAGAGACTTCTCAGAACCAGAGAAAAGTCACCAACATCTTGAAATAGATTCAAAGTTTTATCAGCGTCTATCAGTATCATTTTCTGCTGTATCAACATGCCCTTCCCACCCATGTTCACCCAACTGATGGGAGTCCATAGGAAGAGGCATCTGAGCTATGAGATGATGGCCTCTTGGAGGCAGCATGTCTGTCTATGGAATGTCTATCCCTAGACCTAAGCACCAACATTGCAGGCTTTGCTTCTAATGGTCCTTCTGGTCTGATCCTCAATATGTATCCCATCACCCAAGGCTACACACCCCTGTGCTGACTTCCTCAAAGAACCAGTAGCACCGGGGCTGGGAGAAACTAGCTTTCTCCAGGCAAGAATAACCAGGAGGGTGGGAAAGAAAACATTGGAAAAGCTTCAAGGCAGACCAAATCTAGGCCAGCATCTTACTGCCGGTGATAGCCTGGCTGTATGTGGCAGGAGGCTTTGTTGGTCCAGGATGCTTTGTTGGCCATGTGCAGGGGGCAGCAGACATCCTCTGTGTTTCTTCTTGCAGTTTCAACTGAACCAGCCTTAGCAGTCTGATGCCTGCAAGCCATTCATGATAGTGCAAAGGGAAAATGATGCCTAGGCAAAGAACAAGTCGGCTCTGACACCAAAGAGACACATGATAAATGGAAATGATGAATTCCCAGTGCCGGGGCACAATTGGGTAGGAGGGATAATTCATCAGAATTTCTAGCACCATATACTACAGAAAGAATTTTAAAGGTTTGAGTCCGTTGATAGAGAAATTGACACCTTTGCTAAGGGTTTGTATAAAAACCAAGTGTGAAGCTTTACTTTAGCAACCTATGCTTTCAAAGTAAGTGAGATGGAGCACTTGATCCTTTGCATTTGCTATACCACAGGCAAAATTTATCACATTTCCTGCTCCATGCTGACATGTTAGCACGGTGAGGTAAGACCTCAAATTCCTTGTGAGCTTAGACATGATACCTTCCTCCACAGTATGTCATTCCTACTACACACAGACTCAAGGAGAAATCCTGAATGCCATCAGAACTGCAGGTGTCCTTCCCTGTGGCAAGTGACCTCACCCACCCCTCCATGAGATGGATTCCAGCTGTGTCTCCACTGAGCCCCTCTCAGCAGGCCCTGGTAACTGGATGAAGCTAACTGACTCACTGTGTTGGAATTTTCTTCACATGGACTTCAATGAGAATTGTCTCAGCTGCTGTCTCCGCTCATCCCATGACAGGGGTCACCGTCACCACCATCTTCACTAACATCGCCTCTCTGGAAGTCTTGGTCATTTCACTTCTACTTTACTTCTGAGAACACATAAATGTGTCTGTGTGCCTTAGATGACATCTCAGTGGAGACATGAGCATGCCTCCTTGTATAGGAGGGTAAACTGAGATCTTATGAGGTTATGTGTGCATGGTCATAAATGCAGAAAGATTGCAGGCTCCAGTTTAGGTCTTTGGCCTTGCATTGCAGTGATCCCTTTAGAACAAGTTAACTCTCTCACTTTCAAAAGCTCTGCAACTTTACACTGCACAGCTCGGCTGTTGTGTGTGACAATGAACTAGCCATTGACTGAGTGCATTGAATGGAGCTGGGACCTGCTCCTCCATGTCCACCTCTACAGAATTAACTTTGCTGTTTTCTATGTCACAACTGACTTCCTCCTGTATGCAAGTAGCTTGGGAAAATATCTAACTGCATAAAATGATTTATCTGCTGTATCATTGGCACCCATCAGGTCCAGGAAGTGATGGAAGACACTTAGCCTTGGTGTTTTCTGACTCCAGAGGACCAGGAGCCGCTCAGCATGGATGTACAGGTAGGTGGACAGTGGTGATAGCAAGGAGTAAGAATGGAAGTGAAAGAAGTCTGGGTGGGTCAAATGCCTCCCATGCAGTGGGTATCACAGTTCTCTCTGTAAGCATTTAATCAGATCTGCTTACCAGGGCCAAGGGATCACTTAAGTAGAGCTACTGAATAAGATAAAGCAGCCCTGGGTTTTAAACAACAGAAATGTATTGTCTCATAGTCTGGTGGCTGTAAGTTTGATTCCAGGTCTTTGACAAAGCTGTTTCCTTTTAGGAGTTGTGAGAGAATCCCAGACAGACTCCTCTCCTGTTGTTATAGCTTTAATGTGAAATGCATCTCATGGGTTCATGTGCTTAATATTTGGTTCCCAGCTAGTGCTGGGGGATTCTATAAGCTGTAAGGAGTGGAGTGTAGCTATAGTAAAGTGGGCACTAGAGTATATCTTTGAAAGTGAAGTCTGGTCCCTGGTTCCATTTTTTTTCTACTCCTTGACTGTCATGAAATGAACAGTCCTGGTGTCCATGCCCTCCTATGCTGTCTATTTGACGTAAGCTATATTCATTTTAGGAAAAACAAAAAAACTCCAGAAACTCAATCAAGAAATATTGGCCTGTGGACAAAGCTATGATGTACTTTGTTGATTTTGATGATGGAGGTGGGAGGATCCAGCTCACTGTGGCAATGCTACTTCTGGCCTGGGGGTCCTAAGTGTTACAAGAATGCAGACTGAGCAAGCCATGGGGAGCAAAGCAGTAGGCAACACTCCTCCATGCCTTCTGCATCAGCTCCTGCCTCCAGGTTCTTGTGTTGATTTCCTGCCGTATCTTGTCATCATCATAGAGTATGCTTTGGAACTGTGAACCCCTTCCCTCTCTAAGTCTTTTGATCTTAATGGTTTATCACAGCAGTAGAGACCCTAAATAGGACACCTCCCCACTAGGATGTTCTGCCTCACCAAGGGCCTAACAACAAGAAAGTAGACATGATGTATTGAAACTAAGGAGCAAAAAAATGTTGGAATTATGAAACAGTTATGAATGTGAAATTCCCCCATGGTATCACGAAATGGTTGCCAGATGATGTCTTTTGAGGCAGTGGTATAATCTTGATTGCTCTGCAATAATCAATGAACTCATAACTATGTCATTATTAGGAAATGATGGGAGGTAGGAGGGGGTTTGAAGGTGTAGGTCACTGGGAGTGAGTCATTTCGCCATACTCTCTTCCTATGTTCTCTCTGTTTCATGTCCTCCATAAGGCGTTTATCTTCTTCCTGTACTCATCCCCAGCCATGTTGCTTTTGTCTCACCTAGAAGCGAGGGAACCAATGATCACGCATATAAATTTCTGAAAGTGTGAACCTAAAGAGATCCTTTAAGTTGTTTCTGTCAACTATTTAATCACAGCAATGACAAAACCAATATAATAACTCTCTTATTTTATCAAAGGGGTTCACAGTTAAAAGCATGTCTTGTGTCTCAGAAAAGGCATTTGAATGGTGTTGGAACTAATGATTTGGGTGTACTCAGAGATAAATGTGTTTTTTATTCTGTGATGGCCATGAGCTTTTGGAAATCAGTGAAATAATGCTATAGTTTGAGTATAAGATGTCCCCCCACAGGCTCATGTGCTGAATTCTGGTCCTTGACTATTATCACTACTTTAGGAGGTAGGATATAGTTAGCTACAGTAAGTCACTGGGACATAGTTATAGCCCATGGTGAGACTCCCCCTGCAATTGCCATGAGTTGAGCATCTGCAGCCTTCCAAGCTCTATGCTATGTTGCTCTACTTCACCGAGTGTTCAGGAACAATGGAACTGTCTATGATTGACTTAAATTCTTCCATTCAGATTGTTCTCTGCAGTATTTTTTAATCATTCCTATGGAGTGATGGAATGCTAACAAACACGTCTCTTTGAAAGGTGACTGTCAGATTTGGCATTCCTTGCCTTCTAGACATATCCCCCTGACTTTGCTTTTCATCTTCACATGAGGTTTCTCCATGTGTGTATCTATCTCTGTGGATAAGTTCCCCTTTTTAATTATAAAGGCATCTCATTATTGGATGTCTGACCCTAGCAACTTCATTTTAATGAGATCACCTTTGGGAAAAACCTGTCCCCAAATGAAGTCCCATCCCAAGGTTTAGGCATGAAGGATCACAACACAATCCACGAAGCTGGCATTAGGTAGGTTAAGTGAAGATCTTGCCTTCTAAAACCTCCCTATGTCACCAATTCCTCATCTGAAACTCTGGGTATTCCAATTCCTATGGTGCTGAGTCCTTGACAGACAAATGAGGGGATGCCTTTAAGTGCTTGAAATGGCATTTAGCACACAGACATTCTCGGCAGCTCTTAAGCTGCGATTACTGCTATTAAAAATCTCAGTTGGGAGAGCATGAGGTTGAGGTGTTCATAGCACTTTGGGTTTTTATAAGCAGGCTCAAATTCAAATGTCCAGGCACGGTCTAGGAGAGTGAAATTAAATCTGGCCAACCAGGAACTAACATATAGCTACTAACTAGGACTCCCCATTGTCATCATCCTACTTCTCATAACATGTTGTACAATTGGCCCTCACACCCCTCAGTGAAGACCTGAACCTCTCATGATCTGGTGTTGCTCAGCCCATCAACTGCTCTGCAAACTTGGAAGAAAAAATCTTTAATGTACCATGAACCTAAATTTATCTTTTAATGTTGTCCTCTAGGCCTCATAATTGAAAATGAGATTATGACTATTATATTTCTTAATATAAAATGCCTATAGCCCATCTCCAAATCCTTTAAGGAAGAGAATACATACAGGGAAACCTGCAGTGACACAGTGGAAGAATTGGCCCTGAGGGCTGGCTGTCACACAGTCACATCCTTCATGCCCTGTTTGCTGGCACTGTTTATCTGAAGGCCTGGTGTACCATGCAGTCTTCCCACCACCTATCTGGGTCCTGCCGCTGTCTCAGCCCCCAAATAACACACAAGACACTATATTCATTATTAAGCTGGTGGCCATTTGCTATGGTTTCTTAATGGCTTGCTATGACTTAATTATGAATCCATAATTGCTAATATATATTTTTATGAGGTCTTATCTTACCGAGTATGCAGCCTCATGTGTCCTCTCTTCCTGGGATCATGTAGTGACTCTCTACTCTTGACTATATTTCCCAGAATCCTCCTTGACTCCTAGTCCCACCTATCTTGCTTCCCTATTGGCCAACAGTGCTTTATTTATCAACCAATAGGACACATATCCACAGAAGGACTTTCCCCATCAGCCTGACATGGGCAGTGAGGTCCTACTTGTGGACCAGAAGTTAGCATCTCTTCTAAACCCTTCAACACTGACTTCCCTCCACTCCTTCAACTAAGCTCTTCCTTAATGCAAATTTGTGGATGCAAACTAACCAGAGAGTGCCAGGAGAACTATGGCTTTGTTCTAAATTTTGCATCTATGTTCCTTTATTGTTTGCAAAGTATCTATGACACTGCTTTCATGTTCTTCAATCCAATCCACTCCAACCCAGTTCAATTAAGATAGAGAGACAAAGTTTTAACTCCAAATTCTGTCTCTAGTTTTAGGCTTCTCACCGGCAAGCAGATGAGCTCCTTGTTTCAAGCATGTTAAAGTAAGCAGCTTTTTAATCTTCCTTGGAGACTGCATCTGTATGCTCCACATGGCTGACCGAGGAGAGCCTTTTGTGGTGCATGCTTCAGGATGTAAGCTGTATTGCATACCAGAGAACTACACCCAGAAAAACAATACAAGTTGTGAGAGGTTTGGGGGCTGCCTTTGTTGGACAGCTAGAAGAAAGCAGAGTGACAAATGGCAAACAGAAGGTAGAAGAAAGTTCAGGTGTCAGTGACACCAGGCTCTAGCAGAGCACCTCGAGAGGAGCCCTTGGCAAGCTTCCTAACATCCTGTGATTTAGATATGGTGTTTCCCCCAGATGCTCCAGTGTTAAAGGTATGATCCCAGTTGTCCATGCTACTGATAGATGGCTGGCTCTCAAGGGTACCAACTTTTAAACTTTCTCTCTTTCTGAACAGGAGCAGCCTGTGTGTATATGGAGCCCGTGGGATAGAGTAGATCCATGTCAGTCTCTGCTTCCACCCTTCTCTCTCCTTCTGCTTCCATCACGTGCCCTGCCCTTCTCCACACCCACAGCCATGCTGGACTGAATCTCTGAGTCAAAGTAAATCTCTCCTTCCTGAAGTGGTTTTGCGGGTGCATGATGTCATATTGACAAAAAAGCTAACACAGCCACAGATCCTGTCTGATGAGGGCATTACTCTTATCTTTATGAGATTGTTATGGCTAATCAGCTTCCTAAAGGCCCCAACTCCAGGTAAAGCCCCATTGAGAACCAGCACCTTGGAGTAGATATTCTAGGGGATCATAGTTCAGTTCTAACACACTTTTAAAAGAAAGAACAATCAACCAAACCAGGTCTCCCAAACGTGGGTGTCAGTTAGAAGGCCTGGGCAGTCCATGGGGCCTCTGCTAGTGTATCCATAGTGTATGAATGATCTTTGGGAGCCCATTCCACATAAGGAGATACTCTCTCAGTCTAGACACATGGGGGAGGGCCTAGGCTCTACCCCAAATGATGTGACAGACTTTGATGATCCACCATGGGAGACCTTACCCTCCCTGGGGAGCAGAAGGGGGATAGTAAGGTGGAGGGCATGGGAAGATGGGAGGAGAGGAAACTGGGATTGACATGTAAAATAAGATTGTTTCTAATTTAAATTAAAAAAAGAAGTTCAGGAGTTGACTTTATTTTACAAACATGTATGAGAAATTAGTTATTGGCTGGTGATAGTAAGTGACTAGAGTCAAGTCAAATATTTCTGTTCTGGTCTGTTTTCTTTGAAATAATGTTAAAAACGAGTTACATGAAAATATTCTTCCAAGAGATCTTGTTAAATTCTGTTTCTTGAATCTTTAAAGGAGAACATGAGCTATCCAGTAGGATGTGCCTGCAAAGCTGGGCTTAGGTTCTGAACTCAGAAGTGTATTGAATGCTTTTAGGGCATGACAGTGAGAGTGAAAATACTGTATTCCCTGCATGTCTGTCTTTGAATAGGCATATGCCTTGGGCTCTCCAAAAATCTGCTTCTCACACTGGCAAACTGAAGGGAGCTCGCTGAGCTCTCCAAACAGGCAAGAAATCTCAACCAATCACCTGGAGCTGAGACCTTGGTGCCAACTCAAGTAGGCCTGATACATAAATTGATCTTCTCAGACAACACAGAACAAGCAGTTGGTAGTGTTGGTAGTGTGTGGGTGTTTTTCCTGAATGGACATTGGTTTGGGCAGGGACATTGAGCGTCTGTTAGGTCATGTGTCTTGTCATCAAGAGGCTCTGTCCTTTGTCTGTTGCAGCCTACTCCCAGATCAGGATACATCATGTCTGTGTTGGCTTTATCACTTTCCTATTTAAGAAAGGTAGATGGCATTTACTGGTGTTGATTGTCTGAAGTAGCTACAGACATCTTTCTCATGTCTAGGGACAGACTAGTGAACCCTGAGTTTTGTTGCCCCTGAGGGTCTTTTCTGGAACCCTTCTGCAAATAGGGCTCAACAGCCACGCACTGCCTTGTCTGTTGAAATCTGTCTGCTCACAGCCCAGACCCCAGAAGGAAATCCTTTGCTGGTTTCCAATGGGAAAAAGAGTTCAGAGTACTTCTTCTTTACAAAACACTTGGCTGGAGTTCCCTGCTTCTCCATCACGCTAACTCAGACTTTAGTGATCATGCTTTGTTGCTTCTTACTCTCACTGTAAAGATTTTAATGAAACCAACAAAATCAAGGTGTAGCTTCCACATTGCAAATGATGTCTTCATGCTAGAGATGGTCAGGAGTGAATGTTTGTTGAATAAATACTTGCAGGTTCCTTTAACTGTTGATACATTTGATACCAAGTGATGGATTAGTCCTATCTGAGTGGAACCATATTGTACCATTTGTTACAAGATATTTCTTCTATCATAGAAATGATTTGTTTGCATCTAGAAATGAGCTAAGCAGCCAGACAATGACATTGATTATATTTATGGAATTCATGGTGCTCCCTTCTCTTCTGCAGTGAAGATCTCTCTCTCTCTCTCTCTCTCTCTCTCTCTCTCTCTCTCTCTCTCTCTCTCTCTCTCTCATTCTGTAGCCTTGTCTCCACTGTCTGGCTGAGGAGCTCATGCTGCTATGTCCCCTGAGCCAGCCTGTGGTGGGTGTTATTGTGTAGTCTGTCTAGTAGCAAAGAGGAATTCCAAAGTCATGTTGCAAAACTTCATGGAGAAAGCTGGAGTTGTCCATTGAGTGCTGTTGAGTACCTGAAGGGCAACTTTCACTCATCTTATTCACAGTGTTGGTTTCTTCTCTCTCCCTTCCCCAAACTAATGGTCATTCATTGGTCGGCTCATTCACTTATGTTTGTTAATTCAACTCTGTATGAATAACGGTGAGGAAGTGTCAGACCTACACAAGAGACAATGCTGAACATAACTGCTGTAAGCAGCAGAATTTTCTCCCCCAGTGGAGACCAGTCCCTAAAGGAAAGCAGATTGAGTTATCCCCTGTGAAATCCCAGCCTCTCTTTACTCTGGCTGTCTGGGCCAGGTGTTGTTCAGGATTAATCAACTAGATATAAAGAAATGATAAGAGGAAAACAAAGGCTATAGAGATGCTGGGGCTCCTGCCTGCCTGTCTAATATGAGAAGAAAGAAGAGTATTTTCTATTATTTATCAGCATTCCCCAGGCAGCAGAATCAGAGCCATAGTTCTCTCTAGGACAGAGCAGATGTGTTAGCAACAGACTTCAAAATGGCAAAAATGAATATGGGCTCTATACTGTCTACAGGGCCCACTGTGGTCACCACGGGATCCTGGGAACCCAGTTTTCTAACCTCATTCATTCCTCTTCAAGTCATCCATCAATGCCAAGCAACAGATGTCAGACAAAACAAAAGCCACATAGCATGCAGACACTGGCGAGGGTGATCCATCATCCATAGGCCATGGGGAAGCAGACACACATCACCTGTGCACCAGAAACCCTGGGGGACATGGAGAAATGTGAGCCCTCCCTTGGGCTGAACTGCGGTGTTGCCCTCACATTGCTTCTTCCTGCCTTTCAACTTCTGAAAGAAAGGACCTTCGTCAGTACTTCTCCTCCTTTCTTCTCAGTGGCTTATAGTCATTAAATGCTTTAGCCCATCCCCAGTTCACCCTACACCTGTTCACAAATTGTTAAGAATAACTTGTACTTTGTAGACTATTTTCAAGATATGAAAACTAAAATACACACAATTGGGAATGTAGGTGAAGATGTGGGTAGACAGGTTATAAGAACCAGAGGACTAGACTAGGATGTCTGCTGTGAAGTAGGATGCCTTCTATATATGACCTGGAAGCTGCACTCATAAAACCTTTACAAAGTGGCTGCCTTTACAAGACCTGCATGGTCAACACCAGTTGACAAGCCAGCATGGATAGGAAAAATACTCAAGTACCCAACCTGTAAAATCTGAGATTAAATTTGTAGATGGAGGTTTCTGTCCCACCCAGTCCCATTGCCCTTTAGCCCCAAATAAGCACACAGAGACATATTATTAAACTGCTGAATGATGGCTTAGGCTTCTTATTGGATAGCTGTGTCTTAATTACTAACCCATTTCTATTAATCTATGTATTGCTACGAGGCTGCGACTTACCCATAATCCAGCATGTTATTCCTTTGGCAGCAAGGAGTCTCTTTTTGGCCTCTCTTAGCAGTTTCTCCCCATCCTTTTCCTCATCTGGTAGCCCTGCCTCTCCTTCCTGCCTGACTATTGGCCGAACAATGTTTTATTCATCAACCAATAAGAGAAACATATATACAGAAGGACATCCCCCATCACCCACCCCTAAACTAAGAGCTACTGGCAATCAGTAACTGCCTGTAGAGGTAGAATCAGTCTTCTCCAGAGATGAGTCTGATCAAGGTGATCTAGTCTCAAGTAATCAGCCCTAAATACATAGACATGTGAACAACACTAAATTGACTCTCTCTCCCTCTCTGTGTGTGTGTGTGTGTTTGTGTGTATGGTGTGTAAATAATAATTTGAAATGAAGTGGGGAAGACAAAGAAGGGTTAGAGAAGAGTAAAGTAGGGGCGGAAATTATATAAATACAGTGCTCATGCATGAAATTCTCAAGAACTGAAAAAATCAATCCATTTATTCATGAGTTTTATACTTTGTACATGTATGTTCTCTTAAATATGGTGGTTATCATTCGTCTTTTTTTTTTTTTTTGGTCATTAGCTTTCCTAGGAATTCCAAATACCTATTTTAGGCTATCCTACTTGTTAACACACTTGGTTTTGCTCTTTGCTCTTCCATTTCTAAGATCTTGTTGTCCTCCTTAACAAGCTGTCTCCTCCTCTTCAGAGACAGGCAGAACATCAAACAGTGCTAAGCTGTATATACACTGAAGCAAGACACAGTGAAGATGAGTTTGTTGTAATGTCCATCATACAGTTGAGGAAATCAAGGCAGAGGAAGGTTATGCAACTCCCAAAAGAAAGGTTGAACAGATGTCTGTGTGAAGCTCCTGCTGGCCTTGGAGCTCATGCAGTGGTGAACTCTCAAAGTCCACACAGACTATCCGGCTCCAAACTCAGTCTGAGAGGGAAGGACAAGAAGTTTTCTGTAATGATGAGTTAGATGCTCAGGGAAGCCAGCATAAGTCTCAATGGGAGCACTGTCTCAGAACAGTAGGAATGGATTTTCTGGAAGTTCTGGAAGCTGAGCATCTGGAACCAAAATATCTATGGGCTTCTGTCCCTGGGGGACTATGCATCCTCACTGACCAAGGACTTCAAAAAACTAATCCATTCCTGGCACTAGAATTTTTATTTGTTAGCCTCTGATGTCTAATAGACCCCTTACTAACCCATTATAGGGTAATTCCAATATATATATATATATATATATATATATATATATATATACACATATGTGTGTGTGTGTGTGTGTGGGAGAGAGAGAGAGAGAGAGAGAGAGAGAGAGAGAGAGAGAGAGAGAGAGATGCTAATGCCTGAAAAGACATGGAGTAACCAACCACTTCCTGATTGGATTTAAGTCCTGATCCACAGACTGATACCATTAGTGGGTCAAGAATCTGTGACTACAGAGGTCATGGGCCCTAGTAGGGAACCTACTACTTTTATTCTGCCAAATTGTCATAGTAGTAAACCAACTTCTAATGGCTTATTGTTACACCCATAGAGCAAAGTATCTCTCAGCCCTTATAGGAAAAGATTCCATTTGCAGTACATAGTGAGTGACATGGAGAACCTCGACCAGTAAAGGTATAGAGGATATCATACTGTAGAATGCTCATCACTATGCAGAACACAAGTACCGCACCCTTTCCTCCCAGGGTTCCCGGACCATTGTGGAGACAGGGAGGAAAAGGTGTAAGAGCCTGGATGTTCAAAGACTACAAAGAAACAGCATCTTCTAGACATAGCAGAGCAGCTGCACATTTGACCTCACAGCAGTTGTGACAACAAACACAAGATCTGTTCAAGCCCAAGCCCAACATCACTCTAGCATAGAGAGGGGGACTTGGACGTGAAATCCCACCTCTAACTGAGGAGCTATCAGTGACTGTGGTTATTGGAAAAGGAGAAGACAGTTTTCACTAGGAGTGCAGCCCCTGTTAAATGAACTACAGCACAGGAGACAGCCACACATCTAATGATATTTGAGCAGCAAAAATTGTTCTTTGTGGTTTAAGAAAAACCCAAGAAGATATAAATTTAACTAGGGATGGAAGGGTAAGAGTTGAAGGAGGGTAGAGGTGAATCTGATTAAAACATGCTGTGTGGAACTCTCAAAATGTAATATAACATAACAATTAAAAATAAGTTCTTTCCAAAAGCCAGGCACATAGATGCATTCTTGTGATCCCAACACTTGGGAGGTAGAGAGAAGGGGGTCTGGCCTGCCAATCTAGTCAAATTGGTAAGTTTTTGGTTAAGTTGTGCCCATTAGTAGTTAAAACAGGGGACACATTTTAAGTGAGATGGAACAAGTTGTCAGGTACTTGATGCTCAGTCCAACCCACATCGATGTATAAGAAGAGAATTGACCTGCAAAGTTGTCCTTCTCCTCCATATGTCCGTCATGACGTGTGTGTGCTCTTCCATATTGCAATGCACACATTAATAAGTAAAACATTTAAAAAGAGAGAAGGGAAAACATTCAGTGATCTATACATCACCCTACCCTATCCACCCTTCTGTATATCAGCCATCTGAGCCATGCTTTCCTTCTCCTTTTCTTTGTATGAGTACATGAGTGAGGGAGGGAACATGGTCCCGTGTGTACATGTGGAGGCCAGAAGACAGCCTCAAGCCTTGCTTCTTGGAAAGCCTCCACTTTTTTGAGAAGAGGTCTCCCACTGGCCAGCAACTCATTACGTAGGCTAGGCTGGCCGGCCAGTGAGGCCCAGGAATGCAGCCCAGTGTTGGAATTATAAGCACATGGCACTGCAGACAGCCCTCCCCATGGGTTATGGGGATTGAAGTAGGGTCCTCATTCTTGCAATGCAAGCACTTCACTAATCTCCCTCTGCCACACTATTCTTTCTGTACAAGAAATGGACACAGTAATTTGTACATAAGCTCGGTAAGCAGAGAGAAGAGAGAAGTCTGTTGACTGTGGTGCCTGGCACAACAAGATGGCTTTACTAATGTGCTGCCTGACTGGGCATGACATCTCAAGCTTCCACATGTTCTGAACATTCCTTTCGTGCCCACTTCTACAAACCCTATAGAAAGGTTAAGGTTTAATAAAAACTCAAATGAGAAGACACAGTGCATATGGATAAAGCTGGTTCTCGGCTATCAGAGTTAATAGGCTCTAGCATAACTTTTGAAAACTGATAGGGATGAGAAGGGTGGTGAGATACTAAAAGCATTTGGTTTACTTCAGACTAAGAGATCACAGCAATGTTCGTGGAGTGATGAGAAGGCATAGGAGAGCTCCAGCAGGGGTGACCTTTCGATCACCATGAGAAAAGAAACCACCATGGTTTCTTTTTTATATGAATTTTATTAAATTAGAAACAATCTTATTTTACATTCAATCCCAGTTCCCTCTCCTTCCCATCCTCCCATGCCCCCCACCAACACCTCTATCCCATCCCCCATCCATTCCCAGGGACGATGAGGCCTTCCATGAAGGATCATCAAAATCTGTCAAGTCATTTGGGGCAGGGTCTAGGCCCTTCCCTGTGTATCTAGGCTAAGAGAGTATCCCTCCATGGGAAATGAGCCCCTGAAGTCTGTTTGTACATTAGGGATACATCCTGTTTCTACTCCCAGAGGTCCCATAGACTTCCCAGTGCTTCTAGCTGACTCCACCATGGTTTCTATAAAAAGGAATTACAGAGGAACACAGCAGAAGCAAGTAGACACATTGAGAGGCTTCGAGCCTCACTGGAGTTACTTAGGCCAAGAATGGGTATTTTGAAGTTATAGCTGGCTGATGAATAGGAGGTTGCACATGGGGGCAAAGTTGTAGTGCATCCCAAAGTTTGTAACCCAAACTTCTAGCTGCCCATGGATAGAAAATCTGTCTGCTGAGTAGAGAGACTAAAGGACGGGTGAAACTGACTTTCTGGACATGTAGGGTTAATGTCAATCAGGTGTGCAAACAGACACAGAAGGCAGGCTGACCATATGAACTGAGGAAGAAGATGGGGCTGGAGCCATAGTTAGGGGCAGCATCAGCATATTATTGTCAGAATGCCTGAGAATGAGGGCAGAGGGAACAAGGAGGCCAAGAAGAGAGCAATGGCACTGAGGAGAGAAAGGCAAGCCAGAGCCTGGTGAGAGGCTGGGGACCCACAGACGAGGAGGCAGGGCCTTTTCTGTGAAAGGAAGCCAGGAAACATGCAGCAAATAGGAGATGAAGAAGACGTATGCTCTCTTGTTTTCCATCCCTTGTTTTTAGATGAGATGGGGAGACAGCACAAATAGGCGACTGGGAATGTAGGGAGATATTGATGCAGAAGACAGAAAGGATAATTGCAAGAGGGAACTTCAGTGGTTACAACTTAGTCCAAGTGACATTACAGCAGAGATAAAATAGGTACTTAAGTTCACAGGCTGACAGTGGGTACTAAGATAGAGAGATCTGTTAGGAGGACTAATGGATGGAAAAGAACACTCTGGTGACAGAGGAGAGCAATAAACTACTAAAACGATGAAAATGCACTGCCTATAAGCATCTATAATTTTCCTTGGGAATAACTGAGTGTTTCTCTGGAATGTATTTGTCCTACGTAATTGTCTTTAAAGCACAAAGCAAAACAAGCCCCATGCCTCCCTGGGTAAGCACCACGCATTTTTATGTCATGAATATGCATCCCCTTGTTTCTGAATGTGTGATTCATGTGCTATAATGTGGCCAGAAAATGAGCACATTCCACGGATCGTGCGTCTAGCATCCCTTCCCTTTATGATGTGCGGGAGGTTTCATATCCTCATAAGGCAGGCAGTTGGTACAGGATGCTAACAGTGTGTGAACTACATGCTGATCAATTGCTTACCCTCTTTGCACCTTGAGAAGATATTGCTTGTGCCTAAGAAGAGCAATATAATTACTATCTGCCTTAAATAGATTTCCTTAAATTCTGGTTCCTCCAAGAACTAACAATCTTGCTGTTTCTCTCTGGAAAGAAAAAAAAAGACATGCTCAGAAAATCTGAACCCAGAAACAGCTCAGCTGTTGATGTCTCTGTGCCCTGCATTAGTCAGTTCGTATCCTGAGGCTTTGGGTTTTTCCTCTATAAATAGGTGTAATCACACCTGCCTCTTTAAGCCAGCATTTAGATGAAGTGAGACAAAGCTAGTGGCAACACCTAATGGGGTGGAGAAAATACAGGAGTTACCACATCAGGAAAATCCGCTCTTTGAAAGAGCTGCCAGGTCCCAACTGGCCAGATGCCCTTTGTGCTGTTCTTATGGTGGAACCCCAGTATTATTCCCCAAACACCACACGACAGTCATTTCCTCGTGTGCCTGCCCCACGTCTTGAGGCAGATCACAGCACTGAGACGCTGAGGGGCATCACACCACCCCTTTCCCACCAGACACTTCACACCTCCAAAGCTGCCACCTGAGTGTCTTAGCAAATTCAGTGATAGGTTCTCCCCAAATTGCCTGTATTTGACTTCAGTCTTACATTGTTAGAGTCTTGACTAAAAAACAAAAACATTATACAACGTACAACATGAACTTGGGCCAATTGTGTTTGTTTTGCTTTGGTGATATTGGCTCCTCTGCCTACAAGGAATTTTAAGGACATGAAATATCTCAGTGACCAAATAGGAGCAGGCATGGTCTACATCAAGTCTGTCTTTGACTGGAAACCGGGACAGTGTGTGTGTGTGTGTGTGTGTGTGTGTGTGTGTGTGTGTGTGTGTGTAGCAGGGGGCACTCGAGAAAATGAGGCATGGGGTACCAACCTCAGGGCCTCTACCAGCTGGCTTTGTTATCTCTCCTGTTCTCTATGAATTAAATGGTGCTCTAAAAGTCAGGGCCTTGGAGAGGAATTTTGGTACCAAAAGTCTACTTACACAAAGGTGTGGGTATAGGAAACCATATGTGCAAGCTCAGTCATCAGAGACATAGAAGAGCCTTCCTCAGCAGTGCCATGGGGGTAGACTTGCAGGATTGGGGTGCAGGATGAGAATCCTGTCACGGCACATAGCTATAGAGAGCCCAGCCTAACAGAGTTTCTAGGGAGGAGACTAGAAGAATAAGCACAGTAGGCACACAGTGTCTATGGTAGAAGCATTCCAAGACCCCACGCCCGATGCGGAAGACCAGAAGGAGTTGCGTAAGCACCCATCTCCCTGCACATACATGTTTGTGAAGGAGATTAACTTCTAAGGAAGCAAGAAGGGGAAATGGGAGGTGAAAGTCTGTAAGCAGCCAGATAATGCAAGAGTATGCAAGCAGAGGTCCTCAACCCTCCTAATGACACTACCCCGGAATATAGTTCCTCATGTTTTGGTTACCCCCAACCCTAAAATTATTTTTGGCGCTACTTCATAGCTGTAATTCTGCTAAGGTTATGAATCACAATGTACATACCTGTGGTTTTGGATGGTCTTAGGGGACCTCTGTGAGAGTGTCATTTGACCTGAGGATTTTAATGTTTATGAGAAGAAAACAACGATGTTCAAAATAAAATTTAGAAACAACCTCTGTAGACCCCTCATCTATTGTAAAAGCAGATTTGTGTTTAAATGTAACCACTTTGAAGAACTGGACTGAGAATTTCAAACATGCATACAGAGTATTTTGCTCATACTCATTTCCACTCCCCATTAAGCTTTTCCAGGTCCACCTCCAAACCCCTCCCAATTTTATGTCCTCTTTTCTTTTTTTATGACCCACTGCATCTGATTCATGCTGCTCATGTACTCACAAGTGTGGGGTCATCGCTGGAGTGCCATAAACCTACCAGGGTCCACATTCTTTATGAAAAGCTTGTCTTCCTACCCCAGCATCAGTAAATCTCTCCTTAGCTTAGGTTGGGGTGTCATGATGCCCTCCTCTCTCCATGCTGATATGTAGACTGGCTTAATCCTATTCCCACAGCGGCTGTGAGCTCATGAGTACAGCAGCCCTGATATGTTCCAGTCTGCCTCGTCTCTGGCTCTTACAGTCTTTCTTCCCCGTGTTCTGTGAGGATTCCTAATCCTTGGTTGGAGGAGTGTGGTAGCAGCAATGTCCCATTTATGACTGGGCATTTCACAGACATGCTCTGTTGCCGGGCCACTTGTGAGTTTCTGCATTTACTATTGCACAGCGCACAGGGAAATTTCTTCAATATGTCTGAGAGCTGCAATAATACAAATGTAGTGGTCAGTTTGATACTTGGTCCATGTAGACAAATAATAGTAGTATATTCACCCCCTGGGGCCCATGAGTTCCACAACTATGGATTCCTAGTCAGACTAGCAGTACCCTCCTGTACAGTGGGCCTTAAGTCCAAATGGAACAGTTGGTTACCCCTATAACATTTTTGTCACTATTGCACCTATGGGTGTATCTTGCCATGCAGACCATTATTGCAATCTACAGAGCTCACCGCAAGGTGTGAATAGTGATTATTTTTCCCCAAGCAACTATACAGCATCTTCCAATACTAAGGGAACCAACATCTCCAGGACACCTGTGACCAGTAACACTGTTACACATGTCACGGGGCTTTTGATTGGGCAATCTATGTCTTCTGTGAGGAATGGCATGTCCTGTGTAGGGTAACTCCAGATACGACAGAGGGGGAGGTGGAGAGAGGGAAAACTAAAACTAAGAATATTAGGGAGAGCCATATAAAACCCTACAATTTTGTGAACTCCATATACATATATGTACATACATGTATATGAGTTTAATTAGAGATGAAGTTTCTCTTAAGTAAGTATTGAGGATCTCATAGTAGCCACAAGTCAAGGCAGCCCCAACCACAGAATGTTGGGCATAGGAAAGCATGTCAGGTGAGATGCAATGAGGATTTCTCACGTATTATTAGATATTCCTCACTATTCAGTCATTTTTAGTGAGTCCCAGGCAGATTAAAGGACACGTTAATTACTCCTACATCGTGCTGATGAACACCTGAGAAAAACACAGAGAGTAAACGTTTTCTGTGGTTCATGGTTGCAGAAGTCTTAGGGCAAGGTGAGTTGAATCCATTATTTTGGTCCTGAGGAAAAGAAGAACTGTCATGGTGGGCAGCATGTGTCAGAGCACAGCTGCTGGCCCTGAGTCATCTGGGAAGCAGAGAGAGAGATTGAGAGAGAGAGAGAGAGAGAGAGAGAGAGAGAGAGAGAGAGAGAGAGAGAGAGAGAGAGAGAGAGAGAGAGAGACCGGAAGGAGCCTGGAACAAGGAAGATCTTACCAGCATACCAGCCTCCATGGTGGCTTTCCTCCTCCTACAGGCCCTACCTCCTGCTTTCCTCAGTTAGCAACATTGATGACAGAAAGCCACTGGAACGCCCAGAACAGCACAGAATTCACCAACGTGTGGAGAGAATGCGCGTGCATAGAAAAGGGAAAGGAAGCAGAGAGAGTGAGAGGCAGAAGAGGAGGGTCAAGGGAGAAACAGCATCAATGCCCACAGGCCTTCTCTCTTGAACTCTTCCCCAGGGAATGTGGATTGATTTGCCTAAAACACATGGAAAAAGATAGCTTCTGGGGTTGGCAATTAGATTTCATCAGCATTAACGGTTGTAAGTTGTACTGAGTTTGGGTCGGTAGAACATTCCTAGTTAAGACTCTTTCTTTAACCTTCTCCCTTTGCCTTTAAGAAGATATAACCAACCTTATTGTACCTTGGATTCCCCATGCAATCTGCTTTTACAGCCTAAGCTAAAGGCATAGCTTTACTCATAAATTAAAAACTTTCTATACCCCTGAGCTAAAAGTCTCTGTGTGTGTATGTGTGCATGTCTGTCTGTCTGTCTGTTCCTGTCCCTGTGTCTTGTCTGTCTCTCTGTGTCTCTCTGTCTCTCTTTCCCTCTCCCTCATTCCTTAGTGTAGCTTTAATGACCCTCTGAGGTTACTTTAATACACTATTGACTCAGTCAAAGTTATTCCAATATCAATTTCCAAAAAGGAAACTCGACCCCTGAAAAACTGATAATCTGATGGGATTACGTGGGCAGGGAGTAGGGAACCTAGAGCAGGAATCTGGAAACATTCTCACAGAGCCCCAAACAAGTCTCTGCTTTCATGGCACCTCTGAAGGTCTATAATACACATTTTCCTATTGCTGGCTGAGACCAGAAAACAACACCCAAGTTAGCAGATGGTGTCATGGAGGTTCTTGCTGTCGACTGGACTACATCTGGAGTTAACTGAAATCCAAAAAAGGAGGATACAAATGTGGGGGAGTTTGGCCTTATTTTAAGTAGGTAGATCCACTTCTAATAGGGATCTTAAAATTAGGAAAACACACCTTTAATCTGGGCCACACCTAATGCTGGAAGCCTATACAAGGGCATAGAAGGAAGCTCTATTTTTACCTGCTTGCTTCCACCTTCCTAGCAAGTCCATTCCTTCGCCGACATTAGCATCTACTTCTTCAGGATTTTAGCATATACTCAAGACCAGCTGAGATATCCAGCCTTGTGGAATGAGCGTCTTCGAGATTCTTAGACTTCCATTTATAGCTAGCCATTGTTGCCTTAGCTGGACCACAAACCTGTAAGCCATTCTAATAAATCCAGAACAGCCACCGCTAGTGTGGGGTTCAGGGGCAAAGATAATAGAGGCTAGGATGCTCAGAGATGGACCTTGGAAGCAGAACTCAAACTTCTGCACATGTTGTACTCACCAGCTGTGAAGAGCAGAAGTAGCAGGGCCTGGGGCCACCATGGGCCACGAGTCTACATACACCAAGTGGCTCCCTGTACCACTGTCTGGCTCAGATGGCCACAAGCTGGTTTTTTAGCTGTGCATGTATAACCAGCACAATCTCCCTAAATGATTTATCCGAACTTTCCCATCTTGACTTTCCTGCCATTTCATCTGGAACTGACATCATTAGAAGTGGGGGGAAATAAAACAGATTTTTTAAGCTGTTCCTTTCAGTTGTTTACAAACTAGAGAAATGCTTTTTGCACATTGCTTGGGCCGCCCTACCCCCTCTCATTCCTCATTGACAGCCCATGGACACTGTACATGGTCAGAGGCTCCGAGCAGAAGGCAGAAACTGCTGGCAGGCTCCAAACCAGGGCAGTAGCCAGGTTCTTCTGCTGGCTGACCCTTCTCCAGCTGCAGAAGCATGCCACAGATGAATAAGCTCAGAGATGCACTTGCAGGAGAAACTGCCTGACTACAGGGTTCAACAGCTTATTCTGTGTACACATTTCTGCTGTTGTTTCCATTTGTACAAACCTAAGAAATAAAATAACCCTTATCTGCCAACTCAGTGTGCAGAGACACCTCTTCCTCCGGTATCTCTCCACATCAAGAAGTGACTCACTCAGCTGCACACCCTGAGTCCCAAGGGAGGGAAGCGTGGAGAATCTGCCCAGTGCAAGCATCTTAATTTCGCATGTGTATGGATTGCCTTTGTGGGGAAAAGTGCTTCGAAATCACATGTGTATAAATGTCATTACAGGCTCAGCAGGTTTTCTGTGCTGGATAAACAAAGTCTTAGCAGACACATTAACATGTCTGCGTACAGAAAATGACATGCCTAAAGGGCTTTCTTTCCTCCCAGAAGGCCCATTAGCGATGAGTAAACACAAACTACTTGAGAGCCCTCACAGGAATGCACACCTATGACAGTTTTTAATAACAGCAGCATGTGCCTGTGCCTACAGGAAGCAGTGCCCAGTGCCTACAAGAACACTGGGAAACCTCACGCATCAGGTGGTGTTCAGGAGCAGGGGGTGTTGGAATACACACAGGAAGAGGCCTGGTTTAGCACTGGCCCACAGCTCATGGTAGGGAGACACACGGGTTTGCTTCAGTAAGAAGTTTTGATTTGCCTGTGTCATGTGATTTCCTGTGCACATGTGCTTCCCTAAAGGCAAAAACAAACAAACAAACAACAACAACAACAAAACAAGGCTTTGGAGATGATACAATTGATAAAGTGTTCTCTCTACAAGCATGGGGATCTAGGTTCAGTCCTCAGCACCCACAATGAAGAAACAAAAGTGAAACTCCATGATGAGTCTCTGTGATCCCAGTTCCAGGCAGCAGAGAGAGGGGAGACTCCTGGCGTTCTCTGTCCAGTCAGCCTAGATGACTACAAGGGCCCCAGATCCTGTGAGAGACCTTGCCTCAAAACAGAATGGAGAATGTGACTAAAGAAGACATCCAACAACTTCTGACTTCAACATACATGCACACACATGTGCACACAAATATATACAGGTGCACACACATGCACACACAAGAATACACAGGTGCACATACATGCACGCACAGGTACACACAAGAATACACACATGCACACATATGGACACACAAATACATGCAAACATCAAAATATAACAGAAATCCAATATAATGAGTTTGAAATATCACATAACTTCTGTTTACCATTTCATGGGTATGAGAACATTTATACGACCACAGGGAAGAATTATGTTGAGCAAAGTGGAGATGATGTCTGTAAGGTAGCTTAAGCAGGAGCAAGCAAGGGGTGAAACGTAAAATTGTAGCTTGGTTACTAGTTTCCTCTCTTATTCTCCTTGCAATCTTTAAAGCCCTTTCTTAAAAATCACACTTTTCAGTTGGTTGTGGTAAATTTGTATTTTTTGGAAGATGTTGACTTTGGAGAAGTTTTCCCATGTTTTAATGTTTCTATTTGATTACTTAGCATTTGATGTCATGAACTCTACTCTGGTTTGGTTTACTGGGGGCTAGTGAAGAATGTAGACTCAAAATAATGCCATCCCCTAAACTGTTTCTGACGATGTTAGCTGTGGCTCTCCTTCAGTGTCTTCTGGGAACTTTGTGCTTCCCAAGTCTGACTAGAGAAGCTAAGGGACACGGCGGCTCGATGGCAACAGGCCCTTATCTCATCCACAAACTCGGGAGCCTAGAAAACCTCTTGTTTCAAAAAAATCACATAGATCTATCTAATTATCATCTCCGTGGAGACACGTGGATCTCTTGGGTCTCCCCTTTCCAAGGCCACTCATACTCTAGAAAGGCTAAATGAGGTCAAATGTTTTCTAGTTATTCTATTATTGTTATGTGTTTGTGGGTACAGGTATCCTGCTGTGGCATTCATGGGAGTTCAGTGAGCACATTTACTTACAGGACACTGTCACCAACTCTGGGCCAAATCTTTAACTGACTTCTCTTGATATGGATCACAGGTCTTCGCTGGTTGCCATGGAGACACCCTTTCTAACCTCCCTGAGTCATATTTTGGGAACGATAGCTCTTGGGAGTTTCTATGCCATGTAAGAATGTGGAGCTGTTAGGGATTTGGAAATCCTAGCATCCAGGTCTCCTCTGCCCGAGGTAGGGCTGGACACAGTGGGTAGTCAGTTCAGGGACTCCCAAGTCCAGGATGCACCATCTCCTCCCTACCCAGCCTCAGAGAACCTGCCCACCCCACTTCGGCTCCTGCTTCTCCACTTCTGCCCTCTGATCCCCAACCCCCTCTCTGGTATCAGAAACACCAATTCAGAATTAGAGTTTCCACAGTGGGCATCACAGCTTAACTTTTACCACCTCTTCAAATAAGACAAAATGAGACTTTTCATCCTGATACACAAAATAGGAAGTCTTAAGGGGTCTAGTATACCTCTGATAGGAGTGAACTCTCAAAACATAGCTTCTTGCCACTCAGCTCTGTTGTTGTAGGCCACTATGAGTAATAGTGTACAGTCTCAGTGACCTGGAGAGTTCTTGGGCTGAGGACCTTCTGAATTTACTAAAGACTGGCTTAGTAAACATGTTTCATTTCTTATCCTTCCACACTGTCTACTAAGAGTATGCTCATGGCACTTTTTCCCTCTTCAGTTTATAGACTTACACAAACTTCAACATGGTTTTTACCGAAGGATCAGAATAACATTCATTAACTATCTGAAACAACCTTTGTTAAATATCAGATCCACTCGCTGTCACCTCTGCTTCCCCTTCTGTGACATAGGATCCCTTTCCTGCCCTCTAAGACCCCTGCTTGCTCTGTTCACTACACATGTCAATGAAAAGTCTCTGCATGGCTAAGATGCCCTGGCTTCACTGAACCATATATGTAATGTTCTCTGAAATTCCATGGAATCGTTTACCCATTTGGACTCACAAGCCCCCCGCATAGTCTGGGGCACCCCAGCTGACAAACATATACAGTGCGTGCTTACAGAAGCCTCATGTGTACAACATGAAAATTTCCTAACACTCTGGGAACACTTTCTTATCTCTAAATTCTTGAGTGCTGGGGGTATAGTTTAATTGAAGAGCCCTCACTTGGCATATGCAATGTTATAGGTTTGATCCCAAGAACAAAAGAAAGATAGAAAAAAGAAAGGAAGAAAGGAAGGAAGGAAAGAATGGAGAAAGAAAGAAAGAAAGAAAGAAAGAAAGAAAGAAAGAAAGAAAACAAATCCCCAAGAAAATAGCTGAATACAAGCTCAGATCATTCATCTCAAGGCTCCAGCATCTCAGACATTAAAAAAAATTTAGACAATTGGTAGAAAAGGCTGGGTACACAGGGAATATGAGTGTAAATAAGTGCACTACAGTGAATAGAATTGTTTTTCTCAGTTTAGGAAAATATGTACTGGACATGTTTACCAAAGACATTAATTACTAAAGTCAAATATTGTGCCCAGTAAAGACCAGATAGTTTGCTCCTGGGTCTTCCCAAAAGCTCCTTAGTAGCTAAGAATAAAAGGAAAAGCCAAACTCAGTACAAATAATTCAATCTGCTCTCATTAAAATCTTAACCAGCTACTTAGTTTGGTGTGGAGAAGTCTGTGGGAGACTGACAGTTACAAACATTACAGAGACAGTGAAGTTGCACACTTGTCCACCCAACCACTGTAAAGCAGTCATTTGAAATATGATTCAGCTGGCAGATGAGAATCCTTGCTGTACTGGGCATGTGTCATCTCCCTGAGTACAGGGAGCAAGAAGCTTGTAAGTCACAGTGGGAAGATGAAAGATGAAATGAGAGAAATAAAAAAGTGCAAGAACTTAGAAGAATCCTGGATACGTTTTTAACAGGGTTCTAAGAGTAGGCATGGTTTATATGGTGCTGCTGAAGCAAAGTCTTGCTGGGAGGAAGAAAGGAAATGGGCCACAGACCCAGACCGACACACTAAAATCTGGTGCCTTTAGTGGAACCACAGCAAGAGAACCACATTGCTCTCTGAAAACTCTGCTGTAGGAAATTTGTAACCCACAGACCATGATCAAGCCAGAAGCATTTGTATAATCTCCCACTGGCTTGAAAGTAACTGGCTCCCTGATGTCCTGTCCACCACATGGGTGGTAATCAGGGGCATGCGTTCTTCCAAGCACATCTGAAGTTTCTAGGGCCTAAGCCTCCCCTTGCTTTCTCCAGGAAAATGGGAAATAAGGAAATGAGAGGAGGAGACTGTCTTACTGAAAGAAAAACCATGACAGATGCTATGAGCAAGACAGCTCATCAAGAGAAGAAAATGAAATCTCTAAAAACAAAATATGGGACAAGAAACTATTGCAATCACAAATAAGATAAAAATTGAAAATAATAAGAATATTATCAGAAATTATCCAATAAAAAACCTGGAAAGCTATGTAGTAATAAAAACTTACCTTAGAAACATGCAAAATGACAAATTGGTATAAGAGAAATAAATGTAATCAATGATCTGCTTGAACTATAAAAAACAGTATGTCCAGTGTTTGCAAAGGTTTCAGAATACAGAATTCATCATCTAAGCAATTATGTAATTCTTAGAATTCATAGCCATGCAAGCAAAAACAAAGTAGAAAGGAAGATGCCATCCCAGACAATAGATCTATGGGTGTTTTGAAATAACCTCACTAAGCTATCATGACATCCAACTAATTCTTAGTAATAAGACTTATGAGTTAATCACACACAAACAAGCGAAAAGACAATGGGAGAGAAGAGTCCATGTCAGAGACAGAGACTTAACTCCTTGCAGTGGTCCCACAAGTCATGGAGAGAGACTAGGTTATGAGAGTGTTGGCAAATGCAGATTGTGAGTGACAAAAACAAACAAGCAACAAACACAAACAAAAAAACTCAAATCTCTGCTACATATCACACACAGACTCATGATCTAACCTCACTAGGAAAAAAAACAGAATTAGAAAAACAGAGGGAATCAATCTAATCTGCACAGGTGACTCAACCTTTACACCACGACTGAAACAGTGCCTGCTTCAGAATGTGATGTGGGAATTAAATAAGGATCCACAGGCCATGTAGAAATGCAGATGCCATACATGATGTTCCTAGTATGGTGCAATGGAACTCAGAGGCCTGTATGTCTTAGTTTGTGGCAGAATATTTAACTGTGCAAAGATGTGTTGCATTTGTTTATGTTGCAGAATATTTCTTTAACTACGTAAAGTGGGTTTTATCTAATTATGCAAAGATGTCTTGCTATTTTACCTTGCCTGCCTAAGGCACCTGATTGATCTAATAAAAAACAGAATGGACAGCAGAAAGGGAGGAGATACAGGTGGGACTTCCAGGCAGGGAGATTAAGTGGGAGGAGAAATTTAGGCTTGGGAGAAAATAAAAAAGGAGAGAGACTCCAGAGAGATGCCTGGGAGATGCCAAGGAGACACCAGAGAGGTGCCAGGGGCCAGACAGACAGACAAAGGAAGCAGTAAAGTAGGTCATGCGGAATGAAAGAGAGGTAAGAAGCCCTGAGGCAAAAGTAGGTGAATGGAAACAGGTTAAATTAAGTTAAAAGAGCTAGTGGGACAAGCCTAAGCTGAGCATTCATAATTAATAAGGCTCTTTGTCTTTATTTGGATGCTGGTTGGTGACCCAAAGAAAATTTCAGCTACATGGGTTAGGGTCACAATCTCTATGATGAAATGCCATAGCCAAGGCAACTCGAAGGGAAAGGGATTAGTCAGCGTATGCTTCCATACGGCAGTTCATCATTGAGGGGAGCAAAGCAGGAACCAGGAGGCAGGGGCTGATGCCCAGGCCACAGAGGGATGCTGCTTACTGGCTTGTTCCCCATGGCTTGCTCAGCCTGCTTTCTTATAGAGCCCAGGATGGCACCGCCCACAACGGGCTGGACCCTCAAGGAAATGCTCTACAGGCTTGCCTATAGCTGGATCTTATGGAGGCAATTTCTCACTTGAGGCTCCCTCCTCTCTGAAAGATTTAGCATGTGTCAAGTTGTTATAAAACTAACCAGTACACTGTGTGTGTATAAGCCATAATGTAACCCAGGAGCCTTTTATACCCAAAGTCATTTGTACCCTAAAAGCCATTTACTGTTCTGGGTCTCCCTGTGAAGCATCTTTTGTTTTATAGTTATAAAGTCTCCATTTGAATCTGAAGAAACAAATGAATATCACTCCTTTTCATGTTTGTAAGTCATTGATATGACAATAGTGTTATCATTATGATGGACATGAATGACAAAACTACATTCAATTGCTACTCACTCATGGATTCCAAGTGAGATGGGCCAGCCACATTACTGCTACTGCTGGGCCAAACCATGCTTTCCCTGCAAGCATGGCATCTCTGATCTGAGCTCAGTCAGAGGACATGTTCTCAGCAGGGAGGTCAGAAAAATGTGTAGACGAGATTTGTTCTATTTGGTTCCTAGGCTTACTCAAGTAGGGACCTATTCCTCTGGTCTGGGCAGCTTAACATGACCCAGGTGTGCTTTCTGCTCCTTCTCACAAATTCACAAATGTCCTAGACCCATCTCACATAACTCTTTTTCAACACAGAAACTCAAAGACACTGAGCCGGAAAGAGTTCCCCCTCCATCGTCCACCATACAACCTACAGCTGTTCAACAGAGCCAGCAAGGATCTTACACCAGCCACCAGCAAGTGCTTCAACTCAGGAGTTGGACACCTTATTTCCTTGGATTTGTCCTTACAGGATGGGAAACAGGGTGAGGTATCAGTACAGAGTTTGGGTCAGTTGGTACTAGATTAGGGGCAACCTCACAAAAGGAACTCTGTCCTCGAAAAGGGAAGTTTTCACACACGCGTGTGCACACACACACACAGACACTCCCTTTGGTAACTGTCCAAAACCACCACACCATCACAATAACTGTCCTATACCACCACACCATCATCGGGGTACAGATCCCCTGTTGTCTGGTCCAGGGAAACAGCTTCCAGAAGCTGCCTGGGCTTTCAGAAGGCTGTACGACCATTCATTTCTTCAGAATCCACTGCAGCAAATGGTTCAGGATTGATGTCGAATATAAAGGCTTTTATAGATGCAATCCATATTTCATTCCTAGCCATAAAATAATAATTTGAGAAACACAGAAAAATACACTGTTAACAGTTTAGCATTCGCTTTCAATAAACAGGATGCATTTTGCAGGGAACTGCAGTCCATTATGGAAATCATAATTTGTGTTTGGTGCCAGAAAAATGTATTCTCGACTTCACTGCATCTTGTGCCCAGATATAAAGCCCTAGATTCACTTTGCATTATAGGTTCTCATTGTGACAGATTAACAAATACAGTATGAAAAAAAGTCGCATTGAAGACGCCAAAACATGTCAACTTTTCTAGCAGGGATGGCAGAAGTGAAATTGTCCCTTATTTATATGAGGCAAATGATGAAATACAGATTATTGTGCACTCAGGATGATCCTGTCCTTTGCTAAGTTATGCATCCTATAGGTCCCAGTGCAGCAAACCTTTTATTTTCTCCTGAACTTTCCAGAAAATAACAGTCTTTGCATCTTGAGATTAAATTGCATTTAAGCAAATTCTGCACCTGTTTGAGTCATTTGGCATTCTCCCGTCTTACGTTTGCACATACCTGCACAGATATGCCGTCTACTCTAAAATTCAGACCTAATAAGACATAAGGCACTGACAGCACGAAGACAGCAGCACCACCCATCCATCTTACTGGAAGAGCATGGTTAAAAGGTGTCAGGGGATGAGAATACAAGAACTCAATGGCTTAGAGCAAGAAATGAGGCATATGCCTATCCTGCTGATGACAAAAAGGCAGTTCCATATAGGTCCTATTTTTCCTGTGCGCAAGTAAAGAGAATTCAGATATCAGATGGGTATTGGCAGTAAAAAAAAAGTAAGTAAATTGAATCTTTTAAAGTATCAGTCGATCAGAGAAATTCCCAAATAAAGCCTGATACGGGTGGGGTTTCTTTCCTTTCTCTCCTTCTTGTAGAGAATATTATGAGAAATTATATATAAGTAAATATGTGTAAATCTCATAGGCATATATATATTATTTGCATATAATTTATACACACACATAAACACTAAATGGAAAGCTATAATGCCACGCTTCTCAGTTTTGAAATAAAGGGGACACAGACAAATCCAAAGGGAGAATCTTGACTTGCTTTACATGCAAATTAATATATGGATAGCATTTGTCATTTTATATCAAAATATGAATACCAATTGATTTGAGTGTTGTAAAAAATGTTCAAGTGAGGCCTGGGTGTTTGAGTCTCTTCCTCACATTCCTGTGAGGAAAGGCAGTCAGGTGGATGTATTATCTATGGAGGCTGAGTAGGTGTACTGGCTAGTTTCATGTCAACTTGACACAAGCTAGAGTCATAAGAGAGGAAGCAACTGTGATTGAGGAAATGCCTTCAGAAGGTTGGGGTGTAGGCAGGCAAGCCTCTAGGGCAATTTTTGCTCAGTAATTGATGTAGTCGAGCCTAGCCCATCGCAGGTAGTACCACCCTGGGTTGGTAGACCTGAGTCTATTAAAAAAAAGCAAACCAAATAATCCATAAGGAACAAGATTGTAATTAACAATCATCCATGGTCTCTACATCAGCTTCTGCATCTAGGCTCCTGCCCAATTTGAGTTCCTGCCTTGGTTTCCCTCAAAGGACAGTCATCAGGATATGTGAGCCTAATACATCTTCCCCCCACCAGTCGCTTTTGGTCAGGGTGTTTCATCACAGGAATAATAACCCTAAATCAGTAGGGTGGTCAGCTATTTATTTCTCATGAGAAGACCAAGCTCAATGGTGGGAAAATTAAATAGGCACTGAACACAGGGTTGAACCAAGAGGCTAGGCACATAGGGGAGACCAGGCAATGGATCTCTCACTTCCTAATTGAAGAGTGACCTCGAGTTTACCTTTGCACATAAGATGCATGTCTTGTGGATACATGCACCAACACCCGGTCATCTTACTTGCACTGTCAGATCATATCACAAAGATGCCAAGCAAACTTGTGCAAACCATGTTCACTGGTTCTCATTCTCAATCCAGACCCTGGCGGAAATGAGCATCTGCTTCCAGCAGCACGGGATGAGTGGCAGAGACTGCCTAAAGTGGAATGGGAACTCTGCTGCCAAAATTCTAGATAGCACAGCCCTCCAGAGAGGCAGGCAGGGGGTCGGCCAGCCATGGATGAGATCCTGACATTCGGAGCTGGTGGGAGAGCTGGTGTCAGAGGCAGCCTGGTAGTGTCCTTGTGGTAGGTGTGATTTCTGAGGTTCTAACACTTCAGGCTGACAAGCATGGATGATGTGTCAGGAACTCCATGACTCCGTTGATCTGAACCAGATTGGGAAATAGAGACACTGACCACTGATGAGCCAGAGAGCATGGCTTCAGCCTTGGGCAGCCTTCAAGGTGGTCATCATCAGAGTAGACTTTACCTGCTAAAGCGACCGCTTCTGAAAGATGGTGTTGAAATGCAGTCAACTTCAGACCAGATGTGCATGCCCCCAAGCAGATAAAACCAGATTTCACCTCCAAGAGACACCTGGGCTAGCACCCAAGTGTCTTTTAGAATCATCAGTTCCACCTTCCAAAATGACACAGATACCCACTTGTGGTGGTTTGATTAAGAATGGCCTCCTTAGGCTCGTATATTTGAAAGCTTAGGCACCAGGGAGTGTAACTTTTTGACAAAATTAGAATTAGGTAACGTAGCCTTCTGGAGGAACTGTGTCACTGGGGATGGAATTTGAGGTTTCAAAAGCCCATGGCAGGTCCATTCCGTGTCTGCTGCCTACGGATAAGAATATAGCTCTTAGCTACTGCTCCAGTGCCAAGTCTGCCTGCATGCTGTCATGCTCCCCACCATGGTGATAATGGACTCAACCTCTGAAACTCTAAGCAAGCCCCAATTAAATGCTTTCTTTTATAAGAGTTGCCTTAGTGGTGGTGTCTCTTACAGCTAAAACATTGACGAAGACACTACTCTTACCCAACCTCTTCCTGTCTGGGAAAAAAAGCCTCCTGTGACAGACAACCATTGCAAACATTAAATAATATCTCCTCTTGGCAGGTAAGCTAGCCTGTAAAGCCTTGGCTTGGCATCTCCTCTTTCCACATTGGTGCGGGGGAGGCCCCTGGTGCTGCAAATAGTCTCTTGCCTATGCAGTAAACATTTTAAATGTCTCAATGTGATCTGATTGTATTCCTTATAACGATCAATGGAATCATCAGGGTGGGTTAAATTTTCCTGATGGTTGAGCAGGGATTTCCTTGGGCTGGACCAGCACAGGTTGTGGGATGCCGTGGAAGCATTTCCACCTTGGCCAGGCATGAGCCAGCATCCCTGAATTAGCTCTACCTAATGCACAGGGGGCCTTAGGATGTCACCTGTGTGCTTTGAACCCTACTTGATCATTTATCAGAGAAAGAGGATAAAAATTTCTCACGGGGTTCTTATAAATTTTAAATATCTTTAGCAGTGATGGGGCAGTTAATGAATTGTAGCTATCACAACAAGGTTAATTGAGAATGCTATAGATCGAATGTGACTGAAATCGTTGTACAGAAAGAGCTTCCTAAGCACTTTCTGCACCTCTTGCTTTAACTGCAGTCACTGGGGAGGCTTCTGCTTCCTGGAGTGGAATTCCCCGGAGACAATGTCAGAGATGCATGACCTTCCAGAGTTCACAGCTTACACTGTAATATTTCTTCAGCCTCCCAGTGACCAACAAGAACCTTGGAACCCCCGTCATCACACAGCCAGACCCTTACCCAGCAATCTGGTTTTTCCAGAAGCCTCACTAAAAGACAGGAAACGCTGGCTGCCCAGCTTGGGATTCAGCTATGTCTTCATCTGTCTGATGGAATTATTTAAGCTTCGAAATTCTATAGCTGGGGTCAAGGAGCCCCCAAAGTCACAAAGGCCACAATTCTCCAGTAATCTTGAAATGGCTGTTGCCCTTTTATTGTTATGCGCCCATTGTCTTGGTGATTTTTTTTTTTTTTACTTTTAGAGGAGTTTTAGCTTCACCTAAAAACTTTAAATAAGGCACAAAAATTCCCTGTGCTTCTGCTGTGCTTACACACATGGCCTCTCCCATGTTCAGCACCCTACGACACAGTAGTACCTTTCTACAACTGATGAACAGAAGCCTGGAAGGAATCCACAGCTTTCTATTTTCTGTGGAAATATAAACAAAAATTCTTTTCCCAAGTAACCAGTCCTTATATTTAAAGTTAGAGGTCAAAGCATTTTTGAAATGTATAAGTTAGATTAATTCAGCAGTGTTTATAATCAAGTATATTTTAGCAGTTGTTTCTTCCTTAGCCACTGAACAACTGAAAAACACAATATCATACAGCATCCAGACTTTCTGTGTATTTTCCATCTTATGTTACTCTATTTTTTTACTTTTATTTATTTTTTCTCTGAGACAGGGTATCTCTTTGGAAATCTACCTGCCTCTGTCTCTGGAGTGCTGGGATTAAAGGCGTGTGTCACCACACCCAGGTTTATGTTTTCCTCCCCAGTTCTGGGATTAAAGGCGTGTGCCAACACACCCAGCTACTTTATTTTTATTTTTTCAAAATCTTGTTTCTTTTACTCTCCCAAGTCTACCTATATTTTTCTTCATCTGAATCTGACTTTACTGTAAAACTTTATGTTTTTCTGGCCACATGTCTTATATAGGCTAAAGAACATTGCTAAAATTAAAGCAGAAACAGCTGCTGGCTTTCCAACATGGTGGGTGTAAGTTTGACTCCAGTTCATCACCTCAGTCTTTGCTGACATCCAGGAGCGTGGTGCTGGCTTGGAGATGTGGTCACTGCCACTGCCAGATGCTCATGCATACCATTCAATTGTTAGCAGAGCCTCTTAAAAGAACCTTGCTGGTTTTTTGTTTTGTTTTGTTTTTTTGCTGAGTCAGGAAGACTCCCTTAAACGAGCCATGTGAGTTTCTGCTTGTCGCTAGCAAAACAGAGCCCACCTGAGAAAAATGCTGCTACCAAAAGCCATGCTTCTCTCTATTCTTTTGTTTCTAAAAATCCCTTTTAAGCTTTTGTCATTCTATGTGGAAATTCATATCCCACTTCTGACAACCATTTGTAGAGTGTAGCCTTCCCTGCCATTGGCCTGAGCCCTGCCACAGACATATTTTCACAAATATGTTCACTTTTGTCTTTGATGAGATGTTTGTTAAGATCCTTGGGTCATTTTTATAACCAGGTTGTCTCCTTGATAATTGTTGAGTTTTAAGAGCTCTTTGTATATTGTGGATAACAGTCCTACAGGATACACATTTTCCAGGAGTATTCTCCAAATGTGCTCCATGTCTTTGGTAGAATAGTCTTCTATTCTATCAGTCTTTCCTTCCAACTAATAGTGGCCTGCCAAAGTTTTTAAATAAAGCTTCTTCCCTCTACTTCATGAAGCTTTGACCACTGTGGATTCTGACTATGTCATTTGCTGTTGGGAGCACTCTTATCTCTAATTTTCAGACACTAGTGGATATGGTCTCAAAATTATTCCTGTCTTTATAATTCCTGAAAGTCCCCAGCAAATACCCATGCCATCTTTGTCTAAAAAGAGGACCCAATGTGCCGGTGGGAACATCATCTCCATCCATTAAGTCACATCAGACCAAGAGTAACAGGAGTGTTTCTGTACAACACAGACCCTCTGTGATTGCGCTTGTCCGCAGATTGATGGTACTGATAAATAGTAATTAATGACTCAACGGGCTAAATTAAATAATCAAGCAAGCTGCAGGTAATATGATTACAACATTTGGCATTTAATGGCTCGTGTTAGTCCTAATGTGGAATTTCTTACACCTAGCAGGAATCAGGCCTAAACTATGGAATATGCCTTCTCTTCCCTGTAGGAGCTAAGTACTGATTTGTAGTGCACGGTTCCCAGTGTGGGACTAAACCACACGGAGGAAAACAGCCTGGCTTTGCCACCTCTTATCCAGACTGTGCCATGAGAATGTGGGAGCGGGGTAGGTATAGGAGTCAAGGCCACAGGAGACTGTACCAGAGTGAACGTGGAATCTACACCCAGAAGCATGGTACCATGAGAAGATGCATTCAGGCTCAGCTGAGTTGATAGAAAACAAAGAGAGAATTAAAGGAGGATGAGTACAAGAGAAAAAGAAAAGATAACTGCTGTCCTTGACAACATTTTCTCAGACTTCCCCAGACACAGAATGGCTCCAAGCACAAAAATATTCAAGAACACATTCAGGCCTCACTTTCCTTTGCCTGTGGCCAACCTCCATATCTTCTTTCTAGAATTAATCATTTGATAGATGGATAGCATGCCTCCAAAGGTACCATTCCTTTCAAAGACATAGTATGTGCCCCCAGACCTCCCATTTCTGAAACATCCCTAAGAGCGAGCCTTTAAATTACTTTATGAACGAGTACACAACCCCAGGGAACCAGTGGCATTCAGAGAGTTGTTAATCCCATGTTGGTGAGATTTCAGTTTCACAGACATTCCTTTGCAAAGGTCCTGGCAGGGGACGCAGTTCAGGGACTGAGAACAGGCTTAGCACATGTGATACTCAAGGCTTATTCTGCAGGACCCGGAAGAAGAAAACAGTGAGGAGTGTCCTGTGCGCGTCACAGAAAGATCTGATGGTGGCAAAGTCAGGATGCCACAACTGAGGTGGCTTCTCCCTGCCCAGGCTTTGGAAAGCTGGTACGTCCATTTCTGTTTTAGTCTTAAGATAAACAAGCCTTGCTTTATCACCACCCAGGACAGCTCAGTGTCAACTATGAATAAAGAAACCCATCCACAGAACTGCCTTCACTTCCACTGACTTCACAGGAATATTTACTCTCTGCCAGGGATCTGGCACTGGGCTTGGCTTCTCTGAGATTCTCTCTCTCCCAGCTGCCCCATAAATCCATTGTTAGGAGTGTTGCCTTGGCAACGGAGGGCAGGAGAAGGCAAAGAAACTGACAGTCAACCCACACAGTGCTGGCTGGATCTGTGGGGCTAATTAAAAGGTTCCGTGCTCAGGGTCACTTTGTAAAGGAGAACTGTCTCCCAGAATCCCTTGGTCACAAATTACTCCACCCGGAAACCACAGACCACCCAGTCTCCCGGGCAGGTGCTGGCTGTTCTCAAAGTCGGCTCTGTCCTCTGGGGGCCAAGGCACGCACAAGGCCACCTGAGCTCCTTGGCTGAGCCATCTTATTAAATACACTCTTATTTACTTCCTGCTGGTAGGCGCATAAAGCAAAGAAGCGGCTTGATTCAAAGCAAGCCATTTTCCTTGGGTCCGGCTGCAGTGTAATGTCATTGGATATTGAGTGTGGTCGTGGAAGCTTGTTGGCATTCTTTAGGCTAATTCTCGGTGTCTGACGGTAGTAATTGGGAATAGCATCATGTCTAATAAGCTGGTAGGGTTTCGCTTGAGGTTTCATTGGTTGTTTAACCCCCAGAGTTGATTCTGACTGAGTTTCATGGGGCTGATATACTCCAGCTCTGGGAATCTGCCTAAAAACCCAACATCAAGACCTAGGGTATCCTTCCATGAGCCTCAGTAGCCCAGACTCCAAGTTCTGTTGCCCCTTTTCATACCCTGTTATGGCCCTGTGTTAGTATTCAGGCATCTGTACTGGCCTGTCCTTGGGTCTCTGTCTCTGTCTCTGTCTTCTGTCTCTGTCTCTCTGTCTCTGTCTCTGTCCCTGTCTCTCTCTCTCCTCCCTCTTTTCTCTCTCCCCCTCTTTCCTCTTTCCTCTCTCCTGCTGCTCCTGTTCCAGAAGGCTGGTCTCCCCCTTTCCTTTCCCGTTTTTTATGATCCCTTCCCCCCCAAAAAAAATTCTGCTTGAACCCAGTCACATTGAATTGCATCTTTCTTTTGCATGCTGCTTTTCTTAAATTATGACACCCTGTTCTACTCAGTCCCAGACCAACAGCTTCTCTGAAAACACTGCAAAGCTTAGAGTCCTGACTGAAGCCAGACTTTCAGAACTTTCTGGAAGTTACCTAGTAACAGAAAGCCACCTCAAGGATAGAACAGATCTTTCTCCAGATCCAGATGATCCCACACTAAGGAAAGAAGCCAACACCCCCAGGAAGCAGGCTGGAGCTTCTCTGTGAGCAGTTTGAGATGATGAAATCCTGGACCTTCTCAGCTGAGTCAGCATCCCTGGTGGTTACCAAGACAACTGAAATTTGAACAGACTAAGATCTCTCAACTGGACCCGATCTTTGAGAAACTCTTGTGAACTTGAGACAAATCTCATGAGTGGATACGGAACCAGGGCTGCTGACTTTACACCAGTGCCCACTCAGGCTCTGCATGCAGGGTTCTGCCCTGTCCCCCACTTGGTGTGCCTGCCCAGTGGGAGCTTGTACAGACCTCTGGCCAGCATCTCTTTTCCTGCAGAGCTCTGTTCCTGCCCAGAGTAAGTCTCACCTTCAGCTCTGCCCACTCAGAGGTCTCCATCCCTGCATCTGAGCTCGCTTCTTCCTAATCTCTAACTGAATCCTCACTCACAGCATCTCCCTGAGCCATAGGAAGCAGACTCTGTGATGGGCACCACGTTGCTACAGCCTGAAAAGAAGGGGCTTCCCTAAACAAGGCTGGCAAGAGTCTCCTGAGATAAACGACCCATGGGTACTCCTGTGGAGTGAGCCATGGTTGCTCTGCTGCCTGTTTTAGAGAGGACTAGACCATCCAGAAACTGGTCTAATTATTCACTCAGCAACCTCATTTTTATTTCCTTTCCTACATTGTTGGGCTCATCTATTTTCCTGGTTGCTTTATTAGCATCTACTTTTATTTGGAACTGAGAGATGAATAGGCAAGCATTTCAAAATTAATGTAAATCTTTATTAAAATTGGTCATTTGTTATGAACAATTCATAGAGATGAAAGCGAAACCATGCAACTTGTAAAACCATTTGAAGTATTGAAGACAGAACTGTTAGAATTAATGTAGATTTAGGGAAGGTCTGTGCCTATACAGGCACTTTGGTCTTACAGAGTGAATTTAGACTATTCCACAAATGAATTCTGGGATCCTGGCTATATATATTCATGAAGCTGTGACTTCCTGAAGTTTCCTTGGCATAGTAAATGAATATATTAAGATCTGGACTCCTGTGTGCTTCCCAGAAGAAGTCAGCAGCCTGGTACTTTTGTCATTAAATTAGTCCTGAAAGCAAATGATCACAATGTAAGAAATACCCCTGCCAGGAGGTCCTTGAATGCCAACAATACCCAGATATGTTTGTGCCTTGTCATTCTGGGACCCTTTGAAAACTTTGCCAAATCTTATCAAATTGAATTTAAGGCACACAAAGGATTTCCAGAAAGCTCTTCTGGGGATCAAAATGAAGGTTTATAACAAATAGGAAGAGATGTGGTTCTGAAATAACTTTTTGATAGCATCGTTGTGATGACCTCCAGTGAAATTCTTCTCAGAAGTCTTAACCCATGGGGTGTTCAGCCAGAGAAGCAATGTCAAAAAAGGAATCTTGAAAATTAAAGGCATTATTTGTCACAAATCAACAAGCAGCAAGATTACAGGAACAACCAACTTCCCAAAATGCAACGCAGAAAATAAAGGTAGATTCTGACTGGTCCCTTGATGACATCAATGCAACAAGACTGTATTCCAAAGAGTCTGTAGATGGACGAAGAAAGAGAAGACAATTTCCCATAAGGGGGAAGGAAGGAGCAGGAGAAGGAGGAAGAGCAAAGCTGTGAGAAAACTAAAATGTTTAAACTTATTCTCCTCAAGGATTAGGAGACAGTCCCAGTGACTTGGAGATAGAATCAGGTCAAAGAAAAGTCCCATATCGCGCTGACTGACACATCACAAACCCAAACTAGATGCTTCCCAAGGCCCTGGATGCCTGGGCTTCAAGGAGAGTACAGCTGTTTCACCACAGAGGCTGTGCCCTTGTGCTCCAGGATGACTCCACAGCAACAGAGGGCATCAGAGACTACTCAGCCATGAACTCGGAAACTACAGTCACTTCAGCTCACAGACCCCCTGCTCCAGGGTATCAACATGTCCCGGTGCCTCCAGGGAAACAGGAACCCTGGCAAGCTAAGGCTGCCACATCCATCCTGAGAGGCCTTTGTAAAAAGAGGTGTGGAAACAGAGCATTCCACTGCTAGGCTCTTAGGCTGCACTGGCTCCTGTGAGCTATGAATCAATGCACTCTAACAGCACATCTGTGTGGTGTAGAACCAGCCTAGCATGGCTCCTCTGAGGGAGGGGCAGGCACAGCCAGCCTTTAAGGACTGATGCAACCAGACACCCAAGGATCCAACCAGTTAAAACTTGGCCTGCCTCTGATGGAAGGCAATGACTAACAACTACATACAACTATGTCAGCTGTGTCACAGTATTATAAAAGTGAAGGTGTGTAGATCACAGTTTCACAGATATCTCAGCCCAGAAGATGCTTCTACCCAGAAAGGAGATCAGAGCCAACGGAAAAGAAAGAACTTAGGACACACCAGTTGAGATCTTCTGACAGCCTCATTCCTCCCCTTGGGCCCTGTGGAAAATACCGGGGTCTCTGGGTTAAGCCAACAGGTCATTGGAAGAACAATATGAACAGTGAGTCAGAGGGATCACAAGGAGGCAAGAACACTGACTTGCAATTACAGCAAAAGAGCTGAAATTAGCAAAAGCAATTGAGTTGCTCATGGGCTGCATGACAAGAAATCCATTTGGACCAAGGCCCCATTAGGTCCAGAACACTCCACAGATCAAAGAGTTCCTTTGCCAGTCACCTGTGGTCACTATGGAGGCAAAGCACAAGCCAAGACCAAATCACCAAGAAGGGCTCAGCTCCCTCAGATCTGATGCTGACGGCAAGACTCCTTTTCTGTTCTGTAACGCCTCCATCCCAACCTTGATGGAAAGAAGATGGGCAAGTGTGCAGGAGTCATGCAAACACTAACATCCACCCTCACTGTTGTTTCAGGAATAATGTACATAGAATGTAGAGTGAGGCAGGGCATCCAGTGAGTTTCTCAAACATGGCACACTTTCTACTCAGGACTCAACACTATAGTCTTCATGATTCAAACAAAACATCAAAGTATTACTTTTGGTTTCTGTTTCTTTCACATCCTGTTTAAAGTCATTCAACAGATTCTAGTAACTCCACAAAACACATACTGCCAAGAGGCCAAAGAGGTGTCACCTGAACGGTGTAAGTTCAGAGAGTGTCACGTCCAAGGCCCATTTCCTCTGACACCTCTTTTCCATCCCACCCATCCCCCAGCATCCAGAGGGAGTCAGAGGAAGCACAGACCAGATCATGCCTGTTTTTAAATATTTGATCACACTGTGTGAAGATGTGTCTCTGTCCTTCCTTGCCTACCCAAGGCACCTTCTGATTGGGTTCTAAAGAGTAGAACAGCCAGTAGCTAAGCAGGAGGGGATATGTAGGACTTCCAGGGAGAGACAGGAACTCTGGGAAAGAATCTGGTGCGGGAGAATTCACCAGTCAGACATAGAGGAAGTCAGATAGATGTACGGTACTGAGGAGAGATAATGAGCCACATGACAGAGCATAGATTAATGTGAATGGGCTAATTTAAGTTGAGAGAGCTAGTTGGTAACAAGCCTAAGCTAAGGCCAAGCTTTCATCATCATTAATAAGTCTCTGTGTCATTATTTAGGAGCTGGCAGTCCAAAGAAACACCTGCTACACATGTCATTCACCTCTTGGCTCTCATTCACACAAATTCTGGATCAGGTGGAGCTGCTGGTGAAAACTCGATGATGAGAGAGAAGACAGACATTGTCCTTGGCAACTGTCTGCCTGCCACACGTGTCCTCAAGGGTATTTCTGGCTGCAAACATAATGGCAGAACTGGGGCCGTATATCTTGGATCAGGTGTCAACACGACATCAAACATCACCTGGAAGACAGTAAACTCACCTGTGGGCACCCATCTTTCCCATCGTACACACGATCTCCAAATGCCCCTCTCCTCAAACTTGGCACTGCTATACAGCAGCTGTAAAAGTCACAGCCAGGTATGACCCCCCACATCTTCATCTCCTCTTATAGTACAACTCAGCATTGGCCTGTGTCGCCTCCTTCATCATTGCATACCAACCCACTTCTCCATCTGGGCACTGCCACCTACCTGGTGTGTCAGTCCCCTTCAGTCTACTGTGTTCTCTTTGATTGACAGTTCCCAAAGTGTGACACCTTAACAGCCAGGTCCTTGCCTCTTACACACTTTCAACATGGTGTCTTCTGTCTCTTCAAAGAACTTACTTAAACTCCCTCAATGTAGATAAAAACCATTTGACAACAAGCTCCTCACTGCCGTTACAGCACCATAGGGTGGGAAAGCAGTTCTGGTCACTTCCAATGACAGCCCAAAAGCCCTGTGAAGCGTCTGTTTCAATGTCCGATTTGGGGCTTAATGTCTCCTTATTGGGAACATGTTTTCATGTAGAACCAGAAGTCTGACCCAAGTACTCTTTCTAACATGGAAGACTGGGGTATCTTGGCAGAATGGAGTATGATCTCTCTGGGGTGGCTGAGTGACTCTTTGTAAGAAGAAAAGAAAATGGCTGTGATATCCACAGCCGCTAACAACTATCCATGTGTGTGCAGAGCTTCAGAGTCCCCAAGGCATTTTGTATTCAATATCAAAGGCTGCAAAGATGTCTGAGAAACATGCAGCCGCTAGGCAGGGTTGATACTTCTTCTCTACCTATTTGTAATCTTGACTGAAGCAGCGGTGAAGATGGCCTGACTAATGTTGGGCTGACACAGAGTCAGCATGCAACCAGGGAAGCAGAGAGCAAAGCAAAAGTGCCCTGCGGTTCAGTTAAAGGTGACACAACCCTAAAACGATGAGTGGGAGTTGGTTGGCAGAGTACACCACCAGTACTTAAAGCATCCTCGCCCACATCTGTGCTTCCCCTCCTGCATCATCCAAATGCTGCCTCAACATCACTACACTCCTTACATAGTCACTGCACTTGTACCACTTCTCCTATGCTTTTTAACACGTGTGTGTGTGTGTGTGTGTGTGTGTGAATGCATGCATGTGTGTGCACACGTGCAGGTATACAAACCTGCGTTGTACTATATGCATGTACCATGGCACACGTGTGGCAGTCAGAGGACCCCTGGAAGGATCCTGTTTTCTCCTTCCACCATTAGGTTCCAGGGATGAATCTCAGATTATCAGATTCAGTGGCAACCACCCTCACCTGCTAAGCCATTCCACCAGCCCAGATCCTCTTTAGACACAGGCCCTGGATGGAACATATGTTGACTGCATGTATATCATGTCTACATGAAGGGGCAACACTAGAAAAATGAACTACTGATCAACCTACAACTCACCCTGTGGCATGATGTACTCTTTATCCTAAAGATCTCCCGCATGAGCCTCTCCCCTACCAAAGGGCTCCTGAGGGCACCATTTCCCCCACAGTATCCTGTTTCTACCTTGACATGAGCTCCTCCATGAATGACAGTTTCTACTCTTTCATCAGACAGAACACAGCTTTGATGTATAATGTGTGTGGTGGTTTGGAAGAAAATGACCCCCAAAGAGAATGTCACTATTATGGGGTGTTGAAGGAAGTGTGTCACTGTGGGGGCGGGCTTTGACGTCTCTTTTCCTCAAGCTTCCCTCAGTGTGGTAGTCAGTTGACTTCCTGTTGGCTAAAAAATAGTAGCATTCTCAGCTCCAGTAATAAGTCTGCCTGTACCACCATGTTCCCTGCCATGATGATAATGGGCTGAACCTCTGAAACGGTGAACAGCCACCTCAATCAAATGTGTTCTTTATAAGAGTTGCTGTAGACATGGTGTCTCTTCACAGCAATAGAAACCGTAAGGAAGACATCGTGTGTGATTGGTTTTAGCCTCAGAGTGCCCCACATTAACCTTGGAGAAACTGCTCTCATTGCTTTATCTGAGCTCTTTCACTTTGTTCCCCCAGTGAAGCAGACTAGGTTTTATATAGAATAGCGTGGCCACAGGAAATGGTCAGAGACATACATATATACAACATGCATACACATTTCACTCCCAACACACACATGTACCCATATACCACACGTACACACACACACAACATACATACATACATACAATCAGTGTAGTTCCTAATATAGAATGTGATTCAAATATCACCCTGCCTTGTAAAATAACAAAGATATTGCTTTACTTAGAATAAAAGAGAAAGAGCAAAAGGAGAGGAAGGGGGAGAGGAGAGGAAGAACCCTTGACTGCCAATACCAGATCAATGGCTCTTAATCTCCAGTGGCCTCTAAATTACTCAGAGATCTTGAAAAGACTGAGATTCCTGGCTCCTGCACCAGCGAGCATGATTTAACAGGTCTCACGTGACTATAAATCTGTGTTTATAACCAGCATCCTGCTTGATTCATAAGCTGAAATCCAAGGGCTGAAATGAGACCTGCAGCTGAGCCTTTCACCTTACTGCTAAGTGTCCTTCAGGGTGTCCTCTGAAGACCAGGGTAATTAATGCTCAGGATATACCAAGGGAGCTCTGGGATTGTTCTGTCTGTCTCTGTCTATGCTGCTGTCCACAACCTGAGGTACAACCCACAGCCCATCACAGGACTGTTCACAACAATCCCGGAGATTACTCTAGTTCTCAGCTCACAGCCTGTCCTCCAGAGAGCACCCAACCACGCGCAGGATGCATTACAGCCTGCTCAGACACCTTCCCAATTATGTTGCTGCTTCTGATGCTCCAAACAAAACCTACCCAAATCCACCCCCATGGTGTCATGGTGTTTTATCTTGACTATCACAGAATAGTAAGAATGGGTAATCTTTTGGGGAAATGGAGGTTCATTTGGCTCACAGTTCTAGATCTGGGAAATCCAAGAGTGCGCTTGCATCTGCTTGACCTCTGGTGAGTGCTTCATGCTGCAGTAAATGAACAGGGGCAAGCAGGCAGTAGGAATCAACACAAGGAGCAAGTTTACTTCTTCTCATCCTGCTCTTAGGGATGAGTGAAGCCAGAAAGGCATCAGTCTTCCTCAGTGACGTCATAAAGTCCCAGCTCTCAACACTCCACTGAGACCAGAAAACTCCACCAGGAATCAAGAGAGAGAAGATCTAATCCACCACAATTGCTCTTGCCATCCCCACCTACAGGGTCTTCTTTGACATAGCTCCCAACCCATGCTGAGCAAACTCACAAGGTGACCTCAGGAGTCAGTGTGTTAGTTACTTTTCTTATTGTTGGGATCAAGTACCAGACAAGAAGCAAGTGAAGAGAGGGAGGGCCTGTTCTGGCTCACAATTTAAGAGTCCCATCCATCACATTGGGGAAGTAGTGCTGCTTGGAGCATGTGGCTTGGCAGTAAGACCTGGGAGGCTGTTTTCACACTCACTTCTTGGAAGGCCAGGCAGGCAGACATCATCATGAAGTCCTTCAGTGGCCACTTCTTCCACCCAGGTGCCACCTGAAAATTCTCGAACCTTCCAAGACAACACTACCAGCAGCAGTTCTGTGTTCAAACCAGAGCAGAGGAGGAAGGAATGGGGAAAGAAAGACAGGTGGAGAATCCTGCCGGTCTCCCTCTCCTTCACATTTCAATCCTCTCCTCTGCCCAGCATCTTCTCTGAGCTAACCAGCCCTCTTCTCCAGTGTACACATGTATCCATGAACCATGGATGGTGTAATAGCCTATCATGACTGACCAGCTTAAGCTATAGAAACTGGTTTATTTTCAATGTAATTCTGCAACTGGGCACCAAGATCAAGGTGTTAATGACACTGGTTCCATCTGGAGCCTCTTTCCGCAGCTTGGAAACAGTGACTTCCTCCCGAGTGTTTACATGGGGTTCTGGTTAATTTTTGTCCACTTAACACAGCCCAACGCTTATCTGGGAGGAGGAAATGTTAATGGAGAAAATGCCTTCATCAGATTGGCCCGTGGGACATCAGTGGGGTGTCTTGACTAATGATTGACGTGGGAGGGCCCGTCCCCCTGTGGGTGGTGCCAATCTTGGTCAGATGATCTTGGTATATAAGAAAGCAGGCTAAGAAAGCCATGAGGATCAAGCCAGTAAGCCGCACTGCTCCATGGCTTCCGCCTTAGTCCTGCCTCTGGGTTCCTGACTTCAGGTTCCTACCTTGATTTCCTTCGATGATAGACTGTGATGCAGAAGTGTAGGCAAAATAATCCCTTTCCTCCCTAAGCTGCTTCGGGTGTCTTAAACCATAACTAATGTACATGATCACCTTACATGCATGTCTGTGCCTTGGTCTCCTGGTGTGCGGAACCCTGACACACAGGCAACCACAGCCATATGGCACAATAATATCCATTCCCCTGCCACATAACATTCAGCCCAGTGACCCAAAAGGAAACTTTCCCCAAGGACTGCAGAGCACCCACCTCTACGCCTGACTCTGGTTTTCATGTTCTGCAGCCAAGAAAAAGTACTGAATTATTGCTTAAAGACTTGGAGTTTTTGCTGGAGTTATAAAAAGCCAGTGATTTCTAAGTAGTGCATGAATCACAGGAAAGAGCCCAGATTATTTTTTACCCAGGATCTGGCAGTATTCTATGATAAATACATGCAATGGATCATGAAGTGCAAACTCCCTCCATGCTATTTCAGAGTTACTGAAGACCACCATTGCCAGAATGTGCTAGAAGAAGCAGCCTGTCTTCTTTCTCCTATCTGGCCTCAAGAGTGGGTAGATATATCCAGGATCCTAAGCCATGTTTTGCACAGGACAACATGCTCTTGCTTCCCATGGACAAACAACTTCAAAATTCATGGAGAACCCTTCCCATTCTAAGCAAGTCATCAAAAATGATTCTAAATCTCAAGTGATGGTACAGAGTTGGTAATGTGAGCCCCTCATGAATCCTGGAAGAATGCAGAGCGTATAGAACTTGGAAAGCACACTGGTCATTCTTTGGCAAAGAGGAGGACATGCACACATTGTAGAGCATAGGAATTTGCATGTGTGTCTGAGAAGAAATATGGGTGACACTGACTGAATTCATTTGCCACAGTAAAGAGAACAGGAAAACATTCATCAATAGAATGCCATAATAAGGAGAATGAGGGAAAGCAGGAGGAGGAGAGGAGGGGGAGAAGGGGAAGAGGAAGAGGAAGAAGAAGAAGAGAGGAAGAGAAGCAAGAGGAAGAGGAGGAGGGGGAGAAGGCAAACTTAGCAATATGCTAGCATGCATAAAAGCACTGGCATGGTGCAGTTGAAAGAACTGGCCTAGAATGCCTATATGCAAAGGGGCTTCTTGGTGAAATGTTTCTGTGTTTAAGTACTACTTCTTTGCCAATAAGAGTGGCTTAGCACATCTAACCTGGGTAGAAAATGTGCTGTATGCTTCTGAAAATTTTTGTACCTGTCTTCCAAAGGATGCCCATGCTATCAGCCCCCCAGTTAAAACCCTGGATATTGACTGTCTTCCCTGATGGACAACACTTTCCTCACAATGTGCTGCTGGGGAAATTTTGTCCTGAGTGACTCCATTGGAGAGTCCTCTGGAGCTGCTGGCTAGACTCCTCACAATGCACCCCATGTGCCCTTCCCCCCTTTTGACTGTAAACTCCTTTCCCTGTGACTGTTCACATACTGAGTTTCAGTCCTCTCAGTGTCACCTGAGGAATCACAGAACCCAAGTTTAGGGCTGGGAACCCACTCACAGACGAGGACAAAATGTAGCTCATTAAAGTTTAAAGACATGTAACATCAGGCCAGACTATGAGTTGTTGACCAAGATGTGTGTGATGTAAAATTATAAAGCCCAGAGTGGCACACCGGTAGATCCTGCCAGAGACGTTCACAAGGCTCTGTAGGGAGTTTATATTCTTTAGATAATGGAGCAGATATGCAAAACATTAAGACTTGATGAGGCTAGTGATGGTTCCCTGTGCTTTCTCAGTGTTCTCCATATCATTCTGTTTCAGATGACTTTGTAAAGGCAGTGGAAAGCAAACAGCAGAGAATACAAGGACGGTATCTCTGAAGCAGATCAGGCGTGTACATTTCAGTCCCAGGTCACATCCCCGTGCCCTCAGCTGCTTCTAGCCCAGAAGAAGCTGAGACCAGATTCCCAGGAAGTGGCATAAATCTCATGCCCAGTCCCTCCCAGGCAGGACCGTAATTGTGAGAGACGAAAGCAAGGGTTCCGCTCACTCAATAAAGGTCAGAGATTGAGTCCCAGAGATGGAGGAAATGCTCCCAATTGCAGCTCCAAGGGTGGGCACAAGATGCAATTTTAATTTCATTAGCCAGCATCGCTATTATTACAGACATATGCTGGACTGCTGGTGACCTTTACACATGAGAGTTTGATTGTCTTTTCCTCCAAAGAGATGTGCAAAGAAAATGGCACAGAATGAAAACTGTCCTTGGGACCAACTGTAATACAAAAATGTTAATGGTTTATTATATTTTCTCCACACGACTCCTTTGCAAAAAGGGCAGGATGTTCAGCAAGCAGCGTTCATGGGGTGTTCAGAAACTTTAAACCAAGGTCTTGTAACGGACTCAATGACCCTGCACTGTGCCTGGGAAGGGTCAAGGGCAAAGCTGGCCTATGTCTGACTATCCACCCCTCAGTGTCTATTGTCATCTGTCAGGACTAGCATGACCCTAAAGAACATATTGTGAATGAAATAAAGTCAAGGGTCACCATGTAGCACGTAGCCAGCAAATCTCTTCACTGGTCAAGTGTTAGTTCAGAAGCCACACCCTTCATATGCACCTCTGTTGCCAGAATCAATGTTTCCTCCTTTTAGACCTCGGGTATTTTGTCACAGTGACAGAAGGCTAGCATAACTGCCCAAAGGATCCCTGAAGCATCTTTTACATAGAGATGTTGACACTTGCTCAATCCTCACAATCACCACATGAGCTGGTGATGCTTATTTTTTGCCATATGAAAATGGATAATGGCGGATGTTGAGTTTTTATTGCTGCGATAAAACACTGTCATCAAAAGCAGCTTCAGTAAGAAAGGGTTTATTTTGCTTACACTGCCACATCACAGTCCATCATCGAAGGAAGTCATGACAGGAACACAGCACAGGAACCTGAAGGCAGGAACCAGAGCAGAGTCACACAGGAGGGCTGTCTGCTGGCTTGCTCCACACGGCTTGCCTGGCCTGCTTTCTTATACCATCAAGGACTACCGCCCAGGGCTGGGCCCTCCCACATCGATCACTGATCAAGAAAAAGCCCCATAGACTCACCTACATGCTCTCAATTAGGATTCCTTTTGCCAGATACGTCCAGGTTTGTGTTGAGTTGACAGAAGCTGACCAGCACAAACTACCTTATCTGGGTCACAGTGAAAACGAGCAGAAAGGGCCTAAACCAGAGAGTCTGAAGTACTGGCATCTGATTTTAACAACTGCTCTGCAATTCAACTTTACATTTTTAAAGTGACCAACAGCAGGGGCTGGAGAGATGAATCAGTGGTTAAGAGCACTGGCTGTTCTTCCAGACGACCTGGGTTCAATTCCCAGAACCCATACGGCAGCTTACAACTGTCTGTAACTCCTGTTACAGGGGATCCCCTATGTGAGGGGTTCTCTCACACAGACATACTTTCAGGAAGAACATCAATACACATAAAATACAAATAATTTTTAAAAAGCAATCAACAGCCTTAACTTTTTTGTATTTGGTTTTACAATTTCAGATGTTAATCCCATCAAATGGGAGTAAATTTTGGTCCAATTTAGAAAGCTATAACTTTCTATACAGCAAAGCTAGTCCTGCAGCTGTCTCCACCTAAAGTGGGGTTCAAGGAACCACCAGTAAATTAGGTTCCTGGGTTCCTTTTTAAGGGTGAAACCATGAACTGAGGGTTTCCATTAGAAATTTGGGACCATGTGAAATTAATTATCAAAATACAGAAGCATATAGCAGTTTAAGATTACTTGGCAGAACATATTGTTCTGGAATGGTGGAGGTGAAGACATCATCACAGTATGGAACAAGTCAAATTCCAGGAAACAGGTCAAGGTATGGTCAGGGTATGACACATGACATATTCCAGATATTTAAGTTTTGCAGTGAACTCATTATGACCTTGTAGCAAGATGGCTTCTGATCTTAAGATGGAATCAGGCTGGTCAATAACATGATGGAACAAAATAAGATCTGGGCTACATTTCTACTCAGGATGATGTCATCACAAAGAAAGAAACTGTCAACCTGCTCCAGTTAGCAAGCCACTGCCTTTGGAATGGTGTCCACTCCATATATAAAGAGATGTTCATAAAGAAGCCTGCTGATCAGAATGTGTTTAAAAATGTTTATCATCCAGCCATGACCCCTGTCCCCAAGCCAAATGGAAAGCCATGTCTATTGTCTTGAGTGACTGGCAAATCACTGACCAAGCTAAGGCAGGAAACCGAGTGACTGGGTTGGGCTTTCTTACCAGCAACAAGTGCTATTTGCACAGCTTGACAAAGTAAATATCCATTGCCTTCTGGGTATTATGGGTGAAATGCCATGGGTCTAGTCTTCAGTAAACTGCTTGTATCACACATTTTAACTAAATTCTTTCAAGCATGTGTGATTGTTTAAATTATTTCACCATCAAATGATCAGATGGAATCTATTTGTACAATATGCAGAAATCTCCTAAATTGTCTGTGGGAACACCAGACCTTGAGCAGAGACCCACTTCCCCTTCTGCCTGGGAGTAGGCAGCTGTAAGACAATGCTTACTAAAAACATGTTTACTAAAAAGGATACAACGCCCGGGGCAATAAGTTCCTGGAAAAAGGCTTCCCACGGAAACCGCCCTGACCTCGACCTTGTCCAAAGACTAACCGCACCTTCAAACCCACCCACATCTACCTCGGGTGTCAGAGCAGAACCAGCCAGGGGAGAGGAGAGAGCAGAAGCTTCTCTGGTGGGAGCCTTTCTTAGGAAGTTTTCTTGAACCTTTTTGGAGCCTGTTTAAAGTTTTCTTTACATCGTTGAATGAGTCTCTGTGTTGTCAATCCCCGACACCCTCCGAGTGTTCTCGGACACAGGCCGAGCAGCAGCCGTGACAATTGTCCTGGGTAAAGAGACGATGGGAGAGAAAGAACAGGCTTTGCAAAGACCTACAGCTTCCATTAATCTTGGATTTCAGTGTTTTTCTTCATGTCCCCAATTAGAAAGCATGACGTATAACAAGTACCAACTAGACAGGATGCTCCAACACCTTGATCATCAGCCAAGATTCAGTTAAGCCCACAGAAGTCCCGTCAGTCTGTTGAGTCCACAGAAAGCCCACATTCTCTTCAATAGGATGGTAGCAGTTTGAAGGGTCTTGCAGAGCCCCTGGAAGGTGGTGCATGTTTAAAAGACACAGATTCTTTCAGTGGGAAAGTTTAGGATGAGGATGTAGGAGGTGGACCTGCAGTGTCAATGGGCGGTTCCCTTGCCTACTTCTGAGCTCCTTGGTGTTCTGATGTCATCGGTGTCTGCTGATAATTCTTTGCTTTATTGCCAGCATTTTCAAAGAGAAGCCTCAGAATTAGTAACGCTATGGATTTCACCACACTATATCGGTAAGTGAACGGGTGAGGCAAATGGAAGACCATGGAGACAAGGAAGGTGATAGCCGCTGAGCCAGGCCCCATCCTGATGGCCCTTGACAGACACCGATCAACTTCCAGGAAGCCTTCACTGTGGTTAGAGAATGCTGTAGGAATCATGAGTTATCAAGTTCTCATCTTCCACAGACCAAGAGACCAGAATCTGCTCAAGATCATCAGCCAACCATGGGGAAGAAGCAAACGGCAATCCTTGTCTTCCTGTTGTGCACTGTGCAGGTAGGAAGAGAAGGTTTCAAGGTGAATCCTTCAGGCTAGGTGTGCTGCTTGTCACGAATATACCCGACTTTAAAAGTAAACCACAGTGTCAGCCAGTAGCAATAGTCACATAAAGCAGAATTATTGTGCACTAACATCACTCAGCTCCATATGAATTACATGCAGTCATTAGCAAGCATTTCCCTCTTATTGGAAAACTTCGTATGAAATCTGAGTTTAAGGGAAGTGTTGAAAATATGCTACCAACTTTCTGTATTTCCTGGCTCAGTCAAAAACAAGAAACACACATGTACACACACACACACACACACATGCATGCATGCATGCAAGTATTCACACACAAATGTACATACACAGACATATATAGTTAAGAAAAGGTAGAAAATCCTTTCAAATGAGCAAAAAGACTAACTTGAGAAAGCCCCCTAGAAGACTTCTGCCTTTGGTCACCAGTGAGTTGCTCTGTGGCTATGGAAACTGTGTAAGGCAGGAATGGGATGACTCCTGTCCCTGGGAAAGTAAGCTGAGTTGGAGAGAAACATCTGCCCATTGCTCAGTGGAGAGCAAGCAGTTTATTTGTAGCTATACATTCCTTTCTGGACTCTGGGTGGTCTGTCAGAGAGGAGGGTTTTCTTGCTTTGATTTTTCTTCCAAGGATTGTGAGAGGGCTTAGCCAGCAAAGCAACTTACCCTTAAGCCTCATGACCTGAACTCCCTCCTGAGGAGTCATACAGTGGAGGGAAGGGCCAGTTCCTATAAGCTGTCCTCTGACCGCAACAGGCATGCCGTGTCATATACACAAACTCAGAGACTCGCTTACTAAATAATAAATAAGTAAGCATAATAACTTTCTTTTCATATTCTTATGACATTTTACTGGTTCCCTCATGAATTAAAGACTTAGATTTTAAAAAAACTCTCAAGCATGTTTACTGTGTATTTCCTTGAGTCATTATTTTGCCAATATTAAAATTCTCAATTAAAAGCACATAAGTCAGTGGCTAGTTTTTATCATTTTTAATGGCTAGTTTTTATGCCAAAACACAGAATCCAAACCTCACTTCTAACTAATAAAAGAAATGCCATCTCGATGGCGTATCTTCTGTAACTAATAGCTACTCCAGTTATAGGTGTGTTTGCCAGACAAGTGACCACAACCCAGCATAAAACTTTAAGCAAGAGGGAATGTCTGCCCAAGAGTGATGGATGTGTCCTGGCTTTTAATATTTGCTAAGGAGATTGTTTTCCACAATGCAAACAATGCAAGATCCTGAGAATCATGAGGAAGTCTGAAACCCTAGTGTTATAGTGGAAACTTCACCCCAATCCCTGGCACCCCAAAGAGTCTGGCATGTTCTGGTGGAAGTTCCACACCAAGCGCCACTCCCCATCCCTCCCTAAACCCTGTTGCATCTCAGAGAGCCCACCAAATGTTGACCCCTCCCCCAGAGATGCTCAAGATCACTCCCACAGAGTATTTAAACTGTCTCCCAGAAAACACACTCGTCGTTTTCCAGTCTCTTTTCCATCTCCTCTCTGGGGATGGAGGGGCTGAAAAATCATCAGGGAGCATTGTATCCATTAAACGTGAGATTTTTCTAATTCGATTTGATTTGGTTTGATTAGGATTACTGCGTTGGAGGAGAGGCTTATCGGGGTGCAGAAACTTTTCACCTAACCTGTCCGACGTCCTGTTTTCACCTTATCATTTCCTACATACAACACAGAAAAGTTCAGCTTCATCCTGCAGAAGGAATCTATCAGGAGTGAAAAGCTTTGTGAATCCGACCAAGACACGGTCGGTCATAACACGCAGGCAGTCGTTTATCTAGCCCCACCCCCTAGTCTTGCGGCTTGCATTTGTTAAAATATTGGCCTTCACAGGTCTACACACAATTAATCCTGTGACTGCATGTAAACAGCCACGGATGTGCATGCCTTTGTTTTGTAGATCTGTCAGAAAGTCAGCTCTCTGATAGGAACAGGGATTAATCCATTTTCATTGTAACACATGTGGGAATTCTTTCTAACAGGTAGCTAAAAAATTTACTTCTGCCTGAAAGTTATCAATCAGAAGTTAATTTTAGAGATGTGTTAATAGCAATGGAAGATTAAGACTGAATAAGAGAATATGTCTGATTGGCATCTCCATGGCGCCTGGCATCACCCTGGGAGGCAAGCTTGGTTCCTCCTTCATCCCTGCGTTCAAAGGTTGTAAGTGTCACTCACTCCAAGGCAAGCAACAGGAAGCTGACAGCTGGAGCTCCTGGAGAATGGGTGAAGATAATGATTGTCTCAAAGAGTGTTTATATATAGTGTCAGCTCTCTTTCAACAGCCTGGGGGGGGGGGGGGGGTTCCGGGCCCCCTCTTAGACTCTTAGCAACAAGCTGTATTTGGAATATGAAAAGGCCTCTCAGGGTCTTGAGGTAGTCTCTCTGTCACTTGCTGGCTAAGCAGGACTGAGTCTGGCAGGGAGTTGTCCATTTGGCACTGACAGTCTGGAAGCTTCTGCTCCAAGAAGCGCCTCAAGGATGCAGCTTCCAAGACATTTACCCCACTGCCCCCCTAAATGCCTGTCATCTTCTTGGACCTGAAATTCAGAGACACCAAAGTGGCCTGCCTTCAAGGTCACTCTTCTTAGGCTAGAGGAGGTCAAACCATGTTTCAGTAAGAAACTGAAAGCTTCGCACACACAGAGCACAAGAGGTCTGCTGAAACCCACTGAGAGAGGTGTTCCTTTACTCTTGAGCCTTGCTTAAGAGCTCATAAGAACAGAAGTAAATGTTTATCTATTGGACATTTTTTACCTTAGTTAGCTTGCTTTCCCCCTGTAAACCTCCAGTTGTGACCTGCTACTTGGTTGAATTGTATCCCTCATGACTGTGTGCAAGTGTGACCTTATTTGGATAAGTGTCTTAGTAGAGGTTACCCAGCTGTGGCCTCTCTCGTTGAGAAGGAAAGTATAGTTATTAAAAAGCAGTCTGGCACCTTCACCAATTTGAACAATACTGTGGGGCAACAAGGGCCCAGGTCTAAAACCCCATCTGCTTGGGGAACTTTGAGCCAAGACTTCCTGATGCACTTCAGTCTGTAACAGCCATTGGCCCTTCCTGGTCTCAACCTGTGAAAGCAATCTTCTGTACCATACAGACAATGGGACCTGATCACATGACTTGCTTTAGCTAATGAAATGTTGTTGGAAGTGACACAGTCCCTCCCAAGAAGAAAGCTCCAAAGCCAAACTGGGTTCTGGTGGCTCATTTTGCCTGAGTCCAGCAAGACCCAAGGGTCGATGTCTGTCAAGGTGCAGAGTGACTGCCCCCATGGACCAGAGGCATGGATGGCCAATGTTGACTCTTGAATCTGAATGAGAAATAACCCTTGTTGAATCCGCTGCTTGGGGAAACCTTGGCTGCTGCAATGGATGTTTCTAACTGACTGTGACAGTTTCTTTCCGAGGCCAGTGAAAGAAGACCAAGAGTAAATGCTATGGGGGGAAGAAGCTATGATGTCAGCGCAGATACCCCTCCAAGAAAGGACTTCCCATCCCAGCTCACAGCAGACTAACTCCCCCTACCACATTAGGGAGAGCAGAAACTTCACAGAAGCCCCTCAAGCAAGGCCCTTGCTCTGCCCAGCCCTACTCTTTAGTCTTCCCTAGGGGTTGGTCCCAAAGACCTTTCATCATGAACACTAAATGTTACTCTAACTCAGGTCTGTACTGAAAATGTAGCTCTCAAGACCAGCACGGTGGTAGCCATCCTTGCTCAGATCTTGGATCTCAGAACATCGAGGTGTCAGTCACCCAGAATAGGAATTAAGCAAATCCCTCACAACCCCTACATTACTAGAACTGCACTTCCTCGGGATGGCCAGCTACAGATTGCCACCTGCCACACAGAGAAATCATACATCACCACCCCCTATCACAGTGCTGCTGCAAGGACAAATATTTCCTAGCAGCAAAGCCCTCCCTAAGCTTCCCAAATGACTCTCAAAAATGACAATTTAAGCAGGTTGGTTTGGGGTTTTTGTTTAGTTTTGTTTTTTCTCAATTTTCACAAAACAAAGGTATGGGAAACATTTTAATCAACCACATTAGAGAAAAAAGTCTCTGGTGTGTTAAGCATCACATCATGGTCCCCACACATTGCTGATTATGAAAAATGGCATTGATAAATGGCTCCTCCCATCTCAGTCACTAAAAGGCTGATGTTAGAGATTCATCCCTTTTAGGAATCCATGCCGAGCAAGGTGACCTTAGCGTTAACACAGGGAGGCTTTGTGCTCGTAAAGGACGGGAAGGCTTCAGCCATGTTTGTAGAAAAACAAATGATAAACATCTGAGATACTACATATGTTTGTGTCCTTATGGTATATGATGAGACAATCTGCTAGACCAATCAATACTAGGGATGCAGAAAATGCCACAGGATATACCAATTGCATTCCGAGCTTGTTAGCACCACTGGGCTCCTGAAGAGAAATAATAAGAGCATCCTATACAAGATTTATGCTAAAATGCTGTAGGGGGACACGAAACAGATAATGGAATGTGGGCTCCAAGGAGGGCGCCATGGTGGTGAATAGCCCTCCATGAATAGATTGGCAAAGGCATCTGACATTTGGCTGTATTAATCTGCTGCTTCCATGTTGTCTTATGTCTTATTTCTGAAGTCTCCAGAAAAAGAAAGAATGTTCATACACTTAGCACCACACAACACCCAGAGAGCCATGACAACAGTGCAGCAAACCATTTAGCAAGTGCTTTCTGAGTAGCATCTAGGAAAGGTCTCCCTCCCCTGGTACTATATGAGGAAGTCAGTCCACAAGGAAACAAGGCAGGAGGTGGCTATCCTGCCTCCCACAGAGGCAAATTTCATCTATTAGGAAAAGCCTTTCCTCCTAAGGACATGCAGCATGAAACTCACCATCTCATTCATTTTAAGTGAAACTCAGTAGCACTGAAAACGCTCATTAAGTTTGCAACCAAGCTCTGAAACTCTGCACCTATTAAACTGTAACTCCACACCACCTCTTTCCCTGTAACTGCTCACTACTATGCTACCTTCTGTTTCCATGATTTTGATTACTCTCAGTACTATATGTAAGCGAGATCCAGGCATGTTTGTAGTACTATGTGTAAGTGACATCGAGGCATGTTTGTCTTTTGTCGCTAGCTTGTATCCGTTAGCACAGTGTCTTCCAGGTTCATTCACATTGTGGCATATGTCAGATTTGTCTTCCTTCTCAAGGCATGTTTCATGAGATGTACATGCCCATGTGTTAGCTTTGATGACAGATAACGCCCCTGGACATTCATGCACAAATCCCTCCTCCAGGCCCTAACTACAATGCATAACTCAGTGAATGGCAAAGCATTAGGCAAAGTGCTCACTGGATTGGCCTGTTGCAGTGGGTGGTGACAAGCAGATGCATCTAATTAAATAAGCCATGAAGGCAAGTGGTGGTGAGGATGTTGCCTGGAATAAGCCATGAGGTCAGGAAATAGTTGTTAGTCAAGTGGTCTGTGGTAGGGCAGGGGAAATGGAGACACAGGTTGAAGGGAGTCCATGAAAGCCAATCCTAGATTTCTCAGTGAACTGAGCTTGGTTTATAATGAAGTCATAACTACTTTAGTATGGGAAGGGGGTGGCCAGCCTCTAGCACACTGTGGTGCTATGAAAGTCGAAATTTCCAGACACCAGAACTGTGAGCCCAAATAAACATCTTTTAAAATAAAATACCCATGCTTGAGTATTTTGTTATAGCACTGTGTGATCTAAAATACATGGTTTTGGGGATCTTTACATGGCTAATGCTCACACAGAACCTGAGTCTAAGGTATCTTCTTAACAGAAACTTGTAACTACTTCATCAGCATTAACCTCTCCTCCATTCCCTGTCCTCTTCTGGTGTATGACCCTAGTCCATCCCATGTCATAGGATCAGCCCAGTGTCCACATACTTATATATACTGGAGTTTTCAGCTCCTAGGAAGAGCTGCTTGAACTGTGACATCTATCTGCAGCTTCTGTGACAGTACTGGCAGAGCAAGGAGGACTGTCAACATCACACCAGGCAGAAAAGGGATTGTCCTACTTGCAAGTGGCAAGGCAACTCAGTTAAGTGCTGATACCAAAAGAGAGCAGACAGATGGGAGGGCATCCCAGACAGAAACCCTGGATAGGGTGAAAGCTGAATTAAAGTGATCAAAGTTACTGCCAGCACCCAAGACAGCAAAGTGAAGCCCTCCGGTGTGTCTGTGACCTCCACTGCATCTACTAGTTATCCAGAGACCTCAGTATCCAAACAGTACAGATCATGTCAATCCTGTTTCCTTTACACCACCTATGCTCCCCTTGTTCCCCATCATTCTGCCTCAGGCCCTGTTGTCCTTCAAAGAGAGGTCTTCTAAGCATGTGTTTCATTAAGCTACTTCTTGTTCAAAACACATGCTGATAAATTAACCAAGGACTGAGTAAGCACAAATAATATAAGATGGAATATTGTGGGATGCCAAAGGATTTAAGGATGCGCTTAAAAATAAAAAGTGGATGGTCAGATGGGTGGATGGGTTGACAAATGGATCAGTGGGTAGATAGATTTATTAATGGACAGATGAATGGATGGATAGGTTAGTGGAGAGATGGATGGGTAGGTGGATGATGGGTGAGGATGGTTAGATTGGTGAGTGAGTGAATAGAAGTATTAATGAACACATGAATGGATGGACAGGTGAGTGGAGGGATGACTGGGTAGGTGGATGGGTGAGTAGGTGGATGGATGGGTGAGGGTGATTAGATCAGTGAGTAAGTAGGGTGGATGGATGGATGAGTGAATGGACAGGTGGATGGATGGGTGGGAATGGTTAGATGGGTGAGTGGGTAGGAGATGGTTAAGTGATTGAGTAGATGGATGGGAGGTATATCAGGAAGACCCAAACCTCCATATAAGGGCATTTTTCTGGGAAAGTGAGCTAAGCATTTTAGGTAAATTAAAGTAGAATGTTGGGCATTTGTTTTAAGTAGTCTTTATGTTTGGATTTTCCTTTAAAATGACTGAAGATGTCAGGCACAGCAGTTTGCCTCTTCCACTGATAGCCGTCAGACACTTTGCCTACATCTACTTCAGCTAAACCCACTGCCTGCACCAGACACAGCAGGGCCTCAGGCCAGATGGGAGCTGCTGCCCTGGCCTCTGTGGTCCTGAGTCTGATGGAACTGAGAGTGATGCTGTTGTCACTCCTGCAGTTTCACCAAGAGCTGCAACTTCCACAACCTCAGCTCAGAGCCTCCTCAAGCTGCCTAGGAGAATGTTCCAGCCATGCAGCTTTGGAGTTCTCTATCTACAGCAACTCCAAATGATCCCACCAATAGCATCTCTAGATCTCTTTGCAACTCTCCACAGTGTGAAGAGGCCATTCCCACCATGACAACTAGGGAACATGCATACCTGGCTATATACACAGTTCTTCTCATTCCCAGAGCACTCCAGACAGTCTGGGAGACCATGCTCTTATCAGCATCTCTGGTGTTGCTGCCCGGGATTTAAGACTCATCTGTGTGTTTAACTGCCTCCTTGTATCTTTATCAGCAGATCTCATGCCCATGTGTCTGAATGCACATACACACAAACATACATGTACATGCTAGAGTGCACACACACACACACACACACACACACACACACACACACACAGCAGCTAGAAGGGGGACTGGAGAGTTTCAAAGAATGTCCCAAGCATAGACTGCAGACACCTGAGACTGTAAACTACAGAGGTGCTAGGCGGATGAAAGATGGTGCCGGGCTGAGACTGTGGCAAGCAGAGGGCTACAAAGGATGGAGGCTGATAAAGAGCGGGAGGCTGTAGCACCAATATAGTCTAATAAGGCCACCAAAGTCACTATCATTGTCTATCAAGCTGCTGACTGTGAGCCGAGAGCTCTAAGCTCACAGCTATGAGGACTCGGCAGCCCAACACCCTGCCCACAAAGCTGTAGCTGTAACTGAACGCTGGACTCCTGCCACTTAAGGCCCAAAGCCCTAACACTGAGACCTGGGGATTGCAACACCCAGGGCTGGCAACTGCTGGCACTAAGGAGTCCATGCTATGTCCTCGGTATTCATTTCTTCTTTATCCCACAGCCTGTATCTTAGCCAGTTTCTTTTTCTAAAATTCAGATGAAATCTGCCTCTTCAGAGCATTTCTGAACTCCCATTTCCACCACAGGCTGGAAATTAACAACCCCTCCCTGTGTCTCTGGTCTCCAGTTATAAATTCTGTGCCTGCTTCCTCGGTGGCTGCTCCTACACAGACAGATTCTTCATCTGCCATCCCCTCTCCATTAGATTCCAAGTGCCTCAGGGAAGGGATGGTGCATGCTTATCGTTCAGCCCTCAATCAATGCTAACAATGAATAGGATTAATTGAGAAGGAGTTCCTCCCGGAGCTGTGCGGTCCCTTCTGCTTAACCAGGATTTCCAGACAGCAGCTGCAGGCAGGACAGGCAGAGAACATCCTGGGAGGCAGGACTCATTCATCACTGTCCCTGCAGCCTCCCGCAGTGGGGGACTTTCCCACCTGCCATTTGCAAAGGTCCTAAAGAAAATCATATCCTCAGGCTCTGTGAAAAGCCAGTGTCTGCACTGAACTGCTTCAGCACTGACCAGACATGTCTCCCACTCGAGAAATTGTTTTCAGATGAACCTGAAACAACCATTAATGTAAACAAGGTCACTCATACACACAGCAACCAAAACAACTCCTCATTAAACTGAGCCCTCTGACGAGTAGCGCTTCCCACAGTCGAAAAGCCTGTAACAAATTTGCATTGTTTTACAAGTCCAAGTCTCACAATTGTTAAATTTTCCCAGATCTGTTCCTCTACGCCCTGGTGAATTACATGGCTTCCTCCAGAGTGCTGCTACTGCCCATCCATGACCCAGATTCCCCATCAACTTCTCTTCACTCTTCCTTGATGCCTGCTGTCCTCTAGGTCACAAGGAAGTAAACACTTTGAATCCACTTGTATGTCAGTGAATTTGTTTGTTGGGTTTTTTTTTGAAGCTGTTCCTAGTATGTCTTCTTTTCATATTGATTCTTACAATTCCAAGAGAATCCCAATAGCACTGCAGAAATAGTTCTAGAATTTTAAACCTACTCTTAACTTTCAGCAGTAAATATTTCATTTATGTTTCTCTTACATAATTCTGTGTGTCCACCCTAGTATTGATTTTCCTACATTCACCTTCAATACTTGATCACAGGGATGAGAAAAAACAGGAAAAAAGCAAACGGCTTGGTCCAGATGTAATCGGTTTCCTGATGATGTAATAAAAAGAGAAAAGAAAGAAGAGAATTCATTCTCAGAAGAGAAACTGACAGTCTTGGCTTTGTGGAGCTCTACCTCCGAACAGATGATGTGAAAAGCTGCAGAGCATCCTTTACTAAGCAGGTTTGCACCTCTGGCTCAGGGCCAGGCTGAGGACAGACACATGACAGCATGACAGCGCTCCCTGGGTTCCCCATCAGATAGGGATGGGATACACAAAGTGTGGCATCTACCTCCAGCCAGGGAATCTCTGCTGATCTGAATGAGGCATTTTTCTCCTGCCCTCTTGAACTCCCTCCTATATGAGCAAATCTGTGGTAGTGTATGCCTATAATCACAGCCCTAAAGAAACAGAGACAAGCGGATGTCTGAAGTACAAGGCCAGCCTGGTCTACATAGCAAGCTCTGGAGGAGGAGGAGGAGGAGGAGGAGGAGGAGGAGGAGGAGGAGGAGGAGGAGGAGGAGGAGGAGGAGGAGGAGGAGGAGGAGAATGAAGAAAAAGAAATAGGAGAAGAGAGGACAGAGAAGGATGAAGAGGAGTCCTGTGATCACATTGCTGCTTCTGCTTTAGCTGTAAGATCTTAGCCTTCCAACCTTCACGTAGCCATCAGCTTTGCAGACACGCTCAGGGAATACTCTGCCAGCAGTCCATCCACCACTCTTATAAGCTAAAAATATGAAACCCTTTATGTTCTCTTTACTTGTAGCTTCCACCCTCATCCCACCCCACACTGAGTCCTGTAATTCTCCTCAGAAAGACCTCCTTACTAAGCCCCATATTTTTTCCTCCAAAGTAGATTATTGAGGCTTTGATTTTCCTACCTAGAACTACAGTTAAGAGTGGCTTCTATGCTCCTTTATAGAAGGCGGCAAAAGAGAAAGCTCCACAGAGAAGACAGGGTGGCTTCAGTTCCAGCAACAAGGGGAGCCAGAGCAGGATTCACACAAAGACTGAATGAGGTCAAGAATGACAGGATCTGACTTCATTCTCATCCCCCCTGGGGCGCTCGTAAAGAGACCTCAAATCATGGCTCAGGTGCAGTTTTCTCCCTTGTTGGCTGTGAGGTCACCCTTCCTGTTTCTTTGTACTATAAGTAGCCCTTGAGATATTTCAAAAAAGTGTTCACTGATGTGCACGAGTTGGAATGTGGCCAGAGAAAGTAGAATGAATGGCTAGGAGAAGTAAGGGAGAAAATTTTGCAGCCACATTTTTTCTCTGTTCTGCACTAAACTAGGGGGCTAGAAACCCTCAGGAGTTCCAAGCCAGTCTGGGCTACACAGTGGGAGCCTACCTCAAAATCCCAAGGGTAGAGCAGGTAGCAGAGTAGAATTATGCTTTCCTGCTGTCCATGTGTCCGTGCTGTCTAGACAACCACCACAATCAGAACAACTTGGAGAGAAGGGTTTATTTCATCTTATAGGTTAAAGCCCAACAGCAAGGAAAGTGAAGACCAGAACTTGAGGCTGATTCACTGTGGCTGCTTGTGAAACAACACGTTGGGCATATAAGGGAACAATGTGGTAATGCCCCATTTACAATAAAAGTGGAACCTAGAACCACACAGACATCCAGCAACATGGGATTACTGTCCTTCAATGGCCGCTCTAAAAGGTGGCATCCACAAGTCTAGGAAGATAGTAACAAAGTTTTGCCTCCGTTTATACATCAGTTAAAAAATCACCATAGAAAACTAACATGCAGTAAGTATGCAGAGGATGGAAAGCCCAAACAATCACGGGTTTTCATGATAATGTTCTCAGTGTCTATTAGTGTGTATTAGTCAGGCTTCTCTTGAGTTGCAGAACTTATACAATGAGTCCACACTCAGGTGGATTTGCATTGCTAGTAACAGAAGAACGGAGACCATATTATGAGGGGTGGGACAGTTCTGTCTCAAATAGTGATCGGCTAGATTATTGAGGACAACTCCAGGAGACAGCAAATAACTAACAACATAGCAAGATTCCTGAGCTCTGGGTGGGTAACATGGTAATTGCCCAGGTCACCTGGGCACTATTCCTGAGAATCACATGCCTAGTCCAGAGGAAGCTGAGACTCAGAGGAGTTTGTAGGCAGGCTTGGCATGTTCTCAAGTTTAACGAGATAAAGAATTTGGGAGAGAAAGAGAGGAGATGGAAGAGGAAGGTCGGGGCTGAGGTTCCTATGTTGGAACACTTCAAAATCAACTTCTGCAACCAAGGACAGAAAGAAAGTACTTCCTTTTTGGGGGTATCCTTTCGCCCTTCCTTGAAAATGCCATGTGTCTGATATATTTTGGTTGTACACATCCCAACTCCCCGCTTCGTCCCTCTTAGGGTTTGCTTATCATGTCCCTCACCCACGTCCATGGCATCTATTTCTCATGTGATCCACGGAGCCCAGTTTGTGCTGCCAGCGGGAGTGTTAACATATTGGTGGCTTGATCTTGCTCAGGTAACAATAGCTACAGTGAGTGAGCTCGGGATTGCAGCAGCTGAATCATATCCAGAGAGCAGCATCTCCTACCACTCAACCTCATCCTTCGCCTCTTACATTCCTTCCACCCCCTCTTCCAAATGGTTCCCTGAGCTTTCAAGGAGCTAATAAAACTGTCCTATTTAGGACTGAGTGCTTAGCATTCTCTTAGCCTCAGCACTTTGGGTAGTCATACATGTCTGTGTTGGCAGCACTAATCTGTTTAAACAAAACAATCATGAGCATTACGACTACAAGCTCTACCAAGTGTTCATGATGAAGATCTGAGAAAGGCAGTTTGGGGTGTGGCCATACCAGTGACAAGGGAGGGCTGTCACCAAGAAAGATACATCACACTTCTCCACAACAAAGTGCAAAGGTCATTTGAGGCTTACCCTAAGTGTCCTAAGGACCCAAGACTCTTCCAAGCTTTTCTGTCACTTGAAGGAAACTACGGCGAACATGGCAATGTTCAAGGAAACTGGCTATCAGCTGAGAGAATAGTGGCTGGAGCTAACAGGAAACTAGCATGGAGAAGCTTGGGGAAGGTCATATAGCCTGTGCACACGGGGCTGCTGACACCTCTCCTCACAAGATAAGACTCTACCATCAGTGAGTGAAGAAAACCAAGTGTGCCCTAGCCATAGAGAATTCTCAGAAAAGCTCAAAGTCAAGAGAGAGTAAAACCAAAGGCACTGGAATAATTTGAAGTCTTAAGAGCCTACAACTATGACAAACTATAAAGAGGCAAGAAAAACAGTCTAAAGATACAAATTCTAAAAAACTGGACTCAGTGTTGCAGAGATTGAAGTAGGAAGCTCCTGCTCACACACTGATGTGTGTGTGGTGGGGAAGGCAGACAGGGTGAGAAACAGGTGAGCAATGGAGACATCCCAAGAACAAACTGAAAGGGGAAACTAGAATCACCAGAGCAGATTAGCTTGCACACATATTTGGCATTCTCTCCTCAGGATAAAGGACCATGATGTAGCTCAGAAAGTTGGTTTGAAATAGCAAGAGTACCAGAGAGGAAGTAAATGATGGAACATTCACCGAGATAGGCTATGTGGGGAATATGAAAAATATCATAACAGTTCTAAGAATGGAGACCGAAGGTAGTATGCCCGGATAGAGATTGGCTGGATATGCTTAATACTTGGGACCATAAAGAACCTGCACTCAGTAGGCCACAGTTGCAAAGGTCTCCAGAGCGGATGAGGTTGCTCAGTGGGTAAAGGTACCACCACAGCTGATGCTTGCGTTTCACTCCAGGAACCCGAACAATGGGAGCAAAAGAACTAACTCCCCAGGTTGTCCTCTTGACTCAGCATGTGTGCTGTGGCATGTGTGTGTACCTCCCCTACACACACAAAATAACTAAATACACGTGGAAAGGAGAGACATCTGAAGAGGTACTAAAAATAGTTTAATTAGATGACTATGAAAATGCAAACTTAACAATCACTTTATAAGCCAGTCAAAGAATCAAACAAATGAAGTCATGCAACCATGAGAAAATTTCTTGAGGATTAGTAAATTGACTCAGTCCAGAGCCAGGACAATGCGTGTGCCTGCATCCATTTGAGCTCTCAAACTTATTACAAAGAAAAACTATGGGCAACACTATGCTCAAAAATCGGAGACTTCAATGCAATGGCGCCGATGTAAATTCAGTTATCATAGAAACTGCATATGATGGGCACAGGGACTTTGCACTACAGCATACCTTTTCTGTAAAATTGAAGCTACTCAGTAATTACGAGTTTTTTTCTTAAACTCTAAGCTATTAAAAGGGCAAACAATTAACTTCGTATTGTTCACTTTCGCTACTTAATTTGTAATTGATTGCATTTCTTACACGCTTCCCTTGTGCTGTTTGATACTAGAATGTAATAAAGAAAAGCACCACCAACAGCTCTGGTGAGCCGCTCTCCCACTGAGACTGTGGTGTACTTCCTGATGGGTGCTGTCACTTCTAGATCATCACTTTCAGATCGGATTGTCTCTATTCAGGGCTCTTCACAGTATCATCAATATCAAATTCTGTGTGCTTCACGTGATAAACATAAAAACAATAGCCAAGTCACTAACTTTTATATTTTTCTTCTTATTTTTATGATGCAATAATTTTTAATTGCTCAGTACATTTTATCCTTGGCATAATCTGATTGGCATCATTAATATTTACTTTTAAGTGCCTATGTATGATTTTTTCTGCCACTTGTAAGTATTATTAAAATGTGAATCTCTTTTGAATTTTCTGTACTTGATCATGGTAATATGCTTTATTGACTGTGAACATTCTAGGTTCAATGATTCTATCTTCTAATTTTGTAGTGGGAACTTTTACGCTTTAAAAAAAACAGTTTTCTGGAAATGGTATCAGTGGGTACTCATGCACATCTGCCCACCAGGAGGAAGCTAATGTGAGCATGAAATACTGTCCTTTCCAACAATCACATAAATGATCAGCATCTTATCTTCCCAGTAGCTACATGCTGTCTCTCTGGCATCTCCTCTCCCTAGAATTCTCAACTGGCAGCCCTGTCTATACTTCCTGCCTGGCTACTGGACAATCAGTGCTTTATTCATCAACCAATAAGAGAAACATAGATACAGAAGGACATTCCCCTTTTGGGGAAGTCCTGTGCATTTGTCAATAAAGTACTGTCTGGCCAATAGGGAATCTAGATAGGAGGGACTAGGAGTCCAGGAGGATTCTGGGAAGGAGAAACACAGGAGAGTCAAGATGTAATGCCATGGGGGTAGGAAGCCCGGAACCATTCTCCGGTAAGAGAAATACTTAGATTAACAATTATGGGGTAATTACTTAATTCAGAGCTAGCCAGTAAGAAACAAGCAAGGCCAACAGCTTCATAATTAATACAGTGTCTTGTGTGTTTATTTGGGGACTACAAAGCGGCAGAGCCCAGGTGGCTGGCGGGTGATAAACCAAAGCGGCTAGCAAAGATAAAGCTTCTCTTAACATTCCCCCACCAGTCAGTTGAATTCCTGTTGCCTTTGAATCAAGATGCAAAACTCAACTCCAGCACCCTTATCTGCCTGCATGCTCTCATGCTCCCCATCCCAATGATAAAGGACAGAACCTCTGAAACTGTAAGTGAACCCCCCTTGCTTATGTTTAAGTGATTCCTTTATAAGAGTTGCCATGGTCATGGTGTCTCTTCACAGAAAAAAAAGTAACTGTGATGGAAACCATGTCTTTAATCCAGATCTTTTGAGCTGGGAGAAAGCACATCCTTGTTTAGGATCTTGAGGCAGGAAGACACACCTTCTGCGGGAAGTCTGTATAAGGACATGGAAAAGGAAATTTACCTTCTTGGCCTGCTTGCTTTCACCTTGCTAACAAGTCCACTTCTTCACTGGCATTAGAGTTTACATCTTCAGGATTACAGTGTATACTGAAGACCAGCTGAGACATTCAGCCTGTGGACTGAGCAACTACTGGATTCTTGAACTTTCTGCTCATAGCCAGCTATTGTTGGAAACAACTTAAATGTCCAAATACCTGCATGCACAAAAGCGCAAGTCACTCACACACACACCTACACAATGCACAAAATAGTAGTAATTTTAAGTACTGACGATTTTAAACACATTTTAGATATACCCCCTCCTGCAAAAGTTAATTTTCTCCTAATATGTTTTAACTATTTTTTAAACTTAAAGGGCAAATACATATTGTCATTAGTGTTTTTTAAGTTGTATAAACAAAGTTGTAACTATATAATTTCTCAAAACTATAATTTAATATTATTAAATTATTTTATTTGGATATAGCTATTCTTGGGGTAGCAGAATTTGAAAGGGGGTGCTTTCCTATGGTCCTGGCTGGTCTCATACTCTCTATGTAGTCCAGGTTGGCCTCAAGCTCAGAACTGTCCTGCTGCCTCAGTCTCCTGGGTGTTGGAATCATGGGTGTGTTCAATCATATCCAGCCAATGATCTCACTGAATCTGTCTCCCCCACTGTGAAGATCTGCAACAACACAGCATTCATGCATCTCTCCAAGCCCCACCACTCGAGATGCCACACTACATGGTCATGACGTCTCTGTCAGAAATAGAGATATGACTCACAGTCTCTCCCAAACCATCTCCTTCGCTTTGAAAACTTCAGGCAAGAACTGCAATGTTCATCTTGGATTCAAATAGTGCCATCCATGTGATAAGTTTACAAGCCACCCTGTTCTTGGGCAAATGCACACTTTCTGAGCTGCTGAGGGAATACTGATCCCATGAATACATATCTGTCTGTGTTTCTTTACCCATGACCCTCTCAGAGAAAGAAAAGTTTGGAGCCGTCCTTCCTGATCTAGAGGCAGCCACACCTGTGTACATCCCTGTACTGCCATTGATGACGGAGGCACCACACTCAACGAATGATGTTCATGGAGGCATCATCACTAGACACAAAGTCAGGTCTACTAGCACAGAGGTTTGTTTTCAGTGTCATAGATCAACAGCCTGTCATACATTCATGGTGGAGTACCACAGAGCCATGACAACTGAAAAACTATGACTGTGTAAAAGAAGAAAGAGATCATCACATATGTGAGTGAACAAAAAAACTTCAGATGTGAAAAGGAATGTGTTAGATATTTCCATTTATAGAATCCAGCTGTTCTCTTAAGATTCCACCTACCAGGTATGATATCAAGAGAAGCCAGGAAAGGAAGACAGGGGAGTCAAAATGCTAATGTACAATGAGGAAAGGGGAGGGGAGTCGGTGTTCAAAGAAGGTGTTGGGCATCTGTCTGGCTGTGTTTAGTATTTAATGAGGAGTTTCATGGTCTTTCATCAATATAGATTATTATATAACCTGTTGTATTTTACATTTACACTGTATACCTTACACTTCAAGGGAGAAAATAAGTTTGTGTGCACTGTTGAACAACTCATTGAGCACATTCTTGATGACATTGTGTGTTCCGCTTTCCCCCAAACTACCGAAAGAGAATTCAGTAGATGAAGCCTTGCTGTGTCTGCCATAAAGAACATATTTGCCCACAGTTCCCCGTCTCCTCCCCCAATCTACATCAGAAACACCCCACAGAACAGCTGTGAGTCTAGCACATGCAGCATGAAACCTACCCTGCCAAAGGACCAATCAGAATGTTATTTCCCACCGATAACCCTGAGCAGAGCACCCATGAATGAACCACAGCCATTCTTCTGCATTCTCCAGTGGATGTTGAGATTGTTTTGCCAGAGGAGACACCTCAAGAGAGAAGAGCCATCTCTGGAACTGGCCTTGGTCCTGAAATCCTAGTCAGCCCAGTGACTTCAGATCCACCAGAACTCTCCATGTTCTGAGAATCCTCTTTAAAGTGATTTTCAAGCATTTAGCATTTGGATTTATTGTCTTGTCAAGTTATCATGCTGAGGAAACTTAAAATACAAGTATTGAAAATCATTCCTCACATTTTCAATGAGACAAAACAGCTACCCAGAGAATTCTAAACCGAATTTAGGAGAAGCTTATTTTCTAATGGGCTGAAAAGTTCTTGATATTTTAGAAGGACGGCAACAACACGGTCAAAATCAATGTTTAACTTGTAATCCCCCCATGGTATCTCAGCTCGGAAACATGGAAAGATTATTTGATGCTTAATTTGAGACAGAGTATTTCCATCAGCTGCTGATGAATGATGACAAGTATATCGACAGAATGACTGGACACCCTCTGTCTAGCACACAGGAGCAATGCTTCCAAGTGCTCCTACATACAACAAGCTGGCAAGCCTCCTGATCCTCAATAGGCAGGCCAGGGACAGAGAGTTACCTGTGGACTCCAGCAGTGAGACACGTTGTTCAGTCTCAGCAGAAACCTTAATACAGACACAGCACACTGGTGTCCTAGCAGACTTCCTGACATTGTTCGCTCTTCTTAGAACCCTCAGTGTCTTTTCTGGGTGGCTCGCTGTCTTTTTACTGCATTTGAAGAACACTTTCATAGCCCCCTGAAAGTTAATTTAATAACTACAAGTTCCCCCATGGATATTACAGAAAGACTCTGGGGCTTAGGGGATTATGCACTCCATGTTTTATTTCAAAGGCACAGGCTCAAGATATATAAAGGAAGGCTTTATTATCTGAAGAATACTTTCTCTGTTTAAAGCTCGGTGCATATAATGGGTTATTTTAAAAAGAGAAAATTATTATGTTAAGGCATGTCACCATCAATAAAATAATGTATTTAAATGCAATTCAAAGATTAAAAATTCAAGAAAATTAAAAGAACATTGTAATTTCAATAAGAAAACACACTGTATTTATAGAAAACCCTTTTTTAACTAAATGAATATTCACATAACCTTAGGTTTATTTCACTAACATTCATTAATATCATGCCAATTGAAAATGCTCTTCCTGCTCATTTGAACTAGTTAGAACTACTTCTCCTGGGAACCCAAAGTAAATACATTTAATTAAACTTAACATCCCATTCCTTGCTGAGACAAGTTGGGAGTAGGCAATGAGCCTCATGGATTCATGGGGATGCACCTTCACAGGAGAGACTAGGTGGAGATATAGGTTGCCAGAGAGGTGAGAGCATGAGCAAGCCAGCATTAGGGGGTCTGTGATATGATGGCTGATTCTGGTACTTGCCCACCGCAGCCGTGTGTGTGTGTGTGTGTGTGTGTGTGTGTGTGTTATGTGATATGTATGGGAGTGCATGTGTGTGTGCATCGGTGTGTGTGTGTGTGAGCATCTGTGTGTGTGTGTGTGTGTGTTATGTGATATGTATGGGAGTGCATGTGTGTGTGCATCGGTGTGTGTGTGTGAGCATCTGTATGTGTGTGTGTGTGTGTGTGGTATGTGGTGTCTGTGTGAGAGCGCATGTGTATGTGCATCTGTATGTGTAGTCTGTGTATGAACATCTGTGTGTATGTGGTGTGTGTGTGTGTGTGTGCGTGTGTGTGTGTGTGTGTGTGTGTGTGTGTGTGTGTGTGTGTGTGTTGGCCCACGGTGCTAATGTTGATGATTCAGGGATGGGATCAGTCTGCTTTACAGGGAAAAGAGGAAGACAGAAATGAGAAAGGGGGTATGGTAGACGCACAACTCTTCTCAGAAGTGCATAAGTTATTTTCACAGATATAAGCACACCACTTTTTCAGCATGACCTTGACAATGAAACCAAACCAGCAGTCTGCATAAAGGCAACCCACAGATTGGGAAAACATATTCACTAACCACACATCTGACAGAGGGCTGATCTCCAAAATCTACAAAGAATTCAAGAAGCAAGTGTCCAAAACACCAAAGGATCTGATCAAAAAGTGGGGTATGAACTAAATAGAGAATTCTCAGTAGAGGAGTCTAAAATGACTAAGAAACACTTGAGAAAGTGCTCAACATCCCTAGCCATCCGGGAAATGCAAATCAAAACAACTCTGAGATACCATCTTACTCCTGTCAGAATGGCTAAAATAAAAAAACTCCAATGACAGTTTATGCTGGAGAGGATGTGGAGAAAGAGAAACACTCCTTCACTGCTGGTGGGAGTGCCAACTGGTACAGACATTTTGGAAATCAGTATGGAGCTTCCTCAGGAAAATGGGTATCAGTCTACCACAGGACCCAGCAATTCCACTCTTAGGCATATACCCAAAAGATGCACATTCATACAACAAAGACTATGTTCATAGCATTACTTATAATAGCCAGAACCTGGAAGCAACCTAGATGCCCCTCAACTGAAGAGTAGATAGAGAAAATGTGATACATTTACTATGTGGAGTACTATTCATCGGAAAAAAAACAATGGAATCTTGAAATTTGCAGGCAAATGGATGGAACTAGAAGAAACCATCATGAGTGAGGTAACCCAGCCACAAAAAGAGAAACATAGCATGTACTTACTCATATATGGATTTTAGACATGAATCAGGGGAGTGCCAGCATACAATCCCACTGCCAGAGTGTCTAGGAAACATAACCTTCATCCAGAGACTGATGGAAGCAGAGGCAGACACCCACAGCTAAACACTGACATGAACTCCTGGAATCCAGTGACAAAAAAGGGGGATCTGATGAGCAAAGAATTAAGACTTGGCTACTTTAACCCACAGATACATTTGACCTGAACAAGGGGGAGCTCTTGGACCCCAGATTGATGGCTATGTGGAAAGCATGGGACTGACCCAGACCCCCTGAATGTGGGTGTCAGTTAGGAGGCCAAAGTAATCTATGGGGCCTTAGGTAGTATTTATCCCTGCTGTACAAATAGACTTTGAGTGCCCATCCTGCAATGAGGGATGCTCTCTTGGGGAAGGGCCTAGGCCCTGCCCTTGATGAAATGACAAACACTGCAGATCCATCATGGAGTGCCTCACCCTCCCTGGGGATCAGAGTGGAAATTGGGTAGGGGACTGGGGGGGTCTGGTGGGGAGGAGGGGAGGGAAAGGGAGCTGGGATTGACATGTGAAACAAGCTTGTTTCTAACTTAAATAAAAAAAATAGAAAAAATCAATAAAAAACCCTGAAGATATAGAGCCAAGGTAAATAAGATGAGGAGTACTCTGGAGTCCTAGGCACTTCATGAGGACTGGAGAAAATGGGGCTGTCCTGGAAAGACAGACCCTCAGCCACATCACAGGAGGCTGAGACCTTCCAAGAAACACAGTGACTCAGAGTGTTCTCTTTGAGAGAAGACGTGGTATCAGGTTCTCTCCTCACAGTGCCCCATGGGGATGACCCCTCTCTTTCATGGTAGAGAGTCAGTGAAGAAACTATAGAGAAAGAAAAGTGTCACTCCCAAATTCTACCCTACCGAAGGCTGCTACAGCCTCATATCCATCCCAGGTCTGAATTAAACAGGCATTGCAAATTGTTAAATGTGCAGTGCTTGAGGGGAAGCAGTTGTATGCTCTTGATTCAGGGAGGGAAAGGAAGACCCTGGCTGCTGAGTGGCCAGCTCTGACTTAATTATTAACCCATATTTTATAAGGTCTTATCTTACCGAGGATACAGCCTCAAGCATCCTCTCTTCCAGGGATCACATGGCAACCCTCTATTCTGGACTACATTTCCCAGAATCCTCCTCGACTCCTAGTCCCACATATCTTGCTTCCCTATTGACCAACCTTGCTTTATTTATCAACCAATAAGACAACATATACATAGAAGGACTCCCCCCATCACATACTGAGTACCATCAACAATCCAGAATGAAGTCTTCTATTTTTTAATCTCAATCCCCTTTCCTGATTGGCCATCCATTTCCCCCCTTGCACACTGGAAGCAATCTTTTGTTTTCCTAAAGCATTTTTCTTTCACTCTTGTGATGCAGAAAACTTTACTGCTTTCTACACTTGTGCATATGCATCTCTGACTATGTTTTAATATCTTTGTATCCTTACCTGATCAATAAATTTTTGAATGAACCAAAAGAAAGACACAGAGAGAGAGAGAGAGAGAGAGAGAGAGAGAGAGAGAGAGAGAGAGAGAGAGAGAGAGAGAGAAACTGAAACAGTAAGTGTGGCAGGACACAGCTTACTGGCTTCCTCACTATCTCAGACTCGGCTGGCTTTCTTACGCAGCCCAGGATCACATGTTTAGGACCATACCACTCACAGAATGTTGGGCCCTCCTATATCCATGTTAATAATGAAGAAAATCCCTCATAGACATGCCCACAAGCTACTCTGATCTAGGCAGTTCCTCATTTAAGTCTTTCCTCTCAGATGACTCTGGGTTTTGTGAAGGTGGCCATGGAAGCTAACTGGGACATTTATAAAACTCCTGTGTCTTCAGTGTGCATGAACTACTTACCTGCAAGGCTAGAGGTAGGAGGGGCAAGGCTCCCTTCTCTCCTGCTCAGTTGTTACATGAAAAGAAAAAATGTGGCAAGTAGTTTATTTTTAAAATTTTATATTCATTTGTTTATTATCACTGTTGGAGGGGGCTGAGGCACATGCTTCGGCATCTGTATCAGTGTCTTCCTTCCGCCTTTATGTGGGTTCAGTGGGATGGAATCCAAATCGACCATCTTACATAGTGATCGCTTTTACCCACTGATCCATCCTCTCATGTCCTGCAAGCAGTTTGTTGAACTATAGAACTTCACAAACCCTGATGTTCACAACACGAATCACCTGTGTCTAAAAAGAAAATTATCACTGGTAGAAAAATGCTGGGGGTGCAGCCAGGTGAGACCCAAGAAGGCAGAGAGCTGCGTGCTTACAGGATGGAACCAGATCCTGGCAAGGACACAGAAGACTCTGAACCACACACTGACTCCCAACGGCATCTGGTAAACAAGAAGATGGCAAGCTATGATGGGGACAGCTGAGTCTTGGTGGTGTCTTTGGTGACTAGATACATGGTGCAGTCACTTTAATTCCACTGTATCTGCAGACACCTTAGTTCCCAGTGAGCTCATCTGAAGCTGTCCATGACTTTGGGAGAAATACCACATACCCATCCCCTAATTCATGATACACATTAGCATTTCAAAAAGAGGCAAAGAAATAGTCACAAATATTCTTTCTCCTCTCTTTCAGATCCCTTCAGCCAAGCACTAGCCTTTAAACTCTGTCTTCTAAAACCCTTAGCACATGTTTTCCTAAAAGCATCTCTTCCAGGGCCTCCATTTCTCCCCAAGTCCCCTGAACTGGGGCAAACGGAAGTTGTGGAAACGGACCCCCAACTCAAGAGCACAAAGGAAGCATGCCTGGATTCACAAGGAACACTGGCTACCACTCTGTCCTCTTTCTGCTGGTTTTAACACAGAACAACTTGCTGCAGCCTTGAGCCAAAGATACCTTGACTTTTCAAGCTGATTTACTGAAGCCAGGAAGCCCAGGTGGATTCCCCGCCAACTGGAATTCTGCTATACTTTACTGTGGTGCAGAATCAGGAATTGCCTAGCCTCCTTCCTTAAAGAGAGCTGCTACATACAGACCCTATTTGTAACTTTTCTGGAAGCGCCTTTGGCATTAAGCCATAAGACAATGTCAGAATCGCGTCTATTGGCATCAAAACATCAGAGTGATAATGAAGCCTGAAGGTTTCTGTGACTCTTGGATACACTCCTTCGGAGTCATAAATGAAATTGTTTTCCTGGACCCATTTTGGCCAGGGAAAGGAGATGTGGTTCGACTATGTTAAAAATGACCAGGTTTTGAGGGTAAGCTCCGGGTGCAGCCCTTGACACACAGTTTGTGCTTACAGAGCTGAAATACCCAAACAGATCGATGGGTTGTCGAAGCACCAGCATCCAGAAAGCTTGCCGCTCCCTCAGAAGCAAATTCAATATCCAGCAATAACGCTGACATGTGAGCCCCAGAATTAAATCACAGGAAGGCTTCCAGGCAACCCTTCCAACCGCCACTTCCAAGCAGGAAAGTCTGTGCTCTGAGACTGACTTCAGCTTGGCTTTGCAGCCAGCAATCATCTGAATCTTCTGATTTTCCCAACTGCATCTTGGGAAGAACTTCTTTAATGAGGTTCTTTCCTGGGGTGCTTTATATTCACTAAGTGTAAGAAGAAATGCATGGACGTAATATTAAGTTAGGGGTGATGCGGTGTTGATAATCAAAGAAAGCATGTAGGGGAAGATGTTACCAGAGTGTTTCTCTCAAAGTTCGCTGCCTTTTTAGATGAAAGGGATTTTGCATCACATGTTGAAAGCAAGAATTGAATAGACTCATTTCAGGCTAAAAGGGAAACTGCACTTTAGAGGGAGGCAGGCTGTTCACTGCAGCTTTCAAACCAATTATAGCTGAGTGAGGGTGGACCAACTGAATAGCTTCCGCCAGGCCATGGTAGAAAGGGAAATGTTTGGGAAATGCTTTGAGGGAAAGTAATGCACTCAGGAGAAAAGTAAAAGTTTGAAGATACAAATCATCAAGAGATGCTGTGAACATGAACCCGGGGCTATGGCTAGAGAGTGAGAGATATATAGGGGGGGGGAGTACAAACAGTAAGAAAGTAAGAAAGATGGGACAAAGAGAGGGGCAGGACGGGCGTTGGTGGCACATGCCTTTAATCCCAGCACTCTGGAGGCAGAGGCAGGTGTATCTCTGAGTTCGAGTTCCAGGACAGCCTCCAAAGCAATACAGAAATACAAAACAAACAAACAAAATGGAGAGGGGGTGGCAGAAGTGAAGGACTCTCTGAAGTTCAGTGTATAGTGATCTCTATGCATTTACATGCTTGAGTACGGGATAAATTCCATGTCAGGCTCAAGCCAGACAGATGAAAGGTCATAGTACTAATTGGTGAGAGAATTATACTTACTCTATACTGGACTATGTCAATCAAAGCAGAGTCTTTGTCCAAAAGTAACTCTAAGGGTGTGTGTATCATTGCGACAGCTTATGGAAAATCTTGCTGTAGTCAGCATAATTCCACAGAGGTGAAATCAGACTTTAAACTCAACCCAGATACAACTGCAGCAAAGTCACCTTAGCAGATGTCTGAGTAAAATGATGGTAACAACAGACTGGAAATGGCGATGATACTGGTGATGATGATGACAGTGCTGGTGGGAGATGATGATCATTACTGATGGTGATGGTGGTGGCAGTGGTGTTGGTAACAGAGGTGGTGGTGATGACGACTAGAGACAAGGGTGGTGATTGAGATGGTGATGATGATGGTAATGGCTATGGTAGGGATGCTGATGATGGTAGTGTTAGTGACAGCAATGAAGATGGTTGTGGCAAAAGATAAAAGTTGCCACATCTTTGGAAATTTACTATATGCTAGATCCACAACATTTTTTGAGTACCTGAATTTAATTCATGGGATTGGCCTACCGCTATAATCCCATGGTACATGAGAACCATCACCCAGTTGCTGAGGAGGAAGTAGGCAAAGAGAAGATCAAATAACAGACTGATGCTGAGTCATAGAGTTTGAAGTCACCCATGGGGAATGAGAAATTGGTGTCTGGTGGGAGCATGGCCCTGGAAGTCATATAATGAGCCCTGTGCTTCTGCTGTGAGGCTTTAGCCTGCAGAGAAAGATTGGAACCACAGGCTTCTGTCAGTCCGTAACTGGTGCTAGGAACAATGAATATGCAGTGTGCACTGTGTGAGGCTGGGAAAGGCCTGGAGAGGAAGCAAAGAGGGGAAGAAAGGGAGGGTGGCAGAGAAGCGACAGTGCTAGCAGTGGGGGGGGCTCCTGGGAGGAGCTGTTTGCCTGAGATAGGCAGAGCAGAACCACAGCAAAAAGGTCAACGTACATCCTTGCACGCACCCTCCTCCCTGTCCGCCCTCTCTCTGAGTTCCCACCTTCTTTCCTCTCACCCTTCAGGCCCTGGAGACATCACCCTGAAAGTCACAGTTGTCCCAAGCCAGCAGGTTACCAATAGCAACAGGGTGTCCAGGTAAAATACGGGGTGATCTGTTATTTTTAAATTTCAAATAAACAAGGGATATTGTTTTGTGTGTCTCATATACCGTCTGAAATTCAAGTTCATTTGAGTGGACTGGGTTTTATTTCCTGTATCTAAAATGTTATCTTAAATAAGGTCCAGGACATCTAAGGCTACACAGAAAAACCCTGTCTGGAAGAAACCCTATTTAAAAAAAACCGGGGAAAAAATGTCATTCTCTCTCTAGGTCTTTTCAAGTCTTTCCCTTGTTTATTAATTGAAAAGGAGTTGTCTTAGTTTGATTTCTTGTTGCAGTGATACACACCATGATCAAAAGCCACCTAGGGAAGGAAAGAGTGTATTTGGCTTACAGGTCACAGCTCTTCATCAAGAGAAGCCGGAGGAGGAATTCAAAGCAGGAGACTGAGACAGAAACCATGGAGGAACACTGGTTACTGGTTTGGTCCCCATGGCTTTCCCAGGTTTATTTCTAATACAACCCATGACCATCTGCCCATGGGAGTTTTGCCAACAGTCAACTGGGCCCACCCGCATCAATCATGAACAAGAAAATACACAAAAAGGCAAGCCCACGGGGCAATCTGACAGAGACAGGTGATCCTTAGTAGAGGTAACCTCTTCTCCAGTGACTCTAGTGGGTATCAAGGTGACAAGAGTAACAGGCATCAAGGTGACAAGAGTAACAGGCACATGAGGCAAAAGAAGAACAAATATAAGAAGCACAGTAGGGAGGGGAACCGTGAAATGCCGTCCTCTGGGAATGACGTGGCAGTTGAACACACACGGTAACGGGTTTTTTCTATTGGAGGCGTTATGAGCATCTGAAGGCTGTTGTGACAGGAAAAGTCACTTTCCTTTGGTGACATAGCTGTTGGTAGGCTGATCGTGCCCCAGTGGAGGGCCCTGCACAATGTACATATGAGCAGCACTAATTGGGCCCAAGGGGTTGTTAATAAGAGGATGTGAAGCAGGAAGGGAGAAGGAGTAGGGGTATCGGGGTGTTGGAATGGGGTAGTGGATATGATCTATATACACTGAAAATGTTTTTAACTTTCAAAGAATAAAACTTATTTTAAAATGAAATGGAAGGGCTACGCAGGCACATGGGAGGAGGAGATAAAGTCATCTCAAATGCTCCTCTTCCTACCACTCCTTCATTGATCATGTACAACTCTCAACAGCGTCTTCATCCGGGATGGATGGCACACAGGGCGGGAGTCTATGAGAAGCCAGTGGAGCTGAAGATTCTACCTGCTAGTGAGATCAAGCCATCCCACCGCTATTGCACAATGCACTGCTCTGCCAGAGTGATGACATACGGAGTTTTCGACTGCGCATGGCACACGCTCAGTAATGAGAAGTGGCCGTGCTGCTGATTTGTGTTGTTGCCATGTTTCATTATGATTATAAGGACTATTCCATCCACACATGGTGGGACGTTGACCGGAAAATAGCAGGCTGTATGATGCCAACAGCAGCCATAACTATCATATGCCCACTATATCACTTCACTGCATAAAGAGGTCATGTAAGAACACTGTGATGTCTTCACCATGATGCAATCACCTAGCAATGCACCTAGACATATCCCCGTGACTAAGAGATGCCTGGATGTAACTCTGTGTTCCAGACTGCCGGCAAGGAGCAGCGGATCACTTAGTAACTTCCCAACATGCCTGGATCTGCACAAGGATCAACAAATTAAAATGTGCTCCAGTCTATAAGAGTGTCCTTGAAGGGGGAAATTTGGGGACAAAGACCTAGATAGATAGTGTGAAGATGCAGCAAGAAAACAATGCCTCCACTGAATAAGTAGAGGAAGGTCTTACACATTTGAAAAGAGGCATAGAATAGGTCCTCCCTAGACTCTTGCAGGGAAGGGTGGCCCCTTCAGAGATCTTTATGTTGACTTCCGGCCTCCAGACTCAGCATCAATGCATCCCTGTTGTCCTAAGGCACCTGGTTCACAGCACTTTGTTATAGCAACTCTAGACGTTGATAACACATGAGTCCCTGACTTGGTTAGGGTTTCTATTGCTGTGAAGAGACATCATGACCATGAGAACGTCTATAAAGGAAAACATTTAATTGGGGATAGCCTACAGTTTCAGAGATTTAGTTCGTTATCATTGTGGCAGGACATAGTGATGTGCAGGTAGGCAAGTGCTGGAGAAGGAGCTAGAAGTTCTACATCTTGATCTTCAGGCAGCAGAAGGGGTTTGTGCCACATGAGGCATAGCTTAAGCATAAGAGACCTCAAAGCCCACCCCACAGTGATACACTTCCTCCAACAAGACCATACTAACTCCAACAAGGCCACACCCCTAATAGTGCCACTCCTATTAGGGCCATTTTCTTTCAAGCCACCACAGTCACACACCCACAGTGGGCAAACGGACACCCAAGTGTGGAGAAAGTGGAGGTGGAGTGGCCAGGGTCAGTATCAGAAGGGCTACTTTTCCAGGGGCCCAGAGAAGCTGGTGCCCAATAGACACAGAGGCCAGAAGAGGCGGGGCCTGAGAGCCCAGGGAAGCAGACAACCTCCAGCCTGGGGCTGGGTCAGTCAGTGTCCCTCCTGACCAAGAAATCTGGAACTTAACATTGGGGGTTAGAGACACTAATCAGAAAAAAAAATTCCCAGAAGCAATTCTTCTGTGGATAAATTCCATAAATACGTCTCTGATGAGATTAAAACGCACCCTCCCAATCACACCAGGAAGTAAGTGTTGCAAATGAACTAATAAAAGATGAAATGCAATCTCGAAGCCAGTGATGCATAATGCTGTAATTGCAGAGGGCTTTGGCGAGTGATAGGAATTTCTTAAAAGGGGGGGAGGGGTGCATCCCCACTCTTCCAAGTGCCATCTGAGAGGATAGATGCCCCAATTTTAGACGCTCTTTCCCTCCCACATCTCTTTCTGGAAATAGCCTCTAAGCTAAAAAGGACAGCGATTCCGCTACTACAGCACATTGGAAAACCCCTCGAACTCCCCAGCTCTCTGCACTGTCATTTTATGCTCACTAAGCAACCTTCTGAGCTGTAATCTGGTGTTCTGACTAGGTGATTCTTCTTTGTCCCAGGCCCTGAGCCAGGAGAGTTCTTGGGACTAGAAGTTTGAGCTGAGCAGGAAGAAGACGATGGGACAGCAGACAGGAATCTATTAGACAGAACCAGGATTCTGGGCACACATGACCGGGTCAAGTGCACCGAGCAAGGGGGTAGAAAGTGTGCCCCCTCCCAAAAAGAGGCTCACTTTGCCCAGAAGACAGCTGGCGAGGGCTCAGCCACCCCAGTGGAACACTCTAGGCCTGTGACCACCTCCAGGGCCATCTTCAGGAAGCAGGCAGAAGCCTCAGGAGATGGGAGACCTGGCAGAAGCCCAGGCCAATAGCTGTGCTCAAAAAGAGTTTGAGCACACCAGAGTTCATACCCACAGAACACTCAAAAGCACTGTCCTTGTGTGGTTTCTCTCGTTTAGCACAAACCCCCCCAGGGGGTCTCTTTGCTGCTGCCAAGTCACAGGGTCTCCTGGCTTTTTGTGGTTGTTTTGTTTTATTTCCACATGGTTCAAGTCAGATACCAAGTGTCTTCATCACACCAGACATGAAGGAGAATGCGAGTTGTCTTGATTGTGGCGAACATTTTCCAACCTACACCTGTGTTGTGGGTGACCCTACTTGGACACCCCTGGGGCGGGGGAGGGGTGAGAAGATGAAGCACCAAAGACTCAGGCCCTGGGAGTCAGTGAGTCCGTGCTGTGGACTTGTTTATTAAGGAAGTTAGGCCTGCCTTTATACCCCCTCCCAAGGTCCTGTTGGCTCAGGCGGCTGACTCTGCTAAGTTGTCCTTTTCTCCTTGATGTCTGTGTCAGGTGTCTCTTTGTCAGCAATCTCTGGGTGTAGAGGCAGGCTTGGCTCAGGGAGGAAGTGCCTGCAGCACATGTGCATGTGGGCTAGCCTGGGCAGTGGGGACAGGGAGAGGGCAGCTTAGGCAGGCTGGCGACAGTTTCTCCTACACACGTGGACCAGAGTATCATTTTATACAGTTGCAGTGCATAGACCCTAATTACTAATTACATCCGGGAAAGATGAAAAAGAGAAAGAAGATTCTGCTTGTGGCTAGCTAGGCTAGAACACCAACCTCGGCTCAGGCTCATGATGCTACTTCTTAATGGGTGTTCCCTCCTCCCTTGGGTCTCAGGGCCCTGGTCGTAATGCCTATAAGGAGGTGCTCCTTGAAGTCCAGTCAGCACTACTTAGCTTCTGAGAGCCAGATAAAATAAATGGTCGAGGCAGCTCTGGGATCTTCTTCAACACACATTTTACTTCCCTTAGGCAGCCACTCACTTGACACCAAATACACAATAGATCAGAATTAACGGAGCAGCATCCCACAAACCTTGGCTGGGAGACTTCCTGATTTATTGGAGTTCTTGTCCAGTGTCAGATAAAGTAGTTCTGTGTTCACAGACTTGGAAAGTAAAAATCAGATGTCTCCAGCACTGTTGTGGAGGTCAGGTGGGTTTCCACTCTATTCGCAGCACAGGGAGGCACCTGCTCCACCCCCTCACTTCTCTGGCCATCCCTTCCTCCTCACATGGAGGAGAGTGAGAAGTAACATCATGGTGCTGCGGAAGAGGCTTCTGTGCAGGGATGTTTCATATCCATCCTGGGGGCCATGGAGGAAGACCTGCTCTACTTACACCCACTGTTCCAAGGAAGAAACACATATACAAACACCCAATGACCCCATGGATCTCAGATCTTGAAGTGCTCCACCATGGGTGCTCCACCATGGGCCCCTTGTAGGACAAAGGTAGTGTGAAGGTTGGATAGATTAGGGTCAACCATGAAGGGTGGGCCACCTCTGTGCATCTGAAGTGTCTTGATCCCGTCTGCATGCTGTGTTGAAAGGCACAGATTGTCATGTACATAAGTAAGAGGAGGACAGGGGTGAAGAGAGGAGGAGGAGGAGGAAAATGAAGAGGGGGGGAGGAGAGAGGGAGGAATGAGGTTGGGAGAAAGGTGTTGGGGAAAAGGAGAAGGGGCATGAGAAGGGGGGAAGTGTAAGGGAGGAAGGAAGAAAGAGACAGCAGTGTGGAGGTGATCAGATAACTCAGAGTACAATAATGAAATCATCCAGAGACTTTGACTGGTCAGACAAAAGCCATCTCAATATCCAGCAAGGGATTATTCTTGATAAAATCACCTAAAAATGGCTTAGAGCCTTCTACATGATGGGTCCTGGGTAATCATTGCTATGAGCTCTCCAGACCTCTATCGACCTGAGCAGGCACTTTCTGAAATTGAAGGGGGCGTGTCTGTAGAGAGCCACTGAACAGATAAACAGTGCTTCTGCCTGGCTCTGGAATCCTGTCTTTCTTTCTCTCCTGATTGTGACCCACTTACAGAAACACCTAGCGCAACTGTGGGAAATGCAAGGCCAGCACTCATGCCTGCCTGCATAGACTTGCAGGAATGTGGAGACTACAATGTGAGCCAGCAGTGAACCCAATAACCCTTGGAAATGCTATAGAATGCTGGACTTCTCTCAACCCCCCTAGGATCCAGTGAGATGTGTCTCTATACACCTAACACAAGACAGCATTTGCAGGGATGAAATCATCACTACACTATTATTGTTCTAAATTTACCACCTCATGCTTTGTTTCTCCTGTATTCATAGAAAGAATGAAACAATTTCAATACTGCTATAAATTCTCTGGTCTCATAGAAGGGCTTAATCAAACCCCTTCCATCTGTTCTTCCTCCCATGATGGCAACAAAATCATTTTCTGCCTACAAGAAATAACGTTGGAGGAAAGGAAAGTCTTCCATCAATTCCAAAGCCACTTTGATTGTTATGTGTTTGCCAGAAAGTTCTTAGAGCTGCATTTAGTTATTTTGGGGAAACCGAGCAGTTTTCCATTCTACAATCCTGAGGGAGAGGCAACTGCTTGTCAAGGGCACAAGGCATCGTGGTCCTCTGCCAAGCTCACGAGCTCACTCTGCATCTGGTTTCATAACCCCTCTGGTTAGAGGCAGGAATTGGAAAAAATCAACATGCCTGTGATACACTGTGGTTGCTCTGGAAGAAAGCTAATGCAGAGAAGACCCATGGGTGCATTCATGGGGGAACACTCACAAACACCAGCTCCCCCACCCACAAGCCAAAGAATCAATCTGATCAAACAGTTCCTCTGTAGAGCACTGTACATGTACACCCCCCTCAGCCTTAGCACCCCAGAACAACTAACAACTGTGAGAAACACAACAGAGGAGTGGACAGAGCAGGGACACACCTGGCTTGTGTGGTGACAAGGTGTGTGTGGGGTGTGTGCATGCACACGCACGTGCACACACACATGTAAGCTGTTCCCACATCTTTTCTGCCTCCAAGACTACTATTCCCTTTTCTACTCAAGGGACAACGCATACTGCCTCTTGTCCAAGAATATCGCTTGCTGTAAGTGGTTGGAATACTGTGTTATTGATAAATTACTAATATGGAACAAAATTCCCCTGGTTAGAGTTTAGAGAGGACTTGAGAGAGTCATGAAGATAGAGCCTCCTTGGTTATGGTAGTGCCTGCAATCACTAGCTTTAACTGTCACCTTGATGCTGTTTAAAATCACCTGGGAAGACAGTCTCAGCATCAGGTTGGCCTGTGGACATGTCTTGGGGAGGAACATGTCTTGGGGAGGAACCATCACACTTTAGGCAGACCCATTCCCTGGGCAGACATTCTTGAATTGTATAAGACTGGATAGACTGAGATGAGCAGAAGCAAGCAAGTATGCTTGCATTTATTGCTCTCTGCTTTTGACTGAGGGTATGTGGGATGTTTAAAGTTCCCGACTTACGTTCCTCTCAGTGACGGACAGCACCCTGGAACTGTAAGCACAATAAAGCATTTCTTTTTTTCTCCAGACCACAGTTTTCCCTCTTCCCTGTCTTCCCAGTCTCTCCCTGCCACCTCCCCTCTCCCTTAGATTCACTCCTCTTCTGGTTCCCTGGAGAAAAGGGTAGGCCTCCCAGTGACATCAACCAAACAGGGCAAATCAGACTAGAAATATACCCTCATATTAAGTCTGGACAAGGCAACCCAGTAAAAGGAAAAGCAAGCAAAAGATTCAGAGATAGCCCCCACTCCCACTGTTAGGAGTCCTGAAAGAACATCAAGCCACACAACTCTAACATATATGCAGAGAACCTAGTTCAGATCCACGCAGGTTCCCTGTTTGTCAGTTCAGTCTCTGTGAGCCCCTATGATCTCAGGTTAGTTGGTTCTGTGAGTTTTCTTGTGGTGCTTTTGAACCTTCTGGTTCCTATAATCCTTCCTCCACCTCTTCCCTGAGCTCCAACTATTGACTAATCTGCCATCAGTTGCTAGATGAAGCCTCTCTGATGATGACTGTGCTAGGCTCCAGTCTATGAATATAGCAGAGTATCATTAGGAATCATTTCATCGGCTTTGGGGGGGTCATGTTTGGGTCTATCCTGGATCTCTGGGCTATCCAGCCTCTTGTCCCTGGCCCTCCAGGCAGTGTCAGGCATGGGCTCTCTTTTGTGGCGTGGGTCTCAAGCTGGACCAAGCATTGGTTGGCCACTCACACAAGTTCTGCACCACCTTTATCCCAGCCATCTTGCAGGCAGGAAAATTTGTAGGTTGAAGGTTTTTGTGTCTGGTTTGGTGTCCCAATCCCTTCAATGGAAGTCTTGCCTGGTTACAGAATCCCCCATTTCTAAGAGTCTTCCCTAGAGTCACCCTCATGGGTTTCTGGAAGTTTCCATTGCACTAGGTTTCTAGCTCACCCTTGAAATGCCCCCCAATTCCAATCCAGCCATCTCTCCCAGTACTTTCTTCCTCTCTCCCCCGCACAACCTGATCTCCCTGTCCCCATCCCCATCTGTCCCCAGTCTACCTGTAAAATCTGTGCTAGTCTCCTTTTCCAGGGAAATTCATGCATCTTCCCTTGGACCCTCCTTGTTACTTGGCCTCTCTGAATCTGCGGATAGTAGCATGGTTCACCTTTACTCTACAGCTAATATCCATTTATGAGTACATGGATTGTTTGTCATTTGGAGTCTGGGTTATCTCATTTAGGATGGCATTTTTTGTCTGTTAAAACAAATAGCATCATGAAATTTGCAGGCAAATGGATCGAACTAGAAAAATATTCATCTAGAAAAAAACAATAAACCATATCTCCCCCATGTTTCTCTGTGTATTTGTCACAATAAAAAAAATGAAATCAGGTTCTTTATAAAAGGGATACTAGGGTGGTTCCTCCTGCCTCTGATATTAGAAGTTAATTAGGATGACCCTCTCCAGACACCAAAAGTGATGGTACTCTAATCTTGAACTTCTAGACTCTAAAACTGAGGAATAAATTTCCTTTGCTTTTAATCTATCTGTGGTATTTCATTATAGCAGCCCAGAATGACCAACATACTCCTAATTTTATTTATTATCTAGAAAATAATCTTTATGATTATATGATACCAGACATGAGACGGAGGCCGAGCTATGGTGTCAGTACATGCGGAAGTGCCTGTCTATATCCCAGATGCCTGGTGCATGCAGAAACGCCTGGCTATATCTCAGATGCCTGGAGCATGCAGAAATGCCTGGCTACATCCCAGATGCCCAGTGCATGCAGAAGTATGTCGGTCTATATCCCAGATGCTCGGTGCATGCAGAAGTGCCTGACTATATCCTAGATTCCCAGTGCATGCAGAAACTCCTGGCTATATCCCAGATGCCCAGAGCATGCAGAAATGCCTGGCTATATCCCAGATGCCCAGTGCATGCAGAAGTATGTCGGTCTATATCCCAGATGCTAGGTGCATGCAGAAGTGCCTGACTATATCCTAGATTCCCAGTGCATGCGGAAACGCCTGGCTATATCCCAGATGCCCAGAGCATGCAGAAGTGCCTCCCTATATCCCAGATGCTTGGTGCATACACAAGAGAATTGCAAGGTGCTAAGAACACAGGAAGCAAATGTCATGTGATCATGAGTAGAGTCTGGGAACAGGCTGTGTTCTCCTATCTCTATTCAAGGTATCTTCTGTTGCCAGCAGTGGACAGTGTGTTCTCTTTCTTTAATTACAATGTTCTTTTTAGTTCCAAACAGAGATGACAATCTTTCCAGCTCCTACTGTGTCTCAACAGGCAAAAAATACAACACTCTACAGCTCCCTGTATTACTTAAATTAACCAGAACCCACAGCTATTAATGACAGAGCGTGACCCTGATCAGTGCTGACTTGAGTAGTGGGGGAATTCAGGTGTGTTGATGGGAGGGGATTTTGGAAGGTTCACATGAACTGCATCTCCTCATTCAGAAAACAAGAGGGATTCCCCAGTAATAGGCATAGCCCATGTCAGTGACCACACCTGCTTCCAGAGGTCCTGTCAATAAAGACCCCATGTTTCTTAATCCTTGCTGGGCCATCACAGTTGCCAGATGGCTCTTTCCAGCGTAACATGCATTCCTTTTGTTCACAATAGCATAGACAGACAGCAGATCTGTTTCTAGACCACAAACATAGAGCATGGTTCACACCCCGAAAGAGAAACTTCTAGAGGGTGGAGTGCCTTGATTGTGACTCTCCAGTGACTGCCAGGTGTGCTGCTTTCCAGTGGCTTATGCCACCAGCCTGTCACATGCATGCCTCTGCTGATGGTGACTTTTGAGATTAATTTATATTATTCTGAATGGAATGCCAAGTGTGATAAAGAGTATCACAGCACCTTGTACCTCAAAACAAGCTCTCCACAGGGGAGCGTGTCACAATTGTGACTTGAAAGCTCGCAGCTTCCAAACCTGTCTCTCCAGCATCTGAATGTTCCCCACACCACCACCCCCTAAGTGTCTCACACATCCTCTGCTGCTCAGGGGAGAAAACACGCCCCATTTAACAAGCTGATTTCTTCATGGCTGTGCAATTTCTTTGTAGTTTGTGAACAATTTCTGTCCATGGGGTCTGCAGCAAATATTGGTTACAATATAATCAGATGAATAGAGCGTGGGTTAGAAAAACAAATCTCTTGAATTATTTTCACAGCTTCATCACAGATCTTGTGATTTTGAGCAATCTAAGAGTCTGTTATGGCTAAAGGTCAAACTAATCTCTGGCAAAGCAAAATAATAGTGAATTCAGAAACCGAACTTCTGTATTATTGTTGCTTTCTAAATCTAATTATGAGAACAAATGGGCTTCTCCACAAGGGCCACATGATTCCTACGGGCTGAATGAATGACACATGATTTTTCTGTAAATGGTGTATTAGTCAGCCCAGGCTCTCATAATAAATGCCATGGATTGTGGGGCTTAAACAACAGAAATAAGTTCTCACTGTTCTGGGGGCTTCCATGCCAAAATCAGAGTACAGTATGGCCAGCCACCAGTGAAGTTCCCCTTCACAGACAGCATCCCTCTAGGTGTGTTCTCACATGCCCTGTCCTTGTGTGTGCCCTTGGAAAAGACAGCATTCCTTTAGACATGTTCTCACCATAGTTTGTCATTGTGTGTGAGCTTGGAAGGGGGGAAATCTTCCTCTCTTCTCATTCTTTAAGGACAAGGTCCCAGGCTGATTAGAACCACAACTGTAATATGCCACTTAACCCTTATACATAAAGCTTTCTGTCTTCATATACAGTTTTATTAGAGGTCAAATCTTTTTTAAAATATGAACTTTTGGTTACACAATGAAACCCATAGGGTATGTCCACTGTAGCACAGCTGGATAAGGAAAATCACTGGACTTCATTTTGCATGTAATCATATAGGTGTCAGGGAGGGAAGATAATGGAAGAGCCCGAGTACCCCGTGGATAATGAGGTGGAATGGGGCATTAAAGCATGCCAGCTGGAAGCACACACAGGGGTTGAGTGGGCTCTCGGGAACCAGTGGGGTTGGATGGGCATGAAAGTGGCAGGACAATTTCAGATCATTGTGTGTGATCAGGGTGATTGGGTCATCAGGGTGCCTGGGAGCCATGCAGGATTGAGATGAGCAGAGCCCTGGAAAGGGCTGAGATCATGGGAGTCACTGTCATCCCAGGACTGCTGCCTGAAAGAAGAGCTCTCATAGCTACTTTGTCTCCCTGGTTGTACATGGCCAAAGCACTCCAGGCCTTTAAGGAACTATTAAAGAAGGCTACAGCACAAATGGAACACTCCTGTGTCGTGAGCATCAGAAGTCATGCAATGTTTTTAAGTACAATGAACCCGCAATGTAGATTTCTGAGATTAAACCTTCTTTGCTAAGATTTTACTCAAAATGAGTATCAACGAAGCACATGGGAAGCAAGAAGCTGAATAGACCAAATGTTGTCACCATGATGCCAAGAGGCACCTGAGTCACATCCCCAGGCTTGTTTTCCCACCAAAATCAAAGAAGTAACAGCTTGTATTACTGTGACAGGGCACTTTATAGAGCTTCTTAAACATTTCATGATTCAGTGGTATAGAAATGAAAATAAAAGTAAATACTTCTCTCTCATAATTTCAGTTGTGTACCAAAAGTTATTGCTATTGGATACTATTTCTTCTGAGGGTTCAAAGGCAGAGAGGCTGGTTAAGAATGAGAAGCCCACAGATACTGGTAACACTGCTACTCACCCCCATTGGACTCAGGCTCTATAAAACAGGATGCTGCCGCTGGACTTCATTTCATAAGGGAGTAAGAAGATGAGTACACAAGAAATGAATTGAAACAATAGTTTTATTACATGAATTTGTGTGTGTCTATGCTCCTGTGTATGCATGCATGCCATGGTATGTATGTGGGAGTCAATATCCCTCATGAACACCGATGCAAAAATACTCAATAAAATACTGCCAAATCAGATCCAAGAACACATCAGAAACCTCATCCACCATGATCAAGTAGGCTTCATTCCAGGGATGCAGGGATGGTTCAACATACGAAAATCCATCAATGTAATCCACCATATAAACAAACTGAGAAACAAAAATCACATGATCATCTCACTAGATGCTGAAAAAGCCTTTGATAAAATCCAACAACCCTTCATGATAGGGGTCTTGGAGAGATCCAGGATAACAGGTACATACCTAAACATCATAAAAGCTATATACAGCAAACCAGCAACCAACATCAAACTGAATGGACAGAAACTCAACGCAATTCCTCTAAGATCAGGAACAAGGCAAGGCTGTCCCCTCCCCCCATATCTCTTCAATATTGTACTGGAAGTTCTAGCTAGAGCAATAAGACAACAAAAGGAGATCCAGGGGGATACAAATTTGGAAAGGAAGAGGTAAAACTTTTACTATTTGCAGATGATATGATAGTTTACATAAGTGGCCCAAAAAACTTTACCAGGGAACTCTTGCAACACCTTCAGCAATGTGGAAGGATACAAGATCAACTCAAGAAATCAGTAGCCCTACTATATACAGACAATAAAAGGGCTGAGAAAGAAATCAGAGAAACATCACCCTTTACAATTGCCACAAACAACATAAAATATCTTGAGGTAATGCTAACCAAACAAGTGAAAGACCTGTATCACAAGAACTTTGAGTCTTTAAAGAAAGAAATTAAAGAAGACATCAGGAAATGGAAAGATCTCCCATGCTCTTGGATAGGTAGGATCAATGTAGTAAAAATGGCAATCCTGCCAAAAGCAATCTACAGACTCAATTCAATCCCCATCAAAATCCCAGCACAATTCTTCACAGACCTTGAAAGAACAATTCTCAACTTTACATGGAAAAACAAAAAACCCAGGATAGACAAGATAACCCTGCTCAACAAAACAACATATGGAGGCATCACCATCCCTGACTTCAAGCTCTATTATAGAGCTATAGTCCTAAAAACAGCTTGGTATTGGCACAAAAGTAGACATAGACAGGTAGACCAATGGAATCTAACTGAAAACCCTGAGATTAATCCACAAACCTATGAACACCTAATTTTTTTACAAAGAAGCTAAAATTATACAATGGAAAAAAGATAGCATCTTCAACAAATGGTGCTGGCATAACTGGATATTGGCATGTAGAAGACTGCAGATAGATCCATGTCTATTTCCATGCACAAAACTTAAGTCTAAATGGATCAAAGACCTCAACATAATTCCAACCACACTGAACCTTGAACGAATTGGTACAGGAGACTGCTTCCTGAACATAATACCAGCAGCACACTGAGATCGACAATTAATAAATGGGACCTACTGAAACTGATTAGCTTCTGTAAGGCAAAGGGCACAATCAGCAAGACAAAAAGGCACCCCACAGATTGGGAAAAGATATTCACTAACCCCACATCTGACAGAGGACTGATCTCCAAAATTTACAAAGAACTCAAGAAGCAAGTCTCCAAAACACCAAAGGATCCAATTAAAAAGTGGGGGACTGAACTAAATAGAGAAGTATAAAATGGTTGAGAGACACTTGAGAAAGTGCTCAACATCATTAGCCATTAGGGAAATGCAAATCAAAGCAACTCTGAGATATCATCTTACTCCTGTTAGAATGGCTAAAATCAAAAACACCAATGACAGTTTGTGCTGAAGAGGATGTGGAGAAAGGGGAACACTCCCCCACTGCTGGTGAGAGTGCCAACTCATACAGCCACTATGGAAATCAGTATGAAGGAAGATTCCTCAGGAAAATGGGACTCAGTCTACCACAAGACCCAGCAATTCCACTCCTAGGCATATACCCAAAAGATGCCCATTCACACAACAAGATATCTGTTCCACTATGTTCATAGCAGCATTATATGTAATAGCTAGATCCTGGAAGCAACCAAATGCTCCATAACTGAAGAGTGGATAGAGAAAATGTGGTACATTTACACAATGGAGCACCACTCAGCGGAGAAATACAATGGAATCTTGAAATTTGCAGGCAAATGGATGGCACTAGAAGAAACCATCATGAGTAAGGTAACCCAGTCACAAAAAGACAAACACACTATGTACTCACTCATATATGGATTTTAGATATGGATCAGGGGAGTGTCAGCCTACAATCCCAGTGCCAGTGAGTCTGGGAAACAAAGGGGTTCCCAAGAGAGATGCATGATACCCCAGAGTTGTGGAATGAGGCAAGATCTCCTAAGTAGATTGGGAACATCAGGGGAGGGGAGAGGGAACCAAGAAAAAAAGAGGGGGAGAAGAGGAGAAGAAGGCATGGGGGAACAGGAGCTAAGAATAGTGGAGAGCAGGTGAGAGATACCATAATAGATAGAGTCATTATAGGCTTGAGGAGAGAGCTGACACTAGTGAGATCTCCAGAGATCTACAAGGATAACACCAACTGGCAAACTAAGCAATAGTGTAGAGACTACATTAAATGCCCCTCCTTGATGATAGGGTTGATGACTACCTTATATGCCATCCTAGAACCTTCATCCAATGACTGATGGAAGCAGAGACAGATACCCACAGCTAAACACTGAACTGAACTCCTGGAACCTAGTGACAGAGATGGAGGAGTGATGAGCAAAGGGGTCAAGATCATGATGGTGAAACCCACAAAGACAGCTGACTGGATAAGGGGGGAGCTCTTGAATCCCAGACTGATGGCTGAGAGGCCAACAGGGGACTGTTCCAGACTCCATGAATGTAGTGTCAGGGAGGAGGCCACAGAAATCTCTGGGGCCTTGGGTAGTAGATCAATGTTTACCATGGTATATGAATGATCTTTGGGAGCCAATTCCAAATAGAGGGATGCTCTCTCAGCCTGGACACATGGGGAAGGGCCTAGGTCCTGTCCTGGATGAAATGAAAGACTTTGGAGATCCCCCAAGGAGGGTCTCACCCTCCCTGGCGAATGATGTGGGGATTGGGTGGGGGGTTGGGAGAGCTAGTGGAGGGACAAGGGAGGAGGGGTGGGAGACGGAGCTGGGATTGACATGTGAAGTATTCATGTTTCTAATTTAAATAAAAACATATATTGAGGAGAAAAAAAAAGAAAAGTTTTGTCAGACAACAACAGGTCCCTCAAGATGACACCAGGAGGTAATGTCAGAAAGGAAACGGGACAAGAGAATCTGCTTGAACAAAAGGTCTCTGGCTGGAGCAAGCTCTGCAGGTGTCAGGGGTCAAAGCAGAAGCAGGTCACCCAAAGGGAATAGGGAAGGCAGGTGAAAAGGTCCCACAGTGTGGGCTCACTTTCCCAATCCCCACTGCCAGATTCAAACCTGTTAAAATGTTAAACCTGTTCGAGAGATCCTCACAGTGATGCAGATGTTAACCCTGATCCAGCAACCATCCAGGTCAACCGCTTTCTGATCGCAGCAAGCTGTCTAGGAAAACTTCATGCCTTTAGCCACCCACACAGGACCACCAGTCAGGGTACACACTCTGAAACCTGCTACAGAGTTGCCTCTGTAACCTCAGCAAACATGCATGCACTGGTGTGGCCAGTGTGAGTCCACCTATAAAGGGTAGGGCAGACAAACCATTTTGGGGATCTTTGGAAGCTTATTGGCATGTGGAATGCCAGCCCAAAAAAAAAAAGACACTGAAAGGGCTGGAACTGTAGCTTGCTTGCAAAGTACTTTCACAAAGAGAAGTGTGTGGTGCCAGTTAAATACAGCCCAACATGGATATGGGGCACAGGCAGGATGGTTTCTCCTTAAGATGCCACCATGGCTCTGCTACTGGGATCCACCAATGAAGACAGCATAAGTAGATTGATCCTCTTCTCTCTGGGTATCAAATAGGCCTGAGGGTCTTTCCTCCATGGAATCCCTTCCCCCATTGAACCGGTCCCCAGCTATAATTGCCCTGGAGGCCCCATCCTATGTTAAAAGAAAGATAAAACTGCTCCAAGTTGGACTCCAACCCCAGCTTACTTCTCTGTGGATAGAATTCATTAGTGACCAAATCCAGAGAGTTGTAGTCTCCTGATGAGAAACAGACTGGAAACAGTGGTACATTCTGATCCTTGACTTCATTAGTAGTTACAGGACCAATGGGTCTATGAATATGGGTGGTTGAGATGCCTTTGTAGTTGATAAAGAAATTAGTAAGTAAAGTGGAAGAACACTGTGCTATCTCACTTGACAGAGTGCACACTTGTCTTTCAGACTGTTGGGAACAGGCAAACCTGAAAATGTATGTTTGCATTCTATGTATGGATGGCTTGACAATATTAAACAAATGACCAAATATGAATCTTATGAGTCTTTTAACCTATTTATTATTCTGTCTCTGGAGATATTTTGGGACATGCTCAAGGTTCACAAAGATAGAGAGCATTTTGGTGAAGAACACCAATTGGAAGCAAGTAAAATAAAAGATAATAAGTTTAAATGCATCCATGCCAAGGAACATTAGTCATTTTCTGAAAAGGATGTGAAATATCCCAAAACATTCTGCATTAGAGTGCTGTTAAGTGGAGAGCTGGCATTGAACCAATTACATTGATATCCTTTTTACTTGTGTGAACCTAAGATTGCTTACTTGGTAAGTGTGCTTACTCGGTAATAGATGCTGTATCTGAGGACCTGAAGTGAATAGCACTCTTTGCTGGAGGCAGTGGTCAGTGGGCATGAAGTTTAGGAGAACATACATGATCCATATGACCTTGGGCAAGGCTGAGTTCTGGGTACCTGTGTGTCCCTGGTCTCCCTGCTTCATCTGGCACAATGAGACTCCCTTGTGCTAACAAACATTAGGCAATTAAAATGCTGTCTGTAGTAAGCATTAGTATGAAAGCTCACTCAATATCCCCAACTATTGCTTTTAATATTTTAATCTTCAAAAATTAATAGAAACTAGGAAGCATATTTATATGAGATTCAAGGACATAGGAAGACTCCCAGAAGCTGCAGCGACATGGGCATGTGTTGCTACTGCTCTTTGACTGAGTACCAGGAGGATAGTGGCTGACTCCACTTTAGTACAAGACATGAATAGCCCAAAAACCATAGCTACTTTACCACTATGGCAAGAATGAACAGAAATACAAGATTCATGGCTGTAACAGCTTCCTTCCCCACTCTCGTAAGAATTCCTTCTCTATGTGATGCCTTATTAATTCACTTATAGCCCAAAGGTTCTCTTTGTCCCAGGTAGTTCCTAGCATAAGAGTGGGTAGTGCTGGGTACAGTACTCTTGTAGATCCCCTTTTATTTTTGTTACTGTCATACAGGCTCCTCAAGAAGTTCCTCAATAATAATTGTCTTGGCTTTTGGCCAGTTTCAACACCTCTGATAATGACAAGAGGAAATTTACCAGGGCTTTAAAAAGCAGTCCCCTTTTGCTTGTGGGTAGGCAACCCAGGCAAATCACTGTCCCTGTACTGAGTACAAGCTAGACTTCCATGATAAGAAGGATGGATATGGGGGACAGCAGGGAAAGAGTAGGAGGAAATCCATGGTTTCAACTCCACTTCTGCCCCGGAAGTAAAAATCAACAGTCATCTGTATTTCTCTTTCCATGGGGCCACTGGAGGGCTGGTGTGTCCAGTTCTTAGTTCAATCAAAACTTCTTTTGAGGGTGCAAGTGTATTTGCATCTTACATTGGCCCCAGACTCCAGTTTGAATAGCAATTATGTCATTTCTGCCCCTAGTTTACCATGTTAATTATCTGCTTTTGGTGGCCTGTTTTGAGTCTTTGACCTGCATTTCCCACACACTTCCTAGAAACCCTCACCCTTTCCCAGGTCTTCACAGTTCACTCCCTACTTTCCAACTTGCAAGGTCACTTTAGCACCTTCATCTGCACACAATCCACTTTGCCAGACGCACCCTCATTACATCCTGTTGTGGAATCCGGAGGGAGTTCACCTCCCCATCCTCTCTTGGAATTTGCCCATTAGTGGCAATAACACTAAATCCGAGGGGACAGGGTGACAAAGAACAGCATGATGGAATGAACCCAGAGGTCATGAAGTTTACTCACCTGTGCAGCCTCTCCGTGTGCACACACCACACTCAGTGACCAGGATGCCTGGGTCCCTCCAATGAAAGCAACATGCCATAGCCCTGAGACTCTTCCCAGGGGTATCACTCTGTTACTCAACAGGAGAAATACTTTTAAGGGTTCCCTTTGGCCAGCTGACATTCTGTTCTCTGTGAAACAAGCTGTATAAAGCTTTGTGTCATCTGAAATTTCAAAGTGGTAGGAAAAATAATCACAGTGACAACAGAGAATGGAAACTGATCACAACAGTGATATAGCAGCAGGCACCCCACCTTTGAACAGCACTTTGTGGCCATCAGGGAGCTCGCAGATGTGTTTTCTGCCTTCAGTGACTCTGCACAGACCATCACCATTGTGAGGGCTTAAAGTTCCTGGAATTTCAAATTAAGATTCCAGAGTGCAGGGTAAAGGGAATTTGTCAATCACTGTGAAGGAGTCAATCACTGTGAAGAAGGAGTCTTATAGGATCCCTGACAGGACCATTACAGGAAGGTAGGCACTGTCATCATGGGGAGGCCCTGGGCTGCTGCAACAACAAGCAGGCCATCCACTCCTCATGGCCCCTTCCTCAGCAGGAGTCTCTCAGTTCATATCTGTTATAGTCAACAGCATCACCGCAGGCTTGGGATGGTCTTCTACTGCTCCCCACAGTTTCAGCTCTTTCCCTCCTCCCTGCAATTTCAATCAGTCTGAGCATCAGTTAATGGCTCTTTTTTATCCATTTGATTAAAACACAGAGTCACTGAGGCAGTAGCAAATTGGATCCCTCCCCCACTTGGCCTTTAATGCACTATGGTAATGAAATCCATGACTTCCAACCTCTGCTAGAAGAAGCCAGCATATATATACACGATATGAGAGCCAGGAGCTCATCCATCCCGGCTCTCATATCCTGATCCCCTTTCCTGAGGACAGCCTTCCAGGGACAGTGAATCTTCAGATTTAAGCACCAGAAGGGAAGACCAAGCATCTCACTGGCGTTATTCTTGCCGGTGACAAAGAGATCATTTATAATACAACTTCATTTCTTTAAAAGCAGCTGCAGATTTTATTGCTTGGATGAAATCAAATCCCACATACTAATTTAATAAGCTCCGCCAAGCTTATGCCGAGTCTGTTCTTAGAGGAGGCTGTGTTTATATGCCACTGGCCAGAACCCTGAATAATTTCCATCTCAAAACTCCTGGGAGAAAGCATGGCAGAGATTAAAAACAAGGCAAAGCCACTCCAGTTCATATTCTGATTAAACTTTACAGGTGCTGTTTTCCACAAAATTGTGTTGTAAAAATTCATCAGGCAGCTGAACATTCAAACCTTTGCCATTCAAATATGTGAAGAAAGAGTCCTCGTCACCCTTGTCAGATTTTTCCAGGGAAATTTTACTTTGTCCCCTCCTACTTTGGGCCCAAGATTACCAACCCTGCACAAATCCTATCTCCTCTGATCTTGGCATTAGTGTGTGTAGTGAGGACAGTTTAGAACGGCTCTATCGGAAGGGCAGAGGATCTGTGCCTACTTTCCCACTCTTCCTCTCTATGGAAGAAAAAACAAGTGACCAAGAATTGGGGAAGGTCAAGATGCTGTAGTGGGCATCATGTCATCAACTACAAAACTCTTAGAGAATAATATGAACTCTATTTGGATTTTTGCTGTTATTATCTATTTTCTACTATGTGAAAAACACAAGAAATTGAAGCCATAAGCATAACAAACAGGCAAAATTCTGTGTAGACAGAAGAATTTTTTGTGATATAAATGGCCTTTTGTGATATCTTAAAAATAGTCCAGCAGTTTCACTGCATTTGTGTAGTCGACATGGAATAGGTAACACACCAGGACTTCAGTACTTCAGCACTGGAGTAGTGGACAGCTCCATCGTCCTTGCAAATATGTCTATCAAGACAGGCTCGGGTGCATTTATCAAACTGCAAAGTTGGAGATAGGACAAACATGCCCTAGAATGGGGGGATATTAGTGCCCCTAGATACTTTGCAATTTTGGGAAAGAGTCCTGAGACTCTTTCCCTTCTCTCTGGCAACCAACATTACTCTGCTCCCTGCATTGTATCTAAATCACTAATGCTGTTTATTTGAAATCTTCTGGCTAGTAAACAACTTGAATCTTGCCCCAGAGTCTGCACTGGGAGATCAGAATTCAGTTTACCAGAACCCAAGCTGTCACTGTTGGGAACATAGGACTGTTTGTGAAAGGTGCAATTATGTAGAATGGGCAAGAACAAATTACATTTAAGCTGCACTGTCTGTATCCTTAATGGGCTTTAAGAGAAAACGATTTAGCAACACTACATGCTGACATGTTAAAAGAATTTATGAAAAATAGTTTTAGTAAGGATAAATCTACCATTTAAAATACTGAGTGGATATAGTATTGAACCTTAACATTGTACCTGTAGCATCAGTTCTGCCATAATTCCCAGACTTGCAGAGTAGACAGATGTCTCAGGATAACCTGAATCATTCCTTGGTAAATAAAATGTAACCTTCAGTGTTTGATGTCTGCATCCTGCTGGCATTTAGAAAGAAGTTAGCCAAATGCCTGTGCCATTGTTGTTGCTGGGTCCCTGTACTCACCATTGTCCAATAATCAATCACCTGACCATAGGACACCACCACACCAAACCATTATACCATCATCAGCAATGTTGACAGTAGAGTACAACATTTAGCTTTATTGTTGTCTTCATTCCATTTCCTGCTGCTGGGATAACATGCTTTGACAGAAGCACTTAGGGTAGAAAAGTTGTGTTTTCTCTTATAATTACAGGCTACAGTCCATTGTGACGAGGAAGCTGCCAAGGCATGAGTTTAAGACAGCTGGTCACATTGCATCCACAGTCAAGAGACAGAGGAACAAATCGATGCATGGGCACTTGTGCTCAGCTCTTACTTAGTGCAGCTTCCCCCACTAGAGAATAGCGCCACCTGCAGTGGGCAGGTTTTCCCATGTCAGTTGTCATATTCAAAACAACTCCCCTGGGACGTGCCTACAGGATGACCTAATCTAGACAATCCCTCACTGAAACTCTACATCACATCAAATCCACACTCAAGTCTAAGATTCACAGTCATCTATACCTGAATACTGACTGACAAAATCAAGCATTCAATATATATCTTGAGGTGAAAAATCTAACATTTAAAAAATTACAAGTTTTCACACTTGGTTAGTACATTTACAATCATCCTCACAAAACATAATCTTAATTATTACTTATAGTGTTAGGGCCACCAAGCCACCAAGGCCAGGATCCATACTACCTCAGGCTGGTCACATCTATGCCCTACTCTCCTCAACAGAAAGAGATCATGTGATTTGTTCAAATAACACACAGACTGGGAATATCCAAGGAACAATCAGTCAAACTTGAAACCTTCAGGAACAGTCACATTGTTACAGAATGCAGACTTATTCTCACATCTTTGAAACAATTTAAGATAGTAATGCTCAGCTGATAGGTGAATTTTAACATGTCACGCCACCAAAGAGGTCACTGGTTTAAACTCTACCCCTAACCTAACTACTGGAGTACTGATGAGAATATCTTCCGAGTTGCGTTCCTTTCATCTTCAATGACAAAGAAATGCCTTGTTTGGGGGATGGCTGTCAAAACAACAAAGGTGTGTTACCATCCACCTCTGTGTCCAGGTCCACCAATGAGGCATAGAACTTGATTGCCCCTTTGTTCTGATAAGGCCCATTCTTCTCAGGAATGTTGATGCTTACTGTAAAGGATTGTTTGAGTATACTAAATGTTGGAAGCTATGTTTTGGGGGCTGCCTTCAGAGTTGAGAGTAAATGCACGTGCCCAAGTCTATTTAGCTAAGAGACATCCACCACCAAGGCCAAAACATCCTCTAGCAGACAAACTAATGTCTTATGGATAATAAGACAGATGTGAGCTCTCTGAACTTGTAGCAAGATGGAATGAACTCCTTTTCATGGGTCCTGACAACTAAGCATCTGGTGATAGAGGCTGAAGATGCTGCCAACATCCTATTATGTACAAGAAAGCCCCTCACAGAAGCACCACACCAACAGGTCCATGGCGCCTTAACCAAGAAGCCCCCAGATAGGAATAGCATCTCCCCCTATATAAAAGGATGGATGTGTCCATGCCTACTATTAGATGATCCAGGTGCCTGAGCCACTTTCTGGGGCCACCACACACCCACTGAGTATGCGAGCATCTACATGGACCTATCTGCCTTATCCTTATGGGGCTTGAGAGCAAGGAGAATGGCTGTGCTTTGCTTAATAAACACCTTTGTACCTAAACAACTAAAATGTGTCTTCTATCAGCACCCACAAAACTGTGACAGCCTGACACATAAGGCTGTATGCAGGGTCAAATCTCAGACATCCCCAGTCCCTGAGCACCCCTTTGGAGTGCTGACCCCTAAGATCTGACCTGATAATTCATGACACGGAACATGTAGATGCGCAGAGAAAGAAAGAGAGAGAGATTAAAGACTGACTGACTGACTTCAAGATAACAGTGGAGGATGAAGGAAGGAGTCTTAGCCCAGGGTGGCTCCAATGAACCTCACCTGGAACATTTGCTTGGGACACAGATGATCAAAGGCCTCTTGGAGCCCAGGACCAGTCCCCAGTACAGGAAGGAATTCTATTATAGCTCACTCCAAAGCTAATCAACAGCCAGATGAAATGGAAGCTCTGGCTTCCATGTGTGACTATATTAAGCTCTGGATCCTATCAAAACAACCCAATAACTCAATGCCATATTCCCAGCTTTGCTGCATTTTTTCCAATCGCCATCTGTTCTTGTTTGAACAGGGCAGAGGGAATTGGACAAGGCAAGATAGCTCTGGCGTTGCTAGCTTCAGCAGAGGCAGGCCTGACACCAGCAGCTGAGAAGGAATGCAGAAGAAAGGCCTTGGGTCACCCTAAGGAGCTCAAAGTCTGGCCACTCAGACTTCCTTCAGAGCCACCACCCACCATTTCCAGAACAAGGTATCTGGAAGCCGTTGCTTTGTGACCAAGTGTTGCAGTACTTACTCCTCTCTCACTGAGTCCTCACAGGTCCATGCCACAGACAGACACTCAGTCAGTATGGCATTGTCACCATCTGCTCTCTGCCCACACCCAGTCACAGGCACTGAACTGTCAAGAGTCACGATGTCCCATCGCTCGGGGACTTAGGTTTGGATGAAATGGCACAGAATTGGCTAGAAGAAGATAAAGTAGCAAATGTTAGCATGTTCAAGGTGACCCATAGTGTATATGTGCTCTATCCAGTTTGGGTGAGCCAAGAATCAAGGGCCAAATGTACCCATCTGCATGTGTACCCATTGCCCATATCCCCCTAACCACAGTAGCAGAGGGACAGAGAGAGCTTGCTTCCAAGTGAGCAGCATGCTGCCACATGACAAAACACTCGGAAGCAAGCTCTCCCTGTCCCCTTACACAAACAATTTGTACAAACAAATCCTAGTACCAGACCTAAACTTCGTACTCCTGGTTTGGTGGATGAGTATAGGTAACTCTTTGGGGTGAAACTCATGGCAGTGGTGTCTTCATCATCTCAGGAAGTAATTGGTTGGCACGCCCAGAATCTATGGCACAGAAGGGGAAGTTTTTATGAAGAGGCAGTGAGCGGGACATACTAATCAGGCTGAGATCTTCCAAGCACTCACATCGGGGTAGGACAACCCTGAGAGCAGGGAGAGAACCGCAGATAAGCCAGAGATGCTAAAGCTAAGCTTTGCCTCCTCTTACATCCCATCGTAATTCTGACCCCAGGTAGCAGAGCTCCTCAGCTGGTACCTACCGAGCATGGCCTCAGCCTCCCTACCGACTCCTGGAAATGGGTCACACTAGAATCATGTGACTATGACACAGGATTCTAAAGGCTCTTAGAAGTCCCGAGGCAAAGAAATTCCTAAAACTTAGTGTTCAAAGGAGTTTAATCCACAGACTAGGAACCTTTCATCTCCACAGCTGCCATTTTTGACCTGGTGCTGGCCCTCCTGGGCTGTCCCTCATAAGCTGGCCCTCCTGAACTGGCCCTCCTGAGCAGACCCTCTTGAATCATCCCGCCTGAACATCCCTCCTGAGCCAGCCCTTTAAGAATGCCGTATCAGAGCACTCCACACCCCTGGCACAGCCATCCACAGAGTGGTTGCTCGCTGGCAATATGAGGAAATTGGAAGTCAGCACAGATGGCCATGTGTGTCCCTGTGATGGAGGCAATCGCATCAGAGCTTCATGCTCCAAATGCCCATCTTTAGGAAGATGATGGACAGAATGTTTAGTAAATATCTGAGCATGAGCTATGACAGTTCATGGCAGGACGCTGTGATTTTGCCATATCCCCAGCCATATCGATTCCTCTTCACCAGCCAAAGGAGACAGAAACACTAAGCTTCCAAGTGTGGACAGGCAGCAAGGATGGCTCATATCTCCTCTCTGCCAGCAACAGGTGAACTGACCAGCTCACTAAAGAAGTGAGATGAGGTTTCTGTCATAATCAACAGGTGATTACCAGGTGTCAGGAGGCTGGCCCAGCATGTCATTGACACTGGGGCCACAGGTGCGGACTTTGCATCCCATCCTACTAAAATCCAGGCCACTTAACACCAATGAGAAAAATGCCCTCTACCAGCCCGTATGTGGGACAAGGGCCTCTATTTATCATCACTGGGAAGAGACTCATTAAATGACACAGGCTGGAAAGTAAGTGCCACCTGTGCTTGTCACTGGGTCAGTGAGACACCCTTCCCCTTTAGGACGTGCTTTTGTAAAAAGTCTTTCCCATGCCACATTCGTTGCCATATTTTTATTTGTGATATCTTTGGTTGAAGGGTTACTCATGAAAAATTGTGTTTTAAGAAATGGCTATTTTATGAAAAACATTTTCTCTCCCATCCTTAGGGTCCCTAATTCTGTCACCTGAAACAATGGTTCCCACCAAATTCTTGTCACTTTTCAGCTGTAATAAACATGCTGACTTCCACAAAGTTAGGATTAGGGCAGAAAACATAGGATGTAGCCACAGCACATGTCCAACTTGTTATGCACAGCACATGATTTCTGCTACTTTTAACACCCATAAGGAGCCTGAGATTTCAACCCTGAAAGTCTGACCACCAGAGCCATGTAGCCTTTGCTTCACTAACAAAATGTCTAAAAATAACTGTGGCATCCAGTATCACAAGCCTCACTCAGACATCTGGTCCAGCTATCTGTTGCTGAGTAATCTATCACTCCAAAGCTGAATGAGTTAAAACAGAATTGTCTATTTTTGTTCTCTCATGCAATTATTTGGACAGGGCTCATCAGGGAAGCTGGACTCAGCTCCACACAGTGAAGTTGGGACAATTCAGTTGGACTCCGTTCTAACTTCGTGTATCATAGAACTGGCAGGTTGGTCCTCTCTGAGTGGGACCCTCCATTGAGCAGTTTCAGATTCCACATAGAATAGTGGCTGGGCTCCCAGACCAGGTGTCACTGTCACAAAACACCTGACAGAAACCATTTAAAGAAATCTGTTTTGGCTCATGTTTTCAGAGAGTCCTAACCATCATGGCTGGATAGTGTAGTTCATATCATGGTACATATCCTAGTTAGTCTCAATTGTCAGCTTGGTACAGTCTAGAGTAATCTGGGAAGAAAGTCTTGACTGAGAGATTGCCTACAGCAAATTGGTTTGTGGGAAGGTCCTTCATTGTTAATTGATATGGAGGGTCCAGCCCACTGTGGGTAGTACGAACCCTGTGAAGTTGGCCTTGGGTTGTGTAAGAAATCTAGCATGTGCCAGTAAGCAAGGCAGCAATGGTTTTTTTTCCTTCAAGTTCCTGCATGACTTTCCATGTGATGGACTATAATCTCAAAGTATAACCCCAATAAACCCTCTCAGACCCTAAGTTTCTTTGGTCAAAGTGTTTTTATCACAGCAATGAAAGTATACGTGAACAGTGGGTCAGCAAACAGAGAGTAAGAGAGTGGTTAGGGATAATCTACTCCCAAAAGTGACCTACTATCTCCAACTCAGACCCACAGCCTAAGTTTCCAAAATAGTGTTGGCCACTGAAGACAAAGCATTCCAAACATGAGCCTGTGTCAGTCACTTCACGTTCAAAGCACAGTAGTATCAAAACCATTGTCTTTTAAAGCCTGGGCTGAGGATTTAGACAACCATTCCTGTTTTGTTGTTGTTGTTGTTGTTTTGTTTTGTTTTGTTTTGTTTTTCCCATTGATCCAATAATATACAGCTCAAATGCAAAAGGAGGGAAGGGAGAGATGCCCATATCTTTATGGAAAGATGACCAAAGAAATTCTTAATCATGCTTCCAAGTCCCCACAGCTGTCAGCTTGTCATGTTGATAACTGGTCCATTTATCTGTTAGTTCCCATGTATTTCAGCCACAATTAGAACATGTTCAACTAACAGCAAGGATGACTAGACTATGGTCAGAAGACAAATGCAAATCCTCTAAAAACCTGGTCCTGGTTGCTTGTTTGTGCCTGGAAGAAAGAAATAATTATAGAAAATCGTTTCTTCTTTTGAAAACTAAAGAATAAGGAGATTCCATTGGCAGGAGAGCATGCACTGGTCCGCGCTCCCGTCACGGGTTCCAGCCTGTTTCCTGCAGGTGCCTGTCATTGGTGCCCACAGCTCAGGAGCTCCTGGATGTGTCTGTCTCCTCCCTGCCCCCCACAAGCTCAGCCTTTCCTAGCACCAGGGAGTCTCCTTTCGGCGGTTGGTCTACTTCATCTTCTCCATCTCCCCTCAGATGTTTTATTTACAGCTCCTCTCTGTTTTCCCAGCTCAGCAAAACAGAGCCTTCCTATCACTTCTGAAAGCGAACTGGAATCAAATAAGCTGCCCCAGGACTGGAACCTCTCTGCAGAACTGCCAGAGAGTCTGGGAAACAGTGACTGATGAAAGCAGAGGCAGATACCCACAGACAAACACTGAACTGAACTCCTGGAATCCAGTGACAGAAAGGGAGAACTGATGGGCAAAGGAGTTAAGACTGGGCTGGTTTAACCCACAGAAATAGCTGACCTGAACAAGGCAGAGCTCTTGGACTCCAGATTGATGGCTGTGTGGAAATCATGAGACTGACCCAGACCCCTGAATGTGGGTGTCAATGAGGAAGCCTAGGTAATCTATGGGGCTTAGTGTAGTATTTATCCCTGGCATACAAATAGACTTTGAGTGCCCATCCAGCAATGAGGGAGGCTCTCTCAGCTGAGACTCTTGGGGAGGGCCTAGGCCCTGCCCTGGATGACATGACAGTTACTGGCGATCCACCATGGAGCTGGGGATCAGAGTGGAGATTGGGTGGGAAACTGCAGGATCTAGTGGGGAGGGCAGGGGAGGAGGGAAGGGAGAGGAGGCTGGGACTGACATGTGAAACAAGCTTGTTTCTAATTTAAATAAAAATAAAATTTTTAAAAAGAAGTGACTGGAGGTTCCAGTCTCCCACCCTCAGGGCACTGAAGTCAGCCTTCAGCACAGCGTGTCAGAAGTATGGAATTCTCAGCTACCCCTCAGCCTGGGAGGATACAGCAAACACGTGTGACTGTCAGAGGGAAACAGGATGCTTTGCACAGCTGAGCCTAGATAGCCCGTGGTGACGAAAGCCAGATGAGTGTGGGGAATGCACACTAACCTTTCTCAGACTGTTTCCTTGGGGACAGGGTGCCCCTTCCCCAAATGACCTCCTTAGTGACCCTGAACACACGTATTCCCTTCATTGGCTCAGTCATTCAGTCCATTCATATCCGAAGCACAGATATGATCTCATCCTGTGTGGATACCTGTGTGCACACTGATACTGTCAAGCTTAAGCCTTCAGATATAGCAGCTATGGACACTGGAAGGCCTTGAGTGAGAAAAACAACTCAGAAAGCTACCATGGGTTCAGAAGTGACAGCACCTAGCTCAACACAGTGCAGCTGGTCCGGTGTGTGAGAGAATTGGAAGCTTGATCCTAAATGTCTCATGAGCACATACCAGGCCTGCCTGCTCAGTGGGCACCAGCACAACCCAGTGTGCACACAGGCATGGCACTTATATTTCTTTGTAAGCTTGCTAGAGATGTTGGAATGTGTGTGAGACCGTGGAGGCAACTGAGACATCCCTAGGCTGTACGGACATGGCGTGGGACTCACAGTGAGAACTCCATGTGTGGATTCAATAATGGTGGCTTTAAAAAAACCCATGATCCAGGCCTCTAGCTCACCTGTCCCTTCATTTCAGGCCTTATTTCAAATTCTATAGCATGTCATCTGAAATACTAAGTCAGCACTGGGTGTTAGTTACGCCGCTCCCATGTCAACTACACATCTCAAAGTACACTTCTCCAGCTCTCTAGCCATCCTGAAGGCGGCCGGAACCCAGGCCACCAGCCAGGCTCTCCAGTCTTCACTAGCCTGGGCCCCACTTAGCTGCGAGCTCCACCTTCTGCATCAGCTGCTCTCTGGCTTCATTTTTGTTTCCCTAATATACCATACGCACAAACGTGCATAAACATGCAATATCCGTATACACAGACATTCAAGTGTACCCTTGTGTACAACCATGTACCACATGCCCTTCTGTGCATAGACCATCAGGTGCATGCATGTACATGCACACATACTCACACACTCACGCATACTCACTCCAACACGCTTGTGCATATGTATTTGCATGGTCATGAAATACCCATACACACACTCAAGGGCTCACTCCTACACATATGCTTGCTCATGCAAGCATCTGTGCACACATGAATACACACCTTGCCGCCTCCTGTGCTTTGACCCTACTTCCCTTATGTGAACTCCCCTGTCCTCCACAGGGAGGTTGGACGTAGATTCAACCTTCCAGTCAAAGAAGAGAGTCTACTTCCCCTGAGGTGACATTCTTCCCAACTGGCATGGGGGCTTTTCCTTTTGCCTGACCTCCACCGTGACTTTCCCTGTGCAGTTGCCTGCCTTGCTGCACTGCACAACCCTAGGAGCAGCCACAGAGCTTGTTTTCAAGCCTGGATAGCACACATTCATGTGAACATACCTCACTACGTGTTCTAGAAGGCTGCTGTGCTGAGGGCATAGCGAGTTCTCAGGCTGATGCAGGACCTCAGAGTTGCTCCTGTCCTGGAGCAGGAAGGCTGCCCTCTGTTGCCATACTTCTCTCCCCTAAGGCTTCTCGGTCTCTGTGGATACAATGGAGTTCTCCAGGAGCCTGGGGAAGGAGCCTAGCGAGTATGAAATCTAAGGTTCCTGTATGGACCAGGTAGGGTCGCCTCTCTACAGACATTACTCCCTCGGGCCATCTACAGTTAGCCCTTGAATGGGAAACACCCCAAAGTGAGGATTGGGTAGAGGGCTGACAATGGGTATGGGAGGAGAATATAGACCAGGTATGTGAATCTGAGACCCCATGTCAGTTTGTTCACTGCGGATTTCAAGAAGCCATGGCTGCTGTTCTATCCTTACAGCTCAGAGCCATGATGTATGGTTTGCAGAGGAGGGTAAGCACTAGGGTTGGGGGGTAACTGTAAAAAAAACACAAGAAACAGCTACCCTATTGAGATGTTACCACTTCAGTGATTTTTTTCACCCCAGAGGAAATCTTTGAACTTGCAAAGCATTTCCCTGTGTCTGTGCTGATGCCACTGAGTGGAGAGCAGCACTGCAGGTGTTAAGCATGAAGACCAGCAGGACACGAATTCGGTGATGACACCTGCTCCAACTACCGAAGGCACCTGCTGGCTTTTCTTAACCAAGGGGCAACACAGAGGAAATGGAGTCACTCTGATATTAGGATTTTCTTCAAACTGTGCCTGTTCCCTTTAATAACAGTTATCAAAAGTCACTTATATGAAAAGCTTTGAGGCTGAGCAGAAAACATCTCGCATGTTTACTTGTTCTGTTTTTCTGAAATTCAAATCAGACGTGAGAGGCAGGTGCTGGGCACTCATACCCACATTGAACAAGGGTGAACTCACTTCAGGTGCCTGGCTGGGACTGGGTCCAGGTGGACAATGAAACAGATTTACTGGCTGTGAAGATGGAGGGTGGGAGGGCGCATGAACCAAGAAAATGGCTCCTCTGAGAAGCTGAGAAGGGTGAGAGAATGGAAGGCCTCCTCCCCAACTTCCGGGGGTGACAACTCCAACACTGTGACACTGGCCCAGTGAGACCCTCGTTCCTCAGGGTTCCAACCTCCCTCTTGACTTGGTTCCAGGGAAAATTCCATTAATCCCTGATGTCCAGATACCCAAGATGATAAAAGTGTTGGGAAGCTGTTAAGTTTGAAGTTGTTTCTCAGCAGCCATGAGAAACCAGAGCAACCATCACAATTTCACCCCAGAGAAATTGCCTCATAGTCTGAAGTCAGAGGACCTGCCTTGACCAACCACAAAGACGTCAGACCCCAATAGCTCTCTCAACCTGAGAGCCCCTCTCCCATTTGTAAAGTGTGTGTCCTCATGCCTCTGGGACTACCATGACTGCTGCTGAAGTCAAACTAGTTAACCAGAAACAATAGGAAGGACAGGCTCTTTTATTAATCTGTAATGGGCCTAGAAAGGAAAATTAGGTATGTCCAAACTGAGGCTAACCACTGTCATCTACTTCATCAAATTCTTAGTCAAAGAATACAATTCCTAAAATATCCTTAAGCATCCCACTTTTCTTTTCAATAATCACAAGCATAACTCTAAATCAAAGTGACGAGACCTTTAAGTTTGAGCAGATAATCCCCAAACCTCAGACATTAGAACTTTAGGTAGAGCAAACAACAGCCCAGCCAGCCTCCTCCTGAGGGAACTCAGAATACACATCCCAAGGCAGACATTTCAGGAAGCTTTTCCTACAGCTGACAGGAAGTGACTCTTGGAGGATTTTTATGGTTGGGACCTCGGCAGAAGACAGTGTTGACTTTAGATTGCCATTGACTTCTCTCAGAAAAGTGTTTTTTCATTTGTTTTCTCAATTATTCACTGATCGGTTGTTGACTGAGAGATAGACAGCTAATCAAGGGGTCATGTTAAGAAACCGGTCTTCTCCTGAGCAACGCCCCCAATTCTTACTTTTCTGAGGTAGGACCCTGCTGTGTAGCGCAGGATGATTCTGGGTTTTCATTTTGTTGTTTCCCTCTATTTTTTTATTGGAAATAGTTGTATTTTCATCTAATAGATTCCACTCTACTTCTCCATGTCCAGTGAATTCTGTAGTGTGGTCTTCAGCAATATGGCCTCACTATCAGTTTTTAGAGACTGACCAAAAGCCTTAGCAACAGCCTCCGTTGTTTGGGGATTCCCACAGGACCCCTTTGGCCACTGACTTGATTAGATGAAACCCGTTCCTACACTGGAAGCTTAACTTGGTGACAAGAGATGAGCTCCATCTCCCCTATTATTTGGCAATTTCATTTAGATCACTTTTATATGTATATAGATTTTAGGAACTTTTGAAGATTGAGGTTTCTGTCCCACCAGTTCCTGCCACCCTTCAGCCCCAAATAAGCACACAGAGACATATTAATTATTAAATTGTTGGCTGATGGCTTAGGCTTCTTACTGGCTAGCTCTCTCTTAATTATTATCCCCTAACTACTAATCTATGTATTTTTACATGGCCTTATCTTACCAAAGAACACCTGTCGTGTCCTATCTTCCTGGTCTCTACATGGCATCTCTCTCGAGGCTTCCCTCTCTCCTTACTCCTTCCTCTCATAGCCCCACCTATACTTTCTGCCTGGCTACTGGCCAATCAGTGTTTTATTCATCAACCAATAGGAGAAACATATGTACAGAAGGACATCCCCCATCAAACTTTCTACTGAATTAGGTTTCTATATTAATCCTCAAATGACCCTTAGATTTAACTGTCCTTCCCTGTATTTCCTCCCTCACCACCCTCTTCCCTGCCTTACCTGTTTGAGCCTCGATTCTTGTGCCCCACCATCATCCATTCAAAACCACACATTCTACTTCCCCTTTCTGAGGAGATCCACCCCGCCTCTCCTCCCTTGTTGTATATCAGCATCTGTGGTTATACAGATTGCAGCTTATCAAAGGCATAAAAACTGATATTCACATATAAGCAAATACATACCATATTTGTCTTTCTGGATCTGAATTACCTCACTCAGCATGATTTTTTTTCTAGCTCCATCCATATACCTACAAATTTCACGATTTTGTTTTTTAAGCATCTGAGTGATATTCATTTATGAACACGTACCATATTTTCTTTTTCCACTCATTTGCTGATGGACATCTAGGCTGTTTCCATTCTCTGGCTATTACGAACAGGGCAGCAATGAACATAGCTGAGCAACTTACTCTGTAGTGCAATGAGATGTGCTCTGTGTGTATGCCCAAGTGTGGGATAGTTGGTTCTTGAGGTAGATGCATTCGGAGCTTCCTGAGAAACTACCACACTGATTTTCACAATGGCTGCACACATTTGCAGTCTTCCAGCAAGGGATGAGTGTTTCCCTTTCTCCAAGTCCTCACCAGCATGATCTGTCAATTGTCTCATTGATCATTGCCATTCTGACTGATATAAAATGAAAATCAAAGTAGTGTTGATTTGCATTTCCCTGATGGCTAAGGAAGTTGAACATTTCTCTAAATGTTTCTCAGTCATTTGAAATTCCTGATCTGTAACCCATTTCAATTGGACTGTTTGCTTTCATAATATCCAGGTTTTTTTAAAGTTCTTTATATATTGGGTATCAGCTTTCATTAGGATATGTAGTTAGTAAAATAAAATCTTTCCCTACTCTGTAGGATGTTACTTTGTCTGAATGATGGTGCCCTTTGCTATACAGAAGATTTTCAAGTTCATGCGGTAACATTTATTAATTGCTGATCTTAGTGCCTATGCTATCAGTTTCCTGTTCACAAAGTATTTCCTGTGTTGATGAGTTCAAGGCTATTCCCCACTTTCTCTTCTGTCAGGTTTAGTGTGTCTGGCTTTATGTTGATATCTTTGATCCACTTGGAATTGATTTTTGTTCAGGGTGATAAATATGTGTGTATTTGCATTCTTCTACTTGCAGACATCCAGTTAGACCAGAGCCATTTGTTGAAGATGTTTTCTTTTGTCCAGTATATATTTCTAGCATCTTTATTTTTTAAAAAATCCATAGATTTGTGGATTTATGTTGGGGTCTTCAAGTCAATTACATTAATCAACATATTTGTTTTGTGCCAATACTCAGGGTGATTTTGAACTCAATACCCTCCTGCCTTCAAATCTGGGTTCTGGGAATATAGATATACACTCCAATTCTTAGCTTGGGAAAGCATTTTTTATCACTTCAAAAGTTATCCCACTTTCACTTCTTGTAAAATTCTGTTTAGAATTTTAATATATCACGTTTTTACAAAGGCACCTCGCAGCAGAACCTAGAACCAGTTTTGCAAAGGCCAGCATTCATTGAACATCTGTCTACACTTGGCCAGAAACCAATTAAATCTACTCTTGCCCTCAGTCCTTAATGCATAAAATATCAACAAGGCTTCCTTCAGAAGACTAAGTCAGTGAACTGCGACCGCTGATCTTTCTGGCTCTCTTCCCAGGCTCTTTGAGGAATGCCCCTAAGGTGTTAGGTTATTCCCCACTCTAAATTCACTTCCCACTGCATCATCTGACTTGGGTTTTAATCCACAGTACATAGACTACTAAATAATATTCTCTTTTCCAGCTACACATTCACTTAAAACACTATTTTAAAAGAAAACCAAATATGTCAATGTTACACAACCAAGGCTGGCCCAGAACTCAATATTCTCCACCTTTGGCATCTTGAGTGATATGATCACAGACACATGTCACCATGCTCAACTTCAAAACAGTACATTTTTGTAAATGCATTAACAATAGAAGAAAATGTGGTGTAGGCACCAACAGAAAACTCCAGCATTTATTCAGCCTGTGCACCAGGAATTTGTGTTGCACAGAAATCTTGTAAGAAATTGTGCACACATGCTATTAAAATGAGAAGAAATAGACAATAATTGATCAGTGATTGAAAAGAGGAACTATCAAGATGAAGTACCTTACTTCCTGTCTCTCTGTACAGACCTCCAGACCTTTATGGTTAGCTAGTGGAAAGCTCCATTCTCTGACTCCCAGACAGGCTTTATTTGTACAAGCAAGATATCTCCACAACCAAGATTTATACAAAGACAGCTAGAAAGTGGTGCCTTCCCTAAACTTATTTAGGAAAATGCAACATATCAAAATACAGTTTGGGAGACCTGAACAGAAAGGTCCAAGGCAGGAATGAACAGGAAGAATTGCAAGAAAGCAAAGGGAGGGAGCCAGAAGAGCTCAAAAGACACATAGACATCAAGAAGACATCAGAGAGGAGGCGGGCAACTCTCCAGTATGACATCAGAGGCCAGGCAGAAACCAGACGCCATCCACTCTACCCCAAGACTGTGAAATACTTATCCCACCTAAGTGTGATGAGAACACTACATGTACATTAGGTAAGAGGTAGCAAAGCCTGTTTTGCCTTCTGTTGTGCCAGTGGTAGATCACCCTGGCTGAAGGGCACAGAATGGACTACAGGAGGCCCTGTAAAGAACAGAGAGCTCATTCTCCAAGAAGCCGTAATTGAGGCTTGGAATCAAGAGGACTATGGTGGGAAGGAGAGTAGAAGGAAGTTGTGGGGTGAGTTTGGTATATGCAGAGCAAGACCTGGTGATCTACACAAGGGCTACAGTGACTGGATCACTCAATCCATCAATCTACCCCATCCCAAGCATGACAAGACTGTAGGAAAAGCACATGCTCACCACAGTCTCAGCTGTGCGATTTGTTCCGATGCGCAGAACACACTCCTGCTACCAGGGGAGCTGCACAGAGCATCATTAGTTTCTGCTCTCCTTCACAATGCTCTGCCACGCACCTCCATAGTCCAACTCCTCTGTGGTCTAGTTCCTGGGGGAAAATGACCACAGGTTTCCAGTGAACCTAAATAATCCCAGCCAAAAGCAGCGGAAGCCAGAAGTCTGCAGCCAAATTACAGTCATGGGATTTCAATGAGTAAATGTTAGCTGCTGCAAGGCACAGAGGATTCTGGAGTACTCATCATTCTGAGGGCTTACAGGTGATATTGGTAGATATTTGTTTTGTGGTGTGGTGTAGCAAGAGGGTGTGAGAGGGACTAACTAGATTTCATTTAAGAACACATGTAACAAACAGGAACATGGCTACTTAATGTACGGTGATGTGTACCTTTTACACTTCAACAAGAATAAATTATTTTCATTCACTCTAAGATTCTATCTCAGCCCTATCGAAATGATCGCCATCAGGAATATGAATGACAACAAATGCTGGCATATGAGGAAAGAGAAACCATTATATCCTGCTGGTGGAAATACAGCTACCTTGGAAGTCAATATGGAGGTTTCTCAAAGCACTGGAAATAGAACTAATATATGACCCAGCTATACCACTCATGGGAGTATACACAAAGGAATTTGTGTTCTAGCTAGCAGATATTTGCACATCCATGTTCACGTCTGCTTTTTCATAATAGCTATGAAATAGAACAAGCCAAATGTTCATCGCCTCATGAATAGATAAGGAAAACACAGTTCACATACACTGTAGTAGGACTTTCTTGTCAGACTTTCTTTGGGACTACTAGCTCCCCAGTAATGACATGGAAACTTATCATTAATTATGAAAGCTTGGCCTTTAGTTTAGGCTTATTCCTAATTAGCTCTTATAACTTAAATTAACCTGTTTCTTTTAATCTATAATCTGTCATGTGGATTTTACCTCTCTTTCATTCTGTACTTCCTACTTACTCCGTGTCTCACTGGTATCTTTCACATTCTAGATTCATCCTAAGCTCCTCCCTCCCTCCCCAGAAATTCTATTTTTTCTCTCCTGCCTAGTTATTGACCATTCAGCTCTTTATTAAACCAATCACAGTGACACATCTTCACAAAGATAAACAACTTCATTTACTTATTTAATGTATTTAATTTTTTTTCAGTTACAAAGAAAAAGGAACATGAAATTTGCAGATAAATGGATAAAACAGGAAAATATTGTGCTTACTGGGTCACCCAGGCCCAGAAAGACAAACCCACATGTTCTTTTTCATATTAGGTTTCTAACTTCAAACCTTCTGTTTGGTATATTCAACTTGGAGTACACATGGAAGCCAAGAAACTAGAGATGTGCTAAGAAGGGTTTCTCTAAAAAAAAAAAAAAAAGGAAAGCAATAGACACAGTTAAGGCAAAAGCAGAGCAGGAATACAGGGACAAAAATGTTTAAGCAGGGAGGGAATGGAGAATGTGGGAAATAAGGGATGGGTAGGGAGGGGAAATGAAGGATCTATGAAAAAGTCATAGGGAAGCCTACTATCTCGCCCCCAATTAAAAAAAATGTAATTGGAGGGAATAGAAGAACACACAAGATAGGAAAAAAAGATGTGTAATAGAGGAGATTAAAAACATGAATGTGGATGATACAGAGGAGTACAGGTCCGGATAAGCAAAACTAGGTGTGGATGAAAAAGTCTTATGGAAACATACTAAGCTAATTTTAAAACATAGATGTTTCTGTTTATGAGTATCTATAACCTGAATAAATAAGTCACAGATTATATACACAAGAGCACACACTCGCCCTTACTGTCGGAAAGTCACAAATATACTTAAAAATGCCCTTTCTCTGAAGGAGAAATGGGGCAAGGTGGGAGACGGAGGCAACCAAAGGGAGAGCGGCTAACAAGCCCTTCTCTTCAGTGAGCCTGGCAGAGGTGCCATGCAAACATTAGGAAAATGGCTCCATCAGCATCTTCACCCAGTAGTCACAGTGCTCTAGTCAGTGTGTCCCTGACACACCTGCACATATGTCTAGTGAAGATTTTTGAGTGTAGGAAAGGAAGTACACATTGACATTTTGATCTAGTCCATTCCCACAGTTAAATCGTGCTGTGGAATGCTATCCAGAAACACATTATTCTGTACAGAGCAGAATCAGAACACACCTGAACATGGCAAGCCACAGGCTCCTCAACTCCATAGTTGGTTGACTGATCTCAGAATCCCACCTGGACAACCATGACCCAAGAGTTTACAGTCTTTCCACTTTCTCTTTGGTGTTTTAACTTGGATGAAACCAGGTCACCAAGATTTCAGGAGCAACTACTGAATTTCATGCTAGCTGAAGCAAAATCTTCAAACGTAGCCCCACTGCTTCTCCAAATGCTGACTCACCATCGTCTCACTGATGCTTCCAACAGGGCTGGCTGCTGGAGGCATTTGAGCAGAATCTTAAACCTTCTGTTTGCCTCCTTTCAGACCTTAGAAGACCCTGGAGATCTTGCCACATAACTGAAAGGGATCACTTGTTCTGGATGGTCCACCATGCTCTTCTAAAACCATCTCCAGGACCAGACACACTTGAAATAGCACATGGTGGTGAGTGTCAGTACACTGCTGGCATTGGCGCTCTACAATTCTCCTTCAGTGTGACAGCATCCCATGTCCCATGGGCATCTCTTCAATTGGTGCTTAGAAGATAATCACCTTTACAATTGATCCAAGAATTGACCTATTTGGGTCTTTAACACTTGAAGTTAATAAGCACGGGAGCCTTCATAACACTCTTTCTCTACAACACAAACAACTGAAAGAGGAATCTAACCAACTGTCCCAGGAGGAGAGGGTAACAGTACACATCATTGGTTTCCTGGTCAATCCCCACAGCATCACAGTGAGGCCCCCACTCTTCATCCTCCCAGAGCTACTCTCATAGGGAAAGATGGAGGAGGTGTGTCTACCACCACCTCTGGACCTCCTCTAGGATCATCTCAGGCCCTGTTAATGTAATAGTTGGAGAGAATGAACATCAGGAGTTCTGCAGGGTCTGGAGAAGCAGCTGGAAGAGTACTGGTGCTTTTAAGAAACAGAGTGGCATTTGTGGGCACCCCATACCCACCCATCACTCACATGCTTATTTGGACACCCCAGATCCACCCCTAAACATAAGCGTCAAGAATACAAGACATGGATCTTCATGATCTTCTGAGTTTACAGCCTCGCTAAGTACAGAGAGCACTCAGAGGAAAAGTCTGAGTGCTAAGACATGGAGTTCTGAGAACTGGAGTATCAAATGATACATACTAGAAGGCTGATTATGTAACATAGCCCAGCTATGCCGGTCCAGAATAAAACAGAGGACAGAGAACTGCATGCATCCCATAGGCCTCCAGGCCACAGTGAGAGCACAGAGTTGCAGACTCAGGTTCTCTTTGATCCACTCAGAGAAAAGCGAGCATTCAGGCCTGTAACTGGCTAATTGCAATTTTTAAATCCCCATCAGAAAAACATACATAATTGAGCCCCCCAAAGTAGTATTATTTTCTTTTTGAATTATCCATATAATTACCTTCATTTTCTCCTTCACTTTACATATGCAACTGGAACCTCTTATCATCCTCTGGAAAATCAGCACAAAGAAAATTTCTTCTCTAACCATCCACATATTGATATGTGTGATGGACACTGGAGAATTACCAACTAAATCCCAAGTGCATTCTAAGCACCCTCCTCCTCCTCTTCCAAGGCTCACAGCCCTTCCTGCTTAGAAGAAAAATCACAGAGATGTGTCAGTCCAGTTTCTGTAGAGAAACAAATATAATTAAATGGGCTGCATATTAGGTTGGCTTACAAGATGTCATCTAGATGGTCCAAAGTCTGTCCCCACACTGCCATAGCTGCTTAGTCGGCAAGGTATGTGCTTCAGTGGTCCCATCTTCCTCGAAGGTATGGAAGATTCCTGGGAGCCGGGCGGTGGTGGCGCACGCCTTTAATCCCAGCACTCGGGAGGCAGAGGCAGGCGGATCTCTGTGAGTTCGAGGCTGGGCTGGACCGATAGCCTCCAAAACAATACAGAGAAACCCTGTCTCGAAAAACCAAAAAAAAAAAAAAAAAGATTCCTGGGGAGTCTCTGGACTTCAGTCCACTGAAGGCCAAGGTATCTGGGTCCTGATGGCAGCAAAGGGTGAATGGTAGCAACAGGGTCGATGGATGAACTAGCCAGAAAGACTTGAAGGCAAAGTAGGCAAAAAGCAAAGCCTTTTGCCCTCTTCATATGTGGGCTGCTGCTGGAAGGCACTGTGCACATTCAGATGTGTCTTCCTGCTTCAGGGAATATAATCAGGGAAATCCCTCGTAGGCATGGCTTTAATCTACTTACTTCACCAAAGTTTTGCCCTGGAACCATGATTCTTAATCGATCCCAGATCTAGACAGGTTGACAGCCAAGATTAACCATCACAGAGGTGAGGTGTGGTGTCAAGGTGCAGAGAAGGACAGTGTCAAGAGGTCAGAGAAGGCATGGAGTTAAAGAGATATGAGGCAAAGTTCAGTGCAGAGTTTATTACATAGTCTGTCATTCTCCATCAACCTATCATCCACCCATCTTCTCATTTGTACTTATTGAGAAGAAAAAGTTCACATACCTGAGGTATGTGTACACATCACCCATGGGAGTGACATGCTACCAGGCAGAACTCGCCTCTATTCAGAAGGGAGAAGGAAACTAGTTCAGGTTTCCGTGGAGTTCTGTCTTTGCATGCCCAACCCCAATCTTTCTATTGTTCATCTCCAGTTCTTTTGTATAGATTATGTTACCCCAACACTTCTAGGTATCATTTGGGCCATAATTGACACGAAGCTGTGGTTCTCATAGATTTGAAAATCGAATAACTAAAATTTATGAAGAGGCTGGGGTGGCCAGACACTAACTCCTCTGCTGTTGCTCCTGTGTACCCACCAGAGTCCCCTTAGTCTTGCTTCTTGTGTCACCTTCAGAGATTGGGATCTGGACTCCTTCTGACTCAGGGTGACATCAAAACAAAGTAGCATGTCCAAAGAGGAGTTAGGTGACCTGGATGCATCACATAAACAGAGACAGGCCTGTCTCTACTTGAGATTCCTTGCACAGCCTCTCTTAGATTTATCATCACATTCTGTAAAATGTTTTCTAGTGGTGAATGGAACAGTTCTGAGCTCTTTATACCTTTTGGTAAGGGATTCTCACTAGCCTTGAGTACATGCCTTTAAATGACAATTTTCCTGGAGGGACGCGTGCGCGCGCGCGCACACACACACACACACACACACACACACACACAGAATGCACATCTACTTATCACCCAGGGGTAGGAAACCCATGACAGACAACAGTAATTATGTTAAATTGTAATAGAAGGAATGTCACAAAGTTCAGAAATAAGGTAAGTTTAATTGTCATGAGTTTCTATTAGAATCAGAACAATTACAGTGGATATTATTAAAATGTGTCTTCATACTGATAAATACTATAAATTATTTTGTTTTCATAACTGTAGTTAATGTTCTAGGACAAACAGCTGACCAATGTGTATCCTTAGTGAGTTTCTCTAACTTGCAAGGATATTTTTGCTAGATTTAGCTAAGCAAGCAGAATGTATTCTTCTAGACGTTGGAGGCTACTATTTTGAGTGTCTTTATCAGACTTTCTATTTGTTATTCCTCCGGAACACAGAGTCAGCATGGAAAGCTGAGAGCTTAGCTTATCTTCTGAGGAAGAAGCCCATGAGCTAGCTAGCTAGTTCATTTATACATTCACTCACTGCATTTGATTTTATTCCCCCTGTGTGTGTGTGTATGTGTGTGTGTGTGTGTGTGTGTGTGTGTGTGTGTAAATTAGAAGCCTTATGTGTGCTAAACTTTACCCGTCTCTCACTGAAGCACCACTAGAGTCCGCCTCTGCAGCCTGTGGCCTTCTCCCATGATCCCACATAATCCTCCCCATGCTTGTTTGGGTCCTAATGCAGTCTAATCTCAGCTTAGCCTAATCATGTCTGCAAATACCCTATGTCCAAATAAGATCACATGGATACCAGCCAGGCATAGGGCCGCAAAGTATTTTCTACAAGACCCAATCCAACCTATAACAGGGGTTTGGTAGCTATAGGAGGAGACTCTAGCCAATGTCTGGCTGAGAGACCTGGGTATTATTCTCCAGGTGGGACCCAGAGTGAGAAGCATGGCTGCCAGGCCTAGGCAAGGATTTCCAGGGGTTATTCAACAATGTACTTCTGTTCCTCTCGGACCCTGGACAGAGCCCTCTACTCCCAGTTTTCCAAGGTTCCCAAAAGCCAGAAGCTCAACAGACTCTCCCTCCCTTGGAAAGGAGCCCAGAGTGGTGGGACGGGAAGAGCACCAGGACCCACATGCCTGAGGACCTCATCCTGACCCTGCTCTCTGAGCTGAAGCAAACTGGGCACCAAGCTTCTTACGAAATGAAAGGGTCACTGCTTTTTAGTTTTAAGCCTCCCACATTCCATTTTCCTGATGGCTTACACTGTAGTCGTGCTCACCCTCATTTCCCCTCGGGGCAGTCTTGGCTTTGGTGGAGGCTCCATTTTCTGAGTTTCTCTGCCCTTGCATCTAGCGGGGTAATGTATGAGGGAGTAGCTTTGCTGTATGGTCCTCGGGGAAGCTCCTGCCAAACTCCCTTTGCCTTTGAACATGCAATGATAAAATGTGTCCAAAACCAACAGGATTTGCACCTCCCTCCATCCCTTAAAAGAGAGGGCTGAAGAAAGTGACAACCAGTGAGAAAGAGGTCTGGCCAAGTTGACCCCAGGAAGACAGGACCAACACCCATCTTTTCTGTCCCTGAGAGCCGCCAGTGTGAGAAAGTACATGGCTCATCTCCTGGGGGGGGCACTTGGATGTGGAAACAAAGGGCAGGTTTCAGTAGCCGCCCACACTGGAGGTGTGGAAGGAGGTGGCCCAGAAACACCCCCAGGACCTCAAAGGTGCAGTGTTGTTTTTGCTGCGGGATAACTCGAACTTCCTGCAAGTGTGTATAGTACAGACCCTATAGACAGTTCTTGAACCTTCACCTGTCTGGCATTTATACATTTTATACTATTGTATTATCAACTAGTAATCAATGCATAAAATGTTATGATAAATAGTAAGCAGAAAATATACATGTGAAAACATTAGGGAGTTAAAAACAACACTGGTGGGCCAGGCATTGGTGGCACACGCATTTAATCCCAACACTCGGGAGGCAGAGGCAGGTGGATCTCTGTGAGTTCGAGACCAGCCTGGTCTACAAGAGATAGTTCCAGGACAGCCTCCAAAGCCACAGAGAAACTCTGTCTCTACAACCCCCCCAAAAAAACCCAGTGGTGGAAAATGTTAAGGAGATCCCATCAATCTTACATTCATCTCTATATAGCCTGTTATCACAGCCCTGCCTTCTGCTTCAAACTACTAGGAAATGGGGTGGGGTGGGGTCTGCACAGCTTGTGTGCGAGACTGGCAGCACTTGTAGCTTCAAAATCACTATACATGTCAAACCAACCAGCTAATGAATATGGAAACTAATTCTCAGCTTTAAAAGGTATTTGTAAACTATTTCATCATTATTAGTGACATTTTTATTGACCTTCATTTTCATTTTCAAAATAATTCTAAAATAATATCCCCCACTCCAGGAAGCAATCACCACACTACAGAAGCACTATTCACCACACCTGAGATTTGGTTGTCCCAAAAATAAGTATTTTTCCTTTTATGGCTGGAATTTTAATAATAGCAACAATGACAGATGAGGAGGCATGTGAAATTGGGACTAAACAATGGTCCAAAGATAACTGAGAAAGGGCTCTCTCCTGTCCTGCCTTGATGGGCCTTCATTTCACAGGATTAATGAGCAGGCGATTCCTGGTAAATATCAGACACTCCCTTCCCAAGGTTGCATAAGCTCGGCAAACTCTCTGTACTGCTACTCATAAATGGCTGTCAATCACATGGAATTGGTGGGCTCAGGCCTATGCCATCCCCTCCCAGGGAGTGTTGATCACAAAGGCTGTCCCTGAGCTGTCACCCACCCCACAGAGCAGCATCTTTCGGTTCCAGCTACTGAGAAGCAGGGCAGTGTCACAAATAAAAGTGTGCAGGCCAGAAGGGCCACAGGTGCAGCAGGAGGACACAGTGGTGCTGGCTTATGCCTGTACAGCTGTCAGATGAAGCCAGGACACCCTATCCTGCCTCAGGCCGCAGTGTTGTGGGGCCAGCCAATGAGTCAGCACAGGCCCAAGGTTTTCTCCAAACCTGGGTCTGGTGTTGTATGTGTAGAGTGATTCCCAGGGCTTAACCAAGAAACCCAGGTTACCACGGCAGCTTCCAGAACATCTTTTTCATTAGAGCCTTGGCAGAGTCCCTGACACCCATGAGGATCGCATTCTGGGGAGCTGGGTATGTGTAGCAGGGAAAGGAATTCCCTCAGCCAATGGCATGCTTATGGTGGATGTGGGACCAAATACCAATGGGGATAACCTAGGAACTCACGGTCACATTTCCTGGGTACTGCCCATTGGCCTGAAGAGGCTAAATTTCAGGTCCAAATTACAAACAAACTGTATTTCTGTAAAAATCTACCTCGGCCTTTCCTGAAGTAGGATAGAGTTTCTCATCATTTAACAGATGTGGGGCCGGGCGGTGGTGGCACATGCCTTTAATCCCAGCACTCGGGAGGCAGAGGCAGGTGGATCTATGTGAGTTCGAGGCCAGGCTGGACCGACAGCCTCCAAAACAATACAGAGAAACCCTGTCTCAAAAAAAACAAAACAAAACAAACAAACAAAAAAGATGTGGGGGCCCCAGAGGAGAAAGACCCAGCCCTGGTCCCATGAAGGCCTTCAGATACTGCATAAGCACAGCCTAACCTGCTTAGAAAGTTCTAGGCCAGTGAACTAAAAAATGCAAGGTAGACATAACTGAAGAATCAAATGGCAGAAAAGGTTGTCCTCTGTCTTACACACACACACACACACACACACACACACACACACACACACACACACGGGAGTGGGGGAAGGCTGGGAGAAGGGGGTATGTGGGGGGGTGACTAAGTCAGGAGAGGCCCTCAGATGTTGGTTGATACTGTAGAACAATGAAGACAGCGCCCTTGTGGGACCTCCTAACAGTGAGAGCAGCGGCTGTCTCTGACTCTTGCCAGCTTTTGAGAACCTGTCCCTCACAGTGGGTTGCCTTGTCCAGCCCTAATACAAGGCAAAGTGCCTAGGTTTGCTGCAACTCTGTGTTGCCATGCTTGGTTGATATCCAAAGAAAGCCTGCCCTTTTCTGAATAGAAATGGAAGAGGAGTGGAGGAGAGGGGTGAGGGGAGAGGTGGAGAGGACTAAGAGTCGAGGAGGGAGGGGAAACTGCAGTTGGGATGTAAATAAAAAATAATAATAATAATTTCAAAATCATTTTTTAAAAGATGTTACTATAAATTTAAAAAAGAAGGAAGTGAAGGGAGAGGAAGGAAGAAAGGAGGGAGGGGAAGGAAGGAGGGGAGGGAGGGGAGGGAGGGAGGTACTGTTAGCCATTGCAAAGCCAGGGGCTCTGAAAGGAATTCTAAGTGCCATAATCCGGCTGGACACCTGAGTCTGTCTTCTTTATTCTGAGAAGGAAGAGTCTAAAGACATTTGAAGTGGGAAAGTGAGGTGCTGACAGGTATGTGTGGTGCCGAGCTTTCCGTATTTTTATGAACATAAACCAATGTATACATACAGTGTTGCTGGTCTCATGAAAGCATAAGCAGCGAGGGAGGAAATGAGTCTGGGGTCCAGAACCTGTATCCTGAATGTCCTTCGCAAGCAGAACAGATATGTGGAGCAGTATTCTCTTCAATGCAATCTGTTTCTGCCTGGTGTATAAATAGCATTTGTACAAACACAGGTCTACTTAACTCAACAAGAGGAACAATAAAAAACAGGCTTAAATCGATGCTCCGGAGACCGTGCTGGATAAATGGGCGGCTCAGCTCACTGTGCTGACTCAGAGCTTGGCTGCTCACCGTGGACAGCTAATAAATGGTTATTAATAAAAAGTGGCGATAACGGCCAGCCGCCATTTGCTCCTAGAACACAATTAGCCTCACAGCGGGGTTCAGTGCACATTGGAACAGTAGCCTTCCATTGTCACTTCTGTTTCCAACCCGAAGCAGTTAGACGAAGGTGGAAGTCATCCGTGTCTTGCTTTGTGCCTTGGAAGTGTGAGTCAGCCTGACTCTGGGCCCCAGCTGTTGCTTTGGAAGAAATTGCTGGATGCTGTGTTAATGTCCCTTTGGGATACTGATGCTCCAACCTGCATACTCACAGATTAATAAACAGCACTGCACTAACTGGTGGCCCAAGGGCTACCGTGAGATATGCCTCCCCCAGTACTCCAGAGGGAATAAGGGGGCCTGGAGAGTGGAGAGATAGAGTGAGGAGGGATGGTGGGAGGACCAGTCTCCTCCATACTTAGTGCCAAGGCAGTCCTGGAAAAGGCACTAGAAAGAGCCAGAATCCTCAGAAGGTTGGGAGAGGAGGGGGTGTAGGAAAAAGATCCAAGAGAAAAAGCAAGAGGCATTGAGGGGATTCAAATGCCGGGGCTCCCATGCTTGCACAGAGCCCATCCCTAAGAAAGAGGAAGAAGATGCCAAGACCAGCAAGGTGGGGACAGACAGCAGTGGCTGAAGGAAAGAGGGGAAGCTTTAGCAGGTCCGGCTCTGGAAGGTTAGGCCCGCAGGAGCCCATCCATCATTACAGCAAGTGATGCCTGCTGTGGGCCAGCCTCAGACTGTCCCCACACCAGCCCAGGGGCTCAAGAAGCTCCTTGGAATATTGTACGTCCCAGGCACTCCCCTGCCCTGTCTCAGAAGCCTAGGGCCCACACCCTGCTTGCTTGCTGTCTGACTGTGCCTTGCCTGGGCCAGCATCTGATCTGTGCTCCTGGCTATGGCATGCAGGGCAAAGGCGAATGTGGCCTCCTGCCTCTGGGAGAGGGCCTGGAGGACAGAACCTCTGACCTTGTACCTCGTGAGCTGTGTGCTGCGGTGACAGAGCACAGAAGTCCCTGTGCTGGCCTGTTCTGTTTCTTTTCCCTTCTGTACATGTGTTTTTGTGTGTTGTACATGCTCACGTGTGTGTGGGGGGGGGTGTATGTGCACATGTATGCCCAATTCTCCAGTGGCTGAGGTTGGCATGGGGAATCTTCTTCGAATGTTCTCCATCTCATTCACTGAGACAAGGCTGAACAAGGAGCTTGTCAGTCAGACTGTCTTGCTTGCCCTGGAGTCTCTCCTCTGCTTCTGAGATAGACCAGTCACTGTGCCAGCCAACATTCCAGTCTCGGGGCTGTTGAACAAGCACCTCACCCACTGAGCCTTCTCCTTCAGGCCCCACGTGGAACTCCTCTCTCCCAGCCCCTCACAGGTAATGCTCCTGGATCTAGTGTGAACAACCTTTGTCTAAGTTGGATTGAGACCGCTATCTCCAAACAAGCTGCAAAGCTGCAGAGGGGTCCTCTGGCCCTCCCGTGTCACACGGCCGCCTTAACTGCTGGTCAAGAAGAGGCGCTGCCGGAAGTGCTGTGATCACAACCCCCCCACACACAAGGAATCAACTGCAGGAGCAAATAGCAGAAGGGTGGAGTATGGGGGGGCAGCAAACAGCAAGAGAATGGAGTGCGGGGGCAGCACACGAATGGAAACCAAAGAGGGGCAGGCGAGCCTGAGAGGACCATCAGTGTGGCAGTACTGGAGACCCCCAGAGTGGTGGCCCCACCAATCTGCTGCTGTGGGCTCTGAACCAGCCAACTCTGTAAACAAAAGCCAGAAATCAATATTCCATCAGCGGCCCCTTGTCTTCTCAGTGCGTGTTCACAATGGCCTCCCGTCTTCAGTGGCACCGGCTGCCATCCTTCCTGTTCTCATTACCATCGCAGCCCTGTCACAGAATCAACAGCCACAACACTCCTGCTAGCTGGACTGTCTGTGTCCACAGCATGCTAACGGCCAGGCTGTCTCCTCCTCGCCTTACAGTTTAGGCTGTGAGCCGGGAAAATTACCCAATGGTCTATGCCGGCTCAGGTCGGCATTGCCTTGGGTCCCAGTGTCAATGCTGTGTCCAGCCTGTGTGTGGGCTGGTTGGATGTGTGGTCTGCAAAAAAACAAAAGTCATGCCCAACAACATGTCTGTGAGCCCCCTTGAATGAAGGTGGCATTCGCTTATATGTGATCATACTTGCCACCCATGATGCCCCCAGCCTGAGGCAAGCAGGCTGTATTCCATCTCCCATCATCACTGTGCCCCGCCCTTGCTGATGCTCCTCACCTTCCTGTCAGGTGAGGGAGGGGGTTGGTCCTTTCACCTCAGGCAGTCTGAAAACAGAGAGATCTAGCCTGCAGTTCACCCCTGAGGTGAAGTAGAAACGCCTCTTCCCTATCTAGGCTCTGGCTATGTCTGTAAGGGGAGAGAGAACCTGGGTAGCCTGAGGATTAAATGGAGTAACAGCTGCCACATGCTCTCATGGTGCCACTGGCTGTCATCATGGAGAAGTTAGTGAGACAGCCTCATGGCCTCTGAGCAGTCAGCAATGCTCAGCTTCCTCAAGGCATGACAGCCAGTGTCACTTTCCTGGCACTGTCAGGACTGAGCCTCATAAGCCAGGAACCAAACCAGGCCCCAAGTCAGCAAGTGGGGGCATCAGTGAGGACCAGGCCCAACTGTATGGGCTTTAGAAGATCTCACGTGAGACAGAGAAGCTGGACCCCAAGCTGTGCCCACTCAGGCAACCCCAAGCAGGTCGGCATGGGGACCCCACACCAGCAGACTCATGGCTAATTAAGAGTCAAGTGTCTCCACTTCAGCTCTTGAGGACATGTGCTGTGCCTGTTTGCAGGGGAGTGAGCCTCTCTTCATTTTCCTGACCTGGGAAACTCCTGCAGGCAGCAAGCAGGCAAGCTTGCAGGCAGGACACAGTGAAGACAGCCTGGAGGGGTGAGGCCAGGATGGTGTAGGAAACCCAGTCCTCCCGTCAACAACACACACATAGACCATCAGCCCACCTGCATTTATGCCCTCTTCCTTCCAGGCTCTTTTAAAATGACCACATCTACGCTCCTGGACCGGAAACTGACCCTGTGATGGAACTGCTATTCCATTCAGTCTGTTCACAAGCTGGAATCTGCACACATGCAGGAAAAGTCCCTGTAGAACACGAATCTGTCTGTGTGGGGACAGAACTATGCATACAGCAGCTGGGCTCGTGGAATGACTACCGGTTGGCCCTTGGATTCCACCAGCTCTTCCCACATGTGTTTAAAATGACATACACATCTCCATCCCATCTCTGTGTTTACCCTCCTGTGTTTTACCATGTGTGTTCCAAAAGGAAATGATCCTTTATGTATGGTTTTTGAAACTTTTCAAACCAACATGGCAGAGCCTGCAAACCGAGCCCTACCAGTGTCTACCAGAAAGAGCCTTGACATTCATTCAAGGGGCTGGGAGCACACCTCACCATCCAAGGAGGGAATTCCATCCTTCACGTGCATTTTGGCTTGGCTAGGACAGTGGCCAATGTGCTTCTGTGTGTCCCCCGCCAGGCTCCCCAGGTGCATTCTGCACCATGCCCAGCTGCCCAAACCAAGGCGGCTGCACTTTCCTCATGGCCTCGTTATCTCTCTCTATGAAGTTTTCACGCAGGTACATGTGTGTCAAGGCCATCTGCAAGGATCCCTGCATTCTCAGGCTGTGACTATGTATTTCTTCCCTCCTAGCAAAGACAAACACTGACTACACAGACCTACCATCTAGTGTTTTCATGTCCTGGGTCCATCCCTCTCAACTTCTGAGCCACCTGCTCTGGGAAGAATAGGACAGACACTGCATGAGCAGGCCAAGTCCTCAGATGAGTGACAATACAGATAAATGCCACCACAATGAGACTTGACACAAGCCACCAATGCCAGGCACTGCTTGGCCAGAGCTGCCAGGAGGGCAATGTGGTGGGCTGGGTGGTGGCCCCGCAGGAGCATGTCCACCTGAAATCTAAACATGACCTTACTTAGAGAAATTGTCTTTCCTGATGTCACGTTAAAATCTAGGGACTGGTTATACTTTGTGTGCAATGACAGCGAATACCCTTATGAGACCCCGGAAGGCCATGTGGAAGGGTGATGCCGATGGGAACGAGGCCAACAGTGAAACTCGGGACACCTGCAGCTGTGACAGACAGAGGGAGGAGAGTGTGGCCCTCACAGCAGTGTGAGTCAGTGTGGAAGGCACCAGGTTCATGCTGTTAGGGTAACCCCTGGATATTCCAGGCAAGGAGCAAGAACCCCAGACCCCACTATAATCTTCAGCTATCCTTTTGACCTCAAAAAAGCACAAGAATATTCCTTCAAATCTACCAAAACTGTTCATTTGTTTTCACTTATCTCCTCAGCAATGCTTCTTCGGGTGGTAACTTCGTATCTATCAAGTATTTCAGGAAGCATTGGTAAAAAGGGGCCGTGACAAAGACTACAAGCAAGTAAAAATATGTCTTCAAAGGCCAGTGCCTAGAGCGCACCCTGTCACACGTGCCTGACCTCATGCTTGCACAGGTCACGTGTTACTGTGGCTGTCACACACCGTAACACAGACTGGAATCTATCCCCCACAGCTATGGAGGTTGGCAAACTGAGATATCCTTGGGGCTACACTTCTTCCCTGTCTCAGCTTCTAGGGGGTACGTGCTTCCTTAGCTTGTGGCTGTTTCTTCAAACCCAGAAGCTGGACATCGACAGCCACCCCTGTCCTCTCTTTAATCTCTGCTTTTTACCTCTCCCTCCTGTACAGACCACTGTGGCTGCGCTGGGGACCTCTGGAAACCTAAACAGGTTCTTATAGCTACCTCGCACCCTCTGCCAGCTAAGGTAACCTCTTCATAGAAATGGAATGAGGACACGGAGATCGCTAGGGTCCTTATGACACCAGGGCACAGTTGGATACACTACTAGATAATGATAATCCCGTGTCATACAGGAAACCTTTAGACAGGGAATGGGGAACTACCGTGAGAGTTGTTAGAGAGGAGAGCCGACAATGAGAACACTGATCAACATTTTGGAACTTGGCTAGGCACTGTCACTGTGACAGGCCAGCAGCCTATGGTCTGAGGTGAGCTAATGGAAGTGTCTTTACACTGGAGCCTGCTGTGAGTGCAGATGAGCTCAGCAGCTGTGAGAAGAGACCTGCGTGCAGGCTCCTGAGGAATAGTTCTGTGGAGAGAAGAGGGAAGTCGGTTGACACATGGTTAGGATGCACATAGGATGTGTGGATTACCATGTAAACCTGGAACCTTGGTTCACAATGAAACCGTGAGAAACAGGAGCCTCACCAGGCAAGGGTAGGGAGTGACAGGTAATCTGGGGAAGCCAGCACTGGGAGCTCTTACACCATAGCCTGGAAGCGGCCAGAGGCAACCCTCCCAACAGTAGGCAGATGACTCTGGGAGAAACTCTCAACACAAAGACCCCAGTTACTATTTCCTGAACAGGCACACGCTAATGACATGACACACCCTGAACAGGCACACACTAATGACATGATACGCCCTGAACAGGCACACACTAATGACATGGCACACCCTGAACAAGCACATGCTAATGACATGATACGCCCTGGCCATCTGTGTTGATGTGCATGCGCCTCCCCACACTGCACCCCAAATAAACCTTAATTTAAACCACTGCTGATGGGCATTCAAGTCACTGCTCTTTATCTTTCCCTGTTGTGAACACAAGCATATCTGTGCCTTCCTTCTGCAGGTCAGATCATTACGGACCCCTCCCCCTAAGCAGGAGCAGCATCACAAGGGGGGAGCTAGTTAGCCAGCAGGCTGGCAACTACCCTTAAAAACACAGCCCAATGCACCGCCTGAGGCTGTAGCACACTCCCCAAGGTCTGACCACACACTACAGCACTTGCCAACACTGTGAGAAGTCAGTGTGCTCTAGCATAAGCCTGGAAGGAAGAGACTGTGGGAAAGGGGAGCACTGAGCTGGGTTTAGAGGTTTCCTACCTACTGTGCCCGAAGAAAACAATGATTTATGAATATCATAGCACTTGAATTAACAGTTTACTGTTCACAAGACATGCTATTCTACCTTGTAAAAATGCTACAGAAGTAATTACATAGATTGAGCCATGTAAAACTTACTTTATTATGTCTAGTTGAGACTCATGAAAACAGTTGCATTCATATGCACCACATCTGAAAATGGAAAATATAAAACTCAGTTTTGTCTTATGATCCTGTAACAGAACAGTACATTAAAAGAAAATATCAAGTAGAATTCCGATCTCACATCACATTTCAGCAAGGCTGTCTTCCTGCCTGTCTTCCCTAGAGAAAGGAGGGACCACCGAAGGGTCTGAGAGCTGCAGGGACAGCTGGGGACACAGCTCTACTCCTCTAGTCCCAGAGTCCCACAGGGTCAAACAATGGGAGCAGGAGGTAGGAGCAAGGCCAGTTCCTGTGGCTGGAAGGCAGCATCGGCAGGCAGCTTCTCACTGGATCAGTCCCGGTAATTAAAGAGATGTGGGGGTCTTCACATATTTAGGAAGGTGGGTGATCTTCCCCACGAATGCTCCGATACTTGGCCATGTCTTCTGGAAACACTTTAGAAAGCTCCTGAATCAGCAGGCTTTTAAATTTCTACAAACAAAAATAGCTGTGTCAAGAAAAATCCAAGTTATAGGCAACACGACCCCTCCAAGGAGCCCACAATTCCAACTGGGCCACCCAGAGGAATGGAGCCAATTACAAGACTGCAGTTAATTAAGGCGTTACAGGGACACCAGTTCTCTGAAAGGGAACTATACCTTTAAGACAACTCCTTCCCTCCAGCCAGGTGCTCCCCCACAGTGGAGATGACTTCTGCAGGCCACACTCACACCACAATTTTAAATAACACTCGTGGAAGCAGTTACTCACTGGAATCACACCAAGGTCACGTGAGCAAACACCTCCTGCAGCTTTCCCAAGCGCAGGACATGCATCATCTACTGCAAACACCATGGATCTCCAGCCACTCATCCCAACATCTGTTCTATCCCAGTCTTAGAAGCTATCCAATGTGCCTGAGCCAAAGTCAGGGAGGCACATGCTGCTTCACTACAAAAACTGAAAAAAGTTTCCACAAGTTTTAACCGGTGCCCTCTAGGGACATGAAAAAATTTCCTTTAGACTGTGACAGATCTCAGGTGCACAAGGAAGATGAACCACACGGGCACCCATCAACGGGCAGTGCACACTAGCACATCCCAAGTCAGTGACCCTAAGATGCCTCCGCCCCAAGGGTCAATCACTGTGTCCACAGAGGAGATTTCTGCTGGACATCCAGCAAGTCCTCAACCCAAGCTGACAGGAAAGATAACTTAAGGGCTCAAGGCTAAGGGGACCAATCCCACTTCCATGGTGTATGATCTGACAGAGCCCACCCTCACTGCCGCCACTCAGCTAGCGCCTTCTGAACACCTGGACGCAGCAGACACACCAACCAGCATGTGTGCCCGGCTGACATCAGGCAGGTAGTGGGCAGCACAGGGGCAGACATGCAGTGCTGGAACTTACTAGTATGCAGAGTGGACAGTGGGTAGACAAAGAAAAATGGGCAGCCCAACTAGCACCTGGGGAAAGAAACTTTAAGGAAGGCCAGTGAGCCTCTCGGAGGAAGCAAGGCTCACTGTGCAAACAAAACATGAGCAGGCAGAGGAGAACAGAACACAAGTCAGGCCTGGTGGCTAGCTGGGAGCTCAGAAGACACAAGAGTCCACAGTACTCTCACTTTAGGCCACACACAGCACATCCACGGAAGGCCAGCGAGGTCCAAAAGGAGAAAAGCCAGCACCATCTGAGCCACATTCCAGTAACCGACGTGAGAAAACTGTAGTTTATAGTCAAGACACGGCTCCCTAAATCTCATCGAGGCAAACTGGCCAAGTTCTCTGAGGGCAGTGTCATGGGAGTTTCTAAGGGTCTGGAGGTCAGACGCTGGAGACAACATAAACCTCCCAGAATCCTCCACTGGCACACAAGAGGCCTCCAGTTAGGGTGAATACAGAACAGGCAGGCACACTGATGTTACATGTCACCCAAGGGGAGTCAAAGAGGAGAGCACGCTGAAAGCCCCACTGGCCAGGAACATCACCAGACAAAGCGTATGACTGTCAATTTATTTCCTTGTTTTTCAAAGGACTGAGGCTCAGCGGCAGTCAACATAAAAACTATTACACATGCCAGAAATCCCGCAGTGTGGCAGCCATGAGCAGCCCGCAGAGAACAGCGAAGTCTGTCACTCATGCTGGCACGCTTGCCAGGTGCGCACACTAAGATGGCTGCCTTTGTCTTACCTTCATTGTGTCAATCTTCCCCTTAACTTGCTCATTTTTAGCTAGAGCCCTCTCCAGGCACTCTTTGGTGTAGAGCTGGGGATTTCGGCCTTGATCGATGTATCTGCAAACAACAACGTCTCAATTAATGCACAGTTGACTCACTTAACCTCAGTTTTCTGGCAAACTAGGAAAAAAACAAAACAGTAGACACGCCTTCATGGGGTCAGTTTAGGAACCACATTCTTTTAGATTCTCAAATTTCTCCAAGCAACCACCTGTTTCTAGCAGTTCATGATCACTACGAATCCCAGAAAGCATCACAAACCACACCCTTTTATATGTCAGCACTCACCATTCACAACGCATCTGCATAAAAAAGAAAGGAACACACACAGACTGCTACCCTTCAGACCCTCTAACAGCCTGTATGATAAACAAGTCAATGTCGTGCAGGAGCTCAGGCCTGCAAGAGCCACAGCTGAGGTCTGGAGTGCAGGCAGCCTGACTGCTCAGGACATGCTTCCCGGGGAAGCTGAAGGGAGGAGCAGGGGAGATGCGGTGGGAAGGCCGCCTTTTCTGAGACTCAGAAGTTAACCCCACCTCTGCGGATGCACAGGAGGCACTGAGTAAAGTGCTGAGTTTATTCTTATCCCTGCCCTGGACAGTCCAGGAGCCTAGCAAAGTGTGTCCTAGCAAGGGCAGGGGAGCCTCTGTCCCTCCCACTGGGCTCACTGCCCATTGTGAATACGCCAAAGGCACCGGCTCCTTGCAGCCCACCATCTTCCCGGCCACTGATGCAAGACAGGTCTACAGGACTCTGGTACATAGCCACCCCGACTGAGGTCTCTTTCCTCACAACAGAGGAGGGGCCACCATCCAGGCCCAGGTCACCACAGGAAGCTTCCCCAACACCAGACCAAGCTATTTTTCCAGATGTATATGGGTATACATTTTTTTTTGTATTATAGCCCATACACAACTCTTGTTTTATTTTTCTTTTCATGACAGGGTTTCTCTGATAAGCCCTGGTTGTCCTGAAACTTTCTGTAGACCGGGCTGGCCTCGAACTCAGAGAACTGCCTGCCTCTGCCTCCTAAGTACTGGGATCAAAGTTGTGAACCGCCACACCCAGACACAGCTCTTTACTTAGTGAATGCTGAGGTTTTTGTTTGGCCTGAGGCTTTTCTCCATTGAACTCAGAAGCCTGCTTTAATGTACTTAACACGCTTTTAATTTCTCATTTTCACCAAGACACCCCTGGAGTGAGACCTATCCCTTTTTTAACCCCACGACATCCCATGAAGACAGGCAGTGCTGCATGCCTCCCTCAGCTCACTGAGGTGCACAGCTAACCCAGATTCAGGGCCGACAGCGGTCCACAGTGATACTTACTCAAATACTTCTAGAGGCACCGTGATATCATGCAGCTGCTGTCTGCACTTATCTATGTCTTGTAAGCCGGTAACAATAAAGTTCCTGGGGAAAAGGCAGAGTGGGGGGTATGTGGTTAGTCCAGATTACACAACCAGCACAGTCCGCACACAGCACTGCTGGCCACTGGTTTTCACACTGGTTAGAGTAGCAAGGTCAGGGGCACTGTGGCAGATAACTGAGGTGGCCACACTAACTAAGCAAGAGGGAGATAGGGCCCTGGGAAAAACAAGGAAGCCAGTCTCTGCAGCTTGCTTCCCACAAAGCCCTCCCTGAGGAGAAGTGCAAGACACCACTGCCCTCTACTCTGGTAAACATCTCCGCTTTAGATACATCCTTGCCCTCAGCTCTAACAGACGGAACTGTGGGTAAGGGTGGTTTCTAGGGCAGTCTCCCATTCCAGATAGGGGACCGTGGGGGTGGGGGTTCCAGCAGATTTCCAGGTCCAGACAGGAGAGGCGGGCCATGCCTTTCTGCTGAGCTGGATGTGTCTCAGCTGGGGGTGGCTTTCAGCCTGCTACATGAACCTCCAATACCTGCCTGCTCTACCTGTGCCTTCTCCCCAAGAGCAGTGGCTGCGCCGGAGAGAAGTCAGGAGACCCTGCCTCCCTGACCAGGCTCACACCTAAACCCTTAGTCGCCACAGGATTCTGGGGACACCCTTTAGACTTAGAAACCCACCTCTCCCGCGCTGAACCTCAGCTCCTTCCACAGCCACCCCACATCACCTCACTGCCCTCAGCCGAGAGTGTGTCCCCTATAAGGCGGAACATTTCGTGTTTGCCTGTCCGCCATCCCCAAACCAGGCTGCATGACCAGCAAAGATAGTGCTTAGAAAAAAAATCAAATCAACCCTTTCTTCCACAGCCAGGCCTACGCGACCGGTGGCTCCGGGTCCTCGGGAGGTCCATGGTCCTCTTAGAGTTAGGAGTGGACTCAGCCTCCCGGTGGGTGTGGTGGGGTGGAATGGGGTGAGGGGGGAGAGGTGTCTATCTCCCCTTGTGGTGTCAGTGTAGTCCCAGCTTGCCCTGCAGGGTCAGAGTGGTGCCAGCCTCCTCCCCAGTGGACTCAGGGCGGAGCTACTCCCACCCCCCGTGGAGTCAGGATGGAGCCCCCTGCCCTGCAAGGTTCCCGGGTGAACCCAATGGGCCCTAACGGAGTCCCCAGGCCCGCGAGCAGGGGCTCCGCATAGCAGCACCGACCTCCGCCCCGCCCGCCCCGCCGCCACTCACAGTTTCTGGCTGAGCCCCGCCTGGCTGCTGGGCTGGAAGTCGCTGACGATGATGCCGAGCTGCCGAATGTTCTCCACGAACTTCTCAAGGTGCTCCTCCAGGTGATCAAACTTCTCCGCCATCGCCAGCACCTCCCGCCTCTCCGAGGCAGCTCACGGCGACTACACAACTGCACCGCTCGCCCGCTTCCGGCTTCCGGACGCCCACTTCCGGTTCCTCGGGGGCGGGGCCTGGTCGATGGGGGCGGGGCGAGGCTGAAGTCCTGGACCCACAAACTGCTTGGAAACGTCTAAAAGTGAGGGAAATCGGGGAGAAAACAGCTGAAATAAAGACGGGTCGAAGATGAAAATTCTTAGCCGGTACCTAGCTTCCTTCAATGAAGAAAAGTCAAGTCTCAGCCGGGCGTAGGTGGCACACACCTTTAATCCCAGCACCTGGGAGGCAGAGGCAGGTGGATCTCTGTGAGTTTGAGGACAGCCTGATCTACAGAGTGAGTTCCAGGACAGGCTCCAAAGCTACACAGAGAAACCCTGTCTCGAAAAAAAAAAAAAACAAAGCTCTCATCAGAATCAGAGAAAAAAGAGAAAGCTAGAGTGCAGGAACATAATCTAATAATCTAGTTACACTGAACCCCTTGTATGTTCATAATCGGGGAAGCCTGGGAGATCTAAGCAATTTTCTTTTAAAATATAAACAAAAATCTGGGTCCAGTGAGATGGCTCCGTGCCTGACCGCCGAGTTCAATTCCCAGGAAACGGTAGAAGAGAACAGAACCCTACATGTTGTCCTCTGGCCTCTATACGTGTGCTGTGTCGTAAGCATGCCTGCACACCACGTGCACACATGGACACAAAATACATAAGTAAATGTATCTAAATTGGAAAATCAAAATAAAGCCATGCTTTTTAAAACTGGCCAGGAGGCAAAAATCTCTTTCAAAAAAAAAAAAAAGGTAGCCTAAACCCTGGCTGCTTCTCACTCTCACTTTTTTTTTGTTTGTTTTGTTTTGTTTTGATTTTTCGAGGCAGGGTTTCTCTGTGGCTTTAGAGGCTGTCCTGGAACTCGCTATTGTAGACCAGGCTGGTCTCAGACTCACAGAGATCCACCTGCCTCTGCCTCCCGAGTGCTGAGATTAAAGGCGTGGCCACTAACACCCGTCACTCTTACTTTTTAGATTAATCAAACACTAAAGAAAAATGGGCCAGGCGTTGGTGCCTCACGCCTTTAATCCCAGTACTCCGGAGGCAGAGGCAGGCGGATCTCTGTGAATTCAAGGCCAGCCTGGTCTACAGAGTGAGTTCCAGGACAGACTCCAAAACAATAAAGAGAAACCCTGTCTCGAAAAACCAATAAATAAATAAAGACAAAAAAAAGAAGAAAGAAAGAAAGACACTTTTAGGGACTAGAAAGGGAACACTTCCCAACTCAATTTAAAAGTTGGTGCAATGGCTTTGATGTGAAAATCAACCCTGAAGGACTAGAAGCAAAAATATAAGTCAACCTCTCAATCCTCACAAAAGGAGGAGAGACAAAGGGACCAATGGGACGGAAGAATAGGGAGAAAGGGGGTGCAGCAGGATGTAGAAGGGTTCCCTGTATTAGTTGGGGTTTTCTAGACTATTAGAACTCACAGAATGAATCTCTCTCCATCTCTATGTATGTATGTATGTATGTATGTATGTATGTATGAAATATGCCTATTCTCCTCCTTTACATATTTCATATGAAGAGAAAGTTCAAGAATCCACTAGCTGCTTATTCCACAGGGCTGTGTGTCTATGTCTCTGCTGCTCTTCCGTGTATGCTGGAGTCCCAGAGAAGTCGGCTCTAATGCCAGTGATGGAATGGATGTGCTAGCAACGTGAGGGCCAGCAGGCAAAGAGCAAATGTGAGTCTTTACACGGGCATCCAGCAGAGGGTGTGGCCCAGATGGAAGTTGTATCTTCTTGCGTCCAGACCCAGATCAAAGGCATCTGTCTTCCTACCTTACAGGTCTGGACTGGAAGTGGACCCACCCACTTCAAACCAAGCCAAAAAAATCCCTCACAGGTATACCCTCCATGTCTAGATTCCAGTTAATTCCAAATGTAGTCAAACTAACAACCAAGATCCCGTTGAACTAAGGTATGACACAGGACTGTGCTGTTAGTATACTCTTAAGAAAAAAACAGTGTGGATGTCCTGCTGGCCTCACTGGCTGAAAGCAAATGTCTAGCTATCATGGGGAGGAGGGGGAAATATGCTTAGCGCACAATATAGCCTCATATGAAAAATTTAAGTAACTTAATATATTCTTAAAAGAAAGCAGCTGCCAAAATATTAAACAAATCGCTGCCTAACAAACATCTCCTAGACTTGCAGTTTATAACCTGTTTTTAGTTTTAGTCATATGGCATTCACGGCAGATTCTTCCATGTGTCTTTTCAGCTGAGTTGATGTCACTGCACGTCACAGGACTTACATTCTAGATGACTCAGTCCATTGTCATCACATTAGTACACATTAGCTGAACCTCAGACTGAAAACTGTCCTTCGCCTGCAGGCAGATGTCCCTGTTGGATTTGGGGCATCTTCACCTCATGGTATTTGGATGCCAGAGCACTCTGCTCCAGCAAAGCAGATAGAAGCAGCCCCGCCCACACATTATGACATCACCATGGAAGTCCTACCGTAGCCATGGCATATTAGAATCCCTGGAAGGGAACACCAACTCAAACTCTCAACAGAATAAATAGGAGATCACTGTATTGGAAGAACAGAGGTGAGGGGATCTTCTGGAGTCATTTTTGTAACTCGAAGCCTGTAATTCATCCCATTTGAGAAAAATAAATCATCCAGTGGGAAGCTGGGCGGTGATGGCACACGCCTTTAGTCCCAGCACTCAGGAGGCAGAGGCAGGTGGATCTCTGTGAGTTCGAGGCCAGCCTGGTCTATAGAGTGAGTTCCAGGACAGTCTCCAAAGCCACAGAGAAACTCTGTTTCAAGAAACCAAAAAAAAAAAAAAATCATCTAGTGGGGCTTTTCTAGTGTTATGTGGATGATTTGATTAAATATCAGAAAATTTACCTCTGTAACTAGGATATTTAAGAAAAAAAATCTCAAGTTTTTAAATAGATGACTAAAGTTTTATTAATGAGTTTTAAATTAAGAAATGCTATAAAAAAAGAAAAATAGGGCATTTTCTACACTTGGTAAATGACAGCCACAAAAACCTCTACAAGACAGCAGACTTTTTGTCTATTTGGTTTTTTGTTTGGTTTTTTGAGGCAGGGTTTCTCTGTGGCTTTGGAGGCTGTCCTGGAACTAGCTCTTGTATACCAGGCTGGTCTCAAACTCATAGAGATCTGCCTGCCTCTGCCTCTACCTCCCTAGTGCTGGGATTAAAGGCGTGTGCTACCAATGCCCAGTTCAGACATTTTTTTTAAACGCTAATCTTGTAAATGCCTCCTGTCGTGTCACTGCAATTCCGAGGTGTTTACACTGTTGTGGATGCAGAGGGATGCAGAGGGCTAACTCTGTGGTTCTGATCTTAGACACAGTGGCAGCCTCAGCTCTTGTGTTCCTAGAGAAGTCCTAGGGTGTAACATGTAGTCTTCCCTGCCAGCAGCCGGTGCCCTGCCACAGTTGCAGTCCCCAAATAACACACAGGACACTATATTAATTATGAAGCTGTTTGCTTGTTTCCTACTGGCTATCTCTGACTGAAGTATTTAACCCATAATTGTTCATCTAAGTATTTCTCTTACCGGAGAAAAGGGTCCAGACCTCTTACTCCTCTGGCGGCCTATACCGTGTGTGTCTGACTCTGCCTCTCTTTCCCAGAATCCTCCTCGACTCCTAGTCCCACCTATCTTGCTTCCATATTGGCCAACAGTGCTTTATTTAAACCAATCAGACACATATTTACAGAATGACATCTCCCAATTCTGGGGCACCGGGAGAGCTAGAAAGTACTCAAGGTTTATTTTAACAGGCAAGAAAGTATACCTTCCAGCATGGGGTATAGACAGAGCAGAGCAATCACAGTCAACACCTTCCTCTCATATCTGGACACCTAAGTCTAGTCTACCATTTTCTCCCCTTGTCCACTCTTGAGGTGATCTGAGAGGCGATCTCCTCCCGAGAATAGGCGTGACTTTCTTAGAAGCCATCTTTACACACAATTCACTTTGTTTCAGCTAGATACATTCGGTAGTGGACTGTGTATAGAGGCACAACCACAAAGTTGAGAGGTGACTACGGGAAAGGGCAGTGATGCCTTACCTATATTTCTCATGGGGGGGGGCTTGGAAACCAGCTGGAGCCTTGTAAGACTGACTTTTCTGTTTTGCCCTGAATTCAGTCCCTCTTATCGACGTTTGGCTACCTCTTGTACACCTGGAAACCCATTGTTTGCTATCCTCACTGTTCTGAACTTGGCTGTTTTAACCCTGATAGTCATTTAACCTTAACATTTGTTTATACCATAGCAACGCCATAGTGCTCTCGTCAGGATATAGCTTGACTCCCAAAGTTTTTATCTTGTTTCTCAATATGGTGGTACAACTGCAGCTCTAAGATGTGGGACCAAGTGTATCATAGGTAGGACACAGGGACTTCACTCTTATGTATGGGCTAATGTCATCTCTAGGGAGTCTGTCATATCTGCTAAGAGTAGATAATTCACCTACAGAAGAGGACAAAATGCAAGGTCACTCCCTCCTGCATTTCCTGCTTCCTTTCTCTCCACGTGACTTCTGTGTTTCTTCTTATGTGTCCCTCTCTTTCATATTGAAATGTAGCCAGGAGTTCTTCCCAGGGTGCTAACAGCAGTCTATCACCAAGAAGTTCAGTGACCAAACTCGTGAGCCAGATAAATGTCTTATCATTCACCCGCCCTTGGGTATTTTGTTATAGCAGCAGCAACAACAAAAACTGACAGACTTCATTTCCCACCTATGTCATAAGCATTTGAGGATAATAATCTAATCTTACTCCTCCACTAAAGCCTGGTATATGTGTGACCTAGATCAATGAACTACTTTTGATCATCTGAAGGCTAAGGGAAAAGAAGGGGGGCAGAAAGGTGGCATAAAGAGACAGAAGTTTTCCTATGTTCCCTTTGCAGCTGCAGTTCTTCAGACTTGCTGTAACATTCCTGTGGATTTAGGTCTGGCAGCAATATGTCTTTCAAATAATCCAGAGAATTGGATGCTACCATATTTTTTTTTCTTAAGACTCCATCTGCCATGTTCCTTTCTTGTTCATTCTCAGAATTTGGTGGGTTGATCCTGTTGCCTACCTTACAAGAAGGTAAAGCTCAAGGTAGGACCTAATCTAAGAGAAACTTTGGTCATAGAAAGGTTTTCTGGGCATGTTCTACACAGCTGCCTTCTCTTGCCATCTGAAGCCTTGCCTAGAAATGTCTACCACCTATATGTTACTATGATACCTTTGAAATGATCCTCCTGGCCTCTGTAAAAAAAAAAAAAAAAACACTGGATACTAGCCAGTTTAAACCACAGAAATGCAAGGTCTTATAGATCTGGAGGCTCAAGTTCTAGGTTCATATGTTGGGAGCGCTCAGAGCACTGATTCCTTGGAGTTTTTCAGAGAGGATGTGCTGGCTAATAGTGGCTGTCAACTTGACTACATCTGAAACCAACCAAAACCCATGATGCTGAACCACTCCCCCTGGAGAGTTTCTTAATCAGATCATTTGAAGAAGGGAAAGCCATTCTAACCTGAACCACACCCTCTGATGACAGCCCACTGGAGAGGACATAGAAAAGGAGGCTTGCTTTCTGCCCACTTGCCCTCACTCTCATCGACAAGTCCATCTGTCCTGTTGCTGTGACCTGTATTATCAAACACTGTCAGGACTCCAATGTAGATCGAAGTCCTCTAGGACTTCATCAACAGATAGTGACTGAAGAGACACCCAAACTCCCAGACTGAACAATTACCAGATTCCCGGGCTTTCCATCCTTGCCTTTCCATTGTGAGATAGGGACAGTTGGACTACCTAGACCATGCCCTGAAAGCCAGTCTAAAAAGCATCCCTGAGTCCATAGTTCTCTCCTTGTGTATATGTTTGTGTGCATATTTCCTTTCTTATGAAAACATCATTCATGCTGAACTAACACTGCACTGACTATGTTGCATTTCCTCGAGAAAAAGATCACATTCTGAGTTGCTGGGGTTGGAACTGAAAGGAAAATTATTGGCTCAGGACCCCAAGACCAAGCTGTCAGCACAAAGGAGATTTATTTATCCCAGTGGGACAGAGGGCAGGGATAAGGGACAAAGACAGGAGATAAAGGAAAGGGGAGAGAGGAAAGGGAACAGGGAAAGGGGGCAGAGGCGTTTGTCCTGGAGAACAAAGGGCTGCCTGTGGACAGATGTGGCACACATAGGAAAATGGTAGTTTATAAAAGTACAAGAGGAAACTCACATTAGGGTAAAGTTCTAATTTTGACTGGACAGGTTAATTAGGTGAGCCAAAGGGGACTTTTGATTGCTGGATTTTAATACTTTGCTAGCTGGACCTTGGTAGTCAGCCTCAGCAAGAGGAAGTGGCCAAATAAGGGACTAGACCTTGGTGGGGTGGGTAGCTTCAGAGATGTAATCTAACAGTGTGTAGCAAGGCAGAGGGAATTGGGAAGAAAGGCGAAGCCTGCCAGAGCCATGCCCTCAAGTGGGACACCAGAAGGTCTAAACCCCGCCTCTTTTCTTCTGAAATTGCCACTTGTCTAGATAGTGACAAGACAATGACTTTACCTTTGTCTAGCCACATGAATATAACGTGGTAGCCATCTGACATTGCTGTGGTTTGTAATTCTCCATCATCTCTGATGACCATTCCCATCTGCCCACCCTCTGCTCTCTCACTCATGATGATGGCGAGCCCAAGAACAGAAATGCAAGGTTTCAAGTCCATCTCTTAAGCCAGGGACTGAGACAGGAGATGCAGAGGTTTCGTATACTTCTGAAACACTTCTTTACAGCTTGTCCAAAAGTACAGTTCCAATGCCTACAGTTTTCTGCTGAGGCCGGAGCATGTGAAAACCCACTCCAATCAACAGTAGCCTCCAATTCTTTACCTATCCATGAAGCAGTGACTGTGTTTCTCATTTGAAGCATGCTAGATACTATTGATTTGTCTGTAAGAAGCATTTTAAAATTTGAGCAGGTTAGACTTCAGGTAGCTCTGAACGATCTCTCCTTCAGAGTTTTAGACATCAGGACACTTTTGTTCCAGCTGGTAGCATTGCTTGGGGAGGGTTGCAGGATGTGATTTCTCTGAAGGAATTATGTCACTGGGGACTGACTGTGAGCTCCCAGTTGACTCTCTGCTTCCTGCTGGTTCCAGTTGTCATCTTGAAGCTACCAGCTCCAGCCACCGAGCCTGCACCCTGACATCACGAACGCTTCTCCCTCTGACACTGTAAGCCCGAACAAACGCTTTCCTCTCTAAGTGGCCTCATTTGTGGTGTTTTATCACCGCAATAGAAAAGTAACTAATACAGGGTTGCAAAGGTAAATGAAATGGTGGCTGGAAAACACCAGGAAATCAAAAGGCATGCTGGGAGCACGGTGCACATAGGAGCCTGCTGCCCTGTGATGACAACTTTGTCAGCTTACTGTGCCTCCGAAGTTCCCAGGAGCTGCCACTGGAACATTTCCTCACTTTGAACTCCCTGATCATGGAATCCGAGGACGATGCGTTCTTTTTTCCTTCATTCGTGTAATGACTATTGCTCTACCAGCACGCTCAGTCCTAACTGGTGTCGTTTGGAACATTTTTGCTATTCATTCTGAGTTATTCTAAGAACCACTTTTAGTTCAGTTAGGGGGAAAAAACATTTCTCCTACCGAGAGGGTAAAGCAGCTGGCTTCTGTCTTTTCTTTCCTTGTGGATTTTCACATTCGCAGTTCCAGCAGAAGGGAAGATTTGTAACACTATAATGAACAGCCGTGATGGTGGTGGTGGTGGTGGTGATGATGATGATGATGACAATGATGACAGTGGTGGTGACAAGAGCACTATCTGACATCTTAGCATAGTCTACAGAGTATCTCATTTGTTCTTTATGGTCCCAAGATGCGGCAATTATAACGTGAATCGCTCATGTGCAAATCTAAGCCATTTCCCCCCTAAGCACAGAATTTGAAGGTCAAATAATTTAGCGGATGGAGGATATTTTTAACCATGTGCTGCATCACTACACAAATATACAAGTGCATTAGGTACCAGGTCATTCATGGAGTTCACATGAAAGCACTTGACTTACTCAATATAAATAGAAATCACATCCTATTTACACACTGTGAGCACTAATAGTGGGACTTCTCTTTTATTTTTTTTACATGTGGTATTTGTAGTTCTGCCTTGAATTCTGTGAGAAAGAATTAAAGAGAAAATTAAGATTACACTAGGGCAGCTGGCTGAGTGACCTGCGTGCCAATCAGAGAACAAAGTGAGCAGTTGACTTGAATTATCAAGTTCTTGCTTAAAATTTGTTATAATTTCAAAGGAGACATCAGAATACACTACAGAAATAGAGATATGGTGAAAAGTTATGAATACACAGAAGGGCAAATTTTCTTAGACTACATGGCAGTTTTTACCCTATGACGGTCTTAAGTATGATGCTTAAGCCCTGGCGCCTTCCAGTCCTTTGCTAAACTGAATGCCACTCAGGTTGGGGTACAAGTTTGTTATTCTATCCTCCATTAGTGAACAGCTGAAATAGGCACCTGTGAGGGCATTTGCATTTTGTTTTTGTGGGTTTTGGGGGTAGGGGGAAACAAAGTGGAAATATATGGACATGGAAGATGGAGCTCAGAGGGGGCAGTGATGGAGACTGGCATTCTTTTGTTCCTTGGACTGACTCAATGATGATGCTCCCTAAATGTGTGTCCACATGATGGAAGACGCAGCTACCTGAGTACTGCTTTACCTGAGAACCCAACACTCTAGCTGCTGAAATGATGCCCCTTGGATGTCACGTCCTGATGAAACTCTGACAGTCCCCCAAACAAAGGTGTTCTATCCTCTTTCATCCAGATCCTCCCTGAGGGACGACTGCTCTCCCATCACTAATGAAAGACTTTCTGTACCACTTCAGGCCAGCGCAAAGCCAGCCAAGATGACTCATTCGCCCAGGCCTTTGGCAGGAGGCACCTTGGAATCATGCTCACCCACTGCTACTTTAAAGAACACGTCCCTAAGGACCGGTGGGAGATGTGGTGAGACACAGCTCTCCCTGGGAGCATCGGCACATTATCCTCACTCCTGTAGAGCAGGAGCCTGGCAGGAAGCCTTATTCACCGTAGGCTCCTGGAAGAGTCCTGGGTCTGGGCCACTCTCTGTAGTCATGGCTGGAAGATAGAAAATTGAGCAGATGTGGTGCCCAGGGATCCAATTGCACAGGATGAACCAGACCTGCAGAGCCACCAGACAGTCCCTGGGGCAGGGTGGTGGTGGCATAGATGTAGAATTCCTCTATTTTTAAAAATATATCCTCACTTTTTATCCTAGGGAAAAGGATGGAACTTGGGGAGAAGGGAATGGGGGAATGTTCACCAGACTTCCGGTTTCCTACTCAATATTCCATAGGGAAGACTTCTAAGGGGCGTCTTCCTCCTCAGAGTAGAGGGACAGCAACTGCAATAAAGGGTTTGTTGTTACACAAGGGACCTTCACTAACAACCCTTGTCCTAACAACATTTGAGATAAGGAATTATCACAGGTTCAGTTAACTCTCAGTGTGACAGGCCATGTGCCTCTTCTTCCTGCCCACCACCCAGAGGCTGGAAGCTGGTCCGGTCCCTGAGTGACATTTCTCAGCCTAGCAGACAGTATGCCCTGCATACTCGCTGCTCATCTCTGGAGACTTGGGACAGAAATGTCCAGAAAACAAAAAACAATCACCACATAATCTAAGTGTGCTTCTAAAGGTCCTCTGGTTGTCATCTTTACCTCCACAAAAATCTCAGTGGCTCTCATGCCAGGTACCTCAGGAGCAAACCTAGAAGAGAGAAGAAAGAGGTAAGAACCAATTGCACAGGATAGAGAAGAAGCTATAATAGGCAATTCAACAAAGACACAAAAGGCAGAGATCAGTGACAAAAGGTCTCCAGGGATGTGGGTGGCTCTGGGGCCCGCCTACAGTACCGAAAAATTAAACTATAACTAAGAACAGCAGCCAAAGTCTATAACTCCACTCTCCTGTATCCTTTGGCCTCCTCAACAAGGGATAACATAGTTCCTGGTAAGCAGAAACAGGGTGGTTGTTGTTACTATCATGGTCCTGGGGGAATGTCAGAAGCTCCTGAGGCCACAGTAACAAATGACACACACCTACTTCTCTTAAGTTCTGAATTTGAAGTGAGACTTACAGGACAAAAATCAGAGTGTCTTCGGGATCCCTCAGGGTAGGATTGGTCTCTTCCATCTGGGGGACACCTGTGTTCCCTGGGCCCCTCTACTATCCTCATACCACACAGATTCTGTCCTGTCCTAACACACACCCCCGCCTCTGAATCTGTAGCCTCTGCATCTCTCCTGTATAAGGACATCATTGATTGGACCCCTGAATATTGTAATAATACCCCTGTGGTCATCTTCCTTCGCTGTCTTAACTTCCTGTCTGTAGACACAACACAGCAAGGTTCTAGACAGTAGTACAAGCTTTGCACACACGTTATTCTGCACACCATGTGAACATTACAGGCATATGGTAAGTGGAAACATAGGCATGCCTAAGACCAGGAGGAATACTAAGCAATGAAAACTCCCTCATGGGAAACACAGCGGGAGACCCCACTAATCCAAGTGTCCCTGTACCCAATGAGACATAAAAGAGGAGGGACCAGAATTCATATCTCAACTTTCTCTTTTAATTTGTAATCCCAATGGAGGAAAGAGGGAGTGGAGGAGGGACCAAGTGGGTTTGATCCTGGGAGGTGATTTCTCAAACAAGTTCAGATGCGCATGCATATTCTCTCTCTCTCTCTCTCTCTCTCTCTCTCTCTCTCTCTCTCTCTCTCTCTCTCTCTCCTTCTCCCCCTCTCTCTGTCTATCTACATATCATCTATCTATCTCTACCTCTGTCTCTGTCTCTGTCTCCCATTCCTCCCCTACCCATCTCTCTCACCTTGTGGTGCCTTCCACCATGTACCATGAAGCAAGAACCGGCCTCACACTAGGAAATCGGCTGTGGGATTGTGTCTCCTTGAAATGACAGGGAAGTTACATGCATGCTACCTCAATAATTTGGCAGCCAAAATAAGACCTGAACAAGGATGACACCAATAGACATGCTCACACGGAAGAGGGGAATCTCAAGGGGCCTTACCCACAGACAAAGAATTTTGGGAAACTGAGGAATCCTGAGAATGGGAGAGATAGTGTTCCCCTAGGAAGAGGCCCCTAATTTGTTATTCAATACTAATCTGAAATCATATACGCACACAAGCCACACTTAATGGATTGACTAATGTGTGTGTGTGTGTGTGTGTGTGTGTGTGTGTGTGTACGCGTGCGCGTGCAGCTGTAGGATCTTCACACCAAACCATGAAAATACAGTGCAATGCCCTCCACACATGTACAAAGTGTATATGTAGTATATGTAACAATAATAATTAAAGGAAAAAGGCTATAATTTGAGAGGAACTGAGGACTGAAATCATGGGCACAATTGGAGGGAAGAAAAGAAGGGGAAATGATATAATAATATTCCAATTTTTAAAATATTTAGTTAATTAAAAGACAAAAACATCAGAAAAGAAAGCCCTCACAAGATGCCAACCCCTGTATCTCCCTTTCATGGTCTCAGGAACCATTAGCCAAATAACTTCTGCTCACAGGAGCTTACCGATTCTGTGCTATTCTGTGACAGCAGCAGAAAAATAATGCACTTCTGTATCTGGAATAAAAGAAACAATAAACCAAAGTGACTTTCTGTTTTGAATTTGTCAACTTTTTTCTGTGTCAGTGGCTATGGAGGCAGGGGGATGGCTGTGAGTGTGGTGTGGGGCATATCTGACTGAGTCAGGTGTGGCTGGGGTCAGCTCATCTTGACTTGTCTCATGTTTTCTCAAACAGAACCCAAGCTAAAAGGACAGCCACATTCTGGGACATGCGGGGCCTACAGTGGGATGCAGGAGCTGGGAGGCAAGGTCAAAGGGTCACATGGAAAGCTCTGCTCAGCCATGAAAATGTCTGCCCACTCACTCCCAAAGCCGGTGGTGTGTAACATGGCCCAGCCCCTGGGGTGGAGCACTGCTCTCCAGTGCTGTGGACTGACACATGGACGGTGAGCGTGACCATTTTTATGATGCAGATGGCCAAAGGACCAGAACAAAGTTGTGATCATTACTGTTGTAGTCACCGGGGTGCTAGTTCTGGCTCATTCACGGGAAGTTGGAAGCACCTGTCTCCCACCCAGGAGAGTCCCTCCTACCTTGATTGCACCTAGGTGTCTGTCACTCGGTTGTGTATTTGGGGAAGTATTCCACGTTAGCTAATACAGGACTAAGTCTCCAGACCCTAGTTGCTTTGCAGTGGGACACACATGTCTGAGACTCTCCGTTCTTGGAGAGTAGGTTGTCCGTATCAGGAGGGCTGGAGAGTGGTGGTGTGAGATACATTCCAACTGCAGCCCTGGGTCAGCAATGTGCAACATGACTGGCACTTCTCTGCCTTGTCATCTGCAATTAGGATAACTAAGGCAGCTTGACCTCCCAGTTCCCAGCAGGCTCCTCTGAAAACTGGAAAAATGCCACATAGAACGATGACAAGAGTCCCTGGTGATCAGACACACATTCTCTCACACAGAAACCCAAATACCAGCAAGCATGTAGCCCTAAGGGGGTGACCACTCCCTCAGTCCAGAATCAAAAGAGGATCTCCACCCAGGTTAACACTGATTTTGGTTCAAATGGTGTGTGTACTTACATGGTTCTCTCTCTCTCTCTCTCTCTCTCTCTCTCTCTCTCTCTCTCTCTCTCTCTCTCTCTCTCTCTCTCTCTCTCTCTCTGTCTCTCTCTGTTTCTCTCTCTCTCTTTCCTCTCTCCCTCTCCCTTTCCTTTTGCAGTATTAGGGATTGAACCCAGGACTTTCTTAATGCTTGACAAACCAGTAAGCTAGGCCCTATCCCTTTATACATTCTATTTAAAAGTAAACATAGAAAGAAAGAGCAATAATTTATAGTCACATAGGAGAAAAAGGTTCTGGTGTTTCCTTGCAAAGTAGGGTGGCATTAGATAGAAGTAATTTAGTGTGTGTTTTCAAAACCAGAAAAAGAAATTTTGAGTGTTTCCATGATAAAGAAATGGTCATTGGTTTTGGAGATGGGGAGTTTGCCCCAGCATGAGCATTGCTAAGTGTATGTATGCATTGTATGGAAATGTCACATGGTATAATTTATTAAAAATATACAACTTTTATATATAAATTTGAAATAATTAAATGCAATTAATCATTTCAAAACTAGGAACACTTTTTATCACTGTGCTCTTCCCTGAGACACATGTGATATTCTGCTTATTCTACATTTTACCAAGGCTCTTCAGAGTGTGACTCATTGTGTGTGTGTGTGTGTGTGTGTGTGTGTGAATTTGTGTGCCCATGTATATGTGCATCCATGTGTGTGTTCATGTCTGTATATATGTATTTATGTGTGTGTTAGTGTCTGTGTGTGTGAATTTGCGTGTCCATATGTGTGGGTATTTGTGTGTATCCATGTGTGTGTGTTGTTTCATGTCTGTGTATGTGTATTTGAGTGTGTGTATGTGTGTGTGTTCATGTCTGTGTGTGATGCACAAATTCACACAGACATGAACACACACATATTGTGGGTCTGGGTGTGTGTGTATTTGTGTGTATCCATGCATGGTGTGTATTTCTGTGTCTGCATGTGTGTTTATGCTCCCAGCTGCATCATCACAATCCAAAAACCTGTGCTATTTTCTTCTCTTTTCCTTCCCATGCTGACCTTGAGCCAGCTGGTGTGACTATATGTCACAACCTTTGGTTCTGATGAAAGACGTGATACCCCTACACCTAATCACAGAAGCAAGCTGGACTACAAAGTGCCTGGCCACTGTCTTCTCAAAGGTCTCCTACACTTAACATATCCACTCCATCCAAGCAACAGTCCTAAGGTGGGTATCTCACTACACATCTGTGATAATTCCTAGCTTTCAGATCCATGTTTTCTGAGTAGCATATGATTTCCCATTCCTTGAGATGGTAAATTAGCACTTCTCAAAACTCAGTACTATTTATAGATGCTAAATTGGGCACATTTCTTGTACCAGCCATTAAAGAAGTAATCTATGGTAGACATTTTTGCTGCTACCATAATTAACCTTATTTTCCTTTCTTCTTTCTCGTCACCAGGCTCAGCTCTGCGACCCCAGCCTCTTTTCTCCACCTATGGCAGGTCCTGCTTCCCAGCAGGCCCCTTGGTGGAGCAGCAGACACAGGCCGGTGGCTCTTCCGTCTGACTTGGCAAATCCTCTGGCAAGGAGAAGTGCCGAGGTTCAGGAAACCTGCAGCTGATTAATTACTGCATGAAGGCTGGAGCAGATGAGTGAGTCAGACTGGAAAAGTCCCCTCAGGTCATGTCCTGGAGGATCCAGGAGAAGCCTAGAACTTCCCCCCCCCCCTCTCTCTCTCTCTCTCTGTGTGTGTGTGTGTGTGTCTGTGTCTGTGTGTGTGCATATGTGTGGGTGTCTGTATGTGTGTGCCTGTGTATTTGTCTGCGTGTGTGTCTGCGTGTGTGTGTCTGTGTGTGTGTGTGGTTCATACGCATGTGAGTAAACGCCTGTGAATGTTTCTGAGAGAGTGTGTCACAAAACACATGCATGAAAAGGGTCTTTAATTTCATTATTAAATTGTTTACTCAACAGCAAGCATGGTAAGACCTAATTTGCAGATCTTCTTGAACATCTAGGAATCAAAACCAAATGAGGGCTGTGTCCACAGAAGAAACTGATGGGACCAAACTCCTGTGCCTGAGACACAGGTGGCCTCCTGCAGACACTTGGACAGCAGCATCTAGGGAAGAAACAAGAATTGGAGTTCGTACCCAGAACTGAGAGCACCACCAAATTCTAGGACAGATGGCTCAGATTTGATTCCCGCCCAGCATAGCAAAGGTTCCTTTGCTATTGGGTGTGGTGTGGTGTGGTATGGTATAGCATGATATAGTGTGGTGGATTATGATGTAGCATGGGGTAATGTGTTGTAGTATAGTATAATGTGGTGTGGTATAATGTAGTGTGATGTGATATGGTATGCTACAGTATGTTGTATGGTACAATGTTTTGTCATGTGGTATGATTGATATGGTTTGGTGTGTTATAGTATAGTATAGTGTCACGTGATACATAGAGTGTGCTGTGGTGTTGGTGGTGTTAATCCCAATGGCAAGAATAAGACTACTACCGCAATCTGAGCCAAATTTGAAGACACCTTGAAATTTATTGGAGTGCGCCCAAGAGCTGGCCAGCAACTGCCTCCTGAGTGTGGTTAAACAGGGAAGCCCTGAATTCATCTCTTGGACTCCTTTTAAGGAGTAAAATCATGAGTAGTTTTACAGAAGAGAGGCAATGGGACAATAAGGAAATACAAAAAATCTTTAAAAAATCACATGGTCACTATGTGATTAGGGAGAGTCAGGGTGTTCTCAAAAACAAATCAAGGTAATGGGTTGGGGAGGCCAAGTTCCAGGAAACAGAGCTACTCAATTCTTACAGTAATAGAAACTTATTTTTAATAATACAGCATAATAGCTCCTGCCTTCAAAATGAAGTCAGATAGGTTCCTCAGTGGTATGGTGTGGTGACGTGGTGTGCTGGAATGTTATGTGTGGTGTAGTATAGTGCCGTTTGGTATGCTGTGTTATGCTGTGGTATGGCATGTATGGTATTCTATGTTGTGCAGTACTATGGTATGTTGTTGGTGGTATGGTGTGGTGTGGTGTAATGTGATATGGTGTGGTATGGCATGGTATAGTCTGGTATGGTGTGGTGTGGCATGGTGTGGTGTGGTATAGTAAGGTATGGTGTAGTGTGTTGTGGCATGGCATAGCATAGTATAATATTTGCTATATAGTATTATTTGTGATGTTGTATGACATGTGTGATATGGTAACTATCATATGACATGGTGTGATGTGCTATGGCTTGGTATGATATGGTGTGGCAGTGTGTCGTGTGGTGTGTCATGGTCTGGTATGGTATGATATTATAGTGTTGTAAAACTTCTATCCAGTAATATCATGCATAAGTACAGACTTCCAATGACACAACAAGATGTAAAAAGACCAATAGTTTGGTGTCCTGAGCTTTCTGGTTTCCCTGTCTAGAAGCCCTGTGGGCTGTACTCACTGTTAGCTCCTCTGGTGGCTTCTGACATCTGAGGGATGTGCGCATATTAACCCTTGTGGATTAAGGTGTTAGCTACTGATGGACAGCCATAAATGACTGCAAATAGCCTGACTTACACTCTTTGCTAATATGTACATCACCATTTTAACTTTCCTGTTGGCTCCTTTGGAAAAATAGCACACCATCTTTTCTTACTCCATCTCATATAAATAAGTTATGTTCTGACCCCCAAATGTACACGCACATCCCATAAGGTGTAGTGCGCAACTTACACCAGCTCCATGGACCCTTCAGAAGCTCTGCTGGGTAGCTGACTCCAGTGTCCCACCAAAGGCACCTTCCTTCCTAGCTTCCTTCCTTCTTTCCTTTCTTCCTTCCTACCTTCCTTCCTTCTTTCCTTTCTTCCTTCCTTCCTCCCTTCCTCTTTGTGTGTGTCAGTGTTTGTGAGTACACACATGTGTTCTCAGATGAGATCACATGTTTCCTATACCTCACACTAGCCTCAGTTTCACTATATGAGGAAGTCCTTGAGATCCTGACCCTCCGAGCACAGGACTGCAGGCGTGTAACGCCATGCCACAGCAGCCGCCATCTTCTTACCAAGGATTAGGAGCGTGTGTTTGTGGAGCCCAATAGCAGGCTTTGGTCTCAGTTCTTTATTGGAGTTAGTATTGTTTTTCCTGAACTTTCTAACAGCTTTCATTTTAAAAGGATTTTACTTCTTCGTCATCTTTTATTTTGTTATTTGTTTCAACTTCCAGGATCTATTCCATTTAATTAATTTTTTATCTGCCTCTAGGAGGTCCTTCCCTGATTGTCCCCTAACACTGTCCTCTTTCCAGGCCACATACCATCTGCTATGGGTTGAATATGAAATGTCCCATATACTCCTGTTTGAACACATGATCCCTTGCTGGAGCCTAGCAGGCTGAAGTATGTCCCTGGGCTGGGCCCTGAAGTTTCTTAGCCGGCTTCCATTCTTGGCCCTTCTTTGCTTTCTGACTATGAAGGCAAAGTGATCATGTACCCCACACCTCTGCCGCTGTGCCTTCGCTGCCCACATGGACTGTATCGCCTTGAATTCCAAACCAAATAAACCCCTCATTCTTTAATTTGCTCCTTGTAAGGTATTTTTTTCCAGGAATGATAAATACACCCTCACCTTGTAGAAATGTCCCTCATGCCAGGCAAAACTTGTTACGTGTGTGTCACAATTTTTTCTTTTTCCTTGTTTCAGCTGAATAAAAATTCATGTCTAGGAAAGAACATTGATAGGTAACGTTTTCAAATCTGTACTACTTCATATTGTATAATCTTCCCTTGGTGATTTGTTGTTTAGTTTATCTGGGTACAGAAAGCTCGCGTGTCTCTCATTGTTCAACTGAATAAAGAAATCTTAATTTAAAGTCACTATCGTCAGAATGGGGAGGAAACCGTTCTAGTACCACTAACAGTCATTGTGGGAACAACAGAACTGATTTCAAATGTATTCCTGTAGATGAAAAGACCCATTCTGCGTAGTTAGTTTTCTAACTTCCCAGGAATGCGTGTACTGGGGTCTGTCTCATTCCTGGACCTGGGAACCCTACAGGACTGCTCAGTCTAACTTTTGTCCTTTATTTTGAGATAAGGCATTTAGTTCTGTACCCCACTTTTTCATTGCATCCTTTGGTGTTTTGGAGTCTTGCTTCTTGAGTTCTTTGTAAATTTTGGAGATCAGCCCTCTGTCAGATGTGGAGTTAGTGAATATCTTTTCCCATTCTGTGGACTGCCTTTTTGTCTTGTTGACTGTGTCCTTTGAGATAAAGCATGCTCCTTTTTATGTAATTTCTTCGACTCTGTGTTTTTGCTTGTACTGAGTTTGTTCTTTGACAGCATTATGTATACATAATGTTCGCTTTTAGTGCCTCCTGCTCAGCAGGTGCTAAGTCACAGGTATTGAGCTTTGGTGCCTTTTCTTTTTCTCTTGTGTGCATAGTCCCTTTGTTATTATTTCCTTGTCTTGGTTTTATTTCTGTATTTAACTTCCAACCCTTAACTGGGTTGTGTTTAATCTAAACAATTACATTTTATGAAGAGTTAATTTTTTATTCTACAATTGTTCCCTTTTCTCTTATGAAATGCCTTTTAGCTCTTCAAACAACAATTCTGGATGATCTGAGGACACAAAATTATCGAATTGAATGATAGAATTGATTTCTTAAAAGGCAAGCTGTTTTTTGTGTTCATCATCTCTCCCTGTTCCATCCCCAGTATACCATGGGGTATTTTTTCTCCTTTAAGTTATTTTCCCTTCTCATTTGAGTCTTTTCCATCCTCAATCAGGCACAAACTCATCAAAGTTACGTGTGAACTCAGGGTATATGAGTGGGCTCACTCCCTGGCTGACTTCTCTTCACTAAGCTGGAAGAGAGACCACCACTATGCACTAGGGCATGTTATTTACAAAGCTGTCTGTGCCCTCCCACTCTAGGCAACTCCCTGGATTTCTGTAGACAATAATTCTACTTTGGGGAAGGGTTTGATGCTGGAATGAGAAAATTATGTGCCCATTGTTGTTGCTATCATTGTTCTTTTCATTTGGAATTAAGTTGTTATAAACTGGATTAATTCCTGAAGTTGCGAAGTATTCAGTACTTAGGAAGCATAGTATCTCATACAACTATGTCATATCCCTTAGAATAAGGAGCAGAGAAATCAGGGGGATTCAAGCCGAGACTGAAATGGTTCCGGTCTTCTTAGGTCATGATAAAGCATACATTTCTATGACATCTGTGATGAATACAGAAGCCACAGTGTTGCCTACCTTGGAAAATCCAAACTCAGATGAAACAGCACACTTCATTTATGTCTAACTATGAGGGTGGTTTGCCCTCAGATGCATGTTTCTGCTATTTGTGGCTTCCCCTTGCTTCTGTAGATCAACACTCCGTGTATGCTATATGAAAACAGATGGCTTCGTGAAAGCAGAAACTGCTTTTGTGTCTTCTAATTACCAAAAGTGAAGAAACTGAGACCCAGGGGATTTTTCAAAGGTCACACAAGTAGTTAGTGTGGTAAAAGAAATATTGGCTTGCAGTAAGAAGTCTCGGGTCTTAGTCTGGGTGTGGGGGTGTGACAAAAACCCTGACTCAGTCACTTATAAAGTACAGAAATGTATTCCTCTGGGTTTTAGAGGCTGGCAAGGTCAAGATCAAAGGAGCAGCTGACTCAGCATCTAGTGAGGACTGTTCCCTGCTTCCAAGGTGGTATCTTCTGGCTGTGGTCTCCACATGCTGGGTGGGGACAGGTTCTGTGTCTTAATATGGCAGAAAGGAGGGAAGATTAAGAAGGCAAAGGGGACAGGACTTGTACTATAACACCTTTTAAAAAATACACGGCCATTAAAAAGGTCAGAAAACTTGTGGTTTAATCATTTCACAATGACTCCGCCTCCCAACAGTCACATGGGGTGCTGAGCTCTCTCTGTCTGATCTGTCCTCTGGTCTTACTTGTCTTAGACTTATCTTACCCAGACATGAGCTGAGATGTGCTGTGTTAACTGAACTTAGAATAGAAATATCAGGCATTTTAAGTCTCACAGGTAAGATGGCAGACCTTGAAGACCCAAGTTCTATCCCCAGGTCCCACCTGATGGAAGGAGAGAACCAACTCTCACAAATGTGGAGGTATACACACACACACACACACACACACACACACACACACACTGCATGCTTGCATGCTGAACAAATAGGTACAATGGAAAAAATTAAATTCCAAGAAATCCTACAAAATACCAAAACTATCTGATGTCATTTAGAAAGCTCGAGAAAGGATCTCTGAGAATATTCCCTAAGTCCATCCAACCATTTGTGGGGATGTGCTGGTAAAACCTTTTAAATAACATAGTTCTTTAGTGCTCTTTGGTTACTGTTTTAGTTATGTAGGTGATTAGCTAGTTAACTAGTTATTTCGTTAATTAGCTACTAAGTTAGTTATCTAGTTAGTTGGCTAACTAGTTACTTAGCTGATTAGTTAGTTACTAAAAATGTCTCAGTTTTTGTTTCATACCAGCCTATAACACAGGTTGTTCTTGAACTGGCAGCTTCGGCCTTTGAAGTGCTAGGATTTCAAGTTTGAGCTAACATTCCTGGGTTCTTCACCATTCTTCCTGTTGTTCTGAGAGCTGACTTAAGAGACTGTGAAGAGGATTCAGGGCTGGGAGGTGGTGGCAATACAGATCCCAGGTCACAGATCCTGTGACACATTCCAGTCCCACATCTTCATTTCACAGATGAAGAACAGAAAATGTTAAGCAACCTGGAAAATCCTCAGAGGGAATCAAGGGACAGAGGCCAGAGAAGCAGTGGGCTGGACTTTCAGGCTGGTGTTTTTCCCCTCACAGTGCCACGTGACTAGCGGCACCACAAACAAGCCTTGTGAGTTTCAAGTCATGGGAACACAGATGCAATGATAAATACGAGTTCACACAACTCCAAAGACTGTTAGTTCCAGATCCTCATAGGCCGTTCTTCCTTTGAAAATGTGAGTGTGTGGCCACAGCATTGCTGAGAAATCACCATCTACAGTAATGATTTTAAAGGGGGCTCCAGCAGGGGACTTCTGATGCAAAGATGAACATTTCCCAAATTAACCACCTTGAGAAATCATTTTTATCCCACTTGCTCAGAAGTCTACTCTGGATCCTCAGGCTTTGCACAGGGTTAACATTTAACAAATACACTTCTACTGGATTCTACTGGGTTGCTGAGGCTCCTCTGTCTGGTTTGTAGTGGAATTTGGTAGAAAAACAAAAGGTGGTGCTTCAAGAGTTTAATGTAGTCAAGAGACACACTTCTTCTCTGGAATATTCCTTTTCTCTGTGATATTGGGTATTGAACCCAGGGCATTATATATGCTAGGCAAGCATGGTACCCTGATCTGCACACCTTGCCCTTTGGTGGAATGTTTTAGAAGCTTGGATGCTGCACACTCACAGAGGCACTTACTCCACTTGAGATCTTTTCATGACTGTTCACTAGCACATGAGTGAGATCTCCGTGAGAAACATTTCCCTATCAGAACGACTGCACGATGTCTTCTGTCTTACTTAATGTTCTGTTGCTGGGAAGAGACTCTATGGCCATGACAACTTTTAAAAAGAAAGAATTTAATTGGAACTTGCATACAGTTTCAAAGGTTTAGTTCATTATCCTCCTGGAAGAGAGCTGGCAGCACACAGGCAGGCATGGAGCTGAAAAAGTAGCCGAGAGTTCTGCATCTCCATCTGCAGACAGCAGAAGAGACAGACATTGGCCTGGCTTGGGTTATTGAAAGCCCAAAGCCAACTGCCAGTGACACACTTCCTCCAACGAGGCCACACCTACTCTAAGGCCACACCTAATCCCTAAGAAGTAGTACCATTCACTGTTGACTAAACATTCAAATATAGGCGTCAATGGGGTCCATTCTTATTCAAACCACCACACCTTGTGTTGGGGAAGTCTTATGCTAATAAAGCACTGTCTGGCCAATAGGAATCTAGATAGGTGGGGCTAGGAATCCAGGAGGATTCTGGGTAGGAGAAACACAGGAGAGTCAACATGTAACGCCATTGGGGGTAGGAAGCCTGGAAGAAATCCTCAGCTTTTTATGTTCTGTGGAAACATAAATTAAAACTCCTTTTCCAAGTAACATATCCTTGTACTTAAATTTTGAAGTCAAGGCATTTTCAAAAGTTGGATTAATTCAGCAGCATTTATAATCAAGTATACTTTAGCATTTGTTCCTTCCTTAGCAATCAAAAAACTGAAAAACACAATAGCGTACAGTATCCAGACTCTCTGTGTATTTTCCATCTTTAAGTGGCTTATTTATTTATCTAATATTACTTTATTTCTTTCACTTTTATTTATTTTTCTCTGAGACAGGGTTTCTCTGTGGAAACCTGCCTGCCTCTGCCTCTGGAGCAATCCTACCGGCGTGTGCCACCACACCCGGCTTTTGTATTTATTTACCACTTTGCCGTTTCATTTTCTCTCTCAATCTCACGTATATTTTTAAACACACTGTAAACCTTTAGAGGTTTTGTTCATCCAAGTCTGACTTTACTGTAAATCTTTACGTTTTTCTGGCCACGTGTCTTATCTGTAAAACCGCGGCTGTTTTAAACTGCCGTTTCAAGATGGCGGGCGTAAGCGTGACTCCAGCTTACCGCCTCAGTCCATGCTGACCTCCAGCAAAAGCTGCCACTTCCAGCTGTACGTACACACCTTTCAATCTTTAGTAGAGTCTCTTAAAACAACCTTGCTGGCTGTTTTTTGGGGGTTTTTTTTGTTTGTTTGTTTTTTTATGCCGAGTCAAGGAAGACTCTGGTAAGCAAGCCGCGTGAATCTTGGCTTGTCACTAGCAAAACAGAGCACACCTGAGAAAAATGCTGCTACCAAAATCTGTGCTTCTCTCCGTTCTTCTGTTTCTAAAATTCCTTTAAAGCTTTTGTTATTTTGCGTGGAAATTCATGATCCCACTCCTGATCACCATTATGTTAAGAGAAGCTTTTTCTTTTGCTAGCCGCTTTGGTTTATCCCCTGCCAGTCGCCTGGCCTCTACCGCGCCAGCCTGGTTCTAGATCCACATGAGTCCCAAATAAACACACAGGAGGCTATATTAATTATGAAGCTGTTGGCCTTGCTTGTCTCTTACTGGCTAGCTCTGCCTTAAGTAATTACCCCATAATTGTTAATCTAAGTATGTCTCTTACCGGAGAATAGTTCCAGGCTTCCTACCCCCAATGGCGTTACATGTTGACTCTCCTGTGTTTCTCCTACCCAGAATCCTCCTGGATTCCTAGCCCCACCTATCTAGATTCCTATTGGCCAGACAGTGCTTTATTAGAATAAGACTTCCCCAACAACCTTGTTCCCTTCCTTCTAATGTTTTCCACCACTCTTGTTTGGAAATCTGCAATTTATAATCAGAACTGTCAGCCCAATGTGATATCTACTTAATTCTACAAAGCGTTCACAGAAACTGAATTGATGTTGACAAACTAGAAGGAAGTTTCAAAACCTAAGGAAAATGAGCTTTGAGAAATTACAAGGATTAAAGGGAATGGGATCAGAAAGGCCTGCCAAGGACACCTAACTCTGAGCACAGAGAGAACATGGCTAGTCACTGGCATCTGTCTCACCCTGAATTCACTTAGTCTCCTATTAGCGGTTGCTTGGATGGCTGCTTCCCCTCCTCCAGGTTTTTTCTGATCACTCATTTATAAAATGAGGTGTTGAAGCCAATGACTGCTAGGGATTTTTGCCCAACCTTTGGCATACCATTATCTATAACACAGATTTTAAATCGCTTTCCCTGAAAACGCAGTTCGATCACCAGGCACTGAAATGTCCCCTTGCTCTGGTAGTAGTTTTAGGGTGAAGCCATCAGCGTTCATTGTCAATATGCTGAATGTGTTTCAGACTCCACAAAAGTTGAAAATTGTACATATTTGAGTGACAAGTGCATTAAAAATCTTTTGAAAGCATTGATGTTAACTTTTTATTTCAGGATTGTATTTCATCTTGATTGGTGATGTTGACATTGAATTATAAATACTGGGAGTGCAAATATACATATCCAGTTACAGAATACAAGTGAATAAAACTGTTTAAACAATTAACCTTGACAAAATACAAATCTCAAGCACAGTTCATGGACATTTGTATCTCAGTCTGAAAAATGTTTAGGGTGACTTCTTTTTGAGTCAGAGGCTTAGGTGAGCAAATGGCCCAATAAACCCTTCTTAACATCACCCATGTTAATGCCATGGCCCATCTCATGTGCTGTCTGGGAGCTTTCCAAGTGACAACTTGCAGAAGTATCTTGCAGAATATCTTGATCAAACATTTTATTTGAAGAGACCACTATACATTCCCCAGTGGGCAAGAGTGCTCCCCTGAAAGTCACATAGCTGAGCAATCATTACTACTCATTACAGACACATAAGAGAAGGGCATTCAGGCCCCTGGACCTCCACAATTCCAGCAGCTCCAAGACGGTCCACTCTTGACTAAGGTTTCTCTAGAAAAATTAGCTAAAGCAAAGCCAGCTGCAGTAATTGGGCAGTAAGCCAATTCAGCATCATGACAAGGTAAATGAACAAAGACCCCAAGGAGCTGCAGCGCCAGGTGACAGCCTGTTAATCTTACCTGAATCTTAATCCCCAGTCATTTGTAGGAGTATATCTGCCTTGAGTATGGAGTGAGATCCATATCAAGTGCTCATTTTAATGTCAGCCTGGAAAACACTTGTGAATGCATCAGTCAGTTCAGTAGTTGTAGTTGGACAGGACATGTCCTTTAATGTAAAGGAACCATCAGATGAGTCTCACTAGCCCCTGAACACTGACTCCTTTGTGGCCATTCTTGCCAACAGACCCCAAGCACAAAACAACAATGGCTGTGGGAGGAAAGCAGAGAAACCCAAAATACAAACAAACACAAACACAAAAGCAAAAACAAATACAAACACAAAAACAGAAACAAAAACAAAACTAGGGAACTGATATATCTCGTGGATTAAACCCATGGGTTCCTCAGATATTTGGTGGACATCTGGAAGCTTTTCCTTCTCTGTCATCATGCTGGACTCTAAAATTCCTCCATGGTCAAGTCTACAATAGATTTATCTCAAATGCCAATTCCAGAAGACCCTGACTTGAGAATAAATTAAAATCAGACCAGAATAATGCCAAGAATCAAGTGGGCTTGAATCTGGAACCACCAGTTGCTGTGGCCTTAGTACTATGGTGGAAAGTCACAACATCCCCAGCCCTGAGCAAAAACAAGGCACAGACCCTGCTTCCTATCCTCTCTGGATTCTGAGCCTGCAGCAGTGGCAGAGGGATGGGTTGGAGAATGATAGCTCTTGAGATGGCTCCCACCAGGTAAACACATCCCTGACAACCTTTCTGCCCTGTGTACACCACGGACACAGAGCTTCATCCGTGATGGAGCAAGTCACAGTGAAGACCACAAGTGAAAGCAACCACAGATTAAATTAGAGAAACAAAAGCCTTGCCTCCCCTGGCAGAGCTCAGCTAAGGACAGCAGAGCCTGTTCTATTTTGGCACACACTGTTGAGCTCCCCATGCAGAAATTTAATAGGAAGACAGCTCAGTGGAAAGGCTGGGGGTGAGATGGGATTGCTCCAAGCACGGTGAACTGGAACAATTGATAAAGACTTGCAGTAGCGTTGCTTTGCTTTGAACTACCCTCCTCCCACTGAAGACACGGATAGCCCTTTGAGGACCGAAGAGCTCTATTGTACAAAGAACTCTAGAGCAAACCATCTCTGCAAGCAGGCATGCTGAAAGTGACAACTGAGACCTAAGGGGGAGTTTAACAATATGTTTGTGACAGATAGTTTGAATATTCAGGAGAGGAAAGATAACATTTCTCAACCGCTTCTTTAATTACAGCCTTGGAAAGAGGAGGCTGTCAGTTCCACCTTCATTCAGGAAGCTGTCTGTGATGTCTCCATTCATTATGACTGTCTATGTACTCCAGGGAGGTTCTCAATTGCCCCAAGCCACTACTGTCTTGCAGTGGGTCTCAGAGAGGGGCAGAGGCCCATTCCACACCAGGGGTCAGTGGTCAGTACAGTTCTGCAAAAGGTCAAGGGTCATGTGTTCAATCTCACAAAGCTCTGCCTTTGAGGAGGCATCCATCAAAGCCAATGCCTTGGCCATTCCACAGTCCTGCCCAAGAAACACCAATATCCACCATGCTCTGCATGAACTTGACCTATCTGGTTCACTGATGTCTTTGTTCATAAACGAGTACAACTAGGAAATATTTGAAGGCGTATTTTTCTAAAAGACAATACATAGGAATCCCCAAGATGGATGAAACCCCTTCAACTTTGGGTTACACCTCACGACTCACTTCTAAAGAATAAAGTTATAGAAATGTAAAGCAGTAACTCTGCTCTGTAGTTGCCCAACCGCCATCATCAAACCCCAAGGGCTAAGATCACCTTCAGCTGTTTTCCCATGGGCACAGCAGCTGAACGTGAATCTACTGCTGTTTCAGCCAGTAATTGTGGCTCTACAAGTACTGGCTCACTTCTCAGACAGTGGTCCACTGGGACTTTCACATCCCTGCCACCACCACCAAATGTAGTTTTTAACTAAATTGCTATCATTCTATTTACCAATAAGACTCAGGAGTCAGAGGCTGGGGTGAAAACCTGCTAGCTCAGAGAGGTTGAGGAGCAACCAGCTGACTTTCTTCTTCACTGGAGTCTGAGAAAGAGAGCACCTCCTCCAAAGCTCCAAACCAAAAAGGACCACCACACTCAAAGACCCTCCCTTCTACTTCCTGTGCATGTCTCTGTTTTCTGGACTCCTGACTCTTTGTTATTACTTTCTGTCAGTTAGTTGCTGGCTCCACCTCCTGACTCAAGGCTGATTTTATTTAAATAATATAAACTTGCAAACTCAGGTTTCACAGTGTGATCGTATATACCCAGTGAGCCCTCTGCAGCAGCATCACACTAAGAATGGTTGCCATTGAATACACACTGAGGGAAGACATCAGAGAGAACATGCTAAAGATTACTAAAGGCTCAAGAAGCAATCCTCAAAACTGCCAAGATGAGGAAAAATGAAGAGGAACAAGTGAGGAGTTGTCACAGACAAGCAAAACTGAGGAAACCAATGGAATAGTGGGTGGCATCCTGACTAGGACACTGGATCAGAACTAAAAACCAAGAAGCTAAGCCTTCAGTTATGAGATATAAAAAAGTGATACATATCAAATTCAGATTCAAAACTATGAAAGATAAATAAAGCTAAGATTTTAATTTAAGTAAATGGAATTGATAAAACTACACTGAAGGGAAAAAGGGAGAGAGCCCTACAGAAATAAAATCAAAGATTAAAAAAAGAGATACCATCACCAGTACTCAGTGCAGTCCCTATCAAAATATTGGTGTCTTTCTTGGCAGAAATAGGAAATACTCCCTAAATTTTGGGATCATGGAAAAACTGAAAGAGTCAAAAATTGCTGAGCAGAAAAACCAAACAAAAACAAAAACCTGGAATTATTGTAGTGTCTGACTTCAAAAACATACAAAGCTAGAGTGACAAAAACAATGTGGTATTGGCATAAAAAAAACACAGAGGTCAAGAAAACATTTTTTAACCCAGGAATAAATTTGTTTGCAGTCAATTGTTTGTCAAAAAGTGCATATATATATATATATATATATATATGTATATACACATATATTTCTTCTCATATATATATATACTTGGTGAAGAAAGGGCAGACTCATCAACAAAGAATCCTAGAATCTGGATATTCATGGAAGAAGGAATAAAACTAGACCCTAATACCTCAGTGTCTTAGTAAGTGTTCTGTTGCTGTGAAGAGACACCAGGACCAAGGTAACTTTTGAAAGTAGTTGTGGACTTGCTTATAGTTCAGAGGGTTAGTCCATGCTCATCATGGACTATGGTAGCAAGCCGGCAGGAACAGTGCTAGAGCAGGAGCTGAGAGCTTACATCCTGATTCTAGAGCAGGAGCTAAGAGCTTACATCCTGATTCTAGAGCAGGAGCTGAGGGCTTACATCCTGATGCTGGAGCAGGAGCTGAGGGCTTACATCCTGATTCTAGAGCAGGAACTGAGGGCTTACATCCTGATTCTAGAGCAGGAGCTGAGGGCTTACATCCTGATTCTAGAGCAGGAGCTGAGGGCTTACATCCTGATTCTAGAGAAGGAACTGAGGGCTTACATCCTGATTCTAGAGAAGGAACTGAGGGCTTACATCCTGATTCTAGAGAAGGAACTGAGGTCTTACATCCTGATTCTAGAGCAGGAGCTGAGAGCTTACATCCTGATTCTAGAGCAGGAGCTGAGGGCTTACATCCTGATTCTAGAGCAGGAGCTGAGGGCTTACATCCTGATGCACAGGCAGGAGGCAGAGGGAGATTGACTGCATCTGGTGTAGACTTATGAGGCTCCATGCGCACCTCCCAGTGACACATATCCTCCCACAAGATCCAATTCCTGTTCCTTCCCAAACAGTCCCCTAACTGGGAACCAACCACTGAAACATATCAGCCCATGGACCCATTGTCATTCAAACCACTACACTCAGCATCTAAAAAATGTCAAATCAAAGTGGGTCAGATATGCAAATGTAAGTGCTGGAACTATGGAGCAGTGAAAACCAGGAGGGATGCTCCAGGACATTGGTCTGGGAAAGAATTCTTTGGATGTGAATCCAAAACACAAGCTTCAGAAGTATAAATTGGCAAGCAGAATTACATCAAACGATAAAGTACCAGAACAATAAATGAACGGCCAACAGAGAGAAAAGAGTGGGAGGAAATAATTGCAGACTGTTTGTCTGGTAATGGGTTAGTCTCTGGGTGTAGTAGGAACCCAATCAAGGGCATGAAAACTAAATGATCTGGTTTTAAAATGAGAGAATGATGTGAAAATACATTTCTCAAAGGAGGACATACAGATGGCCAGCAGGAATATGAAAATGAAAATGTTCAATATTCTCGCTATCAGTGAGATGAAAATCTAAACCACAAAGGGAGTTGCTTCGCTTTGGTTGGAATGGATGGTATTACAAAGACAAAAGAAAAAAGGCAAATACTAGCAAAGACACAGAAAAGAGAGCTCCATATAATGGTGGTGGGAAAGTAGCATGCTATGGACAATAAAAACTGGAGCTGTGAACAGTGAGATGGTTCAGTAGGTAAAGACACTTGCCAACAAGCCTGACTACCTGAGTTCTACACCAGGGAGGCACAAGGTGAAAGGAGAGAACAGACTCCCACATTCTGTCCTCTGACCTACACATGTGTGTCATAGCACTCTCTCTCTCTCTCTCTCTCTCTCTCTCTCTCTCTCTCTCTCTCTCTCTCGCTCTCGCTCTCTCTCGCTCTCTCTCTCACTCACACACACACACACACACACACGTAATATTATAGTGGTTTGTTGATTTTAGAACTACCATGTAAACCAGTAATTCAAACAACTGGAGTACAACCAAAAGAAATTAGCTTCATCTGTCAGGGACACACCTGCTTGTCATGCTCACTGCAGCACTGTTCTAACCATAATAACACATGGAAACAACTTAAATGACTATTAGCAGAGGAACAGATGTAACAAATGTGGTGGGTAGACACCATGGAACATGATTTGGCCAACAGAAGAGAGGAATCCTGTCATTTGCAGGATTATGGGTGGTCCTGGAGGACAGAAAGACAAACCACACCCTCCCACTAACTTATATGTGGAAGGAAGTTCAAGAGGCTGGATGACATAAAGGCTGGATGCACAGGAGACGGTGATAAGATAGGTTCAATTGGCTCCAATCAATGGCTTCCAGTGTCTACAGCACAGCCTAGTCACCATGGCTAACAGCAATTAACCATTGTGGAGAGGAAGGACTGCCAGTGGCCCTTACCCAAAGGACGCATGCATCAGTCACCTGGTCTCATTCATGTGACACTTACTTTATGAATATTTTCCACTTATTATTCGCATTACAGTTTTAGATCTATATTTTTAAGTTGTTCGTTTTCTCTTCCCTGAAGAGAGAACTGACTATATGACCCTAGTCATGACGGGTGGTATCCAGTAGGATCCTTCTTCCTGGGGTTAATATTGCTCTGACCACACCTAGTGCACTGGTGCCTTGTCACTATAGGGATGCCATCTGACAAGAAGATCACAGTCTTCATCTACAGTCACAACAGTGGACCACATGGGTTTCCCAAGCTTTGGGTCCCATCCTGGTTTCACTGTGTATATGTGGGCATAGTAAAGAAGTCCACAAATGCCTGAATAAAAGAATATCAAGTATTTATTTGAGAAACACTCAGCCAATGAAGGAAGACAGACACTGAGGTCTTCTGCTCTGGAGAAGCAGAGTGTTGCACTCTGATTTGTAACCACCACACGTGGTGGTCCCGGGCCCCAAGTAGCACCTGAGACTCCGCCCCAAAGGGACAGGTATATCAAAGGCTATTGGCTGAATGAGTTCCCACACCATGTAACAAGTATAGAGTCAGGAAAATGAAGAGTTACAACTTATTAGATAAAACAAAATCAGGCATGGAACATAATGGAGAGGGAGTGGGGAGGGACTGAATTTTTTTCCAAGCAGAGTCGCCTCCTACTTGAATTGTGAGCTAGCGTCCACCCACGTGTGCGGCACCACATACTTCCGGTGTGATGCCACCAACACCCACATGCGGTGAACCGCAACCAGTTGTTCTACCGCTGGCATCGAGCTCTGGGGAGCAGAATGGAAACTGCCATTCCAGAAGTAACCTGTGCTGGTGGCCATGTGGACAGTCACGCAGTGTCTCCTTCACAAGATGGAAATGATGTTTCGAGATTTGAGGACCCTCCTCAGGGAGCTGTGGAATGTTAGCAAGAACAGCACTGAGCAGACCCAGAACTCATTTTCTAGAAACTCTGAAAGCCTTCCACCAGCACGCGCCTCCCTCTGCTGGAGCTGCCAGGCTTAAGTTTCTCACTATTTTTATTTTTTTGGAGAAATGATCATTCTTATAAATAGCCTTTTAAATGTCAAACTAACTGTTTGAATAATTTATCTCTACTTCTTATCCTGTATAACTTGCTTAATTTTCTTGGGCATGTCTAAAAGGTTAAGGGGGAAAGTGTTTTACAAATAAGCATCAAAAATAAACAACCAGGATCTCTCTCTCTCTCTCTCTCTCTCTCTCTCTCTCTCTCTCTCTCTCTCTCTCTCTCTCTCTCTCTCTCTCTCTCTCTCTCTCTCTCTCTCCTCTCTCTCTTGCTCGCTCTCTCACTCTCACTCTCCCTCTCTCTCTGAGTATGTGTCTCTCTTTTTAAACATAGGTTCTGGGGAATGAACTCCAAGTCATGCATGTCCTTCACTGATGGAGCTACATGCCCAGCTCTGGGATACATTTCTTAAACACCAGCTTTCTCTCTGACTCATGGTGTTGGGTCCCACATGGCTGGAAGGTGGTCTTCTTTTTGATGTCCTATTTGCATTTGGCTCTGACTGTTCATCAGTCACCTACAGTTGAGCTTAAGATAGTTTAAACCAATAATCTTCCAACCAGAGCACTTCTTCCACAGCTACAGTAATACCCCAACTTTCCTTCATCAGAGAAAGGGGCCACTTCTGAGAACTCCCACCCCAACCCTGGGCATACTGAACACTTGTCAGCTTGGCTGTCTCTGTCCTCCTTGGTCAGGGTCAGTTACAATTTGGCTGGTAGGCATTTAAAAACAAGAAGCATGTTATCATTCCCTTAACTGAAGTTCTCACAACATATACAGAACAAAGGCAAGATGCATCTGGGAGTCTGCCAGAAACATATGTTCTAGTCCTTCCTCCAGACATGCTGAATCAGGATCTCAGGATAAGAACTCTAGTTCTCCAGTGTGGCAGTGTATTATTTTAAGATCTGGAGACAGGGAACTAAGAATGTATCAGTTGATAGCATTCTTACGTAGCATGCACACAGCCCTCAGTTCAACCCCCAACACTATAGAAGACAAGTGTGGTGGTGCCTGTAATGGTAGAGGCAGTAATATTAGAAACTCAATGTTGTTCATCCTCAGCTACAACAAGAGTCCTGACCTGCACGAGATCCTGTCTCCTAAAAGAGTACTGACTTCATGACCCCCAGAGATGACAAGTGCATGGACACTGACTTTTTCAAGAGCCCTTAGTGACCGACAGGTAACAAAATTGAAAAACCTCTGGACTGGAACATAGAAGCTCTAAACTTAGATGTCTCCCCAGTGCAGTGCCCTTTGGCATTGGTGCTCCAGCCCACTGCACCTAAAAGTCCATTTCTCCCTAGCAGCCAGTATAAAGCAAGATTCACTGCTTTGAACACCGTATACTAATACAGAGGATTCCAAATGTTGTCATTCACCGTTTTTTTCCCTTCTAGTATCACTTCTAGAATAAGTCTGGGAATGGGGCTAGCCATGCCCCCCCCCCGTTGACTCCTGAGCACTCTCTATAATGAGTCATTGGATTCTCTACCTGCCTTTGAACCTTGAGTTGCAGAGAGCAGGAGATCCCTGCAGGAGGTAGCAATGGAGATCTCACCCTCCTGGGCAAGCCCTTTCTCCCTTGACACTACTGCTTCTGTGCTTTAGAAAGGAATGATTCCTCTATACTCCTTCTATGCTCACTGCTTATATTCAGAGATGGCCCTATGGCAATTTTATGAAAACTCTTAAATATCCAAAGTTGCATTTAGCATAGCCAATTTCACTGCAATTAACATGCCCTAGTGGATGTAAATGACCTAGAGAACATAAGGCCCAGCTTAAAATCCTACAGTAAGCATGCAAATTTTTTCCAGGAGAGCTCAGATCTCATTACCTCTGGGAAGCCCTTCCCTTCTTTGTATTACATAAAATAAGCAGGTTTTCTACCCAGTGGCCTCCTACCTCTGTGGGCCTCTCCTCTCTTTCAATTAGCAATCTGCTAAATGGATTCATTGGTCATTTTCTTTGCTTTCATTTCATCAAAATCTCTTTGTTCTATTTGAGACAGGGTCTCAATTATTGCAGGATGGCCTTGAGTTCACTACATAGCTCTGGATGGCCTTGAGTTGCTAATTGTTCTGTCTCCAACTTCCAAGTACCAAGAGTGTAGGCATACACCATATACCACAGCATATGCTTGATAAGGAACTATGGCTTGAACCCCGGACTTTGTGCATGCTGGGCAAGCACTCTACTAGCAGAACCACACCCCTGCCCTTTCCATTGGATTTTATTCCTCTGTGGTGAGGGAGGGCAGATCTTCAGAGCTAACTTTGGTCCCATTGGCTGGCAGGTTTCTCAAGTAAACAAGGCCATTGCCCCTACCCCAGAACCTGAGTACTTTTCTATTTTGAGAAGATTTCTCTGATCAGGCTTTTCTTTAGAATCAAATGGGTGTATTGCACACGAAGGGAAGAAAGGTGCACAAGACCCTAAGTGCTGAACCTTCACCAGGGCATCCATGTACTTCTCTGACTCACACCAGGACCCAGTCACCCACCTGCAGGACATGGATTATGCCTGGCATTGGGTATGGAGGAAAATCATTTCCCAGGGCAACCACAACAAACTCCACAACCATATCAAGTAAGGCAATGGAAAGTTATTGTCTCAAGTTCAAGAGCTCAGTGACCCTAAGCCAAGATATCAACAGGACTGGGAGGACAGCAATAGAACTGGGAGGCGTCAACACCACTGGCAGGACATCAAGAGAGCTTCGAGACTGTCAACAGGACTGGGAGGACAGCAACAGGATTGTGCTCTTTCTGCAACTTCTAGGAGTTCTTTCCCACCTCTTCCAGTTCCGGGTGATACCAAGCATCCCGTGACTTCTTGCTCTGTTATTCTAGTTCCTACCTATTTTCACATGGTCCCTTCTTTTGTACCTTTGCGTCGTCATCATCCGTCTTCTAGGAAGACATTGCCTTTGGACTTAGGGTTCCTTTGAATCAGTTCACTCAATGCCATCACTTCTACAAAGTCTGTTTCAGAATAAGGCTTCCCCTCTGAGGTTCTAAGCTATGAATTTGGGGTGGTGGTGTTAGAGCAGATAGCTAGGCAAACATTAGCAGAGGCAAGAAGGTGTTATAAGGGACCTACCCTTTTGCAGCTAGGCACATCTAGGGAGGAGTAGTTAAACATGAGGTAACCAAGGAAACCACTGCATCTGGGAAGCTGCATCTTCTGATAGTTAAAAATGGCCCTTTGTGGCTCAACATTTTTAAGGATGGAGTTGGGTTCTTCTCCCATATAGAAATTAAGGAGTGAAGGCTTGTTCCATCAACTGTATATAGCCACTAATGAATATCCTGTTAGGTAAGGTAAGTGAGAAAAAACAGAGGCGGTACCCAAGGAGAAGAAACCATTAAAAATGGTGAAAGCAATGGAATTTATAGTACTGGGAATTGAACCTAAAGCCTCAATAGGCTAGGCAAGTGTTCCACCACCCAGCTACATTCCCAGCTTTCTTCTTATGTTTTTTTATATTGATACTGGATTCCATTAAATTATCCACTTCATTTGGAAACCATGATTACCTTGCAAGCTATGTTCCTCTTGCCTCGGCCTCCTGGGTTGCTTGGATAGTAATTTTGTACCACCAGGTCCAATTAAAAAACCCACACCACAGAACCGTTTGGGCAGTCCACTCCAGTCTCTCTGGGAGGCTCCCTTGCTCTGCTTTGCTAACTAAACAGTCTGTCTCTTGTCTGGGTATCTCCTATAAGAAGACAAGAACTGAGGACAGCAACAAGAAGACACTGTCCAATATAAATTATACCATTAACTGATAAGATACCTCCACAGAAACATTAAATGAAGTACCAATTCTTCATTGAACAGGTGGGTTCCAGAGCCCAGCTAAGTTGGCTGGTAAAGATAGCCTTCCTAGTAGCACATCTGTGTTATGGGATAGTGGTATTTATTCCATCCCAGAATCCCCATCTTTCACATTCATCGTAATGTGTTTCTTCCCAAACAGTTGGCCACAAGAAGACATGCACCCCAACCAATTCCTAAGACAGAAGTGTGGGTAGTCATAATTGTAAGATGATGAATTGCCTTACATAATAATTTTCCTAAATGAAGCTGGAGATGGAGGCTGACTCTACCCAAAAAAGTCAAAGACATACTGAAGCACAAGTCAAATTCTTCTGAAGACTCCCTTGTGATGTAGGCTGGAGATGTAGACCCAGCAGGATAAGGACAGACTATGTTTATGTCCCTCTGGCCTAGACATCATGGATGTCCTCTTGTATCTCACCTATGGAAGGCTCCTAGGGGTAAAACAGCAGCAGAGTCCCTTGCCAGTCCCCTTTTGCTGCAGAATAGTGAGCAGAGAGAATCATTGTTCTAGCCCTCCATTCAGGAGTGTTTTTAAAGTATTAAAACATCCCCTTCTGCCACAAAGAGCCTTGAGAGCTAACCCAGACCAGCAGTGTCATCCATTTCAGGAGAGCTTTAAGCTTTTCATACCTGTTTTATCCCACACTCAAATGAGGCAGCCCACTCATTTCCCATCCTGTGCTTGAATGCCCAGGCTACAAGCTGTGTTTGGAAGGTCCTGAAGATGTAGACCAGAGAATCAGAATCAGAACTGCTGGTTCCAACTTCCACTCTCCAACAGGACCTATGCCCTGAAGCAGAACAAGCTTCTAGCTTTCTGAATGAAGCTCTCCCACCCAGAGATCCCTTGGAAACAGAGTTCACATTCCTGGGACTGTCCACAGTCAGGAGAAGTTGATCCTCTCTTTCCCTGCACTTTCCTGGTGGGAGAAGCAGTCCTCAAGTACACACATGTGACTCTGGCAAAATTATCCATCAAGACTACTTATCATGATCTTGACATACATGGCCAACCGCGCTTGTTGGGGCTGCAGGCTAAGAAAGGCTTCATGAGGTGAGGGGACTGAGAATACAGGCTACAAAGGACAGTAAATCTCACTCTAAACTTCAGTGGAGGGGTGCTGTCAAAGACTAAGGAGGATTCTCCAGGTAAACAAGTCTTTTATAGATTTAGCAGTGTTTTAGTAGGTTAGCAAGTGCCTTTCTTTAGCAATTAAACAGACTTCTATAAAAGCACAAACAACATTCTTTGGCCTTGATGTGGTGCTAATGCCCCCTCTGGAAAGGAGAGAATTTAAAAGCCTTCTAGTCAGACCTGTGCTAAGGAATGGGAGTCTTAGCAGAGGATTGTGGGTCAATAGGAAGGGGTCAAAGACTCTGTCATATCCCCCTATACCTTCTCAGAAGAGGAGATTGGCATAACTGCAGGACAAGCCCCTTCTTAATACCACACAGGAAGAAGAAACCACAAAGCAAAGCTGGTCAGGACAGAGGGGCATTCTCCAAAGCTGGGGTGCTAATCGGGAAACCTGATGGTCCTCAGAGGGGTATAGGAAGAAGCTATGGGAAGATACTGTAGGCAGAGAGACAGCGAGGCAGGCTGTGTCGTTATGAAGGAGGCATCATGTCCACAAACAAAGTGCCCAGGCACCCTGGGATCTGGGAGACAGCATGGCCAGGCTCTGATTTTGACAAATGGGAGTAGTTAGATTGTCTATGGCTTCCTTCCCCCATTCCCACTTTATAGGAAAATTAAACAGAGAAAACAGACACAGAGGACATTTATCCGGCCCCTATCACAATATCATAACGCTTTCAGAGGCAAGAAGACAAGTGCTGGATGAAAAACCAAGCCTAGGAAAGCCTGGTCAGCTTACACCTGGCCCCATCCACACCTATCCTCTGTAAGTGAGGTCCCCTTCCCACTACCACCTCTGGAGCTGTGGGCCTGATTTTGATAACAAACAAGTTGATACACCATATAAAGAACTTTCCTGATGTCACCAAACCCGAGTCCAGAAATTCATCTCACAAAAGAAAATGGCCTCTTACCACCTGCTTGAGGCAAGTGCCTCTTCCCAGTCCTTTGACACAGGGGCTGGTATCCCTGCAGCACACTTACCCTGATGGATGCTCTGCCTGGATGTTGTAGCCAGAAAGAGAGGCTGTATTCATTCAGGGGACAAAGAATGGAGGAGGAGCAGAAAGGAAAGCTATCTGATACAAGACTCAGGTAATTCACACCCAGGGCTTGTAGCTGAGAGGTCACAGATATTGTATAGGAATATTAAAGGGGACACGTGGGCTAAAGAATGGAAGGAATATTTGTGTGGTTTCTGGGAACAGGTGAAGATCTCCCCAGAACTCAAGTGCCACCTCTTTTCACTCCCTTCATGGTGCGCTGTTTCTAGTCATTCAGTTGGCAAGTATCTTTGAAGGGGAGAGAGAGACTCAGTGAATCTAAGTCAAGTCAGCCTGTGAGATAACTGAGAAAAATGTTTCTCAAATGACCAATGCCTTTACCTTGAACTGAGTCAGTCCAGAAAGGGGGAGAGACAACATGAAGGCAGAGAAGCCAAGCCTTTTCCTCTCATTCCTGTCAGCCATCAGATACTGGGGGCCCAAAGGGGTCAGTGTTTTCAGAAATGGCCTTCCAAACTCTGAAGAGTAACCTAGGCAACCATGCCATCACAATGCACATGGCAGACGTGTCATCCACAGCAAAGCTGGCAGGAGACTAATAATGTGTTGCTAGCTGCATGACCTTCAAAACTTGAGATTTTTCTATGTCAACCAAGAGCAAGTGAAACTGAGGGCTTATTTGGCCTTGGTGACACCAAGGGACTTGTCATAAAGAGACTGTGGTTCTGCTCTGATAGCTAATATCTGGGGCTGGCCAAGGACATGGCATGGAATGAGGGTTGTCTTCTGTAGTACCCAAGGCCTGCAATGAACATAGTCAGAGAAACCACAAACACAAAATGCTCATCAGTGCCACGGTGGTGGGGATGTCATGAGAGGGAAGAAGGAAGACATGGTCCTTCTCTTCCAAATCCTGGAGCCAGAGACATCATGTGAAAATTCTCTAGACAGAAGAAGCCAGAATTTACTGATCTATTGATGACCCCATGATTAATACCACTCCACAAAATCTGAAAAACAAGATCCCTGACTTCAGCAAGGGTCAATGTCCTGGGATTGTGGGACCCAATGGTTGCCATACAGAAGCTAGGATGGCATTTCATATCTACCTTTGTCTTGTTCATACTCACATGAGCCTTACGCTCTTCCTGTAACCCTGAATGCCTGGTGATGGCATTTTTGCCTCTGAAGAGTCATGTGAGCATGTCTGGAGACACTTTCCTTATCTGCGAGTGTGTGACTGCTGGCATCTCGATGTTAGAAGGCAGGGATCTCATGAACACCCTGTGATGCACAGACCAGCCCCATTGTGCTCTGCCCCAATGTCCAATATAGAAGACAGACACTTGGCTGTAAGCCCCAAAGGTTCAGGTTCTAGATTTTCAAAATGTTTTCAAATTCCAGATTCATTCATCCAAGCTAATCGTGACTAGCCCCCATATTTAAATAATTACATCTTGGAGGCCAAAGTAGGACATCTTGAGACAAAATGCACAAGAGAGACTAAAAAGAGAGGAAATATGAAATCATTCATTTTCTAGCCAGCATTCAGTAAGTTTGGACAAACTTATCACATCATGGTGTGAATAAAAGATTAGGTCCCAAATAAGACCAGTATGATGTTTGCCTGTGACCTATCACCTTGGCATATTCCCTGATGTCCCCATATTAACAAGCGTGGCAGGAGCCCAGGCAGTACCGCCTGTAAACACAATGTCAACTGAAGGAGAGGCATGTAATTACAGCAGGCAGGAGATGGAGCTCACCAAATTGCATGTTTTCCAGCTTCCCAGTTCACAGTTTAATAATACCGCCTGTAATTACACACCACTACAGCATGTGATGTCAGAGGCACACTCAATACATGCTTTGGGGATCTGCAGTGGTCCCGCGGTGCATCCAAGGCTTCCCCTGTGCTCAGGGTGTTCTAGCCTCCCTGTAGATCTAATTAGCCAGAAGAGCAAAGGAAGCAATAAAACAGCTGCACCTCCAAGCAAACAGTGTGTCTCCACCGACAAGGGAAACGTGCTATGAGCCTATGGAGACCCTTCAGCAGAACATCCCTAGCTGGTACGGCATACACAGGTGGGTGCTAGACCTCCCACCCAGATACACCCACCATGACATCAGATGTCCCACTGTGGTGATACTTGTGTCCTTGTGTTTAGGTATCCTGGGCCAATGTCCCACAGCCCAGAGTGGAAATGACATTGCTTACTGCCCTGAAATCCAAATGTCTGAGTTAGAGGTGATGATTCCCTGAAGACTCTGTGGAGGGACCTGCTCTGAGCCCCTTTCTATGGTTTGCGGATGGCCATTCTCTTACTGTTGACCAAGTGCCTGACAGAAATAATTTGTGTGACGAGAGTTACTTTTGAGTGACTGATAGTCAGTCTATGGTCACTTGGCTATTTCTGCTTCTGTTGTGCAGCAGAAAATCATGGAAGCTGAAGTGTGGTTCTGAGGAGCTTCATGGTAGACAGGAAGCAAAAGCTAGAGGTATAGGCAGAGGGCATGGTAAGCCGTAGCCTCCGGGAGCACGTTCCTAGATGCTGCCTACAACTAGGCCCCACCCCCTACCTTTCACTTTCACTAATGCCATCATACTGAACTCATCAACACATCAAGCCATCCACAGGGTCAGAGCTTTCAGGATCTGAACAACACTAAAGATGCCCTCACTGACACACCAAAGATGTGGCTCGGTGTTTTGCTCCCTCTCCATCTCTCATGGCTTTATTATTTGTGGTAAGGTCTCACTCTGTTGCTCATACTGGCCTGGCACTCACTGGGCAGTTCAAGGTGGCCTTGAAACTTCTGCAGTCCTCCTGCCTCAGCCTCCTGAATATTGGGATCTCAAGTGTAAGCTGCCATACCTGGCTTTCAGGTCCTTGCTAGTTCAATCAAGTTAACAGTTAAGATCACTCATCTTCTCTCTGTGTCTTTTTGCATGTATGTGTGTGTCTCTGTGTCCAATAGCCCCTATTACAAGGACACAGATCCTATTGTATCAGAGATGGCCCTGCACCAGTGACCTCAGTATAACTGGATTACCTTTGCAAAGACTACTTCCAAATAAAACCACTCTGAGTCAGATTTACATTCTTTTTTGGGGGGAAGGGGTTCAAGACAGGGTTTCTCTGTGGCTTTGGAGGCTGTCCTGGAACTAGGTCTTGTAAACCAGGCTGGTATTGAACTCACAGAGATCCACCTGCCTCTGCCTCCTGAGTGCTGGGATTAAAGGCATGCACCACCACCTCGTGACCAGATTTACATTCTTCAGAGGGAACATAATTCAACCCATCACTCACTTCTCTCACTGGCTTCCTCTTTCACAGAGGCACTATAGCGAGATATGTCTACCAAAGACCCCAGGAAGGTTCAAGCATTTTCAGGTGCAATCCCCCAACAATCCTGGCTTAAACTCCATACATTTCTATAAAATGACAAGATTGGTTTGTGTAGTTGTGTAGTTGGAAATGGCAGGTCAGGATTTGAACCTGGGTCTGACTAATAGAAAAACTTGGGTCCTTCCTAGTCCCACCTGCTAATTCCTACTTCTTCTCTTTATCCCTGTAACTGACTGAAGTAAATCAGTCTTAATTTAGCTCTCTGTGTGCTAGAGAACGCTCCAGGTCCTCCAGAGAGAACTAGAAAACCCTGTGTGTCATGAACGTGCTGTTGGGAAACTCGCTTCTACCGTTTTATATTTTTAACTCAGGCAGCAAAAGTAACCCTTCTACTTTGTGGTTATCGTCTAAGTCAAGCTGGTATGACACTGGAAAGGCAGCCTCTGGTTGTCTGGCTTTTATTTCAGTCTAATGCCAGGCTTCTTGCCTTTGGAGCAGGAGGAAGTATATGACTCCAGGCAGCACATTCCCTCTGCCTCTCAGTGAGAGTGAGTCTCAGGACAGTGGGCATCAGACAGCAGAGTCCCCCAGTGGCCACAGGTTGTCTGACTTTGGAGAACATGCCAGAAGTCAGAACTGCAGACAAAGTCACCACTTCCTCTCCACTTTTCCTGCTTACCTTGACCCAGTTCCAATTACCTGTCTAGCCAAAACTCGACTTGAAAGGCAGACTATGTGCTTTGCCCCACAAATCAAGATATTCAAATTCTATCCACTATACTGTAGGTGACATGATCCCACATTCACAAAGGCATCGGAATGGAAACTGGAACATGGCAGCTAGAGGTGGACCTGCAGGAGTTTGTGTCTTCGTGCTCAGCATCCCTTTCAGCAAAAGGTCCTCCTGCTCACCCCCTCCTCCCTCCTGCCACACCAGGACTGCTAAGGTCCACACAAGCACCACTGTTGTCCTTCCTCTCACCTTGGGTGAAATTATGACCCAAGAATGTATGCTTTGGTCCTAATCCTAGCACCTATACAATGACCTTATTTGGAAACTGGTGAGAACTACAATGAGGTCCCCAGTGAGGCTGTGGAGCTGTAATGGGCATCCTAGCCAGCAGAGGGGACCCATCATCCAGTCAGGTGCCACTTGGCGGGATGCAGAGTCAGCAGGGAGACAAGACTCCGAACATGCCTATGGGGAACCCTGTAGACTGGCCTAGTTGGGGTGAGAAAGCACACCCTCAAACAGTGAGATGAAATGACCCTTTGTTCCTTAAGGTGCTTTGGTCACAAGAGATGTGTAATACAGATTAGTAGCAGGTAAGAACTGGTATGGTTCTGCCACACCCCAGTGATGCTAGGGAGAGGTGGAGAAGACTGCTACCCAGCATTGTAGAGGGACCACAGCTCCATCACAGCTTGACTTGGCCTTCTGCCCTGTGGCAATGACACAGGGCATGCCTCTGTTGTTTCGGGTGCCCACTTTGTGGTTTTTCGTGATGACAGCACAGGGTGACAGCATAGCTCCTCCATTGCCTTCTGCATTGTCATCTGTCAGTTCTGATGGGAGGCACAACCACTCCAGTGAAGATCAGCTCAAAGAAAGTTTTCTGGTGGTTAAAAACAACAACAACAACAACAACAACAAAGAAACCTAAATTCTGTTTAGAAAAAGGAGGTGTATTCCACATGGAGGGATGCTCTCTCAGTCTGGACACATGGGGAAGGGCCTAGGCCCTGCCCTGGATGAAATGACAGACTCGGGAGAACCCCGATGCAGGGCCTCACCCTCCCTGGGGAATGGTGTGGGGATTGGGTGGAGGGCCTAGGGACTGGTGGAGGGACAAAGGAGGAGGGGAGGAAGCTGGTTGACATGTGAAGCAAGCTTGTTTCTAATTTAAATTTTAAAAAATTATATAAAAAAAGAAAAAAGGGGGCTTGTTAGAAACGATCATGTCCTTGATATTGAGGGCATAGCATACATACAATATCCCAACCATGTCTCGTTCATTGCCTCCTTTTCCCTTGAATTGGATATATTTGCTCTAGTTGCTTCTAGCAATAGGTCTTAAGTGTGTATGTTCTTACATTTCCTTCTCCTAGAGCATACTTGATATTTGCTATCTTTGTATATAGTTTTGCATCAAGGCTAAATTGTTTCTTTAGACCAAAAGGGGAATTGTAATGAGATCTTCACACCCCCCCCCATCTGTAGAGCTGACCACACCCAAATGGGGGTGGTCACAGGTCCAGACATGGCTGAGAGGAGGTCTGGGTCGAGACCTTGCTGGCTCTCGCTTCCTGGTCGGGTCTCCGAGATTATCCAGGTGGCAGGGTCGGCGGCCTTGGAGCAGGAAACTGCAGCAGCCATCTGCCTCTTGTGCAAGTGAATTCTCCCTGAAAAAACTTCACCTAATCTGTACTGAATGTTGATTCCCTCGCAATACTCCCCACCTGCTGCCTCTCCTACCTGAGTCACCACAGAGCCATACAGCACTGTTTCTCCCTGGCGCGACTCCCTCATTAAACAGAAACACAGATGAAACACAAGCATGGGATTGGACGGATGCAAACTCTCTCTGCGAAGAACAAAGAGCCTCTGATAAGGCCACTCGAACATTATTTAGTTTCTCGTCAACCACTAGAACATCTGTGTGTTGTTTCCGTTCCTCATTGCTGTGATGAAAAATACCTAACAGAAGGTACTCCAGGGGGAAGAGGCTTGTGTGGGATGCAGAGGTGGGGAAGGCATAGGGGCAGGAGCCTGTGCCTCTGCTCCTCACACCTGGTTGCACAGAAAGCAATGCAACCTCAAGCAGAACCTTCAAAGGCTGCCCCAGTGACCCATCCTCACCTATCCCAGGAGAGCTCTGGTCTGACCTTAAACTTCTTGACCTCGGCAGCAGGTACCATCTGAATTTCCACCAGGGTTCTCACCAGAATGGCCCAATGGCCTCGTCCTACAGCCCTCTGAGGCTTCTCTTGCCCACATGTCTAAACTCCCACATTCCTCTGTAATGTCTAAGAACACAGGGTCAGGTTTGTCCCAATGATGGCCTTATCCGGGGCATGTGACAACTGTTCTTTTTGTCATGACCAGCCAAGATGCAGAGAACATGACCAGATTCCTAGTTAGACTATAGTCTTCAAAAGCCCACCCCAGTGACACACCTGTCAGCCAGCGCCCATCTCCTAAGGGTCACACAACTTCCCAGAATGGCACCACCAGCTGGTGACTAAGTATTCAAATACATGAGCCTGTAAAGCACTGGTTCTAAACTGTCCTCATGCTGTGACCCTTTAGTACGGTTCCTCATGCTGTGGTGACCCCCCAACCATAAAATTATTTCATTGCTACTTCATAACTGTAATTTTGCTACTGTTATGAATAATAAGCATCTGATATGCAGGATATCTGATAATGTGAGCCCTAAGAGAGAGTCATTCAACCCCCCCAAGGGGTTGGGGCTCATAGGTTGAGACTTTCTGCTATAAAGGAAGGCTCAGAATCAAACTATGACTAACATGTATGAGCTATCCTCACAAGGAGACTTCTCTCTCAGTCTCCCCAGAAAGCCCTTTGGAATACTGTGAACCCTTTCAGGTGCTGGGAAGGGTCTCCTATGGTGATCCAGTGCATATCTGTCAATATCCTTTAATAAGAGTCATGGATACCCAGATACTTAAATATTAGGAAAACACACATCAGCATGAACATGACTATTGGAGATGGCATCTCTGCCTGACTGAATCCCTGTGGACTTCCCTATGGTCCAAGATTCCTGAAAAAGACTACCAGTGACCAGAACCACATGTCTCTAACTTGCCACTGAGTATAAGATGGTGGACCGAGGAATGTCCTCAGGTTGCCCAGTCAACACGTTCATTTAATAGGGTTGCTATTCTAAGCCTAGCCCTCTCAGATCTAAGCATTTACCCAACTGGTTGCCTTTGGAGTTCTAGAGTCAATGGATGGTTCTAGAACATGGGCCTCTCAGATGAAGTACACTGAGCACTAGGTCACTCTCCATGGCAGCACCATGACTGAGGCTCATCCAGGGGAAGAGCAAAGAGTTTGTGTGGAAAGATCATTGCCCTCACAAGAGCCAAACACTTGCAGGCTGTAAAGGCCCCCGGCCTCCAGCTCCAGCGCATTTTGTCTGTAATGAACTTTTCTCTCTGAGTTAATTTGAAAGCATTCAAGCTCCCCACCCTCCCTGTCCTCCCATTTCCAGTACCACACTGCTCCTGTTGAAGTTCTAAGCACAGCACATCAAGAACATCCATTCATGCACCTCTCTGACTGGCCCAGGTATCCCTTCCTAGCCAGGGTGTGTGTGTGTGTGTGTGTGTGTGTGTGTGTGTGTGTGTGTGTGTGTGTGTGTGTGTGTTTGAGATAGACTTTCACTCAGTACCTCTGCCTGGCCTATAAATTATGTAGACTAGGCTGGCCTCAAACTCACAGAGATCTGCTGGTCTTCCTCTCCCAAGTGCTGTGATAAAAGGCATGTGCCACCACGTCTGGTCCTTGTCATGCTTTTATGTCTGGTGAGATCTTCAAATGATGCATGCGTGAGCCTCACTCAAGAGGATCTGTTTGATGGGCCCTTAGGGTGCCTGGCATCCTTCAGACAACCATACATGCTGAACAAGCACACCAGAGTAAGCCCAGGGCAAGAAAGGTAAACACTGAGTAGAAAACCCCTGTGTCCATTTCTCCATTCTTTCCTCAGATTTCCTTCCTTTTACTGTAAGAGCCCAGCGGAGTCGGTCACAGCCTACAAATCTTCAGCAGACGAATGGAAGTAATCTTTACACAGCTTCCCTTGGTTAAAAGCATGGAGCTCGGTAAGTTATCCGGTTACTCGAGGAGGATGAGAAGGTTACTTTGCTGTCACATTCTGATCCCTGAATTTGTTGTTTGACCTGAAGGAGAAGAAAATATATTTTTCACACCTGCAAAATTGACTAACAGCAGACTTCATTTGACTTGAATAAACCAGAAGCAATCTGGCTTCGGAATTGGATTAAACACAGAGAGAAGCAGAAATAAGCCATGACTCGTAAAAATGAGGAGCGGATGAAAGCCGATGAGTGAGAGACTTTCTAACAAACAGCACTAAGTGTGGCAGCAACGCTGGGCACGCTAGGCATCAAAGCTGGCAGCGCCACACTTATTAACCTCTCGCGTTCTTAGTACAGTAGAAACCCCAGTTGCGTGGCATCTTAGTCACCACGCTTCAAACAAACAATATCACCAAACACAACCAACCAGGCTCAAACATTTGCACAGGAGGGGTGAAAAAAATCCTTCAGACAAACAAGAGATTAAGAACTGACTTCAAAAATGAGTAAATGATGGAAGAAAGGAAGCACAGAGGCTGCGATTATGAACCACACAGGAGTTGCAAGGACACACGCTGCGCAAGGAGAATGATGGTCCCCCGATGTCTTTTTCATTCACAGGTGAGCCTGTGTTATTCTCAACTGCTCTGTCTGCTTAAACCACACTCTAGGAGTGACGTTCAGAAAATCAACCCAGCAGCTGCTCACCAACATCTCCACTTCAGTAACAATACTTGACCAGACTACGAGAGACTCAAGCTTGGTGCAAAAGGAAGGGCAGCCCCAGTGCCAGAAGAAAACAGATTCCACTGCTCATGGAAGTTAGCCAGGGCTGAGAGCAAACACCATCACCACAGTGTGCTGCCTAAACTCATGAGCCATGCTGTCTGGCTACATCTGTGACATTGCCATCAGAAAGGGCCATCACAATGTCCTTTTAGAGCCACTCTGAAACTAGGCCTAATCGTGTGTCTCATATCCAACAATCAGCCAACAGCCACATGCCCACTTGCTTTGAAATCCGTGTGCTCTAGTCAGACACAATTTTAGGAGTAGTGGATCATGGATTTCCCCTGGTTTGATAACCTTTATGTTCAGATGTTCCCTGAACTGGCAGGATGGGTAATTAAACTGATCGCAGATGAGCTTAGCTTAGGAGGTTATGGGACACTGGACAGCCATCCTCATAGTAAGCAAGTAGTTCTCTGCATTTGACAAAGAGATTTAAGGTTTGTTTTAAAAACACTCTCTATTTATGCATCCCTAGCTTCATACTATTCCCAAACCCAAGCATTTGTAAATTTTTACAATTTTTATAAATTCCAGCATATCCTGGACTTTAAACATTCTAGCCTGTGGCCTGTCTCCTTGACCCCCAGGCTGTGACGCTGGAAAAGCGTCATGGGCTGGATTGCATTTCCTGCTCACACACTGCCTTGTTCTAGGTCACAGCACAGCTTTTGTGAGGAACTTTTAAAAATAGCACGCTTGGGTTCCAAGTGTGAGCTAGCTCATCATTGCCTAAGCATTGCCTTGGAGAGAAGCCCAGCCTGGAGGCTGCATGAGGTGTGGGAGCCAGGCAAGGGAGCCAGACAGATGGGATGAGGCTCTGGACAGTGTGCAGGACATGGCAGAGCCATAAACAACCCACCTCACTGCAGTTGCCACCTGGGAGTCAGCCCTTGAGTCCCACAGATGGGTGGACATTGGGAGTTCTTCCAGGAGGGAAATGTTGGAGCAAGCCCATGCAGGATCCCAAAGCTGGTTCTCTGATCTCCATGAGCTGCCTGTCTCAGCTTACAGTGACTCCCTCTTAGATTTTGGCCTATGCCCTTTCAGTTCTCAGAGACACCGAGACCTGAGCTGTCATCCTTTCTTGGACCTGGAGGCCCAGAACATGGAATAGATGGTTAATTTTCTAAACGTTATTCCCAGAGGCTCTTCTGGAAGTAGGAGGTGAATACAGAGTAAGAAAGGGGATCAAAGCTTTTCCACACTGTTCTTCTCTATGTTTGGATCAGGGATCCCATCATCACCATCCCATAGGTTATTTATAAGACCCCCCTGGTGTCAATTGCTTGGCTGATCACTGGAAAGCACAGAGGAGGATGTAATGAGTCTTTCCTGTTCCTCCAGCCAGCTCTCAAATAATGACATGGATACTTCTTATTAATTATGAAAGCTTAGCCTATAGCTTAGGCTACTTCTTATAACTTAACCCATTTATATTCATCTACATTCTTATCATATGGCATTACCGCTCTTTCATCTTGTACCCCATTTCCTCTGTGTCCCCTGGCATCTCCTGTGAGCCTAGATTCTCCTCCTCTTCCTTTCTATCTCCGAAATCTTGCCCATACCAATCAGAGCAAATACATCTTCACACCATGTACAAACATCCCACAACATTTCCCACCTTTGTCTAAAGAAAAAAGGAAAGGCTTCAACTCTAATATCGTAAAACTATATACACAGAAATGTGTACTGTGTGAAGATGTATTTGCTGTGATTGCTATAATAAAAAAGCTGAATGGCCAATAGCTAGGCAGTAGGTATATGAGGAATTTCTGGAGAGAAAATGGAAGAGGAGAGAATCTAGGCTCACAGGAGATTCCAGGAGACACAGAGAGGAAACAGGAGGTGCAAGACTGAAGGAAGGTAATAGCACGTGATAGAAGGTAGATGAATATAAATGTGTTGTGGGAGCTAGTTAGGAATAAACCTAAGCTTCATGCTAAGCTCTCATAATTAATAACATGTCTCAGTGTCATTATTTGGGAGCTGGCTGGTGGGACAGAAAAAGACTTGTTACATATGGCATCCAATGTGGAAGCTTGAATACTCACATAGGACCAGAGAAAGTGGTGTCTCAAGTAGGCTAAGATCTTTTTCTGAAGAGACATAGTATATACATAAAGGGATAAAAGGGTGAATTGTTGAGTCTACTTTTAAACAATCACTAGTCTCAAATATTTTATATTGATATGGATTTTTGTAGACTGATACAAATTTAAGGTTATTTTATTAAACTGTATGTTTCTACTCTTATTTAAGATATTGTACCTATGCATCTCATTTAAAAATGTAATGTAAAATTTTGGTCCTTGAAAACTATTTAGGATAATAAAGAAATACAGATTAGTAGTTAGTTATCTATAACAATTAATCTTATAGTCTTGTTAGGTATGTTTTCAAGGTCATACAGAGATATATTTTAAATAGATGCTCTTCAAACACTTCAAAGACTTACAGAAAGTGGCATTTTAAATGTTCTGATAACATAAGGCTTTTCATGACAGTGAGACATGATTGCCCCTGGTAGCACCAAGTTACTTCAAAAGAGTTACTTCGATGATGGGCATCGAAGACCCTCTATATGGAGTTTGCTTTTATTTGTAGCAAAGTTTGCCACCAGGCAAAGAAACTGTCCTTGCCTTGCCTTCTGATAGTATGCTGTCCAAACTGGACAAGCAGGACACAAAAGAAAATGACTGCCATGAGAAGGTAGAACATTCCTTCAAAATTTCTGCTTCACGGAAAAGTCTGTCAGGTAGCCTAGGCCCATAAGCCAAAGATAGATGCCCCAACATTGCAGGAGGAGGAGAGACTCTCCTTACAGGTAGCTTATGATGCACATGAGGGAAAAGCAAAACTAGGTCTTAAATGTTTAGGTGAAGTATTTCAAATAGAGCCAACTGAAAAAGTCACAGTACACACACACACACAACACAAACTTGCACACGCATGCACACAAACACACACATGTGCACACACCACACACACACACACCTATTCAAGTGTTGAGGATGCACCCAAAGGACATGATCATCAGTGCAAGGTAAAATAACAATGTTGCCTTCCAATGTGGCAGTAACAGAGATTACTCAATCAGTCTGCCCATCTGTCTATGGTTTGACTATATGATAGACTGTATAAGAACACCTAGGATAGCTAGGAACTAGTTCCAAATATTCAGGGATACAAAGCCCCTGGGTAGTCTAGAAGCCTAATCACTGTGCCACTGTAGACAGGTGTTACCTTCAGACTTAGAAGTGACACACGGGTGCACAGTTGTTCCCAGAACAGATTCTGCCAGGATTTCACACATGTACTTTCTAGAGCTAGAGAAGGCTGGAAATGGAAGCCACAGCCATCTAGAGTGAGCAGGAAGTGCATGAGGAAGATATGGAACCAGTGTCTTTTGTGTTCACAGACTCCTTCGTGAGAGGAATGTTCCCTTGTGTCGCTATGCAAAATGTCGCAGCTGGGCGACTTAAAGAGCAGAACCTACTGTCACCCAGTTACACAGAGTAGAAATCCAACGTGAAGTGTAGGAGATAGGAGAGACGCCTGAGCCTTGTTCTCTGCTGCCTCTCCCTGTGTCTCTCTTCTCAGATCTGCATCCAGGTTCCACTTCTTTGTGTTTTCCAATATACCAAGTGTTTTTAGTTACTTCTTTGAAATTGTCATTAAATGTAATTTCATCTCTTTCAGTCCCCCTCTCATCCCTCCCCCCAGATCTACTCTCCTACTCACTTAACTTCGGGGCAGCACAAATTGGACCCAGTGGGTTTTTTTAATTCCCACATCTTAAATGAGTTCTAGTCCATACTAGACTAGGACTCATCCAACTACTTTAATCTAACGTCCTTGTTAGGGCCCTGTCTTCAGATACTGTCTGACCCACAGTGAGGTGCTGATGGAGACTATGATTTCAAAGGATGGTGAAGAGGAGTGACTAGAAGCTCTGGGGAGGCTGAGGAGACTGCTCAGTAGTTAAAACCACTCTCTACTCTTGAAGAGGACTTATGTTCAATTCCCAGCGCCCACCTGGAAACTTACAAGCTATCATACTCCAGGCAATCCATAGTCTCTTCTGATCTCACCATACACACTCTGAGTACACATTCATACATGTAGGCAAAACACTCATACAATGAAAGCAAAAGAAATATGTAAAAAGTAATTTTAGGGGAGACACAGTTCATTCATTCTACACCTCGGACATGGGGATATGGAAGAGTAGACACAGCCTTCCCCTCACCCAAACCCATGAGTTCAGACAAAGTTGTGTTGAGCTAAAGCAAATTGCCACAGCGTTCTGTGATGTGTTTTGCCAAAAGCAGCTTCTATACATAGCTAACAGCAACCTACAGTAAACAAGATGGTGCTGCCCAAGTGTGCCTTCCTGTAACTAAGCTACTGATCTCAGCCAATCACAGCTGTTGCATTTTAACCAATCACAAACCAGCTACTAGCCAGACCATGTTTACCAAAGGAAAGTGCCCATTGTAACCAATCGCATTGTTTCTACACATCATTTCCTTCTCTCGGGCTATCAATAGAACTTCTCTGTGTGGAGTCCATTCTTTAATCTGAAAGGATTCCTGATTCTAAAAATTTTGTGTAAATTTTGCTAAATTGAGCTGGTTCCCATATTTCTTATAACTGTTGAATTATCTGAATAATTGTCACTCCTAAGAAGCCGTTAAGAAGTGAGATGAGGCCATTGTGGGAAAGATGGAGGGGTCCATTTTTAACTATTCTTTCTTATTTGTTGAGAATTTTATACACATATACAATGTGTCTTGATCATATTCATACCCTTCAACTGATTCCCATCATATACCCCTCACGACTTCATGTGCTTTTCTTTTCTTTTTCTTAATAACCAAATTAGTGTTGCCCATGTTTGCATGAGCATAGGTGTTGTAATTTAAGAAAAGCAGCTGGTGAGAGAAAGATGCCATGAGACAGGATTCAAGCAGAGGGGTTTTTATTAGGGAAAGGGATCATAAAAAGGAGAAAGGGGAGGGGTTAGACTGGCCTCTGGGGATGGGAGCAGGTGGAGAGAGGAAAGGGGGGAGAGAGAAAAGAGAGGAGGAAGAGAGAGAGATGGGAGGTGGGCCGGGCCTTTTGAAAGGGAACATAGTGAATAGGCACTCTGTGTCTGCAGCTGAGGGTGTATCCTGTCAGAACCCCAAGAGCAGGCCAGTATGGATGCCTGAATACTAACAGTGGGGCCATCCACCAGGACATAGTCAACCAGAGGGTCCACACCAGTGAGGAAGACTTATAGTCCCCTCTCTGAGCAGCCATCCAATTAACAAGCATTCCTCAGCTGTGGGTGGGGTTTTGTGAACCTCTCCCGCCCCATGCTGGGATCTAGACTGGCTTGCTCCTATGCAGGTCTTGTACACATAACCTCAGCCATTGTGTTTTCATGAGTGCAGCAGTCCTGTCACGCCCAGAAGGCAGTTTCTCAGCTATGCTCCCAACATCTGAGTCTTATAGTCTCCCTGCCTCTTCTTTCCAGATATCCCCTGAGGGAGGCAAGTGGGGTAGGAGTCAGGAAGAACTGAGTGCCTGGTGGAGGTTCATGAGAGGGTGATAGTGGGGACCAGAGGACAGGAATGTGGGTTTGATTCCATCTGCTTTTCAGCCTGAAAGTGAGCCTGGTGCTAGGAATAAACAGAAATATTTCAGCTTGCACACTGGTTGTGAGCGAAGTAGATTGACCAGAAAGACCCTTCAGGGTGCATTAGTCAGGGTTCTCTAGAGGAATAGAATTTATGATGCCAATCTAGAGAGAGGGAAGAGCAGGGGACAGGAGAAATTTATTAGAATGACTTTCAGGCTATTCCAGCTAGTTCAACAATGGCTGTCCACCAAAGGAAGGTCCAAAAAACCAGTACTTGATCAGTCCACAAGGCTGGATGTCTCGGCTGATCTTCAGGGTAAGGGAGTCCCAGAGAAGTCGGCTATAATCAGACTAAAGGAATGGACTTGCTAGTGAGAGAGAGAGCAAGTGGTCAGAGAGAGCTAGCTTCCTCCTTCCACATCTGCTATATAGGCCGACGGTAGATGTGGCCCAGATTAAAGGCGGATCTTCCCACCTCAAAGCTCCGGATCAGAAGTGGGTCTTCCCATTAAAGATGGCTTAATTTTAAAAATCCCTCACAGGTATTCCCAGAGGCTTCCAGATATAGTTGAGCAGACATCTAAGAATAGCCATCACATTGGGCCAGCAAGAGGGCTCAGTGGGTAAAGGTGCTTGCCACCAAGCCTGATGATCTAAATGGGAAACCCCAGGACACACAGAGTGGAAGGATAGAACCAATTCCTGCAAGTTGTTCTCTGACCTCCTCATTCATGTCATAGTTCATGCTCATACACACACACACACACACACACACACACCACTTTCAAAAAATGAATTTTCTCATCTTGAACAAGTCCCCTTCTCAAAGCCCCTTAGAAAACCATGAATATCCTCTTAAATTCTCTAAGTTACAGGAACTTCTAAATTCCAAAAATCCCAGTCAGAACCAAAATGCCTTTTATATAATAAATTTGAAAATAAAAGGGAAATATTAACAGACATTTTTCATGAATTCCAATAAGGATATGCTCTGCTCAGAGACAGCCTAATTATAAAGCTGCACACTAAACTTCCAGTCCAACAGAGTTATTCTTCCCTATCAGGCAGATGGTAATTGCTTTTAAAAAATATACGTGTGTGTGTGTGTGTGTGTGTATGTGTGTGTGTGTGTGTGTGTGTGTGTGTAACTCACATCTTTGTCTGTTTGTAATTTCTTTGGAAGAAGTAATATCTATCTTTTTAAATTGCCTATTTTTTTATTCTGCAAAAGCTAACTCTGAATAAATTATCTTCTTAGGAAAATATTGCTGTCCTAGGCCAGAATTTTAAAGGCACTAAAAAAATAAAACAGTGTTGTTTTCTCCAAAATAAAAACAAATGAGACTGCAATGTGATAGTAAGAGTGAGGGAAGTGGAAACTTGCTACCAGATCCTTGTGAATGCAGAATGCAAAACCAAATTGCCTACCAAAGTACTCGCTCTTTCATACCCCACAGGAAAATGGAGGTTTGTGCATATTATGGACAACTTTGTGTGACTGCTCTTAGGCTTTCACCAGAATGACTCAGTTTCTTTGAAACTGGGACTCAGACCAAGTGTCTCAGCTCTCCCTCTTTCCCAATGTGATGGTTGGTCTCGTCAACCTGACGACTTTTAGAGTTACAGGGTTACCTAGGGAACACTCCATTAGATGTGTCTGGATGTCCATACCTCTGGATGTGTCTGCAGGTGCATTTTCCGAGAGAAGATCTATCCTCGAATTGAGTAGTGCCTTTCTATGGGAGGCCTGGTTATGAAGAGTCCAGGGGAAAGGCAGTGTTACCTCCTGAGCAAGTGTCCCTATCACCTATCACCGCTGCCACCATCTTCCATGGGAGATCTGGATTCTTCAGCATGTCAGTGTGTATCCAACACCAGAGAGTCACCAGTGAGCTCCACAAATATAATGATGCTGCACAAAGTGAGAAACGAAAGAGCTCGGAGACACTGTACCCAAGCCCCAGAAGTGTAAACACTTCCAAGTGCACACTGAGATCATCTCTCCTCCAAGACAAGCTTACTAAAAACCATGACCTTACAACTGACTGAATTAACAACACTAGTTTCTAAGTCTCATCTTCAAATGGTGTCTATAGCAATCATGAGATCATTGACTGTAAGAGTGGGATCATGTACCCAGGCATGGGATGTGAGGGAGAACTCTGATGAGTCTGAGGGTATTAAATTTTGAGGTTCTTATTGATTCCCTACCTTTGGTGGCATTTCCAGGCCCAGCCCCTGTGATACTGCCCTCCCTGCCCTAGACAGAGGTAAGACAATCCCACTTTGTCTTTGGAACTCATAGTTATAGTCACAAAAGAGGTGCCAAGTGAGGCAAGTCTAATGTTTCTCAGGGTCCACCCATCCTTACCTCTGACCTCTAGCCAGACTCATTCCAGTAGGTCCCTATCTACAAGATATTTCACAAAAACAAGTATTTTGCCAGTGTGTGGGCAAGAGTAATTTCATTTACTTAGTAATGGAAACTCTGCAGAATATGATTGCCACATGCTGGTCGAAAGACGATCAGACAATAGGGAAATTAAGGTATTGATTGATTTCCTTATCACTGTGACCAAATACTAACAAAGGTCAACTTAAGGAAAAAAGGGTTTATTTCAGCTCATGGTCTGGCAGCTGTCCATCATGGCAGAGAATGAATGGCAATGGGAATGAGGTATCCAGTTGTATCACATGTGCAGTCAGAAAGCAGGAGGCAAATGCTGGGGTTTAGACGGATTTCTTCTTCACGTTTGGTCAGGTCAGCTGTTTCTATGGGCTTCTCCAGCCTGGTCTTGACCCCTTTACTCATCCCTCCTCCCTCTCTACAACTGGATTCCAGGAGTTCAGCTCCATGCTTAGCTGTGGATCTCTGCTTCTGCTTCCATCAGCTACTTGATGAAGGCTCTAGGATGACATATAAGGTAGTCATGAATCTCATTATAGGGGAAGGGCATTTAAGGTAGCCTCTCTACCATTTAATTGTTCTTTTTTATTTTATTCCTTTTTTCCTTAGAAACAATCATATTTTACATATAAATCCCCCTGTTCCCTCTTTCCATGTTCTCCACAGACCCCACCCAACCCACATCCCAATCACTCTCCAAGGATAGGATCTTAAAGTCTGTCACATCATTTGAGGGAGGGCCTTGACCCTCCTCCATGTATCTGGGCTGAAATAATATCCCTCCATAGGGAATGGGCTCCCAAAGTCCATTGTACACTAGGGATAAGTACTGGTTCCACTGTCAGAGGTACCATAGATTTTCCAGGACTCGTAGCTGACACTCACATTCAGAGGCCTTGGTCCGGTCCAATGTTGGTTCCCCAGCTTTACAACTGGGGTCTGTGTGCTCTCACTAGGTCAGGTCAGCTGTTTCTGTTGGTTTCTCCAGTATGGCCTTGACTTCTATGTTCATCCCTCCTCCCTCTCTACGACTGGATTCCATGAGTACGGCTCAGTGCTTAGCTGTGGGTGTCTGCTTCTGCTTCCATCAGCCACTGGATGAAGGCTCTAGAATGGCAATTAAGGCAGTCATCAATCTCATTATAGAGGAAGGGCATCAAAGGCAGACTTTTCTTTACTGCCTAGATTCTTAGTTGAGGTCATCTTTGTGGATCTCTGAACATTTCCCTAGTGCCAGATTTCTCTTTAAACCTACACTGGCTCCCTCTATTAGGTATCTCTTTTCTTGCTCTCCTCTATTCCTCCCCTGACTCAGTCTTCCTGATCCCCCTTGTTCTCCTGCCTCCTCTTCTCCCCTTCTCCTTTTCCTATCTCCCCCCCCCCCATCACGTGCTCCCAATTTGCTCAGGAGTTCTTGTCCCTTTCCCCTTCTCTGGAGGACCATGATGTGTCTCTTAGGGTCCTCCATGTTTCCTAGCTTCTCTGAAGGTATGAATTGTAGGCTGCTAATCCTTTGCTCTATGTCTAATATCCATATATATATGAGTGTGTACATACCATGTTTGTCTTTTTGTGACTGGGTTACCTCACTCAGGATGGTTTCTTCCATCCATTTGCCTGCGAATTTTAGGATTCCATTAATTTTTTTTACTGCAGATCAATACTCCTTTGTGTAAATGTACTACATTTTCTTTATCCATTCTTCAGTTGAGGGGCATCTAAGTTGCTTCCAAGTTCTGGCTATTACAAATAATGTTGCTATGAACATAACTGAACAAATGTCCTTGTTGTATGTGCATCCTTTGGCTATATGCCTAAGAGTGTAATTGCTGAATCTTATGGTAGACTGATTCCCATTTTCCTGAGAAACCACCATACTTATTTCCAAAGTGACTGTACGAGTTAGCACTCTCACAAGCAGTGGAGGAGTGTTCCCCTTTCTCCATATCCTCTCCAGCATAAACTTTCATTTGTGTTTTTATTTTAGCCATTCTAACATGTATAAGATTGTATCTCAGAGTTTTTTGATTTGCATTTCCCTGATGGTTAAGGATGTTGAACACTTTCTTAAGTGTCTTTCAGTCATTTTAGATTCCTCTATTGAGAATTCTCTATTTAGTTCTGTACCCCACTTTTTATTTGGATTATTTGGCATTTTGGTGACTAGCTTCTTGAGTTCTTTGTATATTTTGGAAATCAGCCCTCTGTCAAATGTCGGGTTGGTGAACATCTTTTCCCATTCTGTGGGCTGCCGTTTTGTCTTGTTGACTGTATCCTTTGCCTTACTGAAGCTTCTTTGTTTCAGGAGGTCCCATTTATTAATTGTTGATCTCGGTGTCTGTGCTACTAGAGTTATGTTCATGAAGTGATCTCCTGTACCAATTTGTTCAGGGTACCTCCCACTTTCTCTTTTAAGAGGTTCAGTGTGGCTGGATTTATGTTGAGATCTTTGAACCATTTGGACTTACGTTTTGTGCATGGTGATAGATATGGACCTATCTGCAGTCTTCTACATGTCAGCATCCAGTTATGCCAGCACCATTTGTTGAAGATGCTTTCTTTTTTTCCATTGTATAATTTAGCTTCTTTGTCAAAAATTGGGTGTTCATAGGTGTATGGGATAATATCTGGATCTTCAGTTTGATTCGATAAGCCTACCTGTCTATTTTTGTGCCAACACCAAGTTATTTAATTGTTCTTGAGCTGAGGTAACGACTAAATTGTAAATCAAAATGGGAGGAGACAGCCATGTTCTATATAATGTTCCTCTATTGTGTTGTGTTCATTGAAATCATTGCTGTGTTTGATAAACTAAGATGTCTTGACTTTTACTCCTAGTTAACATCCACTCTAAGTTGAGGTAAAATTGGGTTTATTTTTCTCCAGCCTGTTCGTGTACATTTGGAAGGATTCTGTCCTGGGCTCTCCTCTCTGCCAGTGTGTTCATCCAAGAGGCGAGGTTCTCATCCCTCAGACACCTAAAACCCTCCCCTCAGTCCTGTGTTAGGAGTTCTGGGGAAGCATAAACACTGAAGGAAGATATGGCACCTTTGAGGTCTCTGCTGGCAAATAGCAGTTATTGCCTATTCTTCCTCACAGGGCATTTTCAATGGTGATTTCTCCACACAACTGACTGTGGGGTTATGTCCCCCATATCAGTGAGGGAATTCCCCTGAGCTGACTTCCTGAGTCGAGACACACTGAGAGCCACGAGGAAGGTTGCATACACAATGCTGTCCATTTATAGTCCAAGAAGCCAGTCAGGTGAGGGTTTGGTGAAGGTTGCTGACCTGCCTGTCTGGTGGCCTGAACTGTTCATGGAAAGCTCCAGGGATGAAATGTCTGAAGAGAGTTCCACAGGCTGGGGTGTGACCAGGACACAGGCTTTCCACTGGAGTATTTGTTCTTGAATTAGTTAATTTCATCCAAAATGGATTCAACAGCTCAACAAAGCAGCTCCTGCAAATATCACAGCAGACGGAATCTTCTCTCACACCTCTGGTTCTAGTTCCTTGTTTGAAAGTTTCATACTGTATATAATGTTTCATACTGTATATAATGTTTCATACTGTACAATGTTTCATACTGCATACAGTGTTTCATACTGCATACAATGTTTCATACTGCATACAAAGTTTCATACTGCATACAATGTTTCATACTGTAAAAGGTTTCATACTGCATACAATGTTTCATACTGTATACAAGGTTTCATACTGCATACAAAGTTTCATACTGCATACAATGTTTCATACTGTAAAAGGTTTCATACTGCATACAATGTTTCATACTGCATACAAGGTTTCATACTGCATACAGTGTTTCATACTGCATACAATGTTTCATACTGTATACAAGGTTTCATACTGCATACAAAGTTTCATACTGCATACAATGTTTCATACTGTAAAAGGTTTCATACTGCATACAATGTTTCATACTGCATACAAGGTTTCATACTGCATACAGTGTTTCATACTTCATACAATGTTTCATACTGTATACAATGTATTTTAAGCATACACATTTCCCAGTTGCCTTCAAGCTCCTCCTGCCACATCCTTCTCCCAATTCCATGTTCTCTTTCCATGACCCAGTGATCCCAATCAGTGCTGTCACGGTATGCATGGATGTTAGGTCATCCACAGAAGCATGGGCAGCCTATCAGGGGTCACAGCCACAGAGAAAACTGATTGCCTCTCCCAGAAAACTTGAGCTGCCAAAGCCCCTCAGTCAGGAATGGAAAGATATTCCTCCCACATACTAAAATTCTCTCTCCCTCTGCGGAGAGATGAGCAAAGGGGTCAAGACCATGCTGGGAAAACCCACAGAAATAGGTAACCTGAGCAAGTGGAAGCTCATGGATCCCAGTCTGACAGCTGGGGAACCAGGATAGGTCAGAACCAAGCACCCTGAACTTGAGTGATAGTTGGGGGGCCTGGGCAGTGTATGGGGCCTCTGGCAGTGGAACCAGTATTTATCCTTAGTGCACAAATGTGCTTTTGGAGATTATTCCCTATGGAGGGATACTCTCTTAGTCTAAATATAAGGGGGAGGGCCTAGGTCCTGCCCCAAATGATGTGACAGACTTTGATGATCTTCCATGGAAGACCTCACCCTCCCTGGGGAGTGGATGGGGAGGCATGGGAGGATGGGAGGGAGAGGGAACTGGGATTTGTATGTAAAATGCGATTATTTTTAACTTAAATAAAATTGTATTTAAAAATTCTCTCTCCCTCTATTCTTTCCTTTTCTTCACTCTCCCAGTCTCCTCTCTCTCTCTCTCTCTCTCTCTCTCTCTCTCTCTCTCTCTCTCTCTCTCTCTCTCTCTCTCTCTCTCCATCCCTCCCTCCTTTCCTGCCCTCTCTCTCCATATCTTCCTCCCACCTTCCTGTTTAGCACTGTTCTTCAGGCCTTGGGTTGTGGTTCCTCTTTCTCAACTGTTTGGTGCTGTTTTGATTTCTGAGATGCTAACTGTTAGGGGGGGCTCACTTACTGACTTGGGGGGGGCAGTTCTGATTGAGAACTGGACCATTTCCACAAGGAGTAAAGTGGTATTTTTTTCCTGTGGGTGGCCAATTTCCAGTTCATCCTGAGGCATGCAGCTGCACCCATGTTTTCTCCTGGATGTGAATTCCTGACAGGAAGCCTCTTAGCCTGTTTTTGTTTGGTTTTTACTCTACTTACATCATCATCTGTCTTACTTACTTTTCTCTTGCAGTGATAATATACACAGTGACCGAGGAAACTGGGTTCACAGGTCCAGAAGATTAGCATCCACAGTAGTGAAGCAAAAGCCAGGTGGCAGGAGTAGTGGAGAACTCTCATTTCAAACCCCGACCTGAAGGCAGGGAGTAGCCTGGCAATGATAAGAGGGTCTTTTAAAATGTCAAAAGCCCACCTCCACTGACACACCTCCTCTAGCAAAACCACACCTCCTAATCCTCCCCCAAGGAGTCCCACCAATTGTGGACTAAGTATTCAAGCATATGAGCCCATGGGAACTATTCTTATTCAAACAGAGAGCTCCTGCTGCCAACACTCTGGAATATCTATTGTTTCTGCTGTAGTCTTCCAGAGATTCCTCTGAGACCCATGCTCACAGGTGAGCTTCTCTCATGTTCTCTAGCAGTTAATGTTAATGGGAATGTAAAATGCTACAGTCACTTCAGGAGTGTCTGGAATTTTGCCATGAAGTTAAATATATAACTACCCCTTGACACAGCTAGGTCATGCTTTGCCAGCTATAAAGAAAAGTAAAACAGGATCATTTCAGGAGCCATATGTACAGTAGCCGAAGCCAGAAGCAAGCCAAACATCCTCCAACAGCAAGATGGGAGAACATTCTCTGGTGTCTGCACCCAAGGAACCTTTCCAGCCATAAAAACCAGACTATCCCACACACAAGAGAAGCCAGCTTCAGCTTGAGACTATAGATTGATTGATAGATGCTAGAATTGTGAGAGCTCATTTTGTGTTATTCTATTCACATGTCACTTGCACAGATAGATGAGGAGAGAGAGAGAGAGAGAGAGAGAGAGAGAGAGAGAGAGAGAGAGAGAGAGAGAGAATGTAAAACAAACTTATGGTGATAGGAACCAAAGCAGGTTGCTTATGGTGGTGGGGTAGTATGGGCTTGACTAGAATATTGTATGGGAGAACTTTCTAGAATGATGATGGAAATCCTTCATGTCTTGATTGAGGTATTTCCTAAATTACATATGTGCATATTTTTGAAAACCCAGAGTTATGCAGTTAAACTCTGTGCCTTCCAGTGCAGGCAAATGAATGCTCTTATTTTAGACAATTTTAAAATCAGATTCTAGTACCAAACTGCTACCAGAGTCAGAGAGTTTATTCTCTATTGTATTTTTCAAAACTGACACTGTAGCAGCAGACGTAATGACAGCAAAATAAACACCAAAAGCATCTATTCCATCCCAATGCTCTGAGAGTATGTAATATAACTGGGATACACATTCCTTGTTTCAACTAATTAGGGGATTTTACCCACCACCCTCAGCTACTGGGAAGTCGAATCAACTTTCTTTTCTCAGAATACTATGCTAGAACCTATATTTAGACCTAGCATTGAAGGTGACATGGAATAGAGACACTATCTTGACACAATGTCAGCTGTCATCTCGCACTTCCACACAACCGGAGAGCAACTGTCTTTGCCTGAAGCAAAGATGAAAAGGGCAGGAGGAATGAGACTACTCTTCTGGAAGTCTCTTTAGGATTAAGCCATTTCTTCCTCAGAAAAGAATGTATGACTCATCACTCAACTGGCACAGAGAACCTGCATCCCATAATGGCAAAATCTTCTCAGATCCTTCTTCCCTGCTCAAAAACTAAGCTCAGCCCACAACAAACAGCTGAGGGAGCCACATAGGTACTGGGTCCTCCCGAGCCTACAGACCCACCTATGCGAGAACCTGACCAATAGACATCCCAAGGTCACAAATGAACAGTGGAGCTGTGATGCTCCTAACAGATGCCACAGTGACCATGAAAGGAACCCATCAACCATGCGGTGCTCCAGGGCAACTCCATGGTCATGACCTAGGTGTGAGCTTGCACCATGAAAGCGTGTCAGCAAATTTCTCAGGATTGCAGCCCCTTCTACCTGCTTCTTCAACATGTTCATTCTTTCTTAGGTCCTTGAACACCCCAGCATTTTATGTCCAATTATCTGGGTTAAACTCTTCTATTGGAATACACAGTGTAACCAACTCAGGGCTTCCTGTAAGGAATGTATCCAAACACAGACTAATCAACTTTGAACCTGATCCTGGTCACTGTGTCAGTGCCACTCAGAAAGGGCAGTAGTTAGAGAAAAGCAGCTGCCTCAAAAACCCCACAAAAAAAACAGACTGTGGTGGCCCCAGGTAAAGGCTTGAACAAAAGAAAAACTCTGTCCTTGAGTGCTGTGGAAAGAGTGATACCAACTACGAGAAAGAGGAGGTTGCACTACTTGTGAAACAGTGAGAGGATTTGCAACTGTTTATATAGGAGACAGACAGACAGAGAGACAGAGAGAGTAAGAGGCAGGGAGAAGAGAATAAGCACAGAGGGATATCCTGGAATGTCCCTAAGAAATGAACATAACTCAAAGAACTATAGTCTTGACCTTGTTGAAAACCAGCCTCAAGGATCTGAGTCTTGAGGTTTCAGACTCTATAAAGTACTTTAAAGTCTCAATCTTGCCACGCCTGTCATCAAAGAGTTAGATTGTAGCCTGGGAATAAGGAAAATACCTGATAGGGGATGTCCTTCTGTATCTATGTTTCTCTTATTGGTTGATGAATAAAACACTGATTTGTGGGTAGCCAGGCAGGAAGGAGAGGTGGAGCTACCAGACCAGGAGAAGCCTGCGGGTAGGAAGTCAGAGAGGCACTGCCAAGAGACACCATGCAGCTGAGGAAGGAGTAACAGGTCTGACCCTACTCCAGTAAGAAAAGACCATGTGGAAATACTTAGATTAACAGAAATTGGTTAATAATTTCTAGCTAGCCAGTAAGAAGCCCTAGCCATTGGCCAACAATTTTATAATTAATATACCATCTGTGTGTTTATTTGGGGCAAATCGGCTGTGGGACCTGACAGAACAGAAACCTCCATCTTCAGACAACTGGGATGGCTTGGACTTTGAGAACCAACATCCTCACACTCCTGGCCACCATTAACACACAAGTCCTTCCCTTCTGACCTGGCAGGAAGAGTCTCCTGTCTGAAGATGCAGGGCTGTGTATCTATTTCCTCTGGACTGCAGCATGCCCTCCTGGAGAGAGGGAGGTGACTCACAAAGCTCACAAGACTCACCACGCTGTCCTAAAGTGACAGTAGTGAGCACCTGTGGAAGAGAAGGCTCCTGGGTGGGTGCCACCTGTGAGTTTCACAGAGATTCCAATGGTGCAGCGTTCATGAGTGACCACCCCAGCAGGAATGGGGTTTTTGGTGACATTCCAACTCAGTTCACCCATGCTCCCAGAAGTAACAATTAAACTTACTGTCTCACCAAGCTAGACTTAGAGAGAATTCTTTCTTTGGCCTACCAGTACCCTCTCTATCTGATGTACATAGGCAAAGATGGCCCAGTAAGAGAAATACAGCATCCAGTGCTGACTCTACCCTTGAGAAGGGTTTACCTGTTCTCTATTGTCAAACCAGTATCCACCAAAACACCAGGGCACCAATGCTGTGTGTGCCTCAAGTAGAGGAAGATTACATCCTCAAGAAATCACAGGGCAGTGTCAATCAATCCTTGCAGGAACCTGTGTCCCAACCAAGGGCAGTAGGGAGAACTGTTCTACCATAGGTGAGAGGAAAGGCTAACAAAGAGAACAGTTGTGTGTGGTTGGAAACCTATGCTTTAGGTTTTTTTCTCCCTGGAAAAAGGGAAGAACACACCAAGTAGTTATCCAACACCAAAATGCTCAACCCTGAAAACATACGTCCAAGTAACATTATACAGATTGAGAAGGTTATATTTATGCATTTAATAATACATACGCATATAGATATATGTGTGTAACAGCAATCAATAAAAAAGAGGCCATGAATTTGAGACAGAGTAGGGAGAACTATATGGAAGGGTTTGTAGGTAGGAAAGGGGAGGGGGAAATGATGTAATCTCAAAAACTAAAAACAAAAAACAAAAAAAAAACATTTAAGTCCACCCTATGCTCATTGGCCCCCGCTTATTTCTAGTGAGAACTTATCTGGACATACGCTGTCCTTCCCCAGGCCACTCTGTAGCTGGAAGGAAGTGGGGTCCACCACAGGTGCTGTATAAATGGCCAGTGACTGGAGTTGCTACGGAAAAAGTGTTAACTACCCTTTCTTATTACATGGGAGAGAAACAAACTTTTTCCATTGACTCTAGTTAAAGCATCCTGGCATGCTCTACTGAACATGAGACAGGTTATTGAAAAGTATGAATTCTGCTAGGGAGTTGTGTGTTATCTAAAATCCATATTACTTGTGTTAACCAAATTTTCTTCTAGATTCTGCGTAGTTACTTAAGTCCAAGTCCTGCTAGTGATTCTCCCAGAATGCACTCTCCTGAAAGCCTCCCTCTCAGTCTTCTGTTGCAACTTCCCCTAACTGGTCCAAACTGGTGAGGTGATAAATAGTCCCCTTCCCGAGTTAGGCTTGGGTGGAAAGCAGCAAACACGTGATCACAGAGACGGAGGCTTTGAGAGGGGAAAGGCCATGAGAGCCCACGGATTAGGGGAGAATGAGCGGCACATAGCACCAGGCAGGTGTGAATGAGCACTGTGTGCCAACACTATTCTGAGCAGGGACAATCTAATGCACGCAGGAGGCGTAAAATCAGCCCTTGGTCATAAGCAATGGGGGTCATCTCAGCCCATTGCGATCAGAAAGGAACACACAGAAACCACCTTAAGAAAGTATAATCCAGCTGGGTGTGGTGGCACATACCTTTAATCCCAGCACTTAGGAGCCAGAAGCAGGCAGGTCTCTGAGTGCCAGGCCAGCCAGGAGCTGCACAGTAAGACACTGTATCCCCCTGCAAAAAAATCTACAATAGGGTCATAAATATCTAACTGTAAACTATGAAGCCTACAATGTAACCCAGGCTGATCTTGGGACGATGCCAGAACCATCATCCCTGAGTTTCAAAGCCCTGTGAGGACTCTCAATGCTAATACCTCCAGAAGCAGGTGACCCTCCACAATCACACCTTTTGGACTTGTCTCTTCACCCTGAAGCTTCACTGTAGGAATCAGATTGGCCCAAACCAGATCACATGTCTGTGCCCATCTGCAAAGTGATCTGGGCAAGCGAGTGCCTAGCTTTGGGAAGGAGTGGTTATATCTATACAGACACCGTATAATTTACCCGCTGTTTCATAGTAAATGGTCCCAAAACATAGTGCAGAAGGTGATGCCACAACCCAGATTCGGAGAAACTTTCAGGTCTTGGGGAGTCAGCTCTCCCTCCCATGACCTGTATGTATTCCAGGCAGGACATGGACTTTTCTGATCTCTGACATCTGTGCTGGGAAGTGAAGGGCTGGTCTTTCAATTCAAGAATACCAGCAAAAGTGAGTATGTGTCCACCCTGTTTTGAGCAAATGCAGAGTGATTATGTCACATTCCCTGGGGTTTCCAGGGTCTTTGATGTAGCTAGAAAATGACAGAGATTCCCTCTGCGGAGAGCTCGTTCTGGGAAAGCAGAGCTTTCCTCCCATCAGCCCCACAGTGATGGCATGCAGGGGCTCATGGAGATGCGGGTACAAGCACCACCCAGAGCCAAAGCTGGGGAGTTAAATCCTGGCTTCCCCCTGGGACAGCTCGACCTCTTTGCTTTTAGTTCACCTGCCTTTAAAACTGGGGTGGGCACAGTGCCTACACAGTATCGTTGCTGTGGGAACTAAGCAGGGGCTGTTCACAAAGTACGTGGGGTGGTGCTTACGGTGTAGTTCATGCCAACTAAACGCAAACTTGGCTGATGAGATGGTGAATTGGTCCTGTGACCATGTAATAGCACAGATGCATAAAAAGAAGCATTCATGTCAACGTCCACAGTGACCTTAATATGTGTCCATGAGGACAAACAGCACGTGCGAATTTAGGGCAGGTATTTCTTGACACAATTACTTTTCATGTCTTACTGATCTTGAGATTGGAGTTCGTAAAGGAAATAACCCAAAACACTGGGGGGGGCAGTCATTTTTATTATTTATTTGTCTGCTCACTCACTGAAATTGTCTTGGTTTGTAGTTCAGGCTGACTAGGAACTCACCATCCCCCTGCCTCAGCCTCTCAAGTACTAAGATCATAGACATGTACCACTATATCTAGCTCTTGGAGGCCATCCCTGTACAAGGCAAAAAATAAATTCACAAACCCTGTTCTGTCTTTGTAAAAACTTCACCTAGAGAGTTGACATCTAGGACCGTTGATTGAAGGCTCATGGGGGAAGCCATCGGCAGGTGCGGCTCATTCTCAGTGCTCTGCCTATGTGGTGACCATCTTGGTTCCCTCCCATTCATGATTTCACTATCAGTTGTCCTGTGCTCTGACTGTGGATTCCCTCGCCGCCCCTTCCTCTAGCTGTCATGATGAGACCCATAATTCTCCTTTGATGTTACCATGTTCAACGAGATGCATTCCAGCCAGCTATTCTAAAGTTGTAAACTTAATCATTAATAGGATGTTTTTAACGTCCATTCATCTTCACTGTGAGTTTAGAATAACCTTTCCCAATGGTTGAGAATCAAGCAAATGGGGAGCGATTGTAATGAAATGTGTCTCAACACATATTTGGATGGAATTGATGTCTTCATTCTTCCTGTAAGGTATAACTTTCTGGAATCTACCAGATTCAAAGTGAGGCAGTGAGCAGCCCCATAGTCCCGCCCCCTTGAAGCTTGCCTACCATGGCCAGCATCCTGCAGCTTACATCCATTGGCTGGAGAGAACAAAGACAGGCAGCAGCATCTACCTGCTCTAACACAGTAACTACCATTCACAATGCCCTCTCTGGTCCTTTCTTCTCAGTGTATCAAGTGTGTCATTGTAGCTACTGTGCAACACTATAGACATCACCCTTCACTCTGCCAGCTCACTTAAAGGTTTTATATGAACTATAAATACTCCCAACCCCTACATAATCTGTGTAACTATTATGACACTACTACATGGTGAGTCCCCAGTTGGAATGTGTGTGACTCTCTTAAACATCTACACTTACAAATATGGGTTATTTTTTTATTTTTAACTAACATTTAAATAAAATTTGGCTTTAGATTTTGATTTAAAGATTTTATTTTATTTTTAATTATGTGTGTGCATGCATGCGCACTTGTGGAGGCCAGAAGAGGGCATCAGAAACTCTGGAGTTGGAGTTACAGATGTTTATGAGCCACCATGTGGTTGCTGGGAATCAAACTCAGGTCCTCTGGAAGAGCAGTATGTGCTCTTAACTACTGAGCCATCTCCCCAGCCCTGGCTTTAGACTTTTATAGAGTTGGTGGTCCTGGATTCTGTAGGTTATGCGGGTGACACACTTAACCCTGGTGCCAGCCAGTCTTGATTAAACCTCTTGTCCAGAATCAGCATCAATCCTGATCATTTCACTCTCTGACCGTGTCTACAACAGACACATTCATTACGTAAATGCTGTATCACTCTGCCTCTGTTGCTACAATGAAACTCCTGGGTCACTTGCAAAGAAAAGAAGTTGTTTTGGCACATCATTTCAGCAAGTTCAAAATCAAAACAGCATGGCACAAGTTCTTTCAAGGGCCCTAACTGCCTGTGTCATATCATGGTGGATGGCCTTCCAGTGGGAGTATTTACAGATGAAGCCAAAGAACAATAATAATGTCCCACTAAGCCCATCTCTCCTAGTTTAAGGATTACAACACGTGAACCCTTGGGGGGATACACCATATCCACATCAAACAACTACCATAGAGAATAAGTGCTCTCAGAAGCAGGTGCAAATCAGTTGCTGTCTGGGATTTCCAATGGCAATCCTGTTCCAGGGGGATGGACGCATCTCTGCCCAAGTTCTCTGGTTTAGAGACCATGGCAATTGCATTCAGCTCATCTCCTCTGCTGGGTGTAAGGCACAGCAAATCAGTCTCAGGCCAGTTGGTCAACAGCAAGCCTGGGGGCTTGGACCTGGAGTAGTATAGGGTCACCATGACACGCGTCCCAGCATAGACCATCCCTCTTAGTATATGGCAGTGTGGAGCCAGCAGCTGGGTCTCTTTAGAACTCAGTTTCTTTGTCAATAAAATGTGTCTCAGAAAACTTGGGAGGGCTTCTGCGGGCACAATTACATAAGGCACAGACTGTGATAATTAATATTGATTATCAACTTGGTGTGATTTACAATCACCATGGAATAATAGTTCTGGGCATGTCGATAAGGGCATTTCCAGAAAAGTTTCCCTGAGCGAGGAGGAGCTATCCTGAATGTGGCTGGCATTGTGCGGTGAACCTGGGTCCCTGACTTAGTAACTATGGAGGATGGCAGAAAGCAAGATGAATTTGACTCTGCTCCCTGGCTGTAGATACAATGTGACCAACCTGCCTCTGGCTCCCACCCCCATGCCTTCCTCACCATGATTGACTGTGCCTGAAAACTGTGGGCTAAAACAATTTTTTTCTTCTTAGTTAGGATTACTATTACTGCGATGAAACACCATGATCAAAAGCAAGTTAGGAAAGAAAGGGTTTATTTCATTTGCATTTCCGTTTAACAGTTCATCATCAAAAAGCAGTGAGGACAGGGACTCATGCAGGGCAGGAACCTGGAGGCAGGAGCTGATGCAGAGGCCATGGAAGGGTGCTGCTTACTGGCTTGCTCCTCATGGCTTGCTCAATCTGCTTTCTTACAGAACCCGGGACTGTCACCCCAGAGATGACCCCCACCCACAGTGAGCTGCATCCGTCCTCCCTCATCAATCACTAAGAAAATGCCCTAGGACTTGCCTGGAGCCATATCTTACAGAGACATTTTTTCTGAGTTGAGGCTCCCCCTTGGGGAATACTCTAGTACGTGTCAAGTTGACATAAAACTAGCCAGCACACCTTCCTTAAGTTGCTTTTGCCATTGTTTTGTCAGAACAATGAGAAAAGCAGTCGATACTGACGCCCCTGGCCAGTCTCTTTCCCTCCAGCTTTTCATCATTTTATGCAGCGTGCATGCTTAAGGGAAGTCGCTCTCAGGAAGCTGCAGGCAGATATTTCTACCCTCTTGCTCTTCCTTAGTGATGATGAGGATGAGGATGAGGATGAGGACAAGGACAATGACAGGGGTGGTGGTGATGCAAAATGATAAAAATAAGAGAATGGTATAGAATGAACTCATAAACAAAGCAATCAGGAGATTAGGACAAAGAGACCTTGGGTCAGCTTTGCTCTGATTTAACCAATAGACTGAGTTGTTCTTAGTCCAAAACACTGTGTGGTTCCTGCTGAAAGCCAAAGGACTGCCAGGGCCTCTGGGGAACCCCCTCTCCTAAGGCAATACCAGGTGTCCATGAACCTTCTGCTCCTCTATGCCAGTTAGGCTGGCTCTCCCGTTACATATCTATCCCCAATTCCGAATTCCAAAACCCTTCCGCTCTATGCCTTCACAGTGACCTCACCAGTTATTTTCCACGCTGAAAATTCAAAAGCTGGTAAAAGATGTTGGAAGCAGAAAGGCAACATGCTGGCATCCAGAAGGAACAAGAACCGAGCGAGCGGCTCCCGCTCCTCGGCATCCACAAACCCCACGCCAGTTAGGGTGGGATTGGGATATTCTCTGTACTTGAAGGATTGGTTTCGCCTTCGCATTTGGGCTACACACCCAACACACCGGACGCTTCACGGTTTGAACTAATCTGACATACATACCTTTTAGTTGGAATTTTCACCAGATTTTAAGTGTGAGTTTCCACGCAGGGAGGGCTGGGAATCTGCAGGTGGAAGGCGGATACCTCCCTTATGCGAGCACTGGGGAAGTCCCTCGCGGACGGCGCTGGGGGCGAGGGAGGTCCTGTTCAGAAGGTCCCTTCTCACCCTAGGCTCCGGTCAGCGGCAGAGAAGACATTTGATGTGCTTCTCCGTAGCATTTTGGAAAGCCGCCACTGCTCACAGGCTGGCCACGGAAAGCCAGAGACTCTGATGCCAGCAGGCAGGAGGGGAGAGGCCCAGTGAGGTCTAGGTGGTTTGGCTAAAGGTTTGCTTTTACTCAAGTCGTGACTTGGAGGCTGTGCTTTAGGTTTGCGGCTGGCGTGGCCTCTCATCCCGCTCTCGGATCGGATTCTTTCATCTGTCCTTAAGAAAGTGTCCCTCCTGCCTTCCTTCGCTCCCACCCTCCCAGAACTGTTGCGTAGAAACATAGGGTTCGTCCATCTGATTGGAAGGATTAATAAAGAGGTAGATTTCCACCCTTCCACTCTACGTTGTCCTAAGGAGGTTAAATGGGATATGAGACCGAGACCCCGACACGGCATCCAGAATTAGGGACAGAAGAACGCAGTGGTTCTGAGACCCTCTTGGCTTGCTCAGGCCAACCCATCTCTGGCTCCCCGGCTCAGGCAGCTCTCACGCAGCCCAGAGCAAACGGTGCGGGCACGCACTGCTGTCTCCCCCCCCAGCGGCCGCGCGTGTGTCACCGCAGGAACCCGGCGGCGGGGGTGGCACGGCTCAGTCAAGCCCGCGGCTCCGCCCCGCGCCCCCCCCCCCTCCCGACCGGCAGTGCCGCCCCCTCCGCGCCGCGCTGGGCTCAGACGGAGCAGCCGCCTCTGCAATGTCAGCAGCCGCAGCGGCGGCGGCGACGAGAGCGGCAGTGGCCCGGGCCCCGCGGTAGCCGCCAGCGCCGCACGGCCCGGCAGGCGCATAGTGCGACTCCGAGGCCACCTCGCAGCCTCCGGGAGCTGCGGGCGGCTCTGCGCGCCTTGGTGCTGCTCTCAGACTCCCGGCCAGCCGGTCTGTGGCCGCGCACAAAGGACCACGGACACCGGGCGTCCGGGGACTGAGCCCTGGGACCGGCCAGGGACAGTAACGGCTCCGCGTCTCCACGCCTCCCCCTCCCCGGGCGGCCGGAGCCCTCGCCGGAGCAGACCCGTCATATGACAGAGGCGACACAGCGGCCAGCGAGCGCCGGTGCTACCAGCTCCGCTGCGCCACGGCCGCCGGCTCCTGAGGTGGCCCTCGCCGCGCCCCGCTGAGCGGTCGCCTGCCGCCGCCCCAAGCCCCGCGTGTCCCAGCTATCTGCCTCCTGGACCAGGAGTCCCGGCGAGCCCCCGGCCAGAACCGAGCCTAAGATGGCCACGCTGCTCCGCAAAATCGGGCTCATTCGCCTGCACAACCGGGACACGGAGGACCCCAAACACCACCACAACCACCGCGGCGGAGGCGGCGGCCAGCAGAGCGCGTCGCTGCGCGGCAAAGGCGGCGGCAAGAGCGGCAGCCACAAGCAGCAGCAGCAACAGCAGCAGCAGCAGCAGCAGCACCCCGGGGGCGCGGGCGACGCCAGCCCCGGCCCCGGCAAGGGCAAGAGCAAGCGCGCCGCGGAGCTGGCCGCTCGCGACAAGCAGCCGCAGCCGGCCGCGGGGGCGGCGGGGGCGGCAGGCGCCGGGGGGCCCCGGGAGCGGGCGGCGGGCGCCAGGGCGGGGCCGGGCCCCGCGGTGGCCGCGGCAGCGACAGGCGGCAGCCTGGTGCCCGCGGCGCGCCAGCAGCACTGCACACAGGTGCGCAGCCGGCGGCTCATGAAGGAGCTACAGGACATCGCGCGCCTCAGTGACCGCTTCATCTCGGTGGAGCTGGTGAACGAGAGCCTCTTCGATTGGAACGTGAAGCTGCACCAGGTGGACAAGGACTCGGTGCTGTGGCAGGACATGAAGGAGACCAACACGGAGTTCATCCTGCTCAACCTCACCTTCCCCGATAACTTCCCCTTCTCGCCGCCCTTCATGCGGGTGCTTAGCCCGCGGCTGGAGAACGGCTACGTGCTGGACGGCGGCGCCATCTGCATGGAGCTGCTCACGCCGCGCGGCTGGTCCAGCGCCTACACCGTGGAGGCCGTCATGCGCCAGTTCGCTGCCAGCCTGGTCAAGGGCCAGGTAAGACTGCGGAGTCAGTGACTGGGGTTTGGGGTGAGTGGGGGGTTCGAGGCTAGGCCGCGATGGGAAGCGATGTCTGACCTCTCTAGGGGCAAGTGAGAGCTAATCCAGCTCATTCTGAACAAACCTGCTTGGGGACGCTTGGTCCCAGTGGCCTCTGCTTCTTTTCCCTAAGGGATTTCTTCCTGTCGGTTTCTGCATGGCAGTCCCCTGGTTTCCAGAGCTGGCCTTATTAAAAACGTGGGCTTCTCTGGCTTGCCGGTTCTCTTGCTTTCTGCTTTCTGCTTTCTGCTCAGAGCCTTGACCCTATATCCTCCCTCCTTTCCTCTACTTCTCCCCGAGGCTGCACGTCACTCTCTCTTCCTCTTCCACCTCTGAAGGTTCTTCTTCCCTCCGCCTTCCTTCCTCACAAACCCCTTTCCCGTTTCCTCCCTCCTGGGTTTCCCATACTCTTCCCTCTTCTCCATTTGCCCTCCTGTCCACTGTCTGTTTAACTGGTCTCTGGTCAGAGTGATTACCATGAAGGTATGAACTTTTCCTGAAGCCTAGGACCTAAGATTCCAGCTCAGCACATCACACACAGGCACATAAGCAAGCAAGCGCGTGTACACACACACACACACACACACACACACACACACAGCCTCATGAAAGCACATATATATACACACGTGCACAAGCGCGCGCACACACACTCATCCATAAAAGCACAGACACCCACACCCCCCCCACACACACACACATTTCTTCTTCAAACCTCTACGGTGGACTGATTCAGACCAGACCAGCTGCCTGCTGCTGAGCTCCTCCCCTGCCCCCTCCTTCCAGCAGCGTCCCCCTTCTCCCCCCCCCATGTAAAGATGAAAAGTTCTCTACAGAAGTATGGTTCCAGTCTGTGTTAGACCCCATCCAGGGAAAGCTGTCCTGGCCTCCCCCTTCTCGGCCTGGCGCTTGCACCTTCAAGGAACATCTCTGGAGTATACGCTGGGCCTCAGTCTGCTCAGAACTTGTTTCTTCTTGTTGTTAACTTGCCCCGCCCCCATGGGTTGGAAACTAAAGATTCAACCAAGCACAGAGAGGAATGCTAAGCAAGTTACCTGAGCCTCCTCACCTATTGCATCATGGGGCTACTGTACAGAGATAGAACCCCAAAACTTATAGGAGATAAATGGATTTTCTGAGCTACGTCTCCCCCCAGCTGCAGGGAAGAGTATGATGGGTTTGTTTCCTTGTATTCTGTGTTCTTGGCCACATTCAAATCTACGGTGGGCATTTCCTAACATCGTTTTGTCAAATCGCATTTCTTTCCGGCGTGCATGTCTTCAATATTTCCAGAGAATTCTCATTTTCTTTAAAAGACCGCCGGGACCTCCACGTGATCTCTGTGCAGCCGTTTCTTCTTCCCCAGGGCCTGTCTCTGCCCCTTTCGCTGCAGGGGCACACACTAATCAAACAGAGCTTGTTCTGCCCATTTCTCTCAAGGCTGGATGCCTGGGATTTAACAAAAAGAGGAGGAAAAGGAATGGAAAGGCATCCCATTGCCAGCAAGAAGGTCCCTGCATCCTGAGCCATCCTGCCAGTCCACCTTTTCCAGGGGTCACATTCCCCGTAGGAGCAGGCTGGGCATGAGGGCTCCAGAGCAAGCGCTATAACCGCTATACCCTCTATACCCACGCAGGCCGATGCTTTGCAGCCTATCTCCTTGATCCCACCCTGGCTGCAAAGCATCGGCCTGAGGCTAGCTCTATTTCCCAGTGGGGATTGTATGGATACATTAGGAGACTGGTCCCCAGGAATGCCATGATCATTTGCTTCTCAATCACTTCTTCTTCTCAGGGAAGATGACTTGCAGGGTCAGAGAAGAGGAGGGTAATTTGCCCCATAGCCTCAAGTCTATGTCGTTTTGAACTTGGGGGATAGTTAAGGTTCCAGGCTGCATTCTGAGATTCAGGGAAGAAACGATTTTAAATGAGAAAGTGTCTTGATAAACAGTTTTTACAATTCTTGCTTGACGCCGCAAACAACAACTCCTTCGACGTCCAGGTCTTGGCGTATGTGTTCTATAAAGAAACCGAGAGTCACTGCAGATGAGAGCATTTCTCACTGAAAATAAAGTTAGCAGCATTTTCTTCCACAATCTGACAAGCAATTAGACCCCGCTCCTTCCATCTTGCAGGTTGCCTTGTATCACCTGATGAGACCCAGTACATTTTATATGATGGCCAAGACTTGGGACTTTTTAAAACAGCCATTTCCTATCCCCTGGCTTCAACATACAGTTCTCCGAAAGGGACTGATATGTGCTACACATGAAATATTCAGGTGCAGTGAAAGAATTAAAGAGATGAATTGCCATTAAAGTTTTAAGGACTAGGGTATGACAGGACAGCAGCCTCTCTGGTTACCTGAGGACTGTGATGCCTTGTTCCCTTTGCAGATCAGAGACCAAGGGCTGTTCACTGCACATGTGGTAGTTTTCAAACTATTCCCATAGGTAGAGGTGATGTGAGTTGGACCCATCCAAACACTTGGTTAACTGTTCAAAGGAAGCAGGGTTGCTACTCACCTACAATCACTTGAAAGGGCTGTTACAATCTAATGGTGCTATTCCTCTGTCTGTTTGCATTTCTTTTTTTCTTTTTTTTTTGTTTGTTTGTTTGTTTGTTTTTCCAGACAGAGTTTCTCTGTGGTTTTGGAGGCTGTTCTCGAACTAGCTTGTGTAGACCAGGCTGGTCTGGAACTCACAGAGATCTGCCTGCCTCTGCCTCTTGAATGCTGGGATTAAAGGCATGCGCCACCACGGCCCAGCTGCATTGCTTTTTAGGGTTTGTTTTCTTGAGCTGCAGTTAGAAAAGACTTGTTTGTCCCTTTCACAGGAGGGCACTAACTTAACTCTCTGAATTGAGGAAGCACCCATCCAGTGTCTTCAGAAAAATCTCAAGGAGTTTAACGTGTGACATTCAAAAATATTTGGTTGACAATGTTGTCTGTAAAGTCAAAAGCTCAGATTTGTCCTCTGTGTGAAGAATTCAGGAACTTCATGAAGCTTTGCCTGGGCTGAATGGGTGTCTTCTATTTCCAAAGTGGCTTTCACATTGAGCTGTGGATTATTCTGAATTAAATGAATGCATTTGTCTCTTCTATGCTATATTCTGTGTATAAGGAGACATAAGCCTCTTAACCTGCTTATGACTAAATCAGGGAATTCTAAATAGGGACATTGTTTTTTTTTTTTTTTTGAGATGATACTGAAACTCAGGACAATCTTCTTGCAGCAACTTCCTAAATGTTGGGGTTAACCCTCCACATTCATCGAGAGGGGTTTGGGGTGATGCTTAGTTCTCTACAGTTGGATGAACAGTTTCTGGGCCTTTGAGATAATTCAGTGCAAGAGTTAAAAGCTTTTAGAGTAGCGTTTGCCTCCTCTGTCATGCACAGAGCCATAAGAATATAACTTTTAACTCCAATGTGATGGTGTTAGCATCAAAAAGCTTTCAGAATTCTGGCTGGGCGTTGGTGGCACACGCCTTTAATCCCAGTACTAGGGAGGCAGAGGCAGGCAGATCGCTGTGAGTTCGAGGCCGGGCTGGACCGATACCCTCCAAAACAATACAGAGAAACCCTGTCTCATAAAAACCAAAAAAAAAAAAAAGCTTTCAGAATTCTGTCTTGGAACTGAAGGAAGCGGCAGTGGCATCATAGAGCTTGCACCAGCAGGCATCACAAACAGCTTGCACTAGCAGACATCACAACAGTGAAACTTGAAGTTCGGAGATTACTGAGAGCAGAACCTACAAGTCTAGGCCAACTGGCTCCAAGAATAAAGAGGAGAGCCGGGTCACAGAGTGCCTCCAACCTCACCAGCATAGAATGGGGCATATGTGATGGTCACATGAGTGGCCAACAGCCCTCTCACGTCTGCAAATAAAAGGCACTTGATTATGCCCTAGCTCAGGGTTCTCTTCAGACACTTGCACACCTCCTGAGTGCCCCCGTTTTAATTAATTAGCTATGATTGTCATCAGAGAACCAGATGGCCCCTGAATGACAGTTCCTCTCCCTTCCCTGTCCCCTCAGAACTGAGTTTCTGCTTTACAAACAGTAGTGACAGCAACAGCTAACATTTCCTGTTTTCATTCCACAGTGTGGCCAGTCTGAGCACAGCAGCCACCAAACCTTCCAGGGGTATTCCTGACAGGACCACTATCCAGGTGTGAAAGCCATGGCTCCTTGGAGTCAGGACAATCTAACTGTCCACTTCATGTTTTCATAATGCCTCAGAGGCCAGACTCTTGAGTCAAAGGTGTAAAAAAAGGCAGCATCTCATGCTGGGCCACCTGAATACCCTGGCTGATTCCAGGTGGCTATTCATTCATTGCCACCTGCATAATTATCACTGTCACCCACATAGAAGCAGCAGTAACCAGCTCCCTGCAAAAAGTTCACAGGCCCTCGGGACCAAACCATCCTCAAGTCTTAGTGTTTGGATACAAGCTGGTAAGCCACTGAAGCAGTGCCATGTTTCTGAGATTTTACTGATGAGGGAGGGGCAAGAATCACCGCTTATCTGAGGGCGATGCCAGAGTGAGGGCTGTGTATCCCGGATGGCAAGGTGGTATAGCCCAGGAGTCACATGAGAGCTGGCAGTCTGCAGCCAGGCCTGTGCAGCCTTCTTAAAACTATACATGTGACATTCCATTAAGTTTTTGAGAATTTCATACATGCACACAGTGAAGTTTGATCACATTCACCCTCGATCCTCCCCCAGCTCCTTCCAGATCCAATCCCTGTACTCCCGTCTCTCTCAGCTTCATATAACTTGTTGTCTAACTCGTGTCACTCACATGCTCAGGGACGAGAGCCCATCAGCGGTGCCTGGATGACTTAACAGAGGCCTTAAAGAAATCGACTCTCCCTCCCGCAGAAGCCATCAGCTGCCAGCAGCTTTTCAGCTAGATGTGGGGTCTCACAAAACACCATTCTCATCCCCACCCCCACTGCTGGATTGTTTACTGACGAGATCTTGGACAGGCAAGACCTTGCATAGGCAGCCAAAGCTGCTGTGAGTTTATGAGAGAGGAGCCCTGCCATGTTCAGAAGACTCTGACCATGCATACACACACACACACACACACACACACACACACACACACACTCTTTGATGAACTCTGAGAGTAGGGACCTCCTGCCTTGTGGAGGGGTGGATACAGATGACCCATTTATCGCTGAGCCTTCCACAGTCACTTACTCTCTTTACTTTGTCCACCTGTGAGTTTTTGTTCTAAATGTCCTCTGTCCAACCTTTTGTCATTGTAATTTTATGTCATCTGTGATACATTCAAAAATGGCACAATCAAGTTACAAATATAGAGAGATAGACAGATAGATAGACAGACAGACAGATAGATAGATCTTAAAGTGTGTAGCTTTGGTTTTGTGTTGGGCCATGTTCATAACTGTCCTGGAACACGTATGGCCCATAGACTTCAGACTGGACATATTACACTGTGGCAGAGAATATAGAGTATAAGTTCAGGTGTATACATAGAGTCAGAAGCAAATCTCTTCCTTAGACCTCCCTCCAGAGCAGCAGACCAAGCAGCAGCGTTTGCTCATGATTGCACAAATACCATCATAAAAAGTGACCCAGGCCATCATCCATTGAGCTCCTCAAACCTATGGTTTCTGACCTTCTGCAACAGAAATTGTGGATACAAAGCTTTGTTAATTTTCAAGAGCTGTATCCTGGAGGTACCATAGCTTGGTGGTTCCCAGGACAGACCTGCATTTTCCCACAGCTCTGAAAGCTAGATGTCAAAAGCCCAGGTGTGACAGAGCCTGCTTCTCCTGAGATGATCTGTCCTTGACTTGGAGATGGCATCTTCCATATTGTGTCTCACACCATTCTTCCTCCATGTGTGCCTCTGTCTGGCCTCTTGTGATGATATAGTCCTATGAATTAGGACCTGTCTTGAGGACCTCATTTTAACCTTATAACTATTAAAGACCCTCTCTGCAGATAAGGTCAGGTTTCCAGGTTCTGAAGGTTGTGGGTTCAACATTTAAACTGGGATGTGGGAGACATACCCATAGCTAATCCACATGCGGTTTATTAACATCTTGGTTGCAGAGAGTCTGCTACTGGCTTGTAAAACATCATGAGTGAAGCCATGCTGTGAAGGCACAGAATGGTGGATCTTGCCTCCAGTGCCAAGCCAAGAAGGCCAGGGGACACCAAGGAGCCTTCATCCTGCATGGTGTCAACTAGGGTTGGGGTAGAGAGTATTTCTGATTCACTCCAAGAGACAAGGGTTTGTATTCTTATGAGTCACTGTGTTGTGTTGTCCTGTGCTGCATGGAAGGGACAGAAATAATTACCAACGACAATGACTCTGCAGCTTGAAGTATCGATATGCCTGACTATTTGAAAAAAAAAAAAAAGGTACTTGTTCTCCTATCAAGTAGGGCAGGCAGGAGGACACAGACAGGACTCTGCATCCTAAAAATAGCCCCACACCAACCCAAGCGCTCCTTCGAGAGCTCCCACCCCCAACACCTAGCACAGTTAATAATAGGAGCTACCGACTCTCCTACCTTGGGAGTCCAGAGAACCAGAGTTTGCTAGAACAGGACGCTGGTGTGTGTTTGCTTACCTTTCTGAATTAACTGATGGGGAGATCTTTCTGTTTGAAGAGACAGCATGCTATTACTATTGTACCATAGGATACTATGTCGAAATTCTGACAGTAACACTGCCCTAAGACTCTAGTGTCTCCTCTATATCTCTTTTATCCCCAGGAACGATTCCTTTGGATCCAAGTTTAGAGGTAGGACAGCCACCCTAGTACCCCATGCATGTTAGGAACAGATAGGGAAGCAACCATAGTGACTCTCATATGAAAATAATAAAATGATTAATAATAATTAGAATAGAATAGAATAGAAATAATGAGCCACTTATATGGGTCCTCCATGCCACACTTCAACTATTCCTATTGTGGAGTTTGCTACTTGGTTACCAAGGAAAAAGAGGGGAGGTGACCACGTGACTGCTTGTTCTTTCCTCCATGCCAGTGGTTCTCACAAGTGGGGATACATTATGTACCTGATGATCTTAACTCTTCCAGCGCCGAGGCCCAGCCCTCAGAGCTTGACACTATGGTTTCGGTTCAGACCCTGGCAGAGGATGCAGGTCAGCCTCTCTGTGACCACTGTGAAAGCAAGTCTTTCCTCTGACCACTGACACAGCCCAAGGAGGAGAAGGCTGGAGAAAGACAATGTGTTCAGGTCGATCCACTCAGCATCCCCAGGTCCAGTTGGGCAGAGCTGGGGATGGTGAGGGGAGCACCATCTGTCCATAATTCATTAGTTGGAGCATTTTCAGGGCTGTGCACACTGAGCCCTGGAAATTCTAGGTTCTATTGTGGGGAAGCCTGTGGAGAGCCGACCTGCCTTGGAGAGCTCACCATCAGATGGAATAGTGCACAGCAGGTTTGTGGCAGTGTTTGCTTTTTTGTGATTTTTTTAAGGAAGTGCACATTTGTAGGATGTCCGCAGACCTGGCAATGGACAGCAGCCTGGTTGTGCACCAGGGACTTGGATGGGAAGTGTCCCCAACTGCTTTAAGTGACATTTTCACAGATAACATCCCACTTAAGGAAGCCAAGCTTTGACAGGGAGCTTGCTTATTTTGTTGCCAAAAGTTAGGAAGATGGATATTTCCAACTGACCAAGAACTCACTGTAATAGCAGCGGTACTTCTAGCAGGGGCCACGCTTTCCCACCTAGCAAGTGGGTGCGGTGGCTCAGATGACCAGCTATGTCCTCGTTGCCACCTGGTGAGTGTGCTTGATTAGCTATTTCCTCCTTGTGCCTCAAATCAATTAGTCACCACCCACTTGCTGAAGGTCTACCATGATTTGTAGTGACATTACTCTTGACATTCCTGTGGTATCTTTTCTCTGTGCATTTTCCCGGGTCCTCTTCGTGGCTTGTTAATCCCATGAGTCAGGGGAAGCCAGGGGGGAAGCAGATTTGGGACCATCGAGGAAGAAAGACTGTCGAGCAAGGGTGGGTGTGGCTGTGAGAACAGCGAAGGAGCAGCAAGGCAGCTGTACTCAATGGACTCACACATGGAGGGATCACTGTGTGTGTGTGTGTGTGTGTGTGTGTGTGTGTGTGTGTGTGTGTGTGTTCCCCCAGTCTCCAGTCTCCCTACAGCTTCTACCCTCCCCCACCATAGCATGGTGTCTCGAAAATGCAAACCTCTTTTGACCAGACTTACACATTATGAACCTTCTAGAACACAGCCATATTCCGCCGGTACTGCTCACCACAGTGGGAATCCTTCATGCCCCGTGGCCCCCCTGGAGTCCCACCAGCCCTTCCTCCCAGAATGCCTTCCAGTCTTGTCCACTGGAAAGAGCCCCTGTCCATCCTTCAGAACTCTGCCAGTATGCCCCGGCTCCTCCTGTCACAGCAATGGCTTCCTCCTCTGAGCCCATCTGTAATGACTGCAAAACACTCCTTTCCTGTGTGCTCCTAGGTGCTATGTGCTGGCGATTGTATTTTCCTTCTCTTACCAGTGTCCCTCTGTCTGAGCAGATGTCCCCCACCCTTCACCTCCCCCTTTCTGCAGTGTAACCTAACAATGAGAATATACCTCAGGTGCTTCTGCTCTCAGTGAAGGATTGTGGGTAGGCAAAAAGAAACTCCACGTTGGCAGTCCTGGGTTTTTCTGTTTTGAAGGTCCAGAGGCTTACAGCTCCACTGCCTGCGAGCTGAGGGCCTATTGCTCCAACCTTTAGAAACCAGAGACTTAGTGTCATTCTCCTCACAAAGTAGAGGCTCTCTGGCTTCAACTCCCAGCTTCCTGGTCCTGGTGCCTATCGTGAACCTCAGTCTCTAGCAGCAGTGAGCAGTGGCAGCAGACCGTGGCAAGCAGCAGCAGGGGAGCTTTCTCATGCTCCAGGACAGTGTAGTCCCCAGATGCTGGAGCCCTCAGTGTTGTGGCGACAGTGTTACAGCTCTGAGATCTAGGGTGTGAGGATGCTCAGCCCTTGACAGTGGACAGCATTGCAGCTCTCAGGCCTAAGGTCTCTAAGACCTTTGGTCCTTGAGCAGTTTCATAGAATTCTTCCAGTCCTGCAGCTTCTCATCTTCACCTCTTCCCAGCCCTCTGCCGTTTCTGCCCCGAGAAAATGTCGTATGTGTCAGCTGTTCTCTCACGGCTACCGCTGCTGTGGCCAGCACTGCCACCACCTTTCACTCTTCACGTTGCCAGCTCAGCCCTCTGGACTACCAATAAAGATCACGTGTAGGCAAGGAAAGGCTGCTGGTAAATGCCTTTATTGTCTACATGTTGCAATGGCAGAGGACAGCCTAGGAGGCTTCTCCTCCCTGACTCCAAGCATGAGGAAGAGCAGCCTGCATTAATAGCTAGAAAGGGAATTTGGTAAGGGCACCTGCCAATTATCATGGTCCTGATGCAAATGAAAGGTTACATTTGCACCCATCACTGTGGTCTCTCTGCTGGGCCACTGGGGAAGTGCCTCACCTCTCACCTAAGCAAAAATGGACTGCAGGGTCATCTAGGGCTCCCCATGGCTTGTGATGGCAAGAGGTTTGGTGCAAGCTGTTTTGAAACAATCTTTGGCAGCAAGCAGCTGTGATTGCCGTGTAGCTTCCTCAAGGCATCATGGAGTGTTCAAAGCAGCCAGTGCTGGCATGACGACAGTCCAGCTGGTGGCTTGGCCGATAATCCTTGGCTTCAGGCATCTGCATCTGGGGCATAAGATAAGTGTCTAACAGCTGTAGGTTGGGGAGTGAAACTGTCCCAGGATTTCAGTGTGTTTAAAGAGAAAACGAACATTAGGAGGGGTGCTTGCATTAAAGACTTCTCATTAACATTAACAGTGTTTTGAGCGTGCTTAACAGTGCTCTGAAGGTGCCTAATGTCTACACAGTCAGTCACTGAAGGGAAAGTGGGGTCCCTCTACTTGGTCACCTTTCCTGAGAGCCAGCTGCTTGCATAGTTGCTTCCATGGATCGTTTCATTAAATCCTAGCAGCAGCCTATGAGGTGGGTGCTGTTTTCATTCTCATTTTACAGGGGAGGAAACCAAGCACTCTCAGGTGAGGACTCTTGTGTCAGAAGCAAAGGGGGAGAAAGGGACAGGGCCGAGGCACCATCAAATGCCCCAGCACCGGAGTCATCCATCCTAGCATCTACCCATCGGCAGCCACCACTCAAGTGCCATACAATGCTGGTTTGTTCTCCATGGGTGACTGTAGATGGTATGATGGCCTCACACTCAGAGTGTCCTTGTGGCTTCAGCTCTCAGGACTGAACCAGGGGAGGGGCAGTGTGTCCATCCAACTCGGGCCATGGCTCTCAAGTATCAGCAAAAACCAAACTCCCCAGAAGCTTGTTGAGTCTATTGTGAGAATGGTAAGCATGCTTCAGTTCTTTGAAACTGTAAGAGAAAGATAATTATCACCGCTTTATTTCTCCTCTACACAAAAGAGAAAGGAGTTTTAAAGATTCTGAAAATAACTCAAGAATGAAGTGCTTTTTAAAGATAATTATCACATTGGCAAAATCAGTAAGATTGAAGAAATTACTACTTTAAATATAATTTCTGTAAAATAAATACCAATCCCCCGTCACAATATTTGGCAAGCATTTCCCCTCACACTCAGAAAAAAATTGTTAGGTTTTTGATGAGGAAATGCTATCTCTATATTGATAAGGACACACCTCAAGTTAAAATGTGCTCCGCTCATTCAGGATTTGCAGAGAAAATCTCCAGATAAATGCCATTAAGGGTACTTTCTGTTTTTAATCTTGAAAATAAGACTTCTCCAAAATTCAGAATATGAAGTTATAGATTTTCCTTTATCAAAGCACAGTAAATAACAGCTTTTCTGGGGCAGACTCATATTTGGATCTGATGGGATCACTTCTGACAGTCACTGTGACTTCTAAGAGTCAGCAAAAGTTAGCTGGGATTTTGATAGGATTAATATCAAATACATATCAATCACTGCAAGCATTCATTTGTGCAACGATTCTTGGAGGTTAACAGCACACCTTATATGATGTTCCTTCCAGGCAAGGAGACATAGAGATACTACAGGAGAAACCTATCAAGAATGGAGTTGGTTACAATTTTAATGTAGAGTTATAAGTGACTGGGCATTACAAACCTATGAAACATAGATTTTTTTTAAAGTCATCAGACTATCTCTTGATGCTATTTCACCTTCCTTAGAAGATACACAGAATAGTATATGAATCATAGTTCTGTTGGTTTTGTTGTTGCTGTTGTTTTATGGGGGGCACATGCATTAGACATTGGGGCACACCTCATCGCCTCACAGGAAAAGAGACAATTTATCTCAGGTGTTATCCTTCACTGTCCATCTTTTTAAAAACAGTCTCTCCTCACCAAATAGGTTAGACTGTCTGGCAAATGAGCCCGGGGGAACACCTGTCTGTTGCTGGAGTCTAGGGCTCTGACTCGTGTCCTCAGGGTTGCAAGGCAAGGACTCTCCCAGCTACTCTGTCTGTTGCTGGAATCTCGGGCTCTGACTCGTGTCCTTAGGGTTGCAAGGCAAGGACTCTCCCAGCTACTCTGCCTTCTCAGCCTCTCACAGTCAGAAGCCTGTCCTGCGGCACATGCCTGCAGGTGTCTGAGGACTTGTCATGGAGTGAGTGTCTATCACCTCTTCTTGTCTTTGCTCTCTTCCTTCCAGATTGGCCTGGAGAAGGCAGAGGGCCAAAGGGAGGTTTCTTGCCCGCAGTAGCAAGGCTGTGATCTCCAGTAACAGCACCTGCATCCCATGCACAGGCAGACAAGCAGGGCACTAAGGGTTTCTGAGCCAGCCCTGTGCTCGGTGCCCCTGAATTGACTTTATGGTGAATGTTGCAAATCATGACAGTCTCAGAGAACTCAGAGAAGAATTCTTTTTTGACTGCATCAACCCATAAAATTACATAAAACTTTAAGGACATTAACTTAATGCATAAGTACGACTAACCTGATAAAAAGTGAGCTTGAACTCTACTAAATTGAATTAGGGTGATTTTATTAGTGATCTCCTTTTAAAAGGATCCTGGCATCTGCCTTTTCATTTGCAGGGGTGATGGAGGTCTTATGTTTGTCCATGAGGCTCAGGCAAGGAGAAATAGAGAATCCTGGAGCCTCTCCTCTAAGCGTGTGTCCCCCGCAAGGTCACCTCCACAGAACAATGCCTTTAGAAGCACAAAATAAAACATGTTAGAAAACTGTCATGGTTGGCTACAGTTACTACATCTGTAATAAGATGAGCTGAGCTATAAGGTTAAATGGCACTCCACTAACATACTATCAGGACCAAGAGGCATGGCCAGCAGCCCCCACATCCGACAGTCATGAACCTCTGCCATGTTTACAAATGTGGATGGCTGTGATATGACCTGTTTTAGAATGTGGGATTCCTTTTTCGTTTGTTCTATTGTTTGGGTCAGGGTCTCACTCTCAGCCCTAGCTATCCTGGAACTCACTGTGTGTCTCAAGCTGGCATGATCCTCCTGCCTCAGCCTGACAAGTGCTAGGATTACTACTGTTGGCAAAGGCATGGCATTGTTATTGTGATTTAATTTGGGGACAGTTAGTGAAGGTAAAGGGACTTTCCCATTCAGAGTCACAGCCCCTAGGAGCACTTGGGTCACAGTCCCTGGAAGTACTTGGGTCAGGTAAGAAGCTTCAGGTGGCATCTGCTTTGAGATTATGGCAGTCTTGGGAATGCTCTTAAAGCCTATTCTACAACTCATAGCCAGAACCTTTGGGAGAGAGGGTTACAACCCTCACGTGTCTTGGTTCTGCCATGTTACTGTGGTGGGGTTAAGATGAAATCCTGGATCTGGAGGTAGACACAGGCTCCAATCACATTATTCCTCCTGACCACACCTTACTGCTTGGCTTAAGGTGCCTCCCCTAAATGTGAGAAGCTCTCAGCCCACCACTCAGAGGCCGAAATATCAGTGTCTCCTGCCCACACTGAAATCCAGTTGGCTCAATTTTCCCACACTAAGCCCCAGTTCAACCCAAAGAAGCACAGGGTAATCCCCATTTCATTCTCTCACCACTGCAGCCTCTCAGGATGAGTCTTTGTCATGACCTCGGTTGATTTCATTTCACCCCATCACAGCATTGCCCATCAACACACACTGACTTCTGACAGTGACCCACCCAAGACTGACAGCTGAAGGAGACGGTACTCTAGTTATTGCCTTTCTATTGGAAGTTGTGAATTTTCACCTGGATAACTCTACTCAACTCTAGCCTCCTAAGAATCCTGTTATATGGCTGGGAGATGACTCAATGGCTAAGAGGGCTTGTTGAACAAGCATGAACCTGAATTCAGATCTAAGCACCCGTGTAAGAAGTCAGATGTGGCCACGCATGCTATAGTATCAGTGGGCAGCAAGGGAGGGGAAGTTGCAGGGTACAAAGGTAAAGAATAATTGGGGTTTGCTGAGCATCCAGGCTAATTCTAGGAAAGGATTTCGTTTTTCCATGGTAGTGGAGTCTACAGGGATAACTTAACCACTCTGGGGCCTACTGATGTAGGCGTGAAGTGATTTTGAGCATCATGGTCGGCAAATGAAACAGTTTTACCCAGCAGCTCAGACTTCCTCCTTATATTTATTTTTCATGTTTATGCGTATTTAACATTTCTTTCACTGAATCTAATCTCACTTGAAAGCTTTTCAGCTGTCCTATCCTACATGAAATCCTGAGAGTCTTCCATTTACCCCTTCGCTCCAGTCATGTCTGCAGCTCTGAGAACACACTTAAGTCTTAGCGTCATGCTGGATTTTCCCAGCATCATCAGAAGTCCCTGGAAAATCAGCCAGAGCACTCCCAGTCCTAGGGATCCACACTTGGTTAGAAGGGCAAACCTAGCAGGGTCTGCAGTAACTTTCAGTCAGTGATGATGTTCTGTGTCCCTGGTGGCCAGTGGCTTAATGGGCATAAGCAAGAGTAACTGCGAGTTGACCTTCTCAGGACTGTTGAATGACCTCATGCTGTCTCTGTGATCAGAAGAAACGCAAAGCCTTCCGATTAACGGCTTATTGGTGTGGTGGTTTGAATGGGAATGGCCCCCATGGACCCATATATTTGAATGTTTGGTCCTCAGTTTGCAGAACTGTTTTGGGAAAGGATTAAGATGTGCAGCCTTGTTGGAGGAGGTGTATCTCAAATGTGGGCTTGAAGGTTTCAAAAGCCCAATCCATTCTACTTAGAGCTTCTCTCTCTCTCTCTCTCTCTCTCTCTCTCTCTCTCTCTCTCTCTCTCTCTCTCTCTCTCTCTCTCTCTCTCTGTGTGTGTGTGTGTCTGTCTGTCTGTCTGTGTGTCTTTCTGTGTGTGTGTGTGTGTGTGTGTCTGTCTGTCTGTCTGTGTGTCTTTCTGTGTGTGTGTGTGTGTGTGTGCATGTGCACCTCCAACTTGGAGATAAGATATAAGCTCTCACCTAATGCTCCTGCCCCAAGCCTGCCTGCTGCCATGCTAACCCAAACATGGGAGGAATTGCATGAAGGATGCCAAACAAACTGCCCTCAGAGTTGTCAGGAAAGAAGTGGGGACTTGACTCACAGGGATTGAGATCTATAATTTAGGTGCTGAAGACAAAGCCTCTAATTTGTGTTCAGCTTTAGATTAAATAAAGCATTTGGGAGTTTCTGGAAGGGATTTTAGTGTAAGAAACAAGAAGCCAGCAGTCTTAGGAAGCAAGGCTCCTAAAGTGACATGACACCAAGAACCCTGGCTCACTACCCTTTTTATGGAGCACAAATCCTAAGGGCACCTTCTTCCCTCCTGGTCTCTTGTTGGAACATCATCATACAGGACTTGCCAAGGGTCCAAGACAGACAGACCTCTAATTAGAGAAATGTCTACCCAGCCTGCAGACTGAACAAGTGAGCCCATCAGAGGATTCAGGAAGTACAAGACCACCCAACCCTCACTGTGCTGTACCCAGAGCAGAACAAGTTTCTCCACAATTGTGGGACCATGGATCCATATCTGATGGGAATGCACATACTTCACCATTAAGTTAGGATTCCCAACAAGGCTAAGGGGAATGTTAGAGTCGCTGCTGCAGGGACATGGCTGACATTTCCAGCTATGAAATACACTGTGAAAGACTGCTTTGTAAAAATTGAGTCTCAATAAAAATAAGACATTGGCATCAACTGGTCCTGTAAGTCGAGCCCAGGGGAATGGTACTAAGCAGGACACATAAGCCATCTTGTCTTCCAGAGGTATGTGTCTGTATATCACGCAATGTTTGCCGTTTAACTTTTCCTTTTCCTTTCTTAAATAATTAATTTCGTACCGACTCATAATTTTCTTCACCTCCCTTCAGTTTCTTTTCTTTTCCTGCCTCCTGCTGCTCTTTTAAATCAATAAGTGGTAACATTCAGAGATGAATAATGTTTTAGAAAACAGTGCAGAATATTCAAGAAGGTTTTTCCTTTGAGTAGGGTGAGTAAATCCCTTATCCATTACTCTCGCACACCACATCTTAAACGTGGCATTTATGTAGGGGAAGATTATGAGTTTGGGGAGCAGAAACTACTGGAAGAAAATGAGGAGATATAGGGGTACACAATGTGTGCTCAGAACAGATGTAGAGGAAGGCATGTGACAGGTGACTCCCCCATTTCTCCTGACTCACGGTACAGTGGTGTGGATTCGTGATAGGGTTCTGTAGCCAAGTTTCATTCTAAAATATTCCTAAGGCTTTTAAAAACAAATGCCTTAAGCCGCATGCTGAGCAGAGCTAGAAAAGTAGGCCTAGTGATTCTAGCAAACCAAAAGTCCAGTGATTGGTGCAAAGCGGAGATGAGTTTATCACCATCTCCTTGTGCTATGAGGATTCTTTCCCTTGTGCAACACTGAGTTTTGCATATGAATGACAAATCCCACCTTGGACAAAATTCCAAATATGAGGTGATGAGATGCTGTCTCTAGACAAAAGAGAACTGAGAAACAGTGCAAGTGGCTACCACACATACCTCCTGGGTGTTTTTCCACTTGTCTGTTTAATATTCAAAGGCCCCATCAGAAGTGGCTGCTTCACTGATGTAATATGGAGGTTGCTTACTCATTCCTGGCTGCATTGCCCAGTTAGAGAAGGCCTTGGACAGCATATGGAAGTCACCAAGAGGACAAGATAACTTTTGGATCTGAGCTGCTGACAGCTGGCTGAAGGTAACTGGACTCTGGAAGGCATGGCAGGAGAGGCTGAATTGGCCCTAGAGACTTCATTGGTTATACGACAACCATCCCAGGGAACCCCAGTGAAAAGCTAAGCCCACTAATGGCCCTTTGAGAATGGATTCACTCTGATTCAGTGAGCAGATCTTTTTCTCTCTGGGTGTTTTAGCCCTTCAGAGATGAGCATTGGGACTCTTAAGGACCAGTGTCCTGCTGCCCAGAGAGAAACTGAAGCTTAGAAGGATAACAAGCATCACACTTACATAGGACCTTTAAAGCCTCAACATGGGATCAGGACACTTCTTAAATGGAACAACCAGTTTTTATTTTGCAGACTTTCCAAATTTCAGAGCTGAAGGGAATTGTCTGGTAACCAGGAGCTGCTGCATCTCTAGAAGAGACAATATCTTAATTTCATAACAGGAAATCAGGAGGGGAAAGTTGGGGTGTCACCAAGTCCCTTGTGCCAGGTTCCTGCGTTTCTCAAGTCTGGGTAGCACCTTTTGGTCCCTACACCATGTTAGGACAGGCTCCTTGCCACCATGTCCCCTTTTGGCTTGCTCCCCTGAGATAGTTTGCAGAGACCCACAACACACACACACACAGAGAGAGAGAGAGAGAGAGAGAGAGAGAGAGAGAGAGAGAGAGAGAGAGAGAGGGACGGAGGGAGAGAGAGAGAGAGAGAGAGAGAGGGACGGAGGGAGAGAGAGAGAGAGAGAGAGAGAGAGAGAGAGAGAGAGAGAGAGAGAGAGAGAGAGAGAGAGAGAGAGCAGGTTTGGTGTTGAGTCCTAGTGAATCTTCGCCTTCATGTTTCCTCCTTCAAAAATCAGTCTACCTCCAGCCTTCTTGAGGACTGGGTGATCTGTGACCCAGAGTATTTTCATTGTTGCTATGAGTATGTGACTAGGTCACAATCCTCTTGCAGGGTCCTAAAGTCAAAGCTCCTTGTTGTGTTCCCCTCATCCATCCAGGCTGCCTCACTGTCTCATCTTCCACGAAGCCTCGTCCCTTTTTCTGGGAAGTGAATGTTTGCCTTCCATCCCCAGAGCATTCTCAGACAGTTTCCTTGAATAGCCAAGCCATGTGTCCCCACACCCAGGAGGAAACAAACCCTTAGCACGTCTACATGGTACTCACAAGCCATTGCAAGATGTGTCACTGTTGCTCAGCCATCTGTGTTTGGGTTCCATTCTCAGTCATCAAATGTGGAGAAATTCACAAAAATATTCCCTCCCCCTACCCCGGCTGGCAGGATCGTGGAATTCCTTGGACCTAGAGGACTCTCTGTAGATGTCACCAAATGAAGCAGAGCAGGTGCCCTTGGGGTACAGCAAGATTATGAATCATTAGAGGAAGCTGGAGGGTGCTGAGTGCCGGGTAATTGCAGTGTCGGGAGAGTGGACATTTTTAGCAACAAAGCCACACTCCTCGCAAGGACATTCTGCAGTTGACACCAAGGACGGAACAGTTTCACTCCTGGCACCACGAGCATTCCATGCGATTGGAAGTTTCTGCTTTTCTCTCAGCATCACTTTTGCCAGCCAAGGTATTTTAGTGCATGTGAATTGGCTCCGTGGGGTTTTGTTTATGACTGGCAGCCTTTGAAGTGTTGTTTTGCTGATTGCCTGGAAATCGTCAGATGGACACTGGAGAAGTGAACCAACTCCTCACTGTCCTGAGCCTGCCAGGCAGCGTGTTCAGTGTGAAATTTAGCCGTGTTTCAAGATCTGTCTAATCACCTTTTGTTTCTTCTTTAAATGATATGATTTTTCTTGCCTGGTTATAGTCACATCCGAGAACAATCAGGAATCGGTAGTTTAACAGTCTGATTGAGTCAAACACTGAACAACCCTGAGTGAGACCACAGACCAGGCATATCAGGGAGGATAGCCTTGTTTATTAGTGTGCACCTTGCGTCTGTTCTTACTTTACTCAAAGGTAGAGACATTCGTTACAATATCCCCAAACATCACCACCAGTCTGCCACCATGGCTCAAGAATGAACTACTATCACCCTTCCTAACAGCTCATGCCTCCAACGGCTCCATACGCGTTCTTCTCCTTTGAGCTCTGCAAGAATGGAGCCGGCTTCGTTCCATGCACTGAAGTCTATAAAGAACCGCAAAGCTGCCAGAGGCCTGGCTGCATCTCCTGGGTTCAGCTGCTGGTCACCTAGATGGCCCTACAGATGTTTCCATACATGGTCGCCAAGGCTGGCGAGTCCCAGAGTTTAGGAGTTCTCCACAGACCTCCTGAGTCATGCATAGCCTATTCAGATAGCTACAGCTGAAACACAGGCAGAGCACAGGTAATCCTGCACAAGGAAGGATTCTAACAACCAGAGGGGTCAATGGCACCACAAGCAAATGACCCACAAAATCATGTAAGCAGGGCCCAAAGGTGGTCACAGAGACTGAAGCAACAATCATGGCCCTACAGGGTCTGATCTAGGCCCTCTGCGTATATGATATGGATGTGTAGCTTGGTGTTCATATGGGACTCTTAACAGTGGTCACTGATGCTTTTGTCTGCTTATAGGACCCTTTTCCTCCTACTGAGTTAGTTACCTCATCCAGCTCTAATATGATAGGATGGTGTGCTTATTCTTTTTGTTTATTTGTTTTTTTTTTCAAGACATGGCTTTCTCTGTGTAGCTTTGGAGCCTGTCTGGGAACTTTCTCTGTAGATCAGGCAGGCCTCGAACTCACAGAGATCCGACTGCCTCTGCCTCCCAAGTGTTGGGATTAAAGGCGTGCGCCACCAATGCTTGGCTGGAATGTGCCTATTCTTACTGCAACTTAATATGTCATGTTTTGTTGACATCCCTGAGAGGCCTGCCCCCACCCCCCCAAAAAAAGGATATCTAAGGCTTGGTTCCCTGCATGTGTATGAATATATATATATATATATATATATATATACAAGTGTGTATAAATATAGGTGTATGTATATATGTATCTAAGATGCTTGTAAGGTTAAAATGGATATTTAAAATACTTATATAAATTTTTATTCGAATAGAAGGCATGTAGATATTTACCTCTTAACTTCAGGGAGATATCCCCAATGTTTGCAATATGACAATTAAAATAATCTTTAAACTTTCCTCTAAATGTACCTAACCCTAAAAGGAAATTAAACAACAAATGGCATAAATGGATTTTGTCTTTTGCTGCTGACTTCAGTCATCTACCCTCAGGATAGTAACTGTCTAATGGATAAATAGATGGTTGCCTGGTTCCATCCTCCAGTTATGCTTCTTGATACAGCTGGGGTGAGACCCTGCCTCTATCTATAGCAAGCCAGGCATGATGACACACACCTTTAATCCTCACATCTGGGAGGAAGAGGCAAGCAAATTTCTGTGAGTTCCAGGCTAGCCAGGGTTACATAGCAAGACACTGAATTAGAGAGAGAGAGAGACAGAGAGACAGAGAGATAGAGAGACAGAGAGAGAGACAAAGACAGAGAGAAACAGAAAGATAGATGGAGAGACAGAGATAGACAGAGAGAGAGACAGAGACAAAGAGAGAAAGACAGACAGACAGAGACAGTAATAGAGACAGACAGAGGCAGAGTGACACACACAAAGGAGACAGAGAGAGAGAGAGAGAGCTGACTTGGAGGGGAGCTGGTGTAAGGGGCTGTTCTCGCATTCCAGTTCAGTGGGTAAACCAACAATGACCACAGAGTTCTCCAAAGGGTCAGAATTAGTCAGCAGACAGAATGTATCTTTTTTTTTTTTTTTTGGTTTTTTGTGAGACAGGGTTTCTCTGTTTTGGAGGCTGTCGGTCCAGCCTGGCCTCGAACTCACAGAGATCCACCTGCCTCTGCCTCCCGAGTGCTGGGATTAAAGGCGTGCGCCACCAACGCCCGGCCAGAATGTATCATTTTATCAATGGCCTCTGAGAAGGCATGTCTTTCCCAGAGGTCGTCTCTAACCCTCCATAGGCCCACAGCTGTCCTGGCACCAACAAGCCAACTCTAGTTTGGCATGGTGATCAGTATTACTCTATAGTTCTTTCTGTGACTGTCAGAGGCCTGTTTCCTCCTGAAAGGGCTAGGAAGATCCTGGACAGGATGTCAGCGTATGAGATTATGGTCGTGTGATGGTTGTCTAACATCTGTGGCTCTCTGATTAGAGGGCACCCTGGATATTTGTATGAAGTCTATGCAGTGGCACAGCTTGAAAGTGGAGAGTAGATGCTCTCAGATTCTGCTTCTCAGAGGTCATGCACTTTCTCACCGTTCCCACGTGGTCATGTGACCCACAGCCTTACACAGGACACTGGGTCACCCTTGCACAGTGGCCTGAAACTCACACATCACAGGCCTTCTTTCTGGCCGTTTACCTCTTAAAGATGGCTAGCCCCACCCCACCCCCACCCCCGAAAGAATAGGCGTGCCTGGGTGACTGAGCAGACAGCCAGGGTCCTGTAGCCCTTCCCTGTCAGCAACAGCATGCATAGCACACAGACTACACTTGAGATTTCCTCCTGTACTCTTATTACCATAAATGAAATCTCACAAGTGGGGTGCTGTATCAAAGCGTCACACTGCTTACTGATTGGACAGATATCAGCAAATTGCCCCAAGAGAAGTTACCATTAATGAGCCCCTGACCTCTTCACCCCTGTGATCATTGGTCCACCTACTCTCGCAGGTAAAGCACGGCTTATTTTTTAACTTACATTGTCTTATACTATTGAGACTTGGCATGTGCGCATTAAGTTTCCTGATTGCACATGTTTTGTTACCAGTTTCGTAGAATTCCTTCATCTCTAGTTCTTTTCCCCCTGTGGGTTTTAAACATTACCAGTATTTCCTATATTTTCTCTGTTCTCCTCCTCTGATGTTGTCATAGAAAAATGAAGCCTGGGTTGGAAGTAGTTACATCCATCCATCCTTGGTGGTAGATGCTATGTATAGACCATCTCTCTCTAAGCTCTCACAGAATGTACTCTGTCTGCACCAATGGCCTTTAGTTTCCCATCACTTGAAGTCTTTCTCTATCACATGGACAAAGACCAGCTTCACTTCTCTGCACACAGTGAATGGCTTTCTTGTCCAAGCTTTTTGTAGCTAATGAGAAATTTTCGATTATTTGTCAAGAATTTTGCTCATAGCAGAAAACTCTGGTTCCAACAGGTAGAGAGGCCTGGCCAGTGACCTGCACTCCAGAGCCAAGTCTCATGGAGGCATGGCTCCTGCATCTGGTCCCCACCCTGACCCTGAACCCATCAGGTTCACAGCCCCTTCCTAGCTGTACCCACAAGGTACTCACACGGGTTGGCTGCATTCCCTTATGGGAAGCGCCCATGCGGCCAGTCCGGTTGTAAAGGAGGTAGAAATACAAGAGTTGCACAGCACTTTGGGGGGCACCAATGTTCTCTATTGTGTCACATTCCTCACAAGTAGCCTGGCCTCAGCCACTTATGCATACTCAGTTCTGTTGTCTTCAAATAGCAACGTCAGTGTGATATTGTGCCTCGGTGACAAGAAAACCCCCAAGTAGCACAAGCACAAGTGAAACAAAGCCAGAGAGACACTGACTGGGTCACTGCAAATATGAAGACTGAATAAAGATGATTTTTGTCAGCCTTTAAATCATAAATCAAGCCAAAGTCGATACCACAATAACAGAGCTGAGAGGAATTAATTTCTTTTGCCAATGTACGAAATGCATGTGGATGAACTTTCCCATTATGAGCAAAAGGGCAGTTTTGGTGGCTTACTCTTTTGTTCCATTTGACGTCCCGTAATGCTATGCACAGTAGCTCCTCCATGGCATCACCAGAGACCAAGCACAGCACGGCCCACTTTCAGAGACATTAGTGGATTTTTACTGTGAAATCCTATGTGTTCTGAAATTGCTTCCCTTGTGAAGGATAGTCACAGAGAATCCATGATCAGAACCCGAGTGTGATTGAAGGTCCAACTCTGTGGGGTTAAGATGGCATGCATGTGAGATCTAATAGTACATGAGGTTAACATAACAATTATCAGCACAGGGCCTGGGCTCTCGGGACATTAACAGTGATGACAGCGTGTGTGGCATGGTGACAGCTGGCTATTCCATAGCTCAGTGAAGTTACAAGTCCTGGCTCATTGAAGAGGTATGGAAGGATTCCAGGAGTCCACGAGGGGGCTGACATTTCTGGTGACTGTTCAAGTATCATGGGGTCCAGCCCTGATTCTACAACTAGACAAAGGTTTATAGTGCTGCCCTGCTACCACAGAGAAATCATCTGCCCTCAATTCTCCAATCGTTCATTTGGAAAAGTACAACTGTACTTAAAATTAGCCCAGCTATCACGTGTGACACACCACATGGGACACTTTGAGAAGTGATGGTGTGTACACCAACCTTCCAACAGGGGTATAAGGGTTGCATCCTGTAATAGGGGGATATTTCTACAATGGCCATTGTGTGTTGCTCCATGAATTTGCCTGAGCATCCACCGGAATGCTGGGCATAGAGCTGTGCAGGGCTTGCAGAACTCAGTCCACGAGCAATGAGTCGGATGTCAAGGTCAGGGGGTTTGCTGTCACGTGGAGTGAGAAATGAACACAATCTTAAACTCGACCACCCAACATGGCACGGTCTACCGCTGGCTGTGTGACTCTGTGCTCCTTAAGCCTGGCCTCAGCTTCCTCCTCACCAGGAGAGATTATGGAATTCTCACCTGGGTGAAGACTAGGAAGTGTACACATCCTGAGAGCAGGGTCTGGCACAAGCTTTACCAGAATATACAGTAGGCATTGTTTGAGGGCTTCCGGAGATGCTCATAAAATTGGGTGGACTTCTTTTCCTTAATGTTCTCAAAAAGCAAAGGCTGTATTGCCACGGACTCACACAAATCAAGGAACTGTCAGAACATACGCACAGAAATGACTTGGAAGTACGAGCAGCCACCGTGGTTACTTGTGGAGAATGTCTTTTTCACTTTATTAGGTCAGAGGGAAATCAGCCCGTCAGTTCCTCTAAGCTTCTCAAAAGAGACTAGAAACTGGAGCTTGGAGTCAGCTTCTTCGCTTGATTGCGATCTGAAGCCTGTTTTATGGTAAGAGAACACTGTGTTTTGGACTGAGGTCCACAACTTGTTTTGGCAACACACACTAAGCTGCTTCCTGCCATATCTCTGCCCCATTTCATTGGCAACAGAAAAAAAAGCATTGGGTCTCATTTACTCTGGAGCCAGCCAGCCCCAGTTGCTCAGAGTACCTGTATAATGCCAGCAGATTTGAACGAGTTTCTGGAAGACATAGTGCAGCCCTTGAGTCATATGGAACTCTTCTTCTCCCCCAGCTGACTGCAGCATACTGTGTGGTTGGTATTTTCTTTGTGCTCGGGGCTCTGGATTGCACAAGACATCTTGTTAGTAGACAGTGGGGAGTAGGAAGGCAATGTGGGTGTTGGGTGGGGAGTAGAAGTTAAGGAACAACTGGAGGAGGCAGGGGTGGGGTGGAGGGAGACGCCAAATAGAATGTTCTGGCCATTGCCGGCTAGAACCTGGAATCCCCAGTCTTACAGGAGATGTATGCCCTGAAGGTGTAGGGAGAGCAAGCAGAATAATCTGGAAACACTGAGGTTCCAACAGGAAGGTACTGGGGCCTCCAGGGCATAGCCTCTGCTGGTGGCTGCTGGATTTCACAGCCAAGACTGATTTTTGGAGATAGAGTGATTCTATAAAGTGTATTGGGATGACCTGTGTCAAGGGCATTGCACCCACTTAAATGACTCAAAACAAGCACTTTGGGGCCTTTGGAATCAGGGTAGTGAACAGTCTGCTGAATCGCCTGGCATCCTAGGAATCAGAAACTCCAGGCTCCCCTCCTCCCTACAGCCAACAGTCCTAGCAGGGAGGGGAAGAGTCTTCATTCTTGCTGAGTGGATGCTTGCTTCTGCACCTACAGCCTGCCACCTCATTAGCGCCTCATTAGCAGACACTGCACAAAACAATCCAGAGGGTGTTCTCGGGGCAAATGTATCCAGTGGTTACAGCTTCTCATATGGAGTTTGGTCATTAAAAGTTTTTCAGGGCCTAAAGGTCCAATTTTCCACAGGAGGAGGCATCAGTTTTAAGATGGTGTTTGGGGCCTGCCCGCTGGGTCACTGAGTGGCTGAATTGTTGCTGCCTCAGATAGGACACCGTTGTGCTTGCTCATTAGGGAAATGGGCTGAGGAACAGTGTAGTCTAGGGGCGGCGAGATTGAAGGCCAAGGGCAGAGGCCTCACTCGGACCTGTGCTCCTGAGCTCAGCATGTTTTGGAGAAAGGGCTGCAGGGAACAGAAGTCCCTGTGACCACAACATGTTTGTGGCAACACTCCTCAGTCCCTTTAGGGTATGGTATTGCCTTCAACCCACTTGCTAATGGCACTGTTTTCTCAGCAGGCAAACATAGCTGGGCTTTGTAGTAGTAACCTCACTTGTCCTTGTTGGTCATTCCCTGCCATCATTAAGTAAACCAGCGATTCCTTCCAACTCCAAGAGTCTGTCTAAGTCTGCCATACCGCTAAGACCTTAGAGCAGTGGCCAGCATTGATACTGAAGTTTCTATATCCTTGACAATTTAAGCTCTTCTGGGGCATCGAGGTAGATAGATCCACCTCACATACCCACACCTACCCAGCCACCCACATCCCTCAAAAGAGGTAGTAATAACCACAATGTTGCCTCGGATGGTGCACCTTCACCCACATGCTTAGATTCACTAAACCCCACTATGTAAGCTCAGCCCTGGTCATGATTTCCTCTAGGTCATCCTGATGTAGAACCAGACACTGCAAGACCACTGTGAATTCAACCGTGGCAAGAGTTCTCAACAATCACCCCAAAGCCCAGCCCTTCATGCTAAATTAGACCTGTAGCAACCACAGTCATTGTAAGGGACAGAAGAGAGTGCCTATGGAAGTCACCCTGTGTCCCTCACTCAGGACAGCTCTGGCTGCACCAGGTATGCCCCCTTGCCCAGAAGATGGAGTACTCCACCCGGCATCTTGGTGACACCACAGACTTTAGAGAAACAGCTCCCTGGAAGTTTCTCAGACTCCTTTTACAATGAGGCACTAAAAAGAGATACTTTGGGAAGAAAATTGATCATTTGGATCTTTAAAATGCCCACTCTGAGACAGGGAAGAGAGTGACATGTCTGAAAGGAGTGGGAGGGGCATTTGGGTAAGTGTTAAGGACTGAAGTTGTAAATGTTGTGTCCTGAACATAGTGGTAAACTGAGGACCAGGTGGGCTGTCGATAGAGTGCAGGCAGTTCTGTAGGACCCACACTCCCTGCCCCCAAATGTGCAACATTCACTGTCCTTCCCTGAGGCTCAACCCTTCTCCATAATGAGTTCGACTTTCACCTGATGGTGTATGAAAAGCCACACCTGGGTCACTGTGCTCTGTCCATAGAAACTGTGCCACAGAACCTGGTGGACTTCTGTCAAGCAAGTGCGTGGATATGTGTAATGGTTGAAATGCAATTTCCTGTCCTTGTGGACACATTTGGTAAAACAGATGAAGTAGACGTCCATATAGCCTTGTTGCTGTGTTTTTATACCAAGAACAAACTATTCTAAGAAAGTAGTGAGTGTTTTATGTGGTGTGTGCCCAAATCATAACGTTTTCTCATTTCAATTTTCCAGAAAACATATCTCAAGTTAGTGTGATTTGTTTAATGCCGTAACTCTTTCCCCATCTGCAAACCTGGTGCTGTGATATGCAATGTGAGCTTTCTCTGTCATTACAAGCCCCCTTGCTTCAAGAACAGACCACAGCTGTGAAATGTCACAGCAAGCACAAAGGCAAACCTGTGTCCCAAGGTCAGAAACCCTCTGCACGGCGAATTCCAGGCTCACTGCCCTGGCTGCCTGAGAAATCCTGTTCTTCTTCCTCATGTGTTTTTTCCAGACCAAACTGTTTTTCTCCAAATCATGGCATTCTGTGAGCAGGGACAGACATCAGAGCAAACTTGCTCTCTCTCTTCTGGTGCACCGATCCCCTGGCATTGTCTGCTGCCACATTATCTAGGATCATCTTGGTCCCCTCATTTGGGAGGGGTTTCTCTTCAAGGACATTGTCTATTATCTGTGCTAAGGGAACCGAATAACAGGAGCTATGAAATAAAGAAACGTTTCGATTGCTCGATGGTGGAGAGTGATCAAGTCAATGGCAGTTGACAGGGAAGAGTTTTGGGTCAGAGACAAACATAGTCATATGTGGGGGAGAGTGGGCCTTGTCAGTACTGGCCTTTCTGTAGAGAAAGGGCAGAAGGCAGGAAGTGTGAAGGGTGAGTAACATTTATCACATTGTGTCTCCCTGGAAACCATCTGCTCGGCTGCGTGTATCACTGAGGGGTGTGTCCTCCCTGGGGACAAAGATGGTGTAGCCTCTTCCACAGTGTGGCTAGCCATGGGTCCACACTTTTTTATGTGATGCACTAGGAAAGCCCCCCGGTGAGACAATGACTGCAAGAACAGATGCTGACATCATGGGCTTGCAGCAGGTGTGTAGCCATGGAGGAGAATGAGCAAAGTTGTCCCCAGCCCGGACAAAAGAACAGGAGTGAGTCTAGATGGGTTCAGACCTCTGTAGTGCTGGGAGATGGAAACTTGATTCCGTTTTCAAAATGTGTCCCAAGGAGATGGAAAATCTGGTGACCTAAGGAAAACCTACTGGTAGGGAAGGAAGTGGGACAAGATCTGAAGCAAGATGCAAAATTGACTTGGAAAACACCATCGTTCCTTGAAAGTCACTCACAGAGTACACAGTCAGATAGAGTCATCTGCGACTGAGCGGGGGCGGGGGGGGGGGGGGAGCATTGCTGGGAGCAGCGAGAGCAATGGCAACATGGATACACTCTCGTGGAGCCAAGACCCGGCATAAGATGTTTAAGTAAATGCAGAAATATTGATGTAACATAATCTGTAGGTCTACCCATGAAAATGAGGTAGGCATATAAGGATATTTCTGTAACTGCCCATATAGAATCTGTAATGATAGAAGAGAAAACACAGGAGTGGCTATGTATTCCAGCTTGACCCTTGAAAAGCAGCATCTATAAAAAGCAATGGAGAGGGCTAGGAATGTTGCTCAGGTGGTAAAGTGTTTGCCTGTCATACACAAGGCCCTGGGTCTAACCTCCATAACCAGTTGTGATAGTGCATGCCTGCCTATAGACCTAGCACTTGGTAGATAGAGGCAGGGTGGTCAGTCAGGGTCATTGGTTACTTCATTTTGAGTTTGGGGCTAGACTGAGATACATGGAGCTCAATCAGTTATATTCCCGTGGATAGGAATATAACTCAGTTGTGCAGTGCTTACCCAGCATGTATGAGGCCCTAGGTTCAATCCCTGGCACAGCACAAAAGTAAATATTCAAAACAGTGCCAATTACTCCTTATCATGGAATGTGACTGCCCTAGTAGGGTGTTAACTGTCAACTGGATGCAGTCTAGAGTCACCTGAAAAGTCTATGCTAAGGAACTCTATCAACTGGGCTGGTCTGTGGGCATGTCTGTGGAGACAGATCTTGATTATGAATTAATGCAGCAGAGTCCCGCCCACCTGTGACATCATCATCATTCCCTGGGCAAGCAGCCTGGCCTGTATAAAAGAGCTGGCTACTCGTGAGTTGGAGAGCAAACTAGCAAGCAGGGATCCTCATGGGTTCTGCTTCACGTTCTCGCTTGTGTTCCTGCCCTGACTCCACTCAGTGATGGAGTGTGACCTGGAAGTGTGAACCAAACAGAACATTTCCTCCCCGTGTTTTATCGCAGCAATGGAAAGGAAGCTAAAGCAGATAACAGGAATAGATCAAATCTCTGGGAAGATGGGGAAGGTCAGAAATGGCAATAAAGGCAGGGTTGATGCCTTAGCAAACTCGAGGTTCATGCATAGTGGGATAGTGAGGTACAGGTTTGGAGCTCCAGACTAAAAAAGGGGTGTTACCAATGGCAGAAGAAAGCTCCCTGTGGAGGAAGTGATGGAGAAGTCAAGGAAGGAAGTGTATGGGGAGTAGGTACCACTGCCTTGCCTATCCTCTGTTCAATGGACCACCCTAGCTTCACAGCCAAAGATCCCATTGTGATAATCCGGCAGTGGTGTTCCAAGTTGTGTGGCTTTAGGGCCCTTCACTGATCCTTCTGTGTCTCGGTTACTCCATGTGTATAGAAGGGCCCTGAGCCCAATCGCTAGGGTGTCCTGGAATATCTGTGTTGCTGGAGTTTTCTTGTCCCTCCAGCTTCAACTGCTTCAGCCCCAAATGAACACACAGAGACTTACATTAATTATTAAACTGTTGGCTGATGGCTAGGGCTTCTTACTGGCTAGTTCTGTCTTAATTATTAACCTATTTCTATTAATCTAAGTATTTCCATGTGGTCTTATCTCACCGGAGAATGCCAGGACCTGTTACTTCTTTGGTGACTACATGACATCTCTTCACGATCTATGATCTCTCTCTCTCTCTCTCTCTCTCTCTCTCTCTCTCTCTCTCTCTCTCTCTCTCTCTCTCTCTGCCTACCTTTCCCAGAATTCTCCTTGTCTCCTAGTCCCACCTATCTTCCTGCTTCTATTGGCCAAGCAGTGTTTTATTCATCAACCAGTAAGAGAAACATATATACAGAAAGACATCCCCCATCATATCTAATGTGAGGACATCTGGAAATCTGTGTCTGGCACACAGTGGGCAGTGTCTTCCTTCAGCGAAGTCTTGCTGTCTCTCCACTATGTTAACATAAACAGTACTGGACCCCCACCCTGAGGACCCGACTACTCAGGCAGAAACATGCTAGTGAGTCTCAAAACACCAACTTTAAAATGATCATCTGGTACCATGCATGCTTTTAGCACAAGTGTTGCTTTTTCTGTGCTCGAGTCCTCCAACAAAATACCATCTGCTTCAGTGCAGACTCAACAATTGCTAGAACTTTCTTTAGGCTGGAGAGGAAAATGCTGTTCTGTGTTTTTGAGAATCCGTGAAGTATGCCTTTGGCACTGCCAGTGGCTGGGGAATTTTTATGGCATTGTTAAACAAAGTGCCTTCTGCTTTAAAAGATTCTCAGTGAACACCATCAAAATGTACACAAAACCAGTGATGGTTTGTCCTTCCTTGAGGTTTCATAAAATTAAGAGTATATCCGAATCCATAAACTGCTTAAAAACTGGGAAAATATTTGGGACTGGGTTAGACAGTCTGTTGTCACTTACAACATCTCAGTGAGGTTCTGATAAGGACACATTTCCTGTTGCATGGAGTGGCTTTGCACTGAGATATTGCTCTCTTACCTTGTACGAGAGTCGGATTCTTACAAAAATCGTCTGTGATCCTCCCATCACGGGGACCATAGTCTGTCCATTGCTTTCATCCATTCATTTATTCATTACTTCCTGTATTCATTATTTCAACTGGAGACCTCCTTCACCAGGCTGAGGAGTAGGAAGCCCTGTGCAGCATGCCTTCCCAATGTCTCCCGCTGCCACTGGAGACTCTTCCGATACCAGTGAATTGATCAGTCCTTGGGGACTCTAGGCTGCCCACTTAGAGCCCCTTCATGGATAAACTTCACTTTCTGTGAAGGAAACATATTTATTCCCAGATGCAGCCACCACTAAAACAATCAAAGAAGGAAAGTGCTCAGGCTTTGATGGGCTGTAGCTCAAGTAGCCATCTGCATTGGTTCAACTTTCCTTGTCTCTGTGGTCAGATATCTAACACAACAAGCTGCTTAGGGGAGTAAGGATTTATTCTGCTCATGGGTTGAGAGGATGAAGTCTATCCTGGCAGGAAAGACATGGCAGAGCAACTCCTTGGAGGAGGGACACCTCAGTAGAACCAGGAAGCAGAGATAGGCCTTGAACCAGAACAGCCTTAGGGCTTGTCCCCAACAATCTACTTCTTCCAGCTCAACCCACTTCCTAACAGTGCTCCAGCCCCAAGCCCTGCCCACAATTGCCTTGTTGGACAGATGCAGTGTGGCCTCTGCCAGATCTTCACCCTTCTCCTCTGCACTGTAAGAATATCTAAGCAGACAAAATCCCAAGCCTACCAGAGCACCTACTTATGCCAAAGACAGCCCGTCCCCGTGCTCTCTCTAACCATGTGCTCTTCCGGGCCTGACACACAGCGTCCCGCTGGGATTAGATGCTGCTGGAGTCTGGAGAGAAGTCACTCTATCCCCTGCCCCCTTTTGTGTGCAGAATTACAGCTTCTGAAAACACGTGACTGTACTTAACCAAAATGCTTGGGGCATGAACTGCTTCATATTTTCAAACCGTGTGGCACATCATGCCAGAGAGGGGTTTAAGTGAATCTGTTATGGCGTCTCTAAAGGAATTTTGAACCACCCTTGGCAGAAGCCTTGAGATGAAATCCCTTCTGAGAACACAGGAGCTGCATGCAGCTCAGGTGCTGGAGACTGGAACTGAGCAGGTGGGCTGACGGGCACCAGTGCTCACTGGAATGCTCTAGGTCCCTGAAGGTGGCCCACCATGCTCAGTAAATCTTCCTCCAGGTTTTCCTAGAAGCCTCTCCAGAGACCTGGCCAGAATGTCTTCCCTGGGTCTTCAAGGTCTCTGGGGTACAGGGCCTCCAATCTCAGCAGCCCCAACGCTTCTGCAACCTTTAGCAAGTCGAGGAATAGAATAGTTGGCTCTGTACAAGTTGCTGAGATGGCCTATGTGAAAACAGCCAAGCAGCAGCTGTTCACCAGTAACTCTGGGTCATACAGAGGCGTGAGGGGAGTTAGCAGTCTGGGCTTTTCACTTCAGACAGCCTCCGCTGGCATTCCAGAGCATCTGCACCAAGGGCATGTTCCCACCGTCTCAGGCCCTCAGCCTATGTCCTCCTGGCCCTCAGGGTTGTCACAACTGGAAAAAGTAACTAAGCCTGGGCACAGAACTGGCTGACCTCCAGACTGACGCATGCAGCCTGGGCCTCCCTCTGTTCAGAAAGAATCTGGCCCTGAGGTCATTGCTGGGCTTTGGTCAGTAGCCATATCCCTTCAGGGAACTTATCTGTCCCCACAATCTGAATGCCACCACTATGATGTTACACTTGCCCAGGCTCACATATGACAAGCTATGTGCCCGTGTGCATTGACATGTGTGTGCATTTACAAATACTGATGTTCATTAATTACATACATGATGCACACATATTCAGGTCACTGCATGTGCTCCAGGCCCTTCTGTCTGATGCCTCACTTTACCCCAGCCAGAAAGGTCTCTTTCCTGTGGCTTGAGTGCCCTTTTCTGTGACTGGGCAACTGGTTTCTCTGAAGCCATCTTGCCAGTGTTGTGTCTTACCTGCCCCTTTAGAAACTTACAAATACATTTTGCTTAGGATTTGCCCCAGGTGGGCCTCCTTTCAAGTTTCCAGGCACCTGAAGTCCCTTTCCTGCCAGCCAGGAGCCTGTAAGGTTTATGTGTCTCCCCAGGGAGTCCTGTGACAGAAAAGAAGGCTGGGGAAGGGTTACCTGGGCTTGGAAGCTGTGCTAAAGTACAACGTTCCTGGATGCCTTAAATCTGCAATAACACTTCCAAAGGTTTTGAAAGTAAGACTCAGCTCTGAAACCGAGGATCCGAAAAATGTTCAGGAGGCCGGAAAGTCTACAGGAGGAATCTGGAAACATCAATATACATTGAAACTCACAGACACATGGAGCACAAATATCAAACAGGGTAATTGATAATAATAAATTCACTTCAGACAATAGTAAATAATAAATTGAAAGGTGATAAATAAAAAGCTATGGAAGTTAACGATACAGAACTGAGGTTAATGTTAAACAGTTATGGTGGACACAAGAAGGCTGGGAAATTAGATAAGACAATGAGTCCTGTTTACCTAAAAGCAGTTTTATAACAAATAGCCTAGGTCATAATGTGCACTTTAAAAGACAGAATTTTTGTGACTTTTTAATAAGAAGGCAAACTGACATTACCTTAAAGGACATGACGACATGATACCTTGACAATAAAAACCCCTTGACTGCTTATGCATATTGAATCTTTTTGGAAGCCCTGCATTTTCTAACATGACCGTGATGGTTATTTTGCAGCCAAGGAAACTGAGAGCATCCCAAAGGCGCATGTGGAGGCGTGCTGGATTGAGGACTTAAAAGGGAACCAGTTGAATTCTACCCCTTCCCCCCTCGGTGCACTACACAGCCTAAAATTTCCATACATAAGCCCACAGAGCATCTGGTCATGGCTCCTGGAGTACAGCAGTCTATTTCAAGCCTTTGCTTGGGGCTACATTTCAAGGCTAATTCCAGCACCACCAAGAAAAATCTCTGGGGACACAGGAACCATCGCACCTTTTCGCTTATATTTCTTGTTGTGAGCCTTGCCTTTACGGCTGAGCCTTCTCTCCAGACCCACACCTTTTCTCAGTTTCCCTCCTCCCCTCTCCTTTTCCAAAACTGGGCTAGAAGACGTTTAAAATCTTATTCAGCCCAGCATCCAGCACTGTTCCCACTCCAGGGACCAGACCATGTGTATCTGCTGAATAGTGTGGATGGGCCCAGGCCCCTTTGCTTGGTCCTAAGCCAGATGTCAGTTGGCAGTGACTGTTCTCCCAGGATATTTGACATTGTCTGGACAAGAACACTGTCATACCAGCACCTAGTGGAATTAGGCCAGGCATGATGTTTGTACCTACTCTGTACAGAATAACCTTCAGCAGACCAGTCCCGCCCAAGTATCACTAACACCAGCAAAGCCACAACACACTTCGATGATCCTAAAGCTCCCAAAGGTGGCATTGCTTTGTCTTTTTTTAAGCCAGTGCCCAACACACTGAATGAATGAAGAAGCCACAAGGCAGCTGAGGGTGGCTCTATCAACTGGAGCCCAGTGGATACGATGGAGACAGTGCAGAGTTAGAGAGGACCGTCTTTGGTGTCACCTATTAGTCTGTTAGCTGCTAAGACATGGGGATGGCTTCATGTTTAATCACGTGACTGTCCTCCCCCCTCCGGAAGCCAGAGCTAGGTAGGCAAAGTGTTTGCTGTGTGAGTGTGAGGCCCCGAGCTAGGCATCCAGAACCCATGTGGAAAAGCATGGGAGGGGGAAGTTTATGATCCTAGCACTGGGGAAGAAAGACAGGAGGATCGCTGGACTCACCTGCCAGCTCAGCCTAATCAGCGAGTTCCAGACAAAGTGAGAGATCATGTATCAACATATGTGTGTGTGGTACCTGCGGAATGACACCTGAGTTTGACCTCTGGCCTCTGCACAGGCACACACCTAAGGGCTTTGTTTCACAGGTGCAGGCCCAGCCTTCTGATTAACCCTCTTTTTCATCATGGTTGGGTTGAACCCTTAAAGGTTGAGGACACAAATACTATGTTTCCCTGGCGTCACCTTAACAACTTGTAGCTCTGGGGAGAGAGAAAGGGCACTGAGAATGCTGTCATAGACCCTGCAGGATGACACTAAGTTCTCATAGTGAAGGAGGAAGAGAGTCACATCCAAGTGACACTCTCTGAAACACAGTAAAGACAGTTCTGTTTCCCTGGCATCACCTTAACAACTTGTAGCTCTGGGGAGAGAGAAAGGGCACTGAGAATGCTGTCATAGACTCTGCAAGATGACACTAAGTTCTCATAGTGAAGGAGGAAGAGAGTCACATCCAAGTGACACTCTCTGAAACACAGTAAAGACGGTTGAGAAGAAATGAGAGTTATCCAAGAGAAGTATCTGAGTCTAGACTCTGGTTAGCATGTGGAAACAGACGGGTGCTCTGAGAGTAAGCCAGACAGACAGTCCTTAATTGTATCTTCTTCACAAGCCTCAGTGTTTCCAATTCATTTTCTAGTCTTGGTGAATCTGTAACAAACACTTAGGTAACATTTCTTGTTACTGCTACAAAAGTTCTGACAAACTTACTTTAAGGAAAAATGGGTTTATCAGAGTGCACAGATCCAGGGTACGGCCTATCACCTCAGGGAGTCATGGCAACAGGAGCGTGAGGCAGCATCAGCATCACATCCGGTGCTCCGTGAAGAAGCAGGGATGGATGAATGCTGGCTGCTCGGCTTTCTGCTCTTACTCAGTCTGGGACCCCAGTTTGTGGAATGTTGCCAGCCACACTCAGAGTGAATCTTATCACTCAGCTAATACAGTCTGGACACACTCCCTTACCGACTCAGCAGTGGCCACAGGACGTGTGTGTGGGGGGGTGTCTTCTCTCCCTGTTTCATGGCGCTGCAGGACACATCAGTGAAAGCAACTCGGTCACCTGGCAGAACTGGGGAAGGAATGCTGCTTTTGAAACCTAACGTTGATCCGTGTGATGCCGAAGAGGTTCATCTGACGTGGACAGGCAGTGTGTACTCATTGCAGGCCCAGGAGCCTCTCGCTGGTAGCTTAATGGAGACAAGACACTGAGCTGCTGGCTCCTGGCAGCCTCTCTCCCGCCACCAAATTGACTTCCTACTGGACTCTGTGTTCATGATCGTCCCAGAAAGAGAGCAAAGCAACAAAGGGCTACTTGTTCCACTAGGGGGTTGTTGGTGGTATCTTCTAACAGTTGGGACTCTCACAAAGAATGGGCAAAGCTTGTGTTCATGACAAAGCCACCGAGTGTTCTATAATCACTGCAAGCCCGCTTGTCTGGGTGCTTTAATTCAGAATTCTCAGTCAGACCATCAGCCATCAGTACTGTCCAAAGGGATGGCAGAGATGGTTAAAATACTCACATTATCTAAAACTGACTGCTCTCACGGACAAACACCTTCCCCTACGTCTGATGCCAAAGCTTTGGACTTTGACCTCAGGCACGGCTGTGTGAGTTCCAAATCTTGGTGGCCCCTTGTTATAGGGTATAACCACCTTTCATAGAGTATGGAAGCATATAATTAAGCATGGGGCTCATACCCTGGTGAGACTTAGGGGCATCATTACAGCCATCTGGCAGCTGCTGCCTCCCCTTCCCTCCAGTCATTTTTCCCTTTGAAAGCTCACTTGGTCAGAGTGGAAGTCTTTCTAATGGGTGTCAAGTGTCCTGGATAGCAGGAACATAGCAGTAAGTCAGAGGGCCATTGGACATGCAGAGCACCCCTCCCTGGATTCCTGCCTTGTGAATGAGAAGGCCCATTGAACTGGAAGAGTGGGCTCTGAGTTCGCATATGCAAGCTGTGCATCCAAACCCAGGTTCCTGGGATCCAGCACCACTGGATAAAGATTTAGAATCCAGTCCAGCATCTCTCACTTGGTTCATCAGAAAGAGCTAGGGTTGCAGCAAGTAAGATGCCATCCTCAGTGTATGGGTAGTGGTGGAGCATGGTTCTGGTGCAGTGTGAAGACCAGACTCCAGCTCAAGGTCCTGTACATGCACACAGTTGCACTGACATATCAGTGTAGCATCCCAGGAATGCAGAGAAGCTGTTCAGCTACGGAGAAGCAGTAGGCAACTGGATGCAGGAGCTTGCTGGGTGATGGAAGGCAGCTGGGTCGTTAGGGGTGTTTGGGCCCCATCTGTGTATAACATGTGCATGGTTGCTCCAAGAGAGAACGGAACACCAGGAAAGCATGGCCCATGTTAGGAGTGAGCAAGGACATCCACAAGACCAAAGGGGACAACTCAGGTGATCAGTTGCTTAAGAGGCTAGATGACTAAGAGCCACAGCAGGCTGTCCAGTAAGGGCCCACTGCCATACCAACTGCTAGTGACAAACCACCCACGGGCTCTCAGATACATGTTTGTTTCCATTGTGACCCCTCTTTTCTCATTTCTCGTGGCCTAGCGGGTGTGTCCCTACCTCTGCTTTTGGGCTGCATGTGGCTGAGGATTAGCTCTGAATTTGGCCCAGCATGGAAGCATAAACTTACTGAAAATATGATTCGACATTTTTTGCACTCAACTATGTGCTTTTTAAGGGTGAATTTGGTAGATAAGAACATGTTGTCACGTATCAACCCAGTCTCCAGCCATTCAGAACACACTTAGCCTTTTTGAGCAAGAGGTTCTGATCTCTGACCCCCCCTTCCCCCGCACCTGCCTCCCAAGCTGTATAATGCATGAAATGACGAGAAGGCAGTAACTGTTCCCAAGCTTAGATTTTAATTTAGTTTTTAATGGATGGCATTGTGAAAGCATAATATAAACATCTATGTGTAAATGTATTTATTTCCATGACTATCAAACCCAGGAGTTACACTTGAAGCATTCCAGTAAGAAGACTCCCCTCCTAAGGGATCCTTCAAATGTGTCTCAGGAATTCAGCCTCACAGACGGAACCAGTTTGGATAAAGCTGGTACTGTTGTTTGGAAAAAGAAGTTCCTACATCCCCAAAAGGCTTACTGTCCCAGGCTCCCCAGTGTGCTCTCTATCAAAGCTGTGAAACCCCATATCCCTTCCATGAGTGTGCTACAGCGTCCTTGCTGGTTGTCAACACACCTCCTCCATTCAGATATCAGACATGCCTACCGCCGTATGTTCCTTCAACAAACCTATTAGGAGACAGTCTGTCTGCTGAGACTCTAACCTGGTGTCTTTCTCCATCTCACACAGGGACGTATCTGCAGAAAAGCCGGCAAGTCAAAAAAGTCCTTCAGCCGCAAGGAAGCCGAAGCAACCTTTAAGAGTTTGGTGAAGACTCATGAGAAATACGGCTGGGTCACCCCGCCCGTGTCTGATGGCTGATGCCTGCACGAACCCTAGACGCTTGAGCCTCCCGTCCGTCCACACGCCACCCTGCCATCTCCTCCCACCGCTGCGCATCTTCTACCCCTTTCTACTCCAGCCAGAACTGTGTCCTGAATGCAAAGGACACGCTTAAGTTATTTATGAACTGATGTGTTTACGGAGAGAAAGAGCGAACTGTTCGGGATCATGTTTCCATAATAAATGACCGTCTCTAAGTCACTTTAGAACAAAGGCCGAGATGATGATGTTTCCCTGGCCCTGCCCCGCCCAGCCCCCTCTGCCCACCTGTTGTATTGCCCTTAGCTTCTTTCCGCGACAGCAGCTCTGAGCAGCGGGTGGGGATCTCAATGCCCCGCCCACCTCATTTCCATGTACAAGGCTCTGTTCCCAAGTCGGGAGCACCGCACACCACTGGGCCCCTCTGGCCCCTGTTTGCTGTGCTCCGTGTCTGTTTCTCTTCCTGGCTGGTCGACAACACTTGAAGATGTGTCTTTTTTTCTTTCTGTGGCCTGTGGCCTGCTATGATGACATTCAGACCTCATTCACGCTCTGACCTTTGCTCATGAAAACACAAATCTAAGGTTGCCAGGTTCTAGTGCTGACTTAGAACTACAACTGCCACTTGAATAACCCTGCTCCCTCCCATGCTTACCTTGTTGTGCTGCTGTTCACAGATAAATCAGTGCCATTTGATGAGAGGCAGGGGGTGCTGCAGCCACCAGAGGGGTCCAGGACATAAGGTGCACCCACTGGGGCTCAGAGCAGCAGACGGGGGAACATTCTCTTCAGACTTTAGGGAGTGCTCCAACAACCTTGCGGCTGTGTCCCTCTCCTCTCAGCCACCAAAAGACATGTTCCCATTTGCTGAGGTCATCGGACTCATTTTGTCTTCCGTGCTAGTGACAGGAGACACCAGAACTGCCAAAGGACACCAAGTGACACAAGGAGGACTTGCATGACCTGATCTGTTACTTCACCCACTAGTCACTTGTGTGTCCCTGAGGTTGAGGCAAGAGCACCCTCACTGTGGTGTAAACTTCCTGTTATTTAATCTCCCCCACACTTTCATTTTGCTCTTCTGTTAAATCACCTAGAACTTTCTAAGAAACTCCATGAAATGCGGAGATGATGTTTATGATAACATGCAGAAAGAGGTAAAAATGTTCATTCCAAGTGGAAAATCTTATTGGACACATTTTAAATAAAACCATGCATACCTGACTCCCGGCCTCCAGAATCAATCCTTGTGAGTTGCCTTCTACTGGAAGTCAGTCTTTTGCTTTCTTTCTTTCTTTCTTTCTTCCTTCCTTTCTGTCTGTCATCTGTATGTATGTGTGTATGTATGTATGTATGTATGTATGTATGTATGTATGTCTCTTTTAATGTATGTAGATGTTTCACCTGTATGGATGTCTGTGCACCGCATGCATGCCCGGCACCTTCAGAAAACATTAGAATCCCCTGGAATTGGTCTCACAGATGGTTCTGAACCACCATGCAGGTGCTGAGAATCAACTCAGGTTCTCTGAAAGAACAGTCAGTGCTCTTAACCCCTGAGCTAGTTCTCCAGTCACAGTGGAAGTTTTTCATCTGCATTTAAAGTGTTAATATTTCAGACACTGCCAATACTAAAACACAGGTCGGGGGCAACGTTTTACAGGATGGAAGCATATCTTAGGAGCCCAGACTTTCAAACACCTGGTCAACTAAAATGGTTCCAGGGAGTCAACTAGAACCTTACCAGAAAGCATGGCTGCATGACTGACAGGTGGTACTCAAATGTTGTGACTTTGGTCTTCCAACTATGAAGACAGACCCAGCTTCTTGCCTGATTCCATGCAATTATTGGGATAGTTTGGGGGGAGGGGCTTCTCATTGTTCAAAGATGCTTAGGGACCCAGAAAACCTCACTTCAAAGGCCAAAGACTGGCTCTTCCCAGTGTGCCTGGGGGCCAACCAAGTATACCCCGTATTGTCATTCTTCTTCTTACCACTTTTTCTTTTGAGACAGGGTTTCATGTATTCCTAGCTGGCCTCAATCTCGCTATGTAGGTGAGACTAGCCTTGAACTCCTAATTGCCGTGCCTCCAACTCCCACGTGCTAGAATTACAGACATGCACCACTTTTGCCCAGTGTATTCAGAGTGAGGGCTCAGACACAGCTCCATGTATACTAGGCAAGCACTCTACCAGTTCAGCTACAGCCTTGGCCTTCTTACGGCTTTCATGCTCTCCCCAGACATACAAAGCAGCTGCTGGACTAAAAGGACAAGATGCTAAGGGTGGCCTGCCTGCTCGGGTTCCTCCTAAGCAGTCATGATCAATAGAAACTGGCTGGCAGCAAGTGTGTGGACTTCTCCATCCTGAACACCAGCTTTCGGCGTGTGGTCTTCCCACCTGTGGCTGTTGGTTGTCACGGTGGTCCTTCAGCTGCGGACCTTGAAGACTCAGGACACAAACTGTTCTCGCATATCGAGGGGTACAATTTGTAGACAAGCTCCTCTTCTACCCAGCACTTTCAGAAAAAGAAGCACATGCAAAGCTGGGTCACTGAGTTTTGTTTGTTGGCCGAATGAGGAGTGGTCCCCTCGTTGTTCCCAGGTGGCCTATTGTAGAAGTGCAGCCAGGACTTGACATTACCCCAGTGGCCCTGCGACTTTCAGCCACCGAGTGGGAAGGCCTCACCCTCAATTTTACTGTTTCTGGAGCCTGTAGTTGAATTTATTTTTGAGGTATTTATGTTGTTTTGTATAAATCTAGGGAACCAATTAACTGTTTGCTTTTATTTAAGTGCCATTTTCAGGTAGTGAGAAGGTTCATTCAGTGAGGTGCCCGCCACGCAAGCTTGAAGAGCTGAATTCAGACGCTCAGAGCCCACGTTAGAAACTGTGCACAGTAGCATGTGCCTCTAAGGGAGTGGGGGAGGGAGGTGACAAAACAGGCAGATTCTCTAAGCTCATTGGCCGGTCAGTGTAGCTGACTAATCATCGAGCTTTGAGTTCACTGAGAGACCCTCTCACAAACAATAAGGCCAACAACAATCAAGAACAGGCACGAGTCTCAGAATACCACACAAGTGTGCAATACTACATGCACCAAAAGAAGTTTCTAATTAAAATTTTAAAAAGACTAAAATGGGTAATTTTTCAAATTTTGAAAGCAGTAGGAGATCATTTAAAGTACAAATATTGCTATGATTCTGACCACCAGAAACCACTATCTCCATGGTCTGTGCGAAGGCGAGGAAGTTAGACGCACCATGTCCACTACATGCTGACAACTGTTGTGTCCTGGGTGGATCTCACTGTACCCCTCTTAAAGCCATGCCTGTTATGGGGCCCAGTGTGAGAAGGAAGCTCACTCCAGGCCTAGCCAGTTCCAGGAATCTCACTTCCACAAAGCTAGCAAATTCATCCCCTACAGGAAAAAGGGAGGTGGCTGGACAGTGAGCAAAGACACTCATATCCCACCATCTCCACTTACCAGCTAGAAGTCAAATCAAGCCAGAGGTCACAAAGTCACAAGAACAAAAACACAAGCAGGTGAGCTTCCTCACAGTGCAAAACCCCTTCTGCAGCAGAGCATCCTGGACATCAACCACAGCCTGCAAACGCCATGCTGGCACCTCACATGGTCCACTAGGTAACTCTGTAGAAGATGGAGAGTCACTGGAATCTTAGAAAGCCCTGCATGAGACCTCTGCTGCTACACCCACCACCCTGGCTATACACATCATACTTCTGCAAGAGTCATTCATGAAAGTTCATCATTTTATGATCCAAGGTTTAGCTCCCTGGTATGGACATTCTTTCCCACCAGCCTGGTCCCACACCCACATCAGCCCCACATGAACACTCTGAGACTTATATTAATTATGAAACTGTTGGCAAATGACTAGGGTTTCTTATTGGCTAGCTCTGTCTTATTTACTAGCCCATTTCTATTAATCTAAGTATTTCCACATGGTCTTATCTTACCGGAGAAAAGCCCAGGGACCTGTGACTCCTCTGGCATCCTACATGGTGACTGCTCTATGCCTACACCTCCCAGAATCCTCCTCATCTCCTAATCCCGCCTATCTTGCTGCCCTGTTGGCCACAGTCTTTATTCATCAACCAATAAGAGAAACATGTGTACAGAAGACACCGCCATCATTCCCAACTTTTCAGTTTCCATGTTTGTGCTGTCTACCAAAATTGGACCTCGTGGCTTTTAGAGAAACAAATCTGAACCAGTGAAGGACACCCTAGGTTGCCAGTGAGAAACCCCATATATTCATACGATTTTGATGAGTCCATTTACCTGCCTGAACCAGGGTTTCCTCAGATGCAAGCTCTTAACTAGATACATGTCATATTACACAATGCTTTGAGGGAAAGCTCTTTGAGACCAAAGACTAGTGTGTCAGCTTGACAGATTCATCTCACAGCATTGCAAGGTATGGTGGGGCAACAGGCTGTACGCAGACCATGATTAGAAGCGTAGTAATTAAAACAAAACTATCCTGTACTTCCATCCCCACATTAAGACCCCTGTGCATTGTATCAGCCAGACACACTGCCTCTCCATGACACCAGTGTTCCCCTCTTACACACAGGATAAGCGGGAGATTGAGAGGCAGCTATGAGGGTGACTCCTAGGAACAGGTGAAGCCATCACAGATCATCTCACTCAAGTTCAAGTTTGTGCAAGGCAGACACTTTCTCAGTAGGAGACTTTCATTGAGCAAGTGAGGTTTTTCCACATCTGAGAGAAGAAGGTCTCCAGTAGATATGGAAAAGGCTTTGCCCATTCCCCATCATGGCTGTGGTCTACAACCTTACTGGCCCCATGGCGGGTGCTGACAACTCCCTGCTCTTCTTGTCTTCAAGGACTTTGTTCATAGGCCTCATCTCAGAGGAAGGACGCAGCCCAACCCGGCTGTCCAGCATGGCATGAGAAGTTGCCCTGTGTATATAAATTGCATACCAGTATTTCAGCAGAGCCCTTCTGACAGTGAAGTGATATATTATTTATGATCTATTAAAGCTTGCCTGAGGATTCAGAAATCAAAGTCAGCCACAAGCCATAGAAGCCAGGCACACACCTTTAATCTCAGCAGCCAGAAGCTAGGAGGTAGTGGTACACACCTTTAATCCTAGGACTCAAGATTAAGAGATGGACGTATCTCTGTGAGTCCAAGGCCACCCAGATCTACACAAGAGTGAACCAGTCAAAAAGAGAATTGTAGCTCACACCTTTAATTCCAACATTAGGAAAGTATTTAAGACAAAAGCAAGATCTCAGTATTAGGCATTCATTCTCCAGCCACGCTGAAGAAAGGTTACAGTCTGAGGCTTGGTGAGAGCTCCTGGAGACAGGATCAGCCCATTCAGCCTGAGGGAGAGGTAAGAGCTAGTGGCCTGCTGCTTTGCTTTTCTGATATTCAGCTTGCTTGAATCCCCAATATCAGTCTCTGTGTATTTTGTTAATTCATGTTACATGACAGCATGGGGAATTTTAGTGGAATTAGCTTTGTGAGGAAGTAGAACTTGTGCCCCAGTGGTGTAAGTGTGATCATTACATCTCATTGATGGACTCCACAGAGAAAGAGTCAAGGCCAGGGAGTCACTGGCTTGCCCAAAATCAACTGAGTCAAAGCCAAGTTGTGACTTCCTGACACTTCATGGTACTTCTTGGGTCTCTAAGGCATGCACAGTGAGATGGAGAGCCCTTTGCCACTCCCCTGCAGAGGTGGGATATCCCTGCTTGGTAGACGTGTAGTCAATTTGTGTCACTAGATCTTGGGCAATAGCTGGTAGTGACATGGGATTGGCTGAGATCAGAGCTGCCCTAATCATGTGACTTGGTTTGACACTGTGTGGATGGAGTTGCCATTGTGACAATGGTAGAAATGGGTACTGGGGTTCCTGTGAACTTTTAAACCAGCCCCAGAATTCACCCTAACACTTCAGTGTTTACTCTTTTTAAATGTTTTCTGCAGTCCTCAGAAAACAAAATGCATGCAACCCTGAAACACAGGAGAAGGAAGTGTTTGTCACTGGGAAAGGTCACTGGGAAAGGGCAGGTACACATGTGTGTAAAACTATCCCACCCTGCCGGGCGGTGGTGGCACACACCTTTAATCCCAGCACTTGGGAGGCAGAGGCAGGCAGATCTCTGTGAGTTCAAGGCCAGGCTGGACCAACCGCCTCCAAAACAATACAGAGAAACCCTTTTCGTAAAACCAAAAAAAAAAAAAAAAATCCCACCCTCCTGGGGAAAATAATGATTTTTGGAAAGCAAGCCTTTGAAATCAGTAAATGAAATGTCTGTGCCTGGAACATCTGCTATTCCCCTGGTGTTCAATGCCTGGCAGTAGTTAGGATTTCTTTGGGTTTCCCTGTGTGTCATCCTCTGAGATGTGTTGGGGCGGCTTTCTGCTGTGTCATGCCCTTGGGTTTTCTGTGCTATGACTTTCTTGAGGTTTGCTAAATGGAAACTCTGCAGCATGTATGGTCTGCTCCCTACAGTTGATGAAATATAACTGAACTGAATCCTACAGTGCATCCATATGAGGTGGAGGGCGTTTTTCTTCTGCCACAATCTCATTGTAAAGATGCGTAGATGTGTTTTCTGGAGAGCTTGGCACAGTTTCTCAACATAACTGAAACATTGTGCTTAGCAAAAGTCATAGCCCACAACAGCACTAAATTACAGAGACAGTGCTTCTGAAGACGTGGGGGCACAGTTTAAAATATCTTAAGCATAAGTTATTTAAAAGTCATTCTGGCTCATTTTTACATTGATATATGTCAAGTTAGGTTTTATTTTAAACCCCTTAATGGAGGGGTTTCTTAATCCTTAACAAAATTCATAGTAGGCTGGGATTTTCTTTCTTTTTTTTTTCTAATAATGAGCCTTTCTTTTTCTTTTAAGCTCTGAAAGCATGCTTTTAGGATCTGCTGGGCACACATTGTAGAGTCACACAGCCTGCATTTCCTTTTTACCTCTCTACATGTATTAGGGGATGAGCCGCTGACACTCAGGTCCATGCTTTCCAAACTGAAAACATGAGCACCTACCCTTGATGACTGCTGTGACAACACAGGTGCTCTGTGGGGAGCAGGAAACTCATAGCCTGGTATGTAATGCCTACAACTTTACAATGAAATGGACTTGGTGCAGCCAAGAGGTGCCCGGGGTGACTGTCAGAACCAGGCTATGCTTTCCTCCCAGGTTCAGTCCTTATCTGGGGCATCGGAGACACAGATCTGCAGGTGCTGACAGTGATCCCTAGTGAGTGGAGGGGTGGGCAGAGGCTGAGCATGCGACGGATGTTGCACACTCTGGGGTCAAGCCAGCCGTACTTGTATCTGAGAGTTGGCAGGTGGTGGCAGGCAACCGCTTGTGTTCCAGGACATCATTTTCTTAAGGCAAAAGTGTGGACTCTGGACCCTGACAGCAGTTTCAAGTGTGTTCAGTGTCATTTTGGTGCAGCAGAATGATATAAGATAAATGTTCTAGACCCTTCCTTGAGTGCCCCTGAAATACTGTGTGAAATGGGTCTGTTTTCTCCCTCAGAGTACATGCCATATCTTACTAATAACAGGAAAATAGCAGAAGGATCGAGGCAGGTCTACACACAAGTTGTTCACAAGTGGAGTTGAAGTGAGTGGCTCTTGTATGTTTGGGGAACAGGTTACTCATGTGACTTGCAATGGTGGTCTGAGCAGAGGTCACAGGGTGGCAACCTGGACAGTTCTGAAACTGTGTTTTGAGACAAGCCTCAGTCCACATCCCAGACTGCCTGACTGTAGCCCAGACTGGCCTTCACCTTGCTACAGTCCTGTCGCAGGCTCTTGGGTAAAGAATAACTTTTGAAACCTGTTTTGGTCACTTACAAATGGCTTCTCAGGTGACTGCTCCCTATAATTTTGAGTGTCATACTCAAGTATTCTAAGCAGCACGTGTGAGCATTTCCATAATAAGTATTTCTTTTTGTTCTTTTCCTGTATTCACTGTGGCCCACCGTTTCTCACTACCGTGGTCCTCACAGTGAGGGAGATGTGGTCACAGTAGCATATAGTCTTACAAGAACAGACGTTAAGTGTCATTGATTTTTCCAATCTGATTTTACTTAAACATGGCCAATTACGCTCCCTTGTCACTAAAACGTTACATTACGTCAACCCAAAAGCCGGGTCTAAATCTAACTTCAGGGGACCTGTCAAGCTAAAACTTTCCAAAGTTGCATTCCCTTTTGAAAGGCATTAGCAATTTGCCTCTAGTAGTTCTTACTTTGGCCAAATCCTCTGTGATACATGGCTGCACACACAGCTTGTGTGGTTTCCGATAGTATTTCCAGTTAGCAGACAAAGCAATGGGTTCATTACGGCATCTTCACTGTGCATATCCTTACATGTTGTTCCTCTGGCTTACTCCAGTTTGAGCTTTTCATTTGGCTTTGGCTTCTGCACTGGATAGTATTGCTTTCCCACAAAACATTACTTTCCAACACAGCACACACTTCCTGTTCATTCTCCTCCTCTTCTGGGGACCTTAAAACTCACCTGCTGGGGGGTCTTGCGTCCTCTGGTTCTTGTCCTCAAAGCCCTGGACATTTTGGCGGCCAAGAAGCAGAGATGTACACATTCAGATGTCAGGAATAGAGTCTGGGTTTGTCAGAATGTATTCTGTCATAGACAACAAAGAAAGTGTTTGCATTAAATGAAAGGGCTTAGAAGAGCCTCAGAGATCATTGGGACCATGGACCTGGTCATTGACCATGATTATTTCATCTGCTCTCAGCTAAGGCCTCCGCTCATTTCCTTCAGATCAGAAAGACTTTCATTTTTTTCCTCTTGTTTTTACTTTTGTTTTGTTTTTGTTTTTCATGTTGTTTTTAATTTACTTTTCTCTCATGCATTACATCGCAACCGCAGTTTCCCATCTCTCCTCTCCTCCCAGCCTCCCCCCACTATCGCCCACACACTTCCCCTCTCCCCCAGATCCACCCCTCTGTTTCCCTTCAGAAAAGAGCAGGCCTCTCAGGGATATCATGCAAACATAGCATAAGACTAGTCACATCTCCTCATATTGAGGCTGGATAAGGCCACCCAGTAGGAGGAAAAGAGCCCCAAAAGCAGGCAAAAGAGTCAGAGACAGCCCACTCCCACTGTTGGGAGTCACAAGAACACCAAACTACACAACCGTAACATATATGCAGAGGACCTAGGTCAGAACCATACAGGCTTTCAAAGAAGCTAAATCTGGCACTGGGAAAGGAGATTCTACAAGGGAAGCATAAGCCCAGGAGTCTGGCTTTCAGAAGGGTGTTTGCAACATAGAAAGTTAAATTCAGACTCTGCATTCCTCACTCTAATGCTGGGAGCAGAAATGGAGCCTGCTGGTTCTAGTTATGCCATCTTAGAATATGAAAATATCATGCTAATATATACATGGGAACAGCTAAACGGTAGGTGTGATCTTAGAAGATGAAGGAAATTCATATGTGTAATATAGCATGCATAATTACATGTATATGTGGAAAATCTATATATGCTAAATAGTGGTCCCTGGGGAGGCTTATTCATGGTCCTGCCATCTTAGAATATGAAAATGCATACATGAGAGCAGTTAAAAAGTAGGTGTGATCTTAGAACATGAAGGAAATTCATATGTATAATTTATAGTTGCATGTGTAATACATAGGCTTTACACGTGTATATGTGGGAAATCTATATATCTTAAATAGTGGTGCCTAGGGAGTCATATCCAAGTCCTAACTCCCACAACATGTAAATTAATATCTGATATCAGGCTCAGTGTAGGTTGGACCCACCATCCTGTGACCGGTGTCTTTCCAAGAGCAAGTCAAGGTGAGGTTTGAGAAGTGAACACACAGAGAAGCCAACTCTGAAAAGTTGAGTTCACAAGCCAAAGAAAGCATGGATGACTGAGCCACTGGAGGCTGGTAAAGAGGCATCAAGGACCATTCCCTCGGTGTATCCATGAGGGATTGGCTCTGATGGTCCCTTGACCTTAGCTTTCTGGCGCTGAGAATAGAGAACAAATGTCCATTATTCTAAACCACCAGCAAGGTTTCATAATGTGCTGTCATAGTCCTTATATGGTGAGAAGTGCCTCTTCCCTCAGTAAGAAAGGAGCGAAGGGAAGGAGAGCAGAGGGAAGGAAGAGAAGGGGAGAAGAGGGGAGGGGGAAAGGAAGAGAATTTCCTCTCTCCCAGAGGAATTCCACATGAACCTTAGTGCACAGCTACCAGGATCTTGTCAGACAATGTCCATTCCCATAGCAGGCCTAAGTGCTAACCTCCAAAGGCTCTCAAGGGACCCATTTCAGCAAGAAGGGATGGCAGTTACGGGAAAATATGGATTCTTGCCCCATTGCATGGTCATAGTTACCACTGTGCCCTGGGTTTTGTGCTAGTTTTCTGAGGATGCCCTAGTAAAAGCCACTAACTGAGAAAATTCAAATAACAGACACTGTCTTGGAACATGGCTCAGTAGCACAAACTTTCCCCAGCGCAGACAAGACCTGAGTTGACTCCTTAACATTCCCCTTTCCCCTCTAAAAAAATAAATGACCAAATAAAATAAATTTAAGGACTGGGGATATGGCTTAGAAGGTAAACTGTCTGCTGCAATAGGATAAATGATGGGGGAAATGTCCTTCTGTATATATGTTTCTCTTATTGGTTGATGAATAAAACACTGATTGACCAGTAGCCAGGCAGGAAGTGTAGGCAGGGCTACCAAATGAGGAGAATTCTGGGGAGAGGAAACAGAGAGGAGCTGCCAGAGAGATGTCATGTAGCCACCGAAGGAGTAACTAATATATGCTGGAGCATTTTCCAGTAAGATAAGACCATGTAGAACTACATAGATTAATATAAATGGGTTCATAATTAAGAGAGAGCTAGCCAATAATAAGCCCTTGCCATCAGCCAAACAGTATATAGTTAATATAAGCCTCTGTGATTTTATTTGGGGCTAGAAGGCTGTGGGACCAGATGGGACAGAAACTTCCATCTACAGACAAAGACAAGAATTCAGATCCCCAGCACCATGTAAAAAGCCAGCTATGCCAATGCACCTGAGACTCCAGCACTGGAACACAGGGACAAAGAGAATTCTGGGGGATTGTTTGTTGGGGCCTGCATAGTATTTGGAAATAAATTCCACCTGGCCACAAGTTCTGAAAGCTCAGAACTTCTATTGTCTTACAGATGCTGGCTGATTACAACTGAATGGCCTGGCTCCTTTTCTAAATAACAAAAGCTTGGGCCAGGGCAAATCTATACCCTGAGAGCTAGTGAGATATGCTGGTGTAGGGTACCTGAAGGCTTGAGTACGTGCTATAAAGGAGTGTCTCTAGAACTAAGGGGAATATTTGCTATCGGCCCTTTGTACATGACAATAGATGTCTTCTGCCATTGCCCCCACCTTTGGGTGGTTACTTAAAATGATGGAACAATAAACTGTGGCCTTCAGTATTAACTGATTGCCTTCGTGATATGACCAGATGTCTCTGTCTGGTCTTTAACTCTGTTGGATAGTTAGCATATCCCATATCCACACACCCCCACTCATGGTCAGACCAGGTCTGTTCAGCTGGTTCTGATAGCAGCCCCAAAGACATCAGCTCATGATAAATGCCCCCTGCAATGTGGGGCTAATACAGACCGAATCTAACATTTGCTGGTCAGTCCATTCAATCAAAAGGGTGAGTTCCACCAGCATGGGACCAAGCTAGGCCCTCTGCATCTGGATGACAGCTGTGTGTGTTGCTTGGTCTTTTGTGGGGCCTCTAGCAGTGGGACCTGGACCTGTTGGTGATGCACAAGATGGCTCTTTGGAACCTACTCCCTACAGCGGGATGCCTTATACAGCCTTGATGCAGGGATGGGGAGGAGCTTGGTTCTGTCTCAGCTTGATGCACCATGCTTTGTTGACTCCCATGGGAGTCCGTCCCCTTTGGAATGGAGATGGAGGAGGAGAGAATGGGAATGGTAGGGGGAGATAAAAAGACGGAGTGGGAGGAGAGGAGGGAGGGGAAGCTGTGGTTGGAATGTAAAACAGATATTTTTTTAAATGAAAAAGAGGGTAAGCTTCAGGTTTAAGTGGAGTCCCTATCTCAGAAAATAAGGTGGGGATTAGTAGAAGTAAACACCCAACATTGAGAGGAATGATCTAGATGAGGTTAGTCTGTGGGGAATTGTCTTGATTGTTAATTGATGTAGAAGACTCAGCCCACTATGGGCAGCAACATTCCCTAAAAAAAGTCCTGAACAATATGAGAAGAGAAAGCTGGTTAAAAGCAAGTGAGGATACATTTGTTCTCTCTTTGCTCCCAACTGAGGGCATGATGTGAGTAACCGAGTTCCTCCCGTGACTCCTCTGCAACAAAACCCTGAAATGTGGAATTAAAGACAAATAAGCATTTTCCACCCTGTGTTGATTTTTTGTCACAACAGAAGTGAAACTGGAACACTTGGATTGTGGCTACATCACTTCCCCCACGTGCCTCTTCCTCACAGGGCCTCCCTTCCCACCTTCGTCAGTTCAGGAGCCCACTCCAGGCATTGCTGCCAGCATGCAAATTTGCTGCTGTGCCCACACTCTGCATCCATCCGCAGAGCAAAGCCCCCGCTGCTCTGAGATGTGCAGATCACCCCAGAAGAGTCCTGTCCACTCACAGTGCCCCACCACGTTCTCACCTGCACTCCAAGAGCCTACGAGGCTGCATCCTCCAACCAGTCCTGTGCTGGGAGAGGTAGGGTATTGGAGGCAGCCGTCCCTAAACGTGGTAGGACCAGGCCCTGTCAGCCAGTCAGCCTCCCAAGAGTGAAGGCCAGTAACGGGATGACTAGTTGATGTGCGAAAGAAGAGCAGGACCACCTGCTACCTGTTGGTTGGGCACTCCACACACATCCGGCCTTTCACTAGGAAACCGGTTGACTCTTTGGGGAGTTGGTTCCCAGCTGCTGTAGAGCATCTTTCTCTGTTAATTGACATTTCCTCCATCTTATTTGCTCTACCTAATTAAATGTTTGCCAAGTCACCAGCTGATGACCCCAAGCCTGGTACTCAGTGCCGACAATGCTCCTGAGCCCTGTCTCGTGTGGTTCTTGTGTGCCTGGTCCCCTCCTGGCTGGGAGCATCATCTTCTTGCAATGGCAACATCAGGAGAAAGGAAAATAAAATAAAACTAGTTTGGGTGTGAAAGGATCCATGTTTTCCGTAAAGGAAAAGATCAGAGGAACATGTGCCCAACCCTGAGGGGGGTTGCTGTGTTTGGGGGGCCACGCCTCCCTGTTGTCCCACCCTGGCTCTGGAATTTATACACTGACACTCTGAAAGCCCAGGAGGAAAAGCCTCCCAGCGCAAATCACCATTGTCTGCGGCACATACAAGATGTGCAGCTCTAGGTTCTTTGTTCTCCTACCTACCTGCCGGAATCAAGCAGGCACACAGCTAGGCTGCATCTTTTGAATGATTGGCCGATTCAGTAAGGCTTGTTGAAGAGTTAGACAGAAAGGTAAGGGGACAGTGTACCTGGAGGAAGCAGAAAACTGTCTCCAAGGGAGCAGATCTGAGAAGCCAGACGCCGCCCCCTTGTGGCCATCAGCTTCTAGTGGCTAAGCCTTGATGGACCGTGGTAACTAGTCACTGTTTCCCAAGTCCTTACCGGCCAAGGCCAAAGAAACACCCAGTCAAACGTGAAGCAATCAAACTCTACATTGCCAATTCTCTGCTGAGAGCATTCCTTCTGGAGAGACCCTGCTTGGGAATCCAGGTGAGGTAACACTTAATTTGTCATTGGGTACCAAGGCATCACGGCTGAACAAATCTGCTGGTGCCTTCCAGCTGTAGGTCCAAACAGAAGACCCAGAATTCTCGACCACAAACAGAACTCAGATTAGCCACACAAGCAAGACCTGGGTAAAAATATCCATCTAGGACCCACGTTATCATTGATTTCCTTTTTCGTTTCTCTATGTCTTTCCCAGGCTACTTTCTTTCTTGTTCCTTGTGAACGGTGGGCTAAAATGGGGATGCGTCAATAAAAGATGTTTGATCCTGCTTTGGGGTCACTCCATCTGTATCTGCATTTCACGTGGGGCCCAGCAGGGACCTTGGAAATAAAGAAACCCTGCCAGGGAGTGGGCTCTGCGGGCCCAGAAAAGAGTGAGTTCACACTAAATGGGCCCAAACCGCCCACTTGAGTCTCCTAACATCTTATTTGTGTGGGTTCTTTTTTTTCCCACTTCGGCATGGGGGAGAGCAGTATATTCTCTGTAATTTTTTTACTTAAAAAGACAAGGGTGAAAGGGACAAAGAGAAAGCAGAAATGAAAAAGGAGAGAGGTGGTCAAGTGACTGGGGGCAGGGAGGCTTAAAATATCCAAGGAGCTGGTGCTTGCTTCCGGGAATAACGAACAGGAGGGATGGAGTGACCTGCTTTCCCCATGGCTGGTCTTGGTGTGAGACTAAAGAGCAAAAGCATGGGCCTTCAGGATGCACTGAGGGGACTGTGTAAGGACTCAGGCATCATGCTGGCCTGCCCCGTCACCTGGCAGGATGACTCGGATAGCACCCTGGTCAGCCCAGGGTTCCATGATTGTGTAGTCTTAGTCTGCACGGATGTGCAAGGGACCCCCTTAAAGAAAGACCCCTGCCCAGTTACGCTCTCATTCTAGCTCTCCTTGCCGCTCCTCTCTTTCTGCTCCACACCCCCACCCCCGTACTCAGTTCTCCTGGGGGCAGAGAGGACTTTTCCTGTCTCCCTCTTCTCTTCTGTCCTCTCTCTGTCTCTGTGTCTCTTTACCTCTTTTCTCTTTCCTTCCCCTCTCCCTCCTTTCTAACAAAACTTCTCACTAAGCTCTGTTTGCCTGGCGTGTTTGTCTGCCACCTCGGTAACTCTCACCTGCTGTGGAATCTGTCAAGGTCCCCCAGGCAAGGTTCCCCTCACACTTTAGCATAACAGACTGCAAGTGTGAGGTGAGAGGTTGTAGAAATCTATTGGAGACCTCACATCAATGACTCAGGGCCTGTCTGGGGACTGCCAGCCAGGGGCTCTATTTACCAATGAGAGATTTTAGGAAGAGGTATCCCTACCGAGGACCAGTGGTGGGAACCAACCCAGAAAGATGTCTTACAAACTCCTCTTGAGACCAGTAGCAATAAGGGGATCAAACCTGCACACTGTGACTGTCACATGTGGAGGCCAAGGTGAAGGCCAGAAGACATATACCCGTCTGGTGTTCCTGTGGGTACCCTGATAGACTCCATCCCACCTCGCAGGTGGAGGAACTTTATGGGTTTGGTGAAGTCTGGGACCTTGAGATGGAGCCTCATGCTGGACTGTTCTATTGTCATCTCGGGGTCATTGGAAGGTGGGGACATCAAGGAAGATGTGAAGATGAGAAAAGTCAGAACCAATCATGCAGGCAGCATGTGGGCAGGAACCAGCAGGGAACAGACAGGCTTCTGGAACCTGCAGAAGTTCACCCTGGACTTCAGGATTCTGATCTCTGGCCCTACATGGTGAAATCGTGGGCTTCTCTACACTACCATGTTCATGCTCTATGTGTTGATACAGAAAGCCAGCACATCTGCCCCTGAGTGAGCAGGTGAAATGCATGTTCAGTGTGTGTGTGTGTGTGTGTGTGTGTGTGTGTGTGTGTGTGTGTGTGTGTGTGTATGTGTGTGCGCGCGTGCGTGCGCGCGCGCGCGTGTATGTGTCCCATGATGCATGTGTGGAGGCCAGAATAAAACTTGGCATGAGTCAGTCATCTTCCTCCACCATGAGGTCATGAGGATGGAACTCAGATCAGGCTTAGAAGCAAGAGCCCCAACTCAGAGCTATCTCACAGTTCCACACCTCATCTACAGTGGGGACACTCAAAGGACCCCACCTTGGCTGCAGAAGAATGAGGGGGACTGTGCTCAGATGGATGTAAGTGGGATAGGAATCCTTAGAGTAGTACATGGATCTGCAAGTGGCACAGACAGGAACAGAGAGATTGCATCAGCCTTGGGTGACAGCAAACCATGACAGGCATGCTGAGCAGCTGGGCCATCTCTGGCATCTGGAGCAAGCGCAGATACAGGAGTTCTCGGTAGTAACAAATTCCAGTCCTTGACTGGCAGGAACCAGGATACCCACTCAGCAGTCAGCAGGAGGAAGGGATACAAGAAGAGCGTGCTGTTGATTGGGGGCGGGAGGGGGGGGCAAAGAGTTAGTGTACTCATTATATCTCACTGCTCTGACAAAAGCAAGTAAGAGAAGGGTGGTTTCAGAGTGTATTTCATCACAGAAGAGAAGTCATGGTAGCAGGAACTCGAGCGGGCTTATCATATGATCCAAACAGAATGAAGACTGATGAATATTTTCTCCTGTTTATTCAGTCTGGGACACTAGCTCAGGGGACAGTGCCACCTTCTGTTGACCTAAGCAAAACTCCTTCCTGGAGGTGCTCAGCCTGGGTAGGATGTACGTCTGCTGTGTGAGCCACCATCTGTGTTACACTGTCATGGAAGTCGGGGTAACTGTAAAGACTCTTCAGAGGTACCCCCTAACCCTCAGCAAACATGTTGGACACTTGGCCTCTTGCTACCATCACAGGAAAGGGACCTGTCCTGCAACCCCCTTCTGGGCACATCTTGGAGCCTCCTGCTCGACATAGAAGGAAGGACAGACTGGCAGTGAACAGCTGCTCCCACCTGCATGAGTGAGTGGCTGCCTGAGTCCCTCCTCGGAACCCAGACTGATTTATGTCTGCCACCCAGAGGCCAGCCCTGAAGGCAGGTGCACCAGTAAGCCAAGCAGCCCTGATTTATAGAATCAGACAGCTTCCTAGAGGACAGAGGGTCAGATGTACATGATTTTGGGGACCACCTAAGACCTCTCGCTGCTCGGCAGAGACGGAACCCTCCCTCCTCTGCCTGATGTTTATCCTGCTATGTTTGTGGGTGAGAGAGCTACTCCAAGAGCTCACACCCAGCTCCAAAGTGGTCAGTTCGAGCTGTATAAACTGTCTTTTCATGCCTATTCCAGCAGCAGCCCTGCCCACCATGGAGCGTAGTGCGGGCCATTGTGCTGGGTCCATTTGTCCCATTGAGTCAGTGAGCACTGCTCATCCTACAACACAATGACCTCGATGAGAAGGATGCTAACTGAAAGCCAAGCACCGTTTCATACCCCTGGTTTTGTTTCTCTGTGGAGGCCCCAATCTCACCTAGAGCAGGGCTCCCCAGCACAGTCTTTGCTGGTGGAAAGGCTCTGTCTGCTGACCCACTTGGCAGTCTCTGAGACCGAGGCAAGGAGAAACCAGGAGTCAGACCCCCAAGCCTCATTCCGGTGCTCAGCACTGCAACCCCCAAGCCCTGAGCCCGTCCTCTCTGCTCCTTCCGCTCCCTGCATGAGAAGACAGCTCCAACAGATTAAAGTTCCTCTTTTCCCCAGCCAGGCCAATGGGCACATCACCCTTCCAGCCTCTCACAGATTGGGGCTCCAAGGACACAGGTTCTCTCTGGCCCACTTTATTAGGGCGTCACTGGGAATTCGATGCTTCCCTCATTCTCCCTGGGCACTCAAAGCTCAATTTCTTCTCCCTGCCCTCACCACCCCAGACCCAACAGGGGACCCAAGGCTTCCAGCTGCCTCAGGAAACCAAGGCCCATTTCTCAGCCACATAAGCCTGCCGTCACCCAACCTTGATGCTCCAGTGCCCCCAGAGTGGTCCTCTGCAGCCTCATTCCCAAACTCCCTACTGCAGCCTCCCAAAGCCATCTCCATGATTAGAAGCCTTGATTTTCTTTTGCCCAGGTCCACCATCTGTGCATCCTATGTATCTGTGGTGTCCTCTCTTGGCTCTCCATCCTGGGTTACACTGATCATTTGTAGACACCCTAAGAAAACAGAAGAGGTGTCCTGGAGAGGCAGAAGAGCTCAGTGGAGGCAGCAAGAAGGCATGATACAGAGTGGTCAGCAGAATGTCCCGTTTCACCACTTCATATTTGAGGTATGCTCTGCCAGGAGGCTAACCCAGACTGTTGCTCGACAGCCATCCTAAATGGTCATAAACCTCCCTGCTTTGCCTAATTTACATACGAGAATCCCTACATCTCGCCACTGTCTTTATTGTCACAAATCATATTGGAAATCAATATGGGAGATGGCCCACAGCAAGGCTGGGGCAAACACCACCTGCCCAGCCTCAAAGGAGCCCAACTCCTGTTCCCAGGGAGTCAGCTTTGCCATTTTCCAGTCTCTCTGAGCACCCTGGGGTGTCGATACACCTATTGATCACTACCTCAACATTAAAGAGGTGGGAGAGAAGGCAGCTCAGATCCGAAGCAGCTCAGCTTTGCCAGAAAGGAAAGATCTTCAGGTGACTGACAGCATCTCACCACCAGAGGAACACTTGCAAAGCAGGAAACAACCAAGGAAGGAGGGTGGGGGTGTCCCTGCTTGCTAGCCAAATGTTCCCTGTATGGGTTTGTTTTTCTGTTAACACTTTCATCCACTGCAAGCATCGCCTCTGTGACCTTGGCATGGCTATTTCATCAGCATTGAGCATTTTCTAAAGGCTTAACAGGCACACCAGCACACCAGTAGATCTGTGTTGTTGCTTTCTGAGCACAAATGTTTCCAAACAGATCTACACTCCTGGTGACCTCTGATGGTCTGCTGAGATCAGTGAGCAAAAGACAGAGTTGCGGCCCCAAGGCAGACATGCTGGACTCAGCTGCTTCCTTGTGGTTCATTGATGTGCTGCTGCTTTCAAAGCATGAACCTGCCCAGATGCCTGGAGCTGGACCACATTCCCCAGACCTCAGGCGAGGGCACTGGTGAGAAGGAATCTGCTCCCAATCTGCTTTCAAATGAAGGACAGATGCCCCTCCCTGTCACCTTCCCTGTGCTGCGCCCTCCTCGGGTCAGTCCTCCAGCTGTGCCTCCTCTGGAGCCCAAAAACGACTGCCACGCCCACGATGCTGTAGCGGCAATCCAGCAGCTTTCTCCTCCCTTCCCCATCTCCCACACCAGGCTTGTGCTTTTGAAACAGCCTTCCTCAAACACTCTGAGCTGTTAACTCGCAAGCACACACTCAGCCCTCTGGAAGTGCATAATTCTACAGTGGGTTTTTTTTTTTTAATATGTTCAGATACTGTGCTGCCACAGACAGTTTTAGAATACTTCACTGCTTCCAAAAGGAAACCCCATGCCTTCAGCCAAGTCCCTCACGTCCCTCAGTCCATAAACAACACCCTGCTTCCCAGTATTCTGGAATCTACTTTCATTTCTGCAGAGAGCCCTCTTTGGGGATTCATTCTCTGTAAATGCATCCCCCCACCCACCCCTTGTGAGTGGTTTTTCCAGGGAGCATCACAACTTTGACTCACCTTTGTTGGAACATGTATGAATGCATCTTTCCTTTCCATGAACAAACAGCATTCCGTGTGAGGACATTCTACTTTGGTTCATACACCATCCATCAGTTGATGGACATCTGGAGTGTCTCGGCATTTTTGGTGATAGTGAATAATGTCTCTGCAAACACTCACGGACAGTTCTGAGAGGGCATAATTTTCATTTCTCCTGAGCCAGTTTCTAGGAGTGGAATGGCTGGATGAGATGATAAGCTTGTATTTGGCTGTCTGGGGAGTCACAAAATGGCTTTCTAAAATTGTTGGCACCTTGCTATATTCCCACCAGCAGGGGAGGTCTGGTTTATATTCCCACCACCGCATGGCTCTTCCCCTGAGGTCCAGGTCATCGGGTCCCATGCACTCTGAGATGTCTCTGCTTCCTGAATGCTGCAAAACTTCCCCAACAACCCATACCACCCATGCCTTCCTGTCAGCAGAGACGTTGTCACCTCCTTCCCCAGCCCTTGCAGGAACCCTGAAAGGTGGGTATCAGCCTCCAGGCACACCTTGGCCCTGCTCCTTGGGGATCTGGCAGAGTACAGCACCCTGCGTGCATGGGCGACAGTACCCTGTCTCCGTACGAAGGTGCAAAGGGTCTCTTTAAGACACAAGCTCTGCCCACTCCTGCTCTTTCTTTCCCACTGTTCCTCCTGAAGAGGTAAACAGGTCTTTGCCTCCCCCTCCCCCACTACGGCCCATCTCCCATCCCTTCCGCTAGTCCCTCCCCTTCCCCCAATAAAACTTCCCACATAAATTTTGGCTGCATGGCATGTTTGTCCCTCACCCACCATGGAATCCGCTAAGGTCCCTGTCATGAGGCAGATTATATCAGCGGAATGATGCCCTGCCAATCATGAGTCACCATGACCCAAATTAGGACTCAGCAGCAGCCTCTACACCTATCCTTCTTTACGTCATTGTTTCCCAGCATGCACCTCAGCCGACATCTGGGCTCCATGCCGTGCCCCCAGATACAGCACCCAAGGAGCTCCTGCTCTGATTCCCTGTGCCAGCATCCCTGCTTCCCTGGCTTCTGCCATGCATCTACTGAGAGTTGATTGATGACACAGGGGTGTGCTCTTCAGGTCACTGTGCTCCCTTCTGTGCTCAGCCGCTAGAGTGCGCCAGGGGATGAATCCTCTCTGCCTACTAAAGGCAAGCCCCTTCTTTGTCCCCACTCTCACCATCTCTCACCCTCGAGGCTTCAGAAAACCATCCCCCAATGACCCCTTCCCTGCTCCCAAATGTCTCACGATCCCTTTTGTACTCTGGCAACTGCCATGAAGTTAAATGCTGTTTCTTGCAGCAGTTGTAGCTCAGTTTGACAAGGCGCCAGCCTACCATGCAGGAAGTGGCAGGTTCAGTCTCCAGCCCTGAATAAGTAGGGCATGGGTGTGCACAGCTGTACACCAGCACTGAAAGCTAGGAGCTCGCCCTCTGTGTGGCAAGTTCCAGACCAGGCTGTGAGACGTGAGACTGCGTGCGTCTCAAAAACAAACAACTGTGTCTCATGGAATCTTCTCTCCTCCCATGGGACAGAAAGTGACAGACAGATCATCTGCTGGTTGAGACACACTAGGACATTAGAGATGACTATCTCAAACACAGGAACTCATAGAGCAGGTCTGAGGCTGACACAGAACCTTAGAGTAGGGACTGTTACAAAGTGGCGGAAAACACTCTTAGACCTCCCCTAAGTGTCACTGCTTCACGTCATGGGGGAGGGCGCCGAGGTCTGCTTGGGCATAGGCTTAGCATGGTTATGGCCCTGGTAACTCATGGCCCACTCTCCTGCAGGTCCCTTGGAAGACAATGCTATCCACAGCCCGAGAATGGCTTTCACCAAGCTCTGCGTCCCACTAACTCTTTGATTCCAGACAGCTCACCTCCTGATCAGTCGCCAGTGTGCCATATGGCCGCCTTTGCATGGCTGTGCTCTGCCTGAGTGTGCCTGAGTGTGCCCTGTCTGAGTGTGCCCTGTCTGAGTGTGCCCTGTCTGAGTGTGCTCTGTCTGAGTGTGCCCTGTCTGAGTGTGCTCTATGTGAGTGTGCTCTGCCTGAGTGAACCCCACCTGAGTGTGCTCTGCCTGAGTGAGCTCCACCTGAGTGTGCTCCACCTGAGTGTGCTCCACCTGGGTGTGCTCTGCCTAAGTGTGCTCCGCCTGGCCTTATAGAGGGGCCATCCTCCTTACCATCAGGGTCACCTCCTCAGAGGGTCCTCAGCTGATCACCATCCACTGGCCTGTCAGGCCCTCCTCCCCCAGTCTCTTATTCAACCCCTTGTTTATTCTTTTAATCCCTCCCTTCACAATATGTCCATTTCTCTCCACTCCTCAGACACCTGCCTCTGCCTTGTGAAATGAGTGAAGAAGTAAAAAAGGTTTTTTTTTTCAAATACTCATGAACCCATCCTGGCTTTCATGCTGGTCCCTGGCAACGTGTGTCATCCCGTCACATGCTGAGAACTCTGGATCCTCCTGCAGCTCCGGAGCTACATTCTGAAGAACTGACATGCTGCAGTTTGGTCTGAGGAAAGCCAGTCTGACAGCCACCTCCCTTACCAGACACGATGGCCTTGCTCTGGCACTCTGTACCTGTTGTCCCAAGCCGTCACTGCCGTCTCTGCTGGCAGCTCAATCAGCCCTGCCATGCAGCCTGTCACAAGCACCTGGCTCTGGTGCCCTTCCAACTCCACACTTCTCTGCATTTTCCACCCAGAAAAACAAACACGTTCCCTAAACAGTCATCTTATCTGGCAAGGAGAAAGACCAAGGCAATGTACTGCACAATGTCCCTGAGCTGGGTGCTACATGCAGAGCCCTCGTGCCCAGCACAATGCCTGACCTTCAGTGTGAGCCCCTCCAACTTCCCTGCCAGCCTAATTGGGGAAACCAGGATTCATTATCATTTACCCAGAAACCACATCTCTGCCAGCAAGACTCTACACTGGGAACAGTCCTGATTCGATGTTCAGCACAGAGGGCAGAGGACTTCAGGAAAGGGGCAGAATGGTCATGGCAGCAGAAATGTCTCACAGTGACAAGATAGGCCTAGAGAGGGACAGGTTCATGGCTCAGCAGTGGGGTGAGGGCTCAGAGGTGAATGAACAATGGAGGACACAGGGTGCATTGACTAACTCTAAGATGAGCCTCACTCTGCCTTCCAGGTAGGTCACTACTGTTGCTGTTTACCCTGATGATGATGGTGACACAATATGATAATACTGAAGGTGATGATGTTACAACAATGAAGGTACTGATGTCGCTACTGATGATGATGACTCAGTGAAGATGATAATGATGGAAATGCTGCAGTTAGTGATGTCATACGATGATACAGCTGCTGTTGTTAATGATGACAGGGAAGACAGGGGCTATTGATGTGATGGTGACCAGATGAGGAAGACGCTGCTAACAATGATGAAGACGTTGCTAATGTGACAATGTAGATTCTGATGGACGACAGCCCCAACATTCATGGAGGATGTCGGCATTCCATAGGTTCTATTATAAACTTAATTTTGCAGTTAGGTTTGCTGGATGTGGGGCTTAAGCGGCTGAACTCAAAGATTGTGAACTGTTTGTCTCTGGAGAGGGTCTGTATCAAGAAGTGTCTCAGGATTGAGCCTCCATCGCTTCTCTTCTGTCCTATGACCCAGGAAGTAAAGCAGCACCATGGTAGGATGGCCAGCAAGAGCCAGGGGATCAAAGCTGTGGGTCCTGTTCACAATGCTCAGCCACAAAGCTGTGGGTCCTGCTCAGCCTCTCTGAGGGATTTTCAGCAGTCGATCTTTCACTTACATTTTCCCATCAGTGCTTTAACCATTAACCTCACACTGTGGACACAGAAGCGCTGGATGCCAGGTATAGAAATAACACGGCTTTCTACAAGACCCCCCCAATCCACATACGATTGTGGGCCAATACTGCGACAGTAATGTGACATGGGAACCACCAGAAATTCGACCTCATCTTTCCAGAGAATCCAGAGCTTTTGTAGAGGAGACATTTGGGGGCAATGCAGAGGGTGGCTCTATCTGTGTGCACTCTGTATGTGTACTCCGTGAGGGTGCAAACCTGCCTGATGTGCGAGTGTGCATATTTGCACACACATGTGAGTGTATCCCTCACACAGGTGATTGTACAAGCCTGCATGCCACACTGGGAGAATGGTGAGGTCTTCTATTCCTCTCAATGACCAGCAGTTGTAAAGGCACTGGGTCATGAAGTAACAGTGCCCATCTGTCAACTGTGAGCAGTCCAGGGCTGTGAGAGACAGGACAGAAGGAGGTCAGGGTCACAGAGCCCTCCATGCTCTGCTGAAGACTCTGCACCTGACTGAAGGCAGTCACCAAAGAGCACATTTCTCCACCCACAGTGAAAAGGGCTCTATTCCCCCAGTGCGCTCATCATAAAGACTCCAAACATGACAGAGTATTAGTCCTAGTTCTAGAGCCCCACATTCCATGGGCAGCCACCATTACACATTGAGTAGCCTTTGCTGGAGAGACACACCACAGACAGGCACCAGTGGGGATTCTCGTGAATGAGCTACAGAGCTCCCAGGTATCATCCACACATCCACAGGGAGGCATGGATGAAGATTATTTTTAATATTTGTTTTCTTTTATTTAAACGAGTGATTTATCTACATGTATGTATGCATGCCATGTGCATGCCTGAATATTTGCGGGCTACTGAGTGGGTGCTGGAAACTGAACCTGGGTTCACTGCAAGAAGAGCAACTGGGTGGACATTCTTATGAATGGACTGTGTAGCTCACAGGCACCAGTCACACATCCACAGACGAGCAGAGGTAAATATTTCGTGGATGGGCTGATATTCACACCTGTTGTCGCTCAACCTCCGTTTCTCCTTCTACCAACTGCTGCCCCACCGCAACCTCACCTCACTCCCGTGTGATGGGTGCTACATTCCAGAACACGTCTGTTCACACTTTCCTTCTTCCATCATCATACAAATCTCATAGACTTACATACACGCATGCATACATGGATACTACTATATGTATTTGTGTGTATTAGAATAATGTACACATCGTATATATACATTTATATGCATGTGTTTATATGTATATATACACATAATACACATACCATATATATGGTAGTGGACATGATTCACCTCTAAGCCTGTCTGTATCCATCTTTCTTCTTTTATTATTGTTTAGAGACATCATCTCACTATGTACTCCAGATTGGCTTGAACTCTGTTTCTCTGCCTTGGCCTCCCAAGTCCTGGGATCACAAGCATATGCCACCACATGTGGATTCCAGCTTTCTGCTTAGACAAAGCCCCCCCTCCACCATGTAAACTTCTGCCTGTGTCTATCCCACTGTCTAGTCCCACACTGTTGATTCATAGGCATGTCCTTGTTAGCCACTTATCTCAATACTGAGACCAGACGCTTGACAAAAGACACTCAAGGAAGGGTTTATAGTGCCTCACAGTTTGAAGGTTCATCACAGTGCAGAAGCATTGAGCAGGAGCCTGAGGCCGCCAACCTCATCAGTATCTGCAGTCGGCAATTGGAGAGGTGATGCTGGAGCTTGGCTGTCTTTCTCCTCATGTGTTTTAGCCCAGGACCACGGCCTATGGGACGGTGCTGTCCATATTTAAGATGGGTCTTTTCACTTCAGTAACCCGATCTATAAATTCGGTAGTGATTTGAAGGAGACATGTCTCCTGTATGGAGTCTCTGGTGTTTGAACACTGTCCCAGTTGATGGTGCTATTTCAGGGGTGTGAGAAGCGGCCTTGCTGGAGGAATTATGTCACTGGGGACAGCTATGAGGCTTCAAACACAACACACTATTTGTACTGGCTGCTTTTTGTGTGTCAACTTGACACGAGCTAGAGACAGCAGAGGAAGGAGCTGGGGAAAGGCCTCCTTGAGATCCAGCTGTAAGGCATTTTCTCATTTACTGATCAGTGAGGGAGGGCCCAGCCCATGGTGGATGGTGCCACCGTTGCGATGCTATAAGAAGGGGGGATGAGCAAGTCTGGGGTAGCAAACCAGTAAGCAACTCCCCTCCATGGCCTCTACATCAGTTCCCGCCTCTGGGATCCATCCTGCCATTAGAGTTCCTGTCCTGACTTTCTTCAGTGATAAACAGCAATGATGAAGTGTAAGCCAAATAAACCCTTTCCTCCCAACTGTCTTTTTGGTCATGTTTTCTCAAGTAATTATAATCCTGACTAAGACACCATTCCCCTGTGCCCTCTCGGCCTGCTGCTTGTGATTGGGGACGTGAGCTCTCCAACTGTTCCTGCCACCGCCTGCTGCTTTCCCTCTGTAATGGTTACAGACTCTTCCTTCTGGACCTGCAGCCCTAAAACAAGCCCTTCCTTCTGTAAGTTGCCTTCGTCGTCATGGTGTTTTGTTACAACAGTAGTAAAGTTACCAAGACAAACAGTAAGAGAAGCGGTAAACCCAAATAAGCCCTATCTTCTGTAAGTTGTCTTCGTTGTGGTGTTTTATCAAAGCGCTAGGAAAGTGATACAAATTCTCTCACAGACATACTCAGAGCTTTGTCTCTGAGGTAACTAACTGGAGGACCTGTGAAGCTCACACTGTCAACCATCACAAGGCTCCAAGAATAGTGTGCTGGGGTAACTTTTAAATGATAAATTTGTGACCATGTATTAGAATCATCAAATAGGAGTTTTTCTGATTAAAAACATAACAATCTGTGTTTTTCAAATGTTTTTGGTCAATAAAACTTTCCTTGGCAATGTACCAGCATACCCTCCCCACACCCCAGGGCAACAATAGGTGCTTTCAAATTCCCCTTACTATTGGGCTATTAGAACATCTTTTTGGACAACTATTGTCCACTTGGGTTTCATTTTGAGAGCTTCATCTTCTAATAGTCTTTGCCCATTTAAAACATTTAGTTAGGATTTTTTGGTTTTTTTTATTTACATGTATTTTGCAAGAGAGCTGTCATCTGAATGCTGTTGGTGGCTTTTTCTGTTGTATAGAGACATTCTAATTGCTGTGGCTGATGTATTAAATTTAAACGACTGTGTTAGATTTCTTTATTACCCTGTACGTGATTGCGTGTCTTTATTCCACCGAGAACTTCCTATTATAAGTAAGGCACTCAGCCTTGTTTTCTGTGCATCATAACTCCACCACCTTGTCCATCCAGGCATCAGTGTCCAATCTTTGCCTCTGTCTCCCTCTTCACGGGCGTCTCTGCTGCAATGGGAATTTTATTTGGTAACTTGACGCCATCAGCATCAGCTGGGAAGAGACTGTCGACGCAGGATTGTCTATATCAGGTTGGCCTGTGGGCATGTCTGTGAGAGGTTGTCTTGATTGTATTCATTGGAGTAGGAATGCCTGCCCATGTGGGCAGCACCATTCACTGTGTTTACATCCTGGACAGTCTAAGAACAGAGAAGGTGAGGCAAGCTGCATGCATTTTCTCTCTCTGCTCACGGATGAGTTCCTGCCCCCTGACCTCCCTGCTGTGACGGACTGTCACCTATAATTGTGAGTCACAGTAAACCCTTCTTCCCACCAGGCAGTGGTGGTGCATAGATTTAATCCCAGCATTCAGGAGGCAGAGGAAGATGGAGCTCTGTGAATTCAAGTGTTCAAGGCCAGCCTGGTCTACAGAGCCAATTCCAGGACAGGCTCCAAAACCTACAGAGAAATCCTATCTCAAAAAACATAAATACATGAAAAAAATTAATAAATATAAATATAATAAATATAAATCCTTCTTCTCTAAGTTGCTTTTCAAAATGAAAATAGGATGCCTTGTGTGTCTCAATTCTTTCTCCTATCTCCTATAATACTCTTGACATTGGGTTTAGGCCCACACTATGTCCACAATCTTCTTGAGACCCTAAATGCCCTGTCATCCACAAAGATCCAATTTCCAACAAAGTCGCATGTACAAAAGCTGAAGAACTTAGATGTCTTTTGTGGAACCAATATTCTTCCTGCTACAGAGAGAGAGAGAGAGAGAGAGAGAGAGAGAGAGAGAGAGAGAGAGAGAGAGAGAGAGAGAGCACGAATTTATAGGCAAAAGAACAAGATTCCTGTGGTGGAAAGGGAAGTTCTCATGCTGAGCTTAGATCCTTAAATGGCAACACTGTGGTGGTCTGTCCATCTGAAGATCTGGACCAGAAGTCCACAATCCTATTTGGGCCAACATCCCACTGAGGTGGGAGAGGGGCAGTGCCAGACAGGAGCTCTGAGGAAGTGTCTACAGGAGGCCCTTCATGAAAATCACTGGAAAAGGAGCTCTCAGGAGATCGCAGTGCCTGGACTGAGCTCAGGGTGTTTATTTATGCAAAAACTGTGTGAAAATGTGTCATATGCTTGCTCATTGAGAACTCATGAAAAATAACTGTAAGGGAATTTCTATAAATCCTACAGCATAGTGGTAAGAATTATGAATAGAAGGGGAGAAATGGAGGAAACACGTGTGTTCCAAATCTCATTGAGGAAAAATTAATGCAAAAGTTATAATTGAGCGGACAGAGGAAGAATTGAGAAATCCTTGTGTGGAAACAGCTGCTACACTGTTTACCCAAAGTAGACATACTTTGCTGTACCAAGACTGCAGAAATTATGGTGACAATTAAAGAGGATGAAAACCACAGTCACAAAAATGGGAAGGAGCACATAGAACAAAAGGCAACCAGGTTCAAACAGCAAGATGAGTGAAAAGGGAAAAAAGAAAACAATTAAACCTTAAGGAACCAAGGAAAGAAATCAATATGGTAATGAAACTAATGAAATGGAGGACAAGAATGATTCCCACATCCCAGCCTGGAGAAGGGACGGTGGATGTGGGCGGTGAAGAAGCTGCTGTGAGAACTGGAGAAAAGGATGATGAGAAAAACAAGAGGGAACCTGGATCTCTAAAGTCATATTGACAAGATTGGACTGCCATTGCAAAAGGCCCAGGACCACCTGGAGTTGAGTCTGAACTTATAAAATGTTTGAAGGATTCAAGGTCCCTTTGTTCTGTCTGGACCATATAGAAAAGATGCATATTTTCTCATTTTATACTTTTGGATTTTTATTTTTCAAGACAGGGTTTATCTGTGTAGTCTTGGCTGTCCTGGACCAGGCTGGCCTCAAACTCAGAGATTCCCCCTGCCTCTGCCTCCTGGGTGCTGAGATTAAAGGTGTATATCACCACTGCCTGGCCTTATTTTATAATCTCAGCATTCATATTTTAATGCAATAGTATCAGGGCATCTATAATCTCCTTATGTATCTATGTAGCTAACATCTATCTATCATCAATTTAGTATCTGTATTTGTATTTATCACTAACCTATTTGTCACCTAGCCATCTTACCTACTTACTATCTCTATATCATCTATCTAATTTCTGGTAGGAGTAGTTGAGGACCAAGATGTCTGTCAAAATATGTAATTTTTTATTAATACATTATGGAAGATTTTGGGGGGAGATTTTCAAGACAGGTTTTCTCTAGGACAGCCCTGGAACCCACCCTGTAGATCAGGCTGGCCTTGAACTCAGAGATTCACCTGCCTTTGCCTTTTGAGTGTTGGAGCCAAAGGCAAGTGCCACCACTGCCCAGCACTGAGGAATTTTTTAAACAATAAATCAAAAGACACTCAGATCATGTGACCTGCTGACCTGCCATGCCTAATGAAATCTTTCAGCCGAGTATAGATAAAATGAAAAGAACCCCACACTTAGTCACAAGATTCTTAGTGAAAATCACTGTCATTTTTAAATGATAAAATATCGCCATTATTTTAATTAAAGCCAGGAATTATACAAAATTGACTGCTTTTGTAATTTTTGTTTAACATAGTTGGGGTGATTCCAACAGCACAGTGAAAAGTAATCAGTGCAAACCCTGAGAAAAACCGATATAATCACATTTTATTTGCTAAAGATATTAAGTATTAGAAAGCCAAAGCAGCTTTAGAATTAATGTGAGCCCATGCATACAAAGTAAAATGCAATTATCCACAGCATTTCTCTGCATCCACAATACGTTTCTAGAAATAAAAACAACAAGAACTACAAACAGTGAAGGAAATTATAAAAACTTAATAAAAGACATAAAGCAAGATAAGAAAGACTAGGAAGGCATTCTGTGGGTTTTGAGGGCACGGCTCCAGACCACCTCCACAAAAATTGATATTTTAACCCAATTGCAATTAACATCCCAGCAGGAGTTTTCATGGATTGGTTCTGAGAGGTAGGAAGAAGGAAGACTGGAGAAGAGCTGAAAGGTTAAAGAACACCATCTAAGTATCATGGAACCATATCAGATCCTGCAGGGGAAGCATGTGAACACTAAGTGTGCACCGTAGGTCAGGTGTCAGGTGGACAGGTGGCACCTGGGACAGCCCAGACTAGCCTAGCCTCCTGTCTATTTGAGAAGCCAATATTTAGCAACAGTGGTAAATAATAGTCTCCCAGGGCTTCCAGATTGCCCCTGCTATGGCTGAACACACGTGGTGTCTGACTCCTCAACTCTGAGGTGGTCTCCAGGGCAGATGGATGGAAGATGGCCATACTCTGGGATGGAAAACTCTTGGGGGAAGTCAGGAAGGAGTCAGCACCTAGGTCAGCTCCATGCCCGGCAGTGCAAGCATATGCACCCTCCGCCTCTCAATATGGGCTCTGGATCTCGGTGAGATAGGTTTCTGGACACTGAAGCTCTGGCAAAGATACATGTTTTGGAAACTTTTCCCAAGTGAGTTTATGGCTTTCTCAGTGGACTGGGGAAGAATAGCTTTGCTCCACCCTGGCCTGTCATGGAGCAACTGGAATTTGCCTTCCTCCATCTGAGTACCCAGAAACTAGCCTGTTTTGGAACTGTACATTAGCGGCCACAAATAGAGAAGGCAAGCCCGCTGTGGGGTGATCTCTTCATACTCTATAAAGACATGTCTCTGCCCAGAAGTCCAGCAGATCCTCTCCTGCCTAGCTATTGGCTATTCTGCCTTTTAGTAAACCAGAGGGCACATTAGGCAGAGACTCATCTTTATAATGTGCAAAAGGATTACCACATAACACAAAGCCTTAGTAGGCTTCCATCACCCTCTATGATGGTGACCCGTGGATGGGAGAATGCTCTCTGGGGACTATGGGTTGCAGCATCAGGCCCTTTGGACTGAAGCTCCTAGTCAGCCATGACTCAACTGGCTTCCAGTGGTCTCAGGACATGGGTAGAGCAGCCGGTGTCATGAGAACCTCAGCCACCAGGGGGAACTGGAGACATCTGTCTCTCTTAGGACAAATGTTGTGTTTAAAGAAACTGAGTGTCTATCGGTTAGGACCAGGAGGTTAACACTGGACAGACTAGCAGCAAGGTCTTTCCAAATGATGCACAGGTTTACAGGAGGTGAAGACTGGTCAGGACCACACAGCGCAGGGGTGACGCAGTCAGGCTCCCAGGAGCTAAGGAGCAAATGAGCAAATGAACCAGCAGGGCATTGTGGCTTCAGGTGGCAAAAAGGGTCAGATAGATGACATTTGGAGGATGACCAAGAGCCAAAGTCATAAAATAGGGTTAGCAAATGCTGGAGAAAACTGAGAGGTCAGAAAAGACGAAGAGATGAGGTGGTGAGTACAGCCCAGGACCAGAAAACTGTAGAGGCCACGCCCCCCAGGACCAGAAAGCTGTAGAGGCCGCGCCCCCCAGGACCAGAAAGCTGTAGAAGTCACGCCCTCCAGGACCAGAAAGCTGTAGAGGCCACACCAAAGGAGGAGAAACAGGATGGACCCCTTGAGAAGGAACAACCGGAAGTGCTGAAGTGTGTTTCCCATCAGCCCTAATTCCTGCCTAGGCTTGGGGAATGTGTGCAGTGCCTGCCCTGAAGCTGGACCCCACTCCATTCTGTCTCCAGCCATAGTTTGGGGGCACGATTTGGTCCTGAGAAGTCTAGTTTTGACCCAAAATCTTACATATGATCTCTCAGGTCCAAGCCGGGTAAGAGGTCCCCACAAATGCACAATGAACTTGTGGCCTGCCTGACTGCAATCGCTGGAAGGAACTGCAGTCAATGGGTCTAGCCAGATGTGTTCTATGTGCCCAATTCCCCAGCCTCTCTCTGGCAGGAGGTTACCTACATGCTTGATTTCCCAGCCCTGGCACCTACCATCTTCACTGTGGACATAACTGGGGTCCTTCCTCCACATGGACTGTACTCACTCTCTCCTCTTCCTCTCTGTGGTTCTCCTGAACTGTGAGATAATGGCCCATCTGTATATTCCCTGGTGCTGCTCCGTGAGAATAAAGTGTCACACTAGGAGCCAGCGCCTGCAAGACCAAGTGACTGAAGGACACACAGTATTTCCAGTCTGACACAGGCCCTAAAATCACCTCCACCTTGATTTCTCTAGTGTCCTCATCTAACTACAGTCTGCAGGCCCGTGACCTCCTTTGGGAGAGAAGGAGAGACAGCTGGAAAGAATTCACTAGCAACCAGCTTCAAAGGAGGCAGGCATATTGCAGCAAATCTCCTCCAGGCAGAACTTCAACAAAGCCTTCCAACCAACCAACCCCCAGGGCCAGCCTACTGAAGGCTCTGAACAGAAGCTGCTAGCCTCACCTGTGTGGCAGTTTTACACGCCTGCTGGCAGTCAGCACGTCTTTCTTCTCGCACAGCACTCTGAGCAGCTGAGAGTCATATGGACCAGCTTTGTATTAAATCATGCACCCATAAGGACAGCACCTGTGTTTTAGTTGTGGTTTCTGTTGCTGTGATAAAATACCACAACCAAAGCCGCTTGGAGAAGAGAGGGTTCTTCCTGCCTGCGGTTCCACACCACCGCCCATCTCTGAAGGAAGCAGGGGCAGGACTCGAACAGGGGAGGAAACTGGGGCCAGGAACTGGAGCAGAAGTCATAGGGGAGTGCTGCTCACTGGTTGGCTTGCTCAGCCTGCTTTCTTGTAACTCCTAGGACCACCATCGGGGGTGGCACTGCCACAGTGAGCAGGGAGCTCCAACATCCATCATCAATCAAGAAAATGTCCCCACCAACTTTTCTACAAACCAGTTCTACCTATGGAGGCATTTTCCCAATGAAGATACCCTCTTCCCAGACAACCCAAGCTTCTGTCCAAGTTGACATAAAAATTATCCAGCCTAAAATGTACCCCTGGCAAGCCCACTGAGTGAGTGAAAGAATGGATGAGTGGATAGATGAAGCCTTCAGGTCTCCAAAGAGATAAGGCATCGTCACCTGCTATACTGCTTGTCTTCCTCAGTCCAGGCACCGTACCAGATCAGAAGAAGCTCGGCGAATAGAAGCAGAATTATTTCCATCTTCACTCCTATACCCAGACCCAGGTTAAAATCTCCTTGCCTTGAGTGTGCTTGCTTCTTTCCCTCTGAGCTTATGTTGTGTCCCTGGAGCACAGAATGGCCTTGAGAAGAAGGCAAATTCAGCATCCAGTCTGAGACTATCACTCAGCTGCCGTGCTTCAAAGACCCGTAGACCCCAGGGATGGGGTCCTGACCAAATCCCAGACAAGCTTCTGGCTGGCACTAGCATCACCAAGGAAGTGTATGAGCGAGGACACCACCATCACCATTGGGCTGCAAGGGCTTCAAGAGACCCCAAATCCAAACCATCCTACTGAGCCCAGCAAATACCTACAGGAGTAGGAGATGGAGAATGAGAAATAATGTTGAGAGATTTTTTTACTCATTATTTTTTCCTTAAGTTTCAGGCTGAATAGATACCCAACAAAAGTAAAGGAACCAGAAAAGGAGTAGTAGTGTTGAGACAGAGACAGCAGCTGGGTGCATCAGTCTTCCAACAACCCTCCCTCTTCATTCTACTTTAGCAGAGCCACATCACCCTTTGAGTCCTTTGAGAGACAGACGTTGCTAGGCACTGTCAGCATCATATGCCAGAGGATAGAAGAGGAGGGGTTATTTACAGGGCCTTTAAATTTGAAATGTCCATTTGCAAAGCATGTATGTCCCCACTGTTGGGGAAGTCCTGTGTATATGTCAATAAAGCACTGTTGGCCAATAGGGAAGCAAGACAGGTGGAACTAGGGGTCCAGGAGGGCTCTGGGTAGGAGAAACACAGGGAGTCAAGATGTAACCACTATAGGGATAAGAAGCCCGGAAACTTCTCTGGTACGAGAAATACTTAGATTAACAATTATGGGATAAATACTTAAGTCAGAGCTTGCCAGTAAGAAACAATCAAGGCCAACAGCTTCATAATTAATATAGCCTCCTGTGTGTTTATTTGGGACTGATGTGGCTCTGGAGCCAGGCTGGAGGGAAGGCTTCTCTTTACACCCCATGGTGACTCTTTTCAACAGTCACCTTGGTGAGATCTAGAAGCACCTGGAAGATGGGCTTGCCTGTGGGGGATTGTCTTGATTAGGTTAACTAAGTTCAGAAGGCCTGCCCACTGTGGGTGGTACTGCTGCCCAGACTAAGATCCTGGACAAATAATATAGAAAAAAATGAGCACTAGCATTAATCTCTACTTGGTCTTGACTGTGAATGTGGTGATCGATTGCCCTGAGCTCCTGCTGCTGTGATGGAAATCTGTGAGGTAATAAACCTTCCTTCCTGGGTTGATCATCAGAGAATTTTATCAAAGCAACAGAAAAGGAGCTAAGACAGCCCCCAAGGCCACTCGCACTACAGCCAGAGCCCATGGAGTTTGCTCATTAATGTGGTATTGTTTCCCAGGCTCTTTCTTTGTGGTTGTAAAACTGTTTGCCCAAAGACACAATATTTGAGCATGAACAAGGTTGTTTAATAATTGATCATTAAATAGCTTCAATGTAGACTATAAGTCAGAGTGAAACCCAAGACTATCATATGAATAAATATGACTGGGTCAATGCCATCACTATGGCAAACCTCTGATGTCAAACAGGCTGTTTGTGTGACAAGAATTTCAGTCACCTGAAAACTGGCTAAAGAGAGTCAGAATGGGAGTACACCGTGGGAATACCGGTTCTCAGACTACAGAAGCAGGTGTGTGAGCGAAGACACAGAGGATCTAGAGCTCAAGACCGGACTAGGCTACACACACCCCTGTCTCCACAAAAGGCCAGAATGCTATAGCCAAGACTTGAGGGCAGGCAAGAAGTAGTTTTACTGTGCTCCCCCGCCCCCTCCACTCCCGCCCCTGCACCTGAACGATGTCACATTGTGCAGGACCTTTAACCACTGGTCCATTTCACAGACTGTTTCATGCATCTATGCACCAAAACACCAAATTAACTTTTATTTTCAAGATGATATTATCAGTAGTCTTTGTAAGGATTCAGGCATCATGCTGGCCTGCTCCTGTCACCTGGCAGAATGCACTCAGGCAGTAACCTGGTCAGCCCAGGTGCAAAGGACCCCTGCAAAAGAAAGACCTCTGCCCACTTACACTCTCCAGCTCTCTTTCTGTTCTCTTTGTTCCACTCTCCCTGGTTCCAGCTCCTCCCTTTCCCTCTCTCTTTCCGCTGTTTCCCCCGAAGCAGACAGGACTTTTCCTGTCTCCCTCTTCTCTTCTGTCCTCTCGCTGTCTCTGTGTCTCTTTACCTCTTTTCTCTTTCCTCCCCCCCCCCCCGCCCTCCCCTTTCTAATAAAGCTTCTCACTTAAGCTTTGTCTGCCTGGCGTGTTTGTCCCTCCTCGTCGATCAACCTTTCCTGCCATGGAATCTGCCAAGGTCTCCCTCACACTTTACCATAGCAGTCTTGATACAGCTATAAGTGTAGGTGTTAATGAAGATGTGAGAACATGTTTGACTTGGACTAATATCACTCTGAAAGTCTTTTCAACAACAGTTTCTACTTGAAAACTCAACTATCAAAGCACATTAGGTCATTGTGGTACTTTGAAAGAAAATAATCTCCATGGGCTCAGGGAGTGGAGTTATCCAAAAGGATAGGGAGGTGTGGCCTTGTGGGAGTTGGTGTGGCGTTACTGGAGGAAGTGTGTCACTGGGGGTGGGCTTTGAGGTTTCAGAAGCTCATGCCAGGCCCAGTGTCTCACTCTCTCTTCCTGCTGCCTGCGGATCCAGATGTAGGACTCTCCTTCTCCAGCACCATGTCTGCCTGCATGCTACCATGCTTCCTGCCATGATTAAAATGGAATAAACCTGTGAACCTGTACGCCAGCCCCAGTTAAATGTTTTCCTTTATAAGAATTGTCATGGTCGTGTTGTCTCTTCACAGCAATAAAACTCTAACTAACTAAGATAGTAATGCATGCTGACATATTCTTTCCAATATTTCACAGAGCCTCCAACTGTACTCCGGAAATATTCTCCAATTGAAGTGGTTCATGATACATTTTTTGATGAACTTCATTTTGAAGAAATTCATATGAACACAACAAAACGATGGGGGGGGGGGGAAGGTAGTAACAAGCTGAGTGGTGGTGGCGCACGCTTTTAATCCCAGCACTCAGGAGGTAGAGGCAGGCAGATCTCTGGGAGTTCGAGGCCAGCCTGGTCTACAGAGCGAGTTCCAGGACAGCCTCCAAAATAATACAGAGAAACCCTGTCTCGAAAAGCAAAACAAAACAACAACAGCAACAAAAAAGGTGGTAACAGGTGAAAAGATGTTCTGAATGGAGCTACAAGATGATGATAAGGTAGACATCCTGTCTGAAAAATAGCAGAACGTGCTACAGTCACTGAAGCAAAAGATAAAAGATGGGTCTGGCACAGATACAGAGAGCAGCCAAGCTATGGTTTTAGTGAGCAAAGCAACTTTTTCAGTTCATCAGCTTCTAAGGATGTGCAGGGAAGAGATGTGCTCCATCTGAAAACTAAAGGTTTAGATTTAGGGAGAAGGAGTCCCTTTCAATAATCTCACGACAGCCATGTCTGCTCTGGTACTTGTCTAATACAAATGCCTCTCACTTTAAAGAGAGAAAACCCTCTGCACCCACCAATCAGATGTCTCTTCCAAAGACTGCATGCAAAGACAGGCTCTCATTCCTCTGCTCTCCACATGGAAGGAGCTGCATACATGGAGGGAGTGTGTTCCCTGCTCGAGACAATGTAGCTGTTTATTCCCGGGGAACTTTTCTCTGATACTTAGGGTCCATTGACCTAGGATCACCCAAAGTAAGAGGAAGTTGTCTTTGGTATGGATGTTGGTGATGGAGTGGAGTCAGTGCCAATGTCTTTCTGTGAAGAAATTGATGGCAGGAGACTGACTTCCGAAGTTCAAGTACAGAAAGATCAGAGGACCCCGTGCATATTATCTGACCTTCTCCAGCATGCTTTTCTGATTCAAATGACTGTTCTGAGGGCTGCATGGACATAAAAAGTGCATTTCTTCAACTGAAAGCAAAAAATTCCAAAACATGCCTCTTGTCAAGAAATGGAGTATGTCCTTGATATAAAAGACGACATAGACTAATACCTACTGACATTTATGAATGAAATCTGCTGTGCAAGTGTAAACAACAAATGCATCAAAACCAGTTGTTCAGTATGGTCCTCAGGTGAGGCTGCAGGTATTTAAAAGTGAGAATAAGGTCAGGGAAGTGCACTGCTGGAATGACATTGAATGGGGACAATGCGTATACTTATTCAGGAAGATTACTAAGCAGAACTACCCCTCCCCCCCAAAAATAATATTGGTTAAAATGGTAAAGAACAAAACACAATGAAAAACCATTTTCAAAAATGATGAAAAAAGGACTTGGATGCTCTGACTGTGAGAGACATCCTTGAAGTTCCAAAACACAGAAATGTCCCCCTAAGTTTAGCAATAATTATCTAAAGGAGCCCATCATGGAAGTAAACCACAGCCATATTTCAAGAACTCAGCATTGCTCAATTATTAGAAGTCCTACATATGAGGCAGCTGCTTTCCATTACAAGGAGAACATGGGATTTATTTCCTCAGAGTCTGTCAGGCAAGAAGATAAAGATGGATTTGAACCAGCTCAAGGACAGCTGAACTCTAAATCCAGGAGAGATCATGAAGACCCAAGTTCAAACCAAGGTGGGGATTCTGAAAACAAGCAGCCTGTTGAATAAGATGTGACAGATACAACTGAAAGTGGAGAAGACATTTCACCAGAGATGCCACTAAGCAGTCACACTGGACTAGAATTCCAAACGGGTGCTTGAAGTTCCTACTGAAACAAGAGGAAACACTCCCAGCAGGAGTTTGTTGATGAAGAGTTTCCAGGGGAACACCAAGGATGCTGTACCAGATTCTCCAACAATGCTCAGCAAAAGGAATGTGTTTCCCTTGGATGCTTCAAAAGAAGGAGGTGTGGACCATTTCCTTAATCCTAGTTGTTGCCTGTATCTCTTGGTACAGAACATATTTCTGGAGAAACACAGGGATTTTCCATCCATGGCCTTACCCACCAACAAACGTGTGAAAATGAGAATAGTACTAACATGGGATTGTGGTTATGACACTGGGTCACACCTGATAGAGAAATCCTCCGCAAGTGTGCCTTAATAAATTAAGGGAAAAAATAATATAAGTCCATGTCTAACTCCTGCCTATTCGTGAAGTTAGCTTCAGTAGCCAATGGAACTATGGTTAGACCCCCTGTTTTCCTTGCTCATGAAATTCATATTTTATTCCTTTTTTATGTAACTTAGGCCAGTAACAAAATAAGGATATTTCCATATGCACCAAGTATTGCTTGCTTTTACTGTCATTTAACTTTACACAATGGAATGGGAATATATATTTTATATAAATACCACTGTACAATTTATGACTTCTTTTATTGTATATATTAAAGACAAAATTACAATAAATTTGTATGCCCCTTTAAAAATCTTATAGCATGTAGCTCTAAGCAAAGTGGCTGTGTACTTTAAACAATTTATATCCCAGACAGAGCACTTAGCAAGACAAAGAAGCAAGGGCATCCAAATCAGAAAGAAATAACATAATCTCTTTTTACAGATGGTATGCTTTTTTTATGTTTAAAAAAAACTTGTAAAAAGGCACACATACACAAACTGTTAGAACTGTCAAAACAATTCCATTAGCTTTCAGGGTACAAATCACCTAGAAGTTCTTCTGTCTGGAGCTTCATTAACTCTACAAATGTATTTGGAGAGATTTCTCTCTGCGTGATGCTGTCTCCTACCTATCCATCCATTTGGTCTTCTGTTAAATCTTTGAGCTACACAGCAAATCTCAGGCTGATCACTCCACACCTGTTCAGCCTTCCTGTGAGGTTCACAATGATTTTCCCAGCTCTGTGGTCATCAGTGATTCCAAATTTGCTGATGTAACCATGCTTAGTCATCACTGTTGGGAGATAAATGATGGCTTTAGGGCATGGCCTGATGAGAACCTGGCATTTCCTGTCTTCTCAGAATTGTCGATGACCTTGAGAGCATCTTCCAAGACATTCATGAGCAGCAGGGTGGAGGTGTGCAAAGCTGTGAACCGTGGTGGAGGTGTGCAAAGACGGCAAAAAGAGGGTAGCTGGCTTTTTTTAACTCTTCCACACACTTCCAGCTGTGCTCCAGCCTCACCTCTGCTTTTTGAGTTCGTGAGGACGAAGTGCCTCGTGGCAGGCAGGAAGGAAAAGAGCGAAGGGAGGACTAGTGTTCCCCGGTGGTCAGTTCCTTGCACTGGACTCCACTTCCTCAAGGTGCTGAGCACAGGACTTGACCCTCCAAAGGCTATTTGGCTAGAGGTTAAGTATTCACAGAAGAAGTGCACTGCATCTTAAATCTGTATTGTAAACATCTCTTAATGCTGTTCCTTTTTAAACTGTCAGTCAGGGGCAGCTTGATTGACAGCTGTCAGACCCTTCCTGCTTGGCTGGCCACAGCAGCAGCATCCAGAGATGAAACTTAGTGACCAGAGCAGGACAGGCAGAGACAAGAGCCTAATGGGAGTGGCTGCCGTTGTCTGCGTGGTTCCTGAGTCCACCAAGACTGTGAACAAGACGCTGCCACTCCTGCAAAACAGCAGAGGAGGCAATCTCAGCTCCGACAGTACCGTTCTCATAGAGGCCAGTGTGTGTGTGGGGGGGGGGTGTCAATCAAGGGGCCACGCCTTCAGCTGTTCCCCCAGCTGCCATCAGGACAACTGTGGCTGTGGACTGTCATAGAAAAAAACCCTCTAGGTTGCCCAAGCAAGTCTTAAAATCAGCTCCTCCCCGAAGAGACTTCTTTTTGGTGGTAGAAATCACCTTTGTGGCTACCTCCCTGCCTACACTTTGCCTCAGGAGGCTCTGCGTTGGCCATGACTAGTTCAGATGATCCGGAGGTGATTCTGCCTAGGTCCACTGAGGGTAACCCCACTCACAGGCACTGCAGACACAATGAACCTGGTTGGAGAGGAGGAGGACTTCTCCACACACAACAGCTAAGTTATGGTGTGGCTAGTGGTAAGAGACGGAGTGCTCTTCCAAGCAGCAATTCCTCACGGCACAGCTTCAGCTCCAAGAAGGCCTCCTCCAAGTGATTGTGAGCTTTCGTCTTGGGTGGGGTGAGCTGTGCTTATTACACAAAGAACAGTCAACTCCCAGGGTAGCCAGCCTCAGCAGAGCCCAGGAAGAGATTGAAGATGAGCCCCAAAGAGCGTCCTAGTACAGAAACAACTGAGCCCATGAAGGACAATGTAAGTGCTGAGAAGATGAAAGACAGTGGAGAACAGAGTGCAGAGGTGAAGGGTCACAGGGAGCCAAGAATGCAAGTAAAGGTCATGGAGAGCTGAGGCCATGCAAGAGCGTCTAGCCTTGGCTGCTGGAGGAGTTCATGAGAGCCATGAAGAGTTACTGGCTTTAGCTTGAGACGGGGTGGCCGCAACACCAATAGCTAGGTTTTCAATGAATTAAGCCCTGGCTGTAGTATGAACTGCTGGGTGCTGGGCCACTGGCACTTAAAACTCAGAGCTAAGAAATCTCTGAGTGATGGGGTGAGTGATGGGGTCCAGACACCCCTGATTCAGAGCTGAGCTTTTCCTAATGATATTTCCATCCAAGGAAAACAAAAGAAACACAGCTTGTCGGTGGCAGTCCCAGCATCTTCCAACAGTTGCCTAGACATGGAGTCAAGCCTTGGGGACAGGGCCCTTGGAGACAGTCACCATCCACACTGTTTATCATGAGACATCAGAAGCATCCTCTGGCACTTCTAGGTAAGAAGGTTCCTAATCCCATCGTGAATGGCTAATTTTATTAGACCCTTCTGAGATAAGTCCTTGTGTCCCAAAATTGTCAATTTTGAGGCTTTCTTATATGAAACCCTTGGGTTCTTACATATCAATTATTATCATTTTCTCATATACTGTAGTGCTCCATCTAATCAGATCTTGTTAAGATCATTGCAGCCAGCTTTGTAAGTAAGGTAGCCATAAAGTTGGCTTTTCTGTTCTGACTTTAAGGTTCCTGATCAGACAGGCTCATAAAATGAGCAAGAGTAACATCATACAAAAAAATTATTATTTTTTCTATCTCAGCTTTATTGTTTCTCCAAATTAGCTTGCTCGTCCCACTAAGCAAGATGGGAATAAATCCAAAGAAGGACCAAGCAGTGTTTTTATATGCTATAAATTTATAAACAAAGCACCTGTTTACATGGGCTTAGTTATAATATCTTGGAATTCACTCTTTAAAAATGCTTGTAGGGCTGGGGATGTAGTTCACAAGGAATCTCTTACCCAGAGTTCAGGAGGTCCCAGGTTTGATCCTCAGCATCAGGAGAGAAAAACAAAGAAAAAAAACCATGATGATGGGAGAATTACCCAGGTCAGTTGAGTTTGAATGTCAAGGTTAAACCCAACCACTGTTATTAAAAGTGTCCTTGGTGAGTGTATTCTGCAGCCTGGATTAACAGTGCTGCCTCGTAAGAAGCCAAATTTTCTTTCTAACAATCCAATTATTTCCACATAGAAATCTCATATACTGTCATCTTATAATGAACCAATCCAATTTATTAGATAGGATTTGTCTACTGCTTGGCTTATTATGGAAACACAATGGGCCTGATGAAATTGATGGGGTGTGGTTCCTGGCTTGCCACCCCTCAGCGGCAGTTAGAGAACAATTAGTTAAGACCTATGTGGTAACAATGATGCTGACTCCAGTATCAGCACACCCAGGCTGCAGCATACTAGGATGAATTAGGGCTCATTTTGTTAATGAAATCTACCTAGCACAAAAGGAAAGTGACACAAAGATGTTAATGACCTGATGTCCTTGCAGACTCCAGAACTAAGGATGCTGATAATGGAATTTTGTAACATTTTTACACAGAAGGAAAAGTTGAATGGACAGGCAACAAATAACTATGCTAATTGCTTTGTGCTGAAAAGACTTGTTAAAGGGTCCCAAATGTCAGGCAGGAGAAATAGATTGTAATGATTTGTTGCAAGACGTGACAGCAATAGTTAATAACAATCCACTGTGTGTTTCAAAACCACCGGAGATTTTAAAGGAAGGAACAATAAATCCTGGGGTTAATGGGTTAATTATCACCATTTCAGCACTCTATGGTGTATAGAGGTGTCCTAACGTCACGTGGCATTCTACAAATATATGCAATTTAATTTGTCAATTAAAAGTAAAATAAGATCTTGCTTGCAAGGTTTCATCTTAGCCTCTTTGCAATGTGCTAGCATTTCTCATACGATATGGAAAAAATAAGCCCATAAGAATACCGTGACAGTTGGGTGATGGCTTATTTTATTTAAAGGACTTTTTTTTTGCAAGAACAAAAGTGTGCATTTTAACTACAGGATAAGAAGCAAGGATTTTTGTATAGAGCTTAAGCAAACCTAGGCCTAGTGGTACAAGCTTGTAATCTTAGTTGCTCTAGAGACTGAGGAACGAGGAATCAAATTGAAGGCTTACCTGGGCTGAGAGTGAGGCCAAGGATAGCCTGGGCAATTTAATGAGACATTGCTTCAAAATGTAGGGTGAAAGGAGAGTTAGATGTCAGCTCAGTGGTCGAGAGCTCGCCTAGCCTGTCTGTGTGAAGTGCAATCTCCAGTCCCTCAACCAAAGTAATAACAAGAAAATAAATAAGGCCAAAGTGTAGAGCCAGGAAAAAAATTGGTGTGGCCTTTTCTCTGGGAAGTTATCGCCAAGGCTCTGCTCCTTTCTCAGTCTCCCCAGAAGCCGTTGGCTCATGAGGGGGACTGTTACTGTGTGTTGACTCAAACTTCAGCAATGATGACTTGGCTTTTTTTGAGCCTGGTGCCCAATCCTTTAGGCATGTTCCTAAATATTGCCAGGTATCCCTTGAACTAACAGGGACAAAACAGAATGATCTCAAACACATATGTAATGATGAAGTTCCTAGCAAAGCACCCATTGCAAAAATAGTCAACAGGCTATGTGGTGATGACTGTGTGCGGCCCACACATAGGAGGCCAGCTTCGCTTGTGTAGTGAGCCAGGGGTTAGCCTAGGCTACATAAGACCATGTCTCAAACAAAATAGACCACATTCGGCAGACAGGTCTGATAATATGTGGAACGGTAGTCATAGCTGCTCAGGAGGCTGAGGCAAGAAAGAAGAGCTCAGGTTGAAGTCAGTTTGGCTGGAAAGAATGATCAAAGGGAGGGGAACAGAAAGGGAAGAGGGGGAGGGAGGGAGGAAGGGAGGAGGAAGGAAGAAAAGGTCAGTAGTTCAATTCCTAGCACACATGCGTGCACACACACACACACACACACACACACACACACATTCACTCCAAAGCATTTACACCATCACTTGTTGAAGATGTCTTACCAGACATCAGCACATCAGCTGACTGGGGGTCTGGGGTCCTGATGGAAAAGGCTAGATGGGATGCAGGATGCAGAGAGACCATGTCCCCCAAGGGCCTGGGAGATAAGAACAGGCTTGCTGGGGCCTGCATTGTGTCATTAGCATGCCACTGGAGCAAGCCTGAGATGCAGGCTTTATCCTTGGGCCGGAGGCCTCCCTGTGACACTGGTACCAATGTCCTCAGTTAACAGGTTCCCACTGAAGCCATTTCCTATAATAGGTTCCTTACTACTTTTCAGTAGAGCATGATACAGCCCCTCCATTCCACACTTTAGCTCTAAGCCAACCTCCCTGTATGGCTAGCTCCTCCTGGCCTAGAGGAAAGAGCTGAGCACAAGCCTTTACCCTTCATGGCTCTGACAACATGTGATCAGTAACCATGAGAGGCTGGGCCAGAAGACAGTGAACCAAAGCAAACCCTTCCTGCTTCCCTTCCAGACTCTTACGCACTCACTAAATTGTGAAGGCCATTATTACTGTTGTGTCCAGTGTGTCCAGTGCCAAGACAGCGTAGACTCCCATCACCTATTCTGATTCAATGGAACTCAACAATGACTTCCTACAGGGGAAAAAAAAAACAACAATCATTGTCCTCCCTCTCCTGGAGCTGGGCAGCAACACTCCTGGATCTCGCTGCAGACTGTTAAGATGCACAGGCTCCACACTGCCCTTTCCCCATTCACCCACTGCTCTCAGACCCCACTTCACGAGCATGGCCAGTGTTGTGGAAACTATCTCCAGAATGAGCTCTCTGCTATTTAAAACACACTGTTTACTTTCTGGGATGTTTCCAAGTGCCCAAAAGAAATTATTTCAAGACAATTAAGCTCTTCCATCACTCTAGGAAACTATGGTGTCTGCTTTTTTTGTTCATGTTTCTGAGAGGGACTCTCCACTCAGAGACACCACCAGCCACCCCACAGGCCACCAGCAGTCCCTGAAAAGCCCCTTCTTTTATGGCAGGTTATGACCACGACAGGAAGGATCCCTGAGTCAGGCTGTCCCCCGCCCAGGACTCCAGGCAGCAGGGTGTGGCAGAATGTAGACATCTGGAGGAAGAGCCATCCAATAGGGTCTCGTTTATGTGTGTGTCACACCTGGATTGTCCATTCCATCCTTACTCACCCACAGCTACTGTGCATACGAAGTCAGACATGAATGAGCTCACCGTCTGAGCTAGGATCTACACACACAGGTAACGCCCGTTTCCCTTGAGAGCCTAGTTTCCTCCTGTATTGCTTGTTCGATGCTACATGACAAATGACAAGAACAATACCAGCAAGTAGGTACATATCCATCAGTGTGCGCAGCATAACTCACAGCACTGATCGGATGGAAATGGCAGCAGGTAACAGTTCCAGCACATGTAAACCCGAGCGAAGCCAAAGTGAAAAACGCCACTCACAAAGTAAATGCTGCTACCTGAGTCCACTTATGGGAGACAAAGTCGTGGGGACGTGGGGCTGGCTACCAGATAGAGGGAAGGAGGGGGTGTCCAGGCACAAAAAAAAAGCATTGATGAAAGACCTGTGAGGAAGAAGAATGAGAAGGGCCAGGGAAGCACGGAGATGGAGAGGCCTTGGGATGGAGCAGTGGGGACCTTGGACAGAGCAATGGGGAGGGCCTGGGAATATGCAATGCAGTTGGGAAATGAGAATGTGGAGAACAGGGGCGGGGGGGTGGGGTGGGGGTGGAAATTGCCCCTTAATGGGTATATATAGTTTCATTCCAGGATGTTGGAAATTAACATCAGTTTTATATTAACATGATTAATAATATTCATAGTAAGCATGTTTTACTGCAAAATAAACCCCACAATCTTTCATCTCACAGTTTCCTGGGTTCTGGGACATGGCCTCAGCAGGGTGATGTCATGGTGTCAAGAACCTGCCTCCTTCTGGATGTTTCACATCGGCAACATCCAGTTCTCATATTCTCCAGGTTGCTCATTGGAATTCACTCGAACTGAGACCCTAGCTGTCTTTTTAGCTCTCATCTAGGACCACTCTAAGTTTCCAGAAGCCTGGCAGGTCTTTGACCTACAGTCCTCTCCCTGACCAATTCCTCTTTACAGGGGCCTTGAAAACACTCAGAGTGAGGTCTGACCTGGGAATGTCAACTGTTAGTGAAGTAAGCACAGGCATGAAATCCTTTTATGGTTCTGCCTGACACCCCAGGAAAGGTGTGGTGTAGGGTGTGCCTTCTAAGGAATCATGGGAACCATGTCAGTGTTACATATCTGTCAAGCCTTTGCCTCTGCAGGAATGGCCTCAGTGAATCTCGTTAACCCTGAAATCAGCAGGTGAGGATGGGTAGGCTGACGCCCTTAGGTTAGCTGACAAGACCCTTGTAAGAAAGAAGATTCTACAACAAGGTGTAGAAGGAAAAGAAACATGTCTGCTCTGGAGGCTCAGCCTGCTTTGAAGACCCGGGGAGCCTCCTTGATAAGACACAGACGACGGAGAGGCCAGCATGAGCCTCCCACAGTTCTGGTAAAGGAACCCCTTGTGGCTCTCAATTAGGCAACGCTTCCCAGCTTCACAGTCTGGTTCCAGCTGTTGCCTAGACTTGAAAGCCATAAAACTGGGTCAAGCAAATGATTTCGGGCCCCCAGAGCAGTAGCTCCTACTAATCAGTTTATCTTCTAGAAGCTGCCAGGGCTTTGAGGATGGGCCAAGGAACGGCTCCCCGCCGTGGCTCCCTGGGAAGGATCTCAGACCCATGAGCCTAGCCCTGTCGCAGCAGATTCTCCAGGTGGACCAGGGCTTCTCAGAGCCACTCTGATCCTAAGGGACAGTCAAGGTGGAGAAGCAGATAACCGTTTGGGGAATGACTTCTACTCAGATAAAAGTCACAAATGTTGATTTCACCTAAGGAGCAGACAGACAGCTTATTAGAGTAAGAAGGACAGCTGTTCAGGGAGGACAAGGGCATCGTGGAGAGAAGCTAACTGTCCAGCTGGGACGGAAACGGCTCGTTTCAGGACATGGGGCTCATCTGATGAGCACTTACAGAGTGTCCCCTCAAGTACCAGATGCTGGAGGCACAGCCAGTTGCACACAAGATGGACAGGGACCCTGCCTCCAGAGAGCTGCAGTGTCCTGGAAATGTACAGATCCTTAAAGTCTAAGGGCCTGGAATTTTTACATGGAGCACAACTCTACCATTTTGTACTCTTTTAGGCGATGAAATAACATCATGGTTGTGTTAAGAAAGGGTGTTTCTTTACCTTCTTTGTGCCTAGAAATTTATGGACTGATAGAATGTGCTCTCTCTCTCTCTCTCTCTCTCTCTCTCTCTCTCTGTGTGTGTGTGTGTGTGTGTGTGTGTGTGTGGTGTAATGTGTGTATATGAATGTGTAGTGTATATATGTGTGTGGTGTGATATGTGTATGTGGTGTATGTAGTGTGGTGTGTGTGATATGTGTGTGTGTGTAGTGCATGTGTATATGTGTGCGAGTGGTGTGTGTGTGCGGTATGTGGGGTGGTGTGTGTATATGTGTATGTGGTGTGGTATGTAGTGCGTGTAGTGTGTGTACATGTATGTGGTATGTGCAGTGTGGGAGGTATGACGTGTGTCTGTGTGGTGTGGTGTGGTGTGTGTGTGTAAGCAAAAGAAGCAACATGGTACCTTTCAATTGGGTGGCCGGCTGTTGGGTTGACAGGAAGGCAGTGTATTCCCTACAGATCTTCGGAAGAGGACTGGAAACACTAGGGATCTGTACCGATGAACTGCAGTCCTGAAGACACGAGGCTCAGAAGGGTGGAGAGACAAAAGAGGCATGTGGATGCTCGTGTCCCAAGTGGCATTTCCAGACTTTATCGGTGGCTTGTGCAGTCAAGCTTTCTGGCTTCTCAAGGCAAGTGTCAGCCCTCTCCACAAGGGGGCACCAGAGCCCACCCATCGCTGGGACAGTGCGCCCATGGTCTGGGATGGTGGCTTAGTACTGGTTAGTGGGGAGGGGCTGAACTACATTCCCCAGGAGCTTCTTTCCCGTGTGGTCTGGTAATGTGAGTGATGGGAAGCATCTTCTTTTGAGCAGCGGACATGAGGCTAGCATACATGCTGGCATGGAGCAACAGCTGGATCCACCATGGCTGTCATTCACCCCAGCCTCTCTGGACATAGCCAAGTGTGTGTGTTTTTAACTCTGGTATGAGGAGCCCCAGCTTCAGTACATGCTGTCAGCTGAAAAGCCTGTGTGACCCTCTGGAGTCCTCCTCCCCATCAGGAGTGCTCCCTGGGTCAGTGGGGCTCCTCCGTCATGCTCTGCAGTTATAGGCTGCTTTAATTAGTGAGATCCCCACAGTCCTGCTGTACTGCATATAACTTCTGCTCCCAAAGGTCATCCCTCCAACCTGACTCTTGGCTCTGACTTAGCTCACTAAAGGTCATCCCTCCAACCTGACTCTTGGCTCTGACTTAGGCTTGCCCTTAGGCTTGCCCTTAGGCTTGGCTCACTGCATGCCCCAGGGAGGTCTTCCATGGGCAGATTCAGCCTGCTGTACTTGGTCTCTGGTTATCCTTCCCACCTGTACCCCTCTCCTCTGCATCCACGAGGGTCTCCCTACAGGCTAGCCCCTGTTCTGGTCTCAGAAATCATCCCCCTTAGTCTCCCACTGCTCATACAGGATCCCTCCTGGAAGGCGACCTCAGCACCGAAGGATTTATCCTCCATGCTCTAATAACAATTGTGGGTGTGGCACTGCAGGCCCCAAAGTTCCTGGATATCGAGGGCTGCCTGCTTCTATTCATTCACTCTAGGGGCCCAAATGCTGCCACCCACATATTCTCTCCTGAACACATTGAATTGGGGACTGAGTAGGTGTTGGCTCTGTTCTGTTCCACTCCTCCATGGACTTGTGTGAGAGTTTAAATGTCCTTATTGGAGGAAGTGTGTCATGGTGGTGGCAGGCTCTGAGGTTTTCTATGCTCAGGATACTGCCCAGAGTCTCAGTCAATGTCATGTTTCCTGCAAGACATAGGACTCTTAGCTACTTCTCCAATATCATCTCTGCCTGTATGCCACCATGCTCCCTGGCATTATGAAAACAGACTGAACCTCTGAAACTATAAAGAACCCCAATTAAATGTTTTCTTTGTAAGAGTTGCCATGGCCATGGTGTCCCTTCATAGCAACAGAAACCCTAACTATGACAGCTTTTTTGGGACCCCTCCCTAATAATATCAGGTGGCAGCCAACAGGAAGCTCACCCATCACCTCAGTGAATGACAGAACACGAATGGCTGAGTTTATTGTAGACCAGGAAAGGAGCCAGAACACACTGGTCTTCTATCCTCCGTGTAGGTCTCAGGGAGCTCAAGCAGGAAAGCCACCTCCTTCTCATTCCCATGGACCAGCCTGAGGACCCTGGGAACCCCAAAGGCTGTGGGATGCTGGTAGAGCATGGTGCATTTGAGATGGAGCAGAGAGGAGATGGGAGCCAGGAATTGGTACCTGACCAGGAAAGGCAGAGCAGGGCTTATGGGGAATGTTCTTTTGTATGTATGTTTCCCTTATTGGTTAGTGAATAAAACGCTGATTGACTGATTGACCAGACAGGAAATGACATAGCTAGGCAGAATCAGGATATAAGCAGGGACAAACAGGAAATCGCTCTCTTCTCTGCATGGAGACGCTGAGCAGTCATCATGCAGCAGGCAAAGGAGTTGCAGGTCCGGCATTTCCCGGTAAGCCAAGACCACGTGGAAATACGTAGATTAGTAGTTAAGGGTCAACAATTAAGACAGAGCTAGCCAATAGGAAGCCCTAGTCACCGGGAAACAGTTTAATAATTAATATAAGTCTCTGCGTGTTCGTTTGGGGCTGGTGGCAGTGGGACCAGGCTGACTGGAAGGAGTGCTCCCTACACAGGGCCTTTTTCATGAGATTCCTGGGAGAAAGCTAATGTCTTGGGGACCATTGTTTAAATAGTCTGATAGTCAGGTTCAGGGACACAGAAAGCAACTTCATCTCTGCCAGGCAGGCCTGCTGCAATGCCAACGCTTGTGTGTGGAGTTCTCTCCTTCCACTGTGGGTTCCCAGGCATTGAACTCAGGTCATAACATTTTACCTGGTGAGTCATTTCAATTATTATCAATATTATCAATTAATTTTCATTACTTTTCAAGTGTCAATATTATCAATTAAGTTTCATTACTTTTCATTACTTTAACAATACCCTGACATAGGACAAAGCGAGAAAGTGTATGACATGTTCTTCTTTGATTCCTGCACCGCACACATGCAGTCTTCTCAGTATTTGTTGTCAGGGACATCAGGCAAGAACCGAACCAATGCTGCCAGGCTCTGTGCCATTCCACACTGGCCTCCTTCCAACACGCTGATTCATACGAGGCATGCTTCGGCAAGCACAGGCTACCTTACTCTCACACCGGAACACCTTTGCTCTGTGTGGGCATCCCACAATTGAGCCAGTTGTTCCTACTGGCCAGTGCTTTCCAGGCCCTCACTTTCAATGCCATAGTGACTCACCAGGTAGGTTTGTCCTCTCCTATCTCACTTAGCAAACAATGCAGTCAAACTTCCTGCAAGCACAATTCCTCAATCAAAGGGTTTGAGCACTTTTGGCGGCATTGATAAAACTGCCACTTATACAGGTTTAATTAACATGCACTTGGCCCATACATTATGACAGGCACGAAAACTAATTGCTTGGATTTGCATTTCCTAATGAGGTCGGGCATATTTTCACATGTTTATTGGCTGTTAGTATTTATATGTTTTGCCAGTTTCTCTCTTTGGTGACCTTTTCCTGTTGGATTTGAAGGCATTCTGTGTTTATTAAGAAATTAGCCCTTTGATTAGGCATGCTTTTCAATTTGTTGTTATCTTCTGCTGCTTTGCATATGGGATTTTTTAAAAATGTAATTGAACTTGTGTATATCTTTCTTTTCATGTTTCTGGGGCTTGGGTCATATTTTAAAAGATCTTCCCCACTCCAGTATTGTAAAGATCAGCACACTAATTGGCACTCCTCCCAAGATACATTGTATGAAACCTAACTACTACAGCGAAATATGCTTTGCACCTGACAGCTAATCTCAACTGTCAGTTTTAGGGGATCTGGGATTGCCTGGGATATGATCCTCTGGACGTGTATGGGGGAATTACCTTAACTAGGGTAACTGAGATGGAAAAGCGCACCCACTATGGGTGGCACCATCCCCTGGGCTGAGATCCTGGACTGTATTAAAATGAACAACTGGGTAAGGAAGGCACAGGACTCATTTCCCTCCGCTTCCTGACTGTTAGTGGCATATGGCCAGTGCCTTGTGCGGCCACCATGACCTCTCTGCCCTGGAACTGTGAACGGAAACAACCTTTTCTGAAGTTGCTGTTGCCGGGGTGTTTTATCACAACACCTCTCCACAGGCCTCCAGCCTCCTAAGCTTGGGGAGTATGAAGAGCAGTAGGTCTTGCTTTTTGACTAAACCATTGTGAACAAATCCCTGGGTCAGTTATTTAGCCCATAGGTTTCTCCCACCTATGCACTGCCTGGTTTCCTTCCTGTCCTTGTAGCTTCTTCATTATAAACCTCAGATTCTGTTCTCAGATGAATCGGCAGAGTGTTTTTAATGGGTTTGTAGCTACGGCAGAAACTAGACACACAACTAAAATTCCAGAGAGGAAGGGGGAAAAATCCTGCCACCCTGGTGTGTGTGTGTGTGTGTGTGTGTGTGTGTGTGTGTGTGTGTGTGTGTGTGTGAGAGAGAGAGAGAGAGAGAGAGAGAGAGAGAGAGAGAGAGAGAAGATACAGAGAGAGAGAGAGAGAGAGAGAGGACATGTTTACATGTTTGCATAAAGTGTGGTCTTCAAGCATCACTTTTAAATCATAAGTTTCCACTTCTTATCCCAAACGCTCATGTGTATATCATAATGAAAAATGCAAACTTAATAAGTCTCCATAGACTTACATTCCAATACTTGAAAAGTCTAATACCCTTTAACTGTGAGTTCCTTTAAAATAAAAATCAAGTTACAAACTTACAACATATACAGGCACAGAGTAAGCTTAATTTTCCAAAAGGGAAGAACCAGGACATAGGATCAATAAGATTGAAACAAAACAAAAATCCAGAAGGGAAAATAACAAATTTTGCGACTTCATGTCTTCGACTTGTAATCAACTGGGCTCCAAAAGGTGAAGATTGCTATTGCCGGATATTTGATCACAATGTGAACCCTGAGATTGTATTATTCACTGGAAAAGCCTATTTCAAGTTGTGGTGTGGCTTAGCCCTAGCACATGCCTTTAATCCAAGAGCTTTCTGCTTGAATACTGTAAACAGGGTTAAATAAAGTCAGCCATAAATCAAGAGGTGGAGTAGGCAACCAGTTGACAGGAAGTGAGCATAGGATTACTAAGAAAAACAACATACAGAGTGAGAGGGAGTCAGGACAGATGGAGAGAGACACAGGAAGTAGAAGGGAGGGACTTTCAGTTTGAGGAGGCTTGTTTGAGAGGAGGAGAAGAGAAAGGTTTCTGGGATGCTGGCTGAGGAGGAAGAACAGCGGAGCACTTTCTTTGCCTCTCTAAACTAGGAGGCTTTGATCTCAGCATCTGGCTCCTGAGTTTTTATTGGTAAAAAAAAATCAAACACCCCCCTCAGTATTACATCTTTGCCTTCAGAACAAGCACCACATGAATGGTGATTCTAACACTGTAAAGTTCTGCTACAAGCTCCAGATTTAGGCCCCCAGGCCCACAGCTATGACGAGCTTCTGTGTGTTGACTCTGAGGAAACATTTCCCTAGGCAGTGGCTTCAAAGACCAGGGAACCCTTTAACTTAGGCTTTCTTCCTCTAAATGAATTCAGATCCCAACAAGACAGCTTCTGATAGGTGGTTCTTGCCCTCAAGACAGCCTTCTCTTCATCCCAGCACAGGAGGCTTCACCACAATGGTACCCATTTAGCCAGATACTCTGTAAGCACCAGCACAGACACTACCATGCCTGGGAATGCTTTGTGCCGGACAAATCACTTCATTATGTTTTGTCTTAAACCTACTCAAGCTCTCAGGACACAGGCAAAACTCAGCCAGATTCTTGGTCACAGTGGCCCCTGGTCCAGTTACTGATAGAGTCCTTGTTGCCCTCAGAATTTTTCTCAGCATTACTGACTTCCAGTGTCCTGCTATAATAACCTGTTAGTTCTGCTTCCAGCGTTCAATAGTGTTTCCAGCCAATGGACCAAATGGTTCCTCATTCCTTCCACAAAGCAGTTCCAAAGGCTTAACAGACACATGGTCAGGTTTAATGTAGTGACAACCCCACTCACAGTACAATTAAAACTAGTCTTCACGAGGCCCGAGACTAGGGAGTCCTTCATTTTCCTTTGTGTTATCGTAATGTGTAGATATTTTCATCCATTTCTGTGCTGGACTTCCTCCTGTTTCAGGGATGAGAAGTTGGGAGACTTCTCACTGGGCTTTGTCTGAAATTCCTCTGCAAAGTCACACTGCACTCCAGAAGAGAAGTGGCCTACCCAGTGTGACCTCCCTGCAGGCATGGCCCCTGTGAGGCAGACCTCATGTCAACCCTTGCCAAGCTCCAAGCAGGTCATAGTGGTGCTATGTGTATTTGGAAACCTAGGCTCAGACTGGTTCCTGAGGGATGTGGCCTGTGGGAGGAGTTTAGGGCAGAAGGCTGCATGCAGGTCTCCTGAAGGGGATTAGTGCCCTTATAGATGTGCCTGACAGGCACCTGTTAACTCGAAAGTGATACTCCCACAATGCTGTTCTCCAGAAGAGTGAAAAAGCAGTGCTTGCTATCTATATACACTGTTAGCTTAAGCTCGTTTGTCCTAAATTAGAATGCACCAAGACACCCACCTAGGCACGTATTTCCATGAGATGCTAAGCCTTTAGCAGATGGACAGGCGAATCCCAGGGGAAGGATCCCAAAGGGTACTGTTGCTTTTACTGCATGACCACAGAACTCAGTGGTCTAAAATACTACCAGATATTACTCAGTGGACCCAGAAAGCCCAAAGGGCTCCCTGGACCTTCTACTCACAGGTTTGCTGGCCCATTTGGTCTGCAATGTAATGGGCTGAGTCTACCTCCTCGGGGAAGAAAGGACAAGTAGAGGCAGCCCTTAGCTGCTTCTGGACACTTGGATCTCAAGTGTTCCTCTCCTACCCCTATGGGAGCCTGGTGTGGGAACACCAGACCTTGAGCAGAGACCCACTTCCCCTTCAGCCTGGGAGTAGGCAGCTGTAAGACAATGTTTACTAAAAACATGTTTACTAAAAACAATACAATGCCCGGGGCAATAAGTTCCTGGAAAAGGCCTGCCCACGGAAACCGCCCTGACCTCGACCTTGTCCAAAGACTAACCGCCTCTTCTGACACGCCCAGATCAGTTTTTGGTGTCAGAGCAGAACCAGCCAGGGTAGAGGAGAGAGCAGAAGCTTTTCTGGAGGGAGCCTTTCTTAGGAAGTTTTCTTGAACCTTTTTGGGGCCTGCTTAAAGTTTTCTTTACATCGTTGAACGAGTCTCTGTGTTGTCAATCCCCAACACCCTCCGCACGTTCTCGGACACAGGCTGCGCGGCAGACGTGACACCTGGAGTTTGAGATGTGCCACAGAAGACACCTGTGTGACCCCCAGAAAAACCTGGGTTTGAGATTAACTGAGCCTCCCTGGAAGACTGGGCCACTTACCCGGACGAAACCAGACCTCTGTTGACTTTTCTGGTAGATGCTTGGAAGCGGCTTTCTTGTAGATGTTTCTACAGGTGATCCCTGACCTGGCTAGTTTTATGTCAACTTGATATAAGATGAAGTCATCTGAAAGAAGGGATCCTCAATTGAGAAAATGCCTCTATAAGATTGTGCTGTAGGGCTGGAGAGATGGCTCAGTGATTAAGAACACTAGCTAGTCTTCCAGAGGTCTTGAGTTCAATTCCCAGCAACCATATGATGGTTTACAACCATCTGTAATGGGATCTGGTGCGCTCTTCTGGCCTGAAGGTACACATGCAGACAGAACACTGTATAAATAATAAATAAATCTTTAAAAAGGTAGAAAACACACACACAAAAGATTGTGCTGTAGGCAAGTCTGTGGTGATGTCTTACAAATAAAGCCTGTCTAGGGGTCTGAGAATGGAGTGTGCCACTAGCTAACCATAGAGGTCTGGAGGTCTGTACAGACAGGAAGAGAAGTAGCTGGGCAGAAACAGGATATAAGCAGGGAGAAATAGGAAATCATCTCTTGTCTGCTGAGATGCAAAGGAGGTGAGGTATGGTGGTGGCTTGCTCCTGCTCCCTGATCTCTCAGCATTTTCCTCCATATCTGCCTCTGGCTTTTTATATCCAGACCCATTAAGAACTCCATTTACACAAGCCTGTAGGGCATCTTCTTAGTGATTGAAGAGTGAGGGCCCAGCCCATTATGGGTGGGGACATCCCTGGGCTGTTGGTCCTGAGTTCCAGAAGAAAGCAGGCTGAACAAACCAGTAAGCAGTACTCCTCCAAGGCCTCGGCAACAACTCCTGCCTCTAGGGTCCTGCTCTTCTGAGTTCCTGCTTGGCTTCCCTCACTGATGGACTGTAAACTGAAACAAACCCTTTCCTTCCCAAATTGTTTCAGTCATGGTGTTTTACCACAGCAATAGTGACCCTAACTAGGTTTCATTGCTGCATTTGTAAGTTTCCCACTGTAACAAAGAAACCCTGAATCCCAGGAGTCCTTTGATGAGAGTAGAGTAAGATGGCGAGCAGTCTTCTACAAGCTAGTTGCCTTTGTTCCACAGACAAGTCACTATGTTACCTCCCCAAACACGACACAAGAACCACAAGGGCATGAATTCTCAAGTTGGAAGTCACTGCCAAAGAGTGGTGATGGCCAGAGTCAGCACAAGCCCATGACCTCATGCGGCTAAGCCTTCCAAGAGGGCTGACAGACAGGCAACGCTCTCCATTTACTGCATGTGCTGAGGGGGACTGTACCCACCAATGAGCAATCAATGCAGATATTCCAAAGGCATTCTGCCCTGGACTCTCATGTGGCTGTCTCCTGCACTCTATGACCTTTCATTCAGAGAAGCCTTAAAATCCCCATGGTTTAGTCTGCGTAGCTCCCTCCTCAGAGCCAAACCAGTATTGTCAGTTTCTGTATTCTTCCAGTTTTGTGAACTCAAGACACATGCTCACATGTGGTCACCTATGTACAAACGGCAGCCCGGGTCACGTGCTGACACAGGACCTTGTGTTGTTACATACAATATGTGGGATGACTTTGCAAGCACATGTGTAACACCCCTGCTGGCTTGGACATGGCCAGAGGCAAGCATCATTTATCCTTACCATTTCCACATTTTCCAAAGTTCAAAGGAAACAGGTTTTGGGTTTTCCCTAGATTTTGTCTTTATTTTTATTTATGTGCGTGTGTATGTATGTGCCAGAGGAGGGTGGTTACATTCCCTGGAGCTGGGAGTTTACAGGCAGCTGTGAGCCAGCCAACATGAGTGCTGAGAACTGAACTCAGGTCCTCTGCAAGAGAAGCACGTGCCCTGAACTGAGCCATCTCTTTAGCCCAGAAATAAGTGTATACCAGCCCAGAAATAAGTGTACAGTTCAAAGTCTGTGTTTCTTTTACTCCACCCACAGAGGCAATTGCTACTTTGCACATGCTCCATGAGGCGGCCCCAGTGATTACCTAGAAATACAAGCACATGCAAGTGCTCTGTGCAAGGCCGAGAAATCCTAAGGCTGATGTCCTTACTTCCACAATGTGCTTCTGGCAATCAGACAACCCTTCCCTTACTGAAATTAAAAGGGCAACACTCCTCACTGCAAGCATTCATCGTAACCACTTTGAATATTCTGGGAACCATGGGAAATGGATGAGCCAAAGCGCTCCTCATCTGTGTGACACCCAGGATTGCCACCTGGCCCGCACTCCCAGAAGAGTGTGAGCAGGTTCGTGGGTTGAGAGGGTCTCTAGATGATGGCATTCACTGGTGGGTATAAACCCAGCATCTGGGATGCTGAAGCAGGATGTTTCAAGCTCAGGACGCCTGGACTACATAACACAACCATGTTGTGGGATAGTTGTACACTGTAGAAACACTGCTGTGACTGGTGTAATAAAAGCTGAACCACCAATAGCTAGGCAGGAGGTACAGGTGGGACTCCCAGCCGCAGAGAGAGTAAGCAGGTGAACCTAGGAGAATGGGAGACGCCAGAGGAACTCAGAAGTCGGGTATGTGGTATAGACCAGAGTTAACTGAGTCACGTGACAGGACGTAAGTTACATGGGTTAATTTAAGAGAGCTAGTGGGACAAGCATGAGCTAAGGCCAAGCTTTCATAATTAGTAAAAAGTCTCCAAGTCATTATCTGGGAGCAGGCTGGTGGGACAGGAAAAGACCCAAAAAGAACAGTCTTCAAAGACCTCCCTGTAAAACACTAACATCTGAGTGGGGAACCATGCAGGCAGGAGATTCAATGCACAAAGCTGCTACCATGTGAGGTGACATAAAACCAATGGTGACATGAGTCCCCGCCGCACTACCTATCTGCTCTGATTGAACACAAAAACCCAACAATATTCTATCACCCTAACCCACACACGGGAAGAAATCACAAGATAGGCAGCCTGTGCAGCGCCGGCTGAGAATGGCACTGTACTGTTGGCAGTGAGCTGCTTCCAATGGTTACGGCTCAGTGGCCTTCGCATCTCAAGGTTATACTCATAACCTATTTTTAGAGGCCCACTGTTGCTAAAGTCCTCCTCTGGAGTAAGGAACTCCTAGGAGTCCAGACAAGCTTCACCAGCTCCACAATTCTACCAAGGTTCATTCTGGGGAACCACTGAGTTTACTGGGATTACTGATAGAGCCGGTGAGGGTTACTTCAGCGGCACAGGTGCCCCTCCCCACAAGTGTTAACTGCCAGATGGCTTTCCCACGGCCACTTATGGATCCCACCCTAGTCTTCTCCAGGATATATTCTCTAGCCCCACCTAGAGACAGAGTTACAACGTGTTGTATGGTGTAGGTGGACCTTCAGGTGAGGGTCCTGTGACCCTCCCCAGGGGATGTCAACAGTCAACAAGTCCAGCTCAATTCCCGGAGCTGCTGTTTGTCTCAGAAGCAGTACTGTTCAACAGGCATACACAGGAAGACCCCAGACTGTCACTGTTGATCAACAGCACAGACCAAGTACATTACATACACAGGAAGGAAGGAAACGCTCCAAGACCCTCCCTGGAGGGTCTGAGTGGGAGGCAGACACTGCCGACAGGGAAGAGACAGGTATAAGCAGGTGCCATGTATGCCCTGCGTGTGTGCACACTGATGAGATCAGCAGTCAGTTCTGAGCATGCGGCTGTTCAGTACCAAGGGCTGACAGGGAAAGCGGCACGAAGTCCTCCACGTCCGCAGGGTCAGAGGGAGCACGGCTGGGGAGGGTAAGCATAAGCGGGCTAGCACACTGGAAGCCAGGCAGGAGACAGTAGAGTTCCACCCTGCTCTGCCTCTCCATTCTTACACGCCGAAAAGTCGATGGGTCAACCAGCACCAGGTTGGTTCTGTGCTGAAACCAGGTCAAGGATCCAGCACCCCTCAGTCCAGCCTCAGTACCTCACTGAAGCAGGAAGCTGTTCAGGCAGGACACACTGGCTGACAACCGCATGGTAGCCCTGCTTCAGTGCTTATATCAGACAAGAGGGCTGGGCTTTCTCTCCTGTGAGCAATGAAGGACAAATCAAAGTCACATGCAGACACGTTATCATAATAGCTCTTTATTTCATGACCCAAGTAAGTGCAACCCCACTTAAAGCACCTGCTAGGTAAGCACAGAACTGTCCCCAAAACTACTGTCATGATTCACCAGTCTTCACTCTGGGATCACTTACTTCACCCTTTATCACAAAGGCACAGAAGTCACCTGAGGCGTCAGGTGACAGCATCACCGCACGGGCGCACCAATGCAGCTCAAACGTTATTAAAGCATAGAGCTGTTTCCTAAAGAGTTGTAGTTTTTACTATAAATAATTTTTAAAAGACTAGGCCAATATTGGCCCAACAAGGGACCCAAACTTCTGCAAAGGCTGTTTTGCATCAGCCTTTAGTAGCAGAGACATGGATCAGCCAGTATGACTCCTAAAGGCTAGAAAACACAACTCTCCCCAGACTGCTGCCACCCACCCATGTACAGGCCCCAACAATACATTTGGCAGCTAAAGATATTCTGGATTTCATCTCCAACACCAAGAGACGCTAGAAGTTCAGTGTGTAGACATCTTCACCGGGATGGTTCAGCTGCAGCTGGGTCACCAGTGACGGCATCTGGGACGCAGGCCTCTTGTGTTGTCTGCTCGGCATCCTCATCGTTTTCAGGCTGCTCTGGGCTAGCTACACTCTCATCGGTAAGAATGACCCCATCTTTCTTCTTTTCTCCCAACACCTCCAGGCCCATCATCCTGAGATAATGAAGCCGCTCATTCTTGGGCACAAAAGTTCGAATAGAAGCCTTTCCCCGCCACCCACACAGCACAATGGGACACTGGAGGGCATCTGGATTCCTGCCAACAAAGAAGGTCCCATGTAAGCATTAAGCATCCTGTTAGCTACACCTAATGACCAATGTGCAACTTCTCAAAAACAAACAAACAAATAAAAAAGCTGTGCCCTCCCCTTCAATTCCTGCCATGGGTGCAGTCAGTTTGCTGTTCCTCCTCCAACCCAGTGGGGGCCATCTTACTGTCTTTGCTACCTGGAACTCCCCAAAGGGCAAGGTCCTGAAAATGTGGGAGCCTGGGACCCTCCTGCCCTAGCCTTCAAGGGTGGGGTTACACCATGAGCAACAGTGTCTAGCTACTTATCCAACAGTGAGGCATACACACTTACGCAGAATCTGGTTCGTACTTCAGCACAACACTTCCCTTTGCTGGAGAAAAAGAGAAACAGACACATGTGCCAAGGTTTTCACTCAGTAGCCACAACTAAGACATGTGTGTTGTTTTCAAGAGGACAACTCTCAGTGGAGCAGGAGGCTGAGACTTAACTAGTGGTCAATTCTCAACACTCCTAAACCCAGCCCACAGTAACATGAGAATCGCCAAGTCCTAACCCTCTCCACCTCAAAGAAGGCCGAGGGCCAGCAAGATGGCTCAGCTGGTGAAAGTGCTTGCTGTCTAAACCCGAGGACAGGAGTCTGGGGTTTGATCCCAGAGCCCACAGTGCGAGGAAGGAGCCAATTCGTACGGATCATCTTCTGATCTCTGCACGCCCACTATGGCACACACACGCCAAACCAATGAAAGACATAAAATAACCCTTCATGTAAGAATAGAAAAGAAGAAGAAATATAAAGTTCCTGTTTCTTTTTAAAATAATCTCTCCTTTTCTACTGTGGCTCTGTAAGGAAACGGAGTGGGAGAGAAGAGTGTCCAAACTCTGCATGCCTATGATTCACACCAGGGTGAGACAAAATCATACAAGCCCAGAGCCACGCAGCTGCAGAGTGAGCTGTCTGTACACCAACAGACACGTGTGGGAAGAATGCAAACAAAGGAAAAGAGGGACTTGGTGAAGACGTCATCACCATGACCTTGTGACCTAATGCAGAAATTATAGAGCGTAAGAGGGCAGTGCAACAAGACTGCCAGAGGGTCTCAAGAGTAACAGAGGGGAACCTCAACTCCAGAGTCCTACAAGATTGGTGCAAGAGTCAAGAGGGAGATCGCATGACCAGGACCCCAAAAAATGTCCAGCTCAGCAAGGTGCAGCTTTCAGAGTCAGGCCCCGGTGCTTTAAACTCAGGCGGTGCTGCCTAGTAGCAGTAGTGGTTCCACAGGGACAAGGGGAAAAAAACCAAAAAGGGGTTGAATATTTCATATGAAATGTCAAGGATTTACACAAGCCTCCTTACAGCCTCTGTAACGTTGTTATCTGTAGATGACGTAAAACTTCCTCCAGAGTGAACATACTACGGGTAGTCGTTACTCATATTACTTGCTGTGCAGTCAAGGATGACCTTGAACACCTGACCTTCCTGACTCATGTCCTGAGTGCTGGGATCACAGGCAGGCTCAGTCTATGAAGTTTATGGGTACCAAAGCCAGGGCTATGGGCATGCTAAGGGAAGACCTGTGTTAACTGAGCATAGCCCCGGCCAGACACGACTCTTTTTCCCTCAATCTGAGGCGTAATGTGAGGATGTGGGACCCAGAGGACTGCGTGCACTGACACATGTGACTGAGAAATGTGCAGGCCCCCTGAAGGACACACACACACACACACACACACACACTCTCTCTCTCACTCACCCAGGTCCTTGACTTGACTGTAGGCCTCACTGCTGAGTTTTCTGAAGAAAGGGTTCTCCTGCGTCAACAGTGTCTTCACATCTTCCATGGACACAGTGATGATTCTTGAATTAATAAATGGATACAATGTATAGATCCCCTATAAGAGTCCAGACAGGCAGGGAAGTGTTAGTTGTGATCCCATGGATACTTTTACTGAGGGCTTCTCTGTGAAGCCCCTCTCCTGGGTCAAGGCCCTAGAGGAACCCAAGGACCTCTTAGGTGGCCTGGTCAGCTCCGGCAAACCTTGAAGTACTGAAATCTAGTGACATGCCTTAAGGCCCTCTGTTGGCTATCTCACACCATGACTAGGACTTTCCATTTCCAAATTACCTCCTGTGCCAAACGGAACGCACAGTCAAACTCTTCGCCACTGTTATTTCGACACCAGACTTTTATCCCGGTGTTAATGACCTGTAAGTTAAAAATGAGATGAGACAGGGGTTAAGGACAATTGTTTACTGCAGCCCGTTCCACTGCAGGGTAACACGGCTACCTATGAGCAGCTTTGGAAAGGGATGAGAAGAGAGACAGCCCCTTCTAGAACTGGTTTCCAAGAGTCAACTCAGTTCCAACCGCTTCTATGTCCACAGCTCATGACAACCATTAAACACCAGAGTAAGTCACACACACCTCAGTATGCATCAAGACAGAAGCACTTCATGTCACGCCCAACAGCCCAGCACACCCAAGAGGAGCTGAACAAGGCGGTTCACCATGGCACTGTTAGGGGCACAGCGCTGGGCTGGCAAACCCGAGGAAAACTGCCTTGGGAGAGACCCTGCTCCTCGAGAGTGAAAGCAGCATGGGTAGGCACAGCCCTGCTCCTGCCTGTTCGCCCCTCACCTTCATCTTCTCGCTGTTGTTGAGCAGCACATTCCTCAGCTCCTTGGAGACCATGTAAAGCTGCCGCTTCTTCCCTTCTGTGGTTCGCGTTAACAAATTCATCCTCGGGAACGAAGGGTCCAGGGCATAAAACTTCCTGTCAACAGAGCGGTACTGCTCACAGTCAGCCCAGGGCAGATGTCACTTCCAAACACAGTCCATCTTGTCTTAGAGCACAAGCAGGATGTGCCTGGAGGATAGCCAGGCCAAGGGCTGTTCCAGGAGCAGCTCTTCTGCCAACTGCTACTCCAATGACGAGGAGCCCAGACTCCCACACTGGGCCAAACAGTAACGCTTTTACAGTATATGCTTCTCTGTGTCCCCTGTGCAGGGTAACTCCACTACTACCCAGACCTACTCTCCCCTTCGTTTCCCATTGGGTCCTGGTGGACCGGTCTTCTGTCACCTTCACCTCTGGGTGGTAAGGCTGGTACGCCTGTCCCGCACTACCCAAGTCTAAGTTGAGATCAGGGGGAAGGATCTAATTACAAAACACCAGCTGTATGGGCTGGTGATGTGTTTAAGGCGGGCTTCAAGTGGCGGTCCTTACTCAATAGGCGGGAACAAAGGGTCATCTTCAGGGATGAACACGAACGGGTCCTCTTTAAACCCGAACAACTTCATCTTCTTTGATGGAGGAGGGCTGAGGACGGAATATAGAGGTGGCAAGTCCGTCAGCAAGTGTGGCAGGAGCATGGATCCTCACAGCCCTCACCTGCCCCACCCAGTGCCCAGTGCTGGCAGCAGCTGTGGGTGCTCTCTAGCCTGCAGGGCCTAGCACACAATCTGTGCTGTCCTTGCTCCCTGCAAATTTCCATGGCTAAGGCTCTGGGACCCCATCTAGTATACATGCCCTGAGGTAGTTTTCCTCACCCACACACGCCATCTTTCTTTTCACTACACTCCGTGTTCTCGGTGGTGTGTGTTACTTCTGAGTCACCAGCTCCAGTGGTCACCTGCCCATCCAGCTCAGAGCGGTCACCACGATTCCTCTCTGTGGCACCCACAGAGCTGGATGCTGAGGTCTCCCTGGGCCCTGAAGATTTACTCTGTACCTGTCAAGGGGAACAAGTTCATTTTCACAATAAAGCAACACACTTTACCACTGCAAGAAAATTAAAACTATCATGTTTGTATAAACCAATTGTATGTACTTTTCTATGGCATTAAACGACAACAAAATTTTCTTATTAAATATATTGCTTTCAGAGTTTGTTCTTATAAATGGAATCTGCAGACACTGTTCATTCTGAGGTGATTCCGCAGTAGTCCCACAAAGAACACCAAAGGCTACCCTTGGTAGAGGCCTACAGAGCCAGCCTGTTCTTACTCAGTACCCCTGTGCCTGCTCTGGGTACAGTTGATGGGGAAGTCCTATATATATGTCAATAAAGCACTGTTGGCCAATAGGGAAGCAAGATAGGTGGGACTAGGAGTTAAGGAGGATTCTGGGAAAGAGAGACAAAGACAGACACGATGTAGGCCACCAGAGTAAGAGGTCTGGACCCTTTTCTTTGGTAAGAAAAATACTTAGATTAACAATTATAGGTTAAATACTTAAGTCAGAGCTAGCCAGTAAGAAACAAGCAAACGGCCAACAGCTTCATAATTAATATAGGTTTTGTATGATATTTGGGGACTGCAACTATGACAGGGCCCAGGCGGATGACGGCATATGAAGTTCACAAAAATGTGAGAATGTGCTAACCAGGGGGTCCTGCTGGGTTAGGCACAGGCACAAAACTGTTAAAACTTAACCAAAGGAGGGCTGTGGAAACTGTTCCAGGCTGTGAGTAAGGAGGAGGAACACTCTTCCAGGGCTTCAGGAACTGGGGGAAAGACAGACCGGGGGCAACCACAAAATACAACTGGCTTGGAGGAGAAGCAAAAGGTTCTAGTCACATGTGGAAGCTCTTATAAGCCTGGGGATGTATCTCAGTATTCTAGACACACAGCCCAGGACTCAACTACTAGCAACACCAAACAATCTACAAAGTTGTGTCCTTTCTGCATGTCAGAAGATCTGTAAGAGTAGATCTTTCAGTTCCTCTGTCAGATTACAATTTAGCATGCTGCGGTGCAGGCACATTCCTAAGTCACAGCAACAATCTCAAAAGACATCTCCAACAGCGCACTGTCCACAGCCTCTCTGACAAAACGACATAGCAGTGTCTATGTCTGCGGCTTTAATTCTGAGTGTTCTGTTATCCAGGACTGACTAGTAAGACACATGACCTCATGAAGAGTGTGCTTCCAGCAGAGCATACTACACACACACACACACACACACACACACACACACACACACACACACACACACACGTGCACGCGGGGGGTGGGGTGGGGGTGGGGAATGACAGGACACACGACATGCTAACATGGAACCCTGCAAATGACATGACGCACTCTAAAAAGCAAGACAACTCATCAAAGGGAAACGCCCCATTACACTGCAGAAGCAGCATGAGGCCAGAGGCACTTCAGTGTAGGTCAACCTACAGCACACTCACAACAGTCGCTGGACTGTTCCCAACAGCTCAGAACCACTAGCTATGGGTCCAGAGCACAGAAAAGAAATGCCACTAATACAAACAATGACGCACCATTCCCAGAGCACACGCACTGGAGTTGGATGCAAAACTGACTGGGAGGGGAACATGTGCTGAGCATAAGAAAGGAATCTAGTTTCAACCCCAGCTCCAAGCACCTAACTAAATGCATGCTGCTATTAAAATACATCATAAGAACACACAAGGCACCCTGACACTAAATCTCACCTGACTGCTTGGAAACAGCATTCTGAACACATGGGCATTAAGTAAAATGCATTAGTCAAGTTAATTTTACTTTTTTTTTTAAGTATACCACTGGAAAACGAAGACTGCCTATGGCTGGCACTCTACCTCTATCAGGAAAGAGAATAGCTGTAAGCTTTACACCCAAGGAGTTGGGACGCCTCTTAAAGTGAGGACCTTTCTAGCCTATAAAATCCATGGTGACACCCAAAGCACAGGGTCTCCGTCTTCATCAACTGGAAGCTGAATGAGGAGTTACCCTGGGCCACCTGTAACTGTGGCCAAAGAAGGCTGCAATCCTTTGAGAAAACAGTTCCTTTTTGTTCTTAAAAGCTAAGCAGTTGTAGTCCTAATCCAAGATGATCTTGAAGAAACAGAGGTTTGCATAACAATTCCAGGCCACATTCTATAAACACAGAAGTCTAATTTATGAGTCACCAACAATGGCTGGACTAACACAGATGAGGTGAATGACATTAAGAGGGACCACGTATGAAGATTGGGAAGGCCATGAGAAACCACTTCCCATACTGCTCACAGATGAGAAGGGAGCGCCTCACTCACAGCCAGGACATACAGGGGGCAGAATGAACCCCTATGGTATAGGACAATGTCAGAAGGCCCTAGTCCTTCCCACTGTCAATCTCCTATCATTCCAACTGCTGTTAAGTAGCTGAACTTCAAGATGCAGAAAGAATGTGCTACTCAAACTCGGCCTTTCTCACCGACTTTTTGGAAAATCTGAAATGCAGATGAATTCCCCTTCCTTTAGGCTTAGCCTCTCTAAACATCTTCATCCTCAAAGCCTCCACTTTGCATTTCAACTGAACCAACTCTTACAGGTTTTGTCTTGCATGAACAGTAGTATGGTCAAATGCCCTGTTAGACGATTTTGGATTTATAAGCCCTTACCTTTGGCTGACGCTTATTCCATGGCATTGATGCTTTTTTTGACCAATACTGCCACAAAGAAGCCTCCAGTGTTCTGATGATGTGGTAGTATTCGAAGGCTAAAACAGTACAGACATAAAACATCATACAAATGATCTGATCTTCCCCTACCACAGACAATGAACCCCACTCACAGAAGAGTTCCCACTCATATCATCTTTGAAAACTCCATGGAGGAGAATAGGGGGAAGACAAGGGCAAACACGTGAGGATGGAGGAATGAATGCAATCATCAAGGGACACTCACTGCATGCATTTATGGAGCTGTCATAACGAAGTCATCACTTTGTTCAATCATTACACACTAATGAATCAGGGATGAAAAGCTCATGCAGTTTCCAAAGCATCAACTCTGAGATTCTAACCAGTTCCAGTATTTGTAAACATTGGCAGTAGCAACCAACAGGTACCAAGTTCACCAACGCGACAGATCATCTCCCTACTCCGAAGCCTGCAGTGCCCACACTTACCATCGCTCTAGATGCATCGCTTGTAGTTTTTCCAGGTCTTTTGGTGGGAACATAGTAGGTCGAATTTGTGTGTGCCTGCCCTGGGGAACCTCATCCCAGCCTGCAAACCACTGCCCATCTCTAGTCATGACCTGCAGAGAGACCAGCAGCGCTACTATAATGAAGGGTACACCAGGGCACATGGAAAAGTGAGTTCCCCACACAGCACAAAGGGTTAATCCGTCTCTCCAGACAAAGACTATTTGCAAAGACAAAGCTAAAACATGCTTGGCAAATAACTTATCTAGCAGCGTTCACCCTCAAATCCAGAATAAACATCACCAATTCCTCTGACCAGGTTATTCATTTACTTAAAAAACAAACAAAAAACCAAATCTCCGACTGTCTAGGGCAGGAAAGGTCAAAGGAGAACGGTTTGGTTTATAAAAGCAAGGTTGAATGGCAACCCCCCCCCCATCACCACTACATACTCAGCAAGGTTTTAATATGGACATGAGAGCAAAGATAGGTTCTACAAGAGGAACAAAACCAGAAAAACACATGCAATCTAGCATTTGTCTTTAAACAGAATCTGTGAACGCACTGATTCACAATACCCAAACACGAATGTTTTCCAATACTTGTGGCTCTTAACTCCTTCAGGTGTCCCTACTCCTTTGAACTAAAGTCCTCACCGCAGGATTACCTTCCACTGGGAGACTCCAGGCATCCACTTCAGTCCTGGCAACTCAGCAGACACATCAGCCAGCTCAAGAGCACCTAGGAATAAAAGAGGAAAACCATACAGGCTGCCACACTGTTCTCATTCACAGAGACCCAGCAAAGTCCACTGACAGTAAGTGGCCTGGATAGGCCCAAGAGTGAATGCTAATGGCCACAAAGAACCCTCTTGGGGTGCAAAAAATAACCTCAAACTGGACTGTGGTGACAGACTCAGCTGAGTAACTTTACTAAGTCATTTAACTGTATTCGTAAAATGCAAATTAAAACTCAATATACACACTGGTCAGGTGATCTGCATCTTCATGCCTTTCTGTCTAACAAACACCCTAGAGTGAAGTTCAACCATAAAGTTTTACACCCTGGGAAGTTTTCTAAAGTTGCCTTACGGCAGGGCAGTGTGAACACACTGATTCTGCCGTCTCCAACAGTGACGTTTCAGGAGGCTGTAGAGTGGGAACATCAGTCACCATTTAACCTCAGCTACCAATACAGACTTGTGGAAAACAACAACAAAGCTCCCTGAGAAGCAGAGAGGGCCCGTATAACTGTATGAATAAACCAAAGGATCCTGTGGGGAGAGGCTTTCACAGAAGCAGCCTGCTAAGAGCTTTCCCCCTTCAAAGCAAACACAACATGCAGACACTGGTTCTCCATCCAGCGGGGCCAGTGGCCACATCCAAGGACAGAGCTGGTCCCCAATAAGCTCCAGCCCATCACATCTGCAGTCTCCACGCCTGTGTGCACCTCTCCTCCAGAGCTTATCCAACTCTGAGTGATTGGTACTACCTCATTTGCCAGAACCTAGGCACTTTTTGTTGCTCCATTCTCTGTTTCAAACTTGTAACTAGGACCAAATGCCAGGCCTGATGACAGAAGGAAGGCTCCTGTCACCATCAGGTCACTGCTTAAGGTTAGAGTAGCTGCATTTAGCATCCATTCTAGTCAAACCAAGAAATCAAAGTCATTTTTTATATCAACAAAAGGACATCCCCAAAGAGTATTAATCTTTCAAATCCTACAATTACTTTCAGAGGGTTCAGCACTGTTGGGAATCAAACCCAAGGTCTGTTCCTGCCAGCCAAGGACTGTCACTAATCTACATCCCCACCCTGGGCTTTCTAAAAAGGATCACCTGTGTAGCTCACACTGGCCTTGAACCCAGGTCCTCTGTCTCCCTCTTGCAGATGTTGAGAATACAGGCCCTGTTCCTGGCTTAGCCTTGCGATTGAACAGTGACAGAAACAAGCTACCCTGTGATTATGTTAAATGCATCTCAAAGAGGGGCTAGGCTGTAACAAAAGACAGATACAGAGTTTATAATTCTAATTACCACAATCCCATTTTTCCTAAAAGTCCAGCTAGCACAGACATAAATCTGAGCAAGTTCAATTCTTTCTCCACACCCCCCAGAGATAGGGTGGTGGTTCAAGACAGGGTTTCTATGTGTAACAGCTCTGGCTGTCCTGGAACTCACTCTGTAGACCAGGCTGGCATCCAACTCACAGAGATCTGCCTGCTTCTGCCTCCTGAGTGCTGGGATTTCAGGGTGCGCCACCAACAGCCAGCGCTGGTTCAGTTCTTTTCACCTGACCCCAGCATGAAATGACATATATGCCATCACTCATTTCCTTCTCCACATGTTAAACATCACCACCAGAACAATTGTTCCAAAATCCTATCTTTACAAGGGCCAATGTGTAAGAACACAAATGCAATGTAGTAAAACTCAATCTACAGGACTCAGCTGAGAAAAGACTGTACAGCCCAGACCAGAGAGCTGTGACACCCCTCAGGCAAGGGACATCAGGTGGTGGGTGCTGTGACGCAAGGGTATGTAAGTGCTCATTCCTAGTTATGTCTAATTTCCTCTGTATTTGTGAGGATCGCACACTGGTGGATATGACGTTCAAACACAGAGAAAACCTACTGCTTGCTTTTGGAAAACTCCAATGCACGTTAACAGAGGAAAGTTAACACTTCAGCAGAATGCTAAAACTGAAGTATTTTAAAAAGCTGTCTGTCTGGTGGCTCAGTGTAATTTAGTGTGCTAAGACCTTACACCCAGTGGGATGGGTACTAACAAAACAACATAGGTCTGGCAAGGACAAGATGCAACTGGAACCCATGTACAGAATGGACAATGATGCTGTCCTGTAAATCCTCAACACAGGAAGAGTTAGTTCCAGAGGGTTCAGCAAACCCCTTCCAGATGCACATCCCAAAGCACAGAGAGCAAGCTGTCTCAGAGACTCTCAACACACCGTGGTCACAGTCCCAGTGTCACTCCCTGATGATCCAGCGGCAAACAAGGCCATCATGAGAAGACAGCTACATTATGACCACCGGCACGAGGAGGACCCCAGGACCAGAAGTCCAGAGGAGAAAAATCCAAGCAGAGGGCATAGCGACTTACTGGATTTCATAGGATGAGAAAATGAGATGGACAATGGTTAAAAGCTGCACAATAGTGACAATTCCTAGCATGCTGTGCTGCAGTTAATGGGACTTCTACCCTACTAAACACCTTTACGTACACCAATGTCGTAAGGACCTGACATAATGGAAATCATTTCATCATTAAACGAAAAAGGAGCAAAGTTTTGTCCTCAAGCCTTTAGATTCTAAGCAATTCACAAAATATGACAAACGCATCACAGAAACCTATTTTTAAATGGATACCTGACTTAGAGTTACACACATGCAAATAATCAGGACCCAACCTCCCCTTCCCCCGTCATGTGCTCACTGTCCCCTAAGAGTCAGCTCACATGCTCACCGTCACTCTTCTCCAGCAGGGCTGCTATTACCGCTTCGTCCTCAATGGGATTCAAGGAACATGTGGAGTACACCATCCTGCCCCCTTCTGCCAGCTGCTCTGCACCTCGAGTTGCAATCCGGAGCTGTAGGCTGAGGGAGGACCACAGGTTAACACAACAGCCAGCGCAAGGGCCGCAGACCACCTACTTACCCCGTCACACACAGACTATGATAAGGAACAAAAAAAGTGCTTCTCAGGGTTGCAAATGGAGTTAATGCAATCTTATAGAAGCCACTTGTGTTCGTTCTTTAAAGAGAAATCTACTTTTATAGTTCTCTGTTCTGCCATGTTTCTCGACAGTTTAGCAAGAAAAGTACATTATTTGGAGAATTTCTCTATTAAAAACCTTCAAATTTATTCAGATATGAGATTTTTCTATGGAAAATACAAACCTTTTCCTCCAGTTTACAATAGAAGTAGTGTTTAATAAGCACAATTAAATTATTGGCAGTCGGTTTTTAGTAGTCTACCAGATCATCCCATCCCACCACACATAGAAGGACAAGTGCTCATGTTAAAAGAAAAAAGACCAAGCTCTTTAAAAAGAGTCACCGAAATCTGTATGTGAGCTGAAGAGAAGGCTTAGCAGTCAACAGTGCTTGCTGAGGACCCAGGTTTGGTTCCAGCATCCACATGCTGGCTCATGACCACCTATAACTCCAGTCCCAGGATTTAATGTCATCTTCTGACCTCCACAGGCACTAAGCACACATAATGTGTACATATACGCGTTCAGGCATGAAATTAAGAAATATGAAAGAATGCAACACACAAGGCAGGAAACACAATGTGTACTAACATGCTATCCAAGGTAATTACAAGGGAGGAAATGCATGCTTCCAATATTGTGTGAGATGGTCATAAAAGTCCATTTAAATAAATACACATCTTGACAGAATAAAAATAGCAGCTACTACTCTTAATGGCTTTAAAGCAATGGTTCTCAACCTTCCCAATGCTTTGACCCTTTAGTGCAGTTCCTCATATAGTGACCCCAACCATAAAATTGTTTTATTGCTACTGCCTAATTGTGATTTTGTTACTGCTATGAATTGTAATGTAAATATCTGATATGTAGGATCCTGATAACCGACTCCCAAAGGGTTGAGAACCATTGCTTAGTAGACTCTCATGAGGCAGCTATTAACTGTGGCTCCAAGTGCCAGCCCTGGATGGTCAGTCAGATGATGCTTGTCTGACTCTAGCCAGTTCTATAACGATACTCGAGGCCATATAGGGAAAAACAATATATTTATTTATCAGGGAGAGAGAGAGTCGCACATACCAGGAGTTAGAAGCGTGGCTGGCTTCCAGGAGAAACGAGGGAGGCCCCTTTTCCTTTCACTACCTTTTATCTCTACCTTGACCCCGCCCTGTTGGGCGGGTAGCTTTGTGGGGTTCACTCCTACACAGTTCACTTACCCATGGAGCTGCAAGCTGTTTAAGGTGGTCCATTTCTTCCAAACATCAATGTTTTTTCTCATCGTGCCATCACCACTGCAAAGGAGACATTTAACTCAAGCCCTGCCTGGGTAGATGCTTCACCGGCATGTCATACCCAGGCTACACTGTAAAACAGGTACTGTGAAAACTGATTACAGCACCTCCATCCTCACAGCAGACAGAGCCGATTCCCAAAGGAAGGACGGACAGAGCAGAACCCTCATCAACTCTAAGAGACTCCTTCCATGGGCAAAGCCTTCCACAGTCACAGTGCTCCTGAGAAAACAAGCTCTGGGTGTCTTTGGAAGTATGCGAGGAGAACCAATTCTAAACACAAATCCATTTGTTTTGTATGCATGTTACATGCACAGCCTGAAGATAATCACAGGCCATTTTGAGTACACAGTGTTTTGGCTGTGACTTGTCACTTGAGTTCAGGTTTGGCTGTTCACTTGCAGATCTGACAAGGATTCAAATGTTTTGGGTTTTGAAGCACTTTAAATTTTCAAATCAGGGGATGTTCAGCCTACACCAGCAACACTAATCTATCTGTGTACCTAGAACACAGACAGGCCCTTACATAAATGCTACTTAGAAAACGGATTATAAAAAAATGACATTTTAAAACCAGAATTATACTTGCAAAGGTTTTGCCACAGCAAATTCAATCAAGCTGACTCAATACTATTACCAACTTTCTCACTTCCTCCATTGACTTGATGAAAATTACTTGCATGTGCATTTTACAAGACAGGCTCCCATGGCCCTACTTATCTCCCAGGGTTTGCTGCTGCCCTAGCTGACAACTCGGCAAGGCTTCCTTTCTCTGTGTTTCAGGAACAGGCCCACAAGACTGGCAAGACCCGACATATAATCCCCTCCCTGACTGGATGAGAGGCTTCCTAAGGTAGAAACCCTACCATAATTTCAGGAATTTCTTCAACCTATGACCAACTGTTTTGTAAAACTAACGTATTTTCAGTATATAAATTTTTTTCTTTTGATTATAAGACCACATAGGTAGAAAACAGGAGATCCTTGAGGTAAAAGAACATTGTGATTTCCATGCTGATTATTTTTCCCCTTTTGGTTTTTGGAGACAGGATTTCTCTGTGTAGCCCTGGCTGTCCTGGAACTTAACTCTGTAGACCAGGCTGGCCTCTAACTCAGAGATTGGTCTGCCTCTGCCTCCTGAGCGCTGGGATAAAAGGTGTACACCACTACTGCCAGGTTGTTAAAGAATATTCAAACCAAGGAAAGGAGAGAATTCATGACTCATGAATTTATGATGCTTCACACAGAATGTTACAAGTTTCCTCACCATGCTCTAAGGTATTTAAGGTAGACCATGCTTTCAAGTTCATACATACAGTTCTAAAGTTTCAGTTTCCATGCACTTTAACTCAGCCACACTTAGTGCTAGCAGTTAAATTTCAAATTAAGTTCCATTACCAGCACAAATGTTTAAGAAAATGACACCCTTCCAAAGAGGTTCCCTAAGCAATCTGACTAGTTCTGTCCTGCAGATTCTGAGCTCTGGTTTCCACAAATGCACACTATTAATCATGTGGGTTTTCACCTACTTCTGAACCATGTCTAGAATAGGACAGGGTCTTTCCTTGTAAGACAATGTTTCTACATAAAGTCTAATTCTCTAACATTTCTGCCATTAAATTTGAAGTATCAATATACAGGTAAAATGAGTTTTACAAAGTTTCAATTCTTAAATTTCTCTCACTGAACTAAGTAACAAACTGTAAAAGAAAACCCTGACTTTTTTTGTTTGTTTTCAAGACAGGGTTTTCTCTGTATAGCTTTGGAGTCTGTCCTGGCACTCACTGTGTAGACCAAGCTGGCCTCAAACTCACAGAGATCCGCCTGCCTCTGCTCCCAAGTACTGGAATTAAAGGCGTGCGCTACCACTACACAGCCTACTGACATTTTTAATATGTACACTCTAAGAAGAGAATACTTGGTTTGAGATGCAAATGGATTCAATGATATCCTGAAATACATCCTAGGGTGTGTGTACGCGTGTGTACGTGCATCAGTGTCAAACAGATGTCACCTCTCTTCTGGAGCCGTTTATCACTGTCCTATCCCAGAAGCATAACACTCTTCTCCATATTCCTGGCCACAGTAACCATGCACACCAACCATGTGCCATGTCATTTAACCTAATCTGCATGGGATTGGACTTCCTGGCCCCTTAATAATATAGATAGATACCTGCAGGGAACATCACATAAAATTCGATCATAGAAGAGAACCTCTTTCCTTCCATCCACATCTACTGTGAGTCTAGGGATGCTGGATGCATCATGGTTCACCACCATGATGCAGGGGCTGCTCAGCCTTTTGGCCTGATGAACGAGCAGATAGCAGCGCTTGTTGTCCACGTCATTCGCGATGACAAATCCCTCTAGGAACATAAAATTGTAGTCAGGTGAGATGCAGCAGAAGTAGAACCATTCCCTGAAACACATAACCACAACCTCTGGTCGGCAGTGAGAAGGAAAGCTGTGAGAGATGTCAGACTTGCGGCCGAGACTTTCTTGAAAAGGGAAAGGAGCTAACTGTCAATGCATGGACTTTTAAGATGCCCCAAACTATCAATACCTCAAGTCTCATTTGTTAGCAGCTATTAACTTTGTCCCTGTTGAGCTTAAAGTGTTGTGCTAATGACTTCTCTAAGATTTTAATTACGAGGGAGATGAAGACAGAAAGGCACACAACACCCTGCCCACGTGCCAGAACTCTGCTCTAGAATGAAGATCAGGTAGGGTCTTGTCACCTGAGGCCATCAACCGACCCTGGGATACGATGCTTGGTATCCCTCAGAACCACCCTGGGAAGTTGCCCAAGTGGTGTCCAAGCTCGTTTCTGGTTCCTCCCACACTTCAGCAAAAAAGACAAAAGAAGCTTAACAGCATTTACAGCCAGGACCGTTCTTCCTAAAGTCCAGGACCACAAGACATCAGGAAAACAGAGAGGAAACTGCTCTTGCCAGCTAAGCAAGGCCCTTTACTGACAACATGGAAATAATTAAAAACAGGTAATACAGATGCTTTAGGGGAAATTATTATCTACCAAAAAAATAAGGGCTTAAAAAAAAGACAACCAAACAAGTAGGGGGAAAACACCCACATTGTTAGTAAGTATGCAACTAACCGGGGCCGGGCAGCTTCTAAAAGCCAGCGAGCAGGGGAGACACTGGCAGACTGCAGAGAGGGCTGCGGGCCACCTTATGAGTGCTCTGCTGCCTCCCCACATCACTGCATACCTCAGACCACTTCAGTGTAGCACCGATTGCTGCCACAACCCACTGCTGAAAGGGGAAGGGATCTGAACGGAGGGGACTGACAGCAACAGCCAGGAACAAAAGCCACTACACCTCACCTATGGCAGAAACTGAACAGAGCACGGGCGTTACTACCCAGGTTCAAAAGTGGTCTGTATACTATGAGAAGGCCTGACAAAACACCTGCCTATTTCCCATTAGACAGCACAGACAGAAAGGGACAGTCTGTTCATGCTGGTTTGAGATCTCATCAACACAGCATGCAACCTTCAGTAAAGTCACTTCGCTGCCCAGGAAGCAGAAAGGGGGAGGAATTTTCCTCGCCCACAACCCACCAAAACAGCTTCTCTGCCCCCACAGTGATTGATTACCTGGGAAGGGGACACTCATATCTGCATGCAACATTTCAATTAATTGTGTGGTCTTGGATCCAGGGGCTGCACACATGTCTAAGATCTACAAAAAAAAATAAAACAAAACAAAAATAAAACAAACAAAAAAAACGAACGAGTTACTTTTAGAAAGCTGTAATGCTCTATATTTGATCTTAAACCATCTTGTGAGTCACTCTAATATGCTGACTTGCATTCCAAGACCTAAATAAACTACACTTCTACATGATGCAGAGAATGTTCTCTGCCCATAAAACTTAGAAGTCACATGACAACAGAGACACAGTCCACACAGGGATGAGCGAAGTCACACGACACAGTAAGAGAGGCACGGTCTGCACGGGGATGAGAACAGAGCGGAAGCTGTAGAATTAGGAAGGAAGAACAGGAACCATCCCAGTATGACATTGAATGTCACTCCACAGCCAGGGTCCAGTCCCTTCATTTTTTCCTGTTCCTCATCTGTTCCCAGAAGGTTGTGTGGACAAAGACAATTTACTTAAAAACTATGCAATGGTGTCCAGCACTAATGAGCTCCATGGAGTCAGTGTGATTTAGACAGGAAGATCACAGGCTGTATCTGTATAGTTTTAATTTGCTAAGTTAAAAACAAAAACCATTTAAGAAATTCACGTGCAGCTCTGTGTATTGTAAGAAAGAAGACAAAACTACAAATACAAAAGCTTAAAATGTACCTTTATCAGACGAAAGCAGAGGGAGAGGCTAATGCTCCTGAGTGTTCAGCAGAGTGGACACAGCCCAGCCCATCAGCCCATCCCTACCATTCTTCCACGCTGTGCACGTACCTGCCCTCCCTCCTCCCTTCTACCTGATACACTACCTTATGATGGGGCTCAACATTGAGCAGCAGTGGGGGGATCATGCTGACAGCCTCCTGCCGGCTGATGTTTCCCTTGGGGAGAAAACCAGAAACAGTAAGAAAAACAGCACTTCAAATCAGACATGTATTGAGGGCAATAGGAAAAGGTCCCATAATCTTCCCAGGACAGGAAGATTTCTACTACCACACAAAACTGTCAGTGAGGAGAGATTTCTGAATTAATGGGCAGTCACCTGCTATCTAGTTAACAATTGTCCACTAACATCAAGAGTAGAATGTGAGCTATGATACTGGAGGCTAGGACCACAGTCTAGGTTCTCTTAGGCACAGGGTTGGGTGATAGCAAGGGTGGTCTCCTATCTACAGAGCAGCAGGCAGCTGGAATTTAGTGTAGGAAAAAAAGTGGCCGTCGGGCAATAATCCTTTTCCTCCCTGGATCTCCTTATCAGGGGAGCACACTTATCCACTACATGAAAAGACAGTGTCTGTTCTGTGGGTGCCTCTGGCTACAGACCTGTGACTAAAACTGCTCAAAGCGGCCTGGAAGGACAGTGCCTTCGAGAACCACAGCTACTCTTAGCTACAACCATTTGTTTTCATTGGCAAAAGTCAAATACAGAAAAACGACATGGCAAGATTAAGCATGAAATTAACAATGTCCTTAAAAAGTAAACTAGACAACTTCCATAGTCCACTAAGTGGCCATAAAATCCTGTCCTCTGTATGTATGACAGGCAAACAGAATGCACGTCTAAGAAAAAGGAGTGTATACCAAACAGAAGTACCACGAGTGACTGCCTAGTGCTACACTGTCAATCCACAGAGGAGATAGTAAGACAAACTGACAACGGTGACAGGAGTCGGCCACTGAAACAAGCAGCAGGGTGGTCAGTACTGCGTAACTAGTGAGGCCCGATTATGCGCCCTCTACAGTGGAAGTTCACTTTGTGCTTGCAGCCTCCCCACGCCCTGCACGCCCAGAGCCCACTTACACACTCAGTCTCGCTAACCAGGAACTGATGGAACTTTGCCAACAGTGGGGACTTCCTCAAGATTTTTCGACTTAAATTTGTGTGCCAAGCAAGTTCTTCAGGGTACCTAAGAAGAGATGAGATCAAAGTTAAGAGATTCACCATTTTCATACAATAAGGCATGTATATGCAGCAGACATTTAAATGTTTGACAAATATATCACGTTAGCCAATTTTCTATTTCTGCACACAGCAGTTCTACAGGGCAACAAGATGGGAGCCCACCAATGCACTCACTTTTAACCCCCAGGCCAGGGTGACCTATATAGTCTGAAGGATGAAGCCTCTCTTGCCATCTGTGTCAATCTATGCAGTCTACCTTTATGAGGTCAGTGATTGGGAAAGGTGTCTACACACCTGGCCTGTACCCATTCACTGGTCTGCAGTGACCCACAGCACAATGCTTACCACGCCTGGTTCCCCCAACGTTAAACTAAGCAGGTGAGACAGTGACCAGTCTGTGTGTCACTGCTGTTATGCCTGCAGCACGATAATGAACTCTGACAACAATGCAGGGTCACAAAGGTTCTATGTATCAATCTGTAGCCATGGTAGCAGCCGGAACAATGAAATAAGGCTGACCGGAAAAGACAAGTGGATTTAAACTTGGGAGTGACGAGACAAACAAGCTTCCAACATCTGAAGACCCTATTCAATAGCCATGTTTTAAGACATCCATGATTAAGTTCTGTCTACTAAATTATGAAAATAGGACTGAGTGTGGACTTTTATGCACAGCACCCCCCACTCACACAGTGCTTTGAAGCTATGTTCAATTTATCAGGCAGCTAAAAAAACCTGAGGTATTCATTCTGGGTCACTACAGGAAGTAATATAGACACGTCCCATTTTGGCTTCTAGAGTTGTATTTGAGAAATCTGCTGGGCCACTGTGTCATCTGAAACACAGAGAAGCAAAATGCCAACTCTTATATAATTTCTGGCAACCCCAAACTTACCGGTGTAAGTACCATATACTACTCACAAGAGTGGCATTGTGAAAGACATTTACCACTCCCCAAAGCATCAGTGTGAGCACCACATACCACTCCCCAGAGTGTCAGTGTGAGCTCCATATACCACTACTGAGAGCATCAGTGTGAACGCCACCCAGAGCAATCAGTGTGAACGCCATATACCACTCAGACTTACTAGAAATAACTGAATTTCCATGTCAAGTATGTGAGCAACCTACAGATCGTCTGAGTAAATAGCTGCTTCTATGGTCCTATGGGTCAATATCTAGTAAGTTTACAATAAGCTTCAAGGTCTTCTGTAGTGAGCATGACAGCTACTGATCTCCTGAGTAAAATGTTTTAAATTTCCAAATAGCTAAATGCAAAAGTGAAAATGAATAAGGAAAAAAACAACGAATTGACCGTAAGTCTTCAGAGTAGCCAGCAAACATACCTACACACACACACACACACACACACACACACACACACACACACACACACACCATACACACACACATACACACATACATATTTAAAGACAGGATCTCATGCAGCTTTGGATTGTTCAGAGCTCTCCATATAGACCAGGCTAGACTTCTGCCTGCCACCGTGTCCCAAGTACAGGGATCAAAGGCTAATGCAACCTAACTAGGCAATGACAAATAGTTTTTTTTTTTTGGGCTTTGGAGGCTGTCCTGGAACTCACTATGTAGACCAGGCTGGTCTTGAACTCAGAGATCCGCCTGCCTCTGCCTCCCGAGTGCTGGGATTAAAGGATTGAGCCACCAACGCCCAGCTAATGGCAAATATTTTTTTTTACACTGTGAAGATATGTCTTTGTCAAAGCACCTTCTGAATAGTTTACTAAAGAGCTGAATGAATGACCAATAGCTAGATAGGAAAAGAGGATAGGCAGGACTTCTGGGGACAGAGAGAGCTCTGGGAAGGAGAAAGGCAGAGTTCGCCCGTGGAGGCAAAGGAAACAGACAAGCAGGAGAAAGAAAAGCCATGACTCATGTGGCAACATATAGGTGAACAGAAATGGGTTAATTTAAGTTATAAGAGCTGGTGGGACAAGCCTAAGCTATAGTCCAAGCTTTTGTTATTAATAAGTCTGTGTGTCATCTTTTTGTGAGCTGGCTGCCAAGAAAATCAGTGTCTTAAAGGATTTTAAAACCTATTAGAGGTTTTATGAAAAACAGAAGCAGCACTGCTATCTTTTTATATTACACCCCACTGTGGCCAAAGGCTAGAGAATACCCCATAGCTGCATTCTGAACAGAAAACCACAAGTCTCAGAAAGTTGCTGTCTGACTGCTGAGATTTCCAAGTGTCCCACACTGACGTGTAAACCTGATTAAAGAACTGCCATTGATAATGGGAAAAGCTATCGACTGGAAACCAAAAGCATTCAATTTTTTTTCATTTCCCAGCTGTGTTCAGAAAACAGCACAGCAGCAGTCCGTTGCCGGCCAATGTCAGAGAGCCACTTTCTTCCCCACCTACGATGCCCTTCCTCGGGAGGCTCTGCCCCACACCTGGGTGTGACTGCAGAAGGTGGCACAGGAAAGCAGCTGGGCACGAGCTGCAGCGAGGTGTCCAAGGGCTGCTCAAGGAGTCTGCTCTGTTTGTTGGAAAGTGGAGAACAGAATGACTACAACAGCAAGCCATCCCACAGATGCTTCCTCAAGTGACTTCCTGCTGACCGGCCGAGGCCGGTGGACAAAGGCTTCCTCACCTGTAAAGCCTTCTTGCCCAATCACTGTAAAAGGCTTATGGAACAAACATCTCTAGGTGAGATGTAAAGTAGTAACTCCACGGGAAAAAAAGAGGCCAGCAGCCTCCACAGCAAGCAATGCACAAGCACCACTAATACCATCTCAAACTCGAGGTCAGTCAGCTGGCTAGTTACCAGGCGGAAGGAAGCTAGATACTGAGAAGCCTCCATACTTTAACTAGTCAATAACCAAAGCAGCCTTCCGTTCTCACTGACTCATTGCAGCAACACACGTTGCTATATATCTTCCTAACTATTAAAATCTGACCTGAACACATAACCCGGAAGTGGGGCATAAAGCTTCAGGACTGTACTCTGCAGCAGTGACATTAGGTTTAGATCATCGCTGCACACTGATTTTAGCGTCTGATATCCAGTACTCCTTTTTATGAACATGCTGTACCTAACTATGTTAAGGACACTGCAAATTCAAATGGCCATTGAGAAAAGGCCAGCTATATTCCATGACTGACAAAACCCTAATCTTGGGTTGTAACCACAAAAGATTACCTAAAAATGAAAGATGACAACACCAACTTACAAATAGTCAAAATGCTAGACACAGTGGCACAGGGCTTTAATTCCAACAGAAGGGAATCAAGGCACTCAATCTCTATGATCTCAAGGCCAGCCTGGTCCAGATCAGCCAGAGCTACAAGACACCCTGTCTCAAAATAAAAAGCATAATACAGCCAAGACTTACAAAACTACCAGAAAAGACTTTACTAAATTCACCCTTACATGGCAACGACTTAATAAATGTTCGTTGGCGAAAATTCTATCCCCCTATCTGAAGTCTGTAAGTTTGTTCAGCATATGTTATGAAGCATCTGGGCTGTTACGGGGCACTCAGGGTACTGCATGAGGTATCCTACCCCTTAGCCTTCAGGCATCCCAGGAGATGAAAGTGCTGTCTATCACGGGAGCGTGAATGCTTGGCCACTGGACACAAGGAAGACAACCTGCTCAGAGGCTGTGAAGGGAAACATTGGGACATGAGCCATACCAGCCCTTGGCGAGGCTTTGCCAAGCGGAGTCTATTCTCCCTTTTTTAAGAGAGAGCATCTACCTGAAACTCAGGGTTGTAAACAGAAGTGAGAAAAATCACTCAGGAACATCAACGAAGAGGCGGGACCCAAAACCAGCTGACTGAACTCTGTGAGAAACACGACTGGCCAGTCATTTATGAACACACCCACACCAGTCTAACGTTGGTAAAAGCATCGCGGAAACCAACTTAAGATGCTGGGAAAGCACACCCAGGCTCTTTATGCCAACAGTGATTACGGAGCTGCTGAGAAATGCATCCAAGGGACAAGAACATAAATGCATTCCTTTAATCCCAGCACTTGGGCAGTAGAGGGAGGCGGATCTCTGTGAATTCAGACAGCCTGGTCTACAAGAGCTAGTTCCAGGACAGGTCCCAAAGTCACAGAGAAACCCTGTCTCGAAACGCCCAGGATGAGGGAGGATTTTGTACCTACCAGCTTAGTGGCTGTGGAACTTCAACTTTCTGTCCATCTACCTCCAGGTCCTCCAACTCCTTAAAATACTTGTTCTTCAAGCAATGGAGTATCTCTTTTGCATGGCTATAAAAAAAAAAACAAGTAATTTTCACAGTGGCATAATATATATATATGTACATTAATGTTAATACTAAAAACATCATAAAACTAAAACCCACTCCGAAATGTTCTTTAGTCACCCAGAGGTATGCAGCCTCCTTAACACTGTGGCACTGTTAATTTTTAAGAATTCAATTTGCAAAGCACCAAAATCAATTTAACTAAAACCCAAACCCCTCTAGTTTACTGTGTTGAGCTGGGAGCACCGGTTAGACATACCTTAAAAAAAATAAGGTAAACACAAAACTGCATTTCTGCCCAGCTTTATTCTTATTTGCAACATCGTGGGGATGGTGTACAATGGTGGGTGGGGAAAAAGGAGGCAAATCAGATGCCACAAGTTTTCCATCGTGTTCCTCGGATGGACGAATCAGTTCACCCACCCGCAGGAACCGAGTCTTTCTCGGGTTGCGCATGTTCTGATCTTCCACCTGCAACGCCTATGCAACCCAGGCTGCTCCCTTGCACCCCAAAGCCCCCTCCAGGGTCCCCAAGTCCACCACCCCGCAGGAAAAAGACACCAGACTTACCTTTTATAACCGGTGATCCTCAGGGTGGCCGGGAGCGGCTCCCGGAGTGCGTCCATGAACTGGTCCCACTCTCCCTCGGGCACGATCTTGAGTTCCTGATAGTAGTGCTCGAAGAGCTTGTTCTCCTTGATGATCTCGGGATACCCACCTTCCCAGTCCTGACGGGAAAGCCAAGGGTGAGCGAGCCCCCCACCCCGGGTAACCCGGCCCACGAGCAAGCCTGCACACCCGAGCCCTTGCTGTCCCCGGGGCCTACCGACTGTCCGCGCTTGCTGCCGCCCTCGGTGGCGTCCTCCGCGCCCTCAGGCTGCGACTGCAGCCGCCGGGCCCTCGCCCGCCGCCCCATGGCCCACGCGGCTGCACACGCGGAGCGCACACAGCGACCTAGCACAGCCAGCACGCACGCTGCACTTCCGGCTGCTCCCCGAGGACCCCGCGGCCGGGTCCTAGCGGGGGCAGTCTAGAAATATGCCTTGTTTGACACAGCACTATCATGCCGGAAACGCACACGAGAAAAGGGTGATCGCCCTACAGGGAACATGTGTCCCCACAGCAACCCCAAACACCCCTGAGCATACGTCATCGCGTCTTACGCGGAGGCTCAGGCACCTGCGTGGACGACCTGAGCGTGCAGAGATAGGGGCGCGGCTCTGTCGCTGCCACGGAGGCGGGGACTGTGGAGGGGCGTGGTTTTACCGTGCGAGCGGGGGCGTGGCCCAGGTTGCAGAGCGGGTCGCAGAGAGAGGCTCTTAGAGCCGAGAGGCCGGGCCGCAGCACTGAGGGGGCGGAGCTCCGGCTGCAGGGCACGCCCCTGAGTGCTTTGGGAGCCAAAGGATCTCTAGGCCAATGGATAGCTCTCCCAAATCGCTGCGGGGGCGAGGGAAGGGTGGGCTCTCCGCGTAGGCGGGACTCTACGCAATCGGGCTCTGCCTTGGAACCCCTGCAGGAGGACCTTATCTGGTGGTGCTAGCTTGTAGTCCAGTCCCCGCCGGAACAGGTGGCTCGCCCCTCCCCTGGGCAGGTACGCACTGCTGGGGCGCTGGCTGGAGAGGGCTGCTCTGAGCCCTCCTCCCGGCCTTATATGTGGCCACACTTGGACGCCCAGGTATGGAGCACGCTGCTCGACCTCAACTATGGACTTGGACGAGTTTCGCCTGCTGGATGCGTTCACCTACTTAGAGGGTCTCTTGGCCTTCGTGGTCTTCGTGTTTCTCACTTTGGTAGGCTCTCCCTACGGTCGCTACTCGGCGCAGCATCCCGGCCTCCAGTTGCCGGCGAGACCCGCCTGGTTCCTGCAGGAGCTGCCCTCGATGGCTTGGCCGCTGTATGAATACACTCGCCCTGCAGCCGCGCGCCTCGGCAGCATGCCCAACCGGGTCCTGCTGGCGATGTTTCTGATCCACTACGTTCAAAGGTAATGGTTTTCCCTCCTGCGGCGGTCCCTCCCCACACCAGGTGTCTCCCCGGTACTCGCGCTCGGAGATTAAATTCCGAAATACTAGGATGCTATGGAAAGGGAGGTAGAAAGGACTGCATGGTCATGGTTAGTGGTACAGTTGTCACGATTTCCTCTCTGGCTGTCTGCAGACTATCAGCGATGTCGCCCCAGCGGGGTGATGTTACTGCTTGTCTCCTGTTTCCCCCTTGGGGAATCTTTATCCCTGGTGCAGCCTCCCTGGTAACCAGGTGACCCAGCTTTAGCTTGCTAACAACGTTGTCTCTCGAGACCACTCTGGACCCCGAATGTGGGTAGACTTGAGCAGTTTCAGAGATGTGCTGCCTTCCTTGTTTGAGAGGGACTGGCTTTCCAGGCACAAACACAGTTAGCTTATGAATCTTTTCTCGGGAGAGGGTATGTGAAAGATGTTTCAGTGACTACCTCAAGTTTTCAAGTTTTCAGGTTTTCTAATAAACTGGACTGGACTGTCTCTAGTTGTAACTGACTCTAGCATTTGTAAGTCAGTGTTTTCATCTAGACTCGGAAAACTGCACAATAGAAAGGATGCCTCTGTATTTTATGGGAGTTGAATTCCATGGCATTTGCGAGTCTCTCATCCTCTAGTGTTGGGGACCTACCTTAAAATACCCATTTCCTGGAGACGTTTGGAGAATTCAGTGTTGTGTTGGTAGCCTGTTCTTTCTTATATTCCAGTAAAGGGGAAGAATGGCTTCTCAGATCCAGTGCCCACAAGTCCCTGGTGTCCAGGATGGTACAAGAGTTGATTTCCATAACAGCTGCTCTCACCCTCCTGAACATAGTGTGCTTCTAGTCACAGCTTTAGTGCAGGCATTTTATGTGTGGGTGCAATCAGCATGCAACAAAGCATGGATTCTGTGTGCCTCCAACTGTCGATAGAGTATTCCAGGAGCTGAGGAGATGACTCAGTGGGTAGCCGTGCAAGACCAGAGACCCGAGTTTGCATACCACACAGACTTCTGTAATAACACTGCCTCTGTGTGGAGATGGACAGCAGAGATAGGAGACAGGGCTAGCTAGGCTGCTGTGCACAGCGGTGAATGACATAGAAGGCTATAGAGCAATAGCTGAGGTTGTCTTCTGACCTCCACGTGCGCTCCATGGCATACATGCAGGCACATCACACACACACACACACACACACACACGTCATACACACGTCACACACACACACACACAGATACAAATAAAAACACAAAGGAGATATATTCTACCTAACAAAGTTGTTATCAAATTGCTTAATCTATTTTTGTGAAGGGACGGGATGTTACTGCTGTTTGAATATCCCCTGAACTCTTGTTCATGGACGTACCTCCATAAAAACACAGAAATTTGTGTCTGTGTGTATGACCTATGGGTAGAAGTTGGTTCTGGGAAGCAAAGCGCTAGAGGTGTATCCATCTAAACAACAGATGCCGGAGATTCCCTTTGGACTGAGGGTGTAGCTCAGTGGGAGGGCATTTGCTTAAGCAGTACCAGGAGGACTCTGAGTTAGGGGAGAGAGTGCTAGCGTTGAGCAAAGGGCTCACAGACTACTGGAATGAGGATGTATGTGCCATATTACATTGTACAGCCAAAAAAGATTATCAGGGGCAGCCTCAGTATTACATACAGTATTTTGAAACTAATACTTGCATTAAAGAGTTATAACTGGGGGGTGGGGCACGGGGAGGTCAACTCTCTAAGGTTAAACAGACATCCTTGTAGAAGTTATTTTTGGTATAAGGTTGTAGTGACAACTGCCCAAGGTTGTAATGCTGGCAGAGTCCTTTGTGATAGATAAGTCTTGTCAAGAACACATTGGTGCAAACACCTCCCCAATTACTTCTTGCCTTCTTTATCTGTTGTCATTAATACTTGGAAAATGTGATGATTATTTGAACAGCTGTCACCCTTTACCCTTTGATGGAGTATTTTCTCTGAAGTGCCTTTATCTCAGGCACATACAAACAAGGAGGTTTAGGGGGAAATTCATCCTTTTACTGTTTGTAAACGCTAAGATCCTGTTTGCATCCATGCATTTGGGGACACTTGTCATGCAGTAGAATTCAGTGACGAGCAGTGGCAAATGCAGGTTGGTACCGGGAACCAAGCCTTAAAGACAAGCATCGGATGGTGATGAATGGGATTGAGTTGAGACGCTGCAGCTGTCAAACCTCACCCCCCAGTTCAGTCCCCTCAGAGGTTCATGCAGCTGCAGCATGTGGCATTAGTGCCAGCACTGGCGTGCTCTTGCAGTGAGAAGACATGCATCCTCCACGCGCGTCTTGCACAGGTTGTTTCTGTAGCATTTATTCCTCACAAACCTGCTACCTGCTCAGCCCCTCTGCAACCTGCTTCACCTTTAGTTTTACTCTGTTTCTTTCTTCCCGTCCTGGGGCAATCCGGCTATTCATCTCAGACCACATAAATAAATATAAATAAGTAATAAATCATCCTACAACACAGAATTCTTTCTCATACAAAAATTTCCCATTGCCCTGGTCAATTTTTCTTACCTAAAATACACCTTCTTCAGCCCTGTCCTTTCTGTTTGCTGATTCTTTTCCACCTTGCTTATGTTTCCCCCTTTACCTTTGCATCTTGTAAACAATCTTATTCTTTTTTTATTTTTTTATTTTTTGGTTTTTCGAGACAGGGTTTCTCTGTATTGTTTTGGAAGCTGTCCTGGAACTCACTCGGTAGACCAGGCTGGCCTCGAACTCACAGAGATCTGCCTGCCTCTGCCTAACAATCTTATTCTTAAACCCTCCAATGTAGACATTAGTCTACTTCTCACTAGAAGACCATGTCTTACTCCATTCATCTAGTTTGTCTAACCAAAAAAAAATTTACTTTGATTTTTCTCGTGCCCTGTACACATGAGACAAAGCTTGTGAAAATAAAAGTTGTCAATGTTGAAATTTTCTCATAGACCAGTGTTTGCTGTGAATTCATATTTGATCATAGTGAATTGTTTAAACTGGTCATGCATGTTGCTATATGATAAATAGTCCTTTGCATACAAGTTAACAAGACCAACAGACCTAAATTGACATTTAGCTATTGGTATTTTAGAACTTTCACAGAACTTAGAAATTCTCAAATGCTTGATGTCTTAACTGCATATAGGTTGAGTTGGAGGGAAACGGAGAGAATGAAGACAAGAATGAAAATGAGGGCAAAAAGTCAGCCTCACTCAGACTTTATTCCAGTATTATGTAATCTGACATAACCAAACTTTCAGTTACATGGGTATGCCCTAACACTACTTTAATTCCAGCACTCTGAGTTCTGTCGCGTCTGCCGCGCAGCCTGTGTCCGAGAACGTGTGGAGGGTGTCGGGGATTGACAACACAGAGACTCGCTCAACGATATAAATAAAACTTTAAGCAGGCCCCAAAAAGGTTCAAGAAAACTTCCTAAGAAAGGCTCCCTCCAGAAAAGCTTCTGCTCTCTCCTCTACCCTGGCTGGTTCTGCTCTCTGACACCAAAAACTGATCTGGGCGTGTCAGAAGAGGCGGTTAGTCTTTGGACAAGGTCGAGGTCAGGGCGGTTTCCCTGGGCAAGCCTCTTCCAGGAACTTATTGCCCGGGGCATTATATTGTTTTTAGTAAACATGTTTTTAGTAAACATTGTCTTACAGCTGCCTACTCCCAGGCTGAAGGGGAAGTGGGTCTCTGCTCAAGGTCTGGTGTTCCCACAATTCACCCCTTTTTATTTTCAAATGAGGCACTCCTGGCTTAGGTCAAGTAGGGTCACCCTCCCTACAGAGTTCCAAGCTAGAGACACCAAAAAAAAAAAAATCAACTTACATGGAAAGTTTATTTATAAATATCCCATTTACAGTGACCTAAATTCATTAAGTGTTATACCTAGATCACTTGTGAAAAATGAGCTATCAAACAAGCAGTCGTCGTGTGAAGTTACTTTTCTCTCCAAAACTTTAGGAGGTATGGTTTTGCACATCTGTAACCCAAGCTCTGTAGGCAGGTTTTTCTTTTGGCTGGCAACTCACTAATAGCAACACAGAGACTTCTTATTAATTGTGAATGCTCGTCCTATAGCTTAGGCTTTTTCCTAACTAGCTCTTATACCTTAACCCATTTATATTAATCTACATTCTATCATATGGCATTATCTCTCTTCCATCTTGCAACTCCTTCCTCTCCCTGTCTCCTGGCATCTCCTCCTCCTTCTTCCCAGAGTTCTCTCTGTCCCTGGAAGTCCCACCTAACCTCCTCTTAGCTAGTGGTCGGCCATTCAGCATTTTATTACACCAGTCACAGCAATAACATTTTCCACACAGTGTACAAATATCCCACAACACAGCACTCAGGCCAAGACAAGAGAATCTCAGGTTCCATGTTAGCCTGGGCCACATAGTGAGACCCTGTCTCAAGAAAACAAAGAACATGGTAATGCTGTACAGTGTGCTCCTTTTAAAACAAAACATTATTTGCAGAATAGAGCATATTAATGCAAGGTCTCTGGCCTGGGAGCAAGGGAGGCACCGAAGTGGACTGTCCTTTTAAGTAGGGAGTTTATTTAAAACATTATCAATGCCATGAACACACGGTCAAGCAGACAGCACAATGTTGGAAGCTCGGAAGGAGTTCGGTCCCATGAGGCAGCAGGAGTCCGTCCCTTGCAGGTCTCAGAGAAAGAGAAGAGTTGATAGCACAAGCCTGCAGCCAGGTTGTCCCTGAGTCCCAGGTGGCCGAGGGCTGAGAGGGAGTTGAGAGGAAATTGGGACTCTGGGGATGTGGGTGAGGTGAGGAGGACTGAAGTGTCACTGTCACACAGGTGGAGATGCCTCATCTTAGCTCCCCGATGCCTTCCAGTCTGACAGCTACAGTCGGTAAGCTTCCTGGGAGAAGTAAGAGTGACACCTGTCATTTGCCTGGAACCCAAACATGCTGGGAGGCCTTAGGTGACATGTCTCCTCTGTGTAGAAAGCAAGGAGCCCCTGGGCTGGGGAGATGTCTCAGTCGTTAAAAGCTAGGCTCACAACCAAAACTATAAGAAAGCAAGCAGCCCAGAATCAACTGTGAGGATGGACAGAGGGCCAGCACTCAGGCTTAACTTGAGCAGTCTGGTCTGGGATTCTAACAATTGTTTATTTTTAGGCTTTTATAAATAAATGCTTCTAAAATGTTTTCTTAAAAAAAAAAAGAGCAAGGCCAAGAGTGCACACTGCCCTGCGCTCTCAGCTGCACATTTGTTTTTTGTTGTTGTTGTTGTTTTTTTGTTTGTTTTGTTTTTCGAGACAGGGTTTCTCTGTGGCTTTGGAGGCTGTCCTGGAACTTGCTTGGTAGTCCAGGCCGGTCTCGAACTCACAGAGATCCGCCTGCCTCTGCCTCCCGAGTGCTGGGATTAAAGGGGTGCGCCACCAACGCCCGGCGCACATTTGTTTTTAAGAGACACTCACACCCATGATGTTAAACCCCTAACAGAGAAACCTGTAGCTCTCCCTGGCCTGCCAACCAGGGGAAAGCATGTAGACAAACCTAAGGACATCTCTTTCATTTTTTGCCAGCAAATTTCAAAAACAGTTCATTCATCAGATTAGCCTAAAGCATGGACCAAGAGAGATTTGGGGTAATTACTTTTTAAAAAAATATTGTGCATCTTGGAGTTTTGCCTGCTTGTGTGTCTGTGTACCACGTGAGCACAGTGCCCAAGCAGGGCAGAAGAAGGTGTCAGATTCCCTGAAACGAGTGACACATGATTTCGATTTGCCACATAGATAATTAGGGACTGAACTTGGGTCCTCTGCAAGAGTGTCAGGTGCTCCTAACGCCCAAGCCATCTCTCTGATCCCTTCATTACTGTTAGTACTGTTGGTTTAGTTGACTGTAGTTTGTAAATCAGGCTTTGTCCAGATGCATAAGGGATTTTGCCTTGCAGCACAGTTCACAGCAGGTGTGCCCAGGTCACACACAAAAGTCAGAGAGCTCTCACTTTAGAACGTGTTGTGTATCCGGAAAGCAGGGATGTCAACACATCTGTTAAAAAGACTGAATCCAAACTATATTCCTGACAAAATGGGACCAGTTTAAGTTTGGGGCTTTTCATTTTCTTTAATAAGTTATCAGTCAAAACAAACCATTTCAGTTAAAGCAGGTCCCATAACAGTAATTTTGTTTGGTTTCTATGGAACAGGATCTCACTGCATAGCCCAGGCTGGCCTTACACTTTTGACCCTCCTGTTTCAGCCTCCTCATGCTGAGGGTACAAGCCTGCTCCATCTTTATTTTCTTTTCTTGAATTACCATTTCTTGTTCTTTCAGTGCTTTTGAGTTGTCTATGTATTTTAGGTAGGCCTGTTGGAAAAATTTCATACAAGCCTTTGGAATTTAATAGCAAGAATTTCTCATTTTTCAATAGAAACTAGACAGCGCAGCGTTGTTTGTAAATCTTTGTGTTTCCATGGCTCTTGGGACAGACAAAGTTAGGTTCATACCAGACAAAGGGATCTTTGCTCTGAGCACAGGTATTTGACCCAGGCAAGAAGATGGTTGAATAATATGAAACACTTATTTCACTATCCCAAGCAATGGTTAGCCAAATAAACTACCATACTTATTTCCTCTTTTAGAAATCAATAACAAGCAGAGAGGAATTTCCTAGAGGGTATGACACGTGCTTTTGGGTGAAGTACCAGGGCCTTTGCAGGTTTTGCATGTGTAAGAGAGTTAGGGTAAGATGGACTTTGCCAAGCTAAATGAGAAGAGAATTACATAAAATATTTTGAAATTGCAATGCTTGACTCAGAATTAGTAAGGAAGGTGAAATCTGCCCAAGACAAAGCACTTATGCATTAGCTACTTTTCTGTTGCTTTGATAAAATACATGACCAAAGAAACTTAGACATAGTGTTATTTTGGGCTCATAGCTCTAAAGGGGTAGGAATCCATTACCAGGCATGGTGGCAGTAACAACGGAGAGCTCACATCTAAAATCAAAAGCAGTAAACAGAAGGAACTTTAAAAAGACACATCTTAAGCTCTCAAAGCCATCCCCAGTGAGACACTTCTCCAGCAAGGTCATATCTCCTAAGTCTCCCCAGAGTCAAAAGTTGAGGAGCAAACATTCAAATAGTGGACTAGGGGAGACAGGTTGTCATTCAAACCACCCAGCCTCGTTGCTAAAATGTCTTGTAGAAATTGTTTTGTTGTTGTTTCATTTGCTTGTTTTGTAAGGTAGAGTGGCCATTGTACAAGCCATACTTGTAGGAAAGCATGTCCCAGTACTTGTTTTCAGGCACACATGCTTCAGATCTCATCTTCCTTCATTACCTTCCTAATTTATTTGTCTGTCTCCACTGCTTTTTGTACTTAGCAGTGGGAGTATTTGTTTTTCAGAGACAGAGTCTGACTGCTTGGCCCTGGGTATCCTAGAGCTTAATAGGTGCAATATGATCAACAGGCAGACCTGGAACTCAAAGAAATTCTCCTGCTTTTGCCTCCAGAATGCTAGGATTAAAAGCATGTGCCTCCACACTTGGCTTTATCCGCTTTGTTTTGTTTTTAATGAGAGTTAGACAAATTGAGAACATTTTGAGACTACCTGCTATCACAGGGCTATCCCAACACCATCATTTCTTGGGGTAAGCTCCTATGCTGTGCAGGGTTTCCCATTGATAGCATGAGCTGTTTCTTCCTGTTGCCTAACCATGTAGGATTGGTATTTATGATAAACATGCTGCTGTCTGAACAGCTCACATAGTACTGGCACATCCAAGGGTTTGATAATTGATGACAGGCACTGTTTTACCTCCACATACATATGGTCCTTTCTGTGTGTATACTCTGCCAGTCTTGATACCAGTGAAAACACGAGGTTTTAGAAATAAAGGCGATGTTTCCTAAATTTTGTTTAGCAGTTTGATTCAAAGCCTTTTGATTTGAAATGCTGTGATTAATTGTAGGCAAGTGAGAGAATGGAGACAGCATTGCAAATGCAAAAGTCACATCTGGAGTGGCAGAGGCTGAGTGGACCCTTCTGTAGGGAGGAGAACCCTGAGCACAGCAACCAGTGTTGACCTTGGGCTGCTGATTCAGGAAACGGGTGGCTGTTAAAGATGGTTCTTCCCACCATCCTGGTCCCACAGCCTTCTCAACCCCAAATGAACAGAGACTTATATTAATTATAAAATGTTGGCCAATGACTAGGGCTTCTTATTGACTAATTCTGTCTTAATTATTAACCCATTTCTATTAATCTGTATATTGCCACAAGACTGTGGCTTACCCGGTATTGCCCTGCATGGTGTTACTCCTCTGGCAGCATCGAAACTCTTGAGGGGTCCCTGTCCTACCTCTCTCAGAATTCTCGTTGTCTCCTAGTCCCACCTATCTTCCAACAGTATTTTATTCATCACCAAATAAGAGAAACATATAAACAAGGACCTCCTCCATCAGATGGCAATAGAGTTCTGATTATCAGCGGCTTCATTCATTTATTTGCTTTTATTAGTTTTTAAAATTAGCATTCAAAGTAATGAGCAGTTGCACAAGTACTTTGTGGTTGTCACCCTTTACTTCTTTCCCTATCCCTCTACTCTGGCCTGCTGGACCCTTTTCTCCTCCCAATTTCTCTCCTACTTTCATGTCTCACCAGTTCTGTTGCCATCTTTTTATCTCCTGTGCCCCCATTAAAAGTTTTCCCCCTCCTCAAGGTCCCCATTCTAGTTTCATGATCTGTACTAGTACAAACATTTATATACACACATATGTAAAAGTTAAAATAGCCAGGTGGTGGTGGCATACCCCTTTAATCCCAGCACTGGTGATGACAAGTCAGGTGGATCCCTTAAGTTCTAGGCCAGCCTGGTCCGTAGAGTGAGTTCCAGGACAGCCAAGTCTACGCAGAGAAACATTGTCTCAAACCCCCACATGAGATCTAGGATCTCAAACCCACTCATGAGAAAGAATATGCATTGTTTGTCTCACTTGCTTATTTTTGCTTAACACATGGATCTCCAGTCCTTTCCACTTTCCTTCAAGTGCCATGACTCAGTTTCTTTGTGGCTAAGTAGAAAACTGTTTCAAAAGCCACTTGTTTTGCCAGGTGTGTGTGTGTGTGTGTGTGTGTGTGTGTGTGTGTGTGTGTGTGTGTGTGTGTGAAACTGTCTTTGCAGGGCTACAGTCTGAGCCAGCCAACATGCCTGGTTCGTACCTGGGGGGGTGGATTGAGAAAGGGTAGGTAAAGATGTTAAGAGAATGACAAAGACACAGACACAGAATAGAGTCAGAAGGGCAATCCAGTCAACACTGAACGCCTTTAATTTATTCTTCAACATTCTAAAGTACGCAACCAAAAGTGGGGATATGGCAGAAGACTTCTATTATCATGAATAAGGAGCAAACAGACTTACTTTCCTTAATCTCCAGGTAATTTGGTAGCCATACCTGTTATCCTGCCTTCAGGGACAAGAGTAAACACACCTGAGCCCAAGTCTGTTGTTATTTAGACAAGACATCCAGTACCAAGGCTGAAACATCATCCTGTAGTCAGTGTTTAGACCTTTAGGTCTTTTTGACATGCTAAGGACAGTTTTGAACTCTCTGATCTTGAGGCAAGATGAAGCAGACCCATCTTTATGGGCCCCAGTAAATGTGGTATTTAAAACTTCTAGGAGAGACTTGTGGGTGAGGTGGAAGGAGAGGGAGAGATGCAAGTTGCTAGACACATAAGCCCACGTGACATAATTTGGTGACATTTAAGTTTCCCCAGTAAAAAAAAGATAAGCAGTTTCCATTCTCCCCACACATCTCATTTATTAAACAGTCATTCGAGCTCTATCTGCAAGTTCTGAAAGAAAACCAGGGTGGAAACAACATTTAGTACAGCCAGTCTGGCAAACTCCCTAGTCCTTGTTGGTGCATGTTTTTGTGGGTGTTACAAGCCAACCGAGGAAGCCATGAAGAACAAATGGCATGGGCAGAACTAAGAAGTGGTGCTGAGAGTCTACTGTATGTACCTCCTGTGTGACTGCACCAGAGGGAAGCCAGACCCTGGCCTTGGGAACATGAACCTTTGGTTCTGAGGACAGATTCAGGGGAGGGAGTAGGAGTGGACCAAATGGTGGCTGGGAGGTCACTGAGGGTTATGAGAGTCTCTTGGACTCCCTCCACTAACTACTCGAAGGGAGGTTTCCCATGCTTGGCACTGGGGCTTTGTTAGATACTCTTGAGGCTCTTGAGGCAAGCAGAAAACTACTGATAGCACTCCACCGTATGCAATTTCAGTGGTACACTAGAAAAACTCTTATACTTCTGTTTGGTCCATTCTTTGGTATGCATGTTCCATATTATTACAACCTTGCAGATTAAACTCCTCCTATCACATATTATGGCACCTCCCCATTACCCAAAGAGACTTAAAATATGAAGGTTCTGGCTCATGAAACATTAGCTGAGCCACAGCCCGTGTATGGAAATTATGTCTGTTGCAAATTAACGAGATAAGAGAGATCCCACCTTGAATTTGGGTGCTGTGGGAAAATCTATAAAGCATGACTAGATTCCAACAGCCTTGGCATTAAGCTGTGGTATGTTTTGCACATTTGCCTCTGGATGTTCAGATGAAACAAGAAGACGGTTTGCTGAGTCTGCAGAGAAGCTCCTTCCAGAAGCCCTACAGAGCTCACTAGGAGCTTGACTTGTGTGTCTCTGCTCCAAGTTCATAACAGTGCAGACACCTTTCTAGGTGGCCAGACTGCTGTGCCAGAGCTTAGACACACGTGCCACCCATTCCTAATGATCAGAGCAAAAGATGATGATGGTCAATCAAGTCCATGCTGTATTGGATCTGCCCACAGGTGAAGCATTTATCTAAATTGCTCTATTATTAATTAAAAACTCAGGAGTCAGATATTGAGGTAAAAACCTGATTGATTAAGAAAGAAGTTGAGTTCCAATCCCTAAGAGAAACATTTACCTCCTGAAAAGGCCAATTTGGATTCCAAGATCCTTGTGATAGAATTGTTAGGTCCGCACCTGTGTCTCCCAGACTTGCAATGATAACATCATTTATTTGTACTTTTAATTTTGGTCTCTGCTCATTTATAGAAGTTTGCCACTATACTCAATTTGTGATTTTTTTGACTTTTTTTTTCCTGAGCCAAGGTTTCCCTGTATTGCTTTGGAGCCTGTCCTGACACTCACTCTGTAGACCAGACTGGCCTTGAACTCACATATATCCACCTCCCTTTGCCTCCAGAATTCTGGAATTTAAGACCTATGCCACCAATACCTGGAATTTTTTTCTGACTTTTTTATTCTCTCTTTTATGGCTCTTCTATCGTCCAGAGCAGTATGTTTTCTTACAGTAGGTGTTAGTCTCTTTAATTATTCTGGGTAGTGATAGGAAAGGACTGAATTGAATTTGCCAAAGGGTTTTCAATAGGGACCTTTGGGAGGCCACTCAGGGTTTTTCCTGATGGCAGCAAAGGATTACTTTGGTACTTTGGTACTCTCAGGCCACACCAGAAGGAAGGGTAGTTCTATTTGAATTATATTTATAAAAAGAATTATTTCTAGAAACACCTTGTTTACAATCCCTTTTCAGGTGACCTTGTCTGCCACAAAATATTTGACATTTTGATTTTTCTTTAAATCTTTTGAAATCACCTCTTCTATCCGTGTATCATCATCATGAGCTTCAGTGTTAATTGTTTCTCTGTTTCAGTGCTCCAAAAGTGCTAATTTTTCTTTTAAAGGCCTAATTATCCTTTTGCATTGGGCATTAGCATTTTCATAAGCCGTTGTTTCAATTATTATTTTTCTAGCATCTGAGTCTGATATCATTCTGTTGACTGTTAATGACAGTCTTGTGAATACTTCCTTTGGGCCCTGTATGACCTTTGTAAATGATTCAATTTTCTTTTCTGCTTCTCCAGTTCCGTCCCAAGCTTTCAAAGCTGCTGCACAGATTAAACTCATAGAGGTATCATCATATTGACATTGCCTTCTAAGCATAATCTCCTCCAAGAATTTGATCTTGGGATATAATCTATACCTCTAGCCTTTGTTCAATATTCTTAGTCTTTTCTCTGAACCAGAAAGTCCATTGTAATTGTGGTCCAGGCTCTAGGACAGCTTTAATCAAATCCATCCAATCTACAGGGATAACCCTATTACAAACAGACCACATGTTTATCATCTGCTTTACAAATGGCGAATGGATGCCATATGAGACTACAGATTCCTAGAATTTTCCTAAATCTAACATTGTCACAGGCTTCCAAGTAGCTCTTCATTTGGTACTTCCTGTAAGGTTGCTAGATGTATTAAAGATGGTTCTCTTAAGACGTTAGAGTGTTCACTTTTAACCTTAAAATGCAACGCTGGATTTGTTTTTCCATTTAATTTCTCAGTCTGGGTTTGAATCTCTCTATAATCTGCTTTAATAAGTTTTTCTAAGGCCTGCATCTTAGTACTCATCTCAACCAACTTTATTTAGAGATAAACCAAGAATTATCAAAAGGACAACAAAGATTACCAAAATAACAATTAACAGTGAGTTGATTATCTCTTCATGTTCCATTTTTAAACCAGCTATTATGTAATCATATGCAGATATGATTTGCTCCATCCTAACAGTGTTTTCCTTTTTTTATTTTTTATTTTGTGTGTGTGTGTGTGTGTGTGTGTGTGTGTGTGTGTGTGTGTGTGTGTGTGGAGGAATCTCTGTTTTTTTAACTAGTCCCTTCCTTTAAGAATTTCCAATTAACGTACCAAATCTGCCAACAGTGTCAGTGAACTGTGAGGTGTAGTATGTCTGAATCAGAGAACTAGCTTGTGGCTGTGATCTGAGAGTGTCAGCCCAAGGAGAGAGGGCCTGTAGGAAAAGCACAAAAGCCTCTGAGTTTGGATGGCAGCTGAAGAGTATAAAAAAGCTACAACCGAAAATCCCACACTTACTCAAAGAAAACTTAGCTGTTCCAGCAGGGACTCAGGCTGGGGGAACTCATGGGGAAGTCCAGCCTGCTACTCAGGCTTGGGCTGGCCATGGGCCTGGGCCCTTTGCCTCAAAAGCTTTTTTGTGAATTCTTATGTTAACTTTGGTTGCCAGTTTGTAACACAAATAAGTAAAAGACCCAGAGACAGATATTGGGGTTCAAGTTGAATATCAGAAAAGCAAAGCAGCTGGCCACTAGCTTCTTATCTCTACCATAGGCTGAATGGGCTGATCCTGTCTCCACAAGCTCTCACCAAGCCTCAGACTGTAACCTTTCCTCAGCGTGGCTAGAAAATGAATGCCTCTCTGAGACCTTGCATCTGTCTTATATACTTCCCTAATGTTGGGATTAAAGGTGTGAGCCATAATTCTCTTTTAGACTGATTCATTCTTTTGTAGATCTGGGTGGCCTTGGACTCACAGAGATCCATCTACCTCCTAATCCTGAGTCCTAGGATTAAAGGCGTGTATTACCACCTCCTAGCTACTGGCTGCTGGGATTGAAGGTGTGTGCCTGGCTTCTATGGCTTGTGGGAGAGTTTGCTGTTTTTAGCTGGGTGCTGAGGGTTAAACTCAAATCCTTGTGTTTGCAAGACAAGTACTTTATCAATCAAGATATCCCTCTAGCCATCTGTAAACTATATTTTAACAGGCATATTTTCTTTCAAAATTTTTAATTTTTTAAATTTATTTTTCTTATTTTAAGTGTGTGTGTGTGTGTGTGTGTGTGTGTGTGTGTGTGTGTGTGTGTGTAGGTAGGTAGGTAGGTAGGTATGTGCAGGTGCCCACAGAAGTTGGGAGTGTCAGATTGCTTTTTAGGTGGCTTTAGGATAGGAGGAATTTGTCCATTTTCTCTGAGTGAGTGTATCTGTTTCATGTTCTGTGTAATTAGGATCCTGAATACTGTGACTGATGAACACTCGTTAAGCACAGCGAGTTCTTTATCTAAAAACCCCCTGACTTTAGTATAGAGCAAATCAATACAAATGTGAACCAAGGATGACATCTATACAAGAAAACAAACTGGCAAAACCCAAGTCGTGTAAAGCAACGATGCAGAAACAGACCCTCCATCCACTTCTTAAGTTTCTTTCTTGCTTGTGTTTCCCAAGGACTTTGATTTTCCCGGTCCTGATCCGAGGAGGAAAACCCACACCCATGTTTTCCTTTGCTGCTGCAGTCCTGTTCTGCACCTTCAACGGCTACTTGCAGAGCAGGTACTTGAGCCAGTTTGCAGTGTACACCGAAGACTGGGTGGCCCATCCCTGTTTCCTGACTGGTGAGTGACCAAAGATTGTCCTGTCCACTCGTGCGCAAAGGTTTCCATTAGAAAGCTCAAGCTAGAGAAGGAACCACAGGTCTGTAATGTGACCTGAACAGGGAGGATGATATGGTCTTTGCTTGCTCTAGCCAGGAAGGAAGGCCCAAGCCAGGTACTTTGACCTCCTTGGTACTGAAGCACATGCTGGAACACAGGGAACTTGGAAACAGCAGCAGGCTGCCTGGGGTGAGGGCCCTGAAGCAGTGGCTGCTTCTGACTCTGTTGTCTATCGGAACAAAAGCTGGTAATCAAGCGAGAGAAGGAATTGTTACCTTCTTCTTCCTACTCCAACTTCTCCCTTCCTCTCAAATTCAGGATCTCCTTTAATTATCGTGACACATGTGCATACACACACAGGAAACTTACAGAATCCATTTAGAGTTGCTCATATGTGTGTGTGTGTTTAGGGTTGACCATCTGGGTCACCTGCAATGGAGCTAAGCCCTAGAGAAAACTCAACTCTTTGCCTTTCAGCATTGGTTGCCTGTAGCTCTTCATCTTGCGAAATTTCCCCTAGCCACATTGGCATGCCAACTGGTGCTGTCATGCAAGTCTTTCTCAAACAACCATACTGTTGAGGTATCATGGATGCACCTTCCCTGTCAGATCTAGAAGATAGTATGTGGCAGTGGATAGCTTAGTCCTCTTCCCTTACAGTCTTTATGCCCTACCCTCTTTTATGTTCCCTAAACCTTAAATGTAGTGTTGCATTTTAGATGGATTGGCTGGAGATGGGCCCTCCGTAGTCAGCTGTCCTCTGTATTTTGAGAGGTGTAGATGACTCTGATGGACTTCATCTGCTGCAAAATGGGGCTTCTTTGGTGAGGGATCGGAACTTTATTTATCAGGCTGGACTGGGCCACAGTCTGCATGACCCAGCGTGAGCACAGCAAGAGTGGACAAGGTCCTACCAACTCTTCAGGCTGGGCTGCAACACAGGCTCCGTGACCCACCTAGTCCTGGGGCTCAGATGCCTCTGTCATTTCTGTGAGATTGGGGAGATCCTTTCAGGTGTGCGTGTCATCACCACCTGAAGCGACTCATTGGAGCGATCACATCACCGGAGCCACCTTGAAGCTGATCGATAACCTGAGCTGCCTATTAATTGTTTACAAACTGTTGACTTCTCCACTATTAAATGGAAGGACTTGAACGTAGATGACGCGCCCAGCAGGAAGCGAGCCCAATTGTTTCATTTATATATGGGTATCATTCAGTGTGTTGCTTTGTGAGGAGACAGGAAGCCTCGTGGGTAGGAGGTTGTCCTTAAGCTAGTTACTGCCAGGAGCAAAATTAACAGAAAATTTCCCCTATCAGTAAAAGTGGCTAGTCTGAACGATTTGCCACCCCAAGTAACAGTCAGAGGAGGATTCTCTGAAACACAGAGGTATATGTTTGGAGGTAGAAGGGCATCACTATGGAAATGCACAGCCTGTTGCAGACAGCCAGGTGAGGCAAAGGGAAACAAGTACAACACAAAGAGCAAAAAAGATGCCATTCGCTAAAAATAGGAGGTTTAAACAAACCTCTAGACATGTCTGTAAGAGTTCATGGTACACATGGCCTCTGGAGAGTAGGGGTAGATCCTAGGAGCCCAGCTCTGGTCCTCTCCTGTCCTTCTAACTCTAACTACTGAGGTGGGAATATGCACCCTGAATACAAGTTTGCCCCAAAGGGCCTGGCAAAGGGACAGAGGTTTGACACTTTCCTGAGTGCACATGCACTGATAACAGTTGCAACATTATTTGGCCTTTATATTTATAATATCTCAGAAAATCAGATTTTTCCTTTTTGTATCAGAGTCTTTTTTTTTTTAATAAAGCAGAGTTTTGCCGTTTTACCTTTTCTGGTTGAAGATAACAGATGTGACGCCGATGCTTACCTAACATCTGTTATCTTCCTAACCTCTGTGCTGAAGTAGACGTGAACCAATCTTTAATAAAGTCTCACACTCTGCTCCAAAAAAAAAAAAAACATGAAAACTCCTGAGAATCTGAAGAAACATCCCAGGGAGAGGAACCTCCTGAGTACTGGAATGCCAGAGAGAGCCATGCAGTTTCTAGCCCCTGGGAATAGAAACCAAGGGGAGGAATAGCCAAGTGGCAGAGGAGAGCTCACTGGGGAGCTGGGAGCAGCTTGACAGGGTGAAAGTCAGGGACATGCACTACGGAGCTCGAAGGGACGGAGAGAGAAGGACCATGGCTGGGATCCTACGATTTATGCCTGCTCCCCAGGGGTAGGGTGTGTAGCCAGTAAATGTTTGCCTTTTCTTTTTTTTCTTTTTTTTTTTTCTTTCTTTTTTTTTTTTTTTTTTTTGGTTTTACAGGACAAGGTTTCTCTGTATTGTTTTGGAGGCTATCGGTCCAGCCCAGCCTCGAACTCACAGAGATCCGCCTGCCTCTGCCTCCCGAGTGCTGGGATTAAAGGCGTGCGCCACCATCGCCCGGCGCCTTTTCTTATATGGAAGGGAGACTGTAAGTTTTCCTCATACAGTTTTCCTAAGGGGATGGTAAACATGCCTGCAGGCTAGTTCCCCTGTGGCCTGGTCATAAGTAACTCCAGTTTTCTGTTCCTGTTGTGGTATAAACTTGGATTGAGACCACAAGTGTCTTAGGTGGAATTGATGTCTGTAAACTTGGCTAAGGAAACAGCCTGTTGCTCTGGCTAGCACTGGTGGTTGTGCCATTGCTGCCAGCCATGGTTAATACTCATGCTCACACTGATACAAGGAATGCAATGCACTGTTCAGCTGAGCATGACTTTCTTAACTCCTGCCGGTTATTAACCATACCAATCTTGTTTATTTTTTAGGTTTTACCATGTGGTTTGTGGGCATGGTGATAAATATCCATTCAGACCACATCCTGAGGAATCTGAGAAAACCCGGGGAAACAGGATACAAGATCCCCAGAGGTACGTACAGAGAGGGATCCTTCTGAAGGGTCGCTTTGCCTGTGGCCACCCGACCTTCATTTCTCAGCTCTGCGAACTCAGCATGGTATTTAGTGACTGAATGGTTAGGACTGTCCTCTTACAGAGGCCCAGGTCTGGCTTTGTGGGAGATGGTTAAGCAGTGGAAGGTATCTGTGTTTGGAGGTGGGAAGAGAGGACTTTCAGGCCTTATGTCCAGCACTGTGACAGAATGGCTGCTTTCATGGAATCTCCCTCTTGAAAACTATATAAAAATATCATATGGGATTTTTTTTCTTCAGGAAAACGTTTAAAAATACATTATTGTGTTATGGTTATGGTGGTTTAAATGTAATTGGCCCCCATAATCTCATAGGGAGGGACACCATTAGGAGAGGTGTCTTTGTTGGAGTGGATATGGCCTTGTTGGAGGAAGTGTGTCACTGCGGGGGTGGGCTTTGAGGTCTCCTGTGCTCAGGATATCCCCCAGCATCCCAGTCAACTTCCTGTTGCCTGCATGTCTGCAAGATGTAGAACTCTGTTACTCCTGCAGCACCGTGACTGCCTGCATGCCACTGTGCTCCACCATGATGATAGTGGCCTGAACCTCCGAACTGTAAGCCAGCTGCCCCAGTTAATTGTTTTCCTTATAAGAGCTGCTGTGGTCATGGTCTGAAGAAAGACGTGAGCTTCCAGGGAAATGCCGTCATCAGGAGGCCGTCTGAGTGTGTGACAGTGTGTGACTACTACCCCTCAGGCTCACTCAATTTCATGGCCCTTGGTCAATCTGAAAAACCTAAAGCTGTGGATGACGTTCCATGTGGTGTTGGTCTGGTACAGCCACTGACCTGGCAGCAAAGTTCCAGAGGCGCCTGCCTTCAGCCACAACCTCATAGCCCGCATGGCAGCCCCATGCCCCAAGGGAGAGATGTGCAAAAGTCGGTGTGTCTAACGAGGAGCTAGGGCATTGTGTTTCAGAGCTCTGTGGACTGGAGGGTGGGATAGGAGTAGATTTGAAAGTGGAGACGGCCCTGCAGAGCCAATAGCTGTGCACACAGCAACTAGAAACCAGTCAAGGCTCTAAAACCAAGGCGGCATCACAGGTGAGCTACAACCTTGATGAAGAAAGCACACGAGGTTTAAAAATAAGAGGTACAAAAAAAGTAAAAGAAAACCACATCAAATTTCAAGTCACTCCAACTCCCTAGAGGCAGGAAGCAGCAGAGCCAGCCTCCAGGAATTGCAGTCGTGTGATAGGCTGTTGTGTGACTTTTTCTGAGGGAATGTAAACAACTATTTCCCGAGACAGGCCAGGGCACCGATGACAGACCAAAGAAAGGATTCTAATTCAGCCTTGTTAAATGAACCAGTGAGCTGATTGGTGTGGTTTACAGGAGCATGGAGGACTCGGGGGCAGCTGTGTCACCCACAGCCCACCCCGGTGGGTAGTGACTCAGGGAAGCTGCACTGCTGGAGTTCCCCTGTCTGAACTGCCCATTGGCAGCTTGAAGGGTTCCCCCACCCTGCAATGACTGCCTTCATAGTTTGAGGGGTGCCTTGTGGACCCTATTGCTCTCAGGAGAATCCTGAGCCATGTAAATGCTGGCTTCCTAGGCTCGGTATGTGTGGGGCAATTTCTCAGTTTCATACACCCTCCTCTGTGCGGCCATGTTGCAATCTGAAGGAAATAGCATGGATGTGGCAGAGGACAGGCTCTGAGGGATGGAGGAGATGGGACTGAGGTTCCGTGCTAACTGTACTCTGTCCTGAAGCCAGGTCCTGGAGAGCACATGGATACTTCCCCTGCCTCATGCCTCATATCCACATCTCTATGATAAACACCTGCTTCCAGATGTGGGGCACAAAGCCTTAGACCCAGGTGACAGAATGGAAGGATACAAGAAGTGCACAAGCCATAGCAGGGACAGGTTCGAGAAACACCACATCTAAAAGACACATCACCCTGACCAGAAGCAACTTAAGAGGAAGGGTTTGTTTTGGCTTGCAGTTGGGAGGGTAACTGGAGAGCACAGTAGAACTTCATGGCTAGAACTCCCACACCAGGGGATCAGGAAGCACTCTGAAGGTCCACCCACCCCTCAACAGCCTACATTGTCCACATCAGTCACGCTTCCTAAAAGAGCTACACACTCTCAAAATAGTGGAGCTAGGGACCAAATGTCCAAATACATGAATCTATGGGAGACATTTCATAGTCACTGATTCTTGGAATATCTGTAGAGGGCGGGATCCCCAAGGAGGGTCCTGCCTGGGCAGAGTGGTCACACAGACGCCTACAGGGGCTTTGTATACAGCAGCCTGTCCAGCTCATGGCAGCAGAGATGCAGCCTGTCCAGCTCATGGCAGCAAAGATGCCACCAAAACTTCTGTCCTTTTCCCTTTTTCTCCTTTTTCATTCAAGGTTCTCACTGTATATCCATGGCTTGCCTGGGACTTGCTATGTAGACCAGGCTAGCTCCATCCTCTGCTCTCTGCTTCTGAAGGGCTGGTATCAAAGGAATGTACCACCATGCTGCGACCTAACCCTTCTGTACACTGTGAACACATGTTGCTCTCATTGGTTGATAATAAAAGCTGCTTTGACCTATAGGAACGCAGAATATAGCTAGGTGGGAAAGTCAAACCGAATACAGGGAGAAAGAAGGGCGGAGTCGAGAGAGACATGAGCAGCTGCTCCAAAAGCAAGATGCCAGCAGACTGGTAAAAGCCACGGCCACATGGCAATACATAGACAAATAGATATGGGTTAATTTTTATATTTATTTTTTAAATATATTTATATTTATTTTTTGGTTTTTCGAGACAGGGTTTCTCTGTGGCTTTGGAGGCTGTCCTGGAACTAGTTCTTGTAGACCAGGCTGGTCTCGAACTCACAGAGATTCTCCTGCCTCTGCTTCCCAAGTGCTGGCATGAGCCACCACCGCCCAGCAGACATGGGTTAATTTAAATGTAAGAGCTAGTAAGTAATAAGCCAACCACTCCATAATTAATGTTAAGCCTCTGAGTGATTATTTAAAAGTGGCTGCTAGACAGAGAAACCTCTACTGACACTACCGCATCCAGGTTCTTTGATTGCATATTTATGTCCTAACTCAGCATATTGAAACCTGAAGAACAAGAAAGAGAAAGTCAGGACACCTTTGCAAACACACTGCAGGGGAGACAGCTGCGGAGCCTGTCTGACAGGAATGCCTCTCACTGGGCAGTGGAAATGCAGCTGAAATCCCAGTGTGGTTCATCTAGGGGAATAGAAATGAAACAGTTGCAGCATCAGTGCCCATTGGCTGGATGCCAGTAGAGCACTGCCAGCTCCAAGCCTGGCTCCCTCCCTGCTACAGCCAGAGCAGCCTGCATCCTGCAGTGAAGAGTAACCACCTCCTTGTCTTGGAGCAGCAAGTCCCCATAGGCTTCCACTGTAACGAATCTGTCTCTGTCCACCAGCCAGATCCCAAAAATAATGACTCGGAGACTTACTAATCATGAAAGCTTGGCCTTAGCTTAGCTTTGTTCCTAACTAGCTCTTACAACTTAAATATCCCATTTATAATAATCTATGTTCTGTCATTACCTCTTTTCCGTCTTGTACCTCCTGTCTCCTCTCTGTCTCCCCGCATCTCCTGTGAGCCTAGATTCTCCTCCTCATCATTCCTCTCTCCGGAAATCTCGCCTATTCCCCTGCCTAGCCATTGGACATTCAACTTTTTGTTACACCAATCACAGCAAATACATGTTCAGACAGTGTACAGATGTCCCACAACACTCCACGATGGTCTTAGAACAAGCTAATCAGAGAAGCAAAGGCTGGTGCCAGCAGCCCAGAAAAGGCAAGGTGGGAGCCGTGAAGGTAGGTAGGACATCTCTAAAGTTCATCATTTCTGATCTTTGAAGTTAAGATGCACACCAAGGACAACAAAAGCAGCCAGCAGTCCCCACAGAAGGACGTAAAAGATGGAAATGAAAGAGAGAAAGAAATGAAGCCTGAGAGACTCCATTTCATGATAGCTGCACAAAGCAAGGGGCGGGGGTGGGGGGGCTAGGTGTGCCTGTTGGAGGAGATGGAACGCACCCTGAAAGCTAAGAAAGCCTTGGCAGAGATGTCCAAGCCTCAAGGCTGCCTTTCAGAAGAGCTCATCACACACCGGGGGAAGCTGACAGAAAGTCGTCAGCTGCACCTGGAGAATCCTCTGTCTGGTGACTACTCAGATCCTTGAGGTACCCCCCGAAAGAGGAAACAGGCTTTTGCCATAGCATTCCTTGTATCTGCTCCCTCACTGGTTTTAAGGGCCCAGGGCATGGGGGATGTGGTCACCGAGGTGCTGTGACAGCTCTTAGTCTTAAACTGACCAACTTTCAGCATGCTCTGAATTTCAAGAGGCTCTTCCAGTGTGACACTTGACATAGTCGTATTTTCTCTTGCTTGGTGGTGGTGTCCATGCTTAAAGATGGAGCCACGCCCTGCAGAGTTGTTTACCAGAGCAGACAGTTACACTGTTGAGGTTCCTTTGCTGGTTGATGCGAAGCCAGGCATAGATGTGGAGGTATGATCCCTACTTGTCTATACATGTAGGTGCAGAGAAGGTGCCCAGACCTGGCAATCCAGTTTGGGGTAAAGGGCCAGTGCCATGGGCTGTAGGTGACAGTGACAGTCCGATGCTCTGTTGTTGTTGTTAACGAGGTAAAATATTTTAAAAGGGACTTAAGTGCTTGACTGGCTGGCTAGCAGGCCCCAGGGATCCTCCTGTCTCCATCTCTCCAAAGCTGAGGAAGCAAGCGTGTGCTGCCACGGCTGGTTTTTTGTGTGAGTGGTGGGTTTGAGACCAAGTCCTTGTGCTTATAGGGCAAGTGACTGCCATCTGACCTGCCCTCAAGCTTTATGAAATTAGCATACATTAATGTATTAGGCAATGCATTCCTTTGTGACATTTTACACACACTTGGCATGCACTGTCTTGTGACACGGCATCCTTCCCCTGCCTCTATTAAAGGGAGAACAGCTAGCAGAGTGGTGTCTGGGATTCCTAGCCATGTGCTCGAATCCGCGAGTACTTCCGCGAGGTAATGAACTCTCCACACTGGACACTCAAGGGAAAGGTCACTTAGTGTCCCCGGGTTGGAATGGTGTGGCATTGGAAGGGAGGCTGCAGAGGTTCCCACTCTGAGGACTCAGGCAGTTTTTCTCATTTTTCATTCTTATTCTTCTTACTCACTATGTGAGTATGTGTATGTGTGTGTGCGGCACACACATGCTACATCACATGTGTGGAGGTCAGAGGACAACTCATGGGAGTCAGTTCTCTCCTGCAACCCTGTGGGTTCTGGGGGCTGAACTCAGGTCGTCAAGCTTGACACCTACTCTTGATCACACTCCCTGAACCTGGTCCTTCTTCGCACGCTGATCCCAACCCTGGAGCTCCAGCTTCTTCCTTAGATATGACCTATACTCTGAGTCCCTTCTCACATGCTGAGATAACAGTCATGTACCACCACGTGTGGCTACTTTTCCTCTGGGGTGAGTGAGACAATATCATCCCAAGGAAGGGCTTGAAGCAACAAATTATCCTTCATAGTCCCCTGGGCTCTGGCCACAAATACATGCAGATAGGAATTCTTGGAAGCACAGAACCTGAGAAATAGCTCCAGGGGCTTGGACCTGACTGGGATAGTAAGGGAATGAAGAAAAAGACAGACACAGACAGTCAGACAGAGAATCTGGGATCCTATGGGCTGGGCTGTCTGATGGTGAAACTGCAGCCTTCTGGAAGCTCATTGTGTTTATTATACTCGGTTGAATTGACAGCGGAGGTTACTGCATAGAGCTGATGAGGAACTAGGCTGTATGGTGTAGGACTGGATCAAGGAGCAAGGTTTAGCTGATCTTGATGGGCAGTCTCTCTAAGGGAGCTCTGGCTCTGCCCCTGCCCCTGCCCAGCTCTCTGCTCATCCTACTCAGCCTCAGGTTCTCCTCGATAACCCCGCCCCCCTTGTCAGCCTCCCAAACTTGACTCCTCCCCCAAAACTCTCCTAATGTATGCTGCTTTCCACAAACTACTACTAAAATTTACCACAGGAAAGGGCTGCTTCCAAACCCTGCTGGCAGAGGACGCAGTGGCTACCTTGAGTGACTTTCTTAGCAAAACCAGTTTTTCAATCAGATCAGATCAGCAGTCTTTTTGTGACCTCTGCCTCCTCCTACTCTGACAGCTTCCCTGCCAAACCTTCCCGTTTCTTTTTTCCTTCTGCTTCCCACTCCTTCCCCTGCTGGCCAGCCTAACGCGGGAGCTGCCACTCCCCTCATACGGCTGTCTGGCCTGGTTTGTAGTCACCTCTCTCCCTTTTCTCTTTCCGTGTAGGAGGCTTGTTTGAATACGTCTCTGCAGCCAACTACTTTGGGGAGATCATGGAGTGGTGTGGCTTTGCGCTGGCCAGCAGGTCCCTCCAGGGTGGAGTGTTTGCCCTGTTCACATTCAGCACACTGTTCACCAGGGCGAAGCAGCATCACCAGTAAGTTTGGAAACACATCTGCGAATCCGCAGTTTGCTCTCTAAACTCAGCATCACAGTTTCCAGGCTAGACTTTCCTAAGGCTAACATCAATTTGAGTCGCTAATCCCGGCTGCTTAAAGGAGAGAACTGGAAGAATGGAACCTGAAGCTGGGAGTGGGGGGGTGGGGGTGGGGGGTGGAGTCCTCCCTTGTGCTGGCAGGTAGGTGTCTTCACATGAAGAGGGAATGACAGATTTTGATCAGAGAGTTGGGGACCATGCCTTTGTCACTGTGCTATTGGTAAGAAGTGATGCCACGACCAAGGAACACTTAGGAAAGAAAGCATTCAACTGGGAACTTGCTTACACTCTCAGAGGTTTAGTCCATTATCTTCCTGGTGGCAGCATGGTGGCATGCAGGCGGGCACTGGAAAAGTAGCTGAGAGCCACATGCTGTCTGAAGGTGGGTTGGGGGCCGGGGGGTGGGGGCACTGAACTTGGCATGGTTTTTGAAGCCTCAGAGACTACCCCCAGTGACACAGTTCTTCTTACAAGACCACACCCCCCCAATCCTTTCATATCCTGCTACTCCCTGGTCACTAAGCATTCAAGTACAGACCACCGCAACCTGAAAATCCCCAGAGCTGCTGAGAAAGACAGGGCTGTAAAGAAGTAAGGGCAAGTGCCTGTGACAAAGGTGACTTACGTTACCAAATGACCAAGAAATAGTTAGGATAAAAAAGAAACTGCTCTTTGTCTGTGGGATGGCCTAGTCCGTTGACCTAGCTGCAGAGAGAGGAAAAGTAACAGCTTTGTCCCATTGGGATGGGAGAGACCTAGACTGGAAGTCTGTAAGTGAATTCTGGCTTGGGTATCTGATGGGGCTTCCCCCTTCCTCCTAGTTGTAGTTTAGATGCCTACCTCTATACCGTCCTGTTCTTTCACCTCACAGTATATTCTGGGGACGAGTAGCAGGCGCCATCTGCTTCCCTACTTTACTTAAGTCCCTCTAACTCTCCTGCATTCCTCCATCTCAGAGGTCAACACCTACTTCTGTCAGGGAACAGGGCAATGGCTGCTGCAGCGGCTTCATGCTAAGATGCGGCAGAGTCTCCTGGTTGGTTGCTCAGGTCTAAAAGAGAAAGAACTCTGGCCAGGTGACTCTTGGGGCTGGTCCTGGTGGCTTTGATAGCATTTTGGTAGGCAGTATATCTTGGGCTCTTCTTGCAGAACCATCTGTAGTAGCAAAGAGCCAGATGGAATGGAGAGGAGAATGCTAGAGGCCACTTTAGTGTAGCCCAGAGTAGGTCAGCCATTACCCAGAATGTCCCACATCCAAGGCTGCTGTTGAGATGATGAACCCCAGATCTGCTTTCAGGCATGTTGGTAGCTATTGGAGTGATTAGAACCACAGAGAGGGAGAGGAGGGGAGGGGAGGGGAAGGGAGAGAGAGAGGGAGGGAGGGAGAGAGAGAGAGAGAGAGAGAGAGAGAGAGAGAGAGAGAGAGAGAGAGAGAGAGAGAGAGAGAGAGAATTTAATCACTATTTGATTATTAGGTTAAAACAATCAATAGAGGACCTGTTTCTCTTGGCTTCACATAGGTGCTGCAATGCTGAATTAAACTCAATGTCTAGGGAGTATGATCCCCTACCATTCCAAGGAAAGCATGCCACTCACAGTCGTACCCTGGGCTGTCCCTTGCTGCTGGGTATTTAGGATCACACCTGTGGCCAAAACCAGCCGCCTCTAACTTTTGAGTGTCATGACCTCTCAAGGGCCTGGTTCTCAGGGATGATGGCATCAGAGGAGCCTCTTCCCCCTTTCCCTTTTAGCAATATGAAGGTGAGTCAGAATCAAAGACCTTCCTTTGATGTGGTTTCATTCCAAAGCACAGAGGAGATGACTCTTCTTTGTGATCCTCCAACTGGTTAGAGCTCACTGGTTGGGGTCTCAAGGTAACCCCCTACACACACACACAGTTAATACATTCTGAGACAGGGTAAGGGGAGAAATGGTCCCCTTTTAGTCTCTCTTACTACATTAGCATAGCCTCCAAACATAGTTCTTAAAGACCCAGAAGATCAATATGCCAGCTACTGTGTAATATTTAGATAAAGCTTGGACATTTTAGATAAAACCGAACACTTAAATAAATTTTGATTTTTTTTTTTCTGAGTCAGTTCTTGTTATGAAGAGTGGACCTGTAACTTCATTGATCTAAGCAGAGGTTTGGTATCAGTGTATTAAACTTTGACCTTTTGCACATCTTAGTTTCCTAGTAGGGTTCTTATCACTGTGATGAAATACCATGACCAAAGCAACTTGGCAAGGAACTGTTGGAACAAGTTTGCCCATTGAAAGCAAGCTGGGGGTGGGGAGAGAGAGAGATCTTGGGTCACAGTCCCCTTTCACCTACTTGAGTTCCTTCGTCCACCTGGATGGGAATGTCCAGTCTTGTCAATCAGCAGGGAACAGCTAGTAGAGTCTAGTCTGTCCTCAGGAGAGATCACACTATGTGGCACATCTTTCCCATGGCTCGTACTCTGCGTATGCAGTTTCCTCCTGCAGTAAAACCACACCAGCTCTGAGATAAGCCAGGAGTCACTTTTGCTGCATGGATTCAGCAACCGCTCTACCCCAGCTTCATTCACTTGTGTTCACAGAGCCAGACAGAACGCCAGGTTCAGGAGGAGGCAGAGAGACGCCCACGCCTTAGCCCATTGATGTACTACTAGGGGAGCCAAGGAACTAAGATTTGGCTGCTAGTCTTGGGACCTATCCCCCTACAACTCAGAAATAATTCTTGTCATCCTAATTCTTAGAGGGAAGAACCAGGGCACAGTCAAAACCAGATCACAGCAAAGCAGGAGTCCAACAGTGTAAATTACTCGTTACGCAGTGTCTCAGACTCACTCACAGTCTCCTGGGCTCTAAAGGGCTCAGACAGCTCTGCAGCCTCTGCAGCACAGAGTTCATCTCACTGACTCAGGCCAGCCCTGCTCTGTAGCTGCTGCTGTCCCTGGTGGTCATCCACAGTCCTGATGCTTCCTGTAGCTTTGTGATACAAACCTGTGGGAGACCTACACATTGTGGATGTCAGCTACCAGCATGACTTTCAATTTGACCTCCTCGGGACTCCTCTGTGTGCTGACACACTCACAGAGGTCTCATCTCTATGACATTGGTCTCTTATTAATCACAGATCACTTGGATTCTGTGCCACTGGAATCTAAACACCTACTGTCCTTACTGCCACATGTTGCTGATCTTTACATCTGCAGCATTTGATAGGACTACTGAATGGTGACTTGTCTCTAATTAGACAAATGAGGTTCGTACTTTTGAAAACTGGATCTGGGAAAGACTGAACAAGAAGTGGTTGAGTTCATTATGGAATACTTTCCTCTGACAAATCAGGGACGGAGAAAGTCCCTCTCGACATTGGCATGGGAAATGTCCGGGAAACGAATGATCCCTGAGTTTTCCCCAATGAGAGCCTTACTAGTGAAAAAAATCCCAAGGCGTTTTGTGTTGCCAGGGAAACCAGGGTCCATTATCTGGGCTCTCAATCTCATCAATAACAAAACTGAAAGTTGGCATCAGGAGGAGGCTGGGAGACAGTGTTGTTAGGGTTTGAGAGAAAACCATAGGGCAGGCGAGGTGTGCATCGTGGCAGCTGCTTGGGGGTGGGAGGATATGACGGACAGAAAACGAGACCAGCATGCAGTGGGAGCCTGTGGCAATGGGAGTCAGGGAGCAGCTTACATGGCAGCAGGCATCGAGAAAGCACAGGTGCCCAAGAAAACAGGCTCGGGCTTTGACCAGTATCGAAAGGAAGAAAAAGGAAGTCAGACTTTTAAACTCTGGAAAGAGGGCACATTTAGCAGAGGTCCATGAGCAACTACACTGAGGGCTGGATTTCTCAGAGGGGAAAGTGCATTGTCTCGTTGAGGGTTAATTATTCCTCCTGTCTCTTTAACACTGCTTTGCATGAATGTGACTTCCTGAGGGTCCCTTGGCCAGGTGACTAACAGGCCCAACTGAATGAACTTTTTAAATGAAGGAGTCAATAGTATAAACTGTTCTACTCAACTCATTGGAGTAGATCAGAATGGAAGGCCCCACCCAAGGCCAGCCGTAGGTTCCGTGCCTTTGACTAGGAGCAGATCATTTTCTTAATGGGCCTCAACAGATAGCCTCAGTAGCCTCTACTATAACATTTTGTCCCTAAGAATAAGGAGCTTAAAATCACTTCGAAAATGGGCCAGAGTTGGGGGAAGGGGTACGTGTAATCAGTGTAATCATGTTCATGTCCAAGTCCATGTCCATCCACCATGAAAGAACCAGAGTTTCCATTGCACCTCCCTGAGAGACTCCAGGCAGGGCATTCAAGCAGGAGCGAAGACACCAGAGCACCCCCTTCTGGCCAGAGAACTGAAGACATGTCTTGCTTCTGACCAGGAAGGATGGCCATTGGAGTCCCTGCCCCTCAACTGCTTAGCTAGTTCCTGTCTCAGGTCTGTGTCTCTGCAGAGGGACTTCAGAGTTGAAAGTGCTTTTGTCATCGGTTCTTTAAATCCTAAAGACTAGCTCAGTTCTGTGGAGGTATATTCAGAAATAATCCCTTTGCACGATCTTGTCATGTTACCTTGGCTGGTCTGGAATTGAAAATCCCATTGCCTCAGCCTCTCAAGTAGCTAAGAGTACAGGCATATAATAATAGAGTTAGTTTATATGTATTTTAAATAACCCAGTGAACCCAACAACTATACCATCAGATAAATTACTCAGAAGAAGACCCATTCCCAGCTTTGTGTTCACTGCAGTGTAACAAAATAACATTGATGGGCAGTGGAACTGTAGTAATAGCTCTGGAACTTCCATTTATAAATGCTCCTATTGATGGTCAAGCCTTAGGCCTCTAGCTGCTGTGTTTGCTAACAAGTGTTAAAATTAAAGAGATTTAATGGGAGGATACCTCCTGTGGGAGCCGGAGCGGCCATACTTACTTAGCAAAACACTGAGTGTACGACAGATCACAACTCTTCAAGTGGCAGATTAGATTACAGACCTGTGCTCGTTCAAGCAAAAACGCCTGAGCCTGAAGATCAACCATAGAGGAAACTGACTGAAACAGTATAATGATTAACCTATTTATTAAGTTCAGTGTCCCTTGTAAAAACACCTCAGTGTGTTTTCAGGATATAGTGATGAAACTTTTGCAGTAGTGATTTAGAAAAAGGAAGACAAGAAAGAATGTGTTTGTGAAATGCTGGCCATCCCCTCTATAGACTCGGAACACAACTAGGCTCCTTAGTTTCCATTCGTAGTCTGCCAGTTTCGTGGTCGGCCTCCCCAGCTGACTGCCTGTGTTGATGCACTGAAAATACGTGTTTCGAGAGAAGGGCTGAATTGTGGATGTCACCCAGTTGTATTTTTTGGTACATGTCAGCAACCCATCCAAAAGGAAAAGTGAATTATCCAGGTCACTTCTGAGATACACCTCAGATACTTGCAAGTGATTATAATATGGATAAGGACCTTATTGCAAAACAAAACAAAACAAAAAAACACTTAGAGCTGACAAGATGGCTTAGTAGGTTAAGGCACTTGCCACCAAGCCTGAGAATCTGAGTTCAATCCCGGGTTCCTACATGGTAGAAAGAAAGAACCAATTCCCAGAAAGTTGTCTTCTGACCTCTATACATTTGTCACAGTGTATATGTGTATACACACACACACACACACACACACACACACACACACACACACACACAGATTTTTAAAATGTATATAAAAAAAAAGGCTAGGTATTTCTTGCATAATCACTTTCGTTACCATCTTCTAAGATGCTTAAATGGCAGAATGAGTTTGGTTTCTAAATCCTTTTTTCTCTCACTTTAGGTGGTACCATGAGAAGTTTGAAGATTACCCCAAATCAAGAAAAATACTGATCCCATTTGTGCTTTAACTGCTTTCAGTACCATTGCCTTAGAAAAGATCCTTCCTCATGAGGCTGTCTGGACACTTGAAAATTAATTGTTTTCCTTAATTCTCATGCAGCTCCATTGTTTTCAGGAAGGGCTGGTAAAGCAGTAAACCGATTGTAAACTAATCCCACTGTGTGCTGTTGCCAGGCCAGGAGTGAGGAACCCTGGGTCGTTGCAGCTAAGGTGTCTCTGGTTTCAAATGTGCCTCTTTGGGGTTTAGATTTGTTTGTTTTAAAACTTGGTGTTTTTGTTTTCAGTTTTTATCAAGATAGGGTTTCACTGTGTAGCCTCGGTTGTCCTGGAACTCACTCGGTAGACCAGGCTCACAGAGATCCGACTGCCTCTGCCTCCCTAGTGCTGGGATTAAAGGCGTGCACCATTACACCCATTGTTTGTAATGTTTGAGACGAGGTCTCCCAGTGTAGACCAGGCTGGCCCTGAACTCACAAGGTTATGTGAGGCCTCTCTCCTAAAGGTCTATTTGCCTCCACCTCTCTAGTACACCAAACCAGGCAGTGTCTCTGGGTTCTGTGATGCAAAAGTCTAAGAAGAAACAACTGATCCCACCACCTCTTACAACCAACCAACCCTGCAAGGAATGCAAGCAGGTCAGCACCCTGCCTCCTCTGTGGATGCATGTTCTGCCTGCTCAGCCCTGGCCAGAGAGGCCTGGCGGTGTAGGGGAGTCACAGCCCAGGAGAGATCACAGTCTGCTGTCCTTTGCAGTTGGGGACTTGAGCCCTTTGACCCCAGAGGCTGGAAAAAGATCGCTTTCACTCATGCAGTGTCTGCATTTCACTCTGTCCACATGCTGTGTCCCAGGACAGGTGGGACGATGGAGTGTGTCCACTCACTCACCGGCCCTGCTTTTGATCTTCCTTTGGGCTAGGCAGGACTGGAATTCTTTAAGGCACTTTAAAAACATATTTTATCATTATAAATCAAAGCTGCAGAACAGAATCTCTTATTTTGAATGCACCCAAAGACCAGTGATGGCACATGCCCAAAATCCCAGCACTTTCTAGGGAGGCTGAAGTGAAAGGGACAGAAAACTCCGGGCTAGCCTGGGCTGTGTAGGGAGACCCTGCTTGGAAAAAAAAAAAAAAAAAACTAAATAACCAGTACCAATTGGTAATACTCCAAGGAGGAGGCTGCAGTATGGCCACCCAAGTACCAGCTTGAGAGAGAGGTCTCCAGCCAGGACACTAACTCCACTGTAGCTTTGCAGTCTGGGGACCACTGGTGAAGAGCCATCACCGCTGGGCAGACCAGCACTGCCCCAGGGCAATGCATTCAATACTTCCCATTGTCATCAGGAGAAGGGATGGGACAGTGTGCTCTCTGACCCCACTAAAGATGCTGCAATAGCACCTCCTGGCACACCTGACAGTGTGCACAGTGCCCCCACCCACCTTCCCAGGTCCACCTCCAGGTACCCACCCCCTCCTTCCTTAGCTCTTTTGTTCTCATACACAAACCACTCTCTGTGCATCTGATGTGCAGAACATCCAAAATTGGCGCAGCAAACTCCATGGTGTGGCTGTTTCCATTTTAATAAAAAAGCAATGCTTAAAGTGCTGGGGGGGGAGTGCTCCACCCTCCACCTTCCCTTTGTCTTCTGACCAAACAATTGCTTGAAAACCCAAAGCACTAAATACTGTAGCTCTCCTCTCAATACCTCAGAAGTGAGGCCTGCCTGGTGTGTTCTGGGAGGTTCACATGGAAGGAGGTACTCAGCCGAGATCCTGGGGATGTTTGCTGTGAACTTGACCTCCGCTGGAGGAGGGCGTGATACCAGAATGGAACTCAGGACTCTTGGTTGCCAGACAGATGCCCTGACACTGAGCCACACGTTAGCCCTGTGGTACATCTTTGTTCATTAAGGACCAAGCTGCCCACGGGCTTGGTGCTTGTTCCGTCCACATGCTGAGTGAGAGATTAATTTAGAAGGAATCCTGTCCTAAAATTACACTCTACTTCATTTCTTAAAATTCTCACTTACAGAAACTGTGATTGTTCAGGAAATTAATAAAATTACAGTTCCAAGTCCAGTTGTATTGTTTGTCTTGGTGGTTGGTTGGGACCATCACCTATTTGGCGTTCAGCCCCAGAAGCTGACCTCTTTCCCAGTGTTGGGCGGTCCTTGAATACCCTTGGTGAAGTTGCATAAGTCATGGAACCCTTTTATGGTTTTAATTAAGGTTGTTTTAGATACTCAAGTGAAGATCTTCCCCAGTTGGTTTTTAACTGGGATGAAACGAAGCTATGGATGTGTGTGGCTTCACCATGTCAAGCTATGCTGCTAAATTACTAAAGGAAGTCCAGCTTTTCCTGTTACCATCCTCATGATTCCCAGTTTGTCAGCATTTGACACCCTTAATTTGCCGTCATTTGCTGCATGCATTAGCAAGAACCTGGAGGAAAGCCTTGAAGATTCTCTGGATTCCTGTATAATTTGGGCACAAATGGCTTTTGAGTATCTTATGTCCTTCTGTGATTATTGGTGTTTTCTGCCTTAGCCAGTAGGATATTTTCTTTCCCCGTGTTAAACACCATTTACTTGTTGGGCCAGCAAGATGGCTCAATGAGCAAAAGCATTTGCTGAACAGATCTGGCCACCTGAGTTCAATACCATGTAGAGATGAAAGAGAAGAATCTACTCCAATGTTGTCCTCTGGCATACCATGCCACATACACACCGTGGCACGTGCATGCTGCCCCCACAGTGATAAATCAAAAAAAAATTTCTTATTTTGAGATTTTTTTTCAGATGTACTTAATACAGAAAAGAAATGAGAAAGATTTTTACAACAGGTGTGGTGAATTTGGGTGGTTACAACACCCAACACTGCACTGACACTCTAAATTATCTTGTTTAAAAAAGACGTATATGGGTGTCTTGCCTTCATGTATATCTATATTATACCACATACATGCAGTACCCATAGAGGATAAAAGGCATCGAATCCCCTGGAACTGGAGTTAGAGATGTGAGCCACCATGTGGTCTGGGTGTCAAGCTCTGGTGCTTTGGAAGAGCAGTCAGTGCTCTCAACCACTGAGCCGTTAATCCCACTCCGATGTTCATCTTTTTTATCCTAAGCTAAGCTAATTTTGTGTTTGACTTTACCTGGCTTTTCTGTCTTTAGGTGGCTATTTCATTTCACTCACAGCTGCTTGCAGACAAGTCCTGCACAGGCTTACTTTCTTAGAAAGCTTGTTTCAAGAGTATGCAGCTCTGTATCCTATAAACAAGACCCTCTTTTCTTCATCGCAACAATTTTCCTGTGGGGCAAGAAAGATGCCTCAGCAGTTCCCAGCACCCATATCGGGGCAACTCATGATTGCCTGTAACTCCAGCTCCAGGAGATCAATACTGTCTTCCAGCCTCCCTAGACACCTGTGCATGTACGTGTGCACTCACACACTCACACTCACACACACTTAACAAAAATCTTTACAAACAAATGTTTATATAATTATGCTAAATAATCTCTAATTTTACTTTAAGATTATTTTTGATCCAGAGACTTTTTTCAAGGATTAAAAACTTACTTTTAATATCTTACAGATTTTATAACAGACATAGAATGCAATTTCTTACTTTAAAAAATAGTTTCAGAAGCCGGGCTTTGGTGGCTCACGCCTTTAATCCCAGCACTTGGGAGGCAGAGGCAGGTGGATCTCTGTGAGTTCGAGGCCAGCCTGGTCTACAAGAGTTAGTTCCAGGACAGCCTCCAAAGCCACAGAGAAACCCTGTCTCGAAAAACCAAAAAAAAAAAAAAAAAGTTTCAGTTCTCTTTTATTGATAATATAACTGAGATATTTATTTTATATGCCTTAAGATTGAATGGAATAATTAGCTACAGTATGGTTCAATTTTTACTAAGATATGACAAGAAATCTTTACAGGCAAAAAATGCAGAAATAACATTAGCAGCTTAGATTTAATGTCTTAAAAATTACATCAATTCTACAAATCACTGCCTTTAAAAACAGAGGGTCTACCTCTTCTACTCCATGTGTCATGCTTACAGCAAAAGAGAAAAAGTGCTCTAACACAATGATCAGACTCCTTATATTCTAAACAACTTTCTTTAAAATGTAACAATCAAATCGTATTTTATATTTACACTTAGGAGTATAACACACCAAAATTACTTTACATGAAAAAATTTGTATCTTGACATATATCTTAGAAACATTGCTTCAAATATATTCATGGTCCGCGTAAGTTTTTTAGTACACATCAAGAGATTTAAGACAAACATCTACAATGCTACTCTCCTTTTAATAGCAGAGATATTTAATTTTCATTATTACTGCCTTTGGGAAATGCAGTGGCTTTTTAAAACTCATGAAAATCAAAATACCTGGTAATAGCATTTGAACAGAACCTGATTAAGTCTCTACTTTTTAAAAACAATACTAATTTTATTGAGAAGTGAAGAGGACTAAGGATGTAGCTCAGTCGTAGGTAAATCACTTGCCTGGGATGTACAAGGTCCTAGATTCAATCCCCAAAGAAAGGAAAATAAAAATAAAGAAAAACTTTTGAAAACAATGGAGGAAAGGGTGTCCTTTTATCAACTGGAGAGGAAATCTAAGAAGAAACATAACAAGAGCACTCCTTTGTTGCTGGCTATGTTTCACAGAAATACACAGTTAACACAGTTAAATACTCACTTCTCACCCTGCTACAATAAACTAAGTCTGCTGATTTAACGATGCTACAAAATGGCAGAGTGCTGGAGATGTAGTTCAGAGGTAGAGTGCTTATCTACCGAGATAGGGGAGAGAGACCCTGAGTTTACTCCTCAGCACAAGGAACGGAAGCAGTGTTAGAGGGCTAGGGGTGTAGGCCATGGGTAGTGTGCAACCAGCATGCATGAGTTTGGTCCCTAGCACCTCACTAAAAAAAAAAAAAAAAGTATGGCACTTGCCGCGAACGCGCAAGGCCACGGCCTTGATTCCTCCAGCACTGTAAAAAAAGGGAAAAAAGACAATCTTAATTACAGGCTTAGTGGCTACAACAAGTACCCGGCATGCAAAAGGCCCTAGATTTGGTTCTAGTCCCTCCCCACCTCAATAACCACAATAACAGTGAAGTATGGTAAAACTAATGACAATCTCTTGAACTCCAGTCTACCTGTCCTTCCAAATAGTACTTCCAAATAATCAACAGGTTACCACTATCAGTGTAAGATGGTTTTTCAGGGTTCTAAGGTGCAGTGTTTGGCATTAACAAGTATGTTAGAGTAGGCATGGTGGCACATGCCTAGCATCTCAGTACTTGGGAGGCAGAGGCAAGAGGATAACCACAAGTCTCAGGCCAGCCAGGTCTCCACAGTGAGTTCCGAGCCAGTCAGGGTTACATATCCAGATCCCACAAAAAGAAAACAAAAACAAAATTATGCTCAGCACTTTTGATCCTATGATTTAAAAACCAACAGAAATCAAGTATTAAAAACCCAGTGGTTCCTGTGACAGGGCCAATGGCCCCTTCAAGTAATGTATCCCTCATAATTAAGGTAACACATATATATTTCCTTCTTAGAATTTACTGAGGAAAACCATCACAAGTCATATCTTTTTCTTTTAGTTAAGGTGGAAAAATTGCTTCATAAGTTCATAGGTTGTGAAAGCCACAGCTTGAGAGGAAATACAGCAGATGTAGTTCAGAGATAAACCACAACACAATCCTTTCCAAATCCCATGGTGTCCATAGACATACTTCATGGTCTCACGCATTGTAAGGCACTTTTCAAACTCCGGTAGGACTGTTCCTAACTGCATTCTCCTACGGGGCACATCAAATGGGTAGAATATCGTCTGTGCTATTGTTCCAGCAACACTACCACAAAGCACGTTTATGTGACATTGGGGTTGTCAAACGAAGGTCGGCCAAGCAGGGTGGGAGCATACGAAAGCCCAATGCTCTTCAAGGTACCAAAGGTAAAAAAAAGAGGACACACCTGCATATGGAGCCATTCCTAATATAGTAGGCATCAGACCTCTGTAGAATCCTTAGCATAAATTGTCTTGAACGCATGAATGATCCCTGAGTAGTTGTGCTCTCCTTTCACCTGGAAGGCTAGACGCACCCTAACCACATCAAGAGGGTACGTGCAGATAACTGCTGTGGTGCCTGCCATGGATCCAGCCATCAAGCTGTGCACATGACCAGAAACTCCCAGCTTTGTAGTAATGAACGTTTTGCAATGCTCAAATGCCATGAACTGAATTGTACCGTAGGGAAAGATTCGAAACAACATTGCACCATTTCCTTTACACAATCCAAGGTATTCTTCTTTTGGGGGAACAGCATGCAGTGCAGAAAGTACCCCTAAATGTTTGTAATGGTGGTTGTGAGCTTGTAATAATACCTTTACTCGATCCAAAGGAGCAACTGTGGTTTTGGTGCCGCACCTAGCAAAACCTCCGGCCAGGAAGTAACACAGCCAGTGGAAGTATCAGCACGAGGTCAGACCTTTGCTTCCAGCTGCCTGCGACCACCACCGCCACCACCATCTGGATCGGTGCCACGTCCCGAGCCTCCGCTGCCAACTTACAAAACACTGGGCAGCACCATGGCTGGAGCCGGCTCTAACAGAAAATTTTTTTAAAGATAATATATTTGGAAGAATACTTTTTCTTTTCATCAATTTGGAGTGTGTTGCTTTATTTTGTTTTGAGACAAAATTGTACTGTGTTCCAAGCTGACCTGAAACTCCATCCTCCTGCTTCAGCCTCCCAACTGTTGAAATTATAGGCATGTGCCACAGTGCCCAACTTATTTAGCTTTTTACACAAAAGGATTTTTTTAAATCCTCTATTGCGCATGTGGATATGGATTATTTTCGGCAAGTTTTCTTTGTGGCTTTTGGGTTTTCTTGGTAACCTGCAGGAAGTTCACATTTTATAACAATAACAGGACCATGTATTAACGCGTATCCTGTTTGGTTCTGTTATTGTTAATTCAAACATTAATTTTTTTCTTTATAACTGATTTAACTCCCATGTTTAGTTCTCCTTGTATTTCTGATGATGGGCTTGCTTTATGAGAGTCTGTGCCTCTTACCAGCTTAAACGTTGTCCTCCAGCTGACTGCTTCATGACTTAAAGGCTGCTTTGGCAAGAACATGACCACTTTGTCTTCTTGGTAGATACATGCATCATGTATCTATCAGCTGTTCTTTTAACTTGCTGTTGAGCTTTTAGATGGCACTCATTTTAGTCCTCTTTAACAAGTGGATTTTACAAATAATAAATTAGTTCACATTGTCTTACTAATCCCCACACCAGGATATTTCTTTAATCACTTTCTCTTACTATTTTATAAGGTTTATTAGTATTTTAGGTGTATGAGTGTTTTGTACAAATGTATGCCTGTGTACTGTATGTGAGCAGAGCCCAAAGAGGCCAGAAAATGGGGTCAGTCCCTGGAACTGAAGTTACGCACGGTTGCTAGCTGCCATGCAGATGCTGGGAATCAAACCCAGGTCCCCTAGAAGAGCGGTCTGTGTTGTTAACCACTGAGCCATCTCTCCAGCCCTCTTTTGAAAACGGTTTTTACAGATCTTTTCTCTTGCTATCTATAATGATTTGGAAAAGAAACTTCATTTAAAAAAAGGAGGACTGAGACTGGCCTTTTGATTTTACAAGTGCCTTCCGCGGTATCCGGACACGGAGGTCAGCTCAGCATGTGTTATTACATTTCCTGGTGTCTTTAAAATCCTGAACAAGCACTTGGGAAGCTGCTCTTCAGCACCTGTAGGAGGAGGCAGCCGGTAAGGAACCACCCAGATGTGTGCTTGCTTTGTCGTGGCAGGTCCTGGCCCCAGGGTACAGCCCAGTGTGGTCCTGCTAGATTGTGATGGACAGTACATGACCCTGTCTGACAGACACATAAAGCCCAGAAATCAGCTCTCTACTAGTTCTCAAGGAAAAGCAACTAGGCTTCCATCCTCGAGACAAAACCCCTCAGGCAGACATGCTGGCAGGCTGAGGCAGATATCTTTGCATTCAAGGCCAGGCTGAGCTGCATGGTGCCATACCAGCCTAGGCTACAGCATGAGACTCTGTTTGGAAAGAAAAGTTGACATGTTGGGTTTTTTTGGGGGGGTCATGGTACTTAATAGGTAGTGCCTTCTACTTTACACTGCAGGACAGCCTGGGTAAGGGGTGATGGTCCCCCAAAATCACTTCTACTCTGCTTTGTTTTTTGTTTTTGTAATGAGCTGTGACACAAAGTCACCATGTGCTTCAGAAAGAGGATGATTCTGGAGAACAAGTGACTCAAGAAGAGGAAATGCCACTTTAAAGATGACAGGAGATGAAGCATCAGCCACAGGTCATCTGTGGGACATGTACTCTAGGTCATTTGTCACTGTAACAGAATGGACAATGGACTTCGTTTCAAATCAGCTGTTTGATAAATATTTGTTTAAAAATCACCGAATCGCAATAATAATTTAAACTTGTATTTTCTTTGTGTTTCTGGGTGTTGTGAGCATTGCTGCACATGGGAATGTAGGTAAGCACGTGACACAGGGCACGTATGGACGTAGGACAACCTCAGCACATGCCACAGTGCATGCATGGAAGTTGGGGCAACCTCAGCACATGCCAAAGTCAGGACAACCTCAGCACATGACATAGTGTATGTGTGGAAGTCAGGATAACCTCAGTGCATGCTGCAGCACATGTATGGAAGTCAGGACAATCTCAGCACATGTATGGAATTCAGGGCAACCTCAGTGCATGTTACAGCACATGTATGGAAGTTAGGACAACCTCAGCACATGCTACAGCACATGTATGGAAGTCAGGACAACCTCAGCACATGTTACAGCACATGTATGGAAGTCAGGACAACCTTGGGAGTCAGTCATCACCTTCCACCTTGTTTGAGACTGAGCTTCTCTGTTGCTTTATTCCATTGTGTACAGAGCTTTATAATTTGGCCTTTAATTGGCTTATTGGGGATGGGTGGGTGGACCCAACTGGGACACTGAGCAGTATCCTGAGCATAGAAAACCTCAAAGCCCACCCACACAGTGAAGCACTTCCTCTAATGACACAATACCTACTCCAGCAATTCCTTGTCTTCTAATAGTGCAACCACCTATGAGCTTACGAGGGCCAATATATTAAAACTACTACCTTCCACTCCCTAACTCCCATAAGCTTGTAATAATACCAGTGCAAAATGCATTTAGTCCAACTTCAAAAGTTCTCATAGTCTATCACAATCTCAGCAATGTTTAAAAGTCCAAAGTCTCTTCTGAAAATCATGCAATCACTTAATTATAATGCCCTGTAAAATCAAAATCAAAAAGCAGATCACACACTGTTGTAATTTAAAAAGCAGCATGAGGGAAAGATGCCATGCAACAGAGCTCATGTGGAGAGGGGTTTTATTAGGGGAAAGGGAATGGGAAAGGGGGGAGAGGGGAGAGGAGGGAGGAGACTGGCCACTAGGGACAGGAACCGCACAAGAATAAAGAGAGGCAGAGAGGGGGAGACAAACACAGGCAGAGAAGCAGAGAGAGAGAGAGACAGAGACAGAGAGACAGAGGAGCAGAGAGGGGAGGGGAGGGAGGAAGGGAGAAAGGAAGGGAGAGGCAGAGGCAGAGAAGCAGAGACAGAGACAGAGCGAGAGCGAGAGAGAGAGAGAGAGAGAGAGAGAGAGAGAGGCAGAGAAGCAGAGACAGACAGACAGACAGAGGAGCAGAGAGGGGAGGGAAGGGGGGAGGCCCTTTTAAAAGGGAACATAGTGAATGTGCACAGGTGGTGCTCTTAGTGGCTGCAGCTGAGGGTGTATCCTGTCAGAACCCCCAGGCCAGGCCAGTACAGATGCCTGAATACTAACACATACTTTGAACATAAATGTCACAGGATATACGTCACCATTCCAAAACATAGGGAAGGACGCATAGTGAGGAAAGACTGGACCAAGACAAGGCTGGAACCAGCCTGGCAAGCTCCAAACTCTGCATCTCCATGTCAAAAACACTCTTCAGGTATCCAACTTTATTCAGCTCTTTTGACTGCAACAAATTTCTCCTGGGCCAGTCCCACTACCTGTTAGCAGCTCTCCTCCACAAGTATTCCACAACATTGGCATCTAAATCTAACATCTTGGCAATCCAGGCTTCAACTTCACAGCTTCACTTAATGGCCTCTTTAGGTCTCCACTCAGGGACACACCTGACACATGCCTGGCCTTAGAGGCTTTCCTTAGTCACAGAGGCAAATTGCATAATCCCTTTCTTATACCCTTAACTCTAAAGCCAGAACCACATGGGGCCGAAGCTGCCAAGTCCTGCTGTTTGCTGGGGCTGGAACATGGCCCCCTTGTTTAATTCCCTCTTCACCAGCTTTCTGTTTCCCACTTTCACTGTCTAAGTTTGGCTATCCTAGAACTTGTTCTGTAGACCAAGCTAGCCTCAAACTCAGAGATCTGCCAGCCTCTGCCTTCCCAGTGTGGGGATTAAAGTTGTGTACCACTACACCTGGCTCTAAGCTTTTCTTAAATTCCTTTTCACAAGAAATTTAGCTGGGTGGGATCTTGCCCTGAGGTCACCATTCCCTTTATTCAATTTCTTAATCCATTTATCTCTTTGAAAACAGGGTTTAGTTCCATTCCACTTCCTGGTGCCTATTTTCTCCACAAATTTACACTTTGTAATTTATCCTGCTCAGCTTGCTCCCTTTCATTATAAATCCTCATTAGAGTTACCACTAATAACAACACGAAGCAGTGAACAAAGAATGGTTGTCCAGGAGGCCAAAGCAACCTGGGGATAATAACATTAGCCTTTGGACCTACAATATCCCAACCTTTCCACAGTATTGTAGTTTTACAGTTAACCTCAATAAGCAGATAGAGCTTATTTCAAGGAAATCTCACTCACAACTTGGTCCTCCTGTTGGTCAAGCATCATATTTCAGCATGCAAAGGTCATATGTTATTTGTTAAATATTGTAAGGTCCTTCATATCCAGGAAGCTCACTCTTAGGATCTAGTTGAGGTTGCATGGTTGATAGGATAGCAGTCTTCAGGAGAGATGGATAGCTGGTAAGGGCCATTAAGAAATACACTTGGGGAGGTGGGGACAGGAGGGAGTTTGAGGCCAGCCTGGTCTACATAGTGGGCTATAGGACAGGCAACCAGGGCTACATTGAGAGAGCTTCTCTCAGAAAACCAAAAGAAAGGAAGGGAAGGTGGGGGAAGGGAAGTAGGAAGGAAGGAAGGAAAGAAGAAAGGAAGGAGGGAAGGAAGGAAGGGGCAAGCAAAAGAAAAACTGAATTATATCAAAGCTATTGGCCATCATGACTGGTATCTGACTGTTTTATTTTGTCCTCTGTGTCTAACAGAAATAAGATTTACATGTGACAGACAGTAGATCTAAAATTAAATAATAAGGAACACAGTTTGACCTAGTGGAGTTAGAGTAACAGATGAAGGAAATGTGTATTTTAAATAACCAATTTTTCATTTAAAAACATAATTGATTCTATAGTCACTCTATATTTATGTCATGTGTACTCATGAACTATCTCTGTATCCATGATATCATGTACTCCATGATATCTAAATAGTTAAAATGGGACTCTGGAAGAAGTCACCATGGTTTTGTCCTTTCTTCCTTTTCTTTTTTGTTTTATTAGCAAAATACAAATATTGTTTACCGTTCTAATCCTATTAGAAAGCATTATAGGACATCATAGACATTAATTTAATCAAGAAACATCGGTCCTTAAGATATAAAACATCATGAATGTTGTTATTAGAAATTAAAGTTTTTGTACAATTTAATTCAAATATTTGATTATTTCTCACTGGAGTAAATGAAGTTAAAGTGTAATTTCTAGATTTACCATACTTAAAGTTATTAATTACCATATGTAGAAGTCTTTTTCAATATATAAAGACAGCTGGTATACCAGATGGCTGTTTGTTGGGGACTGCTAGAACCTTGAACAAAATGGAGTCTGTCAACCATTTTCTTGGCCTTCTGCCTACGTGACTGCGAGCACACATGCCCTTGAGACAAAGGAAAAGGCTAACCATAAAAGTTAAATTTACACAGGGCAGCCCACCCGCCTAGCCAGGGGGAAGTAGCCCTTACAGAGTAATTGTCTTTGTTAACAAAAGATAAAAGTGTTCCATTGAATACTTCCTACCCCTCCCTAATTCCTGCACCTGACTTACGCTGACAAGCATTTGTGGAATGCGACTGATGACTGATAGAAAATTATAGCTTTGTCTTTACCGTATTTGGTGTATATTTGAGTTGAGACTTGATTGACATGCTTGTACCATCCCCTGAGGTTCTTCCTCTATAAGTTCCAGCTCGCCCCCAAAATAAACGCTCTTGATCAGCGACCGTTGTCTTGAGCCTGTTTCCTTTAACCTCTTGAAGTTTACTTTTAAGATCGGATCTGCTCGTGAAGGCCCACCAAATTAGTAGCGACCCTCATCACCTCATCCCCGCGGGTCGGGGGTCCCTTCCAGGGGGTCGCAGCTGTTTATCTCCCAACACTTTCTCCTTGGAAACCTTCTTGCCCACGCCTCTCCCACTTTCTCTTTCTGAATACTTGCCTATCTAGCTAGGGAATGTGTGTGTTGGGTTAGTTTTACATGCTGCTTTTCGGATCGACTTTCTCAGCTTTTACCCTGAGACCATCTTCTCCCCCTGGGTCTTGGGGTTACCCTGTACGTTTATGCAAATGTGAGGGGGCTCACAACACTGGGTGACCAATCCCTTATATGTGTCCTGCCAGGTGAGCCAATGCATTTCCTTCCTACCGAGGAACGGGATATATTTGTTGGGGTCCCCCATGAGACTACTCTACTTTGTACCGTGTTCCCCCTGGCAGAGCCACACCTTTGAGTGGGAGGGGACAACTGAATCTTGTCTTCAGTCTTTATTGCCAGGTATTCATAAAACTTCTGCTGTGTCTCATCAGGGTCACAGGAGGAGCAGAGAAATGCAGGGTTATGTATTTGAGGAGTGTCAGGAGACAAATGCCACACGGCAGTAAATTAAGGCACTTCAGAGACAAACTGAAATGAACGTGCTTTCAAAGGCCCAAAAGCAAGCAGAATCCAAAATGCCTTTAGAGTTCTGAAGGCAAGCAAGCAAAAGCAAAATAAAACATCTAGACAGAAATGTTTCAAAACAAAGTGGATACCTTAGACCGAATACTTGGGAAGCAGACCAAAAAGGTATCAAATTACCCCCAAATTCCATGCTCTAATGTGGAAACAGTTTCGTTGAAGGTTTATAGTTTTACAGAACACAGAAGGTCATAAATCAAGGGAAATTTAAAATACATGGGTGGTTACATCAGAGAGGAGGTTACAGCAAGATGGAGGAAGCTTTGCCACAGGCCCAAGATGCTATCTGATGACATTCTTAGCATTTGAGTTGGTGGTCTGCTAAGTCAATAGATTTCAAAAAGTTTTTATCCATTAGTCATAGGAGGCCAGTTGTAACACAGAGGTAGCTATTCTGGGGGCTAAAGCTAGCCTGAGATATCCCACCTCCGCGTCTCTGTAGTTGTAATCAGTTAGTCTTATCAGGTATGGCTTCTTTCCACAACTTGAACACAGGTACCACGTGTCCAGACGCTCAATATGTGCTCACCTGATGCTCAGGCACCTGCCACATGATTTCACACTGTTCCTCCCTGGACTCAGTAATCACGCCACTGCCACTCATTTACTGCCCTCATGTCTCCTCAGAGGGACAGCACATGTAGAGCATTAGAAGCTATGGCCCAAGACTTAGCTCTGTAATCTCACATCTGTGCAGTGTTGATAGAGTCACCTCAGGTAATGAAGGCATAGGCACTTGTGGCAGTTGTAAGCAGTGAATGCAGATGAGCTCACACGTTCAAAATAACATGTGCATTGTTGTTGGGATGTCTGCATCCTCATCAAATGTGCCACAGCAGTGTGCTTCCTTCTGTATACCCAGATACTTTGGGTTTCACCCACTTGCAACCAATGTGCTCCGCTGATGGGTGGTCCTGTCTCACTGATTCCTTGTTTTGAAACCACAGACACCTTTGTTCCATTATTTCATGGCATAAGAGTGGCATTCTTCTTGCGGAGTTAGAGTGACATTCGTCTACATATATGTGAAAGATGCATTGTCATAGCTGAGTGACCCTACAGTGGCCCCCAGGACCCCACACCCTGGCATCACAATCTGTGTGTTGCTCTCATGGTAGGTGACAGGGAACATCACAGCTACCACTACCACCTTGCCAGGAGATGGTCCCTCAGTAAAGCAGCTGCCGTTGTCTGTGTTTCCCTAGGGAAAGGTCCTGGAGGAGCACAGGATTCCTCAGTAGGCATTGAAAAAAAGAGTGAGACCTTCACACCTATGATCAAGAAGCTAAGAACTTCCAACAGCCAACTGAACCTGTGGCAAGACCACAGTCTGCATCTAAGATTGGAACCTGGCAGGACCCTGTGCAGCAGATACAGCTGAATCCTGCCCAGGGCTTTGGTTCTCCCAGAAATGAGGTTTCATAATTCTGGTAACAAGTGCAATAATATCAACTATAGCAGCTTGGTTTGTTTGCAAAGAATTGACCAAGGACAGAAAACTTCACCCATACAAATATTCATGTGTCAGGACAGGCTTCAGGCCAGTGTCCTCACTAGGGTTGTTACTGATGTGGTGAAACACCGTGAGCAAAAGCTACTTGGGGAGAGTTTATTTGGTTTAGATTTCCACATCATTGTTTATCAAAAGACATCAAGGCAGGAACTCAAACATGGGAGAATCCTGGAGGCAGGAACCAAGGCAGAGGCGATGAATCAGGTACTGTTTACTGTCTTGCTTCCTATAACTTACTCAGCCTGCTTTCTTATAGAACCCAGGACCACCAACCCAGGGATGGCCCCACCCACATTGGGCTGGGCCTTCCCCTATTCCATCACTAATTGAGAAAATGCCCTATGGGTTTGCCTATAACCCAATTTTATTGAGGCATTTTCTCAGTTAAGGCTCCCTCCTCTCAAGTGACTCTAGCTTACTTATGTCAAGTTGAAGTAAAACTAGCCAGCATAGCTAGCTTCATAAGATACCAGGATACAGAAGTCTAAGATCAAGTCTTGTCTGTTCTACCCTAGCACTGGTAGGAACTGGCCCAGGTGTTGCCCTAGCTACTTTAGATGACTTCAAAGCCTGACTAGTAAGAAGAAAATAGAACAGCTAAGTCAACAAAAGAGTTTTTCTGAACTTCTAGAACCTTCTCTTCAGTGATTCAATCTGATTAACACTATCAGTCAACTTCAAACCAGTTTAAAAACTGGAAGGCAGGCCACTTGCCGTGGTTTTATCTTTTTAATGTCATTCTCTACCTTTCTCTGAGGAAAATGGAGCTGAAAAGTCATATTTGTACCACTAGTGACTGGTGGAATTCTAGGATGATATTTCAGAATGCCCACCTTTTACTCAGAAGAGCCTTATCTCTGTCACAGATTAAATATAACACTTCTACCGCTTCAACACCTGGTCCTCCCAACCCAGCTTTTATATAAAATGACTACATATCCACAGGGGGAGACAAAAACATCCCTTGCCATTCAGCAGTCTGTCTGGATGCCTGTTGGCAAATGGGCAGGTGTCTGCCTGTGGAGCCAGGCACGAAGACAATGGATTTTAGAAGGAATTCCCACAGGCTGAGCTAGATGGGCTGACAGGGGAGTAGAAGGAGGCTGTGTACAGAGAGCTGAGGACCTAGAGATTGAGTCTTTCCTTCAAGTAGATGCTTTGGAAGGCACTGTTTCTGCTCCAGATAGAAAATGGCGCCGAGGCTGGGGCTGTAGTTTACATCTCTCAGGTGCCAGGTATGTGTTCTATGTTCCTCGGGGGCTGAGTCTATGCAGCTCACATGGAGAAGAAATCTGCCCATAGGCGCCCCTTTCCTAGCAAGCTCCCCTGTGTTCCATTCTTTCTCAATAAATGGTGGAAGTTGGCTTACTTTATAGAGTTTTTGGAGGAACAGATTCTTCAGTATCTACAAACAAACTGCTCAAGAAAGAGTAGCTGAGATTATTACACTTGTACTGTGCATGGAAGAGTTGGAGAGTTTCCAGTTATGTTTGGGAAGAAGGGAAAGTCGCCAAGGTAGAGCGGAAGGTCTGGGCAGAGACAACCCCAGGAATGGTAAGACATCTCACTTCCACGTCCGTCCTTTGTTCCTTCCTTCCTTCCTTCCTTCCTCCCTCCCTTCCTTCCTTCCTTCTTTCCTCCCTCCCTCCCTCTTTCTTTTTTCTAAACAGGGTTTATCCATGTGACTCTGGCTGTCCTGAAACTCACTCTGTAGACTGGGCTGGCCTTGAACTCAGAGATTTGCCTGTTTCTGCCTCCCCAGTGCTGGGTCTAAAGGTGCGAACCACTACTGCCAGACTTTCCTCGCCACTTCTTATACGACATACATCATAGCTTGACCAGAATGAGCACAAAGAGAAACAGAGTCCATAGTCGGGCTGAGCATTGCAGGCTCCTAGTCAGGATCCGGCACTGGCCCCCACACCCACCACACTCTGTTCACACAGCTCTCTAAGATGGCTTAATTCACCTTCAAGCAGACAATGACAATCACCATGTCCATCTAGGGTCATTCTCGACACTGCAGCTCTTGGATGCAAAAGCTACTGCATGCTGTGGCCATCCCCACTTTGTGCTCATTTCAACCCTGTTGTGAGCTTCCCAGAGGTGAGTTCAGGGCCCTGCTCTCTTCAACACTCACAGAAGGTGTGGCCCTGAAGATGTATGTGACTCCTTCCATCTTAGTACACACAGTGTTTTCTATACTTCTTAGGTTTGATAGGATGGAAATCCATCTGGTTATATCAGCTAGACGATGCTTTTATTTCTTTTCTTAAAATCTAGGCAATCCAGACTAAAATATACATGTGGGAGGAAGGACTGGAAAAAAAATCCCAAAGTAATTGGTGTCTATCTTAGTGCAGAGTGCGGCTGGTTGCTTCCCCACTGCAAAACCACACTCTGTTCTCAATGGCTCTGTGTGGCTGGGAGATGCTCTTCCCCACTCAGCTACCCTGGGAGAGTGTAATTACTCCTTATTGTTCTTAGCACTGATTGTGCTTCCAAATTTGAAACCATCTAAAAATGAATTATTTGGCATGAGTTTCTCTCCCTATTTGGCTCTGAAAGATGAGTTAGAGGAATGTCTGGTCCAAATAGCCCAGAACCATGTTTCTCCTATAATAAGTGATGCTTTCTGTTTTGGATCAGAAATATCTCCAATAGGCTCATAGGTGAAATAAAATTGAGCATCACACATATGAAAAGTTTTACATGCTACATCATCAGGGAACTGCAAGCCAGAACAACAGGATATTATGACACATCTTTTAGAATGACCCAAATTCACAAAACTAACGAAGCAAACACTGTTAGAATACAGTCCTGAAAGAACTTCCTAGGAAGTCAAAAGGTTTGACGGCCTTGAAAGACAATCTGGCAGTTTTCAAAGAAACTAAACATGGATTAAAATTTAACTAAGGAGATGGAGAAATGACTCAGTGGTTAAGACCTCGGAGGGTCAGCTCCCAGCAACCACAAGGTGGCTCACAACCATCTGTAACTCCAGTGTGTGTGGGGGGATCTGATGCCCTTTGCTGGCCTCCTTAGGCACTGCATGCATGTGATGCACAGACATGAAGGCTAAACACCACACACACACACACACACACACACACACACACACACACACACACACAAGCGCCCATGCAAATAAATATTAAAAAGCATAAATTTGACTCAGACAAGTCCACAAGACTTCAGAACTTATATCCACAGAAAAACCAGTACACAAATGTCTAGATTCTAAAGTATCTTTACTCAAAATTAGTCCCAGTTTCAGTGAGACAGTTGAGCAGGTGAAAGTGACTGCCATCAAGGCCGACAACCTGAGTTCCAGCCCCAGAACCAACATAGCAGAAGGAGAGAACCAATTCCAACAAATTTTCCTCTGACCCCCATATGTGTGAAGTGACAAAGGAGTGTCCACCCATAGCCTCACCCATACACAATAGATAAGTGAATGTAGTAAAGGAGATAGAGAGGGAGAGAGACAGAGACAGAGAGAGACAGAGACAGAGACAGAGACAGAGAGAGGGGAGAGAGACAGAATAAAGAAAGGCTTTGCTTTTGCATTTCATTGAGCCTGGGTCTTGAGTCTTGCTATATAGTCCGGATTGGTCTACAATGTACATTTTTCTACCTAAGCCCCCAAAGCAGTGAGAGTAGCAAGCATGTGCCACCATGCTTTGCTAAGAAAAAGCACTTTAAATTTATTATTATATACATATATGAGTGAGTATGATGTGTATGCTACAGAACATCTTGTGTCAAAACATATGGCAACTTTTGAAAGAATTTTCTCTCCTTCCACCATGAATCAGTGTTTAAGAGGTTTCCTCTTGTCCTGCCAGGTCTCGCTGCCCTTTAGCCCCAAATAAACACATGAACACTATATTAATTATGAAACTGTTGACCGATGGCTAGAGCTTCTTATTGGCTAGCTCTGTCTTAATTATTAACACATTTCTAAAAATCTAAGTGTTTCCACATGATCTTATCTTATCAGAGAAGGGTCTGTACCTGTTACTCATTTGTTGACCTACATGGAGACTGTTTTGGTGGGCTCCCTCTGCCTGCCTTTCCCAGAATTCTCCTCGTATCCTAGTCCTGTCTATTTTCCTGCCTTATTGGACAACAGTGTTTTATTCATCAACCAACAAGAGAAACATATGTACAGAGGGACATTCCCGTCAGATCTGAGGGTTGAACTCACATTATCAGGTTTGCAGAACTCACATTGTCAGGTATGCATGGCACACATCTTCATCCTCTGAGCCAAGAAAAATACTTTTCAAATTTAAATTGTATTTTGAGACAGTGTCCCTCGGTGTAGTTCTTGACTAGACTGGAACTCTCTACGTAGACAAGGCTGACTTCGAACTCAGGGAGCTCCCCTTGTCACTGTGCATACAGCGAATGTCAAGTGCCCTGGCTCTTAGCATCAGGTGATGCTGATGCTTTGAAAGCTTATTACTGTTTGACCCAGACTCATCATTGGAGCTGAGATGCAGTTTAACTTAAAGGCAGAGATCAGCAAGGAAAGAAAGAACAGTAAGTTTGATTGCAAAGGCTATGAGGGGGCCAGGACACAATTCTGAACACCGGGTAGCTTGCTCTATAGCAATGTCACCACCTGGGAGCCCAAGAAAGAAGGCAAAACTTGGGTACTGGACACTGTTTTGGGCCAAATAGAGTATCGGTCCTAACTAGGTTTAGTACTGAATGCATTTGTTTTCCTTCTGCCTACCCGTTTGTTCATTTAGAATGTGCCTGTATGTCCCTCTGTGCCAGGAACATGGCCAGGATCTGGGAGAATGAGCTGGGCAGGCATGCCCTGTGTGTGCAGAATCCAAAGGAGAACACCGCTGTTGAATAGTTACACAGATAAGGATCTTGCAAAGTGGTCACACATACATTTTGTGAGGCTTTCTCCCACAGGGCCAGTGGATATTTAGCAGGACAGATGTGCAGGGAGCAGAGGTGATGTTCAGCCTTCTGAGAACTAGACAATAGCTTTGAAGTGAGGCTAATCTCTGGAAATAATAGGGCTACTGTCTGACTGGTCAGAGAGAGGCTTGTATTGTGGAAATGGAAATGGGGATTGGCCTAAATCCCACAATGGATCTGCTAGGCATGGACTCACTGTGGTATTCTTGCCCAATGCCTCACAATAGCAATTGGAATACACACAGCCAGCAATTGGAAGACGGTGCGTATCACTCTTGGTGCTAGTGTGTGTGTTGGTAACACAGAAAGGGACAAGGGAGTAAAAAAAAAAGAAAGGGACAAGGGGGTGTCTTTGAATTTTTATTTCCATCTATATTGAGAAAGCAAAAACAATAATGCTGCTCTGGGTGGTTTGCAGTCTTCAAAGACTTAAGCGACATAGGAGTGGTGATGCTAGTGGCATTCCTAATTGCTTTAACCGGCTCATTCTCTTTCTGTAATCTGAATGAAAATTTACACTCACGTTTAACTTACCTGTAGCCTTCTCAGGAGTCATCTGGCGTATGCATGCCCATGAACTCACTCATATTGTGCCCCTAAATGGTCCTACCTCCAATTATAGTCACACTGAGAATTAAGGCTTTCACCTGTGCATTGGAGGTAACACTATTTCACCCACAACATGTGTCTCAAGTTCACAACAGATGTAGGGTAGATAGGAATGCCGGGAACCCTCATAGGCTCACCCTCCAAATAATGCCTTGCGTACCAAGCAGTCTGAAGTACTTGGGGATGATATTTCCCAGGGAACAGAAAAGTTACTGAGTACCATTACATTTACAACTGGGATGATGTTCTGCACTAGGGGTACTCAGGACTTAAAAGGCAACACTTTGCATTTGTATGTGCTCTTTAGCGTTCTTTGCACCCCAAAGTTCTGTTATTGGACCTGGTGCTGTCCACGCCATTGACTGTGCACTTAATTACCAGGTAGGTGTTGCAATAGTTCAGCTGGCCTCTGGGACACAAGTGAGTTGCATGGCCAGTACCGCGTGTCTCTGTTTTTCTTTTTCTTTTTTCTGTTTTTCCTGTGAGGATTTGTGCTCCTAACCCCTAGGAAATAGATACCTACATGCCTGCTCTGCAGATGGTTCCCTGACACAGGGGAGCTAGCTTGAAGCAGGCTGCTGCATTAAGTTCAAGCAGGGAGGACCCAGGAAGCTCACCAAACTGAAACCTCAGGGATCCACTTCTCTTCCCTCTCCTGTCTGTGCTTCCCATTTAGGGTTATTTTAAGGACAATTAAGTGTGTTAGTATGCAAAGCAACGGGATAGCTTCAATGTGAGTGTGCAAGAAGATAATGACGACAACTTGAAAAAAAGCAGCCAAACCACTCTGTGTAGACACTATAACATTTCTGCATAGAGTCAGGACTACCCAAACCTTCCCAGGATGTGCTGGTTCCAACATCCTGCTCAGGCTCTTGGGTATCCAAAAAGATGAGTTAAGATCAGTCAACACTTGTGCCAGCACAGATTCATATTTCTTCTGGGACAGTAGCTGCCAACCCCCATCCTCCTCCTCTTCCTTCTTCTCCTTTTGTAGAATCCAATTTAAAAGCTTTAAGTCACTCCATGCAGTTGGTTGCCCAGAATCATTCAGAAAAGCAAGAGGGTTTTCTCCAGTCCATGAGAAGTGTTTAAACACCATGGACAGCGCCAGGTCTTTTTTTTTTTTTTTTTTTTTTTTTTTTTTTCAGTGCCAGGTCAAAGAACAAACACAAAGAACTATAGGTAACTGAGCAAAACTGCCCTGAACACATACAAACAAATAACATTATATGAACTGAAAAGGTTATGATATATTGTGTGCATATATGTGTACAAATATGCCTGCAGTAACAATTGGTGCAAAGAAAGAGATCATGAATTTGAAGGAGAGCAGGAGGGGTCTACAGGAGGATTGGAGGGAGGAAAGGGAAGGGGAAAATGTAAATATATTATAATCTCAAAAATAAAAATAAAGCCGGGCGGTGGTAGTGCAGCCTTTAATCCCAGCACTAGGGGGGCAGAGGCAGGCAGATCTCTGTGAGTTCGAGACCACCTTGGTCTACAAGAGCTAGTTCCAGGACAGCCTCCAAAGTCACAGAGAAACCCTGTCTTGAAAAACCAAAAAAAATAAAAGAACAAATAAAATTAGAAGAATAAACATAACAGCACTCCTGATTCTACCAAGAATTTAAGCAAGCCATTTTCAGGAGAATCCAAGTTTGAGAGAATTGTTACTGTATGTGAATTTGTGTTAAAATGGATTATACGATCTGAAGCCTGAAAATAGAGTTGGACTGAGCATGTGTCTGTTAAAATTTAAATACCCATCACCTCAGAGGGAAACTCACTTAAGCACTGTCCACCGCTGTTTTACTTATTTTTTCCTGCCCAGCCCTGGGGATGACTTTTGTAGCAGTGGCGAGACTGGAGCCCAGAGCTGAGAGGAAGCAGACAGCCAACATGGGGCCAGGCTTCGAAGAGTGAAGGAATGGCTTTGGGCTCAGACTAGCCAAAGCTGACACCATGAGGAGAGTCCATAAGCGCTGGTCCTCAGTCTTGGTATCTATCAACGGGGACGCCTCTGTCCAGAGTTATGAAGGATGAGAGCGTCGACTGGGAAGGCCTCAGCAGACAGCTGCTTACTGTTAAGATCACCTATCCAAGAATGTTGCCATCCTCACTTCTGGTTTAGATTCTCAAAAACTCAGCTGTTTCTTAAACAACATTATTTGCTTCTCTGCATACACACACACACACACACACACACACACACACACACACATGCACGCGTGCTGCCACAATCATACACTCACATGCAAACATCCCCCTGAATGCACACACCTTCCTACAGGTTCACATGCACACAGCTGCACACATGTTTGCTCATACTCACTGCAGACTCAGTGAACTCAAGTTACGCTTCCTTCTCCTGCATCGAAGGAGCCAACAAGAGCTGTTGGCATCGATGCTGGGAGAACCCAAGGGGCAACTCCGTGTCTGCAGCCACAACACCATTCCTGTCCTGTTCCTTATTCTTTCTGTGTTTCCCCAACTGTGGTAAAATGAATCATGTTCTTGACCTAAAACCTGGAACCCACAAGTGTTCCTCACATGGCAAAAGGGACTTAGCAGACGTGGGTAAGGACCATAGCAGGGCATATTATCCTGATGTGTTCAGGTGAGCCAATGACATCACAAAGATCCTTTGGAGGCAGAGGCCTTGGGACCAGCATCTGAGAAGCCTGCAAACCAAGGACACAGACTTGGAATGGGTCGCCCATTAGAAGCTGAGAAACAAGGAATGGGTTTCTCTCCAGAGCCCCACAGCCCTCTAGACATGAGTCAATGAAACAGATTTTGAACTTCTATCCTCCAGAACTCAGGGTGATAAGTCTACATAATTTCAAATCACTAAATTTTTGCCAGCTTCTTGCGGCTGCCACAAAAAATTAAAATGTCAATTGTTTTCCAGTAGGTGTACATGCCTGTGTGTATTTCTTTTTCTGGTCAAATGGAATCATGTGAAATCGGTTGTTTTATGATGTTGGGAAATCGTTCACTCCCTAGCATAACAACACTTAAAAATCTATTTTCATATATTCTTTGAAAATTTCATATGTGTGTACAATGTATTTTGATAATATCTACCCTGTAGTTGTTTTCTGTTTGTTTGTTTAATTTGTTTTGTTTTACTCTTTGGGCATCCACCACCAAGCTCCCAAATAAATACACAGAGACTTATTCTTACTTATGAATGTCAGGCCTTAGCTTGGCTTGTTTCTAGCCAGCTTTTCTAAATTAAATTATCCAATTTCTCTTTAACTGTGTTTTGCCTATGGGCTTTTTACTTTTCTTTATTCTGTATATCTTTCTCTCCTTCTTACTCTGTAGCTGGCCGTGTGACTGTGTGTCTGTGCAGGCGTGTGGTTGACTCCTAGTGTCCTCCTCTCCTCCTCTTTTTCCTCCTCCTTAGCCCTCTGGAGCCTAGATTTCTCCTCCTGTTTATTCTGTCTTCCTGGCAGTCCTGCCTATTCCTCTCCTGCCTTGCTATTGGATGTTCAGCTCTTTATTAGACCAATCAGATGTTTTAAACGCAACACATCTTGTATCATTAAAGAAACATTCCACAACAAAAATGGACAAAAATGAATGTAACACATCTTAACCTAAAATTCCACAACATCACCCCTCATCCCCCATTCTAATGCCTCCTAGGTCCTCCTAAGTCTCCCTTCCTAACTCCGTGGTTTCTTTAATTAATAACTTTTAATAACCCACTGTGTCCAATTGGCGCTGCCTATGTATAAATGGATGTTAGGTCATCCACGGAGGCATGGCCACCTAGCAGGGGTCATACCTCCAAAGAGCCATCACTCTCAGCAGCTAACAGCTGCTGTCAGCTCCACAGCTAATAATGGGACCTTCGGATCCTCTCTCCTGTCCATCCTGGAGTTTGACCTGACTTGATTTTGATAATACCACCTTTTAAAAGGGAGTCGGAAGAATTCCTTTGCATGGGTGAATGTGTCATGTCTTCCAGTTTTCAGCACCTTCACATTTATTCATTTCACTAGCAGAAGTGGTGCCATAGCTCTACAGCATCAGGTGGCCGCATCTCTGATGTCGGCACTGTGCTGTTTCTGCAGGTTCGATGGATGACAGGCTGGCAGCTGCCATCCACTCTCCTTCCAGTACACGTGAGTCCTTCCCATGATTACCAAAGCAGGGGGCTTTGTCCTCTGTCATTTCCCGCTGAGGAAGATCATCTTCAAGCTGCTATGGGAGTATACAGCAATCCTTCTCATCTCCTTGCTTATTGATTCAACATATATGTGGTTTTATTACAAAAGATACCCAAGCACTTTCTATTTCATTTGTTTTACTACTTGCTCTGTCATTACACATTTGTTCATCGCAGCATTTTGAATTTATTCAGCCTTCAGTCTGCAGAAGTGGCCAAAGCAGTCATCAGCCGCTGTGTCTATGTGTAGTGAATACTCAGGTTTTTTTGCTTTTGTTTTTTTATTTAAAACATTGGCATGGATGACATAGAGATGGGCTCCGCATAGCACAGACATAAATCAAAAGTTGGGCTTTGAGAGTGCTAAAGTCACAGAGAAGATTACTAGGCAGAAGAATATTAAAATGCAAAGGATTGGGCTGGGGGGAAATTACTTAGCAAGCAAGAATGAGGACCCGACCGAGTTCAAATCCCCAGCACCCTTGTAAAAAGCCAGCTGTGGCTATGCACGTGTTTGCGATCCCAGCACTGTGGGAGCAGAGACAGGAGGACTGTGGGGGACTCGTTGACTGCCAACCTATATCCAGTTTCAGTGAGAGACTTTGTCTCAAGGGCATAACGTTGTGGAATATTATTTTAACTAGGCAAAGGTGTGTTACATTTGTTTATGCTGTGGAATATTACTTTAACTGTGTAAAAGGTGTGTTACTTTTATTTATGCCGTATTTGCTTAAGGACTTTAGGATGTGTGTTTAATGATGTAAATATGTGCTACATTTGTTTCACCTTGCCTACCTAAAGCACCTGGCTGATCTAATAAAAAGCTGAATGGTCAGTAGCTAGGCAGGAGAAAGGATAGGCGGGGCTCCCTGAAAGAGAGAATAAACAGGAGGAGAACTATGAGCTCAAGAGGAAGAAAAAGAGTAGAGAAGCAGGAGGAGAGAACGAGGGACAAGCCTTGGGCAAGAAGCCAGGCAGATGCCTGCTGGACATGTACATAGAAACAGTGAAAGCAAGATATACAAAGTAAGAAAGGTAATACTCCCCAAGGCAAGCGGTATACAAAAGGAAACAGGTTAATTTAAGTTAAAAGAGCTAGTCAGACAATAGCTAAGGCAAGCATTCGAAACTAATAATTAGTCTCTGCCATGATTGGGGAGCTGAGTGGCACAGAATAAGGCATGGGGGTAACATAAGAAAACCCGGTGGCCTTCTCTGGCCTCTGTGCGTGTACACTGCTATGCACCCACACCCACATATGCACACACACCAGAGTCACACGCTCACAAAAACACCAAGAATTAATTTATTCTCAAGACACCTGTACTTTACAAAAATTATTGATTTTCAGCCTCATGATTAGGATCCAGTAAAATTAGGTTGGTTTGTACAAGATGCCAGGTTAACCAGAAGCCTGGAGAAGTGAACAGAGACAGGACTAAAATCCTTGGGTACATGTGCAGGTGTTTATCAAGGATGGATGAGATGGGCCATTGGTGGTATCAAAAGAAGCCAACAAACTTGGCATGACGAGCTCTTAAGCTCAGGAGAAAATATCAACACAGATGGCTCCGCGGTTAAGAGCATATATATTGGTCTTGCTGAGGACCGGAGTTCCATTCCCAGCATCCATGACCGAGGATCTTCTGCCCTCTTCTGGTGTCATTAGGTATTGCATGCATGTATTCATAATCCATAAATTAATAACTAACTAAAATATCAATACAATAATTTCTAGAATTAAAATCCAAGGCACTAGCTTCAAAAGGAGAGAGGATATAAAAATTTCCAACTGTACCAACAAGAAGAAAAATAGAGGTAAACATAAAAAATAGAAATTCAAAGAACAGGAATTAAAAAAAGAAGTTTATCAACTGGTGTTTTTAAAATGGTGTGATATCCATGGTGCACAAAACCCACATGTGGTACCTACAAGGTGAATACCCCCAAAAAGTTGTCTCTAAAAGACCAAAGCTTCCCAGCTCTGTTCTCATCCCCTAAGACCCTCTTTGTCAGTTTAGTGTTTGTGCATTTCCATGCACATTTTAGAACTAGCTTGACAATTTCTGAAACAACAATCCTGCTGGGGTTTTACTTAGGATTGGTTGAACCCCCAAATCAGTTGGAGAGACTGTTGCTTTTTCTAATCCATAAAGGTGATATGCCTCGCCTAGTTACCCTTCTCAAAGTAAAGATCACACACATTGCTATGGCTAGCTTTAACTGTCAACTCGACACCATTTAGAGTCACCTGTGAAGGATGCTTCACAGAGGAACTTTGTCGATCAGGTTGGCCCTGGGTGTGTCTACAGGGCAGTATCTTGATTACCATGAAGAACTACCCAGTGAGAGTGTTCATTCCCTGGGCAGGGGATCCTGGCTTTTGTTTTTTTTTTTAAGAAGGGAGAGAGCAAACAGCACAGACAGGCATTCATTTATAGCTTTCTGCTTCTTGGCTGTAGGTCTGCTGTGGCATCTTCTTCAAGTTGCTTCCCTGTGACTTCCCTACTACAAAGGACTTCCTGGGACTCTGAGCTGACATAGCGTTTTCCCCCTTAAGTGGCTTTTGTGTGAGTGGTGTGCAATGACAGCAGGAAAGACATTCAGTCACCTACTCTTCATTTTCTTTTAGATTAATATGTCATTTCCCTTTCCTTCCTACAGAATCCATACTCCTTGCTCTCTTTCAAATCCATGGCCTCTTTTTCTTTTAACTAACTGTTGTGACAAACACCCATGTCCATGCACATTTGTTCCTAAATACGTAAGTACAACCTGCTCATCTGTACAGTGTCACTTGCACGCATGTTTTCAGGGCTGACCATTTGGTGTCGGGTTAACTGATTGCTGTCGTTCATCCTGGGGGAGATTATTTCTTCTGCTGCCACTATTCCCTAGCTGCCTGTAGATCTCTGCGCAGAGCTGAGGCCTTGTACATATTTTTAAGGTTAGCTTTTTATTATGTGTATGGGAAAGTGGGTGCAAGTGTCCAGGAGGCCTGAGGAGTCAGGTATCCCTGGAGCAGGAACCGCAGGTGGCCACATGACTTGGGCACTGGAAGCCAAACTCTTCTCTTCTGTAAGAGCAATGTGCATTTTCAACCATATCTCCAGCTCATGGTACCCATTTTGATATATCTATCTCTAGGTGTTCTGTTTTATGCTAATTTCAGTGTTTTTTTATTAAGGTCATACTTTGACAATTTTATACACGTGTACAATGCATTCTGGTTATTATTTCCCCATACCTTCTCATCTTCCACATATCCCTATCACACACACCCACACACACATCAGTCCTTTTCCCAGATTCATGACTTTAATTTTGCTCTGTGATCCATTTTGTGTTAGACATTTTAGTCTTCATGTTCTCCTCTTTCATTGTTTGTTTACAGAAATCGTGGAGGTCTGAATGAGAGTGCCTCCTGCATGAGCCATACATTTGAATACCTGGCCCCCAGCTGGTGGAGCTGTTTGGGAAGGATTAGGAGGTGTGGTTTTGTTGGAGAAAGTGTGTCACTGTTGGTAGGATTTGAGGGTTCAAAAACCCAAGATATTCCCAGGTAGTTATCTCTGCCTTCTACCTGAGGAACAGCATGTAAGCTCACAGCTATGGCTTCAGTGACATGCCTGTCTGCCCAGGGCTATGCTTCCCACCATGATGGTCATAAATGCTACCCCTCTACAACTGTGAGCCCCAAATCAAACATTTTCTTTTACAAGTTGCCTTGGTCATGATGTTTTGTCATGATGTGATGGTTTGAAAGAAAATGGTCCCCAAAGAGAATGGCACTATTAGGTATGGCCTTGTGGAATTTGGTGTGACCTTGTTGGAGGAAGTATGTCACTGTGAGGTTGGCTTTGAGGTCTCTTTTGCTCAAGCTTCCCTCAATGTGACACTCAGACCACTTCCTGTTGACTTCAATCAACACGTAGTAGCTCCTTCTCCAGCACCATCTCTGTCTGCATGCTGCCTTGCTTCCCACAATGATGATAATGGACTGAACCTCTGAAACTGTGAGCTGCCACCTCAACTAAATGTTGCCATGGTTATGGTGTCTCTTCACAGCAATAGAAATTGTAACACACATGGCAATAGGAAAGTAACTAAAACAGAAGTTGGTTCCAGGAGTGGGGCATTGTGACAAGCCTGACCATGCTGTTTTCTGGAGGAATGTGGAAGATCTTGGGACTTTGGATTAGGAAAATTGTTGGATACTGTTATTGGGATCTTAATGGGCAATCCTAATAGGAACTTTGGAGACAATAGTGTTGAGAGTAAGGTGTACTCCAGACACAGCTCAAGGTCTCAGAGGGAAATACATTAGCCATTGAGCTGGAGAACATGGCTATTTTGGCAAAGAATGTGGCCACCTTTGACCCTTATCTTAATAATCTGTCTGAGGCTGAATTGAAGATGGACTAGTTTCACTGGCAGAGAAGACTTAGTCTCGTTAGCTCCATCACAGTGTTATTAGTGATCACTTATGCAGACCTGCAATGAAATGAGTTATCAGACGGCTTTACCCATTAAACCATGTTGCTGGCCCGGTTCTATGATTCTTGAATCAATGAATAGGTCAAGGATAAAAGAATGTAAAACATGTCAATAGACATGAAAAAAATACCTGATACTCATTTCTATGTTTTAGAAAAGCTTCTAGAACAGGCTGAGGATGCCATTTTCTTAATAATCAAACATATTGGTAGAAATCAATAAAGTTTATTCAACAATGACAAAATGGAGTACTTCCATTAAAATCAAGAGGAGAAAGCATCTGCCATGACTAGTAGACTCATCACTGATTTGAAAACTTTAGATGATAGTATTAGATTAAATAAAATCATAGCACTATATGTGACAAAGTAGGAGAGTGGTTCAGTATCCCCCTGAAGAGAACACAGGAATCAATCCATTAAAAAAAAACTTAGTAATAGCTGGGCGTTGGTGGCACACGCCTTTAATCTCAGCACTCGGGAGGCAGAGGCAGGTGGATCTCTGTGAGTTCAAGACCAGACTGGTCTACTGAGCAAGTTCCAGGACAGCCTCCAAAACAATACAAAGAAACCCTATCTCAACAAAACAAGACAAAAAAATTAATAATGAATCCCAGATTAATGCCTGGTAACTAATCAAATACTCAGAAACTAATAAGAAAGCTTCATGTTTTCTTTTTTCTTGAAGATCTAAATATAACATAGGTGTTTATTTTATAGTATGTATAATTACATATCATTCACATGGAACATATTATCAGGAGTCACCTCCAGGTTTGATAATAACATTTAAAACAGCGGTGTCAGGCTGCACAGTAAACATGCATCCCTCTCTGACAATAGCTCACTAGTTCAGGCTGGATATTCACCCTCTTAGCCCTTCTTCAGGCATGCGCAAGACAGGACAAACAGGCTTAATCTGCTCCTCTCCCAGAAGTGACAATCTGCCAGTGCCAAATAGGCATGAAGAGGATCCACCGTATCCCCTGGCCGCTCTGCCAATTCTCCAGTCTCGTCTTGATAAACCGCATGGCTTTCCTCCATCAATCAAATGCAGCCTCTCGATTATCTTCAGGGAGGCCAAACCCCACCTTGAACAGGATGCATCTGCTCACTTCTCTGGTCTTCCATTGAGTCTGTCTGAGGCAATCATTCACAAAGCCACCAACCAAGTATGTCAGAATTCACCTGATGCAGCTGACTGGTGGTTATTGCTAGGAATCTTTTGCAATGATAGATCTGACAGTATGAGATTCAGAGCCTGGTCTGCATTAAAATCCACTGTCCAAGTCATATAGGACAAAGCAAATTAAGTCGCCTTTCCCTGATGGGAGAAGTCCTGTGTATATGTCAATAAAGCACTGTTGGCCAATAGGGAACTAAGATAGGTGGGACTAGGAGTCGAGGAGGACTCTGGGTAGGAGAAACACAGAGAGTCGAGATGTAACCGCCATGGGGTAGGAAGCCCAGAACTGTTCTCCGGTAAGAGAAATACTTAGATTAACAATTATGGGGTAATTACTTAAGTCAGAGCTAGCCAGTAAGAAACAAGCAAGGCCAACAGCTTCATAATTAATATAGTCTCCTGTGTGTTTATTTGGGACTCATGCGGCTCTGGAACCAGGCTGGCGGGAAGGCTTCTGTCAAGGAAAAAGCTTCTCTTTACATTTCCCAATTCAGTTGCCTTTCCCACGTCCATAGCTTCAAGTTTGCCCAAGAGAGCAATGAGACAACATGAATCTTGTATCACTCTCTCCCCAGATGACTCCAGCAAAAGAATGGTCTCCTTCCTGTGGACTCTGAACAACCGTCCCAACTTTATTTACACCGGTAGCATTAGTGCTAAAGAATGTGGCCAGCACTGCCTGTGTACAGAACATGTGACTCATGTCCAATGCTAGTACTTGTTCCCCGACACTCATGTGGGCATGACTTGATAAATATCAGTATTTCTCCTCTGTTCATGCAATGAAGCTGTCCACTAGATCCATCACGGTCAGGGCCCCATAAATGCCACTCATTTTCAAATACTCAGATAAGCAGTATTGATAATCATCTTTTTTTTAAGCTGTAGGAGGCAAAATAATCAGCATACTTCTCTAGTAACACCCTTCTGCAATGTGCCCATGTCAACCCGCTGAAAGCCTACATGTTTTCAATAATAAAAAGTAGCAACACATTAAGGGGAATGTGCAGTCACTGTGAAGTAATTGGCATTATTGCAAGACCATTTTTGAACAAGTGAAGACAATGTTAATATCTGTAGTAAACTTACTTACATTAATTCTTAGATATTCGGTTACAGTTAAATAAAATGAAGTTATAGATACTAAAATGTCATGCAATCCAATATATTTTAATTTACAAAACTATTGAAATTTTGTTTTTGAACCTGTACTAATAATATTGATATAAAATTTAAGCGATTTTAATTGTGTGTTTTATCTGGAATAACATACCTGCTAGCATGTATAATTTTAAAAGACAATGTTCAATTTTGTTTTTTTTCCAGTTAGTAAACATAACAATAGAGTGATTTAAATGTATTTTTCTGGTCAGGAAGTGAGTAAGCAAGTCACTGGGGCAGAACAGCAACATTAGAGCCCACTCCCATGTTCAGCAGAATTCACTATCACAACTTCAGTCCTAACAGAAGTGTCGGGACAAATTAGTCAAAAAAATAACACTTCCTTACGTCTTGTATCTCCTTTTCCTCATGTTTCCACATTTTCCATCCAGGTCAAATCTAAATGCATCGAAGCTTTAAATGCAAGGCATAAAAGCTAATGTTGGGAATGAGCATGTGTACTCAGCAGGTGAGGAGGTGCCAAGTGTCGCTGAGAATCAGAAGAAGTGTTCCAGCCTCCCCCCTGCAACTCCTGCCTCTTAGGTCAGTCTTCTTTGTTAAAATACTGGAAAGCTGTCAACATCAAAACGGATCACTCGTGTCGATCCAAACAGGAAACAAATAAAGCTGGGAGCCTGCGAAAGAAGGGCTCTTGGTTGTCTGACAGTTAACCATCAGACCACGTTGTCCCATGCAGAGCCTTGCAGAGCGCCCCCACGCCTTACCCAGAAAACACTTCTGCGAAGATGCTCGCCCACAAACTGGCTGCTCCTCCGTGGAGAGACCCACCCTTGTGATTGATCCTTGCAATCACAAGTGATTGTTTCAAAGTGTCTTCTATAATCCTCGGTTTTCCTCGAAAAACCTCCTCTTGACTCGAGCTCTGGATATACAGGCCACACAGGAAGCCTGGTCACACTGCAACCGACCTCACCAATAAACCAAACTTGCCTTTGGAGCATGTGTCTTTGCTATCATTTAACTTGACACTTTTAATCTGTAAAATCTTTACATTTCACCAGCAGCAGTGGCACACTCCTTTAATCCCAGCACTTGGGAGGCAGAGGCAGGCAGATCTCTGTGAATTTGAGGCTGGGCTGGACCGACAGCCTCCAAAACAATACAGAGAAACCCTGTCCTCAATTCTCTAGGAAAGCCAGGCAAAATCATAAAACATTCCCCCCTGAAATAGGGTCAAGTTGACCATATTTTTTTACTTTTCTCCTGAGGAATTATACTGGATTTTAGACATGAGCAGAGTTTAGGTCCTAAGCAGTTGCAACTCAAATTTAATCCTGTCCAGTTTTTAAAAATATTAAGCAGCGGAATGTAAATAACGTGTTAGTGTTGGCAACACTCACTTGAAGTTATTCTCAAATCTTGCATTCTGGACGTGCCTCCCCCAGGGCAGCATGCTGAGACCTCTGGGGGCCTTGCAGATTCCACGCTTTCTGAATGGGCTTTCTCTCTCCCTTGAAATAATTTGAGAGCCATCCTAGGATTTGTCCTTCATTGTTTAGGCTGTCACTCATCAAGCTTTCATTAACTACTAGCTTGTCACAACATTTGGGCATACAGTTCCTCAGGCACTCCAGGCTCACAAGCTCCTCTGTAGAAATTAGGTACACAAGGCGGCGAGGGTGGCTCTATGTTCTCTGCCACCTCCTGTGCCTTCTGGAAGACATGTGCCAGGGCCCGCATCTCTGAAATATGCTAAGAGCATTTCCTAAAAAGAAATAGCTTCTATGGAGACAAAGAAAGAAAACCAACTCAGACAAAGTTGCTCGCTGTAACTTGGTGATAAAACCAAGAGATCAACAAACACAGTTGTTGAAATACACGTGTCCCGCTGCAGAAGAAGCAAGTGGATTTTAAATGGTTTTGCAGATGGAGCTGGAAACAACATAAATGAAATGCATCTTTACTGTTTCTTTGAAAGCCTGAAACACATGGATTCGGTTTTCTTCACAAGCAACCCAGTTCTGTCTACTGATGTGCTGCACGATCATCATTCCAGCTGAGTGCAAACACCTGCTCCTCTTCCAGGTGGCCTCCACTTCACCGTGGGTTGACTCAGGGCCTGCCAGCCTTGCCTCCAGTGGGCATGCATTCAATAGCTAAGGGCTTGAAAGGTTTTCTGGTCTCAGCCTTTCCAAATTACCTCTCTTGCTCTACTTTAGGACTTTTTCCTAGTTTTTCTCTAAAACCTAATCGCTGCTAGGGAACTTTCGGCTCTGGGACAACCCGTTGTGATGCCTGTTGCAACCCTAGAAGGACCCTGTCCCCTGCCTCCACATGGATGACAAAGACAAAGAGGAGCACATGGGCAAAACCAAATCATAGGAACGTGTTAATTGAGTGCAGGCCCCAGAGGTGGGGCTAAGGAAGGGCTCAGATTCCCAGAGGCAAGGCTCTTGGTGTGACAAAGCCTGGAAGTGTGTATGGGATATTCAGTAAGAAGGTGAAGCATTAACTGTTGCATTTATGACTTAGGTCATTTGTTTTAGGCAATAAAAGAATAAACTAATATAACTAAGGCAGCAACTAGAGTCCTAGCACACATTTTCAAATCCTGTCATGGTGGCCACAGATCTCTGTCTCCATGTAACGAGGAGACCCTTATGAAAGCTTTGCATAAGGCTTGGGCTGTACTGAGGAAACCATGACAGAGGCGAAGAGGTATTCCTGTGACTTGCATGGTGGAATGGTTGTGAGCATCTGATGCTACTAAATTCCAGACTCCAGCAAGTGGGTGAGTGTCTCTAACAAGGCTGCTCCGAAACTCAAAAGACAGAAAGGGAGGATCTGAGATGTTAGTTCATTAGTTTGGTTGACACAAAACACAGCTCCTGTTCCAAAGGAGGCTGTTTGTTCTGAGTCAAATAGGAGGGACCAGCCTAGGAAGCCGACTTTTGGTGGCTCTGAATGGCATGTCCCTTTGTGGAAGAGTTTACATGAATGTCTATAGTCATAGAGCAAGAGAAAACCATAATAGCACATTCACTAGATACATGGTACAGACATGACTGCAGATCACAGCAAACTCAGGGGCGTGTCTTTTACACTCTTCAGATGTTATCTTAGACATTCATTCTTTGTGTTGGTGGAAGATAGCAATCTGTGAAGGTAAAACATGCCCAAGTGTTACCTGATAGGCATAGAGGATGGGTGAGAAAAATAGAGGTGAATCAACCTGCAGGATTGATCCTAGGATTTCTTTCTAGATGTGGAACTTCAGACCATAACCAATAGTGATGCTTGGGTAGTCTCCTCCAGGCTCTTGTTTGAGTTTGAACATGCAAGGGCAGTGTTGGCAAGTGTTCTCGATGCTGTCCTTGGGTACAGGCAACCAATGTAGAAATGGAAGTGAATAAGTTTAAAGAAAATTAGCCATGTGTCAGGATGAAGGACAGAAAAGATGGCTTCCCAATGGATAGCTAGGCAGGTATTAGTCTGAGTGGGACCAAAGGAGATGAACCGCTCATGGACAGGGATATCAGGAGGCCAACACCGCAGTGTGGAAGCAGGGCGTATCCGTGGGGCTGAGGGGCTCAGGTGGGCATGGTGGTGTGCCCAGAGAGGTGATGGCAAGTCCATACCCTGGAGTGGGATCTGCGAAGGAGGAGAGGGTGAATCTGAACAAAGACATTCTAGGAAGGACTGTAGTCAGATGCTGGGCCATGGACAGTGAGGAAGGCTGCAGTGTCCTCGCGTGGTGCCGATGACAATCTGTGCCAACAGGGGACTTCTCTGCTTCCCTTCTTCAGAAACTCCTGCTACAGAGAATTTGATAAGAACCTGGTGTCCATGTCCCTGAGTTGGCTCAATCTCTTCACTGCCCACACTGTAGGCAGTGGGGAGACAGCATGGCCTTGAGCAGGCTGCATTGAAGGATTTGCCTTGTATGAGCACAGTGGTGTGAGAGACCACTGGGGGTATCAGGGTGAGTCCTCATCTGACCCTTCTGATTTAAAGTGCCTTGGGGCTGGATTCCTGCCCTCCCTTGCTGGATACCCCAGCCCTTGCCACTTGGCAGAAACACCATGTGGATCTGTTGCCTCAATGATGAGTCACAGGCGGATGAATTTATCTAAGATCAGCTAATAACCCACAAAGAAAAGGTGAGATTTTGAGTCTTGTTTCCCCCCTTATTTCCAAACAACTTAGGGTCAGAACATCCATTAGTTTTGCATGTTTTTATGATAAAAAGCCATGGACTTGTTAATGGCTGTTTTTAAAGTTAGCCAGATGGAAGCAAGAAAGATCAGGCCAGCATCAATTTGGAGCACTATGTGTGGATTAGGTCAGTGGAGAGACAGCCAGTCACAGGGACACAGTGCTTGTGGAGGGTCTTTCCATCAAGGAGAGAGCTTCCTGCTGCTCCTTCTTGATCTTTGCCAGAGAATTGCACACCCACCCCACATCATGAGGTTCACTGTGCTCCCCTGATATTGGTGCCATCCATGAGATGTGATTTGAGTTGACATCACCACATGCCTGCGGCATAGGCAGGGCCTTTACCTGACCACTGTAGCCACGAGACTGAGGAAGGCTGCTAATCCGCCTCTGATACTGAATGGAAGTGTGTGGAGAGGAAGCAGAGGAAGAGGCAGCATCCAGTGTCATGTTTTTGTGATCAGCCACCAAGACCTGGGGATTTGCTTTTTATAGCAGAAATGAGCAAAAGCCAATTGATGAAAACATTCATATTCAGAGACCCTTACTAACATAAGTCTGTTCATCCCTTGAGCCGGTTGTGCTCCATTGAAAACACTGACCACTCTCCAGAAAGGAAAGGAACATATCTTACCTGTGTGTGTGTGTGTGTGTGTGTGTGTGTGTGTGTGTGTGTGTGTGTGTGTGTGTGTGTGTCTAAGAGGGGCTGGTGGAGAGCCCCTGGTAGCCACATTCAACCCCTGTCCTTTTTTTTTTGGAGGACTTGTCTTTCCTGGCTACCTGCCTAATTACCAAGATATTAGAATATTGGGGCAGATCAGCGCCCACGTCCAGGTGAGGCCCAGAGCTCCTCTGTGAGTTCACCACACTCCTGAAGGCGCTGATGCCTCTCAAACCTAGACTGAACTCTGACCACTCAAGGCATAGGAGTGACGGCAGCAGAAACTGCTGTCCTCTCTTGGATGTTTGCCTAATTGTCATTCCTCTGCTGGGGGTAAGATGACATTTTCCCAATGAGTGACTATGAGGGAGGCTCTGAAAGGAATAGTGCTGACCATTCTTCAAAACTTGGATCCTGTGGGATGGGTCAGCACACACGTCCAGTCAGACTTGCTGTCTATTCTCTCACCTGCCGTCCTTGGTGGAGTGTGGGCTCTGGCCACCATCAGTTCGACGAATAAGGTTAAAAAAATAGGTGAAGTTCAGAAGAACAATCCAGAAGGAAGGAGTCCTGCCGGCAACAGGCAGCCCATTCCTGGACCAGCGAGAGTGCTAGTCATGGCCAAGCTTTTGTGGCATGTGGTATCCCTTGGAACATCCTGGCAGGCAAGGCTTTGAGCCCAGCCTTGGTCTGTCTGTGTCTGGAGCTGGGGTGAAGGGGGCGGGGGGTGCCTGCCGGGCAGCCAAAAGGCTCGCCAGGCCTTGCTGTCATAAGGAAAGAATCTGCAGGTCTGTAAACTTGCTATTTTTAGGCCTTTGTGGGACTGAGCCAGTTCTCCAGTGTAGTAGGACCTACATATTTTACTGAATAGAACTTTGAAAACTTATAACACATGGCTCCAACCTACTCAAACTTCAGGGAATTAAAATGTCATACAGCTAATTCCTGAAGACAAATGGACAACTCCCCAACCCCCTTTGTCCTCTCTGATTGCTCCCCTGGACCACACCCACTTCAGCATGGGGCTCACCCAGTGCCACTTACTAACTGCAAGTCTTCCTGCATGTGCTCCTGGCCAGGCCTGGCCAGGCAACTGTGCTCAATGCCAGCCGTCATGTCAACTAGCTCAAGGTGCCTCCCACATAGGGGATATTTCTTGCTCTCCTATAGGGAGCATTTCCTGATCTCCCTGGCATTTCTCAAATCAGGAAAACAGGACCTCCAGTGATTGCTAAACCCATATCCCAGAAACTACTCTCTGTCCAACTCTTCCAAGAGATCTGGTGGCTCTCTTCAGGATGTAGCTGCCTGCAGCTACTTGTCCTCACTGTCACTCCACAGAGTTCTTCCCAGGGTTTGGCATGGTCCCCAACCTGCTCCTGTCTATGGAGTACACTGGATGACCCTCTACAGAAGGCCTTAGAGATTCAACCCAACTGCCTGGCTCAGAATTCTCCAGGCCTAATCTGGTAATGGTAGGTGAGAAAGCCTAGTCCGACATAAGTGCTCAAGGTGGTTTCCCTCTGGAGGCTTACCTAGCTTAGCTACTGCTGTCTCCCCTTGGTAAACTCCATGGATAAAAGCTAATAACTCAGCTGGACGAGGTGACTCACACCTCTAAACACTCAGGAGGCAGAGGGAAGAAACTGTCCCAAGTCTGAGGCCGGCTTGGGTTAGCCAGTGAATCCCAGGCCAGCCGACAGGGTGGGCAGAGAATATAGAACAGATTGAGAATTAGCAATGAAGAGCAGCTCCACACAACTGGTGGAAGAGAAGTAGCCTGACCCGAGAGTGGGGGGCAGGGGGTGGGTTTATGTGCTGTCTTTCTGCCCAGAGAGGCCTAGAAGGCTTGGAGGAAATCCCAGCCTTTTAGTGGAATCCCAGAAGAGTAAGATTTGCCTGTTGATGGGCTCTGTGAATGGTCACTCTTGAAATCCAGCCGCAATGTGAATCCCTTTAGCTGTCATATAATCCTAAATGCAAGTGACCGGGGCCATCCATCCCTTTCTAAAGATGTAGCCTGTGAGGTCAGAGGTTTACCAGATGGCCCAAGGCTATACAATCGAGCATGGAGATGGTAGTTGGGAAACTGGGCCCATAGGCCCTGGTCTTCACTGAAACAAGAGAGGTTGTTGACCTGTTTACCATCTCAGTTCCCATAGGAGCTCTGCACATTTTCCCTGGGGTGGACAAGCTGGGTTTACTCACCTGGGTTTCCTTCCTGGGTGGAGGCTCTACTTACTGTGGTGCCTGAGGTGGTGAGGTGTGGTACTGGGCTGTCCTGAGATGTGATCTTAGCCAGGAAATATAGCCAACTTGGCTGATCCAACTATAGGAAGTGCCCAAGGGTGGCCTGTGGTGTGCAACACTGGTTCTCAGTTCTTGTTGTCCCTTCAGACTACAACCAGGAGAGACAGAGAGGGGATGTGGAAGAGATATGGAAAAACATGGATGGTCCTGTCTTTTATTTGTCTTTTGCACTATAGATCCTAGGAGCATCCTATCAACTGCAAACAAGTCAGAGACACTGGTGTTTAATGTCAAGTGCTCTGTGCTGCTTCTGCCATCACCCATGTTATCTTGCGCCCGTGGTGGCTCCCATGTTCACGTCTGAGCCCTCCTGTCACAGTCCCTTCAGCAGAAACACATAGCTCTTCACACCCCTTTCTCCTGCCTCCACACACTGAGCCAGTCCCGGATCCTGTGACTCTGCCTTCCCAGCAATCCACGGCAGAACCAGAGGTATGCGTCTGCCAGTCTCAGCTGCTTATGTCCTGGGCGCAGCTAGACACATTCCCAGCCTTCCTTGGGAAATCTGTGTTCTGGATGCAGAAGATGTACTGGCCACCCCAGGCCTCACCATTCAGCCTCCTTCAGGACCTTCTCCTTATTTCTCCCTACCCTGCTGGCCCTCCACCAGGAAGCAGAGGACCTCTCAGGGCCAACGAAATGGCAATGTTGGGAAGACGCCTGGATTGGAGTGAGCGGATGGCATTGAGCCCCCCGGCCACACACTCAGTTCCCTATGGACAAGCTGAGAACTCTTTTCTTCCACCTGGATGGGGTCATGGATAGGAAAGAAACTTTTCAAATGCTGGTTTCTAGCACCTTTTGTTTCCTTTGGTATTTGACAGCAGCCAGCTGAGCAACAGGCAGGGAGCAAATAGCAGCCCCTGACATTACCATTTCCATACAAGCCTCAGGTAGTGGGACCCTTGGGCCTTGGACATGGCTGGTGTTAGAGCTGTCAGCCTTGGGTGTGAGCCCCTTGGACTTGGCAGACTGGACAGTTCTCCGGAGGTCTTCTGGTGCCACTCTGGCTGTTTATAACCCTCTCTGTCATTGTCTTTCTATTTTCTGCCGTCCTCCTGTCCTGACTGCTCTTGGACTGTTCCGCCCTCCTTCAGTTGTCAGTGGCTGCTGCCAGGACTCAGCTTCACTCGGCATCTCTGTTGGAAGGCATACCAGAGCAGGGATGTATCTGGGGCAGCTGAAGCACCCAGCAGGTCAGACAGGAATTGGGTATTGGGTGCAGCTGGGATCAGTCAAGTGCAATGGCCTCCTCCTCCAGGAGGTGGGGTCCCAGCGGGTCAATGGGATGCCCAGGTGGGCCTCGGTAGCATTGCCACATTGATACTACCACTATGTAGATCAGGCTTGTGGGGTCTGCTGTGGGTATGCCCCAGGCCACTTCAGCTGACTGGAGACACACCAAGGCCAGCTGTCAGTCAGCACCCTCTGTTCTCGCCCATCACTGTCCTCCCTGCCGTCCTTTGCCGATGCTGTCGGCAGCTCACCATGAACTACTGGCAGCAGGACAGAGCAGTCAAGGGAAGTCTTCATTGGATCTGAGGTTGCGACACCATGAGAAATAGGAGGAGGAGGTCTCCCAGCCGACTCACTGGGAATCTAAGCAGGCTTCTTACACAGCCTGAAAGGGGGCGTCTGGACCAATCCTAGCCACTTGTTTTGACCAGGTATGGTTATTAAGAATTGTGCATTTGACTAATCATGGTCTTGCTACAAATCATAGCCTTCCTTCTAGTAGGAAGGATGCTTCCTCTCTACAGGGTAGGAACGGTTTGAGGAGGCTTGTGACCACAAGGCTGGTCAGACTGACAGCCCTGTCTGGGTTTGTGCCTCCGAGAGCCAGGACAGTCATTTGAAGTCTTTCACAGTTGTCTCAAGGTGTCCATGGCGTGTTCAAAATGGCTAATGCTTGCACAAACACTATCCTACTGGCAGTTAAAGGGATAGGCCTTTTTCTCAGGGCAGCTAGGGTAACGAGAGAGAGTTCTGCATCTAATTAGTTAGTCCAGTTGCCCCATTCTCATGCCCTTGCTTATTTATAGAAAATGCACACGAGAAGACAAGGAATGTTTACAAACTTAAAGGACTCACTGTTAGCACCAACAAATACTGTTTTACCAATGCTTAACCGGTGCCCGGTACCCAGAGAGAGAGACCACCTGTTCTCTTGGCTGAGCCCTGTTCTTCGAACTCAGATCCATGTCTGACTGGATAGAACTGAGCCCCCTCCCCACCCACATCCTGAATGACTGAGTGGAACAAATCCCACTTCCTTACAACCTAGATCCCCAGATAACAAGGTATAGTTGAAGTCCCTTCTCTTTCAGCCAGATCTCTGGATATTCAAATCCCTGGGTGACTGGGTGGAGCTGAGTCCTTCTGCCTATGCTCCCTGCCCACCTTAGACCCACACTGACAGGATTGTGTCAGAAACAAGATCTCAATACGTCATCCCGTTTTAGCTTGTAGTGGCCTTGGTTCCTGATCCTCACGAATGATCCCCTGGATGGTCTCCACATTAAAAACTGCACCTATCACAGGTTTCCTACTTCTGCCAAAGGGCATCACCCCTTTTCCCAACCCTTCCCTGCCCAGCCAGTCAATCAGGCAGAGTGGGTTTCTTTTTTTTTTTTTGGTGGGGTGTTTCCAGTCAGGGTTTCTCTATGGCTTTGGAGGCTGTCCTGGAACTAGCTCTTGTAGACCAGGCTGGTCTTGAACTTACAGAGATCCACCTGCTTCTGCCTCCTGAGTGCTGGGATTAAAGGTATGAACCACCACCGCACAGCCAGAGTGGGCTCTTTAACACAGTCAGACTGCACTGTCCTATAGCATGACACCTAGTTGTTGCAAGCATTTCAGGCATCACCCTTTCCCGGGCCTCCACCTGAAATGCATCCCCATCGGTCTGGAAGCTCTTCTTGATTCCCCTCTCTGTCCACCACCCTCCTCTGTGATTTCAGGGCACATCTATACTTTCCACATTGAAAGTCTCTGGGCTCTCTCACACAGAGGCTGTGCAGGTCATCTGTCCAGACTGAATATATTGCAGGGACCAGAATCTCCCAGTTACAGCAATCTAAGTACCCTCTTGTGGAGACACAATCAGCTCTGCTGACAATTCCTGCAGTGAAGTGAGTTGGGGAGGAGGCCATCTAAGGCCCTGACATGAGAGGGTTGCATTCTCCTGTCGGGGTTACTTCAAGGATGGCCAGAAAAATGTCAGAACAGGTTTTCAGGCTTAAGACACATATATTGGGTTTGTGGTCCCCTCCCCTAACTAGTTTCCCCTTTGCTAACAGATACCTCCCTTTTGTCATTTGTCCCCTAGTCATGCCCAGTACAAGCCATGACTCTATTGGTTTTTGTCTCCTTTCTTAGCCTCTCTGGTTAAAAATGGCTATGGCCAGTTCATCAATACAAATTTAAGAAAAAAAATGTAGAAAGGTTTTCTTGGAAAATTATTGCTGTCATGTCCTCCATATGGACATGAGGGCTGGATTGGGACAGCCCTCAGCAAGGGTCTGGGGCTTACAGGAAGGTCATCCTGCACAGGCTAGGGTCTGGGGCTTACAGGAAGGTCATCCTGCACAGACTAGGGTGCTGTGCTACCACACCATGGATCTGTTATCTCAGGACTTCCTATAATCAGAGCAAAGAATCTGTCTCCTTGTTTAAGCCCCTGTAGTGTGTTGGAGAGTGTCTTCTCAAAGTACTCTCTCAGAGCCTCAACCATGACCTTGTTTGGAAATAGTTGTTATAGATGTAATTGGTTAGGGATCTTGAGATGAGCTCACCCTGGATTCAATATGGGTCCTAACTCCAATGATTTGCGTTTTTATAAGACGGTAGGTCTAAGTGGTTAAGATTGTTTCCAGCTCTTGCAGAGGACATGGATTGGGTCCCCAGAATCTACACTGTAGCACACTACCTCTTTAGCTTTAGTTCCAGGATATCCAGTGTCTTCTGGCCTCCCCCGACATCTGCATGCAGGTGGTGGGGCAGGAGCACACAGGCACATGGACCACTTACACATAATAAATGAATCTTTAAAAAGTAACAGATAATACAGGGAGACAGAGGGGCTCTTACTATTAGCTGTTCTGTATCCACATACCACGTCATTTCAGCATCATCCATTGAGACAAAAAGACCCATCGCTTTGCACCGAGAGCACGTCTGTCACGTGGGCTCACAGTGTGGTGAGAAATGATGACATTCCAGCTCAAAGCTTGTCCACATCTGCTTGCTTCTTGCCCTGCTTAGCCACGCTGAGAACGAGCAGGGACAGCTTGTTGCATGAGGAAACACACGAGATTGTCAGCTTTGTGCCCCAGCTGCCTGCCAGCCAAATGTCAGCTGCATGAATGTGACCCTTTGGGAAAGCCCACCTTTGGCTGTCGTGTCATTGACTACAGAAAGATCAGCCATGTTGGATCTCAGTAGAACCACTTAGCCGGTAGTCTGACTTTGAGAAACACTGAACACTACTTTGTCATTGTGTTTGAGGGCAGTCTGCTACCCGGCAGTAGCTGAGTCATATGCTGCTCAGCCTGGGAACTCGGATCTACATTTTCAAACTTCACTATTTGAGCCCTTCGAGACCCCCAGAGAAAGTGCTGGTGCCAAGAAGAATCATCTCCCTGCCCAGGGTTTTAAGGACTGAAGTTTACTCTCAGCATCAAGAAAGATATGGCTTCTGCAGCTGTAGATATGGCTTAGCAGTTAAGAACACCTGTTGTTCTCATAGAGGACTTGGGTTTGGTTCCTAAGACCCAAATGGTAGCTCATAGTCATCTGTAGCTCCAATTCCAGGGATCTGGCACCCACCCTTCTCTGGCTTCCATGGGCACCAGGCACACACACACACACACACACACACACACACACACACACACACACACACACACAATACATGTAGGTAAACACTTATTTATACACATAAAGTAAATCTCAAAAGAAAGAAAGATATGATTCTTGATTCCATCTTCGCGATAGTAGCTTTGGCGTCTGCAGGTTAGTCGCCAACATGCAGCTCTTTGTACTCGCCCAGGAACTACACACTCTCAAGGTGACAGGCCAAGAGACAGTCACCCAGATCAAAGCTCACATGGCCTCACTGGAAGGCATTTCCCCCGAAGATCAAGTCGTGCTTCTGGCTGGCTCGCTGCTGGAGGATGAGGCCACCCTAGGCCAGTGTTGCATAGAGGCCCTGACCACTCTGGAAGTAGTCGGTGGCATGCTGGGAGATAAAGTTCATGGTTCCTTGACTTGTGCTGGAAAAGTGAGAGGTCAGACTCCCAGGGTGGCCAAACAGGAGAAGAAAAAGAAGAAGACGGGTTGGGCCAAGTGGTGAATGCAGTACAACCTTCGCTTTGTAAACGTCGTGCCAATTTTTGGCAAGAAGGGCTCCAATGCTAATTCCTAAGTCCTATTGTGATTCTGGCACTCCAATAAAGCCACTTTGACCGAAAAAAGAAAAAAAGATATGGCTTCTAATTTACATAAAACATTTGTGATCAAATATATAGCAAAACTTTTGCTCTAATCACAAAACTTGTCTGGTGGCCAACTAATCAAAGGAGGGGAGTTAGTTAAAAGTCACTGTAAAGATGGAGCATGAGACTATATGAAAAAAAAAAAGAAGAAAATAGTGGCAGTATGGATGACAGACCCTGGAAGCTGGCAAGGGGACTGCAGTCCTCATGTCCTTGGCCATTCTGCCAACACTCATGGGAGGGCTTACCTCTGTGCTACACTGTCTTAGAGCTGATGTCCAGCAGAGAAGAGGACAAGCCTTCCTCTCCTTGGGAACCTGCCATTTTGATGGAGGAGAGGGAACACAGATAAACTACGTATGAGATGAGGTAGTAGGCAGAATCAAAAGGTACTGAAGCCCTTGCCCTGCGTGCCAGAATGGTCTTCAAGGGAAACAGATCTTTACAGGTGTTCTCCGGTTATACTGACACCGTTAAGGTTAGCCCAATCCAACATGACAGGCGTCCCGAGAACAGAAGAGAGAAAATGCCATGCAACGATGGCGACAGGTGAGTGTTGAGGACTGCCAAGAGGAGCAGACAGTTAGAGGAAAGCAGGAAGCAGAGGCTGGTTCTCACTGTACAACCTTCTGAGACAGGAGCGTCATCTGCTGACATCTTGATACCAGACTTCCCCCTCTCCAGAACTGGAAGGAACAAACTTGTTTTCTGGGCACCTGATTGGTAAATCGGGGAAAGAAACACGGAAGCTGAGGACAAAGTCTGCAATTTAAGCAGAACCACTCGGAAGTCATGACGATGTGAAAAGGGGATAGGAGGAAGCATGTGTATGTCTGGGGAAGACCTCCCAAGTAGCTATAAGAGCCAGTGTAACAGCTCCAGGGGGCGGGAAAGTAAAGTATAAAAGGTTAGCAAGGCTGTTACTTGGAGGAAAGAAAAAGCAAGCCTCTGTAAGATTTTGAGGAGATAGATGATCTGATTTCTTAAAGCAGTAACAATTTAACATGGCATGCATACATGTCTGGACACAAATGCGGAAGAATCACTTAAAGAACCAAAAAAAAAAAAAAAAAGAAAAAAGAAAAAAAAAGAGGGGGAGCAAAGGATGGGCTACGGCAAACCATCTGGGAGGCACAATTTAAAAACAGCCCGAAGGTCGGGCGTTGGTGGCGCACGCCTTTAATCCCAGCACTCGGGAGGCAGAGGCAGGCGGATCTCTGTGAGTTCCAGGCCAGCCGGGTCTACAGAGTGAGTTCCAGGACAGCCTCCAAAACAATACAGAGAAACCTTGTCTCGAACAACCAAAATAAATAAATAAATAAAAAATAAATAAAAACAGACCGAAGATAGAGGTGGTTGGAAGGACCAAGGAGAGCATAGGTGATAGTTTGGTTTTGGATGCTCCTGGCAGCAGTAGAGCCAATAGGGCAGAGGGATGGAGGGGAAGAGGACAAGGATTTGAAGGATTTTCTTTGATCCGTTAAAACTGAGTTCCAAGCTGAGGACTGTTTTTCTTTCTTGTAGTATTTAACCTAACACCACCCACTCTCTTTGGGACAGGGTTTGTTTGTTTGATTCAGGTTGGCTTGTACTGTCTGCAATCCTCCTAAGTGCTGGAATTACTGGCATGCACCACTGCACACCGCTTAATGGCAGGTTCTAATCACTGGCTGTGATGGCCACATAGACAGGCGGCCAGAAAACGACCAGAGACTTTCATTCATATTCACGCCACTGACCAAAGGAACTAAGCACGCACTCCGGCCGGTCCACGTTGGTGCAGTTTTAGAAACTGCTCCGTGGTATCGACTATCAAAAAACAGAGGAGCCTGGATACTAGCGGGCCCGAGCTCAGCTCGAGCAGACAGCCAGCATCTACCGGGCTCCTGCCAGGCTCGCCCCGCACATCAAACGCACCGGGCGCTAGCCCTGCTTCCTATTTGGCCGGCCGCGTGGCCCGTGGCGCATCCCAAACCCGCGTACTGGTAGGGCGCTCGGGGGCAGCGGTGGGCCACGCGGGTCCCGGAGGCCAGGCTCTGCCCGGGTCACTTGACTGTACAGAATGGACAAGCAGACGTCCGTCCGGAGTGCGGCGGCTGGCCCCGCAATGCCCGTCCCACGCCACCGCAGCAGCGGTTTCGTTTTCCCAACCGGCACGGAAACTTCCACCCGGCGGCCCGGTGTCCTCTGCGCACGCGCCATTTGGCGCGGCCCCGCCCACCCGGCTCTGGCCCCGCCGCACCCCGCCCCCTCCGGCCCCGCCCTGTCTGTCTGGTCTGCGGGCGCCCGCGCCCGAGTCTCCCGGCCGCCGCCCAGAGCGCGCAGCGCGCAGGCGCGGTAACCAAGGCGGCGCTGCCTGGTGAGGATTTGAAATCCCCGCGCGTGCGCACTGCGCCGCGGCCCGCGAGGGAGGCCGCGCCTCCGCCCCACCGCCCCCGCGCCGCCTCCCCGCCCCTCATTGGAGCGGAGGCGGCGGCCCCCGTCCCTCCCCGCGCCCGGCCGCCGCCGAGGGCGTCTTTCCGCTGCCGCGCCGCGCCGCGCCGTGCAGCGCCGCAGGAGCACCGTGACTGACGGCCGCGCGGACGGACGGACGGACGGCCCGGCGCTCTGGGCCCGCCCCCCTCGGTCGGTCGCCGCCCCTCCGATGGCCTCTCCTCGCCGCCCGCACGCAACGCCGCCGCCGCGGCCCCCCTCGCCCTCCCCGCGCCTCCTGAGCCGCCCGGACCGCAGCTGCGCCGCGCGCCCCACCGAGCGCCGCCCGCGCCCACCCGCGCGCACCCGGAGCGCGGCTCAGGCCCGTCCGTCCCTCTGTCCGTCCCTCCGTCCGTCCGCCCGCGCGGCCGGCCCGGGGCGCGGCGGGGGCGGGGCGGGGCGCGGCGGGCCCCGCGGGGGCGGCGCGTGGATGGATCCGCGCGTGGCCTGGATCCAGCCCGAGCAGAAGGGGCCGGCCAATGCCCTGTGGATGCAGATCTGGGAGACCTCGCAGGGCGTGGGCCGCGGCGGCTCCGGCTTCGCGTCCTACTTCTGTCTCAACTCGCCGGCTCTGGACACGGCGGCCGCGCCCGGGGCTGCGGGACGCGCGGCTGCAGCAGCAGCAGCAGCAGGAGGAGGAGGAGGAGGAGGCCCGGGGCCGGCGTCCTCCGCGTCGCCCCCTCCGCCTGCGCCCGGCCCCACCGCGCTGCCCCCGGCTCTGCTGACGGCGCTCGGGCCCGCGGCTGACGGCGCGCGGCGCCTGCACAAGTCCCCGTCGCTGTCGTCGTCGTCGTCGTCTTCGTCTTCGTCCAACGCCGAGTCCGGCACCGAGAGCCCCGGCTGCTCGTCGTCGTCCTCCAGCAGCGCCTCGCTCAGCCGTGCGAGCGCCGGCCGCACCTTCTTCAGCTTCGCCGACGGCGCGGCCCACGCGCACCCGGGCCCACGCGGCCCCACGCCCGCCGGCTCGCCGCCGCAGCACCAGTTCCACCCGGGCCGGCGGAAACGGGAGAACAAGGCCAGCACGTACGGCCTCAACTACCTGCTGTCGGGCAGCCGTGCGGCCACGCTGAGCGGAGGGGGCGGCCCCGGGGCCCAGGCGGCGAGGCCCGGCACGCCGTGGAAGAGCCGCTCGTACAGCCCGGGCATCCAGGGGTGAGTGCGCCCGCGGGCACTTAAAAAACGAAAAACCAACTGGGTTAGGACGAGACCTACCAGGCCCGGGATTGACAGTTCGGGATGGAGGCCTGGGGATTGACGGGATAGCCATTCTCAGCTTCCTCCCCTCCAGGGCAGGGAAGCCAGGGGAGTGTGCTTGTTCTGACTGGAGCTTACCAGCTTGTTCTTTGATCTAAGTTAAATCGTGTATTTGAGTGGAGTCGTGTTGAAGGTAATTTTTTTCCTTCCTTTTTTAAGACAGTAGGTTTTTTGGTAGTGATGCAGCTTAACCATGAGGTGAGATTTAGAAGTGGGGTGGTGTGTGTGTGTGTGTGTGTGTGTGTGTGTGTGTGTGTGTGTGTGTGTGTGTAGGTTACCTAGTACGTTTTAATTCTGGGCAAACATTAACAGAGCATCATCACCTGGGGATTCTAAAAAGCTGTCTAAGAGCACTCAGAATTTGCCCCTGTGTACTCACAGGAAGGTGTCATTTTCATTTAAAAATTTTCCACACATCCCAGAGGACCTTAGGGTTTAATGTCCCCAGTGACAGGAAGGTGGGGGATGTTGCTCTTGTGTGAAACTATTCATTCAACCCATTGGCTTTTCTGAGCAACAAAATATTCGTTTGCGTTTAAGACTGGTGAGGTGAGCATGGCTTGCCTCAGTTTCTGCAGATCTAAAAGGCATAGAGCCCTCCTCCCCCTCCCCCAGGCCTTCTCAGGGAGCTAGACCTGCTGAAGACCCGATTTATGTTGGCTCCAATGGTTGCTAGATCCTGAGACTCCTTTAAGGAAACTTCTTAGGGGGGTGTTGCCTTTTGAGGTGTGACCCGCAACACTGATACTTTTTAAAGGGAGTGTGTGTTACATTGTAATGGTTGCCGCCCTGCAACTTGTTTCACCTGGTTGAGTTGGGAGCCTTGAGCCTGCCCTACAGACCCAGGAGGAACCTAGTTTCTTCTGCTGGTTCCCTATAGTGCTTGCTGGTAGAACTTTCCCAGGCAGGTGTTCAAGGAACAGATTGTGTGTGTGGCCGTGGTCCTGAAGAAGGTTTCCAGACTGTTACATAACTGTAATGGAAATGGTGTCTCTGTTGTAAGATGGGGCTTGACCCCTGACAGTTCCGCTTGTGTAGTGAAGCATTGCCAGTGTTGTCTGCCCCTCAGCAATAGCTGTGGCTCTTGAAGTGGTCCCGATGGTGGTTTGTAAGCTGCCCAGCCTCTGTACGTTCTCCTGGGCTTTTGTTAGCATGTGGGCCAGGTGTGTTTCTAGAGTCTGGGATGGAGTTGGGGTGGTGACATGTAGTCTGGTTGATCCCCTAGACGTGGTCCCTTCTTTGAGTGCCTCTTCCTGGTCTACTTGAGCATTGCTGCCTAGGCGTTCATACTTGGCTCCTCTCACCCTTTCTCCCCAGCCCAGTCCTCGATCAGATGCTGTCCCCTGGGCCTGGGTGTCTCTTCATACTTTTAGCACATTGGAATAGGCTCTGGTGGAGGCTGTCCGAGCAGTCCTAGACTGGTGTCTTCTGTCACTGTGGCCTAGCCTGTGTCATTGGTCAGCATTGTCAGTGGGATGAGGGGCTACCGGTTCCCAACTCCCAGAAGACTCCCTCTGTCCCTCCTTCCCCTCTCCTTCCCCCAACTCTTCTCCACCTGCAAGAGAGATGTATGCCTGAACTCAGTGGTGCTTGGGCTCTGTTCCTCAGCTCCCCCTTTGCTCACCTTAGGCACTGTGTGGTGTAAGTCACTGAACCAGCTAAGATGTTGGCGTTGATCCTCGCTGGACCAGGAGTTGCTGCCCACATCTCTTTCCTGTGCCTGGTGACTTTTCCTTGTTTGTCTGAGGTGGCATGTGTCATGATTTTGTTGGGTGGTGAATCCTGGAGGAGGAGCCTTCTAGCTAGTTTGGCCTGCCTGGGAGGGCAAGGTACCTCTGTGTAGTTCCGCTGTGACTGATCTTTCAGAGAGGCTGGGGAGAAGCTGGTGAATCAGGAGAGCCGTAAAACTGGCCTGTGTGTTAGGATTAAAGGTGGTCCCATCATTGATTGTTTCCATGTGGCTGGTTGGTCTTATGTGAACTGACCTTGGGACGGCAAGAAAGAGACCTGCCTGAATCTCGTATGGTACGCCAGCTTGTCTGGAGTGATGTGTGGGCCAGCACCAAGCCTTTTGTGGTTTAGCAGGAGACAGAACTTAGGTCAAGTGTTGGCTTAAGTGTGGCCCAGTTAACAGTGAGGGGCCAGTTAGTGGCGGGCTGCTAAGCGTTGTTTCTAGTCTTGGGGTGTGCCTCTCAGGAAACTGCAGACCTCAAGAAAGGACGAGTGGTTTTTCTGGTGGGTGAGAGAGAGTCTGCAGCTCCTGCTGAACCCAGCTGGGTCTCTGCCTGGCAGACACGTGCCACCTGCAACATTCATCCCTTTTCTGGGAGGTGTCTGCCCTTGGACACTGCTTGCTGGCCCAGGGTTTGTGGGACTACTAACCTGCTCTCCACCTCGGGGAGGAGGAAGAGGAAGGAGGTGAGTGAGTGCAGGGTTAGTGCATGGGCTTGGAGAGTAGAGAAGTGTGTCCTGGCATGAGAGTGCCCTGGGCACAGGGTTAAGCTGAACTCGGAGACCTTTGTTTAGGACATGGCGTATGCATCCTAGAGATAGGGGCAGGTGTGGACGAGCTCAGTGCTCCCCTAGGACGTTTGCTGTTGTCGGTCTCAGTGGCTTCAGAAGCTTCAGGGAAGGTGAAGAAGTCCTCCAAGTGAGAGTGTGGCGAGCGTGGTCCTCATGCCTTTAGCCAAACCCTCACCGGCGTCCTCCGGCAGGAGTGCAGTTGCACATGGGAAGGCCTTGGCATACACCTGCAGCCCGTGACCTGAGTTCTCTCTGTGAAGGTTGTGCCCTCCAGGGGTGCCTGCAGTGGCAGTGGTCATGTGCAGTTTCCTTGCAGCTCTCTTCATCATGGTTAATCTTTTCATGTGTTCTGTGCCCTCGGTGATAGGACTCCACTGTCCATCTGAAGCCGGAGAAGTGTCCGGTGTCGGCAGTTACAGCATGGCTGTGGTTGTGCTCACAGGGCTCCGTGCACTGTCTGCTGTGTTCTTGCGAGGGACTCAGAGCTTGATGGAGCAGCCAGGTTCCCTCTTCCTGCAGGGCTCCTGCCTGCTTTGACAGAATTAGTGGACCCTTTCCTCAGAGCATCCTCAGGAGGCTCCACGGGGAAGGCACAGGTGAGGGCCCCATGGGGTGCACTGCGGGACACAGGTGTAGTCACCATTGTCACCTTTATCTCCTTCCCTGCTTCCTGTGAATATCAGGGCATGCACAGGAATTTGTAAGCCCGGCTTCTGCAGGTAACAGTCCCCGTGGCCATGCTTTATGATTTCTGTCACAGAGATGGTCATGGTGGAAGAGAAGGTGAGAATGGTCAATGGCACGGATGCTTTGAGACATGCTGGCCATATTAACTCCTGCGTGACACTTCTCCAGTTTAGTGGCCTCATTGTTGACCATGTTCCCATGGCTAGTCTCCACATGGACACGGGAAGGCTCGTGCAGGTGCTGCTAGGGCTGCTGGGGGAGTCCTGGAGAACCACTGAGCCACGTGCCTGTCACTGGTGAACCATGGCTTCCTCAGGTTGGAGAGCTGATGCTGGAGAAGGCTACTCAGGACGACAAGAGCAGTCTATTTTTTGGATTAGAATATTAAGCAGGCTGGCACAGTCCTTTGGAAAAATGAGAGGCCCTAGGTTTGGTTCCTACCACCAAGGTGAAAAGAGATAGACTGGGAGGGGAGAGACAAAAATAAAAACGGAAGCCTTGAGTGATTTTTAAACAAAAGTGTCTTAGTATCCATGCTGTGGAAGTTAGAGACAGTCCTGGTGTCTTGCTGCCATGGTCTTTGGATGAAAAAGCAGTACTGTTTTCACTGTAGGAACAAAACGTTTGTGGCTTAAAGTATTTTTAAGTAAACTTAAAATTTTTTCTTACTTTATATATTTATTTTTGAATTTTGTTTATGTGCCTGTGTGAGTTTATGTGTATCATGCATGCAAGCATTCAGGTGTCCACAGTCGCCAGAAGAGACCATTGAATTCCCCTGGAACTGTAGTTACTGGCAATTGTGGCCAACCGGATGTGGGTGTTGGGAGAACCTGGGTTCTCTGAAAGAGCAGCTCTTAACTGCTAGGCTGTTTGTCTAGCTCCTTAAGTAGACATAAAAGAAAAAATACATTAACTTTAAAGCTTGTGCTTCAAAGTCTTGGATAGTTTTGATCATAAATGTGAGCTTTTGGATATCATCTTTTTTTTTATTGTTTTGTTTTTTGTTTTCTGAGACAGAATTTCTCTGTGTAATAGCCCTAGCTGTCCTGGAACTCACTCTGTAGACCAGACTGGCCTCAAACTCACAGAGATCCACTTGCTTCTGCCTCCTGAGTGCTGGGATTAAAGGCATGTGCCATCACCGCCTGGCCTTGGTTATATCATCTTTGAAGTATCCATACAGAAGTGACCTTTGGGAACAGGGTACAGTGTACCTGGGACAGTAAGAGACTGTGTCTTTGTGAGGTGCTATGGCGTGGAGTCAGATCTTCAGGTTTTGAAGGAAAAGAGTTGTAGTTACAGAGTAATCCAAGATACTTCAGTTCAGAGACTTGCTTTGATGATGCAACCAGAATTAAAGCTCCAGGAGTGACCACCCTTCCCAGGAGCTATCCCTAGAGCTTGCGATGGGCCAGTGTTGCTCCGATGAGGCTTCAAGCCCCCAAGATGCCTTAAACCCTGATGTCTCTTGCCAGTTAGAGGAGGCCCTTCCCTCCAAGGGCTCATGTGACTGGGTAGACCATGTGTGATCCACAGACTATTTGATAAGAAGCACAGGTTCGGGCATTGGGCACTGTTTAGTGGGGAGACAGCACTGCTGTGGGAAGAGGAGGCCATGGTTGTCTTGTCCACACTGTATCCTCTGCTTGGACATCAGTCCTTTGCAATGACTCTTGCATATTGCCAATTCTGTCCTCGGACTTGACTGTCACCCCTGAAGTTGGGCTAGGAGATGACAAGAGCAATGTGACTTTCTGTGTCTCTTCTTTAGTCTCTCATTTTTAAAAAGAAAGTTTACAGAGGACCTATGTGGTTGCACAGAAACTATGACTGAAAAGTCCCGGTCATGAGGTGTCCTGCACTGGTCAGATTGACTTGGTGACCCATCTAAGTTGCCGCCTGATAATTACAAAGTTGCCCATCATTGTTTTGTGGAAGATGTGGGCAACACCTGATCTGCAATCAGGTTGATGGGAATTGTGGCTTGCCTAGGGCCTCAGTTGCAGAACATGTGCCACCTCCTGGAAGAGGAGGAAGACCCCTCACAATTCTTGCCTTGTCCCTTCGTGAGCTCACATCTGGGTGTTCAGTTCCTGTAAAGTTAGCTTCCGCTGTCTCAGCCTGTGCTCTGGAGTTAGCTTCTGCTAACCCTGGACTGCACTCCCAGCGCCAAAGACATACAAGTAAGACGCAGAGGACAAGTAGACTTTGTGTGCAGAAGTGAAGGAAACTTTAGTTGTTTGTCTAGGCGTTTTAAAGATTTGACTGTGAATTCTGCAGTGATTTTAAATGCCAAACCGTGCTTTAGTTTGTCTCTGGAAGTGTGGCTAAGGCCTGCCGCACAGGATAAAAACATTCACAAGCACACAGGATGAAACATTCGTAGAACAGTCTCATGTTGCATCTGAAAGGCATTCCTGCTCGGTTGTAACATTTTTCTTTTTAAAACATTGATACGGATGGAAAAGTTAGAAAACCTGGCTAAGTTTGGAGGCAGGTGGGTTTCTCCAGAGCTTTACCCTTCCTAGCTCCCAGGCAGGACCAGCTAGTCTGGAGCACTTGCAGGGTCCCGGTGAAAGAGACGCCCTTGTTCCAGTAGCTCGACTTTGCCTTTGCCTTTCTACAGATGCTGCTTCCCATAACTCTGGGTTTTCCGTGTTTGTTTCCTGAGGGACAACAGTGGGTATAACCTTCTAGTTCTAGTCCTGGGAAATCCAAAGTTGAATTATTCCGTTTTTACCTGAATTTGTCTCCCACATTGGGAGGCATGCACTTGACTTTGAGAACATGCTGCTTTAGTCCTGCTTCCATGGTCTGGTTCTGACTAGTTTCACCTGGGTTCTAATTCCCACACCTCAGTTTCCCCACCTGAGAAGTAGAGCCTGTGCATGTACCTCTAGCAGTCAGAGAACTCAGAGCTGGTCTGCATGTGTGAGAAAGACTGCTCCTTCCCCCTTTCCTCTCCTCAGGAAATAGAAACCCAAATGGGCTTCTTGTTGCCAACAGGAAAAGCCTTCCTCTTTATTTATTTATTTATTTATTTATTTATTTATTTATTTATTTATTTATTGTAAGTAGGCAAAACTACAGACCCAAAGCTCCAAGTCTTAGAGAGTAGAGAAGGGTGTGGGCTCAGCTGAGACCACTGTTAACGTGGATAGCTACCCCGCCCCCAAGAAATCCTTGTATTTTAATTGCAGACAGCACCTGAGTGAGTGTGTGTGTGTGTGTGTGTGTGTGTGTGTGTGTGTGTGTGTGTGTGGTGTGGTGTGGTGTTACTGGTGGTTGGTGGATTATGAGTTCTTACTCTTGTGCCCAGAGTGGAAGTGTGAGTGGCAGGAGATGATTTTTACTCTCAGTTCTTTGCTGCTTCCTACACTGTGGACTTGTATGGATGTCACAGCAGTGGGCCGGGGAGCCAGAGCAGCACAGGTGGCAGAACCCTATGCAGAGGAGGGCATACTGTGTCTGTCCTGGGTAATGGCCACTGGCATGTGTGCTAGCCAGCACTGAGAGGGTGGCCAGTGCAGGCGGAAAACTGAGTTGGAATTTAATTTATTGATTTGTTTTGTGCAGTTGGGAATCAAGTTGGGCCCCTTGAGCCTGCAAGGCAGACACTGTTCTAGTGAGCAGCCTCCTGGCTCCTTACTTAATTTTAGTTAAAGTTTAAATGGCCTTTGTTTGGACAGTGCTGACTTTGTGCAACTTTACATTCTGTTTGAAATCAGTTGCCGAAATAAAGTGAAACTCAACAGCAGTAAAAACTGTGTTGCTCAGCAAGTTGCTATGGAGAAAGCTCTAGAAATCATGTTTCTGAGTTTCCAATGCAAATCTTTTACGAAAGACTGATAATTTTCATGACTCAAGCAGCATGGAGTAGGAGAGTGCAGCACAGAGCAAGTTTGAGGGTGGAGTACCTCCAGCCTAGCGTGCAGAAGATGTGATGGCTGTTGGTGTTACTGACAGCCTTTGAGGTCTCCCCCAGTCTCAGCTTCCGCCAACATCTCCCTGCAGTTCCTGTATGCCGGTTCTTGGAGGTTAGTGAGCCCTGCTCCACTTTCCTCCTTGACTCCCAGGTTCACAGCCACAAATAAGCTCTCTTCCTTGTGTTTTACAGACACAAACATGCTAGGCAAGCTGGAAGATAAGTTCATGAGGGGCCTTTACTGTCCGGAGGATTGCCTTTCCCAATGAGAACGGGCAGATTTGGACCCCGCCTGGGTTCCTCTTGTGTGGGTGCTTGGCTGCAGGGGGCAGAGGAAGCCCTTTGGGACTGGATCTTGCTTCCCAGGCTGTCTTCAAGGATGAGTTCTAGGCAAGGTGGAGAAGCTGTGGGGTGCTGAGTTGCAGACTCTCCATTCTGCTGGAGAAGCAGGGTATCCTGTACTCCTTCCTCCGCAACAGCTCACTTTAACAGGATGAGAGAAATTTTCGAGAGACCCATAGATCTTGTCCAAGTGTCACCTAGGAAGTGATAGAACTGGGCCCAGACTGGCTTCTTGCCTGGAGAGTTCATGTCCTTCATCAGTGCCTTCCAGAGGGCAGGGGGCACTTGAATCCAGAGCCAGAAGCTTGATTTGGTGAAATGGCAGAGACAAGAGGTATGGTGACGTGCAATGAGAGTGTTTTGGTCACAGGCATCTTCTCTAAATTTAATTCTAAAAAGTGAGAAACAACTCTGATACGGTGTCCAGAAGGGGAAAGAGTGCTTGGCATGGCCTACGGAATACGAGGGAGTTCTGAGTACAGCTACCAGCTAGCTCATGACTCAGTTTCCAGAAGTAGGGTAGCTAGAAGGCAGGTCACAGCCCTGACTTGACACTCTGAACTAGAGTGGGCTTGGTGTAGGGCTGCTGGAAACAGCTTGTAGGGTGAGTGAGGAAGACTCTGCAGCTGGGAGGTCTTTGCTTAGCTGTGGGCTCTGCCTCTGTCTCTCCCTTTGTTCCCACCTGGCATGCCGGCTGTACCAGCCAGTTAGAATTGTTACTGGCTTTGCTGACCCACACCTGGGCCAGGCCTGCGTCTGTCGTCCCTTTATCCAGTGTTTCCTGTTGCCCTTTAGGGCGCTCCCAGGAGGCATGGCACTCAGCTAAGTGGTCCACCCAGAGTAGCACAGCCGGTAGGGCCAGGCTGTCAGTGGAGCCCAGGCCCTGCGATTCCTGGCTCATTTGTCAACTGGGAACAGTGTAGAGGGTGAGCAACGAGAGAGGTGAGGTGGACAGGAGCAATACCTATGAGTCCTGGGCTCTGGCTCCCCTGGAGAGAGGCCAGATGCCTCCATGACTCTGCCTGGCTTCTGAGGACAGGGCTTTGAGTATCCCCGAGGAATGTTAAGCGAAGCTTCTCACAAATCTCACAGCAAGACCTGGAGCTACACTCACCTAGCTAGAGAGTGGCCTCCTTCCTTGCTACCCAGTTTACAGATGATCTCTCAGAGCATTTATGCCCATCCATTTAGTCATCCAATTTTGAGAGAGGGGTAGCCATCGCTGACCTCAAAAGCTGGGGCCATTCTTCTGCCTTAGCGTCCTGGCTGCTGGGATTACAAATCTGAGCCACCATATGTGGCACCAGTTTTAAAATAATGACGTTTGTGAAGCTGGCTCATTTTCTGAAGTGGGGGCTTTGAAGTAACTCGGTCCCATCACCTGGAAACGGCCAGGGTAATTAGGTGACCATGCCTGTAAGTGGTAGTCTCTGAGATCCTGTGCATTGTACTTGGAGCTGTCAGCAGCCGACTCAGCAGAACCATCTTCATTTAAGCTTTGGTAAGAGACGGGCAGTTTCTGATAGAAACACAGGCTTCTAAGAGCAGCCGCAGAAGCAAAGAATGTAAACTGATGATGTTAACAAAGCACTGATTTACTCTGTGTGGATTGAGAAGTCAGCCCTTGGGTGTCTTCCCGCCCCCTGATGGCACACAAGGCATTGCTGTGAGTTTGCTATGCTCACTAACAGTTGTTGAGCCCTTACTGAGCCAGTGTCCCAGGACCTGCCTGTCAGTTCTAGGCAGACTCCAAGTTGCTGTCTTGTGTGTTCTCATTAGCTCAGCAGGATCAGCCCTGCTTCCCAAGGCATCTATGTCTTCTGGCGGGGTTCTGGGTTACCCTGCTCTGACCCTGTGTCTGGGGTTTTTGCTTGGGATGTGGCATGGTGGTACTTTGTACTGCACAGCAACTGCTGCCAGCTCCTTCTTGTGCAGGACTAGATGGCGTGTGTTTGAAGAGTGGATAAGGGCTGCACTGCCTGAAGGGTCACTTGCTGGCTTTCTGTCTCAGGCCACTGCCACCCTGGCACCTGTCCTCCCAGGAAGCAACTTGTCTTCTCTGGGCAGAAGACAGATACTAATTGCCCAGCTGTGCACACCTCCTTTCTGTCCAAGTAGGCCTCGCTGTGAGGCCAGTTTGTCTGGGCTCAGATGCTGTGCACTGTAGGCAGAGTAGGGAGCGGCTCTGCCATGTCCTTGCTCCTATGTTACTGGCTGGGGTGGCAGTGTCTAATGTCTGTTCATCCTTAGATGCCTGTTGTGACCCCAGACTTTTCCCTCTATTGGTGACTTACTCCGTCTGGTTTTTCCGTGGAGCAGGCAGTGAGGTGGCTTTCTCTCTGTCTTTAATTCCCCCTCTGGTTTATGCCATCTCTTTCCTACCTGCGCACAGCCTATTTTCTTCCACTGCTCGTCTTAATACTGACTTGTTGTGGGTATGTTCCTATGGAAGCAGCCCCGGCTCCCAGTCCATCTGCAGTTCTGAAAGTCTGTGCTGCAAGGATGACCATTCTGTGACCTGCTGGTACCAGAAGCTGGGCAGCAGAGGTGCAGACTGAGCCGGGGAGATGTCTGCTTTGAGTTGTTTCAGCTTTCCAGGACTCAGGCTCTTGGCTTATCCCTGGACTTCCTAGAAGGCCTAGTGGCCTCTTGTTTACAATCAGCCCCTGGGGACAGAGAGAGCTCCTGGGCTCATGCATGCTGTCTGCCCTGTGGGGATGCTCTTCCTTCCCAGGGTTGCCCTGCCTGGGGCTGCTGTTCCTGTCCAGCTGCTGCTTCCAGCTCAGCCTCAGCTCCAGCTCCTTGGACGATGGACCCTGCCAACTCATCCTGAGCCATGCAACACCAGTCTGCAGCTTTACAGCTCTTACTGCTTTACTTCCCTTCTCCACGAAGACCCTCCAGTGGAGCAGAGTGAGGGCAAGAGACTGTTTGTCTTGTCTTGCTCACTGGTCTGCAGTACCTGCTGCACAGCACAGCAGGTCCTCAGTGAATGACTGGAGCACACTGCCACACAGTAGGTCCTCAGTAAACACCTGGAGCACACTGCCACACAGCAGGTCCTCAGTGAATGACTGGAGCACACTGCCACACAGCAGGTCCTCAGTGAATACCTGGAGCACACTGCCACACAGTAGGTCCTCAGTAAACACCTGGAGCGCACTGCCACACAGTAGGTCCTCAGTAAACACCTGGAGCACACTGCCACACAGTAGGTCCTCAGTAAACACCTGGAGCACACTGCCACACAGCAGGTCCTCAGTAAACACCTGGAGCGCACTGCCACACAGCAGGTCCTCAGTGAATACCTGGAGCACACTGCCACACAGCAGGTCCTCAGTGAATGACTGGAGCACACTGCCACACAGTAGGTCCTCAGTGAACACCTGGAGCACACCGCCACACAGCAGGTCCTCAGTGAATGACTGGAGCACACTGCCACACAGCAGGTCCTCAGTGAATGACTGGAGCACACTGCCACACAGCAGGTCCTCAGTAAACACCTGGAGCACACTGCCACACAGCAGGTCCTCAGTAAACACCTGGAGCACACTGCCACACAGCAGGTCCTCAGTAAACACCTGGAGCACACTGCCACACAGCAGGTCCTCAGTGAATGACTGGAGCACACTGCCACACAGTAGGTCCTCAGTGAACACCTGAAGCACACTGCCACACAGTAGGTCCTCAGTGAATGACTGGAGCACACTGCCACACAGCAGGTCCTCAGTGAATGACTGGAGCACACTGCCACACAGTAGGTCCTCAGTGAATGACTGGAGCGCAGGTCACTTCTGCTTTCTGTACTGAATGTTGGCAGAAACCTTTGGTTATTTTCTTCCCCTCTCTCTTAATTCCTGTCCTTTCTTTCTGTATTTTCTGGTAATTTTCCACTCTGATAGAGTCCCCTTTTTCTTACAAGGTTCTTTTTTGTCATCTTGTGTCTTGGCTAGGGGCATGACTGCAGTGGGGCTGTGTGCAGAGTGGATGACAGTGATGCCAGGGCACTCACTACTCAGTGACCAGTATCACACAGGAGAGGTCTCAGCAGAGCTCGGACAGCGTGACGTTTCTTTCCCCAAGTCTGAATGCATCTGCAGAGCTAGTCTGCAGTTTCTGGTCTTGTGCCTCTAAGGAGGCTGGGCAGCTGGGCTGTTGGGGTGGGGTTTGATCAGTCTCTTACTCCTACCCAGCTCTCTGTTCAGTGCATGGAATTGTGGGACAGGTTTTAAGGGACTCTGGCTTTGCAGGTGGGGTGAGGACCATCTGGAATGACTTCCTATAGTAGAAAGACCTGAGAGGAGCCTAATCCAAAACACCTGCAGAATGTGTCTTCCCAGCCAGAGGGAAACACACTAGATTAGCTTTAAGGTAGAGGCTATGAGGTGGGTGTTGATGGAGATGCAGGCCTAAGGGTGAGTGCCTTCTGCTTGACTTTGGTGTGCCACTGGCCAGAGTGGTAAAGCTAGGGTTCTGTTAGTGTTCTGGGGATCAGGATTATAAAAGCAAGAACTCACTGAAGAAAATTTAAAAGGCTACCAAAAGAAACTACCCTTCATTCCATTACTGTTGACCCAAGTGCGTTTCTATTTTATAGTAGCTTTACTCTTGTAACAAATGTGTTATTCTGTACTTGCTTGTTACAGTCTAGTTCTTGGTAAGCATTTCTTACCATCATAATTGTATGTTGTTTGTTTCCTAAGTTATTGGAAATCACACACTATACCCTTTTTGTGAAAGGGTTGCTCTGAGGTGGTATTTCTAAGCAAGGTGGGTGCCTGTTTGTTTGTTTGCTCCAGTAACCCATGACATGAAGGGGAACCCAGGTTTGCCCTCAAATTCAGTGCATTCATCGTGCTGAGTGCCAGTCCCACTCCGATTTGATTTCAGTATGCTCAGTGCTAAGCATTGGAGCTGGGTTCATTTGGCCCAGGACTCACCAGACTTCTTTGTGGACACTGAGGGACTGCCGCCATGGCAGCTCTGCCAGCACTGGCAGATTCTCTAGTTAAACTCTTTCTCCGTGGTGTACCTACTGTAAAGGCTAAGCTCACTCTGCCTTCTGAGAAGGAAAGAAGCCTGCCTAGTGGTTCCCGGGCTTTTGCAGTACCCTTGAGTTTCCTCTTCCTGGGCAAGCAACAGTCTTGAATCACCGAGTGCACATGGCATCTCTTATGATCCCTTGGCTAGGCTCTGAAAGGTTCTTAGACATCTGTCTGTTCAAAGTCCAGACTGACAACATTGATCACAAAGCTGCAGAGCCCTCCCTTGCCTCTCTTGTGCATACTAGTTGGTGTTAACCTGTTGCCTCTCTTGTGCATACTAGTTGGTGTTAACCTGTTGCCTCTCTTGTGCATACTAGTTGGTGTTAACCTGTTGCCTCTCTTGTGCATACTAGTTGGTGTTAACCTGTTGCCTCTCTTGTGTATACTAGTTGGTGTTAACCTGTTGCCTCTCTTGTGTATACTAGTTGGTGTTAACCTGTTGCCTCTCTTGTGTATACTAGTTGGTGTTAACCTGTTGCCTCTCTTGTGCATACTAGTTGGTGTTAACCTGTTGCCTCTCTTGTGTATACTAGTTGGTGTTAACCTGTTGCCTCTCTTGTGTATACTAGTTGGTGTTAACCTGTTGCCTCTCTTGTGCATACTAGTTGGTGTTAACCTGTTGCCTCTCTTGTGTATACTAGTTGGTGTTAACCTGTTGCCTCTCTTGTGCATACTAGTTGGTGTTAACCTGTTGCCTCTCTTGTGCATACTAGTTGGTGTTAACCTGTTGCCTCTCTTGTGCATACTAGTTGGTGTTAACCTGTTGCCTCTCTTGTGTATACTAGTTGGTGTTAACCTGTTGCCTCTCTTGTGTATACTAGTTGGTGTTAACCTGTTGCCTCTCTTGTGTATACTAGTTGGTGTTAACCTGTTGCCTCTCTTGTGTATACTAGTTGGTGTTAACCTTTTGCCTCTCTTGTGTATACTAGTTGGTGTTAACCTGTTGTAATTTGTTTTTACTGTCAACTTGATAGAGTCTCTTCATACGGGAATCTTAATTGAGGAATTGTTTCATCAGATAGCCTGTGGGCATGCGGGTGGAAGATGTCTCGTTACTTATGTAGGAGGGATACCCACTGTGGACAAGCCATCCCCTAGGCAGGTGGCCCTGGAGTATAGCTGAGCATGAACCTGAGTGGACTGACAAGCACCATTCCCTCTGGCTGCGATGCCCCTCAGCGATAGACTGACCTGCAAGTGCAGCTGCTTGAACCCTTCGCTCTGTCAGAGTGTTTTTATCACAGCAGTGCTTTAACCCTAGCCTCCCTTGGTGCCCCCAGGGAGTAGCTGCTGCATAGACCTTCCTTCTCTCCTTAGCTTCCTGAGACCAAGCCCTCACTCACCTCTGTAGTATAGATGTCACCCCCCACCCCTCCTCCTGCTTGTGCCTCCCCCCCCCTGTAGAAAGAAGATAAATACCAGAAAGGTTCCTGCAGCTACTCTGAGAGCAGCTAGTGGGAGTCCCACAGACACCCATGGGCCCAGTTCCAGGTTACTAACTTCCATTTATTTTGAGCCTGCAGTTAAAAAAAGCGATAGTCTGATTCAAGGTTTCCTACTTTGTTCAGATACTAGTTGCCTTGTACCATAATTAAATAAGTGATTTATAATTAATTCGTTAACTATGCTAGTTAATGATGCTTTAAAGAAGATTATTTGCCCTTGGAATAGTGGAACAATTCACTCTTTCTCCCATGAATACTTGCACTTGTCATTTGCTTAGCAGCCCATTCCTTCTGCTTAGTAAAGAGGTAGCTGCAACTCAGTGCCATGGGAATCAATTGTACTTCATCAAAGAAAGATGCAAGGGCCTTCCTGTCCTGGCTGCTCTGTGTACACTAGGTACAATAGGTGTCAACCTATTGTAGTTAGCTTTAGTTGTCAGCTTCACAGGTGTGTGTGTGTGTGTGTGTGTGTGTTTGTATCAATTAATTCCAAGTATTTTTACCAAGGTGCTGTTTTCTGACAAAATTGGGGTTTGGTCTCTCAGAAACTACTGACTTTAAAATTTATTGAGGCAGGTGGATCTGTGTGAGTTTGAGGCTAGCCCAGTCAACATAGCAAGTTTCAGATCAACCATACCTAGGCAATGAGACCATATCTGAAACCAACAACAATAAAGCCCAAAACAAAAGCTTTTGAAGAAAAAGTTGGAGGAAGGGAGAAAAAATTGACAACTGGGGAGGGAAATCAGTACTTGAAGTCAAGTGCAGGCCCTCCCATGACTCTCCAGGAGAACTGGGGACGGATAAGATGAGATGGGCTCTCCAGGTAAAGGAGTGTTAGCAGTCTCAGCTATGGACCTGCGGGGCACGAGAGCTGTGTCGAGGCAAGTTGAGAAGCCACAGTGCTAGCAGCTCACAGTTGGTGTGTTAACGCTGTGACCACATTCAAGGAGGGTCACCTATTCTTTCTATGTGTGCTCTTACACACACACATACACGCATGCACGCGCGCGCGCACACACACACACACACACACACCTGTCCCCTCTTCCCTCTCCCCCTTTATTTTGTGTTTTGCTTGCACGTAAGTCTGTGCACATCTGTCCCAGAAGAAGGCATTGGGTTTCCTGGACCTGGAGTCCAAGAGGTTAGGAGCCTCCATGTGGTGCTGGGGACAGATCCTGGCTCCTCTGCAAGAGCAACCCATGCTCTTCAGCCCTGAGCCATAGCTTCAGCGCAAGCCTATTTTTCGTTCAGTAAAGGCAGCATGTGAAGCCTGCTGTCACTCAGCATTTGGGTATTCTTCACCCATTCTTCCTGTGGCTATGCCTCAGCCATCCTTGTTGCAGGCTGTGGCTCATTTCCTTAATGCAGTGAGTGCAGTTGCTGGCCTAGGGTTGTGAACAAGGGAAGCACCTTTGGACAGCTTAGAAATCGTGCTGGTTGGGCGTGGGGAACCCAAGCTAGAAGGTCTGGGACTTGTGGAGTAGAAAAGGAGCCAGCTTTGCCCAGGCTGGAACGGCAGGAAGGCATAGGAACCAGGAACCCAGGAACCTGTTTCACCGCACTTGGATCTGCGGACATTGTTTAGGTGCAGCTCTTCACAGTGGAAACTGCCCTCTCAGGATGGCCATTGCTTTCCTTAGTCGCTGGATTTGCTGTGGAGTGATTCAGTTTGGCTTTGTAGCTGTGATCCTTTCCTCTTAAAAATAGTTCAGTGATCCAGGATCCATGTCTCTGATTTGGGTATTAAGGGAAGAAACTAATGGAACAGAAGAGACATGAGAAAATCTGGTATATTTTTCCCTCTGGTGTCGTAAGGTGGTCTTATGTAGTCCAGGCTGGCTTCAACATCCAGGTGCCGGGATTACACATGTGGGCCACCACATCCGGCCTGCCATTACCCCTTGAATGGATTTGGACTTGCAGGGAAGTGATTATAGAAGAAAACTACCTTATTTTCTATGAACGTTAATTTTCAGTAGAAAAATACACTAGACAAGTCAGCTCTCCAGTATTCTCATGATGACAACTACATCTCACCAAGAAACCCCCGGTCTGGCCATTTCCATCCTCCTCAGAATAACACAGAGTTCCCAGTTCAGGCAATGCACTGCCCAGTGCAGTCCCTGTCCTCCATGGAAGTGGAGCTGTGCCTGGCCTGTGGTCCAGAAGCCCTGCTCCACATCTGGGAGACAAGCATAATTCCCTTGGATACAATGCTCCTTTTCTTTTTTTTTTTTCTTTTTTCTTTTTTTTGGTTTTTCGAGACAGGGTTTCTCTGTATTGTTTTAGAGGCTGTCCTGGAACTCGCTCTGTAGACCAGGCTGGCCTCGAACTCACAGAGATCCGCCTGCCTCTGCCTCCTGAGTGCTGGGATTAAAGGCATGCGCCACCAACGCCTGGCTACAATGCTCCTTTTCTACAGTGTAGCAAGAGCAAATGGCGTACAGAACTTAGGATGTTCAGAGAATCCAATGCTGCACTGGTGGCAGGCACTGCCCAGAGGCTGGTGAGGAGGCCTGAGCTCTGCTGTGCTACTTTCCTGGGTCACACAGCCTGTGTTGGCGAATAAATAGCAGGCCCCAGTGTGTGAAGACACGGTTCTGTCTGTCACAGTCAGTGTTAGGCACACCTCTTTGCATTCTTTTCTGCACCTGGTGGAGGCTCCAGGATCCAGGAGGGGTGGAAGCGGTGCTCCCACCAGGCTTCCAGGTCACCTGAAGCCACGTGGTTTCTCAGCGCTGACCCTTATCTGGCAGCTGCCCATCTTCACAGGGTGGCTTTTCTCCCTGGGGCAGTGCTGACTGCAGGGCGGCTGGACAGCAGCAGGGTTAGCATCAGCTCCCGCTGGCTGTGGGATACTGTCATGCCCATGAGAGCTGGAACACGAGGCAGCCACAGGCTCGTCAGGTGTGCCCAGACACAACACTGATGCTCTAGAGCGCGTGTCTGTCAACAGCTGTTGTCAATCATCAGGTCCTGTCATCACTGACTCCCTTTTGTGGTGCCTTGGTGACCCTGCTTGCTTCCAGGAAAGGCCAACAGGAGGCTTGGCGTCTTGTCTAAACCCCTTCTCTTAGTTAGGGTTTCTCTTGCTGTGAGGAGACACCATGACCATGGCGACTTTTATAAAGGAAAACATTTAATTGAGGCTGGCTTACAGTTCAGAGGTTTAGTCATTATTGTCATGGCAGGAAGCATGGTGGCGTGAAGGCAGACGTGGTGCTGGAGAAGGAGCTGAGAGTCTGCATCTGGATCAGCAGGCAGCTGGAGGCGAATTGGTTTGAACTCCTGAGACCTCAAAGCCCACCCCCTAGTGACACACTTCCTCCAACAAGGCCACACCTTCTAATAGAGCCACTCCCTATGGACCAAGTGTTCAAAGGCATGAGTCTTAGGAGCCATTTCTACTCACACCACCACGCCCCTCATCTCAGAGGCATGGAGGCAGACTAGCAGCAGTGCCTGTTCTGAGAACACATAGCACGTGTTCTTGACTGAATTTTTCCCAGTCAATGGTAATGTTTACGTCCCGTTTGTCATGACTTCAGACAGAGTGCCTGTCCTGCCTTGCTGATAGAACCACAGCGCTGGAATCAGGACACCTGTGTTCTACTGGGTACCACTTCTTGCTCTGGGCACTGGGGCACTTGGGTAGGCTATGCCTTATTTACCTTGGAGGAATGCTAGCCACTCCCTCTTGACCCTAAGTGAATGATCATCAGACATCTGACCACACACTGTTTTACTGGTGGGGTGTTTGCTGTGGATCAGGGGAACTTGTCACCTCCCACTTGTCCTCTCTGGAGTATCAGGGAAGGTCCTCCAGGTACCTTCATCCGAGGGAGGAAGCCAGGCATGTAAGGCATGGGGAGCGGGAAAGTGACTGTATCGTGCTGTTGGTATTTCAGACATAGCTTTGAAAGGAAGATGGCTGTATCTACTGCTTTGCTAGTGAAGACTTAGAGTTTGGCCGTCGAACTCCATTGTGTGGCCACTCAGTGAGCTTTGCATGTGATTTAGTGAGCTAGCCTCAGTGTTCGCTGTGACTCTGGGCCCGTTATTTAATTGTCTTCTGTCTCTGTGTGGTCCATCTCTGAATCCTGCTCTCAGGCTGTGAATGCTGCTATCCTCTTCCTAGGGCTGCTGGGTTCCTGTGGATGTTCCTGTATCTTTCCTATCATGAGGCATCCAGTGGGAAGGTGCTTGTGTGACCCAGGATGCCCTGCTGAGGCCTTACCTTTGACTGGCTGCTGTGCTGCACTGTGTTCATTGGAAAAGGTCTTTGGTTTGCATATAGCACTCAAACTGACATTGCTTTGGCTGTATCTTTAAAGATCAGTCATAAAGACTCTAATGTTTGGTACTGACAAGAGTTCATCTGTGGAGATAAACCATACTGTGAGATTTCATGGGCTGGAAAGATGCCCCCACCGTTAAGAGCACTGGCTGTTCTTTCAGAGGACCTAGGCTTGATTCCTTGTGCCCATGTGGCAGCTCACCGCTGTCTGTAACTTTAGTTCCTGGAGATCTGATGCCCTCTTACAGCCTCTGAGAGTTCCATGTATACAAGTGGTGCACAGACATGCATGCAAGCAAAATTCCCATACACATAAAATAAATAATAATAAAATCTAAATAAGCTGGACTTTTTTGTTGCCAGAAGTTTCTGTCCAACCTGGTCCTGTTGCCCTTTGATCCCAAATAAGCACACTGGCTAATATTAATTATTAACTGTTTGGCCGATGGTGCAGGCATCTTACTGGCTAGCTCTCTCTTAATTATTAACTCATTTCTATTAATCAGTGTATCTCCACATGGTCTTGGCTTAACGGTGATGCCTGGACCTTTCTTCCTCGCAGCTACATGGCGTCTTCCTGACGACTCACTCTCTGTGTTCCTCTTCCTAGTATTCCCCTAGTCTGGTAGCCCTGCCTATACTTTCTGCCTGACTTCATCCTGCCTGTCCATTGGCCAAAACAGCTTTATTCGTCAACCAATAAGAGAAACATATATTCACAACATATAGAAGGACATCCCCCATTTTTTTTAAGTTTAATTTTTATTTTATGTGTATGGCTATTTGCTGTATGTCTGTGTACCTTGTGTGTATAGTGCCTTTGGAGGCCAGAAGAGGGCATCAGATCCTCTAGAACTAGAGTTACAAAGGATTGTAACTGGGAATCGAACCTGGGTTCCTCTGGAAGAGCAACAAGTGCTCTTAACCACTGAGACATCACTCCAGTCCCAGGAGCTGGATTCTGAGGGGCTCCAAATATATTTGATATATAGAAAAAGATAGCATTCTGCTTAATTGTAACACTCTTGTTTTTCTCTTTTATCCATCAGACTTCATGAGGAAATAATTGACTTTTATAACTTCATGTCCCCTTGTCCTGAAGAAGCAGCCATGAGAAGGGAGGTGGTGAAACGGATTGAAACTGTGGTGAAAGACCTCTGGCCAACAGCTGATGTGGGTATCTTTTTTGTCATTTCATATATACCAGTCAGTGTGAATGCCCTGTGACTATTTTGTCAGCTGCATCCCCACACACCCATGTTTCCCAGTACCCAGGGTATAGTGGCTCTCCAGGCACAGTTCTCGGCAGCGTCACCTGGATGCTGCTGAGAAAAGTACTATCCACTCTCCACTGTCAATCAACCTCTGCAGTGGTCCAGCCTTTGGTTACTCACCAATGCACAGTTGGGTGAGGACCTAAATTAGCCTAAGAAATTCATTCATATTTATATTCTCATACTCACGTATTCATCCTCTCTCCCCACTCTCATTCTTGTTTTAAAATCTCCTTAAGGTTAGAAATCTCACTCCTGCCGCCCCCCCCCCCCAGTCCTGCACTTCATAGCATGTAACGTCGTGTTTGTTTCATTAGACATTGCAAGTACAGGTAGACTATGGTGGTGCATGTCTTTAGTCCCGGCACTAAGAAGGCAGAGACTGTGAGTTTGAGGCCAGCCTAGTCTACATAGTAAGTTTCAGGATATCCAGAGCTACACAGAGAGACCCTGTCTCAAAAAACAAAGCAAAAAAACAACCCAGTGTTTGATAGTATCTCACTTTCATATGGATGAGTAAGTATCTGTGGAAATGAAGTACTTGGGTATTTGTAGTACTTGTGCAGGCAGCCTGCAGCATGCCAACTGACCAGGTAGCTAATACCCTGGCCTGGATTTTGGATGTAAACGTACAGGGAATTTTCTAGTTCATTGTAGCATTTCACCTGCTTCTTCCCCTCATGTCCAGGCTGGTTTTGTTGTTCACTCATGTTTTGCAAGGCATGATGGGAAGCCTGCTGACTTGAATGTGGGCATTGTCTTTCAGGTGCAGATATTTGGCAGCTTTAGTACAGGTCTCTATCTTCCAACAAGGTGAGTGCCACTCAGACGACTGACTGTATGCTTAGTGCTCATGGGGTAGATAGAGTCTGTGTGCATCTGAGGCTCAAAGGGCCAGCTAGAAAAGGGTTGTGAAGCACAGAGAGAAGATAGGCAGAAAGTGAATTTTAGTTTATATTAATGCTTGGCATTTCTCATGTTGCATTTAATTTCTTACGGAACAGAAATATTGGGCATTAGAGACAGAAGATAAATGGGAAGTGTCTTGTCTCCTGCTACTGTAACATAATACCACAGCCTGGCTGAATTGTAAACACTGTCTTGTCTCCTGCCACTATAACACAAGACCACAGGCTGCCTGAGTTGTAAACACTGTCTTAGTCTTCTGCCACTGTAACACAATGCTACAGGCTGCCTGAATTGTAAACATTGTCTTAGTCTCCTGCTATTGTAACATAGTACCGCAGCCTGGCTGAATTGTAAACACTGTCTTAGTCTTCTGCTACTATAACAAAAGACCACAGGCTGCCTGAATTGTAAACACTGTTTTAGTCTCCTGCCACTATAACACAACATCACAGGCTGCCTGAGTTGTAAACACTGTCTTAGTCTTCTGCTACTATAACAAAAGACCACAGGCTGCCTGAATTGTAAACACTGTTTTAGTCTCCTGCCACTATAACACAACACCACAGCCTGGATGAATTGTAAACACTGTCTTAGTTTCCTGCTACTGTAACATAAGACCACAGGTTGGCTGAATTATAAACACTGTCTTAATCTCTTGCTACTATAACACAAGACCACAGCCTGGCTGAATTGTAAACACTGTTTTAGTCTCCTGCCACTATAACACAAGACCACAGGCTGCCTGAATTATAAACTATAGAAGCTTATTTGACTCTCATATCTGGGGACTGGAAAGTCCAAGATTCAGAGGACACAATTGGATCAAACTCTTCCTTTTTATAACTGACTCACCAGTGTGTCAGTGGTCTTGATCGATCCACGAAGACAGTGAATGGAAAGGCCTCGGTGATGTTTGTTGGCATTTACATTTCAGTGGGAGTCTTGAGGGAAGGGGTGAACATTGGTTTTACAAAAAGGACTGGGGGGTGGGGGTGTGGTCGCAATAGTGAATAGAAAGTTTTAATGAATATTCAAGCACAATTCTATTTGAACAGTATTTCATGAAGATTTTTATGTAGAAGTGTCAGATTTATATCCTAAAACTGTCTTCTGGGTTTGTATTTTTATGTGCATAATGAGTAGGTGGTTTTTGTTGTACATGCTACTTAGCATTTAGAGGCTAAAGTGGCTGTGATGTCAGAACTTAGGGGCCCTAGAAGCCAAGCAGATTTAAAGTCCCCAGGGATCCCTGGGCTATCAAGCGAGAGCCAGTGATGATAGCATAGCGTCTGGAAAGCGGTATATCCGTTTCATCCCTGTGATTACAGGAGCTTTGAGGATCTCTGCACTCTTGCTTTGCATAGTTACATGAAAGAGCTGCATTCAGTGTGCAAGGCTTAGGTACTTAATGGGATTCTGCCATCACCTTGTGGGATAGAGCCAGCATGCTGTGGTGCTGGCCTCTCCCATGGGAAGTCACCTCCTGGCAAGGCATCTTGTGACTGATGCATGTTTCTCTTCTGACCAGTGACATAGACCTGGTTGTCTTTGGAAAGTGGGAGCGTCCTCCATTGCAGCTGTTGGAACAAGCCCTTCGTAAGCACAACGTGGCTGAGCCATGCTCCATCAAAGTCCTTGACAAAGCTACAGTGAGTATGGGGTCTGTCTGACAGTGATCACTGCCACATGTTAAAGACTGTCCTCGTGGGGTATGAACATGCAAGTGACTATCTTTATGCTAAGCCAGCTGAGAAACTGTTTTGATAATTGGACTTCTTGACATTTGTGACATCTTCACACTTGACCCTAAAAGACAGAATTGTGTCCAAGGCATAAGAGGAAGAGGAGGCTAGCTAGGGAGAAACTAGCATTATTGTTTAGGAGTGCATCTTAGGGATCCGTGTGCCTATGGGGTTTTTATGTGGGAAAGACAGCATGCTATCTTACATTGACGGAGGAAAACCTAGAGTTCCCTTTGCTGCCCAGAGCTCTGTCTGCATAGGAAAGGACCCCCATCTCACAAGCTGAGACTGTGTCTAAGGCATTTCTGTGGGGTTTGTTCCCAGTGGTTCAGGTTAGATGGCTCGGGACCTCAGTCCCTGGCTCTGGAGTGCACTGGTTACCAGCGCTGCTGACATGGGCTGCTCCTTCGGCTTGAATCCGTGTGTTACAGGCAGAAGCCATGCTCTCCCCCCTAGGATCAGTGCAGGGGTCTGCGTCTGCGGTAATGTTTCCATAAGTCCTTGCTAAATGGATGGGATTCTCCAAAGGGCCTTGTCGTCTAAGGAGCTCCATTTGTAAACATTCCTGTACCATTCCCAGGGGTGACTGCATGTCTTCCACCATGTTATCTCATATGCAGGGTTTGCGTGGGAAAGTGAGTTTCCTCCCCATTCTGAGCGTCTCTCTGGTACTTTTGCCTGGGGTGGATGACTGTTCAGATGGTGAGCATGCCCACTGAGGCTGGTCACAAAGTACCTGAACCATCCCAGCGGCAGTGCCTCCAGGCCTGACTCCCCACGCTGCCTTTTGTGAACCTGAGCTCTCCTCAGTCATGACCCTTTGGCCACTAAGATGGCTGAAGATGACCCTGTCGCACTCATTCCTCCAGCTGACAGGCAGACACTGTCGTCACTGTTCACGTTTGACACCTGAGGAAAACCCTGGGCAGGTGGCACCCTGCTGTGACCATGGTCCTTGCCATCTATTCTTTTTGTCTTTCATTTCTCATCCAGGGAGAAGTCTAGCTATCTCAGACACTTTGACCACTCATGTTTGTGTAGTTGGTGAAGATGAGGCCTTTGACAGTACATGGGACACGGGGGACTTAGGTTGAATTTGTTTCTTAGATGTAAAAGAAGTCATAGTTGTCCTGAAGTTCCTGAGTTCTTGAACTTTTCAAGGATTAGACAGTAACTTGAAGCGATGGTGGGTGTAGCTGCTTAGTCCTCCTGGCCTCCCTGCTGCAGTGTGTTGAGCACTGAGCCCCGTGTACCTGGTCCTCAGTCACTCGCACTGAGCCCTGTGTACCTGGTCCTCAGTCACTCGAAGGTGGGCCCGTCCCAGCTGTGGAGGGGGTGTGCTCTATTGAGCATCCCTCCATGGTATCCAGGTCTACAGTGCAAGGGGTTTGTGTGTGGTGCAGCCTGTCTGCAACAGCTGCTCCAAATAAGTATAGCAGTGTTACTGCTTATTTCTCAGTGTGTGTAAACCTCCCCCCCCAAAGTCTACCAAGCGGAAATGGGCTTGTCTTTGGGCGTGTGTGATGGTTTCTTAGGGTGCATGTGCAGGCCAGACCTTCGCACCTGAGTCATCTTTCTCAGGCTCCTGTTCCCCTCCAGCTGCCCCTCTTCATGTCAGCCTGCAGGAGCAGTGCAGTGGGAACCCTGATGTGGGGAGAGGGGGCGGGGCAGGGAGAGCTAGTGACCACTGAGATTAACTCTTTTTTTTTTTTTAAATTTTATTTTCCAGTTTAAATTTAGATAAGAAACAAGGTTGCTTCACAAGTCAGTTCCAGGTCCCTCTCCCTTTCCCTCCCCTCCTCCCGAGCCCTCCCCCTCCCCCCCCCCGTTATCCCCTTATTTCCCCAGGGAGGGTGAGGCCCTCCATGGGGGTGTGCATAGTCTGTCATTTCATATAGGGCAGGGCCTAGACCCTTCCCCAAGAGTTCAGGGTGAGAGTGCACCTCACATTGTTCTATAGGAGTCCAAAGTCCGTGTGTATACTTGGGATGGGTACTGATCTGCTGCCCAAGGCTCAATAGATTCCCTAGGCCTCCTCACTGACACCCAGATTCAGGGGGTCTTGATCAGTCCCATGCTGGCTTCCCAGGCTGATGCCTGGGATTCAAGAGTTAACCTTTGTCTGGTCAGCTGCTTCTGGGGGTTAAACCAGCCCAGTCTTAATCCCTTTGATCATCAGTCCTCCCTCTCTGTTACTGGCTTTCTTGAGTTCAGCTCAGTACTTAACCAAGGGAGTCTGCCTCTTCTTCGATCAGCCACTAAATAAAGTTTCTGTTTCCCTGACTCTCTGGCCATAGGATTGTAGGCTGGCACTCCCCAGATCTATGTCTAAAATCCATATATGAGAGAGTACATGCCATGTTTCTCTTTTTGTGACTGGGTTACCTCACTCAGGATGGTTTCTTCTAGTGTCATCCATTTGCCTGCGAATCTCATGATTCCATTATTTTTTCTGCTGAATAGTACTCCATTGTGTAGATGTACCACATTTTCTCTATCCACTCTTCAGGTGAGGGACATCTAGGTTGCTTCCAAGTTCTGGCAATTACAAATAAAGCTGCTATGAACATAGTGGAACAGACATCTTTGTTGTATGAATGGGCATCTTTTGGATATATGCCTAAGAGTGGAGTTGCTGGGTCTTGTGGTAGGTTTATTCCCATTTTTCTGAGGAATCTCCATACTGATTTCCAAAGTGGCTGAACCAGTTGGCACTCCCACCAGCAATGGAGGAGTGTCCCCCTTTCACCACATCCTCTCCAGCATAAATTGTCATTGGTGTTTTTGATTTTAGCCATTCTGACAGGAGTGAGATGGTATCTGAGAGTTGTTTTGATTTGCATTTCCCGGATGGCTAAGGATGTTGAGCACTTTCTCAAGTGCCTCTCAGCCATTTTAGACTCCTCTATTGAAAACTCTCTATTTAGTTCTGCAGCCCACTTTTTAATAGGGTCCTTTGGTGTTTTGGAGACTTGCTTCTTGAGTTCTTTGTAAATTTTGGAGATCAACCCTCTGTCGGATGTGGGATTAGTGAATATTTTTCCCATTCTGTGGGCTGCCTTTTTGTCTTGCTGACTGTGTCCTTTGCTTTACAGAAGCTTCTCAGTTTCAGTAGGTCCCATTTATTAATTGTTGATCTCACTGTCTGTGCTACTGGTGTTATGTTCAGGAAGCTGTCTCCTGTACCAATTCGTTCAAGGGTACCACCCACTTTCTCTTCTAAGAGGTTCAGTGTGGCTGGATTTATGTTGAGGTCTTTGATCCATTTGGACTTAAGTTTTGTGCATGGCGATAAACATGGATTGATCTGCATTCTTCTACATGTCAGTCTCCAATTATGCCAGCACCATTTGTTGAAGATGCTTTCTTTATTCCATTGTATATTTTTAGCTTCTTTGTCAAAGATCAGATGTTCGTACGTGTGTGGGTTAATACCCGGATTTTCAATTCGATTCCATTGGTCTACCTGTCTATTTTTGTGCCAATACCAAGCTGTTTTCAGGACTAGCCTTTCTCTTAAAGCGGCCCTTCAGGGCTGCCAATTCCCTTTTGTGGAGAAAGGATGGTGAATGACTGTCTGGAGAATGGAGATGTCAAAGCAGTTTTAAATTAACTCTTCACAGGTGCCAATCATAAAGCTCACAGACCAGGAGACTGAAGTTAAAGTCGACATAAGCTTTAACATGGAGACTGGTGTCCGGGCGGCAGAATTCATCAAGAATTATATGAAGGTACTACTGTCACAGGTCCCCAGTAAAGACAGGGAATGTGTCTAGGTACTCATTTTCTCATTAACGTTAAGTTGAAGACCTTGGAACGGGGCGTTGTTAGCAACAGACGGTGTAATCATGAGTACCCTGTAATGGTTTCTAGAGGTGCTTAGAAGTATGTAGCTGTTTTTCTGGTTTACTCTGCTTTGAGTAACTACTTCCTAACACTTTAGAGGCTTTGGGGAAGTGTTCTTTCTGTTGGTGCCAGCCTTGCTCCAGGCTCAGGGCCACACTACAAATTAGGTCAGCATTCCTTCTGTGGCCAGCTCCCTCTGCAGGCCCCAGTGCCTGTGACTGTGAGAATTGGCTTGGGGCTGGAGCTGATGCCTTCTGGAGCTCTGACCAGGCCTGTTGACACTCGGGCAGATGGCTCCCTTCTGAACAGAGCCCTGGGGTCTCCTCTCGGTCTTCCACTTTGTTAGTTCCTCCTCTCCTGTCATCTGAGCCACAGCATTTGCACCCCAGAGAACTCTGGATCAGCCCTTCTCCCAAGTCCTGGCCTCCCTGCTGTCCCCTGTTCTGCTCACAGCCTGAGAGGCTTCTCTCTGAGTGCTGGGGATTCTGTGGCAGGGCCCTACTGTGTCCCGTCGACTGAGTCACTGCTTCAGGGGGAGGGGTTTTCATACTCCTTCTGCAAATATGAATCCTTAAGCCTGAAATTGGAGACAGCTCTCTTTTGGAGGTGGGGGCAAGAGGATGAATGAGTAGTTCTTTCTCCTGTGCGAAGCTTGCTGTGTGGAGCCCTTTAGAAGTCCATCAGCTGACCTCTTCTCTTTTCCTGGGTTACAGAAGTACTCGCTCCTGCCGTACTTGATTTTAGTGTTGAAACAGTTCCTCCTGCAGAGGGACCTGAACGAAGTTTTCACAGGAGGGATCAGCTCCTACAGCCTCATCTTAATGGCTATCAGTTTCCTGCAGGTGAGTGGGCCTTCTCTGAATGTGTTCTCTCGGCATAAGTGGTGACACCCTCACCATGAATTGAGCAGTTCCCCCTTCTTCTGGAAGGTCTGGCTGCCTTGGTCAGCATCACTCCTGCAGCCTGATTCTGAGGCTGACTTCTGTCAGGTGATGTCTGTCTGAGTTCCAGGAAGCTTTTACTATGTTGAGAATGTGTGGATTGTGCATTCAGAAGGAGAGCAGGAATTAGTAGGTTTATTCCTGTATGTATCATAAGAAATCTTTCCATTGGTGCTTAGCTATAATTTGTTCCCAGACACTTGCACAATGAAGAGCGGCTACCAACATGGGAAAAGGATGGAGAAAGTTCCTTCTGCGGTTTTCTCATTTTGGTTTTGGGGATAAAGTCGCTAGTTCAGGCTGAATTGAACTCATGACTGTCCTCTTGACAGTTTGCCTGGTGCTAAGATCCCATATTGAGCCACACTGCCTGGCCAGCCTTGTATGATTGATGGTCTTAAGTTGGGTGTCATCTTCGTTTTGGTGAGTGAAGCACAAGGAGAGACGTGTCAGCACCAAGTCTGTCTCTGTAGGCAAGACTGACCTGGAGTTCACTATGCAGTCCAGGCTGGCCTTGAGTTAGTAACAGTGTTTCTGCCTCAGACTCTTGAGTGCTGGGGTTATAGGCATGAGCTCTTATACCCTGTGATGCTTTCACATGTATAAAATGGTACCCAAGTTAATTAAAATTGTATTACATTTACATTTGCTTTAGAAAAAAAATTGCCTGTATATTTTAACCACCCAAGTATATGTTCCCATGTATAGCCATGATTTTCCTTTGCATTGTGTGTGGTAAGGATTTATCATTTCCAGTGACATTGCTAGCCTGCAAGTTAAACCACAGCTCTGGCTGTGTGTGAGCTTTGACTCCCAGGTTTGTTGCCCCTGAAGGTGTGTCCCCAAGGTGTGACAGTAGGGAAGCTTTTAGTGCTGAGCCGTGAGCTCCATCCAGCCCACTGTGTTCTATCTAATCTGATGGTGCAGCCTCACAGCACATCAAGTGTGTGACATTGCTGTAACCTGAATGGCTGGTTTTATTTCTTGAGTACACCTGATTTGAGATGACACATTTCAGTTATCTTATAAGGACAGTTGTGATGTGCATGTTACCTTGACGGAGGCGGGTTTCAGGGTCTCCTGGTGTGGCTGTTGCTGGGGTCCTTGCAGCTGTGAGATCCCACAGGGAGGGGATTGCTGTTTCTGCTCCACCTTGTGTGCCCAGCAGCCTCAGAATGGATCTGATGTGTCGTCATGCTCATCCCATAGCTGCCTGAGGAAAGAAAGGCGGCCAGGCACTGTTCTGGGCTGACTTGAGTATCTGACTTATCAAAGACAAGAGAATAAAGGCGGAAAGATGCCCTGTTCTTTGGGAGAGGTTAGATCCAGGAACTCAGAGCTCTGATTTCTCGAGGGATCTCCCAGGACTTGTGTATTAGTGAGGCTTGACCGTCACCGTCTAGAATTGTGCAGAGGACAGAGTTCTTTGTGTGGCTAAGGAGACTCACTATCAGCCATATACAGCCCTGGAGTGCTTGGAGTGTGTTCAGTGAGACTGACAGATTGAGGTTACGTTCATTCCTCAGTGTTGGTTGCATGCGGCAGCATGGGTCTGTGAAGTTTCTGTCAACTCAGGAATTGTCAGGGGACAGTGGGCAAGGGTCAGAATGAGGCTTTGGCTTGCTTGAAGAGTGTGCTGATGAACTAGGCCGGGTAGTGGTGTGTATTGTGTGCTGGTGAACTAGGCCGGGTAGTGGTGTGTATGAAAGCAGGAGTTCCCTGTGCAGTTACGCTTAGTCCACTTCCATTCTGGTTCACAGGATGTGTGATTCTATTCAGTGTCATCCTGCCACCTACTGGTGGCATTTCAGGATGACGAGACTCTTGGACAGAATATGGAAAACTTACCTACTATTGGGTAGCATGAGGCTAATTAGATGTCTGTGTTTGGAAGTCATGTCCAAGGCTGACAGGTGGATTGGGGCCTCCTGGCCGCTGCTCATACTTTCTCAGGTGCTGTTGAGTGGGTACCTCTGAGTCTCTGGAGAGACTGCTAGGTGAGTGTCTTTAGAATGTACCGTGGTTCATACACCTGTGGCTGTGCTGCTTTTACAGTTACATCCAAGAATTGATGCCCGGAGAGCTGATGAAAACCTTGGAATGCTTCTTGTAGAATTTTTTGAACTTTATGGAAGAAATTTTAATTACTTGAAAACTGGTATTAGAATAAAAGAAGGAGGTGCCTATATCGCCAAAGAAGAGATTATGAAAGCCATGACCAGTGGGTACCGACCGTCGATGCTGTGCATTGAGGACCCCCTGTTGCCTGGTGAGCTTACACCCTGTGGCTACTTTCAGGAGTCCATATTCTAACTGGCTAACTGCATTTTAAGGTACTTGTTTTGTATGAACTCCAGAATTAGGAAAGGTTGATCACGACATCCTCACTTAAACAATACACTTCTGGGGAGAATCATGTACCAGTAAGTGCAGAGTCTCCAGTGTTTTTCTCATTCCTTTCCTGTGTCATTGTGAATGTTGCTGCTGACAATGTGGTGGCTGAGCTAGGACTCTCCCAGCCTCACTCCTAGCCATGTGTAAGGGTGCTGGGACTGCATATGTGGTAGCTGGGGCCTGCCGAGCAGGTTCCTCACTGGTTTTCTACGTTAGGGAACCTGTCCCTCACTACACTCCTGCACCCCTACATCGTGGAACCTGTCCCTCACTACACTCCCTCACCCCTACATCAGGGAACCTGTCCCTCACTACACTCCCTCACCCCTACATTAGGGAACCTGTCCCTCACTACACTCCCTCACCCCTACATTAGGGAACCTGTCCCTCACTACACTCCTGCACCCCTACATCATGGTACCTGTCCCTCACTACACTCCCTCATCCCTACATTAGGGAACCTGTCCCTCACTACACTCCCTCACCCCTACATCAGGGAACCTGTCCCTCACTACACTCCCTCACCCCTACATTAGGGAACCTATCTCTCACTACACTCCCTCACCCCTACGCTAGGGAACCTGTCTCTCACTACACTCCCTCACCCCTACGCTAGGGAACCTGTCCCTCACTACACTCCTGCACCCCTACATTAGGGAACCTGTCCCTCACTACACTCCTGCACCCCTACATCATGGTACCTGTCCCTCACTACACTCCCTCATCCCTACATTAGGGAACCTGTCCCTCACTACACTCCCTCACCCCTACATTAGGGAACCTGTCCCTCACTTCACTCCTGCACCCCTACATCATGGAACCTGTCCCTCAGTATACTCCCTCACCCCTACATCATGGAACCTGTCCCTCGCTATACTCCCTCACCCCTACGTTAGGGAACCTGTCTCTCACTACACTCCCTCACCCCTACGCTAGGGAACCTGTCTCTCACTACACTCCCTCACCCCTACGCTAGGGAACCTGTCCCTCGCTACACTCCTGCACCCCTACATTAGGGAACCTGTCTCTCACTACACTCCTGCACCCCTACATTAGGGAACCCGTCCCACACTCGTACATCCCTACATAAGGGGAACCTGACCCACAATATATTCCCATATCCCAGTTTGTGGTTTCATTTGTGTTTGTTCCTGTTCATTATTTGTTTATTTTATTACCAGTAAATTAAATGATCATTTTAATAGTGTTTCATTGCTTCTAGGGTGAGATAAATTTCTTTAAGAATCTATTGGAAGAAAACATACTGACAGTCAGCTGTCTTTTAAGTGGCGTGACAGATTCATAGATGGAGAGGTGTGACATTCCTGGAAGGGTTCTGTGTGTCACCCCTCTGAGTGTCTGTTGGACCATCAAGCTGTAGACATACTGTGTGTTCAGGTGTTTATTTCAGTGCCTGCATTACTACTGTGCTATAGCTGACTCTAGGAAGATGAAGTTCCAATGCCCTCCCTAAAAAGTCCATTCCTAACCTGTCTGTGAGGGATGCATGTGTGTAGGAACTAACGTTCCTCTTGACTCTAGTGGTTGCCTCATTTGGTTTGCTCTGTGGGTTTCACCTGTAGCATTCCTCCTTAAAGAGGAATTTGAGGAATTTCCTAACAGTTGTGAGCATGTATTTAGGGTAAGGCCCCCCTCCCCTTTGCTGTGGGACACTGTCAGGAATTATCTGTCGCTAAGGTTATTGATTACGCCAGAACCACACTGCTGGTTGGTGTTGAGGGTGTCTTGAATTTCCTTGTGGTGTGGTGGGTTTTTTGGTTTTGTTTTTGTTGCTTTTACTGCCCCCTGGGGACTTACAGACCTCATGAATTGCCAGGGTACCTGTGATTGCCCCTTCCCATTCGCAGTAGTAGACTGATCATGTGGGGTCTGATGTGCACTGAGCCTGCATGCATGTACTTACTATGAGTATGTGCTGCAGTCAGCAGCCACTCAGTGCTGCACTTACGTGTTGTCGCGTGAGTTGCTGAAGTTGGAGGCTTTTAGTGGTGAGGCCCCATCCCCAGTACCTTGTTTGAGAAGCTGGGAACAGCAGGGCGATGCACAGGTCTGAAGCAGTCTGACTGTTGCCTTTGTGTTGCAGGAAACGATGTTGGGCGGAGTTCCTATGGGGCCATGCAGGTGAAGCAGGTGTTTGACTACGCCTATATTGTGCTCAGCCACGCTGTGTCACCGCTTGCCAGGTCTTACCCCAACAGAGATTCTGAAAGGTAACGGTCTTGGACCTGGGTTCTGGACTTCTCTCTCCTGTGCAGTGGCAGCTGCACTTTTCCTAGTTGTGTGCTTCTGACATTGGTGGGTACGCTGTCATATCTGAGTGGTCCTTGGTAATAAGGGAAGCCTTTTGGGATTCAGGATGGCTTTTGGGTAGCCCATGGTCTAGGATTGGTGCTTGTCCAGCAGCCATCAGGTATGCACGCTCGCTTGTGAGCGAGCTCAAGCTGAGCATATTGCTCTGCCCCAGTACCTCGTGCTTAGTCGCTCTCCAGTCAGGCATACTTCTCTCTGCCTCCAGGTTAGCTGCTGTGTGGTTTGTGGGGTGGGGAGCAGATGGCTGGCATGGGATGGGGAGGGACGGAAAGGGAAGGGCTGTGCAGACTGCTGTTGGTAATGTGTTTATGTCTGTTCTGGGGTGGGTTGTCCCGGAACACTGTTAGGACTGTCGATTGTCTGTACAGTGTTGTGTTTGGTGCCCTATGATGGGCGCAAGTTCGTAGCTGCTGTGAGTGGGAGTCTAGGCTCCCTTAAGACCTGGTTTGAAGCCACCATCTTTTGTAGATGGATCTAGGTTAAGGACTTCTACATCGTGAACCTCCTTTTGTCTGTACCATGATCTCAGGGTACACTTGAATATGAAAATGTCAGAACTCAGGGAGATTTTGTAAAATTCACTCAGCTCGATGTCTTTTGTCCTTAGTGAGCCTTACCCCTGACATCTGATGTCTGTCCATCCTTGTTCTTTGCAGTACTTTAGGAAGAATCATCAAAGTCACCCAGGAAGTGATTGACTACCGCAGGTGGATCAAAGAGAAGTGGGGGAGCAGAGTCCTCCCGTCTCCAGACCTGGGTAAGAGATGGACACAGGAGAGGCTCGGTCTCTGCCCGTTAGCACAGAAGCATCTCTTACCCTCTTGTGGGTTCCTTAGGCAAAGGAAGTGGCTGCTTTTTCCTGTTGGCTGCTCATTCCATAAGCTCTGACCTAAGCAGGAGAGAGCAGAAGTTGCAGTAGGCATGTGGGAAGGCGAAAGCAGTTGTTAACGTTGTTTTTGATTCAGCCAAAATACTTGCATTCCAACACAGAATGACAAGAAATCATTAATATAGGTTTCTTTTTCATTTCAAATCTTAGATTTCCAGGGTGTCTTTGTAATTCTGAGTTCTACATTTCTATTGGAAATATTTGCTTTTTGTTATAGCTTATAAAAGCTACAGGTAAGATTTATACACCAGTGTTGGGCAGATTTTTTTAATGTTTTCTGATAACTAGTTTAATACACATTTAGAATTAGATGAATTCAGATTTAATGTTTGGTTTGTTAGTCTCACACGCAGCCTTTCAGAGCTCAGCAGCCCTGTGCTGCTGGAGTGTTGCACTAATGACTGAGCCGGGCTTTGCTTTCCTGCCCCAGACAACAGGATCAAGATAAAGGAGAGGATCGCCACTTGCAATGGGGAGCAGATGAAGAGCCGGGAGCCCGGCTCCCCTTACAGCCAGCGCCTGACTTTGTCCCTCTCCAGTCCCCAGCTGTTATCCTCGGGTTCCTCTGCTTCTTCTGTGTCCTCACTGTCTGGAAGTGACATTGTGAGTGGGCTTTTGCTCTTGCCTCTCCCTCATCTGGGGGTGGTTGGTGTCTGTCCTTGTTATCTCCAGCAGGGAGATCAAGACCTACTTCTCCGTGTGGCTCAGTCTCTTCCTGGGTGTGCAAGCATGCGTGCAGTCCGTGCTCAGTGTTCTTTGGCATAGGCCTTAACCCCAGGGCATGTTGCTTACATGGCCCGTTGACCAAGGTAGTAATAGCACTAGCCACACCGTGGACTTTTTGAATGGTTTTTTGAAATCTGGCTTAGAAATCTACAAACTGGAGTCCATGTGTCTCGTCTGTATTTTCTGTAACCTAGTCTTTCTCAGTGTTGAAGTGACTCTGAGGACACTGGGACCACCTGTCACTCAGGCACTCTGCTTATAGCTCTTCTTGTTTCTCTGTTGGACTCTAGGACTCAGATGCACCGCCGCCCTGCACCACGCCCAGTGTTTGTCAGTTCAGCCTCCAAGCACCCACCACCCTAATGGCCAGCCTGCCCACAGCCTTGCCAATGCCCAGCAGCAAACCTCAGCCTGCTGCTTCCAGGACACTGATCATGACAACGAACAATCAGGTACAAGCTCCCTCCCCGGGGATAGAGCCTAAGCCATGCAGTCACTAGAGTAGTTATCGCCTTTAAGCATGCCTGTCTCCTAGAAACTGACATGTGAGACAGACTCTGGCTTGCTGGAATATGATGGGGTTCTCAAGAACCAGGTGCCTCTGAAGGGTGCTTTCTCGGTGCTCTACACACAGTGTCTAGGCGTTAACCCAGCATTACCCATTGCTAGCTGCAGTAGACACTTGTTTTCTTTCCCCCAGAAATTCATTGTACATCCCATTGAAGTATCAGCATGAGTTGAACTCTCTGCTAATTACATAGTTTGGGAACATTTTCTTTTTAAAATTTGTATAAACTCAATCTAAAATATAAATATTCAATTTTGTGTATACATCCCATTTATATGTCAGTAGGATTTGTATATACTCAATATGTTATTTATTTGAAAGTAAAAGCAAGCTGAGTGGTAGTAGCATATGCCTGTAATATGGGAGGCAAAGGCAGAGGCAGGGAGACCTCTGTGAGTTTGAGGCCAGCCTGGTGTACATAGTGAGTTCGAGGACATCGGGTCTTACACAGAGAAACCCTGTCCCAATGGGGGGACAAAAAAAGTAACGGCAGCTTTTGAAATGGAGGATGAGTGTGAGACAGCACAGAGCATGCAGATATGTTTCCTGGAGTCACGTGGCCCTGCTGAACTCGATTCCCAGAGATCTGCTTGAGACTGTGAGCCGCTCCAGCACGTGACTCCAGTGTTGGCGTGTGTGACACAGCTCCCCCAGACAGTGTAACCCGGACTACAAACTCTTGAGTTAGTGCACACATGGAGCTTTATGAGGCAGTTGTTTAAGCTATTAAATTCTGTCCCAGGTAAACTTGATTGTCTTCTAGTAGGGACATTGGTCCCCACCTGGCACTCTGGAGGCCTTCATATCTTTCTTTTCCTTCTAGACCAGGTTTACTATCCCCCCACCGACCCTTGGAGTAGCCCCCGTCCCTTGCAGACAGGCTGGTGTTGAAGGAACCCCATCTTTGAAGGCTGTTCACCATGTGGCTTCCCCAGCCATCCCCTCGGCAACCCCAAATGCACTGTCTAGTCCTCATCTGTATCACAAGGTGAGTGCTGTTCATGCCTTGCTGCTGCAGCCGCTCTAGCTGGACCGGTGCCCCTCGAAGAGAGTTGTGTCCTGGCTCTCGTAAACAGTGTTGACAGTGCTAGTTCTTCTAGCGTGACAGCTTACGTAGCAACACCCCTCAGTTCTTCAGTGCTGCCGTGTGAAGTACAGTGGGGATAAAAGTTGAAGACTAACTTGGTTTTCATGTACTCAAGTTAATCTTACCACATGGTTTGGTTCTTGAAATCCAAAGATAAAACAAAGCATTACCCTTGTCATGACCCGTGGTGCACTGTCACCTAGTCTACCCAGCCACTGGCTTCCCTGCCAGGAGTGGGAACTTTGTGCCAAACCATGCTGGCTTGTCTTGCCAAGTCTCATGAGCCCTGGAGTGCTTCCTGCCCTGAGGCTCTTCTCCATCCTCCAGGACAGACAGCTGTGTCCCAAGTGGAGGACTGTGACCCACACAGGGCTGGCTGCTGCCCAGGATTCAGTGCGATTGGGACACCAGTTAGTGTTTGCAGTCCTTACTCTGGGGAGCTGTCTTTGCTTGCCTCACTGCAGTTTGCAGGGCAGTTTTGTTCTCAGAGGGGGCTCTTTGGCCTGTCATTACTTCCTGGTTGCGGCTGTGCCAGCACTGGTGGTGGCACCACCCCCAGCACCGCTGCCTTTGATTTTTCCTCTGCCTCCTCCACCTGGTGGGTTTGCCCAACTCTTTCAGAAAGCAGCTCTGCTCCTCCTGTCCACTTTGCAGTTGCTTTGGAAATGGCCCAAAGCTTTGCTGCTGCCTGTGAAGATGCTGAGGGCTGGGTAGGCGTGTGTGACTCCCTGTGTGATTCCAGGTGGCAGACAGGTTTCGGGTTTACAGGGACCTGCTCATACCTGTGAAGTCTGTGTAGGACACGGAGTGCAGTGATGTTCTTGTCAGAGTGAAGGGTCCCCTCCTGCCTACTGCATTTCACAGAGGGATGACATGGATGTGAGGTCCTTGCCATCCATCTGTGGTCGTCCTGCTGCACTTCAGCCCTGCTTTCTCTGTCTCTCCAGCAGCACAGTGGCATGAAACTGTCTATGAAAGGCTCCCATAACCACGCCCAGGGTGGTGGCTACAGCTCCGTGGGCAGCGGAGCCGTGAGGCCTCCAGTTGGCAACCGAGGACACCACCAGTACAACCGCACTGGCTGGAGGAGGAAAAAGCACGCACACACGAGGGACAGCCTGCCTGTGAGTCTCAGCAGATAATGGCCCCAGGCTGCTCCCACCCCAGACTGCCCGCCCATAGGCCTCGGGTACCGCAGGGGACCGAGACCAGCATCCAGCACCTCCACCGTGGGCTGCCGAGTGCCGCCCAGCACTGGTCACTCTGCATGTTTGTGTGGTGACCGCATCCATCCTACAGAGCAGCTCCCTGCGCTCATCTGTGAAGCCTTACTCGACGTGGATGTGCGTCTGCCTGCCTAGAAGTCTTCGTCCCTGCCCAGCAGGGCGGCTCAGGAGCGGCAGGGACTGGATGTGGTCCTGCGGTTTTGCAGCCCTTGCCTGTCTGTCACAGGCAGAGAAGTCAAGCCCTGCTACGTCTTTCTCATGGGAGTGTGCAGGCTGCCATCTTACTGCCCTCATGTCTTGTTTGAAACTTTGGAACTGTTTTTCTATGTAAATATTGAGAACTTATGATTTGTGCAATAACTCAGATATTTTTTATTTAATTTCATATTTTCACATAAGTTATATTTAAGGGAGGAGGGAATTTTTTTTAAACACGCTTAGATCCTTTCCCAATTTGCATTTTCTAAGTTGGGTTCCTCATGTTGGCTGGTTGTCTGTTAAACGTCATTACATGAACACCGTGAGGAGGGGCTTGTGGGCTTTATTTTTTGTGTCTTTTCTTTCGGTCAGATGCAATGAGGGAGCTGAGTCATCGGGATGGTTCCGTGAGGCGTTCAGCTCCCGGGCTCCAGCATATACCTGGCTGCCTTGCTGTAGGCCTTGGGCTGTTGTCCTGCTCTGACCACAAGTTCTGACATCTTGGGTTGGGTTTTTAAAACTAGACAGCAAATCCAGCATTTAAAGTGCCAGAAGTAAGAACCTCTGTGGGGAGAAGAGGTTGTCACATCAAACAGATCTTAAAAGTATTGTGACTGTGGACATGCTTCGGTCCGTTAGATGGTGTGGTCTAGAACTATGGGCCTGAGAGTATCATTACAGACAAAGGCACCCAGATTTAGGAATGTGGAGAAAGGAGTTTGGTTGATTCCGTTGAGGAATCTGCATAGCGGTATGCACTCGTTCTGTTAAGAGCAAATATCTGAGAAGTACCTCCGCTGTCCAGGGCACGTGGGGAGTATTTCACTGTATCACAGGAGAGCACAGCCCAGCATGGGCCCAGGAGCGGCTGGTGCCTGGCGTCAGAAGCATACAGGTATACTATGCAAGTGTCTTCTGCCACAGCAACCACTGTCTTTGTTACTTTGTTTGAACAAGAATATATCCATCGCCTGACCCTGAGTCTCTGGAGCCCCACAGTTGTCCTGGGGGTGCTTGCATCTTGAAGGCCCTCTGGCTTCCATTTCTGAAACGGGGCTCTGGCCCTGCTAAACACTACAGGTAGGTCCGTCTTTAAGTCCCCTAGTAGAGAATGTCAAGACAAGAAGCTGGTGGCTGTGACCTCTGACTGACGTGCAGCAGTAGGAGCTCTAGATTGACATCTGAATGTGATGGATGCCTAGCCAAGGACGAGTTCTGCGTGTCTGGGCCCGCCTCTCGCTGTGGTGGGGCCGCTGACTCTGGGACACAGTCCAGAGAGAGTAGCACACGGGGTCTGCAGCTCATGAGGATTGGAGTTGTCCAAAATATTTAAAACTATTTAAATTGTGAAACCTGTTGCTAAAGGATATTTATGAACACTGGTCCTTAGGCCTGTACTAATTTACACATTAGCAATATTGACTGTATCTGCATTAAGGAGCCACCGTGAGGCCGTGCGAGTGACCCGCAGATGCGCGTTTTAAAGTTCTGTCCCAGGCACAGGCATGTGTCCATCCCCGCAATGGTGAACCAGATGAATTGGCTGGCTACCACTGTGGCCACATGCGACAGTTTGACAAAAAGATATCATGTTTCAATTTTGTGTGTGGACAACAATGTGGACACTAAAATTGACATATTTTTATGTAAAGTTTTTCTATTCTTTGATTTTTAATAAACTTTAGAAACCAGCCTTATGTTGACTAGATGCTTTCCTCGGAAGGGTGGGGTGCTTTCTGTATTACCTGTTTGCTGGAGTTAAATACGATCCTAAGGTTATCTTGTGGTCAGAGTGGCGATGGGTCATTTTACCATCATTTCATTACTAGGGTTTGCCTAGGTACTGTGAAAGGCCAACCGTGATTGTAGCAGGTGTTTCAGGCCCACACATGGGGACTTGGAGGGCTTCAGGGGGACTGTGCACACCACTGTGCCATTCTCTGTAGCCAGGCATCCCAGGGAAACGTGTGTGCAAATCAGCACAGTCACAGATGAGGCTCCCAAACGTGAGGCACCGTCAGTTTGTGGTTTGCAGGGAGTTTGGTAAGCTTGCCTATAAGTGACAGACACTCGGCTGCACAGCTCGTTCAAAGTGTGTGGTGGGATATGTAATGCCTAATGCATGAGCTGTGAACTAAACGCTCACCCATTCCAACACAATAGTTCTTTCTCCAGTGACTGAGTCAGAGAAAGACCAGCGCGGGACCTTAGAGGCCTCAGTGAATTCCAGGCAAGATAGGAAACCCAAGCTAGGCCTTTTTCCTTGGAAGCTGGTATTGTGACCTCAGGAGTGTGAGGCTGCCCGTGAAGTGTCAGCTGTCACCAGTTTTGCAGAGCAGTACATTGCTCTTACTCTCACGAGAGCTTTCTCCAAGGTTTCCAGTCTCGAGTGTGTGTCCAGGCAGTGGAGGCAGATGAACCCCTCCCTCCTAACCGTAGGCTCCGGGGTGCGTGTATGTGGGGGGTTGTCTCAGGGAGCTCAGTGGCAGAGGTGTGCTCAGTCATAAAGGTGAGAAGCAGGCTGGATGCTGTGGTGATAATTGCTGCCTCTCAAGACCACATGGCAGATGAGAGGAACCACAGGCCCACCGCGTGCACACAGCCCTTTCTCTGGTGGTAGCAACCGCTTTACATTATGACAGAGTCCCTTTGAGTTGCCCGTGTCCATGGTTTGCTGTCTATGCAGTTGCCTGACCGTGAAACTGCGCCTGGTTCAGCTGGTTCACAACAGGCTCTGCTGCTGGGGACCTTCTGCCATTCAAGGCAGTCGCTGCCCTCTGGAGACATTTCTGGCAAAGTTTGCCCGACATCCCAGTGCCATCCTTCATGCCTTTGCCCCGGCCTCCTCGCTCATCTGGTTTGCCCAGCTTTGAGGACACAAGTTCAGTCTCTCACCTAGCTATTCTCTGGAGAAGACAAGCGGTTTTACCCGGGCGACCCCAGCTCTGTGCTCCGGGAAATGGGTGCTGCAGTTGCTCGACATGCGGATAAATAGCAATCCTTTCCAGTAATTGTCAGAGGGGAGCCCATGAGCTTCAGGCCTCCATGCTTCTAGGCAGCCCTTCCCCTCCAGTGGCGGCTTGAGTGCTTCCCTTGGTCAGGCTTGGGCTTTGCCATCAGTCCCACCAGCCCTGATCTTAATGTCCCAGAAGTCACTTCTCTCTTGAGGCTGTCTCTCTCCAGCACTCTTCAGCTGGGATTCACAGCCTTTTCCCACTGCCTCCAACTCCTGCTGACTGCAGCTGCTGCTGCTGGCCCTGCGGATTCAGCCCCGGCAAATCCTCTTCCTGAGCTTTCTCCATATACTCTTCCCAGCTCTCCTAGAGGTGTCTTCTGATCATATGACCTGGATGGGGTTTCTGTATAGCTGGTCCACCTGGTCCCGCAGCTGTTCAGTCCCAAGAAACACACAGAGGCTTATATTAATTATAAACTGTTTGGCCTATTGCTCAGGCTTATTACCAATAAACTTACCACTTAAATTAACCCATAATTCTTATCTATATTTAAGGCACGTGGCCTGGTACCTTAGTAAGGCATTCTCATCTTGCTTCCTCTGTGTCTGACTGGCGACTGTCTTCGCCCTTCCTCTTCCCAGAATTCTCCTAGTCTGGAAACCCTGTTTATACTTCCTGACTGGCTACTGGCCAATCAGCATTTTATTAAACCTATGTGATTGACAAATCCTTACGGTGAACAAGAGCATTATCCCACCTCCTGACCCCACCCCCTGCTCTTGGTACTGCTGTATGTGACCTACTTGCCTGGCCATCCTGGACCCACCCTAACATGAACCGTGCACACATGCCACAAAGGCCCTTTCTCAACATGTGACCAATTAGAACTCTCCATGGTGATCCTATTTGCTAATTCCCAGGACCCAAGAAAGGTACTGGTTTAGATCCTTTTCTCTCTCCACATGTTGCTGTCCCTGTGTGTGGATATAGGCGGGCCGGATACTGCTGAGAATCAAAGCACTCAACCCCCATTTCCATCGTCTGTCTCCTCATCATTAAAGTGCTCTCCGTCTCAGAGACCCTAAAGCACAGCAGGTGTGTTCTCGTCTGACAAGAGACCTTTCTAGGAGACAATACCTTGGTTTACCCTTTTGATTCTCAGTGACACTGGGAGGTGCCGCAGCCAACTTGGACTACATAGTGGCATAGGGAAGACAACAGAGGAGGACAGGATAGCTCTGATGTCCCCAGGGGGCGCTGGGGCCCTTTTTGGTAGGAGCAGATGGAACATTTACATGCAGAACAAACCTGTGCCTGGCACTCTGGGCTCTCCAAGTGAACATAATTTTAACTGATGCATATGAAAACCAAGCTCACATGCAGCCCTGCAGGAGGTGCTCTGGTTGGGGTAACAGTTTTATTTGCCTGCCTCACCTTCCTCCTGGGCTTGGGGGACATACCCTACGAAGCTACTAGCAGCCCATGGAACAGTTTTAAGTCAGCAGACCAAACATTCATTCCCACCTTTCATTCTACCTTTTTTTTTTTTTTTTAATGTACTGAACCCACTTGATTTGGGCTAAGAAAGGCAGCTGTCACACGTGCTCCTCATCTTGGACCTGGAATCAGAGCCTTTGTCCTGGAAGGGAAAACTTCCCATATTGATGCCTGGACACCCGGAATATTTGGAAAGAGACAAAGTCCTGTCCATTCTGGTTTCTTTCATGTCTGCCTCCTAACCTAGTGAAAGGCTAGGCACATGACCTCGGGCAGGGACTTCCTCCTCTGCCCATTCGGGGCTGGCTTCTCTCTGTAAAGCTCTACCTGAGCGTATAACCAGCAACCACATGGGCAGCTGCGGCTGTGGCCCTGTCCTGCAGGTGGAAGTGTCCGATCATCCCCCCACCCGAAGCCGGCTGGCATTCAGAGCGTTTGCGGTCCTTGCTGCAGGAAGCAGTGTCCTGGAGAGAAGAGAGAGGGCACCCTTGTTCCAATCTTGCAGATGGTCTGCTCTGCCAAACCACTGTTGGAACTCTGGACTCGACACCCTTGCCAGGTGGTGTGGCCTTTGACCTCCAGGTTAGGTGTTCTCTACAGTTGTCTGAGATAGCATTTAATAGGAAACCACGCAGGGCACACGGGTTCAGTCCTGGACTCTGTTGGGGAGCACGGAGGGCTGTGACATCCTAACTGACAGTGAGGACTGCCTGGGAATACTGCCTCCTGGGAGCCACGGGGCCAGCCTTTCTTGCTGCCCCAGGACTGCCTGGAGACCCTAGCATCCACAAGACAGACCCATGGAGTCAGGAGTGTCCACAAGAGGAGGCAGAAGCTGGCAGACTCAGAGAAAAGAAAGTGCTGAAGGGAAGCTGCCTAAGGCAGGATTACATGATGTCCCGAAGGGAAAGAAAGCCATACCGGGCAGGGGGTCAAGCTTCAGCAGCAGAGAGATTGCTTAGCATAGCATGGGACCTTAGAGCCAACACCCAACACCTTAAAAACAAACACACAACAAACAGGCTGGATCTACAAAAGAAACCTCCTCCTGCCTTGGTGAAACTGTCAGCTACTTAGCCAGCACTGTCTGGGCCTGGTTCCAGGCAGCAGGAAAGAGGAGGGACTCAAGGCCACATCTCGCAGAGCTGAGCTCCAGATAATAGATCGAGATCTCTCTCGCCTGCTTATGCCGCACACTTCTACCCTACGTCTTTTAAAAAACTGTTACTTCGTTTTTATTTTGTGTATATGAGTGTTTCACCTGAGTGTCTGTGCACCACATGCTTGCAGTACCTACATTGGCCACAGGAGGGCACTGGATCTCCAGGAAATGGAGTTACAGACAGTGATGAGCTGCCTATGTGGGTGCCGGAATCAAATCCAGGCCCCTATGGAAAAGCAACCAGTGCTATTTAACCAACAAGCCATCTCTTCAACACCCCTCCATGACACCTCTTGTCCTGTTCCTGCCTCCTCAGTCTGGATGCTTGGCATTGCCTTGTGGGTAGAAACCATGCTATGCATTCATGTGGTATCTGACAGAGACAAGGAACCTGTGCCCCTTGAATAGCTCTTAGTCTCTGAAATGGTTTCACAGGCATGGTAGTGGTGTGTGTGTGTAGGTTTATCTGGCAGCATCTGTGTTTCTCAACATGCTCCCCCAGGAACGTGCTGCAGTGTCTGACTACCTGCTGGGATCGGGCAGATTTGCTTTGTCATCCCCTCCCTTCCATGGAGACTGCAATACTTCAGCAGGGTGGCTTCTGCAACAGGTGCAATACTTCAGCAGGGTGGCTTCTGCAACAGGTTTGGGCTGTGCTTTCACCTGCAGGGACTCAGCATTGGGGAATGGAAGGTTTGGGAGGAGGGTCTGACTTCTTGCCGTTCAACATGGATTTGGACGGAGCTCCCAACCATGACAGGCGTGAACTGGAGTCTCAGTTGGTGTGGGCCTTTCTCACCTGATATTCTCTTTGAGATGAGCTGAAATCTCTGGCTTTAAGACTGTGCCGGGGCCCCAAAGGTCACCCCAATTTTCAGCAACTCAGAGGACTCAGGACATGTCGAGTGTCCATGGATCACTGGGCGCTGTTTATCTCAGTGACAGGAAGCCCACACGGTGGCTGGGAGCTGGGAAACTATACTTCTCAATGGAGTCACAGGAAGAAGGGTGGGGATAGGGGAAGACACATCCTTCATGGAGAACAAAGGGACAGAGGAGCACGTCGGAGGCCCTCAGAGCTGTCCCTCCCGCTGATCTCTCTTAGGTTAGGCTCTGCCTCACCACCACACTGTGCAAGCCAGTCCCCAAGCAACGGTGCTGGATCAAAGGTATAAATAGTTCTTATTCTCCACACCGGAGCGCCCTTTGCATGTTTGACTCCTCAAGGCTGCTCAGGCATGGAGCTCCCTGCTGCTTGGCATTAAACAATTCTGATCCTCCCTGGGAGACTGTGAAGATGAAATGCCCGTGGTGAAGGGAGGCAGTTCAGTAAGAGACTCGCTGCACAGGCCGCCTGAGCTTCCTGTGAGAAGCCCCATCAAACCATTCCTCAGGTGCTTTTTAAGTTAGCAGATCAGAATGTGTGTTGCTGGCTGCAGGGGATTTTCACAGAGGCGGCTGGAATGACTTTTCTGGGATGCAGCATTTTGTATCCATGCTCTGCTTTGGGGGAAAGAGAGTTCCTGTTAGCCTGCCTTGGGTGGCCTACAAGGAGCCCCAGCCTCAGGAAAGCCAGCTCCGCAGGCCACAGTGGTGCAGGCACTTCCAGCACGAGCGGCTACAGCTTGCTGAGGAAAGGGATCTGCAGGTGACATTGGGGGCTTCTCCCTTTCTTCACACTGCCACCTGAACGAAAGTCAGCAACCGAACCCTGCGGCAGAATGCAGTTTTAAAATATCTTTTATTTATGTGTATTTGTGCGTGCGTGTGTGTGTGTGTGTGTGTGCACAGAGGGCACCAGATTCCTTGGAACTTGAATTATAAGCAGTTGGAGCCATCTGACATGGAGGTTGGGAACTGAACTTGGGTCCTCTGGAAGAGCATCTAGTGCCCTGAACCTTTGGATATTTTAACTAACAGGAGGTACTTCAGACGCCACACTGGTCCCCCAACAGCAGACTTAACCCAGTTCCCGCTCTAAGCCCTCAAGGGTGTTCGCTCATCACGGTCCTCCCTGCTGGATGACTCAGAGGCTCACCAAAAGGCTCCATTCCCAAGGAGCCTGGGCTTTTTTGTTCTTGGACTATGCAGTTTCTTTGGTGGTTGCTCTGTTCATATGAGTTAAGTTTGGGGACCAATCCTCTGCCGGTGGCCACCTGGAAAGGCCACTGAGGGCTTCTTCCATTGGAAATTGTCACTAGTTTATCTCCACTGAGGGCAGTTGCTCCCTGCCCTTCTGGAGGACTCCAGGCCCATCATGGGGTGTTCTCGTTCCTCTGCTCACCCCTCACCATCGTGGCCTCTTCATGTGGCAGAGCTCAGAGGAGCTGGTTCTGGACACCTGCTCAATTCCTCATGTCAACTGCTTAGGTGTGAGAAGTACAAGTAGGGAAGTGTCCAAGGCTATTGTTGTGGTATCCAGGGGAGGAGCTGTTTAGGTGGCAGCCAAAGCATATAGGGCCTGACATTTCCTGTTTCTCTTGGTATCTGTCAGAGATCTCTAGAGATCTGTTGTACTCAGCGTCACCAAACTGCTGCAATTTCCAGAGCAGTACAGAATGAGGTGTCCAACTACCCCTGCCCTCCAAGACAGGATTTCTCTGTATAGCCCTGGCTATCCTAGAACTCACTTTGTAGACCAGGCTGGCCTCCAACTCAGAGATCCTCCTGCCTCTGCCTTCCCAAGTGCTAGGATTTAAGGTGTGCACCACCACCACCTGGCTGGTATCCAGCCTTTTGGTATGACCTTATCAAGTACATTCACAACCATCTTAGGATGGATTCATGTACTCAGCACCCCTACTAAAGGCATTAGGAGGAGAGGCCTTTGGGGGGAGCAAAGGCTTCATGTGTGGGGTTGATATCCTGATGGAAGAGGCCTGACAGAGCTTCTTGTCACCTCTACATGTGCATGTGTGTTCGTGTGTGTAGGTCAGCATGCATATGTGTGAGACCATGCATGTGTGTTCATGTGTGTGCTCAGCATGTATATGTGTATGTGTGACCATGCATGTGTGTTCCTGTGTGGGGGTGAGCATGCATACATGTTTGTGACATGCATGTGTATTCCTGTGCATACATGTGTGACCATGCATGTGTACATGCATGTGGAGATAGCAGGAATCATTTGCAGTTATTCTTCTACCTCAGTCAAATGAAGAGATAGCTGATATTGCTCGTCATGCTAGCCCAGCTTGCGTTGGGGATCACCAGTCTCCCCCTTCCAATGCTGCCACACCTGCCTGGTATTTATGCCAGTTTCTGGGGTCCAAACCATGGATCTCAGGAATTTTCAGCAAACGCTGACCCATCTCTATGCCCCCCTTTTGTGTTTAGAAGCTGTTTAATCTATGGTGTTTGCTGTAACAACTGATGTGGATTAACACAGAACATAGCTTATGTTCATTTAGTGTGGTGGCACTTTCGATGGGATTTTATTAGAACGGGCCCCTCCCTCTCTCTTAAGGCCAATGGGCACCCAGGTGAGTGGCCCTGGACAAACTGACACTCCCCTGGGCAGCTTTTGTCCCTCTGAGTTCAAGGCCATGTAGGTAAGCCCTTGCTGGGCAGGATCCTTGTTCAGTTGGCTGATGTGGAGGCCAAGAGTCCTGCAGTTTGGATTGTATTCATTCCAGAGATGTGTTGAAGCCCTAACACCCAGAGTGTGTAAATGTGACCTTTTTTGGAAATAGCTCTTTTAGGAATAATTAAGTTAAGCTAAGGTCATACTCAGCGAAGGTAGGCCCTAGAGTCTGTCATCCTGACAGAAAAAGAGCGATCTTCAGAGAAAGACCATGGACCGAGTGTTCAGACATGTTCAGTGTTCAGACACAATGCTTGCTTGGTACCTAGTTAGTGGATTAGAGTGTGGCCTTATTGGAGGAAGTGTGTCACAGGGGAGGGACTTGAGGTTTCAAAAGCCCATAGCAGGCCCATATTCTTTCTATTCTTTCTCAGCCTGCAACTTGTGGATCCGATGTGAGCTCTCAGCTACTTCTCCAGCACCATGTCAGCCTGCCTGCCTGCCGCCACTCTCCACCATGAAGATAATGGACTGACCCTCTGAAAATGTAATCTTCCTTCTGTAAGTTGTCTCTTTACAGCAGTGGAGCAATTGCTAAGACAGAATCTAAAACAACAGATTCCCTCTGGTGATAGGGGTTGTCCTTCTGTATATATGTTTCTCTTATTGGTTGATGAATAAAACACTGATTGACCAATAGCCAGGCAGAAAGTATAGGTGGGGCTTGCTGGGTAGAGAGGAAGTAGAGAGTGTCAGGAGGAGACGCCGTGTAGCAGAGGAAGGAGTAACAGGTCCGGATACTTCTCTGGTAAGATAAGACCATGTGGAAATACTTAGATGAATAGAAATGGGTTAATAATTAAGAGAGAGCTAGCCAATAAGAAGCCTAAGTCATGGGCCAATAGTTTCTAACTAAAAAAGGTCCTTGTGTGTTTATTTGGAGCTAACCAGCTGGAAGGAAACTGTAGCTACACCCTGGTAGTGGCTTTTTTGTGCACATTTCAGAATCTGCTTTCCTCCTGGGCACTGTGGACACTTTGGGCCAGATAAATCACTTCTTCCTGCGTGGGGCTGAGCTGTGCACTGCAGAGCACTCACTCAGCAGTGTCCTTGGACTCTACCCACTAGATGTCAGGAGCATCTGCTCCCCTCTGTGGGTATTTAGGAGTCAGAAAGGAGGATGCTTGCTGGTGATTGCAGCATCCCTACCCATCAGTCCTTTATGGGTGGAGGCTGTCACATTCTGTACTGGCTGGGTTTTGTGTGTCAACTTGACACAAGCTTGAGTCATAAGAGGAAGGAGCCTCAGCTGAGGAAATGCTTCCTTAGGATCCAGCGGTAAGGCATTTTCTCATTTACCGATCAATGCGGGAGGGCCCAGCTGAGGGTGGGTGGTGCCATCCCTGGGCTGGTGGTCCTGAGTTCTATAAGAAGGTGGGCTGAGAAAGCCAGGGGAAGCAAGTCAGTAAGCGTCTCCCCTCCATGGCATCTGCATCAGCTCCTGCCTCCAGGTTCCTGCCCTGACTTCCTTCAGTGATCAACAGTGCTGTGGAAGTATAAGCCAAACAAACCCTTTCCTCCCTAACTTGCCTTTTGGTCATGGTGTTTCGTTGCAGCAATAGAAACTCTAGCTTGGCCACACTTCCAGAAACTATACCTGAGAACATCTCTGTGCATGCCATTGGCTACACAGGTGGTTGAAACAGAGAATCTCATTGTGATTTCATCTCAAGTATATTGTTTAGTACCTGAGCACTTTTGTGTTTATAGAATTTCTTTCACTATGCAATGTTCACCCAGATTCTTTATTTTCCTATCCTTTTAAAAGAAATGTTTTCCGTTTTAATTGCCACATAGTAGTTTCATGCATCTATAGGGTGCAGCATGACATTTCATGACATTTCAATACATGCACTCATGTGTAATGATCAGACCAGGGAACCTAGCTACTTGCCTGTGACAAGATCATAAATATTTCCTTTGATCAGTCATATAAATCCAAGCCTGACACACCAGAGACCATATGAACCATGTCCATATCCGCCGAATATGGGATAGCCAGGAGATGGGGCCTCCACCTGGGGCCTGGGGAATGACAGTGGATATCTCTCTCAGCTCACAGTCCTCTTCTAGAAAATGAAAGCGTTAGACCTCAGGGCCCAGGGTTGTTATAGATGAACAAAAACCCAGTGATTCTCAGCACAGGGGTTGGCAGACTTTTCCTATAGAGGACTAGCAAATGGTTGAAACTTTGGGGTCCACACAGCCTCTTGTACTACAGCCCAAAGCAGCCAGGTACCATGTGCAAATGAATGAACTAGCTTCCTTCACACAAAGCTGTTTCCCAAACCAGTGTGCTCTGGATTTGGCCTTCAGGTCATGGTATGTGGACTTCCGTTCTTGTTAGTGGGCAATGGTCTGGGGTGCATTGTGCAGAGAGAATAGCTTCTAATACTTAACAGTACAGTAGGACTGCTCGATGACAGTTAATAGAGTATTTCAAATATGTGTAGAGAGAATTTGATATATATATCTGAGATGTCATATGCCTGTTACTGAGAGAGGAGAGAGAGAGGAGAGGCAGAGAGAGAGGGAGAGGGAGAGAGAGAGAGAGAGAGAGAGAGAGAGAGAGAGAGAGAGAGAGAGAGAGAGAGAGAGGGAGGGGGGAGAGAGGGAGGGAGGGGGAGAGAGAGGGAGGGAGAGAGAGAGAGAGAGAGAGAGAGAGAGAGAGAGAGAGAGAGAGAGAGAGAGAGAGAGAGAGAGAGAGAGAGAGAACAATGGAATAAGAGAGGGAGATACTCAGGGCCAGCCAGTCAAGCAGCTGCCAATCAGCCAGCCACAGAGTAGGACGTACAGAATGAAAGAAGTAAGGAGTCCCACAGCAAAATGTGGATGAGGAGAAACAGGTTAAATTAAGTTGTAAGAGCTCCTGGACAAGCGTAACATAAGGCCGAGCATCCATAACTAATAACAAACCTGTGTCTTTATTTGGGAACTGGTTGGTGGCCCAAAAGCAAACCTGCTACATGATGTGAAATCCACAATGAATCAATAAAAAGTAAATAAAATAAAATTTAAAAAAGCAAAAAAAAAAAAAAAAACAACCCGGCTTTATTTCCTGCTGCATGTGCTTGCCCCTCTGCTTTGGGGTGGGGTCTATCTGCTGGATCAAGAGTAAAGTTTTTCTTTGTTGAGACACTTCAGTTGGAGTGGTGGTTCCTCTGTAACCCTGAACCTATTCCTAATAGTGACAAGGGACATTTTTATCCAGGTCACTATGCAGCCTCTCACCATGGAGATGTCTGTGTTTCTCACATTGTAGTCTGCCTGTGAGGACAGTGTGTTGGTAAGAACAGGTGCCAAGCTGCCCGCCAATCAGAGTGGCATAGCATGACATGCGTCTTGATAGATTTGTTTTGGAACTCTCCATTGAGAATGCGCTTCGAATCTCTAAGCCTGTCTTATGCGTGAGAATATCAAAGTAACAGGAGTCATTTAAGGGCTAACTCATGCTAGCGAGTTACCCCAGCATGGCAGAAAATGTTCAGGAGGGGCAGGCAAAATGGCTCAGCGGCTAGAGGCACTTGCTGACAGGTCGGTTGGTCCGAGTATGATCCCTGGGAACCTTCCTGAAGGTAAAAGGAGAAAGCTGATTCCAAAGTTGTCTCTTCGCTTCCGCATGGGTGTCTTGGCATGAGTGCACACACCTAGACATTTACACACCCAGGGACCTCTCCCCTCTAATTCACACTCCTTCCTAAAAAGTTCAGACAAAATCCCTAAATGTAAGGAACTCCCGTTGTTCTGAGTGGCATTGGGTTTCCTATCCCAGCATCCCAGCATCTCCCACCCCATGAGTATTGGGCACTCATAAAGTTCCCCTCTCCGCCCCGAAATCCACCCCAGCACATCTCTCTACCACACCTGCACAGAATCGTCACTACAAAAAAAAAAAAAGTCGGAAGATGGTGTGCGATGGCAATGTCCCTACCTGGGAGTGAGAATGGCCCAGATCCCGCCCAATGCTGCTTTAGTCAGAGAGGAATGCTGGGAATTTGCACAGCGATGGGAGCCAGAGCATCCCTCTGCTGACAGACCTGAGAGCCTCTCTAAATTTATCCCGCTTCCTGCTGTGCTAGATCCAGTTTGACTTGAACTTTAAGAAAAGCAGCTCCTTGAGTTGTGTAGCTGGCAGCTCTGCGGATGTGAGCCTGGAGGAGGTGACAGGAACTCTTGTGAAAGGAAGGAAAAAGGTTTCCCTTGCTCCAAGGCAGGTGGCGCTGGCGGCTGCTAGGCAGGGTCGGGGAGTGGGTGGCGAGCCCCAGCTTCTGTTGTTTTCCCTGCACCTGATGCTTCTGGTCCTCCCTTCTGACTCGGTGACTGGAGAGGTGTGGCTTTTAAAGCCTTCCAGTAAGGTGCCTTGGATCACGGGTCCAGGTGTCCTTGTGCCTGGAACCGCTGACTGACATTTCTAACAGGGTTTACAGCCGCACAGACTTCGCAAACGTTTCTACAGCTCTGTGCTGATTTAAACCCAAATGGCAACTGGGTTTGGAGGAGTTCCCTGATAAAGTCGCCTGTGCTTCTTATTTGCCTGTTTGTTGAGTGTGCTACCTGGGCAACTGGAGTTCCCCATTTTGGTTTCTTAATCTCATTACTAAAAGAATTAGAAACTGATTTGGAAGGAAGCTCAAGGACCATTGTCTTAGAGTTTGAAAGCAGCAATTGTTAGTATTCAGACATCTGTACCGGCCTGTCCTGGGGGTTCTGACAGGATGTATCCTCAGCTGCAGCCTCTAAGAGCACCACCTGTGCACATTCACTATGTTCCCTTTTAAAAGTGCTCCGCCCACTTCCCATTCTCCTCTCTTTCTCTCCCTTTCTCTGTTTTCTCCTCTCTCTCCCTCTCTCCCCCTCTTTTCTTTCTCCTCTCCCCTGCTGCTCCCATCTCCTGAGGCCAGTCTGCCCCCCTTTCCTTTTCCCCTTTATGATCCCTTTCCCTAATAAAAACCCCTCTCTTGAACCCTGTCACATGGCGTCTTTCTCTCAAGCGCTCCTTTTCTTAAATTACAGCAGCAATAGTGGTCAGCCCATAGCTGCTGGGAGCAGCAACACAAGAAGAGCCAAAGCCACACTGTTTGTAAACAGCTGCTGTGTGGCTGCTGTAGTGGCTCAGCTGTAAACCCGACAGAAGCCGGGAGTCCCCTGAGTGAGTACAGGGCCTCAAGTGAAGAACTGCCCTTGTCACGCTGGCCCAGCGCATGTCTGTGAGGTGTTTTGATTGCTAATTGTTTAGGAGAGTTCCACCCATGGTGTACGGCGCTATCCTCAGGCAGGTGATCCCGGCTGCCGTTGAGTATGAGCCTGGAAGCAAGCTAGTTAAGTGGCATTCTTCTGTGGTTTCCGTTTCAAGCTCCTGCCCTGAACTCTTGCTCTGGCTTTCCTCAGTGATGGACGGTAACTTGTAAGACGAAATAAATCCCTCTTCTCCCTAAGTTGCTTTTAGTCAGTGCCTGGTCACAGAAACTGAGAGCAAAGCAGGACAATGGACAAGCAGCCACCTGGTAGGAGGATAGAGAGATCTGGCTTCAGAGAAAAGACGGGGCCGAGGGCCAGGAATGTACGCCTGGGCTTTGGCCAGGGACTGAAAGAAAAACAGAAAGTAGGGGAAGGTGGGGTTACAGGTGACAGGTGGAAGACTCCAGTGCCACACAGTTCTGCAAGTGCCTGCACCAAGGGAGGGGCTTCTAGGAAGGACAGGCACAGTCTCTCATAAGGGGATAATTATTCCTCCCGTCTTAGCGTATGTATCTCTAGGTAAAACAGCTTTCCTGGGGTGGGTGGACTCCTGGCCAGGTGGCTGACAAACCCAGTTGGGTTTATTCCTCTCTGGGGAGCAGATCAGAATGGTGTGTCTCTACCCAAAGCAAGGGTTTTCCATGCTTTGACAGGAGGCCTAAGGACTGAGAGATGTTAACTTAGGAACTTGATTGACAACTGGGAAGAGGGGAACTCAACTGAAGTTGAGCATGATCCCTGGGCATGGCTGTGAGGCATTTTCTTAATTGGTAGTGAAAGACCCCCCCAGAGTGGGGAGACTCTCACTCAAGTCTCGGGATAAGCCAACGCCCCAATAATTCAAGAGAGACCGTTCTTGCTGCAAGCACATGAGTAAACCATGGGGAACCAGTGCACTGGGGCCGAGCTCATGACCCTCACAGGGGCAGAGGAGTTGGACCCCTAGTAGCTGCAGTTGGGGGTTTTTAATAGGGAAAAAACTGAATCAGGGAGTTAGGCAAACATCATAAACATATCGGATGAGGAAGTTAAATGATAGCTTATGTCTTAACAGGAAGGTTATCTCAAGCAAGCATTCTTTTTAGGCATTGCACAGTTAAACATTGAGCAGGAATGTGGTGAGCTAGTTCCTGGATAAGGGAGGGTTATCTTTTAGGTTTATCTTGAGGTCTCCGGTTTCTTAGGAGAAGGCAGAAGGGCAAGTCACTCTGTGATGGGCTAGTCACTAGGGGTCTAAAAATGTTGAGTTGGGATCTCTCAGTAGTTGATGTAGGAGGGTCCAGTCCAGTGTGGGCAATGCCATCTCTAGGCAGGGGGGCCTGTGCTCTGAACAAGCCAGAGCAAACAAGCCAATGAAGGGTGATTCCCCCGTGGGCTCTGCTTCAGGTCCTTCCTCAAGGTGCCTGCCTTGACCTTCCTCAGTGATGGACTGTAAGCTATTAGCTGTAGTACACCTTTTCCTCAAGTTGCTTATGACCATTTGTCACAGCAATAGAAAGCAAAATAGGACATTTACCGTTCTGGTGTTGTTACTAAAGAGACAGGAGGTGGGGCCCATCCTCAGTGTCCTCATGGCTACTAATCCCTGTCTAGCTTCCTCTACTACCCCAAGATCATTTAGGAGGTGGGCTGAAATTAGGGAATAGATATCACCCATTTCCAACAAAACAACTATGAGCACTAAACCCAGAGGTCCAATTCCAAAGCCGTTCACCAAAAGGGCCTGGAGTTTCAGATAAACCCTGACAGGAAGCTCAGTTAGGGGTCCTCCTTCAGATGTGGAGAGAATAAACCAGAGCTGCCTTTTGTTATTCCTGAACTCTAGCAGAACCAAGGGCATTTACAGCTTCTGGTGAGGGACAAAAGTGCTGCTTTTGAGATCACTGCCCCCCTGAACAGCCAGGTAAGCTTCTACCCCCTGTTGTGATCAGCTGTAGGGATTTGCCAGATGAAGGGTTTTCTCTCAAGGTGCAAATGTGGCTGTTTCCATTCTGGGATAGCTTTAAAGTCACCAAGGGCATTCTTCCTTCTTCCATTTGTCTCCAGTTCACCCTGTTAACTCATGACCTCGGCCCTCTGAAATTCAGAGCAGCCAGCACCTCCACAGTGTCGGAGAGTGAGGACCTATGTTACCAACTATATATTATTTGGGGGTATATTTTATCCTTTCTTTGTTCCTTTTGACTTTTAATAAAGATAACAACACACATTACCAGAATATTGCATTGCATTTATTTCACGCATCTAGCAGCAACTCTTGGTTTGGGTTCTTTCTTGCAAGTGATTCATCTAAACTTTTTGTCAAAATGGCTGGCAGCTTCTCTAGTGTCTTGTAAACTATGTGATGTTCTATTTTAATGATGATTTGGCTAGACTTAACACTCTAATGCTGTTGACAGTTTTAGAAACACCAATGGCTGTTTTTCTATATCCACTGTTGCTATATACACTAGCATCGACCCCAACCCCAACCCCTGCTTCATTGTGTGTGAAACAGACATCATTTGTAGACTTAATGGATTTTACTTTTGATATTTTGAAATTTATTTAAAATTTGTTTGACTTATGTTCCTCTTGTCACTCTATGTACTCTTTCAGTAGGAACTATTTCATTTTAAAATAAAGTTCATTGGAGTTTACATTTTACTTTTCCAAACACTTATGAGTCACATTTTGATTTTCTCTGCCTTCCCTCTGAATCCTTTTATTTGTATCTAGTTCAAGCATTTCTTTTCTCCTTATCACCTTCCTTTCATATTTACTCATCTTTGTCATTTGTTTCTTCCTCTTGGGCTTGGCATTCCTCCAACACAATGGCTCTTTTTTTTTTTTTTTGAGACAGGGTTTCTCCGTGGCTTTGGAGGCTGTCCTGGAACTAGCTCTTGTAGACCAAGCTCACAGAGATCCGCCTGCCTCTGCCTCCCAAGTTCTGGGATGAAAGGCGTGCACCACCACTGCCTGGCTCACAATGACTTTCTTATTTTCTGTTTCATTTGTTCTTCATACATTTTCCTTCTGATATTTATCTTGTTCTTTTTGAAAAATTTTATTTATGTTTTTATTTGCTTTTGTGCATATGCCAGGGGTGTCAGGTCCCCTGGAATTGGAATTACAGGCAGTTGTGAGCTGCCATGTGGGTGCTGGGAATTGAACTCAGGTCCTCTGGAAGAGCAGTTAGTGCTCTTAACCACTGAGCCATCTCTCTAGCCCTCATCTCATTCTTTAAAAACTTTTGGTGCTGGGAATTGAACCCAAGACTTTGTGTATCAGGATATAGCTCTACCATGGAGCTATGTCCTCAGATCTCATTTAATTCTTTAATCATTTATTATTATTATTATTTGTACCAAATATTTGCTTGACTGTCAGCCATGCAGACAAAGTCCTGTCAATTACTGAAGCCCCTGCGATCTTAGCGAGTGAGGGATGTGGATTGGCTTCCTGTAAGAGACTCAACAGCAGGAAACATAGCCATAGTCACTAACAGGGTTGGTCAGCTAACCACCACTGTGACTAAACACCCCGGTGACAGCTCTCGAGGAGAAAAGGTTTCCTTTAATTCCTACCCTCAGAGGACTTGGTCCATGATCAGCCAGCTTCCTGTGTTTTGAGTTTTTTGGGAAGCAGGCCATAATGGCAGGGAGTGCCATGGAGTAAAGCTGCTTATCCCATGGTAAGAGAAAGAGAGGAAGATATTGGTGTTCTGGCATCCTCTTCAAGGGTACACCCTAACTTTGACCCTCTAGGCTTATCTCCTAACGGATCCATTAGCTCACAATGGCACCTAGGGCTGAGGGTGAAGCTTGCAGTGCATGATCTTTTAGGGGACATTCAGTTTCCATTTTGCAGCGTCCCCTTGGTAAAACAATCCTCTGCCTGTTCAAACCCTACCTGAAATTGGAATTTACCTGTCCTGGGAAAGATGGGCAAGTGACTGCTGGAAATTTATAAAATTTCGCAGGTCCTTACAAGCACATCTGGCCCAGATGCTCTCCCTATAGCCATCTTAGGTCAGAATCACCACTGTTTCCATGCAGATTTGATGTCAAGACAACTGTTAGCAGCAATACCCACTGTGCCTTGCGTACCATTCTAGCCCGATCTTGTGTGCCAAGTCAAACATCGATGTGCCCAACACAGTTCTGGCTTTACCTTTATCTTGTGATATTCTTACCCCTAGGGATTTTAGTCTTGATTTTATTCAGAGGATCCCAACCCATGCTAGTGCAATATCTGGTGGGGACCACGATCCCCTATTCTACATGGGAAGGAGATTGTTAGAAGTCTAATCACAGAACTTTGTGTGTAAGTAGGCACTTGAAAGACTTTGTTCTTAGATGAACTACCCTAGCACCAGCCCCAGTAGATGTACAATACATTTATAAACATTTGAACAGTTGTTTTTTTGCCATATATAATTCAATGTTATTCAAAATAATGAATATATTTGCTGTGGTCAATCTCACGTTGACTTCGGTGCAGCAGTGTGAAGTATGTCTTCTCTGTAGATAAGGTGGATGGGACAGGGGCTCCACGGAGGATCTGGTGGTGGCTTTAGAAGTGACTCTGAGACGTACTTAGGCAGTTTGGTATGGTGTTAGCTCCTGGTTACTGTCAACGAGGCCTTCGGAATTTTGGCTTTGGGTGAACCATGCCCTGCCCATGGAACAGCAACAAACGTGACCTTTGAAGGGCAAGAAGCAGGGTCTAATTGTTTCCTAATTTATGTGCAGTGAAAGTTAACTCAGAATCATAGATGTGAATAGCAGATGACTTCACAGACTCCTGTGACATCATTAAAATTGTTTTCTCAAATCTATTTTTATGGAGTGAGTGTGTGTGTGTGTGCGCGCGCACACATGCATGCACATGTGCACGTACTCTCTTGTCTATATGTGCACCAGGCATGCAGGTACCTACAAAGTGCAGAAGAGGACCTTGAGTCCTTGGGACTAGAGTTAGATCCAGTTGTAAGATAACTGACGTGGGGGCTGGGCCTGTGCGAGAGCAGCAAGTACTGTTCACCACCGGGCGATGTCTCCAGCCCACTAAAACTGCTAGCAGTTATTGATGATAATCATTTTAACATTTTTTTTAAGATTTAAAAGCATACAAGACTGCTGGGGCATCTTATTGGACAGATGTTAACCTCTGTGACCTTTCACTCCGTGTTATGTTTTTATTAGCCTGTATTAATCACCAAATTAATAAGTGTCGTTGTGACATTCCTGTATGTGCGTGTAGTGTGCTTTGGCCAGAGTCATTCCTATGTCCTTCCTTTATCCGCCTGCTCCCTCTACCTTCACACTTCAAACCCCCTAATGTTCACTTTCATGTCTCTCCCTGCCTAGAGTCCCCACACAGGTAAAACTTGTTTACTTGAGACTGGCTTGCTTCACTTAACGTGGTGATCTATAGTTCCGTGTGTTCCAGGGTTTGTATCTTTCTGCATTTATGCATTTAGAAACAGGTGAACAGCAAATTACACACACCGATGAATAAGGGTTGTGAAGTTTGGTGAGATCCTTAGCACTGCTAAAGGACACGGTGATGGAAGACAAAGGGTCCTAGGCACCTGTCCTTCCTGCGAGCATCAGTTACTCTTCCGTGGCAGTGACACGGACTTGTAGAACAAAGAGCTTATTTTGTGTTGCAGAGGGAGAGTCCTTCGTGGGGTGGAGCATGGGAGCAAGAGGCAGGCAAGCAGAGAAGAGATCACAAACACGAGGCGGAGGACAAAATGGAGGTGGGGTGAGACCTCCTGCGGTGACACGCTTCCACTGGCAAGGCTCTAGGTCCCAAGCCCCACCAGACAGCGCCACTAGCAGGAGGCCAGCTGTTCAAGCCTGTAGGGCACATTTCTCCCTCAAACCAATGCAGTGATGAGTGTCTGTCTTCTCACACTGAGGCTGTGTTGGTCTCTTTGATTACTAGGCACATGCAACTTACGGCTTGAAAAATGGCAATATCCAGAGGGATATGCTGAAGCAGAAGCTGCCGTTTACGAAATGGCAAATGAAAGAGAGAGCAGCCTGGATTCCACACAGAGAAAATTCCACAGAGAGAAAGGTTCGAAAAAAATATTAGAAATCACAATGGGAGTGATAAGCCGGTGGGCTCAAGGAGGTGGGACAAGGTCTTCCCTGGGGATCTGGATCTGAACACTGTCCTTGAAAAATGGCAACTTATCAGCAGCCATGTTAGTCTACATACTATGTGAGCAGGGTCCCTACTGTGTGAGCAGTGTCCCAGATTCCTAAGTTCCAGTCTAGGAGCAAGATTAGTTGCAGATCCTGGGAATTGCCCGAAGCTGTCGTAGGCTCTGTGCTCTTGAGGTCAAGTCAGAGTTCTGTCTACATATGATAAGGAAAAAGAAGAACTCTCTGTCATGTGCATCTGTGATCCTGGGTAGAGGTCAGGCTTGTGGTAGAAGGGAGCCAATGTCTGCATCAGGCAGGAGTGGCTGGACCTGAGGGCTGATAGCCAACACCTGCATCACATGGTCTTCAGGGGTGGCTGTGGTGATGTGAGCAGCTGTTCGGGTCACACAGGAATACCGAACGCATTACTGTTATTTCTGGATGAGTTCTGGTGGACCTTGTTGGTCTAGGGGATAGTCTTAGATGCGACTTGTTGCTGGTTTTTGTTTTTGTTTTTTTTTGGATTCTTTATTATTTTAGAATTTAGAATTCTTATTATTTTTGACTATTTGGCTATATATCATGGTAAAGATCTCTTGCAGTCAAGTCTATTTGGGATGCTAGAGGTCTCTGTTCCTGATTGTCTATGTACATACCAAGATTAAGAACAAAGTATAATTGACAGTTAATGATTAAAACCCTAAGCAAAGCCCCATTGCTTCTCAGCATCTGTCCTGACTGTAGGAAGGAAACCCACTGAGAGGCATAGTTTAGGTTTGGGCAAGTATTTGAGGGGCTTCCTTATATCAACTGTGTGATGCTTTTATTTGTGAGTTCCTTATAATAGAATGCTTGCACTAAAACATTTCTATTATTTTATTTAGTATACTTTAAATGCCCCCTTCCTCTCAGGTCTATGAAACTGTGAATATTTGTTTAGTGTGTCAAAAATCTTCAAAGGCTGTCTTTGTGCTTTAATATATTTTCCTCACTTCTCTCTCCTCCCCTCTTCTCACATCTCACTGGTCTGGTTTATTTTTTAAAGTCTTCCTTTCCCCCAGCGGTTCTTTCTTCAGCTTAACTCAGGCTGATTCTCAGGCTTTCGACACCATGGCTTCGGCTTTTACTGAGTTCTTTATTTTCAAAGATTCATTGAGTTCTTTTTCAGGACCCCGATGATGCCTTTGCTGAATTTCTCATTTACATCTCGAGTCGTTTTCCTTGCCCCACAGAATGATGTCGAGCCTTCCTGTCTTTGGCCTTGTTGCTCCCCTGGAATCATCCCCCAGATCATTTACTCTTCACCTCATCCACGTTCCTTGAGGTCTGCCGCTGGGGTCACTGTGGGTGGGGCCTTCCACTCTGGTGCCTTTTCCTGCCTCTTTGGAGTCGACCATGGGTGTCTACTTAATCAGCTCTCTTTACCACAAGTCTTGGGTGTCAGTTTGGTAAGCGGCATTGGTCTGACTCCAACTGGGTGATGTGACTGGGGCTGAGGGCCAAAGTAGCTGACACCTGCATCCTGATGACTCCCTCAGGTACCTACTATCAGTGTGTTTGGGCCCAGTGTGTGTGTGTGTGTGTGTGTGTGTGTGTGTGTGTGTGTGTCTGTGTGAGATGGGTGAGAAAGCTCCCTTTTTCTCTAGGAGCTACAGAGGAAGCCGTGTGGGTGGGCATGTGGCCACTGCAGCAGTACTGAGTGCCAGTCTGGGGCTGGAGAGCACTGTTGGTTTCATGCATGGCAGCAGTGGCGTTAGTAAGCAGTTTGTGACCACAGAAAGCACAGTGTGCAGAACACACATCTGGACCCAGTGGTGGTTGGTCTCAATTAGGTGGTGTCTTAGTTACTGTTCTATTTCTATGAGGAGACACTGTGACAAAGGCAACTTATAAAATAAATCATTTAATTGGGGGACTTATAGTTTCAGAGGGCAAAAGTCCATTATCATCACGGTGGGGAGCATGGTGGCAGACAGGCGAGCTTTGCGCTTGTGTGGAGGAGCAGGAGATGATGCTGGCCTGACACGGGCTTTTGAAGCCCCCACCAGTGACATACATCATTGTCCTTCCCAAACAGTTCCACTATCTTCAGACCAGGCATTCAAACATATGAGCCCGTAGAGACCATTGTCATTCACATGACCACGGGTAGGCTCAGGCTGGTTACAAAGGCAGCATGAGCTAATCTGTGCCGTGGGAGCATGGGGGCCACCCAGTGATGGAGACAGCCCCGCTGATGAGAGAGTGGCTTAGCGCGATTGTGGGCTGCAGCTGGGCTTGGGGATCCTGTTTGAATTGATCAGGAAAGCTCCTTGGCTGATAGTGTGACTCAGTGACATTGGGGTTTGCCTGATGGCTCAGTCAAGCGCATGCATAGGCAAGAGCCTTGTGGAAACTGGCTGGTAATGGAGGCAGCTCAGACTGATCGTTGCTTGGTATGATTACATTATAGCTTGGGATGCTATGGAGGAAGTTTGGAGGCAGAGGGCTATTCCCAGTACAACATCCCCCAACTGTAATCTGGCAGTACAGCTACATATTGCCTGTTGCAGTTGTTTGTGTGGAGGAAGAGCTCCTTGGGAATAGCGGCAGTCAAGACAGTCTTCCACACTGAGTGACTTCTGAATCAAAAAGGTAAGTATGGGGAAAAAAAGAACAATTGATCCTCAACCCAGGGAGATTCATCTTTGCCTCTTCCAGAGCAGTCTGAATGTACAAGTGCAGGGCACAGAAAATAACCCGAGGGCTCAGAGTGATGGGAGAGCCACAGGGCCTGGCATTTTAGGGGGTGGGGAGATCCCTCCTCCTCTTATTTTCTTCCCTTCAACTCCCATCTTCCTCATTTTAGTCTGCCTAGGGCTCACGTCTTCTAGAAGGGGCAGGAGTTGTGGAGAATGATGGGAAACTAGCTCATAACCCTTGGATTCTCAGCAGCTGTCCGGAGACTAGGAGACCATTTGTGGGTTAGGAAGTCAGTATGATTTGTTTTTACAAGGAGGGTGTCAGGAAGTGCAGACTAGTATTGTGAGCCTGGTTTGTGAATGTTCCGAGGGGGTGGTTTGAGGAAGCAGGTACTCACTGTAGACTGGACGCTTTTGGGAAATGGGCAGACATCTTTGTGGGCATGCTAATGCATCTCACCTACAGAAAGGGCAGAGTACAGCGAGTCTAATCAGTCACTCACCTCTGTGTGTGTGTGTGTGCGCAAATGTGTTTGCAAGTGCACGTGTGTGTAAATGTATGTGTACATGTGCAAGTGTGTATGTGTGTGTGCAAGTGCATGTGTGCTAATAAGCATGTGCAAGCGCATTGTGTGTACAAGTACATGTGTGAGTATCTGTGTATGTGTATGCAAGTGCATGTGTGTGCAAGTGCATGCATGTATGAGTGTGCATGTGTGTATGAGTGTGCAAGTGCATGTGTGTATGAGTGTGTGCATGTGTGTGTGCATGTGTGTATGTGCAAGCACGTGTGTGTATGTGTGTGCATACAAGTGCATGTGTGTGTGCATGTGTGTATGTGCAAGCACGTGTGTGTATGTGTGTGCATACAAGTGCATGTGTGTGTGTGTGCATGTGTGTGCTCAGTATCATATGGGAGATTGAAGTTCTTCGTTAGTGGCTCCTTTCTATATCTGTTTCCCTCCAATTTCAACATCTATAGCCATTCTAATATCTAGAGATTCTCTTTCTCTGAAGAGACTTTATAATGTCAAATCAAGGGGCCAGTAGGATGGCTTAGTGGGTAAAGACTACAGAATGATCTTGCTTTGTCCAGTCACCATGCTCTGTGATTATATCTGCGTCCAAGGAGAAAATCAATCACCCGACCAGCCATGAGTGACAGGCCGCTCACTAGATGTCAAGGCCACTAATCTCTTCCTTCTTCACCTGGATGCCTCTCAATGAGCTAGGCAACTCATCCTATTCCATGCTCCCTGGATCATTCCCATGTGTGACTGTGTGTGCAACGTGAGCTTTCATGGTGTCTGTGGGGGATAAAAGTAGAGAGGAAGGCAGAGCTAGCTTCACTCCTCATGCAGACGGCAGAGAACCTGCCCCCTCCCCCCCATGGTATTGAGTCACCTTTCAAGGAAGCAGCCCTGGCACAGCCAGTGTCCTGCCAAGTCCACAGCACACATCTTGTTTTCACACATGCCTTTCATATGCCCTCTTCTGTCTGTGCTCTGCTGGCCACTTCATGCATGTGTGGTGGTGGTGGGGTATTAGGATACCTTAAGACTCATCTTAAGTGCCACCGATCACCTCCAAAAGCCACTTGAAAAGTCACAGGTGGGAGGGAGACATACTGGATAGTGCTCATCAGGTTTCCTGGAAGCAATTTAGAATGCTGAAGCAGGTACTTTAGGTCAGCTGCTTCAATAAGACCAAGGGTGGAGCTCTTCTGTCCAGACAGACCTCAGGACTATGAGCTACAACCAAAAAAAAACTGAAACCCAGATAGTGCAAGGAAGAGACACTGGGGGGCGCTATTTCTCCACCCAGGGTCGCTTTCTCTCATAGGTGATTGTAGTGTACCCTCTGCAGGTTCGGCTCTTACCTACCGGGCGGCTCACAGTGGTCCTCTGTCTTTCTTCACACCTGTTCCTGGCTCCCACAGCAGAGACCTCCTCCTCACCCGGGATGGGTACCCAATTAACCACTGGGTCTCTGACTTTATTTGAGAAGGAGTTTCACTCACCAAGCCCTGCACAGGCGAGTAAGGTCTGGGTCTCACTTCCAGCCCTCGGCAACATCCAGGTGTGGGTATGCTCCCTCCCCACGGTCTCCTCTTCACGGATGAGGGACCTGGACTGTGTGGCCCAGCTGGAATAGCTGTAAGGACAGCCCCTAGGGAGTGGCCGAGACTGCAGAAGACTATGGGCAGGAGCGTTTTGGGGGCTAAGGAGTGCACGGGGCGGGCTTCAGGTCGGGTGCAAGCATTTGGGTCTAAGGAGCTGGAAGCAGGGAGAGGGGAGGTCTCAGGCACATTTGTTGCCACAGAACAACTTCCCTATACTCCGAGGAGAACACAAAGCATTTAGATGTCAAACTACTCTAACCACAGCGGCTAAGAAATAGACCAGGGACGATGCCACCCATGATTTTCAGCTTAGAAAATAGGGCTTGTGGGGTGCCTAGGAAGTGGCCCCTGGGAAGGCTCAAAGGGCAGCAGTGGGTGACTTTCTGGGTCACTTCCAGCTGCCTTACCCTGGGCACCTTGATAATAGCTCTGAGCAAGAGGCATCTTAATGTTTTATTTATAAAAATAAATGACAGGTGGCGGGGGGGAGGAAGAGTTACTCTTCTTTGGAAATGATAGGTAAAAGGAAAAGGGAGGCGTTTTCCATGAGCTGTAGGAAGATGGTTACCTTTAGGGGCATGGCCAGGAACTTCAGGTCGACAGTTTCACCATTGGCCTCCAGGGGTCGCCATCATCTCACCACAACTTGATGCTGACTTGGAAGGCTGCAAATTAGAAAATAATTAATAGAGGAGACTTTAATTGTTTCTACACTTTGGAAATAAAGCAGTTTTCACTTGGAGAAAATTTAAAACTTAATGTTGGGGAGTGTAGCTGCAATTATTCCCTAAATTTAGATAACCTTTTCCTATTGTTTAAAGCTAGTCCATGATTGTCTATACAGTGATTGGCACCAGGCCTTGTTTAAATGCAAACTTTTCTAGTTCACTTCATTTATTATAATTTATGCTGTAGTTTTATTTTGAATATAAACAACACACTACATGTTATATTTTTGTTTTAATCATCACACAAAGCTATGGTTGTGATATTGCATTTGTGGGTTCCCCCTTCTCTCCCCTCCCCTGCCCTCCCCTCTCCTTCCCTCCCCTCTCTTTCCCTTCCCTCTCTTGACCTGTGTATTTTTGCTTTTGGTTTAGGCCTCTCCCTCAGCCAGGCTCAGCCCTGTCATCTTTCTTTCTTTCTTTCTTTCTTTCTTTCTTTCTTTCTTTCTTTCTTTCTTTCTTTTTTAGATTTTTTATTTTAATTAGAAACAAGGTTGCTTCACATGTCAATCCCAGCTCCCTCTCCCTCTCCTCCTTCCACGCCCCCCACCAACTCCCCCAGCCCCCCATCCAATTCCCACTCCGTTCCCCAGTGAGGGTGAGGGATCTATGTGGGATCTCCAGAGTCTGTCATTTCATCCAGGGCAGGGCCTAGACCCTCCCCCAAGAGTCCAGGCTGAGAGAGCATCCCTCATTGTAGGATGGGCACCAAAAGTCCATTTGTGTGCCAGGGATAAGTACTAATTACTGCCCAAGGCCCCACAGATTGCCTAGGCCACCTCACTGACACTCACATTCAGGGGGTCTTGATCAGTCCCATGCTGACCTCTTAGCCTTCAGGCTGGGGTTCAAGAGCTCCCCCTTGTTTAGGTCAGCTGCTTCTGTGGGTTAAACAAGCCCAGTATTGACCCCTTTGCTCATCACTCCTCCCTCTCTGTCACTGGGTTCCAGGAGTTCAGTTACTGGATGAAGGCTCTAGGATGGCATATAAGGTAGTCATCAATCTCATTATCAGGGATAGGCATTTAAGGTAGCCTCTCCACTATTGCTTAGATTGCCAGCTGGTGTCATCCCTGTAGATCTCTGGAAATCTCACTAGTGCCAGATTTCTCCTCAAACATATGATGACTCCCTCTATTATGGTATCTCTCATCCTGCTCTCCCTAATCTGTCATCTTTTGGGATCTTCACTGTGGGGACACCAGACCTTGAGCAGAAACCCACTTCCCCTTTGGCCTGGGAGCAGGCAGCTGTGAGATAATGTTTACTGAAAACAATTCAGTGCTATAAAGCTCTTGTTAGGGCTCTGATAAGGGCTGGCTCACTGAAACACCATGACTTTGATCCCCCCTATGGCTAGATGCTTCTTCCTGTTCCCCCTGCTGTTTCTCCCCCGATTCTGGGGCCGGAGATTAAACCACCAGCTAGGAGGGTGAAAAGACTGGAAGAGGGTGAGAAGTCTAGTCTGGGAGAGCTGTGAGAGCTCGGTTGGAGAATTGTATGTAGATGGATGGCAGAAGTCCTTAAAAAGGGAAGCGTTTTTTCTTGGGGTCTCCTCCTAAGCTGACTTGGGAAGCATAAAGTTTTCTTAAAGCAACTGACCAGTCTCTGTGTCATCTATCGCGACCACCTTGCTACATTCTCGGATGCAGGTTGCACAGCAGGTGCGACATTCACTTTCTTAGTCCTCACCAAAGACAGTTTTCCAAGTAAGTTCTTCTATTCTCCCAATGGCTTGAAACATGACTGTCTTCCCAAGGACATTAACCAAACCAGCTGTGTCCCATGCTAGTGAGGAGACTTCAGCAGTAGGGACACAAGGCTGAAGACAGCCTGTGTCTTCTCCAGTGAAAAGACTTTCTCTTCACTGCTCCATGGTCCCAGGGTCCCGGTTAGGAGCCATTGGTTTGGAAAGATGAATGTGGAGCACAGAGGGACCCTGGAAAGATAGACCAGGTTCTTCCCCTTTGACTACTTGTACAGGGCCTCCAGCGGCAATGGCATCGGCTTTGAGATGTGTTGACTAGAGACACTTGCTTCCCTTTTCCCAGCAAGGAGCCTCTGTCACCTGCTCTGCAGTAGGGTGGTTGGTGCTCAGCTTTGGGCTGTCTCAGAGTCCTGTTGGCTTCTCATGTCCCTCACGTGTAGTGTGTCATCCATGTGAAGTTCCTTGTACTATTTTCTGAGTTCAGTGTTGTATTTCCTCCAGCAAGACTCCACTTCCTAAAGGCCCATAACCTTCACAAACAGCACCACCAACTAAGGACCAAGTGCTATGACTCATGAGCTTTTGTTGGACAATTCATGTTCAAACCGCTGTGCCTTTGTCTTCCAGAATCACACAACCCACGCAGAAACCTGCTGCTATTCTCGCCCTGGGAAATGGTGTCCTGACAGCATCCCTGTCTCAGTGTGAGAGCTAGGCTGCTTGGTTTTAGAGAGAAGTTCTTCTGGCTTGTTATAAACGACCTGACAATATTTCATAATTCACACTTCCCACCCCCCAAGTCCTTCGTGGTTAATTAGGTTCCTTTGAACTAAACACACTTTTATGCTGGAGTTTATAACCTGCAGGAACCCCAGGTGCTGTATTTAATTAGTTCAGAAACCTCCCTTCCTACTGTATGAAAGAATAATGAATTTTATCCTTAAGGTTTAATAAGCCAACCATGACATGTTTTGCCTCAGTTAAACACACACAACCTACATTTGTTCTGTCTTCTTTTTGTACCATGCCAGTGTTTTTTTGTTATTTACAGTTTTCATCTATTTTTGTCTTTATTATGAACTTAATCTTTAAAAAAATCTTGCAGGAAAATTTCCTGTATTCTGGGTGTCTTGACATCTCCAATGCTGATTCTTTACATTACTGGATAATGTACACTGTATGTACACACACCGAGTGTTTCACACTACAGGATAATGCACATTCTGAATGTTTTGCATTATGGGATAATGCGCACTGTGTATACACATTGAGTGTCTCACAGTACAGGATAATGCACACTGTGTATACACATTGAGTGTCTCACAGTACAGGATAATGCACACTCTGAATGTTTTGCATTATGGGATAATGCACACTGTGTATACACATTGAGTGTCTCACACTACAGGATAATGCACGCTGTGTGTACACACTGAGTGGCACCACTCTTATCTTCTAACCTCACGGAGAGTTCTTCTCCTTTCTCTGGGTCTTCCTGGCTCACCTCTGGCCTTTGTTCCATGGACTTCTGCCCTTTTGCTGCCTTGGCATCTCTCAACTGCCTTTAGTGATATGTTTTTGGGTTCATAGAGAATTCCAGATACTGGATGGTTTGAACGAGACTGTCCCCCATAGGCTCACATATTTGAATACTTGTCCCCCAGTTGGTGGCACTGTTTGGTACTAAGGTTAGGAGGTGTGGCCTTGCTGAAGGAACCATGCCTCTAGAGGCAGGTTTTGGGGATTACAGGCACTCTTTCTGCTCCTTGCTTGTGGCGCAAGATGCGATCTCTTAGCTTGCTGCACTAGTGACCATGCTTCCTCGCTATGATGGTGATGGATTCATTCCTCTGGAACCATAAGCCCAAACAAGCCCTTTCTTCTGTAAGTTGCCTGGCCATGGTGCTTTGACATAGTAACTGGACAGTGACTAATACACTGGAACTCTGAGGTTTTGAAAGTTTACTTAAAGTATTTATTTGTACTGTATACTTTATGACTTCGACTCTTTGGGCATGCTGGAAAAAGTACAGCTGTGATGAAAGCAAAGAATAGGAATTGTCAGGAGTTCATGGAGGGAGGGACAAGCTCAGCATGAGTTCAGTGTCCAAAACCAAGAATGGACCATCCCATAGACCATGGCTCTTAGGTGATAGTAGAGTGTTATCTAAGTTTGCAGATGGTAAAGAGTGCAGGGTGTTGGCAGTGGGGGAGGCTGGGCAAGTGTGGGGGCAGGGAGCTTATGGGAGATCTCTACATTATGCTGAATTTAACCCAAAACCCAGAATTTTCTCTAATAAAGCCTACTGACATTTTTACAGACACGGTGAGTCCTCACTTTAGAGCAAGACATAAGTGGTACCATTTTTTCCTTATGGTAATCTCTTAGTTTCTTTCTTAGAAGGAAAACTATAAAAATCTTGCTTTCTAGATCTTTCTGTAGACTGTAATTCTCTGACACACTCCATTGCACTCATAACACATAACACACTATTTTGCTCACACACATTTGCACACTTATCAGATATACACTCCCACACTGCCACATGAATGCACTTATAGGCATCTATAAATGTAAATAAGATCATAATTTACATATTATTCTGTGGCCCTTTATTATTTTGTAGTGTCAAACATGTCAGAAGATTCTGCTAGAATACATCCTTTTTAATTGACATATTCTGTAGTCCTTTATTATTTTTATGGTCTCAAACATGTCGGGAGACTCTACTAGACACATCCTTTCTTGCCATTGTATTGTTGCTCATTTTCCTCGCATGGTTTTTCATCTAGAGCACTAAGAAACTTCTGATTAATTTTCTAAAAAAGTAGTTGCCATCTATCAAGGAGAAAATACAAATTACCAAAAATAAAAACAAAGTAATTCTAAGCCATTTGATAATCTTGAGAGAAATAGATCCTGAACTAAAGAAGGTTTACTGACTGGTCACAGAACTCCAAGGGGACTCAGATAAATCCGCAACATGGGTATTCCAAATGTGCATGTGTCACCCTCAGTAAAACCCAGCTTGATGTCCTCCTTGCATATAGGAGTAAGCTGTGGTGACGACCAGAAACCTTGGAGTTTTACATCAATGACAATCCACAGAAAGCAGCAACTATAAACTCACATGCTTTGTGTATTTTTATAAGTCAGCAGAATATAAAGGGTTGGGTTTGACTTACGTGTTTCCTCCAAGGAATGTTTTTGAAACCCACACATACATACATATATATAACATACCCAAAACACACACACACACACATACACACACACAGCATACCCCAAACATACACACACACACACATACATACATACACACACACGCAGTTACATAAACATACTCACATACTCACAAATACACTCACACATTCACAGACATGCACATATACATACATTACACAGACTCTTTCATATACATACACATATATAGTACAAACACACATATATACACATACACACTAAATATGTACATACACACAATGCAAACACATATACACATACATTTACACTTAGACATGTACATATACACAAAAATACATACAAACTCATGCACATACATGCATAACACCCCCACCCACCCACCCACCCACACCCACACACACACACACACACACACACACACACACACACACATGAAGAATGATGGCTACAGATAAAACCAAAAAGAACAGAGAATGAACCACAAAATGCGTAGTTGAAAACAAAAAAACCAGAGCAAATTCAAGGGACATTTTTGTGACTTTACTATTTTACTCTTGATCATAGTTCTTCTTGAAGTTTAAGGAACAGTACTTCAGGTGGAGAGAAAGAAACCCCAAACACCGGGAGGATGACAAGCTGTCGAAAAGCAGGCCCTTTTAGTCTAGGTTGCTGTGATATGTTTTTGTCAGAAACATTCATAGTTTACCATTTCCCTGTGATTTCCACTGGGCATCAGTTTTCCTTTGAAAATGACTGAGGGCCAGGAGTTCACCAGAATTTCCATTTTTGGGACCAGAACTTTGAAGTCTACTTATTGAGTTTACTTTTCTGTTTATCACATTCTATGAAGCTCTGTTGTTGGCAAAAATGGAGAAAGGAAATTTAGAATGCCCTGAGCAGGTAGCTAAGTTAGGACTCCAAGCATCCTGCGAAAGACTAAGAAGTAAATGTTCCCCTGACTTGGTCATGGCTGTTACTTTAACCTGCCATCAGTGTAAAGTCCACCAGAGACAAAATGTAAAAGAATGGGCATGTCCATGTGCTAATGAAATTCTATTTATGGATACTCAGACTTTAATTTCATATGATAGCCATATGGCTCAGACTATTAAATTTATAATGTAAGAACAAATAGCTAATGTAGGCACTCATAGCTGGCCAAAGTGCAGAGAACGCGTCTGTGAAGTGTTTAGTCCCACGTAGGATGACTATCATTCCCATCCGCAAGGCTCAGGAACCAGAGTGGGTACAAGAGTCAGGGGGAAGGGAAGACTGGAGCGAAACGTGACAGGACTATTGAACATGCAATGGTTAGTGAGTTCATGGGTGCAGCCATATGGTGGCGGCTTCGCCACGGAATCAGGGGATGGACCTTGGCTTCTCAGTGCTAGGCTGGTGTACTTGTTGGTGACCTCACCTGGGGTCAACAGCACCTTTTCATCCAACACAAATAGAGCTGGGATGTGGACAGAGGTCATCAGGAGAGGTATTGTGGGCATATGTTTTCTTGTATGTGGAACCTAGAAAAAAATACATCACAGGCAAGTAGAAGGGGGCCATTTGGGAAGAGGACAGGGATTAGCGGGAGGGGGGAGAGGTAACAGGAGAGACAAAGAGAATAATGGGGCTGAGTATGGTCACAGCACATACTGTATTGGAATGGAGATATTACTATAAAACCATCACTTTATGCAATGAACATGCATTAATCAAGAGCCTTAAAACATGACCCAGAAATAACAACAGTACACCAACTATAGCCTGAGACTATTGCTGGGTTCATTCAGGTGTCTCATGAGCTCCTTCAGCTTGTGAAGATACATGTCACAGAGAGGAAGAATGGTCATTTCTAGGCTTGGACTACATTCTTCAGAGCAAGAAGGAATTCTAGCAGAGAGTCTAAACAGCATTGTGACTCTCCCTGATGTCTATAGCCTGGAAGCCCTTCCTGAAGGTAGGGGACTCAACAAGTCCTTCATAGACAAAGGCTGCTTTATCTGTCTATCATCCATCTGTCTGTCTGTGTGTGGTCTGTCTCTCTGTCATCCATCTGTCTGTCATTTGTGTATCTGTCCTCTATCTCTATATTCTAATCTAGTTTAAATCTATCACAATTGTATTTTTAAGGACACAGAGAGCTCAGACAGAGACACACACATAGGTAGAGAAAGGTGGAGAGACACAGTAATTTTCAGGAGTTATTTTGCCAGCTCATGAAGGACTTGTTGAGTCCCCTACCTTCAGGATTCTGTGGGACTGGCAGTCACCCCCTGTAGTTGGAGGTTTCTCATCCTGCCTGCCAGTCCTCAAATGACTGGCCAATGGTTCAGGTGTATTGCTGACTAGCTGTCTTGATTAAATTAACCCATTTTGTTTACATTTTACCGTGATGCTTATGGCTTATTTCTTCACATCTTGCTTCCCCAGTGGCTACATGGTGTCCCCCTGATCCCGCCTTCTTTTTTTCTCTACCTCTATTTGGATTTCCTGCCTAGCTATATTTGTCCATTGGCCAAATCAGTGTTATTCACCAGCCAGTAAAAGAAGCACATACAGAAGCACATCTTGCCTAAGCATCTCATAGTCTGGAAGGTGCTGCAACACCAACAGCTTCCTGTCTTGTGGCATCTTCCTAAGTTAGCATAGCGGAAGCAATTTCCTGGAGTTTTCTGGATATGGATGGAAAGGGGACTCATAGTTAGTGTGTAGATGGCCAGACTGGGAGCTGGATAATCGGTGCACACTTTTCTGTCCAGTGTCACTGATTCCCTGGAGTTAGAGAACTTGGCCAGTGTGGAATGTGGGAGAGATGGCAGGGTCTGGGGAATGGAGAACATGCCCAACATCGGTGTTTTAGTAGCTAGAGTGAACTCATTAGCTTCACCGCAGGCTTCACAGTTAGCTGAGCTGATAGGTCCCTTCTGTCACTTTGTTAGTTAATGGGGCGGTTCTGTCACTTGGCGAGAAGATACCTTGGCATTTATGGCTATGTTCATTGGACTGTGACCCACAGATCTTCCTGTCATTTGCTACTGTAATGGTAGGACAGCAAGAGTCAGGAAAGCAGGGAGTCCATTCCAAACAGTAGGCAGTAGTCCACTGTTGCGTGGCTGCTTCCTCTAAATTGAGACATTCTTAGAAGGAGGCTTGTAAGGCTCATGAAATCAAGAGGACACCTGTGCAAGGCTCAGGAAGCAGGAGTCACGTGGTTCACAAAGTCTTACAAACAGTGACTAATTGCTGGGGTAAAGAGATTTTTTTTCCCCATGGAGCTGCCTGAAAATGGAGTCGGGGGGGGGGCTCTTAGGTTACAGATTTCACGTCTCAGTTGTCCTGGGGTTGCAGTGCTCCTGTGCCACCCCAGCGAACTCCTTGGTTACCAAGCTGGACTCAATGGAATTATTTCTTTGGCTGTTGTGGAAACTTGATTCTGTATTGCCGTGTGTTCTGTAGTGGCATCTGGCCCTGCCAGCGAACCTGAAGAAGTAGCCACACCCTTTGGGCGTGGTTTCAGGTGTGGATGTGATTGCAGCTGCGGGCATGGAGAACATCAGCAGGGCAGAGACGAGACTGCATCTTCTGGAGCAGGAAGACTGCAGTGGCTATTTACTCGTATCTGTGTAAGCTGTTCTCCAGTAAAACAGCTATTTATCATTTATCCTGGGTCTGGTGGACTCCTTAATCCCTGCCTTCATTGTTCCCAGTGAGCTGTTCTTCCGACCCTTCGAGCACTCCATGCGCCCACATCACTTCATCCATTTCAAGGTTGTTCAGTGTCCCTGCGTGGTTGCACATGCCAGGCCTGGAGTGACAGTGATGACTGGTTGCTTTCTGAGTAAGGGTCCAAGATGAGTCACTTAAATCACCTGATTTGTAGTTAGATGTGACCCCCAGATTTGGGGAGACAGAGGCAGGGGGAGAGGGAGGGGGAGGGAGAAAACAGGAGCCATTGCTATACAGTGAGGATGTGGAGGGGTGTGAAGATGCCTTCCATGTTCCTTACAGTCTCTGAACTCCAAACCACTCCCCTCATGTCTTCTGAATTGCTGGTTGAGCATTTCTTAATTTTTCTTAAGAGGGATGTTGTAAATCTTGTTTAAAGTTCCCAGAGCTCCAGAGCCCATCCTTCTGAGAATTCACATCTACAGCCAACATTTTCTTCATTGGGTCCTTCTTGTGGGTCTAAAATTAAATTCCCTGGTTCTCAACATCAGAGTGCATTGACCCAAGTGCCACTGGGCAAGAGCCGGGCAGTTTTTGCCCGGGAGCAAGTCTCTGTATGATGAATAGAAAAGAATGGCCCGCGGTGGATGTCGCAGGGGGAGGGAATGGGCTATTGATGTGTCATTTCCCGAAAGTGATGTTGTTGGACATATTTACTAAAGAATTTAGAGACTATTGTCAGAATTTCTGTAAATTTCTAAATACTTCACATTGCTACATTTGTGTATAAGTTGAAGAGAGATTTGGTCATGATTATAAGTATGAACTGTAATAATACTTTGGATAGTGTGTACCTGACTTCACACCTTGTCTTCAAGTTGCTGAAAAGCTTCCTTTCACTAAGGAATCACCCAACATGTTTTCCTACTGCGGAGTAATGGAAGTTTCTAGATGCACAAAGAATAAATTTGTTGGCTGTTCTTTCAAGCAAAGCTGGAAACATTGTGGAAGAACTCCAGGATCTGCAGTGTTAGAGAGCTGTTTTGTGTTTGCTCTATTTCTTAGTAGCTGTGAAAGTGGAACTCAGAGGAGAGCCATGCATAGGGGTCTTGGTGTGCCCCAGGTATTGAGGAGAAACGATTGTAAGGAAGGGAAAATGAGGCCCAGATAAGGGGCTAAGTGTGCACATGGTTTCTCAGAGTAAGTCAGGGACAAGGAAGCCACAGAAGCAAGCAGCAGGCTTGTCTCTGAACTGGGCAGAGGTGTACTGGGCAGGTGTACCTTTTGGAAACTCTTGGCTCTATCTATACAATGGGACTCCTAGGAGCAGCTAGAACTGCCTGGGGTGAAGATAACTGGAGGTTGTCTGTGGAAGGCTAAGCCTGGGGGCGGGGCTTTGCTCCAGAGCAGCTATGTACATTCCCTCAGAAAGAGGTGAGACCTGACGATCTTCTACACATCTGTGGTAGGATTTTGGCTGGCTTGATCTTGTGGAGGTCTTGCGTAGGTAACCATAGGTGCTGTGATTTCATGACTACAACAGCCAGGTCGCATCCAGAGGATGGCTTTTCACAGCTCTCCTCCCCATCTTCCTGTTCTTGCATTCCTGCTACCTCTTCCTCAGTGGTGTTCCATGAGCCTGTGAGAGGTTGCTGATACAGTTGTCCCGTTTAGGGACTAAGAACTCAGTCTCCTATTCTCAGACACTGACCAGCTATGTGTCTCTCCAGTGACTGCTGCCCCCTGTGAAGAGACGTGCCTCTCTCCAAGGTTGAGATCAGCCAGGTGTCTTATAGTTTCTACTACTATGAAGAGATGCCAGGACCACAACAACTCTTATAAAGGAAAACATTTAATTGAGGTGGCATTTTACAGTTTAGAGGTTCAGTCCATTGTCATCATAGTAGGGAGCATGGTGGCAGGCAGGCGGACATGGTGCTGGAGAAGGAGCTACTGCATCGTGATCCACAGGCAACAGGAAGTAGACTGAACTACTGGGTATGGCTTGAGCATAGATGAGAACTCAAAGCTCGCCTCCATAGTGACACATTTCCTCCTACAGGGCCACCACTAAACCAACAAAGCCACACCTCCTAATAATACCACTCCCTGTGAGCTTATGGGGGCCAGTTACATTCAAACTACCACAATGGGTTTAAGCACAAATATTTAGAAGGCAATTTGACAGTATGACCAGTTAGCAAAATAATAATAGCAGATTTTGCTCTAGGGCCTATGACCTTCCAGAGGATTACGGACCAGGCATGGAATTCCCTTCTGTGGAACAGGCCTCAGGTCCAATCAGTAAAAGCTCAGCTATGAGGGCTGTGCCACTATCATACCAGTGAACTCATCTTTCCTAGAGCTCAGTCTCATAGCACTCAAGTTCAGCTTTAAGTAGGGCCATTGAGGCCCTTGCCCCAGCGGCCTGCATAGCATCCTCCAACACTATGAAATAGGATGTTCATGGTGCATCTGAGGTTACTGTGTCCCTGTCCTGTAGCTAAACTCTGCACTGTCTTCAGCTCATCATGTACTTATTGTGGGTAACTAAGAACATTGTTCCAAAGACCTCTGGGGGCCTCCTGGACCAATGCCTCATAGAAAGGTAAAGACTGCAATTTTCACGTAATACCCCGTGACGTCTGGGAGTGGCATTGCTTACCCATGCAGGCCAAGCCCATTTTATCTTTTTAAGTTACATTTTAACTACCTAGCCAGTTTGCACAGGGCTTTTTAGTTTTGGTTAATCCCCTCCCTACTTCCTCCTCTTCCCATCCCTCATCCCCACTTACTTCTTTAACTCTCAGTATCCTCCTCCCCGACTATTTCTTTAAACATGTGTTCCAAAAATAATCCAAGTGAGAGGAGTTTGTTTCTGAGACAAGGTTCCATTGTAACTCAGGTTGGCCTCAAACTCAATATGTAGTTGAAGATGGTCTAGAACTGCTATTCTTGTGTACTTGTCCTAGGTGCCAGGATTACAGGCATGTGTTACCATACCACTTCCTGCTTACAGCCTACGCTCTCTTTCTTCTGGCCGTGAGAGTTAAGGGGCTTCTGCTGAGCAGACACATTTGATTTCTTTTTTTCTTTTTTTGGTTTTTCAAGACATGGTGTCTCTGACTTTGGAGGCTGTCCTGGAGCTAGCTCTTGTAGACCAGGCTAGTCTTGAACTCACAGGGATCCACCTGCCTCTGACTCCCGAGTGCTGAGATTAAAGGTGTGTGCCACCACCGCCCTGCGAGACATTTGATTTCTGTCCTCAAAATCTCTGAGAAGACTTCCTGACTGGCAGGTGAGGTTTTCCCTGGACCTCCAAGCTCTCAGACTCTGGTTGTGTCTTCACACTGTCATCCCTGGCAAGGCAGCCCTCTTAAGGCTCCAATGCCCACACTTGGGGGTGTTCTCTCGTTTCACAAGCACCCATCTCTTCCTTAGATCCAGTGCTTACACTTACACAATGGTTTCCTTTTAATGAATCTGACTTTGCTTCTCTAAAAAAAGTCACAGAGAATGCCCTAACAGTCACCAGGAGTGATGTCCTCAGAGGTGCAAGTCCTTTGCAGTAACTCGTAGATTAGGCATGAGCTCCTGTAGGGCCAGCATGAGGGGTGGCTTCACGGGAAATGCTGTATTCCTCTTTGGTTACATTGACTGAGTGTAGTCCCTTGAGAAGGTGTTATGGACATTCCAGGAGACAGATTATAGTTCCTCTCAATAGTGGGTGTGCCAAGATGCCTCCTGACACAGGCAGTGAGCTGCAGACACTTCTATTCTCTTAAACAAGCAACTGTCTTCTCTCTCTCTAGTTCCTGTCCCCTAACTCTTGCTGGCTCAGTCCTGGCATCAGCCCATGGGGTTCAGAACCATGATGTCCCGCTTAAAAGGAAGCAGTCCATCCTAAGGAGTGAGGGCGGGAAGGGACACTCAGAGTGGCATCCTCAAAGGAGCCTTCCATTGTTTGGCCTGATAATTAAATATTCCCAGACAGTAGGACTGGCTTTTATTCAAATGCAAATGTAAATTGCCTTTCCTGGGCCAATGTAAGCAGCCTTTTAGCATATCTGATTTTGAATTACCTGCCTCTCTTCTCTGGCATTAGTGGAGATAATTGAAAAATTGCAGCACTTATATTCATGTTTTGAAAAATGGTTTAGGAAGCATGTTTCTGTCTTCAGATTACTAGAGTGCCGCTTACTCCTGCAAAGAGGACTAAGTAAACCAAGCCATTTTCTTTTCTTTTCTTTCTTTCTTTTAGTAGAGAAAGCATTTAAATTCTTTTTGACTTGACACATAAAATAACATTCTTTTATTGGGTACTATTTTTTGATTTTGTTAGGTCTTTTTTGAGACAGAGTTTCTCTATGTAGCCTTGAACATCCTGGAACCTGCTCTGTAGATGAGACTGATGTTGAACACAGAGATCCACCTACCTCTGCCTCCCAAGTGCTGGAATTAAAGCCATTCACCACCCACTGCTTGCCCCCTCTCCTTTTTTTCTTTTCTTTTCTTTTTTTTTTTTTTTGAGACCATGCTTCACTCAGTATCACAAGCCAGCCTGGAAAAAGCTATGTAGACCAGCCTAACCTTGAACTTGTGGGCATTCCTCTGCCTCAGACTCCTGGGTAATGAGATTACAGGCATGGGGCACTATGTGCCACCATAGTGTTCTGATATCTACACACAGTATTCCAATCAGAGTAGACTTGGGAGGTTGTATTTATATATATCTGTGCATATACATACATGCATACATATGTACTTACATACAAATATGTATGCAACAAAATTAATAAAAGAAAAAGAGGTTATCAACTTGATTGCGGGAGATAAGGGAGGGGGGATAAAGTGATATAATTCTATTTCAATTAAAAACATATTTAAATAAAATCCTCTCTGTCTTTTCTTGCCTCCCAGGGGACCCAGATGACTTTGCTGTGTCTGGGTCGCTCCTGCAGTACTGAACACAGGCTTTCTTTGTGTGAGGGCCACAGTGATTTACGTGAGCTGACGAATTGTATTAGCTCAGTCCTACATGTCCTGTTGAGCCCTAGTGCTGGTGCCCAGAGTGAAATATGGCAGTGAGCTCCTAGGCAACTCTACAAGGCTCCTAGTCCTGTGATTTGAGAAATGTTCAGTCTAGGAGGGATCCCGGCTAGGCTGGTGCTGGGGTCATGGGGGACTTGGAGCCCTTTGACTCTCCTGCCTAATGAAGCTTTATCATGATTTCAGATTAAACCATGGGAGGCGGGAACTGCTACTAATTAGAGCTGATAAAAGCAGCAAGGAAACCCTTCATCACTTGTTTTGGGTGGTGGATGCTTTCTCAGCCAGTCATCCATGGACAAGAACAACTAGTGTTAATTGATCTGACATGTCAGGGTTGCTAATTAGGAAGACCATGTTTGCTGAGGCCCTGTGAGCCAGCCTTCCCTGACAGATCTTCTGGGATGATGCTTGTTGATGTCCCTGGCTGCTTTTGATCTGCCTTAAAGGGACACAAACATCCTCGGAAACCAATATTCAAAGGGACTTTTTGAAAACAAGCCCCGGAGCTGCTCATTTCTCTCAGGCATAGGAATTTGGATGCTTAGACTCTAATTCTTTCTTAGAGCTCATCCTTCAATTGACCCTCTATTTGATGGTTTAAAGTCCCCCTCTTTAAATATTTTATATCTTATGTCAAACCACAGTATAATGTTTTGAAAACTAATTTTAATTACCAATTCTTTGCCTAGCTCGGCTCTTGGAGTCATTTCGTAGTCTCGTGTGTGTGTATTTGTGTGTCTGTATGCCTGCTGTTTGTGCAGCTGCACGTTGAGGCCAGAACAGGGCGTTGGATACCCTGGAGCTGGAGTTACAGATGTTTGACAGCTGCCTGATACGGGTGCGGGGATCTGAACTTGGGTCCTCTGGAAGAGCAGCAACTGCTCTTCACCACTAGGCTGTCTTTGAATCTTAAGTGTGGGAAACGTCGGCTGGGTTGGTTATTGATGGAAGGAGTTCTGAGATGCTACCCGGACAAAGGCAGCGGGGAATCGAGGTGCTGACACAGTCTAACGGTTGAATCTGAGAGTACAGCGACATTGGCTGTGCCTGGCTGTTCAGTCTCAGATCTAGAGACACCTTTGTCTGCACAGTTCTTAAAGAAGAAAGGCTCTTCTAGCCGCTGGACTAATACCATAGGCACCCTGGATTCATGGCTTCCTGGCCCACCACCTCCATCACTTTAGTGCATCACAAGTCGGGACCTTGCCGGAGAAATCACCCGCTCTCTCCATGTCATTTATAGCCAGGTTGCCTGATGGCCCAGTGTATTCCCATTTTTCAAGACCTTGGCATTTTAACATTGAAAGCCAGGTGTTATAATTTCCTATTGAATAGTTTATGCAAATCACTCAATGACTTTGATAGACTAGGGGGACTAACCCTGCTCTGAGGTATATTTGCCCGCAGGCATTGACTTGCCTATAGATTTAGTATTGTGAGAATTCCAAATCACAGCAAATGAAGGGCTATTTACCTTTGACAGGCAGAGCACCCCACCAGGATGGACAAGGTAAAGGACACACTAGCAGCTTTGCTCTGTTTCCACGGTGTGCTGAAGCATGCGTGCTTGTAGTGCGGTAGGTACCGTCCACTTCTGTACTGAGCCAGAGGGACTTGGTGTCTTTGGTTTGTTTTCAACACTATCCTCCTCCTAAGTTTTAAATTCCCTGTTTTGTATTTTAAAATGCTCCATTACATACATAGATTTGCCCATCAGAAATCATCTCACCTCTCTCTTCCTACTCCCTCAATACCAGTAAAACTCAAAGGTGAAGGACGTTGGAGGTGAGAGCCCAGCAGACAACTCGGACAGGGCTCAGTCACCTTTCAGTCCTACTTCTCTGTGTTAGCACTACCCCAGAGGACTGTGTAGTCATACATGGTACGTACCAAGCTCCCCAAGAGCATGCGGCTTAGAAACAGCTTCCCGTATGGGCCTTGATTTTGTCTGTAATACATGAGGCTGCTCCTCCACATCAAGCAAACCTGGAGACAACAGCGGCCAGGCAGGGAGGAGGCTCAGGTGGAGGTAAGCCAGCCATTCTGTCCCCTTGCCTTGGAGCCCAGTGACTTCACAGTACCTGTGCTGTGGGATGCATCATCACAGACTTAGGAGCCCCGTGACTTCATAGTACTAATGCATCCCCATTAACTTAGGTGAGGCAGACAGCATGTGCTTAGTATCTTATAGCATCTTAGCATCAGTGACCTTGAGCACTTTCTCTGGGTCCTCTAATTCAGGTCTTCTTGAACCAGACAGGGCTGCAATCTCACTTGAGCAGCAGTGAGGATCCACACAGCCTGGGATGTGTCGTCAACACAAACGCATTCCTCATAGTTCTGAAGGTTCAGAGGCTCAACATGGAGATGCCAGCCTATATGCAGGGCTTCTTGCTGCACAGAAACATGGGGGCAGGTAGACTTTGAGCAAGAGGTGAGAGAGAAGGGGTCTGCACTGATCGTACTCAGGTGGGAACAGCAATGGTGTCCCACTCTTGTCTTAAGGACAATTTCAACCTGCTTTTCTCTGGGGGACGAGTTTTAACACTGCAGCCAGAGCTGAGTAACTCAGGACATCTGAGAAGAATGGAGTAAGCCTGCACATGGAGGAGAAGAGACATGGAATCTACGCACATCAGCAGGTCTTGTTCTGGGAGGGAGTTGGGGTGTGTGCTTAGTTCTTTCTCTCCTTCCTGGGTATTGCTCTGAGGTGAAGCCTGATGCTACAGTCACCATCCAGCATGCCAGAGACCAACCACCTGGGTGAGGAATGAAGGCTAGCACCTCAGTGCCCTCTGCAAGATGGAGGAGTAACCAGTAAGCTCTAGATTTCTCACTGTAGAAAAACAAACCAATGGTTAAAATCACTCCATCAAACAAACAAACATATTTGGAGGTAGCTGAAGGCTGGCTCATAAGGAGTTGAATAGATGGCAGAAAGAGTGGCCTTGTAGTTTCCTTGAATCTCTCTCTGAACTTCTATAACTAGAGTCTACTGTTCAAATTCGGAAAGTGGCACCATGGCAGATCTGCTATTTTAGCTGCATGCCCAGCACAGATCTCTCTATACATCTCTGCTGGTAAATGGCAGTATTGCTGAATTTGTCTGTTATCTGCAATACCATGTACATGCTTTTCTGCAATACCATGCAACAGTAAATACACAGACACATGCTAATCTCGACTGAGAAACTCATCTCGTGTTTTTAATCTCTTCCTTGTAATATCCCAAATTGGGCATCAGAGATCAGATCCGTGTGCTATTAACAGAAAACTGAAATTCTTGGACAGTGATATTATATGCATTATTCCTTGATAATCTCATGTCTGTTGATGGCAAACTAACATCATGTCTACCCCTGGTTTGCTCCCATAGTTCCTGTAAGGTTTGAATGACAATGACACCCTATAAACTCATGTGTCTGAATACTTGGGCCTCAGTTGGTTGAACTCTTTGGGAAGGATTAGGAGGTGTGGCCTTATTGGAGGAGGCATGTCACTGGCAGTGGACTTTGAGGTTTCAAAATCTCACAGCATCCAGCACACTTAGTCGTCTGTCTGGTGGTTGTATTGCAAGATGTAAGCTCTCAGCTACTGTTTCAGTTTCATGCTTGCCTGGCTACGGCCATGTTTCCCACCGTGATGGTGGTGGACTCTAACCCCCAAGAACCATAAGCATCAAATCAAATGCCTTTTTAAACAAATTTTAAACAAAATTGCCTTGATCATGGTGTTTTGTCACAGCAATAGAAAACTGACTAAGAAATTCCCCTCCTAGACCCCCCCTCCCAGCTTCATCCTCCTCTGCCTTTTTTAAAAAATAACCTGCTAAGTCCAATTAGTGCTGTCCCCATGTGCATGGGTCTGGTTCTTGCACTTGGGCACAAGAGAATGGTTTTCCCTCCTCTGCAGCTACTAACAGCCAGTAGTTCCACAGCTAGTGGTAGGGCCTTGTGTTCCTATACCACATAATTTATTCCGGAATTTTGACTGACTTGATGTTGTGCAGGTCTTGTTCATGTAACTGTAGCAGTTGTTGAATTCATGAATGTGACTGCCATGTTGTTTCTAGAAGAAAGAATTGTACAGGCCCCCTCCCCATTCTCAGAAACGTACATCTTTTCTGTCTCCACCTTTTCAGGGATCCCCAAGCCTTGATGGGAGGCCCACGGTATTGATAGAGATATCAGCCTATTAGGGCTGAACAGTTATTCTTAGCTCTTTGAGCAGCTGCGGGACTCTGCGTTGGTGACTGACAACTGCAAAGAGAAGCCTCTGACCAGGTGGAGAGCTGCATGGACCTGTGAGTTTAAGCATACATATTTAGAAGGAGGTCTGACAATCTGGCCATTTAGCAAAATGACTGTAATACATTCTACCATAGCATCCAGGTTTATGGAGTAGGCACAGCTTCTAACCTGTTCAGGCCTTGGATTCAATAAAAAGCTGTTAGACTGCTGTACCGGTGGGCACATCGTGCCTGGCAGGTTGGCATTGCAGCATGTGGGGTCCAGGGCTGAGTGAGACCACTTCTGTCTGCTGCCCCTAACAAACTGCCAGCACCTCCCAATAGTATGAAAGCTAGTTAGCATGGAGGAAGGTTTCCTGAGTTTGTGACTGATTGCTCTCTGTTCTGCAGCCAAAATTGTGGTGTCTTTAGCCACAGGGTCTCACCATGTAGCTATAGTGGGCAACCAGAAGCAATGGCAATACCCCGTGCTATTTTGGAGACCTGTGGGGCCTCCTTGATGAATAACTTATAGGGAAGTATCCTGTGCCTTGCAGTGATGATTTTCATTTAATGACCCATGGGATTGATGTTGTCTGGTACCTCTGTTCAAACTTTTTTGGGAAAAATGTATTTTGAATTAGCTTATTAACTGGTATGCATCTATAAACCTTTCTCATATATTCTTAGTTGTGTTGACTCATCTACCTCTCCCTCTCCCCAACCCTACCCCTCCCCATCTTGGCTTAAACCTTTAGTTCCCTTTCTTCCTTTCAGACTACAATTGTATTTTTAAATGTGTTGCAAGATAGTAGATTTTTCATATGTCCTTCCTTAAGGTTAGCCCTCTTCCTCTTTAGGTTTCCCCTATCCTCTCCTGCTTCTCCTTGGTTAAGCATTTCCACCTGCAGTATTCTTGATATATATATATATATATATCGATACATATATATATATCTCAAGAATATATATATATATATATATATATATATATATATATATACACAAGTCAGTTATGACTCATCCACACAGCAGGCCCCAGTGCTCATGGATGTCACTACAGCCATGTCCTAGGAGGGAAGGTGGAGATGGAGAGGGCCCAGCCCATGGTCGGTGGTGCAACCCCTGGGCTGGCCGTCCTGGGTTCTACAAGAAAGGCTGAGCGAACCATGAGGAGCAAGCAGTACCCCTCTATGATCTTTGCATCAGCTCCTGACTCCAGGTTCCTGCCCTGTTTGAGTTTCTGTCCTGACTTCCCTTCAATGAACACTGACGTGAATACGAAGCTAAATAAACCCTTTCCTCCCCAGGTTGCTTTGGTGATGGTGTTTTATCACAGCAATAGGAGCTCTAAGTAGAACCATCCCAAATTGTCAGCTCAAGGTGTTGTCTTGCTTGCAAGATCAGTGTCAGCGTGCAGCTATTTCATGGATGCTGGTTTCAGACATGAAACTCCTGGTAAGGAAAAGGGAAATTTCTTGTACAGAACATTGTGATTGCCAGAGAATTAACATTGTATGCCCAGGCAAGCCTTGATTCCCATAAAGTGGTGTGTTCAGGCGAGGGAGCCTGAATCTAAATCTTCTTGAGAGTGGAAGTAGGACACCTATCCTTTGTTCTGGATGGAGATAATGGCCTCAGACCTCCAAAACAACCCACTCTTGGCAGGGAGGAAAGCCAGACCAAGGTGCTCTGGGGTGGCTTTGCTTCCTTTGGAGATCTGTTAGTGGATCATATATCCTGGGGTCTTCAGATACCGCAAGAGGAGAGATAATGGGGTGGGGTGGGGTGTGGGGGGAGAGGATCTGGGAGATGTTTTCAACTCCAGCTTCTTCAGTCTCATTGGTTCTCCAGTCCTCATGGATGCGCACCTGTCATGGCCAATATGGCTGTCTCCTTCCTGGAAGTGGTCAGCAGCAGGGTGAGGCAGGCGCTTATCTGATGCTGGGGGAGGTGCCCTTGGTCTCTCTGGACAATTGCTAATTTGGGGGTTTGTCTTTGTGAAAGAACAGTTTCCATTATCCTCGCATGGCCGGCAATGCTGCCATTTATACCCTTCCATTGAAAGCGTTTACATGTCACAGCATTCCTTTAAAGCCTTGCCAAGGCCTGGTTTCACAGAACCAAGAGGCTGTGGACACATGTCTCCCAGAATTCTGGCTTCGCAGCCCTTTCCTCCTCCTCTCTGGCAAGGCTCTTCCTTTTAATGGCCTGAGTGTCCCTGCACACACACGTGCCATCCAACACTCGCGCTTTGTTTTCCATGTCACATGTGAAGAAGGCAGAGTGGGGTAGCCTTCAGCAGGCCCAGCGGTGACCTCCTGTCATAAAGGGCACAAGTGACACTACCCCCTGAGCGTTACCTCTGGCCCTGCTTCACAGCAGCAGTGGGGTGGCAGCTCCTCTAGTGTTTTCCTTCCAGTCACAGCCAGCTCCCAGCGTCAAGACCGAGGAGCAGTCCCAAATTAGATGCAGCTGTTCTCGTGTGTGTGTGTGTGTGTGTGTGTGTGTGTGTGTGTGTGTGTTAAAAATAGCTGCGCTGCACCCTTCTGCAGCCCCTGGGGGCTGTTTGCAGCAAATGTTTATGACACAGATAATCTGATGCCTGTTCATGGGTAGCTCCCTCTTCTGCTTCAGGGAGGGATCCAGGAGAGTGGTGGTTCACTTGCAGTTCTGAATTTTTAGGGTTTAGTTTGTTACAGAAAAGCAGCTAATGGAAGGAAGGCTTGCATTACCAGGACTCTAAAAGAGTCAATAAAACTGGGCTCCGTGGGAGAGGAGGCATGTAGCTGTCCGCTGGGCGAATCTGATACAAAGGAAACCACCAAGCCTCCACTCAGATAGCCTGAGCTCCATGGAGCTGAGCCACCTTGCAGATCCGTGGCTGAACTCTGGAGGTCCTGAGTCTGTTCTCAGTGCAGGTCTAAGCCTTTGGTGTGATGGTTAAGAGGCCCTGTGTGCCACTTGGTTTCAGGGCTTCTCTGTTTTCCTGCAGGGTGTGTCCACGTGTAAAAGCTCCAACCTGCCCTACCGGAGGGCTCCACTGTTCTTCCTGGCGCTGCCCTATCCCTGTCCTCTTCTCTCTATCCTCTGGGTTTCTGCATCCAGTAACCCAGCTGCCGGAGGAGAGGCTGAGACTGAGGTGGTGCTGGATTGGTTCCTTCTGTTCCAGTGATAGGGACATAAAACTCTTTTAGGTGAAATAGCAGAGTTGGAATTTGGAATTTTGAAAGGTCAGCTTGCCAGGAGGAGGCAGTTAGCTTCCAGGCAGTGTGAGCTGAAATGTGGATGGACCCTCCCGCATTCCCCCTGCACCCCCCCCCCAAGGGCTGGTGAAACTGGTTTCAGCATTGGATGGTAGCAGCAGAGCAATGACAAAGGAGATGTCCTCACTAGCATCAGGCAAAAACAACTGCTTTTTCTTTGGACTGCCCTCTATCTGTGTCACCCTTAAAGGTGTTCTTAGCTCTGGGGAGGGTTTTCCCCTCTCAGTTCAGTCCTTCCAGAACCTTCCCAGAGGTGTGTGTCTTAGCTGTTCCCAGTGTAAGCGTTTTGTCGGGATGGGTCAGGACGATGGAACAGGAGTGGGTCAGGTATTCTGGCACTCGGGAGTCACAGAATACTCAGTGTTACACAGCTCAGGTGGAAAGGTATCCTGGAGCTCGGGAGCCAAGGATACTGAGTGTTACACAGCTCAGATGTAAAGGTATCTTGGAGCTCGGGAGCCAAGGACCACCACAGGTTGCAGTAAGCTTGGCAGCTTACAGCCTTGCCTCAGAGAAAGGCTTCTCCGGTGTATCAGCTCCGCTCCGGCAGGACAGGGTCTTCCAGCTGGGGATGTTCGCCAAGTGTAGCAGTTTTGCTCCGCAGGAGGTTTCTCAGGCGAAGTTGCTACAGTTCAGCTCTGCTCCTGGAGAGCGGAGAGCGGAGAGCAGGGAGCCGGGAGCAGAGTGTAACAACTCTGCTCTGCCAAGGAAGGTTTCCCGGGCAAGTGTTACAGCGCTGCTCGCTCTGCTCGCTCTGCTCTGCTGTGCCCAGTGTCGCCTCTGCTCTGTTGCCGCCACAAAAGAAGATCTTCACCTTCACCCGAAGCTCATCCAAAGGTGTTTATTGGAAGACAGCTGGACCAGCCAAGCTGAACATACACAGGGTTTATATAGGGATTCCTGGGGTTGGAGAAGTTTTTCCAGAGTAGGGATTGGTCCGATTTCAGTGCTGAGCTCAGATTGGCTAGAGCTCTGCTCCGGGATTGGTTACTTTTTTACACAGGATTAGGGTCAGATTTGGCTCTGGTTTCAGGGCCAAAGTGTGTTTCTTTCTCTGGTCCTTTTTAGCCTTTTGGCTCCAATTTTAGGGCTAGGGTACATTTCTTTCACTGACTCTGATTCCAGGGCCAAAGTGTGTTTCTTTGGCTCTGCTCAGGGTGTGTTTCTTTGACTGGTCCTTTTTCCCTACACCCAGATTCAATCAAGTTAACAATCAGGACTCACTACAAGAAATCCGTTCAGAAGTTTGAGGATTCACAGACAGCAATGGAGGTGGGAAGCCATTGCTCACATTAAGGAATGGCTGAGGGCTGGGGGTATGGCTATGGCTTAGTGGTAGAGCAATTAACTAGCATATGTAAGGCCTGGAAGAGATCTGCATGAGCACGCACGCACGCACGCACGCACGCGCGTGCGCGCGCGCGCGCACACACACACACACACACACACGCACGCAAGCTCGCTCTCGAGAGACAGAGAGAGACAGAGACACAGAGACAGAGACACAGAGACAGAGAGAGAGAGAGAGCACAGCCAGGCAGTTGATCAACAGAGGCAGCATGTTGCCCTTCTGTGAAGAGTGTCTGTGGTGATGCTATGGAGACATTTGTAGTTTGGGCGGAAGATCAGGAGGCCCCTGCTGCTAGGCATAACACGAGGAGGGAAACAAAACAAAACAAACAAACAAAAAATATTGCACATGGGCGGTCCTAGACATGATCCCTAAAGAGGTCACCAGGACCCATCGTTGTCCTGAAATTCTAATGTCTGTACAAGACACCCCACAATGCATTTTGCTAGAAATTGTGTGTTGAGTTTCAGGGGAAAGGGAAGTGAAGAGTTGGGGAGTCTGGATGTCAGGAAGCTGGAGAACATGTTTTTGTTGTTTGTTTGTTTTGTTGTTTTGTTTTTTGTATAGAGGAAGAATCAGAGGAAACATGCTCAATACTTTTATTTCACAAAGAAAACATAAGCATCCTGTTAGGTACTTGTGGCGAAAGATGTAATGGATCCAGACAAGTATTATATTCACAATTTGAGTGGGTGTCAGGGGCATAGTAGCTAATATTCTATTGCAGTGACCAAGTCCCCGAGGCTGAGTAATGCTGAAAGAGTTTTATCCAGCTCATGGTGTTAAAAGCTGAAGGCTAAAGTTGGTTAGCCTGTCAGTTGTCTTTCTGGTGAGAGCTCTGGCTTCATGGTAACACCATAGATTCCTCATGGTGGGAAAGACCACAGGAAGCCTGAGGGAGTCAAGGCCACTCTGCTCTTGTTATTACAATTTCTGGGCAGTAACTGGAGCACCAGGAGAGCTGTATCAGTCCCTGAGTGGGGCTCCCCAATGTTCACCAGCCCCCATCCCATAAAGACCCCGGCAGCTCATCAGCTCTACCCACCCCCTGGCTGAGTCTACAGTGCAGGAACCTTGACAGGTAATCTGTCTGCATCCACATCGAAGCAGGGGACTTTGCTGCAAATGTTTTCTGGAGCCAAATGTGAATTCACTTCCCAGGTCATGTCTCTTTATCAGTAAAAGCCGTTTAGCAGATTATCTTCTTCAAACTCTACCTGTGTCTCGATCTTTTCCTTAACAAAGATTTGTTTCCTAAATGACAAGGTGACAGAAGAAGGCCACGCCGGCTCTCCATTATGTTTAATTCAGGAGCGTCCCATTTTTCAGGACTTCTCGTGCAGGGTTCCAATTGCATTTTCCATTGTCCTCCCCTGGGATTTTTATAGCTCCCTGATTTACACTAAGGTCAGGGGAAGGTTTGCCAGCTGCTGCTGAGCATAACTCACGGAGCCCCCTGACATGATGGTGGGGTGCCGAGAGCACGGTGGAATACATTAGCAGAGGGATAGATTAACGCGCCGTTAATGCTGATTTATTCCTGAGAAGGACTACTTGAAGGCTTTCTTTCTGCCCACCAGGCCCAAGGCTGGGGCTGTGTCTTCTCCATATTCATCAGGGCTCTGCTGCAGCAGGCACCGGCATTGACTTGTGAGAAGCAAGCAACTCATTGCTGGTGGGAATAATTCAGGAGATAAAACAATTTGGGAGGAAGAGGGTGATCTTTACATCCCAGGGACTCAGAGCAGGCATTTAGAGCTCCGTGGCATGCATGCTAGTGTCTGGGGAGATGCCTGGGTCTCCAGGGTCTGCACCCTGCTGGGAGAAGAGACTTGCTTATATGTTATCAAGTGTCATTCTTGAGGGAAGAGGCACATGAGGGTGGTTGGAAGGGGCTGGGAAACTGAGAAGGGAGCTCCAGGGACAAAGGATGGGTGCGTTATCCAAGCCACTAGGAGATTGGGAAGTGGCCAAGAGAAGCATTCTAGGGAGGCAGTGGGCGTGGGTGTGGCAGGCCAACCTGGTAAACACTGTAGATTTTGGTCAGGGTCTCCTCTTTAGTTTGCTCAAAGTGATCTCCCTGAGAGCCCTGGTCCCTCAAAGCCATCTCTGTCCATTGCTTCTAAGCTGACACTACCACACCAAGGCCTTGGGATTCTAGAGTGACATCTGTTGATGTCTGCAGTCTCTGAACTCATGGTACCATAAACTTAGCCACACCCCTGGTAGATGTTAGTAGCTTTCATCTGGGCTTGTTTGGATACCAGGAGATCTGTGCATAGAGACTGAGAGAGGCTTGAATCTTGTTAAACTGGTGAAGATGGTGGTCTGGATGGAAAGAGTTATGTCCACCAGTTAGGATAAGCATCAGTTAACTTCTGGGAAAGGAAAGGGTATTGAGCCAGTGTCAGGTTGAAGACTGGGTGGGGAGGTAGGGGGATGGGGGATGGGGTGGGAGAGTGGGGGAGGGGGGTCAGCCCAGCAGGAGCTTTTGTTCTGTTGAGTCAGGGCCACACTGCTGAGCCCAGGAGTTCAGTTACAGTAGATACACAAGAAGAATCAAGGCCTAGTGAGAGTGCTTTTGTTTTGTTTGAGACAGAGACTTGCTATTAAAAAGCACTGGGCTGGACCAGTGAGATGACTTAGTGTGTAAAATGCTTGCCACAAAAATGTGATGATCTGAGGAGAAAACTGACTTCACACTTATCTGCATCCACTGTTGTACTGGAGAGATGGAGCAGTCATTAACCCAAAAGACCAAGTTACCTTTGACCTGAAAACATGGTTATGGCACATAACACACACACACACACACACACACACACACACACACACACACACACACACACACACACAGCTGGCCTGAGACTCATTATGTATATCTGATTCCTAGAAGTGGTATGCATATGGTTGTCAAATGTGTGGCATGTTGGGGACAGATTCAGCAACTTTCTGTGAAGAAGACATAGAATTCACTGCTATGGTCTGGGTCCTTTTAGTCACTGCTGTGGGAAAATTCCTGACTAAAGCAGTTTAGAGAAGGCAGGCTTTATTTTGACTTAAGTTTGAGGATAGAGTCCACATGTGGGAAACATATGGTAGGGGCAGCTGAGGCTACTGGTCAGGAAGCAGAGAGAAATAAATGTTGGACCCCAATCCATGGGTTGGTTCTACCCACATGCAGGATGGCTTTCCAGTTTTCCAGGGCACCTCTGTGGAGATGTGCTCCCAGACTCACTCAGGGATGTCTCCTAGATGAACCTAAATCCAATAATCTTGACAGTTAAAATTAACTGAGAAGTCCCAGGTCAAGGCACCAGCAGATCTGGTGTCTGATGAGGCCCTCTTGTGGGTTGGCCAAGGACTATCTTCTCATTGTCTCTGCACAGCAGAGAGTGGTGAGAGGCACCCAGCTCTAGTCATATCTTTCCATAATGGTGCTGACCTGATTTGTGGTCTCTACTCTTCACAACCTAATTATTTAACCACCCAGCCATCTGAATGAAGGGACATAGTTATTAAAGCCTTGTGAAATTACATAAGCAAAAAGCCCCATGGGCATTTTCCCAGACTGAGCAAAAACCTGTGGCACTCTCCTCTCCTCCACCCTGGGATCCATACATAGACCATCATTTCTTCCAGAGATGAACTCTGATGTGAAGATGAAAAATTAGAATCATTGTATGTATGGGAATCATCAGAATGAAACAGTCATTTTCAGTGTGTCCAAGGTAAACATCAGAATAAATAGTTGTTTTCTAGAAGCACTTATACCTTGTAGAATTCATTGTGGAAGACAGCGGCTGTTTTCTGTCATCTGCAGAGCTGTTTTTCTGAAGCAGTTTTGTAGCCTTTGCATGACTTTGGCCACAAGACTGGCCTGGCATACCTGAAGCTCTTGATTGATTTGGTACTGCAAACAGTGTACAATCAGAACTGCGGTGGCAGGGGTGTGATGCTTTCCTTCAGAAAACATATAGATCAGGGCTTTGGTATGTGTTACTCTTATCCAAAAACCAACTTTCGTGAAACAATAACTAAGCCTTTCCCATGGCTGTTCAAAGTTGAGTTCATAGAAACCCCTCCTCCCTGCTGCCAGACAGTCTAAAATTCATCTTGGTTTCTCCAAACAACACATCATTCACGTGCTTACAGGTACAGTTCCTCTACATGTCTGCAGGATCAAGGTCTGGGAACTCCTTTCTGCACCCTTCCCAGCCTCTCCCTCACCTGCTGGCTCCAGTTTCCCAGTGGAGCCCCCCTCCCAAACGCCTTCCATTTCTTTTCGTGTATTCTACAAATACTTTGCCTGGAATCGTCTTGTGCAAGCAATCGAATGCTCCTAATTTTGCCAATCTCTGAGAAATGGACTTGGAGACAATCCTCAGGTCACTGAAGATGTCTGGTGCTTTATTTAGTTAGATCCGAGGAAGCAGGGGCTCTGAAGCCTTCTATCTTTCCCCTCCACTCCATCTTGAACAGCAGATGTCAGTTTTATTCAGTCCCTCGTTTTTAGAGCCAGGTCTGTGCACAGCCCAATCACACTGCAACCGGCTTAAACAGGCTGGGGAAGCGCCAGCTTTTTCCACTTAGTGATCTGTTTTATTGGTTTGTCTCTGTGCCAGCTGGGAGGAATTGCTGCTGACGACAGCACGGACCATCCTGGAGGAACGCAGACCTCCACCAGGTCAACAGCCATCAACGGAGACTGCTCCAGCTTGTGCTAGCTCAAGGCTTCTATCTTTTTGATTTGTGCTCAGCTTTCACACAGGAACTGATAAGACTTCCAACTGACAGAGGCTCCAAGGGACTCAGAAATGTGGTCACACCCACACACCAGTGCTTAGTAGAGGCGAGATTAGCCTTTGTACCTCCAGGCTGGGAAGCTGGGGATGTAAGTGTGCTTCAGTGGATGTGGAGCACAGAGCTGATGGATGGAGGAATGCATTGTGGGAGCGGTGCCTGTCCTTCCCTTGGAAAAGCCTGCTGCTATCGGGTGTTACTATAATACACAGTGGACACTCAGGGCCTGCCTGCCTCAGCCTACCTCCTCAGTGAATGTTCACACCACAGCCAGCTACACCTCGAGCTGTCCTATGAGTATTTTGTTTAACCCAGGTGGCGCTTGGTGCTGTCGTGCACTAAGCTGGTGAGGCATCTGTAACATGGAGAGGTGAAAGGCTTTCCTTTTGGGCCAAGAAGTGTGGAAGCCACTGCCGTGAAAAGGTGGGTGACTCTAAGATCCCCATCTCCAGTGAAATGCGGGGGGGGGGTGAGCCATGCTGATGCGTTAGCTGCAGTCAGTCCCACTTGTGAATAGGTGTGGACATTGAGAGGTCACATGACACACACACCCCTTCTTGTTTAAGTGACCTGGAAGACTTTATACCGTCTGGAGTCTGCTAAACAAACATGCCTGTTCCTGACGAAAAGGAAGAGAAACTTACAAGGAATGTTTCTGTCTCAGGGAGGAGCGGAGAGGAGAAACCAGACTCTGGGGACAGGAGCTGCACAAGAGAAGAAGAGAGGAGGGAGAAGGGAGGGGGAGAGGAGAGAGTAAAGAGAGGGGAAAGAGAGGAAGGTGTGAGGTGGGCAGGGCCCTTTTAAAAGGAAACATAGTGAATATACACAGGCTGTGCTCCAGAGAGGAGAGACAGGAGAGAGAGGAGAGACAGAGGAGAGAGATGAGAGGGCAAGAGAGAGAGAAAGAGAGGAAGATGGTGGTGGGGTAGACAGGGCCGTTTTAAAAGGGAGCATAGTGAATGTGCACAGGTGGTGCTTGAGAGAGGAGAGATAGAGGAAGGGGAGAGGAGGAGAGAGGGGCAGAGAGAGAGATGATGGGAGGTAGACAGGGCCCTTTTAAAAGGGAACACAGTGAATGTGCATAGGTGGTACTCTTAGTGGCTGCAGCTGAGGGGGTAACCCCAAGGACAGGCCAGTACAGATGCCTGAATACTAACACCCTGGATCATAGTTCTTTTCCAAAGGAAGGGACTGATAGTCTCTACCTACAAGGTGGTTGAACAAGTAAAAACCTAAGTGCAGTACCCTTACCACAGTCAGCACCTGGTTAGTGCCACACAATGCTTGCTTGCTGCCATGTTTACATAATAAGTCTCAATGCACAGTCCCACCCAGAGTCTTGATTGAGGTTCTCTACAGCTAACTTATATTTTTGTTAAAAATATATTGTTCAAACTCCACTCACTAGGAAGTTTTCCTGAACCTGGACTTGGGATGTGGTGTCTGCAGCAGTTACTGGGTATCGAAGGGGGTCACTCAATGTGGGGGAACCAGTTTCAAGGACTCACTAAGACAGTGGTGAGAGACAGAGGAGAGGTGTGAGTGTAAAGCTCATTTACTGCCTAAATTCCTGAAGGTCTCTGAAGAGAGAAAGCCATGTCAGTAATTGCTACCAAGAATCAATTCTGGTTTCCCTTCCAAAGTGTGTCTTGGCCCTTAAATACATGCAACTCTGTTGGTCAAAAAGCTTAAATGTAATCCACTTAAACGAGTGTTCCTTATTCCACCTAACAATGTGGATGAAGAAAACCTCCACAAGGAATACAAATAGAAGCATCGTGGAATCCCACCTTCACCCTCCCCCTTTTAATCTGTTACTCTGTCATCTGTCTATTGTAGTGAGATATTTTACTCTTTGAGGGACCCGCCACCCAGCTCCCAGATAAATCACACATGGAGTCTTATTATTACTTATGAAAACCTGGCCTTAGCTTGGCTTGTTGCTAGCCAGCTTTCCTTAACTAATTAATCTGTCTTCCTTTTCACTCTGCTTTTATCTTTCTCTTCTGCATATCTTACTTTCCTTCTTACTCCATGGCTGACCGTGTGGCTGTGTGGGTTCGTGGCTGTGTGGCTGCGTGGCTGAGTGGCTGGCCTCTGATATCCTCCCCTCCTTGTTCTCTTGCTGCTCCTCCCTTCCTCATGTGTCCTTCTATTTATACTCCCTGCCAGCCCATCTATCCTTGCTCCTGCCTTGGTATTGGCCATCCAGCTCTTTATTAAACCATCAGATGTTTTAGACAGGCAAAGAATCACAGCTTCACAGAGTTAAACAAATGCAGCATAAACAAAAGTCACTCACCTTAAAATAATATTCTACCAGTCATCCATCTATTCATCTATCTATCTATCCATCCATTCATCTATCTATCATAATAGATCTATCAATCTATTGGCTACCAATCTGTCTCTCTGTTACATATCTGTCATTTAACTGACTAATGTACAGTCCATGTAGTTGTCATTTCATCAGTTTATTATTATTTACTTAATTTATTTTCACTGCTATTCGCTGATTTGAGTTTGGCTTTGTTTTGCTTTTTCCAGAACTATGAGATGCACCATTAAGTTATTTATTTGAGAAGTCTCTAGATTTTAACATGATTCCTTACATCTGTAACCTTTCTTCTTACAACCACCTTAGCTGGATCCCAGAAGTTCTGGCAGGCTATGCTTTCATTTTCACTTTATTTTAGGAATTTTAATGTTTACTTCCTGATTTCTATAGTGACCCACAGTTCATTCAAAATCATATCATTCAGTTTCCAAGATTTTGTACCGTTCTGGGCTTTCTCTTGACACTGGTTTCTAGATCCATTATTCTACTATGATCTGATAAAACACAGGGAGTTATTTCAGTTTGCCTTGTATTTGTTAACACCCGGTTTGTGGACTTCAGTGTGATCAACTTTAGAGAGGGTTCAGTGGGCTGCTGAGGAGGGTGTGTGTTGTGTGTGTTGATGGAATATTCTGTAGCTATCTGTTAAATCCAATTAATCTACAGTGCAGCATAGTTGGAAAGTTTCTTCTAGTTCAGAAGACTCATCGAAGGCTGGGAATGGGCACTAAAGTCCTCACTGTTATTGTGTCAGGACCTATCTAACCTTCCATGTCTTTCAGTATCTGTTCTATAAAATGGGGAGGGGGGCTGGATATTTGGTGCATAAGTATTTAAATTTTATATGTTCTTGGTGACTTCTTCCATTTATTAAAGTGCAGTGGGTTCCTCCATCTCTTCTGACAAGTGTTGATTTGAATTCTGCTTAATCAGATGGAAGATAAAGGTAGGGAATACAGGGAGGGACAGCTAAAACTAAGGGCCATTTGAGGGGTCATATGGAAACCTAATACAGTAGGATGATATGTACATATAGATATGCACAAATACATATATACCTAATATATAATATATGTATAATTTATATACAATTATATATGTATATACATGCAAATATATGTATACACATATACAATATATGTATATTAGGTAAATATGTTATAGGTATATGCATACACACATATATGCATATTATATATATGTTATAGATGTATTAGATATATTTCATTCTACTATATTAAATATACATATGATATATATCATATATATGTTATTGTATTATATATATATTGCACACACACATACACATACATATATATCTCATTCTACTGTATTGGGTTTCCATATGACCCTCTCAAGCGTCCCTTGGTTTTGACTGCCTTTCCCTGTATTCTCTACCCTTCTCCTCCTCTTCCTTCCCCCTTTCTATTTGATCCTGTCATTCTAAGCCCCGCCCCTATCTATTCCATAGCTATACTCTATTTCCCCTTCCTAGGGAGGTCCATCCCTTCCTACTAGTCCCCTACTGTATACCTAACCCCTGTGGTTATGTCAATTTTAGCCTGCTTATCTGAGACTTAACAAACAACATATAAATGAATGCATGCCATATTTGTCTTTTTGGGTCTGGACCATCTCACTCAGATTATTTTTCTGAGTAACAGTCCATTGTGTAAATAAACCACATTTTCTTTATCCATCCTTCTGTTGACAGACATCTAGGTTCTTTCCAGTTTCTAGCTCTTATGCCACTGCCTCTGCTTTTTAAAAGTAGGCTTCTGATATAATTTTTTTCTGGCATTTCCACCATCTCATTATCTCTGGCTTGTAGAGCTGTGAGCCTGCAGAACCTACCATCGGCTTCATATGTTTTGTATTTCTTTTCTGATTTTTACACACCTTTTGGGGTGGATATATTTTATTCTCTCTCCCTCTCTATACATATCTTTATTTAGTTTTACACAAATCCTCCTGTTGAGTTATCTTCTTTTGGACTTACATTGCCTGCTGCTACATAGGGAGATGTCAACTAGTAGAAGATATAGTGACTTAATGGTCCCAGTATGGCCTAGAAGAAACTTATAAACATCACTCAAGCCCTAAATGAGATCCAGAGAAAGCAACATTGGTGAGTGTGGCTGTGGCATTTATGCAGAGCTCCTCACAGGAGACACCGAGAAAGGTCTCCTTTCCCCACAACTGTCCCTTTTCTGCACTGAGATAGGTGGGAAAAGATCCCAAATATTTGTGATCATGCTTCACTTCAAGATCTTAAAGAGCTTTGATGTTTGTTTTCAAACGGATGCCTATTCTCTTTCAGCGGTCACACGGTGCACACAGAGTAGCATTCCAAGCTTCTGTACTCGTAAGTTTAATAATGAATAGTGCCTTTTTACTTCCCTGGCCACCAGTCTCCCCTTTCACATCCCCAGGCCAATCGCACCTGCTGCTGCTTTTCCTCCGTCCTCCTGGAGATACCTTATGTCCTGTGAATGCCAGAGACGTAGCACACTCACTGCCCTTAACTTGCGGTACCCACTAATGATGAATCTTTTTTAAAAATCTATTTCTTTCTAATGATGAATCTTGAACTTAATATACGCTGTAGGTTCACTCAGGTGCACAGTCACCACAGTCTCTCTTGCACTATTGCCATTGTTTGGTACTTCATTTCGGAGAGTCTCTGCATCTGTTGTTCTCAGGAGTCACTGTGAATATCTCTGCAGGCAAAGATGCCCTCCTCCAGGACACATCCCCAGAGACAGACCTTCTGGATCAAAGTTACTTCAAAATTTGAGCAATGTTATACATTTTTAAATTGTTTTCTGAAGAACTGGCCCCAGGTTAGGCTCTGGCAATGTGTGGCAGTGCCTGACTCTCCATGTGTCCACAATCACACTGCTCTCACCAGCCTATCAGATTTTTTGTATTCTGGTGGGCAAATAAAATCATAGTTCATTAAAACCTTAAACAGGAACCACCTTATTCATGAGGTTTGTTAATCCATTTGTACATTTCTTCTGTTGTTACCTGAGACTTCTGGCCCCTCTTCATGGGGGTAGGCCTGAACCCATGAGTTGCAGGTTTCAATAACCTCAATAGACTGGGGTCTTAATAGACTGAGATCTTTGGGGAAGAGAGAATTCAGTCTGCAGATCTCTTCAGCCGTAGCTACAATGCCCTTGGTCTCTCTGGGAGAGCTGTCTGCCTGTTTACAGATCAGGCCATGAAGTCTCCCTGAAATTTCTGTCAGGTGCTCCTGGATGCTGTAGGAGTGGTGCCTTAGACACTCTTTACCCTGGCAGGAGGGACATGGACACAGGAAGCCACAGAGGACTCTTCTCAGCTCTCCCTGTTGAGGCCAGCTTTCAGGTCACTCTTGGAGCACCATCCAAGTAAAGAACCCCTGGGTGACTTCAGCCCTGAACTCAGGTTACTCCTGACATTTGCATCTTTCTAGCTGGGACTCTAGATTGGGAAGAAAGAAGGGGGTCCCTCTCCAGTCTGTCCAGTTCACAGACCCCCTGAATGCCTAGTAATTGGGAATGACTACTGCTTTTCTGTGCTTAGCTTCAAGGCTGGTTCAGTCTTCTGACATTGCAACTCAATCTTGTCATCCACAAAGTACCATGCAATTGAGTAACACCACACACACATGCACACATACACAAACCATACAACTCCAAACTTCTCTAATTGTAAGTTATTTGTAAGTAAGTTATTGCTGAATTTTCTTGTCCCACCAGGTCTCGCCACCCTCTCTTCAGCCCCAAATAAGCACATGGATGCTATATTAATTATTAAACTGTTGGCCGATATCTATGGCTTCTTATTGGCTAGCTCTCTCTTAATTATTAACCCATAACTACTAATCTATGTATTTCTATATGACCTTACCTTACCTAAGAATGCCTGGCACATCCTATCCTCCTGATCCCTCCATGACTTCTTCTTTCTACCTTTACCAGAATTCTCCTCGTCTCTTAGTCCTGCCTCTTTTGACCAAACAGTGTTTTATTCATCAACCAATGAGAGAAACATATATACAGAAGGACATCTCCTATCAGCAAGTGTATGCTTTCTCATTGGACCACATTCACAAGAGGCCTCACCCACTTTCTAAGGTTCATAATTGTGAGTCTTCAGTATTGTTTGTGCAAATCCTAATTTTAACTTCTTGAGCATAAAAGTTGATTTCCTGTACTTTATGCTACCAAAACTACCAAAACAGAGAGGAGATCTGTTAAGCCACATATAAATGATGCCGGGCTGTGTGGCTCAGGAGTTTATGTAATGCATGCTCTTGACAAGCTCATATTCCTGAATGAACTGTGCACTTGTGTTAATAAGTGTTCATTGTAGGCTGGTTTGTATTAGGGGCCACTGACTGAAGTAGACTCAAACTGCTATGCCAGGAAGAGGTATGAGCACAGGGGTTCATAAAAAGGACAGATTCCCTACTCCCTTGAGACTGGCTTATCATCAAGAACAAGAGGAGAGCTTCAGGTTCCAATAATTCTAACTTCAGACTATGATATCCCCGAGTGCTCCAGTGGTGTTTCCTCAAATTTTTTTTGGTGGTGCTCTTTGTCCCTAAAATCTGTAATAACAGACCCATGTGTTTTAGCCAAGAGTGGTAGTAGGGCATACATGTAATAATAGCACTCTATAGGTAGAAGCAGGAGGATTTGAAGTTTAAGGCTAGCCTAGTCTACATTGTGGTTTGAGGTAGCCTGGGATACATTTGGGTAGCCTTGGTTATACGAGACTCTGGGAAATGGGCCTCTGTGCACTCCTGGGGATTGTCTTGATTCATTGGCGTGCGAAGGTCCCATCTTAACTATTAGTGGGCTCTTGAACTGCATTTAACAGGGAAAATGAGTTGAGGACTAGTGTGTGTGCAGCCATTGCTCTCTAATCCCTGACTGTAGATGTAATGGAACAGGTCACTTTGAGCCCTGATGTGGTGCTGGCTGCTCTGCTGTGATGTAATGTGCCTTGAACTGTGAGCCAAGCAAACCCCTCAGTCTCAAGTGGCTCTTGTCAGGATGCTTTATCACAGCAACAGGAGAGAAGTGAGGAGACCCCTTGGGCCAAAAGGATTTCTTCAGCTAGGACAAGAAACGAAACAAGAGGAAGATAGTCTTCCATCTTCCTCAACCCGAATCTATTACAGTTGAGTTGTGCTCAGCAATTACACACACACACACACACACACACACACACACACACACACACACGTCAGAACTGTCATTGTAACCTTATTTTGAAATGGAGTCTTTATAGACATAACCAAGGCAAAATTAGGCCGTCTGAGATGGGGACTGGGAGCAGGGCTGAGTTCAGTGCCTGGTGTGCTGTGACCAGAGGTAGTTTGTATAAGATAAGGCCCCCCATAAGGATCATAACAGAAACAGGAGTGACACAGGCACAAACCAGGGGACAGAATGTTCCTAGGAAGAGGTGGAGCATGTCCTGCTGACCCTGGGCTCTTGCATACTGGCCTCATGGACTGAGAGAGACTGTGACTTCGCTGTGTGCAGTGGGGATGAAGAACACATTCTCACGGTTAACTTCAGATGTCAGCTCGCTAAGGGTAAGGGATACCCGGGTAGCTGGTGAAGCATCATTTCTTGGTGAATCTGCAAGGGTGTTTCTGGAAAGACTGGCATTTGGATCAGACGCTTTGAAAAAATGTGAGCATGGAGAAATCGTGAAGATTAATCTAAAAATCTTAAGGTGGTGTTGTAGTTTCTGTTGACTTGAGACAGATCTGGACCTGGACATCCTTGGCAAGTGGGAGTCTAAGTTGAGGAACTGTCTCCACCAGATTGGTCTGTGGCAATGTCCATAAGAATTCTCTTGATCTCTGACTGGTGTGGGCCCAGCCCACTGTGAGCAGTTCTACTCTTGGGCAGGTGAGAAAGGTAGCTTTACCAACAAGCAAGGTATCGTTATATATAATAATATATGATCTATACTATATAATATAAGCAAGATAGCTTTAACAACAGTTAACAAGAAGAGGCCATGAATTTGAAAGAGCAAGGGAGGCGTATGGGATGGTTTGAAGGGAGTAAAGGGAAGGGGGAAATGTTGTAACTGTATTCTCAAAAATAAAAAAAAATCAGACTTTTATTACTACTGGTGTGTGTGTGTGTGTACATGTGCATGCAAAATATGTAAATACAGCCTGCCGATCCTGTTTTTGTTGACAGTGTGTATATGGTTCCTGGGCTACCGCTCTGTATTGGACAACTGATAAAGAAGGCTCATCACTGGGAGATGCTAATTCTCCTTCTCCCAGCAGTAATTAGTTGCTGTAATTCTTGTCTATATATGTATATAACGATAGTAACAAAAGAGAAAGAGGCTATCAACCTGAGAGGCTATCAATGGAAGGGGTTGGAGGGAGGGCACCTGGGAGGGCTGGAAGGAGGAAAGGGAAGGTGAAAGTGATATAATTCTGTTTCAGTGAAAGTATCCATGCAAGCTTTGTGTTTGTGGGTGCACTAGTAAGTAGAGTTCCTCTGTGGTTTCTACTTCTTTTTCTGCCTCCACATTCCTCCTTTGAGTGCACATCCTAACTTCCTCCAGTGATAAGCTGTGACCTGGAAGTGTAAGCTAAAATAACCTTTTGTACCCATGTTGCTTTTGATTCTGGTATATATCGGGGTAACAGAAAGCAAACTAGGACAGGAACTATTGGAGATGCCTCCGAAGAAATGCCAGAGAAGAGGCTGCTTAAGATGACACTGTAGCTAGCACTCCCAGCATTTGTTACCCAGCTGGCAGTGGCAGTGTCATGACACAGGCTCCAAGTCCCCTGCCCCCATGTCCAGCAGTCCTGGTGTCTGCCTCTGGCCTGTGATATACGACCCTGACTCAAGGCCACCGCTGGCTTATCAGAGACAGACAGCAGCACTAATGAGACTCCCTCCAGAAAGAGTCTGCAATTTTGGCTGGAGGAGCACAGGGAATTGGATGCCCTGGGGTTGAGTGAGACCCACCAGTGGGCTCTTCCAGCAGCCCTAATGAGTTCTCAGAAAGCAATTTCTTGGAATTTGGGCTTAAGAAATGCTAGAGATGTTTCTAATGGATGAGAACAGCCAAAGGGGAACATGAATGAACCCGGACTTTGCATTGAACTCTGCTCTGGAGCGGAGCGATGTGGAATGGAATTGGTCTGCCTCCTGTGCCGATGCCCTGACGTATCAGTGGAGTAGTTCTTACTGCCAGAGAACCATTGGACCTTCATTGTTGTCTTTTCCCAGCATGCTTTGCAATCTGACACCATGCCTGTAGCACTCGGGTTCTATTGGGCTGTACTGTCTTGGTGGGGTGGGTGGGGCAAGAATCTCTCCTGACCATAAGGATCCTTTCTCCAGTTCTGGAGTTTTATTCTTCACCAGTGTGGCTAGATCAGTGTGAGAAAATCACCCATTGCCTTCCATGTGCTAATAGGAGCCTACAGTGTAGCTCAGGGGAGGGTTTGGCTGCAGGAGGCTGTCACTCACATGCAGCAGCTCAGTCAATAAGTTGTAATTCTGTGTAATAGGCAGCCCACAGAGCTGGCGCTAGTTCTGTGAGACTTGAGAGAGAGAGAGAGAGAGAGTGTGTGTGTGTGTGCTTGGGTGCTTGTGTGGGTGCATGTTGCCTAGTCTTCTATGTGTTTGCTTGGGTGCTTGTGTGAGTGTGTGTTGCCTAGTGTTATATGTATATGCAGGTCCATGCCTAGACATGTGTGCGTGTTAATGTGCGCACACCTCAGGACTGTGGGTCGCGCATGTGTGCATTCACATGAGTGCATGTGTTTGTGCACTTGAGAGCATGTGTGCAAGTCTGCCCAGAGTGAGTGTGTATGGGTGTGTGTTTCTGCATAGGTGACTGTGTGAGTTTGTGTGCCTAGGCACATATATTCATGAGTGCACTGTGTCTGAGTGTGCATGTGTGCACATGTCTGAACACGTGTGCGTGAGTGGGTGAGTATATGTACCGGGGCTTTGATTCTTAGAGAATTGTCAAGAGCCGATAAGACATTATTCTTGTTGCAGCACACAAGACACTCAGGGTCTGGCAGAGAGTGAGTTGGTTTTTTTGGATGTGTGTAGTGCATGTTTTATTTTGTGGTGCACAAGAATTGGATGCCAAGTTGTGATTGCTCTGCGGGAAGTACCGTGAGGCACAGCCTGACTTTGGGAGGCGGCCCTTGGGACTCACTCTCTGTACCCACCCTTCATCTCAGCAGGTTCTGAGGCCAGCAGCTAATCCACGTGGCTAGTAACTGTCCTATGCCCAAATTGGTCAGATTTGGACAGGCAGCTGAGGAGGCTGCCCTAGGGTGTTGGCTCTGTTGCTTGTCTGCTTGGTGATTGGTGCAGCACTTATGTGTGAGCCGAGATGACCCAGTTTTGATGGCTGAACGACTGTTGATCTAGGCTGTTTATCTCCTCCCCTCCTTCACTCACACAGTCTTCTTGCCTCTGCCTCTTGTCTAGCGACTCAAGAGTGGCTGCCATGGGCGGGTGGAGTTCTTGTTCCTATGAGCGTAGCAAGATGGTTCCAGTCTGACCAAAGGGGTGTGCATTACTGTCCTATTTCTTTTGTTGTTTGGCGCCCGGCCAGTTCTTCACTTGTACTCCTTAGGTCCATAGTGCAGGAGAGGGGGCTATTTCCCCAGAGTCATGATCACGTGCCCCAGCCCTGCTTGCGGGGCTGCCATCTTGCAGGCTGTGGCCTGGCTGAAGATGTTCCAGGAAAGGCTGACAGAAGAACTCTTCAGGGTCGGGAAGGGATGCCATAGGATGTGATGGGAGATGGCACATTATAGCTGTATCGCCAAGGTCCTGACTGGTGGTATGGATCACCCAGGCCTGGACAAGGCATTCTGCCCATTGGTTCCTGCCAGTGCCCCAACTTTACTTATTTATGTCATGCTCTGATGGATGCAGAGAGGTTTTGCTTTCCATCACTGCTAATTGTGTACTGAATACAAAGGGGTTTTGCCTCGGACTGGGCCTGAAATATTTTCCTTTGGTGCTTTTATGCATGTGTGTGTGGGGCATGTTTGCATGTGTTTCATCACACACATGTAGATGTGCATGCACATAGGCACATGCACACATGGAAGCTTGAGATTGTCACGGGGCATCATCCTAGGTCATCCTTCTCTTTACTCCTTGAGGCAGGGTTTCTCAGTTGAACCTAGAGCTTGCCAGTGTGACTAGACTAGTCTCCTGGTCAGTTCCATCTAGAGATCCTCTGTCTCCATCTTCCTAGGCCGGAATTATAGGCCAGCCTCCCCATGTCACCTGCTGTTTGACATAAACGTGGGTTCTAGGAATCCAAACTGTGATCTTCATGCTTGCAGGAAAATGAAAGCCCTGTAACCACTGATGTCCCCAGGCTGTGTTACACACACACACACATACACCACACACACACACACACACACACACACACACACACACACACGCTGCCACATCAATTTAAAAAAGAATTTACTTTTGTATTTTTTAATGTGTAGGTGTAATTATGTGGCACATACAAGTGTGGATGTCCTCAGAGGCTAGAAGGATTGGACACTGGATCTGGATTTACAGACATTTGTGGACTTCAATGTGTGTCCTGGGATCTGAGCTTGGGTCTTCTGGAAGAGCAGTCAGTACTCATAACTGCTGAGCCATCTTCCCAGCTCGCTGTCCCACTCTGTTTAACAATGCAGAGGACGGACACCTGAACCACAGACTAGTGATTAAGCAAATCCCATACCAGAGTCCAGGCATTTCGAGCTCTAGGCAATATGTCTGTGTTTATGTTTATGTGCACATGATGTGTCTTAGGAAAGTAGGTAAGGTCCAAGTTAATGGTGATAAAACATCCTTTTATCTCATATCACATGCATAGTTTGCCTTTTCATTTTCCCTTAATATGTGTATTAATAACTCAGCAGCTTTTTGACAGGTTTTGGATTTGGAGGTAGACTTTGCTTCGAAACATGTCACCTTCTATTACTTGATGGGGATACAGTGTGGGCTGGTAATCCCTCCCTCCTTCTTTCCCCTCCCTCTCTCCTTCCCTCCCTCCCTCCCTCCCTCCCTCCCTCCCTCCCTCCCTCCCTCCCTCCCTCCCTCCCTCCCTCCCTCCCTCCCATGACTGGAGAATAGGGGTAGAGAAAGAGGAAGCAAGATTATCCTTGATAATCAGTTGGCAGATAGGATGTATACTGTTCCCTACCAAGACTACATGTTAGAAAACAGCATGACCCAGCAGAAGCCTGAGCATCTTGCAGAGAAGGTGTGTGATACATAACGGATCTATATCATCAGGACACTAGTGTTCCAGAGTCATGTGACCTGTCCCAGCTCAAAGCCCCCTCCATCCTCAAGAGCTGGCTCCTCTTGTTTACTAAGGCAGCCCTATTCCTATCATGACCCACGTGACCCATGTGCTTCTGTGGGGTTTCCTTCTCTTTTTAGTGTGTGCCTAATGGTATCTTTCGTTCAGTTTCCCAGCATGCCAAATGCTATACACTTACTGGCCATGATGATTTTTACTACTGATCTCTGAAGGAATTCTGCTTGGGTTTAACCATAGTTTTGATCATTAGCTTAATAGCGATTCTTTATAACATTAAGCAGAATATTTAAAAATTATTGTTTGGTTAAAACCTTTAATCTGCAATAACAGTTGAATTAAATGACAATCTTCTAAGAAACTATGAAGATATTTGTTTTATCCTGAAGTTGCAGGTTAATAATGCCTTAAAGTCTTCACAGTAAATTGTGTAAGGTATTTTGTTGTGATTGTGTGTGCATGAGTGGGTATGTGTTTGCACACAACCAGAGGCCAAGCTCATCAAATGTGTTTCTCAGTCTTTCTGCAACTTATTTTTTTAAGATAGGGTCTTTCGGGTGACCTGGAAGTGGTCATGAATTCAGATAAGGACACACAAACTTGCCCAGAGCCACCTCCCTTGGTGCTATGAGGACAGCAAGGATTGTTCCTGCTCAGCATGCGACCTGCTGTGACAGCAATCAGTTGGGCAACAGGCAAGGAGGCCTGTGGTTGCTTCAGCTGAAGCAGTGACCGTAGAGGGTAGGCCATTTACACCTGACCCCAGATCCCTGATGACTGGCAGGGCTGAGTCCTTGCTACTCCATAGCCACTGAGAAACCCTGAGCTGTAATGGGGTAGAACTTAGCCTGGTGTTGTGATGACCACTTTCCCCCATATCAGATTCTATTAAATACAAGCCTGAAAGTATTCCTGTTCCCCAAAACCCTTAGCATGGGGATACAGTTTAAGCAGGTGTAAAATGCTATATTCATTTAAAGGCAGCCCACATATAGTTAGATGCAGAATCTTTGTATATATCTTATCAACAACCAAGTATATTTTCTTAGTTACCCAACACAGAAGCCTATGTAGGAGTCAGCTTCCCTATCATTGTGACAAAAAACAAAGCAGGAAGGATTTACTTTGACTTGCTCTTTTAGAGGCGCCATCTTTGGTCACTTGTTCATGTTGCTTCTGGAACACAGTGGAGCAGAACACTGTGAGGGGAGTGTGTGGGCAGCAAAGGTGCTCACATTATGGTGTGTGTATATGTGTGTGTGTATGTGTGTATATGTGTGCGTGTGTGTGAGTATGTGTGTATATGTATGTGTATACGTGTGTGTATTGTGTATATGTATTTGTATATATGTGTGAGTGTGTACATGTGTAAATGTATGTGTATATGTGTGTATATGTATGTGAGTATGTGTGTATGTGTGTGTGTATGTGTGTGTATATGTGTATGTATGTGTATGTGTGTGTGTATGTGTGTGTATATGTGCATGTATGTGTAGTGTGTGAGTATGTGTGTGTATATGTGTATATATGTGTATGTGTGTGAGTATGTGTGTTTATGTGTGCATATATATGTGTGTATGTATGTGTATATGTGCATATATGTGTATGTGTGTTTATATTTGTGTATGTGTGTGTATATATGTGTGTGTATGTGTGTACATATGTGTATCTATGTGCGTGTATATGTGTGAGAGTGTGTGTATGTGTTTGTGTGTATGTGTGTGCACATGCATGTGTGTGTGTGTGTGTGTGTATGTGTGTGATCCTTCAAAGGTGTGCCCTTAGTAGCCTATAGTCTTCTACTAGACCCCATGTCTTAATTGTGGTGAGGACCATACCTCATCTGGGGAGCATTGTGCTAGGGATGCTTCATGTCCAAACAGCAACATCAGGCTCTTCTGAGATGTGTGCTCACGGTTGTCAAAGGCTGAAGCCAAGCAGTTGGTCCAAGAGGTTCTTCTGGAGGTACAGGGAGGGATTCCTTCAGGTTGTCAGCCAAGTTCAGTTTCTTAAAGCTGTATGACTAAGTTTCTCTCTCCTTCTTGGGTGTTGGGCAGGGGTTTCCCTCAACTCCCAGCATTCTTCTCAGCTACTAGAGGCCAAGCCTTCTCCCTTGCAGCCACTCCCTCATCTAAAACGTAGCTTACTGATAAAAATTTTGAGATTTTGTCAGGCCAACCAATGAGCAACCAACTGCCAATGAAAAGGTGATTTGTTCTCCCAGTTTCCCAAAGGAGAGGGCAAGAAACGTCACGCATAGAGGAGTGCAAGCATTGGCAAGGAGGCATAAAGTGCGAGGGAGCTGTGGACAGGGGCCTCAATGTGGGGTCCACGGAAAGGAATGGAAATTGAGTGTGAACCTGCTAAGATGGGTAACCTTGAGGGATCTCACCAAGTTTTCAGGCATAGGGGCTGCCCTGCTATCTGGTGCTGGGTGACTGAGGCAGGTGCATGGTGGCCTGTTGTGTGAAGGGTCAGTTAAAGATGTGCTTGGTGTGTCAGCCCTGAACTGCTGTGTGTGCATTTGACAGTCGTGCTCCAGCAAGCACTTTGGGCACCAGTTAGTCCCTCCAGGGCCGCCAGTGCAGTCCCAGGCCCACAACATCGGGATACAGCCATTTCCTCTGTTTTCAAACCCAGCCACCATTCACAAGATGTCCCCACACTGCAGGCCTTCTTCTGTCTCCTGCCATGAGCCTCAGAGAGCGCTTAACCATTCAGAGTTCCTGTGACGAAGGCAGACCCACCCGCACAATGTTCTATCAGTGTTATTCAAAGTGAATTGGTTGCTAATCTTAGCTGCACCCACAATATTCCTTTGCCACATGCACAGACACAGTGATGTATCTCAGTACACCTGCTATCCCCAGCCATGGGGTCAGAAATCCTGGTGGACCAGCCTAGAGTTCTCCCACATAAATGAGATGGTGAAGTCATGTTTGTTCATTCCTGACCAAATGGTTGCAAAAGGACAGAAAAGCACAGAAAAAAATCAGAATTACTCACAATTTTATCCCTATTAATATTCTTTTTCATCTGTGGTTTTATCCATGCTATTTAATGTGTCCATAACGGTACAGTCTTTTGGATTTCATAAACCCCCCCATGCCATTATCTCTGCAGTGATGATTACTAGCAGCTGCATGGAGAGGTAGAACAGATCCTTTAATGTCGGCCACGTAAGAGATTTCAAAGCTCCGCTACCATCTGTGATTACCTCTTTATGAGATTTTGCTAGAAATGGATACAAGCCTTTAAAATGGTTTTATTATTTGTACCCACAACAGCAGAATGCCACTTCTCTCCTCCTTCTACCCTGATTCCTTCTTTCCCCTCCCATCCTTCCTTTATTTCTTCCTTTCCCTCTTCAACATCTCAGTCTTAAATAGTAAAATATGAAGGTGAAATGTGGGCTGGTTATTATTATTATTATTATTATTATTATTATTATTATTGTCATACTTACACAGGCTAGAGTTTTCTGGGAAGAGAAAGCTTGGGGGGAAATGCTTCCATACGATTGCCTGTAGGTAGGTCTGTGGGGGGCATTTCCTTAAAGAATGATGGTGGGAAGGCCCAGTGCATTGTAGGTAGTGTCATTTGTGGTGACATCTTGCGCGCATAAATAAAGCCTGTCTGGGGGTCAGAGAATGGAGCTTGCCACTAACTAACCACAGAGGTCTGGAGGTCTGTACAGACAGAGAGGAAGTGTGGTAGCTGGGCGGAAACAGGATATAAGCAGGGAGAAACAGGAAATCACTCTCTTGTCTGCTGAGATGCTTAGGAGGTAAGGTGTGGTCGTGGCTTACTCCTTCTCTCTGATCTCTCAGCATTTCCCTCTGTATCTGACTCCAGATTTTTTATTATCTAGGCCAATTAAGAACTCCGTTTACTGTCATCCCTGGGCAGGTGGCCCTGGGTTTTATACAGAAGAACAGGCAAGCCACAGGGAACAAGCCAGTAAGCAGCTCCCCTCTATGGCCTCTGGTTCAGCTCCTCCCTCCTGGCTCCTGTTTGAGTTCCTGCCTCGACTTTCCTTCAGTTGGACTTTACACTGTTGTTTGTAATAAACCTTTTCCTTCCAAAGTTGCTTTTTTTTTTGAGATAGGGTTTCTCTGTGGCTTTGGAGGCTGTTCTGGAACTAGCTCTTGTAGATCAGGCTGGTCTCAAACTCACAGAGATCCAGCTGCCTCTGCCTCCCGAGTACTGGATTTAAAGGTGTGCCCCACCACCACCCACCCGGCTGGTGATGGTGTTTTGTCACAGCAGCAGAAATCAAACTAATTCAGGGAATATCCTAACCTTTCCCCTTCATTTCCTACAAGGAAAGAACTCATATTTTAATCATTGTCCTGGTTTCATTTCTCCTTCTGTGAACAAACACCCTGACACACCACAGATGAGGTCACATCCCATCATTTGAGAGATGTCAAGGCAGGAACCCGGGCAGCTGGTCAAATCAAATCCACAGTCAATGGCAAAGAGAGAATATACACATGCTTGCTTGTTTGCTGTTAGTTTTCTCTGCTCTTATACTATCCAGGACTCCCTGAATAGGGAATGATGCCACCCACAGTGGTTGGATCTTCCAGTCCACTTCAATGAAGGGAATCCCTCACAGACAACCATAGGCCATCCTGATCCAGGCACTTCCTCATTTAGGCTGTCTTTCCAGGTTGTTCTAGGCTGGGGCTAGTTGACACTTAAAACTAATGATCACAGTCATTCATAAGAGTCCCCATTGCAATGAAACCTACAAGAAAACCATTCGATTACTTACTGAATCATTGGGATTGTGATTGGAGGAGTATACCGAATAATGGGCTACCTAAAATCCCACTCCTGGTTCTAACATCCTTCACCTGGATAATAGTGTTCCCTGGTAATTGCTGCAGCTGAAGAGAAAGCTTTCATTACGAGAGTGCCTTTGGGGTTGGGATGGTGCAATCTAGAGGCACACATGCTTCCTTCTATTCTCCTGCCTTCTTTATACTCACCTCATCCTGAGAATAAGTTTTCCTCTGCCCAAAAGCCTTTCCCAGCTGATTCAGATTAGAGGAGTCACGTGTTCTGTGTTCTGTGCAGGTGGAACACCAAGTCAGGGAGAGGAGGGACTTCTCAGGATACGGGCCCATAATACACCTGAGACAGAAGCCACTTTCCATTTTGTGTGGACAGAGTAGGGGGTGGGCAAAACTCGGGCATATTCTGAGGATCCCCATTGTCTGCGAACTCAAATTCTAAGTTTGAGAAGATCTCTGTGACGGCCCAGGAAAGTATTTAGAAGCCAGCTGGTCACTGGTGTGTTTTAGAAAGCAGTTTGGGTAACTGTTGTCCACACACAAGCTTTTCCTGATTCTGACAGTCCGTTCAGTTGGTGGCACCTCTAAGATCGCTTACTTCCCTTTCCTCTTTCTCTTTTGGCCTCACAGCTGTGTTTTATTCTTTATTGGCCCTAAGATTACTCATGGTAGAATGTAGTAGGGTTTTCTGTGATAAACCTGTGCTTTAAACAGTTCCCAATATCAGTGGGTTGCAACAATGGAATCCACCAAAGACAGAGCTGAGAAGGTAGGAGAGGGAGCAGGCAAGGGTTGCACTCAGTGGCCCACTTCCTCACCCCAGTAGCTGCCCTCTGGCTCTGGGGTCAGCACTGGGTTTGAATTTTCACCGTCGATGTGTGAGTTAGACAGGTGATTCTTGAGTCGTGACTGAGAAAAGCAACAGAAATCATCAGATGATGTCATGGGGAAGGGAATAGAATTCTACACAAAGGATCCCCAGAGGTGAGACAGAGCAGTACTTTTGAGTGTGGAGGTCTACACAATTCATGAAGGAGAAGAGCCAGAAGTTGGCTTTGTGTAGATTAGAGGGAATTGCGATTGTTTGTGTCTCATTCAAAAAAAAAAAAAGGTTCCAGGAACAGGGGATATGAGGAAGCTCAGAAGAAAGTCTCCTGATTGGAGTGAAGTGGGGTTGGTGGGGTAGGGAAAACTGAGGAACTTTCTGGATAAAGTAGGGAAGGAATGTGTTAGTACCTGAGAGGTAGGGGGCAACAACGTGCAAGGAGCATGCAAGGAGAGTGACAGATTAGAATAAGGCGTGTTGGCAGGAGCATGGCATGATGTCCTTGAGGTGAGGAAGCATGACTGACTCTGCCTTTACCCATCAGTGCTCAGCAGTTTGAGTGTAGCTGCTGAGCAGTGTTAGCATGGGCTGCCTGGAAACTACCGAGGGGAGGGCAAGCATGCTGCATCAGAGCAGTCATGATAAATAGGTCCAGACTGGAGGAGGATCTTGACTCCATAATAGTTCATTCGGGGTCACAGGCAGTAGGCAGGAGCTGGGGGTGGGGTGGGGGGGTCAGGGGCAGCCTTCAGATAGCCACCCCAACTGAATGACTCAGCATGGAGCACCATCCACAATCCTCTCCTCATCTTTTAGCATCTCCTGACTCAGCCTTCTTCAGCTCTTGCTATGACTTTGGGTACCTGACACAATATTGAACATTTCCCAAATTAAGAGCTGCAAGATGGGGACGGCAGCACAAGCGTGGAGCCCGCAAACTTCCCCTGCCTTCCTGTTCCTTCTTCATTTGCAGCCACACCCTTTCCACCTTGGCTGTTTCTGCCAAGCTTCTACCAAGGGCTCAAAATCCATATCCAAGTCATTTCATTGTGCTTTCCCCAAGCCTCTGTTAAAGTTTCTAGCACTGATTTATCTTTTCTTGGTTAAAGTATACAATGAATATTGGTGTTGAGTGAGAGCTACTAAATGAAGGGTGAGCCGTGGAAGGCCAGGTGTTCAGGAGAAGCCTCCACCCCATCTTAGGATCATGACTGTGCCACTGTGTGGTAGTCACTCTCACCATGGGACAGAGCAAGGATGTGAACTATAGGGGTCAGATTTGTCTTAAGGCCTGGAAAATCTAGATGTACAGCTTAGCACTCATTTCAGACATTTTAGTGAAACAGCAGCCATGACCTGAGTGACTCCATTTGGAGTCTAAGGGCCAAGAAAGAATGATACTACATCTTGTCTTCATGAGTAAAGAGCCACCATCTGCTAGTGGAGCAGCAGGCATGGACTGATAATCTATTTATACTGCGAAATAGTGACACCTGAAAATATATCCAATCCCATCAGAGACACCAGACAAATGGGCTTATCAGTCTCACCAGGTGTGACCCCAAGACCTGAGATGACAAAAGAAGGATCTCTTCAAGCAAAAGTGTGGCAGACACACTGACTCATCTGAGGACCATCCAGGAAGGTTGCCAGAGGAAATTCCTGCCTCTGTCCCCAGGCTCCAGCTCAAATGCAGGTTCTCCTGCCTGTAACACCCAACCTGTCACATGGCCCTGCATCCCACAGATCTGTGATTCCCAAACATTCTCCCCCAGCAGGCATTTCTCTCTGCCTGTGTCTCATCAGACTCTGAACTCTGCCCCCCTTTAACCATCTGTCAGCCATCTTATAATTTCGTGAAGTGACCCAAGAGTTAGATCGGAATAAAATTGTGATTGCCAACAGCAAGCTATTGGCAAAATCAGAATGAGTCAGCAGATTGCAGCCAGTGGAATTGATACAACTTGTGAATTTGTTTACCAAATTCTACTGTGGAACCGTGGCCATATATATTTATTTTCAAACATTGTCTTATTGTTATGTGTTATTGTACATGTGTGTATGATGTGTATGGGTGTGTGCATGTCACAGTTCATGGAAGGTCAGTAGCAACTTTGTGGTATCAGTTCTCTCCTCTCTGTATGTGGCTTTAGGGCATTAGAATCAAGTCAGTGGGTTTCTGTGGCAAATGCCTTCACCTACTGGCTGTCTCAATGGCCCTGTTCATTTTTATGAACAAGATTACCACAAGGACCAATAGTAGAGTGTGTCTGGAGCAGACACTTAGGTGGAATGTGTCTACTTCTGGGGCCTTTCTTAGCTGATTCCTTGGATACCCACCAACCTGGCTGGACTTTTCTTTTCATCTCCAGGGAAGCTGATGCTGGGAGCCGAGTGCAGTCAGAACAGGCCCTGTGGCTTTATTTAACACAGGCTGAGGATGTCTTGCTGGACCACCCTCAAGTGAGGTCTTGCCTGTGAGGAGCTGTGCACACACCATCCACCATGCTACTCCCAGACCTTCTACCACAGCACAGAGACAGTATAGAGAACCTTGAGAGATGAGCCAGGCACATCTCCTGTCTTCTTCTCTTGAGAGATAACAAGGTGCATCTCCTTTAAGAGATGAGCAGGTGTGTCTCCTGTCTTCCTCATTCCAGTCCTTTCAAACACCACAAATGATGTAGCATAAAGCTGTGTGAAGTTGCATAGATACTTTGGGAGAGCTATAAAGTAAATACCCTGATATTTTATGACCATAAAAAACCCAAATGGCTCAGGGGGTCTAATGCTCCCAGTACATGAGTATCTGAATTTGATCTATGTTTAAAATAAAAAAGCTGGCATGTGGCAAGTGCCTGCAATTCAGTGCTCAGTATGCAGAGACGGGATAACTTAGGTTAGCTGGCCAGTCAGGTTAGCCAACTAGTGACCTTTAGATTCAATGAGAGCTGCTGTGTTATAAAATAAGGTGGAAAAGGCCTTTAACCCCACCACTCAGGAGGCAGAGGCAATAGTGAGCAACCAGGGCTACATAATGAGACCCCATCTCAGGAAACAACCAAAAACAGACCCAAAATAAAGCCAGTCCCAATTCCTGTCAAAATAACAAACAACAGGTAGAGAAAGGTTAGTGAAGACATGCAAGACTGACTTATAACCTCTACATTGATGTGTCTACACATAACCAACTATGTGATCAATTGAAGAAATAACAATATTTTTGTGTGATATATAATTTATATTCACATAATAAAATATATGCTAGTGAAGTATACTACACAGATATAAATGTGGTACACACAATGCACATTGTAGTTTTATAATCTAATACATTATAAAATACCACACTATGGTACAATCAAAGTTTCTTTAGGAAGTAATAGCTCTAGAGTCTTTGAAGGACCCTAAGCAAGTCATAGAACTTTTTAGAACCCCCTATAAAACCAGTCTGCTGAGGTCACAGTGGATGTAAAGCCTGGATTTCCTTAACCAAGGGGCCCTGAGGAGTGGTCCAGAACATGCCAAGGTCAGCGTTGCCAGACTACACATCCCCTTCCCACCTGGTGACTGTATGACCTGAGAGGTAACATCATCATCCCATTGTTGTATGTAAAGTGTCAAGTGGTATGTTGTCTGTCAGGACTGGTGGGAAGAGCCCATGTGTTAACATGAAGGCCACATTGTTGTGTTTGTCAACGTCTGCTTTTCCAATTGCCAGGCATAGATGACACTGTGTGTTTTTTTTAATTTTTATTTTTAAATTCAAATTTAAATTAGAAACAAGGTTGCTTCACATGTCAATTCCAGGTCCCTTTTCTTTTCCCTCCCCTCCTCCCAGGACCTACCACCAGCCCCTCCAATATCCCCTCATTTCCCTATGGAGGGTGAGGCCCTCCATGGGGGTGTTCATAGTCTGTCATTTCATCCAGGGCAGGGCTTAGACCCTCCCCCAAGGGTCCAGGATGAGAGTGTATCTCTCATTGTTGGATGGGCACCCAAAGTCCATTTGTATACCCGGGATAAATACTGATCTACTACCCAAGGCCCCATAGATTATCTAGGCCTCCTCACTGACACCCACGTTCAGGGAGTCTTGATTAGTCCCATGCTGAATTCCCAGCCATCAGTCTGGGATTGAAGAGTTAACCCTTGTCAGGTCAGCTGTTTCTGGGGTTTAAACCAGCCCAGTCTTAACCCCTTTGGTCATCAGTCCTCCCTCTCTGTCACTGGATTCCTTGAGTTCAGCTCAGTGTTTATCTGTGGGAGTCTGCCTCTGCTTCCATCAGCCATTGAATGAAGGTTCTGTTTCCCAGACTCTCTGGTCATGGGATTGTAGGCTGGCACTCCCCAGATCTATGTCTAAAGTCTATATATGAGGAAATACATGCCATGTTTCTATTTTTGTGACTGGGTTACCTCACTCAGGATGGTTTCTTCTAGTGCCATCCATTTGCCTGCAAATTTCAGGATTCCATTGTTTTTTTTTTCTGCTGAATAGTACTCCATTTTGTAAATGTACCACATTTTCTCTATCCAATCTTTGGTTGAAGGGCATCTAGGTTGCTTCCAAGTTCTGGCTATTACAAACAATGCTGCTATGAACATAGTGGAACAGATGTCCTTCTTGAATCTTTTGGATATATGCCTAAGAGAGGAGTTGCTGGGTCTTGTGGTAGGTTTATTCCCATTTTTCTGAGGAATCTCCATACTGATTTCCAAAGTGGCTGTAGGAGTTGGCACTCCCACCAGCATTGGAGGAGTGTTCCCCTTTCACCACAACCTCTTAAGTTTTGTGCATGGCGATAGACATGGATCTATCTGCATTCTTCTACATGCCAGCATCCAGTTATGCCAACACCATTTGTTAAAGATGCTTTCTTTTTTCCATTGTATATTTTTAGCCTCTTTGTCGAAGATCAGATGTTCATACATGTATGGGATAATATCAGGGTTTCAATTAGATTCCATTGGTCTACCTGTCTATTTTTGTGCCAATACCAAACTGTTTTCAGGACTACAGCTCTATAATAGAGCTTAAAGTCAACGATGGTGATGACTCCAGATGTTGCTTTGTTGAGTAAGGTTGTTTTGGCTTTTCTGGGTCTTTTGTTTCTCCATACAAAATTGGTTATTGTTCTTTCAAGGTCTGTGAAGAATTGTGCTGTTATTTTAATGGCGATTGCATTGAATCTGTTGATTGCCTTTGGCAGGATTGCCATTTTTACTACATTGATACTACCTATTCAAAAGCATAGGAGATCTTTCCATTTTCTGAGGGCTCCTTTAATTTCTTTCTTTAAAGATTCAAAGTTCTTGCGATACAGGTCTTTCACTTGTTTGGTTAGCGTTACCCCAAGGTATTTAATGTTGTTTGTGGCAATTGTAAAGGGTGATGTTTCTCTGATTTTTTTTCTCAGCCCTTTTAATGTCTGTATATAGTAGAGCTACTGATTTTCTTGAGTTGATCTTGTAGCCTGCCACTTTGCTGAAGGTGTTAATCAGCTGTAAGAGTTTCCTGGTAGAGTTCTTTGGGTCACTTATGCAAACTATCATATCATCTGCAAATAGTGAAAGTTTGACCTCTTCCTTTCCAATTTGTATCCCCTTGATCTCCTTTTGTTGTTGTATGGCTTTAGATAGAACTTCAAGTACAATATTGAAAATGTATGGAGAGAGTGGACAGCCTTGTCTTGTTCCTGATTTTAGCAGAAATGCGTTGAGTTTCTGTCCATTTAGTTTGAGGTTGGCTGTTGGTTTGCTGTATATAGCCTTTATTATGTTTAGGTATGTTCCTGTTATCCCAGATCTCTCCAACACCCTTATCATGAAGGAGTGTTGAATTTTTCAAAATCTAGTGAGATGATCATGTGATTTTTGTTTTTCAGCTTGTTTATATGGTGGATTACATTGATGGATATTCATATGTTGAACCATCCCTGTATCCCTGGGAGAAAACCTACTTGATCGTGATGAATGATTCTTTTGATGTGTTCTTGGATCTGATTTGCCAGTATTTTATTGAGTATTTTTGCATCAATGTTCATGAGGGATATTTGTCTGAAGTTTTCTTTCTTAGTTGTGTCTTTGTGTGGCTTGGGGATCAAGGTTATTGATGCCCGGTAGAAAGAGTTTGGCAAAGACCCTTCTGCTTCTATTGCGTGGAATACTTTGAGAAGAATTGGTACAAGTTGCTCTTTGAATTTCTGGTAGAATTCTGCACTGAGGCCCTCTGGACCTGGGCTTTTTTTGGTTGAGAGACTTTTGATGTCTGCTTTTATTTCCTTAGGGGTTATAGGTCTATTTAAATTGCTTATCTGTTCGTGATTTAATTTTGGCAATTGATAGCTATCTAGGAAGTCATCCATTTCCTTTAAATTTTCAAATTTTGTGGAGTACAGGTTTTCAAAGTATGACCTGATGATTTTTTAAATTTCCTGAGTCCGTTGTTATGTCCTCCTTTTTCATTTCTGATTTTGTTAATTTGCATGTTCATTCTCTGCTGTTTGGACAAAGGTTTGTCTATTTTGTTGATTTTCTCAAAGAACCAACTCTATGTTGCATTGATTCTTTGTATTGTTTTCCTAGTTTCTACCTTATTGATTTCAGCCCTCAATTTGATTATTTCCTGGCATCTACTCCTCCTGAGGGAGTTTGCTTCTTTGTGTTCTAAAGCTTTCAGCTGTGCTGTTAATTCTCTAGTATAACTAGTCTCCAGTTTCTTCACGTGGGCACTTAGTGCTATGAACTTCCCCCGTAGCACTGCTTTCAAAGTGTCCCATAGGTTTGGGTATCTTGTGTCTTCATTCTCATTCAATTCTAGGAAGTCTTTAATTTCTTTTTTATTTCTTCTTGACCCAGGAATGGTGCAGTTGTTCATTATTCAATTTCCATGAGTTTGTAGGTTTTCTGCAATTTGTGTTGTTGTTGAATTCTAATTTTAATGCATGGTGATCTGATAAGATGCATGGAGTTATTCCAATTTATTGTAGCTGCTGAGGTTTGATATGTTGCCAAGTATGTGGTCGATTTCTGAGAAGGTTCCATGTAGTGGTTAGAAGAAGGTATATTCTTTTTTATGTGGACGGAATGTTCTATAGATGTCTGTTAATCCCAATTGGGATTATACCCTTTGCTTCTTTGTTAAGTTTCTGTCTGGTATTCATGTCTAGTGGTGAAAGTGGTGTGTTGAAGTCTCCCACTATAAGTGTGTGGAGCTTTATATGTGATTTGAATTTTAGTAATGTTTCATTTAGAAATGTGGATGCCTTTGTATTTGGGGCATAGATGCTCAGAATTGAAACTTCATCTTGGTGGATTTCTCCTCTGATGAGTATGTAATGACTTCCTTCATCTCTTTTGATTTATTTTATTTTAAAGTCTAATTTGTTAGATATTAGGATTGCAACCCCCACTTGTTTCTTGGGTCCATTTGATTAGAAAATATTTTCCCAACCTTTAACTCCGAGGTAATGTCTGTCTTTGAGTGTGAGGTGTGTTTCTTGTATGCAGCAGAAGGATGGGTTCTGTTTTCAAATCCATTCTGTTAGCCTGCATCTTTTTATGGTTGAATTAAGGCCATTAATATTGAGGGATATTAATGTCCATTGATTGCTCATTTTTCTTTGATTTGGAACGGTTGTTGTTGTTGGAATTATGTGTGTAATTCCACTCCTCTTTTATTTTGGCTGTTGGTAAAGTGGGATTATCTAATGTCTATGTGTTTCAGGTTGTAGTTTACTTCCTTGGGTTTGAATTTTCCTTTCAGAACTTTATGCAGGGCTGGGTTTGTGGATATGTATTGAATCTAGTTTTGTCATGGGATATCTTGTTTTCTCCATCTATAGTGATTGAGAGCTTTGCTGGTTACAGTAGTCTGGGCTGACATCCATGGTCTCTTAGTGTTGGTAGAATATCTATCCAGGACCTCCTGGCTTTCAGAGTTTCCATGGAGAAGTCAGGTGTAATTCTGATAGGTTTGTTTTTATATGGTATTTGGCCTTTTTCCTTAGCTGCTCTTAATATTCTTTCTTTCTTCTGTATATTTGTGGTCTTGATTATTATGTGGCCAGGGGACTTTTTTTTTGTGGTCCACTCTATTTGGTGTTGTGTAAACTTCTTGTACCTTCATTGGCATGTCTTTCTTAAGGTTGGGAAAGTTTTCTTCTATGATTTTGTTGAATATGTTTTCTGTCCCTTTGAGTTGGGTTTCTTCACCTTCTTCTATACCTATTATTCTTAGGTTTGGTCTTTTCATGGTGTCCCATGTTTCCTGGATGTTTTGTGTTAGGGATTTGTTGGACTTAAGATATTTTTTGGTTGATGAATCTATTTCTCCTAGTGTATCTTCAACACCTGAGATTCTCTCTTCCATCTCTTGTATTCTGTTGGTTATGCTTGTATCTGTTGTACCTGACCGTTTGCCCAGCTTTTCTATTTGCAGCCTTCCTTCAGATTGTGTTTTTTTTATTGTCTCTATTTTAGTTTTCAACCCTTGAACTGTTTGAATTGTTTCTTGCAATTTTTGCTTTGTCTTTTTGTCCATTTGTTGCATCTTAAGTTTTTTTTTTTGGTTTGTTTTTTCTTCCATTTCTTGCATTTTTTGGTTTGTTTTTTTCTTCAATTTCTTGTATTTTTTGGTTTGTTTTTTCTTCCATTCCTTGGAGGGATTTTCCTATATCCTCTTTTAGGGCCCCTATCATTTTCATGAAATTGGTTAAGGTCATTCTCTTCTGCTTCATTTGCATTGGAATGTTGGAGTCTTGTTGGTGTGGAGTCTCTAGAATCTGGTGGTGTCATATTGTTTTTCTGTTGCTGAGTATGTTTTTATATTGTCTCTTTCCCATCTCCTCTTCTAGTGGGTGCAGAAAGACCCCCTTACTGGTCTGGTGGTTAGGGGACCAGAGTTCCCTTTTGGTGGGTGCAAGCAAGTCCAATACTCTGGTAGTTCTCCTCTTCCTGGTCCTCATCCTGGTCCCATGGATGGAGAAAATGCCCAGGAATTTGAGGTGTGTAATCTCCCACCTTGTCTCCTGGTCCCATTGGTGGAAGAGGAGACTTGGGATCTGGGGTGCATGGCTCCCACCAGGATGGGAAGCTCTCTGGCAGTCCCCAGGTAGTCCCCAGGCACTGGAAGGCAGGCCTGGATGCAGGGCCTGGTTTACCTGGTCCCGCTGGTCCCACTGGTCCTGCTGGTCCCACTCCACAATGTGTTTTAGCTGTTCAGGGTGTCCTGTGTGCACTCAGGGTAGGGATGTGTGGAGTGCCTGTTTCCTTAAGGTTCATGTCTGCTTTACTCCTGGCTGGCTGTGCAACTGCATTAGGATTATGTGTTGAGGTATGTTGGCTGACTTCATAGATCATGGAATGTATAGTTTGGAGATAGCTTTTATATATTCTTATGCGGGGGGGGGATGTTCTAGATCTATTAGAAGCTACTGCAATCGAGAAAAATTTAGGAAAGAAAACATTAAATATTGGCTCGGCCACTTTTGGAATATGACCACTCATTAATGGAGGTGGTGAGCCTTGGGCATGCAGGATCCCCTCTGTACAGGGTGTATGCTTCTGGCCTAGAAGGTCACATTCTGGCTTGAAGGTTAGTATAAAGTAGCTGTTTAACTGGCAGTAAAATTTAAAGCAATTTAATAGGATCAGTTTTTGCCATTTCTGTTTCTTCTTTTATTTTCTTTTTAAAAAATATTATCTACAGCTGGCTGTGTAGCCATCTGTTCGGGGCCAGTTTGTCTGCAGAAGAGCTAATTGAGGCAAAAAAGATTTGTCATCTTAAGGAATGCTGACAACTCTTATGGCTCTCAGGGGAGCAGAGTCTTGTTAGAAAAATAGTCTTGTTTGGTTGTTTGTGCTGCTGTTATTTGATATCTAAGTTATACTCCTTCCAATGTGTAATCTGCATGGATGCCTGTTTTCAAATAGAGTGAATGCCTTCCTCAGAGTTGGGGCAAGTCATTTCTCTTATTGCTGTGGCCTGGTTTCCTTTCTTGGCATATTTCTAATTAATTAATTAGAATTTTGTGTTTGCACATATGTGTATTTTGTTACGTGCCAAAGGGTGTGTGTAGGTCAAAAGACAATTTTTGGTAGTTGGTTGTGTCCTTTGGGTGTGTGGGATATGCAAATTGATCTCATATTATCAGGCTCTAACCACTGAGCACCTTGCTGCCTCTATTGTGACCAACTTTATTTTATTTTAGTTTTTTACTGGTAGTTGTATACACATATATGCATGGATTTAACATAAAAATTTACCATTAAAACCATATTTGAAGTGTATGTGTCACCAGCAGTAAGTCAGTCACATTTTTTTGAACAACCATCACCAGTATCTGTTTGCAACACAGTTTTCATCACTTAGTTGCCAAGGACTATTTCTGTCAGGAAGACATCAGGCAACTATGCACCAGGGGACCCTGGGTGTTGACCCCCTGGAGTGGCAGAGCTATTTTTTTTCCTTGAAGATTTCAGGGACAGTGTAGGAAGGCAGATTTTCCTCCAATTTGCAAGGGACTTGGAATGGGCACCAGGAAGGGACAAAGGTCTTCTACAACATAAATGCTGTATTTTCACAGAACATAGTGTGCTCCTCTGCTGATTTCTTGGGGGAGGAGGACCAAGTCTAATTTCTAAAGTATACATTTCATGGGTCCCTGTTTTTCCAGCCATCAGCCATCTAACAAAACATGGCTTGGCATGTTGATTTTGGAGAAGGGTAGTGAGAGACCTGGGCAGGTGTGTGAGTTTCCACTCCATTTTATCCTTCGGTTTTCTGAAGCCCTCCAAATGGGAAGCTCTTGTCAGTCATTCATGTGTGTTTTGGGGTGACAAGGCTGACAAGGGGCCATGTTCTTTAAGGCCAAGTGTTTCTTTTTGATACAAATGTAGTTAAATTATAATCTCATTGGTTCCTGGTGATGCTTCTAACAAAATCTGTGGGAGACCATCTGCTTCATATCTCTTCGGCAAACAGTCTATTAGATGCGCACCCCCTCCTTCAGCCCAGAGAGTGTGAAATGAACCCTTAATACTTTGAAATCTTAGCTGCTTAAAAATTAGTCAACACATCTGTAAGAATAATAATAAAAGAAAAACAGGTTATCAATTTGAGAGTAGAAGGGTCATAAAAGGGGTTTGAGGGAGAGTAGCTGAGAAGGCTGAATGGAGAAAAAGAAGAGACGAAAGTGATGTAATTCTTTTCCAATTAAAAATAATAAAAAGATGTTTCATGATTTAAAAAATTATTTAACCTTACGTGTCCCTTTACATTCATTTAGCAAGATGTCAATTAATATTTGAACATACTTATCCTCTACTATGTTAAGTTAATTTGATACCTGTAAGAGTGGCACCTCTATCTTGCTCAATATTTTCTTCCCAGAAATGGGAATAAATATTAATTAGTGATATATTAATATTATTAACTGCTATGTGCTTAACACAATATTGACATTTTTATTATAATAATTTTGTAATAGAAAATCTAAGAGAGGTTTTTTTGTCTCTTGGAGAACTTATTTCTGAGGCATATTCATCAGCAATGAAGGATATTTGTACTGTAACCTTAGGAAGAAATTAATTAATGCTTGCATAAGTCTACAGGAGGCAAAACTGGTGAGTTCTGAGTTTTCCCAGTATGTGATGTTTCCTATGAACTTTAGAATGCACTGCAAGGAGAAGAAAGGTATGTGAGGTTATTATTCATGTTAGCTGCTGCTGTGGCAGCCTGCCTTGTTCATGGTCTCAGTTATCTACAGTCGGCAAGAAGCAAGGTGAGTCCATGAGTACCGTGTGCTAAAGCATCTGGAGGGATGGAAGGAGGGAAGATGAAGAGAAAGAATACTCATTCATTTTTATTAAAGTTTTATTGGTACAATTTTTCTATTTTATCATTGTTCTCTGTTGGTACTGTGCCTAATTTAGAAGTTATTTTTTTTAAATCATAGCTATATGTGTGTAAGAAAGCATAACATATATGGGGGTTAGTACTTTTACTGTTGTAATGGGCTAATGCCTTCAAATATGACCCCAACAACAGGTCCTTCCTCCTTAAGTTGTTTTGTCGGGTATTTTGTTGTAGTGACAAGATTAATAACTAACACAAAGATGAACTGGTGTGCTTTTTTAACTTCCTTCCTTCCCACATCGCCAGGGAGGACTAACATGGAGTATAGGCTCAGGGGGTTAGAAATAATTCTGAAAACATGGGAAAAAGGAAAGGAACCAAGAGGAGGAGAATTCTAGAGACCCGGCAGAGAAGGGTCTGGACAGGCTGGCTTTGCCGTTTGGTCCCCAGTCAGCCTCCGTCATGCTCAGCTTCAGCATATCCCTGCCGTATGTCACTTTCCTGGGCCACACAAGCTCCTTCTTAGGCGGTTCTTACTCCTAGGACTTGGCCAGTACTGGGCTCAGATGTGGAGTGAAGCCAGTTGGACTTTGTTTCTGACTCTAGTGGAGCAGATACCAAACTATAGCAGACTTTTTTTTCAGAAAAAAATGTATGTATATCATCACCTGAAATAAGCAAGAATGAACACCACAGCCCAGCAGCCAAGTCCTGTTCTGTAATATCTGTCTCCCCTGTGGTCCCCTGAGCATCTTAGTTCCCTGCTGCTGCTCAGCAGGAGAAAGAGAGGGGAGGGAAGGGAGGAGAGAGAGAGGAGAGAGGAGACAGAGAGAGAGAGGAGAGGGGGAGAGAGAGAGAGAGAGAGAGAGAGAGAGAGAGAGAGAGAGAGAGAGAGAGAGATATGAGAGAACTAAACTTTTTAACTTAGGAAGAAATCCAAATTTATAACCGGAAGTATGGTTTCTCCTGCATAGAACCACATCAACAACACCGCATATGAAACATGGTTAGCCAGATGTGTTCACCAGATGTGGTTCATCACTAGAACTGAAAAATAAAGTCAGTGAGATTTTTATCTTTGAGGGTGATCTTTGTTGTTTTCTTCAACTCCTGTTTTAGTGCTGTGTTTATTAGCTTTATTTTTTGAGACAGGGTCTCTTTATGAAGTCCTGGCATTTACTCTGTAGACCAGGCTGGCCTTGAACTCCCAGAGATCCACCCACCTCTGCCTGCCACTGCCTCCTAAGGGCTGGGATTAAAGCGAATGCCACTATTCCTGGCTCTTATTTTTATCGTGCTACATATAAATCTTTATAAATAAAGCTGATCATATTTATTAAAGTCATTTAATTTTACAATACATATATCTACAGAAATAATACATAATGCATTTTATCTAATTAGTACGATTTATCTCTTAGAAGAAATGTTAGGTTTTCATCTTACTATATATTGAAATATCCTACATACCTAAAATATCACTTATTAGAGTCAATTTCTCTATTTTAAAGATTAATTTGTCTTTATTATACAATGCTATAATAAAAATACTTCCACCTAGATAAGTTGTAGCACTTGAAGTCGATCTGTAACAAATCAGGTTCTATTTAGTTTCTAATATGAAGGATAACTTCTAGAAGTCTAAAAATATCATTCTAAGCCACAAGCTTAAGGAAATCAGCAGTGTTCACCACCACAACATCAGAGTCCTGGGCTCTGCAGGTGTCACCCAGCACTGGCAGGTACTCTACACTCTTTGCAGGATTGCGCAATGTTTTGTTTTCTTTTACAATTTTATTTATTCTAAATTTGATAACCCACTGAGTGCAATTTGTGCTGCTATATATTCCTGGTTGTGGGAAAGGTTAGTATTCAGGCATCTGTACTGGCCTGTCCTTTGGGTTCTGATAGGATACGCCCTCAGCTGCAGCCACTAAGAGCACCACCTGTGCACATTCACTGCGTTCCCTTTAAAAAGGGCCCTGCCTACATCCCATCCTCCTCCTCCTCCTCTTCTTCTTCTTCCTTCTCCTCCTTCTTCTCCTTCTCCTCCTCCTCCTCCTCCTCTCTCTCTCTCCCTCTCTCTCTGCCCCTCTTTCATTTTTCCTGCTGCTACTGTCTCTGAGGCCATTCTCCCCCTTCCCTTACCCCCTTTTATGATCCCTTTCCCTAATTAAAAAAACCCCTCTGCTTGAACCCTGTCACATGGTGTCTTTCTCTCCTGTGCTGCTTTTCTTAAATTATAACAAGGACAGCAACTGGTACCTGGTTGTTGTAGACTTCTAAGGAAAACAGAGCCTACCTCTTCTAGAAGCTATTCATTTTCCGTAGCTGCTCATTTAGGGGTATAAGATTCTGGGACCCTCCCACCTCATGCTGGAAGCTGACTGGCTTGATCTTGTGTAGACCATCACAGTTGCTGTAAGTTTCTGAGTGTAATGGTCCTGTCAAGTCCAGAAGACAAGTCTTCACCCCAGTCCTCCCTCACCTCACTTCTGGCTCTTAAAATCCTTTTTAGCCCCTCTTTTACAAGGGTCGTTGAGCCTTGGGGAGGGCTGTGATGTAGGTGTCCAGCTTGTGGCTGGGATGCCACTGAATATTTGACAGTATTCTCTGTACTTTGATCAGTTTTAAGTTTCTGCACCAACTGATATCCCCTGCAGAAGGAACTTCTCAGATGAAGTCTGAGAGCTGCACTAGAGAGACATAATTTAGAGGGCAGTTTGGTACTATGTCCATTTAACAGAATAATAGTTCTCCACCTACCAGTTTTTGGCTATGTTTATAGTACCAGGCATGAGCCTCCTCCTGTAGAGTGGGCCTTAAATCCAATCAGGAAGCAGCTGGTTGGTTTTATAGCATTCATGCCGCTATGTCACTCATGAGCATCTCTTACACACTGGTCACTTATTGCAGTTCATGGCATTAATACCTGGGCAAGATTGTTGATGGCAGTTACCCGCACCCCAGAAGCCTGAATAACACCTTCCAGTATGATGAGAGCTAGCCTGAATGGAGGAAGCTTCCTAATCATTACTGATTTCTCCATGCCCTGAGACCAATGTGTATAATGTCTTTAGCTACCGGGTCTTACCATCAGGTTCTAGAGAGAAACCATGAACAGTGACGACAGCCTTTATTTTTTGCAAGTGTCTGAGGTTTCTCTGACAAACAACTCAAGGGGAAGTATCCCCTAGCTGATGTTGGGCTTTTTCATTGACAATAGTGATGGGAGTTATTGAAAGAAATTCTGTTATGAGATCATCTCAACATGAATGGAGGTTCTATTAACCTCACAAAAGAGGGTGTGCATGCCAGCATGGGTATTGGACAGTCTACCTGCTTGAGCCCCAGTGGAGGATTTGTTCGTCTCCATTTGGATGATATGCTGGAGATGAGGCTGACTTCGGTGACTGAGAGCCCAAGCAGAAGGCACAGCTGTGGTGCTACTTAACCCAGAGGGCAGAGATGCAAACCAGGTGAGACTCAGACCTCAGCTCAGAAATAAGAGCTCTTGCAGCATTGTGGGGTCTGGGCTGGGAAGGGCTGTGGGCAGGAAGATCTGAGAAGGGAGAGGTGGAGGGGTTGACTTGGGCATGAGCACTTTAGACTGCAATACAGGGCAGGCAATCACCATGCAAGCTTATGGGAAGGTTCAAGTCACCATCTATTAGCAGCCCTGAGTGACAGCACCCCGCTGAACTAGGAATCCCTCTGGACTTCCTAGCTCTCATTAGCTAACTTGAACCTAGAATCCCATGGAATACTGTGGCATACAACTGCCTCCTTCCATGGGGACAGAGGTCCTCAGATGATAATGCCTAAGGAGGCTCTGGGTCCTAGGATGCTGTTGGAGGAGTCATTTTATTGAGGTCATTCATTTATCTCCTGACTTGGTCTAATTAAACATTAGGATGGTCACTCAGGATCTGTTTATAGTTGAAGTGAGAGACAGAGTAATTCATGATACTTGGGTGGTGCCGTGATCTCTGGGCCTGAGGTCACGCTGCTGGTGGCCAACAGGATCCAAGGGCAGGTGTGTGTCTTTTCCTGGGCGAAGGCTACTTAGACTGTCTTGAAAAAATAAAACAGGCCATGTCTCTCTAAGTGACACTTGGGAGGAGTGTCGCAGGGGACAGCCATCTCCAAGGCTGCCAAAGCCCTGCCCCATGTCAGAGGCTGATAACACAGGCACAGGTGCGTGCGGACGTTGGGCTCTGGATGGAGTGGTGTGCTGGGAGTGGCAGCCAGAGGTGGGAAAGAGTTGAACTTGACCATGCTGGCTAGCACACTGAGGTCTATCAGTGAGTGATGAGTGGTTCTGGACTCCTCTGAGCCCAAGAGGGATGGGAAACTGTCCTAGACACAACACTAGTGACTGTCTACTGCCATACATGCCAGGTGGCATTGCCTACATACTGCATGTTTCTTGACAGGGTTTTCTCACAGCTCACATATTCAGGTCTCTCCACGTTTTACAACAGTCTGCTTGCCTTCCAACCGTGGACAGTTAAGAGATGCTCATGTGGTCTTTCAAAACATCAGAATGGGAGACGGAAATCGTTTCCATCCCTTGATTACATTAGCATTCTGGGCATTTCAGATTATGCCTCCCATTGTCTTTGAGATGGAATTCTTTGCCCAGGCAACCACAATGCAGTGTCTTTGTTAACATATAAGCTCTTAAAATTGGCAAGAGACCTCCTCCTGGTTGCCACACAAGAACAAGTCTATTTCACTGTAGGAGCCAAATTGAATTGCGTGGGTACCATGGTTCGGATGTTTGAGCATGCTTCTCGGCAGCTGCCTGTGTATATACTGTATAGTGACTACTTCTGCTGAGAAACTATTCCCCTAAACCTGAATACTTACTAAATGTGGGCAGAGCTAATTAGTTAACTACTACTAAAAGCCTTTAAAGAAGCACACAACATGGAAATGAACAGGTGTGGAGAGTAACCTTTCTCCCAACAATGTAACCATCTGCTAAAGAAAACATCTCAGCAACAGGACATTTGGTAAACATGAAGTCGCACTTCATAACCAGGAATGATGATTTTGTTGGCTTCTTTTCTTCAAACACAGCCATTGTAACTTGATAGCACTCAGTAGTTTAAATTTGAAAGCCACAGGATGAACTCTAAATGCAGAAAACACATCTCCCTCTCATCTTCTACCTTGGTCTCCAGGTGAGAGTGGCTCAGATGATGTCCCAAGTTTGAAGGAGCTGGAACCAGCAGTGCTGGGGATGAGCTTTTGCTGGATGCTAACGTGTCATGCCCTATATGCCTGGCTTTATGACTACCTGATGTCTTTGCGTAGCCTGGAATAGAGACATTACAGTGCCCTGGGCAGCTCTCTGAGGGGATAGGGCAGGTCAGCTGCCTCATCCAGCCACACAGTGACTTTGTACTAACTGTCCAAGTAGCCACATGCCCAGGTTTTCAGAACTCAGCTTCCTGTGGTGGTCTCTCTCTCTCTCTCTCTCTCTCTCTCTCTCTCTCTCTCTCTCTCTCTCTCTCTCTCTCTCTCTCTCTCTCTTCTATCTTCTCCTCTTCTCCTCTCTCTCTTCTCTTTCTTTCTCTCCCTCTCTCCTCTTTCCTCTCTCTTCTCCTCTCTCCCTCTCTCTCCTTTCTGTCTCTGTCTCTCTGTCTCTCTGTCTATCTCCTCTCTCTCTCTCCCTCTCCTCTCTCCCTCTCTCTCCTTTCTGTCTCTGTCTCTCTGTCTATCTCCTCTCTCTCTCCTCTCTGTCTCTGTCTCTGTCTCTGTCTCTGTCTCTGTCTCTGTCTCTCTCTCTCTCTCTCTTTCTTTTCAGAATGAGGCAGGGATCAGCCGCAGGTGCTTGGAGAGGTAACAGTGTTTCTTTATCAACAGTGGGGTTTTCACAGGTTGCCCTTGATCTCCAGGGAGTTGTATTTTTCTCTTAATGTACAAGGAGGCATCTGACAAGTCCACACAAGGGAGTTGTGGTCTCGTTTAATGACTCCAGGCAGCTGCGCAGTAGGTCTCCCGTGGGAGAGACCACAGACAGTATTGCTGCAGTTCCGTCCAGTGCAGTCCCAGAGGACACTGCCGATGTGTTGGGTAGCACCGTGAAATCAAAGCCAGAGGCTCCAAAGAGCAGCATATCGAGGGGGAGATCTTGTTGAAGGAGCATTCAGTGTCATCTGGAGTTACAGATGTTTCACACACTGTTTCCTACTCTCCGGGTGACAGGCGTGTCCCAAACCAGGTGTGGTATTGAATCTTCTCAGTGGGTTTGGCCTCTCCTCAAACTTTGTGGTTCTATGTTCTAATGTGTTCTCTTACAATCCCCCACTGTTGGTGCTGCAGGGATTATTTGGCGGATGAATTCTCAGGCTCCCTGGGTATCTGAGACTGGCCAGCTGCACAGTTGGGAGGGGCGTAAGGGAATCACTGATTCCGTTCCATGTAGATGAAAAGACTGTGACTGCAGCTGTGACCTCACACTGAGAACAGCACAGTGCTCAGCGGGGAACAGAAGACACAGATGCTCAGCAAGCTCCATAGCAGACTTGCTCACATTTCTGGTCCTGTTGAGAATCCTCATTTCTTCAAGACCATCTCCAAATTGCATAATTTCTTCTCTATGCGGTTGCCTTAAGTAACCGCACTTGCTTAGGAATCCTGCCGGCAAGTGGATGTTTCTATAAATAAAGCAAGGAAGGAAGGATGGGAAGAAGGAAGGAAGGAATCCCCTCTTTAGAGGGATGTTTTCCTTTATCTCCAGTTAATAACTCCTGCGTCCACACTGCTTTTTCCTCTAACAGGAAGTGCATTGTCTTCACACGGTGACACTTTGGCATTTGCCTCTCCTCTCCACTCATGTGGTCTGTGGCTCTTTCTGGTGTGAAATAACAATGCTTGCATCATGTTCTTAAGGACAGCATTGAGCCCCCTCACTAGCTCATACACTGCAAAGCCTCTACTTTGTCCCAGAGCAGTGTGAACTCTGCCATGTGGAGAAGGCTGGAGTCCTCTTTTGTAATCCAGATTTCTCAGAGTTGCTTTGCTGCGTTTACATTTCTTTGGGGATGAGCTATAAAAACTGAAGCAATTGTGGCCATCTGTCAATCAAGTTGAGTTTCTGTGAATCCATCTGCACATGGATTTTCATCCCAGTTCTTTAGTTATCTTCCTCCAAGGGGGGCATTTGAGCTTTGGCATCATTGGAAGATGGCAGTCTGGCATGTGCTAGGCAAGGAAGAAGAATGCTTTGAATGATATGGTGGAGATGATTGGTGTGAAGCCACTTCAGAACCATCTGCAGTAGAGCAGGTCAACTGGTCAACCTGCAAGGACACAGAGGAGGCAAGACTGGGGTCATCTGCTTTCCCCATCACCATAGCCTTGTCTGTATAACTACATGAGATACACTATGTGCTGGTTGTGATATAATTTCCTGCTCTTTTCATCCCTTCCCAAGAGGAAAGTGATGATTCATCTAATACAAACACTTGGAACTTGCCTCTGCATGAGGTAGTTTACACCAAGTGTCAAGTAGGAAGGACCAAATATCCATCAACCCTCTTCATTGTTGGAAAATATACTTTTGCAGAGAGACAGTTTCATGGAGTCCAGTGAGATTATTCTATTCTCTAATTCATACACTGCTTTAATCCTGCCTTTACTATATTCACATTATTTTTTGGGGAGGGAACATTTTGGGAGGAGGGTTACCTTTAAAAATTTATTTATTTTATATTTTGAGATTATAATATAATTAGATCATTTCCTTCTTCCCTTTCCTCACTCTAAACCCTTCTATATATTTCTCTTTGCTGTCTTTCAAATTCATGGCCTCTTTTCACTGATTGCTGAACACACACTCACACATACAAACATATATGCACATAGACACACACACATATATACACACACAAACATACATACACTCACACATACACATACATACAAACACACACATACATATACACAAACACACAGACACACATTCACATATATACACATATACACACACATAAACACCCACACACATACACATAGACATTCATAAATACATAACTATAACCTGCTCAGTCTATATAACATTACTTGTATATACATTTTCAGGACTGAGACTTTAGTTTTGGATAACCAATTGGTGTACTTTTCCCTGGGGAGAAGACTTCTCCGTCTGTCAGCAACCTTAGTTACCTGTAGTTCTTTGTGTAGGGTTGAAGCTTTGTGATCTTTCCTCATCCATTTTGGCATGTCTATTGTTTTCATCCTTGTTAAGCTCATGCTTCGTGTGTGCTGTTTAATCTTTCTGACCACTCTTCCACAGAATTCCCTCAGCCTTAGATGTGGGAGTGTTTTGTAGATGTATCCATTTGAATTGGGCTCTACAACTGCATTTTGCTTGATTGTGGTTTTCTGTGATGGTCTTTGTTGCAAAGAGGAGTTTCTTTGATTAGGAGTATCTTAGGGTTTCAATTGCTATGAAGAGACATCATGACCACCGCAACTTTTATAAAGGACAATTTTTAATTTGGGTAGCTTATAGTTTCAGAGATTTAGTCCATTATCATCATGGCAGGAAACTTTGTGGCATACAGGCAGGCATGGTGGTGGAGAAGGAGCTGAGAGTTCTACACCTTAATATGGAGGCAACTGGATGTGAATGGTGACACTGGGTGTAGCATAGGAGACCCCAAAGCCTAACCCCATGGTGACACACTTCTTCCAGCAAGGCCACACCTGCTCCAATAAAGCCACACCTCCTAATAGTACCACTCCCTTAGGCACCACTTCCTTTTAAGCTACCACAGGGGTTAAGAGCTTATCTGTGGATATAAGGACAAATGTTTAGAATGTAATTAGGAATTATGCTGGCTTAGTAAAGTGGAAATTAAGTTTTCCTCCCAGACCCATGATTCCTAGACCTGCATAGTTGATTAGGTTTTCAGTACTAGGCATTGCTTGCCTCTAGTTGAGTGGTTGTCAACAAGGTGTGCATGCTACTATTGCATCCCAGGGTTATTGGGCCATACTGATGGTTATTGTGGTTTATATGCATCAGAGCCGATAGAATGTTGGTTGCTTCCTTCATTTGGACGTTTGTAAGGTGTTTTCTGGTACAATGAAAGCTATTTCCCAAAGAGGCATTCGTGTTAGTTCCAGCTTAGGGGCCTCTAGGCCATGCATTTGATGTGCATGATGTCTTCAAGGCAAGAGCAATAAGATGCATATTTTGGGAGTCTGTTGGTCAGCCATGGCCAGCAACTCAGTAGAAGGCTTCAAATGCCTGGCATTAGGTTTTCTTAGGTGGGCTTTGGCTCTTGGAGCATCACCAGATCAGATGAGAAAAATCTCATTTAAATTGTATCTGTGTCTTTATACACAGATTTCAGGAGCTACTGTTTTTTTCTTCCTTTTTTGGTAGATAGTTCATAGTATGATTCCTTTTTTAGGCATCCTTAGTGTTATTTTACCCAAGGAGAGTTAGCTTTTGAGCCTGCATGTGGCAGTTTTGCTTGGTCATTTTGCTCTGATTGAGTTTTCCAGCTTCTCTCATGAGGGGGTATAACTAAGATTAGGAAATGTTTCTCTGAGCTTCTAGGATCAGCTGACAAGTGATGCCAAATGTAGACTCCTTTGCTTTTGGGAGAACTGGGTTATTGACTTGATATACAATGGGAAAGACCTGATGCTTGGGGAGGGTTGAGATGAAGGATAGCATAGCACTTGGTGGCTGATCAACTTCATAAACCCAAAGTAAATTTTTCACTTGCTCCTCTCAGGCATGTCATCAGTTATGATAGAGGCTTTGGGGATTGTGACACCTTGGATGTGCATCGTGTCATGCCCACCTTCCTTTGTGATGCAAAGTCACAATGGACATAATCATCACTCTCTGTCACCTTAGAAAGTTCATGTCGTCCATAATGAGTGTGATAGACACCTTGTGGTAGTCCAGCAGTGTCTAGAATTTTCTTGGGACTCTTTTGAAGTTAAAGATCTTAGCTGCATGAAACTCCTGGTTCTACCACATCACCTTCCCCTTCAAAGTGTCTAATCCTGCTGTAATATATGCTGTACCCAGAGCAGGCAATGACAAGAGGGCAGAGTAGTCTGCTTTCAAAGATTTGGTTAGAGTTTATAGAGGGATGGCTCAGCCATTACGAGTGCTTGCTTCTGTCACAGGACCCAAGCCTGGTTCCCAGCACTCACACTGGTTGGCTGACAACTGCTTGTAACTCCAGTTCCAAGGGGTATGCATCCTCTCAGAGACTTGCACACACATGCCTTTTATTCACACAGGCACACATATACATACATTCATGTAAATAAAAACAAACATTAAAAAAAGACCTTGTGTTAGACATTGAAGCATGCCGGTATGACCAAGCACATGATGAACTTTGTGAAATGACTGAGTGAGCCTGTTTGTTGGGAGATACAGCACTCAGGAAAAGATGGATCTATATTTAGCATTGCTTAATCTAGGAGTCTCTTGGCTCAATTTGCTAAACATTTATTAAGGATCTGCTTACTTGCCACTATATAATGCCAAACTCTGGAGTTGAGACACAGTGTGCTATGAGAAGGGTTGTTAGAGTGATGGAGACACAGGTAGTGGTGAGATTTCCGGGTTTGAGCTACAGCCCTGCCATGAACCGAGTGTAGTAATACATACCTGGGATTTCAGTACTCAGTGGGGCCAGTTCCAGGAGGATCAGGAGTTCAAAGTCATTCTTAGCTACTTACCAAGGTTAAAGCTGGTATGTGTTACATGAGACCCTGTCTCAACAACAATGTTCTCGATTGTGAAGATATGAGGTTGATCGTTATCATCATCTAAGAAATAATATAGAAGACATGATGAGGGAGAAGGTGAGAGCTGGAAAAACCAATTAATACACCATGAATGAGGCCAGCTGACTGTGCCTTTACAAGAGGACAGATAGAGATGGACAGTGGGGATAGATTGATTTTGATGCAGTGGTTCTCAACCTTCCTAGTGCTACGACCCTTTAAGACGGTTCCTCATGTTGTAGCGACCCCCAACTATAAAGTCATTTGGTTACAACTTCAAAACTGTGATTTTGCTACTGTTAGAAACCATAATGTGGCTGGGCGTTGGTGGCGCACGCCTTTAATCCCAGCACTAGGGAGGCAGAGGCAGGCGGATCTCTGTAAGTTTGAGACCAGCCTGGACTACCAAGGGAGTTCCAGGACAGCCTCCAAAGTCACAGAGAAACCCTGTCTCGAAAAACCAAAAAAAACCCCATAATGTAAATATCTGATATGTAGCATATCTGATATGTGACCCCGCAGGTTGAGGACCATTGTGTGAGTTGTGTGGGGTGCAGATTACAAGGGTCTCTCCACTACAAGGGTCTACCCAGGGAAGGCAGTGATGGCAGGTTTAAGAAGTAGCAAGAGGTCTGTTGTTTCAGGTTCAGATCTGCCCCTAGAGGCTCAGGAGGGAACATTAGGGTCAAAGTGACTGCTCAGATGCCATCTATCAGCTTTAATCAGGACAGCCTTCCCGTTGCTTGTCATCCTAGAGCCTCTACTCATCATTATTGCTAATGCTTTCCTTTTCTGAAGAAGAGATTCTGCTTTAGACAGGCAGTGAGTTACAGGGATGAGCTGACATTTCTTCATTACTGCTGTAACACAGCGATTTCCTTCTATACTAAAGAATTATTTCCATAATAACCCTGATTAATGATGACATGTAATTTTCTTGCCATTTCATGCTAATAGGGCCAAGTAGGACCTTTTATGATATGATTTGAAATTTCTAAAAGGGCCAAATCCCCAAATCTCTCCTGTAGAAATACTTGACATTCAGTAATAGTAATAATAACCAAGATGATTACCAACACACAGTACTTATTAGGTGCACATCAGTTCCCATGCTGTTGAGGCTGCTTACTGAGTGGCTTAATTTTGGAATCCACTTAAGGGTGGGGATGTTATTGTCCCCACCTGTTAGGGAAGCTGAGGCTTGGAGGGTCACTCATTTCCCCAAGTGACAGAAGCTACATTAGCCGAGGTGGAAGCTGACATGTGGTGGCTGCCCCTCAGAGCCCATGTCTTAGCAGGGAGAAGAAGCTGGGTGGCATTCACCTCCTCACTTCTACCTTGGCCTGTGGTCATAGCTTCTGCATTGGGGAAGTGGCTACCAGGCCGTTTTGCTCTTGTTGATCTGTCAAAAGTTAAAACTAACTAATGGCTGATTCTGGTGAAATACCAATGAGCCCATTTTCCCCATCCATTCCTCTAACAGAGTAAATAAGTACTTATGGAAGAAATGGAGTGTTTTAAACAAAACATGACTCAGGGGTTAAGCAAGAAAATAGAGAGAAATAATACCAGGAAGTGATCCGTGTAATTCTGCCCGAAACTGTAAAATCAAAAACATCAACCAAAATGTGAGAGTAGAGAGTGAACTGTAGTGTGTATTAGTGGAGCCATGAAATGTGATGAAAAAGGCAGTAACAGATTCCAAGTGTGGGCAAGTGCTGATGCGATGGCCCGGGGAAGGACTGTGGAGTGCTGCTTCTGTTCTCATGGCTATAGGGAGGGAAACGCAATTGAGGACATACACCATTACTGTTACTGATGCTCATTCCGTAAGCAATTGCAGCAGCACTAGAATAAGAATGGCTAACAAATTCCCCAGACTGAGTCTCAGAGGAATCCAAAAGCCCACAGAGGGAGCAGACTTTTCAGGGCAAGAGTAGACAGAAAATCCCTTAGGAAGGACTGGGTGTTTCTGTGCTGTCACCTGTCATAGTTTTTCTCCTGTTGTATTTTGTTCTGGAGACATGATCTCACTGTGTAAGACCATGCTGGCCTCATACTCACAGAGGTTGTCTTGACTTTGTTTTCTGAGTGCTGGGAAAGGTTTACACCCACTTTCCCATCATTCTATAAGACTTAACTGACTGCAGCTCTTTGTCTAGGGCTGAGGCCCCAGGAGATGTCCCCCTTCCCTATCAGCTTATCTATTGTGCCTTCCAAGTTCAGGTCTTGTTTAGACTGCCATGGTGATGAGATTTCACTCATAGGTGTAGCTTTTCTGACATTTCCAGGAGGTGCAATTTCACAGCAAACTTCCTGCTCCCTTGACTCTTATAATCTTTCTGCTCCCTTTTCCACCATGAACTCTGAGCCTTAGCAGTTGTGTTGTGGATATATCAGTTGGGGCTGAGCCCTGATATGTGTGTGTACTTATAGTATATATGCAATAACATTAAAGAAATAGACGCCATGAATTTGAGAGAGAGCAGGAGACCATACATGGGAAGGGAGAGGCGAATTGTTATGATAAACTGAGAGGGGGACCTTGGTGGATTCCATGGCAGGCAAGGGTGACTGAGGCAGAAGGATAAGCATGACAGACAGACAGAGCTGAAGTGAGTTTTATTGGAGAGGGAAGGAAAGAGAAAAGAGGCACAGAGACACAGAGAGGACAGAAGAGAAGAGGGAGGCAGGAGAAGTCCTGTCTGCCCCAGGGGAGAAAATGTGGGTAGGGGAGAGGAGGGGGTCTGTCTTTTAAAGGGGTCCTTTGCACCCACCTGCAGACTACAGTAGTCATGGAACCCAAGGCTGACCAGGGTACTGCCTGAGTGCATTCTACCGGGTGACAGGAGCAGACCAACATAATGTCTGAGACCTTACAAGAATGATATAATTATATTTTATTCCAATGATAGAATTATGAAAATAATGGAACACAGTTGCTATATTGTTTATATTTTCACTTTTCCAGTGACAACACATCACCCAGACGATGCCTTGGAAGCAAATATAGAGTCATTCACCCTCAGAGATTCTATTGTGGATGGCCCTACACTCTGGCTGCCAACACACATCACCAGTGTTTAGTAAATGGATGTGTTAATGCTTAAACAAACCAACTATTTGTCCTCTAGCTTAACTTCATAGTTACTATATCACCAGCAATATACCTTTTTTTTAGCCACGAAAATCAATATCCACTCAATGTTCTAGGGTTTCTTTATTTATGTTAAGTGTGGATAGAGACTGGTAACTAACCATTAGTCACAGGCTTCCGCTCAGATACACATTTTAGCAGCGAAAAAATAAAAGACAAAAGATGCTGCTTCAAGAACAGAAAGCCCAGATGAGGAAATGAAATGAAATGTACCAGAAACCCAAGAAGGCAAGGTTTTTGGTCCCCACAAGAGGAAGAAATTGCACTGGAGACAATAGATTGCAGCCTTGCATGACAGACCAAGCCTTTCCTCATTCCCACATGACTCTGGTTGATGATGGGTTGGAGCTGTAATACAGAAAGGCCCAGTGGATCCAAGAAGCTAAGAGACAGACAGTAATCAATATCCTCACAGAGAACCCAGTGCAAAGAAGGACCAATAAGCCCAACTCATACACCCTTACACACATTTTTGTGGAAGTAGAACATCCAGACAGGGGATAGCTACAAAGTTGTCCAGAGAGGAAAATCACATCATCTACAAATAAATCAAAAAAGAAAGGTTGTTCTCAAAATGTCAGTAGTGTAGTTGGGTACATAAAGAAAATGGAATAAAATATTCACATATTGGATGAAGAGAACTAAATTGTTATTTAAATTACCGTGATAATATAGTCTCAAATATTTTAGGTATATAAAAACTCATGACGAATCTCCATGAATCATTCATGAAAAATATTTTAGAAGACCCATGATAGCAAGAATAGAAATAAATCAAGAAGAAAACAACCAAGGAAATGGGACAATAACAAGAAGCCAGTCAGTTATGGGTACACTAGCCTAACTAAGCACTGAGTTCAGGAAGGCATGCCTACCCTTAGCATGATTCAGTTACCTAGAACCAAAATAATAATAAAAATGATGTACATTTTTGAAACCAGCAGAAGAGGGTTTTCTATGCCAAAAGGAGAATAAGAATAGAAAATAAGGGGGGAATTGCAAGGAACCTCACCCCACCCCTAGCCAAAGAACTTCAGGAAACCAAGGAATGCTGAGAGTGGGGGAAATAGTCTTTCTCAGGGAAGACACCCATCACTCCCATTAGTTAGCAAGTGGTCATCTCTGAAAATCATATACATATCATCAATACTAAGTGGGAAACAGGTTGTAATTATGTATGTAAGCACAGGTATATGGACGCGCGCGCAAACACACACACCAATAACAGATAAAAAGAGGCAATCATTTTGAGGGGGGAGCAAGGGGAAGAGATGGGAAGGTTTGAAGGGAAGATAAAGAATGGGGAAAGATGCATGTTTAATTAAAAAACAAAATTAAAAAACAGAATAAACCATGCATATCTTTTAGGTTCTTTCCTGTTCCCCAGACTCTCCGTCTAAAAGATATGCATGGTACCCAAGAGAAGAGAAATGAGGCAAGATCCTCTGAACAGATGGGGAACATGGCGAGGGGTGGGGGGGAGGGGGACCTGGGAAATAGAGAGGGGGAGAATTGGAAGAGAGAGTAGGTCATGGAGGAACAGGAAGGTTGACTGGGGGGGCTAGATAGGGGGAAGAGGGAATTATAGGTTAGAAGACAGATCAGGCACGATTGTGACCTCTAGTGATCTAAAGGGATGACACCAATTGGCAAGCTAAGCAATAGTGTAGAGACCACCTCGAATGCCCATTCCCAATAGTGAACTTGATGTCTATAACCATCCTGGAGCCTTCATCCAGTGACTGATGGAAGCAGAGGCAAACACCCACAGTTAAATACTGAACAGAACCCATGGAACCCAGCGACAGAGAGAGAGGAGCGATGAGCAAATTGGCAAAGAATGGGCTGGCAAAACCAGCAGAGACTGCTGATCCTAACAGGGGAGAGCTCTTGGACCCCAGACCGACAGCTGGGAGGCCAGCATGGGACTGATCCAGACCCCCTGAATGTGAGAGTCAGTGAGGAGGCCTGGGCTACCTATGGGGTCCTGAGCAGTGGGTCAGTGTTTATCCCTCGAATACTAACAGACATCATGTGTCCATAACACAAAGAGGGTTGCTCTCTCTGCCTGGACTCTTAGGGAAGTGCCTGGATCCTACCCTGAGTGAAATGATAGACTCTAGATATCCCCTATGCGGAAGGAATTGGCAATAGGGTGGGAGGATGGGGGGGGGAATGGTTGGGGGGTATGGGAGGAGGGGAGGGAGAGGGAACTGGGATTGACATGTAAGACAAGCTATTTAAAATTAAAATTTAAAATTTAACATGCAAAAAAACCCAGAATAAACATGGAAAGTTGAAAACATAATTGTTAGAATCAGTTGTAGTATGGGGAGATGGCTCACTGGGTAAAAGTGTCTGCCAGCAAGGCTGATGGCCTCAGTTCAAATAAGCAGAACCCACGTGAAAGCTGGCTGCACAGCAAACATCAGCAACACCAGCTGCTGCTCTGGTGAGATGCGAGTGCAGACAGGAGGGTCTCCAGAAGCTCAGGAACTGGCTTGTACACTACATTGTGGTCAGAAGACCTTCTCAGACAAGTGGAGAGGAAAGGGAGCACTTGAACTTGAAGGTTGTTCTGTGACCTCCAGACATCCACTGCAGTATTATGCCCATGATGCCTGGACCCCATACATAAATAAACATGTGTGCGTATGCTCATATATCACACACATAGGTACAGAATAAGCCATCAAATAATCATAATTGCAGTAATTGTATATGAGCTAAATACCCTACTCAGAAGTTGTATAGATTGAAGTTTGCAAAGGAGATATTAGAAGAAATGAATTTATTTTGTATCTAGACAGCAGAGACCAAACCAAAAAAAAGAAAACATAGCTAAGTTTAAGAAAAGCATGTGTGATAAGTGGAAGGTAGCCAGCATATCAATTTCCATATCTGACAAGGGTGGGCATCTAAAGAGAAAGACCATGAAGGAAAGATAAAGGTTTTATGTGGAGTTAGGAGACTCTTCACAACTGACATTCAGTTATGCTGCTGTAAAGAATCTAGAAAATAAAACCATAAGCCTATTGAAGTCAGGTTATGGCCTTATATGCATAAGAGAGCCACTGGGAAGAATAGGCAGATATTTGTAGTTAGAACACCTGTATTTTAACATGATAGATCAATGTGATAAAGCCAGAGTAGAGATGTTCCACTGGCAAATTAAGCAATAAAATAGATTTGAAAAATTGAACTGAGTGAAAATGTCAAAAGCTGGTTCTGTACGAAGATTTAACATAGACATTTGGTAAAATTGATGAAGTAATAAGACAAAATACATAAAAAACAAACTTGCTCACTGGAATGGAATATATAGGCATCTCATTACCTTGTAACTCCTTTTACAACCTTCAAGAAATCTGATGAGATTAGCAAGAACTTGCTCTGTGCAGTAAAGAATGGGAGAGGCCTAGGAACCCTGCTGTAAGGGAATGGGTGTGTATATAAATTTTTATTCTTTATTGAGAGCTTCATATAGTGTATTTTGGTCATATTTACTCCCTCCTAACTCTTCCTAGATCCAGTCCTTCCCTTACATGCAACTTCCTGTTTCTCTCTGTTTTTAAACCCAGGGAGTCCAATTTACATTGCACACATTTATAGACTAATAAAACACGTAGCCAACCACAACACTATATGATGAATGTATGACTGGTTTGGAAGGATATTTTGTAGATGAGAATGACTCCCAAGGAAAGATACAATGATACTGAGGATTAGTTTAAAGGCAGGAAGTAATGTGCTAAAATTAAGCCAATGCTCTCTCATTTATCTTAACTCATAGACTGAGATCAACTAAAGTCTTGGGGATAAACTTAAAGCAATGAGAGAGCATGGATGAGAAGAGAAAATAACTCCTAGGTGTGAATTGTTCTTCTGTCGCATTGACACACTTAAATTCAACCCCAACCATATATATTTGTAACACATTTCTGAGGTGTCCTCCTTGAATATTTGGTGGTAACTATCCCAATAAGAATAGGAGTGAGTGTCCATTTATGATCTTTTAAAAAATTCCAGCAGATGTTGGCATTGGGTGTTTGAAATGACTGCAAAACCAGCCAGCCAGAGTCATTGCTAAGCTCACCTGTTAGTGACCCTGCTGAGGAAGAGTTGGGACTCTGAGGTTTAGGAACCAAGGTTTTCAATCATCACTGGAGGCACCCCCTTTTCCTCCAGGGAGTGTGCTGGAACCAACAGAACCAGTCTTTAGTCTCTGAACTTACCCAAGAGTCAAAAACTTTGCTCTCTGCTGTAGTTGTTTGAAATCGCACATAGGTTCTATATTCTTCTCAGTCTACCTTCTACTTGTCTGAATATACATCTGTAAAAACATTGTGCTAGGTTTTATTTGTTTATTTTATTTTTTTATTTTTTATTTTTTCTGACAATAAATCATTTATTGCATTTTTTTCCAGTTTAAATTTAGATAAGAAACGAGGTTGCTTCACAAGTCAGTTCCAGGTCCCTCTCCCATTCCCTCCCCTCCTCCCGTGCCCTCCCCCCAGCCCCCCCCCCGTTATCCCCTCATTCCCCCAGGGAGGGTGAGGCCCTCCATGGGGGTGTCCATAGTCTGTCATTTCATATAGGGCAGGGCCTAGACCCTTCCCCAAGAGTTCAGGGTGAGAGTGCACCTCACATTGTTCTATGGGAGTCCAAAGTCCGTGTGTATACTTGGGATGGGTACTGATCTGCTGCCCAAGGCTCAATAGGTTCCCTTTGAATAAGGCTTATCCAACAACTAACTCCTTGTGTGACTTTTCCAAATTTCCAAATTCCCCCTACCATGTTTTTTTTCATTTGCAAAACAAAGGTCTGGACTCAGATGCATTCTATGAGGCTAAGAACATAATCTTGGAAATATTAAAGTCATCCATTTTTTTATTCTGTCCTGTGAAGTTTTTAGACAAATATTCAGTTCCATGTTGATTTGTACTATTGTCATTTAATGTAGAAACAGCAAGCTTCTGTGAGAACAAATGGTCTGACACTGTGAAAGGAATCCTAGATTGCACTGCAATGTTCCCTGAGGTCTCTGACATGCAGCTACTTTTGTGGTTGAAGGCTCTTTGGAAGCACTTGCTTAGCCACCTGACCCTGGCCCTTTTTTAATATTGATGGCCTGTCCTCACTGAGTTTCTAGACCGTTGCACATGGAGACATGACCTACTTGAGGCCACATTGCTAGATGGAACTTGCCAGTATGAAGCATGCACCAAACAAGAATGAAGTTAACTGTAGGGATTCTCCCAAGACACCCCCAGCCAAAGCACTTATTGGTTGAGTGGGCTTTTCACACAATGTCATATTTGTATGGAAATATGTATGGTAGGCTTTAATACCTGACAAGAAGCAATGTTGATATGCTGTCGCTGGCTCCCATAGACTCAAGATCATTTTTTCTTTGACAAAGCCTCACTCTGTAGCCACGGTTGACCTGGAACTCACTATGTAGACTATACTAGCCTCAAATCCACATAGATTCGCTTGTTTCTGGAGTGTTGGGATTAAGGGCATGCATTACTGTCTGGTTCAAAGGCTATTTTCCTAAAATTCTATAGTCTAAACAATATTAACTACTGTGTAATAATCCAAAGTCTCTTCTGGGACTCTCTTGGATCTCATAATTGTGCACCCCTCTGATGTGTCTCCTACAGCATACTCTTACAGAGTCTCTACAAAGAGTATGAGAGCTGACTCTACTCTGTGCTTGAAGCTTTCCTTGGTAGACATCCTAATGCACTGGCATTTCCAATATCATGGAATCTCTTTGGCAATTCAGGGGTCACCTTCACAGCTTCATGCATGGATAGCCTTTCCAGTTATCCTTATAGAGAACTGGACCCTGCCACAAACTGAATAGCTACAGTGGCCTTTGGAATCTTGGTGAAAGCCTCAAACGATCCCATAATTTGCATTTTGCATACCTGTAAAGGAAATGTCATATGTATGATGCTGTCAAAAGCTCCAGGTGTAGTCTGGGTCAAGTCTAATACAGATGTAGTGGCCTCTGCATCCTGTGGTGGTTGAATCTGCTGAAACATTTTCCCAGGTTATTGTTTTTAAGCAGAAGACATTCTGAGGCTTCTCAGATCTGTCTCTTCCAAATGAGTTTACATTTTTAAAATGAAATTTTCAGTGTGGCTGTTCTCTCTCATTAGAAACTTGAACAAGAGTAGTAGCCAGCCACAGTCTGAACTGGCATTATGTTAAAATCATTTATTTAACACTTTGACTAATGTTGACTATGAATAATGGAATTTCTCTGAAACATACATGTGCTCTAGCACACACACACACACACACACACACCCTAGAGGCTAGGTTTGAACTTGACCTTGACATCAGCATTGTTTTGCTTCATGTTCTCCATTCTGCTATTACTTGTTATCACCCCTGTCCCCCATGACCTTCAGCTGTGCCCTGATGTTCATAAAAGGTAATAAATATCTTACAGGTAATTTCAGATGTGACTGAGTTAGATAGTCCTTCATGGTTTCTTTATGACCCGCTAAGTAGAAATAAAGACACAGCAGAACGAATAAGACTATATTTCTGTGAAGCTACAAGTTTCCAGTTAATTACTAATACTCACTGTGAACATTTCTACTGTCCTGTGTCTTACTTTTCAAAAAAAAAAAGAAATAACCAGTATAATGTGGGATATGGAATGGCTTTCACATTTTCCTTTATATGGTGTTATTTAAAAATCCTTGAAATGTTCTTCTTTTGTAACAGTCTTGTGAGTATTACAGTATGAAGTTCCTTTTCAAACTTATTTCACGTACGAATGCTTTATACTCTCATTAGCATTAGTAGACTTTTAGTGGCGAGGACCATCTGTTGAATACAGAATTGTCAGTTTCCATGGATGGATTTAGAGTTCAGTTCACCATGAAAGGTAAAGTGTTCTTCATTTTTCATTTGTGATCATATCTTATCAGCCTTTCAATTTCCTAGACTCAGTGCTCAGGTCTTTAGCACAACTTTAGACTGTGCATGTGCTTGTACCTGTATGCATATTTTCAATAGAATTTATTTAGCTGGTTTATCCTCATGGGAAAAATGCAGGAAAAAGTACAGAGATCATTCGTGATCTCCATAAAAACTCCATGTACATCCCCCCCATTACCAACATCTCCTTATCCTTGTACACCCCACCCTCTCTCAACATCACCTGATTGATACATCCTGGAGCAGTGACAAAGTCACATTGTCATGTCATTCTCAGGCTGAATCCACAGTGGATATTTGGGTCACTTTATTTGGACATTTGACTGTCTTGGACAAGTGGATAAAAACAACAACATTACCGTGTCACACAGCATCGCTCCATTCCCAAACCTCCTTTGTACTGGTCCATCCCTCTGCTCCGTCCTCTCGTGTCTGGCACCACAGAGGTCTTAACTGTCTTTATAATGTCACACGATTAGAATCATGGTCTTTATTCTCTTCTGATAAGCTTTTTTCACTTAGTGATATGTGTTAGATTTTCTTCTCCTATTTGTATCCCCCCCACATCTTGTCTTATTGCAGTGGCTAAGATTTTAAGAACCATATTGAAAAAGAGTGGAGCTTGCTTTGGTGGCACACACCTTTAATCCCAGCATTCGGGAGGCAGAGGCAGGCTAATCTCTGTGAGTTCAAGGCCAGCCTAGTCTACAGAGCAAGTTTCAGGATACCTCCAAAACAATACAGAGAAACCCTGTCTTGGAAAACCAAAAAAAAAAAAAAAAAAAAAGCAAAAAGAAATAAACTCCTTACATTAAAAAAAAAAGAAAAAGAGTGGCGAGCGAATATTCTTGCGCCCAACTTTTCAGGGAGATTTTCTTGTGTGTGTGTGTGTGTGTGTGTGTGTGTGTGTGTGTGTGTGTTTCTTTTAAGACAAAGTTTTTCTGTGTAACAGCCCTGGCTGTCCTGAGACTCACTCTGTAGCCCATGGTGGCCTTGAACTCACAGAGATCTGCCTGCCTCTGTCTCCTGAGTGCTGGGATTAAAGGGGTGTGCCACCATATCTGGCTGAGTTTTTACTTCTGATCTGTGTAATGTCTACTGAAATTCTTTAAATGATTTTTGTATTTACAAGAAATGTTTTAGGAATGTGGAGATGGCTCAGTGAGAAAGAGTGCTTGCTCTGCAGGTATGAGGAGGTGAGTTCAAATCCCAGCATCCACATAAAATGCTGAGTATCATTGTACATGCCTGTAACCCCAGCATTGTAAGGAGGAGACAGGAGGGTCCTGAGAGCTTGATGATTGTCTAGCCTATGCACCACATGAAAACATCCATCACTGACTAAAACAAGGAAACAATGAGCTCCGTGTTCAGTGAGAAACCCTGTCTCTAAGCAGTAAGATGGAGAGTGGTAAGGATAGCTGGTGGCCTGCTCTGGCTTCCATCGGTGGATGTATTGGCTCATGCACCTACATACTCATGTGCATTTAACACACACGTTTTTGTTGATTATTTAACAAATGAAAACAATGTCTAACTTTTTAAGCTACTGGAGATGGAACCTAGGGTCTTATGCATTCACAGTTTTTCCAAACGATTTATTTATATAAATATGAATATTAATATATGGGTAACAGAAAGTGCTCCATTTAAAAGCCACTTTACTTATTTTTAAATTGTGTCTCTTTATTTGAGTCCATCTTCTTTCTGCTGGCTGTGGTAAGAGAAGTCATTCTCAGGGTCTTGCTTTTATTTGCAGGCCATGTGGCCATTCCTTCCAAGTCCTCTTCTTGCTGAGCCAGTTAGGATGGACTGGTCAGGTCCTTCTCTCTGCCATTAGCTTGCCACAGCACACAGGCAAGACCCTGGAGCTGTCCCTAGCTTACCCTGAGTTTCCCTGATGCTGCCGCGAAGCAGCGTTGGTCCCCAGGTCCAGATTCCACCGGCAGCGGATTGTTCCCTCTTGCCTTCATGCTTCGTGCCAGGCACAGTGCATCTGAGAAGGTGTGGTCTGAGCTGGGGGAGCTTTAACTGAGGACTTTGGTTTTGGTCCCCAATGTCCCACCTCACACAGCTCTGCTTCCAGCCCTGCTCAGCCAGTAGCCAGCATAGAGCCAGCCCCTGCCCACTCCTCAGTTCCCCTTGGAATGACAATTTCTTTTCTGGTCCACAAGATGTTTTCCTTCATTTGCACCCCCTAATCTCTTCAATAGCTTGTTCTCAGCCATCCTTTCAAGCTTGGGGGACTTGAAGTCTAAACTCACCACAGCACCTGTGCCAGAAGTCCAAGCTTCCTGACAGAGCAGTAGTGCGAACTCACTGCACAAACTCAAACCATGCACCACAAGGGAGATGAATCAAAATGAACCAGAAAATACAGAATCCCACTGCCATACTAAATCCTGGATTCTAGAAGATGTTTTGAATACAGAAGATCTTTCATGATCCATAACAGGAAGAAGGAAGTCTGTGGGGATTACTATGGGAGGAGTATTAGAAAGTCATGGATCTGGGCGGCTTATGGAGACATCACAGCTTCAGGGAAACCTGTACTCTGGTCAGTCTGCAGCTTTATGGGGGGGAGCCCTGCAATGGCTGCAGAGTAGCAGCAGAATAAATGGCTGGCCATCTAGCATGGTTTTATTCACCTATTTGTTCCAACCGTATTCACTGGCATCAGTACCCGGGAAGGATGAAGATAAAGTAGCTCCAAGGAAGTGTAAAGGACTTCTGAGACTCGTCTGCCCCTCTGAGGGAGCGTATATAAGACCATGCCACTGTAAAGTGTTCACTCATGTAAGAGACACTGATGTATCTAATGTGTGCCACGTTAGGAGACTCCAGGTGACAAGGGGGAGGCTCAGCCATCTTCTCCAAGGCCCTGGGGTTCTTGTTCAGGCATCATGTCTGCAGACACGTGTTTGTTTCTAGAGTCAACCACATGTCTTTAAAATTGTAAGTGTAAATAAAAGCCTTGGCCTGAACATACCTAAGGTTTTCTTTTCCATTCTTACCTTTCCATTCCTCCTTTCCTTCTTCCCCTTTATCTTTTCTTCCTTATTTCCCTTTCCTTCCTCCATCCCTCTTCCTTCTTTTCTCTATTTTTTGCTCCCTTCCCCACCCTTCCCTCCCTTCCTCCTCTTCATTTTCTGTCGTCTTTCATTTATTTTGCTTCCCTCCTTCCATTCCTTCCCTTTTCTACCCACCCCATTTCCATTTCTGTCTCTGATGTAGGATTCCTTCCTATTTATGGCTGATTCTGGGGTGAAAATCTAAGGAATGGCTGCCTGTCTAAATGCAGGCTCCTTGGGTCTAGGGTGCCAGAGGAAATGTCTCAGCTTTTCCCACCCATCCCGTGTTCTTGGTTACTGAGGTTGGTGAGACTCTCACTCTGAGGAGATCCCCCAAACTCAGAGATGAGGAGGCAGAGACAGAAAGGCCCACACCTGGCTCTCTTCCTCTAATAGCCCTTTCCTTAATTGGCTCCTTGAGATCCAGTGCTTGGCTTAACCTCCTCTTTACCACGGTTCCACTGTTAGCTTCAGTTGCAGGGATGAGTAGTCCTTGGGTAGAGAAAGAGAGCAGGATGAAGTAGTGGGATGGTCTGCAAGGGTCCAACCAGGTATGTCAAAATCCATCAATGGCACAGCTGAGCCGTCTGCAGAGGCATTCGGGGCTGGGGCGCTGGCATTCAGGGCATTTGAATCTCCCTCTGAACTCATCAGCATCTCAAGCCAGTGACATGTGCCTGTTTCTTTGTCAGCACAGTCATGGAGGGCTGGCAGCTTCAGTACTGTGCACAGATGAAGCCCTGAAGCACCCAGGGTGAAGACAGCATGGCCATGAGGTCAGACTGCATGTGAGTGACAGTTCTATAGGATGACTCCATTCATCCTCACTCAGAGCTGCTTCATTCTGTAGGAAACAAGTGGTTTTGACATTTTTCTTGTAAGGTGTTTGTGATGGCTAATATTGATTGTCGACTTCACAGGCTCTACAGTTGCCATGGAAACAAATCTCTGGGCATGTCTATGATGGAATTTCTAGGTTAAGTTAGTGGAAGTGGGAAGACACACCCTAAATGCAGGCGGCACTGTTTCTTGCTCAGGGAGCCTGGGCTGAGTAAATGACGAAAAGAAGAAAATGCAGTGAGCACCACCACCACCATCTCTTCTCAGTTTCCTGACTGTGGTATACTGCTGGTGTGTGTATGTCCACTACCCAGATGCAACCCCTGCCTATGGTGATATATTGCTTCTGATTCATTAAAGCTTGCCTGGGAGTCCAGGATGCAAAGCCAGCCACAAGCTATAGAGATCAGGGAGTGGTGATACACACATTTATTCCCAGTGGCCATAGAGCTGTGTGGTGGTACACACCTTTAAACATAGGACTCAGAAAACAGGCAGATGGATTTATCTGAGTTCAAGGGCTCATGCCTTTGATTCCAGCACCTGGGATCACATGCCTTTAATCCCAGCAATGGGGAGGTAAAGACATGGCTGGGCAGAGAAAGGGATATAAGGAGGAGGAGACAGGAACTCAGAGCTTTTGCCTCCGAGGATTTATGGAGACAGGATTGTCATCTCATCTTGGTAGAGGTAAGATCTAGTGGTTTAGCCATTTTGCTTTTCTGATCTTTAACTTGAAGCTTGAACCCCAATATCAGTCTCTGGTTCTTTTATTTTCCGTGTTACACCTGCCTGTGTGCACTGATGGGCTCAGCTGCCCGTGTCCATTACTCAGAGTGCTGGCTTTATAGGTTTGTTGGATCACCCACTTTTTCTGTGACCATGGACACACGAGGGTGAGCATGGAAACATGAGGGAAAACCTCCTGAATTTTATTTTTGAATAACTCTATGTATTTCTGTATGCTCTGTGCAGCACAGTTGAGTTTACTGAGTTCATACAGCCTCTAACCTCAGATAACCCCCCTTCCTGATGGCAACATAGCACATTTGCTTTCTCTGTGAATAAATGAGATAAAAAATTACCCAGCATCTGCAATGCTTGGGTTAGTACTGCCTTGCCTTCTTTCCCTTGTCTTTCCCAGAAGAAAATTAGTTTGGTGTTTATGCCATTGATTCTGCCTTTTGAAACATGCTTTTTCCTAAAGTAAGTCCTCTGCCTCATGGCGTTATATCCAAAAAGTATTTTATGGTTTTGATATGTGTGACCCTCAGACTAGGGTCCCTCAGAGAGTAAATAGCTAGGATCCCAAGTCTAAGACTCTGATTTGAAAGTGAGCTCTACACACTGTATTGTGTAACTCATCAGCTGCAGGGAGAGGGAAGGCTGGTTTCAGGTTAAACAGACCATGAGTCACTGTGTAGAGCTCCATTCACAGGGGAGATCAGGCCATGGTGCAAGGAATAAAACATGAACCAGATAAGATGTACAGAGTAGGATCCAGGCCTGGGGCAGTTGGAGAGTTTCTGGGGTGGGCACTGAGGGCAGAATCACAATTGTCTCTTGGAGAGTTGTCCCTGTGAGCCCTCAGCTCTGGCTCTCAGCAGCTTTTCTGAGTGATCAATTGCTGACTTGTACATTTGGCCACTTCAGAAACAGTAAAGGGCCCTCGGTACATCTGAAGGATAGGGACACATCATCTCATGCTGAGATTCTACTGTGGTTCATTAGAGATGGCAGCAGATGGGTTGTAGACTCTGTGGTTTAGATGGTCACAGTGACGTCTGATTTGTGCTAGGTATGGAAACCCTCAGAGTTCTGGGGTCTGTCCATTCTGTAGTCTTCTTCAACTGATATATGTAGAGTCAGGTCTTCACTGTTCCACACTTGGGCAGAAAGAGTACCCACTCTTTTTCCTACTTTGAACTGATAAAGGCCACTGACCTGGCTCTGTATTAGTACAAAATGGGCTACATGACATGACTTTGGCTCAGAAGTCATCTGTCAGTGAGTGACAATACATAAGACAATCTTATCTAGGTTGGGAACCTCATTTGGAGAGTCATTTCTAAGCCTTCTTCTTGCCTGTTATTTATGATTGGCCACCATTGATGAAACTGAAACTGATTGTTCTAACTCATCTGTCACTCAGAATCCTTTTTTATTATTTATTTTAATTTAAAAATTAACCTAAATTGTTAGATGTCATTATGGAATTTTAAAAAATGTTTTGTATATCCATCTCCCTATCCTTTTGATTCTTCCTTTCACCTGTTTCCTCTCCTCCATCATTCTCTCCATACTTTCCCCCTTCCTCTGTTCCCTCTCTCTTCGGTTTTCATGTTACATGGAGCCTACTTTCTTTTTAAAATATTTATTTACTGCATTAAATTTTTGAGCACTTTATACATGAGTGCTGTACTTACACACACACACACACACACACACACACACACACACATATCCGCATTTAGTGTCTCTTCCATGTGTACTTGTTTAGGGATGACAACTTGGGAGTGCATAACTCATCAGAGGCTTATCCCTGGAAAAGACTAATCCTTCCTCTCTCAGCAGCCAATAATTACAGCTCTTCATCTAGGAGTAGGGCCTTGTGAGATCTCCACCATTCATGTGGGTTTGTCAAATAGTATTGACATTGTTCAGATCTTGTTTTGGCAACTACATTTTTGAGATATCATGGGTGCAGCTTCCTTGTCATATATAGACACTACCTTGCAGCATGCATCCTGGTCTTCTGGTTCTGACAACTTTTCTGTTTCCTTTTCCTCAAAGGTCTGAACCTGAGGAGGAAAGATGTATTGTAGATGTATCAATGGGACTGGGGCACCATAGCCAGTGTTCTCTGCATTTTAAATGGTTTCAGGTGATAAATTTGTGTATTGGTTTCTTTTTGCTACAAAATGAGCTTATTTGATGAGTGATGAGAGCTACATTTAATTGTGGGTGTAAGGATAAGTATGCAGAACTTAGCTAGAAAAAACACTGGCTTAGGAAAGGGTCCATAGTAGATTTTCCTCTAAGATCCATGATCTCAGCAGCCATGGGTAGGTGGAAATGGAGTTCTTAATTGGCCTAGATAATAAAAACCTGGAGTCAGATATAGAGGAGCATGCTGAGAGATCAGAGAGAAGGAGGAAGCCACCACCACACCTTACCTCCTGAGCGTCTCAGCACACAAGAGAGCACGTTCCTGTTTCTCCCTGCTTATATCCTGTTTCTGCCCAGCTACCTCACTCCCTCTCTGTCTGTGCAGACCTCCAGGCCTCTATGATTAGCTAGTGGCAAACTCCATTCTCTGGCCTTCAGACAGGCTTTATTTGTACAAGCAAGGTATTACCACAGGTAGTTGACTAGGTTTATAGCAGAGGCTTGAATTCCCTCCTACTGAGTGGGATGTTGGTTTCCCCTAAAGTGAAAGTGTTACTATTGCACCCTCGGGGATATTTTGCCATGCTGGTTATCGTGGTTCATAGACTTTATAGCTGGGAATAACTGTTGATTGTCTTTCTCCCTTAGTAGCTTGAATGGCACCTTCAGACATTCTGAGAGCTCATACACATGGAAAAGGCTTCCAGTCAGTCCAGCTCTATTCTTCCAAATTGTCTGTGTAAAGTGTGAGAGATCTTCAGCAACATGGTCTTACCTCCAAGTTCAGGGAGTTAACCTCAGGCAATGGCAATAGCCTACATTGTTTTAAGAGTCTCTTTAATTCACCTGATTAACAACTTGAAGAGAGGTTTCCAATTCTTGGCACTGAGTTTTTCACAATAGAACATCTCAAGATGCACAACTTGTTCAAGGCTAACTCTGGAAGTCAAGAAGGGAAAGGAGGGCGTCTAGTTACAGATGGTCCTCTAGGAGCCATGCCTGGGTTAATGTAAGAGCACTGCACCCTTTAGTATGGTTCATTATGTCAGGTCATCAATCAGATGTCTTTGTCTTCAGGATGGAAGCTGTGTCAAATTCCCTGGGTCCTCAGATCCTTGCTGGTTTTTGTACCTGGAATTCAGTCTCAGTAGCTCCTGGTTGTTGATGTTGAGGGATGGTACTCGGTACTGCTATTTCTTTGTTTAAAAATGTATTTGTGAACAACGTGACTGAATTCCCCCCCAGGGAAGTCTGAAGGATCTTATGATTTTAAAATAAAGAGACATTGAACCTGGAGAAAATCAAAATGAAACCTCCAGTATTTTGAAACATAGGGAGACAAATAACTCTAAGTCCCCACAGAATTGAACAAGCAATCTTGGTATTACCAGCCTTCTTCACAGAGGAGACTAGAGTAAAGTTCACAGTCCTCTGAGTACTTTTGAAATAAAATTTCAATGTTTAGAGACCGAACTTGTGATACTGGAGAAAGCAAGCTTTTCCTGCCTGCTGTGACGGAATGAAGGTCAACAGAACTCTCCAGATAACGTGTTGCAGATAGCTAATGTCTTAGCAAAACTGATCCCTGGGGAGCAACTCAGAGCTGGAGCCATTGTCCCTGAAAAGATATTTCAGCATGAAAATAGGTCATTGACAGAGAACTGCTATTGCTCCACATGTCTAGTGTCACCTTCCCAAGATAGTTGGTTCATTTGGATGCCAATGCACACCAGGCCATGTGGATTGAGTTTAGTGGGGCCTTCATGATGGTGCTGGCTCTTAGGATCCATCTAGACCTATGTTCATGGTCACAATGTCCCTACTGTGCTCGGGTCACCGGTTACTCTGGACTGCATACTCCATCATCCTTTACTACTGGCCTCCACCAGGGACAAGTCCAAATCCAGTTGCTAAATTAAGTTGCATTTTTACAGAACAATTCATATTTATCTAAGCAGCACAGGTTTAGTTATCTAAAAAGTCCACACACAAAGTGAGTCACACTGCCTCCCAGAATGTGATAAATGGGGCCTTTGAGGCACAAGGAAACAAAACATTAAAGAAACAAACCCTTTCACTCCAGGCTTCAAAATAGAATACAGATATGTTTAAAAAACATAGAAGCAGTAAATTAAGAGATCTGGCATACTGGTGCTCAGCTTGAGCTAATAGAAGATAAGGTTATTAATTAATAACAGGAGATAAAGACATAATTACTTATACATGATTTTTATTTAAACCATGAGAATGGCCTTCACTTAATTTTGAACCCAGCAGGAAATGATGCTTAGTTTACACTATAAACAATGGTGGTCCTGTGGTCTGGTTGTTGTCAAGGTCTTCAGAGAGGAGGGCTGGAGAAATTTGGGTCCCAGCACAGCATTCATTTCTTTTGATGCGTTCCCACAATATGATTTGCCTTTCTGATAACCTGACATGTCAATTGATCTGCTTCCTAACACTCAAAATGTTTGTACATTTAATGGTTGTTTCTTAAACAGCCCTACATGAAACTACATCTATGGGTGTCAGAACTAGGAATCACCCTTACCTGTCACTTATGTTTTCCCCGTGCCCTGATTTAGTCCAGCAATTGATAGACTCATTGGGTAATAGCACCTTGACAACCATGAAGTCACGGATGCCCAGTTCTATGCCTATACCTCTGTTTGACACCATGAGAGCCATCATGATCAACAATAGAAGGTTCTAGAGAAAATAGATGATATGCAATCTATCAGCAATAGAAGGTTCTAGAGAGAAAGAGGAGACCAGAGATGGGGAGAATGCAAGACACTCTTCTCTGTCAGCTTCAGCCCTGTCATGTCCAACCCAGCATAGCACATTACGATTGGAGTCTTCCCATGGAAAGAGCACATCATTACATGGCTACTTGTCATCTTAAAACACTTGTGTGTGCTGTAGCATACCTTTGTAGAGACCCCAGCACCTTGGAGGTCTAGATTGTGGTTCATTGGCGACTCCTCTGTGTGCACACACACCCTCATCTGGAGCCACAGTTTTAGTCGTGTGAGGCACTTTTTCCAAGCGTCCTGGTATGTGACCCCAATGGACTATATTATTCAGGCATAAGAAAGAAAAAAAATCATATTTTCAGGAAAATAGATGAGAATTGAGATTATCACCTTAAGTGAAGTAAGCCAGAGACAGAAAGACAAACGCCACATACTTTCTCCCTCATGTGGTCTTAATAAAAAAGACACAAAGGTGTAAGTTTAGGGATTTGGAGAGGAGGTTCAGAAGGGAGGATAGCAGAGTGGTGAATAGAGTTCTCAGGGTGTGTTATATACATGGAGGAAATTGTCTGAATGAGACATTACTTTGTACAGCCAATACACACAGTAAATCCAATCCACAGTGCCTTATGAACACAGTCATGCTATCCATGAACAGAAGAAGGCCTGCCATCCATCTGCAGTGACACAGGGATGACAGCCTCCCATGTTTTAATATGTTTAACTCCAGCCTGTACCCGTGTTCCCCTCAGGTCTGGGGGAAGATGGCTGCTTTGTTTTAGGATGCCCTTGGTGCTCTCTTTCTGTTTTTCTATGTATCTAGATGATTCTGTATTTTAGCCTTCTGTGATAGTCTCTCATGTGATGTCTTCTTCCTGACTGATACAGCAGCCATAATACCCAATCCCGAGTCAGATTGTTATCATTAATTTTATGGATAATGAAAATGTCACTTAAAAAACTGCACACAACTGGATTTTCTATTTGCTACAAAAGAACCAATATGATTCAAAGTGCGAAAGTGTGTCACTGAAAACTCAGGTCAGAAGAAATGGCAAAGGGATGCGCTGGCTCATTAAGTCAAGTGGCTGAGCAAACACTGGACCCTTGAGCTATAGGAGATGAGCTGGGGCTGGGGACCATTGTCCTCAAAAGACATCAGGGCATGGAGAATAGTCACTATCAGGAAAAGCTATTGCTTCAAAGGGCCTGACCCTGTTTCTATCTCCACCAACCTAAGGCACTTGGACCAACTGGGAATAGTGGTAATCGTTGCCCTCCAGCATGGCTGGATCAAGCAGCCCAACATCTGTTATTGTGTCTTAATCTTGTTTTCTCCATGCCGTTTCTGCTTCAGTCTAGGTAGCTCTTTCTGGCAATATCTAGCTTGCTAACAGCACTCTCAGCTGATTCTTTTACATTCATCAACCCAGCTGGGAGATACTGTGTATGACGCCAACATCCCAGCCCTGACCCTAGGAAACATACACTAAAACTTTTGTGAATCCTGTGTTCTGATGGTTTAGGGTCACACCAATATACCTGCTTGGGGAGAGGGAAGCAGAATCATTTTCACCAAAAATAAATTTACCAGTTGTGCCTGTGGGTTTCCCAGGCATAACCCAGGTTCTGTGAGGAGATGGGAAGGAAACAAATGTTGACTTTTAAAACCAACAGATGCCCCTTACAGCACAAGCTGTGAAACAAGGAGAAATGCATGAGAAGGGCCATTACGGAGCCTGTCCTGTCTCCCTCAGGACCTGAGTTAGAGACATGGAAATTCAGTGTCTTGCTGCTGTGTCTTTGGACGTGCCCGATGCTCCAGTTTACGACAGATGGTGGAAAACAGGAATCAGTCATTCAGCTTGGTGTAGTAGTGGGCAATTGTAGCTAGAGGCTTCTGTCCCACCAGGTCCCAAATAAACACACCGACACTATATTAATTATGAAACTGTTGGCTGATGGCTAGAGCTTCTTACTGGCTAGCTTAGTTATTAATCCGTGTCTATTAAACTATGTATTGCAACAAGGCTGTGGGTTACTCATCATCCAGCAGGTTACTCTTTTGGCAGCATGGCGTCTCTTCCGGCCTCCCCCTGCCCTTCTCTCCCCAGCCTTCTCCTGGTCTGGTAGCCCCACCTCTTCTTCCTGTCTGGCTATTGACCAATCAGTGTTTTATTCATCAACCAACAAGAGAAACATATGTACAGAAGGACATCCCCCATCAGGTGTTTCTGGTCATCTGCTCTGATGGACAGGACCTTTCCAATCTGTCTGTCTTTCCTTCTGACTCTCCTTTCACAGGCATCAGACATTCACAAAACTGGCCATTCTGCCTTTCCATCCTTGTTCTTCATAGGTCTATTGTCAGCTGATGGTGTCTGGGGGAAAGGATAGTCATTTTTCTATGGGTGTGTGCCTCATTGGATGGCCCCTGCCCATGACACACAGGTAGCACTAATTGAATGAAGTGAAATGTATTGTTTTAAAAGAGGAAAAGAATTTGGGGGAGGGATATGTTGGGTGAGAAAAGTGGTGGATATGCTCGCAATACATGGTATACATGTATGAAATCCAAGGAATAAATTAAAATCCCAAATGAGTTATCTAATCTTAAGAGGTCAGCCCAAAACATATGTACATATGAGCAACCCTAAGTGTACATGTATATATATATATATGTGTGTGTGTGTGTGCGTGTGTGAGTGTGTGAGTGTGTATGTGTGTGTGATATATGTGTAGCAATAGTAATTTAAAAAGAGGTCATGGATTTGGAGATGTGGTACTTAGAAGGGGTTGATGGGGGAGCAGAAGGAAGGGGATAGAATGTAAATACAGTACTACTGTATGAAACTCAAAATATTAAATTAAAAGTCCACAAACAGAAAGGAGTCTACTTTAAACATATGATTGATGAAACTGAAATCATTAAGAGTGCATAATAAAAAACTCATTATTATAAAGTATATTTAAAAACTCTAAGGGGGTGGTGTGAGAGCGGGTAGCAGAGCATAGAGGGGTGCCTTGACCAGAATGTATTATATATATGTATGAGTCTGTCTGAAGAATAAATTGTTTTGAATGGATTTCATGGGTAGACTGGTGTGGGTGGGGTTGGGAGCAGGAGGAATCAAGTTAAGGGGAGGGAGAAAATAGTGTGAGAAATGACTGGAATTGGGGGCATTTAGGGATGAGCTGGAGACCTAGTGTAATAGAAACTCCATGGGATCTATGAGAGTAGACTAGGGGGAGTTCAGGGAGTCCGTCAGAGGAGGGGGATGAAGGATTAGAGGAACCAGACAGTCCAGGGGCACCATGAGAACAGTCCACAGAATCAACTGGCCCAGACTCATGGGGGCTCAAAGAGATCAGGGAGCATGTATGGACCTGACCTAGGTCCTATACATGGATGTTGTGGCTGAGTAACCTGGTCTTCTTGTGTTACTCAAAACAGTGTGGTGGGGGCAGTCTATGACTCATTTGTCTGCTTGTGGGATCCTTTTTCTTCTACTAGGCCACCTTGTCCAGCCTTGATATGATGTGCCTGGTCTTATTGTCACAATATTATGCCATATTTGACAGTACACTGGAATCTGATGATTAAAATTGATCCAAATGAAATGATGAAACAGACCCAAAGGTGCCAATGAGGTCACAGCTCCCATCTTATTCTAGCTCCACCTCATTAGAGCAATCAGTGGCAAGAGCTGGAAATGTGCTCGTAACCATTAAGATGCAAAAGTCCACTCTCTAGGCAGGAAAGATTCAGAATGCTTCTCTGCTATGGCCATGAGGTTCTGCAGCCCGGTGTCCCCTGGAAATCTGTTAGTGAAAAGTAAGTGGTCAGTAACTCAGTGAGACTTCACACTGCCATGCTTCACGTCTGCTGCACCAACATCTCCATCGTTTCTTTCCCTGCTGCCAGGACGCCCGGTGATGATTCAGTGCTGCGTTCTGCTGTCATCAGCAGTGTAGAGGGTGAATGAAGGTATTCCATAATAAGTCAGTCTGTAATATCATGTATCATTTGTCTTTATGAATACCTTGTCAAAGCTTTAATGCAGTGTGGCAGATATACTGGGTGCATTTGTTTAAGCCCAGGCTCTAGAGTGTATTAAAGGAAAAGAGCTCGCTTGCCTTTGTCTCTTGTTTCATTGAAATAATCCTTAAGTTAAAGAATATTTTATTTTGTGTGTATTGATGTTTTACTTGCATGTACATCTGGCATCACAAGCATATAGTACCCATGGAGGCCAGAGTGAGTGTTCAATGCCCTGGAACTTGAGTTACAGAGAGCTGAAAACTGCCATGTGGATACTGGGAATCAAACTGGGTCCTCTGGAAGAGCAGTCAGTGCCTTTAATCTTAAAGTATTTTAAAAATATTGCATCTAGTTAGTGTGTGTGTGTGTGTGTGTGTGTGTGTGTGTGTGTGTCTGTGTGTATGCACATACATATGTATGGTGGCCGTCAGGGAATAACTTGCAGGGCTTGGTTTTCTCTTTCCAGTGTGTGAGTCCCAGGGGTATAGCTCTATCATTAGATTTGGCAGCAAGTACCACTTGGCGATCTTACCAGCCCCAGTTACAACTTTTTTTCTCTCCCTATGTACAGGATCTTTCTAAGTCATTACAAGCTCTCCAGTGGCATTGGTTTGTGTGTGTGTGTGTGGTATTTTCCCTCATTTTTTTTAGTTATTTCAGAATTTCATACAGTATATTTGGTCACATTCACCCCCATTCTTCCAACTCCTCCTAAATTCATTTCACTTGTCTATCAACACTACTTTGTGTCCTTTTTTATTTTTTAAAATTTCATCTTGTATTCCAGCCATAGTTTTCCACCTACCCTCCACTCCTGCCACCCTTCACCTCCTCCCAGCCCTTCCCTCATCCACCCCTTCCACAGGGTAAGGGCTCCCAGGAAGGGTGGACAAAGTCTCATGCACCAGGCTTTTTGTTTTTTAAACCACACTGTTCAGTTTCTGCTGCCCATATATACTTGAGTATATGGCCATCCACTAGAGTATGGGTGACCTTCCAGGGGCTATGCCTTTAAAGAAAACTGTCTGTCCCTCCCCCAGTAGCTATCAGTTACCTATAGCTCTTCCCCTTGGGGTGGGAGTTCATGCCTACATTTCCTCTTGCAGACCTTGAGTCTGTGCAGGTTTTGGGAATGCTATCATAATTATTGTGAGATCATCTGTGTTATCGCCATTCTATGTCTAGAAAACACTGTTTATCTGTAGTCCTATACTGCCTCTAGCTCTTACAAGCTTCGTACACCCTCTACTACAATATTCTTAGAGCCTGTGAGGAAGGGGCATGATGTAGATGTCCCATTTAGGGCAGAGAACTCTACAGTCTCATTCTCTGCACATTAACCAGCTGTGGGTCTCAGCATTAATCACCCTCTACTGCAAATAGAAACCTCTAATAAGGGCTACGAGATATATTGATCTATGGATATAGTGATACATTATTAGGTTTAATACTATGTCTGTTTAGTAAACCAATAGTAGTAGGTTCTCCCTTAGGGCCTAGCATGTCTAGCCTCAGATTTTTGGTTTGATTATGGTGCCAGGTGTGAGTTTTACCTTGTGGACTGGGACTTAAATCTAACCAGAAAGTGATTGGTTACTCACACAACGTTCATGCCACTATTGCACTGGTGGCCATGTCTTTCTTCTCTGGTTATTGTAGTTTACAGTGTTCACAGCTGGGTGAGATGGATGATTACCACCCACCATCTGGTAGCATGAAAGCATCTGTCAGCAATGTGAAAGCTAGCCATTAGGGTTGAAGCTTCCAGGTGAGTACATCAGCAAGATGATAAACATCCCCCTCAACAAGTTTGGAACTTTTTCAGTGTAAGTGGGTAAAATGTAGAGTGAATGTTTTCTCATTGTTCTTGTCGTTTACTTGTCTTATTAAAATCTGGGCAAAGTCTTTAAACTCTCAAATTTTTCATTGATTTGGTATATGTGGGAGAAAAAAAAACCTGTGTTTCTTAATAGTTGATTCCCTACTGATAGCATGACCAGTGGTACATACCTACCACCAGACATCAGGTGCCTCCAAACTATGCTGTAAGTGAGTTGTGTACTCTTACACTCATGAGTGAGTTTCTGTGATGGTTGTCACACAGCTGAGCGAGGGGGTCCTTTGGGTCACACAGATTATGAACCAGAATATTTCTTAGAAAATGCTCTCAAGGGTTTGCATCATAGCAAACAGAGCTCAGAGATTTTATTTCATGAGCTTTTCTATAGCTCTTTAATGATTCATCTGTTGGTATTTAACATGATTTTAATTGTCATATTGGCACTGTGAGAAGAGCTGGCCCAGACTGTCCTTCTCATGCAAATTGTTTTGTGGATTCCTAAGTCATGTGCACATTAGTGAAATTTCCCAGTATTTTAAAGACACATTCCAATAAGGTAAGGTATAGTTCAATCACCAGTTATATGACATGTGAATTATGTAACAATTAATATCCGTAAAAATGGTCTGTAACTCGTTACTACAGGCTCAGCTTTCCTCAGACCACAGTATGAATGAGAGGAAGGGAGATGGTGGTGGAGGGACTTTTAGTTTCATTTTTTGTCAGCTGTTTGTAGTCTTACTTAGAGAACTAGTAACCTGGATGTTTACCCAGCTCTACACAATTTTCAGTGATAATTTGGATAACACAGCTTTTTTTTCATTGTGTACTTTTTATGTAACTTTTTAATATAATTCTTATCTCATCCATATACTTTAGTTACAGATATTACAGAAGTGAAACAGTTGATACTTTGCTCTGATGGGCAGACCTAGAACCCTTCCTTTATTCTTTATTATGTCGATTCTTATATCCCGTAGATCATTCCTTAGCTCATCATGACATCAGGAAGTTGCTTATGTAGGAGTGCAGGAATCTTGTCTCCCCTTTCCTCTGTGCTCATCACTTTTTAGGATGACATAGAGATAAGATGGGATTTTTTAAGTCTGTGTTTACATGCATAAAGAATCTCCATGGAGCTCATCTTAATACTTAGCAGAAAGCTCTTCCCCTTTCCATAAAGATGCAGAATCTCTGTTCTCATCTAGAACAGCAAATCACAACGAACATAAAGTGAGGTGTATGTTGAGTTATTACCTATAACATAACGAGATGAGTACCTGGTACAAAGACTGGGAAGGCAACCAGATGATAACAGTGATACTATGTGCCCAGAAATCATCCTTCAAGACCAAGGATCAAAGGAATGGCGTCAACAAATGAATCATGAATTCTGTGTGATGAACTCAGTAAAGCCAACAAAATTAAATAGTTCTATGTGGTGTGCAGTATCCCTCCCAACCAAGATCTCTATGATTTTATTGTAATTTATGGAGTGTGTGTATCTCTCTCTTTCTTTCTCTTTGTGTGTGTTTGTCTCTCTCTGTATCTCTCTGTGTGTCTGTCTGCCTCTATGTGTGTATGTATGTCTCTCTCCTTCTGTGTGTATGTCTCTGTGTGTGTCTATCTCTCTGTGTGTCTCTCTATGTGTATACCTCTGTGTGTATGTCAGCTTGTCTCTGTGTGTATCTGTCTCTGTGTGTCTGTCTCTGACTGTATGTATGTCTTTCTCTGTGTGTCTCTGTATGTATCTCTCTCTCTCCCTCTCTCCCTCCCCCCTCTCTCTCTCTGTATCTATATGTGTTTCTCAATCACTTTTCACCTTATATTTTGAGATGAGTTATCCCTCCCTGAACCTGGAGCTTCCTGACTCTGCTATGCTGAGTGTCCAGTAAGCCAGAAGTTTCCTCCTGTCTCTGCTGCTTCCATGCTAGGATTGCCAGCCACACCTCTGAACCCAGACTTTTACATGGGTGTTGGGTCTTAGAACTCAGGTCCTCCTGCTTGTTGTGGCAAGCTGAACCATCCTACCAACCCCTTATAAGTAGATGTTTTAACTGAAAACAAGATGTGCTTCTGGAGTGACAACCTAGACCCTGATTGCTCACCATGGATCAATTACCTGCTAAACGCTCCGTTTGTTTTAATGATGTCTTTTATCTACTATACTGATCAGGGTCATCTGTATACTGTTTTCCCATCACCTTAATGCCACCGTAAGACACATACCAGATGTATAAAAAAACCAAATACTGATTTGTTATGATGTCTTTGTCTTTAAATGGACATGTGATTAGCTTGCTATCTGTTCTACAACTCACTGGATCATAGAAAGAAGGGGAAATTTATGTGATGAGATATAGAGCTCATTGAACAATAACACAAGGGTTTATGCAATTGTAGAAATTGAGATGGAAAGGTGAGTGGGTCAGCTGTAGAAAATTCTGTCAAGAAACCAAGTGAGATAAGACAAAGGTGTGACAGGTGGCCTGTGTGACATGAGTCATTGGTGAGCTTTCCTGCTGTGTGTCAGTGCAGTGTAGGCAAGTGATGGGCAGAGAAGATCCATAGAAATGAGAACAGAAATGAGGGGGAAGTGAAGAGGAACGGATGCTCTAAGGGTGCAGGGAAAGGGAAGGAAGGCTCAGGTAGGGGCAGACTCAGTGAAGGGCATATTTAATATAGAAGGATGCATATAGACAAAAGAAAACAACAGAAAAGTAAGTAATATGATATAAATTAAGTGATGTAGCATGCATTAAGCAATGAGATAAACATGAGTGAGAGAGGGGAGGTATAATTCTTTAAATGTTTAGTATCTGGAACAGAAATTCATGATTGTTCTAGGAATCACAGAAAACAATAAATCCCCAAATAGCAGGACTTAACCACTCATGAAATTTTAATTTCAATAATTTACTGGTTTCACCATGCTATCTTTAGTACAGTTCCACATTCAGTTTTAATATGAAGAATGGAAAATGCTCTTCATTAATCTTGTAGTATCTTATTAATTATTAATGTTGATGCATTTTTCAGAAGATCTTTAAGCCCATTCTACAGTGTTATAAAACATACTGTTGAGATTTTTAAATCGGCTTGAAGTCATCTATAAATAACTTCACAGCCATCATTTGTCTACTGCTGGGCTCCATACTTGGCTATTTTCATTTTTCCTTTTGCTGATTTTTCTTTCCCCTACAAAGATTTTCCACATCACTTGCTAAGTTATTCTTGGAGGTTCTTGTTATTATGGAAATTTTCACTTTGCTGAGTATCAGGGTGGAGTTGTTAACCACTAACGGTAGCTCAGGAGATGTCAGGGGAGTTTCTTCAAAGGATCACCCACTTCCCGAAAGCAATGTGAAGTTTGAACTAAGCATTCATTTCTGTAATTCCCCTATTTGCCAATGATGAACGTCATCTTGCTGATGTTTGACTAGATGCTCCAATTGACTGCCATAAAACATAAAAGTGGGCAACTGCTTTTGCATAGCTTGAAAATCCTTTCATCACGTGTTTAGTCAAAACCTGTGGTCCACGTGTTTCCTTGACTCATCCTCCAATTGATTTCTCAGGCATTTATCGTGTAGACTTTTAATTTACTGCTCTATGCACAATAATTGCCCCCACTTCCTTTGTTACAGAGCTCACACATGCTTTTAGCAAATACTCATTTTAACAACTTGTTTCTAAAGAACATATCCTGATGTGTGATGAAAGTGAATGAGACCAGCTGTGGGCTTCTTTTTGTCTTTTTCCAGTGTGAGAGTAGATATTTCAACACTGGAAAGAATAAAATATAACAAGTGCAGTGTAGTTCTGGGAGGGATCTGTTATAAACTAATCTTTAGGTCTTCCCAACTCCCACTCAGGGCCTTTCTGCCACTGTGGTGGTGCCAGTCTTGTCGTTGCTGCCCTCATGGGGTGGCGTGTGTGGTTTATGAAGGCAAACATGGGGTAAAGGTAGTCAGCACACGTCAACGTCTTCCCACAGCCACTTCCAAAGGATGAACTCTCTGACAGAGATTCCCACAAGACAAACAAATCACACGCAGTTTGAAAGAACATTTACTTTCTTATTTCTTAGTGAATAATTCGAGATCTCTCATGTCCCAAAACACCACGAAACATTAAGCTATAGCGTCAGAGAACTTGGGAGTCAGCTGTGGTGGAGTTGCTATGTGTGCTCTAGAATGTTTCAGTATGATTCAAGGAGAGCTCCTGAGACATGATTCTGGTTATGCCATTGGGACCTGGGGCCCAGGGTTGGACTAGGGATTAGACTAAACCATGGTGCAGCCTTAGGTAATTGCATGCCTCCATCTTCACTTATGGGACAATAGTGGGGGATGGGCTTTGTAGAAGGAAGTGGTGATGGGCATTTAGGTCCAATGTTTTAGGCCATAAGTCACTTATTTGGCCCCTTAGAAAGAACCCAGGCACTGTTGCCACCCAATATCTGTTGTGTAGTGAGGGAAAACTACTGTGCACTGGCAAATCCATGGGACAGATGCCTTCAAAGGGGAACATTTGTTCTTGAGTAACTGCAAACCCTCTGGGACTATATTATGGTTCAAATCACTCTCTTGTTAGTGAAATAGAAAAAGTCATTTTCACAAAACTAGACAGTTTCAAATATCGAGTATTATATGGTACATGAAAACACATGATTATTTTGTTTGCAAGCTTAAAAAGAAAAACTTTTATCATTTTAATTTAATTAATTGATTGTTATCTCTGGGATAACATCATTTTAAGTAGCCCTGCCTAGTCCAGTACTCAGGTTATTGACCAGGCTGGTTTTGAACTCATGTCAATCCTCTTGCCTCAGCTTCCTCAAAGCTTGGGTTATAAACATGCCTACCACACCCACCTTATCTCATTGGGTTAACAGTTTGGGGTTTGTACTGGATAAGCAGGGATGCTTGATGTTTAGCTTTGGGCAAAGCAGTTCCTTCAGCCTTAGATTATCATTGTTTTTAAAGCCGCAGTGTAGAATTTTGAAAATACGTTTTAATTTTAAAAATAGCATCGCCTTATTGTAATGAACTCACAAATAAAAATACTGCACTAGATTAGCGTAGATATTCAAACAAGAACTCACCAGCCCTGAGCTCTCTACAGCTTTGAGAGGGTGGCCACTTTGAAGCCGTGGAGTAGACCCTCACTTAAGGATTTCCGTTCTCACAGTAAGCTGATGCTTTATGCATGTATTCACCTCAATAGAGAAAAGATACAGAGTTGGAATCAGAAAATAGTTAACGCTGTATCATCTTTCCTGACTCGTGTAGCCTCCTGCTTGCTTTCCATTGTTATATGAAGGAATTCAGCCTTGTAATGTGAACACAACCATTAAGGAAATACCCTAAGTAGTTACAGGATGTATGGGTGGGTAACACATCGAATCTTGCTCAAAATGCCAAACAGACATTTACCACCAGCTTCCTCCCCCCATTGTCTTTGCAAAATCTGCTTTGATCGGAGCAGAGGGAAAGTTCATTGCACCTTGGAGCCACTTTTCTGAAGAAGGCGCAAGGGTTTTATCTTTCAGAATCTTCTGTGTTCTTCACAGCCAGTGCAAATGGAACTGCTCCACATGTACATAGGAAGCCCTCGGATGCCTGATGGTGTGACCATCCATGATTTCAAGAATTGCTATCATTTCCCTCCAGAGGAAATGGAAGTTTGATGATTCTCTGAGACTCAGACCCCAAGGAGGGCAAAGGCAGAGATGGAGTCTATATTAGCAGATTAGAGTCTGACTCTCACACACCACCTCCTCTCATCCGTCCTCACCAGCAACCCTGCAAAGTAGATGCTAACATTGACAAGGTGATCAAATCCCTCTGTGGACATGTGGATCACCACGGTATTAATGACTTTCTTGCTGTTGTGTGAAAATATCTGACCAGAACAGCTCAAGGAAGGACAGGTTTATTTTGGATCACAGTTCAAAGCTGCAGTCTTGCACGTTGAGGAGTTATGGTGTTGGAGTTTGACATAGCTGCTGACATTGAATTCTCTCTAGCAATCATAAAGAGATGCATGCTGGGACTCTGACTGCACTTCCTTTTTCTTCAACCCAGAATCCAAGTCCATGGAATGGTTCAGTCTGTATTTAGGGTGGATCTTCCCATCTCAATTAGAACAGTCTAGAAAGTCCCTCCAGACATTGCTAATTCCCAGAGGTTTGTCTCATAGAGTTCTCTAGACACTCCTATACTGATGGTATTAGTTATCTCCTAGAGTACTCTAGACCCTGATATGCTGACACTATTTTGATTTACTTTCAGAATCTCCATGTATTAGCCACTGTGGTGGGATGCTACAGTAACCTTCCTCAGTGCTTGGTAGTGTATGTTATTTCAGCCCTGGCCATTCTGTGAAACCCACATACATGTTCTGTTAGCAGGTTAACGTTCATCTTTGCTTGACCTAATTGTTGTAGTTTTAAACTATGAAAGTAGGAGATAATTTTAGAGATGGCTGGCTGGTGAATAGTTCCAGTATGGTGTTTTGCTTAAAATCATTTTTGTTCTCATTTGTGTAACATATTTCACAGAGCAGAGACCTGGCTGGGAGCCTGAGGCAAGCCGGAGGGTGATAGAGGAAGGTAGGAGGAAAGTGGAGAGGCAGAGTTGGCCTCGAGGCTGAGCCATGGCTCTTGGCACATAACTCCTTATGACTTTAGTTTTCCCCCATCACCTATGAGCCAGAGTTGCTTGTACTTACAGAAGGGACTGACATTCACAAGGGCAACACATTATATTGTTGTTAATTTGTCAAGTCATCCGTGAGCCTGCTGATACCACAATGAAATTGCTCATCAGAACCAGACAATTGGGCTGAACAAACCCTGGGCCAGGGGAATCTATGCTTTGCTTGTCTGAGACAAAGTATCTCAAGGACTTTCCAAGCCCTCACCACACCTCACAATTTACTTGCCTCATAGCAGGCACGCTCCTGGCGAAGGGACCAGACCCTCACCCAGCCCCCTGTTTTGGCAGCCATGACAGGCTGCAGAAAAGACCCAACAAGACAAAGGCTCCTGACTCAGCAACATGTGCTAAGCCCCCGACCTTACCCAACCTTCTAGTCACTAGGAAGTCAGATACCCTCCATGTGGCTAGGAACGAATCAGAAATTAGCTGGTGGGCTCTGGATGTGCTTCAATTAACAGTGGAGTCCAGAGCATAGCAACTGCCCTGGGAGGGCCTAAAGCAACCTACCTGCAGCTGCAGTTGACCAATCAACACAGGATAGGTTGCCTAAGCCTGGAAACGCACCAATCCTGAGACTATTACAAACCCCAGATACTCCCCTTATTCTACCCCAATAAATTCCCTGCCCCACAGTCCCACTGGGTCCTTCTTGCTCTACCACTGTGTCAGACGGACAGATGACCTGAGTTAATACAGGTAACTCGTTAATTGAAGACTATTAGCTTTTGCATCAGATCGGGTACCTTGGTGATTTTTTTTGGGATCAGAGTTTGGGTGCAACACTGGGAAGACATCAAGACGGTGGCAAATCAGAAGATTCTCCTGAGGGGACGGCTTCCCAGCAACAGCACCTCTACCAACAAGCTGAGCCAGTTCCTGCTAACACACACACACACACCTTGGTTTTTAAGCAGCTTGCTTGAACTCCTTTTGGGGGATAAAACTCCTTCACAAGTCCACCCTTCATATCCCTCTCTGTGCTCACCACAGCTGTGGGTCAGAGATCATGACTGTGCCTCCGGTTTGCTAAGTACAGTTTCTGTATTTGAAGAGCTGTTCATCCCTTGTCTCTTTAATCTAATACCATCCTCCCATCCATTCTCCAGCAAGCAGTTACTTGGCAGTGACTGTAAGTTAAGACAACATCTGTTTTTCTGTTTTTCTTTACAGAGACATGCCCAAGAATCTTGATAACACCACCTTCCCCCGGGTTTGGCTGAGCCCACATGGTAAATACCGTCTCTGCTACAGCAGTTTGGGACCATCAGAGTGTTGGAGACAAAGGCCCCTGGGTTCTTTCAGACCTACTGCATGGCTTTTCAGAGTGGTACTAACCATGCTGTGATAAATGTAACATGACAGATTAAACAAGAAACTCATATATATTTATCTTTAGGCAATTCATTCTTGATTAATATTTACAGACACATTCTGTCAAAAGACACAATTTTCCTCAACAACCAATGTCTTCATGTTTATGATTTTCTTTTTGTTTAGAGCACAATATTTTATATAGCCAATGATGAGGCCAAAGCTCAGACAGGGTAGTGGCTCACCCAACCAAGACCATGGCGCTCATACCTATTACACCTGACATGTGAATGAAATCTTTGGTAGCTCTTGTCAATGTTTGGCTCCACTGATTAGCCAGTGAGTTCTGGAATGCAGGTGATGTCGTGTCTCCAAAGTTTTAAAATGTGTTTTACTCAACTTGAGACACATTTTACAAAAAGTGAACCCTGAGGAAAATCAATGGGAAGCAGTCTATTGATTTAAAGGATGGGTAAAAGGCTTGGTTATTGAGCCGGCATGCACATGCATGTTCAGGGTGAGCATCCTCCCTCGCTTCTTCCCATTGATGCGCCAATAGACTTTGGAACCAAGCTACGAAGTTCTCCAGGTCTGCTCAAATGAGCCTCTGAGAATTTTTAAAAATGAGTCCACAGACATGAAAGGATATCTCTCCTGTTTGACACAGGTTAATGAATATCCGTCCTGGAAATGACAATGATCGTTCATTATCTGCTTGTTCTAAACCAGTGCTGGTTCAGGGATGCTCTGAATTACACAGCTTTCCTAGTCAAATGTCTGAGGCACTGTGTGGAACACCTCCCCCTGGGGTCCACTGTGCTGCCTCCCATCACCCTCAGGGCTGCTTTGGTGGACAACTGCAGTGCCTGGCTCCCAAACTAACATGGTGCACAGCCTAGTGAAACTCCTGAGTCAGCTACATGTCTCACCCTAGACTCTGCCTTGACTCTTCTGGTCTGCCTGCCGCACCAAGCAGTTATGCAGTACCTGGTAGACCTGGCTGTCCGTGAGATTCTTGGGAACTTCCAGGAAACCTGGCAGGTTATAGTTTTCTTGATCTCGTGGATTGGCTTCCCTCTACAAAGCAAGGTCTTGCAATGGAAAGCGCAATGCGGATTGGGAGGGTTACCCATCCCCCATGTCTTCATTCTGCCACCAGCTTGTAATTTCTCCAAACCTTTGTGATTCTTGCTGTCTTGTCTCTGCTAGCTCTTGTCTTCTGGACACATCGTTCACCTTTTTCTATTTGAGCATCAATTTATGGTTTTGAGTCACAGGTTTCTTTTTAGTTAGCTTCTGAATTCCTGTTGTATATCTTTCTTTCTTTTTTTAAACACTTTTTTATTATATATTTAAATTGGAAACATGCTTGCTTCCCATGTTAGTCCCAGCTCACTCTCTCTCCCCTCCATGCCCACTCCCCACACCAGTCCCCCCAGTCCCCCCACCCAATCCCCACTCCATTCCTCAGGGAGGGTAAGGCCCTTCATGGGGGATCTCTAGAGTCTGTCATTTCTTTCTTAACCACCCTCCCATTTGATATTGTTATGAAGTACCAGGGCCTGGGGGTGAACGGTTGCTGTAGATGCCATAGAAATTCATAGTTGTCTTGATGGAGGGCTGTACTACTATGCTCCAAGGGACTTCACTGTCTTATCCAAGAATCCACACCTGTGTCTCTCACTCTTGTAGTGTTCCTAGGAGAAAACGCTCTCTTGTCTGGCTGTAAGCCAGTGGTGCTGCTCTGGGGTCTGGGTGGGGTCAGGGCTCGGGACATGGATTTGCTTTGCAGTGTGTGGATCCTTGTGTTTCAGCACTGGAGTGCTTAGCCACATGCAGTGATTTGCAACTCAAGTGACTACAATGGACTGAAATCCAGATCAGTTTCTCAGTTGCATGAGCAGCATTTCAAGCACCCACAGGTCACAATAGGCTCTTGAGCATTCTGCCAAGTTATAGCCATCCCATCACCTCAGAAGATTCATTAGAAAAGCACCCTCTACATATATCCAAAAAATACCCATTCATACAACAAGGACATCTGTTCCACTATATTCATAGCAGCATTATTTGTAATAACCAGAACTTGGAAGCAACCTAGATGCCCCTCAACCGAAGAGTGGATAGAGAAAATGTGGTACATTTACACAATGGAGTACTATTCAGCAGAAAAAAACAATGGAATCCTGAAATTTGCAGGCAAATGGATGGCACTAGAAGAAACCATCCTGAGTGAGGTAACCCAGTCACAAAAAGAGAAACATGATATGTACTCTCTCATTTATGGATTTTAGACATAGATCTATCTGGGGAGTGCCGGCCTTCAATCTTACTGCCAGAGAGTCTGGGAAACAAAACTTTCATTCAATGGCTGATGGAAGCAGAGTCAGACTCCCACAGATAAACACTGAGCTGAACTCAAGGAATCCAGTGACAAAGAGGGAGAACTGATGACCAAAGGGATTAAGACTGGGCTAGTTTAACCCCCAGAAACAGCTGACCTGACAAGGATTACCTCTCAAATCCCAGACTGATGCCTGGAATCCAGCATGGGACTGATCAAGACCCCCTGAATGTGGCGTCAGTGAGGAGGCCTAGGCAATCTATTGGGCCTTGGGAAGTAGGTCAGTATTTATCCCTCACATACAAATGGGCTTTGGGTGCCTATCCCACAATGAGAGATGCACCCTCATCCTGGACTCTTGGGGGAGGGTCTAGGCCTTGCCCTGGGTGAAACAACAGAGTATGGACACCCTCGTGGAGGGCCTCACCCTCCCTGGGAAATGAGGGGATACTGGGGGTTGGTGGGAGGGCTTGGGAGGAGGGGAGGGAAAGGGAGAAAGACCTGGGATTGACATGTGAAGCAACCTTGTTTCTAATTTAAATTTAAATTAAAAAAATTAAAAAAAAGGAAAGCACCCTCTAGACTTTTGCATCATTTTCAGGAAGCCAGCATGTACTTGGCTGAGTGCAGTTCCTTGAGATTCAAACATGCCTCCTTCAGCCTCTCCAGAAAGACAATGGAAGCCTTGCTGTGTGTCTCTGCTCCTCCACAGGGCTCGTGGTGTCCTCAGACTGCATTTTGCTTTTTACAGGTGGCTCCTTGGTAGTCCCTTAACTTCACAGCTTGCTTAGAGTGTCCATCCTGTGCCTCTAGAACTCCCGTGCCTCCCCGCCTGGGCTCTGCTTTGCCTTTCCTCCAGCTATTTGTCACATCAGCCCCCCTTTGCAGGGTTAGGGGGAACCACAGGTTGTGCGAGTTCTAGCCACTATGTTTAAACTGGAAGGACTGTCACTTCTTATTATACACAGCAGAGGCTGGAAGCCAGGAAAGGAAGATGAGAACCTTCAGCATCCAGCAAGGGAAGGCATACTTACCAGGGCTTTTGGCTGGAGCTGCTGATCACAAGTGATGTGTTCTGAGCCCAGGGCCCTAGTTTCCTCCTGTGTTTGAGATGTCAGCTCTCTGTGCAGCCATGAACTTTTGGACCTGGGTCCTGCACATAGAGGGACCAGACCTGTGTCTGTAATGTACCTCAAGCCTGGGCCTCTCCCCCTTTATCAAAGATGGACTTCTTTTCGATATGAGTCATTATAAGAGACATTTTCCTGTTTGGAGTATGTACCAATCCTATCCTGTATGTTTATTGAGCTGCCTACTTATCCAATGAACATTCATTTAGTAGTGGCTTTAGGTCTCTGGCTCAAATGTCACACAATAATTAAAGTATCGGTGAAAGCACAGAAATCATTTTAGTCTAGTAACAGTATTTCCTTGCCATGATCTATTTACTTATATCCTTCACAATTCTCTGTACTCATTGTAGACACTGAGTAAATATCACTAAAGCAGGGCTTAAACATGAAGTGTGGATGAACCAGTTTGAAATGACACAAACCTGAACAAATGTTTCTCCTTTCTCCTCCAGGACTGGCATTATTACACTCGGTCATTTCCTTCCTGCATCTTACCTCTGCACTCAGCATCTTCTAGTGTAGTGTTCTTCCAAGGCTTCCATATTCCCTCCCTCCCTCCCTCCCTCCCTCCCTCCCTCCTTCTCTCCCTCCCTCCCTCTCCCTCCCTCCCTCTCCCTCCCTCCCCCTCCCTCCCTCCCTCCCTCCCTCCCTCCCTCCCTCCCTCCCTCCCTCCCCATTTCCTTCCTTTCTTACTTTCCTTCCTCTTCTTACTCCATCTGGGCCTGGCTTCTGGAAGGTGGGAAGCTACATAATCTCTAAGCCTTCGGCACTTATAGCTGGAATATAGACTGCAGGGAATTTACTCTGCCAGTGTTCATTGCTCTCGCCTGCATCTCCAGATGGAAACATTAAATGGCAGAGGGAAGCGGGAAGTCCTGTCCTGGGCTCCCAGATCCAGGACCCCTCCTCTTCAGCCCTCCAGTCTCCTTATTGTCAACGCTTTCCCTCTGTCTTCTTGGGAATGCTGCCTTGTCTTGCTTTCCCCTCAGCCTCAGCTTGCTGCCCAGCTTCATTCTCTAGCCTGCAAGCTCACCCCTGTCTCCCCAGGTCACTGAGACTTCACCCTTTCCCTGTGGTTACCGTTGCATTCTCCATCAGGATTCTAGATCCTAGATCTTCCCCATAACTCCTTTCTGTTGTTCCTTCCACCCTCTGCTCTGCCTCTAAGGCAGAACCTCTCTAAGACTTTATTTTCTTCCCATGATCCTTCTCCGGGAGCAGCTATTGCTGCAGAGGTGACCTTTGGTGGCCTTCCAGCTGACCTCCATCCAGGGGACTTGCAGCAATTCTGCTGACTTCAGCCATACATGTTACTGCTGAGTCAGGATCTTTTCAGAGGCCGCTCTGATGCTAACACCTCCTGGGTTTCCTTATGAAAAGTATGTTGCTTTTGACACTCCTGCCTCTTTGCTTCCCACCATCAAGTCTTGTTACTGCCTTCTGCCTCTCCCTTCCTTTCCACATATTTTCAGCACAGGTCAGAGTCACCAGCTCCTGTGATATATGCCAACAGTTCCCTTACATTGATGCTTCGTGGAGACATTATCCAAGCCTAAAATGTTTAGCACTACCTAATGTCCATATAAAGATCAATACACTGTAAAATGGTCCAGGCTGGCCACATTCTACCCCAACCTCACCCTGAGCCCTCCATCATTCCATGACCATAATATCCCTTGTACCAACCACCCTCTAACATTGCACTGTGTTTTTCTAAGCCTCTAAGGTGTTGGTCCTCTTTTCCCAATCTTAAATGAATTTCTACTCTCATTTCACTCTGATTGAATTTCCTTCTCTTCAGTTAAAGGTCTACACATTTTCACTGGCTCTTATATAGAGGACCTTCACAACTTCTGAAGCCCTCTGTGGTTTTCCCTCCTCCATCTTGGGATGCATATTCCTTACTTCCCATGTCACAGGATGGTTTTTCATTTCTTCTTTATTCCCCCTTTCAACATGAACTATTTGATTCTAAATTTCTTTTTGCCAAGGAAACTGAGACTAGATTTTAAATCCTTGGACCCAAAGTGAAGATTTATGCTTCTGTGCTTGTCCTCGGGCAAGTCAAATATATGAGTTCGTGAGAATTTACTGACAGTTTTGAGCAGAACCAAACAAATCAAATGTACCAGACAATAAAACAACCAATAAATTTTCACTTTATCTAAAATATAGCTATAAAATCACTAACAGGATCAGGTGGAGAAAGCTTAATACTGTTAGTTCTAAATTTGATTTATCCCTCAAAGCACACATCTCTTTGGAATGTGATCAGATATAAGAATAATGGCAAGGCCAGGTTGTGTTGAGATGAACAAAGTTAGTGTGACTCTTGTAGGTCAACTTAATCCTGTAAACTCATTTCCACATACCTTTGCTTTCCTCAAGAAAACTAGACAATTAAAGTTTTAAAAAATATTTCTTTATCAATTCTGAACAAATGTAATTAAGTGACCAAGGTCCTGTTTATTTTATTCTGCTCAAAGTTCCTTCTTCTTCATGCTGCCACCTGAAGAGGTGACCAGACTTTGTCTTTGAGTTCTGTTTCTGCCTTGCAAGCCTCACTGGATTCAGTTTGAAGTGGTGCTCCCATGACCAATGCAAAAACTCACATTGCATGATGGATAGAAATGCTGACTTCTTTCTTGCTATGCAGTCGCCTTGAGCTACCTGTCCTCCTAGGCAAAATTTTCACATTTCTCTAACTTGATGCTGTCATTCAACTAGCAAGTCCTATAGGTTACCGAATGAGGGACACTCTACCAAAAATTGCAAGAGACTTCTCTCTGGAAATGTAAGTGTGAAAGAGGAAAAAAAATCAACCAGAATAGTATGAAGTACTTTTATTTTTAAAAATCCATTCTTTACTTGCCTACAACCAACTGGCTTGTATTGTTGCCACATTTTAATTTGGCCCAGGTGGTGTTCCGTCACAGAAATCTAGAAGTGGGAAGACATAGTTCAAACACTGATTTTCATCTGAAAGCTAGCAACCCTGCCAACGGAGAGCAAACACACTTTATCTTCTCTTGTTGGAAATCTTGTGACATTGTCATGCCAGGGATCACATCACTATGGCCCCAGCTTCAGAGAACCACTTTAAACAAAACGAAGCCCACCATACTTAGCTTAGTTTTAAACTTTTATTTATCCACTTCAGATGTTTTATTGGACTCTGTTCATTGCACATAATGATGTTCTTCATGAAGACATTTTTTCCTTAATGGGGTCATGTATTATTTTCATATTTACCTTCTTCTTTCTGCCCTTTCTCTCTCCTTCCTCCTTTTCTCCCCCTCCCCCTTCTCCCCTTCCTTTACTCCTCTTCCAACCCTCCCTTCTTCCTCCTCCCCAGTTCTCTTCATTATCCAAGTCTTGGTTCTACTTTCTTTTCACACTTTCAAAGGATTTTACATTTATACATATTTATTTTCATGAGTTGCTGTGATGCTGCACATACTTGTTCTGCTGAAATTTGTTAGGCTCTTTCTTTAAGAAATGATTCCTCTAAAATTTAGCTTTGTTAAGGTGGTGTAGTCCAGGAGGTAACAATAAAATCCATATTGTGCAGACCTGTTACCTAACTCTAATCTTTTTCCTGCCATGATTAATATCTCTAGCATGATCTAAGAGCACTGTTCAAAATGAATATTCACATTTTGTGTTTCTAATCCTATACACATTTTTACTTTCATGACTCAGTGTGTTTGTGAAGAGAGTTAAAAGAATCCTACCAAAAGGAATATACAGATGCAATGTAATCCACACCAAAATTCTAACACAAGTATCCACAGAAATTGAAAAAATATATTAAACTTCATTTAGAAACATACAAAAATTAAGATAGTTTAAATTATTATGAACAACAATGAAAACAACTTCTGGGGGTATCACCAATCCATATGCCAAGTTGTACTGTAGCAATAAAAACTACATGATATTTGCATAAAGACAGACACATTGATCAATGAAATGGAATTGAAGACCAAGACACAAGTTCACAAATCCATGAGTACCTGAGTGTTTCCAAATATGCCAAAAACTAAAAATTGGAGAAAAGTCATCATCTTCCACAAATGGTTCTGGTCAAAATGGATGGCTGCATGTAGAAGAGCAAAAATAGATTATTTACCACCCTGCTTAAAGTTCCAAATAAATCAAAGACCTCACTGTAAATCCAGATGCCCAAAATTTTCTAAAAGACAAATTATGGAACAGGCTTCAACTTGTTATCACAATAAGAGATTTTCTGAATAGGATCCTGATAGTGCAGGCTCTAAGGATGAAAATTAATAAATGGGACATCATGAAGCTAAAGAGTTTCTATTCAACAAAAGACATCATTATTTGAGCAAAGGGGCAGCCTACACGATGAGAAAAACTCTTTACCAATATATATGACAGGAGTTAGCATCAGTAATATACAAAGAACTCAAAAAGCCAAACTTCAGAAAAACAAATAACCCAATTAAAGAAAAGAGTATAGGATGAAATAGAGTTCCCAAAAGATGAAACACAAATGGCTAAGAAACACGTGAAGAATTTCTTAGCCATCAGGAAAATGTAAATTAAAACTTCTTTGAGATTTCATTTTATCACAATCAGAATGACCAAGATCAATAAAACAAATGATAGCTTCCTTGGGAAGTTGAGAATTGATCTATCCCAAGATCCAGTTATACCACTCATGAGCATTTACACAAAGGATTCTACAACTACTGGAAACATTTGTTTATCACTATTCATTTCTGCTCTGTTCATAGTAGCCAGAAACTACTTAGCCAGAACAGCTAAGATGCTCATCAGCTGATGAATGGATAATGAAAACACGGTGCATTTATACAGTGGAAAGCTACTCAACTGTCAAGAAAAAACAATATTATGAAATTTGAAGATAAATGGACAGGGCATAAACAATCATCCTAAGTTAGATATCCCAGACTGAGAATGATAAACATTATCCTCTTATATGTGGATGTTAGCTTTTAAGATTTAGATATTTATGTTTCATTTAGAATAACTACAGGGTTTAGGCAGTATAATAGCCAGATTTATGTCAACTTGACTGTAGACATCAGAGAGAAGGAAGCCTTAGTGAAGAAGTGCTTCCATAGATCTGGCTACAGTCAAGCATGGAGAACATCTTAATTAGTGATTGATGAGGAGGGTTCAACTCATTTTGAGCAATGCCATTCCTGGGCTGATGGTCTTGGGTTCTATACCAATAGATATGGGCAAGTCAATAAGCAGAACCCCTCCATAGCCTCTGCATCAGCTCCTGCCTCCAGGTTCCTGCCCTGCTTAAGTTACTGTCCTGATTTCTTTTGATGATGAACAGTGATGTGGAAGTATAAGCTGAATAAGCAAAGTTGCTTTGGTCATGGTTTTTCATCATAGGGATAGGAACCCTAACCAAGACAGACAGCTAGAAGGGATCAGAGGGGAGGAGGGAAAATATAGTGTTATAAAGGGAGAAAGAAATTAAAGGGGGTTGTGAGAGGTTGACTAAATTGTCTTTCCTGATAAATGCTGGAAAAACAAGGTGGGAAACAGGGAGACTGGAGGAAGTTGAGCAATTTAGTGCAATTCACACAAGTCTCACTTTTATTATTACAGCTCTTTTGATAACAGAGTTATGAGTTTACAGTTCAACAGAGAAGCCTGACTCACAGAAAAACACTCTCAAGGTTGTATGAAGCACAACAAATGTTATTTTTCTTCAGAAAAAATGTCTGCGGTATGGGAGCACCATCTATTTTAACTATTTTCTAGAAATTGAGGAAGTCACAGGCATTCTTATGTTCCTTTTCAAATTTGCTGGCATTCCAAACGCTCTTAAGAAATATCAACATCCGACATTCCCACGCCATATTGCAAATTCATTATGTCCTCACATAACCTTAATTCAAACCCAGCAAGGGTGGAAGATAGAAAGGTAGGGAAGAAAAGGAAGATGGGGAGAGATGATTAACACCAAAGGACCTTTGAAAAGACCTATAAACTCCAATACTGTAGATACTCTGTAAAGTATATATAGCTAAATGGAACCACCATATAACGGAAGAGACAATAACTCAACTATACATCATATGCTCCCAATACAGCCTCAGTAATAGGAATAATATATATATATATATGTATATATATATATCCATCAACGCAGTTCTATAGATGTCCCTCCCAAATACTGTAGACTATTGCTTACAGTATTGGTTACTTCCCCCAACCTGATGGTAAGATCCTATTGTTGAAGAAGATACATACTTATGGCATAGAACATGTAGAAGTATGGGTGGTATTTGATTTGGTTTTCTGGGACAGGATTCACTATGTAGCTCTGGCTGGCCTGGAACTCATTATGTATACCAGGCTGTCTTCAAACTTGCAAGGGCTCATTTGCCTCTGCCTCTTAGCTGTTGATATTAAAGGTGTGTGCCACCACTCTTAGCCTGATAATGTTCATGAGGCCAAGAATCTGAGACTACATAGATCACAGAACTGGGGAAAATTCATTATGATTTTTGTACTAAGTGAATGTAGAAATGAAACAACTTCTAATGACATAATACTGTACCTAGAGGGCAGTGCTCCTAATGACATAATACTATACCCAGAGGGCAGTGCTCCTAATGACATAATACTATAACCAGAGGGCAGTACTCCTAATGACATAATACTATAACCAGAGGGCAGTGCTCCTAATGATAACCAGAGGGCAGTGCTCCTAATGACATAATACTATAACCAGAGACCACTGCTCCTAATGACATAATACTATACCCAGAGGGCAATGCTCCTAATGACATAATAGTATACCCAGAGGGCAGTACTCCTAATGATATAATAGTATACCCAGAGAACTGTGCTCCTAATGACATAATACTATACCCAGAGAACTGTGCTCCTAGTGACATACTATTATAGCCAGAGAGCTGTGCATCACTCAACATTCAACAAAGAAGCTGCCTTTTCCATATGATTATAATCAGCTAGATCCATAGCTGCGACATGTGAAGTGGGTGAGAGGCTTTGAAGTGATCATCCCTAAATGGGTATCTTTATCCACCCCTTCTTTCAAGGCTCAGGGATCTATGTGGAAGAAGGGGCAGGGTGATTGTAAAGGAAACAGGGAAGACACACACATGAACTCGCAGATTCTGTGGCAGCATGCAGAGGAACAGACAAGAACCTCAGCATGGAGGAAAGGAAATGAGCGCAAAGGCTGACCCCTAATCAAGAAGGAATTTGCAAGTGATAGCTTCTGGGAGAGGAAAATCAGTTTTCTTCAGTGGGATGGGTACATCAACCACATCCAGGGCAGGCCCTATTCTCAGGAGGAGATGGCCAACACAAATCAGATGCCATGCTTTTTTTAAAATGGCATTTTTATTTTTTATTTTTAAAGAGAAAGAACATGAATTTGGGTGGATAGGGATGGAAGGATCTGGGAGTAATTGGGGGATGGGAAAGAATATGATAAAATATGCTCTTTGAAGCCGGGCAGTGGTGGCACTTGCCTTTAATCCCAGCACTCGGGAGCAGAGGCAGGCAGATCTCTTTGAGTTCGAGGCCAGGCTGGACCGACAGCCTCCAAAACAATACAGAGAAACCCTGTCTCGTAAAACCAAAAAAAATATGCTGTATGAAATTATAAAATGATAAGTAAAAAAGATCGTGGCAAATAATTACAAAGGCTTCATGAACAGGAATGTGGTATACTTGGTGCACTACCTGACAAGGAAGAAGAATGGGACTTTGAGCACTTCTGGACCCCTCTGTAAGTGTCATTAGGTGGTAGGATCAAGCCTGTTTCACCAAGTTCCTTCCCCCATTCTTTGTTATCATGCAGAGCTCATTTCCATTGAGTGTACTGAGCCAAGTGGTCAGTTTCAGCCCTGCAGCCAGAGGTGGACGTCCTAGAGGAATAGTTATGGTCATGATCATGGTCATGGTCATGGTGCTTGGCTTTCCAGCACAAGAAAGCCTTGGTTTTCAGACTTCATTCACTCTAAAGGGATTTCCTTCCCATGGCAGAGGAAGTGGGTATCTAGTGGAAGCACATGGGTGAGATGGGGAATGTGTTTCTTTACACAGAAGAATTCGGGTTAGACAACACATCTCAGTGTTTCATGGAGTAGTTGTGGTTAAATCTATTCCCATAGGACACTGAGAAAGATTGGGTTGCTCTTGAAAATGATTATGATGATTATGAGAACCCAGGTGGGAGGAATAGTACTGGAACAAGAGCTGGAAGGAACCTGATACAAGATGGGTTGGCCCAGGAGAGATGACCACGGGTTTCTTCCAGATCCATAATAACGAAAGATTGGAAGTAAGTATGGTGTTTGATGAATTTCAGGATACTGAGGGTCAACTGTAGACTTATGGTGCAGGTCATCACTTAACCATGACGCTTCTCAAGGTCACCTGCTGAAGGACTTAGTCCACTGATGTCCATATGTGCAGGTTTCCCCAGGACAGCCATGCTCCTGATATCAGAGAACTTTATTTTCTCCTCTACCTTCAACCTTCCAAATCATTTGCTATGAACCCAGAGATTACATCATCTTTCCAGCCATAGGAATTGAAGTCTCCTTGTCCTAGCAAAGTCTGGGTCCTGGATACCCATGTATGTACTGGATGGCCCCTTTTCTGCTCTCTTCTGGAACTTTGCTCCTGAACTAACTCTTCCGAGAGAGCTTATGTAATCGAATGTTAAATTTCTCTTGGTCCATTTGCATCAGTATGTAAGAGTGCTGTATTCTCTCTCATTTAAATATCCCTCCAAAACAGAACCACTCCCCAGCTGCTACCCCATTTCACAGCTCCCTTTAAAGTCAATTTCCTAAAAAGAAGGCCTATTTCTGCCTTCATATTCCCACCTCTCATTTTCTTTTGGGTTACACATCAAGTGCCACTTTGACCAGCAATCTTGTTGGCATTTGCTTTATCAAGGTCACCAACAACTTTCATTCCCCAGGTTCCATGGTCCAATCTGATTCTCAGCAGCGTTTGAGAGACTGTTTATTTCTCTCTGTCTGTGCTCGCTGGTTTTTGTCAATTGCACACAAACTAGAGACAAATGAAAACAGAGAACATCAACTGAGGAATTTGTTTCTACAGATTGGCCTATGAGTGTGTCTGTGGGGCGTTATCTTGGTTGATGATTGTTGTGGAAGACCCAAACCTACTGTGGGTTGTGCCAGTCCTGGGCAAGTAGTCCTGAGTGCTATAAGGAAGTAAGCTGAACAAACCATGAGGAGCAAGACAGTATGTGCATTCTCCTGTGGTCTCTGTTCCAGTTCCTGTCTCCAGGTTCCTGCCATGAGTTACTTCTTGGCTTCCTTTGATGACGAACTATAGTCCACAAGCCAAATAAACCCTTTCTTTTCCAAGTTTCTATTCAACATTGTCTTTACCACAGCCACAGGGAAGCAAATGAAGATACATGTGATCACCGTTTTCTTTAGTGTCTGCTGGATTTTCTCCATCCCTGCAGGCCTTTCATCCTCATGATTTTCAGTAGATTCTCTAATGGTCTGCATGGATTGAGAGATGGTTAACCCTGACCTCTACCTGCAGTTTCATTCAGATGCAGGGCAATAAGTTCCAATCAAACAGGAAGCTCTTTCAGTGTCCTTTATCACCGATGAGGCTATCTCTTCCTGAGGCTGTCTTATCTATTCTTCACTCATAATCTCCCTACACTAAAATAAAACCTCCACATATGTAAGAAGCAGTGTCCATTTTGCTTATTGTTTTATTTTCAGAGCTTAAGACAATGACTATCTTACAAGATGAGATCGATAAGTAATAGAATGAAGGCATAAAAAAATTAATAAATCTTGACCAAGTCCTGATTTCTCAGTTCACAGTCATATAACTAGAGTGGATACCTTTTAAAATACTTAAGATCTGTTTATTTATCTAGATGCTGTTGTTGAAACACCATTGCAGACAGCTCTGATGTGGCCTTGCAATGCAGGTTTTAATGTTTAATGTTTAATGTTTCAATGGTTCCTGCTGTGAAATGAATTACACCCCTTCCTTGATTTTTCAAGTCCTTGACCCATGTGTCTGTATTTCGAGGTAGGAACATTCTAGAAGTCATTGAGGTTAAATGAGTTCATAAAACCAGGACCCTGAGTCTAGGAATCTTTGGAGAACCCCAGAGAGCTGTCCCTCGGTTTGCCCTGTAAGGACACAGTGACCAAGTGACCATCTACAGGTCAGGTTGAGTGCTCTTACAAGAGTCTCACAAGAGTCCCACAGTGCTGGCTACCCCACCCATCTCCTGCTTCCAGTCTGCACCCTGTGAGATGTTGGCCAGTTCCTAAGACACTTGTCTGTGCTTATGGCAGCTGGAGCAGTCAGTTAAAGCTTCCCACGTTTCCATCTTTTTTCCTGGCTTAATTGGTTTCTTTGTTTCTCAAGAATGGTGAAAATCTTCCTGGTATGAACCCCAGAAATGCAAATCTGTCTCCATTACCCTTGCTAATCATCAGCCTCAAATGATCTTTTATTAGTGTGCAGTATCAACATTATTAATGTGATAGACATAAATCTTTACTGTTAATGGTCTTCCAGTGACTTCTATTGAGTTGAGTTGACCGTTTGACAGGTCCACACTGATTGTCCTTGCCTCCTCCAAGGCCAAGGAGTGTCTTCAGAAACCCTGTCTTTCCTCTATTGATTACCACGAGTCTTAAATTTCACAAACACCCCCTTTAATGAACTCTTCAAAAACTGGCTAAGAATTTTGTGAGTCAAGATATCTGAATCTCAGTTATTCTGTGAATCTCATGGCTCGGTGTAGGTTGGTCCTTCACGATGACCTCAGTTATAGCATTTTCTGGGGACGAGAGTAGGAGTTAAAGGAATGTGTTATCACATCAAAGTGTAGACCTGACTTTGTCTTCATGGTTGATGCTCATGTCTATTACATGTCACAGGTGACCAATTAATAAAAGGCTGATATGGGGCACATGTACCGCTTAATATACTAAATACTATTCAGGACCCATCTCTCTCTCTCTCTCTCTCTCTCTCTCTCTCTCTCTCTCTCTCTCTCTCTTTCTCTCTCTCTCTGTCTCTCTCTCTCTCCCTCCCTCCCTCTCTCCCTCTCCCTCTCTCTCCCTCTCAGTCTCTGTCTCTCTCAACAGACAGACATAATAAATAGACAACTAAGATTTAAAAAACAAAGATTATTTTTCTGGCCCATGTAACAATCCCAATAGGCCAAGAGTCTGTTCTATAGGTCACTTCTGGACGGATGGTGTGTGGTTTAGAACATTTTCTGGACCTTGAAGCTCTTCCTTATCCCTGCATCCTAAGTGAGAATGCCCCACACAATACCTTGGAGCTGTGCTTGTAAATATTCCTGAAGAAAGTCTGATATACAACCAGATTTGAACATCAGTGTTTATGTTGTTTTGTTTCTCAACTTCATAAAAACTAGAGTCGTCTGAGGTGAGAGAACGTCAGTTGAGAAAATTCCACCATCAGATTGTCCAGCAGGCAAGTCTGTGGCATTTGATCAATAAATGGTTGTTGCAAAAAGGCCCTGTCTACTGTGGAGCACCAGCCTGGGCAGATGTTCCTGGGTGGTAGAAGAAAGCAGGCTGAGCAAGGCGTGGAGGCCACACATATAGCCAGTGTTCCTCCATGGCTTTTGAGCTTCCTATCTTAAGCCACTGCCCAGGATTCCATGCATAATGGACTATAAACTTTAAGCTGAAATAAACCCTTTCTTCCACAAGTTGTTTTCGGTCATGATGTTTATCACAGCAATAGAAGGCAAAACGGGACAGCATTTTACCATTAGCACACTGTTCCTTGCTCTGTTCCTTCCTCCCCTCTTTTCCTGTTCTTTCTTCACGTCTCCTCTCTGTCTCCCTTCGGTCACACTGTCCTGTGATGGCTGAACTTCAGTGTCAACATGGCTGTGCTATCACACCCCATTGTTGAGTCAAATACTAATGTGGATGTAGGTATGAAGTATTTTATAGATGCAGGTAGCATAATCGTTTGCATTTGAGAAAAAGATACTGCTTGTGTTAGTGTGAATGGCCCTTCTGGGTCCACTGAGGCCTTGAACAAAAACTGAGGATTTTTGGAGAGGAAGAAACTGCCTCAAGTCTGTAATATACAGAGTATCCCTGAGCTTTCAGACTACAGGGCTATTCTGTAGAGCTTAGACTCACCAGCCTCAGCTGTGTGAGTTAATTAATTCTCTAAAAACCGTATACTCTGATTAACACACAGTCTGATATACATTAGTTCCGTTAAATTATTTGGAAAACTATGACTGATACGCATCACCTGCTGCAGGAATAGTATTTCTTTAAAATGTACAATGAATGCATACAAGTAGAAAGCATAATCAAAATCAATTCCCATCGTAATGTGCAGAGACAATTTACACAGCAGAGCTACAGTCGTTTCTGTGTTTACATCTCTTATTACACATAAGCTTCCTGAGAGGAAGCATTCCCTGCTATGTATTTGCAGATTGCAGAGACTCAGTGAACACTGCTGAGCTCAGTGGCTGTTGGAATAGCAGAGCATTCAGAGGAAATGGTGGAGAAGCAGATTATCATCAAAATGCTGAAGTATAGACACTGGTTAGTTGGGAGGACAAAAGAGTTTTCCTCTAGGAAGCACCAGAGGTGGAGTGGGATCATGCTGTCCTGACATGGAGGCCTCTTTCACACGGGCAGCAGAGATGAGCACAGGGAATTGTGGGTTTGCCTGGCAGTCTGTATAAGGCAGATTCATCAAAGGGACATGGAAGAGGAAGTTCAAGATATGACTCAGGAGGGTGTAAGTGAGAGAAAGAAGTTGCTTAATTTGCTGTGGAGTTGGAAAAAGAAATGGGTGGGATCCAGTGAGAGGCCAGGAGGCAGAAGCTGCACTCAGTGTGGCATCATAAGATCCTTTTGAACATAGGGTAACTTTCCGGGGGACCATGGGGACATGTATCAGGTAAAATAGAAAACCTAAGAAACCAAGAGGAGAAACTCTCCAAGGCAAGCGCTTTGTACAGTCTTTGCCTGGATGTTGCTGTCTGTGGTGAGGGGGATGGGGGATGAAATGACACAGAGAGAAGACAACCATGCACTCCTCAGGGGGATGACAGCCATGTGATCTGCAAGGAGATGATAGTGCCACAGTCCCTGAAGGGAGAAGATGGTCATGTGATCTCCAGGGAGACTACAACCATAGCAATTGTGTGTGGTCAACTCTATTGATCCAGGATAGGAGAGAGGAGTCGGGCAGAGTTATGGTGAGTCAGCATAGGATGGGAAGAGAGATACATTAGGCAGGATTGGTTTAATACAAAGTTTGGCTACTCACTGGAAGTTCCTTCAGTTAAAGATTAGGCCAATAGAAATGTAAAAAATATTTTTCCTTTAAGGGGTCAAAGGACTCAGTTCTGTATGGAAAGTCTGGATAAACAAGCCTCTTATGGGTTAATCGGGAATTTTTTAATAGAGAGACCATGTGTCAACAGAGTTTAGATGAGGAATTACCAATTTCCCCACTGCTTGAGCATCAACAAACAAGTAGAGTTTAATTAGTGGGCATAAAACACTACATTGTGAATGTTTGCTTTGATTTCTCCTGGGCACTAAGGTTAATTCTGTAACATTCAAACGGTGAGCCAAAGCACATTTAAAACATAAGGTCCAATTTTATCATTTGTAAAATACTTTCTCATTGCAAAATACCTTATATTTGAGTGATTCACAGATCAATCCAGCAAGTGAATGCATGCTTTCATTTTTATTTTATTTTAGTCACTTTTGAAATATCAGCTTATAAGTGCGTTTTCCCTTAGGAGAAAGAGATCTTTTTATGTCTAGTCACTTTGTATTGTGGCATCTGACAATTTATTGGTCTTAGTTTTGGTGAAAATGCAAGATGCAATTGAAGTTGGGTACCCATCTGATTGAAGAGTCCATCGTCTTGGGGACTGAGCAGTAGACAGGGGAATAATTCATGCACGTTACTTACCAGAGCTCATTTTATCGTATTTACACCAATATTGATCAAACAGAAGAATCTATAAAACTTATGAGAGTCATAACTTATTTCAGCAGACAGCTTTGTTCTAATGCAGATTGAATTGTGTGGGGACCCGTGCACTGAGTAGCCCACTGTAGGCGTTTCATCTGGTAATGATGGCCTCTTCCCTGCTGGCCCACGGGAGCATCATAAGGCTGTTGTCTCTTCAAATGACGCGTGAGGAGGGAGAAGAGCAGCAGATGCTTCCCCCGGATTTAGACTGTAGAGAAAGCTGACATTCAAGCAGCGTTAAATGTCGGTCTCCAGCCAGGTGTGTGATTCTCCTCTTACTTCAGCCACCACCCACATGGTCTCTGCAGTAAAATCTGCACATGGTGCTGGGATTTTATCCCATAGGGTCATAGGGCAAGGGAATCACCTAACTTTGTCTGTAGTTTCTCCGGAGTGGTGTGTGTGTGTGTGTGTGTGTGTGTGTGTGTGTGTGTGTGTGTGTGTGTGTGTGTGTGTGTGTGTGTGTGTGTGTGTGTGTGTGTGTGTGTGTGTGATTCAGATAGTCTTGTGCAGGTATTTGTTTGTTCCTTTAAGATGTGACTCATCATCCTGGCAGTATTTATATTAAAAAGCCAGAAGTGTTCATGACATTGATTCATTGCATATAGGAAAGCAACCTAAATCCCAAGTAGAGAAAACAAGCATTGTCTAGAACAAACCTCTCTCACCTGCTCCCAGTGACGGAAATGAACACACAGCAGAAATTCCTGACTACACTGAAGCGAGTCTACATATAGAGACTGCATGTCCATTGATTCCAGTGTTGGCATCTCAGGAGATTTTAAATTCATTAGTCCCTCACTATTGATTTTTTTCTTGGTGTCAGAGGCTGTGGCTACTTAGTAATTAGATTATTAATGGCTATATGTGTTCTTGCATAGATATGTAGGATCTGTGAAATATAAGAATATACAGAAATATGCTCATCTTTTTATAATTAATGTCCAAACGTATATAGAGATACATGGTTGTCTTTCTGTCCATATCTATACATACAAATTTAGTCCCCACATCACATTAATTTTTTTTTAGTTTTTCGAGACAGGGTTTCTCTGTATTGTTTTAGAACCTGTCCTGGAACCCTCTCTGTAGACCAGGCTTGTCTTGAACTCACAGAGATTCACCTGCCTCTGACTTCCTAGTGCTGGGATTAAAGGTGTGCACCACCAACGCCTGGCCATTAATGTTGTTTTAAGTCACAAATCTGTGAATAACAGTTCTTGAGTGAAATCTAGTCTGATATCTGTATTGTAAATAAGAATTCATGAGGCCTCAGCCAGCCTAATATTTTATACAGACTGTCTGCTTTTGCACCACCGTGGAACAGATTATCTGTGGCAGAGGATACGCTGCCCAGATCCTAGAGTATTTTCTAACTGGTGTTTTGCAGAGAAGTATGTCCATCTTTGTTCCTTGTGAACTCAGATTCCCCGCCCACACACCCTTTTTGCATTGTGTTTCATCTCGCTTTCCTTCCCATGCACACGACTAGCACCACTTCCCCTCTGAGAAAACTCTTCACCGTTTCTGTCTGTGCAGAAGGAGGACCTGGGTTTGATCTCCAGCACCCATGTGAAGAAGCTTGGTATGGTGTGGCATGCTTACAATCCCAGCTCTGGGGAGGCAGAGGCAGCAACTCTCAGCCGGCCAGCCAGCCTAGCTTACTTGGAGAGCTCCAGGCTGCTGAAGCTGGTGAAACACCACCATGCCTTAATAAAAAGGTGAATAGCACCTGAGAGCACATCTGAGGTTGACTCTGACTTCTGTAAATACATGCATGCATGTAGTCTCTCTCTCTCTCTCTCTCTCTCTCTCTCAACACCCACTTTGACTGTCATTTTAAATCTGCTTTTTTTCTGGGCATAGGATTCTTCCAGCATCTTTTCTTTAAAGCGTCACTCATTGTCTTCTGTCTTCTGCTCATCTTACTTAAAATCCAGCATCAGGCTTTCTGTTGCTCATTTGAAGGTGGTGAGGGGAGGGGTGTGTCACTCCACCTCCAGCCCAGCTGCTTCGAGATCTCTGACTTCGTCCTTTTCAAATGGCTGCTTGGCTGTGGTCTGTCAAGGTGCTGTCTTCTCTGTATTTTCTCTGATTGGTGGGTGCACAGCTCCTGGAGCTGTGGGATGACATCTTTTAGAAGCATTGGCAAATCTTCAACCATTTCTCTTCTCCGGGATCCTCTCTTGACCCTCTTTCCCTGGAACAAACGCTGCTCCTGTGTTTACACGTTACACTGTGTCTCCAGTGATTTCTGTTCTTTCTTCATTGCACTTGACGCCAGCTGTGTCTTCGGCTTAGTGTTTTCTACCCTACAAATCCCTCTCCGTGTGTCTTGCCTGATCTTCAGTACAGGCATCATGTTCTTTTTTGAATTTTAGTTATTACATTTCTTCAGTTCTGATAACAATTGATTTTTTAGATAAAATTATTTTGCTAGTTTGGTTGTATTTTATAAATTTCCCTCTCTTTGGTCGGTATACCCGAGCCTATTGAAGTCCCTTTTAAAGATCTACACCATCTGGTAGTGTTTTGCACCTGTTTCTCAAGCTCGACACTTGGAGTCTCATCCATCTCGTTTGTGCCTCATTGCTGGGAGTTCTCTTTGAGAATTAGAGAGCCAGTGTGCTGCCACCTTCTCCTGGGGAGGAGTCAGCTTCCACAGAAGGCACTGTCATGGGCACTGGTGACAAACAGTTAAGTAGGAACTAGGCCAGGGCTGAGATTCCCACAAGTCTTTGCTGCAGCCCTGAGCCTAGGTGTCAGCCTCCACTGGTCCCATGTAATAGCCTGGATGTTTGTTGATGTTCCATCCAAGTGCCTACTGTGCAACCTTTCAAATACTGTTCTGCTTGGGTGCTCAATCTCACCCTCAAAACCACATATGATTTCTAAAACTGTCTTGCAGATGAAACCTGCCCAGGATCCCACTCTGGTTCACGAGGAGCCATCCATCCCCTCTCCTTCTCTGACTCTCTAGCTTAACGGATGGTGGATACTTCTGTGTTTCTTCTCTTCAGCAGCAGCTCTGTCAACCCCATGACCTTGTCTTCTGCCTAACGTCCTGCTTCCAGCACTGGTGAGACTTTCAGGTGACAGCAGATATAAGACATCTGAAGTTGCTATTTGGATTTTTCAGTATCAGTTAGCACATGAGCTCTCAAGGGTCTTCAAAGATATTACTCTCATTTGTAGAAAAGGGATCTTCTAGGACTTCATGAATGAGCTGTATCTATACTACCCCCACACCCTCTTACTGTCAAGTTCCTCCCATGTACCCCCTTCCCAAATCTGTGATCTCTTCTGATGGGGGATGCCCTTCTGATATATGTTTCTCTTATTGATTGATGAATAAAACACTGACGGACCAGTAGCCAGGCAGGAAGTATAGGTGGGGCTACCAGATGAGAATTCTGGGGAGAGGAAGGGCCAGCTGGTTCTGTCATTTCTCATATTTTTTTGGAAGTCACTTGCTCGAACTTCCTGTTTACTCAATTAAACAGGTCTCTGGTATTTGAGGAGACAAGCTTTATTTGTACAAGCAAGCTATTACCACACTCTCCTTTACTGATTATTGTTATACACATGCGCACACATGTACACACACATGTATTTACAGCCTACTGAGTCTACTTAATGTTGCTCTTATGCATATGTGTCTTGGTCTCACCTCTTGGACCACTTACTGGGGAGCATTTCCCCGGGGGTAACTGACCCTCTTTGTCATCACTCATTAGCTACATACAGCTCCCAGCTGGAGTGCCACCATGTGGAGTTTCCTCCGTCCATGTTGACATGTGATCTATGCATTCCTTTTTAATATCTGTGAATAGAGTCCAATTGCTCCTTGAAATTCATATTACTTAGTACTTGAAATATACTGATTGAAAAGCTTTCTCCCTTGATTAGTGTTAAGCATGACTTAACAGTTTTAATTGATTTTGCAAATTTTTCCCCTGGGTGAGGCATCTGATTGGTTCCATTAACATGACACTGAGAGTTGTTTAAAATAGTTTTATTTCTATTTTCTAATTTAACTGTGCACTAAAAACATGGAAAATTACCTTGTTCTTAAATTATAAATTATACTGAATCATTTTATTTCATCTAGAAAATTATATATTATAGAGTATAGAATTTGTGTATGAAGAAGGTAAACATTTAGATCCATCAAAATAGTCCATTAATTTGATGAGTTACATTTGCATATTCATTTTCAGGACGAACACACTCTGAAGTGTCTCAAATTAGGAAACTCCTGTCAGCTCCCGGGGGCTCTCCTACTAGAGTGAGTTGACACAGTTAAACTACTCAGGTGCCAGCCTTCTCTGTTGCTAAGGTGGGAAGGATGCTGAAGAGGGAAGGAGGTCAGATGGCACGATCGGGTGATTGACAGCTCAGAGATAGCTGCGGTTAAAGTGCCAGTACACTCTTCAGCTTGACATAGCCCCATGATGGAGATTCATCACAGAGCAATCTCCTTGTGTGTCCTTCTGTGTTCATGAGCTTGCCCCCGCTTTGAAATGTTGCACCCCTGCAGACCTTTGTTCCTTGAAAAATCAAAGAGAATAGGTACATGATTCTTGTTGAGTTTTCTAAAACACATTTGGCCTCCAAGTATCTTGTTTTTGAAAAGTCACTGGGTCAGAAGCGAGAACGCACGTGAAATTCTTACCGTATCAATAAGTTTGAGTTGAATTCTGAGAGCTCACAGAGAGTGAGTGCATTGGCATTTGCCCTAGTAGGACTGGAAAATGCAGGGATGGCCAGAATCAGGACAGTTTAGCCTTAGATCAGGGATCTAGAAAAGAATAATAATACAGAAAAAAAACCAGAAAGAGAAGGTTACCATAGTAACTTAATAGTTGAAGCAAGTTCCAGAGAGGTGCTCATTTGTTTGTAGTCAAAGCCACAGTTCTGGGGAACAAAAGATGGTAATGCAGTCTATATGATGCAAGGATTTGCATGTAAAAATACCACGATAAAGTCCATTGTTTTTCATATAAAATGCATTAGAAAATAATGGATTATATATATAACCATATATAATATAATATATTTGGTCATATATATATATATATATATATATTAGGGATTGTAGAAAAATGTGGTTCTTCAATGGAAGATTTTCCTTTCAATTATTTAGAAGGTGATTTTTCCATTCTATCTTGAGACTAAAGTTAGCTTATAGCATAACCCAAAGGACACACACATCCACTCTCCTGGGACATTAGCTCCTTTGTATCACACCACAAACTACAGAAGAGGAGTCTCCTGAAAAGAACTCTTTGAATGAAATCAGAGGACTTGGATCAGCAGGAAAGGCCGGCGTGTGGAGACACAGTTCCATTTGTGAGAGCCCAGTATGGCTCCCAGACTACAAATTTGGAGAATAATAACTGCACACATCTTCAACCTAACTTTAGTAGTGCCCTGAGGAAAAAGCCATCCCCCCAGGTGGCCTTCTTCCTGCCTCGTATTAGCACTTGCTTGTAGGCGGTAGTGTGTGGCACTAGGTTCTGGTGCTTCCAGCAGATGCCATCATGTGAACTGTGGTTAATAAGACCAGAGTTTCCATATGGAGAACAAATTCCAAGGAGCATGGGGGGAGTTGTTCGAAATCTTCCATTTTTTTCCTTTGTGATTGACAGGTTATAAGGTACTTCTCTGTGTTTACAGTTATAAAATATGTGCCCATCAAAATCAGCTCAGGATGTCTCAAACACTTGAGTTTTTTGTGATGAGAACTTTCTAGCTGGCAGTGCAATGAAATGTGATATGGTCAACTATAATCTTCTCTCTTTTTGGTGAAACAACACCAGAACCAAGTTTGCACTGACTTCTGCCTTCAGACACAGCATGGGGCTAGAGTTGCTGATGATATGGTTTGACTGCTCAGGTCTATGGAAGCACTGGGCAGGTATGGTGAGCTGCCAGTCCCGGAAACAGTGGGCAGGTATGGTGAGCTGCCAGTCCCGGGAATGTGCCCCTCTGGCGGATGAGAGGGCCAAGGAGAATGAATTAGTGGCTGTCTCGGATGGATGTCATTAGAAAGACAGGAAGCAGTTAGGGGAATAATTGGAGGCTGACAAAAGAACATCTGGTAATAGCGTTTTATGACGCCCTCCCCCTAAGAATGCTACTTGCAAACTATAGACTGTGTAAGAAAGCTCTGTTTATGCTAATCCCCCAGCATTTGCCTTCAGCTCCAGATCTGCATTGCAGCCCTGAATAGTGGGACACAGCAAATGACATTTCTGTTTCCAAGGACACAGCCACTTTCTCCTTTCCACATCCAGCATGCCAGCGAAACCTCATTTCCGTCCCACTTCGTGTCTTAGTATCGACCACTGAGCACCTTCACCACGTTTAGTGCCTGAGCCAGGTCAGATGAAAACAGGAAATGACAGCAGCAGTGCCTCGGGATGATAGGTAGCTCCCAGAGGAGGCATGCATAGTGGCGTGGGATGGATGTGCATAGAAACCACGCTGTGTTTACAGAGAATCATACAGGGAGAACGATGCCATGGGAAAAAGAGGCATAAACAAGAACAAAGGCCTGCTGTCTGCCTCACAGTGAAAGAAGGTGCCAACTGAGGAGATCTGGAGGGAGAGGGCTGCCCTCCTCAGACCTTCCTCTCTGAGGCTGCACCAGACTATCAGAGTGGTGTGCCCATCCCGTCTTAATGCTTTCATCCTCATGAAGTCCTGTGGGGGCTTCTGCTAAGACATGTACATATCGGTGGCTTCAACTTTGAAATGTAGATATTTTTGTCTTTTCTAAAACATTTTTATGAGCTAAGAGAGCAATACCTGCACAGTACATCTTGCAAAACCAATGTTTTGCTGTGTTTCTCTTTTCTCGCGTGCAGGGCTGTCCCTCTGGCAGGTTACAGAGGCATGGCGATACCAATGGGTATTGTCTTGTTCTCTCCAGTACTGACCTGTGATCAGATGCCAACATATAAGGTGTGAGGCAGGCAGTTCTGGGACTGTGGGGCTCCAGGATTTTATTCCAAGGTCTGTTTTAAGGACCTAGGTTAGGTCTGTCACATTAGAATCATCCCTGGGTAGTTACAGTCACCAGACAAGATAGATCTGAGGTTCAGTGTTGGCACAGCACAGACCTGAGAGGAACAGAAAGATGAGTTGTAGATGCCCAAATAGCAGACCCCAGATGCCAGGTGCCGCGGCTCAGATGTAAAATGTCACCCACATACTCATGTGTCTTAACACGTGGTTCCCAGATGGTGGTTCCGTTTTGGGAGATGTGGAAACTTGGGGAAGTGGAGCCTTGCTGGAAAAAGTCCATCTCTGGGGGTGTGAGCCTGACCCCATTTCCTATCTGTCTTTGCTTCCTGATCTGTGTAATATAACAAGCCGCACAATGTGCTTCCTCCACAACAGCCAGAGCCCCAGCTGCTGCGCCTTCCCCACCACGAATCTCAGAGTTAACACAACTTCTCTCCTGCCCCAGATTGCCTCTTGTCCGGGTATCCTGGAAGTGATGATGTTCAGCACAGTGGTTGTGTGTGGAATGAAACTTCAGGTGCCTGCCCAGACTACAGATGCTTCTGAAAGAAGAGTGGAGACTGGTCTTAGAGACAATGAGACCCTGTCTGATCCATCGTGCTAAAAAAAAAAAAAAAAAAAAAAAAAAAAGATGAGCTTCCTATATGGGAAGGTTGGCACAGCCAGAAATGCTAAGAACAGAGAGGAGGGCTGAGCCAAAAATGTATATGAGGATCCTGGATTGGCTTGCTCAAGCTTGTGGGACAAAGTGCGGCAGTCTGCTGGTCTAACAGAGAGGACTTACTTCCTCAGCTCTGAGGCAACAGGATGACAGCCAGGAGGAGGCAAGTGCTGCTTCTTCCCAGGCCTGTCTTCCTTGTGGGTGGACAGCCTTCTCAGTGTGGGCATGCTCTTCTCTGCCCTTTGTAACCTGATCCAGTTCCTTGTAAGCTCACCAACCACACTGGGTTTATGCTCACACTAAAGGCCCAATTTAAACGGGATTATTTTTGCAAAGACCTGCCTCAATATAGCCGTATTCTGAGATTCTGAGGCTGCAAGGGCTCAGGCCACAGTTCAGTATAGAACTGGCTCAGTGACCCTCATAATAGGACTCAAGAGGGGAGGCTGGGTCACATGTGCATGTAAGTTCCAGGGCTGTCCCCTCTACTGCCCTTGGGGATCTTCAAGAGCAGGGTTTACCTTTGAATGCCCATCAATTCTTTAAACATGACCTTCAGATGCTTTCTAGTCACAGACTGTTAAAACAGAGTCCCATCAATCTCTGCTCTTCTTGACGTGGTTGTGTCAAGAGTCAGAATTGGTGCTATAAAGAAAGGCTCCTGGCCCAACCCAGCAGGCACAAGGCTGCATTTTTCTGATCAGACTGTCTTGGGCAGGCTCAGCTTTCAGGGGTAAAGAGAGACACTCGTCCCTTAAATAAAACCCATGTACACAGTGCAGTCAAGTGGAGAGAGAATTTGGAGTCAACCCTGCAACTAACAGATGGGTAACATAGTAGTATTTAAACCAACTTACTGGAAAATACAGTAAGAATTTGGAGGATACTAAATTTCTTTCTTTAGAAATATCTAAACAGAGAGAGGATTTACTCTGATGGAAACATTAATTAATCCTGATTCTCACCCAGAATATCACAGTGGTGATTGCTTCTTATAGGTAAGTAAGAAATACTTAGTGGAAACTAGAAATTATTGAATGTAAAAACAGTTTGAAAGGAAGAGTGAATCTCTTCTTTCAAGGGTCCCTTCTCGTTTTTTCTTATTTTAAATTGACATGGTAATTATATGGATTTATGGGGTTCAACATACAACATGAGGTATATGTGTGTGCACATGGTGTCTATGTGCAGGTGTCTGTGTGGGGCAAGTTTGTGCAGGTACACATGTGCAGGTGTCTGTGTGGGGCAAGTGTGTACAGCTGTGCATGTGCAGGTGTCTGTGTGGGTCAAGTGTGTGCAGCTGTGCATGTGCAGGTGTCTGTGTGGGGCAAGTGTGTGCAGCTGCGCATGTGCAGGTGTCTGTGTGGGGCAAGTGTGTGCAGGTGCGCATGTGCAGGTGTCTGTGTGGGGCAAGTGTGTGCAGGTGCGCATGTGCAGGTGTCTGTGTGGGGCAAGTGTGTGCAGGTGTGCATGTGTAGGTGTCTGTGTGGGGCAAGTGTGTACAGCTGTGCATGTGCAGGTGTCTGTGTGGGTCAAGTGTGTGCAGCTGTGCATGTGCAGGTGTCTGTGTGGGGCAAGTGTGTGCAGCTGCGCATGTGCAGGTGTCTGTGTGGGGCAAGTGTGTGCAGGTGCGCATGTGCAGGTGTCTGTGTGGGGCAAGTGTGTGCAGGTGCGCATGTGCAGGTGTCTGTGTGGGGCAAGTGTGTGCATCTGTGCATGTGCAGGTGTCTGTGTGGGTCAAGTGTGTGCAGCTGCGCATGTGCAGGTGTCTGTGTGGGTCAAGTATGTACAGCTGCGCATGTACAGGTGTCTGTGTGGGGCAAGTATGTGCGGGTGCGCATGTGCAGGTGTCTGTGGGGCAAGTGTGTGCAGCTGTGCATGTGCAGGTGTCTGTGTGGGGCAAGTGTGTGCAGCTGCGCATGTACAGGTGTCTGTGTGGGGCAAGTGTGTGCAGCTGTGCATGTGCAGGTGTCTGTGGGGCAAGTGTGTGCAGCTGTGCATGTGCAGGTGTCTGTGTGGGGCAAGTGTGTGCAGGTGCGCATGTGCAGGTGTCTGTGTGGGGCAAGTGTGTGCAGGTGCGCATGTGCAGGTGTCTGTGTGAATTTTTAAAAGCAAAAACCACACATCTTATCTTGTCAGTAGGTTGTCAACACGAAATTTAATTGTACTTAATAATTTTGATTTGTCATTTCAAATTCAACCCTGGAAATTCTCAACAGCACACTATGAGAGTGCTATTTCCTAAGCTCACATCAGCACTCTGAGGCAATCTGTCTAGCAGGCTAAAAATTGGTAACATCGTCACTTTAAAAAATGCTTTAAATATTTTTGTGTTTGTGAGTTTAGGTGCATGCATGCTACAGTATGCACGGGACACATAGGTGCTTGCTCGCCACAGTATGCATGGGACACTTAGGTACATGCTTGCCATGGTAAGCGTGGGAAGTTAGGGGAAGGCCTCAGGAGCACCTCACCTCCTCCTTTGTTGGACACATGGTCTCTTACTGTCCATCATTGTGTGTCCCATGCTGACTGGACCACAAGATTGATGGGATTACCTTGTCTCTGAGAATTCAAAGTCAAGTCGTTTTGCTTGTACAGCAAACACTTTACCCACCAAACCATCTCCCCAGCCCCATCATTATTTTTCATTTGCATTTCTTTAATTTTGAGTGCCTAAAATTCTTATATCATATTTTATTGGCTCTTAGAGAATTTCATACAGTATGTCTTGATCTTATTCTCTCCCTATTCCTTCTCCAATACCTCACCAGGTCCACCAGACTTCCCATTTGTGTATGTGTGTGTGTTTAAAAGGAATATCTTGAAGTCAGTGCCCTACTCTTTTGCCTTTTACTTCTTTCCTTTCCCCATGTTTCCTGAGCCTTGGGTGTTGAGTTTTTTGTAAATATATTTACTTGTGGGTGGGTACCCCATGGCCAGTTCTATGTATTTTGACAAGATGTGGTTTGTTGTTTTGTTTTTTATAAATTTCTATCTGCCACAAAAGCTTCTTTGATGAGAGCTGAGAGCTATAATTATCTGTAGTTGTAAGATGAGCTTTTAGAAATCAGTTAGAGAAGATTGTACCGACTTAGGGTGGTGAAAGTAGCAAGCTCCCTCTAGGCTCAATGGCCCTACTAGCCACAGGTAGTTGGCCAAGTTTACAGCATCATCAAGCATGAACATGGTCTTATCGAGTGGCCTTTACATCCAAGTAGGTGACTATTTGTTACTCCAGGATATAAAAGCCACTACTGCACCTCTTGAAATATATTGCTGTAGTGGCCATTGTGATGTGTAGGCATTGAAACAAGATAGGACTGTTGATTGATTTTCTCTTTGGACAACATGCATAACTCTTGAAACTATGAAACTCAGTCCTAGGGGAGAAGGTTTCCATATCAGAACCAGGCCAGTTCCTTGAAATACCATATCTGGAGTGTACGTGTCTTAAACAACAGGGTTTCACCTTCTTTTTCTGTCATACCCTAAGGACAATGGCAGTAGCCTATATTGTTTTGGGGGGTCCCTTGATCTCCCCTTGATGACTGTGTACATTATCTTTTTTGTTGTTGTGACAAATACTTGATAGGATTATTAAAAGGAGGAAAGATCACTTAGACTCACGCCTTCAGCTTATGGCTGGCTCGCTGCATTGCTGTGGGCCCTTCATGGAGCAGAACATTATGGCTGCTAGTGCATGTGGAAGAGCAAGGTTGCCTACTTGTAACGTGTAGGAAGCAAAGAAGACAGGAAGGGTCTACAGCCAGCGACCACCCTCAAGGACACACCGCAAATGGTCTGTTCCCAAATACTGACATGTGGACTATCTATCCTTCAACTCTTCCTTGACCTACCAGTCAATGGTGTTTGCTGTCTTCATTGACCTCTGTTACCTTATTTATTTACCCACCCTTTTATAGTCTGAGAATTTATTCCCTGTTCATATTTTTTATTGTATATAACATTTTAAGGTGTGAAATGCTAAATCATGAAAAAAGATGGCTGAGCCAACTTACTGGTCCTAAATTTTTGTATTATCAAATTTATTATTAGGGATTATGGGTTGTGTGTGCTAGTTTTAAAAGCCTTCTTGAAATTAATTTATAAATTATCTATGAATTTTTCCTAGAACTTTTATGATGTCAGTTTTTAATCTCAAATGTGCTCCAGTGGGGTGAGGACAGGTTATATTTTCCTTCTACTAAAACAAAAACCTAACCGTACTAATACTGCCTACTGAATAATTCATTAGCTCATATTGATCTAAAGACTCCTTTGTCCTAAGCTGAATTCTTATATATCCAGGGTCAGTTTTGTACTCAATTTAATTTTAATGATGCAATTTATTTTCTTACAGTATCAAGTTAGTTTTAATTAGTTTATCTCAAAAGTAGGGCTTATGAGTGAGGGAGGGTACATGTGTATGGGGATGCGAGAAAAGGTTGGTGAGGTGAAGAGACTGTTGTCAAAATTAGATAAAAATGCAAAAATATGAAGTGCAAACATTGCAGTTTTAGACTCTGGGGATTTGCAACAAAAATGCACTTGTAAACTTTCTGATAAAATATTCCCTCAAGGACAGCTTGTTCCCTCTGACTCTGTGAGTTCTCTTTCTATGAAACTGACAGTTTTTTTTTATCACATCAAGTTGAAAATATGAAGTTAAGAGTGTCCCCTGCATGCTACTTGACAGTAAACTGTGCCAGAGAGAACTACAAGGGGACACAGGAAGATGGGCCTTCCCAGCTTTCCCTGCAGCTTGGACATACTGAAGATGAATCAGGTGCTTTTGGTCGGAGCGTGAAGCTGCTGAACTTCCTATACATCCTTGTTGACTTTGATGCCAACCATGGGGAGCTCACACTGACAGAAGTGACATAAGAGGGAGCCATCCTGAGCTGGCAAATGTATTCCTGGAGAGCAAGCCTCTCAAACTCCATTGGCCAATGAGGGTGGGAGAGAAGTTGACAAATGCTGTCCACTCCCAAGACCTGGAGGACACTAGTTGTACTAATTGAAGCATCAGAAATCCCAATGAGGGAAATCTGTGTGTACACAGGTTTAGTTTATGTGAAGGGCTTGGGGGTGGAGCTAGAAGCCCTGTAAGGACTGCCCTTCCAGTGATTTGGGGGAAACATAGCCATAAGTAGTTCACAGAGTGACCCATGGAAATATGAGATACATTATCATTAAAGAGATTGGCTGCCTACTGTAGCTTCTCATGATCTTTCTTTGCTGCTCTGAGAGTCTTTGGGAACAAGGAGAAAGGGAAATTACAGATACCAGTCAGAGCAAGGTTTCTGTATTCAGGCACACAACTCCATGGTGGCATTTTATCTACCCTCCTCCTAACTGTCATTCTTGGAGGCCACCCTTGCTGTTCATCAGCCTTGACAATGAACCACCTGTGCCTGTCATATAAAGTTGCACCATGGGATGTCCTTATTCTTATTAGGAGACTTAGAGTACATCACCTCTCATACAAAGCCCTGGGGCACATAGTGATAGAAATCTCTAATTATGCATGCAGAACAAGAGGTGAACAAAATCTCCTCCCTTCATTCCTCCCACCTTCCCTCCCTCCTTCCCTCCTTCCTTCCCTGCCTCCCTCCCTCCCTCCATTCCTCTCGGTACCTGTGTGTGTGTGTGTGTGTGTGTGTGTGTGTGTGTGTGTATGAGAGAGAGAGAGAGAGAGAGAGAGAGAGAGAGAGAGAGAGAGAGAGAGAGAGAGAGAGGAGAGAGAGAGAGGAGAGAGAGCGAGCGGAGAGAGGGCTTCTCATCTGCCGAGGAACCACACTGATTTCTCAGCTACGGCCACATTCCAGAACTTCAGACTCCTTGGAGGTCATTTCAGCCCAAGACATGGAAAGAAATACAGCTTTACCTGGATGTGCCACACGTGTAAAATGATGCAATGTGGTCATATCGTGTTGTCAGAAAAATCAGGAAATGTTTTGAGAAGGTATTACTTTATACTGTGATTTAGTATTTGTATTTCACAGCACATGAACGGTTATTTTTAGCAAGTTCTCATTGACAAATCAGGGATATTACAATGAGAAAGGGCACATGGGGCTGGGGAGGAGACTCACTGGGTAAAATGCATGCCATGCAAGTTTACTGGACTCAAGTTCAGCCCCTTGCAACACATGATAGGCGTCTGTGATCCCAGAACTCTAGAGGCAGAGACCTTGGAGCCCCATGGTAAGCCAGCTAGCTTGACTACATGGAATTGTCAAGCTCTGGGTCCAGTGAAAATTCATGCTTCAATAAATGAATACAAAAGTAGCCAAAGAAGACACCTGACATCAACTTTGGGTCTCTATATGTTTGCACACACATGTGCATGTCCACTTGCACATGTATTTTGCCTATACATATGTGAATATACATATATACACATGTACATATATCACATTTACAGACATGCAGAATATAAAAGGAAAAAAACACAGCCCAAACTTTGGAAGGAGGAAAGAGGGAGCCTGGCTCACTACTCAGAGAGGGGAGCTGTGATAGTCTCTTCTGTGTCACCACTCCTTTCAGAGAGACCTCCAGGGTGGGTATTATCAATTAGGATTGTTTTTCAGTGTTTGGATAACTCACTCTGATCATATCTGTGTGTGCACATTAATTTTGCTATTATAAAAACCTTATTTTACAGATTTGAATATGAATACCATTACTTAGGGATCTTGTTCAATTGCAGTATCCTATGTAATTGGTTCAGGTGAGCCGGAAGGGTTTGCATTCCTAACATGCTTTCAGGTGATGCTACTGGTCTCAAAAGAGGCTCGTGAGAGCAAAGCTGACAATTGTGAATTCTTAGACAGAGGCAGGAGTATTATGAACTCCTGGCTCCATGAGTCTTACATATGTGAGCATGACCTTCAGGAAAGGTAGCATTAGTTTCCATCATATAATATAAGAGGATTCATAGACATTCTACTAGAAAAGGAAATCAAGTGTTATATCACAAAAGAGCACAGGAGAAGGGCAAATGAAGACCTGAATGACCTGGCCCAGCAGTCATGAAGATTTGCAGAGGAGACTGGAGACAAGAGTTCAGCCATTGGAGTCTGAGGAGGAACGTACATGGCCACAAGGCTTCCTTGGCTATGACAAAGACTGAAGAATCAAACGAGCTCAGGAAGAAAATAAAACAACCAGGGGCTTAGGTGGAGGGTCCTTGGTCTGGATGTAATATGGATATACTTACTGCCAAAGGCTATTCCTCATGCACACCAGCGGCATATGATGGGGGAAGTCCTGTGTATATGTCAATAAAGCACTGTTGGCCAAAGGGAAGCAGGATAGGTGGTACTTGGAGTCTAGGAGGATTCTGGGAAATGTAGTGAAGAGACTGGTCGCCATGTGATCTCCCAGGAGCAATGGGTGCTTAGGAGTGCATCCTCAAAAAGATAAGTCCTTACAAAATATATATTAATAATTATGGGTTAATAATTAAGTCAGAGCTAGCCGATATGAAACCAAGCAAATGGCCAACAGCTTCAAAATTAATACAGTGTCTTGTGTGCTATTTGGGGGCTGAAAGAAGCAACAGGAACCAGGCAGTGGACAAAAAGACTAAACGTTACAGGCATATCTAGAATGGGGTTACCTTTCCACATCCTCCCTCTACATCCTGCACAGTCTGAGCTGGGAGCCATCATGGAGAGTAGGCATTGGTCTGAGGAGACAGATATATCTGAGAAGAGAAGGTGATGGCCAAAGGAGACGGAAGGACCACTAAGACCAGATGGAGTGGGATTTGGAATGGGTGGTCACAGTGGTACTGAGGGTCTGTCCTGGTTTGCTTTCTATTGCTGTGATAAATGTAATGGCTGAAAGCAGCTTGGTTTATTTAATCCCAGAGTTTATAACCCATCGTGAAGGGGGTAAGGGAAGGAACTCAAGGCAGAAACAGAGTCCAGGCTTGCTCATCCTGCTTTCTTATGCAACAGTCGGGAATAGTGGCATACAAGTCTAATACCAGCTGTTAAGAGAAGCTTTTTCCTTTGAGAATGCCTTCCCGCCAGCCTGGTTCCAGAGCCGCATGAGTCCCAAATAAACACACAGGAGGCTATATTAATTATGAAGCTGTTGGCCTTGTTTGTTTCTTACTGGCTACCTCTGCCTTAAGTAATTACCCCATAATTGTTAATCTAAGTATTTCTCTTACCGGAGAATAGTCCCGGGCTTCCTACCCCCATGGCGTTACATGTTGACTCTCTTGTGTTTCTCCTTCCCAGAGTCCTTCTGGACTCCTAGTCCCTCCTATCTAGATTCCCTATTGGCCAGACAGTGCTTTATTCTTTATTGACAAATGCACAGGACTTCCCCAACATCTCCTCTTTTCTGTTTAAACAAAAAGAAAGGTCTTAACTTTAGCATAGTCAAATTATATATAACAGCTATCATGCAAGAACACAGTTACAACATTTTGTCTATCAACATTTAACAAGATTTAAAGAAAACATCATCTATCTCATTCTTGTGAGTCCAAAGTCCAATATGTAGTTTATCTCTTATCATAACTAAGGAAAACTATAATTATAACTATCTGTCTTCAACTCCATCAAAGACCACAGAAGGATAATATATAAACACTAGGATTGACAGAGATATCTTACTGCCTGGACAGTCACCCGAAGTTCCTCTGTATTGTCGGGGCATCCATCTTCAGCCCATAGGCCACAATGTATCCAGAAGATTTCTCAGCAATGCAGGAAATTTCAAAACTGTCCATCTGCATTGGCAGTCTGTCAGTCATTTCTCTGTATCCTGCAGAAATTCTCTTCCATGAAGCAGGAACCCTGTAAGACTGAGTTCAGCGGTCACTTTCCTGTGGGTCCTGCATGTCCAGATTATACAACAGTCAAGCAGTATAGGCAAGAGCAGTTTCTTGCCCAAATGGCTAATCTTGCCATGTTGAAAGCAAACTCCATAACGAGTTACTTCGATGCCCATTTTCCTCTCAGACATAATTGGTGCTGCCAGGAGCAGACATTTCTCATTGTCAAGAAAAACCCTAAACCATTTTAAATGCCATTTCTGAAGGCCTTTGAAAGGTTTGAAGACTGTTTATGTCAAATATATTTCTGTATATCTAGAAAACCTAACTTACCTAACTATAAATTCTGACATTATAAGTAACTATCTATAATCTGTATTTAATTATGCATTATGTTTTAAAAGATCAGTATAAGCACAATACTTAGTCAAGAGGAGAAATATACATATCACAAAATTGACCTTGAATTCATATCAATAAATGAAAAACAATACCCATAACATAATTCCCCTGTGATCATTATCCAATTATAAACAATCCCATTTAAATGAAAACAAAGATTTATAAACAAGATGGGAATTAGGACGTCGCTCATTCCAAAATGCTTCATGCTGGAGGGGGGCGCTGTTCATACCATGGGGATCATGACAAAACTCAGAAACCTGTATCAGTCCGTATTTTTGGGGCCTGTAAAACTGCATCATCTTAGCTGTTTTGATTGTTGGAACACCTGGTCCACTGCTTCAGGGGGTCTTGGTTCGTCAAACCACAGAAGCCTGGAAGGAATCCTCAGCTTTTCATTTTCTGTAGAAACATAAATAAAAACTCCTTTTCCAAGTAATATATCCTTATACTTAAATGTTGAAGTCAAGGCATTTTTAAAAGATAGAAGTTGAATTAATTCAGCAGCATTTATAATCAAGTGTACTTTAGCAGCTGTTCCTTCCTGAGCAATTATAAAACTGAAAAACACAATAGCGTACAGTATCCAGACTCTCTGTGTATTTTCCATCTTTACGTGGCTTATTTATTTATCTATTATTACTTTATTTATTTTACTTTTATTTTTCTTTGAGACAGGATTTCTCTTTGGAAATCTGCCTGCCTCTGCCTCTGGAGTAAATCCTACCGGCGTGCGCCACCACAACGCCGGCTTTTGTATTTACATACCACTTTGTCGTTTCATTTTCTCTCTCAATCTCACGTATATTTTTAAACACACTGTAAACCTTTAGAGATTTTCTTCATCCAAGTCTGACTTTACTGTAAATCTTTATGGTTTTCTGGCCACGTGTCTTATCTGTAAAACCGCGGCTGTTTTAAACTGCCGTTTCAAGATGGCGGGCGTAAGCGAGATTCCAGCTTACCGCCTCAGTTCATGTTGACATCCAGCAAAAGCTGTCACTTCCATTTGTACGTACACACCTTTTAATCGTTAGTAGAGTCTCTTAAAACAACCTTGTTTTTATTTTATTTTATTTTTTTTTATGCCGAGTCAGGATGACTGCCTTAATCAAGCTGCAAGTCTCTGCTTGCCGCTAGCAAAACAGAGCCTGCCTGAGAAAATGCTGCTACCAAAAATCTGTGTGTCTCTCCATTCTTCTGTTTCTAAAATTCCTTTAAATCTTTTGTTATTTTGCATGGAAATTCGATCCCACTTCTGACACCATTTTGTTAAGAGAAGCTTTTTCCTTTGAGAATGCCTTCCCGCCAGCCTGGTTCCAGAGCCGCATGAGTCCCAAATAAACACACAGGAGGCTATATTAATTATGAAGCTGTTGGCCTTGTTTGTTTCTTACTGGCTACCTCTGCCTTAAGTAATTACCCCATAATTGTTAATCTAAGTATTTCTCTTACCGGAGAATAGTCCCGGGCTTCCTACCCCCATGGCGTTACATGTTGACTCTCTTGTGTTTCTCCTTCCCAGAGTCCTTCTGGACTCCTAGTCCCTCCTATCTAGATTCCCTATTGGCCAGACAGTGCTTTATTCTTTATTGACAAATGCACAGGACTTCCCCAACAACCAGCACCTGGGAGGTAGAGGCAGATGGATCTCTGTGAGTCTGAGGCCAGCCTGCTCTACATAGAGTTCTGTGCCAGCCAAGGTGATATAGTGAGACCCTGTTTCACAAAACAAACAAACAAAAAGAAAAGAAAGGCTTGCTTCCATGCCAGTACGAAGGAAGCATTTCCTCAACTGTAGTTCCCTCTTCCCAGATGACTCCAGCACAGAGTCCCAGTGAGCTAGAGATCGGGTCTTGTGAAAATATTGGTTTTCATTGACAACTATTTGCCATTGAGGGATTCTGGTGCAGAAAATGGGGATCAAAGCAGACAATTCTTAAGTAGGAGAAAGAAACAGTGTAGTGTTGTGTCGGACCAAGCGTCCTTATTCTGGGATTCTAAAGCATGGCGTATCTCAGCAGGCTCCGAGCAGGAGCTGAAAGAGCACGTCATGAGCTCACTCTCCAGTTCCATGAGAAGGCACCCCAGAATCAGGCCAGGGATGACTCTAGGCTCACATTTGCCAGGTGTCTGAATGTGGGGCCTTCAGTGGCAGACATAGGTCCTCTGCTCTGTGGTCTCCCTGGCCCCAGGGTCAACACAGTTGTGATGCAGTGTGCAGAGAGGGCCTTTGAGGTACCTTAGTGGCAAGAGATTGTGGGGGGGGAGGAGCAAAGATGTGCAAAATCCTGCAGCCTGACTCTAGGGCTTGTGTGAAGTGTGTGGCCTGTGGTGGGTCCTTCGGAGAGAGCCACTTGGAGCAATTGATTCACTAGGGTCTCAAACTCCCTGACTTAAGCAGCATTGATGATGTCTAGGGCCAGCAGTAGTAGTTGGTGTGAAATAGCTTTAAATTAGGAAGGAATAGTTGGAGTTAAAAATGGAAAAGCCGCTTCAGGGTAAGAATTGCATTTTGAGTTCTAAAGCAGCACACACGAGTCCCTACTTGACCATAGAAGACAATTCACTGAGAGAATTTCCACCCTTCCAGGGCTTTGGGGGTATCAGCTCAGCAGCCCATGGCTCACAGCTCTGAAACAGGGAGAGAAGGTCTGACCAGAGGGAAAGTCAGAGGACAAGCAGGGAGTGATTTCCCCGTGACCGCTGAGTGTCAGAAGCTGACACAGGGCCTTATGGAAGACTGCAGAATTCTGAGCCCACTGCCTTCCTTTGTGTTAGTGGGAATCTGTCCATTTTGATGTGTTTTATTCCTCTGTGGCAGACAACACTCACACCACATTTGTAAGTCCTGCGGTCTGGTGTCCCATACCTAACCTTTCCATGCTTTGACTCTGACTTCTTCATAATGCTCTGATGCTACATTTCAGGCACTGTGTCCCTATCCTAATAAATATGGTCACTCTCTTCCCTGCCACTGGTAATTACTGAAGCACAGTCGTGCTACTGACCATAGCTCATATGTGTTTCTCTGAGGAATCAGCCATCTGTGATGATGACGGATGCAACCTTGTTTAATTTTCTGTTTATTTATCCTCAGTACATGTACACTGTGGGTTTGCTCTGTCTTGATCATATCTGGCTCTTTATTGCCCTAGTATCTGGCCTGCACTGAGAATGAATGAAGCGTCTTTTAAAAATGCTTAGTGTTCTGTGATTTCCTATATACCTCGACACCAACTATCTCCAAAGAAAACAGACAAATGAAAGCGAAAGAGTAGACTCTTTGAGGGCACGGCCAGGTCTGAAATTGCCTGTCATTCTACCTCCCAGGAAAATGGGTTCGTTTCCTGTTCATGCTGAGTTATGAATTAGGGCTTGCTGCAAGTTGGCTGCTCATTAGAGGTGTAACTTGGTTAATCCAGTGCCTCCTCCAGGCTGGTGATGAGTCAGTCAGGCTAGCAGGCTCGCAAGCGAAGGCAGACTGGGCCCTTGAACATCACATGTCTAGGCTAGGTGGCTAATTAGAACACTTGTTCTTGACATATCCATGGAATTTCTGTCAACAACACCTTTGATGTGATTGTCTTTGCACTGAAGTCATTGTGAAAGTGGACAGGTGATTCCTAACAGTCCTGTGGCTCTAGGGAAGGCATGACTCTAGCAGACCAACATCCATCAAGTGGAAAAGTACTATTCCAGGACATGAGTACTACAGGAAGTGGAGGGACATGTAAATCAGTGGTGCCATGGTTAGAACTCAAGGACATGACAGTCTTACAGAGAATGTGGGAGTATTCACACACACACACACACACACATGCCACACACATAAGTAATGCACATGCACACAGAGGCACCAGTGAACTACGTGTTGCCACTCTCAAGGGCTATTCACACAGTGTGCCAGCCATGTGAGGCATAAGAATCAGCACATAACAGCAGGATGAGAGAGTCCCCATCACGAGGGAACCTTATTTGAATTATTTAGTGACTCTGGTCCATGTGGGAAGGGAGTGATGCACCACCGGTGGTGGTAACAGAATCACACAGTAAGGAAACTATGAAATGGTTCCAGGACAGGGGAAGTGGGGCTGGAATTTAAATTATTGTGGTGAAGGCACGGAAGACAGTGAGCAGAAATGAATGTCAGCCACTGGTGTAAGGAGCCAGCTGCAGGAAATTTTACCGCATGTCTTCTCCAAAACGCATCCATCTTTATTTTAAAACTTATTTCTTTTTTTTTCTTGGTTTTTCAAGACAGGGTTTCTCTGTGGCTTTGGAGGCTGCCCGGGAACTCACTCTGTAGACCAGGCTGGCCTCAAACTCACAGAGATCCGCCTACCTCTGCCTCCCAAGTGCTGGGATTAAAGGCTTGTGTCACCAACGCCCGGCTTTAAAACTTATTTCTATGGCTTATCAAGGAAAATGGCAGAAATACTGGGTAGATGTTTGGCACACATCATGGTTCTGGTGTTCGCCTTATCATCATGCACATCCGGGCAATATCTCCTTGACTTAAGGAACAGTATGAATACACAATACACATCGATACTTAAAACTGTCTGAAAAGTAAGTATATTACAAGTAAAAGATATACTGAATTTATAAATGTGTCAACTTATTTTAATCACAAAATAAATATTAAATAGAAGATTTTTTGTCATCCCCACAGTTCTGAGATGACAAAGTGTTTCCTGAGATCATATATATATGGAATAAACTGGAAGCTAAATACCACCCTTGGTAGCTCCAGGGCACATAATCTGCTGCCGACTATTATGCCTCTATTAAGAAAATAGAAAACTTTGAGATTTATTTTGGAAACTAAAATGAGTCATGCAGTTATATTAGCACATATTTAATGAGTTTAAATTTTGTCATTGGCATGCAAAAATATTTTCTTCAGCTGTTTGTATATATCTGAATATGCACATACACAAATTGCAGGCTTAAATGGTTTGCCTTCACACTAATTATGACTTATACTGTGCTTGGCTTCTTCAGTAATTAGAATTTTTTTGCTATACATGCAATGGTAATTCAAAGGTAAATGCATCTAACAGGCATCACTGGAACATGCAGTTGGTTACAAATGCAGGAACTGTACCACAAAGCCTGTCTCCAAAAGTGCAGAAAGGAGGTGTACTAAGCCTACAATTACGGCCTGGAAGGCCTCAGCTTTTCCTTACATGCTGTTTTCTGGCATGATTCCCAGGGATATGTAAAGAAACATCTACTCTCCTTAGAGAGGGACCTGAAGACAGATAAAGTAATGATACTACCAAAGTCTAACTGGAGAACCAATGGGTTCATTGGTTTTAGTTGCAGGAGTATGGGTGAGGGGTAGCTTACAGGAGCAGGGACAGACACAAAGACAGTTGCATCACCCAAAGCTTGCCCCCAGCCTAGGTGACCAGCTTATGAAATCTGGAACCTTTGAGCTCTCTGTGTACCTTGCAGGCAGCACTGCAGGTGAGATAATCTCCAACCCTCAACAGTTCTAACTCCCCAGATAACCCTGGGGAGGAGGATCCTTGTGAGTCTGTTGAATTTTAGAAACTTCCTGAGACCTTTGAGCTGTTTGCTTTCTCAGTCTTCATGATCCTCCCTCCAGGATAGAAAATTTCAATGCAGAAGAAATGACCACACAATTTGTGCCTACTGGAGTTTACTTATAGGTCACCATTCCTGATGGGAGACAAGGTATGCTCCAATTTTGACTGTCTAGAGAAGGTATCAGGGGATGGAAACATGGCTAGCATAGCCCAGACTTTCTGGACCTTTCTGTATATGTCAGTCTCGGCAAAGGAGCAGCCAGTGGCTCATGCCAGCCCAGCTTGGTTTCTGACTGGAATGGACGACTTTAGACTTTAAGTTATAAGACCTTTGTTTTAGTTAGGGTTTCTACTGATGTATGAAATACCATGACAAAAGCAGCTTGGGGAGGAAAGGGTTTATTTCATGTTACACTTCCAGGTAACAGTCCATCATCCAGGGAAGTCAAGATAGTGGTACAGGATTCTCCACCCTGTTCTGCAGCCGCCTTACCCCAAATGAACACTCAGAGACTTATATTAATTATAATACTGTTGTTCAGTGGCTTGGGCTTTTTATTGGCCATCTCTGTTATTAACCTATAACTACTAATCTATGTATTTCCACGTGATCTTATCTTACCAGAGAATACCTGACTTGCGTGACTCTTCTCTGCCTACACTTCCCAGAATTCTCCTTGTCTGGTAGCTCTGCCTAGCCTTCCTGCCTGGCCACTAGACTAACTGTGCTTTATTCACCAACCAATAAGAGAAACATATACAGAAGGACATACCCCATCAGGATAGGAACCTAGAGAGGCTTTGGGTAAGTGCTACTTACTGGTTTGCTTACTCAGCTTTTTTATAGCACCCAGGACCACTTGCCCTGAGGTGTCACCAACTACTGTGAGCTGGACCCTCCCACATCAATCGCAAGTCAGGACAATGCATCTCTTGGGGGTATTTTCTCTTATGAAGTTCCATCCTCCAAAACGACTATAGCATGTGACAAGTTGATGTAAAACTAGTTAGCACAGCCTCTGACTTCCTCATGATACTGACCTTGTCACTTTCCTTGATGAGATATTGGACAGTGATGACCTCTTGCCTCCCCCACGCAGCTCAGAAAGAAGCCCGGAGTGTCCACGCGAAGCAATGATGACTTCCAATTCTTTTGTTTAAAATTCCACATCACATGAAAGTCCCAGACATGTTATGTGTTTGCCAGTGAGTACAGCTGAGTGAGGTTTATCCTTCTGTCCCTCCACAGACACACCAGATATTCATTACAACTCAGGAACTGTTCTAGGTGCTGAATGGAAGGGAGGCGAGCAACACATAGCCATAGCTACAGTTAAATATAAGTCATAAGATGTTAGCCATTGGGAAGTAAAAATTTAAAAACTGTATCCAAGCAGGGATGATAGAGACTTGACTGAGTGGAGCAGACACAAGACTTTGACTTACAGTTGAGGTCCCAGAGGCACATATATGAAGAATCAGAGTAAAGAATATGAGGCACACACAACAGTCTCAAGGTGGGAAAGGGCTTGGATTATTCCCATAGTAGAAAGGATAAGAGACATGTGAAGGGAAGCCAGTACAGTAAGCTGGAGGGTCTGGAAGATGTCTAGGTGCTGTAGATTTTCCCCTATTCCTCAATAGAGGATTTTGAAAATTATTGTCTTAAGAGTCTTTGCTATATCTTTATAAATTCAAAGATTACTTTTTAGAACATCTTTTTTAAATAGCTAACAACCCATGGTCACTTTTCCAGTTATTTTTTATCTGTAATTAGGCAATAGCAAGACTTTACATCTGAGTGTTTGACTGAACTGCTCCATCCATTTTGTTTCATTCTTGAAAATTAAAAGTTAGTGCTTTCAAATAAGTGACAGTAGATTGTTAATGCCACCTTACACAGTGCCACAAATTTGAGAAATGCGACAAGAACAATCCAATTCTCATTAATAGAGATTGAGAGAAAGAAAAGGAGCAGGTTCAATATTAATTCTCACCTTGGGGTGATGAGTGTTCAAGAGCTAAGCCTCAGTCTGCAGATTACAGAACATGGTGGGAGCAAATGGACCCCATGGGCACTCTATGATCAGACACAATCCCCAGGCTCAGGGATCAGGGTTCTCTTGATCTATTCCTTCATCAGTCACTTTGAGTTTTTAAGATGAAGGGCACTGAGAGGAATCAAAGTGTCAGATAAATTTATGGGAGGCCATTGATTTGGACTGGTTTCATACTCTAGACCCCATAAGACCAGATCAAACGAGGATACAATTAACTTGTGATAAACACCATACAATCAAACTGATATTTGAGACAGGACAGCTTTCCCTAAATAAGAATCATAGCCACCAGTCCTCAGAGAACAATTTTACCTAACTACAAGATAAGAAACATTTTTCCTGTTTTAACCTATTAGCAAAACAACTTTTAAGTAATCAATAGTTTTATGTTCCTTATTTCTATTTTCTTCAGTCCATTTTTATTGTCTTTAAAGATAGTTCTATCTACCAGCTCATTGGAACACACCTTAATTTACAGAGCGATGTATGGCCTGATTCTGGAATTCAAATGAGCATCAACTATATCTTTAAATGAACCTTGTTGTGTCTTTTGACAAAGGTACAGTGTGCTCCATGAGTGGCCTGGGTATTTCTCTAAGGATGCTACATAGGGACACCTGTTTTGCTTCAAGTCTCCCTTCTTGTCCTTCTGAATTAATGTACCCAATCCTTCAGTAGAGATTTCTTACTTCACTACTTTGTCTGTCCTGGGTTCTGGACAAAGGTGGAGGTACCCTAAGAAGCTTGTTTTCATTCTGGCATAGACAGAGTCAGGGTGGTGTTTTAAGAGAAAATGTACCTCCCAAAGGAAGTGGCACTACTAGGAAGTGTGGGCTTGTTGGAGTAGGTGTGGTCTTTTTGGAGGAAATGTGTCCTTGTGGAGGTGGGTTTTGATGTCATAATTGCTCAAACCATGCCCTTTAGGGTTTACTATTGCTGTGAAGAGACATCCTGACCATAGCAACTCTTATAAATGAAAACATTTAATTGAGGGCGGCTTGCTTGCAGTTTCAGAGGTTCAGTCCATTATGATCACAAAGGGGAGAATGGCAGTGTGTAGTTAGATGTGGTGCTGGAGCTGAGGGGTCAACCGACTGTCACACTGATGGAAGCTTGAGAAAAAAGACCTCAAAGCCCACCCCAACAGTGACACACTTCCTCCAACAAGGCCACGCTTCCTAATAGTGCCACTCCCTTTGGGGGCCATTTCCTTTCAAATCACCACACTAACTATGACACTCAGATTGTATGTTGTTACTTATGTCATCTTAGATGTATAACCATGGGGTACCAGGAAGGAGGAGTGTGCAGCCAGAAGTGTGTGTTTGCCATCTTGCAGAAGAAGAGTAAACACATCACATGTATGATGGTCCTTAGTGATCCTAAGTCACTTAGGGAATGCAACGGGAGCCTCCTTGTTTTTGCATAGGAGGGTGTTAAGCATCTTGTTTAAGATCTTAGAACATTTACATGCTGGAGTTTTGACTCTAAGGTCACACTCTTGTCCTATTTCTGGACCCAGCTAACAGTAAAATCTTAAAAGTTTAAACAGATTTTTAAATTTATAACGGACCAGTGAATCTCTTTCAATGTACACTTCATGAACCCCAGGACCTTAGGTATATATTAGGTATTTTGTAATGTTTTGTTTGAGCGGTGTCATCTTGGTGGGTTCAGCCTCTCATGAATGATTCACAGAAAAACAGGGCTTTCCTGCCTATTCATTTATTTGTGAGTGTTAAGAACACTGGATTTGCATTCTAGCATCCTAGCATTTTTGAATGCACAGTGCAGTTAAGCATACTCACAACTTGGTCATATGTTTCACTGAGATGTTTTTCCACCATACAGCAAATACTGTTTCTCTCTTCCCAGCCTCTGGCAACAGACATTCTACACCAGGTTCTGTGAATTTGTTGCAGTAACCTCTACAAGTGGGATCACTTAGTAAATGACTTATTTCACTCAGCACAATGTCTTTCAGGTTCCTCCATGTTATCAGAGGTAGTAGAATTTGCCTCATTTTAAAGCCAATAACATTCTGTTGTCTTTGTCTGCCACACTTTCTTTGTTTAGTTATCAGGAAACCGTTAAGGTGGTTTCTAGTCTTGATATTGTGAACCGCATTGCGGTGCACATGGTTTGTGTCCTCTCTTCAATAGTCTGATTTTAATTCTTTTGGATATTCATACAGAAGTGAGATTGTGGGATTATATGGTAAACATGCCTTCAATTTTTAAAGAGGTTGTCTTTCTGGGTGCTTTGGATTTTCTATTCTTTTCCTTATGTCTACCTTTAATTTGAAAAATATAATAGCAAGAATGCCAATCCTGATGCTGAGTTTCAAAATGGACACATGCCAATTCTTAATGATGAGGAAAACAATATATATCAACTGTAAAATATTACAAAGAGGAAACAAAAAGTTAAGATAGCTGATGATATCATCACTTGGATTCCACTGATTCAGTCTGCTTCTGCTGAGAGCATTTTATCTGCCAAGTGTAAAATGTCAGGGACAGAAGATCACCTTTGGAAGTGACTCATTCTGCCTTCAACAATGCTGCATAGAAGGCAGACAAAACTAAGTTCATGCACCCCATTGTTCCATGTTGTTCTTGACATGCTACAGCAAAGACTACCTTAACCAGTCTTTATTCTACACACGACTTTTCATTTAAAAGATACAATCGTAATTCCGGGAGGCATTCACTGGGAACCCACAGGTCACTCTAGTCAGGGAAGTAAGTCACCAAACTGTGGAGCTTCTCCTCTCCCTCCTGTCCTCTAAACCCAATCCTCCTGTCTCACCCCAAGCTCTGTAGTGGACCACTTGCTGTGGTTTTCCCTTCCTTCTGTTCCCATCTCCAGAGGATCATGCAGATCTTCTTCTCAAACCTTCTCCCTCCCTCAGTATCCCCAAACTCCAACAGGCATTTCCTGGGAACTGGACAGATCTGACTGAGAAACAAGTAGGCCAGTGAAGTAGGTAGGTGAGTTACAGGTCTTCACTAGCCCTCTTTTCCTCCAAATTAATCCCCCAATCTCATCCCAGGTCTACAGCATACTACCTGCTGTGGCCTCTCCTCATGCTCTGCTCCCCCCTCCCTGGGACTAAGCAGATCCTGGTGGAATACCCTGCTTTTCTTCTTTTCTTTCTGTGAATCCTCTTAGCCCATCTCCAGTCCCCAGCTCTACTCCCCAAACCTAGAAACACATTTTACCAGGAACCTTCAGTGGCCACACCTAGAAGAATCCCAGAAGCATTTCCTTCCAGGCTCTTAAGAACCAGAGAGAGTAACAGAATCCCAGTAGCAGAACACCCACCCAACAAAGATAAGAGTAGATATTAGCACCTAGAGTTAAAATGCCTAGATGCCTAGATGCCAACATAAAAACACAATCAAGAACAGCCAGGGCAATATGTACCCACTGGAGCCCAGCCCTATCATAGAGGTCCTGATAATTGCACCATAGCTGAAGCCTAAGGCAAAGACCTTAAAATAGCCTTTATGAATATGATGGAGGTCCTTAAAGAGGAAATGAATAAACCCCTTAAAGAAATCTATGAAAATACAAACAGTGGATGGAAATGAATAACACCGCTCAAGACCTGACAGTGGAAATGGAATCAACAAAGAAAACCCAAACTGAGAGAAACGTGGAAATGAAAATTTTAGGAATTTGAATAGGAGCCTCAGAGGGAAGCCTCACCAACAGAATACAAGAGATCAAAGAGAGTCTTGGGCATAGAAGACAGGATCGAAGAAATGGACACCCCAGTCAAAGAAAATGCTTAATATTACAAAAAAAGTATGCCACAAAACACCCAGGAAATCTGGGGCACTATGAAAAGAGAAAACCTAAGAATAATAAGAATCCCAAGTCAAATGCCTAGAAAATATTTTTACCAGAATTATAGAAGAAAATTTTCCTAACCTAAAGAAGGACATGCCTATCAAGGTACAAGAAGCTTACAGAACAGTGAATAGACTGGACCAGAAAAGAAATCCCCCTTAGCATATAGTAACTAAAACACTAAATGTACAGAACAAACAAAAAATTCTCAGAAGCTGTAAGGGAGAAAGACCAAGCAGCATATGAGGTCAGACTTTTAAGAATTACACCTTACTTCTCAATGGAGACTAAAATCTGAAGGGTTTGGACAGATGTTCTACAGATTCTAAGAGACCACAAATGGCAGCCCAGACAACAAAATACACAGTAAAATCAAACAATATCTGATTTAACTTAAGGCCCATTCCACATACCCAGCATTGTTTGGGTGACCAAGAACCATAGATGAAATATCCCAAGGAACTAGGATAAAACTAGTTACTATTGTTCTAAATAAACAAACAAATAAAAAACCAGAAAATAACAATAAAGTGACTATTAATGACATTTTGCTATACTTATAGATCAGTGCCTTGATCAGTCATCATCAGGGAGGCTTCCTTTTGCAACAGATGAAATTGGATGATAGAGACCCATGGCCAAACATATACAGGGAGTGAGAGCTTGGAACATTAGGTCCTAAATGGAATGTCTCCAACAAATCTCTTTCTTCAGGGCTCAGGTATCCCCTGGAAGAGGAGGCAGAAAAAGTAAAGAGCCAGAGGGGATGGAGGACACCAAAAAAAACCCCTAAATCAGCAGGACTGATACAATTGTGGCCTCAGAGACTGTGGTAGTATGCATAGGGCCTGCGAGAGTCTGCACAGATGGCATCCTAGAAGTGAAAGAAGTGGACACATGCCCCATCCCTAACCCAGGAGCTATCTCCAATCGATAATCACTAGCAAGTGAAGATTAGGTTTCTCCAAGGGAGTCTCACCGGGGAAACAAGCCACTCTTAAGGGTAGACTGCATGCCCACCAGTAGATGAGATGATGGCCAACAGGAAATGAACTCTACAGCATCATTGGAGGTTCCTTTTCAGGTGTTTACCTTACAGGTCCTTTGGGTATATTACGACTTCCAGTGTAGTGTTTCTCCGGGATTCCTGAGTGTGTGAGAAAGTGCGTCTCTGTGTCTGTATCTGTTTCATGTACCTATTCTTGGCCTCTTTTCCTTCTGTTTGTTTGTTTAACCCTATTCCAATGTGTTTAGTTTTTGTTTTATTTTACTATTTTTTCTCAGAGGCCCCTGTTTTATAATGAGAGACAGAAAGAGTGTGGATCCAGATGGGAGGAGAGATAGAGGAAGGGGACTGAGAGGAGCAGAGAGAGGAAAACCATATCAGGGATATGATATGTGAGAAAAAAGCCTCTTTTTGTTAAAAGGAGAAAACCCTAAAAATAAATTAATTAAAAGAAATACAATCACATAAGGAAAATTGTTTTTTCTATTGATATAGAAAATTAAGAATACTTCATCGGTCATTAAGAACTATATATATTCTTTTTTTATTTTTTATTTTTTTATGATTTTTTTTATTCTTTTTTTTAAATTTAGATAAGAAACAAGGTTGCTTCACAAGTCAGTTCCAGGTCCCTCTCCTTTTCCCTCCCCTCCTCCCGTGCCCTCCCCCCATCCCCCCCCCCCCCGTTATCCCCTCATTCCCCCAGGGAGGGTGAGGCCCTCCATGGGGGTGTCCATAGTCTGTCATTTCATATAGGGCAGGGCCTAGACCCTTCCCCAAGAGTTCAGGGTGAGAGTGCACCTCACATTGTTCTATGGGAGTCCAAAGTCCGTATGTATACTTGGTATGGGTACTGATCTGCTGCCCAAGGCTCAATAGATTACCTAGGCCTCCTCACTGACACCCAGATTCAGGGGGTCTTGATCAGTCCCATGCTGGATTCCCAGGCTGATGCCTGGGATTCAAGAGTTAACCTTTGTCTGGTCAGCTGTTTCTGGGGGTTAAACCATCCCAGTCTTAATCCCTTTGATCATCAGTCCTGTCGCACCTGCTGTGCGGCCTGCATCCGAGAATGTAGCGAGGTGGTCGGGATAGATGACACAGAGACCGGTCGGTTGTTTTAAGAAAACTTTATCTTCCCAAGTCAGCTTAGGAGAGAGCTCTCAGAAGAAATCTCAGGAGAAGTCTTTGGCGAAATCTCTGGAGAAGTCTCTCTAAGAAAAAGGAGCTTCCCTTTTTAAGGACTTTTGCCATCCATTTACATACCATTCTTTCCACTTCTCACCCTCCTGGCTGGTGGTTTAATCTCCGGCCCCAGAATCTGGGAGACACCACAGGGGGCAGGAAGAGGCATCTAGCCATAGGAGGTGTGGAAGGCATGGTATTTCAGTGAGCCAGCCCTATCTGAGCCCTATCAAGCTTTAAAGCACTGAATTGTTTTCAGTAAACAATACATAGATGCCTGCTCCCAGGCCGAAGGGGAAGTGGGTTTCTGCTCAAGGTCTGGTATCCCCACACAGTCCTCCCTCTCTGATACTGGCTTTCTTGAGTTCAGCTCAGTACTTAACCAGCCACTAAATGTAGTTTCTGTTTCCCAGACTCTCTGGCCATAGGACTGTAGGCTGGCACTCCCCAGATCTATGTCTAAAATCCATATATGAGAGAGTACATGACATGTTTCTCTTTTTGTGACTGGGTTACCTCACTCAGGATGGTTTCTTCTAGTGTCATCCATTTGCCTGCGAATCTCATGATTCCATTATTTTTTTCTGCTGAATAGTACTCCATTGTACCACATTTTCTCTATCCACTCTTCGGGTGAGGGACATCTAGGTTGCTTCCAAGTTCTGGCTATTACAAATAAAGCTGCTATGAACATAGTGGAACAGACATCTTTGTTGTATGAATGGGCATCTTTTGGATATATGCCTAAGAGTGGAGTTGCTGGGTCTTGTGGTAGGTTTATTCCCATTTTTCTGAGGAATCTCCATACTTATTTCCAAAGTGGCTGAACCAGTTGGCACTCCCACCAGCAATGGAGGAGTGTCCCCCTTTTACCACATCCTCTCCAGCATAAATTGTCATTGGTGTTTTTGATTTTAGCCATTCTGACAGGAGTGAGATGGTATCTCAGAGCTGTTTTGATTTGCATTTCCCGGATGGCTAAGGATGTTGAGCACTTTCTCAAGGGCCTCTCAGCCATTTTAGACTCCTCTATTGAAAACTCTCTATTTAATTCTGCAGCCCACTTTTTAATTGGGTCCTTTGCTGTTTTGGAGACTTGCTTCTTGAGTTCTTTGTAAATTTTGGAGATCAACCCTCTGTCAGATGTGGGATTAGTGAATATTTTTTCCCATTCTGTGGGCTGCCTTTTTGTCTTGCTGACTGTGTCCTTTGCCTTACAGAAGCTTCTCAGTTTCAGTAGGTCCCATTTATTAATTGTTGATCTCACTGTCTGTGCTACTGGTGTTATGTTCAGGAAGCTGTCTCCTGTACCAATTCGTTCAAGGGTCCCACCCACTTTCTCTTCTATGAGGTTCAGTGTGGCTGGATTTATGTTGAGGTCTTTGATCCATTTGGACTTAAGTTTTGTGCATGGCGATAAACATGGATCGATCCGCATTCTTCTACATGCCAGTCTCCAATTATGCCAGCACCATTTGTTGAAGATGCTTTCTTTATTCCATTGTATATTTTTAGCTTCTTTGTCAAAGATCAGATGTTCAGTACGTGTGTGGGTTAATACCCGGATTTTCAATTCGATTCCATTGGTCTACCTGTCTATTTTTGTGCCAATACCAAGCTGTTTTCAGGACTATAGCTCTATAATAGAGCTTGAGGTCAGGGATGGTGATGCCTCCGGACGTTGCCTTGTTGAACAGGGTTGTTTTGGCTATCCTGGGTCTTTTGTTTTTCCATACAAAATTGATTATTGTTCTTTCAAGGTCTGTGAAGAATTGTGCTGGGATTTTAATGGGGATAGCATTGAATCTGTAGATTGCTTTTGGCAGGATTGCCATTTTTACTACATTGATCCTACCTATCCAAGAGCATGGGAGATCTTTCCATTTTCTGAGGGCTTCTTTAATTTCTTTCTTTAAAGATTCAAAGTTCTTGTGATACAGGTCTTTCACTTGTTTGGTTAGCGTTACCCCAAGGTATTTTATGTTGTTTGTGGCAATTGTAAAGGGTGATGTTTCTCTGATTTCTCTTTCAGCCCTTTTATCATCTGTATATAGTAGGGCTACTGACTTTCTTGAGTTGATCTTGTAGCCTGCCACTTTGCTGAAGGTGTTAATCAGCTGTTAGAGTTCCCTGGTAGAGTTATTTGGGTCATTGATGTAAACTATCGTATCGTCTGCAAACAGTGAAAGTTTGACCTCTTCCTTCCCAATTTGTATCCCCTTGATCCCCCTTTGTTGTCATATGACAATAGCTAGAACTTCAAGTACCATGTTGAAAAGGTATGGAGAGAGTGGACAGCCTTGTTTTGTTCCTGATTTTAGAGGAATTGCGTTGAGTTTCTGTCCATTTAGTTTGATGTTGGCTGTTGGTTTACTGTATATGGCTTTTATTATGTTTAAGTATGTCCCTGTTATCCCAGATCTCTCCAAGACCTTTATCATGAAGGGGTGTTGGATTTTGTCAAAGGCTTTTTCAGCATCTAGGGAGATGATCATGTGATTTTTGTTTTTCAGCTTGTTTATATGGTGGATTACGTTGATGGATTTTCGTATGTTAAACCATCCCTGCATCCCTGGGATGAAACCTACTTGATCGTGGCGAATGATTGTTTTGATGTGTTCTTGGATCCGATTTGCCAGTATTTTATTGAGTATTTTTGCATCAATGTTCATGAGGGATATTGGTCTGAAGTTCTCTTTCTTGGTTGTATCTTTGTGTGGCTTGGGGATCAAGGTTATTGAAGCCTCATAGAAAGAGTTTGGCAAAGACCCTTCTGCTTCTATTGTGTGGAACACTTTGAGAAGAATTGGTATAAGCTGTTCTTTGAATTTGTGGTAGAATTCTGCACTGAGGCCATCTGGACCTGGACTTTTTTTGGTTGGGAGACTTTTGATGACAGCTTCTATTTCCATAGGGGTTATAGGTCTATTTAAATTGCTTATCTGTTCTTGATTTAGTTTTGGCAAATGATAGCTGTCCAGGAAGTCATCCATTTCCTTTAAATTTTCAAATTTTGTGGAGTACAGGTTTTCAAAGTATGACCTAATGATTCTCTGGATTTCCTCAGAGTCTGTTGTTATGTCCCCCTTTTCATTTCTGATTTTGTTAATTTGCGTGTTCACTCTCTGCTGTTTGGTAAGTTTGGACAAAGGTTTGTCTATCTTGTTGATTTTCTCAAAGAACCAACTCTTCGTTGCATTGATTCTTTGTATTGTTTTCCTGGTTTCTACTTTGTTGATTTCAGCCCTCAATTTGATTATTTCCTGGCGTCTACTCCTCCTGGGGGAGTTTGCTTCTTTGTGTTCTAGAGCTTTTAGCTGTGATGTTAATTCTCTGGTATAACTGTTTTCCTGTTTCTTCATGTGAGCACTTAGTGCTATGAACTTCCCCGTAGCACTGCTTTCAAGGTGTCCCATAGGTTTGGGTATGTTGTGTCTTCATTCTCATTGAATTCGAGGAAGTCTTTAATTTCTTTTTTTATTTCCTCTTTGACCCAGGGATGGTGCAGTTGAGCATTATTCAATTTCCATGAGTTTGTAGGTTTTCTGCAATTTGTGTTGTTGTTTAATTCTAATTTTAAGGCATGGTGGTCTGATAAGATGCATGGAGTTATTCCAATTTTTTTGTAGCTGCTGAGGTTTGATATGTTGCCAAGTATGTGGTCGATTTTTGAGAAGGTTCCATGTGGTGGTGAGAAGAAGGTCTATTCTTTTTTATGTGGATGAAATGTTCTATAGATATCTGTTAATCCCAGTTGGGTCATTACTTCTATTAGACCCTTTGCTTCTTTGTTGAGTTTCTGTCTGGTATTCTTGTCTAGTGGTGAGAGTGGTGTGTTGAAATCTCCCACTATAACTGTGTGGGGCTTTAGATGAGATTTAAGTTCTAATAATGTTTCTTTAACGAATGTGGATGCCTTTGTATTGGGGGCATAGATGTTCAGGATAGACACTTCATCTTAGTGGGTTTCACCTGTGATGAGTATGTAATGACCTCCTTTATCTCTTTTGATTGATTTTTTTTTTAAAGTCTAGTTTGTTAGATATTAGGATTGCTACCCCAGCTTGTTTCTTGGGTCCATTTGATTGAAAAATTTTTTCCCAACTTTTAACTCTCAGGTAATGTCTGTCTTTGAGGGTGAGGTGTGTTTCTTGTATGCAGCAGAAGGAAGGGTTCTGTCTTCGAATCCATTCTGCTAGTCTGTGTCTTTTTATGGGTGAGTTAAGGCCATTAATATTGAGGGATATTAATGACCATTGATTGCTCATCCTTCTTCGATTTGCAATGGTTGTTGGTGGTGGAATTATGGGTGGAATTTCACCCCTTTGTTCTTTTGGCTGATGGTAGAGAGGGGTTCTCTAATGCTTATGTTTTTCTGGTTGTAGTTAGCTTCCTTGGGTTGGAGTTTTCCTTCCAAAATTTTCTGTAGGGCTGGGTTAGTGGACACATATTGCTTGAATCTAGTTTTGTCATGGAATATCTTGTTTTCTCCGTCTATAGTGATTGAGAGCTTTGCCGGGTATAGTAGTCTGGGCTGGCACCCATGGTCTCTTAGTGTAGGTAGAATATCTATCAAGGACCTTCTGGCTTTCAGAGTTTCCATGGAGAAATCAGGTGTAATTCTGATAGGTCTGCCTTTATATGTTACTTGACCTTTTTCCTTAGCTGCTCTTAATATTCTTTCTTTATTCTGTATGTTTGGGGTCTTGATTATTATGTGGCGAGGGATTTTTTTGTGGTCCACTCTATTTGGTGTTCTGTAGGCTTCTTGTACCTTCATTGGCATGTCTTTCTTAAGGTTGGGAAAGTTTTCTTCTATGATTTTGTTGAATATGCCTTCTGCCCCTTTGAGGTGGATTTCTTCTCCTTCTTCTATACCTATTATTCTTAGGTTTGGTCTTTTCATGGTGTCCCATAATTCCTGGATGTTTTGTGTTAAGGATTTGTTGGATTTAAGGTTTTCTTTGGTTGATAAATCCATTTCTCCTAGTGTATCTTCAACACTTGAGATTCTGTCTTCCATCTCTTCTATTCTGTTGGTAATGTTGTATTGGTAGTGCCTGACTGTTTGTCCAGCTTTTCTATTTTCTGCCTTTCTTCAGATTGTGTTTTTTTTAATGTCTCTATTTCAGTTTTCAACCCTTGCAACGTTTGCATTGCTTCTTCCAATTTTCTGTTTATCTGTTTGTCCGTTTGTTGCCTTTTATGAACTTTTTGGTTTGTTCTTTCTTCCATTTCTTGCATTTTTTGGTTTGCTTTATGTTCCATTTCTTGGATTTTTTTGCTTTGTTTCTTCTTCCATTTCCTGCCTTTTTTGGTTTGTTTCTTCTTCCATTTTTTTCATTTTTTGCTTTGTTTTTTCTACCATTTCTTGCATTTTTTGCTTTGTTTCTTCTTCCATTTCCTGCCTTTTTTGGTATGTTTCTTCTTCTAATTCTTGCATTTTTTGCTTTGTTTTTTCTTCCATTTCTTGCATTTTTTGCTTCATTTCTTCTTCCATTTTGTGCCTTTTTTGGTTTGTTTTTTTCTTCCAATTCTTGCATTTTTTGGTTTGTTTTTTCTTCCATTTCTTTGAGGGATTTTCCAATATCCTCTTTTAGGGCCTCTATCATTTTCATGCAAGTGCTTTTAAGGTCGTTCTCTTCTGCTTCCTTCGGATTGGAATGTTGGGGTCTTGCTGGTGTGGAGTCTCTAGAATCTGGCGGTGTCATATTTGTTTTTCTGTTGCTGACTGTGTTTTTGTATTGTCTCTTTCCCATCTCTTCTTCTAGTGGGTGCAGAAAGAGCCCCTTACTGGTCTGGGGACCAGAGTTCCCTTTTGATGGGTGCTAGCAAGTCCAATAATCTGTTGGTTCTTCTATACCTTGTCCAAATGGTGGTCCGTGGGTGGAGAAGAAGAACAGGAATCTGGGGCGCTTAGCCTCCTACCTGGTCCCCTGGACCCTATGCTGGGTCCTGTTGTACCTGATCCGGAACAGCTACTCCCCTGGTCTCCCTGGCTCCTCTATTTTCCTGGTCTTGTTGGTGGGAGAAGAGATCTGGAGTCTGGGTTGCTTGGCGCCTGCCGGGATTGGGAGCTCTGTGTAGTTCCCAGGCGATCTGCAGGCACTGTAACACAGGCCGGGAAGCCGGCCTGTTTACCTGATGCTGCCGGAGGGACAGCTACTTCCCTGTACTCCCAGCCTCCTCTAGTTTCCTGGTCTCGTTGGTGGAAGAGAAGATCTGGAGTCTGGGGTGCTTGGTTCCCGCCGGGATTGGGAGCTCTGTGCAGTTCCCAGGCGATCTGCAGGCTCTGGAACACAGGCCGGGAAGCCGGCCTGTTTACCTGATGCTGCCGGAGGGACAGCTACTCAAGAACTATATATATTCTTAATTTAAAAGTTATCTTTATTTATTCCTTTTACTTTTAACATGATGCACACACTTGGTAGGAATATATATATTTACATTTGTAAGAGATCAAGAATTTGAAGGTCTTTGTTTCTGCAAACTGGTTCTGTTGTATTGTGAAGTCGAGAACAAAGAATTAATTATATTTCTATGTGTTTCTTTCATTTTTTTTTACCAGAATGAATATTGTTAATGTTCTTACTGTGGATAACATCCTTTTAACCACACGGTTAGATAAAATAACCTGGCTAGGATATACACTCAGCATGACTTACGTTAAAAAATTCTAAATTTAAAATGTAATAGCTTTCCAATAAGAAGAGTCAGTTTGCCAGCAGCTTGTGCCACACATATCCACTTGATACCTCCACCAGGGTTTCCACTAATGAGTTTCTATATTCTCGTGGCTCCGAGTAAACAGCTTTTCATTAGGGAGTGAAACTGATGAATATGAGCAATTATACATTTTGTATATGAATAGTGTAATTTACATTTTGAGAGCTGTCCAACAAACACATTTATATCAAATATTATGTGATTTAAAAAAGGCTGGGCGGCAAATGAGTCATTTCACAGGAAACAAGCAGTTGAAGGTGGCACCCTTGGTGGGCTGGCAGAGTGCCAAGTACAGCAGTTGCTTGACTAGGTTTATTGTTGAGTGATAATCTAGGACGTGAGACCTGCCCAACCAACATCTGAAGTCAAAGCTTGCCACACACAGAGTGTCTTAAAACTGCATCGTTTGTGTTTTTGTCATTTAAAATATCAGGTGGCATATGTGCAAACTCCATAAGAGAAGACATTCTGTACTTGACCATCGATAGGTTGAAGCTGTCCTTCCTGTAGAGAAACGCCCTCAGAAGAGCACTTATTATTAATTCAGATTTAAATGCGTGGGTGGAAAATTGGCAAGCCCCCTTTTATGACTTAATGGTTCTTTTCACTTTTGTGAGAAAGCAATGGTATCTACAGGCTGGTCATCAAAAACCATGGGATTTATTTTAAGTATTTTAAAGGCCAGTTTAACATTTGGAACTCTTTTAATTTAAAGAACTTATAATTACTTCTAGTAATTATATCCACAAATAATAAAAAAAATTTAGCATGTTTCATATGTGTCTTTTTGGCAGTGTTTGATGGAATCTGGAACTTTGGTAATTGTAAGAAAGTATTCTTCCACAGAGCTATACCCCAAAGTCATATTATATGTAATTTTTCATAGTTAACATATGTATAAAATAGCTTTTTATTAAATTTATTTGCATTCCAACTCAAGTTCTCCCTCCCATCCCTCCTTCCAACCCCCCTTGCCTTCTTCCAACCCACCCTCCATCCACTCTTCCCAACAGGTAAGGGCTCCCATGTGGAATCAACAAAGTCTGGCACATTATGTTAGAGCAGGACCAAGCTCCTCCTCTGTGTGTTAAAGCTGTGCATGGTCCTTCATAGGGAATGGGCTCTAATAAACTAGCTCATGCACCAAGAATGGATCTTGGTCCTGCTGCCAGGAGCCCCACAGATAGACCAAACTTCACAATTGTCTCCCACATGCAGAGGGTTTAGTTCAGTCCTATGGAGGCTCCACAGCTGTAAATTTAGAGTTTGTGAGTTTCCAAGAGCTTGGTTCATTTGTCTTTGCAGATTTCTCCTTCATTATCTTGATGCATTCCCTCCTCTCTCTCTCTGACTGGATTCCTGGAGCTTGGCCTGGTGCTTAGTTGTGGATCTGGTTCCATCAGTTACTGGATGAAGGCTCTATGATGATAGTTGGGGTGTTCACCAATATGATTACAGGGGTAGGCCAGTTCCAGCACCCTCTCCACTGTTGTTAGGAAGGAGCCTTAGCTGATCCAATCTACTTGGTGTTCTGTAGGCATTTCCTTCTTTAGGTTGGGAAAGTTATATTCTTAATATAAGCAAGTCAATGTGAATATTTTTCTTAATGGTGTGATTTGTTCCTTACACTAATTTTTGTTATTATTAAATAAATTTCTACAATGAAAGAAACTAAACTTGATGCAATCATAGGAATAAAGGATATGAGCATTGTCTCAAGAGACAGGGAGTTAATTGCCGTGGCTTTCTGGGGTGGGAGGATGCATTTGTGACTTTGCAAGTGGAGTACCGCCTCCACTCCTATAACTTAATGGCTAGTCCTCTAAAATATGCCAAAGTATGGCTGTATGTGAGCTCGAATGTGAATGTCTCTCTCACACTACAGTCACCATGTAATTGCTTAGCAATCTGGACCCCACAGACCTTGACCACAATGTGGTACGAGCAGAGGACCTCAAGGCAGATAAGGAAGAGGGCTGACATCTGTATTACTGTCTACAAGTGCAAGCAGCTGCCTGCTGCCTGATAGTTACACTGGCATCCTCCTTTGCTGCCTGCTGCCTGATAGTTACACTGGCATCCTCCTTTGTCACCAGCAGGACCCAGTTTGGCTTGGTTCCTTCAGCACTTCCCTGCTCCGGTGGTTTTGACTCTGTGTCAGCCTCTTTTGATGGTAGGAGGAGTTGTCATCAGGATGCTTGAACGATAAAAACATGATTACTTCTCTGATTTTCATGAACTGGCTCTTAACACAACCCAGGATGCATGACTAAATCTCTTCCAGGGCAGAAAAAATACCCCTAGGAATCATGTCACTCCTCAGCCCCTTCTCGGACACAATTGGAAGGATGAGTGCTAAGTGTATGTCACTGGAAGAATATAGGTGACTGAATTGTCTTCTTGAATTAGGCATACAGGGATTGTTATCTTAAAATATTGTAGGTGCAAAGTCCTGTTCATTCTGTGGTTTTACAATGTGTGAGACTGAGATAAGGTACCTCTATCATTTATTACAGAGAAATTAAAATAATTAATATTATCAATTCTAATAGATTACCTTTAGTTCTTGAACTACAAAAAGGTTACATTAGAGAACAAACACCATGTTTAAAGTTGCATGTGGGGAGTTTCTGTCTTTATATATTTTTTTCTCCTTCCTTCATTCTCCACAATCTTCAAATTTTCAAGTTTAAATAGTTTTTTTTCTCCCTCCACTGAAATCTAGACCATTTGAAAAAGACAGGGGATATATGGAGAGAGTATCCTGTTTTAAATATACATAGGCTTGTCTCTGAAGCATTATGTATTTAACCTTGACTATTTACTTTGCCCCAAAATGCGTCAGCATTTTCCAGTTTGTCCTACCTGAAGTGAATACATCCCTGTCTACCAACAACGTTCTTTCGTTCTTACTCCAATCTTCCACAGCCTGGCTGATTCAGAGTCAATGCACAAACAATGTCTGTGCAGTGCTGTTAGTTGGGCTCAGCCTTTTCCCCAAATTTATTCATTCTGTTTTAAAGTGTGTGTGTGTGTGTGTGTGTGTGTGTGTGTGTGTGTGTGTGTGTGTGTGTGTGTGTGTGTGTGAGTGCATGTGCCTGCTGAGGTCAGAAGAGAGTATCAGATTCCCTAGATCTAGAGTCACAAGTGGTTATGAGCTTCCAGGCACAGGTTAGGAATTGCACTCTTGTCCTCTGCAAGTGTAACAGTTGTTACTAATCACCTACTTATCTTTCCAGTCTGTGAGCTCAGTTTTTTATTGAACAAAAGCACAAGGAAGCTGCCTTTCTGACTCTCACATTCAATAACATTGCATGTCAAAGCATCATCATGGAGCCAACACCATGTCACTGTTACTCAAATCATGGCATAGAATCTTTTGTTTTTTTACTTTTTTAAATTTTTAAATAGCTTGTTTTACATGTCAATCCCAGTTTCCTCTCCCTCCCCTCCTCCCGCACCCCCATCTCCCCATCCTCCCACCCTATTGCCAATTCCTTCTGCATAGGGGATATCTAGAGTCTATCATTTCATTCAGGGTAGGGTCCAGGCACTTCCCTAAGAGTCCAGGCAGAGAGAGCAACCCTCTTTGTGTTATGGACACATGATGTCTGTTAGTATTCGAGGGATAAACACTGATCCACTGCTCAGGACCCCATAGGTAGCCCAGGCCTCCTCACTGACTCTCACATTCAGGGGGTCTGGATCGGTCCCATGCTGACCTCCCAGCTGTCAGTCTGGGGTCAAAGAGCTCTCCCCTGTTAGGATCAGCTGTCTCTGCTGATTTTGCCAGACCATTCTTTGCTAATTTGCTCTTCGCTCCTCTCTCTCTGTCACTGGGTTCCTTGGGTTCTGTTCAGTATTTAACTGTGGGTGTTTGCCTCTGCTTCCATCAGTCACTGGATGGAGGCTCCAGGATGGTTATAGACATTAAGCTCACTATCAGGAATAGGCATTCGAGATGGTCTCTACACTATTGCTTAGCTTGCCAATTGGTGTCATCCCTTTAGATCACTAGAGGTCACAATCGTGCCTGATCTGTCTTCTAACCTATGATTCCCTCTTCCCCCTATCCTACCCCCCCCAGTCGACCTTCCTGTTCCTCCACATCCTACTCTCTCTTCCACTTCTCCCCCTCTCTATTTCCCAGGTCCCCATCCCCCCCCACCCCTCGCCGTGTTCCCCATCTTTTGAGAGGATCTTGCCTTATTTCTCTTCTCTTGGGTACCATGTATATCTTTTAGGTTCTTTCCTGTTTCCCAGACTCTCTGTCAGTGGAAGTGCAGACTGGCACTCTCCTGATCCATGTTTAAAATCCATATATGAGTGAGTACATACCATGTTTGTCTTTTTGTGACTGGGTTACCTCACTCAGGATGGTTTCTTCCAGTGCTATCCATTTACCTAATCAAGTAGGCTTCATCCCAGGAATGCAGGGATGGTTCAACATTAGAAAATCTATCAATGTAATCCACCATATAAACAAACTGCGAAAGAAAAGCCACATGATCATCTCACTAGATGCTGAAAAAGCCTTTGACAAAATCCAGCACCCCTTCATTGATAAAGGTCCTAGAGAGATTAGGGGTAACAGGAACATACCTGAATATAATAAAAGCAATATACCGTAAACCAACAGCTAACATCAAACTAAATGGAGAGAAACTCAAAGCAATTCCTCTAAAATCAGGAACAAGACAAGGCTGTTCACTCTCTCCATCTCTCTTCAATATTGTACTTGAAGTCCTAGCTACAGCAATAAGACAACAAAAGGAGATAAAGGGTATACAAATAGGAAAAGAAGAAGTCAAACTTTCACTATTTGCAGGTGATATGATAGTTTACATAAGTGACCTGAAAAACTCCACAAGGGAACTCCTAGAGCTGATAAACACCTTCAGCAAAGTGGCAGGATACAAGGTAAACTCAAAAAAATCAGTGGCCCTATTATATACAGATGATGAAGTGACTGAGAAAGAAATCAGAGAAACCTCACCCTTTACAATATCCATAAACAGCATCAAATATCTGGGGATAATGCTAACCAAGGAAGTGAAATACCTGTATATCAAGAACTTTGAGTCTTTAAAGAAAGAAATCAAAGAGGATACCAGAAAATGGAAAGATCTCCTATGCTCTTGGATTGGTAGGATCAACATAATAAAAATGTCAATCTTGCCAAAAGCAGTCTACAGATTCAAGGCATAGAATCTTGTCATCCTCCTGATAGCCCCTTGGACTTCCTTATATTCCTCCATGTTAGCCACAGATCAGTATTACCCAAAGTGGTTGGAATGGAAAGCGCTTTGTGTTTTGTGTTTGTACATTGGATTATTTTCATATGCAAAATGATGCAACTTGGAAATGAGACTCAAGTCTAAACACAAACTTCACTTATGTCTCATGCATACTTTAGTCATACAGCCTGAAGATATGTGTATACAATATATTAAATAATTCTATGTCTCAAGCAAGGTTTGTGTGTGTTGAGCCACTGGACAGTATTATCATGGAATTATGCCAACACTCAGAACATTTCATGATTTTGAAGAGGGCTGATCAGTCTGCAGCACACTGACTTCCAGTGCTATAGGTTGGCTTTGTGTGCTTTTAGATTTCCTATAGGTGGAATCATACAGTACAGACTCCTGTGCCTGCTATACTTTCTCATGGTAAACTTCTCCACTTTACCTACAATGCTGGGAGATTTGTCTTCATTCTAGAACTATGTGGAAATCAATAATATCAAAATTTAACTTGAAAACATCAGTTCTGAAGTTTGAATCATTCCCAGCTCAGGGTCAAAAGCTGCTACTGCATCAGGAGTTTGCATGCATCTCTTAGACACATAGTCACATTTCACAGAGATGAAGATGTTGAATGACGGCAAATGCTATGTGAGCTCTCAGCTTTCCCGAGATGTCAGATGCCAGCACCCTTTGCGTTCCCTAGTACTTTACATGAAGTTTAGCTGCTCCAAGTCTCCTCATCAAAACATGACATATTGTCTTTTTAACCTTACTTTAACTTGGTGGGTAAAATGGTAGTTGGTTGTGGTTTATATTTGTATCTCCATGTTCATGATTTCATATGAAGATACTTCTTTAATGCTTACTGAGAATTTTAATTTCCTCTTTGCAAAGTCAAATTGATTTATGAATGCTGCATAAATCTTACCTGAATTCTAAGTTCCTTCTTTGCAAAACTTGGCAGTGTCACCAAACACTCATGAAAATTCAAGAAACTTTGAATAGCCTAAATAATCTTAAACTATAGAAATAAGCCAGACCCTCATATTTCTTGACTTCCATATTTACTACAGTTACAATAACCAAGACTGTTACTGCGTGAGCATAATCTTGACACAGTGTCACACAAAACAACAGAATAGAGAATCCACAAATAAGATTCCATGTTCGTGTTCATGACAGAGTAACTTTTAAGAAAGGAATTAAGATCCTTAGATCATCTTTTATGTAAACGGCACTGTGAAATAATGAAGCTGGCACCTGCTTCTTCCATGTAGAGGTGTCAAGTTTAAATGGGTCATAGACCGAAATAAAACAGCCAAGGCTAGAAAACAGTTCAAAAGAAAGACAGGAAAGAAAAAAAGACTTTCCTGAATATAAGACACATGGAGAGCTATTTCAATACCCAAGAATAAAACATAAGCAATTAATTTCAAGAATGGGCAAAATGAATGCAGACTCCTGCAAAGAAGCTATCCAAATGGTCAGTAGGGCCTGGAAAAAACTCAGCATTGGTGGTTATTTCTAGACTGCATATCTTTGTATTGCTGCATGCCCACCAGGGTCTCTATCATGAAGAAAAGAAAGATAATAATGCATGGACAGCCATGAAAAGCTGAACTCAGGAGCCGCTGGCAGAGGGGGAAAACCGATACATGAGCTTTGAAAACTTGTTAGCATTCTACCAGTTGTTTGAATATGGCATCACTTCACCCGAGGTTTTAAGCACAAGGAAAATTTTCCTGGTGTTTAAGAGAGAAAATATAGTAGAAGTTCGATGAACATCCTGGCAGCCATCAGTAAGAGAGACGGAGAAAAGATCATGCATTTTAAGTTAGCCTCTTTTATTGTAAACATTTCTTTTCTTTTTAAATTTGGTTAACATCGTTTTCATTTATTTTACATACTGACCACAGTTGCCCCTCCCCCACTCCCATTTATCCCCCTCCTCATCCACTTCTTTTCTGTTTCTATTCAGAAAGGGCAGGCCTCCCATGGTCTTAAATAAAACATGGTGCATCAAATTTAGGTAGGATCAAGCTCCTCCACCTGCATCAAGGCTGGGCAAGGTAATCCAGCATGGGGAATAAGTTCCCCAAAGCCAGCTAGGTGCCAGGGACAGGTCCTGATCTCACTGCTAAGAGCCTTACAAACAGACCACTCTACACAACTGTCACACACAAGCAGAGGGCCTAGGTTGGTCCCATGAAGGCTCCCTAACTGCCGGTCCAGAGTCCATGTGCTCCCATGAGGTCAGGCCAGTTGTCTCTGTGAGTTCCTTCATCATGACCTTGACCACCCTAGCTCATACAATTCCTCCTTCCTTTCTTCAGTGTTTGGCTATGGATGTCTGCTGGCTCCTTTGGCAGGCAGGGCTGGGGAAGGGCTGGTCCAGCCAGTCTCTTCCCAGGGCTGAGCAGGATGGTGAGTGTCAACAACTCAGCTCCCCCTTACCCAGTTACCAGGGAGAAATACACTGAGTTGGGAGACTTGTCAAAGCAGGATCTCACTTTATTCTTTATTCTAACAGGCAGGAACTTACATAGGACTGAGGTAGGGGATGGGAATCTTAGGATAGGTTAAGGTGACCTGAGGAATAAGGGCCAATAATATTCCACCAATCTGGTAGAAAGCTAGGCAGGGGGTCAGTCTTACATCAGGGCTTGCTGAGTCACCACACATGGAGGTTACAGGCCAGAGACAGGTGGACAAACTCTAGCCACGCTCAGGAGGTTACACTAGGCCTCACATCCAAACCTTTTAAAGCTCAACAGATCTCTGCTTCTGCTTCCATCAGTTACAGGATAAAGGCTCTGTGATGGCACCAATAGTATAGGATGGCAACAATTTGCTATCTCTATTTCTATTCTAAAGAGATGTCTTGATGCGTGTGTGTGGGGGGGTGAATTTCAGGGTTAGGGAGAAAACTGATGCCAGGAAGACTCCCAGGAATCCACACAGATGACCCCAGCTAAGACCCCTAGCAATAGTGGAGAGAGTGCCTGAACTAGACATTTACTGTCCTCACATTGGTGACTATCCTGTTACGCTGTTGGTTAACTTCTTTGAAAATATACATTAACTACTGATTCCATGAATAGTTTGATCACATCCCTCTGAAATTCATGGGCCAGAGCTTGGTCCCAAGTGTGACACTGAGACAATGGACCTTTAAAAGGTAGCAACTAGTGGGAGGTCATCTCTGTCTTCCTTCCTTCCTCCCTCCCTCCCTCATTCCCTCTCTCCTTTCTTTCTTTCTTTCTTTCTTTCTTTCTTTCTTTCTTTCTTTCTTTCTTCCTTTCTTTCTTTCTTTCTTTCTTTCTTTTTTTCTTCCTTTCTTTCTTTTTCTTCTGTCTCCCTCACTATATGACTTGTCCTGGTATCTGCTACAGTTTTTTTCAGTCTGTCACCCCAAGGGAATGCTACCAATGAGTTTCTTATTAAGCCAGCCTAATGCTGTTTGTACTTCCAGCGTCTAAAGCTATAAACCAAACTGCTTTTCTTTATGGCTAGCCAACTCTAGGTATTTCATTAAAGTACCAGAAGAAGGCTTAATCAATCCCTGTATAGTGTGGAGAGTGTGTTTCGTAATTCACAATTGTTGTGAGGATTAAGGTCAGTGTACCCTCATGTGGCTAATGGACACCAGCAGTTTATTTTTAAGAATAGCTCCTAGCCCCACATAATTTCTAATCCTTGTACCCACAAGTAAGTGTAGCTTTCCTCCCTCATCAAGTAAGCTTCTTTTTGCAGCAGATGGCAACTATTATAAAGGCCCACAGCTAATCAAATGCAGATAGTAAGTGATTGTGGGTGCCGAACCCCAACTAGTACAGTTACAATGCAGTCCCTATATCTAAGTCTCAGGGAACATCACAGAGGAGGAGATGGGATGCTTGTAAGAATCACAGGAACAGAACACCTGCTGCCAAGTGTCTTCTAGACATGACAGGGACGTTGCACCCATGAAACTTGTGTATGACAACAGCAGTTGACATCCTTAATGTAATGAGGGAAATTTCCCAAAGCCACACTTCTAAATGAAGAGCTACAAGCAACCAGTGGTTGTTGAGAGAGGTTTTCTCCAGGAATGAGCCCCTAATACATGATCCATTCGCAAGTGGTCAGACTTAAACACAGGACTATATGAGCAATGGTAAGTGGACTCAGTAGTGAGTGTGTGTGCAATTCAATTCATTTTTAAAAGAAAAGTAACTCAAGGCATGTTTTCTAGGAGTCAGTTTCCACATCTGCATTTTCCTTCCTCTGTTTCATTTTTTCCTTTCGATTTCATTTACTCCTTCCTCATCCTCATTAGGGTCTCCATGCTGACTTCCGATGTTCTCATCCAGGACACTGCCATAGCCCTCACCCTCAGTCTACTCTAATTACCACGATCAGGTGCTGTCACCTTGCCATTCTAAGCCTCTAAGAGCAGGCATTACCTGGTAGCCTTGCTTCCTGGCCTTCTGCTGTCATTTATACCCACCAGCAGTAAGGGTAGGCCTGCCGTTTTCTTCCCTGTGTATTAAGCCTGACGGTTTGAAACGCTGTGATGTTACTGACCCTTGTCGTGCTAGAGTTCTACGTTTTATCTCTGTAACTACTCACAGAGGCAGATTTGTCTAGGACCTATCATGGTGTTTTGTGAGTACTATCATACACAATTTGTGTCCTAGATAATTTACTGCCCATGTATGATTTTCTATTTATTTCATTTTTTTAATGTTTTTTTTTGTTTTTGATTTTTTGAGACAGGATTTCTCTGTGTAGCTTTGGAGCCTATCCTGGCACTCACTCTGTAGACCAGGCTGACCTCAAACTCACAGAGATCTGCCTGCCTCTGCCTCTGAGTGCTGGGATTAAATGCATGTGCCACCAATACCAATTATTAAGTAGTTCCATTGCACTTATTTTTTTCTGTGAGGATTAAATAGCATTTTATGAAAATGCCCAGCCTAAGTCATATAGGCTGCATAATTTCTATTATGTTCTGAATTTCATAGTTGCTTTTATGATATCAGTGTACACTAAGTTATATTGTTTGGTTTTAAATTTCATTCAGGTGGGCTTATATGCTACTGGTTCATGATACAACTAATTACAGAAGACATGGCTTTATACACAAATAACACTTCATTTGAAGATGGCTTAAGGAAAAATTCCTTGTAGTTACTGATATCTATGAACCATTCTGAATTAGCAAACACCAATAAAGCTGTTAATATAAACTATAAATAATGTGACATATATTAAATGAAACTGTAATGTCAGCTAATGTTTCTTGAGTCCAGGCTTGAATTCCAGTATGAGCCCACTTAAAAACAAACTGGAAAGATAAGTAACTTAAATCACATCACTGCATTATGTTGTATGTTGTTACTATGCTAAGTACCTCATGCTTTCAGAATCATAAAAGGGCATGGGTAGAAGCTTCACTTAGGATTACATGAGTGGCAGGAATGAGGGGGCTGGGAGGGGCGCTGTCTAAAGGACACTGTGGGAAGTGTTAGACCAGGACTGTCCAGGGTTTGTGTAGTGATAGGAGCATTCTTCACCCGACTGCCCTATATGGTAGCTATTGGCAGCATGTGACTGTTGCTAATTGGAAATGTTACTGGAGCAATGGAAGCACTGCTCTTAATTCGCCTATTGAATAAAAATTTAAAATGTATATTGGTTCAGAATCTTCTACTTAAGAGTCACCATGCCGGGCGGTGGTGGCGCATGCCTTTAATCCTAGCACTTGGGAGGCAGAGGCAGGCGGATCTCTGTGAGTTCGAGGCCGGGCTGGACCGACAGCCTCCTAAACAATACAGAGAAACCCTGTCTTCTTGTAAAAACCAAAAAAAAAAAAAAAGAGTCACCATGCTTGAACACATCAGATAAATGAAAAAAGTATAATGTAAAGAGTGTTTAGCAGGTTTGCATGTGCTCTTTAGAAACCATACAACCGAGGCCCTTTGAAAACTTTCCATATTCATTCAATGGAAGAATTTAAAGACTTATATTTTGCTTTGAAAAGTGTCATCCAAAAGCAGCAATATAATATAGGCAGAAAGTTAATGACACAAGTGAGAATTTAGAGCAAAACATCATAGGCTCAGTTACAGTGCTAGACCAGGAGTTAATTCTTGGTCTGTAACAGATGGTGGTAGTTTGGAAGAAAATGACTCCAATAGGCTCACAGGGAGTGGCACTTTTAAGAGAGATGTGTTGTTGCTGGAGGAAGTGTGTCCCTGGGGGTGGGCTTTGAGGTTTCAGATGCTCGTGTTGCACCCAGTGTGGCTCACTCTCTCTTTCTGCTGCCTGTGGATCCAGTTGTAGAACTCTTAGCTAAACCACTGTAGCACCATGTGTCTACACATTCCCCCATGCTTCCCACCACGATGCCGATAGTCTGAACCTCTGAGCTCTAAGCCAGCCCCAATTAAATAAGAATTGCTGTGAACATGGTGTCTCTTCATACACATAGAACCCTAACTAAGACACAGATGGAATTAACCCAAGCAGCATGGATAGACATGGAGGAGGAGACCAAAGATTCAACCAAAATGGTATAAAACAACAAGATATATGGCTGATGACAGACCAGTGTAAATCCACACATCATGAGATATTCAATTCAGCAAGCGCAGAGCATCCAGTTTAAGAAAAGCATGAACAAATGTTCTTTGTCCTTTAGAGCAGCAGAAGGCTGGACCTTTCTCATCACTGACTACCTCCAGAAAATGTGGTGGAGTTTGAGTCTCTTCTGAATCTCAAAAGTAGGCCAGGTCAGTGTTAAGATAGGGTCCTCGGGGATGCAGGTGGATACTTTGGTGTATACCTTGTGACATAGCCGTCTTGTGACCTGGCTGGTTCACTCACTAGATCAGTCTTAGCCTTTCCATCCTGCATCACCTTGGACATTGAAGATTCCCTAATCCAAATGGAATTTTTGTCAGATCACGTAACTGTGGATGTGTGCCATTGCTGCAGAACTCTGGGGTAAGGAGATCATAACTGATGATCATGACTGTTGCTTGATCTTCTCCAGTCTCTCTTTCCCATCACCCTTTGATACTTCCCTTTCCACCCTTTCCCTCCACATCCCCCTTATTTCTGCAGCACAATTCATGCATTTCTATTTCTTTCTTGAGACAGAATCTCATGCAGCTCAAGATGGCCTTGAATTAACTTTGTAGCTGAGTTAGACCTTGAACTTCTGAAGTTCAAGCCTGCTACCCAACCTACTCCATCCAAATGCTGGGATTAGAGCTATGCATCACTATGCTCAGTTTATGAAGTGTTAGGGATAGAACACAGGGTTTCACTAATGTAGGATTTCACACATCAGGCAAATGCTATACCAGCTGATCCACAGTCTCATTTACAAATTCAAAGTTACAAAAATTAGTATTATTATATTGCTTATGAGTGATAGCTTCATTCCTAGTAGAGGTCTGCAAGATGTATCAAGAAAATTTACTACTATAGAAAATTAAAAATGTTTAATGAAGAAAATGTAAAAATTGTATGAGGGGAGAGGAAGGGCCTGTGGTTTCTCTCTTTGATTTTTTTGTTATGCTTTGCTGTGTTTGTTTTTCAAGACAGGATTTCTCTGTATTGTTTTGGAGGCTGTCCTCAAACTCACTCTGTAGACCAGGCTGGCCTCGAACTCACAGAAATCTGCCTGCCTCTGCCTTCTGAGTGCTGAGATTAAAGGCGTGCACCACCAATGCCCAGCTCTCTTTGATTAATCACTGCGATGCTGTCCTATTTTCTTCAGAGATCAGTAAGCACCAAAATTCTTTCACGATAACTTTGATGCCATGTGTGTTCTGCCTCTTGATAGCTCTGATGTAGCTCTTGGGTTCACCACTGAATCAGAGATATTAACTCCATTCATATTATCTAGGGATAGAAACATGTGAAACTTCCCCTGCATAGGTATATCAACTGCTGTTGTCATTATGCTGGTCTTGTTCAAGCAACCATATTTTTGAGTGTTTAATGGGTGAACTTTCCCTGTCATGTCTAGGCAGCACTATCTGACAGTAGATGTTCTGAACTCTGGATCTTAGGATATCTCTGGTCCCTCTCCTGTGATTTTCTCTGAGCCCTATGTGCAGGATCTACTCTGTGGATGTAGACTTTTGGGTTAAGGTTCTCCACAGTCACTTATTCTCTGGATTTTGATTAGTTGTGCATCTCTAGAACAGTCTCTCTGTGTTTCAGAAAGAAGCTTCTTTGATTCTTAGATGAGAATGAGAGCTACACTTATCTGTAGTTACAGGGACATAAGGATGGATATTTAAAAAACAGAAATTATATTGATTTAGAAAATGGCAGTAGTAGGTTCTCCTTAGGTCTATGACATCTTCAACCATGTTTAATTGGCTCAGTTTGCAGTTCCATGGATTCCATTGTTTTGTGCAGGACTTAAGTCCAGTTAGATAGCATTTGGTTACCCCCAAGATAAAAGTTCTGTTTCACCACTGTGGATATCTTGCAGGTCCCATCATTGCAGTTTATAGCTGGGTAGGACTGCTGGTAGCCCTTCTCCTTTGGTAACTTGCATATCAAACTCTATTAGAGAAGATGCTGCCAAGGTCAGTTCCCATTGGATTCCTCCAAGTTCTCTGTTTGAAGTATATGATATCTTTAGCGATAGGGCCTTATCATCAAATTCTGAGAGGCAACAACAGGCAATGGAAGTAGCCTGTATTGTTTTGGGAGTCTCTTGCAGTCCCCTAATCAACAAATTGAGAGGAAAGAAGAGGAGAGGAGAGCAGAGGAGAAGAGAGGAGAGGAGAGTAGAGTAGAGGAGAGGAGATAGAAGAGGAGAGGAGAGGAGATAGGAGAGGAGAGGAGATAGGAGAGGAGAGGAGAGGAGATAGGAGAGGAGAGGAGAGATAGGAGAGGAGAGGAGAGCAGAGCAGAGCAGAGCAGATGAGATAGGAGAGGAGAGGGTTTTTGTTGAAGAGTCTATACATCTTTGGGGAAACAATATCACCTAACTAGCATAACTTCATGAAACTATATATCTACACACTCTCACAAACACACAAGCATATTGTGTGCAATTTTAGATAGTTATAAAATAATATGATCCCCTATGTCTTTTTCAAACACCCTTAGGGTTATTTTTCCTCTCCTTCCTCTCTGTTCCTCTGCATTAACTTTCCTACATCTGCCCAGTCAAAGCTCTCACTTAACCTTCCCATTTTCCACTTCATATCATCTGAATCTGCTATTCCTCTTTCTAGAGATCCTCCTCCCTATGGGCCCATTCTATTTTCCTGCTTCCTGTAGATACTCCATGTCATATACTGACATCTGAAGGTTTGGAGCTAGGATAGAGGTCCAGATAACATGTTCTATTTACCAATAAGCTTCATGGATTTGTTTTATTCATAGTGAATATGTTTCACATTTTTGCTATCCATGAATCTGTTAGAGGACATTTAGGTTGTTTCCATTTCCTAGATATTATAAATGTAGTAGCAGTGAAAATGGCTGAGCACATGTCTGTGGAGTACGATGTGGAGCTTCTTGGGCATATGTTAAGGAGCGGTGTAGTTGTGTCATATGGTAGATTTACTGTCAGCTTTTTGAGAATGTTCTCAGTGTTTTCCAGAATGACTGCACCAGTTTTTAATCCCACCAACAGAGCTTGAGTGTTCCCCTTCCTATACATTCTAGCTAGTAATTTTTGTTAGTTATTTTCTTAATCTTAGCTATTCTGATTGCTATAAAATGAAATCTCAGAGTAGTTTTAATGTACATTTACCTAATTGCTAAAGATGTTGAAAAGTCCTAGAAATGATCAGCAGTTTCAGCAAAGTGGTGGAGCAGAAAATCAACTCATAAAATCCAATAGCTTTTCTATACACCACCAACATGCATGCTGAAAAAGAGGCCACAGAAACACTCCCATAAAATCGCTTTTTATAAATCTAGGGGTAAATCTGACTAAGGAGGGAAAAAATCCTACAATCAAAACTTAAGATCTCCAAAGAGATTTTAGAAATTGATAAGACAGCCCATGCTTATATATTTGTAGAATTAATATTATGACAAATGGCCATTCTATCAAATGCTATTTATAGATTTGATGCAATTGCAATAAAAATCCCTACAACATTCTTCATAGAAACAGAAAAAAAAGTTTACTGAAATTTATAAGGAACACAAAAGACTCTGGATATACAAAGGCAATCTTCAGCAAAAAAGAGCAATGCTGCAGAAATTATCATTCCAGATTTCAAGACATATTACAGAGCGATAGTAATAAAAACAATATGGTACTAACACAAAATGGGTACGTAGACCAATTTAACAAAATAGAAGACTCAAACATGAGTAAATGTGGCTACTGTCATTTGTTATATGACAAAAATGCCAAAGACATATACTAGAGAAAAGAAACTATATTCAACAAATGGTGACAGGGAAACTAGTTGTCCATACATAGATGATTGAAATTCAATCAGTATCTATTACCTTGTTCTAAAGTCAACTCTACAAAGATTTAAAAAAACCTAATCATGAAATACAACAGCCTGAAACTTCTAGGAGAAAGCATAATCAATGTCCTACAGATATAAATAATTCTTGGAAAAGACTTTCTGATTAGGATTCTTCTTATTCATGAATTAAAGGCAACAGCTGACAAGTAGCACCTCATCAAACTGAAAATCTTCTATATAGCAATGGAGAAAATAAACTGAGGGAGAGGAAGTCCACAGAATAGGAGAGAATCTTTACCAGCTATACATCTGACAGAGGATCAATATCCAAAATATGTAAAGAAAAAAAGAATAAAAAAGTAACTCAATGAACAATGGATCTTGGATCTGAACAGAGTTCTCAAAAGTAAAATTATCTAAGAAATATCTTTAAAAGTGTTGCTCATCCTTAGAAATTACCTTTTAGTTTTAAGAAAAGACTAGTTAGATGTGCTGGCATAGACCTGTAGTTCTTGCATCCAGGAAGCTAAGGTAGCACAATCATAAGTTTGAGGAAAGTTTGAGATGCAGAATGAGTTCAAGAAATGAAAATCTAGGTTGGGGATAGAGCTTAGTGATAGAAAGCTTGGGCTGCATAAAGTCATATGTTCAATTTTTAGAGGAGAGATAGAAATGTAGAAAGATAGATAGATGGATGGATTAGAATCTATTAGATTAGACAGATTAGATAGATAGAGATAGAGATACATAGAGATAGAGAGATATATAGAGATAATTAGTGAGAAAGGTAGAAATAGAGATAGACTAGAATAGATTAGATTATATAGATTAGAGATAGATATAGAGATACATATAAATATAGATAGAAATAGATAGTCAGATAGGTAGATAGAAAGATAGACAGACAGACAGACAGATAGATAAACAGACTATCTATAGGTAGAGTAGACTTATTAAGTGCAATGAATCCATTTTCTTTGCTTTCCATTGTGATGTACTAGTTGTCTCACAGATGGAATGCTACTACCTGTTTGCTTCATGTGTGGGCTCAGTGAGCCTAGACACATTTGTGCCAGCATTCATCTTTCATTGTAGGAAAGAACTTGTCTGGGAGGAGGAGAAACATCTTTAAACTGTCAAACTTACTTGATGTAATTATTAGCTAACTAAAGATAGGTTTTCTTCCTGCTGTAACATAAATATGAATTTGAGTCCTTGTCATCCCTGAACTGAACATTGTTTATGATGAATGAAAAAAAATTAGGCAGTTAAACATCATACAGTCACTATGCAATCAGGTGCTTGCAGTTTCTTAAGACTCAAAATCTAGGTAAGAGGCCGTAAAAAATGTGACTATGATTGGCCATGTCATGCTTTTGCAAAGAGAAATCCCGTCAGCCTTGAGTGTATATGTGTACACTTCATAGAGTTCATGCATTGAGTGTTCATTCTTTTGTTTCCAAGTAGAAGGGGCATGAAAATAGTAAAATGACAAGCAACAAGAGCAGAGATACTCAAGGTATAAACAGTAAACAGTGGGTGTGAGGCCAGGTCAGGTGTTATGCATGTGCCTGGGATCTCAAGGTCAACAAGTTGACAGATTCTACAGGAATCCATTGTGACCTTAACCAATGGGGAAAACAGGCTTTTGTCACCTGGATGAGTCAGGTTGTGTCACTGGTTCTTCAGTACAATGGTGATGGATGCTCTTGTTGGTCACAGTGCCCTCACTGATACCCTATCTTTTACCCTACACACAACCCATCAACCAACAACCTAATGTTGTGGGATATTTATACACTGTGTGAAAATATATTGCTGTGATTGATTTAATAAAGAGCTGAATGGCCAATATACAGGAAATGTTAGGCTCTATTTCTGGGCACAGAGAGGACTCTGGGAAGAAGAGAGGCAGAGAAGTCAGCCAGACACAGAAAGAGTCAGATACGTAGAATGGGATAGAGGTAAAAGCCACGGAGTGTAGAATAGTAAATATGTGGGTTAGTCTAAGCAATAAGCTATAGGCTGAGGGGTCATACTTAATAAGTCTCCATGTCATTATTTGGGAGCTGGCTGACCAGACAGTAAAAGACTCATTACAACTTGCTTTCTATATTTTTGGATGGGTGTTCAACACATTGACTTCTGGTGCTAACTTGCAGATATGCTAACCCATGATTACTTCTCTGTACACACAGTGAATGGAGAACACCCATCAAAGTGTCACCACCTCATGAGCTCATCGCCATCCTTTGTCTTCCTGCTGGTCTGCTGGATCAGCTCATTGGTTTGAGGGAACAGCCAGGGCAGGAATCGCTCTGGTTTCTCCTCACTGGGTAAATTGTTTTGTTTGGCTGTTTTGTCGTTTATTTGGTTTGGTTTGATTTGGCTTGGCATTACCAGCTTAAAATAACATAGGTTTTTTCTCCTACTACTCTGGAGGTCAGAGTTCTGTGCATATCTCCCTGGACTAACACCAAGGAGTCCTCCCAGTTGCATTCTCTCCTGTGAATTCTATAGGGCATGACAAACCCTTGCCTTTCCTGCTTCTAGGGCTATCTGGATCTCCAGTGTGAGCTGCTTTCCTTGACCCCATCTTCAAAGCCATGAACATCACATCTTTCTCCGATCACACTGGGACATGTTCTATGTTTATGAGTCATGTAATAAAACAGGCATGTCTGGATGTTCCAGGAGAGACTCCCTGTCTCATGAATCTTGCAATTTGATACATGCATGGATGCTGTGTCATCATGGAGACAGAGCAGACCACTGCAAACAACACTTTGTGGAGGTTTTCATCACACTCCCATTTCAACATATGATTACATCCCTTCTTCTAGGCTTTTATTTCCACTCTGTTTTATATTCCCACACCCTGTGTCCAAGACATGGCTCATTCAATAATACATTCTTCCATCAAAGCTGACTTGTCTGCTGGTGTCTGGGTCAGCGTCATGCTCATCATTCTCAGGACACATATCCAGTCTTCTTAGAGCCCAGCACAGTGAGGCAGGGTAGATCTCACTTAACCAGAAAGGGTTACATGCGAAACAGAGCAGTACAAGTAAAGAAAGGCGAGTCAGAAAAAACATTTTCTCGGAAGTACTATTTAATCATTAGCATGAGCTCACAGACAGTGCTCTGCTTCCTTGACAGAAGAGCAAAAAGATCAGTTTGATCATTCACCATGATCTCTAAGAGTCGCTTGGCAGCTAATTCTCTTTTCCCCCTTTGTTTCTAATGATTTATTCCAAATGACCCCAAGCTATAAAATAGATTGAAGTAGAAGTGCACTGCCAAGTCTGGCCTTTGCCCTCATGTTCTTTGAACATGTCAGGAGCCTGCATCTCCCATATCTGCATTTATTATTGTTCCTTCTTCATAGGGAACTATTGGCCAGGTCTCTCTCCTCCTCCCCCATGGATCTGCTTTTCCACAGTGGTATGCTGTCTGCTTCCACAGAGTTACATAGTCTACAATATTCTCAAGGGTAGCCGTGCAGTGTGTTCACTGGGGAGGTCCATAGTTAAAGTCTACGTGCAGCCATGTCCCACATAAGTGTCTTAAGTTACAGTCTTCATACCAGGGCATTAAATGAGACACATTCCACCATCCTCTCTGGCACATATCAGATTATGATGAACAACCAACCAGCTAATCTGTAAACTGTCTATCAAGCATCTATCTATCTGTTTATATGCCTATCCATATATCATCTGTTATTTTTCTGGATGTTGTGACCAAATATTCTTGTTCACTACTCTGTTGCTGTGCCAAAACACTAACTAAAACCAGTGTGGGGAGGAAGGTGTTTATTTCAGCTTGAAGGCTATAGTACATCACTAAGGGAAGCCATAGTAGGAACTTAAGACAGGAACCTGAAGACAGGAACTGAAGCAGAGGCCATGGAGGACTACTGCTTACTGTCTTGTTTAGCCAGCTTTCTTATACTACCCAAGAGCACTTATTCAGGGGTGGCACCACCCACAGTAGTCTGAGCTCTCTTACACTGATAATTAATTAAGGAAATGAACCAGACACTTACCTTTGGCCTCGCTAATGGAGAAATTTTCTCAATTGAGGTTCTTCTTCCCAGGTGACCCTAAAGTATGTCAAGGTGACAGAAACTAATGAGGACACCAAATATCTGACAAGAAAGGAACTGGAGGAAGGGTTTACTTTGGCTCAGTGTTTAGCAGATACAGCCCAACATGGCAAGGCATGCAGCAGTGGGAAAATGAGACAGCCAGTCACTTCACATCTCCAGCCAGGAAGCAAGGAGTGACAGATGATTATCCTCAACTCACTTTTTTTTCATGCAGTACACACTTCAAATTGTGCAATGGGGCTGTCCTTATTTAGGATGGGTCTTCCCCGCTCAATCTGGGTCTTCCCCACTCCGTCTGATTGCCATAACCCCTCACATACTTGCAGAGAAAATTGAATCATTGGTGGTGGCCATTCTAGATCCTCCAAAGTTGGTGATGAATATCTATCATTCATCTAGTATCTATCTGCCATTGACCTATCAGCCTACCCCGTACCTACCTGTCTATCTTCTATGAATGTCACCTTTGTGCATTTTTACAGCATTTCTATCTAAACTGTCACCCCACAGAGTCTCCTGCATTGGAAATTTGGTTCCTGGTTGGTAGCACTATTTGAGGAAGTTCTAGAAACAGTGGGAGGAAAAAGGTTACCAGGAAAAATTTGTTGGGATGAGGTCATACAATTCCAAGCTTAGCTCTATTTCCAACCTTTCAGTACATGAAGACAAGTTCCATTACAGACAACCCATGAGGACTGGTCCCTCTAAAACCATAAAACAAAACAAATCCTTCCCCTTTAAGCTATGAAAGTATTGTTTCACAGCACTGGTGGTGCAATGAAGACAAGAAGTTGCTACTAGAGCAGTGGAGTTTTGCTGTGACTGAATCTGACGGTGTGGTTCTTAGACTTTTCCTAATAGTTCATGGGATTAGTTCAGACCAGTGTGAAGATACAGGCTAGAGGCACCCTATTGCTGCAAGCATGGGTGATGCTAGTCTGATTGCAGGTCCGAATGCTTACAGGAATGTGGATGCCAAGTCCACTTCTCATGAGTTTTTGTATAGGAACAAGAACTCTATTAGGAATTTAGCTGGAAACCATTCCTGTTACACCCTCATAAATAGTTCACCTACATTTTGTCCTTGTCTTGAAACTTTGTGGGAGGTTGAGATTAAAAGTCACAGAATAATTAATTTGGCTGAAGAAAGTCCAGGGAAACAACATTCAGACTATAAAATACTCATTATTGGATGTTTTTAGTCTGATTTCCATCAAGAAAAGTGAAACAGAAATATGATGAAAAACAAAATACAAAATAAGAACAGCAACAAAACCAAACCTTTGCCTGCCATAAAAGGAGTAGATTAACATCTGAGGCTGGGGCGCTCCAGCCAGGGAAGCAGGTCTCCAGGGAAGCAGGTCTCCAGGGAAGCAGGTCTCCAGGGAAGCAGGTCTCCTTGCCTCTGAATCCAATCCCTAGCCTCATCCCACCTCTGTAGCAGATCACCTGCTACTGTCTCCCTTTCTCTCTTCTCCCACCTCCAGTGGACCATGAGGAGGCTCTACTTTCTCTCCTAATTTTATTTTATTTTTAGATATAAATATATTTTCCTCTCTCTTTACCCCATAATGGTGTCCAATTTAGTGTTTTTAATGGGATTCCTGAGTGTACAACCTAGTGGGTCTCAATGTCTGAATCAGTTTGTTTTTTTGTGCATTGTCTTGGGCTCTTTTCCTTCTGTTTGTTTTGTCCTATTCCAACTCACTAGAATTTGTTTTATCTTATTATGTTTTATTTTATTATTACCCCTCAGAAGCCTGTTTGTTTTCTAGTGAGAGACAGAAAGTGGATCTGGGTGGGAGGGGATGTGAGGAGGAAGTAGGAGTATTAAAGGAAGGAGGAAACACTATCAGGATGGGTAGAATTTTGTTTTCAATAAAAGGAAGGAGAAAGAATTGAGGCAAGGAAGCTGTGCTGTTAAAGATACTGGCATCATTGAAAAGAATGTGAGCATTTTGTATTGGGCTATCTTGAAGGTATCTCAGGAACTGACACAACTGCGTGACAGGGATACAGGGTGTGGAAACATGAAACCATGTGATATACTTGAGGAGACAGAGTTGCCAGATGTGTTGATATCTCACTAGGGTTATCCTGAAGACCTGACAGAAGTTCTGGACCCTGACCTCCTCCTCCTCCCAAGACTGAAAGCACTCCCAGGGATAAGTCATCGCTCAAAGGTGAGGTTCTGGCAAAGGAATGTTCTAGAATTGATAGAAGGAAAGGAAATATAACTACAGCTAGCTCTCTTGCACTCTGTGGACATGCAGCCCACTGGCCAGACAGGGAGGTCATTGTTTCCCTGGTGTCTCCCAAATTACCTTCCTGGCTTAGGTAGAGGTTCACTACTTTGCATACCCAACCCCAAGCCAACAGTTTCTGCTTCTCAAGGAATGGGCCCTTTATGTAGAGACCAGCTTGCTTGCATCTGGAGCTTTTAAGTAGCATTTTGAGAAAGTGAACCAATGGTTGATATATGATAAAGTTGTTGCTGAATTCTTCCTGCACTTTGGTATTTCCTTTGAGAGTTGGGACACTAGTCTCCTCCTATCCTTGGACATATGAGCACCTGGTTCTCGGGCCACATATTCATGTCCCCCACACTCTGCCAGTTTGCTTCCAGGCTTTGCTTTCTGATGACATACTGTATTTTTGGGCATCTCTGTCTCTACAATCTTTGAAACAATGTTACTATACATGTCTCCTATTAACTCTGTTCTATGGGCAACTATGACTTTAAAACCCATTGTTTGACTTCCCCACCATTCATGTTCAACACACAATGGCAGGTAAGGTTTAATTATGTGGGAGCTACCTGGTGACAGTTCTTAGCTTGGTAATCCTTCCATGACAACTACTTGTGGACCAAGGGGAGAGAGAGAAGGGGGGAGGATAGGAAAGGAGGGTCAGAGGAAAGGATAAAGAAGGAAGGAAGGAGGGAGGGGAAGAGAAGGAAAGGGAGAAAGAAAGAAAAAAGAGGAAAGAAAGAAAGAAAAGAAAGGTGTCAGTATTTCTGGTTCTGAAAGTTTCCATCCGATCTGGTCCCACTATTTTGTTTCACCAGATTTTTATGATTGCATACAGCAAATTGACAAAACTGAAGCAAATATAGAATGTGCCACAGAAAACTTGAACTTAACAAAAGCTTTTGCAGTTAATCTCTACATAACAATGTTCTTTTTATTTAAAACAATACAGTGCACCCTCTGTGTGCAGATAATGGCTGGACAGTGACTATCAATAGGTAGATGAATAGAAATAGGCCCTGCTTTCCTGGTTACAACCTATTAAATATTTTATACAGATATATGATTAAACCCCACTGAAGAAAAGTATAAGGTATTCCAAGAGAAGAAAATGATAGGTGTGATGCAATCAGGATGAATCAGAGAAGGCTTTGCCAAGGACATGAACTTGAGTATCTGATTAGAAATATGATTAAGAAATAGTCCACAAAGGGGTAGGCTTTAATAACTCAGGACGAAGAAGAGAAGAGCTGAGGATGAGAGTACCCTGGCTTGATGTAACTCCAGAGTCCAGGGGAGGCCAGGGAGTGAAGGTGCTGTTCCCCGTGAGTGTAGACCAAGGGTTTTAAGCAGACACGATGTGCCATGTCTGATCATTTCAGGTGGGACATTACCTGTTACATGGGGAAGAAAAATGAAACCATTGAGTGGAGAGGAGTGCCCAGGCTGGCGGTCACTGTGATGATAACAGCACAGGGTGATAAAAGCTGTTTCATAGACCCTGTGCAGGCTGGTTGTGTGTTTCACACGATTCATGTCAAACACCAATGGGGGAACTCACAACATACATTTGGGTTACACAAAGCAGCTACCCTTCAAGTTATGAGCTGTTGTGTTGTATAGCGTTCAGAAATGGTGTTTGGGTTCACATACTCCTGATTACTTAAGAAAGCATTGCCCTCGGGGGTGTAGTTACATCAGAGGTAGGAACCTGGATCTTTGCTTAATTAAAAGCACTCAAATCATCTATTGGATCAGGACTCATTTGAGCGCAGTCGGGGACCAACAAAGTCAAAGGAATTTGTGGAAGAAACGGCAGCAGTGTTGCACTGGGAACACTCGCCTGCTTGCTCCTTCCTCAGCCGGAACGAAACAGCCCATGCTGCTGTGTCAGACCCATGACACGACACAGAGAAGGTTAGAGATGTTCCACCCTCGGTGATGCCGGGCAAACTCAAGGAAGCATGTGAGGCCCTCTGTGCAGTGACTGCTGCTTCGCACTGCAGTAACTCGTATTCCTGCGCTCCTCTGATGTGCACAGCTCCTTCTGTGTGGTTCTCAGTCTCTCTGGGATTCAAACAAGTTTCGAGGATGTAGAAATGAGCTGTTCATGGACCAGTTCTGACTTGTCGTCAGCATCCCCCTTTCAGACCCTGCTCATTGGTTTACATGAAACACGCATCCTTATTCAGGGAAGCAAAGTTCTCCAAGGAAGCGAGACTCTTCCCAAGCCTAAAACAGACTTGGAGTGGACATGAAACGGTGTTTCATGACCAGGCTATTTATAATTCCAGTGAGCATGAATGACAGTTCCTTATCTATCAAAACAGTTGACAAAAAGGGGGAAATAGTTGCTCCAGTTGGTTTTCTGTTGCTGTGATAAACACCACGACCAAAAGGAACTTGGAGAGGAGAGGGTTTACTTGGCTTATATGTTCCCATCACTGAAATTCAGCACTGAGAGAAGCCATGGCAAGAACTCAAGGCCAGGACATGGAGGCGGGAGCAGAAGTAGAGCCCATGGAGGAGTGCTGCTTACTGGCTTGCTCATCATGGCTTTCTCAGCCTGTATATGACTCAGGACCATCTACCCAGGGGTGGTACTGCCCTCGGTGAGCTTGTTCCTCCCACATCAAATATCAGTCAAGAAACTGCCCCACAGACTTGACTATGGGCTGATCTTATGGAACCATTTTCTCAGTTGAGGTCTGTTCTTGCCCCGGGACACTAGCTTGTTCAAGTTCACAAAAACTAATCTGCCCAATGGCACAAGTTAAACGGGGGATGGACTAGAGGTGCTACCTCTGATGTGAACTTTATATGGGAATCTTTGTGAACCACATTATATGGTTTCTTGATGTCTTGAACTCCCATCCTCAGACCTAACCTGCTTATGCCCCTTGCAGCCTATCCCTCCATGGCCTATCTCCTAATCATGTTTCCCATCAGAGCTTACTCTGAATCTGATAAAATTATTTTCCTTTTTACTGTGGGGCATCTCTATGAGTATTGATTGCTGGCTTGTGGTCAACATGGAAAGTGGAGAACGTTGGGCTCGATTGGCTGAACTTGGGCACTGTTCCCTGAGTGTGATTTTACTGATAGTCACTTGTGTTCTTGTTCTTGCTCCTTCTGGGAGTTTTTCAAGGAAACATTTGCAGTGATCTATGGGCTGTCTGGCCCGGTTGTCATCAACAACTACACTGAAAAATCAAATCTCAACCCCTTCCTTGGTCCCTTTCTTTTTAATAATCCTGAGAGCAAAGAGCTCCAGCAATTTGACAGTATAGAAGCATTAACCACCATTCTTCCTGAAGTTGCTCTGTTTCTCTTTGATCCTGTGGACTTTATTTCTCTGCATCTATACCCAAACTTACCATTATCAATTAAAAACCTGTCTATGGGTAACCCAGGCTCTAGTTTCTTTTGCCGCATGATTTTTCTTTTCCTCTACTTTGAAGTCAAAGCAGATTTAAAACCTGCAAAACAGAATTTCCATTAAGCCTCTGGGAACAACTTATCTGAGGCCTCAAGTTTTTGGTCAATGCCATTTTGTTCTAATACCCGTTGCTTTCCCACATGTGCCTAGCTCACAACACTGAGATCCGTAGCATACAGGAAGGAGATGGGCATCTTCAGGTGTCAGCCTGTTCCTTGAAAGCAGTCTGTGATGAACAGGATGCTTCACTGTTTGAAGCCCAATGGTGCATACTTGGATTCTCAGCCCACAAGAGTCTAAGAGGGAAGGATCACTTGGGAATTTGAGGCAAAACTGACTTATAGGAGTCTGAGCTACAGGGAAAGACCCTGTCTCACAAAACCAAACAAAAAAATCTATGGTGGTGCTATGGTTTGAATATGAAATATCACTTATGGGATTATGTGTTTGAACACTTTGCTCCCAGTTGATGGAGATACTGGGCAAGACTGTGGGATCTTTAGGAGGCAGAGCCTCTGCAAATATATGCCATTGGGCATGCACTTCATGTTCTGTAACCTGACCATACTTACTTCTGTCTTCTTTCCTGAATTTGGATGCAGTGTGACCAGTTAGCCTCCTGGTCCTGCTGACATGCCTTCCTGCCTCTTCCCATCCCTGTGCACCAACCCTGAAGGGGTCAATTTCTTCTCAGGTATGTTCTTGCTTCCAAGAAGCTCCTGGACTGCAGACTAAGTCTTCATCTGGAAGAAGCCTGTTCACTGCAGATGAGTGTGTATGGCAAGCGTGACCTTCTGAAAACAACATGTCTGTGTGAGGCGCCAGCCACTAATGAGAATGATGCCTATTTCTGTCCGGGAAGTTTGACTGATAGATCATTAGCAGAATAAAACACATCCAGCATATACTCAGGTGGTCTAAACCCATAGATTCCATCTGGTTTAGGAAGAGTGTATGAGCTTTACCGATATGCTCAAAGTCCTCCACAAATACCCCATGCATAGAGACAAGGGCATTTAAAACCCCTCTGCCATTTAAGATCCATGTGATAGAGTTTACCCAGCTGTATGCTAATGTAAGTGTGCTAAGTAGGCTGGAGAGGGCTGTGCTGGTGATGAGCAGGCTGGGGGGGGGTATGCTACTTAAGATGTTTACTGATTGGGGTATGAGATGCATCTTTGATGTCTAGAAGGAATTTCTCCGGAATGACTGGAAAGCTCTGATTCCTCCAAAACTAGGGAAGAACATATCTTGTATTCTCCCAATTTCTGTGGCATCTGGTGATCCATTGCAGTTTCCACATCTGTCTTCATGGGGCCTGGTTTCCATCATGTCATTCTTTTGTTCTTTCCATGATAGTTATAATGATAATTGTCCCTGGATTTAAGGTTGATCTGGTTAATCTAGATTCTTCTTGTTTTATCATCTTTAACTTAGTTACATTCCCAAGCCCTTCTTCCAAGTAAGGTCAGTTGTGTAGGTTCTAGCACTTGTAAATATCTTTTGCAGACCACAGGGCTCTCATATGATAGCAGATTTGCATATACCAAGAGTAAAAACTACCTACCTTTTAGCTGGTGATTTTCAGAGACCAATCTTACTTCACTGTGATTGTCCTTGAGAGTCATCTGAGGTTATCACCAGATGATAATTTACCTCTGTGATACCTCCCTTGTGCAGAGCACGACTTCTTATATGCAAGAACTCTAACATCACATCTGCTAATATCTGTGTTCCACAATGCTGCTAACTGTGCTGCTTACTCCACACATGGTACCACTGCTGCCTACTGCATACACAATACCACTGCTGCCTACTCCACACACAATACCACTGCAAAGTGATTGAATTCCCACCATTTTCTCTTCCTTAGCCCTTAGGGACTATTTCGCACTTGAGATTAGCCTATGCTGTCTTCATGAGAGAGGAGATATCTAAAATTTTGTGAATGTTATTAATGAAAATTTACCTAAGAAGTTCTGAGAAATCCCGACTCAGTGAGGGAGAGCTAAGACAGTGATTTCAGAGCTTGAGCACCACTCTCCTGAACTTGGCTACACATGGTCTTCTTAAAGACCCCTGCTTTGAGAAAATAGGGTCTCTGATAGCTATGTTTTCCTAGCAAAATGTCCCCCCTCTTTAATCTGCAACCTTTCAGATTCACTTACCATGTGTTGTGAATAGCTAGGAATACTTCTTGTGAAATAACTCATGTAAATAATCTCCAATAACCATGGCTACTTGATACAATGAACAATAGGCCTTAGCAATTTGTCGGTCACATTCACTTCAAAGAATACAGAGAAGGTTGTCCTAATGGGACTTGCTTTTCTTCTTTGTGGCAAGCTGGCAAAGGAGTTTTCGACATGTGGATTTATGTCATTACTTCCACATCCTGTGAGTCAGATATTTCTGGAGAGATGCCCCACATTGCTCTAATTATTGTTTACATTCTAAGGGGAGAGTTGACAGCAGCAGTGTAAATGTCTCCTTCCGTGCAGGTCATTTCAGAAATCAAGTTAACTGTTTATTGACTTGCCGATATCAATCTTTGGGATGGGAGATCTTGCTCTTCAATAAGGAAGGCATTTCATCAATTGAGTTAGAGGCTATGGCAGTGACATCAGTATGGTGAGGACAGTCATTACACCTCCAGGCAAGAGGACAAGCTAAAAATAAAAGCTACCAGGTGAATATTGATCTCCTCATGTGAAGATGTGTGATGTAGCAGGGTCACAGACAGGTCAACAGGTCTGGTTTTCTCTCCCGTGCCTTCCATCTTTCTAATTCCATCTGAGCAGGAAGGGCAATTTAGGTTTCCTATGACAGAGGTGATGCAGATTTACATAAAACACATACCTAGGAGCAGAGGAGGCTGCCTACATACTAAGGCAGGTTGTGGGTGTAGACCTGTGTCCTGTGCTTACCCAAGCTGCATTTTCTAAAGAGTTGGGAGAGAAATTTCTGGAAGAGAATGGGAACCATTTGGGGTGAATGCCTGAGTTCTTGGTAACAAGTAAGACACAGCACACCTGAACACCAATAAGGAAGAGAACCATGGCCAAAGCAAGCAAACCAAACCTATACCTCCTAAAAACCTTCCTCCTTAAACACCAAGACAACATCGAGTCTAAACGGTGTAAAGCAGTTAAGATGTGAAATTGTGCCTCTACAGCTGTCATCAACCATGTCAGAGGGCTGCTGGCCCCTCTCCTCCAGCTGGTATTGGAGAACGCACAAAGCACACATCTGCATCTGTCTCAGTCACAAAAATGCTGCACATTTGGCTTAATACGGATGGAAAACGGGCCCTTTTGAGTATAGGAACAGCACAAGGACATTGCCCTGTGCTGTGGCTGTTGAGGGCATATTACCTCTACTGCTCAGGGAGTGTAATTGCTTGTCTCTCTGCCACCTGCTGCTTTACAGTTCCAGTTCACTTACTTCAGTACAAAGCAAAGCCAATCCATTTCCAAGGGAGACAAGTGCTCCCTTCAGCATGAGGCAGATTTTCCCCTTTTTATGGATATTTTTTAAAAGGAGGGGTAATAGTCTTTCCCATTCTTGCTTTCATTGCCATGCTATTGTGTCTAATTTGGTTTATTCTCCTTAATTTATACCATAATTATATACCACAAATAGGAAGCTGTATCGTTAGGCTTCATGAAACATTAAGAATTCATTCTATAGGTCATGAGCAAGGATCTTCCCACTTCAATCCTCCCCAGTCTAGAAATTCCCTCATAGACATGCCCAGAGGTTTGTCCCCAGGATGAGGTCTTCCCACTTCAGCCCTCCCCAGTCTAGAAATTCCCTGACAGACATGCCCAGAAGGTTGTCTCCTCGATGACTTTGTAACACATCAAACCGACCATTAAGATGAACTATCACAGTCAATATTCATATTTTGCTATGATCTTTCTACATCTAGTAAAGAGGACATGCTATATTCCACTCATCCCCGGCTGTTCTGTGTTTAATATCGAGAGTCACCTTCATGCACTGGCAAGGTCTCAAGGCAATCCCTCTGTGTACACCAGTAGATTTCCTCGTGGGGTTTACAGAATGCTCACCCAATCACAGTTTTAATGGACGTCAAGCAGATGTTGTCCAATCCCAGCTTTTCTGTTGTTGCTTCCACTCCTGCTCCAGGTATTCCACTGTGATCTTACGCAAAGATGTATAGTAGATTATTGTACTTGACCTCCAGTGGGCAATTATGACCAATAAGGGCTAAGAACTGTGGGTGTGTAGACGCTCTTATGGCTGTTCTCATGCATGGCCCCAGATTTGGGTGCTTATTATGAGAAGACCATATCTTCTCACAGCTCTGGAGGTCATGTGTCTGAAATTATTGTCACGGGGTCAAAATGAAGGTACAGTTGACACAGATGTCCCAAGGAGAACTGCTCCTCGCTTCCTGTAGTTTCAATGTTCTTGGCTTGTGGTCACATCACCTCAATTGCTGCCTCTTCAGCTACACTGTCCGTTCTTTTATATAAGTGTGATCATACCCTCTGTTTCCCTATAAGGAGGACTCATGGCCTTGGACTGAACACTGTTTGGATCATTCTGGATACTAAGCTCTTGATTTAATCACACCTGCTCTATCCCTTTGACTCTATCCAAAGAACCACTTTGTGTGGTCATCTTGTCATCTCCTTGTTTGCTTAATTGGAGTTTCCTCAGTCAGGGAATCATGTTCCTCACAGAACCTGTATGTTGCCAAACAGAAAGTCCAGGACCAGGTATAGGGTAGCTTACGTTTGAGTGGTTGGTCAGGAGACACCCAGAGACCCACAAACAATGTATCTATGGGCATTGTTCTTAGTTATCCATGTGAACTTGAAAATAAGAGCCTATTGCAAAAGACATCATATACTTTGGTCATATAACTTGGAGAAATCAAGTTGTTCCGACCCAGAAGTGTCCTCCCTTCTGGCTGTCTTTCATGGTGCTGGAGGGTGCTAAGATGCAAGCTTCAGCAGGAGAAAAGTCAGCCACAGTCTTAACCAGCTACCAAACTGTGAGATATAATAGGACACAGTATCAAACTGCTTTCTAAATTCTCACCTCTATACTCATAGATGATTGTACCTCTCACCCCTCATCAGAGAAGCTCTTTGTGCAGTGGACAGTGACAGTTAATACAATGGCTCACAGTAGGTCAGGATATGGAGAACAAGCAAGTGCCTGTTTAGTGTTCCTTCACTAATGACCCCACAAGGCTTGGGGAATCTCTCAGGAGATGAAAGAGAAAGAGTGTAAGAACCAGAGGTTGGAGAACACTGAGTGAAGCATTGTCTTCCAGACATGATAGGACGGATGATCTCATTATCTTACGGCAGCTGCGATTACCTGTGCGAGATCAAACCAGTCGATATTTCAGTATAGTGAGGGGAATGGTACTCAAGCCCAAGGAAAAATGACACTTCTTTCCCTAGCTGAGTATCTATTGATAGCTGCCAGGGAAGAGAGAATGAGTTTTCTTTAGGGGCTTGGCTCCTCGCAGGTCAACCATGCCACAGTGGGTGGCACCACAAGCCTGAATGTAGGAGTGCCACAATTTGTACTAGGTGGATTTAAAAATATACATATAAACACAGAGCACTCAAGCTCTCTATCAGACACCTGAAGCTGCCATACTAGGATGGGGCTCAAACAGAGGACTTCATTCTCCTTCCTGTTCTCCATTTTGTTCTCTCCAGTCTCACTGTTAGTCTTGCTGTACTCTGCACACAGGAGCCCCTTCCTCCATCCCTCTCTCACCCCCTAAGGACTTGACCCCTTTGTGTGAACCCAAGGTCCCTTTAATTTCACCCCATCACCTCTCTCAGCTTTCTTTCTTGTCCATGTATATCCCTTGTGACTCCCTGATGACCTGCAAAACATCTGGGGCCCCACACCCACCATACTTACCTTGGTCCCAGACCAAGGCAGCTAAAGAAAGGAATACCCACCTAATGAAGATGGGAACATATAGCTGCACCAAGAACCACCTCAAACATTGTAACACCAGATTCCCAGATCCTAGTGCAAAAACACAAACATGAGCAACCAAGATATTATGCCTCTTCCAGAAGTCAGAAACTCCATTGTGTTAGGCCAGAAGAAAATCTCTGTAGTCAAAGCACAAGTCAAGGACTTTAAAATAGCAATTATGTTCAAAGACCTTCAAGAGGATATGAATAAATGCTTTAATGAAGACGATAAAAACAAACCATGAATGAACTAATGAAAACAACTCAAGAGATGAAAGTAGAATTTAACAAACAAGCAGTCACTAAAGCACAAACTGAAATAAAATTAGACATGAAAAACTCAGGATGTCAAACAAAAAAACCAAGAGATAAGCCTGACCAACAGATTAAAAGACATGGACAAATGAATGAATTTTATGTCTTCAAGACAAGGTAGAATAAAGGCAGAGTTCAGTCAAAGAAAATGTTGAATCTAAAATATCCAGGCACAATATCTAGGAAATCCAAGACATCTCAAAAAAGACAAAAGCTATGAGTAATGAGTATAGAGGAAGGAGAAGAAACCCAGGTAATAAGCACAGAAGATACTTTTAGCAAAAATTATAGAAGAAAAATTCCCCAATTTAAGAGAGAGATTCCCATGAAGGTACAAGAGGCATACAGCACATGAAATGTACAGGACAGACCGGGAGCATAGCCCCCATAACACATAATAAAACAACAAATGAACAGAGCAAAGAAAGGTTATTAAAAGCTGCAAGAGAAAAAGACCAAGTCACATATAAATGCAGACCCATCAGAAAGACACCTGACTCTGAAATCCAGAAGGGCATGGGTAGATGTTCTATAAACATGAAGAGACCACAAAGGTCAATCCAGGCTATGATACAAAGCAAAGTTATCACTAAAAGTCAGTGGGTAAGGAACATTTCATGATGAAAAAAATGTTTATGCAATTTGCATCTACCAATCCAACTCTACCTAAGGGAGGTTATGTAAGTCTTACGGGAAGTTAACTACACCCAAGGAGACACAAGGAATAAATAACACTAGAACAATTAGTCAAAAGGTAGGGAAACCCCACGCAATAATAGCAAAATAATAGGAACCATCCCAAATTCAAATAATAATAGGAATATTGTGGTGTTGGGATAAAAACAGACATGTTGATTATCAAAATAGATTTGAAGACACAGACATAATTCTGCATACCTATAGTCACCTGAATTTTGAGAAAGAAGTAAAAAGCACATAATGGAAGGACAGCATCTTCAGCCGATGGTGCTAGTCATGCTTCTATCTGCATGTAGAAGAAAGAAACGGATCCCATAATTATTATCCTGAGGAAGATTCAATTACAAATGAGTCAAAGACCTCAAATTAAATTCAGATGCTGTGACCCTGATGGAGAGGAGAGAAAGTAGGGAAGAGGCTTGGTCTCATCAACATAGACAAGGATTTTCTGAACAAGACACCAAGCACAGGCACTAAGGCAATAAACAGGACCTCATGAAGTTACAAAGCTCTGTACAGCAAAGCACACATCATCATTCACGCAGTGTCAGCCTACAGAATAGGAAAAGATCTTTACCAATTACACATCTGATTTAGTACCTAGAATATACAAAGAACTAAAGGAACTGAACTTCAGGAAAACAAATAACCCAATTTAAAAATGGGGCATAGAACTAAACAGATTTCTCAAAAGATGAAACACAAATGGCTGAGAAACACTTAAAGAAAGGTTCGGCATCCTTAGTCATCAAGAAAACGCAAGTTAAAACTACTTTGAGATTTCATCTAACCCAGTCAGAATGGCCAAGATCAATAAAACAAGTGGCAGCTCAAGTGGGCAAGAGTATGGAGTAAGGGGAACACCCATCTATTGCTGGTAGGAGTACAGACTTGTACGGCCACTATGGAAGTCAGTGGAGGTTCCTTGAGAAGCTGGGAATTCATCTACCTCAATACCCAGCTATACCACTTCTGGGTGTATATACTCAAAGGATTCTACAGCTTGCTATAAACATACATTTCATTTAAAATACCAAGTTTTTCTACCTGACTATGAATGACCCTGAGCAGTGGCTTCCTGGTTAAATTTGGCCCCAGTCACAAGGAGAGTTTGACTCTGTAAATCAAAAATAGATGTGAAAGTTGGGAGAGTTATTGTATCATGGGAAAAATCCAATACAAATCTGTTTATTACAAATCTGCCAGGGAAATCCCCGAGGACATCATACACACTATTGATGCCCTTGGCAATGGGAGCAGAGCAAAGCCACCCCCATACCGCCTTCACATAGCACTGTGGGCCACCAGGCTTGTTTCCAGGATGGGCCTCATCATTTATGCCTGGCACAAATGAGGGAGACTGCTTGATCGATTTACTGTTCCTAAGCTAGCTGCTATCGCTGGGCAGCCTATGCTGGGATGGCCATCAAGCCTTCCAACAACTCCTGGCAGACCCAGCCATCCTGCCAAGACTAATATTTGAAAATTTTGAAATGGGATACATGGAAAAAGTAAATCTGCCTCCCAGAAGGCACCATAAATTGCAGACTCTTAAGCCTGTGGGATCCACTTTACTGCCCACAGAAGTCAACAGGAAAAACAGGTTTTGAAGGAGAGCCAAGCTCTTTGTTTAAATGGCAAATGGAAACCTAGCTCAGGAGAAAGGAGCTTCTGTCTCCCATCTCCTCTTTGTCCAGCTGTTTAGGATACATTATAGAATTTGGATCAAAGCTTAACCCTCATCATGTACAATTTGTGTGCTTCCCTGGAAAAGCCACACAATCAGCTATCACTTTAGATGGTTCTTCCCAGCTCTATAAGAAAAAAATACCATATTAGAAAAATAAGAATCACATTTTCCAAAGGAATATCTGTAGTATAATCATTATGTGAATAGTCTTTAAAGACTAAACAGTTGAACTATTATTGGAACCAGATTTTAGTGCGTTGGTTTTAAGATGTGAAGTCACCAGGGAAAACTGCTGGTTAAAAGTACTAATAAAGCTAACTATGGAATTTGGCCTCCTTCAATGTATATAAAAGCAAGGGTAACTGTTAGAGAACATGGAAATGCCATAGTATTGTCATTATTGTTGGTAGTGATGAAATGCTGAGACACCAAAGGACTTGGCATGTGAGGAGAGCCAAAGACTGTGTGGGAGCTGTGAGGACAGCATGGCTCTGTTCATCCCTCTGTCAATGAGTCCTGCTTGGCCTGGGCTCAGTAGATGAGCAGAGGAGAGGGACCAATGAATAGTCCCTGGTAGGAATAGCAAAAGCAAAGAATGACAACACCAGGCCCAACGGCAGAGGCCTAGAGCCACAGGTGCTCTGGAGGCTGGGGCAGGATGATTAAAGTTCAAGGCACAGCTGGGCTATGGAGTAAGGTAAGTGTAACTTAGTAAAACTCTCCTGAAAATAAAGGAGAAAATGGCATTTAAGGAACATTGTCAGCCAGAGGTGGGTGTATGGAAGGGCATTAAGTTGCATGTTGTAATCATTCTTGAGATATGCCTTTACTCAGAAACAGTTACATCCTAGAGATCACAGTACACAGAACATGTGTGCATAAAATGTATAAGTTATGTTAAGTATATGATGTTTATATCCACTGGCATTCAAACCCCATGCTGAGTGACTAAATGCAAATGTACATGCAAACCCAAAGTACAGGAAACTTCTCCAAGGTGTTTGTCTTAGAGAGCTACTGTGCAAAACACTATGAATGTGAGAAGGTGTTTCTTTTTCTTTCTTTTAGTAGTTAATGTTAGAGGTGCTGTTTATAGACACACCCGACCTTCCACATGAACAAAGTGCTGACCTGTGGAAGCAATTTCTTTTCTTAGTTTCCTGATGGATACGATATTCTTGGCTAACTCCCTATGTGGGTTTGATTGACTTTGGAATCCTAGCCACTCAGACACTGTCTTAAGTGTCTCATTTGTATTCAATGCCATGTGGCTCACTTTAGTTTCCACACGGACCCTATAGTTCTATTTATTTTTAGGGACTAGAGGCCATTGGCAACAGCCTCTGGAACCAGACACTCTCTTCCTTAAAAAGGTCAAAAAAGACACAGACACCTGTCTGCCTCTTCTCAAGGCCACAATGTCTTATGTGACAAAAGAGATGCACCTGCCATTTTGAAGGAGTCCATCCTCCTCCTTTGGGCCTTCAGTTATCATCATTGCCTTAAAACGATGTTGCTGAGCTTCCTTGACTATCTTACAATAAATGATCTGCTTCTAACTTGAATTTTCTGCCGAATATCGGGTTTAATATGCCTGTTTCCATTTCTTCTACCGGTGTGCACACTCAGCCTGTCCACATCTGGAGTCTACTGTATAGATTTCAGCACAAATCCTCTAGGACTGAAAGTTCAGATTGTCATCTCCAGAAATCCAAGTTTTAGGGCCTGTAGTAGGGGTTTTAGAATTTTATTTAGAGTGACCATTGACTATTTCCTTAGGGATTGTCATGTATATTTAGGAAATAATGCTTTAAGATATAATCTTGTTTGCATTTCAGTCCTTAAGAAAAATCCTCACACTCCTGGGGCTAGTTTGTAAGCACAGTAGAAACTACATAGCCAGGGCAAGCCATTCTCAAACAGTACCTAATATTCTTGTAGCATCTTTGTAGAATCGGGCTCAGCCTAATGCCAATGTGACATTTTGGGAGTTTTGATGGGACACTACAGTAAGGCTAGCCCCACAAGGGTTGATTCTGTTTTTAAATGAAAAAGTAAAATGCTGTTTTAGAGAGAAGAATACATTTCCCTTAAGCACAGACAGCAGCTTTCCACATCTTGCTAATCAAAATCGATGGCTGAGTCCCAGCCGCCTCAAGGTGGGAAAACACTGGAACTGCCAGGGAGGCTGGGTTCAAAGCAGACCTTCTTTCAAATTCCAGGAGCAGCAGAAGCCAGACTCCCCATGTGTTAATATTTCAGGTTGTGGTAGATTGGATGCAGCCTGTCTTCCGAGAAGAAAGCTGAGGATCATCCAGGTCAACCTCAAATGTTCTGGAATGATCCGCGTAGTTGCTTTTACCCAGAAGGCTTTTGGCAGAGACTGGGGCTGTTGCCTTAAGTATCAGGTTTAGAGTAAGGATGGATTCAAGCTGAATCTCAAAACTTCTGGTCACAAAAGCATCTGTGACCTTTTCATAGCTCAAGAGGTCAGATAGGTAATAAATATATTTGTGCTAGCTGGATGCTGAGGTGCATGTTTGAAGACCTAGCCTTTGGGAGGAAGATGAAGGGTCACAACTTCAAGACCAACTTGGCTGCAGAGAAAGTTCTGGTCTCAAAGAATAGAGGACCGTGGATATGACTTAGTGACAGAGTACTTGCCTAGCTATACAGAATTCTGAGACCAATATTTATGCGAATGCACATAAATTTATGCAGTATTGAGTGACACTGAAAATGAAACGATAGGAAGTCGTGTGAGCTGAGCTTGGGAAGAAAATGCCTCACTACTCTGATGACAGCCACACTCAGGCACACCTGTAGATCCTCTTAAAACCTCCCATATGTGAGAATATTGACCCACTGGCATTTATGAGATACATAATTTTTAATTTTTTTAATCATTTTTTATTTTAATTTTAAATAGCTTGTTTACATGTCAATCCCAGTTCCCTCTCCCTCCCCTCCTCCCGCACTCCTCTTCCCCCCCACCCTCCCACCCTATTGCCAAATCCTTCCACATAGGGGATATCTAGAGTCTGTCATTTTACTCTTGGTAGGGTCCAGGCACTCCCCTAAGAGTCCAGGCTGAGAGAACATCCCTCTTTGTGCTATAGGCACACGAAGACTGTTTGTATACCAGGGATAGACACTGATCCACAGCTCAGGGCTCCATAGGTTGCCCAGGCCTTCTTGCTGACACTCACATTTGGGGGGGTCCAGATCAGTCCCATGTTAGCCTCCCCACTGTTGGTCTGGGGTCCAAGAGCTCTCCCCTGTTCAGATCAGCTGTCTCTGCTGGTTTTGCCAGCCCATCCTTTGCCAATTTGCTCATCACTCCTCTCTCTCTGTCACTGGGTTCCTTGGGTTCAGTTCAGTGATTAATTGTGTGTTTGCCTCTGCTTCCATCAGTCACAGGATGAAGGTTCCCGGATGGTTATAGACATCAAGTTCATTTAACAAATCTTCTCTCATACTTCTGTGCTATTATAATGATACAAAAATGGCCAGTCATCTGTGACAGTCTGAGGAGATACATAGCATACTTTGGTCTGATATTAAGAGCCCAATGGTCAGGCTAGATTGGTCCACTCTGAGATGTCACATGACCCCAGAAGGGTGTTGAATCCAGTGCCTCATCAAACTCCTATGTTCAACTACTCTGTGAGTGGACTGAGGAGCAGAAGTGTCTTAAGTTCTAAGTTTTTAGGAGGTGTGTGTGTGTGTGTGTGTGTGTGTGTGTGTGTGTGCGTGTGTGTGTGTAAACAGAAACCATGACTTGATCCACTACTGTTAAAGCCTCCATTTCTAGATTTAGCTAGGCCACAATGTCCAGTGGATGGTCAATATGAGATCAGTACATTTTAATTTAAACTTATTATTACTGCCATTATAAGGAATGCATGTCCTTTATAAAAGAAGAAAGTTCTTAATAGACATTATTGATATTAGAAGCTAAAGAATATCAAAGCAAGAGGGGAAAATGCTTCCCATCACATTTGAAGTTATTCACTCATTCTGAGAGATGTTTGCTTACAGGAAGCTTTGTTACAACACTGAATGATGGCCATTATGTATCTTTTAGCAAATGTTCAGTGTGTGTGTGTGTGTGTGTGTGTGTGTGTGTGTGTGTGTGTGTGTGGCAGAAGAGGCATTTTAAGCGCAGAAAACAAAAGTAAAGAACAAAGCAGAGTAGCAGTCATGTTGAGGCAGGCCTGACTTCTACCCTCCAGCATCAGAGAGCAGATGTCGCACACGGTTACACAGTGTTGCACACACCACCAGTTCTGCAGTCTCTGGGGGTGATCAGGTTAAGGCTTTTCTTCTTCCCCTTTCTTCTATCTTCCTTTTCTTTTTCTCTCCCCTCCCCATTTTTTTGAGATAGGCTCTCACTGTACAGTCCTGCCTGGCCTAGAACTCACTATGTAGCCTGGATAAGACTCTAACTCACAGAAAGCCACCAGTCTCTACCTTCTTATTGTTAGGATTAAAGGTGTCCACCATCACTCCTGCCAAGATTAAGGCTTTATCCCCAGACTGAGGGTGAGAGAGAGGTCACAGTCACCTAGGGCCAGACTCCTCTCTCAGAAATCTCATTCAAATGTAATTATCCAGTTAAGGTTGGGTGATGGGAAGCTGAGTTTGAGTATTTTTTTAATCTGACATTTTGAAACACATCATTGGGACAAAGAAGAAAATAATTCAGAATTTAATCATTTCTAAAATTTTGGTGTGATATTGCATAATTGGCATGCAGCAATGACAGATGCTAGAGTACTATAAAGTACATCTGAAAATGAGTAAGTTATAAAACAACATAAAGGATATCCCCATGTAGAGTATAAAATACATAAATATGCAAAACACAAATATGGAAACACTCTCCTGGGCCCTTGGAGCAGCAGTTTCTAGAAAGAGAGTTATAGGTGATTTTCCTTCTTTTTCTCTTTAGTCTCTGAAAGACTATGTATATGATACTTTGACAGAAAAAATATGATTCTTCTTTAAAAGAGCCCTCAGAAAAAAGAGATGACACATAGTGAACCTTGCAAAAAAAACCCTTGAGAAATTTCTCTGAGATGAAAGTGGAAACTTTCTTGTTGCTGTTGTTATTGATGTTGACCAACCTACTCACCCCCAAAGACCTGCTACTAGCTAGTGTGTCTAATAAATATGAGACATGAAGAGGAATGAAACTGGAACTTCCCTACATATTATAATTATTTGATACCACCAACTCAGATAGAACACCACAGCATTTTAATAACACCCAAAGCTGGGGAATTTAGCTGGGAAGTCTTTTATGACTGTGAAGGTGGTATCTTAGTCACTGTTTTGTTGCTGTGAAGAGAAAGACACTATGACCAAGGTAACGCTTACACAAGAAACCACTTAATTGGGTGCTTAGTCATAGTTTTAGATAATCATGAAGGGAAACAGACAAACATGACCCTGGAGCCATGGCTGAAACCTTTACACCCTGATCCACAGGCAGGAGGCATGAAGACAGAGGCTGTGCCTGGCATGGGCTTTTGAAACCTCAAAGACCGCCCTCAGTGGTGTGTCTCTCCAACAGACCACACCTACTCCAAAAGTGCCACACATTCCAATCCCTCTCAAACAGTTCCACTAATTGGGGACCAATCACTGAAACATAGGAAACCATGAAAGCTATCATCATTCAAACTACAACATTTCACTTTCTGGCCCACATACCCTTATAGCTATATCACAATGCAAAACTTTTGTAGTTCAACTTCAACAATCCCCGTAGTCATAATAGTCTCAATATTGTTTAAAAGTCCAAAGTCCAAAATTTCTTCTAAGACTCATAGCACTGTCTTACTGTAACTCTCATCTAAAATTAAAATAAAAAAGCAGGTCACAGACCTCTAACAATCAATGCCACAGAATATACATTATCATTCCAAAATGGAGGAGAAGGATCAAAGTAAGATGAGACACCAGCAGGGAGAAATCCAAATTCTCTATTTCCATGTCTGAAGAAAAGTATCCTTAAGGCCTCCCACTCCTTTTAGCTTTGTAGACTGCAGCATACCTCTCTCTCATTGGTTGGTTCCATTCTCTCTCTTCACCTCTCCTTGGCGGGTATCCCACAGCTCTGGCATCTCCCCCATCTTGGGGTCTACAAGGCAATCCAACTTCAGAGCTGCATGTAATGGCATCTTCTGGCCACCATGAAGGGACTCCGCCCACCACACATCTGTCCTCAGCTGCTTTCCGTGACTGTGGAGAAAGATTCCACAACCCCTCTCCTGTATTCTTCTTGACTCTAAGTTCAGAAAAACATGGCCAAAGCTGCCAAGTTCTTCTAATTGCTGGGGATGGAATGGGGCCCCCTCCTTGAATTATATTTGCATTAGTATATTTCTGTTGTTGTTTAGGCCTAGGAAATCTCTCAGGCCTCTTGCTTTTGCAGGTTGCAGGGTTAGCTGGGTAGGATCTTGCTGTGAGGTCACCACTCCCTTTATTTCATTTAGCATCCGGCTTTTCATCGAATGTTTCATCTCCTTAAACACAAGACTTGCTGTAAAATTACATTTCCTGGTGTTCCTTTTGCTTCAAACTGCATGCTTTGTATTTCTCTTTGCCACCGCTGTACTTCTCCATTGCAGGTCTGTATAAAAGTGATCATTAATAACCATGTGACACATTCAATACTTAACACATTTTACTAATATTCACTAGGATATGTTGTATCGGTAAGCATTGCAGCACAAGTAGTTTCTACACCTCAAGGTGAGACCATCTAGAATCAATAAAAACAAAAGATTGTGTAAACCCTGGTATTAGAGATTTGGCTCAGTGGTTGACAGAGTATACCGTTCATTTCTCAGTGCCTATATCCGACAAGTGCACAACCCTCCCCATGCATCTCCATTTCCAGGGCATCCACATCCTCTTCCAGACTTCTCAAGCATCCATACTCATCTACTTATTCCCACATTGTAGGAGAAAATGCAGGCATGATGTGGCAGCCAGCTTACCTGGCACACTGTGTTTCTAAGTAGGCAGCCAGGCACACCATGCTCCTGGGGTCAGAACACTGAATTCTGAACGAGTGTGAATAGCTCTAGGCCAGTGGACGAGACCGCACTCTCCACGTCTCCGTTAGTGTACTTCTTCTGCATGGAGTCCCCAGTGGGATGAGCGCTCACTGGTCAATCTGAGGTAATGCTCTACCCGCTATCCAATCCCAGCTGATCAGTTTCTGCTATAGGTAGGGGTTCACATGCCATAAGGCAGACGCTGTCCCCTGAAACCATCTCTGGACTGGTTTATCTCCGGGCCCTCCCCTGACTCATGGGCATTGCCGCCTTGGCAGGGGAAGCCCTGATAACGATGGCAACACATATACACATAAAGATAAAATAAATATTTTTTCAAAAGATTACATAACCCTGAAAGTGAGGTATAACTCAAGGTGAAGAGTCTTAAATCAAGGTCATCTAGATTTTAGTATCTGTGAGAATTTTACAGCTGGGATTTCAGATGTGCAATCAAATTGACAGAGGTGAAACCATAGCTAAAATGTACATAAGCAGAAAAAGAGAAACAATGTGAAGAGGTTATGTGTGTTTCCTGCTAGGCACTAAATCAAGGCCATAAGGTGATTTCTAAGGACCAAGCTGCGGGGGGTAGGGGGGTACACAAAATAAAACTCCAAAGTTTTTCTGACTTTTGGATGTAGTGGTGATTCCAGCTACAAGATTATTTGATCTGCCAATCAAATAATACCAGTGTCTCAATGGTTCATCACAATGGAAGGTTGCATCTGAGACATAAAAGTCAAACAATAAAATAAAATGTCCTCAGCTTATAAGTCCTGAAAACAGACTCCTGACCCAATCCCCTCCATGCTCTCCTTGACCCCATAGCCTTTTTATGCCAATTACACTGAGCCTATAATTGGAAAATTGCCAGCATCATTTTATTTCATCTTGATCTTTCTGTGTCCTTGTAGGAGTTAGGCATCTTACTGTATATATTTTTTTCTGGTTATGAAATAGCTGCTGTCCCATATTAACTTGTCAGGAAGGTATCTGGAAAACTGAGCAAAAGCATCCCCAATTCCTCATCTTAGAGATGGCCATGGTCACCCTTGTGAACTGTTACTCTATAAATCAGCCACTAAGGTTTATCCCACACAAGTCCTCATGGCACTGTTGGGAGACCTGGAAGCATCCATCCCTTGCAGAGTACTTGCAGAAATACACTGAATACACATTCCTGGGCCTCTGGCCAGGCTGGGTAACCCACAGCTGCTACGTGTGAGGCTCTAGAATTGATCATTTTAACATTTCCCATGAAGCCAACTTGGCCCATCTCCAAAAACAGGAACCTGGGGCAATTGACGTACAGGATTATTGATTTCTTACCATTCGAATGCAGCATTTAACCCAGCCACCATCTCTATAGCTTCTACCACCACCGGATGACTGACATGTGACCAGTAATTTCACCTACCTATGCTGCCTCTGCCTTGAGCTAATCAGGGACATCTATGGACAGGGAATAAAAGCCACCTCCCTGAGGCACTATCAGAATCTGTCGTGCCTGAAAACATACTGTTGGAATGTAGATCAGGTGATGTCATCACACTGCCCAGCATCTGGCTGCAGAGACAAAAGGTTACATACAGAGCATCCCAGGTGCATGATGCTCAGCTCAGAGCACCCACACAAGAGGAAGACATACCCAGAGGCATACATGGCAATGGTAGCTGGATACTCCTTACAGAATAGACTGGGGCTGTGGCATCCAAAGGGTGGAGTGTCTAGTACACTCTGCTTGGTGAGGCTGATCTGCCTGAAAATGCCAAGAGTGTGCGGGAAGCCTTGGAGCACACATTCACCTCTTGTGTAGCCTTGTCCCTTGTCATGGCAGTAGCCATTCTTCTCAGTTTTCCCCTTGGCAGAACCTGCCAAGCTCGCTGTCACACCAGACACTGTCTAATTGCTTGAAGGAGAGCCAGACTGGCTGACTTCCAAGCTGCATCAGATTTTATGCAAGTATGAAACCTGCATGGAGTGTGCTGAGCTGCAGAGATCCAATGGCTGTTTGTCCCTTGTCATACTCTGTGCTAATCTGACTCTTACAGCAATGTCCCCAAGTCAGTGAAAGAACTTTCCCAGCATGGTTTCTTAGCTGTGGTATCCTTGTTCACTCAAGGCTGGACTGTGACATGTTAGCCTAACCATGAGCAAGTTTGTTTGGGTTAAATGGAGATATCAGAGGAAGAGCAAACACATTCGCCCCCTTTATAATCTATCTGGGGCAAGGGCACTTCCTTTTCTTTCATGTTTAAGAAAGAGTTATCTAAAATAAGTGTTTGTGAATTCACAGGGAAGATGGACATGTTTATTTCCTGACTCGCAAACACTTCTGAATGCTTGAATGTGAGATAAGCAATGCTCTTTGAGCTGCGTGGAGTAATACTTCTTAGCATCTCAGATATGGCTCTTCAAGGAGACAGCTGGGATTTCAGGTTTCCACATAGCCAGAGCCTTTCCCAAGTTAAGTGGGTACTTGCACTGCTCTTGTGTCTGGGGTCTGTGTGATTGGTACAAGTTAGATTTCTTAGTGTTGAGCACTTGTGGGAATCAGGGCAGCACAGGGGTCTCTTGCACTCATAATTTTTTTTGCAGTGAATGAGAGAAATTAGAATGTATTCTTACACAGATACACAGGGAGATGAGAAAATAACATTTGCAGTAAGTATTGTATTGCTTTATTAACCCCCCTTGTGTGTGTGTGTGTGTGTGTGTGTGTGTGTGTGTGTGTATAAATGTGGGTGGCAGGCCTGTGCCATGGTATGTGTATAGAGGTCAAAGGATCAACTTTCAGGAGGCAACTTTCTCCTTCTACCATTAGGTACCCTAATTTTAGCTCATGGTCTCAGGCTTATAGCCTTTATCTGCTGAGCCCCCTAACCAGCCCTGCCATTTGCCTTTGGTTTTCAAACTTGTGAGACTTAGGTTGCATTTTGGAATCCTCTGGGAGTAGCAGCCCAGTTGCTCAGGTCTGAGACTGAGCACTTTGGGAACAGAAGTTTTTGCTTCTATCCCAGAGGGAAGGAAGACAGCTACATCCCATGTAGGGAGATGGCATAACTTCTGCAGGGAAGCCCCGTGCTGTTATGCACAGGCAACACCATTAGTAGAAGCTCTGGGGCGAGTCTAAGCAGGCCAGGGCATCTTGGCCGGCCAGTGTGGACGGAGGTTGCCTGTGATACTGCCCAGGATTAGACAGCTTCAGGAAAGGGCAAGCTAAATTAAATGCTCAGTGGAATAGACATTTGGAAACCTTCTGGTGGCTGTGAAATAGGGCTTTGTTTGTCTGGGATGCTGTGGAAACTAGAGGAGGAGCTATTAATACAAATGGCGCTATGCTCTCTGGCTGAGTGATGAATCTACACACTAGTGATGTCCACAGAGGGTAAGAAGGAGAAATGGAGGGTTTCAATCACGTGAAGCTGCAGTTTGGCGAAGACAAAAGTCTCAGTGCAGTTTTTTCAAGTGCTTGCCAAAGCCGAATGTTGATAGATTTTCTTGTTTTCCCCATCAGGATCAGACAAGTGACTCGAGCCTCTAGATCTGTCTTATGTATCTCTAGGGACAATAAATTTGGTAGCTTTGGTTCAGTGACTTGAGGGAAAGAAGGTAAATAAATCAGGAGTTTTATGGTGCTGTGTGGACACAATTTAGGTTTCTACGGCTCTGTTCTGCAGCAGAATCCTAATGAGAGAGCATGGAAGAAAGTCTGGGGACACATAGATGTCCCTCTTGGTGGAATCAGAGAAACGCTGGCTAAAGGACAAAGTATGGGCAGAAAGACGGACAGCAGATTTTCATGACACAACATTTAAAATGTGTCCAGGTCCATAAAATCCGACTGCAGACCACAGAAAAGCCACATAAGGAAAATTAACATAGATCAAGGGTTTTTTTGTTTTGTTTGATAGTTTAAAAATATTGAGAAAGGGAAGAACACATTGGATAATGTAAGAAGACATTCTGTGATGTCATCTTTGATGTGCTATCTCAAAAAGGCAAGACAAGAAAAATAAATGACTGCATTCCTAACAGAAGAAGATAAATGTTTGTTTGTAGACGACACATAACATCTGAAGTATCTCAGATAAATAGGATGCGCTGTGGGTTAATAGTTAGCCCCGTCCTCTCTCTGCTTGGAGGCTGTGCAACTTACCGTTTTCCCTGATGTGTCCTTGGAGGCATCTGCACATTGGACCTTTGGGAGGTTCCCAGGTCTGCCTGTGTTCACAGGTGTCCTTCCACTGGCTACATGGTAAGCCCCTGAGATAGAGATGTGGAAGAGTGTGCTGGGCCAGTCTCCAGTCGACAAGGCAACTGGTCTTTAGGAAGCTCTCTGCTTTGCTGAAAGGCAGCCCGAGGAACTGGAGTCCCTGGTTCCTATTGGTGGACAAGGTCTGTGGGGAGGTGTTATTACCTTGGGACTGGTTAATTTTATTTTTTTAGACAGGGTCTCTCAGTATATCCCTGGCTGTTCTGGAGCTTACTCTGTAGACCACGCTGGCCTCAAACTCACAGAGATCCGCCTGCTGCTGCCTCCCGAGTGCTGGGATTAAAGTGTGTGCAACCAATAACACCGGATGCAGTTAGTCTTGGTTGGCAACATGACTGGATCAGGAATCACCTAAGAGTCATGCCTCTGGGGAATGTGTGAGGGCGTTTCCAGGAGGGGCTAACTGAGAGTAGAAGGCCCTTCTCTAGAATGGGGGGGTCACCTTCTGGTGACAGCCTTTATGTGATGAGGTCTGAGGAAAGAGCAGGGTCGCATGCCTGCTGTCTCTTGCAGGTACGTGCATCCATTTGGACGGCCACCATCTTCTGCTACCGTCAGTCTTGAGCTTTGGCAGGTATGACATGGACTGAAGATCAAAGTTGCTTCTGAATCCGTTAGGCCTTTAAAGATTAAAGGAAAATTTCCGTATTAGCATGGGTGTGGGTTATTTTACCTTTATGTGTCTTGTGTCCCAAGTGTATGCATGCAGTACCCTCAGAAGCCAGGAGAGGGCGGCAAATGCCCTGGAATTGGACGTGGGTGCTGGGAATTGAACCAGAATCCACTGAAGAACTGCTGCTATTCTAAACAACTAAGCGATCACTCAGTGTCTCCTCCAGGCCTTTAGCATGAGGTTAGGACTGCTGAGGCTCCCAGTCTGTGACTGAACAACTCATGTGGTCTCAGCTTCTTTAGCATGCCCGCAGACATTACTGACTCAGTCCTGCTGGTTTGAAGCCATTCAAGGGTGTGTGTGAGTGTGTGTGTGTGTGAGTGTGTGTGTGTGTGTGTGTGTACTCGTGTGCATGCATGTATTTTTTTCCTATCCCTTCTAGTCCTTTATAAAATCTTGCCTGGTTTATACTTATACCTATGTACCAGGAGCAACAGTACAGGGGGCATTCTGATATTCACAAAAAATTATAAACTGTATTGGGATTCTCTAGAGGAACAGAACAGATACAATGAATACATATAAGACTATAAATATATCTACAAGTTATTAGATACGCTTAAACAATAGTAACAACAGCTGTCTCACATGTAGAAACTGAGAACACAGCAGTTGACCAGTCCATGATACTGGGTACCTCAGCCGTCCCAATCTGTTACCGAAGACCCGGAAGGTTCCTGGAGATCCGTTCTGGTCCTCAGCCTGGAAACATTGACCCTGATATCTGCGAAGGGATCACAGTAGCAGCAAAAGGATAATTTGACTTAGCAGTTGTGAGGAGATGCTACCGGAAGGTTTCCCTCATATTTAGGGTAGGTCTTCCCACATCGTTAAGGCAGTCCAGATGATGTCTCAGTCGAGCCTCCCTGCTGAGGCGAGTCTAAGTTGCGGCTAGTTGATGTTATATTACAGATCACAAGAATCCCTCCCCATTTCAAATAGAGTTCTCCTCCCCATCTTCCAGGATGGCTGGCTCATAGTCAGGTCAGGCCTGCAGGATTCTTTCTTTGAACGTTTTCTATACGACTTCATCCACCTGGGCTGTTGTGATAGTCTCTGTAGATCAAGTGGATATGTTTGAACAGGGTTGTATTTCTCAGTCCTGGAGTCTGGGAGTTTGAGAGCTTAAGATGGCTGCAGCCCAGCAGTGAGGGCTCGCTTTCCGTTTGACAGATGGCAGTTTCTCCCCGTGTCATTACAGGCTGATGGGAGAAGGAACTCTCTGGGGTTCTTTCATTAGACACTGTGGTTTTCAGGGAGAGGGCTGCAGATTTTTGGTCCATGACATCCAGCAAGTTGATAAAGAATGCATGCAGATGTATTCACTAGTTCATTAAGTTGGTCAAGGAGGACAGGCAACCCCCAACCTTGCTGCATCCATGGATGCTTTAGTGGAGGTAGAGACTGGGCTACTGCTGCTGCTGATGGACAGGGCCCGTGGAAAGGTGTCAGTACACTGCAATGGTCAGTCTGTCTGCTGATGGACAGAGTCTGTGGAATGGTGTCCGTACACTGCAGTGGTCAGTCTGTCTGCTGATGGACAGAGTCTGTGGAATGGTGTCCGTACACTGCAGTGGTCAGTCCTGTCTGCTGATTGACAGGGTCTGTGGAATGGTGTCCGTACACTGCAGTGGTCAGTCCTGTCTGTCCACCTCACAATAGGACCAATGGCTCTCACGGTTTTGAGATCAAAACAACAGTCTCCTTGGAATCTACATCAGGATCACCCTGGGTCTTTCTCATCTTGGTCTTCTATAGTTTTTTTACCTTTGTTTATATGTTTATTCCTTTCCTTCCTTCCTTCCTATCCTTTCTTTCTTTTTCTTCTGTTCTTCCTATTTCTTCTCTCTCCTTCTGTTCCTGCCTTCTTTCCTTCCTTCTTGGCCTCCTTGTCTGTCTGTCTGTCTGTCTGTCTGTCTGCCTGCCTGCCTGTCTGTCTCTCTGTCTATGTTCTAAGTTTAATCTCAGCTATCAACTTGACGAGATCTAGAAATGGACCTTTTGTGAGCTGCCATGTGGGTGCTAGGAATTGAACCCTGGTCCTCTAGAAGAGCATCTAGTGCTCTTAACCACTGAGCCATCTCCCCAGCCCCCTTAGAAATGGGCCTTTTGGCATGCCTGTGAGAGATTACCCTTATTAGGCAAATTACTACGGGAAGATCCCTCGCTAGGGATGGCACTATTCTCTGGACTGAATTAAAAACTGGCAGCTAGCGGACCACAAGCCCCACCACTTTCTGCTTCCTGGTCTAGGATGCAGCGTGAGCAGCTGCCTCATGCTGCGGCCACTCCCCCACTGTGATAAAGATAACCTTGGCCTGAGACGGAAAAAAATCCTTCATCCCTTGAGTTGCTTGAGGTAATTTTTATCAGACCAGCAGGAACAGTCATCAAGGCACTGTCTTTCAGTTGATGAAAATGAAAATCAAAGGGAATCATGAGCGCCAAGCACTTCTGGCTGAAACGCTTTAATATTTGACTCAGGTAAGTTGGTACCTGAAAATGATAGCATGTCCGTGAGGTTGAGTGTGGCTTCTGCAGCAGCAAGTGCTCCTGACTGCCCTTTCCCAGTGCTACCACATGACCTTTTCAGGTAAAAGATAACTAGACGGCTCTCCAAAAGTCAGATTCACTGGACGTCACCAGGTAAATCTCACTTAAGATGACAGCAAAGAGCCCATAGCTCCTACCTCTCAGCCCCTCCCAGCAGTGGGATTGGAATAAATAAGCAGGGTATTTTCCTGCTACCAGGAGGAGAGTTTGGCCCTTCTTCCTACCTGGAGGAGCAAACTTCCCATATTATGTGAAAATGAAAGAGTCTGACTTTTTAGCCCTTGGAAAACTAGCTTTGTGGGCTGCAGCTGCAGATAAGCCTGCAAGCATTCATAGTCCCCTGTTAGACACAGTACAACCTGAGCTGAGGTTTCAAGTCCCCTAAAATATGACTTTGAACAAATCAGCTCAAGTCTGTACCTGCCTCCTGTGGTCAGTCTGAATTCACAGAGAATGCATTTTATAATACCCCGTGGCCACTGGAAATGGCCTACCATTAACCTTACTTACCAATAAATCACTAAAATTGCTGAAGGTAATTTTAGAGATATGTGGGTGGGCTGAGGGAATAAAGGTGTGCGGAGGTGCTTGAACTCTCCCAAGGCACCCCTGACACAGTCCTGAGAGAGCATTTTTATCTCAAGTCGTTCTCTACTTGACCTGTGAGAGCGATGATGGTGTGTTCAGGGGCAGATGGGGCACTGTCCATCCCTCTGATACCAGGTGTTTATTTTGCTGTGTGACCCTCAGGTTATTCCAATAATACCCATGCTAATGGGCCCAGGGAATGTGAGAAACAGAGAGTGCAGAGGGGAACATTGACTCTTCCCTGAGCAGAAGCAATAAAAGGTGAAGCAGAAATAAAGGCCAACATCCTTCTGACCCAGCTTGCTCCTTCAGGGCCATTATGCTTCACAGGGGACCAACATTACCCCATGTCTGAGAGAACAGATAGAGAGGCACCAAGGCCTTAATGTCATTCTGGGGATGGTTTCCAGCTGTCAGCAGGCTGGAAACAAAGCAGTCCTTCCAGATAGGCACCCTGTCCACACCCGCTCTGTCATCTTTAACCTACAGGGGTTGGGATGGAGACAACACTGCAGGTGCACCCCACCGAAGAAGTCAACCTGGGGCTGCACCCCACCAAAGAAGTCAACCCGGGGGTGTACCCCACCAAAGGAGTCTATCTGGGGCTGCACCCCACCAAAGAAGTCAACCCGGGGCTGCACCCCACCAAAGGAGTCAACCTGGGGCTGCACCCCACCAAAGGAGTCTATCTGGGGCTGCACCCCACCGAAGAAGTCAACCTGGGGCTGTACCCCACCAAAGAAGTCAACCCGGGGGTGTACCCCACCAAAGGAGTCAACCCGGGGCTGCACCCCACCAAAGAAGTCAACCCGGGGCTGCACCCCACCAAAGGAGTCTATCTGGGGCTGCACCCCACCAAAGGAGTCTATCTGGGGCTGCACCCCACCAAAGGAGTCTATCTGGGGCTGCACCCCACCAAAGGAGTCTATCTGGGGCTGCACCCCACCAAAGGGGTCAACCCGGGGCTGCACCCCACCAAAGGAGTCAACCCGGGGGTGTACGTAAGCCTGAGCTCAGAAGCCAGAATGTTCAGGTTTACTTCACTGAACTCATCCTTTATCACTGATGGGTTTGAAAAAACTTACTGAACCTTGACCCAGATAAGACCATGTGGCACTGCTGTGTGGACTTGGATCTTGGCTTGTGAGGTCCTGTAAATCACTGAATGACTTTTCAACAGCCGGGCCTTGTGTCAGGACCTAGTGTGGAGACAGTGCAGTCTTGTGTTCAGAGGCCTACTGCAGGGTGTGGCTCAGTAGAAATTATAAATATCATCCATCTGCACATGCTCCGGGAGTACTTAGTGTATCCTCATTCAACCTTCATCCAGACCTTCATGGAATAAAATATCCCCGGGATTTCAAGGTAATTATATGATGCAGACACAGATTCTCACAAGTGTTCTGAAATTAGTAGAATAGTAGCTCACACACCCATAGCTCACTCATACACATGTAAATGCACACATGTGTACGATGACTCACACACACATCCACTCTTACACTACAGTTACATCCATTCATAGACTCATACACATGTAAACCGATAAGCACACCCCACAACATATATGCAACCTCACGCGTCCACTTAACACACATACATGCATCATATTGCTTCATGCATACACAGGCACAATCTTCCTGTGAACCAGCCTAACACTCCCATGGCTCCCACAGTATGGAGAAGATGCTTGCGGTGGCTACAGCAGGCACTGGACGGCTGCCCTGACAGCCATGCGGAAGCTCTTTCCCATCAGAGTCACAACAGCTGGAAGCCCAGGCCTCCAGCTAGTCAGGGTGTTTAATGCATATATTTGAGGTTTCTTCGACAAAATGCTCCACGGGGAAGATCTACATTTCCTACTGGAGCAGCAGATGCACTGACCTGCCCTCCTGTGATTTATAATTCTCCCTAACTGCAGAACCCTGATTCCTCATAGAGATGTGGTGCTTTGGCACAGCTCTGCAAATTCTTTCTCAGACACATGAATGAAGGAGGAAGTACTTAAAACACAGGTCTTTAGGTAGTGATGAGGTTTATGTTTGACTGTTGTGTACATTCCAAGCATTTAATTCTGAAATCTGGTAGGACTGAATGGCTGGAATTATTAATATGAGAATTATTTTTTTAAAAAAACTCGTCTTCATGCAAGGAAGTGGTTATTTTACATGTCTTGTCATATTTTCCACATGTATGTAAACACATGCTTATTTCTTGTTTTATCATTTTTTGTTTTGAAGCTGATTGAATAGAAAAATATCATTTTTTAAATACTCCTCTCTGTCCCTTTTTAAAGATAGGTTTGGGATTCCTTTTGATGGAAATCGTACTTGGTTTTGTGACATTTAAAAGTTTATTGTCATTTCATAAGAACACAGCAGCTGGTTCACACATTACTGGGAACAGACCTGTTCGCAGGTCACGGGACTGATTTCCAACCTACATGTCAAACTGAGAAACACTTGCTGACCAGGGGTCGCTCAGCTGGATTAGCGAGTTACAGTGGAGAAAGAGAAAGGTAAATGCTCACAAAGTTCTTGCCTGTGGAAGCTAGAGAGGTCGGCCTTAAGTGAGTGTCAGGTACCAGCTGCTGCCTGGCTGTGTAGGTGTGGAGGATAGGGAGGAGGGCGAGGGTCGGTGCAGGAGTGCAGGTGGACGGAGGAGCAAACTGCAGTGTTCTGAGCCCAGCAGAGCAGCAGCAGTAGACACACTGCATTAGATTTCAATGCAGCTATTAGAGAGGATTCGGGATGCACCTACCCCAAAGAAAAGAAAGCCAGGCGAAGTAACGGAAGGTCCAATCACCTTGATCTAATCACTGTGCACCTCGTTGAAATATAATGTACAATGTTTGTGCGTCAGAAGGCTTCACTTGGTCATCAGATAGCAAAAGGTGTCTGTGGTTAATTGGTCTAGTGTGGATGTTTTAATTAAAGCCAAGCCCGCTGACCCTTCTTGCTGCCTCTCCCCGCTGCGCCCCAGGCACACACACACAAGGGCACTCCCGTATGCATGCCATCCTCACAAGTGCGCAGCTTTTGATGAACTGCGTTTTGGATTTAGCTCAGGATCCTGGCACTAGGAAATGCGCGACCACTCAGCTAATCAGCTCCCGTCTCTTACATCAGCCTTCAAGACCCTCACTCAGGGGCATCGGTGCCCATCTTAGGACCAGCCAAGTTAAGCCTCTTTCTCAGTCCTTCTGCTTAAGTATCCAGACTCACATTTGCATGGTCTTCAAGCTACACCATTTACAAGCTCATCAAATATGACAAGTGAAAGGGAGCTTTGCATTCTCCCTCTCCAACTGTGGCTCCTCCCATATCCCTTCCAAGGAGACACATCAGTGCTGCTCTGTGGGCTCCCACATGGTCACATGGTGTGCCTCCTCTCCCAGATCCCAAGTGCAATGACCGAGCAATGGCGTCCTTGTTTTGTGTCAGCACATGGCACACAGAGCAGTGCCTTTCATATAGGAGGTATCCAGCGAATGTTTTGGAGGGAAAGTGCATCACTTAGAAGTGTTTAAGCACTGGCACAGTGTTGCAGGGACAGTCACATGCCCACTGATGTTTACTCTCTGTGAATTGAGACTGCAAGCCTGGGCCACATCTGGAACCCGTGTTTGAAGGGGCTGTGTATATTAGTGAAGCCCCCACATTATTCAGGGGATGTCCTAGCCTTCAGATCCTAGTCAATTCAGCATTTTCATTCATATCTCTGTCTAGAGAAGATCTGCTCTCGGCAATGGTCTCCCGACATAAACATTTTTAACAAAATGAACCTCTTATTACTAGGGTGGCAGCCACCATGAGGTTGGAGAAGGAGGGGACACAGTGCTACATACTTGAGATGGGGTCTCTCACAGCTTCTATAGCTGTATTAAGGTTCCCCAGAGTCTAGGGGTTTGGCTTGCTGTCATTCTCTCTCCCTTCACAGTTTCTCGGTCTGGTTTTCTTTCAGATGAGCTCATGGCCCAGAATGTTTGGCAAGTTTTATTTAAGTTTGCCCTCAACAGTGTCCAGGCTTCTCGAGCATAGACTAGCTGCCAAAAGACATTGGACTTGGTTCTTTATGATGCTCTGATTTGTGTGTGTTTGAAGATGTAGCAAAGGAGATAGCCTTGTCCCCAGGGATTTTTGCCTGTGTTTCAGAGACAAAACTGAGATTTATTTGTGTTCTTGTGTTATTTGTTTTGGACCAATCAGAGGCAGACTGGTAGAGAGCCAGGGAGGTCCTGGAGACATTCTTGACCTTCAAGAACCTGGGAACTGGAGACAGTCTTAGACTCCATGCTAATGTGAATTCCACAGAGTGATGGAGAGGCAGATGCAGCCTGTCAATCAAGCAGCATCTTCCAGACAGCAGGGCTCTGTTTTCCCAGCCGCTAAGAACCCTACCTCCTTCGCTTCTGCTATGCTGTCCTTCTCCCATCCCCCACTCCATTCTGCATGAATGTCCGTGCTCCACTTTCCTTGTATTGGGGCTTTCATTGAGGTTTGTTATATCTTTCCTCACAGACAGACAGGTCCATTGTGTGAAATTTACATTCCACGTGTCCTGGTTACCCCCAACACAATTGCTAATGCGGCCAGCCCGTCTTAGGATCTGTGTTCATGGGATTGTGTCTCTTCCTGCCACTAGCAGTTGGCTCCATGGGCAGAGAGAGGCAGCCGGTCTGTGCTCTCAGCCCTGCACACGGCATGGGCTGTGCTGTTTGCAGACATAGGTCAGGGTTAGTGTGCCACAGATTTTCATTGATCAGGACATGTCACAGGAAATAATGCATAAAGGGCCAACGCTCAGCAGGGGGCACCACTGTGCCACACCGGTTCTACAGGAAGGCTACCTTTGTAGGCTGGTTCCCAACTGTGTCCTGAGAGTTGCTTCCTCTCACCGGTCTGGAAAGGGAGTAGAGACACTCTGTGCTCTCTGCAAACTAACATCCCCTGTGCTATAAGCCATAGACAACTAAGAAAGGACCAAAACAGCACCGAGAAGGACTGCTGTCCGGCCAGCCAGCAGTTACAAAGATGCATACTTCACAACTACGAGCAGTGTTTCTTCTGTCCGTCTCCATTCTCCTTTCCACGGCTGCCATTCTCACCATTGTGTTCCTGTACTGTGTTCAAATGCTATGTCAATGCAGGCATGTCAACACACCCCTCGTTTAAATTTTGTTTTAAACTATCTAAGATGCTTGAATGTTGCGGGTGCACCTAACTGCTAGTCTCCACTGAGGGCTGCTCCGTCAGATAGCTATCATAGGAAAAATACTAGCAGAAGTCCAGTAGACAAGAGAGTGTAGTGGCTAACCTGGTCGATTCAAAGAGGGAACAGAGCTGTCTCTTCTGAGCTGGCAAGTGAGCAGCTATACAAACGTGAGATTCCCTCTCCTTTGTCTCTCTGATGCAACAAAAGTAATATGTTCCTCCTTGCCCTCCAGTGTGGTCTAGGCATTCTGACCCAGCACAGCAAGCCTGGAACTAAGCAGGCAGGTCTGCAACTTCCTAGACAGTGAACAGGAACAAGACATTCTCAAGGGCCCTCCCCTGCTGTTATTTCATCTCTCTTCGTGTTGATTCTAGAATGTTCCTTTTGCGTATTCCTAGCCCATCGAGTTTAAAACACAGTGCTGTACATCTGTAATGAAGCCAGACTGTAACCCAGCAACACCATTACAGCATCATGCTGGCAGTCCCTTGGGTGCACTGTCAGCATATTTGGGGAAAGAGTCCAGGCCAAGTAATTTCATTTATAGAAAGGAAATTTTTTTCAGGAGATTATGATGTCAAGAAAAATGCTGACAAGTTTGACCTCATTTTCTTGTTTCCTTTTGACAACTTTAAAGAAAACAGTTGATAACTTTTCTTATATTTTCTTCTCTAAGTTTCATTTTATAAAACTAAGTCATTGCACAACCAAGGATAACTATCTTAGGAAAAGAATCGTATCATAGCCAACTACCACAGGAAAAATATTAAGAAAAGTAGAGTAGGCAAAGGACTGTCGTGGCTAATGTCACTGTCAACTGGATGAGATTCAGAATCAATCGGCAGAAGCACCTCTGGATATGTCTATGCAGATTCATCCGGAAAGTCTTTTTTAATTGAAATTCATTTTGTGTGTGTGTTTTCGTGTGTGCACAAGTTCTGTGGCATGCATGAGGAGCTCAGAGGACAGCCTGTAGAAGTCTTCTCTTCTTCTATCATGTGAGTCCTGGGCATTGAATTCAGATCATGACAGTCAGAATGTGCACTTGTAGGGAGCGATTGAAGTCCCAATTGTGTGTTGTAGACATTCGCATAGCCTTGTCAAGGACACCAGTGCCTCAGACCCACGGGGATGATCCAGCCTCCTTCCCCTGGTCCAAGATGGATGCTAACAGTGTGAACGGAGAGCATCAACCTCAGCTTCCTTCTCCCTGAACCCGAGCCCCACCTGATAACCCACCTCCTTATCCAACTGTCCGGAACAAGTACTGAGTTTTCCAGGCTGCCAACACATTCCTTGAGAATGCACAGCCCACCCGATCCCAGCTTTTCTGTCTGTGTCATTTCTTCACTTTCTCTGGGCCCAATCAGGTCACTCCCAAGCTGTGTAGGTTGTTGAAAGTGCCTTTCCCTGTTGAGCTACCTCACCAGCCTCAGAAGGATTAAAGGAGTAGGGAATCTCTACCTGGAGTGTGAGCATCACTATCCCATGGACCAGGGTCCCCTACTTAAAAAGGAGAAAGCAGCCTGAGCCCCAACATTCCTCTCCCTCCCTCCCTCCCTCTCTCCCTCCATGCCTCCCTCCCTCCCTCTGTTTCCTAATTGCAGGTAATTATGTAACCAGCTGCCCCACACTCTGGCTGCAATGCCTTTCCCATCATCATGGCCTGCACCCTCAAACTGTGAGTCAAGGGAAACCCTTTCTTCCTGAAGCTTTTATTGAGTATTATGTCATAACAATGAGACCTGTGTAGATAACACATGGAGTGAGAACACTTTGTGGCTCTTTGGGGGTGAGTGTGATGAAGCTTAAAGGATATGAAACTTTAAATAGAAGACACAGGAAAATATGAAGAAAGGCAGCCAACAGGTAAAATGTAGACCAAGTCAGGCTAGAGATATGGCCAGGACTGTTCTCTGCCAGGCACACTTCTGGGTGGTGGTTGCCATCTGACATTGGGGCCGCCAGCAGAAGCACTGACCAGTGTGTGCATGCATGTGTCTACACAAAGTCCTGCCTACATCCCACTTGGTGCCTCCACTACATTCCACAAATAAGTACCGTGGGGAGGACTCTCCAAGCAAGTGTCAGAGTCTGTAAAAGGCTGCCGTTCCATGGTGGAGCCTTGGCATTTTTCTAACAGCTCATTATCTCTCCCTCTGCTGAAAAATACAAAAACTGTGTTATGTTTGTTGTTTCTGATAAGTTCCTGATAAGTGATACGTTCACTCCTGCCACACCTCTCAGAATATTTCCATTCGATGACATGCAGTGTCATGGCTACGCTCACGTCCATATTCCATAATAATTTTCTTGTTGCCACATGAAGAAATGTACCTGGAGAGTGACTCAGCCAAACTATCAATGACTTCAGACATCTTCATCCTGCCTTCCTCAGAGGGCTGTAGCTGCTCCTGGGCCAATATCATGGGCACTCTGTAGCTTTACCAGTCCTGGGTGGTTGTGTTGCTCTGCTCTCTGCCTAGATGCCCTGTTCTGCTTTACTGAAGCTATCTCCTTCTGAAACACAAGTCTTGCCATTTACCCATCTGCTTTGGAACTTTCTTTTCCCAGCACCGGAGACTGGGTGTCTTCTGCCTTCCAGGCAGGACTGTACAACTGGGCCAAATCCTCAGGGCTTGCTTTAGAATTTCCAATAACTCCTGAAAACTTACAGCATCAGACATATACTTCCTGATCCAAGGTACCATTTCAGCCTCATCTCCCATGCCACCAGCTGAATGTGGACACATGCACTCAGCAGTCACTAAGCTAGGAGGTGATGGGAGGAGAAGGCAGGAGACGAGAACTTGGGCAGGGATGGCCTGACCTCTGCAGTGCTGGAGGACACCAGCTATGGCAGTGGTGTGTGGGTCACAATGTTTGAGATTGAAGTCAAGGGATGGAATCCGGCTTCTTCCATTCTCTAAGTTTGGGGTTAGATGTGAGAAGGAGGAAGAGGCAGATGATGCAGCATTTGGTCAAACTAACTGAATGCACAGACTGGCCATGGGGGCCATTTCTAAGTGTGGTAGCAGCCACAAGACTCTGCTAATTCAGGAAGTTCTAGGAGGTTCTCTCTCTCTCTCTGTCTCTCTCTCTCTGAGTGTGTGTGTGTACATGTCTGTATATAGGTGTGTTTGGATAGTAGAGTCAAGCAAATCATTTTTCTCAGTTTTGAAGGTAGATTGGGTATGAAAAGCTGTATTAAAAATAAAACTGCTCCTGTGAAAGTAAGTAGATCATTTACACCCCAAACTAAATGAATTACAGAAATTACTTAAGATTTTAAATGAGCATATACATTATTCTTAAGTTTTAGGAACAAGAGTTAGAACTGTAATCATATAAAACTCATGACACTGAAACCCACACAAGCAAAACAATGCAAAGTAGTGACAAGACAAACCTTCAGAGAGCGACACATCCTCCCTTCCTCTCCAGATAGACTCTAAAAGTGGGCACTGTGCTAGTTAGTAGCACCAGGCTATGCCAATGTAATTGGTTAGCACATGGCTATGCTGATATAATTAGTGGGCACTGCCCTGGTCAGTAGCACAGGGCTATGCTTATGTGATTGGTTAGTGGATCCTGCACTGGTTGGTAGAACAGGGCTATGTTGATGTAATTAGTCAATGGATGCTGCACTGGTTAGCACAGGGCTATGCTAATGTGATTGGTTAGTGGGTACTGCACTGGTTAGTAACACAGGGTTTTACTGATGTCACTGGTTAATGGATGTTGCACTGGTTGGTAGAGCAGGGCTAGGCTGATGTAATTGGTTAGTGGGTGCTGCATTGGTTAGTAGCAAATAGTTTTGCTAATGTGATTGGTTAGTAGACACAACACTGGTTAGCACAGGACTGTGCTGATGTAATTGGCTAGTGGACGCTGTACTGGATAGTAGCACAGGGTTATGATGATGTAATTGGTAAACAGATTCTCACATCACATACAGCATGTGGATCACTTTGCTTCCTGCCTTCAGCTCTGGACTTAGATGGATTCGTGGCACTGCTGTTCTCATAGCCCATTAGCTCAATCATGGTGTGTGCTGTCTGATCTGTGGTTGCTGTGGTCTCTTCTTTGGGCTGTACTTGCTTTCAGTTGTCTGTCATTCAAGACTCCAAGCTCTGTGGTTGATGATAGTAAACAGGCACTTACTATCATTCAAATGTGAAAATCTCTAGGAAAACAACTTATTTCTGGAAGTAGTATCCACTGCTGATTCAGGATAACATGTAAGTGATTAAGAAGGGAATTAACAATAAACAATATTAATCTCCAAAACTGCCTTAGAGGATTCATGAGATTGGAATGACAAGATAATTCCCTTTTATGTGTTAAAGAAGGAAGTCATTCATCACAAACATACATTATGTACAGCTCAATGGAAGGTCTAGCAGTGAAAATAAGTCAGAAAAACAGACAAAGGACATAGGTATAAAAGGAAACTTCTCATGTAGAGGTGGTGAGTTGGTAGTAGATTATGGATTAACAACTGAACATCTACTTTAGCTACATGAAACAAGTAAAACAGTCAGTGCGGAATGAACAGCTAAGGAGCAGTGGTGTCTTAAAGGGCAGAGTGTGAAGCGGCACGCTGTGTGGAGTGGCACGCGGTGTGGGTGTGGAGCGGCACGCGGTGCGAAGCGCACGAGGTGTGGAGCGGCACGCGGTGCGGGGCGGCACGCGGTGGGTATGAAGCGGCACGCGGTGCGGAGCGGCACATGGTGTGAAGTAGCACACAGTGCCCTCGAACTGGTGTGTGGCCCTTGCCTTGATCTGCTCCCAGAAAATGTCCATCAGGAAAAAAACCACTGTTCTGTGCTCATAAGGATCTTTTTGTAAGCCTAAAACCATTCAGAAACTGGAATGCATAGAGAAACCAAACCAAACAAACATGTACACTAAGCCATGAGTGGTAGGGGATGAAGGGTGGGCTGGTATTTTTGCCTTGAAGGAGCAGAGTTCTCAGAGGTCTCTGTCCAACTAATGAATCATTCAAGCCAGGACAGAGTGATAAATCCATCTTCCTTGCTGCCCCCAGCTTCACATGGAGAGCTCAATGACCAGACTGTAGGGATAACATTAAATAACACCCCATAAGGAGAGTGACACTGGGAGAGTTCCCCAACATGACAATGCAACTGCCTCATTCAAGAGAGAGCAGTCCCATCAGGAGAGAACAATCCCATCATCTTTCAGGATGATGAAAAGTCAGAGCCCTCCTGTTGACTTCAGGCCTTGATTGAGCAAACACATTAAAGATAGCTCTAAAGTTCAAAGCACTGACATGCTTTGGTGTCAAAACCTCCCCTTGGAGTATTTAGACCAAGAGTGAAGCCAGCTTTGAATTGTTCACGACTCCCCCCCGTGTCTCTTCATCCTGTAGCGTGTGGTTTCTGGCCTCCTATCTGCAATCTGTCTGTTGTATGAGCCTGAATCTGTGCCAGCCTTAATGTCGTCTTGTCTCATATGTCCCCAACAAAGGGCTTTGCTCTCTGTTTATTGACCAGAACAAAGAGCATCACATGGGGGGATGAGGGATACTTTATAGAAATCTTTAACAGAGCTTTACAACGGATTGGATTTTACCACCTCTAAGTGACCTCAGCTGACTGAGATAGCAAACAGCAACGCAAACCTCTGCAAACGGACTACTTCCAGTCACCACTTATGACAGGTACTTGTTTTATAAAGTCACCCTTGACTTGTTCACTGACCTCAGCTGACATAGATAGCAAACAGCAATGAAAACCTCTGCAAACAGACCACATGCAGTCACCACTTATGGTAGGTATTCATTTTGTAATGTCACTCTTGACTTGTTTACTGTTTTCAGCAAACTGTAAGCGGGGCATATGAACAAATACGCGTGGATTGCTCTCTGGGTCAGGGGTATGGAAGAGAACACAATTTAAGATTACAGTTATGTATTATCTTAGGTTTTAAAAGCTGATAACATGTTGAATCCAAACAAGAAATGTTGGTTGCTACAATGTTCTTTTTCATTGGTTCATTTTGTCTTCTTTTGGAGATTGCAATGTAATCATGTTTCTCCTTTCACTCCCCTCTCTCTAAACGCTCCCATATATTCCATACACTCCTCTATGCTGTGTTTGAAGTTAATGGCCATCTTTCTCATTAACCTTCACCTCCACCCCTGCATCAAGTAAACTTCTCTTTGCAAAAGATGGAGACCATGATGGAAAACTACAAATATCCAAAATGCAGAGTTATGGAGCCCAGTCCCAACGGATACACCTACAAAGCACTCCTACTCCTATGGCTCAGGAACACTGTAGAAAGAAAGGGTGGAAGGAGTTTAAGATCCAGATGACCAGGGAGTTTACTGTGAAGTTGTGTCTAGCCAGAACCTATTCCCACAAATTATCACATTGTTCTTTAAAGGAGGTTTAAACACACAAGCTGAGCACATAAGACATCTGTCTTACTTCTTAAGTGACCTCAAGGTGACTTACTAATTCAGCTGTGAGGTTCAGGAAAATTCCAAGTCTTTTAGAAGAGAGATTTTCACAACAATGCATCACTACACAGGACTTCAATATTGCTTGCATTGCTAATTTCAGAAATCACTGTGTGTGTCAGCTTGTTCAGGTTCTACTGGATACCATGGTCATCCTGGAAACTAATGCAGATCTACTTCCACAATGTGCAAGCCAGTCTAGCCTGTGGAGTGAGACCCTGTAGGAACAACAAAACAGACAGAATATATATTTTTTAAAAAGTCTATCTCAAAGTGAAGATCTATTTAGCGGTGTCTATCTCTAGACTCATTACTCTTGGATGTTCTACCATTTGGAATTTCCCATTTTGTTTTAAAGCTTTAGAAAGGCAAAACCAAGTGAAAGAGAATTACTTTCTCCATAAATCTTTATTTGCTTTCCTTTCCATTCAACTCCTCAGAATGCCTTACGTGACACTTCCCATTGCAAAGAGTTGACAAGTGGGGTAGAGTTCAAAAGTGAGTCAGGGACTAATCTGAGGAAATCAAGGTCCACTGGATTTGTATCACTTGAAAGGCATCCAGCTTCCCTGTCGTTAGCACCCTTGCAGTTAGAGGGGTGCTAATACCACCAGACATGAGTTACAAAGAGGCACCTTGCACACCAGATGTTATGCATCTCACCAGCTCCAGAGGTTCAGAGGTTCCAGGTTTAGTGGAGAAATTTGCCTTATGTCCTTGTGGGCTGTTTCTCCAGCTCCTGAGATGCTTCACATTCCCTCTGTGTGTAGTTCATGTGCATGATGCTGCACTCAGTGCCTCTGGATTGATCAAGATGCTTGGATGTTGAGCACTGAGCTCAGTGGTGGGGTACCAAAGTGTTGCTGTTCGTCGGCTTAGCAGCTGCACCTAAATCTACTGATATTTTAACTACATTCTGTGCTCTGCAGTTGCCACCCCACTGCTCAGGTCATGGTCTGGCAGAATTTCAGGTCCTGCCACCAAATGCAGTTTTTAACCGTCTGTTGTTCTATTTACGAATTAAAAACTTGGGAGTCAGATGTTGGTGTGAAAACCTGCTAGCTCAGAGAGGCTGAGAAGCAACCAGATGTCGTGCCTTTTTGGCTGGAGACAAAACAAGAGAGCATCTCTCCAGCCATCCCAAACCGAGAGAGAGAGAGAGAGAGAGAGAGAGAGAGAGAGAGAGAGAGAGAGAGAGAGAGAGAGAACAAAACTTGAGATCCTACCCTATTCCTTCCTTCCTATGCTTCCTATCTGTCTCCCTGGATACTCTGTACTCTCTATGGCTAATTCCTGTCAACTAGTTGCTAGCTCTGCCCCCTGTTCCAAGGTTGATTTATTTAATACAGTTTCAGGTTTCACAGTGTGATCAAATATCCTGCAGCAGCACCAAGGAGTTCCTCACCAGTCTCTGAGTACCTCGAAGGCTGAGGAGGGCACCACACACCCCACTAAAATGTAGTACCATGGTTGAGAAGGAATGGGAAAAATGCCATGGGAACTAGGAGGGGCGTATCTTGTTAATCATGACCTTAAATTCTCAAAGAAAAATTCTCTCATGTAGTTTTTCGATGCACACACCCCTGGCATTGTGAACTCAGGGACGATGATAAACAACACCACTTAGTTCCTGTATTAGTTTGTTTTCTCATTGCCATGACCAATGCCTGATGAGTTCTTTTCAATGCAGGAGGGGGTTGTTTTGGCATACAGTTCTAGGAGAAATGGTCTGTTGGGTAAGGAAGGCACGTCAGCAGGATCAGGGGGTCAGCCGGTTGCATTGGCTTCATATGGGTCATCAGTCTACAGAAAATGTGACCACATTATAAAACCACAGCCTTTCCCCAAAAGACCCATTTCTTCCAGCAAGGCTCTACCTCCTAAAGATTCTAGAAACAGGGCAACAAGTGGGGAACAAGTGTTCCAGCACATATGGGCCATTTCACATCGAAAACACAGCAATACTTAAAAACTACAATACTCTCTCTCTCTCTCTCTCTCTCTCTCTCTCTCTCTCTCTCTCTCTCTCTCTCACACACACACAGTCACAGCCCTTGCAGTTTGAACCTAAAACATCACAGAACATCACAGTTGCTCCTTATTGCACACTCCATAGAAGTTCCTCCAAGGTTGCTGAGGAGAAAGGGGGAAACCACCCATCCCCCTCTTTACACTTAAGGGCCAGACCAAGGCTACAGACATTGGGTTTGTGGTTAAGCTTCAGAAATGCCAGAATTAAATGAACCAAGCAAGTTCCCAGACTCTTCTCTTACAGTAAGTTCTTGTACATGGTACACAGGATTCTTGATGCAAGCCTGGAATTTTCCATTTCACCCTGAATTATACCCTAGCAGGAGGAATTTAGTAACAGTACTATCTGTGGACTCGCTTTCTGATGCAGGCAATAGGGTACCCAGATTCTGCCTATGCTTCATGCCCCACACTTTTCCTGAAATGTTTGGATTCATACTTAACATGGCATGCCACTAAACATGTTACTTCCTGAGTGTTTGGATATAGTATTACTTTGGAGTGGGAAGGTGTAATTGCTCTCAATCAGCTAATGATTGGTGGTCATCCTCCTGGTCCCTAAGGGTGTGTCCTTAACATAACTGGCCATGCTTGCTCTGTTGTTCAGTGCTGCCCACACTATGTCTGCAGCGGAAGCTGATGACAATTTATCCAAAATTGAGGCTCAATTAACACTGATTCGAGTCCCAAAGCACCCTCTCACCAGCTTGAGTGCTGGCTGCAGCTGGCCATTACTTCCATGAAGATGCCTCAGTGGAAATTAGGAATGAGTAATACAGCCAAGAGTTTCAAATTCCGCCATTCCTAAAATGTGAGATCCTCATCTCATGGGAGCTGTGACTTTGAAGCTCTAGCAAACCTCCCCACAAACTCCCCCAGATAATGCCTGGTGCTCAAGCTTGTTGAAGTTGCCTTTCTTTTTACATCCTGCCCTGTTGACTTCCAGCTACGTTATGGCTCTTGCTGAAATTGTCAAAATCCCGATCTCTCCTTCCTACCATGGCTAATTTGCTCTGAGACCGCAAACATATGGGTGGTTGTAGACTCCTCTGTCCTTTCCTGTCAGCTGGACTTTGGCATTGTTTGATGACTGTTGTAGTTGGCATTGTTTATTTTCCCTATTGGTTTGCACAGAATGTCCTGTGGCTACTGTTGCCTTTTATGACCTTTATGCATTTCCATTTCAAAGCCACATGGACAAAGAATGTCTACATGGCCAACAAAGCAGACAAGCAGGTAGAGACAAGATAATGTTAATGGAACCACCTGGGGTGTGACAACTATCTTGCAGACAAATTCCCTACACTGAACATTTAAGGCAAGGAGGTAGCTGCAATACCAGCATGGACATTTTCTAAATTGCAGGCCCTTTAAATAGACATGATCCAAATTGATTTTGGATTCAGATGGATTATTCAGGTTGGCCTTTGTTTTGTGCCATTTTCCTGGGCAAGTTTTGTTGTAATGAATATTAGCTCATTGGTCTGTCAAATAGATGCAAATCACCCATTTATCCATCCATTCCGTTCATTCATTCATAGAGTGTGCACTGTGCACCTGCTCTGTCCCAGGCATGGGTCCAGGTTCTAGGGATATGGCAGCAGATGAAACATCCACAGCCTCCACAGCCTCACTACAAGAAGGAGGGGAATCCAGGAAACAAATAAATGTAAAACCCAGAAGGTAAAAGGGAAACTGGGTAGCAGTATGACTGGGGGCTGCCTGTGATGGCCAGAGCTCCTACGGCCTCTCGGAGGGCCGTATGTGGAGACTGAGAACTGAGTGAAAGAAAGAGTCAGTAGAACAAGCATAGATCTAGAACAGAGTCCGTGGAGTAGGCTGGCCTGAAGTGCTTAGTCATAGACTCTATTCTAAATTTTGAAATGCATCCAAAAAAGCAAAGGGAGAGTTGTGTATTTGGCAGGCAGAAAGATAGAGGCTTGGCTCAAAACACAATAAAACTAAGATAACAAGATGTGAAGGCGGAGTCAGAATGAGCATTAGAATACTTCTCTGTGTTTGAGGTTTTTTTTTTATGCTTCACTATTTGGAAAATTGTCTGCAGAGGCCAGGAACTTCTACTGGCTAAGCTAAACAGCGCTAAGATGATTTGAGTTGATGTATTATTACAAAGTAAAGGATATTTAGGACAGATTTGATAAAATAATTTATTATAATGTCTTAGATCAAGGGTTGGCAAGCCTTTTCTATAAATCTAAAATAAGCATTTGATGTTTTGTGGGAGATGTAACTTCTGCGGCATCTGTCCACATCTCCAGTGCAGCATGACGTCAGTCACAGGTGACATAAAGCGGCTGTGCTGGTTTCCCAAGAAGACAGACAGCAGATGGGTGATACTTTGCTGCTTTCAGTATTATACAAAAAGGCTAATTCTTCCATAGGGATCAGAAATATTTAAAGCAACTATAAGCCTTTACTTAATGACTGTAGTTTGTGGAGAGCAGGTAAAGTCCTAGTGAATGTGTACTTGACAAGAGTATGGCCACACAAAGGACCCCAGTGTCTCAGACCCCCCCTGGGGCCAGCTCAGAGGAATGGAAAAACTTTCCTCTAGTCCTGGAATGGATGTTTACAAATGGTTGGCCTTTAGCTAAAACCAGTGTGTGCTATCAATGACAGCTTCCTCCTCCCTACAGAGACTGCCTACCCAGACAAATTAACCTGCCCCTTCCTCTTATTACTATGTATGACGAGGATAGGATTTCCAGGATGTTGTTGGTATGGCCCATCTTAGTGCATAGCCCACACAAGCCCAGATTTTCTGTATGAGTGTCTCTTGTTTCTTCATTCTCCCAGTGCCCTACTCAAGTCCAAAACTGTGCATCTTGTTGACATAGTTAATGCAAGAAACTTCAATTAGATAAATCTACAAGCGATGTAATAATTCAAGGAAGTTTAGTTTGGTGAAGACTTCAGCTATTTTATGAGTGATAATTATTATAATTATTGGAAAGTGATTTATTTTGTTTGCTTTGTTTGTAGTTTAATAAAATTTATAATTAAGAATTAAAGATTTACAGGAAATGTATTCTAAATTTTTCATCCAAATTAACCCTTCATCTTCTTAGCTCCTTCTTTAAGTTGCTTTTGTTGCTGAACCAAGACAAGTGCACTATATACTATTATACTGTTGACTGATACTCCAATTATCTATACCCCTCCTACAGACAGCATATCACTGACATAAACTACGGTAAGATATTGGATTTATTTAAAGCAAGTTGCTAAGCTCTCAGAAGGACTCACATAGGCAATGGCCAACCATTGGGTTGGAGTTTGTGAAAAGGGTCATTCTCACTGCTTTTGGAAAACAGATTTTGAGTGGGACTGGCCACAGAATGAAGTGATATGGTTGTGAATCAGTGAATCTTTTATGGTATGGGACATGATGACACAAGTGTAACAGATAACTTGACAAAATGCCATAATGAAGCAAAGATGCTTCTCAACCTTTGACTTGAGCCAGCAGTTAAGTGTTGTTCCTTCCAGCAAGGTGAGAAGCCTTGAAGAGGAACATCTCAGGTGATGTCTGCCTGTTGGACACAACTGACAGCATGAAGGTAGTGGTATGGGTGGTCCTGCAGGCAAATGCAAATGCAGTGAGGGCAGCTATGCTGCATGCTGCAGTGGAGGTTTCCATCCTTTGCTGTTCCTACCATCCTCTGGCTGTCAGATTGTCCTGTGCCTGCATTTTGTAGCCAGATATATCATGTACTTGTCTTGGTTCATCAACAAAAGCAACTTAAAGAAGGAACTAAGAAGATGAAGGGTTCCTTTGGCTCACAGTACGGAAGTATAGTTCATCATGGAGGGGAGGTCATAGCCAAAGGGGTGTGAGGAAGCTGGTTACATTGTGTTTGTAGACAGGAAACAGAATGATGACGACTAGTGCTCAGGGTGCTTTCTCTTTTCTGTGCCAGCGAGACTAAGTACATGGAATATTACAGGCCATATTTAACATAGGTTTTCCTGTCTCAATTAATCTAACCTAGGTTATCTGTAGTGGCATCTTGCTTTGTCAGTGAACTTGTGTCAGTCCTTCCGATGCTCTCCACCACCTGAGCAAGAACACACACCCCTTCTCTACCTTAAAGTACCTGAAACCACGCCCAAAGGGTGTGTCCCTGCTACAAGTTCACTGGCAAGACAAAAAGCCACTACAGTAATCCCTCACAAGAATCCACAGAGACTGGTCTCTTTAGTGCTGCTTAAACTAGTCTAGCTCACAGGACTAGTCATCATACCACAGATAGGAGAGCACAGAGTGCACGATCAATGGTGTTTGCTTTACACCATCAGCTACACAAAAACTACATGCACGTGATGAAGTGAGGTATCACTTGGGGGATCCCCCCCTTGGATATTTGAGGGGCAATCAAAAACCTATATCTCTCTACATCCCAGTCTCAATATTAAGCAGGCAGCCAAGCCTGTGGCTTAGGGACAGTTCAGGTTGGCAGTATACTCCAGATGACTTAATGGTATTATAGGCAAATAAAATTAATGAGATTACTGATGATTCAGGGCATATCTTCTACAATTATTTTTTGCAAAAGCAGTGCGGGTGCCCTCCACTTGCAGTCCCACTAACCTATGATCTCTGGTCAGCTAGTATTTGGAGATGTACACTTGGGTTAAGACAAGCTGTGATTGCTCTGGAGTCTACAGAACAGCACAGGGCCACTGTGGCAATCTGGAAATACTGGCAGAAGAGAGACATCAGGGGTTGTATGGAGTCATTTACAGAAACAATTAGGTCATAGCAGGCAATTTTCAGGAAATTATAATGAAGGACTATTCTGGGAGAGGAAACCTTTATGGTTTTTCCTTTGGTGCACCTTAATTAATTCCTTTAAAATAATTATAGAAGATGATAGGAAAAATAGAAACATGAAAACTATGTCAGTTCCAGAACTTTTACATGCTTGGTGGACACTGCAGAGTTGAGGTCACTCCTCAAGCAAAAGTTAGGGTTTACACCACTG